>NW_028233068.1:10000000-12500000 GCF_057557595.1 Rhyacophila brunnea | reverse complement strand
ATAAGAAAAAGTCTTGTATACCTACATAATATTTTATCTTCAGGCATCGTCAACGAATTTTTTAATTCTTTAGTTGGAAGCAGGCTTGAGAGTGGGTCTATTGTTTGGGCACCGCATCAGTTGAAGTATGGCCAGCCTTAAGAAATTCTTTAAACTCCTTTACTTGAGGTTGTATGGATACTATCCGTGGCTTTATCCAACTGACTTTCTCTTAGGTAAGCTTACATACTGCAGTCTGCAATTTAGAAGAGATCTTTATTTAGCTACGTATTTTTTTCGACTAATACGAGGTACAAATTAGAACTCTGCCATCATTCTGGCCAGTGTTGACCTGTGTGTCCCTGATTACTATCTTAGAAATAGAGAGTATCAGTTGTTTATTCTCCCAAGGTGCAGTACCAACCTGCCACTGGTAATTCCAATTGGGAAGGCGATAACTATGTTAAACCAAATTGCTCCAGGTGTTAATATATTCCACTTGCGTGAGGGTGAGTTTAGGTGGACGATATTTTATAAATTCTTAAAATAGGTTCTCCTTAGCAAACTCGGTGTAATTCTTTGAACTTCTATTGATGTATAATTGTATTTTCATTGCTATTGTGTTATTATGTTTTCTTATTATATTTTTATTTTTATCGCTTTTATTACTTTTTTTCATCTTTATAATAATCTTTCATGTCATGTTGTGAACGTCTTAAACTTATAATTTGTAATTTCCACAATATTTTTTTTTTAAAAAAAAAGAAATAAATTGAATCGTCAACGGGGTCGACCCACTGCCGGACAAAGTTCTCCCCTAGCTCTCTCAACTCTTCCCGGTACCTAGTTTTTTGATGCCACGTAATACACCTAACTTTGTGAACTCGTCCATCCAGCGGGATTTAAGGGGTGCCGGACGAAATCCCGAAGGCCGAAATCCCGAATGCTGAAATCCCGAATGCTGAAATCCCGAACGGCCGAAATCCCGAATGGCCGAAATCCCGAATACCTAAATCCCGAATGCTAAAATCCCGAATGACCGAAATCCCGAAAAATAAAAAAAAACACAAACATCAATAATTGCGCAATTTGTACAAGAGAGACAAAAACACCCATTTCTGTGGAAATATAAAAAAATTAATTTAATTAGGATTTCGGCCATTCGGGATTTCAGCATTCGGGATTTCGGCCTTCGGGATTCCGCCCTTCGGGATTTCAACCCAAACCCGGTTTTAGGGTGTCCCTATGCAAACCAAAATTGCAAACAGTGTTGAAGATGAAGATTGAACAACAGATAAATATTATATTTTTTTATCATTTAAAACATTTCCGATAACTTCCAATCCAACAAGTTAGAACGTGAATCAATTCCGGTTGTTAATTCGAAACCGGATTTAATTCGCCGATTTATATATTTATAAGAAGGCCAATGATTCGAAAATAAACGCGAGCGCTTCCGATCAAATAGATCAATCGCGGACATTTTTGGCACCCCGATTTATTTCATCCCCATCAGTCAGTGACATTGGTAAGTAGTGCAAAGTACACTTCAAGTTGGATATCTTTTTGCGGAGCGTTCGTCGTATTAATTGGACTGAATTCAGTGTTTTAGCGAAGAGAGCTCAAGATCTCGCGCCACCCGCTACCTTGGCGCAGCCATCGACACCCCTTGGCACTCGACATATAATTTCACCTATACCATTCTTATATGATAAAATTGCGTACTTTCTTGTATAGTTTTGATATTTTGTAGTTAATCACAGTGGCTTAGAGAGTTAGTAAAATCGTGGCGAAAAATAAGTAGATAAGTATTTCGTTTTGAAAATATATCAGTCAATCAGCGCAATATTCCAATGGGTTAACCTAACTACTAACAAACACTCGTCGTGAAAAAAGTCTGTTAATATAAAAACCCTTTTGCTCTCACTTCCATGGGCCTGGGCCCACGGGCTCTGTCCAAATTGGTCGCCACAAAGGTCAAATTTACTTATTTAAAAAAATGCGGCGTCTTGTTGCAGACGTGACGATCTCTTCATATACTTTTGTCTGTCAGTATTGATTTAACTTTTTTTAAATAACATTATTTATTATTCGTTAGTTCGCCATGCTCTTCTCTTCGTGGGCACTTTTTCCCACTTGAGTGCGTGGTGACCTTAGTCTTTGGTATCAGCTCCTGAGACATTCTCAGGCAAAAACTACTGATGCTTCACACCAAACGTAGGGTCTCGTGATACGCTCGATTATTACTGAATATGGTGCGGGATGGGTTGATTTGGGGGTCTATGTTTGCGTTCTAGTTTTTCTCGATAAGAACCAAATTAGTGTCACGTATCCAACGTTTAGTATTTATGGTGGTAACCCATGATACCTTACGAAGACCCATCATATTCTAAGCGCCCAAAATAGTTACTTGGATTTTGCGGGATGTGTGATTGAACTGTAAAACGTATCTACTGTGTGGATTTATTGCATTCAATTACTATCCGTTAACAGACCAATGTGCTTATTTATGTACGCATTCGTAACATGTGTTAATTAATGAGCTGCCATTGTGTGTTAAAAAATGGTTATTGAATTATGCTTCAATGATATTTTACAGTTTAAGCCTAGGTTAAAAAAATATGCATTTTCTGTTTTAGCTTCTGCGTTGGTGATTTTGAGAGGTAGTTTGCAATCGCGAATCTGTAACAGCTAATTTTGAGAACATGATGTGACTTTTCTTTTTGTCGTAATAGATTTTTGGGTTATCACCACGCATGTTCTCTCATTCTTTCTTCGATGGTTGCATAAGTTATTCTCAAGAGATAATTTTCTTTTTGCGTTAAGTACAAGACTGTATAATATGGTGGCATTGATAACAAAAACGAATGACAATTTGGCTCGGCTTTTCTATTAAGGCTGGGGCACGGTCTAAAACGATCGTGACTGCGCGACGCGAAGATTGTGCAAACGATGCGTACAGAATAAAACATAATTTGTCATAAAAATTCAACATGCGTCTATTTAATGTTATGTTTATTGTTCTTTTAGTAATAATAATAACATTTTCATTGACATGTTTTCTTTTTCAAGTAAATGGGTAACGTTTTTTAGTCATCTTTACACGATTTAAGAATTAATTCCCCCATCGCCATCACAAAACAAATTGACGTGTTCACAGCTCGACTTTCGCTCTCCGATTGGCAGCCAGTCTGAAATTTTATCGCACCTATAGTTGAAAATTATTTGCCGTTTCACTGAAGTATGCTCTTAAATCTCGCAACAAAATAATTAAAAATAAATTCATAGTTAGTTCAACAACCCAGTAAATCAATTTATGGTAAATTAAACTATGATAACTATAATAAATATTTCATGAGCGTGTCAACTTTCCTCAGTGTGTGCACGGCTTAACATAAATTGAGAGGGAAATCGTGTGCTACCTCCACAACGGTTATTATATTAATTAGCACATTGCCAACAAACGGCTGACGACCACTGCCTTATCCGACAGTGAGTGATGGAAACCTCTCTTTTGCGGCTCAAGTTGCCCCCCTGTGAGTAATGCGCCCATGGCGATCCCACGGGCCCCATTTTACTCACTCCGCTTCTGTGCGCTCGTTTCAAACAGTAGATTATCGGTTTTCATAATATTATTTGGATTTGAAAATTCTGGAGCTCTCTTGTCGTCGTGATGAATTATGATTTAGCTATCTGCTAAAAGTCCTATGCCCTGAATAATTAATCTAATCTGTTACTCTCCATACTTTCATCTAGTGTTACATTAATTTTCTAAATCCTAACCCAAGCGTTTTAATTAATACCATATCATGATTTTGATTGATGAAAATTCAATTTAAATGTATGCGTACTAATTACCTTCCATGTTCATAAAGTTTTAGATTAATAGATGCGGATATAGGCTTTTCTGCAACTCGTATATCTACTTATTTGATATATTATATTATGAACCTAATATCAGTAAATTAAAATACTCCCTACCTATAGATATCACCGCTATTATTAATTGTTAGCAAAATACGGTAGTATATAACAATATTACAATCCATTGAAAAGTTGATATAACAAATACTCACATACATGAAAGGGTTATTTGAAAAAGTATCAAAAATGTACGGTAGATAGCAGTGGCGCACCCAGGGGGGGCAAGGGGCCCTGGCACCCCCCAAACATGAAAATTATCAGAATGATTTTATACATTGAAATTGAAAGCCAATAAACTATACCTTTGGGTAAAGACAAATAAAAACACGGCAAAAAATGATTTGTAATAATTCTCCAGCACCTTTTTTAAAAAAATTCTTAGATTTTAATTTCTAACACAAAAAATAATGTCAGGTTTTTCAGAAACCCAATCCCTAATGAACCTTCTACGTTACTTTCTATCATCTTTCATATACTTTCTACATTAGCGTTTTCCAAATGGTGTACGCGGTAAAATTAATGTGTATATTTAGTGTATTATTGTGTATGTTTTAATACATCCATTTGATTATAAAGGTGTGAGTATCGATACACAATTATAATTTGTATCGTACAACTATATAATTTAAAATAAAACCACCCAAAAGAAAAAAGCGACTTTTTTTTACTATTAAAGCAAATTTGTGATGGGTGTTTATGTCACTTGTCTGATCGACTCGCCTCGCCGGGCCCCTCCTGAGCACGGGCCCCTAGGCTAGAGGCCTGGCAGACCCCCCCTTGTGGGGCCATGAGTGCACCTATTCATTTCAAATATCACTGTTGCCTTTATTGAATTTTTCAGCCTCCGTATACAAATGAAAACCCTAATTTCACAAACTTTAAAATTTAAATTATCAACAATACAATGTATAAAACACGAAGCAGATTTTACTAACAACCTAAATTGAGTGAATAATTTCCGCTGTGGAAGTTTGTTGTCGAGGCCACTCGTATCAATTTTATTAAATATAATATAGTAATTGAACGGCTAAACATTTCGGGCGAAAATATATTAGCGCGACAGGTGCTGCGCCGCGGCGCTCGCGGGCGTCGCCGAAAGTTCGCTTCGGCGTCACTTGACTTGTGACCGAAAGTGTTCTCTACTCATTTTCTGTGACAGCAATATTACTATCTCATTAATTTTGTCACAAGTAAACTTAGCAGACGTCCCAAGTTGACGGCATAAACAACTTCTCGCTCTGATAGTATTGTTACAATAATGTTTCAGGATCTCTGCTAATTGTTATAATAGTGTTAACAATATTATTATAGTGATAGCTCAAATAAAATTCAATAGATGTACTTACTTTTGTATCTATCTTATAATTATGTTTCTTTACCATTACCTATACGATTGCGCGCAAGATGCTGGCTTTCACATCGGTGGTTCTGTATTCAATTCCCTATAAGTCACAATATTTCAGGTCCATATATCAGGAGGATTTTTTTTGCAAAATGGTCAACTGCAATTAATGTACTTACATACATCATTTTTGAAAAACACTTTCTGATAGAATATTATTATAACCAATAGATAGCCACCCCGGCAGGGAATCGAATCCTGCATCTCATGGGTTTACTCCCCGTCCGTGCATTACCTATATGCTTTAAGGCGATACTTCAGTGAAACGGTAACTATAGGCGCGACGAAATTTTGGACTCGCTGGCAGTCTGAGAGCGAACGTCGAGGTGTGAATACGTCAATTTGTTTCGTGATGGCGACGGGAGTATTAATTCCTAAATCGTCTGAAAATGACTAAAAACGTTACCCATTTACATTAAAAAAACATGCCTTTTTAATACCCACTAATCAGCGTTCTTAATTGATTTGATTTAAATTGTTTTCTATAGATATATTTATTTAGATATAAAAATTATGTATGTTCAATAATTAAAATGGTACATTCTTAAATTTTGTGAATAATTCGTTGAATAAAAGAAATATTTAATTGCAATTAATGTATTTTTTCTAGAAACGCTAGATCACTCATTATCTTGAGAATGCTCGACAATACGTGATTTATTCGCCAAATTTAACGTGTAATCATTTTTTTAAGCCTACTAGTACCTATATACATGTAATAATATATGGGACTGATTTTCAATCAGTACATGCTGGCCGAGCGGCTAACGCGTCGGTTTATAATGTCGTGCGTCCCAGGCTCGAATTCTGTTGGCAGACCAGAAATTTGCTAGTTATGTGGAGCTACAAATGACAGCCGTATAATTGCGGTACTGAACTGGCAAATGGCCGCTATGGTTAGGAACAAATGAAGATATTTTTTGAGGAAGCCAGTACCTACCCCTAATTATTATACTCCTACTGCTGATAATGATGATTATATAAGTCGAGACATTCTACCTAAATTACCTATGTCTAAATGATATATAATATAATATACTGTGGTTCTTGCAAGTCAATGCAATAATTATTCAGCGAATGCCAGGAAATACAAAAATAGTGCTAAGTTACCTTTTGAAGTTGGCTGTAATACGTTTTAAATCCCAAGTGTGAAGAAATAAACTTAAATACATGTTAAATCATACTTTATTTTCATTAATTATGAATTAAATTAAATGAATTAAAATCTGTCACATAAACGAAACGCGTTTTCAATATTGGTAATATTTAAAAAAAAACTTAGTACGCTTTATGTTTCTTGCATTATGTATATGGCGTATTTATTATATTTATATCAGCATCATCATAAGTGACCCAAACAGTCCAAGGCAATTCCTAGCGTCGTCCAAAATCTTCTCCATGTGTCTGCGCCGGCCGTTCTAGCGTCTCCGTTGACACCTGGTTGATTGATTGGTGATTTTATGGCATCATAAATTAACAATGAGTCCGACTTCAAAGCTTTAGTCCATGGCGACCGGCTGTCATATTTATTATGTTGTGTGTATTATCTTATTATTATGTTGTGTGGTGAACGCTTTTAAACCCGATGTTTCTTTTTATTTTAGGTGATTTTTCGTTGGACATGTTCCCGGTACAGCTGGAAGATGACGCCAAATACCAATGTCAAGTCAGCCCTGGACCTCTAGGTTAATATATATTACACTTACAAGCACAAACTTGGTTAATCAAAACCATTAACATAACGTAAAAATAAACTATTAATGTATGTAATGTATGAATATTATTAATTGTATCATATTTGGCGGTAGATGAAGGTGGGGGAGATACAATCGTTGATGCTAGGTTATTGAGAGTAGAGTTTATTTATTAATACGAAAATAAATTAATAAATACAATAATAAAGATGATAGAGATGACAGCTTGAGATTATAATCGTTGGTACTGATGTACTGGTGAGATCGATGTGATCAAGAAATTGATTACATTAATCAACTGAGAGACTTGATTCGAGTGGAATGGCGGTTGACTATTTCGAGTGAAAGATTCATGACAATAGTAGTGCGTTTCGTGCTAGACTCGATGAGTGAGTGAGGATTCATGCATTTTCCGTAAAATTTAAACAAATACAGTACATATATTACAAGAGATATTATCGCAATTAACAAATCATAACAGACCCTATGTATCTAGTTATTATTGAGGAAATGCCTAAGATTATTATCGCTCTATTGTTTTGATTTGACAACAAAATGTATGTTTAAAAGTGTGTCACTCATTTAATGCTGAGTGGTATGATTACTACACATATTATGATTGCCTGCTATTACTTTGCATGAATAATCGTATCAAAGAACGTTTACAATTTCATTTTTAATAATATTACACGGTGGTAAAGTCATTGAGTCACTCTTGTAATTCATTGGGTCGGACTCGAGCCGTGAATGACTCAAAAGCGAATGGTCTTTGACTCTTTTTTCAAAGGTAAAGGAATGAATGAAATTCTAGACAATAAAATGCCTACAATAATAATTTGTATAAGTAATACACAGAAAAAAAACGTTTTGTGTAACGGAAATAAAATATTATTGTGTTGGCCGATTGAGCGCCATTTTCTTTTGATATGTGATTTCCGGTAATCACAGTGTTCGGCTTATATTGGTATCACTTTGTAGGATAATTTTATACAGAGACTGTGTGATTTTGGGTTATCTTTTGTTGATATCAATATGTGTTTTTTGAGGAAACGACAAAATTTATCACATATACTGAATTCAATTCCGTTTGGAATACGTATATAAAAAAAACAGTTACATATTTAAATTAAATATTGACACTAACCAACTCTCTTTGTCTATCATACACTCAAGTTATTCAGTTCACTAACTTCTATTTTATGCATGTTATATTGTGTTAAAAAATAGCATATATTATATAATATGCGCCATATGTGAACATATTAATAAATGCATTATTTTTTTAGGTCAAACGGGGATCAGGTCCCGTTTTGCCGCGCTTTCGGTACTCGTCCCTCCGGAGCCGCCACGTATCCTGCAAGGAAACGAACTCCTCGCTACAGAAGACAGGGAAGTCGAACTGGAGTGTATTTCAGTTGGCGGGAAACCAGCTGCTGAGGTACATATATATATATATATTACAACGTTTTTCTTAGCTCGTATTCTTATTTGTCCGGTACAAATTTTGCAATCCATTTTTAACTAACTTCCCGACTAGCTATACATTTGAAACTTTTAGAATATATCAGAACACGATGCCAATGCATTTTTTAATACTTTTAGTCATCTTTAAGTATAATTAATTTCATTTTCAGTTAATTCTGTTTTGTATGAAAAGTTATTTCGACACCATTATTGGTTGCTGGGGGGGTCTGGCGCACAAGCAACTAAATTATTAATATATACGTGCGTTACTATAGAAGTCAATATGACATGTCAAGTACAATTTTTTTTGATCATTTAAGTTAGTCAATTCAAGTTTATATGGTTCAACAGAATTTAAAAACGTTGTAAATAAAAAGTCCTTTTTATCTTGTTATTATTTTGTGTGAAAATGACAATTATTTCAATTTCAGAAAAAAGACATTTATTTTTGGTAAAAAATAATACCTTTAATATCTTACCATAAACCAGTTGGTAATGGTAAATACCGATCAGTGGGTCTATTCTATACACAAGGCGGCTATCAGTGGCTATCGACGGTAGTTTATCATATTTATGTATTGAGGTAGGTATAATAATTATTGTTACAATAAGTTAGCCGTTTAAACTGTCAAAACTGTCTATCTCACTCTAAAAAATAACATAGCACTTTTTGATAGTTTATTCGATTAAATGATTGTAACAATTAACCACCTCAATACATAAATATGATAAACTACCGTCGATAGCCGCCTTGTTTATATGATAGACCCACTGGTTGAGACAAAGAAACGTTTAGTGAACAAAAATAATAATAACAACTTTCTTTTTGTTTTTTGTTTTTATTTTTAATGTTGTTTTATAAACACTTTTCAGATTTTAATAAACTATTTATTTTTATTCAATGAATAAAACACAAGATTTGTGGATGTTAAATTCTATATACTGAATATACATAATTTGAAAACGTCTCCTGCATATATAATATGATGATGAAGTGATTCTTTCTAGATGTTTTCAAATTAAGTATATTCATATTTCAGATTCTTTTTCATTTATCCATAACGTGATACTAAGGTTTTCAAATTTCGAATTTTTGTAAAGTTTATTGGGCAAATAATATTAAGTTTCTCGTGTTGGTACGTTTTAAATAATTTGTTCATTGACAAAACATTAAACAATTGTTTCATAGTGTTCCCCACTAGTAAATACTCATCGTTCTCCATATTCGCAGATAACCTGGATTGACGGATTTGGCGGAGTAGTCGGCGCCCTAGCTCGCTACTCGTCAGAACTGTTGCCGGATGGCAGAAGGCACACAGCCAGGTCTGTTCTCAAGATGGTTCCTAGAAGAAAACATCACAACTCTGCACTCACGTGCCAAGCGCAGAACACAGCCGATCGGACCTTCAGGGCGGCTTCCATCACACTGAAGGTTTGTGATTTCGTATAATAACTAGTTTTCAAAATATATAATTCAAAAATACCCATTAGAAAAATTCTGGATATAATCTTGGACCGAGTAAAATGTTAAACATTTTTCGCTTATCGCGAGAAAGCTTCCCACGTTATAGCTGTTTGAAATATATAACAAAGAATATTTAATCTAATCACTAGAAGATTACCTAATGAATACTCTATCGGAACTGTTTTCATATTCCGTCAATAATAATTGGGGCTTCCTTTATAATTGTCAATTAAAAGATTGCCTTCGATAAAAATAATTAAGTATATTAATAATTAGATTTTTTCTGTTGTTTTGCTGTCTTAAAGGCGAAATAAGTCATCCATCATCAGTGCAGCATTTTCCGATAACCTTATAAGCCAAAGAACACTACGAGTGGCCGTGCGATGTGCGCGTGGCGTGAGAAGCGCAAAAGGCACTTGATTTGCGCACACTGCCATTTTAAGCTCCCTGCGTCGTGCACGCATCGCCCGGCCGCTTGCAGTGTGCCCTGCCACTATCACTTCGTTAACTAGGTACCTACGACTAGCAAAAAATAATCAAAAATGCATAAAACTATATATAGACTTGAATTGTCAACTGTTTTCTATAATTTCATCCACTTTATATTATTATATTGTAGAGACATTTCATGAACCAATTAATTTATATCCATTTAGGTTAATAATAATGATAATGAATAAACAAACATCTATACCTAACCTAAATCAAAATGTCTACATATAAGTCAATAATGCTTTTTTTGTAAATATAAATCATTCTCGAATATTTTTAATTTATAATAACAAGTATTTAAAATGGAGACCTCATTACACTTTACCTTTATTTCATCCCTTAAATATCGTATACCTGTTATATCTGAATGGTATTGTGTTGTTTTTTTTTTGTTTTGTGAATATTCTATCGCACACTTATTCTCAATCATATATTATTATTATGATAATGGGTCATATATCAGAAACATATCCTTTCCTTGCCACTGGGGTAGCATTTTATTCACAGTACCTTCTGACTGTTTACATAACAGGAAATTTACAACATTTCTCAAAAGAAATTCAAGGTTTTTGTGTTACAACATATATAGGCTTTCCATCATGATAACAATATATGGATATATATAATTTACCAAATAAAGAGTATTGTGTTTGAAGGTTTATATTGAAAATAATGATACCTACCTACATAAAAATCGCATAAATAAAAATGTAAAGTAGAAACGTTTTAATTTGACGTATTTTGAAGTAGTAATAAATATTCAATTTTTCATCACCATTGATACCGTGTTTTCTTACGCAAACAAAACATGGATGCTTGATCAATGTTCCCTCTAACGGATTCGGGTCGATATCTGAAAGCCGAAATCCAGAAGGCCAAAATCCCTAAAAATAAAATTTGATGTATCCACTTTACATAATATAGGTAAAATTCTTTTAATTACACTTTTCTCACAAGACAAATGTCAACGTTGTTATGTTTTAGTTTTTGATTTGATGAGTTATAAAAACTTATCACTTATCGCAATTCATCACAACAAAAAATAGGATAAGATAAGTTGTTAGGTAATGTACTTTTTTTCGCGGCATAATAATTTGACATGTTCATTTATCTTCGCAAAATGCTATCTATATACGTGCGCATATATCTCTATATATATAAAAATCTCGTGTCACGATGTTTGTGGTCGAACTCCTCCGAAATGGCTCGACCGATTTTTATGAATTTTTTTATGTACATTTTTTAGGTATGAGAATAGGTCAACAAGTATATTTCATACCGCTAGGTGATTAGGGTTTCTCTATCCAGAAAAATTTTCTTTTATTTTTTTGACAATTTTTTTTTTGTATTTTTTTTATTATTTGGCATAAAAAAATACCTAAAACCTCAAATTTTCACTTTCCTACCCCCATCCTCCCATTTTTTAATCGCGATTTTATTATTTTTGTATGAACAAATTTAACCGTCGTTCGTATTTCAAACAGAACGAAATTATTTATGTTGTTGAATGACAGATGGCACTACGTCCGAGAAGAATTCATTTTGACATTTCATTCGGCAAATCACAACGCAGTGCGTGCAAAATTTTGTACGATTTATTTTAATTTATCTATTTTTATGTGCGTGTATTACAGTGCACAATGCCAGCAAGACGCAAGGGGGGCCATTTGGGCCGTCGAACGAATAAAGCAACAAACATGCAAAATAGTAGAGTAGAAAGAACAGACGAACAAATCCAACAACATAACAAAAACGTGCGTGTAAGCATGTCGCAATTGCGTGCATCTCAATCACAAGGGGCACGAGCTGAACGAAATCAACAACGACAATTGGAACGGAGCCAAGCGCACTGGTTCGTAGTTAACACACGCAGAGCAAATGACCGACAACGCCAACAAGCATTCGAGTACGAGCCAGATATTGAATATTCCGCTCATCCGAAAGTGCTGATTGGTGCTATGGACAAAGAATGTCCCCATTGTCATGCGCTCAAATTCAAACATGAGTCAGCCGGGATGTGTTGCGCATCAGGAAAAGTGCAACTACCATAAATTGAGATACCACCAGAACCATTGAACAGCTTGCTCATTGGCACGGTTCCAGATTCAAACCTGTTCCTGAAGTCCATTCGCACATTCAATTCATGCTTCCAAATGACTTCGTCCGGAGCAACAGAAATAGTTCACAATACTGCGGCAAATGGTCAGCAATTCCATTCTACGTTCAAAATCAAAGGTCAAGTATACCACAAAGTAGGCTCATTGCTGCTAATGCCAAACGAACCACATACATTTTTACAAATCGACTCCATGGGCGCGGCGGTGAGGACATCAATCATGAGGATGCACGTTGCGGCTACAATAGCCTCAATTCGCCTAATGCCAGGCGCATCGTCTGCGAACTGGACGCCCTGTTGAATGAGCACAATGAATTATTGAAATTCTTCAAAGCACACATGCACGAATTGCAAAGTGACAATCACGCTATTGTCATCAATCCTGATAAAACACCAGCTGGAGAGCACGTACGTCGATTCAATGCGACTGTTGTTGACGACATTGCTGGAATCATGGTTGGCGACCGCACATCAACGCGAGAAATCGTGATTCGAAGAAGAAACAATAATCTGGAGTTCATCGCTGACACACACCGTTCATACGACGCTCTCCAATATCCGCTAATTTTCTGGAAGGGACAAGATGGATATTGCATAAACATTAAACAACGAGATCCTGTCACAGGTAATTCATTCATTATAAACATCATTACTCATTTTGAATTGAGAAAATGAATGGTTGATGTTTTTTTGTTTTTATCGGCGGTCATCGTCTACAGTGCTCTATTCCTCTTTCTGTCATAGATCCCATCCCCACACACTTACGATACATTCGTTACTTTTTATTTAACAACCAAAATATTCACTAGAAATAATTTATATGGCAGAACAACGTTTGCCTGGTCAGCTAGTTTTTTTATATAAAATTTACTTCTCAGAGTTTATGATACATACACACGATAGAGAAATTAGAGGGAACCTTGCCTTCGGTGTAAAAAAAAACAATCTAAAAATATTATTAATAAAAGAAGCATGGAAAGGTACATGTGGGACATAACGTAAAAATTCTACAAAATAATCAATGTATAAGGAAGCAGACAAGAACACAAATTCAATATCCAATTGAATGAAACCGGTCATGCCATATTATGGACACTATAGCGTGAGGTCACAATATATTTAGGTGGTTTTCTCAAAGTCTGGGTGTGTGTGGATGTTTCACTTCTATTAGGTACTAACTACGCTACTGTGAATGGGTCTCATGGTCATATTATGTATTATCACTACCCTCCATTTTGGTATGAGAATCTCTCAACTGTCACTTTATTTTTTAGTTATGGATTTTTTTCATCTGGGTTTGGGATTTGGAGGTGGATAATTGACACACCGGAATTGTGATGGAAAACGGCGAGTTTATTTACGTTTATTATACTATATGGTTCAGTGGCGAAGGGTGGAGGTAGGCTGTTAAGATCCGCCATAAATAGTGCACATTAAACTTTTTCAGACATACATATTTGTTTTCATTGAAATAAGACTACAATTTACAGATAGTGTAGGTTAGATTTTAAAATTCAATTGAACCCTGAGAAACCAAGCCATAATAGATATTAGTCAAAAAATACATGTCTATCTATAAAATATCTAAAATTATGCAATTAAATCATACATAACTTTGAGTATTTTATAGATAGAATAATATTTTTTATTTATTATAGTTTGGTTTACGCAGGGCTTAATGAATAAAAAAAATGAACCAAAAATATGTGTAATATGTAGTTTTAATCCAACGAAAACAAATAACTATAAATGAAAAATTGTACACAATTTTGTCGTATTTCCCAAATTAGACCAAATCTATTATGGTTTCGTTTAGGCAGGGTTTAATTGATTTTTAAAAACTAACTAATACCATCTGTAAATTGTAGTCTTAGTTCAATAAAAACAAATACATATGACTAACAAAGTTTAGTGTGCACTATTTATAGCGAATCTTAACAGCCTACCTCCACCCTTCGCCACTGATATGGTTACATTTTTAATAATTTTATTCTACGGAGGGCGAAATGTACGCGTTCGCGATTTTGCTGCTCGTAGCGTTCTCCGCGCCATCTTGAAAAATCATTCCAACGGTTTTTTTTCTTGGGCGACGTTGCATATCTCCAACGGTCAAAGACAATGTTGCCGGCCGACTTTTAACATTATTTATTTTCGTAATCAGCGCTTTATTATTTGTTGGATTTGATACCGATTCGGGCGTCTCCAGATACACAAAGACATCCCCAAATGGGGACCATACGGGGGTGTCACAAGCGCACCTCTCCGGAAAGGCCCGAATGGGGATCGGGCCAACTAAGGGCTGATTACGATAGCGTGTGTAACTGGACAGTGCGGCGGCTTGATAAGGGGGGGTTGCATTTCTAGACGTTGAAGGATTGAAGCCCTCCCGGTACGTCGGCGGCTGGAGAGACTCGGATGCAGCACTGTAGCATAGTGGTTCACGGTTCCCAGGCCTACCGTAAAGCTGCTGAGAGAGGAGGGCGTCGCGCCCAGCCCTCTCAACACCCTCGGACCGTCGGCAACCGGAGAGTTTCGGATGCAGCACTACGCCGCTTTGTGGGCGTAGTGGTTCGCGGCTCCCCATGTCTACCGTACGGGCGGATGCTGAGAGAGGACGTCGCACCCAGCCTTCCCAACAGCGACCGTCCGAAAATCAGTCGATCCCTTGCGAAAATGCATACCGGCGCATTACTCGACCCCCTTTTTTTTTGCTCGCTTGCCCTGCCGCGGCTATCGAATTACACGCACTACACTGATATTATACTAATATAATATGCAGAAAACTTAATTTAATACTTAAAATGGCTTTAAAGTTCATAAAAATAATTTTAAAAATATATCAGGGCCCAAAATGGACCGGAACGCCATTCTGCCTCATACAACCGCTCCGGGTTGTAAAATTTTCCACTTCGAGCACTGAAATAACTTATTATACATCGCTTCCAAACACAAAACACTTAAAACTAACTAATCTATGATGCTAATGGCTGAGGATGCTGCTTGGCTGCTATCCGCTGATGGAGGCTGCTTTACTCAGCTGAAGAAGGCCGCTTTGTAGCTCTCTTCATCCTGGTGCATCTGGGCCAGGGCTGATTGCAAGGCTCACAGACACGCTGCTGTTGACGAAGAGGGCTCAAGCGGCTGATGATGCAGGGCGTTTGATGCCGTTTTCCCTCGTTGGAGCCAGGGTCTTGCCCGATACACTCGTCCGTGGGCCAAGTTCGCTGGCGGATGCAGTTGGTCGGGAGTACATCGGGAGCCCTGACTTCGCAATCCGGGTGTTTCTGCTCTTTTCTTCACTGGCTTGGCTTTAGCAGCATCCTCTTTCTACTGCTTATTATTATACTTTGTTGAGCGCCACCAGAGGCAAGCCTCTGGATGTTTCTTCCTCGCCGTTTCCTATTCCGGTGTTTGGATCTCAGGGTGTGTGTCCAGGTGAAAGAAATTTCACCTGCTTCTTGATTCCAGACGATCAAAATCAAGAAGCGTAGTCCCACGTTGATTGGGGCCACATATCACTACCCTCCATTTTGGTATGAGAATCTCTCAACTGTCACTTTATTTTTTAGTTATGGTTTTTTTTCGTCTGGGTTTGGGATTTGGAGGTGGATAATTGACACACCGGAATTGTGATGGAAAACGGCGAGTTTATTTACGTTTATTATACTATATGGTTACATTTTTAATAATTTTATTCTACGGAGGGCGAAATGTACGCGTTCGCGATTTTGCTGCTCGTAGCGTTCTCCGCGCCATCTTGAAAAATCATTCCCAACGGTTTTTTTTCTTGGGCGACGTTGCATATCTCCAACGGTCAAAGACAATGTTGCCGGCCGACTTTTAACATTATTTATTTTCGTAATCAGCGCTTTATTATTTGTTGGATTTGATACCGATTCGGGCGTCTCCAGATACACAAAGACATCCCCAAATGGGGACCATACGGGGGTGTCACAGTATATATGTATTACTTTAAACATGAACCAAAAACATTACTTTGATCATTATCCTTGCGTACAATTTGCAATGGTCCTTTATTTATAATTGAATCTATTCCATTATACGGCCCCGGGGTTTTTTCGCATTCCAAAAAAGAGTTGATTTCTTTATTTTTTGGGTTCCGGCGAAACAGGAGCAAAAATTACATATAAGCCGGGCGCGTGATTCTTTTTGCGCTGCAAATTGGTCTGGTCGATTCGTTTTTGTCCTGTCAATGAATATGAGCCACTCGTAGATTGATAAAGGGTTGAAAATTTCGACCCTTTCGTGCGCTTTTTTGCGTGGGTCGGGGCCGAATTCGAAGAGTTTCACTTTCACTGGACAATTCACCCCCAGATGCTAAATTAAACTATCCAGTGTTATTTGGAACACACTCGGAAATAATATGTAGAGGTGAATTTTATATTTAAGACGGTCACTAACACCAACATAATATTTGTTATCCGATAGAATTTGTTTGATATGTATATATGTGTAGTCTAGTTCCCTCATTGGCTGAATTCAAAAGTGTTATTAATATAAGAACGTGGCCTAAAACAAAGCGCTTGAATATACACGTTATTCGGACATTCTCTTGTTTAATTTTCAACTACCTACGTTAATTTTTTTTATTACCAGTAATATCTTTATCAGCATATTTCTACGATGTTATCAAAAATTCGACGTGGTATTCCTTTGAATCGGCAGAGTAAGGAAATTATTATTACATAATGCAATAGATTTTTTAAAGAATTTTCTCACAAAATCGAAAGTAGATTAGCAACATTAAAGTCACACTTGTACTGTGTTTTTGGCCGTCACCCGTTTTGTCGAGTGTTTTAGTGTGTTTAAGGCAATGACATTATTAATGGACAACGCACTCAGTACAGTAGCTAGCAATTAAATTCGCGCATAGCATAGGTAGACGTCACGCATTTTACAATATGCGATATCACGCATCGGGAATTTATAGCAATATTACCTTTATTGTAATGGCGTTAGAACAGTGTTTCTAGTGTCAATTTTCATTTGGGCGAACCCGTTCGAACCGAACCATTCGGCAGACCCGACAAAAAGCATCTGGAATTTATAGCAATATCACCTTTATTGTAAATGGCGTTAGAACAGATTATGCCATTCAGCAGACCCGACAAAAAGGTGAATGTCATTTTTTTATCCAGATGCTTCGTCCATATTAATGTCATTGGTTTAAAGTTTAAAAAATAAACTGTAATCAAATATTATTTGGCTTGGTTTACGCAGGATTTAACTATTTTTTTAAAAACCTTACTATCACTATCTGCCTATTGTAGTCTTAGTTCAATGAAAAAAAATACTTTAAAGATTTTAGTGAGTACCTACTATTTATGTCGAATCTTAACAGCCTAACTCCACCCTTCTCCACCGGTATGTGGAGACCTAGATATCTATGAGGGATGTATTTTATAAGACTACTTTTATTTTTCACTTTTCTATTAGTGAGTCAATGCAACATATAACAATTATTTAAGCACTCAATGTTACGTAATATCCTCCCCCACGTACTGCCTGTATATTAAATTTATCAAAAAGCCTCTCTATTAGATTAGCCTTATTGTTGATATGTCGGAATCGAACTGTCAATACAATCTATCGTGTGAAAAGCAGAGGTGTGCGAGCAGCGGAAAGAGGGTGGGGGCCACACTTTCGGGGGCGGTTTATTATATTTTTTTGTTCTACGTTTCGTCGCCGGCCGTCGAAATTGCCCCCATCCCCCCCACACCCGCCCAAGTCGCAGCCCCGGCGCGGGAAAATTACGAGGCGACGTTAGCGCCGCGCAGGGCCGGGCGGCGGGGACGGAAAACACTAATTGAATGATGTAATAATTGATGTTTTTAGCGGCAATTCTCGAGAAAGGGCATGATTAGTAAGAAAATGAAAGTGGAAACGATCGCGATATTTTATAAGTGCTGTAGCTATTCGGCTCGATAGTTTTTCACTGATTTGACAAATGGCCTCTAATTAGCGTGAAGGGATGTAGCTTCTAAGCTTCCAATGTGGTACTGTTACTTAATACCCAACGGTATATTTACAAAGACACCGTCTACGAATCTCACAATTAACAACTAACCAATTGAAATTGTGATTTATATACACACAGCAGACATATTCAACGCGTCGATCGCAGGATGGAATTGAGTCGTGAAAATGTGAAGAGCGTATACCTATATACAATTGTAATATAATATGATTTCATTACGATTTAGAAGGTAAAGAATTACGTGTCCGGAAACTAAACTTGTACGTATGCAGTAAGTCGTATGACACTTCACCGTGAAATGTTGTATCGAAAATATATGGCCGTATATTAAAGACCGTACATCCTATTCGGGTCGTATGGTACTGACATAAAATTAATGTCTAAATAAAACACGGTTCTTGTCGGTTTACTGGATTATTTGTTAGGTTAGGTTTTCATTCTTGAATTCATGATTTTTTCCAAAATCAGCTGTGGAAATTGAATTAATGTTTATATTTAATCTAATAAAATTTGAGACTGTATAGTATACAGTCATCTCTTTAAGATAAGAAAGCTCGCGGCGAACTGCATTACGGTGAAATATTTCACGTACAATTTACATGTAACCAAAGAATTATTCATTCTTATTATCATTTCCTTAACTAGCTTACGTGAAAGTAATTTTCAAATTAACCACGAAAAAGCCTGCACAACGTTGTCGTATTACTTGATTCGTATTAACGCAGGAGTGATAGAAAGATAATATATAAATCCCCGTGCTTTAAACTGAAATTATTTTTTTCTCTAACCCTCGCGTAGTAGTCTATTACATATTAGGATAATATTTTGAAGAAATTAAATCAAAATTATCGTTTCACTACGAACGGGAAATTGAGTTTTTTTTTGCTTTATGATGATGAAA
The DNA here is from genome assembly GCF_057557595.1 of Rhyacophila brunnea. Lineage (NCBI taxonomy): Eukaryota > Metazoa > Arthropoda > Insecta > Trichoptera > Rhyacophilidae > Rhyacophila > Rhyacophila brunnea. Next base: position 12,480,565 of record NW_028233068.1, on the reverse strand, counting down.
GTCAAGTTTTTTTGTTTAATTTATAACTACTCCATATCCTCAGTCAAACATAATACAAATTGATGAATTGCAATGGAAGGGTGTCGTAGGTCACTGCCAGTTTTGACACTGGATAGCAGATCATAACATGCCTGTTATTCAAGGATATTGTGTATCAATGAGAAAGCAAGATTAAGCTCAAGAAATTAATAGATGAATTATTGAGAACACAAAGAGTGCATTACTACACATTAGACAGCTTCTTGTCAATAGAGACCTCAATTAAAACCTTGGAGCCCTATGCACAATCGTCTGTCATAATTACAACAAAATTACAACAAAACACTATGCAGAAAGCATTTCATAGTTATGATCGAGTTGTCTATGGTCCACCAAATCTGCAATAGCTTCGTTCTGTTTTTCTATTGAAAATATTACCATATATAAAAATTCTCTTTTTCATAATTTAGGTAAATTATTTTGTAATTGTTAAACGATGACAAAAATATGAAAAATATACAAAATAAATTCAATAACTACAAATACACAATTAATATTTAATAAAAATGAATAAATGTCTCCGCAATTAGTGAATAATATATTTTATTTTTTGACCATGTTTTTCCCGATACAGTAACACTTGCCGTTGAAATGTCAGATTTTGTCATTTACAATAAAATTATTACAAATATAATATGCCATGATGTGAATAATTATATAGAGTGATTAAAACTAATATTACCATCTTGGTGTGTAGGTAACTAAGTACTTATATATTTCAACTACATATCTATTGGTTTAATATTACATAAATATCTATATCTGAATAAGAAAAGTTAATTCATATTTCATTGACACTGACATTTCAATTCGATAATCGGTTTTACTAAATTAAGACATGTACAGAATCAAGAAAATAAAGGAAAATGTGTCGTATTAAATGTCACGGATATTTAATAGTTGTTCAATACCCATATTGAGATCAATTGTTAAATGAATTTGAGTGTATTGGCCGTTTTAAAGCCACGTCAATTTATTTTGACAGCAGCTGTCAGTGGTAAATGGCAATACGGAAGGGGGACAAGGGGGCGAGTTTAGACATGCGTCGTTCTCGAACGAACGAATCTTTTAAAACTAATCTTTAGCCAGCGAACAAATCGGTCCCGTGTCACCTGGCGCTTTTGTCGTTCGAGGCGAACGAGATTCGCGAGAGTGCACGCGCAGTATAGGAAGAAACGTGGGTGCGAAGGATACGCTGCCCGGCGAACGGAATATGTCGTTCGGGGCGAACGAGATTCACGAGAGTGCGCGCGCAGTATAGGAAGAAACGTGGGTGCGAAGGATACGCTGCCCGGCGAACTGAATATGTCGTTCGGGGCGAACGAGATTCGCGAGAGTGCGCGCGCAGTATAGGAAGAAACGTGGGTGCGAAGGATACGCTGCCCGGCGAACGGATTATGTCGTTCGGGGCGAACGAGATTCGCGAGAGTGCGCGCGCAGTATAGGAAGAAACGTGGGTGCGAAGGATACGCTGCCCGGCGAACGGAATATGTCGTTCGGGGCGAACGAGATTCGCGAGAGTGCGCGCGCAGTATTGGAAGAAACGTGTGGGGTGGCGACGAGATTCCGTAATTCGTACGCGCTAGTACATTTTATTACAGCTACAAAAGATACAATTGACCTAATCTGTCCGAACAAATCACTATCCGTAATTAACCTATTCGGTCGGAGTCCTCATTAAGTGACTCATTTCCCATAGCTAGGCGAGTTCATAACAAAAGTAGTATATGGTTAAGGATTCCTTATCTCTATAATCTATAGTTAACTGATGGATTTCGGCTACTTACAATTTTTACTGTTATTTTATGGTAAGTACGAATTGAGCATCGGGCTCGATTACATATTATGTATAGTTCGCTGCTACAGCATTTTATTCCATTTCATGGTATATAATATGCCATAAAATGGACACTGAATAAATAAATATCACGGAGAGATGGTCATCGCTTAATACCGGATATGAGATTTTTAAAAAATATTTCCATACTCTAGCTAGTCCATACGCAGTCATTAAAATTTGCCTATATGTCTTTCGTATCCTGTATATTTTTTTGCAAAAAAACTCAGCTACTTTCGAATGTATTTTGATTATATATTACCTACTACTAGAAATCTCAGGGTATCTTATGTATGTTGACATCTCCAAACAAATAGAAAAATACCGAAAAGTTTTACGACAAAAACTAGAAATGAGATAGTACTATATTATAATACTTAGCTCATTTTTCAATTTATATCATTTTTGGTATGAATGCAGTTCCATCCAATTGTTCCGGACAGCATTCAGTAAAGTGAAAATCGCCCTGATGGTAGTCGATTTACGATAGGGGATGGCACAAGAAGTTTACAATACATACACAAATAATATTAATCATGATTATTAAAAAAAAATATCAATGCCACTCCTTTAAATTTTCGCTCAAATTATTAACATAAGCATATAAAAATATTTCTTCACCATATTACAATATTACACTTCTTATGAATACTTACAATTTTTTTCTTAATAATTTGCCATATAATAAAATTATAAAAAAAAACAACAGTGATAACAATATATGTTTTTATTCTAGTGCGTTTTATGACAATACTGGATGTCACGTTGAAGCTATAAATTTTAAATTATTAATTTACCACACATTTTATATTATGGTATTATGTAATTAATATCACCATCATCATCAGCCGAGGTCAATCCACTGCTAGATGAAGGCCTCCCCAAGCTTCTTCCAACTCGCTGCCACGTATTCCCGCCGAACTTTACCATTTCGTCAATCCAGCGGCTTTTAGGGCGACCCTGTGGCCGTTTCGTGCCCCTTGGGTACCACTGGTTGACGGCATTTGTCCAGCGGCCAATGTGCCCCGCCCATCTCCATTTCAGCTGTTTGGCAACGTCTATTACATCGTGTACTCCTGTCTGCTTCCTAACTCATTCGTTTCTCTTACGGTCCTTTCGCGTGATGCCAAACATACACCTCTCCATGCCTCGTTGTGCGACTCTTAGGCTGCGGTTAGCGTACAGACGCTCATGCGACTCGCGATGATGTCTAGACTAATTGTCCGCTCCAAATGTTTTGCCTGTCCAACGTAGGAGCGTCTTTTACCAGCGGCTTGAGCCAGTGGCTCTTCACCTTTTCAATATAAATATTTATTTAAGTAATATATTTAATGAAATTGAGAACCTGAACAGACTTATTTGGATTATAACCAGAAGGTATTGTATGATCTTTTTGTAGAATACCCACTTTGTTTGTAAACTTATATCGCTTAACAAATGCACGTTACAAACATTTGGAAGTCTACGCACGTATTCACCTGCACACATTCTTATCAATTAAATGTAGTCTGGGCAGCCCGTATCATACAAATGTATGAGATTTAACCAAAACAACATTCGTCGAGACCACACGGCGTTACTTTTAGTGAAACAACATCTATAGACACGTTCACGCTCGCATGTTTCTGTGTGCGTTTGCATACGTTTTCTATTCGTGGCGAAATACAAAAAAGTGCACATTTGTTTAAAATATTATCTATGAATTATTGTTTTTATACAAATGTTTGCAAAGAATTGATATGCAACTTTAAAACTGTTTATATAATGTTTTTTTTTATTTATCTTGATGTGAGACTTGGCATAACTCGGCACTTGATGGCGGTTCCACAACGTTTTTAGTATTTGTGAATTTGTTATCAAGTAAGAATTATTGCACCATCCATTCTGCCCTGAGAGAAGATGAAAAGTCTTGGTCGCTCAAAAAATGACGAAATTCAAATTTGGTCACGATCCTCAGCCATGAGTGCACGATCAAGAAGAAGAATTATTGAGATCATGTAGGCATATTGAAAGATCTCGACTACACACGCCTACGTAAACAAGTGTAATTTTATAAAGTGTTCATTTTATTATACACGCAAAGTTAAATATTAAAAATATTATGTAAATAAACATAAATAATTTACATAGCCCGACAGTCACTAGATCAAAAGTGATATACAAAATAAGGTTAAAGTATATAATTTCCCACACAGAAGCCGGATTTTTTTTATTGTGTATGTAAAAATCCCGTATTTCACAAAAACAGTGAATTTTCAGCATACCAAACCAAACCAAACCATAAAAATGCCGAACTACTAAAAAAACAATAAGAATTGAAAATTTTGAAATGTTTAGTAACGCACAAGCGCATTTTTTGAAACGTGAATTATAATATTGTATGAAATCTGGTATAAGTTAATTAAATATTATTTTATTCAGAATTAAATATTATAATAAAATAATAAAAGGTTTCATAGAACTGACCACATATGGTTTTGAAAAGAAATATGACGCGCCGTGCAATAAAATAAGAAATTTATCGACGTGCCGCGTATTATTATTATTAGTCTGTATTATTATTATTTTATCCGTAACACAATAATTTTGTCGCGAACAATATAAAAAAATAATAATATTTCATTGTTTGTTCCGCATAATTAAAAAAATACACTGGATGAGGTAATATGATAATAATAATGTCTTCAATAACTTAATTATAGTAGGTAAGTATTTGTATTTACTTAAAAATAAACTTTTTCCGAGACCATTCAAAATCACAGTATTTTGGACGTACCTACTATACTTTTAGACATTTTTTATATCGTACATAGTGCGCGGACCAAATACGCTAAATAGTTCGGCTGGCAAAGAAACTTGGTTACCTACGAGGAACGGTTATCAGCCATTCGCCGAATTTATTGGAACCTTGCTCTGTTAAATGTTTTACCTTGTTATCAGCTCGCATCCAATTATAAACATTTAAGTTATTAGCAGTTACTTATTTTTCGTTATATTTCGCTCAGAATAGGTCAAATTTATTCAGAGATGCGAACGAACGACATATATTTTTAATTTACCACCAATTTCGTCCGATATTTGAAAACATGTCTCACAATAACTTTGTATTTTGTTGTTTTTCAAGAATATATTGCATTTTTATAATATTAAAAAGTTTTAACACTATTGTCTACACTTGCAAGTTGAAAGTTGTGGTCTGTGATACCAAACATTAGTTATAATATTTTTTCTTATGTTGGATGACGTTCCTATTATGTATGTATGTATGTACCTACCTATGTGAAAAAGTGACGTCTAGACAGCCGTGTTTTCAGTTAGTATACATAATGACTTCAAACTAGAACTACGTATTTTCAGTACCTACCCAGTTAATAATATTAAATAGTATGTCTTTATCAAATCATTCTCGGATGTTATGTCATCTCGAAAGGAGTTCGTTTTTCACGTATGATATCTTAATGAACAGAACAAACATTCACGATTTGAACTGTGAAAGAAAAAGTGTAACATAAATACGTACCTACTTATGTACTTCCATAGTTACCTTGTATTTGAAGATTATTTGAATATCGAGCGTATTTTTTGCACTTCGTTCTTCCGTATTTGTTGATATAACTATACGAATGAAACCATAGTATATGTGCATACCTACTGTTATAACATTCCTTTGTATTTTTAATAATAATTCATTATACATATTGGAAACAATATGCACCACATACAATAAAATATGTTTTATTCAATTAATAATACACCTACACAAAGCGGTTGGACCGGGGATGATGGCGATGGGGCGAGGGAAATGGCGCGACCTTGTGCTTTCCTTGCACTACGATGATTGAGCCTGATAGTGTTAAAGTAAGAAATATTTATCACAGTTCAAAAACATAAAAAAATATATTTATTGGGAATTCTGTGCTCCGTGGCCATAACTCAAAAACTCTTGGATGATGTAATGATTGATGAAAATCTTATAGAACACAACTTATAGAACAGCAGCTTATTGGTACCAATTTACTAAAGTTTCGTCTTCTTTTTGTGCTCCGAACATGTGGTCCCCAACCAACCTTCTTCCAAAAAACAACTTTATGTTTTTCATGCTTTGAAATCGCCTTCATAACATAAATAGATTTTTTGTACTAGTCAGTTTCCAGATATGAATTTCAAAAAACGATATTACGATTATTATTTCAATATAAATCAAATCAAGGTTAATGTGTATTTTAAATCTAAAACTAACTTAAATAAATTTCATCAGTCTACCTATATCAGTGGCGGGTTTAGAGACTTGAAAGGCCGATTCACTGACTGATGTTGAGGTCCCCCCACAATAAAGAATACTACCAACGTACCTAATAAAAATAACAATATATCTATTTCCCTATCCAATTATTATTGAAGATAACAGTGATGACACATAATATTAGTGGTTTATTTTTTGTATGTACAAGTACATGTGAGTTGGAGGAATTCTGCATCTCTGCATTCAACATCTTCAGGCAATATGTAGGTAATCTTGACTCAATAGGTAGGTAATAAGCTTTTTACCTACTTTGTTGTATTAATTTTATTAAGTATATAAGATATAATTAACTGCATTTGTTGATAATGTTTATTTACCTTTGGTGAGTGTGCATAGTACCTGAAGATGCCGTAAGTCAAAAACCGGGTCGCACAAAACGACTCAAATGGAATACATAGTACAAAACTTAAATGGATTAGATTATTTATACCTGTACATATTTTAAAAAAAACTTAAAGTATAGGTACATGCTAGTGTAATTTATAATACTATGGGCTTAGTAGGTATTTTCCTTCAAATAAAAATGAATAGCAAACTAAGACGCGCGTAAAACACAAAATGTTTTGTGATCCGAATTAAATATAGCAGCGGCTTCCCACCGCTACCGATTGCAGACGTTTTTGGAAGTCGGGCAAACGAAGGGCGAGGGGAACAGTCAATTTTGTTTGACACACCGCTTATAAGCCGCTGGAAACGCTGCAAATTCGACGAGCGGCCAGACTGTCTATCGCTCACTCTCCGCGCTTTCATGGTGGTCCCCATACATTTTTCGGCTCCGCTCGACCTGGCCGCTTGTAGGCTAACCAAGGGCTTAGCTTTTGGACATCTCGCGTGTTGAGGGTCCACATCTCGCAGCCATTCGTGAGCACGGGTAGCTAGTGTAATTGATATACTGAGGATTAAAGAAAGTAAAAAATTAGCTAGAAACAGTATTAGATCATCACATCTATACATGAATAAGTATTCAACCGTGTTATTGTTTTATATGAAAAAATATAAACAATCTATGCCTAAATTAAATGAACAAAATGCTATTATCATTGTCATAGAAATATATCTAAATTGAATAGTTTTACATAACGTTTACACCTTAAATACTAAAAACTTTCGTTATCTCTCTAAATATCATTCACTTGTATTTTCCCCTTTTGTTACCACCTACTATTTGATAACAATATTTTTTTGGGAATGTAATTCTTATCATTTTTTATTAATAATATTCTGTATAAATTTCAAAATAACAGGTACTTATTGGTTTACTTTCTTGGGGGGCGTTCTGTGATAGTATTGGATGTCATATCGAAAGTGTATTTTTTAATTTAACATAGATAGATTTTAAAAGTGAATGATTTGTATTACAATAGTTTTAATTTAATTACAATAATATAGCAAACTCGTTCGTAAGTAGAGCACACAGGACTTCAAAAAATTGTGGCTTTAAGATAATTCAATAGACTCGTTCATTCGCCCGACCCATCTGGATCAAAATAATACAATTGATAAACATCAACTAGTTTTTACACACCCACGGTGGCCGCGTGGCTTAAGCGCTGGACTATCACGCCGTGAGTCTCAGTTTCGAATCCTGGGTCTGACAAGTACACATAATGTTTTTCAATTTGTGTGTGAGTTATGGTCCTAATAGGTTGAGCAAGTGGGTGACATCCATTTCTCGTAAAAAAACAAAATCTGTTAATACAACCCTCTACTCTGTGGATGCCCATAATATGATCCTATTAGGATCGGACATGGTCGGAAAAAAAAAGTTTTAGCCATACGCAAAATTTGAACTCACAAGCACGATTACAAAGTATGATGCTACATCAACTATGCACTTGTTTATTAAAAATATTAGCTGTCTGGTATAGATCCCTATGTAAAAGATATAGTTTGGGACTTTCTATTTAATAATGAATTAAAAATAAGTATTACATAATAATTACAAGATAAAAAGAACTTTTTATATACCACGTTTTTAAATTTTCTGTTGAATCATATAAATTTGACAATTATATGTATTAATAATTTAGGACAAATAAGGCAATTGTCAACAAATCATTTTTTTTTTACTATTATGCAACAAACAAACAAATATAGAATACTGAAATGTCATTTTGATTTCCATAGTAACGCAAGTATATATTAATAATTTAATTGCTAGGATCACCCCCTTAGCAATCAATAATAGTGAAATAACTTTTCATGCAAAACAGAATTAACTGAAAATTAATTCAATTCTACTTAAAGATGGCTAAAAGTATTTAAAAGAATGCATTGGCATCGTGTTCTGATATATTCTAAAAGTTTCAAATGTCTAGTCGGGAAGTTAGTTAAAAATCGATTGCAAGATTTGTACTGGTAACAACCACCGGACAAACAAGAATATAAGCTAATAAAAACGTGGTAAAAATGATTGAATGATGATGATTGAATGATGATGATGAAGTGGTTTTATAATATATAATTAATAAATAATTCATCTCACAATGTAATTAGTTTGTCACTCCCCAATATGTAATAAGCACACATTCGCGCAAATTTTTCCATCTAGCGCTATACTTCATGCCTCATGCCATTTCAGATCAACAGTGCATAGATCGTTCTTGTAGCAACGCTGCACGGTGAGTCAGGAGAGCGCCACCAGTGGCATATGTACCAGTTACGTGAAGTGCCTCTTCGTCATTACATACGTTAGCTTGCGATGTCGAGTGTTTATGGCAAAGTTCTAATTCAATTAAAAATAGTTTATTTTTTTACAACGTTTTTATTAGGTCGTATTCTTGTTTGTCCGGTGGTTGTTTATCCAGTACAAATCTTGCAATCTATTTTTAAACTAACTTCCCGACTAGCTAGACATTTGAAACTTTAAGAATATATCAGAACACGATACCAATGCATTTTTTTAAATACTTTTAGCCATCTTTAAGTAGAATTGAATTCATTTTCACTTAATTCTGTTTTGTATGAAAAGTTATTTCGGAAGAAATCCGTAAAAAGTAAAACACTATTATTGGTTGCTAGGGGAGGGGTCTGGGGTCCTAGGAATTAAATTATTAATAATATATACGTGCGTTTCTATGGAAATCAATATGAAATGTCAAAATGACATTTCAGTATTCTATGATCGTTTAAGCTAGTCAAGTCAAGTTTATATGATTCAACAGAAAATTTAAAAACGTTGTAAATAAAAATCGTTTTATCTTGTAATTATTTAATCTTTAATTACATTAGTTTTTAAAAATGTTCACGTAATAGTTTCAAAACCAGTTATCTATCTAAACAAAAAATCACATTCGGGGCACGTTTTTATTTTTGAATTTCGAATCCTGCGATGAATTTTTTTTTATATCTTAGGCCGCCTCAGGGAGTCAAAATAAAATATTTTAATGAAAAAGTGTGTGTTTTCCGGAGCATTTGAAAAATATGAAAACTCCAACACGCCACATTTCCGTGTTTTCCAGCGAGAAAAAAAAGATTCCCAGCCCCGCCGAAGTTATCTAGTACCTAGTGTATGCTTTTTTCTCCGATCGTTCGTGCTGGCACTAACCGCGCGATATATTTTACTCGGAACGGTTATTGCCTTGCCCCCCCCTCGCTTCCAGATTTGCTCCGCGGCACTGGTGTGTCGTGCCCCGCAGGATTCGCCGTAGTGATGGGCCCTCACGATTTTCAAATAACATCATTTTGCTTTATGCCGTCATATCGAATTATTTGATTGTGTGAGGGGGGCATACGTACTCATTTAAACGACCCGTGTTTTGAATTTTAATTTTCCCGCCCTTTTTGAACAAAGAACTCGATAATAAAAAAAAAATCAAATGCGCTATGAATATTTCTTCATATAATTATCACATTATCATTTTCTGGTGTCCTTCTAAAGTAAATGAAAGCATCTCATATTTTTATATGACTTTTGTAACTTATCAGGCCGACTTGCCATACAAAGGTCGAAAATTAAGATTTTGCGTGTATTTGAAAGCTTTCTCTAGACAATCTATTGACATTCTAAGAAATATAATATATTTTTACCATTATATTGTATTATTTTATCAACTCATCAATGATCAAAATAAATATAACAATATATAAAAGCTTTTTTACGCCCACGATGGCCGAGCGGCTTACGCGTCAGCCTATAATGTCGTGAATCCCAGTTTCAAATCCTGGATCTGGCAAATACACATATTATTATCTGTCAATTTATGTTTGGAGTCCAGAGTATGAACCTAATAGGTTGAGCAAGTGGCTAACATATTATATTTTTCTCGAAAAAATAAAAATCTCACCGTATGGAGGCCGAAATGATTTTATCAGGAAAATGCAAAAAGGTGAAAAGACAAAAAAATTAAAAATATGATTGTATACGTTGTCATTTGAAATTGAGAATAAAGCCATATGTTGGTATATCAGCCGATCTATTCTATACACAAGACTGCTATCGGCCGCTATCGGCAGCTATCGAGGGTAGTTTTTTTTATTTTTTTTTGTATTGAAGTATTGGTACTTATTGTAGCAATTACAATAAGTTAGGCGTCCAACAGTCAAAACTGTCTATCTCACTCTAAACACAGCCAAGAGAGGTGTTGTTAAAACATAGCACTTATTGTAATTGTTACAATAAGTGCTAATACTTCAATATTACAAATGAAAAACTACCCACGATAGCTGCCGATAGCGACCGATATCAGTCTTATATTTAGAATATATGCGCAGATGTCCATGATTATAACACCTTTTAAATATTATATAGTAAAAATATTCGGAAAAGTTTCCATTGACTCTTTGTAATTAATTGTAATTTTTGAGAAATTATATCATTTTACGTTCTGTATTTGTCCTTATATAATAAGTATTTAATTATGGTTTATTACGGAAATGGATGAATCCTCTCGTCAATCTTTATATGGAAACAAAATTATAAGAAGGTCACACGATGGTGGAAAAATGGCGTCGTAAAACGGCGGAGGGGTAAAAAGCTCTTCAATTTGACATATGCAGACGACACGTTGCTCATTGCAAAACCACCCTAAGAGATATACCCTTCCACCAGGTTGAAAAATAGAGTAAAATCGATAGGCCTTAAAATAATTCATATATGAAAATGAAATGGGTAATCCATAAATGACGACACTCGATGAGAAGAAGTTGATACGTTGGTATTGCCGAAAGATGTTGCTATGATCATCCACTCTCGCAGCGCTCGTAAAAAACAGTGACGTTATTTTTGCTATTTTTTACTACCTCTAAGCATGACATTATAATGCCAAGAGACAATTCTTATAAGGGATTAAATTTTTGCTATTGGTTATATACGATGTTCGGTACCGTGTGATTCGAAAATACGCCGAATACTTCAAGAAATCTTCAATATACCGCCGATTAAATCCACCCCATCCGTAGTCCAATAGGTAGTAGGTACGTCGCAAGCGCCCTACGATGCTTGCTCTACGGTTTGGGTAACAAGGCGTGCGGCGGTCGTAAAAAATAATTGGGCATCTGATGAAGCCCTGTGTGCGCCTACCTCTACACCTCTACCTCTACGCCACTGTCTCCTTACTCTTCGTTGACTTTTCTTCTCTCGCCAGTAACTGGAGCGAGTACATGGAGAATCGATTCACCAATAAAATCTTTGTGAAATTTCCGAATATATTCTACAATTATTTTTTTCATGTTCTTCGACATAATCATTAAAAATCGAAATATTTTCACCGCACCGTTTAAAAGTTGCTTAACTATTATAAACAAACCGCATACGTGTGAAGTTCGACACTTGACAGAAAATATGACGTAGTTAGAGTGACGCCGAGCGAAAGAAAACTATGATATACGAAGAATTAAATTCGCTCTGAATAATGCGTGCGCGCTAGAAGAAATCGCAATCTGGGCAAGTTCAAAATTAAATTGTCCCACTATAACTACTTTTTAACTGTATGGTTAGTAAAATCCTTTAAATTTACGTATATCTTTCGTTTTGAATTTGAATTAATGTCTGTCAAATTTGTTTAAATGTTTAATTTAATTGAAATAAGCATCTGCTATTTTAAATCCATAGGTCACCAATTAAAATTTGGCATTTTTTCGAAAAATTAACATTGTTTTTTTTTTTTTTAATATAATTCCATGGTTGGATGGTTTAAATAATGTTAGGTGGAATATGTACAACAATATTGATAACTAGTCCCATATATTTTAACGGTGGTTTCTTTTGTTTTTTTTAGGTTCGGTACGCGCCTGTCGTCTCCGTGAAGATCCTGTCAGGAGCTGCAACGAACGGAAGAATTCCCGAAGGAGCAGAAGTTAGACTCGGTAAGTAAACATTTTTATTTTCGATAATCATGCAATAAGACTCATTTATACAACATCTCGGTAATGAGTCAATTATATATAATATTAATTAAAGAAACAAAATAGAAACGGTAACAAAGTATTAAATCTAGGTCAGTGTGCAGTTATAATCAAAAATAGTCAGTGCTTCTGTGGGTAAATGTCGTTTGCCCACACCACTGACATCACTGGTCTTTCATATTACTTTCCGTGAGAAAACAAAAATATGTACGCTATTTAGCGCGATATTGTACGCGCTTTAGGGTATTTTTGAATTCTGATATTTAGTGTCTTTTCTTATTAATTAGGGATTCTCAGAGTGAGCGCTTCTGCTCCTTTTGATGAACGGTAAGTTTGGTCAAGGTGAGAAAAAATTTGATACATTGAAAACATTATGTTAACTTTTACATCACGAGAGTAAAAAAAATGTGTTAAGTAGTGACGCGTCTTGTGTGTATAATAACAAACATCGCATTTTCATATTAAAATTTGATTTCCAACATTTACTGTTGAACTACGTGCTAAAATGGGGGCGGTATTCCAAAGAAAACTCAGATTCATGTGATTATCACAAAAAAACAAAGCATGTCCTTGTAATTGTTTCACTACACTACTGTTATTGTGCCCATAGTCTGTTGTATTCAAATGAATATATAAGTATGTTTTGTATATAATATTATTTAAACAAAGTAAATTTAAAAAAACCATTGAAATGATTTCAATCGTAACCAATATATTATTGTACCTTCTTATTTTGTACGTACATTATGTTGTATTGATTAAACTGATGTGTACGAATGAAAACTCCATTACAATGATAGCTCTATAACCCTTAATAATTAAATTATTGAATACAAGAAAATTACTTTACTTCACACAACTTAGATTAATATAATATCCCACTCTGATCAACGTAAATATCAAGATTAAATATTTAACTACAGGTTGATAGTATAAAGATTATAATTGAACTGTTTGATCCCCTATATTCAACAATATAATTATTTCGATAATACATTATTGTAATCTCATTATAACTGTAATTAATAACTACCTGTATTATTAATAATAAATCGCAACTGCCTATTAATAACCGCATAACCATTATTCAACTTGTGGGCTGCCACGAATTGTTTCACCCCCTCATAATAATATATTTCATCCCTAATTACTCCCACAATTAAATTTAATGTTGAATTTCCTTCTTTTGTGTTTAATGACTCGCAATGACAAAGGGGAGGGCAATTAACTTTTTGTCAAACTTAATTTTTATTCGTCTACCAGTTTTTAGTTAGCCGACAACGCCCATAGGATATTATTTCGATTTCAGCATAATAAGTTTTTACGTACCTTCGTAAAAATATATTTTACAAATTAAACCAGAATTTAATTTACATATTATACGACTCTACAGTAGCTGTCAGGGTTGCCAATCATCCCGATTTCTCAGATGTATCGGCCTGATTTATTATTAACAAGCAAACTAAACGTAGTATAGCATTTGGAAAGAAAAGTTTTAAAAAAACACTATACTTATCTGTGACATTTTTTTTTTGATGAAAACCGCTCGGCAAAAAATGTTGAAAGGAAAAGGAAAAAAAAAAGCTCTCGACTGTCAATACCAAATTTATATTTTACATCTTCTACGATTACATCCCTAGTAGCTGCACTCTAGAGTAAGGATCGTTCTGACATACAAGACACAGATTGTATGAGAATCACAGCGATTTAGATTTTTTCAAGTGCCATAGATTAACTGACAACATTTTAGATATTTAGATATCTAATATGTATTATGGTTTACTTTAGATAGGGTTTAATTTGGTTTAACAAAAACTAATCAATAGCATCAGCAATTTGTATTCTTAGTTCAATAAAAACAAATACGTTTGACTGACAAAGCTTAGTGTGCACTATTTATATTGGATCTCCACAGCCTACCTCCACCTTAGTAGCATGACTAAATCGCTACCTGAAACCAGCATAGGGATAAATCAAAAATTTCAGTTTTGAAATAATTGAACTTTAATGTTTGTGTTATACAAATGAACTAGTTAACTATGTATTTATTTTGTTTTTTCTGCGGTTTATAATATGTAATAATGGGAAGATTTTTTGTATACCATTGTTAATAGTAGTGTACCTTAGTTATCCCACTATTGTTTTGAAGTTACAGGACAATTTTAATAAATGTCACAACGGAATTTTTAAAGTTATACTTCTTTTAGGGCGTTTGGTAGAGAGTGAAATTGAGAGTTACGAAAGTGCGCGACAGTATGAAGTTAGCTGCGAATCAGTCAGCTGTAACAAATGCAAGTTTGATAGTAGAATTGTTCCCTTGCCTAGGCAACGAATTTATTATCGTCAGCCATTTGCAATTCCTTACGTAAACAAACGATTAAACGCCAGAGTGACAGTTGTTACCTTAAAAATAAAAAGAACGAAAAATAATTATATAATTTAGTATTATAAGTTAAAGTGTATAGAAATAAACCAACGGCGCTCCAATAAGCTCAAGAAAAATCTTGAGTATGTAATTTAACAGAGGTAGTCGAAGAATCTAGGTTATCACAAGTTTTGTTTTTGTTTTGTTACGCCAAAGAAGTATAACTTCTAACGTGCGTACATAAGTACACACCGATTTTTTTTTGGGAATTACATTTTTTTTAAATATCAGTCAGCAATCGATTGATATACTTATCTCAAATCGTCTCATTTTATCTCATTGTTGCTTTCAGATAACGAATTGGAGGCTTAACTGTATGAAAATAACTGGTAAAAGTGCATCACTGTGTGATGTAAATGTAGTACTTACTTATGTTCAATTGCATAATATGGGTTGTAATCACCTCCACAGTTCGTAACGACTGTAATGTTTGTGGCCTAATCACAAAATGTGTTTCGGGCCTAAATAAATTACACAAGTTTAGATAAACACCATTCATTCTCGCCCAAAGTATTTCTATTTACTTTATAATAATATTAACGTGCCTTTATGTAACATGGCGTGCCTAATGTAACGTCTAATGGTATTTACATGTGTACATTTACTTGACACAGCCGAGCTTCTGATTGTTTTGCGAAGCTGCTTATTTACCCAACTTTACATTATCATTACGCATTAGTTTACACGGATATTTGTACTAATTTTATCAGTCGCCTTTTTGCTTTTAGTGTTTTAATATTAATGGTAGTATGCATGGTTTCGACTAAATTAATGGTGTAAGCCATATATGTCAAACTTCAAGTAGGCTGTGATCTACTATCCATTATCAAAACTGGCAGTGATCTACCACTCCCCCCTCCTCATTGTCATTCTCCAACCTAAATAAACCTATTATATTTGGCTGAGTATAACTTTACTAAGGCGCAACATAACTTATCATATTGTAATTTAAACACTAGGACTAGAAGATATTCTAATGGGTTTAAGTTTTGTACTATTGTACATATGGGTTATTGTCTGTGTACTTGTCCATTTCAGTCGTTTTTTGCGACTCGAGTTTCACCTTTCGGCATCGTCAGGCACTGTGTACACTCACCAAAACGTCGCTATAGGATTGGTTTGTCGAAATCGACCTTTGAATGCAGAATGATTTTTCGTATCTAAATGGACCAGAACCATCCTTTTCTTTAAATTGCTTTGTAATGAAAACAGCATTCATATGCTCTAAAAACAACAATTTAAATACCTTCATGTATTTAAATATATGATAATCAAATTTGTTCGTCTCCTGAACATTTGACATTTGGTTTATTCGACAAACCAATCCCACAGCGACGAAAAGGCAAACACACATTGATAACGCACACCATTAACTCTAACTTATATAACAATACAATAAAGTGTGTAATATTTTTATTGCTTATAATTACTAAATGTATGTACTGTTAATTTTTTTACATTATTAAAAAAAACTTAAGATAGTAATAACGTCGCTTCAGAGAGTATTAAAAGCCATTAGTTAAAAATTGTAACAATGAATTATGACTCCTTTAGCATAGTGGTATATGTGCGTGGACGCGATACCCGAGAGATGTACACATGGCCCCCACATCCTGAAGCGGGCCCCCAGGCTAGGATGTTTGGCGGGGCCCCCTACCTATCGCTAAGGGTTAAGTCAGTGTGACGCGCTGCAGTATATATGATGTATATTTAGCGATTTTTTATATTTTTAATATGTACGAGTATATCCATTTGAATTATGGAGTTGTCGAATATCGGCACACAGTAAAAAATTGCATCATACAACCAAATAGTTTTAATTATTAATATTATCAAATAAAATAGCGCCGCAGGCGACTTTTTTACCATTGGAGCAAATTTGTGATCTGTGTTTATCTCACTTATCTGGTCGGCTCGCCACGCCGGGCCCTTCCTGAGCCCGACCCCCCAGGCTAGAGCCCTGTCAGCCCCCTCCTTGTGGAGGCCATGAATGTAGGCTCGATTCCTGCGGGGTGTCTTACTTTTTTCAAAAATTGGTTATAATATATTTTCTCAGAAATATCCTTGAAACTCTAAATAAAAACAAGGAACATTTATGGGATATAGCACCCCAGAATTTTCCCCAAAATCCGGAATGTTGTACATCCCGTGAAACCTGTAACCGGGATACTGGATTTCAATAAAATTTCGGGACTATCAACAGACACAATAATATAACAGTTGGCAACCCTATGTACGCCTCGGCAGTTTTAATAATCTCAGACAATTTTAATTCAATGCACCAATTCACAGTCGCACTGATAGATTCGTAGACAAATAATGTTTCCCATCTTTTAAGAGCATACATAAGTGAAAGGGCAACTAATTTTCAACAGTAGGTGGAACGAAATTTCGCAGTCGTCGCCAATCGGAGACTGACAGTCGAGGTGTGAGCACGTTTGTGATGGCGTCGGAGGAATATATTCTTAAATCGTGTAAACATGACTAAAAAACGTTCCGCATGTACTCGAAAAAGAAAACATATCAATGTATATACTATTATTATTACGAATATAATAATAAACATAACATTAAAAGGACGAATGTTGAATTTGTATGACAAATTATATTTCGTTCGGCTCGCGTCATTTGCACAATCCGTGCATCGCCTAGTCACGATTTTTTTAGACCATGCCTCAGCTTCCTTAAGCAGTTTATGACTAAAAGTAAAATTTATTTTCTCTCACTGTACGGATATCGCTTTTCTCAGCTAAACAACTGACCTCAAAAAGACTTTCATTCCCAGTCTTCATCTAACGTTAGCAGTGTATGAAATTGCGATAGTATATTAAAAATATTATTTTTCGACATTGAAGAAGTTGAAATGTGGATGTCAGTTAAGGGTGGATATCCTTTGCTGAGTGCTAAAGCTCTGAGAATCCTCTTTCCATTTGCGTTGGCTTACCTTTGCGAAGCTAGCTTTCGACGGTAGCTGTAATAAAAACCAAATTTCAAAATTCGGTACGGAACGGAAAATTAGGATAGTTGTGTATAGTTTTATTCCAAGTCTGAAGAAATTGGGTGTCAAAAAAATAGGCTCACTCATAACTCTAATAATTGCATTTTTAAGATACCGTGTAACGAAAAATTTTCAAAACTGCTGTACTGAACTATACTCGATTTTTTTTAATGACAATAGTATTTTGAGCCTTTACTAAAAATTTTCGCCAGCAGAGGTCAGTCTAAATTCTTCGCCGCATACTTCAGTACCTACTTAGAAAAGGGTATAAAGAAAAAATCAACGAGGCTACCGAAACAAAACAACAGGCATTTTTTTTTCGCTTACGGCACATTTTACTTTATATTTCCCATATAATAAAAAGCTTAAATGAGCATCAGATGTAATTATTTATAAGTGTCATATTTTGAAGGAACGCTGAAAATTTTAATTCGAATGCTTTGTATTTTGTTTTTACCTTCACCGTGAAATATTTCAGAATTTTGGAATACTTAGTGGGTCAGTTTAGATTGCTTCATAAGACATAGCATCCTGAAAAAAACTGAACTCAATAGTTTGTAACAAAATATCAAGGAATATCATTAGTACAGCTAGAATTATCTCAACCCATCGTTTGTAAAAGCCTACCTGCACCATCGCCCAAATTTTCTAGTAATAAACGATACTTATGTAACTTACCATGGAAGACACAAAATGTATATTTCCATTGGGTAGGCACTAAATTAATTAATGATCTACTTCCAAAGTTGGTAAGTATATGAATGAGAAGGCAATAATTAAAATAGCTGACAAAACCAAAATAAGCCAATAACTAACTAACAATTTTCGATTCAGTATTAATTGGTATCTCGAAATACGCAATCATCATCATCATTAGAAATGCGATAATCTGAGGTGTTTTCAACAACTCTATCCGCTTGCCCATATTCATTGTAGCCGCTTTTCACTTCAGTATTAAAAATGAAATTGTATTTATTTTTACATATATGTAGTAAAAATTATAAATTATTAATTTAAGACGTTAACAGCATGACATTTAGAAACAAAGAAATATTATTAAAACAGTATCATATAATATAAAAGAAATATATCAGTATTAAGTTATTAAACAGTAGAAAATTGTAAATAAAAAAAAATATAAATTAGATGCAGGGACGTACACCAAATGAGCTAAGCAGACCTTATTTTACGAATTTATAAAACAACGTCCACGTATACTCATTCTCATGTAGGTGGAATATATCAACATCCGAAGCGATTTGGTTGAACAGGGTTATTGCTCTCCCAATTCGCATCACCATTTACAGGTTAATTCTGATCCTTGCGAGAACAAACAATTGATGCTCCCGATTTCTAAGATAGTTATCAGAGACATACAAGTCAATAGTACCAAGGATGGCAGAGTTCTCATTTACACCACGTTTAAGTAAAAAAAAAAATACGTGGTCAAATATTGATATCTTCTAGTATTTAAACTACAGTACCTATATAGGCAAACCTAGCGTAGCTATGTCAAGTATACGGCAGCCATTTGTATTTCCAGCTAGTCAGCGATTGTTGTCAGCCTCTTCTTCTAAGTTTTATTAGATTTCTCAACAATACTTTCTTTGACAGTGCAATTATTTTTAATGGAAAATATGAAGAGACTGGGGTAAAGAAATAAAGAAAGCGTTCTGACTAAAATGTTTAAAATTTGACTGGAGTACGGGATCCCTAAAAGTGATCGAGCTGAGTTCTCAGAGATGATCAAAACGTCAAGTAGAATGTATAAAGCACACAGAAGAAGATTATTCGAAGTACTGAAAATTGAACGAATATGTATTGGGGGAATGGGATGACTGGCCTCCGGACAATTGGACGCCGCACTGTCGTAGACACGTGTAGACGAGGTATTTTAATCAGTTTCTGTCTACTACTTAGTAGTTTGAATTCATTTTACTTTTAACATAATGTATTCTTTATCGCGGATTGAGAATTACCAAGCCTAAGGCTTTATATTAAATAAAAAACTCTTTTTTTGTTGGAACTTAAACATATGCACGATTAAATCATTGTTTACGTCTGCATATTTACATTCTTACCAACTATTAAATCATAATATAATCATTGAAGTATAAATAATAATAATGAATATTTTTTAAAGTACCTATAAGTACCTAACGTCTATTTATTTTAGAATTCCGAGGCGTCCAGTTGTCCGGTGCCAAATCGTCCTAGACCCTGTATTGGTGACCAAATTCAGTAAATCGACTATTAAATTATATTTTTAGTGTTTAAAAGATGATAATTCAGGCCCAACTAGACTTTATAAGTAAAGTCCATGGGATATAATCTAATCGTATATCTTTTCATATAAATTAGTTAGGTACATACATGTTTCAATTCTGCCTCAAGTTTAAATACGAACGTAGTGGTTTGAAAATTACTTCTAATTCATTTTGTAATCGCTTCTCCTCGCGTAATCGTTAGCATTTCAGTTGAACTGTAAAAATGTTTTAGCAAACAGATAAACAGATTTCGGATAAATATCAAAAGTGATGAATGCATCTAACGCAACTAGACACAGCAACTGTTTTTTGCCCGCTGGCCAGAATTAGTACCGCAAAACTGATTCGGGGCACAAAAATGAAAAAGTTGAAATGAATATTGTTGAATGAAATTTAAAATTACTTCTTATATAATTACGAACGTTTTTAATGCCACATGAAAAAATCTACATAATCTCTCAACACACTTATGTTATAATATTAAAAAAAAACTAATAATGTATTTGCGACATTGTCATATTATAATCCATAGTATAACTTTACTACAGCTTTATACAGATGTATAAATAATTACAAGATAAAAATAACTTTTTATATACAACGTTTTTAAATTTTCTGTTGAATCACATAAACTTAACTTGACTAGCTTAAACGATCAAAAAAATTTGTACTTGATAGAAATTATACTGAAATGTCATATTGATTTCCATAGTAACGCACGTATATATTAATATTAATAATTTAGTTGCTAGGACCCACTTGGCAACCAATAATAGTTTTACTTTTTACGGATTTCTTCCGAAATAACTTTTCATACAAAACAGAATTAACTGAAAATGAAATCAATTCTACTTAAAGATGCCTAAAAGTATTTAAAAAAATGCATTGGCATCGTGTTCTGATATATTCTAAGAGTTTCAAATGTCTAGCTAGTCGGTAAGTTAGTTAAAAATCGATTACAAGATTCGTACCGGACAAATAAAAATACGAGCTAATAAAAACATTGTTAATAATAAAATATATATTCTAATGGATTGAATTTTGTGTATATTCTCCTATAGTTCATATTATATTCTCATTAATTCCTAGTATTGACGATTTATTGATTAGTATTTAATGATATATTATTAGGGTTTGACGATGTATACGCCTATCGATTGTTTTATTAGTGATAAGGTTTTTTTACAAACACTTCAACTATTTATAATTTATTAGGTGGGTGATAAAGCTTTTACCTACTTTATTGTATTACTTTATTATATAAGTTAGAATTAATTGTATTCGTTGTCAGTGTGTGTTTACTTTTTGGTGAGTGCACATAGTGCCTGAAGATGCCGAATGACGAAACGCGGGTCGCAAAAAACGACTCAAATGGAACATTACAGAACCTAAATCCATTAGAATTCAAATTCCATCAAGTATCTTCGGTCGATAGTATTAACTCATTTAGTGCTAACACCGCGACTGGCGCGTTTGGAGTTGTTGGCCATCCAATGACATTACGCATTCGCTGCTGAGTAGATAATGATTTTTTAATTAGCACCTTTAAAATGCACGTTAATTACATCGATCGGCCGCCTGGTCATTACGCGCCGGGTGCGTCTTCCGCGTCCAAAGTATTAATGGACAACGCACTTAGTACAGTAGCTAGCAAGTAAATTCATTTATCAAGTACATTTGCACATGCATAGGTAGACGTCACGCAATTTCCATTATGCGATATCACGCATCGGGAATTTATAGCAATATCACCTTTATTGTAATGGCGTTAGAACAGTTTATGCCATTCGGCAGACCCGACAAAAAAGTGTGTGTCATTCTTTTTGTCTAGATGCTTCGTCCATATTAATGTCATTGTGGCCATCAGATATAATGTGGTAATTAAAAGGTTAACAGTGATTGTGTTAATATTAAAAATATATTTATATATATATATACAACCTACCAGTAAACAATTAGTATTGTCTCTGTCGTACATACCTATTCCATTGACATTTCTGGTATTCCCAGCAATATAACGTGTTTCATACGTATTATTATCTTCTTCAGAATTCCGCTAACTTGATTCAAATTATTCATACCATGTACATATATGTATGTAAGTGTAGCCTTTATATTACAAAACATAGCATAACATACGCTCGTAAACATATAAGCCTGTAGAATTACATTCGCGTTGCCAGAAACAAATTTTAGCATCCCGCTCCGCCAGGACGGCGATTCCTGAATGAAGCAGTGCAAAAAACGTCACCGAACCGCTTCAATTGAAGCTCGTAAAATTTTTAGTTTTACAGGAGATATTGGGTGTACAGAGCTTCGCGTGAAACGGGTAAACGGCATATAAGTGCGAGTGAGAAAGCATTCAACATGCTTATACCTCATGTCCATGCGTTAGAGTAAGATAGAAAGTAAACATGTCAAGACGGCACTATTGTCAATGTCATGAAATTAAATAACGTTTTTATCCATTTTGGTAATGACTTCATATTTAATCAGTACTTACCGTTAACGTTGCATGATTAAATCATTCATTGTTGAAGTACGTAACCAATTAATCTTTAAACACGCTAGTTACGTCTCCAATATAACAATATTACAACAAGATTACAACACGGAATTTCCGTTGTATTTTGCAAACAAACATGTGTGTTTCTGTATTACAAAATCACAATAAATACATCCTTAAATGAGAATTGAAACACGAAATAATAATTTTAGCGGTAATATGTGGTAATAAGTGGTAAATGTAAAACAATAGATCAACAGCTTTCTTCAATATTACGTACGATACGAAATCTGACGTTTATTATGTCAAACGGAGAGTTGCAAGCGCCCCTACCGTCAAAGTATGTGTACTACCAAAGCGTGGCCTAGTGACACCCAGCGGTCGACTTTTAATATGCTACAGTTGAAGTATGTTGTGTAAATGTTTGCGCAACTGGTCACTTGTGCTTCATAATGCTTCAGTCGAGAATCGCCCTCCAGGAAGTTGATTCTCTGGCATTAAGGTAGGCTGGCTTGGCATGCAGCCGCAATGAGTGATGCAGAGACGTGCCTTTCCTGGCTCTACTCTACGCCCAAGGGAGAAATGTCGAGAATAAAAACAACTCCAGAAGTTATATGTAATATACAGTATTCAAATTGATTATATCCTTCACTTGCCATATTGAAACGTTAAATATCTGAACTGGATACATAAGTAAATAACATCTCAAAACAACAGGCCGTAAAAATACGTATTTTAATGGTTTTTAGAAATGTTATGCGGTATCCTTCATAACATTAAAATGACTACAAAAGAATGAATAATTCTCTTATGACAATATACTAATATGATTTAGATTTTAGATTAAGCAAATTGGGCACATTAAATAATACGGCTGCGTAAGTTAGTAGGTAAATATGCTCGTTGTTAGTAACTGATGTGCCTAAAACAAAAAATCGATATGTCCACATATAGTCAAAATCAAATACAAAATACAATATGTCTATATTATATGTGCAATTTTATAAAATATATTGTAATGATCTATTGCTTCTAAAACGCCCTAAAATTACATGACAAAATATATATTTAAAAACCTAACGATTCGCAAAAACCTACTATTTAAAGTGATATAAATACATAAATAATTTGATATTGAAATGTCTAATTTTGTTTTCCATGAATATATTGCAGAACGGAGTTATAGCTCCCGTTTAGCTTTGAAAAAACAATATGTACCTCACAAGCTTTGTTATGTAAAATCGGCGAATTTGTATCTCCACAGGAAAGGACTTAAAAACTATAGGTAATCATAAGAGCGAATATCCACTTAGTGTTACGAATAAAAAGCGAATGTGACATTTATAAGGACAGTATTTTTTCCAAGCTTTATTATAAACTTGGTAGACATTTTTTATAATCATCCTCAGGTAATTAATAAATTTATGTCAAAAGTTAAAAGTCCTTCTTCTGTAAATTAGCATTTTGGTTAATTCGCCCTTTTTACAAAACACCGACGCAGATGGTGCCAGAATCGATCTAAACTTGATTAAAATTATATAGTCAAAAAATAAAATTTATTTCAGCAACAAAAAACTAAAGCCTTATTTATTAAGCGAGTGAGGTCAAAATAGTACCCCTAGTTTTGGTCCATTATCCTAATAGGTTACTAAATCTAACATAAAAATGTTTGAAAAGGCTCACCATATGCGAATAGCATAGTAAATATTTTAGTATAACGAAAACGAAATATTAAGAATAATATTTTTTCATAGTACCTATCTATGATATTATATCTATGCGAATCTATTCTATTCACAAGACTGCTATCAGCGGTTATCGACGATAGTTTATCACATGTTTGTATTGATGTATTATAATTGTTACAATAAGTTAGCCGTCTATACAGTCAAAACTATCAATATATCTCACTCTAAAAGAGAGGTGCTGTTAAAACGTGGCGCTTATTTTAACAATTACAACTAACTTATTGTAAAAATTATAATATTTCAATACAAAAATATGAAAAACTATATAGACGCCGATAGCAGTATTGTGTATAGAATAGATGCGATGATATATTTAAATTGAAGAAACCGAAATAACACGACGTTGTAAAACATGTAAATATGATATCACGTTCTCCTGCACAGCCTTTATTTACATTTCAAGAATCGTCCCAGCTCATTCTCGTTTCAAACCCCGAAATTATAATTTTGATTGTTATTTACACAGCCTCTTCGCGTTTATTAACAAGCGCGCCACTGCAATGAAAGACAATGGGATTATAAATTACTATTATTATTGTTGTTGCTTCTCTTAGCGAGATGTCTTTAGGTTTAATGACACCTGTCGGGATTTTAACAGATTATGTGGGGATGACAATGAAACCGCGTTGCCTATTTTAATACTAGGCGTTTACATTTCGCATATTGTGCTAAATGTACGAGGCTTAGGTACACTGGAAATGGGTCGTCGCCCGTTATCGTATGTCGTACATCTTGCATGCAACTGGGGTAACTTTTTCCATTACTGTAACTTTGGCCCATGTCAATAGAAATGTTTTTAACAGTATTGCAGTTCTGCATATGTCTGAAATAAAACTGCTGTAACAAGATTCGAAACTTTACAAATATCAACAGTAGTTATTTCACTTTTTTTAAATGCATTTTGTTTCACCCATATTTTTCCTATTACCGTATTTCTACATATGCCATAGGTACTAGTAATTTCTCTCCCACTATATAATACTCATGTTATTAATAATAACTATGTTTACCGTCTGATTTTTCATTGTAATTTATAGATCACCAATCGCTTGATAATGATACCAAAAAGAAGTGTTACGTTAAAATGACTAAGTAATGACATTTTTTTTTATTCTAGTAAAATATATTGCAAGTATATATCAATATCATATTTCAATAGGGAAACAACTCAAAAATCCTTCTTCCAAGATAATGGCGTTTGAATTGTTACAACGTTTTTAGTTTTTATTAAGTCGTATTCTTATTTGTCCGGTACAATTCTTGCAATCGATTTTAACTAACTTCCTGACTAGCTAGACATTTTAAACTTTTAGAATATATCAGAACACGATGCCAATGCATTCTTTTAATACTTTTAGCCAATTTTAAGTAGAATTGAATTCATTTTCAGTTAATTATGTTTTGTATGAAAAGTTATTTCGGAAGAAATCCGTAATCCAATCCACTATTATTGGTTGCTAGGGGTCTGGGGTCCTAGCAACTAGAATATTAATATATACGTGCGTTACTATGGAAATCAATATGAAATGTCAAAATGACATTTCAGTATTATTTCTATCAAGTACAAATTTTTTGACCGTTTAAGCTAGTCAAGTCAAGTTTACATGATTCATCAGAAAATTTAAAAACGTTGTATACAAAAAGTTCTTTTTATTTTGTAAATCATTTATTTCTCATTTAAATTTGTCTTGATTTTGATGAAAATGTATATTTTTTATATTTAGTTTAGTGGAAATTAGCAATGCATTATGAAATTTTACAGTTTAATAAGGAATTAGCCCCGTAGTTTATGTATATAACTGAATTAATGATTACTCTCAGAAAGGGTTATTCGATGTTATGACACATTTACTCGTTTTTTGATGAATTAAATGAGAAGACCTTTCTACGTCGAATGGCATTCATAATTAACTTAAAACTTTGAAATTTTGAGTTGTTTTCTCATTGAAATGGGATATTTATATATTCATACAACAGGTCAAGAGGCCAATTGACAGTAATGAAGTGAAACGGTAATAGAAGTTGCTTTGAGAAAATCATATAAATATACTGTAACCTCACCGGGATCGAACTCGGAACTCACAGATAAAAGGTCAGCGCCTTACGCGCTGCATCACGAGAGACGCGTTAAAGAAATAAACACAGTGAAATAAAAGTTATATCGCCATATCAAAAAAGTAGTTCTGTAACACAATCACTGCTGACCTTTTAATTACCACATTTAAATAACACTTTAATTTTATCTAATGGCCAACTACTCCAAACGCGCTAGTCGCGGTGTTAGCACCAAATGAGTTAATAGTAAATATCATATTTAAATTGGCGATATAGATGAGGAGAAACAGGTATCGATAACTTCGTTCTGGTGGCCATTTTATACACACAACTCCAGGAAACCTCAACTAACCCAGATGTATGCGTCATACTTTGTAAACCATTCATTCATTCATAAATAAAATAAATTCAAATGTACATCTTTCGTTAATTGTACACAAAACAAACGTAGTTATACGTACATAAACTCACCGGCTCATTTCACAGGTGAACGAATGAAAGTTTTTTGTGTCCACCTGTTACTAAGTTTCTTATAACTGATGGATATTTGTACATTTAAAAACACCTCGTAGACACGTTTCTTAAAACATCTAAAGGGCAGTGACGTCCCTAGACAAAATGCCGCCCCTAGGCAGCGCTAAAATGCCGCCCCATTTTTATACAGTATTTTTTATCATCGTTGCATGACCCCAATATTTAAGAAATGTGTTGTATGGATATATTACAACAAAATGTATACCACTAAATCCAATTTAAATGCCATCTCTACTTCAATAAACAATATTGCGAGTCCACGGTTTCAGATACATTAAAAAATACATCTGACAACTTTCAAAACAAAAAATATAATTCGCAAATCTGCACGTGTCATTGCTGGTCATCAAGGACGTGACGTCCAAGGACAACGAAGTAAACTATACATCGCGAAACCGACAAAAAATACAGTCCTGTTAAACCTTTTATGTTAATTCTTAATACATTTTGTTTCCAATCAGTGAGCTGATTTTTTTAATCGAAGGATATTTTCATTATTAGGTACTTACTAAGTTTAGGTTCTTATTTCTATATAATATACCAAATGATTCTCCTCGATTTGCCGCCCTTCAAGTGACTGCCGCCCCCAAGCGACGCTCAATCTGCCTACCCCCACGGGACGTCACTTCCAAAGGGGCATTATATTGTTTTTTCATACTTAAAACTCAATTGGTGATACTGTAGAAGCGTAGGAGACCTCAGAGCTTCACTGTCCTAATTTTGTATCCGTAAATTATAATATGCAAGCACAGTAATTTATACTCACGGTGTCATTGTTGGTAGAGCAAAAGATTCATCTCGGTTTCAGTGCAAGGATCGAATTAATGGGGTTGGAGAATTGCTGACAACTGTTTCTCATTAAAATCTAACTTCCACTTCTTGGAGACTCGTGATATGCTCTACTAAGAAACTAAAAACAATATATATTTTACAATTAATAACGATCAATTAAATGAAAAATATTAGTTTTGCAATTACATACAATCAATTCTACAAATTTAGTAAAAATAATTACAAGATAAAAAGATTGAAGTACCTAGTAAAAGTTATAATACTATCAACTGAGGATACTTGATGGAATTGAAATTTTTAACTTTTCTCTTTGAGTAATTTATTGAGACCCAGGTTTGTCCTTGCAGTATATCCATGCAGTACATGCATACTGATGCAGAATCTAGTTATT
The DNA here is from genome assembly GCF_057557595.1 of Rhyacophila brunnea. Lineage (NCBI taxonomy): Eukaryota > Metazoa > Arthropoda > Insecta > Trichoptera > Rhyacophilidae > Rhyacophila > Rhyacophila brunnea. Next base: position 12,452,325 of record NW_028233068.1, on the reverse strand, counting down.
ATTTGTTTGGTTTTGATTGTGAAAGTCACACACAATACATTATTTTTAGATGTTGTCATTTAATGAACGTTTTAGAATAATAGAATTTTTATATACTAAGTTTTTAAATTTTCTGATGAATCATATATACTTGACTTGACTAGCTTAAACGATCAAAAAAACTGTGCTTGGTAGAAATAATACTGAAATGTCATATTGGTTTCCATAGTAACGCACGTATATATTAATATTAATAATTTAGTTGCTAGGACCCACTTAGCAATCAATAATAGTTTTACTTTTTACGGATTTCTTCCGAAATAACTTTTCATACAAAACAGAATTAACTGAAAACGAATTCAAAAGTATTAAAAAAATGCATTGGCATCGTGTTCTGGTATATTCTAAAAGTTTCAAATGTCTAGCTAGTCGGGAAGTTAGTTAAAAATCGATTGCAAGATTTGTACCGGACAAACAACCACCGAACAAATAAGTATACGAGCTAAGAAAAACGTTGTAATAATAATAGTATCTGTATTTTTAACCAAACAAAGGGATATAACTTGTAAAATAGTAACTGCCGACTAACTAACTTTTATTGTTTCTTTCTTTTAGGTTGTTCAGCAGAAGCGAATCCCAACGAACTAACTTACCGATGGTTCCTGAATGATGAGCTGGTCATCGGAGACTATACCACAGAAATGGTAAGTTTACCTATTTACCCACTTTACTATACAGTTGACAATATGTACGTCTGACGCTGGATATGGGATCAAGGCCTGAACAAAAACGAACGTGAGTGAGTGAACGAGAGTAAGTGCGAGTGAGAAAGCATTCGGCACGCTTATAATATCTCCGCGATATGCGTAAGAATAAAATATAATTTCTACGCCTGAATTAAATATTCCGTGTACACGTCACCGGTAAATATTGGTTTGTATAACTCAATTCATTCAAAAACTGCGAGTGCGTGTTGCTGAAATTTATTGTTTTTGTTTTAAATATAAAGTTAGTGGTAGTTATGTTTAGTTAATTTAGTAAAAAATATGGTTAGCTATGTTGTGTTTAAATTTGGTAGCCATTTTGAAAAGTAACATGGTATAACGTTTCATAGTAATAAAATGTAGGTTCTACCGTGCGTTAAAGAAACACGGCTTCATTTTGTCGAACAATAACTTTTTAAATAAAGCTTTTTTATATTATTACTCTGAGAGTGGAATGTATTGAATAAGTGCAGGCACCATTGATATACTACTGGATGAATCATATGCTTCTTAAAATGACGCCCGATTTTCAGCGACTCGGCCAGTGTTAAAACTTACCGTTTTAATATCAGCGGACTTAACTCGATATAAACTCACTTAATATTTGTCTCCAAAATGACCTGGCAATAATTATGAGTAAGCCCGATCTAGCTTGCATCTTACTCTAACTAATAGTCAGCGCATGACGACTTCCTCTGTCCGCTCAGACATGATTTTTTTGTAGCTTGCAAGCTTTGGGTTGCAGCACCCTTAGGGTCACTATTCCAAGAATGCAAATTTAGTTTTACAGTCAGGGCAATACGGGTGAAATTTATGAATCCATGTTAATCCATGTTAAAAGAAGATATTCGTAATATCTTCTTTTGTGGTACATTTTTAAAATGACACTTGTATGGGAACTCCTCATCTAGCAGTATATCAATGGCACAGTGGCGAAGGGTGGAGGTAGGCTGTTAAGATCCGCCATAAATAGTGCAGACTAAACTTTGCCAGTCATAAGTATTTGTTTTCATTGAACTAATACTACAATTTACAGGTGGTGTTCTTTAGTTTTTTAAAATTTAATTAAATCCTGCGAAACCAAACCATAATAGATAATAGTCAAAAATATTATTCTATCTATAAAATATCTAAAATTATGCCATTAAATCATACATAATTTTGGATATTTTATAGACAAAACAATATTTTTTTTCTATTATACCTAGTTTGATTTAGGCAGAACTTTATGAATTTAAAAAAATAACCAACAACATGTGTAATGTGTATTTCTAATTCAACGAAAACAAATAAGTATGAATGAAAATGTGTACACAATTTTGTCGGATCGCCCAAAATATACCATAACCATTATGGTTTGGTTGGGCAGGGCTTAATTGATTTTTAAAAACTAACCATCACCATCTGGAAATTGTAGTCTTAGTTCAATAAGCACAACTACGTATGACTGATTAAGTTTAATGTGCACTATTCATGTCGGAACTTAACAGCCTACCTCCACCCTTCGCCACTGCAATGGCAGGCATGCATATTAAATAAATAACTCCTGACCCCTACTATACCAGTCATTTTTCGACTAGGCATGGTGAATTTGCTTCTAAATTTTATGAGTTTGGACTTTTTACCCAACTAACATATGGCGCAAAAATACAGGAATGTCCTAAAATGTGTATGCAAATGAAAGAAATACTCAAGTCTGTAGTTGGGCTAATTTTATTGACTTTAAAAATATGTGCTAGATATTGTGTCTATGCTCTGAGTCGAAATAGATCAACAAAAAAAAACATCATGCGAATAATTTTTCAGACCTAGTATTTGAACCCGAGGTCACGACTATACAATGCGCCGGCTAGACGGCATCGACTTGCCTGCGCGGTGTAACGACTTGCCTGTCCGGTATAAAAATACACTTTTACAGCGCTTTTCGGTTTGCGCGTACAGTTTTCTCGTCCATACGCACGGGTTTCCCGATACAAACCGTTTTGCGCAGGTAAGCTTGTCGTAAAACATGAGCATCTAGCCGCTTAAGTCGATACTTTACTTAAAATATTAGTATTGCTCTTCCCATTTCTACTAATTACTAAGACGTACTAATTGACATAAAAATGGTCTGTAAAGATATAAATAATCTTGGTACAAAAATTGTGATTTACATTCTTTCATCTTGTAATTTTGGTTCTTGTTTTCATTCTATTTTAGATCATCTTCAACGTGTCGAGAAAGCTCCACGACTCCATCGTAAAATGCGAAGTCCACAACGCAGTTGGCAAGAGCGAAGAGTCCGAGACATTAGATGTCACATGTAAGTATTTTGTTTTTTTTTTATTATTTGGCTCCAAGTGGCTCCAAGCATGTTCCATGACCCCACGATGGACCGGGCGGAGTGGATTCAAATTAAACTGTATTTAACACACGCAGTGAACATTACCTGGAAAAAATCGTCTAGCTTGGTATTCAAACACCTACACATAACTATAGTGTTATTGAAAATGTATACGAATATAAGGAATTGGGTACCTATACAGTGGCGAAGGGTAGAGGTGGGCTGTTAAAATCCGACATAAATAGTGCACATTAAACTTTTTCAGTCATTTGTACCTATTTGTTTTTATTGAACAAAGACTACAAGTTACAGAGTCGGTTAGTTTTAAAAATCAATTAAACATTGCCTAAACAAAACCATAATAATTTTAGCATGTTATGGGTGACTCGACAAAATAGTGCATACTTTTTCATTCATATTTGTTTGTTTTCGTTGAATTAAGAATACATATTACACATGTTGTTGGTTAGTTTTTTATAATTCATTAAACCTTGCCTTAACCAAACCATAGTAGTTAAAAATATTATTCAGTCTATTAAATATCCAAAATGATGTATGATTTAATGGTATAATTTTAAATATGAGTATTTTTTAACTAATATCTATTAAGGCTTGGTTTTTGCAGGGTTTAATTAAATTTTAAAAACTAACCAACACTATCTGTATATTATAGTCTTAGTTCAATGAAAACAAATACGTATGACTGACAAAGTTTAGTCTGTAATATCTATGGTGGATCTTAACAGCCTACCTCCACCCTTCGCAACTGCATAACCAGATGAAGACATTTCGTCTAAGACAGATTGACACAGAGGAAAAAATGGCAGAACATTTTCCTGAACCCTTTCACCTTTACTGTTTTTAGCAACAATTTCATTATACAGACACTAATCACACGTTCAATATTATTTTACTTTTAGATGGACCTCGATTCAGGAGTCCACCATCGAGCTTGGAGGCTGATCTCGGTAGTGCAGTAACCTTGACGTGTGACCTTGATGGTAATCCGCCTCCAGAAATCATCTGGCACCACGAGGACCAGGACAGATGGAGTGTAAGTAAATCAAATTATCATATCAATATGTTACCACACGTTATTGAATCAATGTGAATGTCGCACTGAAAGGATGTCTGTTTTTCGTAAGAATCTCTTGTGTATTCCAAATTTAAAATAAAAATCTTATTCGTAGATTCCATGTACCCACTTGATAGTTTATTGAAGATGCTTTCAAGCTCAAGAAAAAAATATATTTTTCATTCATTTCGTAAATTGTTGCTCATTTATTTTCTGACAGATTGTTTATGGCATAAATAGAGAAAATGGAATATTTGCGATTAAGGATTTCAATACCGGTATTTAAAAACCGGTATTCCAGTATTTATCAATACCGATATACCGGTTTTAAAAACCCAAAATACCGGAATTTTCGGTATTAAGAAAGCACACTCATTTACGTTTTTGAAAATGAATTATAAGTTATGTGCTGCTAAAATGCAAATATATTGAGTGAATCCAACGGAGGGGAAAAAATAATAAAACAAATTTCATCAAATATATTTTACAAATTATCATAATATTATTTCGAAACAGAAAACACCCGTGACAAAAATGTTCAATTATTCTATAATTATTGATGACTGTACAAGCATTGAATTTAAGAAGCTTTTCCTGCAGCCGGACTTATTTGCACTTGATGGATGAACTTGGAAGCTTTAGTTAAAATTATCAATGCATTCAAATTATTTGTAAAAAATCAGTATTTCTACAATTATGATCAATACATATTTTTAAATGTCAACATAATAAATGAAGGTATGTAGGTTTTGGCTATAAAATAATATTTTAAAAATATTTTAATATCTATATTTATTGATAGGCACCTACTTCTGTTTTTTTTATGTTTAAGAAATACCGAAAAACCGGTATTGACATTTTCATTTGGTATTGCAATCCCTATTTGCGATATTATAGTGACATTTACTTTATGTATGTATTCCATTTATACTGCAAAAACTAATATACAGTAGAACCCTAATGTGGGTGAGGGGGTGTCCATTATAGCCGAAAGTCCGTTATATAAAAATACAAACAAAATCCTGTTTATTCTTCTTCGAATAATATATCGAAAAGAATCAAGTTTTGTATTCACTTTTGAAATCTCTTGTTTTTGAAGTTATACTTCTTTTGGCGCGTTTGGGAAATCAGATCAGATTGTAACGGAAAAAAACGCACTCGATTGGATTTGAATTCGATTTCGGTTATCAGCCGAACGCACTACCTTTACGCCACGGTATGGTACTGCAATCGTGACGATTATACAGTATAATACTATAGTTTAGAATTGTTCGGCAAATTTATTATTGTCGGCCATTTGCAATTCCTTGCGTAAACAAACGATTAAACGTCAGAGTGACAATTGGTACTTAAAAAATAAAAACAACGAGAAACCATTATATAATTTTGTAATATAAGTTAAATTGTATAGAAATAAACCAACGGCGTTCCAATAAGCGGTCATTTTTCTTGAGTGTGTAATTTAACAAGATAATTAAGAGCTAGTCAAAGAATCTAGTTTATCACAAGTTTTGTTTTGTTATGCCAAAGAAGTATAACTTCTAACGCGCGTGCATAAGTAGGTACACACACCGATTTTTTATAAACTCTCTAAAATTACAAAAATGCGTGTAATATAATAAGTAGTTGAATTTCGTTATCTGAAGAATAGGTAGTCAATAAATCTTATTAGATTCTCGAAATGCGATCTTATCACTGATAACTTTGTTTTTGGGCGTGATGTTTCTTCTTCCTCGCTATCTTCACTTCCATCCTCAATTTTCAATATCATAACTTCATCTGTTATTTCACTTTCAGTCATAATGTGATACCCAGGGACAGGGTAATCTTCATTTGCTTCTAATTGTTTTAAACTTATCGAATGTAGTAATAAATGTATCCAATCACTTCGAGTGAACAAATTAAATTGCTGTGCAGCTGTGTGAATTAGCGGTCAGCGTTTTAAAGGTCAGTGCTACGTTCAGTCTACATTATGACTCAAATTTGACGTATGACGTGAGATATATATATTGTATTACTTCATCGATCCTACGAACTCTTGGCCACCAGATGTTTAATGCATCATTAGTATTTGATTGTGAATTTCGTCACCGACGATGACTTCTTCGAGCCATGTCGCCTACCCATCTTTACGCCAAGGCAAACCCTTTGTTCTTTTAACCATTTACTTTAAATCTTTCCAATCTATGCTCAATATATGTGTTTATCAGTGGTATGTAGAGGTAGACTGTACAAATCCGACATAAATAGTGCATACTAAACTTTGTCTGTCAAGCGTATTTGTTTTCATTGAACTAAGACTACAAAATTATGTAGACAGTGTTTTTTAGTTTTTTTTTAAATTCGATTTAACCCCGTCGTATCCAAGCTATAGTAAATACTAAAAAAATATTCATTTACTTATCTATAAAATATCTAAAATTGTGTATGGTTTAATGGTAAGAATATTTGGTACTGTTCGGTTATCAGGAATACAGCGAAAAACACATTTTGAAAATAGCCGATAAACTGCATTATTTGTTAGGTTAACCTAACCAAACCTAACCTAACCTTACATAACCCAACCTAACCTAACCTAACAAATAATCCAGTATATCGGGTATTTTCAAAATGTGTTTTCCGCTGTATTCCTGATAACCGAACAGTACCGAATATTTTTATCGATTATGGTTTGATACAGGCAGGGCAAGGCTATACTTCAGCTAAGGCGTGGTCCAAAACAATCGTGACTATGCGACGCGCAGATTGTGCAAACGACGCGTGACGAACAAAACATAATTTGTCATAAAAATTCAACATGCGTCTATTTAATGTTATGTTTATTACTATTTACGTAATAATAATAATATATTCATTGACATGTTTGGTTTTTCGAGTTAATACGTAGGTAGTCATCTTTACACGATTGAAAAATTAATTCCTCCGACACCATCACAAAACAAATTGACGTGCTCACAGGTCGACTATCGCTCTCCGATTTGCAACGCTTGCGAAATTATGTCCCACTTATAAGGGGGGACATGCTCGTCGAAGGTCAAAATTGAGTTTTTATTGTATTTTCAAACCATGATCCTGGACACTCCTTAAACGTTGTAAATAATCTATTTATATAATTTTGAAGCCTTATTATCCTTTATACTTATTTTATACATTTGATGACTGCATAAAGTATTTTTGTTACATAAAATAGTATTCTTTTAAACCTCTCGCTCTAATGTTTTAGAATATAGTCATATTTCGGTACATAACTGTGCAGTGGTGTTAAGATTTTTTACATTTATTAATTTTTAAACGCATTTATGAAACCATTAGTATAATTTATTACGAGATAATTTTTGTAAAATATTCACGATAAAAAATTATATTAATAATCTCTGTGATCCCAAATTTGACAAGAATTAGGCATTTTATTTTTCAAAAAATCGGCAAGATTAACACATTTGAAGATGATTCTAAAGATACTTATTATAAGCTATGTCTTTGACCATTCAAGTGTGATAAACATCTTATGAATAATGAATTTTTTTATAATAATTATTGACCTAAGAATAAGGTAGTGTTTTTTTGAAATACGCCATTTCTTTTGTCATTCCCTAGTAGTTAAGCTACAACATACGGCCGTAGCCATAAATTGACAAACTATAATTAAAGTAGGGAGTAAAATTATGTTAACGCGCGTGTTTGAAAATGTACCTAACCGAATTTTTTTTTATTTTTTTTTAAACGGTACATGTTCAAACACGCGCGTCAATTGTATTCTTAGTTCAATGAAAACAAATAAGTACATGAGACTGAGAAAGTGCAGTGTGCACTATTTATATCGAATCTTAATAGACTACCTCCACCCCTCACCACTGGTGTTCACGTCGCCGTTACTCTACTAACAAGAGTAGGTATGAAAATCTTATTATAAAAGGTATCCGTGGTCAATCTTTCGGGCAAAGTAAGACTTTAATTATTACATGCAGTCTTCTTTTATGTTTAAATGTTTTCCTTGCAACATATTTTCCTTACAGTTTACTCTGTACACAATGTTTAGGGTAATATTTTTTTCTTTATGAATATTAATGAACATTTTGCTTACAAAGCGGCTGCCACTGAAAATAAGTCAAAATTAAAATGTTACTTAAGGAGTAAAGCGACACTGCTTTTTAACCTTTAATATTTTTTATACTTTTCGTCGCACATAATAATAATAAATTTAAATTTCCCGCCATTATTATAATTCAACAGACCCCCAAGTTGTGGGCTGCGCTGTCAAAATACTTGCCCAGATTAACTCGATAGAACAAAAAAGTAAACAAGATACTGCATAAAAATAATAATAATCTAAATTTTATACATTTATATCGACCGTGTTTAGGAAAAAGGGTGTATCCCTCACAGAAAAAAAATTACGGAAGGGGCAAAAAACGTTTTTAGAATTATTTTGGTTTAATATTTAAAAAAAAATAGGCACAGACATTGGGTGCATAATGATTGATGATTTGGTGTAATATATTTACGATCTAATAATAATTTAAAAAATTTATTACAGAAAAATCATTAAAATTGAAGGTAAATGCTTTTTTCTTTAAATTAAAACATAATTAATGCTCAATTAAAACCTGAATTTAGATAATAATTTGGCTTTTGCGGCTTACTTCCTTTTTACAGAACGTGTGTTTAGTTCTGTACATTGTTAATATCTAATAAAAGCACTTTTCGTAAAATCGAGGGTTACACCCTTTTTCCTAAACACAGTCGATATTGTAATAGATTTTTGAGCTATCGCCACTTGCTCTTCTTCCTCATATCTTCTTTGCTCATTGGCCCTTCTCAGATGCGCATCTCTTAAAAATGACGTCTGCGACGACCTCGAAACTCTTGGTTATAAACAGACACTGATTTGCATAATATTTACCGAACAAATGTGTTATAGAAAATCTTCTCTATTCGTGGAAGATAAATTGAATACAAAAGTGACACTGAAAAAATATTACTAACCCAAAAGATTAAACTGACTACACGTTATTTCGTATTAGAGATTTATTTGTACAAAGCTTCACAAGCATTTTGGTACAATTTTAGATTAAATCAAACAGTCAATTGTTAAATATCCAGATATTCTCAAGATTAACCCTTAAACTAGTTTTTATTAATTAATACATAACTTGATTATTATATTAACATGAAACATTGTCAAGTTTAACAACAACCAAAACATTCTAATGCGAGTAGTATATTTTGTGAATGAACATACTGTAACAACTATTGTAAACATCATTAATTATTGATGAACAATCATAATTTGAATTTATAGGTACGTACATAATAATGATCGTTAAAACATTCCGACAATAAGCTAAAATCTATATTCGCCGTGTTTCAATACGTCAAAGTACCCACAGAATACCTACTAATTATTTTTATATGGCATTGATAAATTGCCATCTAGTTTTGTAACATAAAAATTTCATAAGACTATTTTTTAGATCAAATTTACTACGTAACATGAGCCCTTATAAAAAAGCATAGAATAAACCAATGAATAGAAAGCAAGCAACAAAAGAGGCCTAGCTGATACTGACAGCAATGCGCCGGAAATTTCAAAAAATGTATAGACACTGGATAAATGTGGTCATTCCGTGGACATAAGTGGCAGTTAATGGCTGTAGAACCCCGCTGGGTCGACGTATTTACTAGTTCGGTAGATGTGCATGGCTGCAAAGAACTAGGGTAAGATGAGAGTGCAGGGGTAGGTGAATCGACGCCGGCTGATAATGATGATGATGAATCTCACTGAACACCCGATCCTCTTTTTGCACGGGGGATACGTACTAATCCGTAAATCAACTCATTATACGAAATTCTTGAACTCAAAAATCGATCGAATTTATTTATTATGTATACATAAAAATACACAGTTTTAGATTTAAATTAAATTTTTAATTTTTTTTCAACCATGTCCGATCCCAATAGGATCATATGGGCCTCCATAGAGTAAAAGTTTGTATTAACAGATTTTGTTTTTTACGAGAAATGGATGTCAGCCACTTGCTCAACCTATTAGGTCCACACCCTGACTCACACACAAATTTAAAAACAATATGTGTACTTGCCAGACCCAGGATTCGAGCCTGGGACCCACGGCGTTATAGTCCAACGCTTAAGCCGCGCGGTCACCGTAGGCGTTTTTTTAAAATTTAATATAGCATAGAGAAATAATATTTTCATTCAGTGTTACGCTACTTGACAATAAACGTGCTTGTTTACTGCTGTTTTTCGCTGGCGAAAAATCACTCTCATCGCTGGAAATATTTAATGACGCTGACGCCGAAGCACTCGGCGCGTCTCTCGTATCGAACCTGAAGTGACTGACTAGTGGCGCCATAGATGTACGTATGTATGTCTAAGCGGCATCCGATGTCAACATATGTATACACCAGTGGCGTAAAAATTGGCAATTTTTTGATAAATGTGTACATACATAAGTACGTATTTTTATTCTTTTTAAACCGTGTTAAAGCAAAAAATCATTATAAATAAAAAATAATCGGTAGGTACTTTTTTTAAACCGTGTTATTTCGAAACCGTGCAAAAAGAGGATCTGGTGTACTTACAGAGAACATTATTTATGAGATTATCTAGGCTCCAAAGTTTGAGAAGCGCTGTAGTTAATCACCATCAGAGTTCTTAGGAGCAGATGTGCCCCGTCATCCCAGCGTTTTGTTTATAATTAAAATACTAACTGCGACATTATTAACTTGTGTCAGCGACCGTAAATTTTATTTTAAATAAAAGGCCGCAACATTTAGCTCACCTGGCCGACGCGGCGCTGTGATATTCGCGAGGCGCCGGGACGCATAAAAATTTGCTTAAGTGAGCGACGCTGGAATTCCCCGAATACAAAAATATTGCTGTTTTAAAAATCGCAGCCTTCTTTTTCTTCGTAGTCTAAATGCTGCTTACCTAATGGATAGTGTGGGAGTATAATATTACGGGGTATATTATGATTAATCTAACAAAGAAAATTCTATTTTATTCATTATTTTTAATAAATTATCATCATCAGACTGGTTCATGGCGTCTCCAAACTGATTCCATGTTTCTTAGTTCCATGCGTTACGTCGCTACGTACTTCCAGAGCATCTATTCTATACACAAGATTGCTTTCGCCCTTTACGGCAGCTAGGGTAGGAAAGTGTCGAAATATTAACAGTTATTGTAACAATTACAATAAGTTACCCATCTGAACTGTCAAAATTGTCTATCTCGCTCTAAATTTTATCACAACCAAGAGAGGTGCTGTTAAAACATAGCACGTATTGTAACAATTACAACTAACTTATTGAAATTGTTACAATAAGTGCTAATACTTGGATTATTTCATACCCTAGATAGCGGCCGAAATCAGTCTTGTGTATAGAATAGATCCACAGAAGCATCTAAGTGCAAGGTGTTTCCTAAATTTGATGTTTAATTGTATAACTAAATTTGTCCAGCGAGCGTCCCCTTTTGGAGCTATGTATGCTGATCACTTCCATGTATGATTGTCTGTAATCTCGATTATGAGAACACATTGATTGAACACTGCGTTTTAGGCACAATGGGAGTTTACTTTTGTAGATATTATTCAGGTACCACAAAACACTATAGTCCAGCTTTGTTCTGCAAACACTTTTAATAAAACAATAGTGTTATAATATGTGTCAACGGTTATCATGCGTGTCAATGCAATTATTATCTACATTTTAAAACATCTGTTAGGATAAGTTCATACCCTGGAGATCCATATATTCAGTCTCAGGGCAGATGTAAAGATGTACCCTTACATTTACGTGTAATACATTTACATTCTTTAATGCAACTGTATTACAAATAGTTCTGTACTTGCCTTTTCTTTTCATTTCTACACTAATATGTCATAATGGCGATGACATGGCGTCTCAACAATCATATTTTTATTTAAATTGGTAACCTTCCATTTATGGCCATGTTATTTCAAGAACGGAATAGTTTTGTAAAAGAATTGGATGAATTTGCAGATGGTCATGGATTGTTTTGTTTTAATTCTTGGATTCAAATTGACTTTGTAACACATAGAAAAGTTTGAACTTTAACCAAAGGGAGTATCACCCTACTTCAAAGCAAGTCATCAACATTTTTAGTGCAAGTGAATTAGTAGCCTTAAAAAATATAGGTGATACTTCCTAAAATAAACACCAAACAAACAAACAAGTACTACCTAAGATGTACTGAATTATTCTGTTTTTTTTTTCAATTTTATACCTGTCAAGTTTGGCGGCTTTTTCAACGTTTCATTATTAATTATCATATATTATGTATGTCATACGGGATTGTTCATTTAAATATTAAAAATAATGGTGGTTCTGTGTAGTTGACGGCCTATCTATATAACTACAAAAATTAGGCGGTATTTCCATTAATAATAGGCAATTATATCGTCATTTTAAATATAATGTAAATATATTAGTACCGGTACAGGCCGGCAATGTTTTGTGATTTAAATTATCAATGTATCTAATAATTTATAAAACAATACCATCTATTATTGACAATTTGATCAAGATTTTAAAGCAGGGTTTGCTTTATCACTTTAGGCCATAAAACCCAAAGGACACAAAGCATGCCCACTCAAATATTGAATACACGTTTTGCTTTTGGTTTTTGGTTTTTAATATTTGTGAAATATAATAATGTGAAGTAGATCTAGTGCTCGAAATGGACTAGAACGCATCGGAGCATTAACTACGGTTCATGAAATACTCGAGACTTCCGCTCCGTCTTGTGGAAAAAATAAAAATGCCGCTCCGGTTCGGAAATTATTATGAAAATCATTCATTACCTACCAACATTAGTTTAAATGTTTAATAAAAAATAATGTCGTACACACATATTTCCACAAACAATAATAAGATTTTGTGTTATGTTAGGAAATATTAATGTATTACATTAATTCTAATTAACGACCGTTTTTGGGTGTAGTATTTCGGGATTCGCCTTTTGATGTCTTCATTGTCTGTGGATATTGTATGATAGAACTAATTATTTAAGTAAGTAAACCATTGTAAATAATACAATATATATAACTACAAATCAGTGAATTTTCTCGTAGGTAGATAAACTATGCAATATTTATATGCGACAGATAAAGGAACTAAAAATAATACTCTAATTTTAATTGATTTGCAGCTAATTTAGTGGGTCTTTCTTCAGCTTCACTGTCATTGTTCAGGCTCCCTCTATAATATATAGATAATTTTCGTGTCCGGAAACTTGTACGTGTCCAGTTCGCCGAATCACACTTCACGTATACCTACTTAAGACTGTCCAACCTCTTTGGGTCGTATAGTACCTACTGACATAAAATTCATGTCTAAATAAAACACGGTTCTTGTTGGTTTACACAGGTTTTACAGGAAGCCAGTAGCAAACAAATTTTGAAAAAGCGGATATACTGGATTATTTGTTAGGTTAGGTAAGCTTTTCATTCTTGAATAATTAATTCATGAATTTTGCAAAAATCAGCTGTGAAAATTTAATTAATGTTCATATTGAATCTAATAAAATTGGAGACCGTATAATATACGGTCATCTCTTTCCGATAAGAAAGCTCACAGCTAACTATGCCACGGTGAAATGTTTTACGTAAAATTTACGTGTTCTTTCTTTCGACCATGTCCGATCCTAATTCATATGGGCCTCCACAGAGTGGAGGTTTGTATTAACGGATTTTGATTTTACGAGAAATGGGTGTCAGCCACTTGCTAAACCTATTAGGTTAATACTCTCTCATATTCCAATCGAGTCCAATCGAGTTGCGCGCACCGCTCAACGCTGCGCCGAACGCTGCTACTCAGCAAGTACACTAAGTGTACTTGCTAGACTCAGGATTCGACACCCACGACGCCATAGTCATACGCTTGTAGCTGCAGAATAATAGCGATCATATATCCATTGTTTAAGGTATCAAATTATTCTGCAGTAATATATTCCCAGCGAATCAATTTCCAGCAAACAACTCTTAGCTAGGTCAGCAAGTTGATTGGCGAGATTAGAGACGGTGTATTATTACATCATATCACAGCACATTATACCATTACGGTGTATTAGCCGAATAATCATTTTTCATAGTATCATATTTTCTTATGACTGTAATAACAAACAATATTTCACAAACTAGTCAATTTAAAACGCTGACTACTCTATAATTAGTCCAATATGATTATGTACCAGAATTTAATGTTAATGTGTTACTTTTTATTGTATAAATAACGAAGAATAATTTATCTAAATCTCACTCGAATCCAAGTACCTAGCTCGTATCTATCTCAGTAGATTATAATATGTACGCCGCGCGACCATCGTGGAAGGCAATTTACGTGTAACCGATTGTAAAGTTATATTCAACGTCTTCTTTATATAAGGTTTCTTAGCAATATGATGAAGATAACGATCCTTCACATAACTTTATTGTAGATCCATAAAAATACCTAAATACTTTAAAGCACTTAATTAAATGAATCGCAAGGTATCTCAGATTAAAATCCAAAATGCCGTCGCATAAATTTCTCCCTTCCAGCGCCGCCTTACGTAGTACAACAGTGTTAATAATGTTAACATTAGTGCGGGAGAAATTTATATGTTTATTATGCAGGGCGGGCGGATGTACAAGTACCCACGTAGATAGCACAAGTATCTGCTCACTGGTTAGACTAAGTACCTCTAACAACGTAATACCTCTAGCGCTGCACTAATTTCGAGCAGGTATCTATACTGAGGATTATCGGCTACACTAATTTACTAGTTGTCACTGAGCATCATCTAAAACAGCATGTCGTCTGAATAAAAATATTTTTTAAGTTATACGCCTTTAGGCGCGTTTAGAAAATCAGATCAGTGGGTCTATTCTATACTTATCGAACACTAAATTGATAAATAGTATCAAACTTAGGGTAGGTTTGTATCAAAATATTAGCACTTATTGTAACAATTACACGAAGCCGGTTTTTATTGTTGCAATAAGTGCGATATTTTAACAGCAGCAAGATAGGTGCTGTTAAAATATAGCACTTATTGCAACAATAAAAACCGGCTTCGTGTAATTGTTACAATAAGTGCTAATATTTTGATACAAACCTACCCTAAGTTTGATAATATTTTTCACTTTATCACTTTAGCGGTCGATAAGCATAGAATAGACCCACTGAGTGTATTTTTGGCGTGTGACAATATGCAACACATAATTTATTTTTTCAAACGAAAAAACGCACTCGATTGGATTTTAACCACAGATTGTTCGGTTATCAGCCGAACGCACTACGTTTACGCCACAGTATGATACTACAATCGTACTGTGGCGTTTATAATAATTGTTCCGTTGCCTAGGCTGCGAATTTATTATTGTCGGCCATTTGCAATCCTTGCAGTAACAAACTATTAACCGTCATAATGACAGTTGTTACTTTAAAAATAAAAACAACGATAAATAATTATATAATTTAGTAATATAAGTTAAAGTGTATAGAAATAAACCAACGGCGTTCCAATAAGCGGTCCTTTTTCTTGAGTGTGTAATTTAACAAGATAATTAAGAGCTATTCAAAGAATCTAGTTTTTCACAAGTTTTGTTTTTGTTTTGTTACGCCAAAAAGTATAACTTCTAACGCGCGTACATAAGTACACACACCGATTTTTTTCACGTTACCTATAGGTACATCTAAATTGTATGTAAAACATTTCCCCGTAATACAGTTCGCCGTGAGCTTTATTATAGTTTGGTTTAGGCAGGGCTTAATGAATTAAAAAATGGACCGACAGTATGTGTAATATGTATTTTTAATCCGACGAAAACAAATAAGTAGGTATGAATAAAAATGTGTGCAAAATTGTGTTGTATCGGCCATCATTATGGCTTCGTTTATACAGAGTTTAATTGATTTTTAAAAACTTACTAACACTATCTGTAAATTGCAGTATTAGTACAATAAAAACAAATGCGTATGACTAACAAAGTTTAGTGTGGATTATTTATGGCGGATCTTAAAAGCCTACCTCCATCCTTCGCCACTACCGTATACTACACGGTCTCCAATTTTATTAGATTCAATATGTATGAACATTAATTCGATTTGTATAGCCGATTTTGTCAAAATTCATGAATTCAAAAATGAAAACTTAACCTAACAAATAATCAAGTATATCGACTATTTTCAGAATTTGTTTGCTGCTAGCTTCCTGCAAAGTGTAAACCGACAAGAACCGTATTTTATTTAGACATGAATTTTATGTCAGTACTATACGACCCAAAGAGGTCGGACGGTCTTTAATATACAGTCATATATTTCCGATACAACGTTTCACGGTGAAGTGTGATACGGCGAACTGCATACGTATAAGTTTCCAGACACTCATTTAAGTAGAACAGTTACTTTGAAAATAAGTAAAATCAAATATTTAATAATTAAAATAAAACACTGAAATCAGGAATCTTTTCATCCACTTCAATGGTTCATTGTCAACTGATAAAAATACTATTCTGTTATAATATTAATATACAGATATACTTACTGCGATTTATGTAATTGTTCGTCACTCTTTGTCGAGATCACCATTTTTATAGTTATTCGTTATTTTCTTAATTATATTTTAATTTTGCATTGCGTCCAAATTAAGTTAAGTTTTTATGTGGATATAATATAATTGATTAATAAACACAGAACTGTTTTATGATTGTTTATTGTTTCATATAGATATAAAGGAAACACGGTAAAAACAGGCTTATTAACAAAATGGTAATTGTGCAGGAGAGCAAAAAGAATAATTACAAGATAAAAAGAACTTTTTATATACAACGTTTTTAAATTTTCTGTTGAACCATATAAACTAGATTTGCCTAGCTTAAACGATCAAAACAATTTGTACCTACTTGACATGTCATATTGATTTCCATAGTAATGCACGTATATATTAATAATTTAGTTGCTAGGACCCCAGACCCCTAGCAACCATTAATGGTGTCGAAATAACTTTTCATACAAAACAGAATTAACTGAAAATGAATTCAATTCTACTTAACGATGGCTAAAAGTATTTAAAAAAATCATTGGCATCATGTTCTGATATATTCTAAAAGTTTCAAATGTCTAGCTAGTCGGGAAGTTAGTTAAAAATCGATTGCAAGATTTATACCGGACAAACAACCACCGGACAAATAAGAATACGAGCTAAGAAAAACGTTGTAATAAAAATGAAATCGTTATTGTTCGGAAAATAGGTTTAATATTAGGTAAAAGAATTTATATATTGATTTTTCATTTATTTTGAAATATAAGTATAATAAATATAAATATAATAAAAGTGAAAAAAATTAATAAAAACATATCCTACTTTTTCATGCAGTTTCATATACAATGAGCAGAATTTTGCCTTGACTACGCTTTTTTCTCCCTTCATTTATGAAGCAATGAAATCGATTTTGGTAGTTTTAATGATACCATCCTTGAGCATATAATTTTTATAACAGTTGATATTATCCTATTGGAGCGGACGACGCCATTCATGTGGACACGACTAGGGATTCAAATCCCGGGATCCCGGGCTATTTTCGATACCTATGAATCCCGGGATTGATAAACGTAAACGAAACTTTCGGGATTGATTTTTTTATCAATTTTTATGAAAAATAAAATATAAACGAAAATATAACAGAAAAAATACTTTTAATAACAAATAACTACATAAGAAATAAACTGAGTTTGGATGAAGTTTGATTTATACCCATGTGTAAGTTGCCGATTCATTTTATTTTTTCACATAAATTAATAAAAATGAGAAAGATTGGAAAAAAACAATGCTTAGCACGATTAACAAAGTAATTCCACCATGATCTCATACGTTTTACGGCAGTTTCATATTTGGCTGACTAATTAGATTTATGAAGCGGAAAGGCCATAAGTACACCATGATTTGCTTTACTATTTTAATTCTCGCTAACGTCTTGTAACGTAGTCCGCCCCGCGTCCCCCACCTCCTCCGGTCCGGCCGTCGATTACTCGCAGCCAGGCATGAGTTTAGTGTTGCCAGTCGAATGTCACCAGTTAAGAAACTAATTTGATGGTTTCTTTAGGTAACGAGTTTATCACGTTACAGTCTTTACTATTAGAAACAGCAATCTCATATTAAATTCACATTATTATTTATATTACAATATTATTGTATTTCCAAGATTGAACGTATACAATATTAACAATAAATGTCTTAAATAGTATAAATTATACTAGATTTATTTTTGACCAATTTTATCAATTTTATGTGTAAATATAAAATTTTTATATTAATAACGGAAAAAAATGCCAATCCCGGGATTGTCAAATTATAATCCCGAAATCCCGGGATCAGAATTTTGGCTCGGGATTGGATTCCCTAGACACGACTAAGAGGACTAAGTCGGTACGAAATTAATATTGTTTTATGTTAATTATTAATTATTGTATTTTTAAATATAAATAAAATTCCCATTTTTATTAGCCAAAAAAACACTTTATTACAAAATATATATACCTATCTGCATTTGTTTGTAATATTAATAGTGTCGTTGTTTCGGTTTTAAAATATTTATATATATTTTGGAAAGATACGTCTGAAATATCTGCAGATACAATGAATAATTGACAAAAAATTATTAATCGTTTTTATTTTAAACAAATAATGTGGTTAGGTAGTAAAAACAAATTGTTTTAAAATGTTAATAGTATTATATACTTACTTACTCACCTGGCTTAACTTCTGGTTTGCTTTAAGTTTTGTAAGGCGCCGGATAAAATATAATATTTTGAGCAGGTGAAGTATAAAATGATGTAAAATAATCCAGTAGATTAAATATCTTGTCAACCAAGTCTTAAAACGGGCCAATAAAAAGCTTCGGAACGAATTAATAAAATCCCTACTTTATACCTACTAGTAATTATGAAAATTCACAGCTCGGCACTGGCGGGGTAACAGCGAACAGCCACAGTACCGTACGGGTTATTCTTTACGGAAGGTGTATCCAATTAAAATTAAATTTGCGTAAAGAAATATTTTACATTAATAATTTTATCACCTCAAAAAGTCAGTGACGAAGACTATCTTATTAAAGTTAATAATTTTTAATTGCCTATTAACGTATTTAAATAATAAGTTAAATATTTTATATTCTACAAAAATGATATAATTCACTAACGACATCTGTCTGTAGATATGTATTATAAATTAACTACCGGCTTATGTAACTAGACGGCATTGATGAAGGATGGAGGAGGTAAGCTGTTAAGATCCAACATAAATAGTGCACATTAAAATTTGTCAGTCATACGTATTTATTTACATTGAACTAAAAATATAAATTTCAGATAGTGTTGGTGAGTTTTTTTTTTAATTCCATTAAACCCTGCGTAAATCAACACGTGTTACATGACCAGAAATCGCCAAATTCCATCCAAAGATTTTTTGAAAATATCAATTAGGTAATACATGTTATTTGTAGGAATTACTGACAGTTATGTCCTCGTCTCAGGACCCGTGTCCGTAAATTTGTACGTATGCAGTTCGCCGTAATATCACCTTCACCGTGAAATGTTGTATATAAACACTATCACTGCTGACCTTTAAATTACCTTATAATTACCACATTTAAATACCATGTTAATTATATCTAATGGCCACCTACCCCAAACGCGCCAGTCGCGGTGTTAGCACTAAATTAGTTAAAGACCGTCCAACCTCTTTGGGTCGTATAGTACTGAGATAAAATTCATGTCTAAATAAAACACGGTTCTTGTCGGCTTACAGGAAGCCAGCGGCAAACAATTTTTTAAAATAGCCGATATACTGGTCAGGATCTAATAAAATTGGAGCATTATTGTCAGCAATGCTCCACAGACAACGCGTATTTTTTTCACCTCGGTGCTATATAGATAACCGTATAGTGTACGGTCATCTCTTACCGATAAGAAAGCTCTCAGCGAACTGTGCTACGGTGAAATGTAATACGTAAAATTTACATGTAACCCTCAGAACCGTGCCACAATACTGGTCTTAAACGATGTTTTAAATAGACTTGCGGTATAACATACCTAATATTATATTGAATAAAAATCAAATTGTTCGCTGATTCTAGACGTTTTACACTTTCCATTGTATTTGGCAGCAATAGTGTCACCTTGTTTCACGCCACTGTCGGGAGGTATTCGCTGGCGCAGCGCAGAAGTGATTAACTGGCAGGGCTGTATCTTGCGGCCGGCTCCAGATAAATTACGCCAAATTGGGCTAAGCGCTAACTTTTACGGCTTTTTGTCGCACCCTGCGCTCACGGGGGTCCTCCCACTGTACCCTAAGTACTATCCCGTACCCAGTGTATTGTGTACCCCCTGCTTCCCGCCGAGGACCGCGCTTTTTCGTGTCAATTTTGTATACATATTGTTATCGTAAACGTGCATAATTTGTTATATTTCATGAAACTCCTTGTTAGCATACATATTGTGTAGATTGTAACACATACCTACTTACATATTATAGCATGGCTGTCACAAAGTAGTCGAAGGGACTAATTCAGTGTTCCCTGCTGTCGATGGTTCCATGATGACTAATTGTATTCTTTCATGGAAGGACTTATGTACCTATATAACTCCATTTTTAGTAATTTCACGCAATATCCCAAAATCTAAAAAACACAAAATGTAATAATTATATTACAAAAATGAATGACTTCATAAATAAGTTTTTGCTCTCCTGTAAAGTTATCTGTTTGGGTTTATATTCAAATTGGCGATCCTCCTAGGGCAATTATTCGTAACGTACTTGCTTCTCATACCGGAGATTCAAAGCTCGATTCCCGGTGAAGTTACAATATATTTTTCTGCAAATTTTTAAAGCCTGGATGTTTTTTTACTATTACTACTACACTACTGTTTTACTATTACAACTCTTCTAAAATTGAATCGTGTGGCTTCTTGTAATCATAAAATTCTTCTTTAATTGAGTCAGCATTTACTTGGTAGAACTCCATTATACAATTAATGGTAATATAATTTATAAAATTCTTCCATCATAAAAATAATTGCCTTCAATCACAGCCCTGTCAAAATGGAGTTACTTTTAGATTTTTTTTTCTATAGTTTTCTATAGTATACACGTTTCCACGATTTAAAAACAAAACATATAAGTATGATAATATTAATATTATCGACTGAAGGTACTTGATGGAATTAGAATTTAAAACATATATTGTATACATAACTTTTGTTCTATTTTCATAACCGATTAAAAACGGTCTTGAGAATTGTATGAATCAAGTTAATATTATAATATGCTGTTTTATTTTAATTGATAATAAGTTAAATTCACATCACAGATTTCCAAAAAAAAACGAATTCATATTTACAAAACTTTTGAAATGTTAATTTATCTAATTTTAAGAAAGCAGAATAATGGTCACCTCTCAAATAATGAATACCCTATAATTCTAATGTGCACACACCATTCATAAACAAATTAAATAATCTACCCAAAAAATGTTTACACTCTCCTTTTCTCACATGAACACGAATCCCGCCATGTATGTGCATGGACACCTTTCTGTTTTTGACAAAGTTGTTATTTTTAGTAATGGCAATAAGTTTATGCTATAAATTCCCCGATATGTCTAGTTAATCGCAAACGTCCAGACGTTAAGACAGTTACTGCAATAGTTTATGGACATTGGTGTTATTATATAATATATATTACCAATACCCAAGTTCTCCATACAATATATTAAACTACTACGATTCAGGTGAGCAGTACATATCCACTATATGTCAGACGCGAGAATTCAAATAATAATCTTCGGCGATAAAACACCCAGTGGGTCTATTCTATGCTTATCGACCGCTAAAGTGATAAAGTGAAAAATATTATCAAACTTAGGGTAGGTTTGTATCAAAATATTAGCACTTATTGTAACAATTACACGAAGCCGGTTTTTATTGTTGCAATAAGTGCTATATTTTAACAGCACCTATCTTGCTGCTGTTAAAATATCGCACTTATTGCAACAATAAAAACCGGCTTCGTGTAATTGTTACAATAAGTGCTAATATTTTGATACAAACCTACCCTAAGTTTGATACTATTTATCAATTTAGTGTTCGATAAGTATAGAATAGACCCACAGGTGTGAAGACCATGACTGACAGTAGCGATGGGTGGAGGTAGGCTATTAAGATCCGCCATAAACAGTGCACATTAAACTTTGTTAGTCATACGTATTTGTTTTTATTGAACTAAGACTACAATTTACAGATGGTATTGGTTAATTTTTAAAAATCAATTAAACCCTGTTTATACCAAACCATAATAGTTTTGGTATATTTTGGGCGATACGATAAAATTGTGCATACTTTTTCATTCATACTTATTTGTTTTTGTTGGATTAAAAATACATATTAGACATATTGTAGGTTCATTTTTTTAAAATTCATTAAGCCCTGCCTAAACCGAATTAGATAAAAAATATTATTCCATCTATAAAATATTCAAAGTTATGATTTAATTGCATAATTTTAGATATTTTATTGATAGACGAGTATTTTTTTACTTTATTATTAGAGATTTTTGTTTTTTTTTTAGAATTATTAATTACCATGTCCTTGCTTTTCCGTACAAGGTGGTTTTTAGTAATTTTGAACAATCACAAATACCCAGGCTTTGAGAAAAACACATAAATATTGTGTGTCGTGACCGGGAATCGAACCCAGTAACTCTCGAGTGGAAGGCAAGCACCTTACGCACTGCACCACGAGAGCCGCCTTATTATTAGAGATTATTATCTATCATGGATTGGTGTTCGCTGGGTTTTGTTGAATTTTAAAAACTAACTAACACCATCTGTAAATTGTAGTCTTATTTCAATGAAAACAAATACGCATGACTGACAAAGTTTAGTGTGCGCCATTTATGGCGGATCTTAACAGCCTACCTTCACCCTTCGCCACTGACGACTGGATTACATCAATGAAGTTTGGCATGATGCGTCGGAGCTACTTGACGTGAATAACTAGCTGGAGACTGCTGCAGAATGAGAGGAATTGAACCAAGACTCGATTTAGGCTGTGAATAGATTGTAATATTATATGTATACATTTTATGGCGTCATTTATTTACACAATTTATCTTCTCTTAACTGCCTACAATTAGTTATGGCTATTTCGCAAAATTACCGTCATTTCTCAATATTCATTACATTACATGTTTTAACTGTGACCTTAATGGGCCATGTACGCCCACTCTTTTGCTGCGTTGATAGCGTGGTTTTTCGTATCAGCTCGATTTTGCATACCCGACTGAGAGTGAAACTTTTCTCTTGACGAAAAAGGTGAGTTTTAAACTAATTGCCCAGTTAGTTACGCGGCAAGAAGTCTGTCAAAGTTTTCGAGTTCATATTTTTTGGGGGCAGTTATAAATTGGAACCATATCCCAATAGTATAAAATCCCTCTTATCGCCGACACAATGGCCGCCGCGCAAGCCATCCCAAGACTCCTGTTTTTGTACGTTTAAGGCTGTTTTACCACAGGATTTAACATGCTTTATTATATAGCAGAGTTATATAAATAAGGCCAGACCCCCGGGGAGACGTGGGAGAATTTGAAAAGGGGCATGATAACAGGAGAGATATTAATTTTAAAAAAATCAATGACATTTCGTAAACGTATATTTACATTGTGGAAATTCCTTTTAAAATTATTAGTCAGCGAGAATTATAAATAATAAAATTTTCAGTTCGTTCTTATTTTACAGATATTTTAAATCGACGTAATAATAAGTTTGGATTATATTGTCGAATATAAATATCACTGAAAAAGTATTTTGTTTTTGCCTCATAATGTAGATCTTTCTTTTCGTATTCATTAATTTGTGTATCTTAGTATAAACAATACACATGACTAAAAAATTCAAGATCACTATAATAATGTATGTAAAGCCAAATTAGGCAGTATATTGGTAAAATTCACTAATTGAGTCGCTTAGAATCATAACTCACATATTCCAAAAATCAAGTTTTGAGATAATCGCTAAAAACCAACAGAGCACTATTTTTTGTAATTAGAAGAACAGTATTGAACTCCCTAGAATATTAATGAGTGAGAGAGTAGAATAACTTTTTTTTTTTAAATATATATACCTAATACTCCTATCGTTGCAGACATACAGCATACTATGAGAAATAGAGCTCCCCGATTGGTTAGGAAGGCGTTGGTGACAAAACTCTATTCTTTGAAATATACGACATTTTACACCAACAATGAACTTTGTCAACGATTTTCACATGGTTTAAATTGACTTTTAATACTCAACAATGTTTCGGTATATAGATTAATTTATTTAGAATCACTTGGCATATTTAACTAAAAAACGACAAAATTGCAATATGTGAGTTATGATTCTAAGCGACTCAATTGTAGGTATTATATACATAAACCTTTTTTTGTTCATTCTGGTATATCTGCAGGCTACTAACTGTTTTAGTAAATTTCGTAAATTTTAGCATCAGTAGGAATATAGATACTAAAGTAAACATTCCCACAAATCATATATATATATATATAAATAAGATCTAGAATTAAAAACTAAAATGCATAAACGTATACAAATAAAAGTTAAAAAAAATATTTTATTTTAAAATAACAATGTGATTCTCAAATACCCCCTCCCACATTTGGGCGTGGACACCATATAAAAATTATTAAATATATGAAATATTATGAATATATATACTGAACTTTTCTCGCTATAAATATGTTTCAAGAATAGCATGTGGGTTTTCATTACTCCAAAATGCGACAATGGTGCTTATATACGACGCCATTTAACCAAAAATAAGCTTCTTCGCTGATGATGATTTTTTCATGAAATAATGGATTTGTTTCAAGCCCAATCAGTAAAATTTTGACACACCAAATGATCATTCGATTTAAGTTCTTGTATTAACTATATTTTATACGTCTTCACATCTAAACTTTATGAAAAGGCGGCTCTCGTGGTGCAGTGGGTTAGGCGCCGGCCTTCCACCCGAGAGTTCTGGGTTCGATTCCCGGTCATGACAAAAAAACATTTATGTGTTTTTCTCAAAGCCTGGGTGTTTGTGATTTTTCAAAATTACTAACAACCACCTTGTACGAAAAAGCAAGGACAGGGTTATTAATAATTCAAAAAAAAAAAAAAACTTTATTAAAAATACTCCATGTCGTGCCATAAGTCTAAGTTCTTGAGAATGGCATATAGAGTATATGCTTCATAACTTTGCACTCCAGCTCTAGGATGAAAATGATGTAATATATTGTAAAAAATAAATTTTTTACATGTTTTATCTATGTATTTATTTATCACTACAGTATATTAATAGAAATGAAAATAATTTGATCTAATTTTATGCGAGGTAATCAGGCAAAGAGGCATATCAGTGTAGTACAA
Source organism: Rhyacophila brunnea (assembly GCF_057557595.1). NCBI lineage: Eukaryota > Metazoa > Arthropoda > Insecta > Trichoptera > Rhyacophilidae > Rhyacophila > Rhyacophila brunnea. Next base: position 12,426,691 of record NW_028233068.1, on the reverse strand, counting down.
AGTGCAAAGTTATAAAACGTATACTCTAATAATTGATTGTTTTAGAGTTTTATCCACACTTGGATTCACAACATCGATATTTTCGGCAGTATGTTTACATATTTGATGGGTTGGATAGTAACATTAGAAACACCATTTGACTCGAATTACCTAATTAAATTACGAATAGTAAGCTCTGTAGGTCGAATATTTTGAGTATAAAAATTCCCGAAACGTATTTGTATGCGCTGTATAACTGTATATCTTTCCATGATTAGTTGCCAAACAATACTAAACTCATGTGTCAATTTCTGTAAGAATCAGGAAAAAATGGCTGATTTAAAAATCTATATTACTAATTTGTTAACCCTATATATGTGACCTCTTACTCTCTTAGAGATTAGCAATATAAAATATTTTCTTCGTTGTAATAACACAAATTTGTGTTGAAATTACTGTCTGTGGCAAAATGGCCAGCAATTTATTAAATTTGTTAACGATTTCACCCACACGCGAATGAAAACCTCGTTAAAATTTAACCCCATTCGAGACTTAATAAAACTTAATTCACTTTAAGCCGAGCACCAGACTTGGTTGAATCTAAATCTTCGGTCAAAAGAGAGAATTATGTATTGTCTCGCCGCAGAGATACTTGCCCCGAATGCAACTTACAACCGCATCTCCCCCGCAAATTTTCAGACATTACCAGCTTTCTCTGAATCTGTATTATCCCAGTCTTCTCTCCTGGTACAAAACTCAATTAAATTTACCCAATCTTCTTTTTCATCTCTGACTTAGCTTAAATCATATTATATACGTATGTAGTAATCATACCATTCAGCATTAAATGAATGACACACTTTAATATGTAGGTTTTGTTATTAAAACAAAACATTATAGTAATAATAATTGTCAGCGTTTCTTCAATCATAACTAGACCAGTAGTGTTTGTTTTGATTGAGAATTAATATAAATAAGAAGAATAATCTATGTATCTACACTCAACTCATCGAGTCCATCACGAAACGTTCTGCTATTGTCACGAGTTCTTTACTCGACATAGTACATCCGTTATTCCACTCGAATCAAGTCTCTCAGTGCATTTTTATAATTAATTTCTTGACCATATCGATCTCACCAGTACATCATTACCTCGCAATTATAATCTTACATCATTATTATTGTATTCAGTGTATTCTTGTATCAACCAATAAACTCTCATCTCAACAACTAAGCAACAATGATCTTCTATCTATCACCACCTTATCCATACCTCGAAACGTATTTAACCGATTAGTATTTATCAGGGAACTCAGAAATAATAAAAACTGAAACACCTAACGGGTGTGGAGTAACAGGCAACCAATCTCGAGTGTTGAAGAATATGGGATAAACTTAAATACGTCTTAAGAATACGCTTGTCCTTCGTTCTGACAACTTATTTCGGCTCATGCACTGACGTTTATTCAATATTGGTGTATTTGAAAGTTGAAACACACACTATTATAAGTCTATAATGTGTGGCTCATTTTCGTAGGACACTCACACATTCAAAACCCTGCGTCAAAATGTTGTGTAGTGGGGTATTTATAATAGCCTATCGGAAGGCGGCTCTCGTGGTGCAGTGGATAAGGCACTGGCCTTCCCCCCGATAGTTTTGGGTTCGATTCCTGGTGAGGACACAATATTTATGTGTTTTTCTCAAAGCCTGGGTGTTTGTGATTGTCCAAAATTATTAACAACCACCTTGTACGAAAAAGCAAGGACATGGTTATTAATAATTCAAAAAAAAAAAAAAAACCTATCGGAATTCTATTTATTAATCTGTCCTTTGGTATTTATAATAAAGTATCTTCGCTTTCATGTCCTTCACTACTAATCATCATGTCTATTTTCAAATGCTTCAGATATATCGCATAATTGAAGGTATTTAGAAAACTGTAGCGTCACTCACTTGGTCAAACCGTCGACCTCCTCCCCGTCAAATTACTATGTTTCCTTCTAAATATATTGCAAAAGAATAATATTACAATATATTATAATGACCTTTGTTTTGTGGTGTATCTCCTACAATTAATAGTTCCTGTCAACAAGACAAAAATAATTAGGAATTATTTTGTTCCAGTCAAGTGATATCATAATAATATATTGTATCATCACCAAAACTGTTCAAGTGTAGGACAGCTAAAAATGTAAATCCATACAGTGACGCCCATAGGTGGACTTAGAATGTCACCCCCCTTTCATTTTTCACCGAAAATTGTATGCAAATTTGTAGGGTACCTACTTACCGACCTATTTTATTAATCACGAAATAATGTTCCCAAATAGCGATATTTTTAAGAACGTAAAATTCTGAGGTTTGGAGGCACACTCGTGATTTTGTTTCCTTTGCAATAAATCGCCATTAGGCATTACAATACAAAAAGGAATAATAGGATAGGTTAGGTACCAGGATTTTTAACGCTTTTTAAATTAAGATGTCAGCGCTTTCTAAAAAGTCGACCGCATTGCCTGTTTCATAAAAAAATCGCCACTGCTCTCTATAATATTCATATTCGTTCTTTCGTTTGCCACCCCTAAGCAACGCATGACCTGCCTACACCCATGGGATGGCACTTGGTCCCATACCTTGCAACCCGTTATTACGCATATTTTTCCATACAACAAATTACTTGATGCGGCTAAAATGCCAATATCAACAACGTCATATTAGCTTTGATTCGGTGTCCATGCAAATAATGCATGTCCATGCAGATTTTACAACGTTTTTATTAGCTCGTATTCTTATTTGTCCGGTGGTTGCAATCGATTTTTAACTAACTTCCCGACTAGCTAGACATTTTAAACTTTTAGAATATATCAGAACACGATGCCAATGCATTCTTTTAACACTGTTAGCCATCTTTAAGCAGAATTGAATTCATTTTCAGTTAATTCTGGTTTGAATGAAAAGTTATTTCAGAAAAATGCGTAAAAAGTAAAAGACTATTATTGGTTGCTAAGGGGGTGGTCTCTACTTAAAAACGGCTAAAAGTAGAGTTGAATTCATTTTCAGTTAATTCTGTTTTGTATGAAAAGTTATTTCGGAAGAAATCCGTAATCCAATCCACTATTATTGGTTGCTAAGCTAAAGTTGCTAAAGCTAAAGCTATAGCCTTAAATGGAGATGGGCTGGACACATAGCTCGAAGAAGAGACAATCGTTGGACAAATCTAGTCATCCAGTGGTATCCAAGAAGTACAAAACGTCCGCAAGGTAGACCTAGAGGCCGCTGGATCGATGAAATGATAAAGTTCTGCGGAAGTACGTGGCAACGCAATGCACAGGACCGAGAGAAGTGGACGCGGCTTGAAGTGGCCTTCATCCAGCAGTGGATAGATTCAGGCTGATGATGATGATCAAGTGGGTGGTTCTAGCAACTAAATTATTAATATATACGTGCGTTACTATGGAAATCAAAATTACATTTCAGTATTGTATATTTGTTTGTTTGTTCGTTTTTTATTTACTTCATATGAAGTACAAGTTTGAGCATAAAAATTCAACAGAAAATTTAAAAACGTTGTATATAAAAAGTTCTTTTTATCATGTAATTATTTAAATATTATTCGGTTTCACATAAGAAAATGTGCAATTATTTTTTTCTTATTTATTAAATCTAAAATCATAAACCGAGATTATTAAAAGAATAATATTCTAAATTGAGGGAAAATGGGCTCTTTTTAATAAGACTATGCTAATCTTTTAAGTGGGTTAAAATAGTATGTAATTCACTACGCCATAGTGTACCTTAATACAGCAATTATCTCTGGCTTATGTTTCACATAACCAAAGCCAGCAAGAATTATCTGTAAGTACCTACTTCAAGATTTAAATCCAAACTTCGTCAAAAGAGTATCTGACTTCACCTGGGTCCTTTGCATGGATTAAATCCAATATTATAAATAAAATACTCATAAACTTTAATATAAACTTTTCATAGAAAGTCGTAGGCATGTTTAAATACGTAATATGTGAAGATGTAAAAATTACTGGTAACGCATTTTTTTACTGAAACTTCATCAAAACTAATCAATTTAGTCAATATGATGATGTAAACTATCAATTCTTAGTGTAATTACACTGTATTAAAGTAATTAAAGTTTTTTTTCGACCATGTCCGATCATAATAAGATCATAATAATAATATGGACCTCCACAGAGTGGAGGTTTGTATTAACAGATGTTGTTTTTACGAAAAATGAATGTCAACATAAATTGAAAAATAATATATGTACTTGCCAGACCCATAATTCGAACCTGGGGACCCACGATGCTACAGACCGACGCTTAAGCCGCATATTTACCTAATACTTAGTACACGGAGTATCATAACGATCGATCAGTGGGTCTATTCTATGCTTATCGACCGCTAAAGTGATAAAGTGAAAAATATTATCAAACTTAGGGTAGGTTTGTATCAAAATATTAGCACTTATTGTAACAATTACACGAAGCCGGTTTTTATTGTTGCAATAAGTGCTATATTTTAACAGCACCTATCTTGCTGCTGTTAAAATATCGCACTTATTGCAACAATAAAAACCGGCTTCATGTAATTGTTACAATAAGTGCTAATATTTTGATACAAACCTACCCTAAGTTTGATACTATTTATCAATTTAGTGTTCGATAAGCATAGAATAGACCCACAGGACCGATTTCGCCGTGTTTAAAGGAAGCAAACGTATTTGTTTTCATTGAACTAAGACTACAATTTACAGGTGGTGTTGGTTAGTTTTAAATATTCAATTAAACGCTGCGAAACCAAACCATAATAGATGATAGTCAAAAAATACTCGTCTATCTATGAAATATCCAAAATTATGTATGATTTAATGGCATAATTTTAGATATTTTGTAGATATAATAATATGTTCTATCTATTGTAGTTTGGTTTAGGCAGGGCTTAATGAATTTAAAAAAATAATCGACATCTGGAAGTAATATGTATTTCTAATTCAACGAAAAGTGTGCACAATTTTGTCGGATCGCCCAAAATATACAAAAACTATTATGGTTTGGTTTATGCAGGGCTTAATTGATTTTTAAAAACTAACTAATTCCATCTGTAAATTGTAGTCTTACCTACTTTCAAAATATGGTAAGTAGAGTCTGTCTTCTAAAAGCTGGCGTGCGGTTCCCCCCCCCCCCCGCTTCACCATGCATCCCGTTCCCTCTCATTGAAAACTTGCAACAGTTGGCCGCGATGGCACAATGCTTTCCGTGTGACGTGTACGCTAGCTTATAGAATACAGATTCTATAAGCTAGAGAGAATTCAGAAAACAATCCTGAATTTTACAAAAGGAGTTTTAACTTTAAGTCCAAATATCTCAATTTCCATTTTGATGGACTTGATCATTGCCGACTCAAGTAGAAAGCCGATATATTAACAACGACTAGTCCTACTTTTTCCGCCCCTCCCGTTGTTTTCTATGTATGAACTGTCATTGCCTGCCATTTTTCTATAGAGTGCTCATACATATTTTTTATAAATCGATATTACCACCGGTTTTTGTCTGAAGGACTAGTCTGACTTTGTCAGCTGATGAATAACAGGAATGTATATTATTTATTAACACCACTGATAGTTAATATATTTGATTTGAGAATTTTTTGTAATTCAATTTGAAACGAGAAAAGGCGAATCAATATGTCAAGCAATCTGGGATCTGAGTTTGACAGCTGGAAAGTGGACCACTCGTTGTTATAAGTTATGCTCAGGCTTTATTAATCTAAAGATGGCGGTAACTTGATCCATAATTATTGTGAACCACTCATAATATATTTTATATTAATTAGTAAATCAATTTAAATTTAATCATAGTTATCAGCCATAAAGAAATATTCATAAATTTATTTGCAAAACGTATTAGAATACAAAAGGTTTAACGAAATGTTTACAATAATTGTTTCGTTCGCCAGAATTCTTATTTAATGTTATTCGACAAGAAAATAAGATTTGGCAACTTTCTCGGCGAGGAAACGCATAATTACAGGCCATTGTATTTCAAGTCGCATCCGACCGAAATGTCTACGTTTCACCATCTTGCCCGCAATCCAATTTGCCCCCGTCTCCCCCACATAATTCTCAATACAATTCCATACTTTGCACTGGGACCGTGGACCACCCCCCTTCAGGTCATTAGCTCAGTTTTATTAGGCGTAAAGCGAGACCCCTGGGGGTAGTAAGGAGACCCCGCGCCGCCGCGAAAGGGTTAAGTCTGGGGTTCAACCGCCACGACTTGCGACCAGGGTTGCCAGTCATGCATCGTTGATGTTGATTACGGCATCATCAATAATTTCATCCAATCATACATACGTCATGGGTCCCAGGCTCGAATCCTGGGTATGGCAAATACACATATTGTTTTTCAATTTGTGTATAAATCAGAGTATGATGGACCTAATAGGTTGAGCAAGTGGCTGACATCCATTTCTCGTAAAAACAAAATCTGTTTATAACAAACCTCTACTCTGTGGAGGCCCATATTATGTTCTTATTAGGATCGGACATTGTCGAATGATAAATAATAATACATAGGTTCGATGAAATGATAAAGTTCTGCGGAATTACGTGGCAATGCCATCCAACAGGAGATAGATTCAAGCTGATGCTGTTGATAATGATGATACACAGTATAGCTTCTATTTAGTATAGGGTCTAGCAAGAGTCTATGTTTAGGCAATAGTTAGGTGTATTTAAAAACTGAATTTACCACGTGGTCATAAACACATGAAAATCGGCAAGACGTAAATTCATAATAATGTCGATTTCTCGAGAATCTAAATAATTGTCGAGAATTAAAAAAAAAAATCTCTAACTCTCTATTTAAACTTTTTGCTATACAATCTACATTATGACATACTTTTTTGTGATTGGTCATCTAAAGATTCTATACTATATTTTCGTTATGTTGTATTGGTACTAAGTAGACAGTGAGTTATTGGTAATTCATAATTGTATCACGACATTTTTACAATATCACAGGATTCCTAACATAACCGTTATTTTATCCAAATATTATTTTCTATTTAAAGTCGTTAGAAAGTTAAGATATCAAAGGATTATCAGAATTACCATTATGTATCTAAATTAATATTTTAATTAAAAGGTATTATAAAGATAAAAATTATCGGAGAGTAAACTATATCACGAATTTTTTGCAATATCACGGAATTATCTGACTACCGTTATTTTACCTAATTGAATTCAAATTCGTTAGAAAAGTTAAGTTTCTCTTATGGTAAACCTTATACTGTATTTTTATTGGAACGACGTACTAATTCTATCATTCAAGCTTCTCATATGTACTTAAACTTTAGCAGCAACTACCCCTGCATACCATACTTTCGTGTAAAGAATTTTATCAGTATTGTATATGAATTCTCCATGGTGTAAAAATTCTTAGTTGATTATCTGTATGGTCAACCCTGGGCTTACCTAATGTACGTTTATTACGACTGTTCGCAGTCGGGCCGGGGGGCACTTCGGGGGCAGTAATAGCGCCACTGCGCAGTGGTCTCGAAGACATATTGCTGATGTGGAGGCCTTAGGCTCCCATCCTGCCAAATTCCTTGAATTTAATATGATAATAATTACTCTTATCATTTTATAGGGAATTTAATAAAACATCCTCATTAATGCTTACCGCAGTGATTTTTTTCTGTATCGTTAAATTGGTATTAAAAGACAAGACAAACTTTATACCGATTAATATACAAGCTTAAAATTAATGAGGTACCTTACGTACAATATCAAAATTTATTTATATTTAAATGTATTTCTTTCTTATACATTTAATGTCGTTGGAATTACAAACTGTTAATTCGGTATTCAGATGGCAGAATTAATATTTTTACTACCAATCGGAATAAGAAAAAAATAATTACAAGATAAAAAGAACTTTTTATACACAACGTTTTTAAATTTTCTGTTGAATTATTATGCTCAATATGCTCAAACTTGTACCTACTTGATATGAAGTAAATAAAAAACAAACAAACAAACAAACAAATATAGAATACTGAAATGTCATTTTGACATTTCATTTTGATTTCCATAGTAACGCACATATATATTAATAATTTAGTTGCTAGGACCACCCCCTTAGCAACCAATAATAGTCTTTTACTTTTTACACATTTTTCTGAAATAACTTTTCATTCAAAACAGAATTAACTGAAAATGAATTCAATTCTGCTAATGGCTAAATTTATTAAGAGAATGCATTGGCATCGTGTTCTGAAATATTCTAAAAGTTTCAAATGTCAAGCTAGTCGGGAAGTTAGTTAACAATCGATTGCAAGATTTGTACTGGACAAACAACCACCGGACAAACAAGAATACGAGATAATAAAAACGTTTTAATGAGGCATCTGTAATAATTTCAAAAGCATTTCGATGGCAAAAGGGTCCGGTCCGTTAATATCTCAGTTAAAACGAATATGCATATTTTTTTTTCTCAAACTAAACACACAACAGCCGAACAGATTAAATAATTCTAAAATCGCAAATATTTTGTTCGCTAAACTGAATTGAAATCTTATTATTGCTCTCCTCAACATTCCCAAAATTTACAGATGGGCCCTTCTACCATCTGACTACCGAATTTAAGAACAACGTGAAATTATGCTTTTTGTTATCTCTTTATTATTTCAACTAATTAAATTAAAATTAGAGCGTTCATCTGTCTATGCATTTTGGTTTATTCAGTTATGAGTCAACATGGGACTAATATTGACGACACTTGCGCGGAGTATAGACTAAATTATTGGTACCAAGATATAAATGCAAAAAAAAACGTCGGCGTCGTCGATTTATTTTTCGAGATAATTGACTATATCAAAATAATCTCGCAATTTTCGATATCTTAAAAAAAACAATATAATATTTGAAAAGAAAAGCCTTCGCCCGTCAAATATTAAATACATACCATAAATGATCCCTGAGTAAAGTCGGGTACTTCAGCTCGCACTATCTTCTTTCCTCTTCCAATCTGCCACGCCCCAGCAATGGGGCAAAGAGCAAGCATAAGTTCGCGCCACTTCCCTTGGTACATCGCCAACTCTCGCGCCTCCCGCCATGCCAGATTGCTTTTGTAGCACTGCTGTAGGGTGAGGGAGGGTCGGCCATAGCGACGAAACCCTCGAGGTGAACATAATAAACACAAATACAGTGAAAATCAACTACCGAATGATTCCGTATTTAACGATTTTTTAAACTAAAACTATACATAGGTAAGGATTGCATTACCGGTATTCAAAAAACGGTATACCGGTATTTTTCGATACCCAAATACCGGTTTAAAAAATCAGACCTAATGTATTAATATAATAATAAAAATGTATTAATTAACATTTTAAATTAGGGTTTAACAATACTGTATTTTTGTATCTGGTTACGCGATGTCTGGTTTAATTCCGTAGCATTCCAATGTCCTTGAAGACCAACAATGGCACGTACTATAAACTATTAAGATGTTAAAGAGATTGGTTGAGCTTTTTAAGTGGACTGTAATTATTTTTAAGGGAAGATGAGGAGGTCGGATCTAGGGGTGGGGGCGATGGAACAGGATGCCAGACACTGACCTCTGTGATGATGTATGATGGCTCCGTGGTCTGGTTTCAACTTTCACTCGAGTATCGGTATTGTTGTTTTGGGTCACCCGGTTACTACACTCACGCACTTTGTGATACAGTTTTATGGATTATATGTGAGGGTGTATGAATGATGATGATAGATTCTGTATGAGTCTGTATCTATTGAGTCAATCACTTAAGCAACGGAAAGCTATTAGAAGCCCGCACACGCCCGCTGTCGAGATACAACTGAATGTTCCTTGTAACACCGTCTCTCATGATTTAAATTGCTTACCGGAGCTAAATTGCTCACCGTAATTGCTTATTGTTGTCTGGTAACAATAACACTGGGGATTAGGAGGTGGGTGAGGAGATAAGGAGTGGAATGGGAACATAAATGGCCCAACCACAGATTTATATATATATTTATTGGTAGACTCTTTTGTTTTCCATATATTTCATTAATCAATATTCAATAGGAAATACGTGGATACCGGTATTAGTATTTTCATTCGGTATTGCATTCCCTATAACGTAGATGCATTTAAATTTAATCTCAAGTATGTGAAATACATCGATATCCGAACCAAATTGGTTAAATACAGCCACTGCTCTCCCGATTGGAATAACAATCGGCTATCTGGTTCTATATTGGGAGAACAAACAACTGCATGACAAACCGTTTATCCGTGACACGAAACGTGAGGCAGTAAAACCAGTGTTATGTCTTCGTGCTTCATCATAAAGACACAGTACCTGTGTATATGTACTAATAATTGTGTGCGTCACCTGGAAAAGGTTGTAAGCAACAAAATATGACTTTTTCTATTTTTTTATGAAAACATTTTTCTTATTTTTGCCGTAATTTATTCATACAAAATAATTAATTAACTTAGACCTCAAACTAAAAATATAAAAACTAAATTGCATTTCAACACGTTTAATTCAGCTTCATCGCAGTTTGTGTTACAGCATTATTCCACTGTATACTATCCGACAAGAAGATCTAGGCAAAAACCGGAAGTCGCTGAAGTCGAAGAGCGATTTACTAATTTTTTTTTTTCGACCATATCCGATCCTGATAGGATCATATGGGCCTCCACAGAGTGGAGGTTTGTATTGACAGATTTTGTTTTTTACGAGAAATGGATGTCAGCCACTTGCTCAACCTATTAGGTCCATAGACACACACAAATTGAAAAACAATATGCGTACTTGCCAGACCCAGGATTCGAACCTGGGACCCACGGCTTTGTAGTGCAACGCTTATGCCGCGCGGCCACCGTGGGTGCCTAAATAGGAGGGGCTTGTTAATTCACAGTTTTAACACGTGGACAACTCATCGATAACCGGAAGTCGTTGCAGTGTCGAAGTGCGGTTAATAAGAGGAGGGGCTTATTAGTTTACAGCTTTACCACGTTGACAAAAAGATCTTGTTCAACAGTAGTTAGCCATCGGTCATTCCGCATTAAGCAAGGACTCGTAAAACTCTCGATATTCCACAGGTATATATATACTGACACATCGAAATCAGATTATTTTCCTTTTTTCGGCAGTCATTTGCGTGGAGCCTCTCACACCCCAAAATCTTTCATATTCTCAAAAAAATATTCCCATACAATGTTAGTTAGAACGTTTTTCCACTTACCGAACATTAGGTGATTTAGCTGGTACATTATAGCCATTTCTGTTGGCATTTAACTTTCCGGCATTCCTGAGAATCTTGTTCTTCACATCCCGCCACTTTTCTATACATATTTTACTGTTTTTCACTTTAATTATAAGTTTAGAAGCACTAAGACTCATAACAATATCACCATGGTTCGTCATCTTACAACCTTATTCTACTGACTGTCAAACTTTCAGCGATAGTTTTTTCCGTGATAAAAATCTTAGGGTAACTTTTTATAGATAAAACTGTCCTGAAGTTACAGTAAAAAAAAATTTCGTTGAAAAATCAACTCGGACCATTTTGTTGGTTACAACGTTTTCCAGGTGACACACTCAATTGTAGGTACAGTCGAACTTGGTTATTACGATCACGGATATAGCGAGATCTTGAATGTAATAAGGAAACATTCGTTTACATTTTACTTTTATGATTTTCTCCATACATTCACTTGTACAATGAGCTACTTCTCGGGTACACCGAGCAAAACTGTTGTTAATGTGTCAATCGTTTAAAAACAATGTTTTCGAACCTAAGCAATAAAATCCGACCGGGCAGTTAACTAGACCAATGCCGCCGGGATCGGATTACATTTATAACACTAGTCAAATGTCTAAGTACCTAATTGGTGTTTTCGCCGACAACATTGAAAAAGTATCCACGCATATGGTTGAAATTGCATGTAAAAATCCAAGCTTTATGAAGTCAGTAGGTACCTATCAGCGCCGCTTTTGTAGTTTATGAATGCCATGCTGTTTCGGGGATTTTTACGATTGTTTTCAGATTTTTTATGTTCTATGCTTAAATAGAATATGGCGCGAAAAATGTTATGTAACGAGTAATGCTTATAACGAGCAAATTCAGTCGGTCCCTTCTTCCTCGTAATAACCAAGTTCGACTGTATTATATTATGGGTTTCGTGATTAAGGCGGGCGGTGAATAATGAATAGGTACATACTTAAACATAACTTCTTAAATATTGATGAATGCGAAAAATAATGATGTTCTTAACAAATTTTGATATTGAATTAATCGTGAATAGAGTTCTTAAAGTCAATTTGTTCGAAGATCGCGATTTAATTATACAAGCCAAACAATAACGAAAGTTTTCCTTTATATTTCACGATCCAATGTTATACATAAATGCTTTCCTTGGCCTATTTCTGAGGAATTTAAAACACATTACGCTTTCCACATGGATTGGTAAAAGTATGCGATATAATAACGGTGGGTATGGAAAACATACACGCACATCTATTGCTTCGATATATTCAATTCTCACAATAAGCATTACTGTATCGAGATTTTTCGTCAATATATTACGAAATATAATAAATTCACTAAATATAGGTATATCCAAATAAATGATTAGGTATGCTTCAATAATGCATATTCAGTGGCGAAGGGCGGAGATATGCTGTTAAGATCTGATATAAATAGTGCATATAAAACTTTGTCAGTCCAACGCTTTTGTTTTCTAATAACTTTTATTTTATTCAACGAATAATTCACACGATTTAAGAATGTAACATTCTAATTATTGAACATCCGATCGCCAGTAGTTGCTCAATTTGGAAAACGCTTCAGTGAATATTAAAACCTATTAGTAAAAATTTGTCGCAATTAAGTATGGCTCCTTTATCATAGTGGTATATGTGCGTGGGCGCGATACCCGAGAGATACAGGTTCGATTCCTGCGGGGTGGTGTCTTACTTGTTTCAAAAATATTTTTTCTATTGGTTATAATATATTTTCTCAGAAGTGATTTCAAAATTATATATGTAAGTATTTCTTTTCATTGAACTAAGACTACAATGTGTAGATAGTATTTTTTTAAATTCAATTAAACCCTGTCTAATCCAAGCCATAGTAGATAATTCTACAAAAATACTCATTTATGTATAAAATATCTCAAATTATGTTTGGCTTAATGTCAAGATTATATTTATCGATAATGTTTGATCAGGCAGACCTTAATTATTTTAAAAAAAAAGATAACTTAACATCTGTAATATTATTGTGTATTCATAATTCGACGAAAACAAATAAGTATGACTGAAAAAGTGTGCACTATTTTGTCGGATCGCCCATAGCATACCTACACCATTATGGCTTGGTTTAGAAAGGGTTTAATTGATTTTTTTTAAATTAACCAGCACCATCTGCAAATTGTATTCTTAGTATTCTTGTATTCTTTTCTTAAACTGGCAAAGTTTAGTATTCACTATAATAATATATTATATCAAATTTTCAGTCTACCTTCAGCCTTCGTCACTGGGATGTATTAATCGTTAATAACACTAGTTACCTAATGCAAAGATACGCAACCTTTTTAACATTTTTATGTGTCGTATTTAACTTCTAGTTTTATACTATCAGAGGCGAAAAGAGGCACCTGACGGAAAAATACGAAGCTTGCAATTTGAGATTATTTTTTTTTTGATAATTTACAATTTAAACTGTAGTAATTAATAAATATGTATCTGAAAACACTAAAAAGATTTTTTATTTTTTTTTAAATTTAAAGATAAACTGGCAATTGTAAAAAAATGTAATAAAATCTGAATTCTTTGCAGGGTCAAATCTTATTATTACATTATATTTTATGGCCATATTTATTATTAAAATTTAATTTATTAAGTGTTAGATTTTCTGTCGTTTAGATTTTTGACTAATTCATCGTTTTAATATTGTTTATATATATTTTAAAAAACATCGATTTTTATAAAATATAAATGTGTATAACTTGAAATCCTTTTTATTTATATCAAATTTTATTTTAGGCATGGTCCCAATATTGAAGCTCGATTTGATATAAAAAATAAGGATTTCAAGTTATACACATTTATATTTTTATAAAAATCGATGTTTTTTAAAATATATATAAAAAATATTAAAAAGATGAATTAGTCAAAAATCTAAACGACAAAAAAATGAGCACTTAATAAACTAAATTTTAATAATAAATATGGCCATAAAATATAATGTAATAATAAGATTTGACCATGCAACGAATTCACATTTTATTACATTTTTTTACAATTGCCAGTTTATCTTTAAATTAAAAATAAATAAAAAATCTTTTTAATGTTTTCAGATACATATTTATTAATAAGTACAGTTGAAATTGTAAATTATCAAAAAAAAACTCAAATTGCAAGCTTCGTATTTTTCCGCTAGGTTATCTGCTGGCGCGCCTCTCCCCCTTATGGGAGTGTAAAAATACTTTTGTTTACAATGTCATCTTCTAGTCAAGTTCTAGATAAGAAACAAACATGTCACAACAAGTCTGTCTCTCTCTTAAATATAATGTATATGGTTGTTGTACATTCGTTAAAATTGTCTATATCCATCTTAAGCCCCGAAATCCAAATTAAAATTGGTACAGACATTTTTTTATTTCTAAAACTCATGACATAAAATGGGCTATTACGAAAACTATTATGTTGTAATTTCAAAAGTTCTATCTGTAGTTAGTTTAGTACGTTATTGATGTATATGTTACGCCGAATGTGCGAATTGACTATTACATGAAATGGGCAAAATTTTGCCTAAATCATGAAAAATGCAAGCCCGTTGCCTTATTCATGAATTAGGCAAAATATCTGCCAAGTGTGTGAATTCGGCAGTAATTTTTCTGGCTAGCTCATGCATTGGGAAAATTAGATAGTAGCGCTACGGTGGTGTTTTTTGCAACTTATCAAACTAACCAAATGTGTCAAATGTCATTGATTATATAAAAATTTACCAATCAATAACTTCAATGACGTTCATATCCATTTACTATGCCCAAAAAAATCTAGAACTATAATATGATAACGGAAAAATTGTATTAAAAGGTATTTTCGCGATTTGATTCGTGCTTGGTTATCAATCGTGCAATGGTTGATTGTTTGTTTGTATAGTTTGTTGACACTTGTTAGCTAACCTCAAAATGGACATTCAGTTGAACTCAGAATTACAAAACCTAACCTAACCTAACCTAATAATAATATTATTATATTATGTCCAATTATAACTAATAAAACCATCCGTATTAAATTTACTTTTTCTACTGTCATGTTGACAGTTTAAGAATTCCATACCCTGGCGAATTCACGCAACCGGCAAACAATTTACCTAATTCATGAATAAGGCAACGGGCTTGACTATTACGTCATGAATTAGGCAAAATTTTGCCCATTTCATGTAATAGTCAATTTCGCACATTCGGCGTAACATATACAATAAAAGCATTTAAACACAATATACATATTTGCCAAATTTTCACAAGATTTTTTTCAATAAAAAATATTATTGAAATATTTCACTATAAAAGTCGTACGTACATAATGTTAGTTCGATCATTTTGGACCGCAAAAAATATACGCTGACCGACGACTACCGACCACTTCTAATAAATAAAAAATAGATATGTATGATTTACTTACTATATATTGGTTTGTCAGAGTTGTCAACATTATAAAATCAAAAATCGTAGATATAATAAAATTAACATAACCTTTGTTTCGAATTGTTAAAAAGTTGTATCTACCACATTAACAAACTTATTTTATTTTATTGGTTAAAATCAACGAATATCTTCAGTTATAACAAAATCTAAATTATAATTTCTGCTCCAAGACTAAAAAGAAGCATGGTTACATTCTTCTACATCCTAATTATCTCTTTACTAGGTTTTGTTATTAGCCATTCGCTTTACCTTTCACTTCTTAAACAATAAAGCAGTGGTTTTCAAACATTTTTTTACACACAGTATACGATTTTTTCACGTCGCCCTTAAGGCTATACTTCAGCTGAGTCATGGTCTAAAAAGATCGTGATTAGGCGATGCGCGAATTGTGCAAATGACGCGAGCCGAGCAAAATATAATTTGTCATAAAAATTCAACATGCGTCCTTTTAATGTTATGTTTATTATTATATTCGTAATAATAATAGTATATTCATTGACGTCATGTTTGTACATGCGGAACGTTTTTAAGTCAACTTTAGACGATTTAAGAATATATTCCTCCGACGCCATCACAAAACAAATTGACGTCCTCACACCTCGACTGTCAGTCTCCGATTGGTGACAACTGCGAAATTTCGTTCCACAAACTGTTGAAAATTATTTGTTTCACTTATCTACCTACGCTCTTAACAAAATAAATATTAATTAGGATGGATGATCCTGTTAATAACTAAGTAGGTACGCAGTTCCTCAATCTTTGTAATCAAGTTAAATACAGCCATATAGCTAACCTCTTTGCTGACAAGTGAAGAATGTGAAGTTATATTCAATTTCACCTCCTGCATTGAAATTGTGTTATCGCTTAAAGAAAAAAATGCCGAAGCGTTTGAATTTATCATTATGGTCGCACTGAATTAAGATTGCCAGGATTTTTCTGGTGTAGGTACTATGGCACCCTTGGGAATTAAACGCAGTGCTCAGACAGGCCTACCCAAATGTACTCAGTTACCCCTTGTGAAATCCCAAAAAGCTGTCCTGAACCCCAATCTTTTATGAATTATTATGAAGTGTATGTACAAAACAAAATACGCAGATACTTCAATCCGAAAGTGTGGGGATAATAAACTTGTAGGTAGGACCTGAAACCTTTTTTATTCCTATACGTGTAAAAATATATTCACTGCGAATTAGGATAACTGAGTCGCTTGGAGTTATAACTCACCAGTGGCGAAGGGTGACTTTTGGAAAGAGGTAGGCTGTGGAGATATGAGAAAAAAAATATACTTGTCAGATATACTTACGGATAATAAGGAGATAATCCGATATTAGATACTACTGATGAATATGTACAAAACACAATGACACACATCACAAGATACAATTATTTTTTATTTTTAAAATCAATTTTGAATTATATCTCATTGAATCCAATAGAAATTATTTTTTTAAATCATTTTATGTAGTTATTATATGCTTAAAGCGACAGACATTGACAATAAACACATTCCTAAAGAGTGTAGGACCTACAGTAAGCTTATTCTGTAGCGCTTATAGATTCGGTTCAAATTTACAGACATGCTTGATGTTATGTGTCGTCATAGCGATACAAAATGTAGTTTGGATTCTGTCGATCGGAATCCGAAGCTAATTCAGTTGAAAATAGATGGCGCTTGTGGCCACCTATTTTCTATTCGAAACTCAACTAAATTAAACGGTATTCTAAATTCAGCCGATAGATGACTCAATTGTTTTATATTTTGCATAAGTACATATCGTCACTGTTCTGGCAGAAGACACTAATTCGAAAAAATGATAATATATTGAGTTAGTTATAGCAAAATGTTCCTTATTTCAAACTTTACCGTCTGGAAACCTTCTTAATAAATAAACAGTCTTTATTTTAAAGTCATCCTTTTTACGATTACTTAATAAACTCACATGATGGACCATTTCAAACATTTTAACAACTTCAAAGTCAGATTACTCATAACTAGTATTCTCCAGTTAGTGTGTTCTGCCAGAACAGAGACGATATTTTTTATTTACCTATTTTAATATAAATCAAATACTTGAAGATATATTTTTCTTAGAAGGTAGACTTTAAATAATCGCCTAGTATGGAGCCTTCGCCACTGTAACTCACATATTATTGCAATTTTGTCATATATTAGTTAAATATACTAAGTGATTCTAAATGTATTAATCTATATTACAGAAAAATAGTTAGGTATCAAAGGTCACTTTAAACCATGTGAAAATCCTTGACAAAGTTCACTTTTGGTTTCATAACTCACATATATCAAATAATAATGTGAGTTTTGTCACCAAGGCCTTCTAACCAATCAGGGAGCTCTGTTTCTCATAGTATGCTGTATGTCTGCAGCGTTAGGAGTATTCTAAGTATTTTTAAAAAATAATGTAAATCGACTCTCTCACTCATTAATTATCCAAGGGATACTTTTCTTCTAATTACAAAAAAAGTGGTCTGATTGTTTTTTTGCGATTATCTCAAAACTTCGTATTTGGAAAATGTGAGTTATGACTCTAAGATATTAGATGATTAGATTTTTAAGCATTTCTTTTTCATTATATTTCTTGTTGATTTTTAGAAATCTCTCAACTAGATGGATGGATTTCTTTGTTGACATTAAATGGTAAATATTACAGACTGTTTGTCGCCCTCTCTAAATTGAGCTACCTTTGTGCAATTCACATTTCGCACATATTACGGACAGGATGGTCTTACGCCAAGAGCGCTAAAATGAACACTTTGAAAACCTCTGCAATAGGAATTTAGTGAACGAGACTCACTAAAAAATATATATAAATCTCATTCATTTATTTATACATCTATACTATGGATATGCTTCATAATACAAAACAGCTTTAAACTTTGTTGGCGCTCCTAGTTGTCTATTTTCATTGGGTGGTAGACAGGGTATTAACTCAATTGATCAATAATCCCCCTCAGACTTTGTTTATTTTTTGCTTGTGGTACAAACCCGCCCTGGTTTTAGCGGCAATAAAACCTAACATCGCATTTCGTTAAATGGCCACCGCCGCTGCAAACAAACATCCGTTTCCCGTTTCGTTGGGATTCGTTACAACCGATGTCGCAGTCGTTATCGTAGCGGCCACGTTGTTATAATGCGCTACTTAGGGATGTCAAAAAAGTATCGACGCGTTTAGACCGATACTTTATTTCAATACGATACATACCACCGATACCACATATCCATAATGTTTCTTTCGATATGACATCCCTAGCTATAACACAAACTAACCATGTCACTATGGACAATAACTCTATCATATTATAAATATAAAGAAAAAATCTTTTCTCTATTATAAATAGATGAAACCTAATTAATATATTAAAGTGAAACTGAAAAAAAAACAATTGAACTTGTATTTAAGTTGAACTGCAAATCAGTTTAACTCAACGTGGGGACAGTATTCACAGGCACATTGGTTTACCATACCAGCTATGTTCAATGTGTCGGTCACCGATATGTGATGGATTTTGGTCGTTCACACCATCGTTCCATAAGAATTGTGTTCGTATAATTTCATTGAGGCTTTGTAGGTGAAGCATTAATCATTCATACTTTTATGATAGTGTAAAGAATGTGAAAGTCATTCTAAACCTCATCGTATCACTTGATTCGTATTGTATCACTCATGGCCTACCATATAAGTGAGAAAAAGAGAATATATGAATACCCGCGCTTTAAACTTAGAAGCCATCAATTAAATGAAACCGTATGCGGCTTGGAACCGTGTGCCATACTAAAATTATGATTTCTGTTCATGAAAATATATTTCTATGATTCTAAACCGCATACCTCTTCAGTCTATGGATGGCCTCATAGGCATAGTTTATCTTTACCATCACACAGTAGGCTCTTAAGTGGGAGAATAGTTTGATTATGAGTGCAATAAGTGCACAAAATCAGACCAAAACCTATCATGTTCACAATGTACCTATAAGAAATTTAGTATTTCTATATGTGTGGTGATAGACAATAATTAGTGTTGTTATTTAATTTATAATGGCTCCGTGTTGTCAGCCAAATAAAATACACTTTCTCAAGTGGAAGAATAACAACTGAAGAGTGTGGTAGATCACTGCTAAACTTTTATACTTTAGTAAGTAGATCACAGCCTACTTAAAGTTGGACATGCCTGCCATATAAGACCGGCTTTTAGATAATTTTGCATAGATTTAACGCGTTCGTATTTTTTGTAAAACAATTTGTGTCGTTCGGCTAATTGATGTTAGTTAGGTGTTGAAGATTTGGTACAATTGTTTTGTAACCAATGAGGTTTTATATCACTAAGGCGCATGTGAGCCCAAACTGAACGTGGATTCTGTATGATTTTTGGTTGTCAAGGCGTATCCATGAGCACATGGTATCGTATAAAAATAGTTGAGAATATTGGGAGCTTTATGAACGATGTGAGTAGAATACTTCACTTACATAATATAGGGTTAACTAAGTTTTGGTATGAATTTTTTTATATAAATAAAACACACATATCGTCAACTTTTTTCGAATGTCTTTATTTCAATCGATAATTTGATCTTTTCAATTATAGATTTAACACCATTCATTCAAAAGACCTCCCCGGACTATCTTGCAGCTCACGATCTACCAATTTTCGATGACTTTTTCACACACTTTGGGCTCTAATTTCGGCCAGAACGTTACGGATGTTATCATTAAGCGCATCAATGGAAACATTCTATACTTATCGAGCGCTAAAGTGATAAATAATATTATCAAACTTAGGGTAGGTTTTTATCAAAGTATTAGCACTTATTGTAACAATTAACAATAAGTTGGTTGTAATTGTTGCAATAAGTGCTATATTTTAACAGCACCTCTCTTAGCTGTGATAAAATTTAGAGCGAAATATACAGTTTTGACTGTTTAGACGGCTAATTTATCGTAATAATTATGATAAGTCAAAAGAAATATGTAATAAATACTATCACTTTATCACTTTAACGATCGATAGTCGCCTTGTGTATAGAATAGACCCGCAGGAGTTGTATTTAGCTCTCCGAATCCATATTTTGTCTCTAGATGTTGTACTTTATTATATCAGTATGGATAATATAATTCAATAACAAACGAAATTCGTCACATTGTTGAATGATGGAAAATACAGCGAATTACCCTGTTCTACGGCGTAGGCCCTACGTACCGTAGAGGCGTAGAGCCACGAACATCTCCGAGTCTTATTTGCCCACTTGAAAAGTGATGATTTGTGATGTTTGCCAGCAAAGATCGTGGATAAAGACCGCTCCATGAGAACCATAGCTCAAGCGGGTGTCAGGTCGTTAGTGGAGTCACCCGGGGCCGAGTTTGGGCGCCCGGTTATGTCGCTTCTCGGCCCGGTTATTTTTACGAGCCGCCGCAACCCGGCGACAAGTTTTACGCCTCGCCCGAGGCAAATGATTATTATTATTTGATTTCCGTCCACCGGAACAATACAGTGTTGCCATAATATTAGAATTATTTAGCACTATATGACATACCGCACTACTTCTGTCGTAAACATGTCACCTTAGGGATTCATGTGACTTAACACTCCCGTTACTGCAATGTCACCGTACGTTACCCAGCCCATTAAACTGCATATATTTCAGTTGATATGAACTTCGGCATCTTCATAGTTTAGCTACTCCTAAAATCATCGATATTACACCT
The DNA here is from genome assembly GCF_057557595.1 of Rhyacophila brunnea. Lineage (NCBI taxonomy): Eukaryota > Metazoa > Arthropoda > Insecta > Trichoptera > Rhyacophilidae > Rhyacophila > Rhyacophila brunnea. The sequence continues at coordinate 12,405,246 of NW_028233068.1, read as the reverse complement.
AATTAAAATGTTATTACATTCAACATCTATAGTATTATCTAGTAAACAAATAAAATTGACAGATAAACGTCAGATTTCATTTCCTTGTCATAAACTATAAATTTAATGCACGTTGCAAACAGAACGTCGCATTACGTTGCGAATAAAAGAGATAGATTCAAAAGTATATGCGACAAAGAGAGACATACTCAATTGTGGAAAGAAGTATGAAAGTAAGCGGTGCAATCAAGATGGTATTATGACCAGCTTTCTTGTATGATTTTAATTAAAGTTTTTATGCGTTTTTGATCATTTTATAGATAAAAAGTAACAGTAAATAATGACGATAGAATCTTATTATACTTATCGACTTGGCCATATATATATAAATATGGCCATTATAATTTTACTTATTGTAATATTGTGAATCTCGTATTGTAGCCGAAAATGACATGACCGAAACGGACGGAATTTATTAGCATCGTAAAGGGAAGGTTAAATAGTTATAATATTGAGATGGCTGCACACAATAAAGTTGGCAATTCATCCACCTTAGGCAAGCCCGGTGTTTTTATGAGGGCCAAATTAATATCAAGTAACACTACTTATATGTGTTTCCACACGTGACATGTTGAAATCCGTCAGTGAGAATGGAGCATTTCTATAAAACGTTTCGTTAAAGAAGCTGATGCCTGATTCAGGAAGGCTATCCAGTGTTGCCCAAGAGACATTTGAGAGATTTGATTCATTGTATGGAAGAGAAAGCTCAGAACCAAAATGAGGTGAAATAATTACAAGATAAAAAGAACTTTTTATATACATCGTTTTTAAATTTTCTGTTGAATTATTATGCTCAATATGCTCAAACTTGTACTTGATATGAAGTAAATAAAAAACAAACAAATAAACAAATATAGAATACTGAAATGTCATTTTGATTTCCATAGTAACGCACGTATATATTATTAATTTAGTTGCTAGGACCACCCACTTAGCAACCAATAATAGTGGATTGGATTACGGATTTTTTCCGAAATAACTGTTCATACAAAACAGAATTAACTGAAAATTAATTCAATTCTACTTAAAGATGGCTAAAAGTATTAAAAGAATGCATTGGCATCGTGTCCTGATATATTATAAAAGTTTAAAATGTCTAGCTAGTCGGGAAGTTAGTTAAAAATCGATTGCAAGATTTGTACTGGATAAACAACCACCGGACAAACAAGAATACGAGCTAATAAAAACGTTGTAATGAAATCAGAGGAAGTTTACATCCAGAAGTTGATCGACTCGTTTATCGACGAGTTTATAAAGGTTATTTACCGTGCCTAATAAACAGTAGTAGATCAGGGTTGAAAATAAATAACAAATAATAAGAAAAGAGGTGGTTAATATTTTTATTAGGTATTTAAATGTGAATGGTTTTGCACTTGTTGTTGAATATATTATTACGGCAAAGCATCTAAAAAATGGAATTTATCCTTTGTATTTCTTTTTATCATGGGGGACCTCAAAATCTCAACAACTACAAACCCGCCACTGTATTTATGTTTTAAAAATATTCTAAAAAATATATGTTGTCTTTAATTCCAGGTGGTTGGCAGCACGCCTAACCTTACACTTACCGTAGACACATCGACGGCCGGGAAATACAACTGCAAAGCTTCTGTCATGGGATTTCCAGAGATCGAAGCCGAAGCTGTAATCTATCTCAAAGGTAAGCTCTCCATAGGATTAACATGCAACAATCAATCTTCCCATAACAATGAGTCCGCAATAGTATGGCCACAGACGATCAAATTGCAATACGACTGCTTAATCTTCAAACCAGCTAACTGCACTTTTTACCAAAAATGAGATTTGTTGTTGAGAGATGTTATAAAGCATGTTTTCTATGCTCACACAAAATTTCAAATTCCTAAACCTATAAATGAATGCGTTATCATTCTTCACACAAAATAGCCAACTGCAGCTGCCAAATTTCCAATAACGTAAATGGAACAACTCCGCTCTTTATATATAAAAGTGAAGCTAAAATAGTGTATTAATTCATTGTGTAGCTTATTTATAAAAAAAAAAAAAAAATCGAGTGTATTTTTGGAATTGTTAATTTCGCTCATTAAGTTTTTCCTTACTGAACAATTTGCCCAAATGGATTTAGCCGGTTTGAAGATTAAGCAGTGGAATAGTGATGTACTATTAAGTTTTTCCTTACTGAACAATTTGCCCAAATGGAGTTAGCCGGTTTGAAGATTAAGCAGTCGAATACTGATGTACCTAAGTCATAGTTATGTCACTATCGATTGCGTATGATAATTAATAATCTAATGAATTCTGTAATACTAATATGTGACATAATGTTATCTATAATGCATTTTTAAAACATAATAATGGACTTGTGCCATTCTTGGATTGCGTACAACATACAGTAGTGGTTTTCGAACTATTTTTTTGCGGAAAATATAATAATTTTAACCAAGTTACAGCTGAATCAATTCATTGATGTTTCTCACTCATTTGACTGACAATTTTATATACCTACATATCGACCGTGCTTAGGGAAAAGGGCGTAACCCACACAGAACAAATTTTACAGGAGAGGCAAAAAACGTTTTTTGAATGATTTTGGTTTAATATTAATAAAAAAATAAGCACAGACATTGGCTGCATGATGACTGATGATTTGGTGTAATATCTTTTCGATCTACTAATAATTAAAGAAGTTATTACAGAAAATCATTAAAATTGAGGGTAAATGCTTTTTTCCTTAAATTAAAACTTAATTAATAAAGCTCAAGTTTTGGGTTTTAGCCTGAATTTAGATAATAAATCGGCATTTGCGGCTTTCTTCCTTTTTACAGAACGTGTATTTAGTTGTATATATTGTTAATATCTAATAAAAGCACTTTTCGAAAAATCGAGAGTTACGCCTTTTTTCCTAAACACAGTCGATATTATATGTCATCAATAATTATTGGGAAAAATGGTTAAATAAACAATGTCGAATATTCTAAGCAGTCAATAAAAAAATACATTCATAATCAGATTCGAAAGTTTTATTTTTCTTTTCTGAGCTGCCAACCGAAAATTTTCTTATCAGAATCGGACTACGGAGGCTTTCTTCTTCTCTGCAAAGAAATAATAATTGTGTAGTTGTTATATTTCAGTTTTTCAAAATTTAAACGAAAATAATGTACAAATGTAGAAATAAAAGAGAAATGTGTGTTTTTTTTTAAACTAAAGAACACAAAGCTAAGATAAAAAAAAAACTAATGGTGATCTCAGAGATAAGAGAAGACTGGTAATTATTGTTTGGACTGTCACCAAACCATACGAATCTATCATTGATCGTGCAAGAGCGGAATCAATTAAAATTTACTGAAATTATTATTTTTCGATCCGCATGTGGCGCACTTGAAGTTCCTCACAGCCTCCGAGGATGCAGCACACACTTTAAATAACACTGACATACAGAATTGTACTTTTTCGCATTCAACGTACAGTCACATAAATAAACGTTTTATCGGTGAATTCAGTATATTCACCATTATAACAATATGTACTAATTAATTAAAGTGTTAACATAATAAGGAATATTATTAGGGAAAATTAACTTATATTTTCTGTGTCTCGTCTCAGGGCCTCCCAGCATAGTATCCCACAGGACGCAGTTAGGAGTCGCTGGTGACAATGCAAGGATCGAATGCAGAGCAGTTGCTGTCCCAAAACCGACGGCGGTCAGTTGGATTTTCAACGGGAAAGAAATTAATACCAATGTAGATATGGTAATTACCTATATAATTAATATAATTAATATAATAATATTAACCTTTCCCACTTTGTGAGTTAAGTCACGTTACACAGCTTCTTAAATATATTTTTTTTATTTCAGTTTTGAGCAATTCCTAGAATCATCGAAATAAGAAATAATAAAATATTTATGATCTTTATGTGATGCCAAAACCGGTATTTCTGTTGATTTAAAATAATGTCTTATAGTAAAACTAGTGCGGTAACGCAATGTAAGTAGAATGAATGCAGAGATCAAATTAAGAGGTCATCCATAGACTGAAACCGTATGCGGTTTAGAACCGTGTGCCATACATACTAAACGTATGATTTCTGTTCATGAAAATATAATTTCACTAAGTTTGTAAGTGTTAGTGTATGATATAAACGGATATGATCGGATGCTTATAATATACTACAGAAATCATAAGTTTTATAATGGCACACGATGCTAAACCGCATACGGTTGCAGTCTATGGATGGCCTCTAAAAGTAAGAAAACGGGAAGAATGAAAACTTTCAATATATTTAATATTGATTGATATACTTACATGAGAGAGGGGATTGCTTCCAAAGATTTAACATATAAACTTAAGATAACGGGAAATTTGTGTCAAGAAATCATGACAAAGTTGGACCAGGTGACGATACTTTTAATGATTATCATTTTTCTGATTTTAATTTACGATATTGTATTGATCATTAATGCAAAATTGGCGTTGCGGTACCGCAGTTTGCATCAATTTTCAGCGCCGTGTGGTTTGGCTATCATTATAATATTATTTTATCATCTACTAACGTTTAATAACAAAAATAGTTTAGATAGCACCCCTGCACTCAAAAGTCGTGTTGTATTACTTTAAAAGACTTAACTTAACTTTAAAAGATTGCAAATCAACGCTTACTAAATTACAGCCCCCTAATCTCATTATTTTATGTTATTTCACTTTCAGGACTACTCAATTCTTGAAGACTTGCTGGTAGACGGCGTAATGTCAACCCTGGTCATCAGAGAAAGTGAAGAGAAGCATTTTGGCCTTTACAACTGCTCGGTGACTAATGAATATGGCACTGATGTTGTGGAAATTAATCTCATGCCGCAGTGTAAGTATATTTTACTCATAATCAATCAAAATGAAACTAGCTTCTTTTGAATAATAATATTTATTATGAAATTACGATATTTTTACAATTAAGGGCCAAAGGATAAGTTACATTTAAGTCCAAATCGGTTAGGAGCAGTTTTAACATCGCCACACCTATGTGAAACTACCATACGTGAAAAGGATTCAAACGTGTAACTAGATACTTTGCATAAAAAGTTATATGCATGTTACTCCCCATTACGTGAATTTTTGACGTGTTCAGGAAGTTAGTTCTTATTTCCATAGCATGATTTGTTACCTATCTAATTTTAATGTTTATGACTAACTACTGTACTCTCCATGTCTGTATTATTCCATGGAATAGGACTAGTGTATTTATTATTTGAGAACCATAGCTCATTTACAGAATGTTGAAAATCGTTAAAATTTATAATCATATAGTTACCTATTTATCTTTGAAATCGATTTAATCAAATTGATTACATATGGACTTAGATCCCATTAATCCTCAGCTCCTCGATTGAAGACAAAATATTCTTGTCGTAAAAGTTTGCCATGTGATGGCAGGAAGCAAGAAATTAGAAATTTCACATCAGGTATGGCTTACCACTCTGTAGGAAGATCGGGGAATTTTAATTGTCACAAAAATGATGTTTAGTGCTCTCCATATTTTTGTACGTTGTAGGCAATTGATGGCTTCTGGATGTCGTATTGGCCCTGAATACTTCCGTATTTCTTGGACAGAACACAGGAAAAACTATTCAATCATTCAGAGACTGCAAATGAAAAAAACGTTTCTCGACAATATATTATCTGAGACGCATTCTGCAGTTTTTTTGACATATTGTTCGACGCAGACTGGATAACATGGAGGACTGGTGGTTTTGGGTCGCCTCCAGGACATGCAAAGCAATGTCAATAAGTATTGTGTCTTCTTTTTCCAGCTACTCTGCCTATCCTGACAATCGTCCTCGGAGGCGTCGTCATCGTAATAGTGATCATCGTAGTGGCAATCATATTGGTGTTCTGCCTGAAGAAGCGGCGCTCCAACAACAAGGCCTCGCGAGGGAAGAGACCAGACGTCATGGCGGATGCAGATGGCAAAGGAAGCGTTGACAGAACATCTTACATCAGCGACCACAAGTTGGACCTCAACAAACATGTCGAGGATAAGTGTAATCCGGTGAGTTAAGCCAAATAATATCATTCGCTTTCTTTCGTTACAATCAGAATTACAAATTAAGTTATAAATAAAAGTGTAGTTATCCTTATACTTAGTGACATTACTCTTCAGTTGTCCCAAATACAGTACGCTTCTAGGCAAAGTGGCGCCCTTAAGCAGTCTTTAAATGCCACCCTCTTTCATTTACAGTTTCAAATACAGATAAATACACCAACAATTATCAAATTGCATACACACTATTGGATCATTTCCATAAAACCTACCCTCAAACGGTGGTGGTTTTAGGTGGGGTTTAGACACACCCTTGTGAAAATTTTGCTTGTGCGATAAACCGCCATTATAATATGTATCGGTGGCGAAGGGTGGAGGTAGGCTGTTAAGATCCGACATAAATAATGCACACTAAACTTTGTCAGTTATACGAATTTTGTTTTCATTGTGAACTAAGACTACAATAATTTACAGATGGTATTGGTTAATTTTTAAAATTCAATTAAACCCTGCGAAACCACGCCATAATAGATAATAGTAAAAAAAATGCGCGTTTACCTTATAGAATATCCAAATTTATGCCTTTAAATGATATATAATTTTGGATATTTTATAGATATAATAATATTTTTTATATATTATTATTATGGTTTGATTAAGCAGGGCTTAATGAATTTATGTCGGATCTTAACAGCTTACCTTCACCCTTCGCCACTGATATGTTTTACAAAATTTGACTATTTTTTTTAAATAATATGTTGATACATTCTAATGAAGTGACAGCATCTTCTACTTCATGAAAAACCGCTACTGCTGTCAAAAGTTGTCATAATATTTGTATCCGTTCCTTTAATCTCCGCCCCTTATAATATGCCTCCCGTATGCAACACATGACCTGCCTACCCACACAGGATGTCACTGCCCAAATATAAACATACATTTATTGTATTTTTACATATTATTAGTTCTATAGTTTCAAACGATATTCACTCACATTTTCACAGTTTCAAGGAAAAACGATGAAACCATTGTGCGCATTGAAATTTAGTTCATTAAAAACGTTTTAAAATATAAAACTTAGGTCACATGATAAATGACATCATTTTTGTCATTGTAATAATTATGGTTAGAGTGAAGTTAACAATTTTTGTTTTAAACAAGGAGCTAAAGTTAACATGTTTGCAAAATACCAGCAGTAGTATCTATACAGTATGTATACAGTATATTATTTTACTTGGTGCAGCTGACTGATTATATAGTTTTGATGACTACCCTATCTATCCTTCCTCCTCTACAGCATTTATTATAAAATAATTTCTTAAACTGATTTTCGCTCTTCAAATATGACATAATAGTCATCTAAAATCATTGTTGTACATGTTCACTTTGGCGTTGAATAGTAATAATATCTAACTTCTACAATGTGTATGTTATTATTTCAGGAGTATTCCAGCCAGGAATACAGAACAGGGGTCCCGCTTGCTGGTCCAGTGACTCTCCCCGCTGACAGAGCTGCATTGCTCATGCAGTACTCCAGATATTCAAACGATTATTCAGATCATGCATTCCCTCCTAATCATGAATTTAAGGTAAATAAATACTCTTTACTTTTATTGATACACCATTTATATTGTTGTTGCAAAGAATTAACTTCTTTTTTTAAACTACCTATATAATGTCAGTGCCTAAAGTTAGTAGCAAGTAGATACACTCCAAAACTTTGAAACAGTGGAAGAGTGTGCGGCAAGCGTGTCGCCTCTTGCCGCTATCGCCAAGTAAAGCCGCCCGCGGCAATACCGTATCAATGAGTTTTGCACAATGACATTAGTACGGATGAAGCATCTGGAAAAAAAAATGACACTCACTTTTTTGTCAGGTCTGCCGAATGGCATAATCTGTTCTAACGCCATTGCAATAAAGGTGATATTGCTATAAATTCCCAATGCTTTTTGTCGGGTCTGCCGAATGGCATAATTAATATTTTCATATCAATATCGCTCGCACAAATGAACATTGACATAGAAATACTGTTCTAATGCCATTACAATAAAGGTGATATTGCTATAAATTCCTGATGTGTGATAACATAATGGAAATTGCGAAATTTTGTTACGTGACGTCTACCTATACACGTGCGAATGTCGCTATGCACGAATTTACTTGCTAGCTACTGTACTGAGTGCTTTGTCCATTAATAATGTCATTGGTTTTGCATCACTTAATATACACAAATTCATACCGCGTGCGGCACAGCACAATATGAGGCTTGTCGCGTCAGTGTGTTATGGCACTAAGTTGCTTCCCTCAAATTATGGACACCTAAGGTCATTAGCTATAACTCGGTACCGTCCCCTTATGTACGGGATAACAATATTTGTTGTATATTAATAATTGTTTCCTTCTATTTGATAGGATGGACACAATAATAATGGATATTCTGGGTACATAGACTTCAGCAGAGAATACAGTCCGCCTCCGTTGCCTCTTCACATACAGTCTCCAGTACTCTCCGGCTTGGATTCACATCCAGCTAACAGGTATTTAAATGAAGAATTATTTATAACCAAAGTCTATTTTTAAGTTTAAGAAACTGTCGCTACACTGAGTTACCATGCTTAAATATTAGAAGGTTATAATAATATGTAGCATTTAAGCCAAGAAAATGAAGTAAAAAATTCAATAGGCTGTATTCAAAATTATGGATAATAATGTTATTATACTAAAGACTTGTGCTTGTATAAGTACACCATAATACAAGCATATTATGATACTAGTAGGTAACATAGAAACATACAAAATATTAGAAACAACCTTGCACTATTGCAGTGACGTCCCGTGGGGGTAGGCAGATTGAGCGTCACTTGGGGGCGGCAGTCACATGAAAGGCGGCAAATCGATCTTTAGACATAATATATAGAAAAAGCTAACTACCTAAACTTAATAATAATGAAAATATCTTGCTAATAAAAAAACAGCTCACTGGTTGGAAACAAAATGTATTAATTACAATACAAGTTTTAATCGGACTATACTTTTTTGTCCAGTTTGCGATTTCTAGTTTACTTCCGTTGTTCTTGGATATCACTTCCTTGGTGAATGGCAATGACACGTGCAGATTTGCGAATTATATTTGAATTATAGGTAGATACACACTTTACTTAATTTTGTGTATGTGTAAAATGTTTGCCAGTCACCCACGAGTTTTGGAAGTTGTCAGGTATATTTTTAAATGTATCTGAAAGCGTGGACTTGTAATAATGTGTATTGAAGCAGAAGTTGTAAGTAATGTATCCATACGACTTCTTAGATATTCGAGTCATGAAAGGATTATAAAAAAACTGTAAGTATAAAAAAAAATGTGACGGCATTTTAGCGCTGCATAGGGCGGCATTTTGTCTAGGGACGTTGCTGCACTATTGAAACAGTGATGGGTATACCTAATTGTTATAAAATTCAAATAAAAAGTGAAACCAGTAGGTATTGATTTTTCTCTCTAACTTTCCATTTAATTTAATATGTAATTTGACAAAAAATATTTTGAATAATTATTAATTGTTTACCTTTGGGTACCTATATATTATTTTTTTCTAAATTTACAATATTTAACGGCCCCCTGGATTGAGTAGCATCTATATCAATGCTTAGAAACCTCATGGGTCGCGGCCCTCTGGGGGGCTGCAAGGTTTCTGTGGGGGGCCGCTATCATCATCTATCAAAGAAAGGAGAATTGAATGCATGGGAAATGATATTCAAAGTCAATTAATGGTTCGGATTAAACAGACTAAGCTCTTTGCAATTCTCTTACTGATATTACAAATTACGCACATTTAATAGTTTTTGTTAAATATGTGTATGATTTAAAACTTTATGACGATTTGTTTTTTGTCGGACAGAGTTTATTTATTTCATATTTTGGTTGCCTTGCTATGAAAAGGTTTGGGAAGCACTGCATATCATGAGATTAAAGATAAGATATAATAAGATATAATAATAAATTAAATTCCATTTTCAGAATCCAACTGTCATCGTTGCAGTCAAGTAACCAATTAAACAGTCACCTGTCGCCGCTTAGCGGAAGCCTACCTAGAAATCCTCAGCATGACATTCAAAACGGTGCCAACTCAAATTCACAAAACAGTAGTTTAAGAAGAGGTACTTCAGCGGTGAACGATCCATTGAACAGTGTTGGCCTGCCTACTCCGCAGGGCATCATTAGAACACTTGGATCGGGTAATAACACTATTTCATATAAAAATTATTATTTAAGTAGGTACCTAAATAATTTAAATATTTATTTTAAATATATATAATATATTATATTGTTTTTAACACTACAATAGGCCATTAGGCCCAATGACAACAGTATAGTGAAACGATCACACATACACCCAGGGCTTTGAGAAAACCTAAATATATTGTAACCTCACCGGAAATCGAACCTGAAGTCCCCGAGTGAGAATCCACTGCCTTACGCACTGGACTAAGAGATTAAATTTAATTTTTTGATCACCATGTGAGCAAAACATGTGTCGCAAATAGCAAATGGTGATACATTTTATAACTTTACTTAAAACGGATTTCTCTTTATACCTCTTCATTTTGATCTATCAATCGTTATTTTTAAATTATAATTTGTTAAAAGTGAAATTATTATAAATAAGCACACCTTTACTCCCTTCTATTTTTATAATGTAGTTGTTTAATACGACAATTGTGTCAATTTACAGCAACCTACGATGGTGGTATGATGCTCCAACCAAATGGAGGACTTAAACAAAATGGCGGCAGCATTTTGGCGCCAAACGGAATCGACATTCGATACGCAGCCACTTATGGCAACCCTTATCTTAGATCAGCAGGGGGACTGAGTGAGTTTTATTTATTTGCAATAATTATTCTCAGCTTTCCATTTAATAAATCATAATTCCTTTTATTCGAATTACTCATAAACAAACTTACTATAGTCATTCATGTAATAAACCCACAAACACTATTATACATAACCATAGACAATTGTGTAATAAATATATTAATTTTTTTCAGCTGTGAACACGGCGAATCCCGCCGCGACTCCAGCACCGCCCCCATACAATTCAATTAGAAACTCTGTTCTTAATATGGTTCCATCGGGATCAAGTAAGGAGCTTAATACAATTTCTTTCTTCATTTTAATAATGTATTATGTAAACATAATAGACATTGGTCAATAATCAAGAATAATTCATTACTAGTAATTATTCATTATTACCTAATCATTATTATTCAATTAATTTTATACTCGGTTAATCTTATTCTAGACTGGTAGCACAATTTTACAATTTTTGTCGTTTTTTTAGATTCTCACATATCGCCATCGACAATAGGTGGGGGAGGGGGTGTTGCTCAACCTCAGGCGGCGCCCCAGTCTCCCCACGCCGCTTCGCAATACATTCTTCCGCCCTCGTCAGCGCACCCTGCAGCTCAGATGGTGCAACTCACCAAGAAAGGTAATATTGCATCATGTTAAACACTTCATCAGAATATGGTATTGTTATAATGGAACCTGTAATAATTTGAATGTTTTAGTAGAAAGTCAGACGAATTTTGAATTAACATTTTAATAAAAGTTTTAAATACTAAAATATACACATCAGCTGAATAAAAATTATTGAAAATTACCAAAAATAATAATTCCATTCTGCAATTAATTGTTATTTTATAAAATGCAGTTCAATAATAATAGTGATCATTATTCATATGGAGTACTAAATTTCTAAAGATAATTAAATGTGATGGCTTCCGTCGAAAGTTTTCAGCGAAGAAAAAATTAAATCGTTTTTTAAACAAATACACAAGAATAAATCAAGAAAGACTTATTATTCTCTACGTGGTTTTATTATTGAATATAAAATATTATAGGTATACAGACAATTATTGAAAACAAAATATTTTATCAAATAAAACATAGCACTGAAAAGATCTAATTTTTCTACTCAAAAATTGCAATTTAAAAAACCACCGGCCGCCACTGATCGCAACATAATTTTACTCTTTGTTGAAGAGGGATGCCTCCAAATGATATTTTTTTGTATTATAACATTGACAATTTCTCTAATTTTTATTATTTTTTGCAGGAAGTGGAGCACAGCAATCATTGGCAACGCACGTTTGACTCTAAGCTAATTAATTAATTTTAAAATATCTCTAAGGCAATATCACTCTAAACTAACTAATTCAACCTTCCATTTGTATCTATAATCATCGGTCTACATGTATTTTTTCTATCGCATATATTTGTAATAAAGAATCTTGATAATCCAAAGAGGATACGAAGAGACAAACTGTCTTTCAACCATACTAATTTTAAGAGAATAGCAATTTAGTGGAAGGTATGAAGGTGCTCAGGGGAGAAGTATTTGACGGGGTATTACTGCATATTATTATTATATAGGTGCTGATGATAATAACACTTCAAATAATATCCATAAGGATGTATTGTTATTTAATTACAAACTAGGGAAATAGAAGACACCATAAACAACAGTCTCTTCAGCTCATTCAAACAAAATATAACAACTTAATAACCGGTTTTAAGCCTTCAGCGAGTTATCTTACTCCATGACGCCGTGATCGACAGGTCGTACATACAAATTTCGCGAGTTATCTCTTATTAAACTCAAATTACTAGCCACTGTCGATTGATTTGCATAATCTAAAAAATTAAGCACTAAGTGACATCTGTTTAAATAATTATGAAATACTAAGCCACAATTTATCAATATTACAGCAATTGAAATAAGAGCTTCGCTTTATATTTAACGTGTATCGTTAAAAATCTGCGACCTGTCAGATACTGCTGTAGTATTATCATGATTGTATAAAATATTATTGAAAAAAATATTAACTGCTAAATTGCAACTCTAAATTTAAAATCTTAACACAGTATAAGTAAGTGGGTACTTACCAATATAAAATTAATATGCAGTTCTACTCCGCCAAATGAATAAAATACTTTTCCTGAAATTTTCTTAAAAATGTACGAAAAAAAATTGTAAATAGCGCCCGTCAAAAGATAAAATGTCTGATATGATCTAATAAATAGAATGTAAAGTGAATTATTGTGAATATTAAATTACCACTTATTTAAAGTATTTGTATCTATAAGTTTTTTTTATTAAGTAGGTAATGTAAAACTATTATGATTATTGTAATAATTTAATAAAAACTAGAGATGGTTGTACATATTAAAATTCCGCATCGAAATATCACTAATGAGACTTGCTAGGTAGGATAATAATAGTATGTGGAATAAATCGTAAGAAAGGAGTAAGTTTGGATGCATGGTGACGCGAAACAGTGAACTAAAAGCTATGTACTTGTTCGGTTGTTAAAGATACAGCTGAAATCCAGAGACCTGTTCCACAGTGGGATATTTTTGTCTCGCGAGACTTCATTCGAACGAGATAGCAAAAGTCAAAAGAAATAGTTTTGTAACACTTTCAGTTTTTATTGCATACAGCCATTAGACTCATAAAACTAAATATAATGGCTACGGGCACTTTTAATTGATTTTGTAATTAACGAGTTATTTGCATTTCATAAGCGATTAGCAAAAACACACATTTTTTGTGCGTCCTGTAAGCATTGAAATAATCTGAATGCTTTTTTAAACAAACTCTTCAGTTGAGAAACATAGTAACAAAATCAAATTAAATTTGAATTCTGAAAACAACATCATAGAAATTTATTTATTTGAATATAGTGAACTTTACAAATTATAAATTTAAAACGTTCACATGACATTTAAAAACAATGAAATAGATGCAGTATTAGGAAAATAGTATAAAGAGTAAATGAGTCGCTTAGAATCATAACTCACATATTCCAAAAATCAAGTTTTGAGATAATCGCTAAAAACCAACAGAGCACTATTTTTTGTAATTAGAAGAACAGTATTGAACTCCCTAGAATATTAATGAGTGAGAGAGTCGAATAACTTTTTTTTTTTTAAATATATATACCTAATACTCCTAACGTTGCAGACATACAGCATACTATGAGAAATAGAGCTCTCCGATTGGTTAGGAAGGCGTTGGTGACAAAAATCTATTCTTTGAAATATACGACATATTACACCAACAATGAACTTTGTCAACGATTTTCACATGGTTTAAATTGACTTTTAATACTCAACTATTTTTCGGTATATAGATTAATTCATTTAGAATCACTTGGCATATTTAACTAAAAAACGACAAAATTGCAATATGTGAGTTATGATTCTAAGCGACTCAAATACAAAAATTATAAAGTTGAACAATAAATACAGTGGAAAATGGATGAAGATCAAATTCATGGCATAGATCGAGCAAACGATGATAGGTTTTTTTCACTGCTTCGTTTCACACATGTAAACATCCTTACGTGCAATTCAGAAGTAGTTTCTAGAACAATTGGGACGTGTTATGAAATGGCAAACGAATTTAATCAATCAATTAAAGCTGGTCCTTCCTTAGTGTGAAATTATTAATGACTAAATCTAACTATTGTAAATGATGGAGCCTAATTTTCTTGTTGATGTTAAATTAATTAATATAATATCATTATGTCCAGCCTTGTTGAGAGTCAACTGTGTTTAATGTACTTATAAATAAAGCAGTATCATTCATTTTGTATTCTGTAACATTTCTATATCCTGCTATTGATAGTAGGTTTAACTAACTGACTTTAAGTTTGTTTAACTGATAATAAACAAATATTCGAAGGCCACAAACCAGAGTGACTTAACTAACGCACTACTTATGCATACAATCATTACAAAAATCAAGAGGTCACGACTTTGAAACTATTATCGAAAAACCATTTTATTTCCCGAATAAACTATTTCATATATTTTGCCATTTGAGGTAAATACTTCATCTACCAGAGTCACCTAGCGAAAAAATACGTAGCTTACATTTAAAGACAGTTTTTTGATTATTTACATTTTAAAGTATTTGTAATTAACAAATACGAATCTTAAATGTTGATTATACAAAAATGTTAAAAATAGTAATTAATTTTGCTAATTAAAATCAGAAAAAGTATTTTTGACTGTGTATTTCTTTTATAAAGAAATACGATACGAAAAAACTTGTTACATTAAAGCGTTGGTATATAACATAATTAAATTACTAGTTTTGTGCCATTTTGAAAAAAAGGATCAGCCACTCTGGTTTTAATGCCCTTCATAGATTTAATGATTATGATTTGTCAAAGTAGACATTGTTACTAGGAATCATGAGAATTCTTACATAGATACTATGGAAAATTGGCCTAGATATAAAAATAGATGTAATTTAGTAGCTAGAGGGATTCCAACTTGTCAAAATAAATATGAATTTTACTGCAGAATAATATTGTGCATTGAATGCCTAACTTTTAATAATTTTAAACATTATCATAGTTTATGGTTATTATTACATGCGGTATCACTAGTATTTTAATGCCATCAAAATAATTGTTTTATTCCCAATTGAATGGTGATTTGAAGCAAATATTTAAAGAACCAACTTAATACAACTTCAAATGATCATGTCCGATTCTAATAAGATCATAATATGGGCCTCCACAGAGTCGAAGATTTTTTTTACAAGAAATGGATGTTAGCCACTTGCTCAACCTATTAGGTCCATACTCTGACTCATACACCAATTGAAAAACAATATGTGATTTGCCAGACCCAGGATTCGAACCTGGGACCCATGACGTTATAAGCCGGCGCTTAAGCTGCACGGCCATCGTGACAATCTTCAAATGACAATTTATAAACATTTTTTTAATTCAATGTAAAGAACAAAACTATCTGAAATCTGGAAAAACCTCATATTTTGCGTATTCACCTAAGATATGAGATAATTTGATTTTGAATATTTTTTAAATCAACGTGTACTCTACCAGAGATATAACCGCTGTACCAAATCCCTATACATACTTAATGTGGTGCTATAGACTCAGGTCCATGGCCGACTGCACAATCGTTCTCCATGATATCTGGAAGAGTCTTCGTACCTTCAAGAAATTGACTATATTGATGGCTTAACTTGTTCGCAGAGCTCAGCTTTTCTTTAACCGATCCAAGTATTCTTCGAAGAATTTTGTTTTCGAATACTTGGACAGCCTTCTCTTGTTTCTCCGTTAGTGTCATTATTGTGCTGATTGGGTGTCACGGTCACGTTGTATACGTGGAATTTTGTGTTTGTGGACAATAGCTTAAATCTGAATAGACTCTTCAGTGCGAAGAATGCTACATTCCTGTTCTTCAGTCTGCCTGCAAGTTTTAAGTTCATCTTAAAGACAGTCTGTCCTTCTCTCCTTCCAATGAGCAATAAACTCCCATCAATATAAAGATATCATTAACCACTGGAATAATAAATGGACAGGTCTGTGTTACCCATAAGACTTAATCCTGTATCTGTGGATATCACATATAATTTATATTAGATAAGTTGGAATCAATCTAGAGACAGTCTAGATTTAAAGTGATCTTTCCTGTGATACATTCATAAGTCGTAACTACAATTATTAATACTAAAAAAAGAAAGTGTAAAATAATGACTCCATTTAAACTAACCTATGTTGTCTTTATGAAATATTGCAAATGATTTAATGAAATTTTGCGCCATTTTTTTTTTTTTTTGTAATGTCAGGTACATTTTAAAATGGAATTTTGTTTTACGTATTGCCAGCTCACAAATATTACTATAAATTAAATGAGATGAGCATTTTATTGAGTATAAGCTCTTATCGGTTTATATTTTAAATATTGATTGATTTGTATCGTTGATCAGATGCATTATTTAAGACTTTTAAAATTTACTACAAAGTCAATATGTGTCGGCTGTCTCCATTTGTAGGACAATATATTATTGTACTGTCTTCATTTTGTAGAAGACAATTAAAAAAATATATGTTAATAATTGATGGCCATAATAATAAAAAAAAAAATACGGAAATTTATAATCAAAATGTTGAAAGTTATCATAATTATTAGAATAAAATATTTTTTCAGTCAATTTAATATTATTAATGCTATTGTTATATTATCATATTTTCAACGTAATCATTTTAACCTGAAAGATGAGGCTAGCCTGATATAATTTTATTATCATCTATTTGAAAAATTATATTAAAAAAAAGCATAAATCAAATTATTATCAATTAATCATCATGTCAATTGAATTTTGCTTATTTTAAATATGATATTTTGTATTTTCTATTAACAGGGAATTGAAATGAAGCCAAAATAGGATCAGTGACGGCTTTAGATACACGGCTCTGACAGGTTTGGAGGCCGCCTTTTGAAAATGCCTGTGCGACAAACTAATTCAGTCAATAGTTACGATGTCAGAATTTCTTTATGCGGATCTTTTTAAAACCTCGAGACTTTCTAACGAAGCGTCCACCTCCAAGGAAAACAGTCACTGCAATACAAAACAGTGATTGTTTTACACATTATTAACAAGAAAATCTTAAACGCTTCAAAAGTACTCGTATCATTTTTATATTGGGCTCGAACGATGCATCGGTTTATAGGAGTAGCATGTGAAGATATACAGAATATTGACACGCTATATTCACAAGCTCTATCTATTTTTGAATATTCTTAAAAATCAAGACTTTGTCTTAATTAATGATTTAACGAAATGATTATTATTACAGGTTTTAAATAATGAAAACTATTATTTAATACTGAAAAGTATATGAGAAAGTTCAATTCATTTATAATATTGTATCAATTATCATATGAGGCCTTCCTGTGTTAGCTTTCCCGTGAGTCTTTGATAGTTGAAGTAAATTAATAATTACTATTGTTAGTCAATTAGAAAAATGGATACCCCTTGTTACTTATGACTGAATATTTTAATCTACTTATTAACCATAAATATGAAATTTGTCAAAGTAGATTTAGCATTTAATATTACTAAATACATAATTATCTAATTTAACATTCAAATTATGATCTCAACATAATATTGAAGATTTACAGTAACAATTAAAACTCGGAGAAACTTTTCATTTTTAAAGGTTTTAACAAAGTTAAATCTCAAAATATGTAGTCCTCTACCCATATTTTACTGTTATCACCTTCCATGCAATACGATACCACACTTCAATAGGGGAAGAACTCAAAATTTAAAGGTTTTGAGTTAAGAATGCCATTTGATGTAGAACAATCTTCTCTTTATAATTCAACAAAAAAAATAATCAAAAATTTCTTTAATATGTCATAAAATCGAATAACCCTTTCCAAGATTAATCAGTAATTCCGTTATATAATCAAATTTATTGGTTAATTCTTTATTTAAATGTACAATTTCATTGTGCATTGATGAATTCCACTAAATTAAATATAAAAAAACATACACTTTCATCGAAATCAAGGCTTTAAAATTAAAATGAGAATTACTGCAAAAAATTAAAACGCCATTATCTTGGAACAAGGTTTTATGAGTTGTTCCCCTATTAAACTGGGGTATCGAACTACAATCATTATATTATATTCAACCTTTTCTGACAGGTGTAACCATAAATTAAAACACAAGAATGTCCCATCCCAATGAGCTCGAAAACTCGCATCCATATAATGGAAATATATTCCGAAAGTAAAAACCGCGAACGAATGCATTAAAATAATTGGTAGTGAGTGCAAACAATAATTTATTATTGCCAGCACGCTAGGCATGAGAAGATGTACCTTGTAATGTGCAGGTGCTGGCTTCTCATCTGTCTATGTGATTTTTTCGGAGCCTGGGTGTTTCTGTGATTGATTCATTGCTACTACTGCACTATTATTCGTTGTAGTGTTAAAAAGAAAAGAAAAAGAATGATAAACCCAGTTCTCACGACAATATTTATACAAGAAGCAGAATTTTTATCTCATTGGTTCTGTGTCATTCTACTTAATTTATGCAGTATATAAATTTAACCTCTACTTTGGCAGTTTCATGAATATTATAATTTTTTCGTTTGTATATTGTTTGTGTACGTAAAACCTCCAAATATTAATCGTATTATTACTTAAATATCAATTATTATTGTATAAATGACTTAGTGTTTTTACTCTCGATCCTCTGCGTGAGGATCTCGGGAAAAAATAAAATGTCATTCAGCAGACAAAAATAACTTCTCAACATTTTTGTGCGTCATATTTTTTTCCGCTCGATGACATTTTAGGATTCCCACGTTTATTGTCAAATTACACATTGAAAGCAATGCTTGAAAAATATTGTAAATATGAGATTAGTAGTAAATAAGTGATACCTAATGTTAGTAAGCTTTAAAAACAATAAGAAAGTTCTTCGATAAAGTACGTATGCTTAAGTCGTATTGAAAGAATTGAACATTGCTGCTTCGAACAGATATTTTATGATTACATGTAAATTGTACGTAAAACATTTCACCGTGGCACAGTTCGTCGTGAGCTTTCTTATCGGAAAGAGATGACCGTATACTATACGGTCTCCAATTTTATTAGATTCAATATGAACATTAATTCAATTTTCATAGCTGATTTTGGCAAAATTCATGAATTATTCAAGAATGAAAACCTTAACAAATAATCCAGTATATCGGCTATTTTCAAAATTTGTTTGCTGCTGGCTTCCTGTAAAGCGTAAACCGACAAGAACCGTGTTTTATTTACACGTTATTATGAATTTTATGTCAGTACTATACGACCCAAAGAGGTTGGACGGTTTTTAATATACAGCCATATATTTCCGATGCAACATACGGTGAAGTGTGATACGGAAAACTGCAAAACGTACAAGTTTCCAGACACGTATTTATATACCTAAACCATTGTCTGTCACATAATTATTAATTAATATATCAATATTAAAACTCTATTGAAAAGTAAAAATTGACTTCAATATGACAATGTTATATCTTATTTTTTAAGAATGTTGACAAAATGACTAAATTGAAAGATGCAAATATCTTTTTAATAATACAGACCCAGACTCAGAATGCAATTATATTACTTATACACAAATAATGCTGGCAAGTACCTAGCATAAGAAATGATACATATTCTGTGAGCGAAAGGGGAAAGGGAACTCAGATATATAAATAACTGAAATACCTAACGGGTAAGGAGAAGCAGGCAACCGATCTCGAGTAAGGAAGAATACGGGATAAATTTAAACACGTGTAAAGAATACGTCATTTATGTCAAATACTGACAACTGCTCCCGGTTTACGCATTGACGCTCATTTAGTATTGGTGTATTACACACACTATTGCACGTCTATAATGCGTGCTTCATTTTCGTAGGACACTCACACATTCAAAACCCTGCGTCAAAATTTACTGATATAGTGTATCGGAATTGAAATATATTATCGGTTCTGTGGTCGATAAAAGTCTTAAAAATCGAAAAATGAGTTAAATATGACAAATGAGAAAAAAAATGAGTCCAATCAACGACTCTGAATTACTAAAATTCCACACAAAAACATTGGAGTTCCCATACAAAGTGGTCCAAAAATCGATCTTCTTTTGGCTCTCCTGAAAAATAGAAAAATTAGGCGTCAGCCTTCTTCCTTTCGCATACAGAATAAACCTTGTAAATATTGAAGCAACAAAATAGTAAAGCTAGACTTAATAATTGTGTTTCAGCATTTATTATCTATCAACTGGTAAACAAATTATTAAAATAAACAAACATAAAACCGGTCAAATAAAATATCTGTTCGAACACGGCAACCGAACATTTATATGAACTTAAAACGTAATATATTAAGATATATCATGCAATCATTTTGTACATATCTTTATACACACATTTCCTCTCTTTGTGGTAAGGATTTTTTCATAAACTGACTTCTAAAAGATATGACGGTGCTTCATGATGAATGTCACATACAACCGTGTGCAATTATTCAGCGTCATATTTGTATCGACAAAGCTCAAACATTTTCTTCCCTAGAACAGAGTAATAACTAACCAATAACATATCAAACTTAATAAAAAAAATTACCACTAGATTTTCACTTTTTGTTTTAAATCTCGTAATAACTTTTTCCTGATCAATAATTATAGATTGACCGATCAAGAATTTCATGATTTTCATGAAAAGAGTTTTGTTAATATGTGTTAAATCTCTTTCTTCTTTCGCTTCTGTTCTTACCATTTATTACACAAGGCTTTCTTAAGTATTCTTAATAACCTATAGGCAATCTATGCAGAGTGCCAATACATATTAATTTACCTGCATCAGCTCTTTATATCATAAAGATTAACATAAAAACAATGTATCCTTCTTTCTTTGACATAATATATTCATTGTGACAGCATAATACAAAATGCTTGTGGGTTATAAATAATTAACTAAACTGTTATTCCTAATAACTATTTTATATTATATTTTTATTTTTTTGTTAAATCAAAACATTGTTTATTTTAAAATATCATTTACGTGCGACAAAGCATATTTTTATATATTATTCGAATGTGAGAGCATCTTTAATTATTGTGAATAATAAAATAGTACTTTTCCTTAGTTCTAAAGTAATTTTTTCTGCAAAATGTGTGATTGTCAATTGTTAATACAGGGCCTGAAAATACATATTCAAACTTGAAAACGCCTTTTATTTAACACGTCATTCAGTAACTATGTCGTCCTCCCGGCCCTGCATTGATATTCGGTGACGCTCCACATTAGAACGGCCAGTTGCAAGTCGACCTGCTGGATCTCTTTGCGCAGGCTCACGACAGCTCGGCGAATATTCACAACCGGCGATGCATCATTCATTGCAGAGCCTAATATTACGAAAAACATTATATTATAAATTATAAAGATATGTATTTACAGCAAGTAATAAACAAAATTATAATAATTGAGTGTACCTTTCATCTCCATCTTTTGCTTGACTGCTTCGACCTTGTCAGTCAACTCAGCCAGGATTTCTTGTCTCTGTGTTACTCCTCCACTAACAGACTAGAGAAATTTAATATCATCAATTTAATAGGCCGATAATTAGACAATTTACACTTCTAGATCAAATGACATTTATCCAAAAATAAATAGTTATGAATAACAACGTACTTATAGTAAAACATTTAAATTATAAATAATGAGACTGCCCGGGGTAGGGAGATGTACATTCAATAGAACGCAGCACCAAGAGAAGAATACATACTTAATTATCTACTTTGATATCAATGTGCTTGATGGGGTAATAGTTTGCTGATAATTATTGCATAATGTAGATTAACCAACATTGGGTATATCTACCTTATATGAAGATGCTGCAAAGTCGGTGTTGGCTCTCAAGGTGGCCAGAGTGTTAAGCTGTTTTGACAGTCTATCGGCAAGAAGAGTATCTCGAGATCGGGCAGCCTCCAACGCTACGCCAGCGCGGCCCGCCAGGCGTGAAAGAAGGCTGCCCGTTTTTGATGACAACCCTCCCAATTCTGCATTAGATAAATTCAGTTTAATAATAATAATATTATTTAATATTAATAATAATATTATGTACTCAGTCGCCTGGTGCAGAGGGTGGCAGGGAGTAAAAAAAATATCAGGTGCATTTCCTGATAATAAAAGTAGGTAGGTACTGTAAAGCGTAACGTTAACAGGTATGTTTCATAACAATTAATAATGCTATAGTATTATAATTTAAATTGGGTAGAACTTTTTACTGGTTTGCTGTTAAAAATAATTATGAAGTTAAATACCAAATTATCAATTCTTTCAATAAGATACCTGCACTTGTTTAACACAATAAAAAGTTAATTACCATTTTCGCTGTGGCACATAACATCCTTTTTTATGAGAACTGGTTGATTTAGCCATTCGACCAACCCATTGGATCTTTGCACTGGATCAAACGCACATTGAAAAACAAGATTGAACCCATAAATCGACTCACAGCTGCTCCCGGATGCAAGCGTTTATGAGAACACAACTTTTTTATGCCACCCCACACCACGATGTTTGAAAGAAGTACCGTTTATTTGAGATGTAAATAAACCAGTAATTTTAGTGTCGACATTATCGTGAATCATATAACATAGAGTAGATATTTGAATTATACTGTGTGGAACAATATCTGGCAGCCTAGTTACACACTGGTTGGTTAAGTCTGATATAGATGTTGCCAGAGAAAGAAATATTTACTCATAAGTATTACGGGTTAAGCACAAAGCGGTATATTAATAAACTTCTAATAGAAGCGCTTAGTTTTAAATCCCCCTAAAACGATTTTTGAAAAATTTTGAGTTAAATATGTATTTAGATGGATATTTTTGTTACCTATATGATGGCTAAAGATTGAACTTTAAAAAATGCCAAAAACTGTCAACATGTATGATAAAAATTAAGGTAAATTTCAAAACCCACTAAAATGGTTGGGTGTGTTTTTCAAATACCCCTAAAATGGAAAGCCAAAATGCTCTTTACAGTGCAACGAATTAAAAAATAAATAATGTTCACAGATTTAATAGATATGAGTTTTTCTCATTTTTCTCAAAACTACCTAAAATCGTTATTCTCATTTTTCTCAGAACTACCCAAAATCGTTTTAGGGGCTTTTGAAACTAGGCGCTTCAATAGATGTCAAAGATTCAATATTGTTTTGGAAATGTTTCTATCAACTGCTATTTGAGATATATATTATATATTACTTTCAAAAAATGAAACCTTGTCTGTGCGTGATAAGATGCTGCAGGTGGGCTCTCCAGTCTCTTGCCGAAGCTGCAACTCTGACCCGCAGGGAAGGACCAACTCGCTCCACCTCTTGCTGCCATAATAATGCATCAGAGTGCAGAGTCGTCAATGATACTAAACATACAAATTCATGTCATCAATCGTTGATCACTTTTGTGAATACCTAATAATTCTAATTCCAATTATTGGAAGATGACCGTCACATAACATGCGCCGAAGAATATATAATATGGTTATCTAATAATCACCCAATATAACAGAACAGCGAAGCCTGAGAAACATATAAATCTATGTTGGAAAGTAAAAGGGAGATATGTTTAAAAAATTGAAAAATAATTTTTTATTTCTTGCTTTGTAGCTATAACGCAGTCTTTGTCGGAATCTGTTCTAAAATTGTTAAGCCCTTTTCAATTGAGCTGAGACCTTCTGTCAAGCTTGCAATACTGTCATGTGTTTTTCTGGTGGAACTGAGTCTGAAGAGTCGGATCAGGAACCGTGGAACTCCTACAGTTCGCGTAGGTCAGGGTATTACTGTATATGTATAATAATTTATGTGTATGCAATTTAGTTAATAAAGCAATATGCATAAATTACTTAGAAATAGAAAAGGAAAAAAATGAAGATTAAATAAATAATTGTAAATTGAATAAATAAAAGACATAAATAAAACTCCATTTTCTTGATAATACAATGTATATTTTTGCATTTTGATAAATTTGTATGTAAGTAATAACTTACACATTAAATAATGAAATACAAACTATTCATTTATATAACTATCGAATGTTAGATCATAGTTCCATTTATTTACACAGCAAAAACATAGTTTCACTAGAATGTTAATAAAAACCAAATTAAAACTTATATTATAATATAAATATAGTTATTTATTTATTGTGCACTAGATAAAAACTTTAAAAGAATTAAATATAACTTTAAAAACTATTTTAGTTGACAGGTTATCTTAAGGCTGCATTGCACAGACCACACTTTACTAATCGTACAAGCGAAAAAATTCTTTTACACATCACCAATAATCAGTGGCTATCATACAAGTCTCACATGGGCTTGAAATGGGCTGTAGCCATTTAGCAGTAATCAATCCTCATCAGAACACTGACAGTAAACAACGCCACGAATAAACTACAAACTGAAAAATGTGGTTATGAAGTGCAACCTTTATATTAAGTAATTGATCAAACACAATTTTCGTAAAAGATCATTGTTGTCAAAATAAGAATGGCATCAACTATATTAATATTATATTACGCAATGTGTTTCACTTATTTCTAAGTATAAATAACAAAAAAATAATTACAAATTAGAAATAATTCAAAGTATTAATAAAATTATTCTACAAAAATACTTTTATGATTTCAAAATAATTATTATAAGACGAAACTTAAACCTAAATTTTAAAACTAACTTTGTCTAATGTAGGCACTCCGCAGGAAATGGTGATGGTATTTTCAAACATGCTTTGCACGTAATAGAAGTGTAAAAATGATTATTTTTTTCTGCCAATAAATTCACAAAATATTCCATTCAAACGCTTGATAAAAGTAACCACAAAGGCCGAACGGCTTACACATTGGCTAATAATGTCGTGGTTCGAATCCTGGGTCTGGCTCAATACACACATTATTATTTGGAGTCAGAGTATGGACCTAATTGGTTAAGAAAGTGGGCAACATCCATTTCTCGTAAAAACAAAAATCTATTAATACAAATATCCACCCTGTGAAAGCCCAAATAATTCTTAGGATCAGACTTGGTTTTAAAAAAAAATTAAACTTTATTTGGTATTGAAAAAAAATATTGAATCTTCGAATATCGAATCGAAATCCATTACCTACCAATATAACATACACTGCGAAGCACCATGATTACAAATAATACTACAAGAAATGAGTTATGAAAGATTGTAGCATGCTTTGCATGGTACAATATATAAACTAAAAGCTGACATTGTTATGGATTGTAATATTATAATTCCAGTGTATTTGATTGTTATCGAAGTTAAAATTATGTACCTATAATTATAATGGCTTCCCATTAATGATTAATAACAGTAAATGAAATTAATTGTATTTAAAATCATTCTATAAAAAAGTATATGATTGCAATAATTTAAAAAGGTCAAAATTCATTTTACAGTACCCTTCAATTTAAAATATATTAAGTATAGATTATTAATAAATGCAATTATTTCAAATGAATGCTTATTATAACAATATTAACACTTCAAACAACACTAGAAGCCTCCTAGCCTCAATTTTGCACCAATAAATAAACTTCTCAGAAGTCAAAAAACTAGACAAATAATAATAATAATCTGCAATGATAAGTCTGCCTGAAACATAATCAATTTATATTCTTTTTAAAATACCGTGCTACCCACAATAGATCTGTTTTAATCACTGTAGAACCAATTTCAAGTCAAATAATATCAATCACAGTATTCACACGCCTCCTGACTTTCACGAGTTTTAATAGATATAGAAAATTGAAAGCCAAACTAACACATCACGGTTCTAATTATTGATCATTTGTGCTTTCCATAATCTATCTGAGTAACTTCCCGGCTGATGCTTTTTTCAAGATATCAATCACTTCTTTTTAAAGATGGTAGAAAGATTTTTTTAATTCTGCTGCATTTATCATGTTATTATCGAGATTCGGATTGATTATATTGGGATTATTGACAATCATAGGATTTATAGTATTAACATTGTTCATATTCATCGGGAGGATAATGTCGCCCGGATTGGGAACATTCAAACTGACTATGCTATTCATGTTATTGAGAGTGTCGGGATTCAAGGCGTTCATGTTATTAAAATTATTCATATTATTAATAATATTGGGACTATTCACAGTGATTTTCTTCTTTTCTTTCGAACACCCATGGCACTTCGGACAGGCATCTTTGTCCGGCGACCCAAACGTAAGACTATAATGATTCGTGAACACGTTTCTAAAGTAAGACTTCTTGACGACGGCGGCTTCGGGAGCAGTTTTTTTAAACATATCATAGAGTTTATTAATACTCAATTGCGCCGGTAAATATTTAAGACCACAGGACGCTCCTTTGCAGTAATATTCTTCGCTGAATTGCAAGGTGGACATAAAGTTATAAATGGCTTGCACCTGGCCTGCATATTTGTGGGATTTGTGATCGCCGCCTCTCGTTTCAGTGGCCAGTTCCATATTATCGTAAAACTTCGATACAATACGCTCAACACGTGGTCTCTTGATGCCGAGAATGCTGAGGAAAGACTTCTGACAGACGGGGATCCTTTTATTGTTGACTATGACACAAAAACTCGTAGTGTATTTCTTGCACATTTTAACGGGAACGCCATCTTTGGGTCTTTTGGGCTTTACGGATATAGGAGTGCAGAATTTCAGCAGCAGGGCATCTTGCAATTGTTTGTTGTGTGTTTTGTAGAAGGCGGAGTGAAATTTCATCAGGTCGTTCATCTGCAGAGTACCGCACTTGAATTTTTTGGTATTGTGTTTGCATGCTGGCAATTCTGGCAATGCTTGTGGCGAATATCTGCAATAAATTGCACACTTTGTTATAGATGGTTTATACGAAATATCAGCGGAGATGGGTGGAGGTAGGCTGTGGACATACGACATAAACAGTGCACAATAAAGTTTATCAGTCATACTTATTTGTTACCATTGAACTAAGAATACAAATTTTGAAGATGGTATTGGTTAGTTTTTAAAATTCAATTAAACCCTGCCTAAAGCAAACCATAATAGATATTTAATAAAAAATATTTTATGGATACAAAATATTTTTTATCTATTATGGTTTGGTTTAGGCACGGTTTAATCAAGTTTCAAAACCATCTGCAATTTGTATTCTTAGATCAATGAAAACAATTAAGTATGACTAACAAAATTTAGTGTGCACTATTTATGTTGAATCTACAGAGCCTACCTCACCCTTCAACAATGCGAAACATTAGACATAATACCTACAATGTTTTGGGGCCATCAATAAATACAGCAAGAAGATTTTAATAGCATAGAATAAAATAGTACTTAATAGTTAATTGCGAGAAATATCTGAGAAGTTTAAAATATCTCTCATGCGAAGCAGTGTTTTTAGCATTGCATCTACGCACATTGCTGACTGACTACTAAAAAAATCACATTATGAATGTTCACTTAAAGAGAATCATTTGGATACACAGAATACCTAAATTTGCAGCATTTTACGGCGAGCGAGAAGGCCTTTTCTCATTGACCGTAATTTACTATATCAAAATAGAAATCACCCACACTCTGGTGCATGCCAACCAAGGTCTTGGAAAGGGTGCCTAAAGTTCGTCACGCGACAGTATACGCCTGCATAACGGGTGTAGAGACGTGGCGGGTGATGGAAACCGACAAAAAATTTAACTGACTCTGGAGATACCTAGCGTTTAAAAATAACAAACAAACATAAATATCATTTTGGTGATCGAGGTATTTTAAGACCAAAAACGAAACCAAAACACAAACCTATTGTAACCCAAAAATAAGTAGGTTGTGCCAGGTTTTGGATTGTTTTTCAGTAGGTTGTTAGGTTTTTTGTCTGTCTCTAAACACCTTAACCACAAAAACGATATGGAGTACCATATCTCTATTTTATCATGGTTCAGGTGATAAAACCAGTTAATTGACTATTATCACTAAAAAGCACCAGCGTTTTTAAATTAATGACATTGTTTTATTACTTATATACGTATTCACTTGGAAGACAATAGTGTTACATTCCCATTATACAAAGAATATATATAGCAAAGTTGTAAAATACTCATAAAAACACAGCACCAAACTAAATCGAAGTATCACAGATACGAAAACCTGACATTTTGAGAGGAAATACAAATATGGTGGTTTACCTTAATTTCTTGGCGATATTTGCCTTCCAATTCTCTTCGTTCCGTGTCTTTTTGTTGACTTTTATCTTTTTCGTAGGCAAAGGTATGCACTCCATGATTTTGCCGATCACAATAATAAAATTGACAGCCAAACAATTCAAAACAATGAATTTATTCCAATTTTTTGATAATCAAACACAGCTGTCAAAATTCCGTAAACTCGCTGCCATAGACAATAGTAACATACCAATATTCATCAAATTAAATTAAATATATAAATAGAGCTAGCAACACTATTTCATATTTTTCAAACTATGGACTAATTGGGAAGCCGGGCTAATAATTGTACAAATTTTGTCCTGTGGTGGATAAAAAACGAATTTATGAGTTTGATACGGATTTTTATCAATTTTCTTCGTTTACTTACCCTTCTCGTTTTCATTGGCATCGAGGTTATTCATATCTGCATAGCCATTTTCTTCAGAATCATCGGAGTAAAGAGCTTCCTCTGGTACAGCCTCTTCCTCTTCTTCCACTTCTTCTTGGTCATCTATCCCATCGTCTCCTTCACCGTCCTCATCCGTAGGATTTTCTGGCTCCATTTTCAATGACTGCCAATCATGATTTGCATTTTGTAAGGCTTTTTCTGTCAGTCTGTCAAGTATGTAAATTACATATTCCCCGTAACCTGTTTGAATAAAATTTTAATATAAGGTGAGTCGGGGTAAGTGTAGCTACTTAGATATCTCAGTATCTACTACAAATTGGATGATGCCATCTATGGAGAGGTGATAGCAAAGTCACCGATTTATAATAATAATCAGAAATGGTGTCGATACTATGTTTTTTGAGGTGACTACATGGATTATTCTCCAGATGACATTTTGAAGTCGAAGAGTGAGATGGTAGCTGTTAATTAACTATTTTTAAAACACGGAAATCTGCACATTATTGTTATAAAATTTGGTGAGTATATGTGTTTTGATACCCTGCTTCACGTGTTGTTATCGTTTTACTTATATTGATAAGCATTTTAAAACTTAAATCGAGTAGTCACACTTACCCCACGTAAGTAAACGCGTGGGGTAAGTGTGTCTTTGTTTTGTGCCACACTTCCCCCATATATTTTCTATGAATTCGCATAGTCATTACTTTAACTAGTGATGGGACACGACGCATTATTTATATCGATCGAAAAAATGTTCACAATTGAAATAAAATGTTTATAATTTTATTGTTATAGTTTCATGTTAGTTAAGTAGGTAGGTACTCGGAAGAGTGCATGTGTTTCAATAATTTAATACACAAGTTTTTGAAATAAGTGCTTATCTAACATGACGTGATAATAATTAATGTGCATTTTTTCCACATGTAAATATAAACGAAAGACAGATAAAGGTGCTTACGACCAAGGAAAATTACAAAAAACAGTTTAATGTGTAAAAAACAGGATATTATGTCATATTATGGATATGTATAATATATATACAATATTACCCAAAGAGATTGAAACATCTTTTGCAGAAACTTTGCATACGTTGCAAAAGCAGGTCTCACAAAAAAGTAGTCTTCGAATTAATCGGATAGTATATTAAAGAAAATAATATTAACACACCGTTTAAAAACGAAGTACCCGGACACAATTGGTTTATAGGTTTTATTAAAAGAAATAAATTATTATTTAAAGATGATGATTATTTAAACCCTAACGGCTAAAATTATTAAACATGGAACATGCTTTGCCCATTGATTCTCTGAACGCTGGTTGTCCAAATTCGGACGAAAATAAAATAAAGGTACTGTTCGGTTATACGGAATACAGCGGAAAACACATTTTTAAAATAGCCGATAAACTGGATTATTTGTTAGGTTAACCTAACCAAACCTAACCCAAACTAACAAATAATCCAGTATATCTGGTATTTTCCGCTGTATTCCGTATAACCGAACAGTACCAAAATAAATTGCGGGGTGCGGGCCACACGTTATTCCTGAAGCGCCGTTCGCGGCCGACTGAAGCCACTCCAGCCCGCTCCGCGCTACTTTCGTGACTTTATTTTTTGTTTTCGTTACCGCTGCCTGTGCGACGTTTTCGTAACGAATCCGGCCGGGTGGTCAAGACAAAAGAATGTTCCATGCTAAAAACCGCAAGCCGTAGAATATGTTTGAAAAAAGTTTACGATCCTTTGTAATCAATTGGTACTATAACTTGTCTTATTAAACAGTACAATCATCAACCTGAATTTAAAGGATTGTCCACAATGGATATATAATGTTGACTGTCAACTTGAAATAACAAGTTTTTCCCATGATCCTTCAAAAAGTAAACTCGTTAGTGTCATCGGATTTCCGTCAACTACCTACGTTAATTAATAAAAAATACGTCGTTTTTCTTTCGGGACATCACTAGCACTTCATACATTAGTATGACACACTTACCCAAAATAAATGGTTTAGTCCATTTTGTTGAAATTCTATACTGTATTTTTAACTCAAGACTCAATATCCATTAAATGAAATATTACCTTTATATGTATATATTACATTATGGTTTTGAAGTACTTTTGGAATAAAGATGAATTTAGTTACACTTACCCCAATATTGGGGTAAGTGTAACAAACTGACTAGTGATCAAAAAATATTAAAATGTCGTAATATAGTAAGATATACAGTGGGTTCCTTCTGTACATGTTAATTGTAATGCATTTGTAGATCCTACGGTAAAAATTTCAACTGTTTAAAACACACCTATTCATCATGAACCACGTTGAAATTCATATCATTGAATTATATGTCACACTTACCCCTACTCACCTTATGTATGTGTGTGTGTGTGTGTAAAACCCCGTTTTTACCCGCAATCCGCAACGCCTCCATATTTTAAAAAGTTTATAAAAGTTATTTGCACAAACGAATAGTAATCGTGATAAACATTCCAAACTGAGCATATACATACACAATGTGTAACAGTAGTCCTAAAAATATTGGCAACAAAATTCATAATTTTATTATTATTACTTATATAGGTTAAATGAAAATTAAATAATGCACAAAGAATGTCCCGATTTTTGCGAGACGTCCCGCTTTTTAAGTAAAAATATATTTCATAGATAGAAACGATTATTTAACAAATACAAATAAGACGTTTAGGTTACATTATTAATGAAGATTTCAAAAAAGTCTATGAAAACTGCAAACAATAATAGGTATGTAGTACGTACCTACCTAGATCAGCGCTACGATGTTTCGCGTAAAAATGTATTTACACAGCTATGTTTCATTACGATGAAGAATGAAATGAAATTCTAAGAAACCTTCTATTGATCAGTTATTCAAATTATTCCCAGGAAAGGTGACTAAAATATTTTCAAGCTCATTTGATTTATTTTAAGCATATTAACATCTAATTGCTATACCGAACGGGTATTTTATCAGATGAATTTAAAAAGTGCAAGAAACAGATACAATCGGAATTATTTTTTCAATTCAGCATGATAATGTACTTACCCATGTGCTGAATTTTACCAATACATTAAGCAGCAGAAAGAAACTCTTCATGAAGTCAAATTTTCAGCCAAGTAGGTAAAAATAGGCGAGTATGAGAAAATATAATTTATTATTTTTACTTTGATAGTTAAAGAGTTTTGTAGTTTGTGCTGTGTCATTTATGATTGATATTATAGAAAATATAAACATTAGAAATATTGAACTATGCGTTTTTGGCTGTCCTGCTGTTTGCTCCTAAATCCCGATTTTTTTTAATTTCACACACCACATAATTTCACACACAAAAACCAGATTTGGTAAAATAATTATTTGGCAACGCTGGTACCAACGGTCTTTTATAATAAAGACGGATGGTCACCGTACTTATACCTACCACAATATTTGGCAGGTACAATTAGATTGGGCACTCACTTTATCATTGATTTTTTTATACATCTTAACAATAAGTAAGCAGAAAATAACAAGTTATTCGAGAGTTTTGCAAAATCAAGCAATAATTTAAAAACATTCCACATCTAACAATTATTTTATTGCATTGTTGACAACACTACTAACACTACACGGTAGCTTGCACGTCTTGCACACACACGAGTAGTTTTGGAATGGCGCGAAAAATATTACAAAATTAAAACGAGTTTTGATCTCAAATTGGGTTGCATGAAGTGCTAAATCAAAATTCATTTAATTGACGTAATAATTACAATTTTATATCATAGTTTTAGGTATTTTTAAAATACAATTATTATATGTTTAAAGTCCATTTTCTAAAATGCTTCTCTGCCTTTAAACGTCTTATTTTTCGGTTGCACATTCCATAAACTTTCATGTAAACGATTCTACGTCAACACATATAGATTTATGACTAAACCATTATAAAAACAACATTATGCTACGTCTCGTGATAAAATTTTACCCTGTTTCAGTTTATTTGGTGAAAAATCGACTGGGATTCCTAGTTCCCGTGCTGCATCAAGCAAACTTGAGATCGTGAAATTTGGATCGTCATCTTCCTGTGGCCTATCCATTTGTTTGCCGCATTTACTGCTCAGCCATGCACCCAGACACGTGAACACGTGAAACTGTTCAGCAGGATTGGAGCTGATGGAGAAGTAGTAACGACTCATTGGCTTCATCTTTATATCACGACGAAATTCCTCGTCGAAATTTAGCGCCTTAAGCCTATCCATCAGATTGAAGTCCAACATTTTGTATTTTGTATAAATTCACCACTTATCTTGCTTTTTGCTGTATTGTCAATAATATTACGTTGACGTTTCAATATGTGAGCAATTTATTATATTGTTTATGTCACTATTTTAATTTTGAAAATCGTTCCCATGGAAACAATATAAAGTGTTGCCATTGTAAATTTAGGCCATAACCAATAATATTTATGAATCAAATCGATACCGTAGAAAATTTAAGCATAATTATTTTGATCATATCGTCCCCTAATTAACACAAAAACGTATCTACGATTTTTCAGGAGCGACAAAACAAACTTTTTTTTTGGTTTTTTAGGTTTTTAGCAAAACCAAGTATCGTAGAAAGGTTAAATTTTTTTTCTCTATAAATTAAATTATTTTTATTTCATTATATATATTTAAAATTCTGGTTTTAAAAAAAGTCGACCGACTTACGTTTTCGTGTTACCAACAAATATTCAGCCTGTCACTGGATAAGCAATAAGGTTTCAAAAATGATAATCATTATTTATTTATTTTAAGTTTGCTTATTCTTAAAACTATATAATATATTGCTATTATTTATATAGTTTTCTTAGAAATAAACTTAAAAATAATAATGAAAGGAGTTTTACCTACCATAAAACATGTTGACTTTGAAGTCGTTGAGATAGGGTTTGCTCTTCCTTCTTCGCGCCATTTAATTTCCTTTTTCTTGTCGTTGGTCATTCCTCCCTTTTTATTTACTGGTCATACCCGCGCGTTCCTTTTTTATGTAGGGAGTTTGGGACTCCTTTGTCTTCATTATGATATGGCTCAAGGAACCAGGTAGAAATTACCTGATTCATTGACGAGGCAGTGGCGCACCCAGGGGGGGCCAGGGGGCCTTGGCCCCCCCCAAAATATGAAAATCATCAGAATGAACTATACCTTGGGCTTAGACAAACAACACGGCAAAAAATGATTTGTAATTCTCCAGCACCCTTTTTAGTAAAATTTCTTAGATTTTAATTTCTAACACAAAAATTTCGAAACACTAATGTCAGGTTTTTTTAGAAACCCGTTCCCTAATGAAATTCTCGGTGTCCATCCGAATTCCGGAGTGGTATAGGTCATGGCTGGGGAGGGTTGACAGGGCTCTAACCTGGGGGCCCGGGCTGTGGGGGGCCTGGCGTGTCGGGTTGACCAGATAAGTGAGATATACACACATAATAAATTAGCTTTAAAAGTAAAAAAAGTCACCTGCGGCGCTATTATATTTCATGACTATGAACATTTTAATTTATATAATTGTCCAATATATTTTCTGATTATTATGTGTCGGTACTCGACAGCTTTATTATTAAAGTAGATGTATTGAAAATCGCCAATAATTCACTGTATAAGTACCCTCAATTTGAACTAAAACACAATTTGAAAAACGTTAATGTAGTATTTCACACTGCCTTTAATCTAAGCGGTGGATAGGGGGCCCGTCAAATACCCTAGCCCAGTGGTCGGCAAACTCATTAGTCAATAGAGCCAAATATCAACAGTACAACGATTGAGATTTCTTTTGAGAGCCAAATTTCTTAAACTTAAATTATATACGTAGGTAGTAAGTAGGTACACTGCTAATTTACTTAATAAACTTTAGTAAAAGTTTTAGGTCCTAATTAAGTTATAGGTAGGTACACTGAATAAAACTGAATATCATACGTAATAATGATCTTATTTATTAATAAAAATTAAATTCAGGTATCCATAAAATTGAATCATGACAATGACTGACAAACATAATGTGAATAATGGCCTTGCATCTCCTTGTAAAGTTTGGGTAAGTCAGGTTCGTATGTTGTTGATTTAATTTTAAGCACGATTCCAGGTTCTCATCAATAAATCAATTTCTTAATTTACTCTTGATTTCCTCTCTTGGAAATCTTTTTACTAACCACAAAACTTGTAATATTAACATTGTTGACAGATTTTATTCAGTACCTAATTAAATACAGAACTTTATTTTTATTGACTCTTCTCCTCAGCTGCTTTCTTCCTTGCATCATCGACAGAATATTTAGCGCAAAATTACGAGTTTTTAGTTGTATCTTTCTAAATTTCAATGCGCCAATTTTTCCCGACACATAAATGCAGGTCGGTAAGCCATTTAAGTTTTGAATAAACGCGAAGTCTTGGTCTATTCAACATTACATTTACGGTTATCCTCTTCCATTTTCTTTGCTTCTTCTTTGTAGCCATGTCAAATATGGCAGAGAGCATCTGTGGCAGAGCCGCACTCAAGGGGCCAAAGAGCCGTAGTTTGCCGACCACTGCCCTAGCCTGAGGGCCCGTTTCAGGATGTGGGGGCTATGGTGTAGGTACACCGAGTGTAGAGTGAGAATAGACAAAAGACCGATAAACGAGATATTAGGCTGTGTTGTATTGAGTAGGTTGTGTATAATTTAAATGCAATAATACTTTTTTGTCCATTTTCGATTAACATGTTGGAACCTTAATATTGAAAAACCAAAAATCTACGATAAACATTCGGCGAAAAGAACGAATACACCCACTACGGTGGTGGTGTAAATCAAAAGAACATTTTTTTCGGTGGCATTCGGCATAAATATTGTAGCTCTCTAGACCAGTGTTCCCCAAACTTTCGACATCTGTGTACCCCTTCTATAATTTTCGTAACACTGAGTACTCCTCGTCAAAGAAAAATGCATATAAGTACTTTAATAACAATCAAAATATATTTATATATTCCTTTTGTAGTACATAAACAAAATAATAATAAACGAAAAATAAAATTCATTCATAATAAAATATAGATAAAAGTTATATTATAAAAAATAACATTCATTGGTTATTAATTTTAATCTGAGGTGCGGTTCCACACCCAAAAGGCTGTGCCTTTTTTTTACGTAATGTCTACAAATGCTGAAAAAGCAACTTCACATAGATATGAAGTTGGAAAAGGCAAGATGTATTTCAGGAATGTCTCTGTTAAAACTGGATACACATGTTGCATTTGCAACCTAAATGATGTTTAAGTACACTCCTTATATTTATTTTGCAAGAATCCGTCTGAAGCTAATAATTACAACAATTGCTCTTCTTCCGCATGCGATAAACCTTCTAGCATGGATATTGTATTAATGCTTGTTGCACCAGGCGTAGCCATAACCCGGTGCAGCGCATACCCCCACCAAACTCTTCCCGTACCCCAGGGAGTACGTGTACCACACTTTGGGAAACACTGCTCTAGACCAAGCGGGTAGCACAGCCGATATTATTTAAGTAATCTTTTAGCATACTAGGTACACATGTCCAGCATGGTCGCTGTTCACTTCCAATCCGCCAGTCGCTGATGACACGCTCAACGGTTACCGCCACTATGCCTCCAATTTAATAAAAACTAGGAGAAACTGTACAAATATATCGCCGTGTATTGTGAAAATATGTAAAAATATTTATATGAAGAAGAAAAAGAGCTTATGGGACTAATTTACATTCTCCTCCTTGGGCCCCCCACAATAATCAATCCTGGGTGCGCCACTGGGATGCGTAGTCCCCCCTTGATTTAATTTTCACGACTGTGAAATCAGCGGTACACAACTTATTTAAATAGGTTAAAACATCAGCCGTTGTTGTATCTCTGTGAAGCGGGCAGATATGATACTGCTTCACAACAGTTTTCGCTCGTCCAGCGAGGTTTCCCCGAACCGCGACACGCCGCTTCCGTGCAACGGTGGCCCATCCACCAACAATCCCAGGCGTAGATAAACCTTCAGCTGGTGGTTTCGGTTGTGAGGCCTCGGGTGACGATGAGGAGTCCTCTTCTGGGGCGACTGCTGGGATAACCCCGAGTGCAGGATAATTTTCCTTTCCAGGACGCGATCGTTCTAACGCGGCATTTTTTGAATTTGCATCGATTTGTTGTTTTGTCGATGCTCGACGCATAGTTTTGGGCGCGCGTTTCAATCGTCGATTTTGAACTTGCCGTGGTAATTGGTTTTACCGTATTGTCACTAATTACGACGGACTTAATTACTGGCGAAGTTGATCGTTACAACGAGTTGCATTATTTAATTTAAATGAATTTATATTGAGGAATTCCTCAATTCTCTCCTCTTTTTTCATAAGTTTTTCAATAAGGGCACTTTGTTTGACTATAATATTGGTTAATTCAGTAATTTCAGCCATTTTGTTTCAAAGAAATAATAAAACAAAACAAAAACTTAGTGAGACAACACTGTATGTCTTAACTGCGCGGCGTTTCGGCAATATCGGTGTACGAAGGCGCATCCTGTCTAGCACACACACGGTGGGCCTTTGTAAGATACAATACCTACCTACACTAAAAAATAATAATATTGTATTTAGGATACCTATAACATTTTCAGTCCAATTCATTTTCACTATTATTCTCACGAATATCACCACGAATAGTTGTATTAATTATGAAAATATTATAAAACTGGTGGTGTAGCTGTCTTAATACCTACACCGCTCTGACAGAGCGTCATAATTGGCTATTGGTTGTGGTTTAATAATATGCCTGGATGAAATCAAAATGAATTGGGTTCTGTCTTGTACTGAGGCGCTGCTGTATAGGTATATGTACTGCAAAATGCTTGCTCAGATTTTTCATACATGAAGTATTATTTGGTTCATCATTTCTGTATTGAAATCAAGAAATTTTTAACTAGTTTCCCTGGTCTCCATTTGAGTCAATCTTTTTTTGGCAATAAATTTGAAATCAATGAATTCCGTTGTGTCGAGTTCATTGACGGCGAACTTTCCACCTTTTGATGATATCCAAACCACTGTGTACCAACCAGATGAGTTAAAGATATCGATATTCTTTCGTGTCCTCTCAATCTGCGCGTGCAGGTTCAGGGTCTGCACTGAATCACACTCCATTTGGGAGTTTCCGGGTTAAAAAAAGCAATAATCAATCTTTGGTACATTGAGATTTTTAGTGCCATCAAAAACATTGCACACACTGTGATATTGTGGTTCTGCTCAACGCATGTGTCCGAAAAAAAAGGCAAAGTCTTTCCCGTTTACCACAATACCTTACCGTTTCCATTTCAAATTCAGCAAAATTAATTTCTTGCAGTAGGTACCTATAGCTTGATCTTTAAATAGGTTTTTTTAATTCTCGACCTTTCACTTTCCTGTCAATGTGTGCATTGTATTCTTCTAATAAACTTGCCTTTTCAGAATCAGAGGCTTTATGAAACTTATAGCACAGGTCGCAAATGTCTTTCTTTGGTTTGCGGAACTTTAGTTTAAATTCACTGCGTCCAACACAACTCATGCGTTGCCCATTAGGTGGCCATTATAAATATATATTAAAAAAATCGTAATAATATATTGGATTATTACGTTCTCAATATTTAATGAAGAATGCAGTACCTACACATTGAAAAGTATCGATTACAGTGTAGTATATTATAAAGATAATTTTTTTTCTTTAGCGAAAAGTGTCTCTAAAAACCCCTACCAAATGAAGTATTTATACAGAGGAGAGTATTGATAATACCATCATAGTACCTATACATACCTCTTAGAACCCATGGTGACGTACCTGATAAAGCGGCTGACTCTAAAGCTGTGGTGACCTCGCCGATGGATAAAAAAAATGGATGAAATGACCCGATAGGTGGGGCGAACGGCTTACAATTGTTTCTCTTTAAAAGTATGGTAATATAAATAATACAAGATAAAAAAAAAACAACGCTGAGTGGGACTGGAACTTTTACCAATATAAATGTATGTATGAATACTAGCTTATTTCCCCCTAAGTAAGTAGTACACAGGAGACTCGATTGATGAAGCACATTGGCACGAATCCGGTGGTTGCGGGTTCGCGTCCCCCCCCATGGCGTCATATTTTGTTTTCAAGATTTTTTCTAGTAGATATAAATATCTGTGGTATTTTCAATTTAAAAGAATCAAGTGGTTCCAGGTTCCAGTGGGGCTTGAATATATAATATCAATATGTCAATAATGTGGTTAGAGCAATAAAAGGACAATTAAATAAAATCATCATTTTTATTAAGTACATGATCATAACATAATAGATACCCGAATCATCAACAATAATCAAAATAAGGCTAAAACTAGAAAAATAATAAAGAAATTTGCCAAAAAAATCACAATTCAAGACACCAGAGGAACAAAAAAATATGACTGAACACTCAACAAACCTCTATAATATAAATTATTTACAGTTGATTCAAGATTAGTTCATCTTAAGACATAAATCACGATATAACAATAATAATATCACATGTGATTATTTCCTTTTAGGCCATTATTTATTATTGATGCAATAAGCGTAAAAAATATAAAATTGGCACATTTAAAATTATAAGATAACATTAAAGAAAAATTGAATCCTTTCTCCTATAGTTGTATTTACATACATTGCAAATATAATGCATGAATGCAAATTGTAATATGATAATATGGCAAAGTAACACTGCCATCTCTGAAATGGAGAATGGTATAACATTTATGGTCGTAAAGTATTTTGTCCCCATTCAGGCACAACCCACTAACTACAAAAAAAGACCAAAAAAATCTAAATTGCCTTCAGTCTTATCTAATATATTTTAATTATGTCTTTTTTAGAAACGAATGTCATTGACAAATTAGATTAGTGTCATTTTACACTAGTAGATATTTGTTTGAATGGGGAAAATTTTACAATTAAAATATCGTTACCTAAGTACATTGTTATGTCACCTAAATGAAAACAATAACTTGACAATAAAATTGGTAACTGAATGTAGGTA
This sequence comes from Rhyacophila brunnea, assembly GCF_057557595.1. Classification (NCBI taxonomy): domain Eukaryota; kingdom Metazoa; phylum Arthropoda; class Insecta; order Trichoptera; family Rhyacophilidae; genus Rhyacophila; species Rhyacophila brunnea. The sequence goes on along the minus strand of NW_028233068.1, from coordinate 12,365,139 downwards.
CAGTACCAAATTTAATTAGATGGTTAACTTTAACATACATTTGATTAGGCTATAACGGTTTTGCATATTGTTTGCAATATGTAAACGTTTTTTTTTTGAGGTTAGAATGTAGTCCAAGGCATGGATCCTACGACTTGAGAGTATGGATACAAATCATTTCTTTTAAAGTCTATTAAGGTAACCTCTACTCAGCCGTAATTTATGATAAATATGTTATGACTTGTAATTCTGATATGTTTCTTGAGAAACATCAAGTAGTATATAAAATAACATATCGTCACTGTTCTGGCAGAAGACACTAATTCGAAAAAATGACATATTGAGTTAGTTATACCAAAATGTTCCTTATTTCAAACTTTACCGTCTGGAAACCTTCTTAATAAATAAACAGTCTATATTTTAAAGTCATCCTTTTTACGATTACTTAATAAACTCACATGATAGACCATTTCAAACATTTTAACAACTTCAAAGTCAAATTACTCAAAACTAGTATTCTCCAGTTAGTGTGTTCTGCCAGAACAGAGACGATATAAACATATCACATTAGCGTGAAGTTCGATAATTTTGACAGAAAATAAGTCATAGTCAGAGCGACGCCGAACGAGAGAAAGTGATGCAATATGCTAGACTTACATCTGGCATATTGCATTTACATGAAGTATGCAATTCGTGTGCACTAAAAAAATCACTTCAGGGTATTTTCAACCACTATAATCAATAACATTAATATGGACGAAACATTTGGGAAAAAAAATGACAATCACTTTTTTGTCGGGTCTGCCGAATGGCATAATCTGTTCTAATGCCATTACAATAATGGTGATATTGCTATAAATTCCCGATGCTTTTTGTCGGGTCTGCCGAATGGTTCGAACGGGTTCGCTCAAATGAACATTGACACTAGAAACACTGTTCTAATGCCATTACAATAAAGGTCATATTGCTATAAATTCCCGATGCGTGATGTCGCATAATGGAAATTGCGTGACATCTACCTATACATGTGCGAATGTCGCTATGCGCGAATTTACTTGCTAGCTACTGTATTGAGTGCGTTGTCCATTAATAATGTCATTGACTATAACAGACTTATTACACTGTTCTTTTTTTGTCACATGACGCGAAATAAAAAATCATTCTATAATTAATTATTATGCAAAATGTCATTAAAAGAAATGTAATTTTCTTATCTCTAGGGATACTGCACTGATAGCATGTGTTATTCTAAATATACATAATAATGATAATAACGATTGGAAGGCGTTCTGTATTTATAGATCAGGCACATACTACATAGAAATTAGTCGGAACAATTAGCCAAACCCTCAAGTCATACTGGAAAGACAGTCGAAATAGACGTGAAAAGATTGAAAATTTGTGGGAGATTGATATTATTTTTTTTTTTTTTTTTTTTTTTTTTTTCGACCATGTCCGATCCTGATAGGATCATATGGGCCTCCACAGGGTGGAGGTTTGTATTGACAGATTTTATTTTTTACGAGAAATGGATGTCAGCCACTGGCTCAACCTATTAGGTCCATACCCTGACACACACAAATTGAAAAACAATATGTGTACTTGCCAGACCCAGGATTCGAACCTGGGACCCACGGCTTTATAGTCCAACGCTTATGCCGCGCGGCCACCGTGGCCACAGCAAAAAAAAACTTTATTGAAACTGTACTACACATGAGCCGAAAATAATGTTTGTCATCCGTTGTGCAAGTTCATACAGCTGCAAGTATGACTGCTATAGCCTAACATGTCTCATATTTCTTTGCAGTCCCCCACAAAGTGCACCACAAGCAGTGTTGCCAACCGTACTATAATTATAGTACAACACTATAATTTTAAATCCGCCAAAAATGTAAAATACCATAATTTTACGCAAATATGCCAAAAATACTATAATTTTGAAGGATTCGAGATGAAAAATGTTCGTGCACAGTTTTTTCAGAAATACTATAATTTTTATCCTTTTGTACTCAATCAACTTAGACAAAGGCAACACTGAAGTAATATTGTATATATGAATCTTGTAAGAAGTTTATTTTTCATACCTGTCTAATTGAATATCAAAGAATGAGACAATTATTTGAAGACAGCGATAATCGTTACAAAGCCAATGGATTAGAATCTGAATGTAACCATTTTGTATTTTATTCATTTAAAAGTATTTACAATTTTTACTGTAATAATTTCCATTTTATTATTGACATTTTCAGCTGATACCGTCATCTGATCAATGGTAGAATAGATTGACTGTTAGAAAAAAGACAGTTATAGCCGTCAAAAGGAAAATATAATACTTTGATCAAAAGATAAATATCTTGGACATGAATGTGTGACGTATGTACCATTTTTTATTAAATAATACGTACACGAAATTGGTACAATATATAGATCAAGTGACAAGGATCAATATGTTTACCATTTTGATTTTTTTTTAATTCACATAATATAAGGTGACATCAATAAATTAATTCACAATGCATTCCAATTAAAATATTGCACAAAAAATTTATACATCTATATAAAAAAAATATAACACAATTTCTTACCCGCTGAAAAAACAAAATATCCGCCATCGATAATATCATTGTTATTCAAATGTAAATTATGTTATCAATGAAGATATTAATGATTGTAGTGATGGGCCAACGATATTTACAGTAAGAATATTTAAAAATACTGTGTCTAATGGAGTACTAAAAGATCCATGCCTACATGTTCGTTTGATGTAAAAATGACTGTTTTAAATTAGTCAACTTTCATACGAGTGGTGTAGTAAGTGCAAAGCACGTGAGGTAAGCGCTCTTCTAATTTTTTTCACAACACGGAATGCGACCCTGAAGATAACCTAAACATTGCACACGCAACAATATCAATTGAACAAAACTATGTAGGTATCTCATGGAGCCCATTGCTTGCAAACATTATTAACACGATCAAAGTGAAACACTTTCAAAAGATAAATATATTTCTGTGAATAGAAACCTTTTATATGCCTCATGATTAGGGCCCGGATTTATATGCTAGTGCATGTTTTGTTAGGGTGTATGCACAGCTATGAGAGTTGCACAGAAATCTGTTTTGAAAGACACAGAATCCAAAAATAAAATTTTATTGTGCATATAAATGCATATTTGAGACGTTAGAGCATATTTGAGACATTAGTGCATATTTGATAAATAAATGCATATTTTAGAGCTTTTGAATGTATAATTTTAGTTTTTTTAAATTATTTTATCGAAATATAACTAAGTTAGGAAGGAAGATAGTTTAGATGTACTTGCATTTTTAATACCATCTCCGAGCTGTGGATTTATCAGTGGAAAAAGTGAAGTCAACTCGGGCACTATTATTTAAAGTTTGCCCAAGTGGACGTTAAGAGGTAGTTTTCCGCATATAAACAAAATACTGACAGATACCTATGCGGAAAAATTTAATGCCAGAGCATAATATTGAAAAAAAATAATGTATTTCGGGCAAAAAACAGAAAATAGTATTTAGGAATAGTTAAGTGTGTCGTTTTTGTTTTTTAAGTTATGTTTGGTTTACATTGCATTTATTATTCAATTATTTGTAGGTACTTGTGAAAAATCTATTTTGAAAATTGTAATTGATTAACTTTATATTCTTTGTTTGTGTTTTTTGTTCTGATATCGTATTATGTTGAAAAATTATTAACTAGTTATTCGATTTTTTGTCAGTAATATTGGGTAAAGTGGGTATTTACAAAATTTTTTCCCACAAAAAATGACAATTTTTAACTGCATATTTCTTCGGTTTTAGTGCATATTTTATTGATTTTAAGTGCATACGTGCATGCATATAACCATGTTTTTTGTTGCATACAAATCCGGGCCCTACTCATGATATTACTATGGCAGTATCTGACAAGCCGCAGATTTTTAATGACACACATTGAATGTAGAGCGAAGCTCTTACTATAGTCGCTGAAATATCAATAATTTGTGGCTTAGTATTTCATAATTATTCAAATCGATGTCCTTTTTACACCACTCATTGAAATGTTGTTTCACGATTGTCATTTAACGGAATATTAAAATTGATAGCGACACTATCTTTTACTAAATACAATTCTGGGATTCTCTAAAAACCTATTTGGTAACATTTGTTTAGTAGAATCTTATTTGACGCTTATTATTTTCTATTTGCACATTTTGCAGGTCATTTAGTAAAATGTAATGTCTATGCGATGCAATCGTCAAATGCGTAGTCGTAAAGAAATCGACGCAATCTCAATTTAGTCTGAAAGCGAAAACAAAACAACAAACAACAGATGTCAAAAACTTAAACTGCTATAATGACATTAAACAAAATTGCTTTTGCCAAATAAGAAGCAAAAATACTACATAATCCACAACGGATCTGTTGTTACAATATTTTTCAATTTCTTTTATGAAAAAGGTGTTAGTACATAATCATCTGCCATAATCATGCCGGCATTTGATGATGGCAACAGTGACAACTTCAGCTAAAAGCAATAAGCATCCTGTGTTCTTATTATTGTAGTCGCACTCACAAGACTAATTTTTTTCTAATCAACAATGTTGAGTTCACTCTGTGTGCATCAGTGCATTAAGTTCAATTTGATTTATTTATTAAAAAAGAAGAGTATTACGGCATTACTGCTATTGGCATATGCCCCATAATACATAGTAAAATAAAATAACATATTTAATATAAAACAAAAAGAAGAAAAAGTATGTTCTTATGTAATATGAAAGTAAAATAATAAAAAATTATAAATTTAGCCCATTTAACACATCCACAAATATTAAATAATTTATGTAATTTATTTACGGTGTCATGAAATAGGTTAATCGCACGATGCATGGCCTCTTGAAATGGTTACATGTAAATTGTACGTAAAACATTTCACCGTGGCACAGTTTGCCGTGAGCTTTGTTATCGGAAATAGATGACCGTATACTATACGGTCTACAATTTTATTAGATTCAATATGAACATTAATTCAATTTTCATAGCTGATTTTGGCGAAATTAATGAATTCAAGAATGAAAACCTAACCTAACAAATAATAATCCAGTATATCGGCTATTTTCAAAATTTCTTAGCTGCTGGCTTCCTCTAAATTGTAAACTGACAAGAACTATGTTTTATTTAGACATGAATTTTATGTCAGTACTATACGACCCAAAGAAGTTGGACGCTCTCTAATATACAGCCATATATTTCCGATACAACATTTCACGGTGAAGTTTGATAAGGCAAACTGGATACATTACTAGTTTCCGGACACGTCTTGAAATATCACATCCGCCCTGCGATGGGGTCTCATGGGGAACATGAACATTAATACTTACCAGTATAGACGGATTGTAAATGAACCCATGAAGAAATAAAAAGATAGGCTTTTAAAAAACCATCACTTTTTGGGTAGTACAGTAATAGACTAATTTGATAAGTAAATGACAAATGAACTATATAGATTAAGTTGAGGTTACGTCGAGTTTGTATATGCGAATACATTTATGAATAAAAACTATGCTTGCCTATGTCATAAATCTTACTACAAAATATTAGAAAGAATATATTAACATTCGTCATCACTTCATAAAATTGAACATAGAACAATCAAAAGGCAATGAATTAATTTTGAATAGATTCTCCGGTCTGTGTGTTTGAGCAGTAGGCGACTAAATGATTACATAAATTATCTGATGCCAAACGTGTGCGTGGCATCATTGTAGTTGGTCACATTTCACGATATCCGTATCACAAAGGATGGCTAGTCAGTAAAGGATGGGCATCACCTATCCTTGAGTATTTCGGAGACAACTAACATGGTGAAGGTGCTGATCACGTAGAAAGAGCCCGGAATGGAAGAAAGCAGTCTGTATCTCTCGTCTGGAACAAATAAACTCTTTTAATACCTTTGTAGATAACTATGTGCTTAATTATATTTGAGTGTGATCAAAAGTACGGCGAAACCACGGTTTCACATTTTTATTTCCCGCAATTTACGTTTGAAATATTCATAAACTTCAATATATTTTTGTCTGCAGTGCCCAAAACCATGGTTACGCATGCGATTTTATAAGTTTTTGTTGTTTAGTAATGTTTTTTTTATTTAAACATGTTCAAAACGATTTTCAGCGAAGAAAACCATTGTCGGTTCACGAGAAGAGAAACATTCTCATAAAGGTGAAAGAACTCATATCCATAATATGCTCCAAACTAATTTATATGATTTTTTTTATATAAAATGTATTATTATTTTAATTTTCCCTTAGTTTACGTTTTTTTGTCAGTCAATTCAAAAACATATTGTACATATTTGTAAATTCTACAATTTTTGAGATATTAACGTAGATAGTTATTTATTAACGTAGACCATCGGTATTTGAAAAATTAATAAATGAAGTTCTATCATGTAAGCGCAAACATTTATAGATAATAATAAATTCACATCGATCTAATTTACATGGTCGATCTAAGAGACACAGTCATCGTTCAACTCATTTCATATAACTTTAAGGTATCTTATGTAAATTTTTACATAAATTTCAAATTACCCTACATTTATTGAGTTTTTTTGGCAGAATAGTAAATCTAATTTAAATATATATAAATTACCTGTCATGGTATTTGATTTCTTGGTATACGCCCATCCTAATGAACGCTGCACGGCCATTTTCCACTTGGTATACCTAAAGTTTCTCTCTGAAAAAAAATAAAAACATTCAAAATTGAAAATTTTTATATAAATTATTGTATTTGGCTTGATGATCATCAAAGTCGCAATTCTTAGTACATACAGTAGAATTTTACTAATTCGGCACGGAAACTAGAGTGATTTGTTAAAGAAATGTGTAGGAAATATAATTTTAATGTTATTGGGTATTATAATATTGTGGTGTTGGATTAGTAAGATTTTACTGTATTGGTAAAATAACCTGTACCTTTATAATATACTATTGGTACAGAACCATTATATACATAATTTTGAAAAACACCTCTGAGAAAATATATTACAACCAATAGAAAAAATCTTTTCGAAAAAGTAAGACACTCGGCAGGAATCGAACCTGCACCTCTTGGGTTTATGCACCAGTCCACTATGCTACTGGGTGACATACTAATTATGACAAATTTTAACTTAATTTTAATTTAAATTTAATTTTAACTGGGGCGTAAACCCAAGAGATGCAGGTTCGATTCCTGCTGGGTATCTTACTTTTTTCAAAATTATGTATGTTCAATAATTAGAATGGTACATTCTTAAATCTTGTGAATTATTCGTTGAATAAAAGAAATAGTTTATTAAGAACCATTATAATTAGATTGTTATCATTTTATATTAGTAAATAATACAAAAATCTGTTAATACAAACCTCCACTCTGTGGAGGCCCATATGATCCCATTAGAATCGGACATGGTCAAAAAAAAAAAATAGCAAAAAAGAATCAGGCTAACCTTTTTCCGTAGTGGTCGGTAGGAATGGTTCAGTGTGTGGATTCTGCGATGAAGATTTAATATCCCAGATATTCATGGCATGGCCTGCTACCATCGCAACGCCAAGAGCTGTCATGTCCCACGATTCGGATCTAACTAAAAATGTGATAAATCAAATTAGATGTTTTTCATCACTTCATTGCAGTAATCAATTAAAATAATTTATCCATTAACTTACAAACTGGCATCCCGCATAGATCAGCCTGAAGTTGCATCAGTAGGTTATTGGAGCTGACTTTACCGTCTACGTGTAGCTTTGTCAATGGAATCCCGCAGTCTTTGTTCATCGCTTCCAAAACATCACTGCAATGGAGAAGATTGATTATAGAAAGTCTTATACATATTGTATTTGAATCGTTTTTGTCAAATCTTGAATCTTGTTTAATCAAATTTAATTATGTATCATTGAAATTGTATTTTTTTTTACATCGGCTTACCGTGTTTGGAAGCAGATGGCCTCTAACGCTGCTCTTATTAGATGATTTTTGGTCGTAAATGCTGTTAGCCCGCAAATTATTCTGGAACAATAAGGTTGAAAAATGATGTTTTGCATAATTTTGAGGTGTTGATGACATCAACATTGTGATGAGCTTAAAGCCTGAAGTCGTATACTACTGTTATGTAAAAAAAGAAAAAACTATACAAAGGAGTTGAATGGCATAACAAAATGCGAAATGATCATTAATTTATTTTATGGTGTGTACTGTCAATTCATGGTGGAATGCATTGTATTAACAGTTTTAATGCTTTGTGGGAAGGGTATTTCTACCCGCGCGCCGTACCGGTGTTCGACGGCGGGACGGGTAGAAATACCTTTTACGCCGGCTCCACTTGAAGTGCGGGAAAGGTATTTATACCCGATTATTGCATACGAATATTTTATGTCAACGGCTTGAAAATGTTTCAAACTACACACACATCTACAAAAAAAAAAATTTACCGTCGATTCATTTACTTATACACATACTCTTGCGCAGCCCATATGAGAGCTTGTGCGTAATAAGGAAATTTGTTTAGAGTCAATAAATCAGCGAACTATATTTCTGTAGACTTTTTACACTTGTTTATTTTTTGATGGGTGAGCAGGAAGACAACATTTTGTGAAATATCGATGTATTCTTTAAACATGGTTTGTTCGCTGTACTGTGAATGCGATTATATATATATTTTTATGATGTGTGATAAATACTATGCCTCCTTTTCATACTATATATTAGCCTTTGTGAGCGACTGAAAAGACGACAATTTGTGATCGACGGAATGCATTCTTCGCACTTGTTTTAAGTAATATTGTGCGGTGCGATAACGCTGGTATGCGAGCGGAGCAATAAATTATAACATGAGTGGAAACCAATGTTATTTAGATGCCTGTAATCTACAACGATCTATATTGAATATCAGTATTGAATTTTCAGTCTTGAAATACGGCGCTATAGAACGGGTGTGTTTTTACAAGTGAAATATATTTAAGTAATCGATATTTTATTTAATCTTTAAAAAATGGCTTCAGACAATTATGAAAGCGATGACGAAATATTTGCCGATAATTTGTCTGCCTATTCTGGTGAAGATTTGCCAGAATTAGGCAGCGACAGTGATAGCGACAGCGATAGTGAAGAGTGACCTCGCACGAGAAGGGTACCAGTGATACCGTTACAAATCAGTGATTCTGAAGACAGTGAAGTGGAGGAAGAGGAAGTCATGGAATGGTCTGAAATAGACAACCCACCGCATATTGAACCATTTTTAGGTAACGTTGGTGTTTGCGTAGCACCAAACAATTCTGAAAATGTGATGGATATAGTTAGTTTATTTATTGGAGATGATTTACTTAGCATGATGGTAGAAGAAAGCAATCGATACCGCACACAAAATGAATCCCGAATCAAGAAAATGAAGAAATCTATTAAATGGAAGCCTGTAAATCTAGGTGAGATGAAAAAATTCCTCGGACTAATTTTGCTTATGGGACAAGTTCGAAAAGACACAAGAGATGATTATTGGTCTACTGATCCGAGTATAGAAACACCAATATATTCTAAAACAATGAGTCGTGATCGTTTTAGACAAATTTGGCAATCGTGGCACTTTTCAAATAACGATATCATTACGGATTCCAGCGATCGCCTCGAAAAGATTAGGCCAATTATGACATACCTAATACCGAGGTTTTCTTCGGTTTATAAGCCTCAAAGGGAACTTTCTTTAGATGAAGGTATTATACCGTGGCGGGGAAGACTTGTATTTAAAGTCTATAATGCATCTAAGATAATAAAATACGGTATCCTAGTGCGCATGGTCAGTGAAGCCACTACGGGATACATCTGTAATCTGATCATTTACAGTGGGCAAGGAAGACCACAATTAGACACCATCCAATTGCTTCTTGGTCCGTATTTAAATTTGTGGCATCATGTCTATATGGATAATTATTATAATAGTGTAAAAACCAGTGAAGCACTTTTAGAAAATAAAATTAGGACGTGTGGAACAATGCGAATAAACCGAGGCTTCCCAGAATGTTTTAAACACGTCAATCTTAGTGCAGGACAGAGTATGTTCCGTCGGCGAAAGGATGTATTGTTACAACTCTGGAAATCAAAGAGAGATGTTCGAATGATTACAACAATACATCCATCTACCATTTTAAAGAGTCACAACATCGATTGGAATACGAGACTACACATTTGGAAACTGCTATGTGTTATAGAATATAATAAATATATGAAAGGGGTTGACCGTGCGGATCAATATCTCTCTCTTACTACTCGGATCATACGAAGAACAAAAAAATGGACAAAGAGAGTTGTCATGTATTTGTTAAATTGTGCTTTTTTTAATTCTTTTAAAGTTTATAAAGTATTATATCCGACCAAAAGGCTAACTTACAAACAGTTTTTGCGTAGTATAAGCAAATTTTGGATAGCCGACCATATCGTTGAAACCGATGCAATTTTGGAAGAAGCGGGGCCATCTACATCACGATTATCAAGAAGAGTGGGTAAAAGTGATCATCCTGGTAGGTTATCACTCGATATGAAGAGGCATCGAATGATAAAAATTGTTACAGATGGTAAAAAAAAATACCCACAAAGACAGTGTCGAGTGTGTTCGGTGCACAAAAAGAAAAGTTTGACTAGTTATATGTGTACATTTTGTGACGTCCCCCTACACAGGGGTGAGTGTTTTCGTAAATATCATACTTTATCCAGATATTAGAATAATAATTTTTGTGCGGGAATTTATTTATAGTGAATGGAATATTTTTTACGAAACCTTCCTGTAAATATGTGATTAGCTCCATGTACTTATGTTATTTTAAACAATTTGTTCTAAAAAGAAACACAGCACTGAGGAGCAATATATGGTGAGTGTGAATTCCAAATTTCATTAAAAAATAACTGATAGTTTGGAAGATAGAGCGATTTTTGTAAAATTCGATTTTATTTCAATTTCCGCTGGTTTTCGCCCGCTGCGTGTACCTGTGCCTTTGTACTGAGGCCCGCGCAAAATGTGTTAATAATTGAATAAAACACAATATTTATGACTGATTATGATTATCTTTGGGCAAAATATAGTCAATTAAGAATTCGGTTGATTAATAATCGTGTCCAGAAAATTGTACGTATGCAGTTCGGCATATCACACTTCACTGTGAAATATTGTATCGGAAATATATGGTCGTATATTAAAGACCGTCCAACGCCTTTGGGTTGTATAGTACTGAGATAAAATTCATGTCTAAATAAGTCACAGTTCTTGTCGGTTTACAGGAAGCCAGCGGCAAAAATTTTTTGAAAATAACCGATATACTGGATTATTTGTTAGGTTAGATTAAGTTAGGTTAGGTTTTCATTCTTGAAGAAATATTATTGTCAGCAATGCTCCATGAACAACGTATATTTTTTTCATCTCTTTCTGAGCTATGGTGAAATGTAATAAGTACAATTTACATGAAACCATTAATAATACCTCTTAATAAATCGGTATAGAGATCATATTATTAATATCACCAAGTATCAAAAGCGGGATAATGAATAAGTTAGGTACCCTCTAGCATCTTTCCTCCAGTACGGCGCGTACAATCCACTGAATGCAGGCACGAAGTAAACATCTCCGGTGGAAGGTGCGGCACGAGCTGCTTTTTCCAGATCTTCATCAACATCTTTAACAATCTTTAATTTATCTCTCATCCATTTTAAGGCACCTCCGCCCACTGCCACTGAACCTGAAGAAAATAAAGACGTCATTACATGGCATTGCAAATCTGAATTTCTGCATTGTATAATGGCATTAGGTACTAAAAAAAATAGATAGTAACAGATATAATTGTTCTTCCTCTCTGAAAAAGCACTCGATGGCAAGTAAAAGACAATACGTGTTCAAATTTCATCAAGTCTAGAATTTTTTTAATAAGTATGTTGTTAAGGCTTTTACAACCCGACCTATGTACAATGTACATACATAATATGTTTATTAATTTTATTTTAACAGTTGTATATTTTATTCCCTGAATATTACAGTTTTATAAACAAAGTTATGGTCTGCAGTTACAAGCCCAAGCTCAATTTATTAATCCTGCAATCCTGGGAAGGTATCGATGTTACATAGTTGTTTACAATTTATTAGCATAAGAATTATGAGCCAGGTTAAGTAATGATGTTTGTAATAACGTTTTCCTTAAGCCTCAATTACATTGAGCTTCTTTACGAGCTGTTTATTGGCGAATTTACAATCTGCCTGTAAAGTCGCCCAGTGTAATCATCGAATAAGCTAATAAGCAGGTTGTAAACACTCTACCGAGAAAAGTTAAAAGCCCCTTTACACGCTACACGCCGGCATGTGGGCCTACTGCGTCTGCGCAGTAGAGCGCAGTACCAACCTCCCGGTAAAAAAATGAACTACGTTCCGTCAAAATAGTCGTTGGCTTGTGGCTTCTCAGCGAATGGAAAGTTTTGTGTGTAATCATCAAATCGCAGTAGCTGAATCGCCCGCTTTTAAATTCGCCAATAAACAGTTCGTAAATAAGCTCAATGTAATTGAGGCTTTAATAAAAAGATTTGAGAAACCGAATGCTGGCAATCCAAATTGGTCTCATACAGCAATGACACAATAGTGGACTAGATCAAACATGTTTTCTAACCTTCAAGAGCGTACACTGTAGGAGCATCTTTTCCCAACTTGTAAGCTACCGTTGTTACCAATCCGTGTGATGACTGTACTCTCTGTAATTAAACGAAACAGTACAATCAATATTATTTAGTAGGTATATGGAATGAGAAGATTTAGCGTCTCCAGCTCAGTAACGGAAAGTTGCTACTGGACAGTTACTATCTCAGTATTAGCCTTTTTGCATTGTATTAAAATTCTACACGGGTTCCAACAATACACAAATCACGATAAACTACATTTCCTTCTTATACGTATAATATAATTTTATCATTATTAGTATACCTACTCAATATTATAGTGGTTATTTGAAAAATGTGTAATTTGTTGTTTTAAATAGTTTTCATGTTTTTTTCCATTCACCGTTCAGTTGTCCCTCCGCCAAGCTACCAAAGCTTTTCCCAAAGTAGTCATACACTTACGTATACACAAAATTTGTTTCTTCTTTAATTTCTCAATGATAAAGATGTCAATACGATTTGTAATTTACCAATAGACAAGACAGCAAAGTATGATAATGTTTGTGAATATTACCTTAGTTCCAGTATTGTAAAGGAGAAAGCATCCGCTTCTATAGGTGTTTTTGGCTTGTCCCTCTTTCAAACACATATGACCTACTAATGCTGATTGCTGATTTCCTAAAATCTGCAACAAATAGTACAAAAGTGTTTAGCTAACTCATATATTATTAATGGCATGTAAGTATTTTCAAATATCGGTAAGCTTAGTTGAAATTACATACTATGATAAAATTAGCAATATGTTTTTAACCTTTTTACTGGCGGTAGGTGTATGTATGGCAGTACCTTGCACGCCGCGAATTTTATTGCAAAAATAAAAAATTAAAATCAATTTACGTTGAAAAATAATTCTGTTTAAAATGAATTCTGTTTTAATTCTGAGTATGTGACGATATTCCCAATACATGTCGTTGTGTGTTCAACATATTTTTATGTTTAAAATAATTGATTTACGTTAAACGTTTACGTTAAATCTCGTTTAAAGCGGGACGTCATTTTTGTATGAGCGGCGTTCCGTTTACGGAAAAGTCGGACGTCTTAAGACGTCATTGGCAGCCATCCCGTTAAGATGTTTCATACCCCCATTACCATAGGGATTGCAATACCAAATGAAAATACCAATACCGGTATTTCGGTATTTCCTATTGAATACCGGTATTCGTAAAATCATAGGAAAAAACAGAAATATCTACTAATAAATATAACATAATGTAAAAATATCTTTAAAATATTAATATTTTATAGCATGTGTCATTGCTGGTCACCAAGGATGATGAAGGGCCACGGAAGAAAACCAAACATCGCGTAACACGACAAAAAAAAATTCAGTACACTGTCAATACAGAATATATCGGTATTGTCTAATTTTTAAAACCGGTATTTCGGTATCGAAAAATACTGGGATACCGGTTTTGAAATACCAGATTGCAATTCCTACATGACCATGCCTGATCCTAATAAGATCATATTGGCCTACACAGAGTGAATGTTTGTATTACCAGATTTTTGTTTTTATGAGAAATGGGTGTTAGCCACTTGCTCAAACTATTAGATCCATACTGTGGATCATAGTATGGATTACACAAATTGAAAATCAATACGTGCATTTGCCAGACCCAGGATTCGAACCTGGGACCCACGACATTATAAACCAATACTTATGCCGCTACTTGCTGCAATAATGCCTATATTCCATTCCACAACAAAATTGAGTGAAAAATGTATAGATTAAAAATGTCGTAACATTATCAGAAAGCTAGTCTATGGCAATAAATATAATATATTCCTACCCCGGAGATAGGTATTCCGTCTAAGATTGATCCATCTGCAACTTTTCCATATATTTCTGCACTCGATCTGATCTCTGGTAGTATATTCCGATTGATTTTGAATAATCTAAAAGACAAGAAGACAGACAATAAACGAAATTGCATTTTTTTTTAAAGATTCTGTATTTTTGCAACAAGTTGTCATGGCATTCAACTTAATTGATAATCAGTACAATCAACAAAGCGTTTAGATCAGGGGTAGTCAACCTGGTCTCTACGGCGTTCCAGTTTTCATGGTGGGCGGTAGGGGTTTTAAAAACATTTTCATTATGCTTTCATAAAATTCTGTGACAATTTAAAATTCAGAAAATATACTATTTGTATTTCCCTCGCATAAGTTTAGTTCATGTTACGTAAGTGAAACTAAATAGCGCTATAGTGCTTGCATACAAAGTATAATAAAAATATACATTTAACTACAGTAAGTTGTTTTATAAAGATTTATTCTGCCAAACTTAGTGAAAGTCTGACATAAAGTATTCGGTAAGTAATTATTATTATATGCTTTGACTTGCTGTAACTCTTTATAAATTTTATAAAGTAAAATTACTTCCCTACTTAATATTTCACCATTACTGTGGAACCGGTGGGCGGTTAGAAAATTTTAACAGAGAAAAAAAACTAACAGAGATACAAAAGTGGGCGTTAGGTATAAAAAGGTTGACTACCCCTGGTTTAGATCAACCAACAACAAACTGAGTGATATATATTGCTTGAAATGAATTATTAAATTAATATTTGAATGTTCAATTAAGTTATAGGGAAATGACATTCATAAAACTGTGCAAAAACTACCTGAGTAAGGCTGGGTCCCAATTTAAACTTTCTATATTCATGAGAAGAGTTCTTGATGCATTGGTAACGTCCGTGATATGCAGGCCACCTTTCGGTCCACCCGTCAGGTTCTGAAAAAGTATCCCGAATCAATCAGACGTAGAAGTTTTGAAATTCTAAACAATAAAATCTTAATTTATGTGAAATCACAATAAGTAAATGCTTATAATTATTCTTATATAGCCATAAAAACATAATTTATTAAAAATTAATATAATACTGAGCACGTGTCACATATCACAAAGAAATCTATTATTATTCATGTTTAAATCCAAATTGGAAATCCAAAAGCGATGCCAGTATTTTAATAGTAAAGAGTTGTTTTTTTTACAAAATTCACAACCTATCTAAGGTTCCGTATTTGTCTGTATATGTCTCGGTACAGTAATGAAACAACAGCAGTCTCTCACATATCGGTTTTGCTCAGGCCTTTCATCATTCAGTAAATGCAGGCTCTGATAAAAAAATTGCCGATAAGCAACATGTCAAGAACATGTGGTGTTACTATCATTCAGCGCTTGTGTATGGCTTATAATTTCAAATGGTCTTGTCTTACGAGCGATTACTGAGTCAATGTTGTATGAATACTGTACTGTACCATCAGAAAACAGTCTAAATCAAAGTGATCATTCAAACATAATACGTTATCTACAATGTGTAGATGCTAAAGCCAAATTTTCATTGGTCGAGTTAGTGGTAGAGTACTTTGGCAAGTACCATCCTTGTATCTTTACCAGTGAAGACGTAATTGGTAGATTACTACATTTTGATAGAGTATAATAAGATTGCATGGTAGGATAGTAACTCTGTCACTCGCCTTCTCCCACCTCCTACGATCCAATGTTGCCTTGTTTCAGTATTAAAATATCAGTAGACTGACCAAGAACATGTTTCACCAAAAATAATTAATAATAATATGTATCTTTATAAAAAGTGACCTTTGATGCAATATAATTTTTAGTATTTAAGTATTTTCTACTTCTACAGTATATCTTCTAAAATATCAATAGACATTTCAATACTACGTACGATCACAACCACCACTGTGTCTTATTTAGTCGCGGAATGGTTGATTTTCTCCTTGCGTTAGCTGAAGTGTCGGGGTGTTGGGGGTGTGAGTGATACATAATAATGCCTATCCTCGTCTCACTCGCGACCATCATCCTAAACTTGAGCGAACAAGAAAGAAAAATTCGACCTTCGATGACTCGACTCTTCCATACAATTTGTAATGTGGAAAATAAGTATTCTAGTATTACTCTACCACTAACTCTACCAATGAAAACAAGGCTTCAGCTTGCATAAATTCGGCCGATTGTTGCATTATTTGATTTGTGATAAATTCTATAAAGTTATTCCACTATTTATAAATTTCTATCTTACCCAGACAAGCCAGGTGTCAACAGTGCCAAAATAACACCTGTTATCTTTCACGGCCCTTCTGACAGCTCGCACTTCGTCAATGAGCCATCGTAACTTCGGCGCACTAAAATAAGGGGAAAGGGGAAGGCCACTGGCTTCACTAGACCCGTTTAGGTTTTCTACTAATGATGCCGTCCTGTTGTCATTCCAGGCTGTAAAACAATAATAAATAGATACATTATCTACCCAAATCTAACTCGTTGTGAGTACAATTTATTAGTTTTGGGTTAATCGAGTTTGAAGAGTGAATCCAAATATGTGCGATGTTGGTATATACGGCAGAGTTGAATTACGGGTAGTGATGACTTAGCCGGCTCGCAAATCTAAACTCGTCTCGTCTGCAACATGTCGAATAGGTATGTCAATGTGACGTTACCATTATTCATAAAACACACATTGCCACATAGAGCTCCGCACATTGGTGGAATGCGACATTTTAGTTTGAAAAAAATCTCGTGCTGCTAGCAACAAATCGCACGCGTTTCAGGCTGTGAGTCAAAGCCGCCAGCACGCATACACACGTGCTAGGAATTGGTGATTCCTGTTTAGACGTCAAAGCTCGCCGGTCGCCGCATCCCAACATATCCACATTTCGAGAGGTTACATATTATGAAACATCGGTGCAAAATTCCTAGAAGGTTTGATTTATGGCTGTGCGGCAGACAAGGCGAGTTTAGATGTGCGAGCTGGCTTAGGTGGTTTATAAAATATGACAATACCTGCTAAAGAGAACCAAAAGTACACACTCGTGTAATAAATGAAGGGGAATATAACACAGTTATTATAAATTAGGTTAAAATGCAAAACGGCTTAAAAAGACAGTTTGTTCAATGTTTTATTGGTGGTTTTATTTTATGCAAACGTTTGCAGGATTTTTACGTATATTTACAGCCGGAATTACAAAAGTGTTATGTATCTTGATCCATAAAAATCACCAATAAAGCGTTGAAATCACTGCGACAACACTTTCAAGTTAAATCTGTTGAATGAGATTCGAAGCTGCTAAGTCATTCTCTTAATTTTTTATAGCCAGCATAATCTTCTCCATAAAAGTCTTTAGATGAGTACATAAGACAGAATATAACTTAAAGCGCTGGCTTAGAGCTTAAAGAGCTCAGGATATCTATATTTACTTTAGACTGTTAAGATTATTTTGATGCGATGATATCACGGTAATAATACTAATAGGAAGTAATGTTTTCGGTGGGTTATGCGGAATAGTTTAAACTAATTACTAGAGATTTTTCTTATAAAGAGGCTTAACAGTAATTTCAGAATGTCTTTAGAATGGTTAATTATAGATAAGTTAATAATAGTTGGAAATACAAAACTGCTTTAGTTACATACAAGATACTGTTGTGCGATTTTTACTAATATTAAAATCATCTACATAATGATACAAATTCATTCCCTTTGGCTGCTATGTTTTTAGCGAGAAATGCTACCACTTATAATATTGTTGATAAAAAAATATGTTATTATTACACCCTACCTTTCTTATTGATTGTGTGAGAACAGATTAATTATTTTAACACCAAGCGTACGGGAGACTAATAACAACAACTCGCAGTAGGTTGAATTGAATAGAGGATTGCCTGAAAACTTGCCAATTGAGGGTACATGAATCTACATTCCCTGTTCACACATACAGTTTGTCACCAATACATTTTTTTCTTTGCTCGACTTAGAAGGTTTCTTCGAATGTAATTCTAATAGTTTTGTCAGCGGAAACATATAAAGTTAAAAATAATTTCCCATGAATAAAATTCCGACATTATATTGATTTGATAATTGCCAATAACCTCAGATTATTTACACTTGAATACAGTATTTCTTTATGTTTTGATTGTATTATATTATTATTCAGAATAAGATAGAATAATGATAATAGGTATGTTTAAAATTGATAACACTAATGGCCCAAGTGTATGTAATTAATTGTACTAATTTAATGTCAATTAGAAGTTTTAACAAGAAATAGGTACATACATGGATTTCCCCTTAACTACAATTTCCAATTAATAAATCATTCAAAGTTTCCAAAATAATTTACCATTCTAAGCATTGTGACGTCAACAATGATTGTGTTTAACGTTTCTGGCTGATATTATAAAGAACGATATTGGTTCAAAAGGTTAAAAAAATTCGGTAATGTTCGGTTAAAGCGGATACTGCGGAAAACGCATTTTGAAAATAGCCGATAAACTGGATTATTTGTTAGGTTAACCTAACCAAACCTAACCTAACCTAACCTAAACTAACCCAAACTAACAAATAATCCAGTTTATCGGCTATTTTCAAAATGCGTTTTCCGCTGTATCCGCTTTAACCGAACAGTACCAAAAATTCAGATCACAAAATGTAAACTTGCAACAGATGAAGCTGCAATGCAAAATTAAATGCAGCTAATTTCATTATGAGCTTTAGTAACCTTAGAAACAGGCTCGCATTCATAATGCATCTATATTCATGTAAGATTTTACTTCAACATCTTTGGCTAACGTCGTTTGGATTGATTTTTACAGAAATAATAAAATTGTAGACCATATAATATTTTTTCTGTTACCAATTTGAAAATATCTATTAGGGTGAAACCGGTCTTGTGTTTGTGGTAAATAAGATAAATAAAAATATAACTTAAATATTATTATCAAAGCGTGTTTTAGTATTAGTTGTGCCGGGAGGTATTAGAATGGTGGTGACCGGCAGGCCAAGAATTTATATGAAAAAATAAAACCTAACAAACATCATTATTTATAGACATTTTAAAAGTATACCATAAAGACTTGTATATCGGTTAAGAACCTTAGTTAAGTCACCATGGTTACAAGAGATGGCAGTATATTGTGTATAATATATTAATTTATTTAAAACAACCGACCTGAGCTAATGTAGTGAGTGCAAAGTAAAGCGTGTATACACGCTCATTTTCTATGGCCAACCTTGCACGCACGGATTTGTAAAGGAAAACATGCTTACATATGGCATTGTACAGAGGTTCGCCAGTTGTTTTATCCCAAACTATGGTAGTTTCCCTTTGATTTGTTACTCCTATTGTCATGATATTTTTCTTGTCATAGCCTGTAAAAAAAAAAGATAGCACATCATTATTTACCATGGACTACATATATATTGATATACAGAGCATAATTTGACTGTAAGACATTTTTATTCTCACAAGTGAATGAATATGAAAATAAGTGATACAGAAAGTCATAGAAATAGACCAAACCTCAATAATAACAGTAAACCATCTTCTTTTTGTATCTATATAATATTCTGCAGGAAGGATGGAGCATATTATAGTGATGTATTTATTTTTATGTAATAGTACTTTCAAATTTATTATAAAGATTGTTTGTACAATTCTATATAATATAAGCGTGCAGTTTTAAGCCTATCTTTTCTTATCAAGTATTAATAAGCATGCATAATGAATGGTTGGTAATCCATTTGATAGAGATTTGCTTTATTGCACCATTGTTTTTATCAATCTAATCGTCTGAAATGCAATGCATCTTTATCGCTCATTGTTTCAAACTCCTCTCTAATGGATATTGTTTTATAGGTATCCACTTTCCTTTCTATTATCCATTCATTTGGTTGAAATTTCATGTCCAAGCTGAAGTCAGTATGTACCTACCAGCATTCATTACAATAAACAACTTCTTTTGTAGTTTATGAATGCCATGCTTGTTTCGGGGAAAAATTCTAATTATATATTCTAAGTGTATTTTTGTTTGAATTGCGACTTTCTGTGTTGTGACAGGTCATTTAAAAATACCTATTCTCTAATACAACGAGTAATGGTTATAATGAGCAAATTCAGTCGGTCCCATCTTCCTCGTAATAACCAAGTTCGACTGTATCTTCTAATAAAGCCAGTTTAAATATAAAAGGTGTTTATATGAAGTTGATCCCGCCGTTCTATAACAATATGTCATCACCTTGTAGGGAGATACTGTAGTTTTCATTTTTAAACATATTCTTTGATTATAGTGTAAACAGTATTCTAGCAGAGTAGTGCGAATATGTCATACACACTACAACAATGTGCTGAAATTGTCATAACTTATTGTCATTCAAACAAAATCTGCTGTGCCAACGTAGCGAGATTTTCACAGAAAACATCGAAATCGTAAGGCTCCTGCGACAGAATTTTTTTTTTACTTGAAAGGGAAAGTTTGTGTGGACAAACCAAGAAATCAAGATTTTAAGGAATACAATTTTGATACGCAGCAGTGGTGAAGGGTGGAGGTAGGCTATGGAGATTAGACATAAACAGAGCACACTACACTTTGTCTGGCATACTTATTTGTTTTCATTGAACTAAGAATGGGTTTTTAAAATTTGATTAAACTATGCGTAAACGAAACCATAATGTATATTAAATAAAAAATATTCTTTTGTCTATAAAGCCTCAATTACATTGAGTTTCTTTACGAGCTGTTTATTGGCGAATTTACAATCTGCCTGTAAAGTCGCCCAGTGTAATCATCCAATAAGCTAATAAGCAGGTTGTAAACACTCTACCGAGAAAAGTTGAAAGCCGGTCAACTTTACACCCTACACGCCGGCGTGTGGGCCTACTGCGTCTGCGCAGTAGAGCGCAGTACCAACCTCCCGGTAAAAAAAAGAACTACGTTCCGTCAAAATAGTCGTTGGCTTGTGGCTTCTCAGCGAATGGAAAGTTTTGTGTGTAATCATCAAATCGCAGTGGCTGAATCGCCCGCTTTTAAATTCGCCAATAAACAGCTCGTAAATAAGCTCAATGTAATTGAGGCTTTAAATACATTAGGCTTATAGGTATTATTTTGTGCCACCATATACTAATATGAATTTTTTTGATATGATCTGGAATTTCTAATCTTCCGCAAGATATTCGGTAGTTATTTTTAACTATTAATTATTTTTATTTTAAACTAGCCATGGTTGCCAATACATAACCAATCAAAATATTATTTTTAAAGGATTTTAACCCGCTTCTTTCGGATCAGTTTAGCACAACGTTATCAACTAGAGCTAGACCATAGTTTCTTAACCGGTGGTCCGCGAAAATTTTTGGGTGGGCCGCAAAAATTTTCTGCAGTTCAAAAATAGTTAGTATCCATTTTTAAAAGCTTATATTAAATTTCAAGTAATAAATATCTTACAGAACTCGTGCACCTACAAGGGTTCACAATGAATTAACAAGTCATTTTCGCAATGAATGACATATAAGTAGTCATAAATCATTTCATAGAAGGACGGGGCGTGGTTTAAATAGAAACTCAACATTTGAAGTGGGGTTGTATTATATTTCGACAATTGTTTCAAAGATAGTGTAAATATAAATATTTATTATTTTATTCCAATGTTGATGGTCCGCAAAACATTTTTTGATTTTTTGTAGTCCGCGAATGTAAAAAGGTTAAGAAACATTGAACTAGACCGTGTGACATAGCAAGGAAAACCTAAATAATAGCTACGTACAAGGGTCAATCGGAAAGAAGAATATTAAACTTATTTACCGAGATCTGTCAACTTCTGAATGGCATTTTCGGCGCAGCGTCGTACTGCATCAAGAATGAGTCTGGGATCCTGTTCCGCCCAACCCTCGCGAGGGAACTCTTGAATGATGTCTTCTTGAGCCGATACGAGTTCATCACTGCACTGGCTCTTGAATATCTGAAAGATAAAGATTTGATGTAAGTATTACAAGTAAACAGGTAGATATTATAATTAGGGAGCGGATTTATATGCAACAAAAAACATGATTATATGCATACACATATGCACTTAAAATCATTGAAATATGCATTAAAACGAAAGAAATATGCAGATAAAAATTGACATTTTTATGGAAAAATATTGTAAATACCAACTTCACCCAATATTACCGATAAAAAATTAATAATCTTAAGCAATATAATACAATCACAAAAAAAAACACAAATAATCAATATAAAGTTAATCAATTACTATTTTCAAAATAGTTTGTTTACAAGTACAAATAATTGAACAAGAAATGCAAAATGTAAACTATGGAAACTAAACACAACTTAAAAAAACAGAAACGACATACTTAACTATTCTTAAATACTATTTACAGTTTTTTTGTCCGAAAAAATAAGTTACAATATTTTTTCAATATTCTCTGGCATAAAATTTTCCGCATATCTGTCAGTATTTTGTTTATATGCGGAAAATGATCTCTCAACGTCCACAGAGGTGATAGCGCAAAATTTAAATAAAGGCCTGAGTTGACTTCACTTTTTCTGATAAATTAATGAAATGCTCGGGGATGCCATTAAAAATGCAAATGCATCTACCTGATTTAGTTTTGTTTCGATAAAATTATAAATGCAAAAGCCCAAAATATGCATTTATTAATGAAATAGGGACTAATGTCTCAAATATGCATTTATGTGTAGGTACAATAAAATTTTATTTTTGGATTCTGCGGCCCTAATTATAATACAAAATAATCATTATGTATTAAACATTCTAGCAATAGTCAAAACTCTTTGATATTATTAGAATTTATCTTATAAGAATGACTGTTCAAGTGTGCATTTATCTTTTGGATTAACCAATATTATCTCACCCTTACTGCTTGATAGTCAATACTGTAGTAAAAATGACTACCAAATAAGAAACAAAAACTTGGTGAAGCTAGTAATCGTTAGTAGACAGTTTCATAATTGGTGGACCGAAATGTATGGCTTAAGGCTATACCTCAGTTGAGGCATGGTCTAAAAAGATTGTGCCTAGGCGACGCGCGGATTGTGCAAATGACGCGTGCCGAACGAAATATAATTTGACATAAAAATCCAACATGCGTCCATTTAATGTTCTGTTTATTGTTCTATAAGTAACAATAATAAAATATTCATTGACATGTTTTCTTTTTTAAGTAAATGGGTAACGTTTTTAGTCATCTTTACACGATTTAAGAATTAATACCCCGTCGCCATTACGAAACAAATTGACGTGTTCACAGCTCGACTTTCGTTCTCCGATTGCCAGCGAGTCCAAAATTTCGTCGCACCTATAGTTGAAAATTATTTGCCGTTTCACTGAACTTAATAAAAAAAGTGATAAAGCTTAATATGTGTGCTATGTTCTGTGAGTGGTAACTAAGAACATCATCATTTTTTAATAGAATTCTTAAAAACTAGTTTTTCCCCCCATGAAAAACTACTTGGTACGTCTGACAGTCGAAAAATAATGTTAGGAAAATTTTGGCACGCGTACCTACGAAAAAAGGTTCGCCAACCCTGTTATATGGTACGTACATGTGCGGTGACCATATTTGGTTGGCAAAAATAGAAATATTTTTCCGAAAAAAATCCAGGTTGGGGTTGGGATCGAGGGGATCGAGACTATATTATTTTAATTTCTATAATTTATTTGCACATCTAATAAAGATAAAATAAACGATAAAAGTAGGTTTATCACAGGAAAAATAACTTATTAATCTATTCTGTGGTTATATTTAAAAAAAAAAAAAACTCAAGGACACCTAGTATAAAGAAAGGACTGTCATCTTAATATGTATTATAATATAAATAACCGAAAGTATATGATGAGCTGAACAGAATGAAGAAACTTCTACACATAATATAAGTAAGATCAAAGTCTATGAATATGACGTAATATTATAATGCTTAGTCAGTGAACCTGATAATTCACACTATTGATTTTCAAGGAGATAAACATAAAACGGCCTATTTTTCCAGTTTGATGCATTACTTCCATGCTGCTCAAAATTATTATTTATTAGTGGTTCGTAATATATTGATTATAATATTAAAAACACACGTATTGCTTACATTTATGGAATACTATCAGTAAATTAACTGCATTCAAATATAAACAACATATTATCAAATACATATACATTTCTGAGTATTCAGGGCACGAAATGGAACGGAACGCACCGAAGTGCCGTTCCGGCTTGTGAAAATTGTAAAATTATCGCTCCGTCTCGTGGAAAAAATAATATGTTGACCGTCTGAGCTAGATAGGCCATATAATAGAAAATCTGACACACTTATTTTTATAAAATACACATACGATTTTATAACTATGTAAATATCTTCAGAAAATTTGTCGAGCGCTCCGGTTCGTAAACTTTTCCATTTCGAGAGCTGTGGGTATTATAGTATGGAAGTTGTGTACCTACATAATATGAGTAGGTTTAAAAACAAACAGGCAAATCCCACGTACTCTCGCGACTCTCGTGGTGCAGTGCGTAAGGCTGTAACGTAATTTATTCAAGTACCTTAGAATAAATACGTTTGAACATTTTAATGGCAACACTTTGCCTCGGAAATTAAACGTTGTTAACATGGCCGACTGCAGCGGAATCAATTTTTAAGTTGGTATCTCCTGCGCGTGGGTAGGCGATTGTGTGCGCGTGGATCGTACGGTAGTCAACATCCTGAGTGCAACGAGGAAAGTCCTGTTTTGAACGAAGCGTGCGTGCCAGGTTTCGGACGCCTGAACGCACCGAAATGGCGGACGCACTCACACTGTATTTATTGTATCACTTGTCTAGAGGATTAGATTCCTGTTTTTTAACCATTAATAACTCCCCACAGAAACTCTAGTTTTGTTGTGTTAGGCATGGCATTTGTTCGATTTAAATTGTAACTCTTTATTAATATACTTTGGCGGTTGAGCCGCGTGTTACTTGTTTCAATAAATTTCATAGTGTCCGATCTCGGAACCTAAACGATTTTATTATTTCATTCTTTGCCCTGTTATGTCCCCCGTGTTTTGGTAAACACAGTTGGAGGAATCAAGGCGAAGTGGCCCTTTCTAATTTACAATATAATTAATTGAACATTCTAAGGTGAAGTACTGGGAGCTTGAACTATTTTGAACATACATCATGGTATCCACGACCTTCAGATAAGTAGGTATTATTTCTCACAGGGATGGGGATTCATATGCTATACCGCTGTTTGTTATATTTTTTGAGCTAGTCCGGATGTGATAACATTATAGGTACACACACACATGTATTTTAATATTGCTAAAGCATGGGTGAATTATCTAGTCGTTACAAGGCGCTGACCTTCCATCCAGACGTCGGGGTTCGATCCCGGTGAGAACACAATATTTTTATGTGATTTTCTCAAAACCTGGGTGTTTGTGATTGTTTCACTTCTATTAATAAATACGCTACTGTCATTGGTCCTCTAGGCCTGTTAAAGTTTTAAAAAGAATATAATTGAGATATGCAGACATAAGTAGTTTTTCAGATGCATATAAGTCTAATTATATTAATAGAGTGTACCTATGTTATATAGTTACATCCACGGTGGCCGCGCGGCTTCAGCGATGGACTATCACGCCGTGGGTCTCAGGTTCGAATCCTGGGTCTGGCAAGTACACATATTGTTTTTAAATTTGTGTGTGAGTCAGGGTATGGACCTAATAGGTTGAGCAAGTGGCTGACATCCATTTATCGTAAAAAACAAAGTCTGTTAATACAAACCTCTACTCTGTGGAGGCCCATATGATCCTATTAGGATCGGACATGGTCGAAAAAAAAATATCTATGTACAGAGCCATGTCGATTATTTTGTATAATTTAAAAATACCATACCTCACATTATATTACGCGGGATTTGAATCTGTTATCACTGGATTCGCGCTAATGTGTTTTACCAATTAAGCTACGGGCGCCCTATCTAATTACGACGAAATTAAGCAGTAGTAGTTTTTAGATGAAATTCTAATCAAATTGCGATAATTTCTGACTATAGGTTTTTGTGTTTTAAATCAAGGTATCAATTAAGTGCCCTAATTAAAAACCTAAATCTTGTGAATTATTCGTTGGATAAAAGAAACAGTTTATAAAAATAACAATTTCTTTTGATTTGATTTGAAGATTAGAAAAAATAATAATTACAGCTGTGCATTTAAAAAATGAAAATAGACACTAACTTGATTTTAAACAACACATTATAATAAGTCGGTATATCTAACTATTAACAATTTATATTAATTTGTATTTATAATATATCGCGTTAGTAAATAATTTTAATAAAAAAAAAAAAAAACACGAAAAATATTTTTAAACTTTATGGCGGTAAAACAACTGAACTCAACTGTAAAAACCAGAGATTATTTTAAAATTTATAAAGATATGTTGCCAGGCTGAAAACATTTCCTTCCAGATATTTTTATAACTTAATTAATACTCTATAACTACAACTCAATTTGTTTTAAGATTATTGGTTTTCAGCTATTCTCTCGACCTCTTCTTTCGATGTAGTAAGAGGTATTTATAAATAACGGCGAAATATCTCAAACACAATTGCCCTGGATCCAAATACACAATAATATGTTAATTTAGAAAGAAAGTAAGGTGTGAAATAGCACCGTTCGCCAAACATGAAACAGGTCTCAATACACCGTTAGCATACGTGTTTAATTATTCTGCAATTTACTGACAATAAGATTAACGAGATAAAAAAACTAATGAAAAAATGTACACTTACCACGAATCGAACAGATTTTGTCCCCTCGTCAATGACTCCAACTAGGGGGCGGTTGCCGTCCACAGACTCCATTCTTTTGACTGAAACAAATCAAATTCAACAATTAGTATAAGAAACACGCACAGTAACGATTAATGAATGATAATTTTAAACGGTCAAAGTGCTTAGACGGATGCGTCATTAAAATTGCAATGACAATCAGTTTATGAAATAAAATGAGAATTCCATAAGGAAACAATTAATATAGTAATCAATGGGGAAGAGAATATTACTGGCATGATTTTAGCCGCAAACGCACCTGGATGTTCGAAAAATAAGCCGGCGACATTTTGTAAATTAAAACCATTAGATAGGTATCTACCTATTCTACTTGTCAATAATAACAACTTTCTAATGTCAAAAATCCGATTTCATATCTAATTAGTGCAACCTGTTTTCGGTTGGAAGTCACAATAATATGCAGCTGACTTTGAAAGAGCAAGACGGGCAGATAAACAAAACATAATAGGTAGGTATTACAAGTTGGTCACAAACAAAATTACCACTCATTTAATTTTACAAAATAATGTAACAAAGTTTTTTTCCACAGTGATTTTCTTCCGGTGTGCCAAAGGGACTTGCAGGGGGGGGGGCGAATTAAAGTCTGAACTTGTCCTGGGCAATAATTCATAGCCATGCCACACTAGTCGTGTTTCATATAAAGTAGGTGAGACTGTTTACAAGAGTTTAAAATATATATTTTTTAATCCTAGCAACGTAACTATTGATAGGTATATTTTAAACGCCAAACAGCGGTTTATCGCAAAGACGAAATTCTCGAAAGAATACCTCCAAACCTATTAGATCGGGCACAAAACACATTCAATACGCATTGTCAATTATCATTCCACCTTTAATGAATTGAAAGTGCTTCAACGTATAAATTTTTGGTAGACAGTTGGATTTTATATATCTCGCTGGCACAGTGTTGTCATGTATACTGAAATTTCAGTAGATCTACTGATATTTTTTGTCAATATACCTACTTACTGAATTTTTGATTTTTTTTTTCGAAATTCAATAAATCTACTGATATTTGTGTTTCTCGATAATTGTAAGTTTACTGATGATTATTATAATAATAAACTTGAAATGATTTACGCACGACTTTTTTTATGTGTTACACTTCTAAATTGACGAATAAAGCATTGTAACTCTACCCAAGAGCGCCATTTTACCCATTAATATCATCATTGTTTACAATAAATTAATATTATTAGTTATTTTTATTCTTATTAGTCTTAAATCATATCTAATATACATTTTTCAAAATCTACTGAAATTTTAAATTTTGACTTGGAAACACTGCGCTGGCACTCGGAGACCGAACGTCGAGCTGTGAACACGTCAATTTGTTTCGTGACGGCGACGGGGGTATTTTTAAATCGTGTAAAGATGACTAAAAAACGTTACCCATTTACTTGAAAAAGAAAACATGTCAATGAATATATTATTATTGTTACTAATATAAATAAATACAATCAAAAGAAATGGAACGAATGGCCTCAGTCGCCCAAAAATCACAACGCGATGTATCGCAGCAAAATTAGTGAGGTAAAGAGAGTAATTAATGCTTTATAACTTTGCACTCCGGCGCTAGGATGAAAATGATGTAAGTAATATATTCTAAAAATATATATTTGTAGATATATAAATCTACTAAATTATTTATTAATAATTATTACATAATACATGTGAATATAATTTGATCTGATTTTATGCGAGGTAATCAGGCAAAGAGGCGTATCAGTGTAGTAAAAAGTGCAAAGTTATAAAGCGTATAATCTAGTAGGTATTTCGGATAATGCAGCATCTACCTAATAAATTGGTACGCATGAAATGACGAAACGTAGGTACATAGCGCTGTTATAAAATGTTGAATGAACCATGAAATTTGCCCCCAATGCTGTTATCTTTTTTATTACTTAAATGTAAAAAAATATTTGATATGTTTAAATTAATACGTCATCGCGCATCGTAAATGCCAAAAATAAAACCGGTAAAGTGATAAAAAGCTGGTTTATTTATAATTTGTTTTATCAATTCCGTTATCGGAAATTATTATCACAGCTACCCACCGGGCGACTCTTCAAAATTCCATTGCCTACTACTCTACTACTCTACTACTCTACTACTATAGGCGATTGGGTCCTATTTGGAGCCGTACGTTTTATGTACTTATCTAATAATGTAACGGCAAGAAATACGATGGTTTTAAATTAGTTAATAATTTCTCGGCAAGACAATTACAGTCATACGATTCTTGGAAAAATGCAACCGAGGGAACTCAAGGTCTGTGATGCAACCCATTGCCCACTGAAGAAGGAAGCCGATACATTACACGACTGGTCCTACTTTTCGCCCCTCTCGTTGTCTATGGATGACCTGTCATTGTCTATATATTGCTCATACTGACGCGTCTGTCGTGTTCACTTGTCGGAGTATTCTTAGTTTCAGATTATTTTAACGTATCTTGGAGACCTTGGAGTTCATCTGATTTAATGGTTATGTGTTATTAATAATTGGAAGTGACGATCAAAATATGTAAACTTCTTCTGTGTATAATAATATCATATTACACTAGGACGTTTGTAAATGTGTCAGTCGATTCTAAACGACAATAACTAATAACTTATTTATACTCTTCAGTCATTGTAGAATACTAAACTCTGCTTGCTAGTACGTTATCAATAAATAGTATGGCAGTGGACCACTCGTTGATTGTGCAAAAAGTTATGCTCAGGCTTTATTAATCTAAAGATGGCGGTGTGCAACTCCATTATGCATTCAAGAAGATTGCCATCATGAGTGATGGAAGTACGAACGAATCTCGTTTGTTTAGTGGAAGCCAGAGGCAAACAAATTTTGAAAATAGCCGATATCCTGTATTATTGTTAAGTTAGGTTAAAATTCTTGAATTATTCATGAATTCTTGCCGAAATTGGCTATGAAAATTGTCGCTGTTCCCGCCTGGATTCCAGTAAACAGACTTATACCGAATAATTTACATAATTATTATAGTTAATCGAATAAAATTAGCAAATGTGCAGTCTTTTTTTAAATTAACAGTTTCGGACGGAATTTCTGCCATTATGGGCAGTGTTGACCTGTGTTTACCTGATAACTATCTTAGATTTCTTTTATTTTGTTAAGGGGGGACATGCTCGTCGAAGGTCAAAATTGAGTTTTTATTGTATTTTCAAACCATGATCCTGGACACTCTTTAAACGCTGTAGATAATCTATTTATATAATTTTGAAGCCTTATTATCCTTTATACTTATTTTAAACATTTGATGACTGCATGAAGTATTTTTGTTACATAAAATAGTATTCTTTTAAACCTCTCGCTCTAATGTTTTAGAATATAGTCATATTTCGGTACATAACTGTGCAGTGGTGTTAAAATTTTTTACATTTATTAATTTTTAAACGCATTTATAAAACCATTAGCATAATTTATTACGAGATAATTTTTGTAAAATATTCACGATAAAAAATTATATTGATAATCTCTGTGATCCCAAATTTGACAAGAATTAGACATTTCATTATTCAAAAAATCGGCAATATTAAACATTTGAAGATGATTCTAAAGATACGTATTATAAGCTATGTCTTTGACCATTCAAGTGTGATAAACATCTTATGAATAATGATTGCTTTATAATAATTATTGACCTAAGAATAAGGTAGTGTTTTTTTGAAATACGCCATTTCTTTTGTCATTCCCTAGTAGTTAAGCTACAACATACGGCCGTAGCCATAAATTGACAAACTCTAATTAAAGTAGGGAGTAAAATTATGTTAACGCGCGTGTTTGAACATGTACCTAACTGAATTTTTTCAATTTTTTTTTTAAACGGTACATGTTCAAACACGCGCGTCAATATCATCTTACTCCCTACTTCAATTATAGTTTGTCAATTTATGGCTACGGCCGTATGTTGTAGCTTAACCACTGGGGAATGACAAAAGAAATGGCGTATTTCAAAAAAACACTACCTTATTCTTAGGTCAATAATTATTATAAAGCAATCATTATTCATAAGTTGTTTATCACACTTGAATGGTCAAAAACATAGCTTATAATGAGTATCTTTAGAATC
Organism: Rhyacophila brunnea; assembly: GCF_057557595.1. Taxonomy (NCBI): domain Eukaryota; kingdom Metazoa; phylum Arthropoda; class Insecta; order Trichoptera; family Rhyacophilidae; genus Rhyacophila; species Rhyacophila brunnea. The sequence continues at coordinate 12,333,712 of NW_028233068.1, read as the reverse complement.
ATCTTCAAATGTGTTAATCTTGCCGATTTTTTGAATAATAAAATGCCTAATTCTTGTCAAATTTGGGATCACAGAGATTATCAATATAATTTTTTATCGTGAATATTTTACAAAAATTATCTCGTAATAAATTATGCTAATGGTTTTATAAATGCGTTTAAAAATTAATAAATGTAAAAAATCTTAACACCACTGCACAGTTATGTACCGAAATATGACTATATTCTAAAACATTAGAGCGAGAGGTTTAAAAGAATACTATTTTATGTAACAAAAATACTTCATGCAGTCATCAAATGTTTAAAATAAGTATAAAGGATAATAAGGCTTCAAAATTATATAAATAGATTATCTACAACGTTTAAGGAGTGTCCAGGATCATGGTTTGAAAATACAATCAAAACTCAATTTTGACCTTCGACGAGCATGTCCCCCCTTAACTGTCAATCCATGGAACTGCATTGTATTGTTGTTTTTATTTAATAAAACGCAATTTTTTTGTAGTACTTATTCCACTTTTAATTAATATATTAGGACCGGTTTCGTCCGCCTCAATGTAACTATAAAAAACTATATACTACTAATGTAACTATAAAAAACTTTTCAATATAACATTTTACAACACACAAAATTTGAATTCAATACTGGTGAATACTAAAGATAGATTAGATAAACTTAACCAAAGTGGAATTTATTTATTAAGTTGTGACTCTTGTGATGCCAAATATGTTGACGGGACGTTCTTTTAATACTAGGATCAAAGTAGCCTGTGCCAAAAATGGTAATGCATCTTCAGCTTTTGGAAATCATTTAAGTTTAAATAATCACTCTTTTAATATCAGTAAAAATTTTAAAATCCTGCATTTCAATGAAAAATCTATAAAATTGGATAAACAGGAAATCCTAGAAATTAATAGGTATAAATTTTTGGCCAATTCTAATTTGTTAAATGATCAATTATATTTTGTGTCTTCTCCATTGTTATACCCTATTTAATATTTGGGATTGTCATAACATAACTTTATATATTGTACATTATTTATTATTTTAATTTTTATTTAATTTTGACTCATATTTTGGTTGTATTTGTTTTTTTATTCGATCTCACTTCAATTGATAATATTGTTTATTTTATTTTTTATAAAATTTTTATTGTAAATTTTGACTGATTATTTGTTGATATTAATGTTATTGTAAGTGTAGATTGTTTCATATTTTGTGGTTTGTTAATATTTTAAATAATTTGTTTAATGCCCCTGACGTAGTATGAAATATTGATGTCCAACCTCATTAGTTTTAAATTAATATGTTATTGGGAAGGTATTATTGGACGGATAATTATTTATGTACCTATTGTTATATTATTTCTATCGCTTTGAATTTTGCTTGATAAATATTGTTTTAAAAAAATGTATTCAGTTGAAAATGTCTCACTGAGGCGGACGAAACCGGTCCTAATATATTAATTAAAAGTGGAATAAGTACTACAAAAAAATTGCGTTTTATTAAATAAAAACAACAAAACTATCTTAGAAATAGAGGGCATGAGTTGTTTATTCTTCCAATGTGCAGAACCAACCTGTCACTGGTAATGCCAATTGGGGGGCAATAACTGTGTTCAACCAAATTGCTTCAGGTGTTGATATATTCCACTTGCGTGAGGGTGAGTTTCGGTGGACGCTATTATACAAATTCTTAAAATGGGGTCTCCTTAGCAAACTCGGTGTACTTGTTTGAACTTCTTTAGGTATAATTTTATTGTATTTTTAATTTATTTATTTTTAGCATATTGTGGACATTACAAATTATAAGTTTAAGACGTTCACAACATGACATGAAACATTATTATAAAGAAGGGGAAAACGGTAATAAAAGCGATAAAAATGAAAATATAAAAAGAGAACACAATATAATTGCACATCTATAGAAGTTCAAAATACACAGAGTTTGCTAAGGAGGCCCTATTTTAAGAATTTATAAAATAGCGTCCACCTAAACTCACCCTCATGCAAGTGGAATATATCAACACCCGAAGCAATTTGGTTGAACATAGTTATCTTATCAGTTATCACACTGCTTTTGTACGTTTATATTATGTTATCTTTTTATATTTTCATCTTTATCGCTTTTATTACTTTTTTCCCTTCTTTATAATAATGTTTCATGTCATGTTGTGAACGTCTTAAGCTTATAATTTGTAATGTCCACAATATGTTTTAAATTTTTTTTTTTAAATGTCACAAGGGTTCCGTCAAACAAAAAAGGTTGAGAATCGATACTACGATATTCTCTGATTCACTAGTGAGAATCGGATTGATTTGATATTGTGTAAAATAAATATTGGCTGTATAATATGCCCAGCCCGATATCGAACTTTGATCCCAGGTAACGCGTGTAGATATGTGATTTTTGAGACAGTGCGCTACGTAATCGAGCAAATAATATCAACGTGTACAAAGTACACAACAGTAGTAATTAGACACCGGATATCTGGAGTCCTTTTTTTTGGGACGGACTCGAATATTACAACATTTTTTAATTAAAAAATGCGTTAATAATTTATGGAACCTATGTTTTTCAGAAAAATAAGTTGTACGATGTAGTAGGTACAATGAAATATGAAATAAATGATATTGATAATATGTGCAAGAGACTTTATCGATACTTAATTATATAGAAACGCTGCTATTAGTAGGTAGATATACTATACTATTTAGAGAAATTAATGAAGCGCTTACGTATAGAGTGGAAAAATTAGTTGTTAATAGTAATATCTATAATATTTAATAATATTCCACTTTTTATATACATACCTATTATTGTAATCAAAGTTTAAAATTTCTACTAAACTACTTTTATTTTCACTATCAAATAACAAATCACACTTGCTCCCATAATGAGAAGGACCTGACAGCTAGTGTATTATTAAAATCGTACCAAATCTGAATGATTTCGTATATTATGTTGATACTACGAAAATATATAATATGAAAACATATTATTATATTATATGGATTTATGGATGGGTAAAATGGGGAATATCGGACCTATGTGGTTAATGAAACCCTTTAGAAAAAGTTTCGTACGAAAGATACTTCAAATCGTACTTTTGTGTTTCAAGCAAGTGGTTGGACATATTGAGATATTCAATTTTAATATATAGGTACTGATGTTGTAATGTTTTTTTGAAATTTTATAGGCCATTTTCAAAAACTTTATATTCATCATGCAAAATATGTAAGTACATGCGTTTTCTGTTAATTGCTACTCCCTAATACTATAAATTATATATCATAGTATTATTTCAATGAAATATATAAACCCGATATAATTATTTATTTCGGAAGTTATCAAAATGATACAATCATAATTAGTCGACATTGATACATTGTGTATATATAGTACCTAATACCATTGATAATAAATTATTTTATCAAGAAAATATTAGATATAAATAGGTATAACACAGTTGCAGTGCCTACCATTTGCCTTAACAAGTTGACCTTGGTTCTAATAGTTCATTGATTTATCCAATCTGGGAGTTCACACATGAAACTATAATTTGATGTTATAGTAATATGGTAGAAAAAACAAAAAAAAACTTAACCTGCGCGTTTATTAACTGATCTACGTATTTTCTTAAAATCCGAGATCACTTCAGTTTTAACGATTATGGATTATAGCTTAAAATTGTTTATTTGTTTTTATTTAGTGAGTAGGTATATTTTGTGATATTTCACATTAGCTGGTTCCATTGTTTACGGAAAATGACGATTTAACGGGCTTACCTATTGAATGTATTAATAGTATGTAATATATTCATTACGGTTTTTTACAAACACTTCAGATAATCAAAATTTGTTTTTTACTTGATCCTTTACTAATAGGTAAGAAGGTTTAACAATCTTTTATTATGTCAATGTGCATTTACGATCGGTGAGTGCGCATAGTGCACGAAGAAGCCAGAAGGCCATAAGCCAGAAGGCATAAGCCGGGTCGTAAATAATGACTAATAGAATACCTAGTACAAAACATAAATCAATTAGAATTTATTGATTAATATTTTTGCCACTCGTACCCGTTAGATATAGGGACCATTATACCACTTTCCTCTAGAAGGTGTATAAGGTACTTTTAAACACTTTGTACATTTTGCATTTTTGTTTATTGTTATTAAATCTTAGTTGATATTATTCTTTTGACTTATTAACTTAAAAATAACAACAATGGATGAAATATAATATTCCTAAATATTATAATATGTCACATATATAATATTGTGTAAGTATATAATATATAATTATCAAGCCTCGATAGCGAAGGCTGCGTGACTAGCAAATGCACTTACGACCTATGTAAACCTGCCGCTTTGTAATTTTATTCTTGTAAATCCACGGTATTATAGATGGTTGCACTATTATATCTAAAATGTAAACATAAATTTATATGCAATATTGGTATATACTACAGCTGATGATGATACATACTATCGTATGGAAAATAATTCATTTTTAAGTTGTGGGTTTCTTGTACGTATCATGCGACAAAAGCAATAAAATCGTCTTCAAGTTTTTGTCATTGGTCGGGAACCTTTTTTGATACATACACCTACGGCAGGTGAATTTTAAACACAGCAAATTTTTCACAGTTTTGAAGTTACGCTATTTCTTAATGTATATAAACCAGTCATTTAATAAATAAGGACAAATATCACCAACAAGTTAGTTCAAGTAAACAATCGACTCCCACGTCCTCTATACTTAATTGACTTTTTATGCAATAATATGTACCTACCTATATTTTGTACTGTTATTCAATTGAAAATGTCCATTAGGATAAAATCGGTTGAATATCAACATTATGGAATAAATGTGGAAAAAGTACGAAAGTACATATTATAAAGTGTTTTAATGAAATATGTATCTAGGTACCAGTCGTTTTATGTGATGAATAGTTCTTTACACTTTATAATATGTAAGTATTTAAATCAAATACATAATATAATCATATATCAGATAATTTCTTTTTAATAACAACATTTAAATATAATGCTAATTATGTCGAATGGCCACCTAATCGGCGCGCCTTTAGCGTACAATGTATTAAATGGGACGGCGGGACTTTTTTTAATGTTACACACCTACAAACTTACCTGTAGAATGGCCAAAAATGGAACTACGAATTACCATAGGACGCCATTTTGAAAATTTCATTCGAATGTCAGATTTTGTCCAGTTACTAGTCTTGATTGGGTAGTTTTCGACAATGGCTCCATTTTTTTTGTAGTACTTATTCCACTTTTAAACTACGAACTACCATAGGACGCAATTTTGAAAATTTCATTCGAATGTCAGATTTTGTCCAGTTACGAGTCTTGATTGGGTAGTTTTCGACAATGGCTCCATTTTTTTTGTAGTACTTATTCCACTTTTAATCTATAAATTAGGACCGGTTTCGTCCGCCTCAGAGGGACATTTTCAACTGAATCTTCCCTTGTTCAGTTGAAAATGTCCCTCTGATGCGAACGAAACTGGTCCTAATTTATTGATTAAAAGTGGAATAAGTACTACAAAAAAATGCGTTTTATTAAATTAAACAACAATAAATATTAACGTAATACAATGACTAAGTGAAAATCTGAAGCAATATTATATTGCAAAACCTTTAGAAGAATGCAATTACGGCTTACGCAATACATAATATTATAATAGTAGGTTCAAACGAATATTTTCAGGGATGTCTCGCATCTTCAGATGTACGCCACTGGTATTTTGAAGATGAAATTTCTTACGATCGATTTGATGAAATTCTTCAATGTCAATAGTTTATAATCAAATAGACCAGTTTGGGCAGAGCATCTTCAAAATACTTAAATATCTAAAGAAATAAACAAGTAGGTATGTGACTTTTTTATCGATATGTAGGTACGGTATTGTTGCTTGTAATACTAATAGGTATCAATATGATACATTTAGAACATAAAACGGGTCAGCGGACAAAATCTTCCAATATTTGTATTTATATTAGTGGTAGGTACGCAAAAGCTATTCGATATTTAATTATGAAAAAACATATTCTACACGCATTTTATAAAAATGGTTTACCATTACTTACCTGCAATAAAACAAACCATCAATTTTGTAATGCGATCTTTTTAATTGCATTTTGCGAATTTGAATTCGTTTGTCGTAGCCGCAAGTCGCGTTATAATATTGGCAAGACGATTATCTTAATTACAATAATTACCATCGCACCTGAGCTGCCAGAAAAAACAACTGACAAATTGTAGAAATCCATACTAAGAATCATTTGGGCAAAAGTCTCCTTAGGATATTGGATCGTCCACCATTTTAATGTGTTTTTTTATGGGTTGACGGTTAAAAACTTGAAAGATCCGGCCTTTAGTAGTAATAATAAATATGTATTAAAATAATACTAAGACGTCCGACATACGCACAATATGTAATTAATTACGAATTAAAAATTGGATATCCAGGTGTCTACCTTACGAATTCGATGCTTCAAACTAGCGGCAGACATTATTATGGCAACACTGTTATGCAGTTGAAAATAAAAATAAAACATGCATGACCGAATGACCTTCTAGGTATGGATGTAATTGGACGCAACTAAGTTAAAACAGCGACGATAAATTCTTATCGTTCGGCAGGTATTTATGACCATAATACCAGTGCTCGAAATGTAAAATTTTACAAACCGGAGCGCTCGATAATATTTCGAAAATATCAATACTTATATTTAGTATTATAGTATGTTTTTTTATTTATAAAATAGAAACACTTCTGGTTTTAGTATCTATTCAGAGTTCACAGAGATTAATCAAAAATAACAGAGAATACTTCAAACGGTACACGAAAACAGATTAACAAGATAAGATGACTCGCTCGACCAAATAACCAGATGAACTTGCCAAAGGATTAGTTCAGTTAAGGTAGGTATCACATTTGACAACTAGAAACCACACGTATCACTAGAAACGAATTTCGATAATGTAAGGTGCTTAGTTTCAAAATAGAGGACCTGTACGATCAAAAGGGTCAGAGCTAATCAGACAAAGCTGACTGGTTGTAAGACTGTGAGAAATACCAATTACGGAGAACATAGAGTTAAATCCTAATCTGTCTACATAGCGCTTACGGCGTCCAATCAATGGGCCGGACCATCTATGGGTCTCTTTTCGAAGTCACGACGCTACAGTATCTAATTTTATATATAGGTAGTCTACAAAAATAAATTGTATTGCTTTATAATTCACGAACCGGAACATAATATTTACTTTTCCACGAGACGGAGAAAGAGAAATTCGTGTCCATTTTGAGTCCTGCACAATGCCCCATTCACTCACACGTCATAGTATATTAGTATATACCAGTGGCGAGGTTGGAGGTAGGCTGTTAAGATTTGACATGAATAGTACCTACACACTAAACTTTGTAATACTTATTTGTTTGCGTTGAACTTAGAATTCAATTTGAATGTATGGTGCTGTTTAGTAAATCAATTAAACCCTGCCCAACCTCAAACATAATAGGTTTGGTATGCTATGTGCGATTTAACAAAAATAGTGGACACCTTTTCAGTCATATTTATTTATTTTTGTTGAATTGAGAATAAATATTACACATGTTGTTGGTTAGTTTTTTTTTAAATTCATTAACGGCCCACATGCTCGTCGTAGGTCAAAATTGAGTTTTTATTGTATTTTCAAACCATGATCCTGGACACTCCTTAAACGTTGTAGATAATCTATTTATATAATTTTGAAGCCTTATTATCCTTTATATTTATTTTAAACATTTGATGACTGCATAAAGTATTTTTGTTACATAAAATAGTATTCTTTTAAACCTCTCGCTCTAATGTTTTAGAATATAGTCATATTTCGGTACATGAATGTGCAGTGGTATTAAGATTTTTTACATTTATTAATTTTTAATCACATTTATAAAACAATCATAGATTAATTTATATTTATACACAGATATAAAATTGCACAAAAAATGGCTATGGACAGGGACTTCCGCTCTGGACTCTTCCGGTCAAACCAGGATGGCTGGCAACCCTAGCTAATACGGATATGCGGAACAAAACATTATTATAGAATGATATAAATGATTATCATATTACATCACATATCATTTATTAGTTAATATTTTCTGTCTTGTTTGGAGCAAATAGGCCTCGACAGAGTGAAGGTTATATACTTATCACAAAAATAAGTTAACCGCAAAACACATTGGATTCTTGCTCTTGACAAGACACAAACGGTTTAGTAATGGCAGACCTTCTGTAGGAATGCTATTCAAACCTGAGATTAACCGAAATGCTCGATCACATTTTAACACAACAATTTAAATAATACCATTTAATGAACGGTACCTACATCACATTCTAATTTGCACGGAAATCCAAAAATATTGGTACCTACTTACCTGATTTTTTTTACAAAACTAACAAGCCAACAATATTATGAAAAAATACGATAATTGTCACTGGTTTAAGTCACAACCAATATTGATTATAATTACTAATGAGATATCTGTAACAAGAAGAAATAACAAGTTAACATACTGTAATTCAGTGATTCTCAACCAGTTCTGCGGAAACCTGTGAAACTTTTTTGTAAGAGTAAGCCCATGTCCGATCCTAATAAGATCTTATGTGCCTCCAATGAGTGGAAGCAGACTTTGTTTTTACGTGATATGGATGTCAGCCACTTGCTCAACCCATTAGGTCCATACTCTGACTCATACAAAAATTGAAAAACAATATGTGTACTTGCCAGACCCAGGATTCGAACCTGGGACCCACGACGCTATAGGCCGATGCTTAAGCCGCGCGGCCATCGTGGGTGTGTAAAAGTAAACAAAAATTAATATTCAAGGTCAATGAAGAATTGTGAAAGTTTTGCTTCGTTAAATTCGTGTTATAGTTATTATTGAAAACTGTTAAATAATAAAACGCATGTGTATGTATGTACACGCTTTAACTATATATATGAAATACAAAATCTTTGTAAAATATACATATACACAACGCTTGTTTGCAACCAGTATTCCAGACGTAAAGTGAGTATGTTTGGTATTTCTATTTTACCCGTGGCCATTGCCACAAGGGTGGGGCTGACAGGGCTTTAGCCTGGGGGCCGGGGATCAAGGGGGGCCCGGCGTGGCGGGAAGACCAGATAACAGAGATAAACATACATCACAAATTTGTTCTAATAGTAAAAAAGTCGCCTGCGTCGCTACTATACTTCTTGACCATTAAATTTTAAAAATAATTTCGCGAAGGTGTGATATAATTTTTTGATTATTGTGTATCGATACTCGACAACTCCACAATTCAAGATGATACATTAAAATACAAAAAACGCTAATAATACACTGAATAGGTACCCTTAATTTTAACTTAAACACCACTGTCTTTAACCATAGCGATAGGTAGAGGGGCCGCTGAACCTAGTCTCATGGCCCGCTTCAAGATGTGGGGGCCATGCCCATGGCCATACTGTGTCAGTCAGGTAGAGGTACCGCGAGATTTCATAGAGTTCCTCCAACCAAAAAAAGGTTGGGAACCACTCCTATAACCGGTCGGCCTTAATAAGTAGGTACTTAACAAAGAGTGCATGAATGATTATGTAGACATGCGTAAATTGAAGGTTTTTACACTTCACTAATCCATAGGCGTTCAATCGTGTTACATAAATCAGAATTTTTCGTTATAAAATTTTCCATAATATTGTGGGTCATAATATGTAATATGTAGGAATGTCATATAGAAAAAAAATGTCAATACACAGTATCGGTATTGTATCATAATAAAAATATTACTATCAAAAAATAACCTCTCAGGAATCTTCAAAGATCTTTTAGGTCCATCAAGATAATATACTTATGATTTCTCGACTTTTTTCGTTTCTCGAGAATCGAGGATCAGAAATTTAATAAATTCCACTCTGAATGAAAGTCGAGGCATTTCTTTTACCGATAATAAGGTTTTCTTGAGAAATTCCTTTCAGGTTTTTTTTTAATTTCGGTTGCGGTCGGCAGCTCAGCCAAGTAATAATTTCTCGAGAAACGAGAATTCTCCAGGTTTCGGAAAAAAATAATTTCTCGAGATTCAAGATTGGCCCATTTCTGATTATTTCTCAAGAATTTCTTGATCACAACGTCCGCATCCAAAAAAAATTTGATTTGACAATAGTTATGAAAAGAATGGCCGACATTCTTTTTTCAGCAATGTGGCAAGGAAACACCGTTACTATTTTTTAAAAATTCAATCCATTACGATGTTGTAGATGTTCTGTACTTTAAACAGATGACTTAATAATTACAAGATAAAAAGAACTTTTTATATACAACATTTTTAAATTGTCTGTTGAATAATTATGCTCAATATGCTCAAACTTGTACTTGATATGAAGTAAATAAATAACAAACAAATATAGAATACTGAAATGTCATTTTGATTTTCATAGTAACGCACGTATAATATATTAATAATTTAGTTGCTAGGACCACCCACTTAGCAACCAATAATAGTCTTTTACTTTTTACGGATTTTTCTGAAATAACTTTCCATACAAAACAGAATTAACTGAAAATAAATTCAATTCTACTTAAAGACGGCTAAAAGTATTAAAAGAATGCATTGGCATCGTGTTCTGATATATTCTAAAAGTTTCAAATGTCTTGCTAGCCGGGAAGTTAGTTAAAAATCGATTGCAAGATTTGTACTGGATAAACAACCACCGGACAAATAATAATACGAACTAATAAAAACGTTGTAAAAAATGGAGGAGAGACTTGTGAAAGTTGATAAACAATACATACATATTATATAATAATGTAATATAACGAATCTATAGACGGTGGCATCATCCATAGGCAAAATTAAAACGTCAACATATGGTTGTACTTTCACTCTTGTAACTGTTTGCCTAATTAATGATATATTATTTTTAATGAGACAATATTACTATTTTATTGTGTTAGAATATTGATAAGATAAGCTAATCACGGTGATATAACAACAGTTCATTTTGAATATATTATTATGTACCTATATACCTATGCATGGAGATACAAATTATTTAGAACAGTTTAATATTTTACGCACACACGAAAGACCATAGATTAAAATCCATAGAAATATATTATATACATAATTAAACAATAATTACAAGATAAAAAGAACTTTTTATATACAACGTTTTTAAATTTTCTGTTGAATTATTATGCTCAATATGCTCAAACTTGTACTTGACATGAAGTAATTAAAAAACAAACAAATATAGAATACTGAAATGTAATTTTGATTTCTATAGTAACGCACGTATATATTAATAATTTAGTTGCTAGGACCACCCCTTAGCAACCAATAATAGTCTTTTACTTTTTACGGATTTTTCTGAAATAACTTTCCATACAAAACAGAATTAACTGAAAATGAATTCAATTCTGCTTAAAAATGGCTAAAAGTATCTCATTGGCACCGTGTTCTGATACATTCTAAAAGTTTCAAATGTCTCACTAGTCGGGAAGTTAGTTAAAAATCGATTGCAAGATTTGTACTGGACAAACAACCACCGGACAAACAAGAATACGAGCTAATAAAAACGTTGAAACGTAAAAATAAGTAAATGCGATTGCATCAGTAATTTTTTTTTCAAACTAAACAGTCGCATTCGACGAATCTACGGAGCTCCATTTGGCAACGTGTGTTTTGTAAATAACGATGACGTCACATCGACGTATTCCACAAGTTGCAGGTGAGACGAGTTTTAATGTGAGAGTCGGCTTTCTCAGGTCAGTACCTACGTCCTCTCTCATGAAGGAAAAATATCACAAATTATGCATGTATGTAACATGATAAATAATTACAATGTTTTGTTTGAAATAATAACATATTATTTGGACTTAATATAGTTTTAGAAAAAAAATAAAATCTGGTGGGGAAACACTGCTTTAACTAATAACTACTATAATTATTGAGAGTAAATTATGGGTAGGTATCTACATTATAAATCAATTATTTTCCACTGTGTAAACACTGTAAACTTTCCGACGCAAAGTTAAGTAATCGTACACATACGTGTATTGTCGTAAAACAAACACGGCATCTTAAAATATTTACTTTGAAAAGGGAAACAAATTTGCAGAAACAGCATTTTATATCCAAAACTAAAAACTGATCCAAAAGGTTGAAAGTGAAAATTTCCAAGCTTCCATGTAGGTACTATGTGACATTATTACAATCACCGTCTATAGATCCACCAGTATAAAGTTGTTTGCTGAGTGAAGGCGCCACATGCTAACATTTGACATAATTATTATCATTCAATACTTTTTATACTGTGATGATGAGCTTAGTTGTAACTTCGAACACAGGACGATTTGTGGTAATTTGATGACCATTTACAATAGACCCCATGGCCCCCACATCCTAAAGCGGGCCCCCATGGCAGAATTTTGACGGGCCCCTCTACCCATAGGCGGCAAGACCCTCTACAAAAGCATTTTTTCAAAGGTGTTTAAGGTAAAATTAAGGGTAATCGGTGTATTTTTAGCGATTATTTTGTATTATTGAATAAATTTGTTGGGGTCACTCTAGTGTGGTGTTCGATGTGTAGGTTGAGGATGACGATAATGACGAAGTCTACGATGTAGCAGGGTGAGATTTATTAGCAGCGTATCGGTACAATAGTATATTATACATGATAGTTACTAGCTAAGTACTCTGATTCGAGTGACATTGAGATAAATTGTTCTTCGTTATTTATACAATAAAAAGGTAGTACATTAACATTAAATTCTGTTACATAATCATAAATATAGAGTCAGCGTTTTTAAATTGAGTAGCGAAAAGAAATATTATTTGTTATTACAGTTGTAAGAAAATACTATGAGAAATGTTTAATCAGCTATTACACCGCAATGGTATAATGACGTGCTGTGATATGTTGTAATAATACACGGTCTCTCATTTCGCCTAATCGACTTGCTGGTCTAGCTGAGTTGTTTATTGGAAATGGATTGGGAATATATTACTGCAAAGTAATTTGATATTTTTATAAACCATAGATATTCGATCGCTTATTATTCTGCAGCTACAAATTCACTTGAATTATGGAGTTGTCAATTATAAACATAGAACAATCAAAAATTCTGTTACAGGACTAGATATTTTTTTAATTTTAATACTTGTTAAGTAAAATAGCGCCGCAAGCGACTTTTTTCCAGTTGGAGCAAATTTGTGATAAATGTTTATCTCACTTATCAAGAGGACCCGTCACGCCGGGACCTCCCAGATCCCGGGCCCCTGGGCTAGAACCCTGTCAGGCCCCCCTCCTTGTGGGGGCCATGATAGACCCTTCAGCAATAAATTCGTTACTTAAAAGTATTATTTACATACACGGGAGGGGGGAGGGTAACGGGTCCGGACCGCCCCTCCCAGTTGCAGAAAAATACGAATTATTAACGCAAATGGAATATTATTTTTTCTTCTTAGTAAAAATACCATGACTGAGGATCGTGACCCGGATAATTTGGCTGTCGATCTGCCTTCCCAATGGGTTGGCCTTACTCCTATGCGTATTATACAACATGCACGCCATGCGGAAGACCCGTGACATTCATTCGCGGCATGACCAGAAGACAAGACAGCGCGGACGACACAAACGAACACTAGCGATTCTAACAATCATGAACATTAGGCCACGCACATTTGAGAACTACTTGTGGATGCGACAGGTCGTAATAACTCGTATATGATCACGCGTAGTTATAACTACAAGTTAGGTGTATATAGCTGTTCAAAGTGCGGATATAATATAGAATATACCCGGAAACGTGCGGGGGTCTAAGGAACCTATGAGCTATAGACGGGGTAAATACGAAAGTCAGTGGCACTTGCTATATTATCAGTTAACTTGCCCTTTTCCGCCCCCCTAAAAAAATCAATAATAATATTTCGAAAAAATTTAATATTTTTTTGCTTTTTGGCAGCGAAGTGTGAATATTTAATCAATATAATGTTTGAGGCTTTCACGGTTGTTTTTTATCGTAGTATATTCTTGGGTTTTCACCGTGTCTCCTTCTTCCTTCTTTACTCGACGTTTCGGGCTCGTTGCAGAGGCCATTATCAAGAGATATGTTTTATGATGAAATGTAGTGTATGTATGTGAATGTAAACGTTGCTCTAAGAAAGTCAAAAGGAATCCGATTATCTAAGAGCAAACGTTGTTCAGAGTAATCTGTCAATCATTACGACCGGAGATACTGGCTCGAATATTAGATTTTGCTGATAGTGCCGGAAGCCATGACGTTTTTAATCGTAATCCATCATCCCTATTAATGTTTTCAGGGTTTCTGTGGATTTCAATGGCCTCCTTTACCAATCGTGCGAAATATCCTTTATTCCGACCCAATATCTTGGTCTCGAAGTCAAATTTGTGCCCTGTATCCATCGAGTGCTCGGCAATTGCCGACATCGTGTAATGTTTAAGACGGTATGCTCTCTCGTGTTCACTCACACGCTTCTGTACCGTTCTAGAAGTCTGGCCCATATACTTTTTTGGGCATCCACGACAGCTTATCTGGTATACACCTGCCGAGTACAAAGGCTGTGAGTCCTTTACTGGTCTTAGCATATTTCGGACCTTTGTCGATGTTGAGAATATTGTTTCAATATTATGTTTCCGAAGTATCCTGGAAATAGTATCTGTGGTGTTTTTGATGTAAGGTAGATAGGCCCGGCCTTTGAACTGTATCTTTTCCTCCTGACTGATCGGGTTAAGGTTGATTTTGCTTCTGGTGGCTTTTTGGATCATATTGTGAGAATATCCGTTTGCTTGAAGAGCCTTTGATACTTGAGATATCTCGGATTTTAAATACGAAGATTCGCAGATACGCCGAGCTCTTGTCATCAAAGTCGAAATCAGACCCATTTTTTGAGCAGGGTGGTGGTGAGAAGAAGCATGTAAATAACGATTGGTATGAGTTGGTTTCCGATAGACTCTGTGTCCTAGAGAACCATCCAATTTTCTGATAACTTCCACGTCAAGAAATGGTAGAGCTCCGTTCTGTTCAATCTCCATCGTGAATTTAATCATCGAATGTAGATTGTTTAAATGGGCCAAAAACTCATTTAGAGCTTCTATACCATGAGGCCATATTAAGAAGGTATCATCGACATACCGTAACCAGCACGAAGGTTTTTTGCATAGTATCCTAATGCATAGTTTACCAACTGGTGTGCCGCAGATTTTCATCATGTAATTTCTGATAAAAAAATCGCATGTGATGTAATTTTTTTCGGTGTTCGAAATTTAACAAAAAAAAAACCAATAAAGAAATTTAAAATTCACAAAAATCAGAGTTTATAGTCGCGGTCGTTCAATATGCTAACGTACATAATATTATTATTTGTTATATGAATACCAATTTATTTCTTCTTCCTGCCGCTACAATCATGCGTGGGTCTTGGCCTCCTCCAGCATCTGCATCCATCCAGGTCTGTCTAAAGCTGCTTCCCTCCAGCTTAAAAGCCTAAGGTCTTTAAATCCAACTCGACACAATTTCTCTATCTTGTACGAGGTCGACTAGGTCTTCGTTTTCCTTCCAACTTCTCGAATGTCAGTTTCTTTGTCAGGCGCGAAGTCCCGTGTGAATGGCCCAGCCATCTAAGCCGGCTCAATTCTATGGACTGTACAATGTGTGGGGCCCCATACAAAATGTACATCTCGTAATCTTATAATATTCGTTTCCACCCCCGTGTGTCATTGATTGGTCCGAATATACCACGCAGCACGTTCCGCTCAAATAAGCCCAACACTCTCATCCAAAATCCGAGTCATAATAATAATTGACAACTGGTATTATTAGTGTTTTATACAAGATGCATTTCAAGTGTTGGTTCAATGCCTTGGAGTGTAGTACCTTGATTAGACCGAAGCGACATTTTGTTACCTAACACTATTCTTCTTTAATATCTACTAATACACCAGGATACCAATTTACCCAAACTAAAAACGTTGTGGAATCATAATCAAATGTTATAAAAAAATCAGTGTTTTGATACCCTCCAGCAGTGGCGAAGGGTGGAGGTAGGCTGTTAAGACCTGCTATAAATAGTGCACACTAACTTTGTCAGCCATACGTATTTGTTTTCATAGAAATAAGACTACAACTTACATATAGTTATGGTTAGTTTTTTTAATTCAATTAAACCCTGCGAAAAAAAATATCTAAAATTATGTAATTAAACCATACATAACTTTGGATATTTTATAGATAGAATAACATTTTTGATCTATTATAGTTTGGTTTAGGCAGGGCTTAACGAATTTAAAAAAATGGACCAACAATATAATTGTGTAATATGTAAGTATTCTTAATCCAACGAAAACAAATAAGTAGGTATGAATGAAAAAATGTGTTTAAATTTGTCGTATCATCCAAAGTATACCAAAACTATTATGGTTTGGTTTGGACAGGGTTTAATTGATTTTTAAAAACTATCCAACAACAGCTGTTAATTGTAGTCTTAATTCAATAAAAACGAATACGTATGACCAACAAACTTTGCTGTGCACTATTTATGACGGATCATAACAGCCTACCTCCACCCTTCGCTATTGCCCTCCAGTCATAGTCCAAAATTTTTAATCTACTTATTTTTTGAAGTGAAATACACATGATAATAATAGGTATTAGTGATCGGTCTAGTATTCTTCAGTGTGCCGTGATATGAAAAAGGTTCAGAAGCAGTGTCCTAATTAGCATAATTTTTTGCTTTGCGTATTATACCTACAAATTATTCTGTTTTTCATTTGACCCAGAAAATTAAATCAACATATTATTAGTAAACATAGAGTTTCTGATAGCAAATAGACTGCATTTAAATTCCACACCAGGATACTATATCAAGCTCTGTTCTTGGGCAAATTTCTTTTGGTGATAAGTTTCAACTATTTTTTTTATTACGATAACTTCTCATAAATTCACATTATTTTACACGAGGGTTTCATTTTTAGTGACATTTAACAATTGGAAAAAAAATGTAAATATTTCTTGTCTCAAACAATATACTATGCATTTGAGTCACTTTCGAGACATATTTCCATGTTATAATATTATGTATTTAATAATAGGTATTCCCACAGAGCAAATTAATTAGATTTTAATGTAAAACCCATCGCTATGGACCAAGGTTTTGAAGCAGGGTAATTTGACAGTCGGGCCATAGAACCCAAGTAAAACAAAGCGCGCCGACTGTCATCAAATATTGAAAGCTCGCTACATTTACGTGACAAACTTTAATGCATAATATAATTATGTGTTCGAGACGTAACTATTGAAAATAGCTTATTCTTTAACACGTGTTTAAACTTATCCCATATTTTTCCACACCACATCTAGTACTTAGGGTGAACCAGTTCTAGCGCTTGAAATAGAAAATTTTACGAACTAAAGTGATGATAATTTTACGAAAATATTAACATTGTTATCAAATTGAGCGTGTATTTTATAAAAATAGGTGTGTTCGATTTTTTATTATATGGCATATCCAGCTCAAACGGTCAAATTAATATTTCTACAAGACGGAGCGATAATTTTGGGGATTTTATGAACCGGAACGACGATCCGGACCATTGCGAGCCCTGGCTGGTTCCCATTAATTTTATGTTCCCTGAATTACCTGTAATTTACTCAATTTAGTTGATAAAATATAGGTAATAATGGAGCCCTGTGGGTCTATTCTATACTTATCGAACACTAAATTGATAAATAGTATCAAACTTAGGGTAGGTTTGTATCAAAATATTAGCACATATTGTAACAATTACACGAAGCCGGTTTTTATTGTTGCAATAAGTGCGATATTTTAACAGCAGCAAGATAGGTGCTGTTAAAATATAGCACTTATTGCAACAATAAAAACCGGCTTCGTGTAATTGTTACAATAAGTGCTAATATTTTGATACAAACCTACCCTAAGTTTGATAATATTTTTCACTTTATCACTTTAGCGGTCGATAAGCATAGAATAGACCCACTGATCCCGTTCTTGCAATAGGTAGGTACCTATATAGTTCCGCCGCTGTTTACTTTAGTTACGCATAGCTCAACATTATTATTTTTTTTATAAAATACGGTCAACATTAAAACATTTTTTTTATTTTTCTATTGTTCATAAAATCATTAACGTTGTGTGTTCTTTTTTTTATATTCACGAAACTTCGGATGAACGGTTCAACAAATTATTATGATCGTAATATATTTACACGTATACTTCAGCATTGTATTTTGATAAAATGCAATACCTAAATATTAATTAAAACCACTTTTTAGTTGCGTTCATAACTTTTTTGTCATTAGGTATTTTTTAACTAAACTTCGCTATTTTTTTATGTGACCCGGAAACGTCATCGATAATAGATTCACAATATTAACGTATTGTTGAGCCACGAAGTGATTTAAATTTGGCACTTACTTGCAGCCGGAAGAGAATTTCTGTAGAGCTAGGCTAGGCACGCGTCATTCGAGACGGTCAAGGAACGCGTCCGCGACGAGACTCCACTACAGACTGATGACTGAATGGTGAATTCGCGGCATCATGAGAGAAACTCCGACGTGGTGGAGCGCTGTGAACTTGATTGACGCGAATCCATGATTACGAAATCGTAAAACACGTGCCAAGTTTGACAAGCAGTCGTAAACTCGCGGCTAAACAAACCGCTAAAATCCCGCCTTTTCCGTGACGTGTCGTGACGTCATGACACACCCACTTGGCAAACTTTTATCGAAGGAAGATTTTTTCGCATTCCATATTTTGAATTCTGTTGATTAAAGATGGCGTATCCGGCCAAAGCAGTGCCATCTTTATGAATAGGTACAAGACAGGCCGTCAAATTTGGCGCCAAACCTAAATTTTGTACCTGTCAGTACCTATTAAAATGCAGATATTTTTTATTAGATAATAAAATTAAAATTCTGCATTGAATTTGTGTTGGTACAGTAGGTATAACCCTTTAACCCCTTTTTTCAATTATATTTTAATACTTTAGGCTGCACGCACATTACTACCACTAGATGTCACAGTTACAAGTTGCAGCGGGTGTTCATTTACATGGGACATGTGAAACTGCCACATGAGCAAATCGAAAGTCACGAAATGCAAATTTTAATTTATTGTCCCTGAAATGAACTCCCGGCGTACAACTTATGGTAACATCTATCTCCATACAAGACTCACAACCAAGAACCATGAGTTCTTCATCAATAGATATACAATTTCGAGTCCTAAGCCGGCTCGCACATCTAGACTCGACCATAAATCAAACCTTCTAGGAACGTCGCACTGATGTTTCATATTGAACCGCGCACATAGGCGCCTAGCGATAGTCACGCGTAACCTCTCGAAACGTCAAAATATACTCTGACTAGTGTCCGGCTAGCTTGACGTATATATAGAAATGACCGAATCGTCACCTGTGCGTATGCGTGACCGCAACACTGTGGCCGCTTCGACTCGCAGAGTGAATTGCATGCAACTTGTTGCTTGCAATACCAGATGTTTTTTCAAACTAAAATGTCGAATTCCACCAATGCTCCATTTGGCAATGTTGCAGACGAGACGAGTTTAGATGCGTGATCCAGTTAAAAATTACGTGGATAAAAGTCTGTTTGGTATTGGTGCTTCAAATTATGTACATACTATGTATAATCAAATAGAAAATGTATAATTTTAAATTAAATATTTTGTATTTTAAAGTAGGCACTTACAGTCTTTGTAGTCCAATATGGAAGGTCGCTTGTAGGGAATCATTTTTGAATCGGTAACGAGTCGACTAGAAGTGAAGTTGGGTTGATGTAAAATTCAATCCGGAATTGAGAATCTAAAAAGAAATAAAAATGATCAGGTTCAAATATGTATTAACTTCTTCTATTAACATGTATATACAATCCAGGGCACGGCTGTTGCTATATTCTCAACCCCCCTTTTGTACGGTTTAGCAAAAATCGACAAACAACAGATCATCATCAAATAGTCTCTCAAAATACCTCCAGATTGTGCAGTATCCAAAATAATAATTTGATAGTTTTAGTTCAATGAGAGATAATACCTGAGAGCATGGGAACCCGTAAATTCCGACAGATAATAAAAAAAAATTTAAATTAATTGGATTTATAAGATTTCCAGAATACTCCTAAGTTTTAGATAGTTATCACAGTGAATAATTGGAAAGATGTGCTTGTCTCTTCTGAAAGACATATACAAGTAAGAGCAAACTGTTTATTCACAGTGTAGTCTTGATAATGGTGTTACAACTGAAATACTGTATAGCATTGATTATAATGCCGGCTACTCATTAGCGAGCCGTAACTGTGACCGTTGCAGATACGCCAAATAATTAGTTTGCAAGCCTAATAAATAATTATTTCGTATCTAGAGTTGACTACAGTATCTGGAACGCTTACAGTTATGGTTCGCTAATGAGTACCCGGCTTAAGACGTACGTTTCTTTCTATTTTTTAGCGTCTGTAATCAGTTTCCATCTTATAATCAATACAAAGTGTATTTATTTATAAAATGTCCTTGATGGCACAGAAGACAATATTTTATGAAAAAAAAGGATAAATCGATTAATGTGAAAAATCTAAAATTTAATGTCAAGGATTTTAAAAATACTCTGATGGCGATATTACAGAAAGTAATAAATAATATACTGATTTTTATTTTCACTGACTTTCATCTTTGTAATAAATTTTTTAATGATGATTTATTGGTACAAAGGTAAGTCTTATAATCGATGCAATACATTAAATATTGCATTTACTTTATATTATTTATATTACATTATTGTAAAAAAGATTTCTACTAAATTTAAATTCAAATTACTATCCACTGTCGATTGATTTGCATAATCTAAAAAATTAAAAACACAGTAACATCTGTTTGAATAATCAAGAAATATTAAGCCACAAATTATTGGTATTACAGCGATTGTAGTAAGAGCTTCACTCTGCATTCAACGTGTATCGTTAAAAATCTACAGCCTGTCAGATACTGCCATAGTAATATCGTGAGGCATAGAAAAGGTTAACATGTATAAAAAAACGCTTATCATGCCATGGGTAAAATCTAGTAATAACGTGTAGGACGTCACATCCAGGAGTGTATCAATATCCTATTAAAATAAACCCAAACAAATTCCAGGGAGTCCTTAATTACAGCCGATAACGTGTCTTTATACTTCAACTGTATATTTTATACGACTAAATGAGTATCCCTAAATACAATACCCACTTACGCCACATCTGATTATGAAGTAGTAGAAAAACTCATTAGAAACATATCAATAATTATTATTGTGTACAATATTTGAGTGAATTATTACTGTGATAAAAATACTCACCTGTTATCAAAAATAATATCACATACTCAGGTCTACGGTACTTATTTTACTAATGCTATATAGCCACTCTACTTAGCGAGTAATCTAACCTTCAGTTATACTGCAATTTATTGTTAATCTATAAAATGTACCTAAATATAGACATGGTAAAAGTAATTGATTGGTGTTCACAAGTACAATAATGTAGTCAGTGTATGTACACTTCCAATATTCCGTAATTGGAGATGAATTGGGAAAATATGAAAATACTTACATTGTCAAAAACCATAAATAGAAATCTTGATTTTTACTTGTAGATAGTAACTGTAACCCCATAATAATATTTTTATGGTTTTATGTCGGCTATTGTATTTTAGTCTTAGATCAAATTACAGAATGTTCAAATTTCACATTTAATTTACAAAATTACGGTTACCTGATAAAACAGAACATGACAAAACAGAACAGTGACAAAACAGAACAGTCAGGGGAAAGATGAAACATTAATTTTTGTGGAATCTATTTAGGTTAGGTTAGGTTACCCCTAGGTTAGGTCATTATTTTGTCATTTTGAACATATTATATTGATTAAGATGAGATATCCTAAGCTTGCCGGCAAAGTCCTGTTTATTTGAGGCTTTCTAGCGATTAGGAATGCAGAAATTAGGCATATCATTTGATTTATTATGGCATATTGAAAACTGTGCTATTAAATATCTATCAACAAAATAGAGATAGGACAATTTCAATATTAAATTTATATTTTTCCTGAAAGGTCATAGTTATATTTATCGTTGTTCTGTTTTGTCACTGTTCTGTTTTGTCATGTTCCGTTTTGTCATGTTCTGTTTTGTCATGGAACCAAAATTACATATGAAATTGTAACCATCACAATAATGCAGTGGCGAGAGGTGGAGGTAGGCTATTATGATCCAACATAAATAGTGCATAATAAACTTTGTTTATCAAACGAATTTGTTTTCATTGCACTAAGACTACAAATTGCAGAAGGTGATGGTTAGTTTTTCAAATTTATTTAAACCCTGTTTAAACGAAGCCATAATAGAAATAATAATCAAAAATATTCGTCTATCTGTAAAATAATCTAAAAATATGCTATTAAATCATGTATAATTTTATATATTTTATAGATAGAAGAATATTTTTTATCTAAGTATTATGGTTTGGTTTGGGCAGGGCTTAATGGATTTTAAAAAACTGTCAAACCATCATATGTATTCTTAATTCAATGAAAACAATTGACTGATTATGACCCCTTCCACCGACTGTTTTCGAATGCGTTTGTAAGCAGAAGGCATGCAAAACGTACGATTTACGTCCATGGAAATGTTGTATATAAGCATCTGGCCGAACCCGAACACCGAATGCCTCTCTACTATAAGTTGAATGAACCGATTGCCAAATTTGATAGCTGATTGCACTGTCGATATTTTTATTTATCGCATTCTCTATTTACCTGCATACTAATACTTACTTACTTGTGGCTATGTGAAGATGTACTATCCGTGGCTTTATCCGACTGACTTTCTCATAGGTATTCTTACATACTGTAGTCTAAAAATCAGAAGAGATCTATGTTTGGCTATGTACTTTTCTGACTTAAAAGCGGTGTAAATGCGAACTCTGCCATTCTTGGTAGTGTTTACCCGTGTCCATGATAACGATCTTAGAAATCGGGAAGATAACTTATTTGTTTTTCCAAGGTAATGCTAATTAGGTGGATAATAATTGTGTTCAATCAAATCGCTTCGGATATTGATATATTCCACCTACGTGAGAATGAGTTTAGGCAGCGCCATCTTTAGATTAATAAACCCTGAGCATATCTTTTTGCACAAACAACGAGTGGTTTACTGTTCAGCTGTCAAAATCAGATCCCAGATTGCTTGACATATTGATTCGCCCTTTCTCGTTTCAAATTGAATTATAAACAATTCTCAATTCAAATATATTAACTATCAGTGATATTTATAAATAATATACATTCCTGTTATTCATCAGCTATCAAAGTCAGACTAGTCCTTCACACAAAAACCGGTGGTAATATCAATTTCCAAAAAATATGTAGTATTGATCTATGCATTAAGTTTTTGTAGACGGTGTGTTAATGCTAGTGTATTATTTATCATTTAACTCATCTATCCAAATCAAGACATTTCCTGTGTCAACACGACAGACCCATCAGTATGAGCACTCTATAGAACAATGACAGGTCATGCAGGCGTGCGCACAACAACTCACCAAAATCTCATCGCAATCGGGTGAATGGTATTAAATTTAGAATTTTTATTTTAAAATATTAAACCATTCCACTCCAGGCCTTGGGTGATACTGTTAGTACTATATAAAATTTGAAAATAGAATTCATTTTGATTATATTTAAACAAAATCAAATTTTTATATCTATTATGTAAACACATTCCAGCTTAACTACAAAACTTCCTACATATTAAATACATCGAGTACACGCCTAGTACCTACATGGTCAATGCATGTATCTGTTTATTATCAAATTGTATCAACAAGTTTAAAATTATCACAGATTCCTAATCGAAATAGATAAATAAATTCATAAGTATGTATACAATCCGGCTGCGAAATCCAAACTCTTTTAAGCGTACATGTAAACAGTTTATTTTACTGATGGGCAATTTTATAATCGAAATATAAGATGTGTGTAATGCAAGAGTTGGCCTGGTTGGTAGATTGGCTACCTTTGTATGAAATACAAAGCTGTAGGTTCAAACCTGCATCTGGTTAAAAAATGTATTTTGTGTTTTCATTGTGTATTCACCTTATAGTACACTTATAGGTGCGAAAAGATCACATGGCATGTGAAAATCCAGAGACTGAGCTGGATCGGCCACATGCATAGGTTATACCAGCAAAGCGGGCTATGTACGTAACCCCCGAGGGCAAGAGAAGACCTGGGCAGTCGAAATTGAGATGGCTGGACTGTGCCACAGAAGATTTAAGAATGCTCGGTCAAAGCAACTGGAAAGTGTCGGCGCTGAATCGTCCAGGACGGAGGAAGTCACCAATGATTGTAGTGCCATAAATGATAATTATTCACCACGTAACAGATCAATAAGTAATAAATGTAAAAGCCATCACCATGAACCAAGGTTTTGCAGCAGGGTACTTTATGAAGGTCAGGTCATAAAACCCAAGAAAAATAAAGTGCGCCGACTGTCCTCAAATATTGAATGCTGATTACATAGGCCCAACACAAGGAAACAGTTTTGATGCAGAAGATGTCATAACATGATCATGTAGATATTTGACAGGTGCATTGGCATTGGAAACCATTTCACGTTAAGAAGTTACCTACAAGCTCCAAGAGTGAAAAGCGAGCATGCCTTCAAGAAAGATTGTCGGAAAATACTCATTTGAATAAATTATCGACAGGAAAATATTTATATATTATAAGAAATTTCCTTCGGACATGGTGTAGAATTAGTTTGTAAGAAACTTTGTATGGAGTCCAAATAATGAAGCCATATTTAAGAATACATAGTGTAGGTATGTAGGTAAGACATTTAGATTCTTAAATGACTTATCTGGTCTCATAATGTATCCTAGAAGCTTACTTACAAGTAAAAATGTAGAAGCGATGTGCAAATGAAAAGCTAGTCTTCGAGTCAAATATTATGCCAAGAGCTGAAGTGATATCTATTAAGTATAGAAAATTAACTTAAAATACACTATAAGATATAAATCAAATTCTGATAATATTATCATACATCTTATTATTGTATTTTAAATTCTTATCAGGTCGATTTTAAAAATCACTTTTAAAAAATTGTGTTACATAACCTAAAAATAATTGATTACAGCCACCACAGATAGGTGGAAATATAGCTTTATAAGACAGAGATATCATCTAATTACTGGCACGTTTTATATAGATAAATAGTCCCTCCCATATTGACTATGTAAAGTCCAAATTCTATATTATTTGTATCAATCATTGACTCACTAATGTATGCAGCATGTGAAAGATAAAAGGATCCTCATAAACGATCTTGCCTATAGACATTTGACTCTACTCATACAAATTTTGTAAACAGACAGACACAAATGAATGTCATTGAAAAATGAAATCTACTTACACTGCAATAAGACTCATTATTGCAAATGCACATCCATATATTTACAGCATTGTTGTTCTATTCTGTTAATGCATCTGCACTACATTGGTATGTATGTAGTTCATATATGAACTCTACCTACATTGCAATTATGGTAGTTATTTGCAAATTTGCATTGATGTTTTAAACCTATACTGGAAATGTGTCCGCTGTGGCCGTAGCGTGGCCAATTGAAACATATCTTTTGTTATTTAACACCAAGTAAATAAAATGTTTTTGTTAATTTCACATCTTACTTTAAAGAAATTTTACTTATACCGTATATACTTTACACACAATTTTTGTTATGTCCATTTTCTTCTTTTTATATATCGTCAGTGTTGTGTAAAAACGGCGAATTTGTATCTCCACAGGAAAGTACTTAAAAATGATAATCGAAAGGATGAATATCCATTTAGTATTACGAATAAAAAGCGAATGTGACATATTAGGCCATTTAAAATATTATATAATAATGCCTATTATAATGACAGTATTCTTTCTAAGCTTTATTATAAACTTGTGAGATATTTATAATCATCCACAGGTAATAAACAAATAAACGTCAAAAGTTAAAAATTTTCCTGTAAAATAGCATTTTGGTTGATTCGCCCTTTTTATAAAACACCGACGATATTATCATAAGGTCTGTTTTATTCAGATTTTTGCAAAGTTAGGTCACAACTATCTTCCCATATTTTGAGAAATCTGCCGAGAGGACAACAGCCTGCAAGTTTTCCTACCATTACAATGCATTCTACATGCATTCTAGAATTTCTTCTTTGTCTTCCCCATCTAACCAGTCTTTCTCGGATATGTTATTACTTGATCTCTGCGAATTTTGTCCGTGTCCTCATTTCTAGGCTTCACAATGTACATTTAGTTTTGACTGTGTTTGCCAGAGTTTCAATCCAATATGTTATAATCCGTATTAGGCATTTTTATAAATAAGTGCTTGGCTATCTATCTATCTATTCTCATAGCAGGTGCAAGGCTTTCTGTACCCAAACAATCTCTTGTAGGTTGGGATAGCTGCAGTTTTATTTATAGGAAATATTTATGCAGAATTAAAATAAAATATTTTGAACAAAGTACGTAATAAATTCAAATTTAAATATATTTATCTACGTAAGTTAACTTGCAAAATAACATAATGCGTGCGTAATACCTTCATAAAATGATATCGAAAATTACAAAGAAAATAACGAATGAAACACGCAAAGTGGTTATGTAAACAGTAGTAAGAGATTTAATCAACCCTTTTAATTTTCGACATCATTTCTAAGGTTTCCTACAATACTAATTAAACATTTGGCTATCTGCGTAATGGTGAAGTCAAATTGTATAGTTTCTATACAAGACAGTGACCTTATAACACATTATACAATTATTCCTAAACATAGATTGCTGGGTATTTCAATTAATTGTATGAAATGAGTTAGGTTACGTTAGGTTTTGAGTATACCTAGAAGGATACATATGAAATTTGATACCTATAATACTAAAAAGTTATGAGTGTGGTTGAATTATTAACCATGAATAAATTAATATTCTATTTCAGGGTTGGCGAACTTTTTTACGTACGCGTGCCAAAATTTCACAAATATTATTTTTTGACTGTCTGACGTGCCCCGAGCAGTTTTTCATGGGGAAAAAATTAAATAAAAAAGTGAATTTAATACTGTACTTAATAATATAATCAATTGCCTATTTACATTTCAAGGCCTATTTTTGAGTCAAGAATGATAAATTTTAAGAGTGCAAAGTCAACCTTTTTTCAGGCATATCGTTGGCACTCGCCAACCAATACTTGATTAGGCCACTCAGCCAAACATCAACTTTGAGCTCTGGGGGTTTTATCATAAATAAAAGTAGGTATACATTTTTTTATAGGTGACAGTGTATATTGAGTTATCTGTCTTATCGCCATATATAATAATATAGATTATAGTACACGAATCCCTAGATTTGTCAGTCTATGAAATGCTGTGTTATGAATTATTATATGGTATATGCCAGGGTTCGCGAACCTTTTTACGTACGCGTGCCAAAATTTCCGAAATATTATTTTTCACTGTCTGGCGTGCCCCAAACAGTTTTTCATGGGAAAAAAATAAAATAAATTCTATAAAAATAATTCAAAAATTATAATTATGTTTTTGAGTCTTGAGGTTCTTTACGCATTAATTGAATACGTGTATTAAATAAGGCTCTAAGTACCAAAAAGTAATATTGCCTGTAGTTACAAAATACCGAGTCATTGCAGTAAAATTTCATGAAGCAGACCTTTTGAAAAATGTAGTTTTACAGTATGAAGCAATCACGGCAGCTTCTATATTTTTAGGTATTAAGAACTCGCAAGTGTCAACAAACCATCGTCAGGTATTTTATATTGAATACCGTTGACCACTGCAGTGCTACTTACACCATTATAAATAAAACACGCCAACGGACTTACAACGTCGGCAGGTTTAATTATTTTGCTGTATTTTTTTGACTCGCTTGAGGCACTTAGACTATAGTTGAAGTTATTGGCGTTGGTACGTAGAACATTTTTCTATAAAAATGTCAGTTTTTATGTTTTTGGTACTTAGCGCCCTAATTAATACACGTATTCAATTGACGCCAGAACTGCTCCGATCAAGTAAGGCATTCTCTCGCTTCAGTGGTCTCAACCATTGTAAAATGATTGTGAATCGATCAAAATCAGAGATTCGCGGCTTTCCCCGCCGCCTGACGAGGTCAGTGCATTAATATTATGTGTGATAAATAAAACCTAAGGACCGACCTATACAATTTTAATTGAACATAATGCTTATTCTTGAAGAGTATCTGCCTGCAATGTGATCTGTCATTTACGCATGGGTTTCGTTGTTTCCGTTTGCGCATCGAAGAAAAATACGCATGGCTATGTCGTCATTATTTTTTAATATTATGTAATACCTTTATATTTATTTGTAAAACTTTTTTGTAAAAAAAATATTTTTTAAATTATTAAGTACTTACTACTTACCTACATAATTTTTTTTTCTTTTCAACATAAAATGTTCGCGTGCGATAGGTTCGCCACCATTGTTCTATGCTATACTATGCATTTGTTGTGATTGTTTAGTTAAAAATTCTGATACTGTTTGGTTATTATTATTATTCCTCCAACGGAAAACACATTTTGAAAATACCTGATATACTGGATTATTTGTTAGTTTAGGTTAGGTTAGGTTTGGTTAGGTTAACCTAACAAATAATCCAATATATCGGCTATTTTCAAAATATGTTTGCCGCTGTATTCCTCATAACCGAACTGTACCAAAATTCTAAATAATAATGATGCATCGTAAGTATACCAAAATATTTTACACTTTGATCACTAACGCAAGACATTTTGATCTCAGTGCAACCCTGTCATATACATCTCAGACCACAAGTGTGATGCAGCTAATTTAATCATTAGAAAAAGATTCTCTTCTTTGTATCTGGCGAATGTGATTTGGTACTTTACTACTCGCTGCGTGTACATGGATACATAATGTACAAATAAGTACGTTATACATTTTTTTATTGCAATATATTTGTTAAATTTATTTATTTGCCGTAACACAGAAAAATATTATATTTATTTGAAAGTAGTCTTAGTTTATTATTAAGTTCCTTGAGCCCGCGATGGCCGAATGGCTTGAGCGTCGGCTTATAACGTCGTGGGTCCCAGGTTTGAATCCTGGGTCTGACAAACACACATATTATATTATTAGTATGAACCTAATAGGTTGAGCAAGTGAACATCCATTTCTCATAAAAAGGCACGTAATATCGTCACTGTTCTGGCAGAAAACACTAATTCGAAAAAATGACATATTGAGTTAGTACCAAAATGTTCCTTATTTCAAACCGTCTGGAAACCTTCTTAATAAATAGTCTTTATTTTAAAGACATCCTTTTTACGATTACTTAATAAACTCACATGATAGACCATTATTTCAAACATTTTAACAACTTCAAAGTCAAATTCCTAAAAACTAGTTTTCTCCAGTTAGTGTGTTCTGCCAGAACAGAGACGATATGATCTTATTAGGATCGGACAATGATATAAAAAAAAGTTGTATAGATCATATTTTGAAGTTATATCAACTAAGTACATAACGTAGTAACTACAACTGGCCATACACCCATGTCTGTGCTTAGAGATAGAAAAGGTAATTTATTATTAAATATTATATGAAAACAATAACACATTTTTGGGGGGAAGAAGCAGAATTATACACCATTGTTCGACAAAAATTCTATATAAGTACCTTAGTAAAGAAATTTAATCAATAGAAATTTAATTAAACTAGTAACATTGTCATATTTCTTAATTTTTATTCAAATTATAATAGGTAGGTAGCTACCTAATGCATTAATAGGTAAGGATGTTGTGTTTATTTTTGGTAATTTTATAGAAATACTACCCATTGGGAAAGATACACGAAACTACAATATAATAAATTATTAGGAATACTTACATAATGAACTAGTATAGAGTCTCAAGGTTCAAATCCACAAAAAACAGAAAAAACACTGAAAATTTTCAATAATTTTGACAACTACTTAACTACACTAATTTTAAGATTTTTAACATAAGACATTCGGTTAATTATCGTCGACTGATTACGAAATATTTACTCGGTATCAGGATACCACTTATCGGCTACAATTTATTCCAACTAAGCGATATAATATTTTTACGAAATTATTATTCAACATGACAGATAAGCATAACCTCAAAGTCTCCGATCGACGATTAGAGATGGGTTGTGATATCCATTTTACCATAAAGTATAAATCGTTACTTCTACTGATTTTTAGTGTTGTCAAAAAATATTGAAGAAAATAAAGAGAGGAAACAAGGAGCAATTTTACAGCATCTCCCAAGAAACTATTTTGAAGAATTTTGAAAAACGAAAAATACCTATTTAATGCCAATTTAAAAATAAACATATTTTTATCCTGTTGGTTCCAACTCAATTTTAATCAACATTAAGTAGGTACATAATAAATTAACTCCATAAAATATCTAGTAAGTATTATCAGATAGATGCTAATCTTTACTCTTCAACTAATCCTAAATGATAATGTTACAAGGAAAAATACTATCTTATCTGTATTTTGATAAAAAAAAATAATCCATACAGACCTTAATTAGTTACCTAATGCATCAGATAAGTAAGTGCTTATTGTACTTTATTCACATGTTTTCCATTATAATTATTATAGATATTGGTATATTGCGGGGCTTCGAACCGGAACTGAACCGAAAACCGGAAAAACCATTGTCGAAACAAAAACTGGAACCAAACCACATGTTTAAACATGCGAAAATACATATGCATACAAAATAAGTATGCTGTTGTTTTTCATTTGAAATATGTGTGTCAAATTCATTCAATTCAGTTCAAAGAAATCATTCGTGATCGTGTGACACATCTCGACATAATAATTCTCATAATTTATAATACATTATTTTAAAAATTTATGGCTAAAGCCGTGCGGTGCAGCATAACCATTGGTTTCAAAGCGTGGCACCGGGCTATCATACATGTACCATAAAATGTTCTAAATTACTTATGGTAAAAAATAATTAATTTTGAATACATATTTTAAAACATTTTAAAAAATTTTATTCTTCAAGCGTAAGCGGGACGCGTTGTTGTCATTGTAAGGTGCAATTGGACAGGTTGTGAAAATTGGTAAATGTCAAAAATGCTCTGCGCGGTATAGTTCATATTTATTTCGGCAGGTTCGCCACTATCGTTCTACTGCGCTGTCACAGATATCGTACAATTTCTGTCGCGTGAAAATACAAAAGCTGTTGAAATTTTTTGGTCCTTGTACCAACCACCAACATGACTACTAACATTTTCTTGACTTTGGCCATTGTGAAGGCCAGCATGACAGAGGAGCGACCTATTCAAAATAACATCGCTGTAGTTGTATTTTTTGTTTGTGGGACTGAACCAATTTTACAAAATTATGGGGTTTATGTTCTTCTTGTGTTTCCACTTTTTTCTGTATTTGATTCCGCTGGATTATTGGTGAAAAAAAACACAAGTACCTATGTTTATTTAACATTTTATTAACAAAGATTAAATACTACCTCCATAGGCCATATTGGAAGATATAAAAGTGGAAAACACCACACGCAGAAATGAAACAAAAACGATTTAACAACAGAGAAAAATGTCTTTTTTCTAAATTATGACAATTTTATAAGTAAATAGTGGTGAAATTTAATTTCAAAAACATTTCTTAGAGAATAGAATAAAGTATATTTAGTTATGTTTATTTTTCCACACATATTATTTATGTAGTTTACCAAAAACTTATTATGAGAAGAGATACTCTCAAACCTTTTTTTTTTTTAGTTTTAAAGTTGGTAAACTCCATTTTAGCTTTCTTTGATATTTTTCATTATTTGATTCTGTAAGTACTTTTTCATCGTATGTATATTCATAAAATATCAAACCTAAAGACCATTAATTACTTAAATAGAATTCAACCAAGAGTTGATTGCAAGTGGTTTACATTCATCAGCCGTCATTTTTTATATTTTACAACTAATATTAAACATAATCTTTTATTAACTTGAACGATGCTAAGAAATTTTAATTTACTGTTTGTTTTTTCTAATTGTTTGCAAAAAGAAAATATTCTATTTGAATGTAGTTGACAATTTTTTGCGATTATCTCAAAATGGCAGAATATGGAGGTTACCGACTTTGAAACTGACAGCTTCATATTTAAAACCGTACATGAATTATAATTCTTTGAATGAGAGATACATAAGTAAATACTTCAACAAATGCAATGTATAAGTATCTATTTACTTACCTTGATTTTTTTTTTTTTGACATGTCTAATCTTAAGATCATATATGGGCCTCCACAAAATGGATGTCGGCCACTTGCTCAACCTATTAGGTTCATATTCTGACTCTAAACACACATTGAAAAATAATATGTATATTTGCTAGATTTCGGATTCGAACAAGGGACCCATGACATTATAAGTGACATGTTAGCCGCTCAACCATCGCGGACGTACCTTGGTTTAGTAGTGATTTATTAATGAGGAATGGAGTTAATTACACAGTTTTTAGTAAAATTGATAAAGAGTACGTACAACTTTAAAAATATAACATGTTGGGTGTAGGTACGAGGGTGGGTCAATAAGTCCTTAGAAAAGCCGACAGGTGGCGCGACTAGTACTGTAGGCGGTTTGTTTTCATGCAGCGGCACTACCGATTCAGTATGCTGCGAAGTTTCAATCAGATTAGTCGGGTTGTTGTGTGTTTCTCGTACATTTAAAAAAAAAATTTGCTTGTGGAAAATGGAAAAATGGAAAATGGAGAAAATTGAGTTTAGAGCTGTTATTAAACATTTTAATATAAAAGGGTTAACAGCAAAGGAAATAAAAAATGAGTTGGATTTAGTTCACGGCATATCTGCTCCTTCACTTGCAACTATTTATAACTGGTTAAATGAATTTAAACGTGGTCGTACATCAACAAAGGATGAACCACGCTCAGGACGTCCTGTAGAGGTGACTACACCAGAAATGATCAATAAAATCCACGATATGGGTTAAGTGACCGAAGATTAAAGTTGAGTGAGATAATTGAGGTTACAGGGATCTCAAAAGGTAGCGTCATTTCTATTTTACATGACAAATTGGGCATGAAAAAAATTTCTGCAAGATGGGTGCCGCGTTTGCTCACAGTCGACAATAAACGCAATAGGGTGGTGGCCTCTAAAGCCCTGTTGTCGCTCATGCAACGCAATCCGGATGAATTTTTTCGTCGCTTTGTGACTGTAGATGAAACATGGATACACCACTATACTCCCGAGACGAAAGAACAGTCAAAGCAGTGGATTGCGAAAGGCGAACCATGTCCAAAGAAGGCGAAAACCGTAAAATCAGCTGGTAAGGTTATGGCTACTGTATTTTGGGATGCACGTGGAATTATTTTCGTTGACTATTTGGAAAAAGGAAAAACAATAACAGGGGATTATTATGCATCTTTATTGGACCAGCTAAAAAACAAAATTGAAGAAAAACGGCCTCATTTAAACAGGAAAAAAATCCTCTTTCATCAGGACAATGCCCGTGTTCACACATGTTTACGATCAATGGCTAAAATTGAAGAATTGAAGTTCGAATTGGTCGACCACCCACCGTATTCGCCAGATTTAGCCCTCAGTGACTTTTTCCTTTTCCCAAACTTAAAAAAATGGCTAAGTGGACAACGTTTTTTTTCAAATGAAGAAGTCATCGATCGGACAAATGCTTATTTCGAGGACCTTCCGAAAACTTATTTTTCTGACGGTTTAAAAAAAATTGAGAAACGTCTAACCAAGTGTATTGAGCTCCAAGGAGATTATGTTGAGAAATAAAAAAAAAATACAAAAATAAAAACTGTTTTAATGCTTTTTTCTAAGGAATTATTGACCCACCCTCGTATTATACAAAGTTATAAAGTTGAAATAATTGTACATTTATCATTCAACATTATTATTTATTCAGTGGTGGGATACAGTCAGTAAGCATCAGTTCGCATGAACCGGTGTCATGGGTTGCCAAACTGGTCTTTAATCTTTTCAGACCCTGAATGATCTTTCTTTAAAAAGACAGATAGAGTGTTTTCTACAATGCATACTGTTAAAATGTGGTAAATCTGATGACAATTGATTTGATAGGTCTTTTATTAGATGCCTGGCACCCAGATTTATCAAAGTAACCACAGCAAAAAAAGTAACCACACAGATGATTAATAAAGAAAATCAAAAAATGTAAATGTTAGCGGCAATTTAGAAGTATTTGAATAAACTATATGTACACAATCACATCGTTCTGCATTCTCATATCGGGTCAACAAACATTTTTATTTAATTTGGTTATGTAATTCTTTTCTATAAACAATTAGGTTAGGTTGTTTTTGACTACCATAGATAAAACTTGGTAATGTTAGCGGTATTAATGACAATTTAAAAAATCCACTCTTCACTCAGTCACATAATATTCTCAATTATTATTTCATAACGTTTTTGGTTGGATACTGTAATCCAATGTCAATTGGGGAAATCCTGAAATCACAGGCAACACTAACATCACAGGGTTAAAAAAAATCCTCCACGATCATCACAAACCGATTTGAAAGTGTCCATTGCAAGGAGACGGCATATCCCGACGGATTAAAGGCAACAAAGCCTCATCCGCCTCCAGCAATCGCTATTTGTGCGTCAGGAACAGCACGAAAATGCTCGTCAGCGCACTGACCAAGAAGATGACATCGAACCAGCGATGGTAAAAGTTAAACTGCAGATCTCCCAGCACCTGAGTGATGATGATTCTGTACTCTGCGGGCATGTTCATCCGCATCAGCAGAACCGACGAGCAGAAGTACATTCCCATTATCTGGGCCAAGATTAGCACAATCACGTTGGATGACTTCGAAGACGAGATCTTGTAAAAAAACTGTAAGAAAATTAATAAATATTTATTTGGTGACAACATAAAGAATGTACTTTATGATGAAGACCTGTAAAATGCCGTGTGTAATGTAAAATGATATATATAAAATTATAAGGTATTATCAGCTTTACAGTAATGATATTAGAAGGTCAAAAAAGATCTCATTGTCGTGGTAGTATAAGTATCATGTCATTATGGAAGTAACCATTTTCGCTCCAGATTGGAGGTGAGTTGGAAATACTGTCACCAGTTTGTGTACTCAAGTATCGGATGAAACTACCCATACTCAGTACATGTAGCCCAATAAACTTGTGATGATATCATTGCGAGTTTCGCTGGCTAGTTGGTAAACTTTCAATACTATTGACATTAAACGCGCGCGAGCGAGATAGCACTCGAATACAAATATATTTTAATTTATTAATCTATGCATGCGAATGACATCATCTTATGTATGAGAATAGGTCATAAATTTTCTGTAGCAGCATATTATTCCCTCGGAAATGTGGTGAGGTAACTGAGGTGACGCAGTTTACAATAAAAAAATCACTGTTCTTCATTATGTTAACAAGAATATTATAACCGAACAGAAAAACAACTCATAAATTTTAAATGTGTTTAAATTTTATAATAAATGGGACATTTCGAAAACCCCAGCTCAGTGTATTTTTAGCGATTCTATTGAAGCCGATATTTCGAAGTTTTAGTTCCAGTTTAGTATGAGACTTATCTCGCATACGCACGCCAAACGCTCTATATAGTATTCCAAATACTAGTAAGTATTTTCGAACAAGTTTTGATACTAAGTATTTTTTATACTGGTAGTAAATATACTTCAAAATCTTCAAAATCGACCAGTTTTCCCACCTCTACTCCACATAGTGTAGGCTGCAGTTTTTTTTATGAGGAATGATTGTTAGCTATTCGCTCATTGCATTAAATAACCACACATGAATTTACCAGCCACGCCATTCGCAACGCTACCCACTCCAGTAGAGCCCTTGCCTTCACTAGGGGTGAAAAATATATATGGTAGTACATAGTATTTACATTCTATGAAATCAGCATTTCCAACTATGTGTACCTTGTCTGATGTAACATTTTTGAGTAATCATTTATTCAGCTTGCAAAATCTAGCATTATTCACATTGTGTCTAACGTAAACTTGACATGAATTTAAAAAAGGTAATAAATGTATATTGATATTGATGCTCTTAAAAACAGGTTCCAACTATTCTGATAGTTTTTTCAGCAAGAAAAAAAATGGTTTCACCTTCAATTTTACACTTATAAGCACTTTGTTTAGAAGAAATTTTAAAACTTAATTTTTTTTCGAAAAGCTAAAAAGAACCACCTATCACAATGTTTCTTGACAAGAAATTTGTTGATTTTAGTGTTTTTTTTTCTTGACATCAAAAGGTGGTTGCGAAATTTATTTATTTTCAGGAAATCTAGCATTTTACAACGTTTTTCTTAGCTCGTATTCTTATTTGTCCGGTGGTTCTTTATCCAGTACAAATCTTGCAATCGACTTGCAACTAACTTCCCGACTAGCTAGAGATTTAAAACTTTTAGAATATATCAGAACACGATGCCAATGCATTTTTTTAATACTTTTAGCCATCTTTAAGTAGAATTGAATTCATTTTCAGTTAAATCTGTTTCAATCAGTTAAATTATAGTCTGTTTTGTATGAAAAGTTATTTCGGCAACATTATCGGTTGCTAGGGGTCTGGGGTCCTAGCAACTAAATTATTAATATATACGTGCGTTACAATGGAAATCAATATGACATGTCAAATTAATATTTCAGTATTATTTCTATCAAGTACAATTTTTTTTGATCGTTTAAGCTAGTCAAGTCAAGTTTATAGGATTCAACAGAAAATTCAAAAACGTTGTGTATAAAAAGTTCTTTTCATCTTGTAATTATTTCTTGTCAAAATAGCTTCTTTTTTACTCTGTTTGGCATATTTTTATTAAAGAGAGTTGGCAATAATGTGTGCTAAGGGTTAAATCGATGAACTACTTCAACGACTATGAATACTTAAATAACGTCAACATGTAAAACTAATAAACAACTTCTTGCATCATCAAAAATGCAACTATATATGCTTTTTATTAAGTCACTGAATCGTTTTGGCAAAATGTATCATTATATTATTATAAAGGTTTATATTATAGACCTTGACAATCATGATACTGATATGATAAACTATTAATAGCAAACCTTTGTAAATGTCAGCAGGAGACCTCTGATACTCGTGACAACTATACACCCAACCAAGAAGAACGAGACATGCTGCGACCAAAACGACACATCGATGTTGAATCCCATCCAATGGACGGCTATTTCTATCCCCCGCGTCACCGGATCCTTTTTACCCACTCGGTCAAACACGATGTTGATGGTTGACTGGTAAAATATTAAAACAAAATACAGTCACAATAAAATATTGTTATTTAATTAATATGGCAATATATCATTATTTTTATTGAATGTGTGTTTGAATCAAATTCTGTTCAAAATTCTCTCTAGGATCTTTATAAGTATTTTTCTATGGCTTTTGAAATTATGTATTTTAAATTACCATTTACTAGTTATGTTTCATAATGACATCATAAACATATAAAATATGCAAGAAATGTATGTTTTTTGTGTGTGTGTATTTTTTTTTGACCATGTCCGATCCTAATAGAATCATAAATGGACCTTTGGTTGTAGTGATAGATTTGAGTGGAGGTTTGTATTAAAGGATTTTTGTTTTTACAAGAAATGGATGTTAGCAAGATGCTCAACCTATTAGGTCCATACTCTGATTCCAAACACAAATTGAAAAACAATATGTCATCGCTTAAGAAGCAACACCGCGTAAGTCCCCATTTGGCGGTTTTGAGTTTTGAATACCATTCGGTAGGTAAAAAAATCCTACACCGTGTTCCTTCTATGGAAAAATTCTTTTTGAATGAAAAAATGTTTTTTTTTAACTAAACACAAAAAAAATAAGTTAAAAGGTATCAATTTTAAATTTTTTGAGACGTTTTTTGTTTCCCCTGAAAATTTTAATTAATTGACTTCCGCGGTGTTGTTTCTTAAGAAATGATGTGTATTTGCCAAACCCAGGATTCGAACTTGGGACCCTAGACATTATAAGCCGACGCATAAGCCTCGGCTATCGTGGTGGTGTACTTAGTATGTATGTATTTAGTAAATGTATAATTTTCAAAATAAAATAAATATAATATTTTCCAAATGGTAGTGTAATGATGTGTCGAAGTGGTGGGGGTAGGTAGGTCATGCAATGAATAGGTGCGGCAAATGTAGGAACGAATACAAATAGTGCTACTTTTGAGAGCAACACCAATTATTATCCATGAAGCAGGGTCGCCTTATCGGAAAGTATCGACATCTTAATTTAAATAATAATCGAAGCATAAAAAATCCTGTACACAGTGTATTGACGGTTTAACGCACAGGAAAAAAATCATAAGGGTGGCTCTAAGCTTGTCAATGCCACAGACCTCCACGTCCTAAAACCATTACTGTTTGAGAGTAGGTTTTTCACTCGATGTCAATTTAAAAAATTTTGGTGTATTTGTTGATTTCAGATAGCTGAACATAAATTATAAAACAATTTAAGTAGATACCTAACAAATTTGCAGACGATTCGAAACAACAAATGAAAGGGGACAGTAAGTCTGCTTAAGGGTGGCACTTTACCTAGTGACAATTTTTTGTATAAATTGTCTATTTGTATCCGCTGTCTGCGAAAATATATATTTACATTGTGATCCTAAGTGCTTCAGAAGTCTAGGTATTAAAAATATAGGTCAATTTTAAGATGGCCGCTATAAAATATAAGATGGCCACCGGAGTAGGTGGTTTCTATCAAAAATTCAAATCAAAAATCAATTAAAAAATATGGCCCTAAGTAACACGTTACAAAAATTTGGAACTTTTGTCTAGAGCAGGGGTTCCCAACCCCGTGCCCGCGGGCACCATGGCGCCCGCGGAACGATTCGTATGTGCCCGCCACTATTCGACAGAGACAGAATTTTCACGCTAGCCTGACACACGCAGAAAACCCGAAGTGAACGAACGCCACGAACTGAGCCGATGAACGCCGAAGCACGTGACAGTAGTCACGTGCTCGTACCGTCCCGTTTACTTCGGCGATCATCGGCTCAGTTCGGGTTTTCGGCGTGTACAAGGAGTGATGTGCAAATAGCATTCCCCGCCTGGAACCGCGTTGTTGTCATTGTGATTGCGATTGCTGCCCCGTTCGGGTCGCGACAGTTAGCTAGGAGACATCTTCGTCTGACGAAACACGAATTAGGAGTTTTGATATTCCTTCTATATAGTTCTAAAATGAGTGCACCGAGTAAAAGACAACGAACCTATAATTTTAACACTGACTGGGAGGCATCATATTGTTTCTTTAATGTGAAAAATAAATGCGTCTGTTTGTTGTGTAGTAGTAGTATTGCAGTGCCGAAAAAACATAATGTTGAACGACACTTTCAGACAATTCATGCCACTTTTGATGTGAATTGTCCATTAAATCTGAAGTAAGAAAGAAAAAAATATGTCAACTAAAATAAAGTCTAACTGCACAACAGACTAGAGGTGAGTTGGAAATACTGTCACCAGTTTGTGTACTTAAGTTTCGGATGAAACTATCCATACTAAGTATTTGTGGCCCAATAAACTTGTTTCAAGAAACTTGAAACGTATTAGATGTTCGGATTCGAACGCATTTGATGATGTCATCGCAGTGACTTGCCCCGCGCCGAGTCGCGTCTAGCAGTGACTCGCGTAATGCTGGTTGACTTTCAACGCTATTGATATTAAATGCGCGCGAGCGAGATATCATAATACACGTAACTGTCATTGTTCTCCCTTTCTCCTCTGTTGTAAAGTTGGTATAGTGAAGGACAGAAATGGTCATTCGTTTTATAGTATACTATTTGAGTTCGCCTTAGTTTTAAGAGTTTTAAGTTTCAGTTGAGTATGAGACTTTATCGAGTTCCGTAGTTCGACGCATGGTATGTGATCTCGCCGCCCGCTAGATAGTTCGTATCATCACACCTCGGCGTCGCGACTCGCGTATGTTTAGTATGCGACTGGTTTTAGTTTCAGTTGAGTAAGATATTTACATCGAGTTGACGTCAGTCGCAAGCCGGAATAGCGGCGTTCTGATAACGCTAACTGACTACGCGTTTATCTGGTTTTGTCACATCGAGTTTCTCGATTTTTTAGTGTTATAATTGGAACTTATAAACATAAACTGAATTCAAATTGTATGCGTGATTGTATAAATGGATAATAATTATATTATACTTAATAAACAATTTGTGTAAAAATGGCTACTAAGTTTCGTGTGGAATCGTTCCAAAGAAATAGTTACAAATTATGCCATCTGTAATGTTTGTAAAATAAAAAATTCATACAAGTCAATGTCAAATTTGAAGAAACTTTTACAGCGCAAGCACCCAACTATTCATATTGAATTTGCCAGGCAAAATATAGCTCCACCTGTAAATGAAAATGCTTTACAGATAAATGAAACCAGTGCTTTTAATGCTCCAGTATTTTCTACTGAAACAGGAGTGACTAGTGCCATAGTTCCAGCTATACCTGTCTCGAAAATGGGACTTTCCGAAAAGCGGATGTATTTTTAACGATTCTATTATAGCCCATATTTCAAATACTAGGAAGTATTTTGGAACAAGTTTCGATACCAAGTATTTTTTAATACTGGTAGTAAGTATACTTAGTCTTCAAAATCGACCAGTTTTCCCACCTCTACAACAGACTGTTTTCTCTAGACATGTGGAAAATTCTAGAAAGGCCACCATTGCTTCTTTCAAAATTTCTCACATACTCGCAAAAATGAAGAAACCTTTCTTTGATGGTGAGTTGTTTAAAAAACTATTTTTGACTGTTGCCGATTGTTTGTTTGATGGATTTTCTAACAAACGTGATATTGTCTCAGCAATACAAGACTTACAGTTGTCAAATAACACCGTCACAAGAAGAATACATGCAATTTCAACAGACATACAAACTCAGTTAAAGACTGCCATGGAAATATGTGACTGTTCTCGCTACAATTTGACGAGTCAACAGATATATCAGACACTGCACAGTTAGCAGTTATGGTGAGAACGGTATTTAGTAAATTCACAGTAAAAGAGGATATGTTGCAAAACCTATGAAAGGACAGACAAGGGGTGAGGATATTTATAATACATTCAGAACATACGCCAAGTCAATAAATATGCCTTTGCACAAGCTGTCTGCGATAACCACCGATGGGGCACCAGCAATGGTAGGTAAAAACAAAGGATTTATTGCCCTCTGCAAGAAGGATGAATCATTTTCAAACTTTATGTCCTACCACTGTATTATCCACCAGGAAGCTCTGTGTTGTAAAATATTGCCATTTTAACACGTTATGAAAATAGTTACAAAAATAATCAATTCTATTCGAGCAGCTCCTTTGCAACACCGACTTTTCAAGGCCCTGTTAGAAGATACTGAAGATAAAAAACATGATCTTATTCTGCATACTGAAGTACGTTGGCTCAGTAAAAGAAAGTTTCTTACAAGATTTGTGAGTTTAATTGAAGAAATAAAAACATTTATAAACGATAAAAAGGAAAATTATGATGAACTAGCTGACTCTCGCTGGCTGATTGATTTGGGATTTCTCACAGACATCATGGAAAAATTGAATTCTTTAAATTTGGAGTTGCAGGGGAAAGACAAAAACATAGCTGAAATGATAAGCTCTGTAAAGTCATTTAAAGCTAAATTGGATTTGTTGATATCACATCTGCAGATCAATTCTCTCGTGCATTTCCCACATATGAATAAAATGCTAGGTAACAATGAATTAAACGGGTCATTATTTATTAAGCATCTTAAAGTGTTAAAAAAACAATTTGAAGAGAGATTTTTGCAGTTTACAGATATCGAGCCAATTGTTTCCTTCTGTATCAATCCTTTTACTTGCCAAATAAATGTAATGGAAATGGCCGCATGTATTGCAGAATATGTTCAAGGTAAGACAGAAGAACTAGAGTTAGAAATTTTGGAGCTTAAGAATGATATTTTGCTTAAATCCTTAATATCAGAGGACTTTTGGAATACAGTGGACAGAGAAAAGTTCCCATTTTTGAATAAAGCGGCATATAAAATTGAATCATTTTTCGGTTCGACATATTTATGCGAATCATTGTTTTCAAACATGAACTTAATAAAATCAAGATATAGATCTCGACTCACCGATGAGCATCTTTATGATTATTTGCTAACAGGATTATCGTCATACTCTCCTAATTATGAGGCACTGGCCAATGATATGCAATGCCAAAGATCACATTGACATATTGATATTCTATTTTTTTATAAAATATTTTCTTTGTATTTGTGTATTTTGTTTACTTTGTTTACATTTTGTAAATACATTTCTTTGTGTGTATGCAATTTGAATAATAGTTTTATTATTTTGAAACATTTTTGCTTATTATTTATTAATAAATTATGAATATAAGAAAATAAATTATGGGAAAATGAGAAGTTATGGAAGGAGTTTGTCGATTAAAAATAGGTGGCGCCCGCCACCCTACCAATATTTTAGAATGTGCTCTAGAGTACAAAAAGGTTGGGAGCCCCTGGTCTAGAGTGTTCACATTCATTAACAATAACATTTTCATCACAACTAACATTTAATATAATATGGATTGGAGTGTCTCCTTTATTTATTTGATTTAATATTTTGAATGAATGTGATAAAATCACAAAGTGGATTTTTCTTTTTATTCATTACTGAATAGCGACCGCAAAGTAAACATAGAAATGGTAAAAACGAAATTGTTCTAGTCACACACTTACAATGAATATTTTCCATGTGCAATACAATGAGAAGAAATATCCGAGACAGTTGAAGTATCTTCCCTGAAGAGTGGCAGACCAGTGAATGCGCTCCATCATCGATCTGGCGCCGTGAGCTTCCAAAAACAGCTGCCGCCCCAATTCCTCCAGGCATACAATCTCTGATTTCAGCTGACCTATGTCTAAAAATATAAATTCAGTGTTAACTGCTATGATAAAAATAGATATGTATTAACATCGCTCAATCGTGGCATAATAATCTAAAAGCACTTTGGCAGCTCTCGTGGTGCAGTGGGTAAAGCGCTTGCCTTCCACCCGATAGTCTGGGTTCGATTCCCGGTCAGGACACAATATTTATGTGTTTTTTTCAAAGCCTGGGTGTTTGTGATTGTTCAAAATTACTAACTACATGATTGTAAATTTTCATCCGTTATTCTGCTTCTAAGTTTATTTGTTATTTGGTTCATAGATGAGAATGTCTGTTCGTATATTATATATATAGAGCCAAAGATTGTGAGAAAACCACCTTGTATGAAAAAGCAAGGACATGGTTATTAATAATTCTAAAAAAAAAAAATCTAAAGGCACTCATGGTAAATTCCTTGAGTTGGGCTGTAAAATCAAATTAAGTGTGCTTAGTATTTTTAGTGAGGTGAGAAAAACCCAAAATACCATCTAAAATTATAATTTATAATGCATTGAATCGAATTACGAATCAACGCATAGGAATTCATTTTCCCAGACAAACACAGAATATACAGGGTTATGCA
The DNA here is from genome assembly GCF_057557595.1 of Rhyacophila brunnea. Lineage (NCBI taxonomy): Eukaryota > Metazoa > Arthropoda > Insecta > Trichoptera > Rhyacophilidae > Rhyacophila > Rhyacophila brunnea. Next base: position 12,289,966 of record NW_028233068.1, on the reverse strand, counting down.
ACTAATGGTACAAATTTCACAATCCCGTCATTTTTTGCCTGTCAAATATTTTACACGTACACTTTCTCCTGTCACATGCATGACGTATGTAAATACATTGTTTCATTACGTAACGTCATGAGCTTATAATTAATTAAAATAGATTACATTATGTGGAATGACTAATATATTTTTTATTTTATTTGCATTAATACAGTACATTTTTACTAAGAATTGACAGTTAACACCATTAAATGGAATGATAATTATTAGCACCATGTAAAATGTTTACATAAATATTATTTCCACAGCCGATTGTGTTTACAATCATTCTATCCTCAATCGGTCTAATCAGAATAATGCTGGCAGTAAAAGTTGTACTCACTCTCTGTAGCTTGACCATACGGATTTGCAATAGATCCAACACTAGCCATGAAGGAGTTCCAAAGACCTCCCCCGCTTCCACTGCCAGTGGTGGAACCACTGGCCCCTTTCATTGGCATCTGCTGCATGTGGCGCTGTCGTCCGACACTCTGAGCCTGCGCCTTAGCCAGTGCTATTCTCTTCTTTTTCACCAAAATCATGTCCATCGTCTGCATGAGCTTTTTCTCCATCGACTGCACATCCGACTGCGTCACTGGCCTCCAAGATAATAAATCAAATCAATTTTTATGTCACACCATTGAAATTCTACAACAGGAATTGGTAAAGGTAATCGAATGACATGATGACAATTCATAAAATAAAAAAAAGACCCATGCTTATTCGCCAAAAGTGGGGTATGCCACTAAAATTTCTGTCTCTAAAGGGGTACCAGCATGGCGTAAGTTTGGGAAAAAGTGGAATAGGAAATACATTTATATTGAATAAAATAGTTAGACACCTTATAAAGATAGCCATAGATGTGTAAGGATAGTTGACAGCACCAAATCCAGAGAGTATAGCCATCACAGTAACACCGATTACACCGACTCTTGAGACTCCTTGCTCCATCGAGAGTATACCCTGAAAAGACATTCTATCAATAACAAATAATGTTTTAAAAGCCATAGACAATAATAAGATGTTAAAATAATATGTTATAGTAGGAATGAGAATGTTATAGACTAAATCAGCATTTCTTAACCTTTTTGATCTGCAGGGTATAGCATACAGGCCATGTCTTTGATGCGTGCATGAATTGTATCATTTGACAGAGGAATCTGTTTCACTTTTTCTACAATTGCATCTCCGCAGTTTTGACCACTGCGATCGCGTGAAATGTTAACGTTAAACAGTGTTGCCAGAATATTGTATTCAATACAATGCGACCCACTAAATATACCAATCAACCCAATTTTGGGTCGCGACCCATAGGTTAAGAAACGCTGGACTAGATCTACTAGTATAAGTTGTCCACTGAGAGATAGCACTATTCTATGACCATCATAAGTTGGCATAATAGCAAAATTTAACTACTCTTCCAATTTCGTCACACATTATTTCTGCTTTCAAATGTACACGAAATTTGGTTGCTCGTCAAGATAAATACTGTAAAACGGCAGAACTAGTAACACTAACCGAAGATGTTTTTAAAAACATAGCATTAGAAGAATGAAAGAAACAATGTCAGAATATAATCCACCTATATTGATATTATTTTTGCCAAGAGTTTACTTTCCAGTGTAGGTTTCAGTTATTGTAAACTAATTTGTGTAATGTATATTACTCACCTGTTTTGGATTTAAAATCGGAAAAGGATCTCCAAGTTTCCAGAAGAAGTATAGATATATAAACCACACCGATAATGTCATCGGGCCAATAAAATTCGGACGTACTAAAAAATATTGCTCATATTATTATAAAGATACAGATTTTGGTATGTCGCTATAGGATTGGTTTGTCGAATATCCGTTTTTGTCGAAATCGACCTTTGAATGCAGAATGATGTTTTGTATCTAAATGGACCAGAACCATCCTTTTCTTTAAATTGCTTTGTAATGAAAACAGCATTCATATGCTGTAAAAACAACAATTTAAATACCTTCATGTATTTACATATAGGATAATCAAATTTGTTTTTTGTCTCCTGAACATTTGACATTTGGTCTATTTGACAAACCAATCCTACAGCGACGATATTTTGATAAAATAGTAAAAAAAAAACTGTGAGTTCTATAACGAATAAGCAATGATAATAGAGTTTGTAAGTTTGTATTATATTATTAAAAACAAAAAAACTTACTATAACGGATATTGCTAATACAAAAGTAGCCTATATAAAATGGTATAACAGCAATCACCATGAACAGCATCATATAAAGTCCCAAATTCCAGTGAAAATATCTGGAACTGAAATAACAACAGGTCTTTATTAAGTTAATCCATATAGATGTCTGTTCTGTTCGACTAGGACGTAACGTTATACTGAATAGTCCAGTAAAATGTCTTGACAGCTATTTCTGACAAAAGCCGATCATCAGAATATTCTGATCTAATTTATTAAATCTGATACCATATTATAATGTTATTCATGGAATGCGAAAATACCTTGAGTCTAAATAAGCTATTATCTCGAAGATAATAAGCTCAAACATGGTGCAGCTGAGGGCAAAAGTTATGGAAAAAATCAGCTGAACCAGCGAGTGATGAACCTCGTAGTCCCGGAACAACTGTTTCACGAAGAATACCCATCCTCCGGCAAAAAAGCATATCTGGAAATAAAAATAATGTCATATTGTCTAAATATATTATGAAAATGAAGCTAAAAAGAGACTACTAAAACTAATGATTCATTTGTGGAATTTATGAATGGAACTAAAGCATTCAGTTTATAACGCTAATGTAGCTTATAATAATTGTAACTACCTGTGAAAGAACTGACAACTTCAATTATTCAGGCACCCAAATACATACACACCAGAATCATAATAAAACATTGAGTATGTCGTATTTATAATAATATAATAATAAAAGGTCATCAAAAATACTGCCATTTTTCAATGTGCCAACCTACACAATAGTTATTTTGGTAGTTACTCAACCACATTAAAATTGCATCAGACTTTCACGGTAGTTTTTCATATTTACACTTATCATCACCGTTCAGACAAAAGTCACCAACACAAAAAAAAACTTTCTAAAGAATTTTATTTTGTTTTACACATAAGATGTTTGTAATCTCGCTCATGTTTCCTCTTCATTTTTAAGCAGCATGTCTGTTTATGCAATAGTTAGATAAGTAATTAATATTAAACAAATTTAATTGAATTCCCAATTTTATATGTAAAGTGAGAATAGAAGCCGGGACATAGGTTTTTTTGTGCAAACAAAATGTGGCTGGTTTTATAAACAGGTGTCACTTGACGATTTACAGGTAACATTAACCGGTTGTTTATATCCTTGTCACGCACATAGTAAACTACATTTTCTAAAAGATATTTTTTGTTCAACGACAAGGTAGAATACATGATTCAAGCAGCTCTGTCAACAAAACAATGACTTAAGAAACTACATAAATAACATAATATTATGTCATTGTGTTACAATAATCGAATTACCTGTGAAACTAGGATTATTAACGTGTCCTCTAAAAACCCCATGATATCCCAAATAAATTACTCTTATGTTTAAAAAAAAAATATGATCAATGATACAGTCTTAAAAAGCCGACAACATTATTTTTTACACGGCATGTCAAACTTAAAACGTCAGTTTGACGTTAGCGAGTGACTATAGATATTAAACGTAAATTAGCAGCCGGTGCTAGGGCTGCCACACAGGTCCTTATTAAATAATACTTACGCTGGATACTTAATCGAGTAGAACCGAGTAAAAACGATTATTATCAATTTTGGCATTTTGCCAGCGCTCCATTGGCGAGCCAAAAGTCCGAGGACAATAAATCGTCCGATTTGTCTATGCTCTGCTACTGATCAACTTACGAATAAAAAAGTCGAGCAGTCAACAGTGAAAAGTTACGATTCTCGTAATGTCGTCCGATAATCCTATAATTTTGTGTTATTTATATGTAGACTTGCATAAAATAATATAGCAGTGAAAACAATACAAGTTTTACGATTTCTTTTATGAATTTCAAAAAAAAAATTGGTAAATCTCTCATTTTCTAATGTTTAAATTAACAAATTAATCAATGAAAATGTTTAAAACAATTACAGATTTTTTTTTCGGTCCGAATGATTGCTCGAATTTGCATAGTGATCGACTGACGAAGTCTGGCAAAAATATCAAACATGTTTGAAATCAAACGAGCCTGGTCTGCGGATTAAAAAGTCCGCAAGTCTGGGGTGCTCCACGCGAAAACAAAGTCCGAAGACTGTAAATCGTCTGACTTGCGTGACAATGGAGCGCTGGCTAAAGAGATGCAATAGCGGCCTTTACACAAACATTCTTTACCGCATGCATAGGAGCGTACGCGCCGGAACCCGTTATTGAGCGCGTAATATCACACATGTGTCTGCTGCTACAATTTACATGTCAACTATATCCTGTGCGATAGTACAACGTTTTGCGCATGTTTTGAGGAGCGCGCGCCGGGATTGAGCGTCCAAAGGCATATCGCGCGTTCATTACGGCGTGATCGTGGAAGTCGTTGGAGCGTACAACAATTCAACGGTTTTAGTTAGAGTGTGTTATTTTGACAAACTGCATTTTGACATTTAGCTCAAACACAGTTTCGTAAACAAACCATTCTTGAGATAAAACAATTCAATCAAATCCTTCCGCACACAACATAACCAAAATATAATACGTGAACAAGTTTATTAATATAATAACATGGTAGTTTAGTTTTATACAAGAAGGCATCTGTACACACTTAATTTGTACACTATAAATGGATATACAAAGAAGAAATATTATCCTAGCTGAGCTTGTGGAGGCGCAATATAAGTTTAAGTCAAAACAAAAAACAAAAAATTTGGGCTAAAGACTATAGACGGTGTTTTGGTCACCTACCCTTAATTGATGAATTACGTCAAAACTATCCAAATGATTTAAAAAAATATTTAATAATGAACAGTAGTTCATCATTTGATTACAGATTCATTCTCAATATCCCGGACTCCTAATCCATATTTTCCGTTGGAAGCTCTTGATCCTTCGTGAAGGGCAGCAGATCGTAATACCACAATGATGGCTCATATACCTACTTCATATCTTCCGCTACCGCTACATCGACTTTCCTCTACTTTTTTTTTTAACTCTTTCCGAAAAAAAACCCCTAAGGCTTTGATTTTTTTTTTACTACAAAGTCTCTATCTATTAGCCTCGGGAAATCCTCTCTCTTTGAAGAAATTAATTATTTGTACATACGCCACATCGCGTAAATTTCGATTTTCATATGCCGCCGATGTGATTCTCCACAAACATGGGAATATTTTACACATGTCCATAAGGTCCGTAATAAATTGGCGAGAGAAATTGCGAACGTTCATTTGTGACTAACGTAGTAAAATGATTTGACGTACGGCACACGTGAAAGATTAAAACGTGGTAAAATGTGTTAAACGTCTTGACGTACCGTCGCTATAGGATTGGTTTGTCGAATATGCGTTTTTGTCGAAATCGACCTTTTCATGCAGAATGTTTTTTTGTATCTAAATGGACTAGACCCATCCTTTTCTTTAAATTACTTTGTAATGGTAATGAATACATCATTCATATGCTGTAAAATAACAATTTAAATATCTCCATGTGTTTAAATATAGGATTTCCTATGAAATTTGTTTTTCGTCTCGTGAACATTTCTTCTATTCGACAAAACAATCCTACAGCGACGGTACGGCACGCGTGAAAGATTGGACGCGACCAACCCCACTCTTTCCGCTGTTTGCTACGCGACTTTAGACACGATCATTCCCGTGCGACATCGCGCACACGAGACTTTCACGCAGACAAGATTGTGTGTGTGCAGGCCGCTAATGTCTTTGATTATTATCGATTTTGATTTGATTTAGATAGGTACGTTATCTTAAAGCTCAAATTAAAAGATGTCTATGTCATTGGTTTAAATTGTTTAATTCAATACCTATTTCACTTTATGTAAATATTTTTTTTAGCTAAAATACAATTCTGTATATTACGTAGACATTAAAAAAAGAATATTAACTATAATAATAATAATAAATAACTTTTTCAAACCATTAAAAACCACGTATAAACAATATTTTTTTTTATTCGTAAGCCGACCGTTAACGAATGTTGTTGCAAGGTCTAATAAAAATAAAATAAAAATAAAAACAATTCATAACAGAAATGACAGCTATCTTGGGCTTATGCTATTATTGCCATGAATCCTTAATCAAATAGTTGATTATCAGTATATTTTCAATAAAAAATATCCATATTTACCATTGCAATGAATTATCATTCTTGGTTCAGTCATAGTTTTTAAGATATAAGACTTCCAAAATTCTATTATTATTACAATGCAGGCCGGATCTCACTTAAACAAATCTCGACTTTCAGTCGATATTGGTTAATGTTACATATTTTGAGATCGATTTAATTGACTATTATATTTATTAACACTCATTTCAATCATGGAGGACGAAGAGCGGTAAGAATCTTTAGTCCTATTATGTGAAACCATTTGCATTATATACAAAAGTACTACCAATGCTGTCAGTTTATTGTCATACCTAATAAGCCAGGTTAAATCAATATGCCTAGGTATATTTATGCTCCTTTGGCATTCCGGTTTATAATGGCTGTGATACAATAATAGAAAACATTTTAAACAATATTCCGAAATTACAGTGTGAACATACCTATCCAAAGTATTCCCCGATTAATTAGTATACATTAGTGGTGAGCTGTCCTGAGCCATATAACAAAGAAGAAAGATATATAATTTACTAAAAACTTGTACTTCGATGTTATACCCTCATGAAGATTACAGTGAACGATATTTGGCGTGGCAGGTGTGTATGGAGATGAGGATTGATGACGTGAGGAGCAGATTATGAAGACTTGTAGTTGCTGATAGAGATGGCGGTAAATGTGCCGCAGAGTGTACTTGAGATTTTACAACTTTCTTTTTAGACCTAACCTAATCTAACCTAATATTACCTCATATAAGCTTAATTTGTGATAATGTTGTATCAAAATGTATGAAAATTTTCAATTAACGATTATTGGATCGAAAAACCGATGCGCTGACAAAAAAAGGTATTTATTATAATTGTCTACAGAGAATAAACTGTTTTCGTAAAAAAAAATTATAAAAGCTCGTGTCCACCTCTGCGGCACAATTACCGAGATGGCGAATGTATTTACATATTGACAAGTGCGGTTTGCATAGGTACAATAAAGTCAATAATACATGATATAAAAACTAGTGAGGTAGTAGCCCAAGGTTTGGCGATATTGAGTGACTGTTACACGATCAAGATAAAAACGGAGTGAGATGTTCATTTAATCGTGATAGCGTATTTATTTAACCCCTCACGATTGAATAATGCTGATACTGAGTATCCCATGCCTTCGGTGCGAAATGCATTTTAATATTACTGAGGTAAAAGTTCTTATTTGCAATTGGTAATTAGATTCATGTGAAATTTGTATACTAGGAAAATGTATGTACTAACCAATAACGCTGACGGCTTGTGAAAAACGTATATAAAAATAATTAAATAATATTTTCGAGATTAAATTGAAGGCACAGATTTTTCTGATGATGAATGTTTGTTCTCACAGGACTTGTTGATCGCCACAGATACACATTAAATAAGTTCCTAAGTATTTAGAAAACACACAAAGAGGTAAATAGATAGAATAATCAATCTTTACTGCAAAATAACTGCAGCAACTTAATCATTAGTCTTTTTTCACTTTCTCTTTCATATAACGTCGCCAATACTGCAAGAACACTTATCTTGAATTCCGCAAAGGAGAGAAAAACCATTTTTCTACAAAAATGTAAAATGGTTTTTTGTCTCTCCTGTAAAATATTCGCAGTTCAAGATATTAAGTGTTCTTGCAGTATTGGCGACGATATTATGGTATGCCTTCTAGAGATTTTCATCAGCGGTCATTGGATAAAATGTCTTTTTCAATAGGTGCCATATATTAAGTGGACGTAGTGTGTTCAACAATCCTGTCAATAGAAATCTTATTTTGTCAGGATCCACTTTTACAAGTTTCATTCTTTCGTAAACAGATGAATTCGGTTGAAAAATTGTTGCATACATTGTTATAGGGTTATTGTTGCAAATCTGCGTTCATGTCTTATCAGTGTTATACCCTGTTTACACGTGCATGGATTTACTGCTGACAGTATGTATCATCGCGTGGTCATAATAAAAAATGCATGTGTAAACAGATATTGTGAAAATTGCAAGATTGCATGCATGGATTGAAAAAGTTCAGAAGCTCCTGAATTTTCACCCGACTGCGCAGTAGAACGATAGTGGCGAACCTGCCGGTAAAAAAATTAACTACACCGCCTAGAGACTCATTTTGAGGTTAACCGATTTTCACGACCTGTCAAAATAGTACCATAAAATGACAACATCGCGTCTCGCTTACTCTTGAAGAATGAGATTGGCGAGACAGTCAACACTTTAACGTATAAACAGTTATTATCACGATAGTTTAAAATGCGTAATAAGTAAATCCATGCACGTGTACAGGCGCTATAACTATATTCTGCTAACACACAAAATACATAATTCCAGAGTACAAGGGGAAATAAATGCCTCTATGTCAGAAATATTAAAGGCCACAGTGACTGCTGAATTGAACGATGCAGTTTCTGAAGAGATGGACGGCTCAGTGGCTGAAGAATCTGATATCCCAAGGTATGAAGAAATTGATGGCCTAGCAGATGTAGAAATAGAATCTGTCTGTGTTATCAAAATCAAAGAAGAAATTGTTCACATTCCACCAGGGCACTTGGACAATGTCGACGGTGAAATGTATCAGGTAAAATTTATAATAAGTATTTCTTTTCATCACACTCTTTTTTAATTTTGAATTATTTAATCTCTTGCTCTTTCAAGTTATATTTCTTTCCATTAAATTTTAAATTCGTATATCTGCCAGTGGCGAGAACATCAGAGGAACATCCTATGCCAGCAACATGTCTAGAATGTGTCGATTCTCTTCCTATCAAATTCTCTGGGGGTCCAGGTTTCAACACTATAAGAAGATTGAAAATATCAGTTATTTAAGGGGGGACATGCTCAGCTTAGGTCAAAATGGAGCTTTTGTTCTATTTTCAAAGCATGATCCTGGACATTCCTTAAACGTTGTAAATAATCTATTTATATAATTTTGAAGCCTTATTATTCTTTATATTTATTTTAAACATTTGATGACTGCATAAAGTATTTTTATTACATAAAATAGTATTCTTTTAAACCTCTCGCTCTAATATTTTAGAATATAGTCATATTTCAGTACATAAATGTGCAGTGGTGTTAAGATTTTTTACATTTATTAATTTTCAAACGCATTTATAAAACCATCAGTATAATTTATGTCGACATTATTATAGTGAAATAACGATAAAAAATTATATTGATAATCTCTGTGATCCCAAGTTTGACAAGAATTAGGCATTTTATTATTCAAAAAATGTGCAAGATTAACACATTTGAAGATAATTCTAAAGATACTAATTATAAGCTATGTCTTTGTCCATTCAAGTGTGATAAACATCCTACAAATAATGATTGCTTTATACCGTTTAAAAAAAAAAAAAATTCGGTTAGGTACATGTTCAAACACGCATGTTAACATCATTTTACTCTCTACTTCAATTATAGTTTGTCAATTTATGGTTACTTGTCAAATCTGGGTTCACAGAGATTATCAATATAATTTTTTATCGTAAATATTTCACTATAATAATGTCGACAAAAATTTTACTGATGGTTTTATAAATGCGTTAAAAAATTAATAAATGTAAAAAATCTTAACACCACTGCACATTTATGTACTAAAATATGACTATATTCTAAAACAGAGCGAGAAGTTTGAAAGAATAAGTACTATTTTATGTAATAAAAATACTTTATGCAGTCATCAAATATTTAAAATAAATATAAAGGATAATAAGGCTTCAAAATTATATAAATAGATTATCTACAATGTTTACGGAATGTCCAGGACCATGCTTTGAAAATAGAAAAAAGCTCCATTTTGACCCATGCTGAGCACGTCCGCCCTTAATGAATCTTTTTTAGTGGTTTTTGTGGTGCTGCAGTTTTATTCGTATCTTAGTGAGGCAACTCATAGTGTTTTTTGACATTGCATTATTTTGCCTTCTACAAGGGTTTACAATAGATCCTTGTAAAAAGGGTTTTGAAGATAGGTACTCGAAGATTGTGAGATAAATTAATAATAAAAATAGATATTAACATTCTTTAACTGATCAAAAACCTTAGTGATTTATTGTCGGTTCTTATTTTTAATTATTTTTTTAGACCAACAGCCAAAATGAGATGGATATATTTTATGACCCCGACAAGACATTGAAAGTAAAAGATGAACCTCTGGCGGAAGACTACAATGAAAATATTGACTTGGAAGACAGTTCTCTCCCACCATTGAGTTCCGAGGAGCTTCCTAAAAGCCAAATCACTTTAGAATATTTGTCAGATAGATTGACAGATCCTACTGACGAGATAGATGTGAAGCTGGAAATGGATGCCGATTTTCATGAATCGTATACTGAAAGAGAGCTTGATGACAGTATACAACTGGAACTACAAGACCAAGAAAAGCCCACTATCAAAGAAGAGACAGACGATCAGCAGGATTTATTGCAGATGGACGGCATGGCTAATGATTATTGCGAAAATATTCCAAAAGAGTTTACCGAAGTCGTTCCTGTCTCACTTAAAAGTAACAGCGAATTCCAACTTTCGAATGGCAAATATGAAATGGAAATGATGTTAACGAAGGGGGCTTCCGAAGTGGAGACGATCGTTCCGTCGGAGAGTTTGCTGGCTCAAATCTCAGGCGCGAGGCAGTCCAAAGAGCTCATCTTGGGATACAGAAGCGACCATACCAAGCTGCGAGAGCTCAACGAAGATATCAGCGATCTGCTGGCGCCGCGGGGATTTGAGTGTCCACTGTGCAACAGGCGCTACCAGAGCATGAGCACTTTCCAGAGGCACCAGAAAACACATAACGCCGTACAGGATACATCTAAGCACCTCATCACAGAAGTTGATCGAGAGCCAGCTCTCCCTATCGAAGGTGGTTTTAATGTTTTTCTTTTTGTTTGACTATATTTTATTAACTGTTATTGAAAATATAATTGTTTATGCCATCTGTAAATGCTATTACCTACAAATTAATACTTTGTAGATTTTTTCTACATCATAGTTTTAAAAGTAATTTACAATTTTCACCCAGAGCATAGTCTCCACAGAGCGGTGAACAGACATTTTTTATAAGAAACAACCCATTGAGCTCTTCCACTAGATCAAAAAACAACACGGCATTATATTTATACATATCATTTTAAAAACATGTTAAATTATCATTTAACGTGATGTCGGATATTGACAGTGTACGCGACTGTAAAATAATGGTAGACAGAAACATGACACTGCTGCATTACGATATTTCTAGACCATTTCTGCCAATAAATGTTTCTACATTAAAAGAAACATATTTTTCTGTCAAAAATGATCTGATTGGCAGTAGCAAATGTTTTTTTTTGTTTACAGATATTGAGGCAAAAGACGGCATGTACTCTTGTAACTGCGGGAAGGGCTTCAGGCGGAAGAGTTCGGTGCTATCATGCATGCGTGCGCATCGTAACGCGGGCTTAGGCTGCCAATACTGCTCACAGGTGGTCACTCGACGAGACGATCTGCGACGCCACTGCCGCCTCCACCACGCCGCCATCATCGCCGCCAAATACCGATGCAGCGTGTGCTCAAAGACTTTTTCAGGACGGAAGGCTCTGGCGAGACACAGCCGGACTCATATCGTCAAAAAAAAAATCGAAGAGGTCCCGCTCCCCCCTGAACCGGAAGTCGCGCCCTCTTCCTCAGTGGAAGTCATCGAAATCAATGAAGCCGCTGAAGAGCCCAGACTGACCAGAGGGAAGAAATCTTCTCCGGTGAAATTCAAGTTCACCTGCCGGGAGTGTGGAAAAGGATGCGCAACTCTTGGGCAACTTACCAATCACAAAGCTCAACATAAAAATAAGAATAAGGTAATTATTTTTATATCTTTCAAACTCATTTATTAAAATCTTTCTATGGTATTGATTCGTCGAATGTGAAACATTGTCATACCATGAAAGTTACAATAAAATCTAGAGTAATTGAGGCCGTCAGAGCACGTCAGAGTGGCGTAACCCACAAAAAAGTCTAAACAGAGTTAACCATTGGAAGAGGTTCCCTAGGGAACATTGTGGGTTACACCACTTCTGCTCTGACCGCCTCAATTTATATTCACAAGAAAATATTTTGCTTAAGGCTGTACCTCAGTTGAGGCACGGTCTAAAAAGATCATGATGGCTAAGCGATGCGCGGATTGTGGGTCGCGGGTGCAAATGACGCATGCCAAACGAAATATAATTTGTCATATAAATCCAACATACATCCATTTTATGTTGTTTATTGTTCTATTAGTAACAATAATAATATATTCGTCGACATGTTTTCTTTTTAAAGTAAATGGGTAAACGTTTTTAGTCATCTTTACACGATTTAAGAATTAATACGCCCGTCGCCATCACAAAACAAAGTGACGTGTTTCCAGCTCGACGTTCTCTCTCAGAATGCGAGCGAGTCCAAAATTTCATCGCGCCTATAGTTGAAAATTATTTGCCGTTTCACTGATGTATCACTTTAATATTACATTTGAAAATGAAATCTTCAGGGGAAAACATTCAAAATAATAAAAAAAAATAGTGAATTAGCGACTAGCACACGCAACAAAATTGAAACTCTACCCGATGAGTTACAGGGGATGTTTTTTTCTTTCAATAATGTAAGTGTAATTCATAGTGCTCACGATGGCCAAGCGGCTTACGCGTCGGTTTATAATGTTGTGCGTCCCAGGTTCGAATCCTGTGTCTGGCAGATACGCATACCGTTTTTCAATTTTTCAACAGTATGGACCTAATAAGTTGAATAAGTGAGTAACATCCATATCTCGTAAAAAATATAAAAAAAATGTTAACACAAACCTTCACACTTTGGAGGCCCATATTATGATCCTATTAGGATCGGACATGTAATTGACTATGGTTGGCGAACCTTTTTAAGCATGCGTGCCAAAATTTCCCAAATGTTATTTTTCGACTGTCTGACGTGCCAACCAGTTTTTCGTGGGGTAAAAAATAAAAGTTTTTAAGAATTTACATGTTAAAAGTTTAAAAAATACAATTGAGATCTTGAGATTCTTTCACCGTGTTTTTATCCGAAGGCATACCTTTTATTCTTTGAATTATTTTTTCCTTCTCTTCAAAATATTCAAAGAGTGTAGGTCCCCATACACGTACAGTTTGAGTAACAGGTTGAACATGCCAATTAGGGTCTAGGACGATTTGGTGCCGGGACAACTGGACGCCACGCAATTCAAAAATAAATAGACGTTAGGTACTTATAGGTACTTTAAAAAAAATATTCAATACTATTAATTATATTTAAATTATTATATTATGATTTGATAGTTGGTGAGAATTTAAGTATCCACACGTAAATAATGATTTAATCGTGCATATGTTTAAGTTCCAATGAAAGAAGAGTTTTTTATTTTTATATAAAGCCTTAAGCATGGTAATTCTCAATCCGCAATAAAAAACATTATGTTAAGAGTAAAATGAATTAAAACTACTAAGTAGTAGAAACAAAATGATTAAAATTCCTCGTCTACGTTCTGTTTACATGTCTACGACAGTGCGGCGTCCAATTTTCTTGGCGTCCAGTAGACTCATTTCCTGCCAGTTAACACGTAATGGCGGCCATACAGTTATCTTTGGTAGATATATCTGCTGCGCCCATAGACTAACTGTTTTCGACCGCCAGATGTCTGCCATGTTCAAACTGCCAGCGACCCTCCACTCCCGTGTTATTGTAAAACTGTTGGAATCTTGACTCACCGAAAATTTTCGGGTGACACGAGATGTTTGTGGTGTAATGTAGAATATACTGGACGATTCGGTTGCGGCTGGTGTTGCTTGTTATAAAATACAAATTCATTTATTATTAATAATGTACAAATAATATGTACGCGGAGATCGTAATTTATTTTATATAGTCAATATTACAAATTATTAATTTAAGACGTTCACAACATAAATTAATATACCTAATTGTGAATGACAATGTCAGTAAATCTAAATAAAATTTACATACTTATATATTTAATAATAACATAATAATTAATTATTATACTAATGATTGATGTAAATATAATTTTGTGGCATGTTTAAATTGTATATGAAATCAATATATAAATATTACCATATTCTAAAAATATGACCAAATAGATAAATACTGACTCATATGCCCATTAAAGGGAATAATTTATTCAAAAGAAAAGATTATAGATCATATATTTACATGAATGTGTATAATATTGTTTCTGTGAATCGATAAAATACACAATCCACTAGTGAAATCATGATTTATTTTACCAACGTCATTGTGTGTATTTAATGTCAATTTGTTTCTAATAAAAACAATTATATTATATTAAATTATATATTATTATAATAAATTAACAAAGTAAAATTATTCGTGTATCAATATTGTTCAAGTATACCTTCCTTAAAACTAATTTAAACACTACCCCTGCGTATCATCTCCGTAAACCTAACCTCCACAGTTTTTGACACTTGCTCTGCCACAGACAATATCTGTACGTATATGGGCACGTCTGTTGACAGTTCGACATATTTAAATGGGGTAGTTTGAACTGTTCTGTGGTGTGCCCACTAATGTACAGTTATTGTCTGTGCCAGGTTCAACCTGCTATTCAATCTGTAAGTGTATGGGCACCTATTGTGGGAGCATTTTAACCACGCTTCTTTCATAATATATTCCCCATCATTGAACAGTTTTCCATTTTTAGCGATTATGTTTGAGACGAAATAACAAGCAGCTGTTATATTTGAACGACTACAGCCATTTTTTGGGTAGCAATGAAATTGGTGGTTACTGTATTACTTAGTTTGATTCTTTACGCCCAAACTGACACCAGAATTGCTCCAATCAGGTGAGGCATTCTCTCACTACAGTGGTCTCACGTCTCAAACATTGTAAATCGATCAAAATCAAAGGTTCGCGGCTTCTCTTGCCGCCTAATGTGGTGGTGCGATAATATTTTGTATAACGCATAAAGCCTAAGATATATGCAATTATATATTTAGATTAAACGTAATGCTATTTCTTCAAGAGTATTTGCCTGCTATTTTTTATATAATTCTATCTTTCATTTATGCATGAATTTCGTCGTTTCCGTTTGCGCGTCGATTTGTAAATATTATTGGTAAAAATAATATAAAAAATAGAAGAAAATACACATTGTTGCCATTATTTTTTAATATTACTTATATAATATATTGTAAATTTTTTTTTGTATTTTTTCTCTTTTCAAAGAAAACATTCGCGTGTCATGCAAAATCATCTTGCATGCCACTAGTGGCACGCGTTCCATTGGTTCGCTATCACTGGACTATGATATAGGTACCCATAGAACTGAATAGTTAATAATATAACCGAATTATACTTGCCGATTTCAGTTCCAATGCGACAGATGCGAAGAGAACATGTCATGCCGCAGCGAGCTTTCATCTCACCGTCGTCTACACTGCCGCAGTAATGAAACCACATCTGAAACCACCCGGGTAACGCGCGCCGCGCTGCTATCCCACCCCACGCCTGCAGTACAGCCTGTACAGCACGCGTGCGATGTCTGCGCTCGACCATTCTCAACGCAGGAGTTAATGCAGCGGCATAAAGCGACGCATCCCTTCGTAATTTTCACTAAAGATGATTCAACGCACACACAAATATTTTTCAAGTGATCATATTTTCAGCGTTTGTACATCCATGTTTCCCAAATAATGGCTTAGCCATAGATGGAAACGAATCGCCAAATAAGCACTTAATTATTTTTTAAACACTTTTGCTGACACAACGCAAATAACCAAAAAAATATTATCCTTCATTTAAAAAATGACGGTTGGAGTCATCAGCCAAACCATTGGTCGTACTGAAAAAACGATCGAAGTAAACTTGAAATTTAAGTAAATGTATGGTAGGTAGATTAATTTCAGATCTCCTAGTTGAAAAATGCTTCAATTTACGGGGCAATATTATTGTTTGTCATTCGTTGTGCAAGTTTACACTTTTGTAAATAGAAACGACCATGCGTCTTGTATTTCTCTTCAGTTTCTCGAAAAGTATCCCACGTCTAATACTGTGCGTGAATCACGTATGGAGTTAATTTCATACCCATCGAATTGATCCAACAAATAATTAGAAAATCATTTGAAGACGTTAATAGTACAGCAATGACGAACCTTTTTATGCTCATATGCCAAAAAAACGCTATTAAAAATATTTGTAATAACGTGTGGCATAGAACATATAAATTAGGAGCAATATTGTGAATGTACTAGCGCTCCTGCAACTTTTGAAATGTGATGTTTGTTCTTATGCATGCATGACATATCAGAAAATTGAATAACACAACAAATTGAAAATCCATTTAAATGTGATGTTTGATCACAAGCAAATTTATCCATTTCAAAACACACTTACTGAGAAAAACTGTACAGATGCGATGTTTGTGCATTTACAAGTGGAACGGATGATCACAAAAAAACGTTTACTGGAAGATGCTTATTATATACAGGCAGATTTGACCACTTAAAATCAAATACCTGTTCAAGGCAAATACCGGCGTAAAACCATTTAAATTAGTTGCTTGTTCATAATAACCACAGCTCTGTCAACAGATGCAGTATTGCTAGTGTGATTGAGACGATTGAACATTCTATATCTAATAGAATATTATCTAATTTAAAAGAAAATAATTTCATATAATCTAACTACAATATTCTTTCATGTGCCAGCAGAATTTCCGCATGTGTCAGAGGTGGCACACGTAACATAGGTTCGCCACCGCTGAAGTAGTACAATCCGAATCGGACCATTTTGTATTTTATTCATTCAACTGTAACTAACAATTTCCATTTGATTATATGGAAATTAAAACTTATCGTCATTCGATGAATTGTGGAATTTGTTGATTATTATGAATACTCATATACATCAAGACGGTTTTATATCTGTCAATGAAAAGCCCATTTTCTTACTAGGCTGGCGATTCTTAACCTTAGATCTAAAGCTTAAAATAACAAAAGGTAAGACAAGTATGAATACCAATGAATTCTGATCAGTCCGCAAACAAAAAAATTGAAGAAGTCAATTCAGTTTATCAATAAATATGACGGAGTGACTGAATTGAATTTTTCCCAGTATATGTATCAAAAGATCAGATAAGTCATAATTTTTTTTCTATATTCATTTTTTTATCAATTTAATGCCATATAAATAAAGTATAAGGTTGTCTTTAAAACAAATAAATATATGGCCATTGAATACTAAGTATATAATTAATACACAAAGTCTTGATGTTTTGAATTTTTTATCATTTTATACAAATAAAGATATTGTGTATCAATAATTCTATCGTGTGAACTATTTGTGAAACTGTTACTTTAGTTACCTTTATCGTACTATGTCTTAATTCCTAACCGTGTCAGATTTCTAAATGTTCATTTTTAAATCTTACGTACTATAATTATGACATTGTAATAATATTATTTTATTTTGTAATACAATAATTACAATATTATTATGTATGAAATAATATTTTACATAGTGTTCAATTTTGTAATTATTATTATTATATAGATAATATAGATGCGTTATAACTCAACGTTATAATACCTATTTCTTAGGTAAGCTAGAAATAATCATTTTTCTGTAAATATACGCTCAATCGTTCAACTGTGGCGAGTTATCTTACTAGTTACTCCCGAGTGTTTACAAATTGTGTAGTAATTAACGTTGTTTACTGTTGATCCTATAAGATTATAAAATCATGATGAAAATAAATATGCCATTAGGGGTCATCTAATAAATGATGTTACGCGATTTTTGATATTTTCTGATAAAATCTTTAATTCGTTGGAAATTGTCGATTCATATTTTGTTGATCACATTTTCAACAACCCCTTTAAACCCCATGCCCTTCTCCACCGTTAGGGCGTGACGTCATATATGAATGACCCTTTGAGAATTTACAATGGATTTATATCGCATCCCAAGTTACATATTGTCATAAATCAGACATTTTCATTTTAGACTTGTTGTGGTTGGATTAGTTTTTTTTTGTTGCTATTTTAGTAAAATACTTTCATACTCAAATAGTGTCAGCAAAAAAGCTTTTTATACAGTAACACTAAGTATGTATTGTCAAAACGCAATGACGCCAAAAGCTATTTAAAAAAACTAAGACGATTTAATAATGAAACATGTCGTAATACAATACTGTCGTAACTCAGAAATATTAAAAGTATTTCCATTTCTTAAGCTTGAAAGAAAAATAAGATTTTTAGTTAAAAAGACATGTTTTTCCATGAAAATAAGTGCTCATTTACACAACCAGATTTTTCCTGTGTGTACATTGAATATTAATGAAATATTTGAAACCTCAAACGGTTCTTTTGCCAGATGGCATTTTTGACTTTTTTCTGGGGGTGCGATATGCAGATGGGGGGGCAAAACAAAAAGTTTTCAATGAAATTGCTAATAATAATGTATTGTTACTCCTAGTTATTGTTAGACATTGTGCATTTCTTTAGTGTTCGATGACCGTAATTCTTGTGAAAATACTGTGATCAGGCAACATTCAACTCATAAATGTGTTCAATAAATAGGCGAAATGGAAAAAAATTAAGAAAAGAACTGACGTATGGAGGATTAAGCGAGTCGTTTTCACATCACAACATACCTATCAATTCAAGGGTTCAAACATGTAACCACTCTGTATGAATAACCATAAGCATTTTATTCCTAAGGGCCAAAGCACACCGGAAGCGGCGTGCATGGCGTAGGTGGCGCTTACAGTGAGCTTTGGTCCTTACATTGGATTATATCCCATGGACATAATGTATAAATTCTTATTACATATCTTCATTAAAATGGTTTTGGCCTAACTTGTATTCCTTCAAACACTAAAAAACATGGAGAAATATCATTTTTTTTCTTGGAATCGTATTAATGGATTATTTGAAAATAGTTACATATTATATTTATTATATAGAATTTATTACCAGTGCACTTGTATTCGTTTAATCCACAGTACCTCAGTTATTAGTGGGCAGCTTGAAATAGTTGCAATTATACAACCTACGAATTTTTTTAAAACATAAAATCTTATTTTTTCAACGTACTAAACATACATTCAATGAATAATTCACAAAATTTTAAAACATAATATTCGGAATCACCTCAGAAACATGTATAAAAAATAGGTGCCGAGATTTGAAAAACACTTTAGTTGCATAGTTGTTAATTTTCGTCTTAATCAGGTACGGTGCGGATGGCTAAATTGGCAAAGTACAGTGGCCGGAATCCGATGAGTCCCACCAGGCACCTATTTTTTATCTAACAGGAGTATTTCTGAAGTATGTGTGTACTAATCTTGCCATTTATATCATCATCAGGTGACAGTCCATAATGGTTCTTGTCTTCCTATAACAACTCTCTTCCAACTATTTAAAATGGACGCTTTTCAATTCGGTACCCCAAGTATACGGCTGTGATGGATAGCTTACGAATTTTTGGACTGGCTTTTTCCCTGCTCCTTATGGATTGGCTCTAGAGCTTGCGAATTCTTGGCTTTTTTCATTTCTCGAGATTCGAGAATTCTCGAAATCAAGAATATTTTTTTCTCAAGAATTCGGTTTTATAATCCCTCAAGAATTCTCGAGATATCGAAATTACATTTTCTCATCAACCTTTTCTTTTTCATTTTTTAAATCATCCGGCTAAATAAATTATATTGACAAATTTAAGAAATTCCATTCAGATCTTTTAGCTCTTCTAGTCAAGGCTTTTTTTCACCGACAAATAAATTCCTGTTGCGGTCAGCAGCTTAGCCTAATGACAATTTCATTCATTTCTCGAGAAATGAAATTTTCAATATTTTGAAAAATTAATTTATCATAATTTGAAAATGGCCTTTTGTAAATTATTTCTCGATCACAGTCTTTCATTGGCTTCTTATTGAATTTTTAAACAATACCCTCTTTGCCGGCATTCTTACAATACATATGACATAAGCCAGCCATAGATTGAACGGTTCTGTAATTTTCGTAGAGCTCAGCGTTCTATCGTTTCGTAAGTTAATGTCCAACGAGGTGCAAAGTGTGCATTTGGTTTTAGAGACTTGGAGTGACTTAAAAATTCATAATAAATGAAAGTAGCATTCATTCACTGATGTTATTCTTCAGTTAATTTTTTCTGTGATATCGCTATGTGGATTCATGAACAGACCGTGAATATAGACAAAACAATCACTGTATCAGACTTATACACACCGATGTCCAATTAAGGCGCGGTTTTCCATGGTGTGACCAAGATGGGCATATATTTTGTGCATGTCTTGTTTATTTACTTATTTTTAATATTCTTTTTATAAAATAAAAAAAATATTTTGCGTGGTTTGCTGCGTATCCACCTATTTAGTAAAATCAAATTGTATTTATTTTTAAATCAATTGAATTCACAACTGTGTATATTTTTTATTTATAGTGAATAAATTAGTGAGAATCAATTTGATTATTATGTACAGGTCTAAATGCAAGGGAAGTATCTTATAATTTTACATTATCGACAAATTTAAGTGAAAAGTCGGCCCCTTAGGGTCAAAGAAATTTATCTCAATTTTGAGTTACCTACGTCTAGTACTTAACATAAAATAACATATTACATTAAGTGACAAAGAGACTTCAATTCAAGACATTAAAAATAGTTCAATATCTATCTCCTGAAATCACTTTCTTGTTAATGTCACTGGACTGTAAATTTACTTGTATTTGGGGTGGGGTCACACAAATACCTACATAATATACTCCGTATGTAGACAACGCTGCCGATGCCTATGCGTAGGTAGCAAAATTAATGTGTATAATTTTGTTAAAAAATGAAATTATTTCAGGAGGTATATAACATGTCAATGTAAAAGGTACTAACTGTGATGAACGAAATATTCTTGGTTGTTATAGTTTAGGTATGAATTACTAGCCGCTTAAACGGTACCATTATAATAAGGTTTAAATAAATGAATGTCGTAGGGACAGGGGACTATCGGGTGGCTGCAAATTATAAACTGCGACGCCAACGTAAAATATCCAACATTTGGTGGA
This sequence comes from Rhyacophila brunnea, assembly GCF_057557595.1. Taxonomy (NCBI): domain Eukaryota; kingdom Metazoa; phylum Arthropoda; class Insecta; order Trichoptera; family Rhyacophilidae; genus Rhyacophila; species Rhyacophila brunnea. The sequence goes on along the minus strand of NW_028233068.1, from coordinate 12,268,566 downwards.
ATAAGAATGAGTTTTCTTACATGCACAACCTTACACAAAATCCTGGCGGCACCCATGGCGGGGTCTCCTGTAAAGTAGTGAAAAATGATATTTCTTTGACCCAAGCGGCCGAAATGTGCACAATTTTCTGCGGTGTTTCAACATCGTCTGATTTATTGCTATAAGCTGTGTAAGTTTCATAAATGTCCAGACAGACACTCCAATTTTATTATTAGTTTATGATTGTCACACCCTTGGATGGGTTTTTCACATAGTTCAATATAATTCGCACCCCTACACTGAATACTGCCACAAGTAAAAATTCCTTAAACAAAAAAAAATAGCGTGATGTTAACACCAACCACATTTATTTTTACTGTTACTTCAAAATTAAATACTCGTAAATTCCATAATACGATATTGCAATATTGTAGTACAAATTGATTATCTGGCAAAAAAAACTATTGTATGCTGTAATAGTGTGTCCATTTATGAAGTTGTGGGTAGATCCAGAACACAGAACTAATAGATTGAACAAGTGGCTAACATCCAATTCTTGTAAATGTCGACGAACTGAGAACGACATCAAATTGTAGAGCGAATTAAAAATACATTGACATTACGTCATGTCACATCTATAAAGCCATATCTTGCCTTTTTTGAATAATGTATGATGAATTTGAAATAATATACTATGAATGACAAATTCAAAACAAAATGTAATTTTTGACTGGTGGCAGTTAAGGGTTGCGAATTATTTTTTATTTATATTATTATTTATGTTCTGCACCTAGTTAACTCACTCTTTCGTTGATTTAGTCTTGATTTTATAGTTTCTTTTTTACTTGCATTTGAGACTGGTTTATTCAAATTGTTAAATGTTTAATTCAAGCCATTACTGTACATAATATTTTTAAAGTTACTATTTATTTTGGAAGTGAAAAGAAAACTCTTTATAATGTGTCTCACAAGTACAATTTTGTTGAAATGGAGGATTTTTCCTATGCCTCTCTTGTGAAGCGTTCGTTGATGCAATTCTTTAGAAGCAATTCATGAAACAATTGTAATTTGTTTGTACTAAATAAAGTAATGTATTTCAAACGTACGGAGTTTCATTTATTGTTTTTCCTGATCTATTGACGACAACCGTAAGTATTATTTGGATGCTAATACCCCGTTTACACGTGCATGGATTTACTGCCGACAGTTCATATTATCTCGGCCATAACAAGAAAATGCATGTGTAAACACGTATTATCATGCAAGTTGCAAGATTGCATGCATGTATCAAAAATGTTTTTATGTATGCGCGTTAGAAGTTACACTTCTTTGGCGTAACAAAACAAAAACAAAACTTGTGATAACCTAGACACTTCGACTAACTCTTAATTATCTTGTTAAATTACACACTCAAGATTTTTCTTGAGCTTATTGGTGCGCCGTTGGTTTATTTCTATACACTTTAACTTATATAATTATTTCTCGTTGTTTTTATTTTTAAAGTAACAACCGTCACTCTCACGTTTAATCGTTTGTCTACGAAAGGAATTGCAAATGGCCGACAATAATAAATTCGTAACGGAACAATAAAATTCTACTATCAAACTTGCATTTGTATACAGTGACTGATTCGCAGCTAACTTCATACTGTCGCACACTTTCGTAACTCTCAATTGCACTCTCTACCAGATGCCCTAAAGGAAGTATAACTTCAAAAAGTTCAGAAGCTTCTGAATTTTCACGTGACAGTTGGGATTTGTTCTATATCTGCGCCTGCGCAATAGAACAATAGTGGCGAACCTGGCGGTAAAAAAACAAACTACACCGCACAGACTCTTTGAGGTTAACCAATTTTCACAACCCGTCAAATAGTACCATAAAATGACAACATCGCATCTCGCTTACTGTTGAAGAACGAGATTGGCGAGACAGTCAGCACTTTTACGTGTAACCAGTTATTATCGCAATAGTTTAAAATACACACTATTGCTGCAAGTGAATCCATGCACGTGTACAGGCGTTATAAGCTTTGAAAACATATCAATGGCAAAAACTTGGTGTACAATGTTATGGTACGACTTTATAAAATATTGAGAACATTAGAGTGTGCACCGTGCTCCCTTTTGTCACATCTAGTGTGAAGAACATGCGACGTCGGGCCTACACAGCTTGGCCACACGTTACTAAGAGTTTCAAACTGACCTGTCATTTCTTAAGCCCAGCCAACCGGATAACAGTATCCCGGATTTGCTGCTAAATATCATTCGGGTGACACTAAAATTGACGGACGTGACAATGATTCTTGTAGGCGCTGAGTAGTGTCTATATGCTACATCTAGAGCAGAGGTTCCCAACATTTTTGTACTCTAGAGCACATTCTAAAATATCGGTAGGGTGGCGGGCACCACCTATTTTTAATCGACAAACTCCTTCCATAACTTCTCATTTTCCCATAATTTATTTTCTTATATTCATAATTTATTAATAAATAATAAACAAAAATGTTTCAAAATAATAAAACTATTATTCAAATTGCATACACACAGAGAAATGTATTTACAAAACGTAAACAAAAAACACAAATACAAAGAAAACATTTTATAAAAAAATAGAATATCAATATGTAAATGTGACCTTTGGCATTGCATATCATTGGCCAGTGCCTCATAATTATTACGAACGGGGCAGCAATCGCAATCACAATGACAACAACGCGGTTCCAGGCGGGGAATGCTATTTGCACATCACTCCTTGTACACGCCGAAAACCCGAACTGAGCCGATGATCGCCGAAGCAATCGGGACGGTACGAGCACGTGACTACTGTCACGTGCTTCGGCGTTCATCGGCTTAGTTCGTGGCGTTCGTTCACTTCGGGTTTTCTGCGTGTGTCAGGCTAGCGTGAAAATTCTGTCTCTGTCGAATAGTGGCGGGCACATACGAATCGTTCCGCGGGCACGGGGTTGGAAACCCCTGATCTAGAGAAAGAATATGGATTAAGAGAAAGAAAAAATATTATTGTTAGAAAATTAAATATATTTATTTGCTTAATAATTTTTTTCTATACAAATGCATGTTATGCGTTATCACTGGCGTAACTTGTGAACCTCGTAAATCCGAAGTTTAATAAAAAAAAATTCATCATCTATCTATAGATACTTTGTTTATATCTATTTTCACGTAAAATTCTTACATTACAACATTAAAAAATCAAATGCTAGGTATGCGTGAGGTTTACAATAGGATTTACGATATTTACAAACTAAAATGACATAGTAGATTTCAACATTAATAGTATAATATGTCATTCAATTGCAATTAATAATTATATATTTACCAAGTAGTATCATATCTATCTTAAAACAATACATTTGAAATGGTTTTAATCATTTAAATATTATTATGATGTATCTCAATTAGGTTTTTTTTTAATTTGACAATATTTTTGTTTAGTATAAGTTTTAAAGATATTCATTCAATTATAATAAAAATTAAGTACACCAATGACGATCATCAAGGTTTGATTAAAATATTTAATATCTTTTACGTCACACAACCATGGAATGATATTTTCTCAAAACAAAAATGCTCTTTTTCATGTAAACTATATTTATATAACTTGAACTGCGTTTTCATAATTCTATTGGACAACATAATATCATTAATAATGAAATTATCAAATAATTCAATGTTAAAAGCAACTGAAATTTATAAACCACGTTTATTGGAAAGCTTTTATGTATATTACTTATTCATAATAAAACAGAATATTTTTCAATATTTCATTTATTTAAACACCATTCCTGCCAAAGCGGTGTTCTATGGTGCCTAGCTTAACAGTTCCGTACCGCATACGTCACAGTGGCATCTGTGTTTCGACACATACAACTTTGCTATACAAAATAATTCGAAAACTTGTTGATTGGGTTGTCCGTCCAGATGTTTGAATTCTTTATGTTAATTGTAAATATTACACCCACAGTGGCCGTGCGGCTTAAGCGTTGGACTATCACGCCGTGGGTCCCAGGTTCGAATCCTGGGTCTGGACACATATTTGAGTACACATATTTTTCAATTTGTGTGCGAGTCGGGGTATGGACCTAATAGGTTGAGCAAGTGGCTGACCTCAATTTCTCGTAAAAACAAAATCTGTTAATACAAACCTCTACTCTGTGGAGGCCCATATGATCTATTAGGATCGGACATGGTTTAAAAATAATTTCAAGTGGTTGCAGTGCCATCAAAAGTCGTAAACACTCATGAAAATGTATTTTATTCATGAATAGTCATGAGTGTTTTGAAAAATCTAAAGTAGATATCTACTTAGCGTAATTTTGCACAGTAGGTAGTGTTAATAAATGAAGTTGGTATATAATTACATACATATATTGCTAACACCGAGAACTGAGAATGCAGGTGTAATCATTAATCTTTGAGTTTTGAAAGACTCAATATGTTACAATAAACAATGCAAACAAAAAGATTAGCCAGTTTTTAATGTATTAACGACACCATCTCTATTTTCAATGACAGATATCAATTCCTGACGCGTTTTTTTACTGTCACAGGCGCAGTTCACAAGTGCTATCAAATGTTTAACAGAATATTCAGCATGATTATTGATAAACTCTTCCAGCGAACTCTTGGTTAAGTAATAAGCCTTGACATACGTATCTACGTATTCCTGGAACGGGACAGGTTTTAAACCGGATATTTTCTCGAGCTTAGAGAGCAGTTGTGTGTAATCTAGTTGCATCAGCCCTCGGCCGGAATCTGAACATTTATTAACGTTACTGAAACCTTCTACGAGCGTGTGGATGACGAATTTCGCGACGGATGACCAAAGTGACTTGCTGACATGCATCGAAACCGGTACCTTTTGACTTATCTGATCTAACCGCATAGAAAATACTTGAATATCTCTCACAATATGATCTACGTACGGACTATGTTGAGACATTACGTTTTTAACTTCCCAATTAACTTGAGACATCGATATTAATATTGTACGCACAGTAAATGTCTGGGAAGCCACGCACATATAAACGGGTATTCTTAAATCGGCAGCCGACATGACTGTTTGTTCATAAAATGTTTGCAAAATTATTCTCTGATGCGATGGTAAAATGCTCTCCAAGTATGGCTGCAATATTTCAAATTGCTTAGCTAAAAACAATAAGCTCTCCATTGCTACAATGCGCTCAGATAATCCATGTAAATTTTCAGGGTTAACTAAATCCACCATATTTGATGCTGTCGGTTTCAACGTCTTCTGATTTTTCATTTTATCTTCGTCCTCTTCCGATATTTGTTCTACGTTTTCAGTCGTTAAGTTATTACCTATTCTTTTTAACATAGCATTGAGTTTGGTGGAGTATAAAGTTGCCGAAGCCACTTTTAAATCGGAAGCGAAGAAGGAATGGACAGCATACAGGTAATAATCGAACATCTGACTCATCAGCATGATTACTTCAAATGATATCGGTTTTAAGAATCTACACATTTGTAAGTATTGTCCGCAATCACGTAAAACTGATAATGTTGTGTTTGTGACAATGACGGGATCATAACTAGTTGACTGTTTTCTTAGATTTATTGTGGGTTTGACAGTTTTATCTTCTGTAGGATTCTCATCGACGAAATCCCTTGTTAACTCTTCAGCTTCTTCATCAGTCTCTTCGCTTTTTTCATCGGACTCATCTTCTAAATCTAATCTATCTTCGAAGCAGTTATCGCGGCGGAAGGTGTGGAATGGAGTGTGCTTGGATACGCGTGAAAAATATCTTCCGACATAATAGCTATCGTCTTGGGAATGCAGCGAGGAACTGGCTTCAGATGATACCGTTTTTGCAGATTTAGGAAAGCCGTGATGCGTTTTGGATTTGAAACTGACATCTGTCGAATTATTGCAAGCTTTTATCTGACGTTTTACCTTTTCAAACTCTTGCAATTGTAAGATATTAAACGTTGAACGTACAGGGCAAACCTCCCAGCTTTCGTTTTCAAGAAATATCCTTAGAACCTCCATTCGACTGGCGTGATAATTTTTCAAATACGTTATACTATGCGTCTTTATAAATGTTTGAAGTCCCTCCGACGTATCACCACAGAATTCCTCAGCGACTTCGATAAGTCTCTTCAAAACACCTAAAACTTGAACAAACTTATCAAAAGGATAGTGAGGCAACCCAGAACCTACTAAAAACGTTGAAACCTTCGACTGAACGTCATGCCATAATCGCGTTAATCCATTTTGAAGCTTCTGCCTCACATATTCTCTATTTACGCTGGCTTCAAACTCACTCGAAGACATTGAAGGGCTTTCAGAGTTTACGGTGTCATGTTCGGAATGCCATTGAACTACTTTATAATAACTCAACATAACAGCCCATAATTTATCACATAAATCAAGCAAACACGCTACGACATTACTATCTTTAACGCCCGCGCACAAGTCTTTTAATTTTGGTTGTTCATTCGCTTGTAATCCAGTCCCTATACTATTTTTTTGGTGGGGTTTCAACGCTTCAATCGCGCTGTTATTGACCGCGGACGCGAAGTGCATGTGCAATTGATCCATAGCTACTTGTGTTTTATCTAACAACGCGTATGCGTTTTGTAATTTTGTAAATGTTTCACCGTCGAAATCGTAACATATTCCAGCCAACACGTTATCGAGTTGCTCTTCAGTCAGGTCCAAAGTGTCACGCAAACGTTGTCCCAAAGATGAAACACAACGAAAATGTCCGTGATCTGATGCAGCTTTCTGTCCCGCCAAAACTAACTTGACGGCGCTTTCATATTCCTTGCACTTTACCAGAGTCTGTACATCTTCTTCGGCTTGCCGTAAACTTCGTATCATATTAAGTGATTTGAGAAGATTTTGAACAATCTGCCGTTTGCGAAAATTTGCTAAAATTCCGAATGTCGAGGCTGTTAAATTTGTCTGGGCGGACTTCAATTCTTTTCTTCCGGTTCTGCATGTATTTATGGTGGTGTTTAATTGATTTTGGACATGGGTTATTTCTTTGAATTCTCGATCGCAGGAATCACGCTTTTGCGATATTAAATGCAGTGCCTTACTCGATACGACTTGCTGCTGGCGTTTCAATTTAATGAACATTTCTTCAATTTCCATGCAGTCCAGTGGTGATGGAGCGCGTTCTAATACATACCGACCTGAAAGAAAAAAAATATTTAGTACTTAAAGAAAAAGAAGTTTATCAAATAGACCTCAAGATAATATTAATTAATATACAAGAGAATATCAAGAATTTATCAATATAAAGATCTTCACTCTTCAGGGACACTACACATCGAGATATCGATCCCCGCACTAGTATTTTAAAATAATAAAAACAAAAATACATTGACAATGATTGCAGTGCGTACCTTCAATCAAATTGAAACTTTAAGATTAGGAAGATTGATAAAATAATGTAATAAGATAACTATCTTTCTACAAACATACATTTTGATACAGGAGAATCGTTTGATAATGTTCTTCTAAGCAAAGAAAACCTGTCTTGATTATTGTAATTACTAGCAAATATTACCAGGCGGCAATACCACCAGCTGTCAACATTCTCATCAGTCTTCTCCCCTTCTCCCTCTCTCTCAAACATATACGTGTATGTCCTGTCTGTCTGTGTTCTGGTATTTAGGACTCAATTATTTATCTGTGAGCTGCTGCATCAACCTGGCGGAGTCTTTAAAGGGTCTCCTAACATTGCTGAGCATGCCATCGATGAACACGTTCATTTGTCAAGCGGTGACACTCAGCTGATGATTCTTCCTCGTCCATGTTTGTTGGAATATTATATAATATGGATAGCCACATTATTATTTACTCCCCTGCCATATATTTGTTTATTATCAATAGTCACACTTGAATAAGGTGGATTGTCACCCATTCTCATGACACACAAACGTAACCAAACTGTTTCTACTTCTCCTGCTGATCCGATTTAATCCTAACAATGTTTCTATTTTTTGATTGATTGTGTAAGTTGCCTAAGGTTATAGTAGGTTACAGAAGCCTATCTCTATTATAATCACCCTTAAATTTCTTGGTTAACACTAATCACTCGATATACTAGTCTGTATTCTATAAACTGGCGTACACGTCACACAGAAAGCATTATGCCATCACGTTCAACTGTTGCAAGTTTTCAATAGGAGGGAATGAGATGGATGCTGAAGCGAGGGGGAAACCGGCACGCCAGCTTATAGAAGACAGACTCTATTACCGCATTCTAAGCATCTGTCAAATTATTATGAGAGTATCATTAGTTTGACCCGGTTGAAATAAATGATTCCTTCGATTTTTCAAAATAAGAATTTGCATTTATATGTGTACCTACGTCTTCTCCCTGTCTCGCTCTCCCTTTCACATTTCCATATGTTTTCTATATAATTCATTTGATTTTATTGGTTCTACAATCCAATGTGGATCTTGGCTGCCTCACGAAGAGGTTTCTAAACAGATTTTTTTATGAGAAATGGATGTTAGCCACATGTTCAACCTACCTATTAAATGTATGTTCTCAGACCACACACACTTGAAAAGCAATATGGGACTTTGTTTCGGGATTCAAACCCGAGATACATGACTAAATAAGTGGACTTGTTACCACACATTCATCACTGTAAAAGGTATTATTTCCTAGGTTACCAGAAGATTTAGTGACAAATATTATCCTTTGAATAACTGGGAATAAATTAAATATACAGGTACGGACAAATCACCATTTCTGTTTGATGGCAAACAATATGGACCCACTTTTGACAGAATTTTTAGTGAGATTGGTTGATGCAGCTGTGGATATACATATTTTATTGATTTTTTAAAAATACGAATTGAACTGTACAGTAAACTCCCGACTATACGGTGTATACAACGATATAATAACTCCAAGAAAAATTCAAATTGATATTAAAAAATCATTAAAAGCTGCCTGCAAACAATCCAGAATCACAGATTTTCTTAATAAATAATGAGTATTAAAATATGTTAAAATATTGTCTGTTTTAGAAATGTATAATAATAATAATATGTAGTATTTTAAAAAGAAAAAACCATAGTTCGCATTATCCGTGTTTTTCGTTTATCCGTGCCGCCGCTCCCCACCATTAGCCCTGATAATCAGGAGTCTACTGTATTTGAACCTAGATGGTAATGAAAGGGGATTCAATAATCTTGTCAATGAATAGCTGGTAAAATGGACGGTACTCGGAGACTATCAGTAGATGGAAGGAAGTAAGTCATTAAAATAAACTTAATTATAATCAATGTTTACCTGCATCAAAGTCACTTGAATTGGAGAAATATACATCATCAATTTCTTTGAAGACTTCCATGTCGGCCGGACCATTTTCTTGGACTGCGGTTCGGCTGTTCACCGCTAAACGGCTTGCTTCTTGAAATTGGGGTCTCATGTTTGCCACCTGTTAATCAATTGCGCCAAACAATCCTGATTATGAAAAAAAATGAAGACTTCATAAAGTGGGGTAATTTAACGAAGTTTAACTGTATAACAATCATTCGCTATAACTATTTGCATAATTGTACCGGTTTAGAAAATGGAGGAATAAGGAGAGAATACCATGGAAACAAATGAATCGAAAGTTGCATAATTGTAAGGAAGTACTTAGTAGGTATCAATTTGTAATTTAAACATCAAAACAATAGTATACATATAAGTAATATTATGTTTCATGGGTACACTTCTAATACCTACGGTTTCCGACATATGCTTGTAAGAATATAAAATATTTAGCTTGTCACTCAAATGTATACGTTATTTTAAACGTTTATTACTTCTGAATATTTTACATAATTGCCGGTGAAAAGAAAATGGTATAGGTAGCGGTTTGCGGTTGAGATTAGATATTATATTGCGGATTTGTTAATACCTTGAATTCTTCGCAGGACATACTGTACATACGGTGTTTCGTTGCAAATGTAGAACTTTAAAAGATTTTTAAACGTCTGAATCGACAATCAACAAAATTGGAGTGAATAACTGTCCACTCCATAGTACTTTACATTTCCTGTCATTGTTATTTACAAATTTGACAGCTGAAATATGACGAAATAGGAATCAGCCATCTTCAACATAAGGTGATGATCCATGATCGGAGTTGGTACATGATCAACTATCCCTATAACAATAGATCAACATGCGCGTAAGTTCGCGGTATTTAACCAAAACTCAATAATTTAGGCGTACCTAGGATAAGTTGATTTACATTAATTGTTAATGTCTGACTCATATAATATCAGACTATTCAAATTAAAAAAAAAATAAGACTTGAAAATGCAGTCTATTCATTGACAGAGCTATATTAAATTTAATATCTTACTGAATGACAGAAACAAAACCAATGGAAGTAATAAAAAAATATAGCTTTCAGATAGGTTCTGACATGAACTTTACTGTTAATTGTTGAAATCTGAGGAAATTGTATTAGGTAGGTACCAAAATGTAATAATCTAAGTATAATTATTATATCCAAAGATATTGAAGAATACCCAAGTACTTATATTTTTTCTTTACATTCTTACTCTGACAATGAAATAGACATTTTGATATGAAAGAGTGTTTTTATAATATATTCTTGCTTATAAAAATAGCACTACGTCAAACTGAAACTTGCTTCAGCGATTTTTATATGGTAACCGCAAAAAGCATCATCTGGAAGAAGATAGGTACCTACCATATTTTTTTAAATATTATTTACAAATAATTACGAAAAATTACTTAAGCGTCTGGCAACTCTAATTTTGACAATTTGATTTACTATACATAGCAATACTGGCAGTACCCCAGTGAAAATGGCTGCGAGTGGTGTAGTGATACGGACTTGTGGTTCAATAATAGTGATTTTTCTCGCAATATCATGTCATGCGAAACATATACCTCCATCAATCGAATCTTTTTCGATAACAGAGTTGAATAATGGCGATGGCAACGGCGGAAACGCATTCACTGGCAAAATATACGCAATACAACTGCACGGAGTCGGGTTTTTTGGCAGTGATCACAAAAATATGCAATGGGTTTTGACAAATTCGCCTGACAGATATGGAGCACCGTGTGACGAGCGTGGCTTGATATTCGAAAGTGTTAAACTGATAGAATCCTCCGATGATAAGTGCATCCTGGAAGTGTTTGTTCCTGCTGACAAAATCAATGATTCATTGTATTTTTGTTTGAGGACCTCTAATACCTGGATCCACCAAGGAGAGAAGTTGACTATCGCACCGGCTAAAGATGCTAATTTGTATCTTTCGGTTAATGAATACCCCGACAACACGTGAGTTAATACAATAACACAGTTAAATTCTTAATTGGACATAGCATTTACGTAAATTTTGAAACAGGTACCTAGTAGATACTTACCACCAAGTGGTTTTTTCCAAATATTTCAGGTGCAATGTAATGTTATTTTATTTTAACTATTTCCTCAAACATTGGCTAAGAATAACGAATATTAATTTTGTAAACCATAAATTATCAGGATATTAATTTCTAAAACACTTTCACCTTTAATTTGGTTGTCGTTCTTACACGTTGCAATATTTTAAATCTAATGTTATCAATGTATCCTAGTTGTTATTGGTAGGTACCTACCTAAAATAAACAGCACCCCTTTATCCTTCGTGGAAGTGTATTTATAATAGAAATTTAGACATTACCTAGGTAATTGCACAGGTAAGTAGTATAATAAAATAAATTTCAACACCAATAAAGATATAATAATAAAGTAGGTATAGTAGTAAGTAGGTATTTAACGCGATTTGTGCCGTTTCCGAAATAGTTGTTATAAATATTGTTGTTTCTGTGGGTAATATAAAAGTTGTGTACGTACCTACTATTATTAAATGATATATTCTTCTGAGCTGAGATGTTAAGAAAATATACGGTTTTAGCAGCGCTCGAAATGGACCGGAACACACCGGAGCACGGCTCCGCTTCGTGAAGTCCTCGAGACTACCGCTTCGTCTTGTGGAAAAAATAAAAATGGCGCTCTGGTTCTAGAATTATTATGTAAACCATTACTTAATTTACATTTTTGAATAAAGTTTAATAAGAAATTTGACATGTCGTACACACCTATTGCGACAAAGTACAAACAATTCGTGGGTCGGGATGTGTAGTCAGGTAAGTCACAAAACAGCAAAAATGAGATATGAATGCCACTATACTAAAAAAAAAATAATCTTTCGTTGTGTGTAGTCAGGTAAGCCGTACGTCTCACCATTGGTGAGATGCAGTTTCAGTCAAAACATATTTTTTATTTTACGGGGTGTGTACACAGTTAAGTCACATGAGTAGTCAGATAAGTCAACATTTTGTGTGACTTACCTTACTACTCATAGTTGGCTTACCTTCAAACGTCATACCTACTCAGTGTTGATTTTGGTGAATTTAACGTATTTTTAAAGATATTTTGAGAAATATTTGAAAAAGAAATAACAACAGAACCTAAGTAAAATAGTCATAGGTATTATAATAAATTATGACTTATATAAATAAGTATGTGTATTATTTGTAAATAATAAAAAATATACCAAATTTATCGAATTTGATTTATTTAAATCTAAAAACACGTACATAATATCCAAATAAACAATTCTGCTTCTAGGTTCAACCACATACTCCAATAACTTGTATGTTAACGATTCATTGATAGCATAAAAGATCTTGATTTTAATATTCAAGAATTATTACAGTCTTATTTACCAACATTGAAGAACCACGCCCTTCATGCTCAAATAGTGCTTCCACGATTACACATCATAATGATGTTTTAACCTGTTACCCTCGTTCTCGATTGAGAAGTAATAATCACCAAAAATGTAACTTAAGGGATGATACAAAGCCTTCAGAAATGATAAAAAAGTTGCACGAAATACTGGAAAAAGTTACACAATAAGTACCTATAATGGATGTTATGAATACGAAAAAAAGTCGTATCAGACAAAGCGAACCATGAAAACAACATTTTCGCCAACAGTTTAATATTACTTGACTGTTGAACTGTTACGGAAACCAATTTGTAAAGGTTGTACACTAAAAACATTAAGTGAAAGTCACAATTTTTTTGTTTTGGAAAAAAAAGTGCGACTACTTCCGGTATACTTATTCAAGAATATGCAAGAGGAAAAATATCTCTAAAAGATAGCGAAGAAGATAGGCAAATATCTAAGACACATATTATACTCTCAATTCCATCATTATGAGAGTCATTACTCTAGAAGGAACTGTCAGAAAATACTTACCGCCACATATGACAATAACTGTGATGTATTCTCAATATTTGAAGAATATTAGCTCTAATCCCATCAATATTCGTTTATACGCAGAAATATTCCCTGGCATGAACTTAACATTCAAACGGCCAAATAAGGATACATACTTGCCAAACATACGATAAACTTAACTTAATTAAGAATTCCACCAACGATGAAGAAAGAAATAAAAATCATGAGGAATTGAAAGAGCATCATAACGAAGCTGACTTTGCATATTCAGCTAAAAAATTGTGATAAAAAGTACTTGCAAGATTCTTCTTGCCAAATTGTAACATTTGACATGCAGCAAAGTTCCCTGGCCTTTTACAAACGGCATTTGACAGTGCATGATTGTGATAATAACCAGGGATATTGCTATGTATGCCATGAAACTCTTGCTAATAGAAAAGCTAACGATATCGCTTCATGCCTGTTCAAATACTTAACCAAGGGGTACATGATAATATTAAGCATATGATCATGTATTCTGATAGATGTGCGGGTCAAAACAAAAATAGCCACGTAGCTGTAATGTGCATGATAGCAGTAAAACATTCTGAGACTTTAAACAAAATTGATCACACTTTTTAGTCCCTGGCCACACACATATGGAGTGCGATAGTGACCATCGCATAATTGAGAAGAAAAAAAAACATTTGGTGGAACGATCGAACATCCTCATGATTGGGCCAAATCAATGTGTGCGGCTGCAAAGAAAAATCCTTTTAAAGTCACTGAAATGACTCGTGCAATTACAAATTTTTAACTACTCGGATCGATTAAAAGGACCATTGCCACTCAGCAAAATAGACACAGATGGGAATAAGTTTGTTTGGAGAGATGTTAAGTGGCTTCAATTCAACAAACACGAACCGGGAATAGAGAAATTTGAAAGAACTCTCGACGAAACGACTGCATTTTAACAAATTTCATATATAAGACGAGACAAGACGAAAGATTTGATAGACTTACTTCCATACATTTCACCGTATTATAGAGAATTTTATGAGTCACTTGAGACATCTGAGATAGTCAGCGATATTTAACCTGATACTATTGAAGAAATTCATACTGAAGTTTAATGATAACGATTAAACTTTATAATATTCAGGTTTGTGTGCCTTTTCATTAGTTAAATAACATTAAAGTAAAAAAAAGTTGTAAAAATGCTAATTTTAAATTTATATAATATTTTGTTCAATAAACCAATAAGATTTATGTATAAAACGTGTGTTTTATTGCTAATATTAGTCGGATTTACATGAAAAAATAACAATATTACTTTATGCGTAGTAAGGTAAGTCAATCATTTTTTGTGCAAATCCAGTTAAGTCAATTCCCTTTTTTTTAAACCAATTAAGTTTTAATGAAACGAAATAGTTAGAATACTTCTAGGACATATAATTGAAAGCTAATTACATGTACTTTGATTTGTTACCCATAAAAAAACATAACTATAATTAGGGGAATGTGGGGAATTTTTTGAACTTTGTTTTTGCTATATCTCAAAATGACATTTTGTGACTTACCTGACTTCACATCCCGACCCACGAATTATAAGATTTTGTGTTGTTTTGTTAGATTTTTTTTAGATTGTATAGGTATAACATAAATTATGACTGAACAAAAACTAATCATAAGTGCGAGTGAAAAAGCATTCGGCACGCTTATATCTCCGCAATATGCGTTAGAGTAAGATAGAATTTCTACGGCTGATTTAAATATTGTTTGCAAACGTCGCCGGTAAATATTGATTTGATTGACTACATTCATTTAAAAATTGCGTGCTGAAATTTATGGTTTTTGTGATAAAGTTAGTGGTATGAATTATTTTTAGTTAATTAAGTAAAAACTACGGTTAACTATGTTGTGTTTAAATTTGGTAGCCGTACTGAGAAGCAACATAATGGTATAACGCACAGAACAGATAATAAATAGAATACCGATAGGCAATATTCAATACGCTGCATGGTGAAGCAGGCTTTTGAATGTGTGAGTGTCCTACGAAAATGAAGCACGCATTATGCACGTGCAATAGTGTGTGTAATACACCAACATTAAATGAGCGTAAATGCATAAACCGAGAGCAGTTTTTAGTATTCCACGTAAAACGTATTCTTAACACGTGTGTAAGTTTAACCCGGATTCTTCCTTACTCGAGTCGGTTACCTGCTATCGCCTTACCCGTTGTGTATTTCAGTTCCCATTATTTCTGAGTTCCCTGGTATAACGTTTCATAGTTTAGTTAATAATAATAAAATTGAGGTTCAAATACCCAAAAAGGTTCAAATACCCGAAAAATACCCACTCTTTACATTATTACTCTGAGCAGGTGCCATTCCATATGATTTGTGATTAATATTCCAGGACTCGCTTTCCAACATCTTAAGTGACTGAATATTGTTTGATATTAATATTACTAATTGAACCAATTAAACGATCGTAAATAATACATTATGTATAAGTACAAATAATTACTGATGTCCCGCAGGGTTTGATAAACCATGGACTGATTATATGCAGCAGGTAAAAGAAGCAAAAATAATAATACCTATTTTGACAGCATATTTTTCGTAAAACATACTATTATACCTACCTGTCGAAACCTTTGCGTATGTGCGTATTAGTTGTCTAAAGACTGTTCTTGCATTTTGTCCGTTGTCCATATAACGTAGATATGTAGGGACTAGGGATTCCAATCCCGGGATCCCAAGCTATTTTCGATACCTATGAATCCCGGGATTGATAAACAT
Source organism: Rhyacophila brunnea (assembly GCF_057557595.1). Classification (NCBI taxonomy): domain Eukaryota; kingdom Metazoa; phylum Arthropoda; class Insecta; order Trichoptera; family Rhyacophilidae; genus Rhyacophila; species Rhyacophila brunnea. Next base: position 12,252,535 of record NW_028233068.1, on the reverse strand, counting down.
AATCCCGAAACTTTCGGGATTGATTTTTTTTATCAATTTTTATCGAAAATAAAATAAAAACGAAAATATAACAGAAAAAATACTTTTAATAACAAATAACTACATTAGAAATAAACTGAGTTTGAATGAAGTTTGATTTATATTATACCCATGACGTGTAAGTTGCCGATTCATTTTATTTTTCACATAAATTAATAAAAATGAGAAAGATTTGAAAAAACAATGCTTCCCACTATTAACAAAGTAATTCCACCATGTTCTCATACGTTTTACGGCATTTTAATATTTGGCTGACTAATCAGATTTATGAAGCGGAAAGGCCATAAGTACACCATGGTTTGCTTTACTATTTTAAATCTCGCTAACCCATTCATTAAGTCTTTACTATCAGAAAAAGCAATCTCATTAAATTCACATTATTACTTATCTTACAATAATTATTATTTACTCCATTAAACTTATGTATTTCCGAGATTGAACGTATACAATATTAACAATAAATGTCTTAAAAAGTATAAATTATACTAGATTTATTTTTGACCGATTTTATCAATGTTATTTGTAAATATAAAATTTGGTACTGTTCGGTTATACGGAATACAGCGATAAACGCATTTTGAAAATACCCGATAAACTGGATTATTTGTTAGTTTGGGTTAGTTTAGGTTAGGTTTGGTTAGGTTAACCTAACAAATAATCCAGTTTATCGGCTATTTTCAAAATGCGTTTTCCGCTGTATTCCGTATAACCGAACAGTACCTAATTTTTTTATATTAACAATGGAAAAAAATCCCAATCCCGGGGTTGTCAAATTGTAATCCCGGGATCAGAATTTTGGCTCGGGATTGGATTCCCTAGTAGAGACATACCCATATAACAAGAAAACTTATACACTTTAATATTTTCGGAAAATCATCGAGCTCTCCGGTTCATAAACTTCTTTATTTCAAACACTGCGTTTGGAGATAGAACCTACAAACAGGGCTAATCCAAGGACCCTTGCCGACCGGGTGCCAACCCACAAAATTCCCCCCCCCCTACCCCGAATATGTAATTTTTAAAAATTGAAATAATGATTTTAGTATTAAGTATTATTTATATTATTATAACACAAAATATCTCATATTTTCTTCATATTACAAAATATATTATGAATTACAAAGTTGTATGCATATTATTGTAACGTGAAGGAATTGAAATTATCGATAATATTGATGGAATTTGCTAGGCGAGTAAGTACATCTCTAAGTGGTTAATAACACAAGAAACGTGCTTTTTTAACTATCGATGAAACAAACCCAAGAGAAAATTGCCCTTTGTTATAATTTTATAGCTTCAGTCCATTTCCTGGCATCCTTTGGCATTTTTTCAGAAACATTTAATTTGTTAGGTTGTCTTTAATTTTCTACAAACACGTCTCTCAATTTTTGTCAGTTTTGAGTTGTTTGATGTAATGAATTCAGAATTTGAATACGCATATATTCCACTAGCACGTATCTCAAAACATACTTTATAATATAACAGATTTAAGCAATAATAAAAAACTCGTATCACAATAAAATACTTAAAAGTAATATAAACAAGTATCTTAAGTTACGTGTTTGTATACAGAATACTGAAGTTCTTTCTCGGAAGTCAAGATACGTGTTTGCTGCAGTAATATTCACAATAGGTAGGTACAGTTGCAACGCATTCTCGTATCTTCGTCGATATGACTGATCGGTCGAAAGTATAGTGCGATAAATTGGAGAAACATGACATTTTTTTCAAGAAAATATGTGTAACTATACTAAATGGATATTTCATAGAAGAACATTTATTTCTAACTGAGAGAATAAAGTTGTTATTTGCCTCTCCTGAAAAGTTGTGTTTTTTGAGATACGTGTTTGTAAAAAAATACCAACGGTATGTTATGTTATGATACATACATGACAGGCTTGGTGTGATACTGACCCATTCTACATATTATAGAGACTGATAAAATGCATCAATTTAGGTATTTTTTAATGTAACTATGATGCATTAAGTACTACTACTTCACCATGTTCGATCCTTAGAGCATCATAATATGGGCCTACAAATATGTCATTGGCCTACACAGAGTGGAGGAGGGTGGACGTTATATTAACAGATTTTGGTTTTATGAGAAATGCATGTTGGCCACTTGCTCAACCTATTAGGCCCATACTCTGACTCAAACACAGATTGAAAAATATTATGTGGATTTTGCCAGACCCAGATTCGAATCTGGGACCCACGACGTTGTAGAATTATAGATAGGTAGATAGACCGACGCCTAAGTCCGTCCTTCATAAAAGGCGATATCAGTGTTTGAATAGTAGGTCTATTTTGTATGTATAATTTTAAACGTTTGTGCAGCCTACGAGATACTAAGCCATGCCTATAGAAGTGACAAAAAATGTGTCATTTTAATTAGGTAATATTAAAATATGAATGTGTAAAATTTGCATGATTCTGAAAAGAATGAATGAGGTCGATTTTTGTCCAAATATGAAAACAATGAAGCGTCAACTCAATACTAATTTACAAAACACGACTCAAGCTCAACTGTCAACAGAGACTAATGTCTTCTAGATAGAAAATGTAAAAAATATAGTATATCCACTCTAGCGAATTCATTTAGCCATTATGATGGGTCATCAATAACAATAAAACTGAGTTAGTATATTTTTCTGATTAGGTATTTATTATATACATAAGTACTTACTTACATACTTACCACAAAAAATAAATACTTATTTATTAGATTTTTTCTAGAATCAAATGATTCATCAATAAAGGAGCAGTCTTTTGAATCTAAAAATTATTACGTTTATTGTCCAGTGGTGACTTTTAGTTAGAACGAAAAATATTTATTATATGTTACTACTTTATACTTGATGGTATCCTATGGTGGCGGTTTTAATAGTACATTTACGCATATAAACCGTCATGACATGTTAACAAAAATGCAGCAATGCTGTCCATGATGTCAATTAGTCAACATTAAATTAGTCATCGTAATATTCTTTATACTGTAGATCAGTGGTTCCCAATCGAAGTTTCGCGAGAATCCGTAAAATCATGCGAAATGGGTCTCAGAGTTGTCATTATTGAATGTCACCGCCTACCACGCACAGCTCATTTTTTCCGTCAAAGTTTTGCACGTTTACGTTTTAGATTATATTGTTATGTACAGCAAAGCATTGACGTACCTATTTATTGTTTCTTTAGTCGCATTGGTTTTGGACGATGTGAAATATGTTAATATAACTCTTGTATCCGAAATATAGGAAACGAGGAATAAGTACTAACTATTTTGATATATATTTTTTCAAAATTGATAGTTAGGTTATATAATTAAATAAGTACATTAAAATTTCAGTCAGAATACGTCTTACAAAATGTGGCAGGAAATTCGACTAATGGAGTAGATTCTGTGTTGGGGACAAATTTATTGGTTGATTATTTTACATACTCAAATGGTATTTTAATTGAATTTTGTAATTTTCAAACAAAATGCTTCAAGGGCTCGGTCATACAAAAAGGGTTGGGAACCACTGGGTAGATATTGTAAGAAGGCACGCACACAAGGAGGGTTAGGGGGAGGGGTCATTCATTTTTGAAAGAGGAGGAAAAATGGAAATATAAGACTTGCCCCTATTCGGTGTAATTCTTGTGACTGATGGAAACCAAGTTTTAAATGTCTGCTTCAGTGATAAATGAATATCACCCATCTTCGCGATTATGTGTTTTAGGAGCAAATGAAAAACCTAAGTACTGACTAAAACCAGATTCAATAAAATTCGACATTCGACAAATGATTTTCAATAGTCACATTGCGTAATTATTAAGTAAGTAATGTATTTAAAAAAAATGTAATAGTTTTAGGTACCTTTTACTTCAGAAGTCTGGGTCAATATAAATATTATTAATTCTCTCGTGAGCAGTAGTTTGCCAACCACTAATTATTAATTATGTAGGTATTCAAGTTTTTTTTTTTATATTTAAATTCTTCGAAAGGTGACACAGTACGACAAATGAGTAGGTAAGTTCGCGAACACGTATTAGTCGTTACCCCGAATCGATGAGTTAATATCTGCGTCAGGTAGGTAGGTATTACCTGCAGAAGTATTTCATTTAATCTATGCCTGCAGACTAATTAGTGTGGTTATCCGATTTGTAAGGTCTCGGTTTCACCTGCTTATCATATTTTCGCGAGTTCAAACATTGGAATAACATCGCAATGTTTGAAGTATTCACGTCGAAGAGTGCTGCTTTGATAATGATAATATTGTTATCAGAGACGAATAACGACCACTTTAAAATTACATTGCGCGTATTTAGATCACCGCCAATGAGTGCCACTCGGTTGTCGAATATATAAACACTATTTAATCATTTTATCCCCAAAATTACTGTGTATCAGTGGCGAGTAGGGAATCCAATCCCGGGATCCCGGACAATTTTCGATACCTATGAATCCCGGAATTAGTAAACATAATCCCGAAACCTTCGGGATTGATTTTTTTATCAATCACAATCAATTAGTGTGTGCACAAAATTATGTTAGTGAGTATATACCTGCACATGTCACAGCGGGAATGGCCGAATGCTCACGGATAATAAATAACCATTTTTTGTTGTCATACGCAATCGTAAGAACATCAGAAAAATAATTAACCAACTAGACGCCACTGACGTTTTGGCACGCGAACGGCGTCTAACCGCCAGTGCCACGGACGTGCAGGCAAGCACTTCTTTCTACGCAGAATTTTATGAATGTTATCTTTTCTTAAATAAACAAAATAGACTGTTTTACTTTCACATTATTATCTATATTACAATATTATTTACTCCATTAAACCCATGTACCTATTTCCAATATTGAATGTACACAATATTATCATAAATAGTATAAATTATACTAGACATTTTTGATTGATTTTATCATTGCTATTTGTATAAATAAAAAAAATATATTAACTATCGAAAAAATCATCCGTCAAAGTGTAATCCCGAGATCAAATTTTTGGCTCGGGATTGGATCCCCAGTGGCGAGGGGTGCTGTTAAGATTCGACATAAATAGTGCACACTAAACTTTGTCAGTCATACTTATTTATTTTCATTTAACTAAACTACAATTTGCAGATGGTGCTGGTTGATTTTTTAAATTCAATTAAACCCTGGCTACCTATACCAAACCGTAATCAATAAATTATAAAATATTAATCTCTATCTCTATCTATATCAAAAAAACTAGACTACAGTGTGTGGATAATATTAGTTAGTTTTTAAAATTCAATTAAGTGCTAAAACCCTGTGTAGTAAACCAAGCCATAGTAAATATTCGTCAAAAAATGTTCGTAGGTATATCCATCAAAATCAAAAATTATGCATTAAATCACACTTATTTTTAGATGTTTCATAGTGGAAGAATATTTTTTATCTACTTATAAGGCTTGGTTTAGGCACGCTTGATGCATTTTAAAATACTAACCAACACCTTATGTAGTATTTAATGTGTATTCTTAATTCATCGAAAACAAATAAGTATGACTGAAAAAATGTGCAATATTTTTGTCTTAACTATTATGGTTTGGTAAGGCAGGGTTTAATTGACTTTTTAAAATTAATGAGCACCATCCGCGATTGGTATTCCTAGTTCAATGGATACCGATTATTTTCACTGACAAAGTTTAATGTCACTATTTATGTCGGATCTTAGCAGTCTACCTCCACCCTTCGCCACTGAAACATTATTATATTCTTTTCAACACTACTACATGCCATGGGCCCAACGACAGTAGTGTAGTGAAACAGTAATGCAGTAGTAGAAGTGAAACTATCACATAAACACTCAGGCTTTGAGTAAACATAAATATATTGTGACCTCATCGGGTTGAACCTGGGCCTTCCGGGTGAGAGCCCATTGCATTACACACAGGAGCAAGAGAGCCGGCGCCATCGTCATTGACTCCATTGTAATTAGTGATGAATAGATGAGATTTTATTTAAAACATACTTAATTTCAAGGGGTTTTAGGATTTTACCACATAAATTACATTGTCATCTACAATGTTACTTTAATTTTTTTTTTTTTAGTATTTAGTATTTTGGCATGAGCATTACGGATAATCGAATATCCAACTACAAGGCACCTCAGCTGAAGCATGGTCTAACTAAATCTAAAAAGATCGTAATTATGCGACGCGCGTATTGTGCAAATGACGCGTGCCGAACGAAACGTAATTTGTCATAAAAATTCAACATGCGTCCATTTAGTGTTATATTTATTGTTATATAGTAATAATAATAATATATTCATTGACATGTTTTCTTTTTCGAGTACATCCATAACGTTTTTTAGTCATCTTTACACGATATAAGAATATATTCCTCCGACGCCATCACAAAACAAGTTGACGTACTCACACATCGACTGCTGCTCGCCGATTGGCGACGAGTGCGAAATTTCGTCCCACCTATTGTTGAAAATTATTTGCCGTTTCACTTATCTATGCTCTTCGAGTAATGGAAAATCGACTTTTTCTACTGTACGAAACCAAAGTGTAACTGTCGCATGTGTACTTCTTTGTTTTCGTTCGGCGGTACGTACGATGTACGTGACGTCACAGACGTCTCTCGGGGCGGCGACGACGCTTCCTTTGCGTCACTTTGCCCGGCACATCGACGCCGACGCCAACGACGCCCCAATACACACGACGCTTTATTATTCGTATTAGAAGTAATAAGTACTTACTATTTATCTATTCCTAGACGTGCAGTTATGGAATAACTTTTTATGTAAAATATCTATACAAATTAATATCATAGTTTCACATTTTATATAAGTATATTAAGTAAGTAATAGTATATCATGCAATATACTACTTATATAAGTGTTGCCAATATTTCCCATCGACTGAAATATTCCCGACGGGCTAATAAATTACTTTGTTCGCTGAAAATAAAGATAAATCCGGGCTTCGGGTTTCTCCACGACGTTTTGAAAACCCCTCAATGTCTGTCTGGGCGTGAGCTTTTTTCTATACTAAGCTTATACGAGGGTGGGTCAATAAGTCCTTAGAAAAGCCGACAGGTGGCGCGACTAGTACTGTTAGCGGTTTGTTTTCATGCAGCGGCACTACCGATTCAGTATGCTGCGAAGTTTCAATCAGATTGGTCGGATTGTTGTTTTTTATTTTCGTACATTTAAAAAAAATTTGCTTGTTTACAAAAATGGAGAAAATTGAGTTTAGAGCTGTTATTAAACATTTTAATATAAAAGGGTTAACAGCAAAGGAAATAAAAAATGAGTTGGATTTAGTTCACGGCATATCTGCTCCTTCACTTGCAACTATTTATAACTGGTTAAATGAATTTAAACGTGGTCGTACATCAACAAAGGATGAACCACGCTCAGGACGTCCTGTAGAGGTGACTACACCAGAAATGATCAATAAAATCCACGATATGGTGTTAAGTGACCGAAGATTAAAGTTGAGTGAGATAATTGAGGTTACAGGGATCTCAAAAGGTAGCGTCATTTCTATTTTACATGACAAATTGGGCATGAAAAAAGTTTCTGCAAGATGGGTGCCGCGTTTGCTCACAGTCGACAATAAACGCAATAGGGTGGTGGCCTCTAAAGCCCTGTTGTCGCTCATGCAACGCAATCCGGATGAATTTTTTCGTCGCTTTGTGACTGTAGGTGAAACATGGATACACCACTATACTCCCGAGACGAAAGAACAGTCAAAGCAGTGGATTGCGAAAGGCGAACCATGTCCAAAGAAGGCGAAAACCGTAAAATCAGCTGGTAAGGTTATGGCTACTGTATTTTGGGATGCACGTGGAATTATTTTCGTTGACTATTTGGAAAAAGGAAAAACAATAACAGGGGATTATTATGCATCTTTATTGGACCAGCTAAAAAACGAAATTGAAGAAAAGCGGCCTCATTTAAACAGGAAAAAAATCCTCTTTCATCAGGACAATGCCCGTGTTCACACATGTTTACGATCAATGGCTAAAATTGAAGAATTGAAGTTCGAATTGGTCGACCACCCACCGTATTCGCCAGATTTAGCCCCCAGTGACTTTTTCCTTTTCCCAAACTTAAAAAAATGGCTAAGTGGACAACGTTTTTTTTCAAATGAAGAAGTCATCGATCGGACAAATGCTTATTTTGAGGACCTTCCGAAAACTTATTTTTCTGACGGTTTAAAAAAAATTGAGAAACGTCTAACCAAGTGTATTGAGCTCCAAGGAGATTATGTTGAGAAATAAAAAAAAAATACAAAAATAAAAACTGTTTTAATGCTTTTTTCTAAGGAATTATTGACCCACCCTCGTAGCATTGGACCGTAAAAGTAAGTTATAGTTGAGTACTATTATTTTACGCCATATATGTCAAAATAATACTTAAGTATGTTGACGTATACTGGACCGGTTTCGTCCGCCACAGAAGGACATTTTCAACTAGGATAATATAAAATAAAACAGATCCAAATATCGCTATCTGAAAGCAACAGTGAAATAAAGTGAAAAAAGTCGATTTTGAGATAAGTAAGCCAATCGATTACCGAAAACTATACCTCCTACATAATGAATCACTGAGATTTAAAAAAAAAATGTACTTAATACTTCATTTAAAAGAAAAAATGACACTTGCATTTATCAAAATTGTCCTCTAACTTCAAAGGAACAGTGAGATAACTGAGATAAACCAATGTTAACCACAAGTATTTTACTATTATCATAATAAACCGTAGAAAAAACGAAGTAAAGATTTAGTTAACTATTTCATTAGAATGACAGAGTTTAAGTTCAATTATCTCGAAACTAGTATTTTAGACTTATACCACTGTTGCTTTCAGGCAGCGAATTATGAAATAATAGTGGATTCTGTATGATAAAATTTGCGTTATATTTCAATTAAGAATACAATGCATTTCCACTATTAATTGACAGTTAAAACAATACAATAAACTTAAGTTTATATTGTTTAGGCTTTTGTACTGTAATCAATTTAACAACATATTATTATGGCAACATGATCCCACCGGCAACAAATCCTCTGAAAGTGAAATGCACATCGATTAAAGACGTGTTGCATAATTTATACTCATCGGGATTGTTTATTTTTTCCCGAAATAAATCAACTGATTTTATGAAAACTTAAAACCACCCATTTGCCACATAACAATACGTTTGAGGTATATTTAAACACTCACGATAGGTACAACCGGAACAACGAACTAGGACAAAAAATGTCTGGTTTCCAATGAATATATTAAGTATCCAAAGCATGGGAGGATTCAATGTCTTCCGTTTATCAACTGAGTGGATTACCGACTGATATTTTTATTCATTTATTGCACTGATTCCGCTCACTTCTGGCATGCAAGTTTTTCTCATGACTGCGTTGTGTGGTGAGTCATCTTATATAATAAATTTATTATTTCAGCCTGGCATCACACATTTAGGTAGATACCAATATATTATAATATAGGTACTTACGGAATATGTATGGGTATGTAATTTCGAAGGTATTTGTTAGGATTAAACAGTTGTCATACAACGCTTCGAGTCTTCCGCCATATGAAATATTATTTATTTAAGTAGATATATTGTATTCTTCGCTTCCTTCGTTGACCTTTTCATAATATGTATATACTTCAGTTACGGTTTCAAACGAGTGTTTTAGTAATATTTATTTTTAAAGTTTCTAATAAAACGTCAGTTTCTTGATAATGCAATTAGGGGCGACTCTACCTCAAGGGTTCGCAGGGACCATCCCCACATCGTTATCATGTCAAAAATACACTTAAGATATTTGTATAATAAAATTGTCATAATTGTATAGAGATATTTATTATTTTTATACAAATAAATAAAGCAGTGATTGTAACAATGTTGATAACGCGATATTAAAGTAACCAATTAAATTAAATACGCTCTATTTCACGGTGACGCCTATGTTCAAATTAAAAGCTATGGCGTCTATTTTTCGCTGACCGGGGTCTTTCAGTCCTATCCCGTCGCCGCGGTACGAATCTCGTTCTACAAAGGATGTGAATGCATTTGCGTTAATGTACGCATACTGGGGAGCGAATGAAATAACCCATAGGTTAGTTAAAATGCTCGCTGTATGTCGTTGTTCAAAACCGATTATCACTGATTCAAAAATAATAGTTATTATTAATTAAGTTAATATTTTTAAGCACGCTTTTTAGATGTGATTAAGTAACGACTCAGATATATATATATACATATTATTTATTCTGAAAAATTACTCATTTCCTCATTAATAATACCGTATTATTATAAGTAGCTTGGTGCATAATGTAGGTATAATATGAGAAAGTAGGTAGGTAGGTATTTAATGATCAATGGTTAAACCCCACCACCTAGAAAGTCGTCGAGCCGCCACTGAATACAATAATCGTAATAGGTATATAATATAGATCTTGCGAAATACTAGTGTCGTGCGAGATGCAGTTTGAGAATATTCAATAGATTTGCGTGCACATGCAATTAGTTATAATAATTATAACGGGGATTTCAAAAAATATCGCTATATTTCTTACTGATAAATTTGTTGCTAATAAAATTTATCTTTAATGCGACATGGTTATTCATCTCTTTGGTTTTTGTGTTTGTAGGTGGGCATGAAAAACTATATGTCGCGGACAAAATCTTTCAATACCGAAGCACGTAGAAATCATCGGGTCTAAATCCGAGCCGTCTCACTATACATACTTACAATGTTTTTTTTTTCATTTAAAATACTCTGTATTTGGATCTAAGGAATGGGTGATGTTCCTCCCTACATGAGATAGAAATCTGAATAATGCGGAATAATCATATTTCGTAGTTTTTCTCAGCGCTCAACTTAGAAAGTCCCTTTTCTATATTTGTCAGTAGGTCAAACTGACTGCGTTTTCTTCCAGATTTTACAACACGATCTTTGAATTCGTGAAAATGTTAGTGGATATTTTTGTTTTATTCATTTACATATTAAAAGTGTCTAATATCTGATTCTGGTTGCTTCTTTCTGTTTAGAAGCTACAATTTTAAACCTAGAATATTTACTTACCGATTTTAATTTTAATGCAGTTTATGTCGTCAGGTTCGGTGGAATGAGTATTTTAACCGATATTAAATTTAACTACTTATACACAAGTACTTGGTATCAAAGAACGTTTCTCGTTAACTGCAAGAGACGCGTTCTTCAATTCTTCGGTCACGTGGTAAGAAGAGATCCGAGCAGCTTGGAGAGAAGAGTGATTTCTGGTGGCGTCGAAGGGATATAGCGGATATAGGGAGATAGCGAAGGCGTGCGCCTTCCAGGTGGAGCGACATTATCATGAAAGCAACAAGATCAGCGCAGGATCGCTCCGCACGAAAAGAGATTGTTCGCAACGTTTGTAAATTCACTGATTACCATCCTCAGTAACGATACCGTCATACTTATTTGTTTTCATTGAACATACAATTTGCGGATGATGCAGGTTAGTTTTTAAAATTTAATTAAACCCTGCCTAAACCAAACCATAATAGTTTAGGTATGCTATGGGCGATCCGAAAAAAATAGTGCACACTTTTTTCCGCCATACTTATTTGTTTTCGTTGAGTTAAGAAAGAATACGTATTACAGATGGTGTTGGTTAGTAGTTTTTTTATATATTTATTAAGCTCTGCCTATCCAAACCATAGTCGATAAAAAATATTCTTCTATGTATAAAATTTCTAAAATTATGTATGGTTTAATGGCTTAATTTTAGATATTTTATGGATATACGAATATTTTTTGACGATTATCTATTAATTACTATGGCTTGATTGCACAGGGTTTAATTGAATTTAAAAAATAAACCATTACTATCTGCAATTTGTAGTCTCTAGCATACCTCCCCTCCACCCTTCGCCATATGTATAATATGCATGATTCTTCTGGGGTATGCGGATAAATGACGGACATTTATTTTATAGATATACAAATATGTTTTGACAATAATATTACTTTTCACTGATAAAGCTTAGTGTGCACTATTAATGTCGGACCTTATCAGCCTACCTCCACCCTTCGCCACTGGTTTGTACGCCCCCAAAAATTATTGAATCGTTGATCCAGCAGGTTTTAGGGCGACCACGTGACCGATGATTGCGTTACCGTGTGACAGTAATATTATTTGTCTAACAATTATCCATTCGGCGAGTGACGAATCCAGCTCGTTGACAATTCAGCTGTTCATGACACACGTTATATGGATTTCCCATTGATTTTTGTGATCTTTCCGCGTTTTTTTTATTATCTGATACATACCTATCTCTTGATTAGTTGTATAATTAAATAATAGATAAACCACTAAACTTATCGTTGTGCGGAAAATGTGACTTAGTAATAAATAAGACTTAATTAAAAACTTTACTCCAATATGTATGTCAATATCATTTGATGTCTACTGATAGCATATTATCTGATCGCAGATCGCTCAGTGATCAAACGTTTGATCAATGATGATCAATAACGATTAATCGATCACCGTGGTATTGATGGAATGATTGGCAAATATACGTCTAAAATAATACACATTACTTTAGACATTTTTGGACACTTAGTAATCATTCACGCGCGCACATAGAAAAATGGTATGGTGGGGGTCTATTTCGAAAGAAATGTCCATAATAAGTCCAAGTACATTATACATGTTTTGGGCCCCGCATCAGTTGAAGTACAGCCTTATGGTGAAGAGAGTCCAAAAGAATTATTATCCGTGGCTCTATCCGACTGATTTTCTCTTAGGGATGCTTACATACTGTAGCTTAAAATTTAGAAGGGATCTTTATTAAGCTACATATTTTTTCAGACTTATACGCGGCGTAAACGTGAACTCTGCCATTCTTGGTGGTGTTGGCTTGTGTGTCTCTGATAATTACCTTAGGAATCGAGGGCATCCGTTGTTTGTTCTCCCACGGTGCAAAACTGACCTGCCGTTAGTAATGCCATTTGGGAGGGCAATAACCATGTTTAATGAAATCGCTTCGGATATTGATATATTCCACTTACGTGAGTTGAATTTAGGTGGACGTTGTTTTATACGTTTTTAAGATAGGGTCTATCAAAGTTCACTCTGTGTGCTTCCATCTACTTTTATTTTGTTATTTTTGTTATTTTATTTCTTTTCTTATTTTATTACTTTTGTATTATTAACTCACACTTCTCTGTATTTTAATTTTTAAAAATTATTAACACTTATTTTATGTCATGTCGTGAACGCTTTGAATGTATAATCTGTTATGTTCATTATATGTAAAATAAATAAATTTGATTTGATTTGATGTCCAGACACTCTGTGTTTTGATATTAGCGACTTGAACTTCAGCTATAATATCGTCACCTCTATAATACAACTAGATAACTTGATTTTCACTGTTTTTGGTTAGTTATTGAATATTATTCTACATTTCCTTCTCTACAATAGACAAGTCAGTAGCTAACGGGAACTGTATTAATTTTGTGTTTGAAAATATTAGATAACTTTAAAACCATAAATGCATTAAATAAATAAAATAGGTAAGTACCTACGTAGTATATCTACAATATTTTTTCATACAATTGAACATTATTTAATTGTTCCCAATTAGACAAACACAATTTTTCATTTTTATTTTAAATAATAATTTTTAGCCTAGATTTAAGTTAATCGAGTAAAGTAAACTAAACATTGATTAGTATCAACTATCTGATTATAACGTTGTCACTATCATCAAATATTTGATAGGTAGTGTACTAATAATTAATACTTCATTCCTGCAGCACCTTCTAGGTACTAACCTACTTTGAAATCATTCAGAATTTTATATAATCTATATACGATATGATTGTATTTCTAAATTTACTTACCTACATATTATCTTCTGTCCTTCACTTGTCTAGGTACTTTGTATTCCTGAACATCGCCAAATTGTAGCAAAGTCTCATGGTTTCAAGAAAATCCAAATGTTAATAAAAAAAATGTATGATAATAATAAAATTATTATGGTGTTTGATTCATCTCCTGAGTGTATTTTAAAAATTCTTGACGTATTATGCAATTAATGCAGCAAATACCTATACGCCTTAGTAACGCGATTTAGTAGGTGCACATTAGTAGTGTTGTGTGTGGGAACTGAATGCATTAAGGGGGGACATGCTCGTCGAAGGTCAAAATTGAGTTTTTATTGTATTTTCAAACCATGATCCTGGACACTCCGTAAACGTTGTAGATAATATATTTATATAATTTTGAAGCCTTATTATCCTTTATAGTTATTTTAAACATTTCATGACTGCATAAAGTATTTTTGTTACATAAAATAGTATTCTTTTAAACCTCTCGCTCTAATGTTTTAGAATATAGTCATATTTCGGTACAGAACTGTGCAGTGGTGTTAAGATTTTTTACATTTATTAATTTTTAAACGCATTTATAAATCCATTAGTATAATTTATTACGAGATAATTTTTGTAAAATATTCACGATAAAAAATTATTTTGATAATCTCTGTGATCCCAAATTTGACAAGAATTAGGCATTTTATTATTCAAAAAATCGGCAAGATTAACACATTTCAAGATGATTTTAAAGATATTTATTAAAAGCTATGTTTTTGACAATTCAAGTGTGATAAAAATATTATGAATAATGATTGCTTTATAATAATTATTGACCTAAGAATAAGGTAGTGTTTTTTTGAAATACGCCATTTCTTTTGTCATTCCCTAGTGGTTAAGCTACAACATACGGCCGTAGCAATAAAATGACAAACTATAATTAAAGTAGGGAGTAAAATTATGTTAACTCGCGTGTTTGAACATGTACCTAACCGAATTTTTTTTTATTTTTTTTTAAACGGTACATGTTCAAACACGCGCGTCAATATCATTTTACTCCCTACTTCAATTTTAGTTTGTCAATTTATGGCTACGGCCGTATGTTGTAGCTTAACCACTGGGGAATGACAAAAGAAATGGCGTATTTCAAAAAAACACTACCTTATTCTTAGGTCAATAATTATTATAAAGCAATCATTATTCATAAGATGTTTATCACACTTGAATGGTAAAAGACATAGCTTATAATAAATATCTTTAGAATCATCTTAAAATGTGTTAATCTTGCCGATTTTTTGAATAATAAAATGCCTAATTCTTGTCAAATTTGGGATCACAGAGATTATCAATATAATTTTTTATCGTGAATATTTTACAAAAATTATCTCGTAATAAATTATGCTAATGGTTTTATAAATGCGTTTAAAAATTAATAAATGTAAAAAATCTTAACACCACTGCACAGTTATGTACCGAAATATGACTATATTCTAAAACATTAGAGCAAGAGGTTTAAAAGAATACTATTTTATGTAACAAAAATACTTTATGCAGTCATCAAATGTTTAAAATAACTATAAAGGATAATAAGGCTTCAAAATTATATAAATAGATCATCTACAACGTTTAAGAAGTGTCCAGGATCATGGTTTGAATATACAATAAAAACTCAATTTTGACCTTCGACGAGCATGTCCCCCCTTAATGCATAAATATGCGCAAAATATTGCAACGTGCGAAGAGCATCAAGTACTCAGGTATATGCTATTTTCATATTCTTGATTCAGTGATCCCAAACCTTCTGTAGTTGAAGGTATATAATTGTGTAGTGCTTACTTATTTTGTAAAATATTGAAAAACCCTATGTGGTTCGCCAGGGTTGAATATATGATACACATTACCGATCGGGCTTTAATGTAGGTGAATCTGTAACACTCAAGCTATAGATCCACCAGTATAAGTTGTCAGCTGAGTGAGGGCGCCACACAGTGTTGCCAACTGTACTATAATTATAGTACAATACTATAATTTTGATTCTGCAAAAAATGTAAAATACTATAATTTTACGCCAAATATGCCAAAATACTATAATTTTAAAGGATTTAAGCCGAAAAATGTTCCTGTACTATATTTTTTACAGAAATACTGTAATTTGTACGCCTTTGTACTATAATCAGCATAGAAAAAGATGGCAACACTGGCGCCACATGCAAACATTTGACATATCATTCAATAGATACTTTCTATGCTGTGGTGAGCTTAGTTCTAAATTCGAACACCGGACGATTTATAATGGTATGTCTATAATAGTACAGACGATATACTTACACATTTACGCAAACAAAAAATGACTCGTTTGTTTTGAATTGAAAAACACTTGTTTGAATCCCGACGTATGTCCACACCTGCAAACGTTCACATACATTTTTAATCTGGCCTACTAGATCCTGCAAACATGTTCACATTTGCTTGTTTGTTAGTGAACATGAGCTTTATCCGCGCGTAATACAAAAAATATGCACATTTGTATAAATTCTCCAATGTTTTTTTATAAAAGTGTCCGTAAGTAGTTATTTTTTATTCATTGTATATTTGTTTGCGGGCAGATGTTATAATATATAAAGCTTAATACCCTCGTTTACACGTCCATGAATTTACTGTTAACAATAAGAAAATGTATGGGTAAACATGTATTATCCTGCAGTTGGCAGATTGCATGCATGAATCTAACGAGTTTGGAAGTTTATGAATTTTCATGTAAGATTTTTTCGATCTGCGCCTGCGCAGTAGAGCGATAGTGGCGAACCTGCCGGCAAAAAAACGAATTTTCAGGCTGACCGATTTTCACTAGCTGTCAAATAGTCCGAAATAGTACCATCAAATGACAACATCGCGTCTCGCTCACTCTTAAAGAATTAATTGGAGAGACAGTCAGCACTTTTACGTGTAAACAGTTATTGTCATGATAGTTTAAAATAAGCACTATTGCCGCCAGTAAATCCATGCACGTGTACAGGCGCTATTACTCTTACTGCATGTAGAACAGACAGTGTATATATTTTAACGCTTTTCTTGTAGTCCGCAATATTGTTTTAAAAATTAAATAATGACGACGAATTCATATTGTAGGTACCTGACAACTTGCAACTCCAAAATGCTATTTTTAAATTTCGAACTTCTGTAATAAGTACTACTTAAAAGTTTTACTTGAACCACGGACTGGACCCATAGCAGGTATTTTGATGTCAGGCCCAAACAGGGTGGTGTAGTTAAAAAATGGTTTGCTCAAAATTTCTAGTTAATATTATCGGTAACTATTAATTGATAAACATCATGCGAATATTTAACTAAGTTAATATATTATCAGACTGCCTCATTCACGCGATTGTATTTAATCATTTTAAGTTGTGATTTTTCGCATGCTTTTGCAAATTCTCGCTGATCTCTGATTGGGAATCACTGTACTAATATTGCTGCGTGTTTTATTTGGCATGCTGACAACAAATCACATATCCTAAAACTCGATTTGTTTTGATCGGGAACAAAAGATATCACACACCTGTCCACTATATCAATAGTTAAGGTTTTTTTTTAATATACATGCAAGCTTACGTTAGTTTAATTTTAATTAAATCCACTTATTGTACGGCATAGGTTTCGTGGGAATTTGATTTTATGGAATTATGCGACGGTAAGCTATATGAGTGTAGCCAATATAGTAATAAGTTTGTAGGGAGCTGAAAATTGGTAGGAATGTAGCCCTTAACTTCTTATTGATCAACAGAAGTCCACAGCGATCCTAGTGATACAGGGTCTCTATGGGGCGATCGAAAACCTTATTTCGAAACCTGAACTGGCGTAAAATTACCGTATAGTAATTATCGATATAACAAATTAAAACTAAAAAAGATAATGAATTAAGAAGCCTCATATAAATTAATAACTTAGGTACCTACGTAATTGGATGCTCCATGTCTAAGGGGAGGTAAATACAATAATGAATTAATGTGGTTAGATGGTTTACGTTTACAATGTCATCTTCAGCCTCCCAAAAGAGCTTTAATATCCTAAGTGGTTTCGTAACGAAGTTGCAGCAATTATTTGATAGGGTAGTTATTTGCAAAATATATGAAGAAATCACTAAAATTTATATTTGAAATTACCTTCCTGTAATGTTTCAAATTGCCTCGATATTGTTAGTGTAGTAACGCAGCCTTCTCTAAACATCAACGGACGTGTACCTAATATTTCAGATTTTTAATGACGTTTATACCTAGTATTTGGCCATTTTAGATAAATGAAGATGTGGTAGACAGGCACGCACACTTTTCGGGTCCGAACCCCCTCCCAGAAACGGAAAAAAATATTTGGGTACTTACTTACATTTAATATTACTTCGTCAGGACTAGGAATTGCAATCCCGTGATCCCGAACTATTTTCGATACCTATGAAGCCCGGGATTGGTTTTTATTTTTTTTATAGAAAATATAATAAAAACGAAAATATAACAGAAAAAATAACATTAGAAATAAATCTGTGTTTGAGTGAGGTTTTATGTGTTGCCAATTCACTTTATTTTTTCACATAAATTAATAAAAATGAGAACGATTGGAAAAACAATGCTTCGCACTTTCAACAAAGTGATTCTACCATGATCTCAGACGTTTGTGCCACTGCCATTGCCCACAACCAAAAAATGCTATTCTGGAGACCCCACTGGTCACCGGGGGGAATCACCGGATAATAAATGACCATTTTTTGCTGCCTTAACGCAATCATAAAAACATCAAAAAATAATCAGTTTATTTAAATGGACTTAGAGTACGAAAAATATTAAAAAGAAAAAGTAGAGCTCGTTTAAGGTGATACATAATGTTTTAATGGGTGTAAAATGCATTAAAATCTGAACTCTCTCGTAACATCCAGGGAAATGCATTTGTAATAAAAGCGTTATTTATTGTCTCTCCTTTTAAAATAATAACAATTGAAATTTGAAAATATGACGATCAACAAAAAATCACATGCTGCCTGTGTACCAAAATTAGATCCACATTAAATGACGAAACACTTCATGGTTTTGGTATTGCATCAGGCATATTATTCAGAATAATGTTTTAATTTACTTAAATATTAATTTTTTATGTTATATTTATTGTCAACACAGTAGGTTATTTTTTATTTTAATTGAACTTGTATTTGTATTTGTTACCTTTTCATAAATGAATAAAACTGTTTTACGTTCAAATTATTATTTATATTACAATATTATATTTTACTCCATTAAACCTATGTATTTCCAATATTGAACGTACACAATATTAACAATGTCTTAAATAGTATAAATTACTTATACTAGATTTATTTTTGACCGATTTTACCAACGTTATTTGTATAAGTAAGTATATAAAAATTTAATATTAACTATTTAAAAAAAATGTCGATCCCGGGATCGTCAAATTGTAATCCCGAAATTCCGGGATAAAAAATTTTGGCTCTGGATTGGATTCCCTAGCCAGGACTTGTCTGAACAGGTCTAAAAGACAAGACAGCGCGGACTACATAAACGGATACTAACGATCTTAATAATTATTTTCAATTTCAATTTATTTATTTTTTTAACATATTGTGGACATTAAAAATTATAAGTTTAAGACGTTCACTACATGACATTTAAAAACAAAGATATATAAATATAACAGTATTACATAAAAAAGACATATATCAGTAGATAAATTAGATAGGTACAAGGAAGTACACCGGATGAGTTAAGCAGACCCTATTTTAAGAATTTATAAAACAACGTCCACCTAAACTCATTCTCACGTAGGTGGAATATATCAACACCCGAAGCAATTTCGTTGAACATAGTTATCGCCCTCCCAATTGGCATTACCAGTGGCAGGTTGGTGATTTTGACCGCTAAGCCACGCAAATTCGATAATCATTTGTGGATGGGATAGCTCACAGTCACAATAAATTGTATGCTATAAATACCCTCCCTTAGTTATACCTGCAGAACAGGTGTTTATCGCTAGATTTAAAAGATTGTAAGTAATAAGGACTTTTGTCCTATTCTGATGACACGTCTGTTTTATTATTGATATTTTGTATCAGGTGGTATTCTGTTATTGTCATTAGTACCTACCTATAATATCAATGGCCTAAATGTATAATAAAAAGATATCTTAGCGATTTAACCCAATTTAAAAATGGTAAGTGCATAATAATATGCCAAGAAACTTCCTTATCTAAGATTTATTTTTAATATTAATATTATAACACCACATACATACGAAATAGAATGACAACTTATACATACTTACCTACTTTACTTATCTATTATTTTTCAAATCTTAATAAAATGTTATCTCAAGTTTATCATTAATCAAGTTATTACACGAGGTTTACCTGTTTATTGCTTTTTTAACATTTTGATAATTAAAATGAGGAAACTACCTTCTGCAGTGGCGAAGGGTGGGGGTAGGCTGTTTGGACCCGACAAAAACAGTCTACAATAAACTTTGTCAGTCATAAGTAGGGATCCCGAGCTATTTTCGATACCTATGCATCCCGGGATTGATAAACATAATCCCGGGATTTCGGGATTGATTTTTTTATCAATTTTTATGGAAAATAAAATAAAAGCGAAAATATAACAGAAAAAATACTTTTAATAAAAAATAACTACATTAGAAATTAACTGAGTTTGAATGAAGTTTGATTTATACCCATATTAAGGTAGCCGATTCATTTTATTTTTTCACATAAATTATTAAAAATAAGAAAGATTGGAAAAAGCAATGCTTCGCAATTTTAACAAAGTAATTCCACCATGATATCATACGTTTTACGGCAGTTTCATATTTGGCTGACTAATTAGATTTATGAAGCGGAAAGGCCATAAGTACGCCATGATTATTTGCTTTACTATTTTAAATCTCGCTAATCCATTCATTATGTCTTTACTATCAGAAACAGCAATCTCATATTAAATTCACATTATTATTTATATTACGATATTATTTACTCCATTAAACTTGTGTAAATAGTATAAATTATACTAGATTTTTTGACCGATTTTATCAATGTTATTTGTAAAAATAAAAATTTTATATTAACAATGGAAAAAAATGCCCATCCCGGGATTGTCAAATTGTAATCCCGAAATCCCGGGATCAGAATTTTGGGTCGGGATTGGATTCCCTAGTCATAAGTATTTGTTTCTAATTAAACACTGCGAAAATCAAGCCATAAGTAATAGATAATAGAATAGATTATTTATAAAAATAATCGTATATTTATAAAATATCTAAAGTTATGCCATTAAAAACTAAACATACCTAATGTTGGATATTTTTATGGATAGAATAATATATTTTATCTAAGTAAAATGGTTTGGTTTAGGTAGGGCTTAATGTATTAAAAAAAACTAACCAACAAGATATTGTATAATATTATGTTTTCTTAATTCAGCGAAAACAAATAACTATGAACAGTGACGTCCTAAGACAAAATGCCACCTCTGGACAGCGCCAAAATGCCGCCCCATTGTTATACACTATTTTTTTATCATCCGTGTACGTATCGTTTTTGGTCATCAAGGGCGTCGAAGGACAACGGAAGTGAACTAGACATCGCGAACCCGACAAAAAAAATGCAGTACTATTAAACCTTTTATGTTAATTAATACATTTTGTTTCCATCCAGTGAGCTGAATTTTTAATGGGAAGATATTTTCGTTGTTAAGTACTAAGTTTAGTTCTATATACACCAAATGATTCTCTTCGATTTACCGCCTTTCGAGTAACTGCCGCCCCCGAGCGACGCTCAATCTGCCTACCCCCACGGGATGTCACTGACTATGAATGAAAAAGTGTGCACTATTTTGTCAAATCGCCCATAATACACCGAAACTATTATGGTTTTGGTTAGGCAAGATTTATTTGTTTTTTAAAAACTTACCAACGCCATTTGTAAATTGTAGTTTTAGTTCAATAAAAACAAATACGAATGACTGACAAAGTTGAATGTACACTATTTATTTATGTCGGATCTTAACAGCCTACCTCCACCCTTCGCCACCGCTACCTATTTACCGACTTCTTCTTTAGTGGTTCACCATGTTCACCATTAACGGGAGGTTTGCATTATTTTGATTGCTTCCTTATTCACCGCGCCCCTGTAAACTGCCGTGCGTCTGTTAAAACACCGGCAGAGAATCTTCAGTCAAAAAAACAGTATTCAGTGGTATTTACAGTACGAATTGATTCGCATACAGTGGTCAAAGAAATCGATTTTTCGTTTCAGCTACGGTAGCTATTTTAGTATTTTAACCTTAGACTATACATACTCATTTTAACATATCGTCGTTGAAACTAGAAAATTGTGTAACTCCAAAAACACTACTTTACAGGAGAGACAAAAAACATTATGGTTTCCTATACAAATGTATGGTTTTGGAGTGAAATCATCCATGATTTAACAATGATACAATTTTTCTGGAATTACAAAATTTGCAAGACGGATAGATATTATCAACGGCCACTAGATGGCATTCAAAGTCAATTTTCGATGAAAACGGAGTTACACAATTTTCTAGTTTCAACGACGAATTATGTGTTATAGTAAGTATATACATAGGGGCGGAAGCTTGTATGAAACTTTGGTAAGAACTCTTTTTCCAAAAGTTTGTGGGACTGAAAATATATCGTCTCTGTTCTGGCAGAACACACTAACTGGAGAATACTAGTTTTGAGTAGTTTAACTTTGAAGTTGTTAAAATGTTTGAAATGGTCTATCATGTGAGTTTATTAAGTAATCGTAAAAAGGATGACTTTAAAATAAAGACTGTTTATTTATTAAGAAGGTTTCCAGACGGTAAAGTTTGAAATAAGGACCATTTTGGTAAAACTAACTCAATATGTATTTTTTTCGAATTAGTGTATTCTGCCAGAACAGTGACGATATGTTATGTAGTCTGACAAGAAGGAAGCTCTCGGCGAACTTGTAAAGTTCTTTAGAGTTGCGGGAGGGCTTGAACAACGATTCCTCACTCAGATCAGAAATGATACGACAGCGGGGTGCTCTCAGAGTCTCGGAATACAATATACCTATTAAATTGTTATGAAGTCTTATTTAGGAATGGTCCCAATATTGAAGCTCGGTTTGATATAAATAAAAAGGATTTCAAGTTATACACATTTATATTTTTATAAACATCGATGTTTTAAAAATACATAATATAAAAAATATTAAAACTATGAATTAGTCCAAAATCTCTACGGCAAAACATAAAAACCTAATAAACTAAGTTTTAATAACAAGCAAGTATGGCCATAAAATAATTGGCGGTTCTCGTGGTGCAGTCCGTAAGGCGCTGACCTTCCATCCCGGAGTTCCGGGTTCGATCCCGGTGAGGTCAAAACATATTTACATAATCTAATATGTGAATTCCTCAAGCCTGGGAATTTTACCACTATTATTGGGCTTCACGGCCTGTTGTGGTGTTTAATAAAGAAACAAATAAATAAATATAAAAATGAGATGGGTCCTTTGACAAATTCACATTGTATAACATTTTTTTACAATAATAAGTTTATCCTTGATTTAAAATAAAAAATATTTTTCTTTTTAATGTTTTCAGATACATATTTATTAATTAAAACAGTTTAAATTGTAAATTATCAAAAAATTATGTAAAATTGCAACAGGTGCGTTATTTATTTATTTAGTTGTTATCGATATGAAGTAATTAATGCTCTTATAATTATTGCAAACCGTGTTATATAACCCTACATATTATATAGAACAGTGTCGAAGACTTCATACTAGGCGATTATTTAAAGCCTACCTTCTCAAGAAAATATTTTTTAATTTTATATTGACATATTAAATAATATAATCACATAATAATATACTCAATATGCCCAACGACATCTATCGTATAATTGTCATAATAATTTTACGATCTTTTCCACTATTTCAATAAGCACCATTTATGGCATGTCTCGGAAGGTTTAAAAAAATAAGCGACATCTCGTTTCGCTTTACATATTGTATGGATTACGTTCGCGTGAATCGGAAACTTTTTTTATATGAAGTTTGTTTCTCATAATTTCAAGACGTCTGCGGCGGCCCATATAAATTGGTAAGCTATTTAAGGGCCCGCTGAAGAGCCCGCCGTTCAAATATAATTTAGTATAAAAAGGACCTCGGCGTCGTAACTACGTCAATTTAAATCGATCTTTTTGCAAAAATCACTAATCATCGGAGATTTTATTTCAAGAAATATTATTATTATTACTGATAATTTCTGCCGCGCGGAGAATTATTATTATTTTATGAACACCTGCGAGATGAAGCCGATCAGAAAACAGGGCTGTCAAAATAATATTAAGCATTCATATTTTTTAAATGTTAATTTCATCATGGTTTTTAATCAAACCTGTGCAAGTACGTACTGATAACTTGGGTGGATTTTGTAGCAAACATACTATTGATATATATACGGGTATATTATTATTATAACCCAATTCAAATTGAACATAGGTTGATACTCAAATACTATTATAGTATGTTTATGATTTCGAGAAAATAATACGATGGTATAATTAATCCATATCAATTATTTGAAAACATTACATTCGCACTTTGCACAAAATTACAAACACATTCGAAGTTTGCCGCACACGTACAGACCACGTGATATTTGTTTATGCAAAATCGTCGCTTTTCAAAATGGCGAATTTGATTACCAGATTTTACTGCGATGAATCAGTATGTTCCTTTTTGTCTTTTTTATTCGTAGGTTTGTTTACTATGTACACCGAGAAATTTCCATTTATAAACTCGGAAACGATTTTTACAGAAGAGTTTTGGAATATAATGCAACCAAAACTGGAAAAAATTCTATCATGGGTGTTGACTTCCTGAATTAGCTAACCCCAGGTCCATGCCACTACGTGAACCACAGTGGATATTAAGCCATTTCCACACTGGCAACAAGTTGCTGGCAACCTCATTAAATTTTACGATACTTACCATAATTGCTTAAGAAATTTTACAATAATTATCGTAAAATCTAACGAGGTTGCCAGCAAATTAACTTGTTGCCAGTGTGGACCCGGCATTAGATGCACAAAACTTAAATAATATATATTATAAATAAAAATTTAAAATTATAAATATATATTATGATTTATGTCTTCGACAGCCCTGATGAAATGAATGTGAAATATGAGTCGGATCAGTCACAGAGCAAATTTATTAACACAAACAACTTTGACACGACCTTTTTATATTAACTAGTAGACCAGATATTATGGACCACATGTTAAAAAATCATATTTTCAATTCTCAAGGCCAATTCTGTAGAACGTCCTCTTAAGGAGCACTTACGCTTACATATTATTACGTAAGTGCACATTTATTCAAAATAATTTATAAGATAATTTAAAAAAATAATTTCTAGGGATTCAATCACATATAAATATTGATTGTTGTTAAAAATAATAAATAATTTATCTCGTGATTTTTGTGAGTTTATTCATAGACTAAGACAATTTATTCTGCCAATTATGTAAGTTGAAATCTGATATTATATCTAAGTCTGTGTTTTAAATATAGAAGTATTTTAAAATGTCTAGTTTACGGGTTAAATTATAAATTGTTATGGAACAGATTCACAACAACGGATATCTTCAATATATTTTGAGCGTATCTTGCGTTTATATTTAGGAAAATACATAATTCAAATTAATTGCTTAATTTTATACCATCAGTGAGCTTTTGAAATTTCGTCGGTTTTTGTGTACCTACCTATTCATCAGTACTTATGTCGGATTATCTTCTTATTTCCCGTAAATACATCTAACAAGTGTGCTTTCTCCACAGCCTACCTGTTTCCAAAAGTCACCCTTCGCCACTGATATAGAATATAACACGGCAAATAACAAATATTACAAAAGACTCGTTATTTCAAGGCCGGCATATGTTTTTCCAAAGAAAATTATTGTGGCTTTTAGCCCAGCATTCTATTCCTGTCAAGAGTAGCTACGAATATGGCAAAGAATATGGTAGATACTAGATAATAGTACATATAATATTCTGTTTTTCACAAGACGCTGATAAATTTGTGTGTAGAGTCGCGGTCTTCTGTTTATTTTTTGGTACGAGCAAATGATAATTGCTTTCATTAAAGATTCAAAGTGCCAATTATTAGGATGCCAGAATATTTTGTTTTGTCCATCTCGCGACGTCCGCCGAGGCGTTTGTATAACTTCACGATCCACGAAGCAACTAATAATACTCACATAGGTACATGACTAGATTCAATTATTTATGCATACGTTGTCAGCTGGACATCCTCTCCAAATACATAATATATAATATGTGAAATTTTAAATTAAAATTACCGGTTTTGATCTTCTTTCAGGCACTCATTACACTCATCGTTAAACTATTATCATACTATGCGAATATGCTACTGTACGATGGTAATCATGACCCCACATCCTGAAGCGGGCCCCCAGACCAGGATCTTTGGCGGCCCCCCTACCTATCACGAAAGTTAAAGGCAGTCTAACCCTCAACAGTGGCGTTTTCTAAATGGTGTTCGAGGTCAATAAAAATTCAGTGTATTTTTAGCGATTTTTAACACATCTAATTATGGAGTTGTTGAGTATCAACACACAATATCCAAAAATTGCATCGCACAACCGTATTTATAATTTTTAAAATGGTTATAACCCTGACTTTTTTTACTATTAGGGCATATTTAAGATGTGTGTTTATCTCAAGTATGTGGTCGACCCGCCACGCCGGGCCCCCCTGAACCCGGGCCCCTAGGCTAGAGCCCTGTCAGCCCCCCCCCCCCTTATGGGGGCCATGATGGTAATGGTAAACTATGCTTCATTTTAAAGCGTAGGGATTCACTTATTATCTTTCTCTCACTCCTGCGGGGCAGTCCATGAGTGATGCAATACGAACCAAGTCATACCATGTGATCACACAGCGATTACGAATTTACGCTTTAAAGTCTCAATTAAACCATATTACAACTTGAATGTAGATACACACTTTTTACATTTTCACAACTCAATTCATAATATGGAACTATGGTGCGACGAGCCTGCTATACTTATAATAATATACATGGATCACTGTCTAAGTGTGTATTGTTATTCTGTTATAATTGTTTACCTCCGTCTAACGGGCAGTCTTCACCACTGGAATCAGTGATTGAAGTACAGTATAACGTCGATTATCTGGACCAAATGAGGATTAAGATTGTTAGGATAACGAAAAATCCCTATAATCGAGAAGAACTGGAATCTGGCACTTGCTAATGGTCTTTTTCTCCGTGTCTTTTCAACGTTGACATAATATCTAAAGAATTCTGAAAGAAAACACATTTTAGGATACTGTCATAATGGTTTGACAGCTTATGACTGAAAATTTTGACAGGTGGCATTCGCACCCGGTAATTTTTCCTGGTAAGAATTAGCGGGAAACTGTGGCTATGAATGGGTTTAGTTCCCTTGACTTTGACCTCTTGGCACTAAAGACTTGCCTAGGAATGAAGCACATGATAATACATACTCCCTTCAGTGATGCCAACCGTACTAGATTTTGTATAGTATTTGTACTATAATTTTGGCCCGCGTACTATTTACGATATAGTACGCCCAAACTACTATAATTTTGAAAACTCGGAAAAAAGTAGCACTAAAGCTGTTCGGGAGAACTAAAATACCTAACTTTTGAACGTTTCTTTTAAAATCGAGACGTTAATCACTTTCTATATGAATTTTAGTCTAAAAAAAACAAGACGTTAATTACTTTACGCGTGATTTTTGGAAAATGCAGAAAAATGTTCGTCGGGAAATATTTTTTGCCGAAATAATACCTACTATAATTTTGGAGGCTCTGTACTATATTTTGACTTTGAAAATATGGCAACAATGACTCCCTTCGACTTCTTCATAACTTTAACATTTTTTGATCCCCTTACTTGGACAATTTTTTATGTAAGTATATATTATAATTTAATAAATTGTCAAATGGATACATACTATTATGAAGTATTTGGGCGAAGTATCTGGGCGAATTATCTATACGCTGTGAGCTGGCATCCTCAAACGTCAGATGATTAGTAAACTGTACCTATAATATTTTTATACCAAGATCAACGAGGTGCCAACGCAATAATTATACAAAAAATCCCAAATCACGTCTTTTAAGTCATTGAGTATAAAATGTTTCGTTAGTTATCGAATTATCGAAGTTTTGCTAACTGTAGGAAATAAGGTTTTATTAACCGAATTCAAGTCGTAATCGCTATTGTTTACCAATTTGTAATTCCGTGTTATTTAGCCTCAACCTTCGTGATAGAATATTAAATTCGTACGATGACAATTTGACAACAAGTGGACATTGAAATACTTTGTGTGCGCGGGTAATTTTGTTTTGCGACGCTTTTGAATGAAATGTGTGAGTGAGATACATTCCCGCGTCTCAACACATTAGCGCGAAGAGTCGAGCGACATTAATCAGCTGTCGCTTTGTATTGTTTTTTTTTTTGAAAGGGTTAATCTATGAATGAAATATGGATTACGATATTAAGTGCTGACTATTATTTACCCCCGTACCCTATTATCATTTATTAATTTGCATGTTGACCGTTGTACAGTCCGGTACATTTAAGCATGGCATTGAATACATAGTAGATTGCGACTCATTCATATATTGTAATCAAGTTACAAAATATATTGCTCAATTATTAATTTTTATATAGTTAATTTTTTGCATTCAATTTATTCCACTAATATTTGAGGTAGTATACGTACAATGATGATTCGCCATTTATTTATGAGGACATTCTCAGGGAACACAGAATTAATGGGAACTGAAATACCCAACGGGTGTGGAGTAACAGGCAACCGATATCGATTGTGGAAGAATATGGGATAAACTTAAACACGTGTCTAGAATACGTAAATCTAAACTTGTCCTAAGTTCTGACAACTGCTCTCGGTTTATGCACTGACGCTCATTCAATATTGGTGTATTTGAAGGAACACAATATTGCACGTCTATAATGTGTTTCATTTTCGTAGGACACACACATTTAAAACCTTGCTTCAAAATATAGTGTATTGGGGTATAGTCTGTGTGAATTCTATTTATTAATATATTTTGAGGACATTCGTGTAATTAAATATGGTTTTATCTAGATTCATTTTTGCTGAACTCAAGAAAACATCTGGCACCTTTGAGATTGGTATATTTTTGGATAGGAAAACGTGAGCAATGGGGAAAAATGTTAGAACTTAAAAAAGTTGTCTTTTCATTTCGAGCGAAAAAAGTGACTTGGCTATTTATTCTCTACCTGGATTTCTAGATGCTAATCGTATTGATGATGTTTTAGAAGAAAGAGTTAACCTGAAATAACCGAAATAGTCCAAAGAACCCAATAAATCCCATATGTCCGAACAACGAAATAATCAATTGATTACAGCTTACTGGTATATTATATAGAGCTGAATGGTAGGTAATTCCTTTGTTTTAGAGATGGTTCCAACATTAGTCATTCATTCACTTGATAATATTATTCTGCACACTTTTTGTAAGTAATACAGTATTGGCATGTTATCAGAACAAGGTAATACAATATTGCTTTCATTGTTACGGCCGTCATCACTGCGTGAATCTGGTCTAATATCATGAACGCGATTTTACAAGCTGCACCCCACAATAATTAGTTTAATTTAAGTGTACCCTTTTTACGTTGTAGGTAAAATTCATTTTTTAAACGCGTATTATACCTACGAAAGGATGAAATTAATATCTGTACCTGACAGTCAGTGTATTTTGTGTCAAAAAATAACAGTTTCAGGATAATATAATTTAAGATTTTTCAGTCGATTGATGTATTATGATTTTGGGCCTACTCTAACGTCTGTCTCCATTCAGGCCAGTCCGAAGCCGCTTCCTTCCTATTTTGAATGACCAAGGTCTTCAAATTCAACTCGACACTATCCCTCTATTTTGTACAAGGTTGACCGGATCTCCGTTTGCGTTACGTCTTCCCGAATGTCATGCTTTATATCCTATGTAATTTAATAGTCATTATCATTTAATTTGACTATCGCAAGATTCGCAAGTATCCCACCGTTACAAATAATGAATTCAGCACTGTCAATTTTTCAATTTGTCAACTTTTCTTTAGTTAACAAAACATTAAATTCAATCATACTAAATACACTATGGCAGTGGTTTCCAAACTTTACGTTACTACGCCTCCCTTTTAAAACAATCTAATCGTGGCGCCTCCCCCACTTTATTTTATTAAATACATTTTTACACAAAGTGCTTTTTTCTACTAAACGGGCTCGATATATGGATTTCATTGCATTTAATGTAGAAAATTCCGTTTCGCATAAATATGATGTTAAGAATGGTAGCAGTACCTACATGCATTGGTTTTCTTGACAAAGTGTTATATTATTCTCCAGTTCAATTCAACCAAAATTGAACAAATGTTTTTGTTTCCATATACCTAGTCATTTTTATTAGTCAGGAAATACACTACAAATAATCATAAAACAAAATTCGAGATTCATGTGAATTATCATTAATCACACACACCACACAATCACATTAAATTGTATCACGTAGACACATATATTATATAATGTTAATATTCAGTAACCGAAACAGCCCCCCCGCAGGCGACTTTAAAAAAATAATAGAACGAATTTGTGGTGTGTGTTTAACTCACTTAACTGGTCGATCCGCAACGCCGGGCTCCCGGGCTGGAGCCCTGTCAGCCCCCCCTCTTATGGGGGCCATGCACAATAGTATAGAAATGAGGTATAATAAAATCAGTCTCCATATCTTCATACAGGTTTGCAAACAACCTAACTTTTATATGACCGTTTTTTATGTATTTATAACTAGCTGCCGTTTTATAAACTATCCACTTGCAAACTGCAAACATGTGGCTACATTATTCTGTTAAACTTTTCGCGCCTCCCTTTGAAACAGTCCGCGCCTCCCCGGTTTGGAAACCGCTGCACTATGGTGACTATAGGACCAAAAGATATTGTAAATTCCGGATCAATAAGCAGGAATTGCTTATACATAATTTGGAACAACATCTTCAATATACGTACGTATTAGAAAAACAGAAACATATTATTTCCACGTGAACCCACATACACATGTCATGAATCCGGGCGATATGCTTTACCAATCAGAATATCGGTGCAATCACTATTGACATTTCCTAACAAAATACATCTAATTTCCACGAATACGGCCGACATTATTCTGTATTTTAAAAAAAATCTAGTTTCATGTATCTATTAACAATAGGTAGTAACTTTAACTCATGTACAGTATCAGCGCATCTATTCTATACACAAGGCTGCTATCGGCGGCTATCGAGGGTAGTTTATCATATTTATGTATTTAGGTATTATAATCGTTACAATAAGTTAGCCGTCTAAACTAAACTGTCAAAACTGTCTATCTCGCTCTAAAAGTTAACACGCTAAGAGAGGTGTTGTTAAAACATATCACTTTTTGACAGTTCAGAAGGTTAACTTTTGTAACAATAATTAACCGAATCAATACATAAATATGATAAACTACCCTCGATAGCCGCCGACAGCAGCCTTGTGTATAGAATACATGCGCAGGAGGGTCTCTCCAAATTTTTATTTTAGCGTATTTGCTAATATTTTTTAATTAAACTATTTCTATACATAACTTGAAAACACTAAAATACGAACCTCGACGGGAGACGAGGATCGCATTTTTTTTCAAATATGACTTTTTCTAGTGGGTATATATTATCTAAAGCGTCAATTACATTGAGCTTCTTTACGAACTGTTTGTTGGCGAATTTAAAAGCGGGCGATTCAGCTACTGCGATTTGATGATTACACACAAAACTTTCCATTCGCTGAGAAGCCACAAGCCAGCGACTATTTTGACAGAACGTACTTCGTTTTTTTACCGGGAGGTTGCTACTGCGCTCTACTGCGCAGACGCAGTAGGCCCACACGCCGGCGTGTAGCGTGTAAAGTTGACAGGCTTTCAACTTTTCTTGGAAGAGTGTTTACAACCTGCTTGTTAGCTTGTTCGATGATTACACTGGGCGACTTTACAGGCAGCTTGTAAATTCGCCAACAAACAGCTCGTAAAGATCTCAATGTAATTGACGCTTTAAGTGTTTTCAAGTTATGTATGTTCAATATTTGGAATGTTACATTCTCAAAATCTCGTAAATTATTCATTTGAATAAAAGAAATAGTTTATTATAAACTATTTATTTTCTTATTGAATGAATAATACGCAATTTGGTAAATCACACCCTCTTGGTTGTGATGGATGCGGGTCCAAGTTCCATTCAGTAAATATATACTTCATATATTTTGTTTAAATAGTCTTTTAAATTGTATAGGTACATATTATGTTCAATAATTAAAGATTCCTTTATTTTGTAAGCGTCGTGTACCTACTATTGATTCATTGAATTAAAAATAATTTATTTTAAAAGGCAGTGAGTAAATAACCAAGTAGTATAGTTGTTTGGCATTGTGCGGTATTATTTGCTAATAATTCAATGCCGTTGTATTGGAAACATGCTTTCTGAATTCAACAGTTATTTTAGTTATTTCCGATGAACTGTTTATAATATATTAAAATTTTGACAGAAATAACCTAATGCCAAAATTCCAATCGGCAACGTGTATAACGAAGTGGCCACGCGTTACGTCCTACAATTTTAAATGAAAACAGCTGCATTGTGTTGTGATGACTAAAATCAAGTAGGTAATCAATATTCGTGGATTCAATTGGAGTGATTGAATTGTTTGGAAACGTACTCACTGTTTGGATACATATGGATATGTGGTCGGCACACGCAGGCGGGCGAATAAATTCCTTTAAATGCAAACATACGAGTCGTTCTACATGTAACTATATGGCTTGTGATTTCTCGACTTTTTTCATACCTGGGGCCCTATGTTAGAACTTGCGAGTGCAAGCCGCCCGGTCGACATGACGTCATATGACACCATTGTGACGTACTACCGGAGTGATAATAGCATTCGAGAAAATATCGCTGGTCAGACAGTGGCGTTATTCATTGTCACCATACACATATAGGTGTTTCATCATAATAATATCTATGGTGAGCACTGTGGCGGCATGCCTCGAGCGTGTATTGGCTGACGTCACAATTACGTCATGTCGTCGGCTGACACACGAGTCGATAGTTAGGAAATCGCGGTGCTGAAATTCCATTCAGAATCATGGACGAGAGCTTTTTTAGGTATATCAACCAATATTTTACAAAATTCCGTTGCGGTCGGAAGCTTAGCCTAGATTTCTCGAGAATATCATAAATGATTTCGAGGTTAGAGATTGGCCTTTTCTGATTATTTCTCGATCGCAACCTCTACGCAGAACTTAGAGCCGTTTCAGACGGGACACCGGTGTCGCGCTCGTATATATAGGAGGTCTTTGTATTCGAATAAAGGGGCCTTTGTATTATGTTTATGAAAGCCCCAGAGCTAATGGAGTCAACGCATAATTTCGCGTTATAAATTAGAACATAAAACTGGCTGCGGTAATAAAAACGAGTGTATCGGCGGCTTGAGAATGTAGCGGCCGACGAAAAAGTGTATCGGGCACGCGTTGACTCATTAGCTCTGGGGCGTTCATAAACATAATACAAAGGCCTCCTTATTATATACGAGCAGTCGGAAGCCAACAGCGGTGGAGTGAGGTTGTACAACTTCGCTTGCGTATTCGGGTCGCTATTCGCCCGGTTACTCGCGAACGGTTATAAATACGGGATACAACAAAAATAATATTGTTTGTAAATGAATTTGACAATAAACTCAACATGTGTGGTCCCATGTGATTTTGACAATCAGTGCCAGTGCTTGAGAAAAAGTGAAAAATATTTATTGTTGCACGGATAGTGCACTTTGTGCGGGGAGTGCGTCAAACGCTGTGAAGCGAGGGGTTGTCCACACTGTTTTTTGTTCACACTGTTGCGCGAATTCCAAGACCGCGTGAACGGCAAAAGCAATAAAATGGAAAACACCACGATGGAAGTGAATGAAACCAAAAAAACGAAGAAGAAAAGAAACGATGATGAAGAGGAAGTGGTTGGAGAAAAAGAAGAAGAATGGCAGACGGTGACCTCTGGAAAAAACCCCAGAAGAGACTCTGGGGTCACTCCAAAGGGAAACCAAAACATCGTCATGATAGCGACGGGAAGTAAAATTCCATTAAAATTGAAAATAGCGCAGATGCTGCATAAGGCAGGAGTAAAAGTACAGAAAATTTACAATAAAAATTTAAAGACGTACATCCAAGTAGAAGACGAAAAAGAAGCAGATAAAGTGAAACAAGCTGGAGAACTCAAAGATCTCGGTTTTGTGACCAAAGAGAATGACTCCTGCTCTTATGGAGTAATAAGAAAAGTCGATATTGATATGGACCTCCAAGAACTGCAAATGGAAATCAAAAGTGATGCAAAAGTAATCAACCTTAAGAGGTTGACAAGAAAAGGTGATACAGGAGAGCTGACAAAGACCTCGTCAGTCAGTATTAAATTTGGGGAGAAAATATTGCCGAGAACAATTTACATATATGGAGTCTCTTTTGCTGTAGAACCGTATGTATTCAGGGTTATGCAATGCTACAAATGCTGGCGATATGGGCATATCGCGAACAATTGCGGACGTACAGTAGAAACGTGCCCTAAGTGTGGTGAAAACCACAAAACCTGCGAAAAAAATGAGGAAATTACGTGCATCAATTGCAAAGGTAACCACGCGGCAAACAGCCAAAAATGCCCAAAGTGGCAAGAGGAAATGAATTGCAAAGAAGCAATGAAAAAAATGAACATACCTTTCAAGGAAGCAAAAAAAAATATGTTAAATAATAGCTATGCTGACATATTAAAACAAAAAAAAATCGTAGGAAGAGATGAAAGCGAAACAATTCAAAAAACTAAGGAAAACAAAAAGAAAGAAGAAGCGGTGGTAGAAGCTTCAAGCTCAACAATAATATCTACAGGTAGTAGCGTAAAGCCTACAAAAAATAAGAAAAATTCAAAGGGGAAGACAGAGGTTAACGCGATGGGAGAAATTATGAAAGTCTTGCTGAAAGGGGGAGACTGGCAGCAGATCATTAAACAACTAATAATTAAAGCAGTGGACTGGGTATGCAAACAATTCAAAGAAGGACACTTAAAGGAAATTCTAGGGGAGGTTCTGGAGCAAAATGGATAATAAAAAACAAATTAGGATTTTACAATGGAATGCCAGAAGTATGAAGCAAAAAAAGGATGATATAGAACTCTACTTAATAAGACAAAAAATTTCAATAGCATTAATCTCAGAGACTTGGCTGAGGTCTGAATTAGACTAACTGAAATTCAATGATTACACGATGTATCGAAAATACAGAAGGGATGGATACGGAGGAGAGCGATTCTGGTGCATAAAACACTGGCGTCTAAAGAAGAAAGAAAGAAAGACGGAAGAGCTAGACAAAATAATTATAAAGCCATTTAACAGAATAGGAGTGAGGAACTGATCGAAGGATCCCCTTCTAGAAGAGAAGAGGCGATATGACAGCGAGTCGCAGTCAAAGCCTCGGTAAAATCACAAAAAAAAAAAAAAAAAAATTATATACGAGCGCGACACCGGTGTCGCGTCTTAATCGGCCCTTATTCTGGTCTATGGCATGGACCACGACTTTGAAGCCAGTTTTGATTTATGACTTAATGACGGTCAGGCCATAAAATGTAAGAAATACAAATCCTACCGAATGGTCCTCAAATATCACCAGCATGTTGGATGGCAAACAGGAAAGGCATAGGTATATAACCCAGGGTTCAACTGCTCTGTTGAGAGGGATTCTATTCATTTACTTCCTTCGTATACTTTAGTAGAGTCGCTATATCACTTATTACGTTTATATTTAGGTATCACTTAGTAATAATTGTGATAAGATAATATTATTCTCCTATTTATGATTTAAGGGGCCTCGGATAATAGGTACATATTGGGCCCCATAAAAATTTCCAAAATAATCTTAATTGTAATAATCGTATTTCTTTCTTTCTATATGATATTGCACGTTTTTCAACCACTAATATCTTGACTGAGCGTGCTAAAATTGATGATTTTTAAATGTCATCTGAACGTTGCAGCGGGTTCTGATATAATACAAATTTGTGCATTGTAAACATTTTTCCGGTGGTATATTTTTTGACTAATCGATTGTCAATAGTAGGTAGTTACTTATATTTTTAATGAAAGTAGGTTCTGTTGAGACTTTTGACCGTACAAATTCATTTGCGACTGGGCGGCTCCATCGTCTGCTTTAATGTTTTTTCGTATTTTATTTTTTGACGCCCTACCAATTTGAGCGCCCTGTGATATACCCCCTTTAACCCTATAGTAATCCGGCTCTGACAGTGGAGTATAGGTACGGTAAACATCATGATTCGTATGGTTGTATTCAACAGCATACTGATAGCTGTAAATTGAGACAATATAACGCTATGAGGGGTTTATTTTCTGGAAATATTTCCGATTAATATCGAAGAATAGAAAATATTGCGCAATGAAAAAGGCCCTGGGGCTCTTTCACGCATTTTTTCAAGATATACTTCTTGATTTTCGCAGGTAAATATTATTTATCTTATGAATGTCATGGAAATAGATTTTAGAGACAGAGTCCGCTCGACATTAAAAGAGCATACATAAGTGAAACGGCAAATAATTTTCAACAGTAGGTGGAACGAAATTTTGCAGTCGTCGCCAATCGGAGACTGACAGTCGAGGTGTGAGCACGTCAATTTGTTTTGTGATGGCATCGGAGGAATATATTCTTAAATCGTGTAAAGATTACTAGAAAACGTACTTGAAAAAGAAAACATGTCAATGAATATACTATTATTATTACGAATATAATAATAAACATAACATGCAAAGGACGCATGTTGAATTTTTATGACAAATTATATTTCGCTCGGCTCGCGTCATTTGCACAATCCGCGCATCGCCTAGTCACGATCTTTTTAGACCATGCCTCAGCTGAAGTTATAGCCTTTGCGTTTGGAAACCAACGTAGATCGCGTAGTAGTTTATGCAATATTTTGTATTCATTCAACATCAATACTTTTGAAAAACCTCAGAAATATACCTATTAGCGAAGAAATCTATTTGTGCCGAATGGAATTTGGGAATCCGGGCGGTAAATTTAGAAAGATCGCGACAATAATAGACAGACGCAAACATTTTCAATTTTAAGTTAGGTAAGTACCTACCTGTCTTGTCATTTAAATTTGTTACATTATATTTAAATAAAGTATACTATGTATTACTTCATCATCATCATCAGCCTTAATCTATCCACTGCTGGATGAAGGCCTCTTCAAGCTGCTTCCACTTCTCTCGGTCCTGTGCGTAGCGTTGCCTCGTACTTCCGCAGAACTTCATCGATCCAGCGGCCTCTAGGTCTACCTTGCGGACGTTTTGTACCTCCTGGATACTACTGGATGACTAAATTTGTCCAACGATTGTCTCTTCTTCGAGCTGTGTTACTTAATATAACAATATTGCTAACTTATTTGTTGTTTGTCTCATTTGCAAGTATTATGATCTTTGAATTCTACATTAATTCATTTCGTCTGTCTGTATCGTTTAGTAATGAATTAATGATTAACAGTGAAGATAATTAATAGAGGTTTCGTGTTTAATTTTCTGGTAACATTGTTTTATGTATAACATTAGGGTGTATGGCAGTGCTAGCCAAACTTTAATTGCGTCCTGCAACTACAACTTATTACAAGATATATCTGTATAGGTACCTACCTATATGATTTTATAATTGTTATACAATGGCGTTGTGAGTGACGTTTATCGAAGTTTTGCTGATCAAGCAGATATATAGGTACAAGTGACATTTAATTTTAAAAACTGAATTTAATTTTACGTGAAAAAGAATTCAATCATGTACGAGGGTGGGTCAATAATTCCTTAGAAAAAAGCATTAAAACAGGTTTTATTTTTGTATTTTTTTTTTATTTCTCAACATAATTTACTTGGAGCTCAATACACTTGGTTAGACGTTTCTCAATTTTTTTTAAACCGTCAGAAAAATAAGTTTTCGGAAGGTCCTCAAAATAAGCATTTGTCCGATCGATGACTTCTTCATTTGAAAAAAAACGTTGTCCACTTAGCCATTTTTTTAAGTTTGGGAAAAGGAAAAAGTCACTGGGGGCTAAATCTGGCGAATACGGTGGGTGGTCGACCAATTCGAACTTCAATTCTTCAATTTTAGCCATTGATCGTAAACATGTGTGAACACGGGCATTGTCCTGATGAAAGAGGATTTTTTTCCTGTTTAAATGAGGCCGTTTTTCTTCAATTTTGTTTTTTAGCTGGTCCAATAAAGATGCATAATAATCCCCTGTTATTGTTTTTCCTTTTTCCAAATAGTCAACGAAAATAATTCCACGTGCATCCCAAAATACAGTAGCCATAACCTTACCAGCTGATTTTACGGTTTTCGCCTTCTTTGGACATGGTTTGCCTTCGCAATCCACTGCTTTGACTGTTCTTTCGTCTCGGGAGTATAGTGGTGTATCCATGTTTCATCTACAGTCACAAAGCGACGAAAAAATTCATCCGGATTGCGTTGCATGAGCGACAACAGGGCTTTAGAGGCCACCACCCTACTGCGTTTATTGTCGACTGTGAGCAAACGCGGCACCCATCTTGCAGAAATATTGTTCATGCCCAATTTGTCATGTAAAATAGAAATGACGCTACCTTTTGAGATCCCTGTAACCTCAATTATCTCACTCAACTTTAATCTTCGGTCACTTAACACCATATCGTGGATTTTATTGATCATTTCTGGTGTAGTCACCTCTACAGGACGTCCTGAGCGTGGTTCATCCTTTGTTGATGTACGACCACGTTTAAATTCATTTAACCAGTTATAAATAGTTGCAAGTGAAGGAGCAGATATGCCGTGAACTAAATCCAACTCATTTTTTATTTCTTTTGCTGTTAACCCTTTTATATTAAAATGTTTAATAACAGCTCTAAACTCAATTTTCTCCTTTTTTTTTGTAAACAAGCAAATTTTTTTTTAAATGTACGAGAAACACACAACAACCCGACCAATCTGATTGAAACTTCGCAGCATACTGAATCGGTAGTGCCGCTGCATGAAAACAAACCGCTTGCAGTACTAGTCGCGCCACCTGTCGGCTTTTCTAAGGACTTATTGACCCACCCTCGTACCTAATTGCCTTGTATGAAAAGATATATTATTTTTTTCTGCCGTCTTCTATCGAAGGTTGGCGACCAACTTGCAGTAAACCTCTCAATCCGAGAGAGAACCCCAATGTCTTGGACATTGGGCTACTTGCGAAGGTTTCGTAACCAAGGAAATCCCCTTCTGTCTATGCTTCCGTTGCCCTCCACCTTCCCTTACATTATACGTCGGAGTAGGTACATCATACTTCTCATTGCGGAAAATATGTGCCAAAGTGTGCAACTTTTCTGCGCTTGATAAAAAAAATCTTTTTTTTCGGTTAGGTAAATGTTCAAACACGCGCGTTAACATGGTCTTACTCCCAACTTCATTTATCGTTTGTCAAGTTATGCAGTTATGGCTACGGCCGTATGTTGTAGCTTAACCACTGGTAAATGCCAATAGAAATGGCGTATTTCAAAAGAATACTAATATAATAGAATAAATATATTTTTTTATCGTAAATATTTCAATATATATTGTTAACATAAATTTTACTAATAGTTTTATAAATGCGTTTAAAAATTAATAAATCTAAAAAATCTTTACACCACTGCACATGGATGTACTGAAATATGACTATATTCTAAAACATTAGATCGAGAGGACTACTTTATGTAAAAAGTAAAAAGGAGACTATTTTATGTAATAAAAATACTTTTATGCAGTCACCATAATATGTTTAAAATAAATATGAAGGATAATGAGGCTTCAAAATTATATAAATAGATTATCTACAACGTTTAAGGAATCTCCAGGATTATGCTCTGAAAATACCATAAAAGCTCCATTTTTACCTACGTGGCGCACGTGGGCCGTTAACGTATAACCATATTATTCCTAAGATTTAACCGTATCCTATAGGCATGGTGATCTGAATATTTTGATTTTAATTGTCCCAAAGTTAAAAACACGATTAGCAATATTTTTTCATGGATTGAATTATTGGAGACGAGACTTCATCTACAGAATAAAGACAATTTTGCAATCGTATATTTAATATTGAATTCGATTTACTCAAATGGTCACTGGTGCATGTATTTTAGTTCAATCCTCAGCATCTCTTTATCGTTTATATGTTTGGAATAATATCCATACATTATTGCTACCAGGAGGTATTGTATATTCAATTTTAATTTCGAGTTCTTTGTTAACTTTTCTGGTGGTAAGTACCTAGGTACCTACATACTGTAATGCCATAGGTACCTGTGTTCTAAATTTAAAATTTCATTATGGCGGTAATTTTCTTTGAGGTAAAAACCCAACGAGAACATCATAATAGGATACTCTTGTTCAATCATATTGACACTGAGCGCGATATTCGCGCCAGTTGTGGCTAACCCTTCATTGCGAGTAATTAAAACAGCTGATTAATTTGTTATGTAGGCCTTGGACCAGATCACAATAAACCATTAATAATTAAGAAAACCTTCATCCAAGGAACAATTGCGTAAAACACATATATTTTACAAGAGATTGCAATATGAACATACGGTGTTGTTTGGGCATAACCTGATAACTGCTTTTTTGGTAATTTTATGTTGAGAGTAAAAATTGGGTCACTATAGTATTATCTTCCATTTGGTAATAACCCGATTTCTATTTTCTTATTCTTTTTTCAATTTTAAACAAAATAATGAACTGAAATTTATGCGGGCAATTCAAAGCTTAAAATGGCTCTCCTGTAAATTCAACATTTTGCAGTTAACAGGTTATGCCCAAACAATACCGTTTTTAATCAAGTGATTAGGCAAAATTAAATTAAGTTTGCCCAAAAAAATACTAACCGTTACTGACCATATACATTTATTGATACAATACACTTTATTTATCAATGACGACTATCCCGTAATTCATGAAAAATATAAGAAATATATTTTTATTTTATAAACCGTTTTCATTAAAATACATTCATTGATTACATTTACTTAGTAGTATTTCATTTTACAAAATAAAATGATAAATTAATTCTCCAGAATTCTCGAAATAAATAAACCAATCTTCGAGATTGGTTTCTCTCTCGAGAATCAAATATTCTTGAATTCGATTAATTAAAAGTTCTAGTTACACCTGATATTGTATTATTAATACTATCAACCGATGGTACTTGATGGAATTTGAATTTTGATATCGTATTGTTGTGAATTGATAAAACATCACTGCTAATAAATAAGGGGCAGCATAACAACGTAAGTGGTATTGCACGAACAAAACGTGATCTTAGCGTGTAAGTAAAGTTTTCAAACATTGCTCATTTGTTTGCATAAATACGGATTATTTCATTATGATAGCGTGTAATACGGGCTGGTAGGTATGTTAATTCCCATCCCCTCAATACTGTACGGAGCCATTTTAGTAACAGTGGAGGCGAGTCAGTGGATAATAATTTAATTAAAAGAACTTGTGGAACGTAATAATATAGTAAAATATGCAAATTCATTTATTCTTTATTGAACTGAAAATATAATGCGATAAACTAGTGGTATACAAGTACATAATGTGGAATTATCTTCAATAATCCTACAAAAAATTGAAAATTGCTACCATCACGCAGCGGTAAAGAACATTATTAGGTATATACCTAGCTATATTATGTACTAAACATTTATAACCTAAGCTTTTCTAATATTAAGCTTTCGTGGTGTATCGTGGAATACTCAAAATTTCGAAAAATACATAATTTAATACAAACAACATAGGTACATAATTGTGTGTAGTGTTAATTGTCTGAGCTTTTGAAATTTCATCTAAGTATACTTATTAGATGTCGTATTCAGTTGGTAAACAGTGTATTAATTGACCAATACAACTGTCCCGAATAGATACAACATAATAGTAAAAACAAAACAAGGATTCGGTTCGTGGATTGTATGTGTACGAATACCTACGTATACCGTAGTCAGCGCTATGGGCATACCAACTGCCAGGTAATTAGTAGCACTAGTAGGGGTAAACATCTGCACCCACACCATCGAGCAACCGAATCATTGTTTTGTTTTTACTGTATCTATACGCAATTTTTCAAATTCCTCTTATTTCATCTTTAAATTATACAAATTTAGGTACTATTTGAATTGATATGTTGACTATAAGTGTGTCGTAACACTATGTATATTCTATAGCATTAAACAGGGGTATCCAACTTGTTTGTTTCAACTTTTTAGTGAATTAGTCGCGATCTGCCTATCAAATAATATGCGAAATTTTACACATTAACGTACATGCTGAACAAAAAGATAACTAACGTAAAAGAAAAATATAAACACGTCATGTTAATAAAACACGTGTCCGATAATTGTACGTAAACCGTTGTACGTATACATTATCGCCGTGAACATGTATTTAAATAACATATGGCAGAATAGCATTGAGACCAGATGGCACGTTCTTCGTCCAATTTTTCACCGACTGGTAATTTGTACGCATATTAAAAATATTAGTATCTGTATGAAACACCTACTATAATATCGTATACTTATATTATAGTTTCAATCTACGAATAAAAAAGAATGAATGAATGAGCATAATACTGCCCTTCTAAGGAAGAAGGCAATAACTGACTCTCACACACCTTCGAGATAAATGACATAATGTGTTTTTTTTTCAATCTTTAGTACTGTGAATTAATAAAAAACGGTGATAATTTTTATTAATAGGATGTTAAAATACAAATGAAGTAATAATAAACAAGCATATTATAGTTTCAATCTACGAATAAAAAAGAAGGAATGAATGAGCATAATTAATAATATGTACAAATCACGGCAATCAGAAAGCCGGAAAATATGGTCGACATTGTGTGATGTGCAAACATAAAATACACAAAATTACAAACACATACGAAGTTTACGCACAGGTACAGACCACGTGATGTTTGTTTACGCAATATCGTCGTTTTCCAAAATGGCAAATTCGGTTGCCCGTTTTTAAACTGCAATGAATCAGTATGGTCCTTCATTGGTTTCAATACTAAATTAATGTTGAAATGTAACTTGTCGGGGTGCATTTTAGTTTTGTGATTTCATGTAGGCGTATAGGAATAGCATATTGTCTTTATTTATTGGAGAAACAGTGTTACTATATGTTATTTTATGAGTGACATAACATTGATCAGTCGATGTGCCATTATTCACATTATAAGTAGGTATTTATAGATAGAGAATGCAATAATTATGAATAGGGAAGAAAAGAAAATAAATGCAGTATATAATATAATAACACAAAATAGGAAATACATATTATTGAACAATTATATAATAAAGTAATACCTACTGTGGTTCCAAAACTTTATGTTACTACGCCCCACATTTAAAAAATCTTGCCCCCATTATTTTAAATGTACCTATACAATTTCGTCTAAAAATGTGTATTGTGGGTTAAACTTTTTGCACCCCCGGTTTGGAAACCGGTCCAAATGTATGATGAAGCAAAATGAAAGTTCAAATAATAAAAAATAATTATATCTTTAACGTACGTACCTATTCAATATATAACCACAAAAAAACAAATAGATCAATATGATTTTTGACATACATAATAATATTAATGTTGACTACGAATGCCCAAATCTGTATTATTGATTTGCCTATCATTTACCTCCCTCCAAAAGGCATTCTTCGCCACTGCCAAATTATCAAACGTTATTTTATTTTCTATATGTAGGCATACCAGTGGCGAAGGGTGACTTTTGGAAAGATGTAAGCTGTGGAGATCAGAGAAAAGAGAGCACACTTGTCAGGTAACTTACGGGAAATAAGAAGATAATACTTATGATATTACTACTGATGAATAGGTGCACACTAATGACAACGACACACTGGTCATATGTTTCACCGCTGAATTTGTCAAATTATTTAAATCACTTATGCCAGTA
This sequence comes from Rhyacophila brunnea, assembly GCF_057557595.1. Lineage (NCBI taxonomy): Eukaryota > Metazoa > Arthropoda > Insecta > Trichoptera > Rhyacophilidae > Rhyacophila > Rhyacophila brunnea. The sequence continues at coordinate 12,208,410 of NW_028233068.1, read as the reverse complement.
GATCTCCACGCAGACTTTTCTTTAGCAAACAATACACATGGCCAATAAAAAAGTTTGTTTAATGTATAACTGCCAGTTAAAAACGAATATGTATCATATAAATTGTTGTGAAAATGTCTAATATAAGTTTTTTTTTGCTGTATTCAAATCTAAATGAACCCTCGGAAGGTCAAGCTTTGATAATTTTTGATTTTTGATTTTTGAAGAAACGTCAAATTCAGGAATGATCGCAAAACAATTTTCAACTTCAATCGGAACACTAGACAATTTAATAAATGCTTTTAAAGTTAAATATATTTAAAGCACTGACGAATGATTTCGGTACAATATGAGATAATTTATCCACATTCAAAACACAGTAATACACTGAATTTTGTAGTATAAAATAAAACTTTATCACCGTCTATGTCAATATGACATGAACTGTGATTTGTGAACAGCATGTTATGTTTGTCTATGACTGAAGTAACCTAAATAATAATCACGAAATACAATATTTATTTTTAATAACAATTTATAAATTATATGTGATCGAACACAATAGTATTTATTTTTTATTCATCCGTATTATTTATTATTTGCTTAAAAAGATAGTCATCGACAATAAACAAATCAACATAGAGTGTAAGCTTGTCCTGTAGCGCTTACAAGTCTGGAACAAATATGCAAACATGTATGAAGTTGGCGACGGATTCGCGGTAGAAAAACCGGCGTGGATTATGTTCGACATAATCCTAAAAATAGCACTCACGTCTGTGATGTTCCGTCATTTATTTTTTATTCGAAACTTGACTAAATTAAACGCTCTACTTCTAAATTCTGACGATAGATATATCACTATTTCTCAATATTTTTGTTATATTACCTAGTCGTTATAGATAATATAGATATTTATTTATTTAAATTAAATACTTGAAAATAGAAGGTAAGCTTTAAATAATCGCTTAGTATGGAGCCTTCGCCACTGAGGCATACGTACTTACTGTATACATCCCACGTTTAATTGATTTGCTTAAATCAAATATAACATCATTTTATAATAAATCAATCTGCATGATAGACATTTTAGTATGTACTTATGTCTGTAATCGCTCACTAATGTGTATCAAATTTAATTTAGCCACAAAAGGCGCGGTATGTGTTATTTAAGTATTTTTATTTCCTGATTTACTCACATTTTCCTTGGTGATTTCCTGTACATTTGTGGTTTCATTTTATGACCAATTGTCTGACACATCATCCGTAGTTTAGATCTGATAATGGCGAGCAGTTTTATCATAATCAGTTGCGGTCTTCAGTTGTATTATGAATTTATTATGACTACACACAATATTCTCATATAATAAATGTTATGGTGGCATAATATTTAATTTAATGATTAGCATGTAGACATAATAAATTATAGACTTTGTGCAGTTACATAATATAATGTGTTGCTGCCAAAAGTTGTTAAGTCGATAATTTAGGTATTTAGAGTTAGCAGCGGATTATGTGTCTATAAATACATATGTATGATAGAAAATAAATCAAAGATCATGTAAATAAAACACAAATAAATTAGCATTATGGCTGATTTTAAGGGAATGTCTAACTTCAAATTGCAATTACTCCATAACGTGATTTCGAGATTTACCAACTTTTGGCAGTAACCTCACAATTTATGTACATACTCATTTCATTCAATCCCGCATCGCGAAGATTGTGCTTGTAGCGACACTACTGGGCGAGGGAAAGTCACCCATGATATTAAATATAATTTGCTGAGCAAGCCACGTGCGGTATATCTTTGTTTCTCCAAAGACGTCTTTTTTCGGGGCACTTGGTTCGGTTTATATGTAGGTCTCACCACTAATCGAAAAATCATCCATGGTGATCATAATAGGTACACCAACAACTTACCAACTTTTGGCAGTAACCCTTATAATGTACTTACTCATTTCATCCGGTAATCCTCCAGACCAGGGCAAGCACAATATCGCGCTATTTTCGTCAGTCCAGCGTATCTTGACATTTCATTCAATCCTGCAGCGTGAAAATTGCGCTTGTAGCATCCACTATTGGGCGAGGAAAAGTCGCCCATGATAATTAAATATATTGGGCTGAGCAAGCCACGTGAAGTTTGTGTTTCACCGAAGACTGGAGCTTTTTGCGGGGCACTTACTTCGGTATATAAATATGTAGGTCTTAGCACCTAGTCAAAAAAATATCCATGGTGAGTATTTAGGTACACCAGCAACTTATAGGTTCGACGAATAAATCGTCACTGTTCTGGCAGAAGATACTAATTCGAAAAAATGACATATTGAGTTAGTTATACCAAAATGTTCCTTATTTCAAACTTTACCGTCTGGAAACCTTCTTAATAAATAAACAGTCTTTATTTTAAAGTCATCCTTTTTACGATTACTTAATAAACTCACATGATAGACTATTTCAAACATTTTAACAACTTCAAAGTCAAATTACTCAAAACTAGTATTCTCCAGTTAGTGTGTTCTGCCAGAACAGAGACGAAATGATAATTGCATACAAATTGTTTGAAAGTTGTATCAAAAGTGTTTCCGAACATTGGTATTCGACCATTTAATATGTTTTAATACAAAATATCCGTGTATTTTTATTTTTGCGTGTGGATGGAAAACATTGTTCATATCCCGTCTGTCGAATTGACAGATTTTTCGCATATCGCTACAATATTTTTATTATTGATTCTTTAATATTTCCGGCATATGGCAATAATTTATAGTAATATGTATCTAACTTTGTTATAATTTCAAACGAAAAGCTATAAAAGTAGTAGAATATAATTACGACGTAGCAAGTATAAAAAACAGACAATTCCTGCTTATATCATTATTCGATAAGCCTTGACACGACTTGTGAAAAAAACCTCCGTAAATTGGACAACTAAACGTAGCGTTAGCTACAATGAGAATGTATTTAGTTATTATTCACAGAAACTGGTAAATATATCTATCATTTTCGACGTTTGTTGTCGAAAAAGTGTCCCGAAATATTACAATAATTTAAGTAGGTATCTCAGTGAAACATCCTCTTAAAGTTTGTCATTTTGGGAACTCAACTTGTGCGCTTGTGGTATTCTGAAATTTGACCACTGACCGCAGCGAAAAATGATAAGAAACGGACACACCAACAAAAGCGGCTGCACTATCTGAACAATTACAAACAAAATAACCTTTTATCAGGATTTATGTAGTCATCTACAATTTTAGGCACCACAATAGACTTCCTGCATGCGCACTAAAGTGTTTACTTTATTGCAGTACTTTGGCAAATGTACGGTGACCATTCGTCTTTATTTTAGAGCACTGACCTGACCTCTATTTGAGCATGGTGTCGTGGTGAATTTTCATTTCGTCAATAATGAGAATCTCGAGAATTCAAAAAATTGAAAACGTAAGATAAAAATAAATAACAAACAGAATTTAAAAATGAAAACGGGGCCGCCTTTGAGCTGAAATTGAAATTCTGAAATTCTTGGGGGGGGGGGAGCACTAGGCTTTAGAATTTCTTATTCGCCGATAAAAAAAATATTAAACAAGAAAACCTAATTCGGTAGTTAAAAATCTTTGGGAAAAGCAAAAAAAAGGTCTCGTCTTTGAACGGGAAAGGATTTTTTTAAATTTACAGGTGAAAATTTTTGCCACAATAAAACCTAAAAAAGGTCTCAAATTTTATTCCAAACTGATTCGGCCGACATAAATTTGGGTGGATGTCTTGAATAAAGAAATATCGATATTATTAACCCTTTCCCGGCGACCGTATTCCAGTAGGATACAGCTAGTACGTAACACATGGGCGACCGTATAGCAGTCAGATACGCAAACCTTGACCTGTGGATAACGCAAGAAATATTTTTCATGCGGCATTGAGAATTTTATTAAAAAATAGCCCGATCCATCCGCCTACTTCCACCTATATAACTTTGTCAAAAATATGTTGTTTTAATTTCATAAACATCGATCTTTCGAACCCTCTCGATCTATTGAGATTCGCCGGTACGATTGCATCAGTTCAAATCTACGCGGTATTTTTTAGCGCCTGCGCACTAGGTATACAAAATATTTTCATTCGAGTTTGAGTGTGCGCCGAGTGATTTATCGTGTCAAGTTGAATATTCACCGCGATCTTTACAACACCATGTTTGCGGGAATAAAATAAAACCAAACAACCGAACCTGTGTCATCAAAATATTTATAAATATGTACTTGAACTTGTGTTCTGGATTATGTCATTTATTTTTATTACTCATGGTCATGTCGGCATGTGTCACCCCAATTGTTTGAAAGTCATAAATCGAGCTCATTATTGAAAGTCGTAAATATGTCGTAAAGATACGTCCACACGGAATGAAAAAATATAATATATTATTATATTTTAGTTAGGACGATTGCGAGTTTTACCAATAAATTACGAACTACTATGAAGGAATATATAAAACGTATAAATAAACGTAAGTATAAAAAAAAACACACGGGTATACAACATAATATAAAATGTAAATCATGGAATATTGACTTTTCAACTATATTACATATTATCTTTGTATGCAATTTAATGTTTATGAAATTTTAAAACCTCACGCAATAAATGTTTTTATAGCACTTTTACAAGCACGCAGCAGATTTTACAAAATAAATATTGTTTTTTTTATAAAACATAAAACGACAATCACTAACATAACACAATGCTCAATAAAACTGAAAAGTTTAATCTAGTAAAAATCCAAATTACACTAAAAAAAGAACATAAGAAATTATTACAATATTTCAACCACTGTGGACTCAACTTTACGCGACCCATAAAACTTGTAATAATATGCGACACAATAAAAGCTATTATTTTCAATATTTTTAACGGCATTTTTAAGTGTTTCTAACATGACTAAAATAAAATTAGTGTCAGTGATTTATTTCTTTTCATAGGCGCACAATCTCAATGACGCGTTTTTACGTCACAAACATGGCTGCGTATTTTTTCGGTACAAGGGACTATGGACGATTTTATTCAAGCATTCACAGCTAAATTCAACAATCGATTCTATTTTTTAGTGTGGCACTTCGAACCTTATGTATCTAGGCATGATAACAGTAATACCAGCTATTTTTAATTGCCGTATTTATCATAATATAGCGAAGCATAGCATTTAGAAAAATGGTACCGCAGAGAGAGCCCCTTTCATATTGAAACTGACGCGGCGGCCGGGTTAAGAAACTAGAAACCAATAAACCAATCTCGTCTTCTCGAAACACAATCTTTGTATTCTAGTAACAAAGTTATGAAATCTCATGATCTATGGTTGATGGTCAGAATCCAAAGTAAATTATAAGATAGTTTCATCATCATCAATGGCCTCAGACAAGGAGATGCGCTCGTATACCTACTATTCAACACTGCACTCCAAAAAGTAACTCCAGACTCGGAAATAAAATACTTTAGGACCATTTTTACAAAGTCTGTAGCTAATGTAGGTACTTATACTGGAATCATCCTACAGTGATGTCATGTGTACGGCAAAAGCAATTCGGAGTTGTATTGGTTTGCGTGCTGGCATTGTGCTACATCAACACCAATACAACTGAGACTCGCCCATGGTGCCACTAAAAATATGGTCACTACAGATGACCCAAAGGTGGAACAGAATAACGTGTGCACAACGTTTTATATTTTCAGTAATACATAATCACGAACAATTATTATTAAATGTCAACATCACTCATATTCGCTAATAATTTGTAATAAACAAATAAGTATTACGCAAAAAAGGTCGATTCGTACTGGATATTAATTAATTTGTATGTGATGTATTGTGTATGTGTTGTATTTGTATGTATGCATTGTATGGCGGCATGTTGCAAATCAGAAAAAATATAAGCAGTGCGATGATAGCATTATACTTCACAAAATCTCATCATTATAATTATTATGCTTCGCCATCCGTATTACCTTATTAAGTACTTGTTTATTTTTGACACTCTCGGCGACATATTGGATGAGCCAATTAAACTTGAATGCGAGCGCTTGTGTTCTTGTCTCTCATAAAGGCCTATCGCACAATCGTATCCGAAAATTTGTACGTAAACAGTTGACCGCAAGACACTTATTCGTGCGCCGCAGTACGTGAAACATGAGTTCGTGTAACATTTAATCAAATGACGAGTTCTTCGTTGCACATTTCACCGTGGAGTATATTTGTACGTATGCTACAACATGTGGAGATGTCTTTACTAGGTTAGGTTAGGGTTAATCTAATTGGAACAGTACTATTTGCAAACTATCGCCGCATTTTTAAGATACGTACAAATGTATTCCACGGTGAAATGTTCAACGAAAAACTCGTCATTTGATAAAATGTTATACGAACTCATGTTTCACGTACTGCGGCGCACGAATAAGTGTCCCACGATGAACTGCATACGTACTCGGCTCTCTCACACTACCATTACTCGCATCTTTTTCCCGTAAGGGTTTAAAGTGATTAAATAAAATAAAACTCAGTAAGTTCATTAAAAGCACACTTGAGTGCTTGGGGATCTTAGTCGAGACATTCCCAGTCATTAAAAAATACAAACGCCTCGCGTCATCCATGTGCGCCACATGATACATCCGTTCAACACATGATGTGGTACGGAGTGAGTTGAGTAGTGGGTTATAATTGGTTAATATATAAAATTTCTATTTTCTTTGCAAAAACCGGATACACCCACGATGGCCGCGTGGCTTTAGTGTTGGCCTATTGCGTCATGGGTCCCAGGTTTGAATCCTTGGTCTGGCAAGTACACATTGTTTTTCAATTTGTGTATGAGTCAGAGTATGGACCTAATAGGTTGAGCAAGTGGCTGATATCCATTTCTCGTAAAAACAAAATCTGTCAATACAAACCTCCACTCTGTGGAGGTCTATATAATCCTATTAGGATCGGACATGGTCGGAAAATTAAAAAAAATCTTCTACCATTAAGTAGTATCCGCATTTATTTAGATCTTTTTCGGTGACCGATTTGGTAGCCGCCATCAAACCCGAAGAACACCGGTTAATATATTGAGAGGAGTATGGGGGTGAGGAGTAGGAAGCACGACCACTACCTGACCTGGCACCGTTACTTTTCGTGTAGACTATGGTCTTAACTAGATGAATCACAAAAGAAAGTGCGTCTCCCTAATTATGTATGCGGATTCGATGACAGCACCATGTCTATACAACATGCTAGATTTTAGATAAATTTAAGTCATATCAACTATGTATTTATATTTTGTTATTTTTTTCTTGCAGGGAAGCTGGTCTACCTTTAAATGTGGAAGGGCAGGTGGTACAAGATATGGATACTGCATTCGAGAATTCAGTACCCGATGTAGTTCAATACAGAGAAACTCCAGAAATTATATATGCTTACAATGATGAAAATAAGGCAAGTCTTGACTTGAATGCTCCCGTTTCTCAAAATGCCAGAGAGAATTATGAATCAAACGAAATTCTCGCCAATTCCGAAAACTTCGACGGAAGCATCGAGAGAAGTATCAAAGAAAGGGAGTTTCTAAATTTAATGCAACGACCACAGCCTGACAATTTTGGTGGGATGAACGAAATCAAAGAGTATCCTGAAGACGTACAAAAGTATTTAAGTGATAATAATGTTAAAGATAGTTTCCAAGATCTGCTTCAAAATGAAGAAGACCAATCCGTAATAGGTAGTGATGAAGCTTCATTTAACAATGAAGGTAGACAGGCGTATACAGTTTCAAATGACTTAAAGGAATCTATTGAAAATCCTGGAATCAACGAAGACATTGATAATGGCAGTAGAGAAACTCTCAAAGAAGATTCCGAAGTTGATTTTTATGGAGATGTTGACCAAGCTACTGATAAAACTACTTGGATAGATTTATCGCACGATATAGATGTAAATTATGATGAAGGACTCCAACATGGGTCGGATATTTCCGATGACACCGTTGCGAATTACAGGTACAAGTACTTGGGTGGTGGTGACGATGAAGATAAGAGTACACAATCAGATGATAGTCGCGCAGGATTGGAAGAAGTTAATAAAGACATTATCGTAGATAAGAAAGCGGACAGCTCTGTCAAGATGAGTGAGAAGCTAGTAGAAAATACGTGGGACGGTTTCAAAGAATCTTCTTCGTCGCCTCGTGCTGTTCCTAAACATTGGATCGATTTATCGCATGACATCGATGTGAACTATCCTAGTGTAGACAGTGGAGTAGTTTTGGATGTTGAGGGTGAGGATGTAGACAAAAATATTTACGATAAAAGTGAGAAACACGAAGATATCGATACTGGAAATGAAGGTGTACTTAATAAGAAAGTTAGTGAAGTTGATGACATGGGGTTTGGAAGTGAATTCAAACCTGAAGCTAAAAGTGAAGTGACGGATGATTCTAAAAGTGGAACTAGAGAAGAATTAAGTGAAAGTAAGTCTAAAGAAGCTTTGAAAAAAGACATGGAAGTTATTAAAAAAGATAGTGAAAAAAGGGTCATTGATAATAAGAAATTTACAAAAAATTATGTACTTAATAATACTGACGCTGTGATTAAAATAAGTGAAGAAAAATCGGTAAACATTGATGATTCAAATAAACCAGCACTTAGTGAAGACGAGGATCAAATGCAGAATTCAAATACAGTTGGTTATTTAAAAACTACTTCAAATACTCCTGTTGTTAATGAAAATAAACCCGCAGAGTTTGTCACAGTTTCGAGTATAGTGGATTTTTTAGAAATTACTGGCAAAACTAATGATGATTTAGTGGTTCAATATAATGATTACGATTTTGTAAAAATTGACTTATCGACACCCGTCGCAGAAAGAGTAACTGAAGGATCGAATGCTATTCAAAATGAACCACATTTAGAACAACCATTTGTGAATGGTGATGATAAATTTTTAGAGAGTTACAGCAGAAGAAAACTTCTGTCGTTGGCTTTCAATACTCGAAATGGAAAATTTAACGAATTAAATAATATAAATGAATCAGATGATTCAGTTGAATTAAATCCACTGAACCCCGATGATCCCAACTTTATGGCAAGTGAATTTTTTAAAGCCAACATCAGAGACAAACGTGAGATCCCTTCCGATAGTGGAAAAGAAGATTTGTCAAAAGATGAATACGAATTTAAATCAGACAAAGGTGAGATTAAAGATACGACTGTATCCGATTTTTTAGACAAAGCTCCCGACGAAGATGAAGCTAAATCAAAAACCATTTCACCAGCAGCGGCTGCAAATAGCGTTTTGGGGTTTGGGCCACTCAGAATAGAGTCACTTAGAGTGGAAGAGTCGTCCAGGGATTTATATACTGAGTCAGAAGGCGTTCCAGAATTATTGGCTGACACTAAGACAGTTATCAGACTTTTTGGGACAGGGATTGGAGAAGATACCTTGATAATTTTTACGCACGATGCAAACAGTTACGGAGGGCAGTGTCAATTTCCTGCGACTAGTTTTTTCGAGGTAAGAATTAATTTTTATTTTCATTTGAAATTTTCACATACTTTAGAGACCTATTTAGTAATATAACAAGGTCATTTTAATAATTTAATAGGTGCTTTTACTGTAGATTTTAATTATTTACCATTATGTACTTACAAAGACTTGTTTATTTGTTAATTAATACATGGGCGGTTCACAATAATTATGGATCAAGTCCATCAATATGGATCCTGAGATATTTGGACCTAAAGTTATAACTCCTTTTGTAAAATTCAGGAATGTTTTCACTGTATATACTTACCATATTTTGATAGTACATGGATCAATTTAAATAAACATATTATAAATATATAAAAAAAGTATATTCAGGCTTTATTAATAATAGAAAATTAATGTTAGCTGTCTGCTGAAGGAACTGTCAAAATGGACATGATTCACATTCAATTTGATATCTTATCAATACTAGTATTTCCATTTATGCGGAAAATTGTAGAGCTACGATTGTGATATTAACACACAATTTATAAATCTGTTTTATCTAGCCACTGAAACAAAAAAATCGAATTTATTAATTATGTGGAAGCCAGTCTGGGAGGTACTATTATTGCTCTCAGCGATAATCCTTTGCAAAAGATCAAACTAGTGGCAACAATAATGTATGTAATATTAATTTAATTGGAAAAGACACGTATCCGGTTATTTGATTGACAGTTCCTGAGGGACAGATGACAATAATATAATCGTAACATGGTTAGTCTATGCATTTGTACTAGATAGATGAACATGATTTGCATGTTTTTAAGGAGTTATGTTCTTTACTCTAGATTGAAAAAGGATCGGTTTCCGCAAGGTCTGCAAGAGCCCACATCACACTGCCGGCGGGTGTCGCAGCATCAAGCACGTTCTACATTTGCGCCAAGCGTGCTCCTAAATCCGCCGCGGAGACTGCCAATCCTTATGCCCACCAAGGCTCGGAGCCGTGGCTCAGGCTGAGGACCTACGCCAAGCTTCTGCCTCTCTGGGCTTCGCTCTGCATCATCGGCACTTGCCTAATGTTTTCTGCACTCTTCAGCGGGTTGAATTTGGGCTTGATGTCCTTGGACAGGACTGAATTGAAGATTCTGTGCAATACTGGTACCGAGAGCGAAAGGAAACACGCGAGGAAGATACAGCCGGTCAGAGATCACGGAAATTTTCTTCTTTGCAGTATTTTATTGGGTAAGCTAATTTTTCTTCTTCACTTAATTGTCTGTCCATATCTTTGCACATCGTAGGTTTCTTTCAGTGCTGACTCTATTGGTTACATGTAGATTGTACGTAAAACATTTTGCTTTAATCGGAAAGAGATAACCGTATACTACACGGTCTCCAATTTTATGAGATTCAATAATATGAATATTGAATTCAATTTTCATAACAGATTTTGGCAAAATTCATGAATTCAAGAATGAAAACCTAACCTAACTTAACCTAACAAATAATCCAGTATATCAGCTATTTTCACAATTTGTTTACTGCTGGCTTCTTGTAAATCGACAAGAACCGTGTTTTATTTAGACTTTTATCTCAGTACTATACGACTCAAAAGGTTTGACTGTCTTTAATGTACGACTATATATTTCCTATACAACATTTCACGTTGAAGTGTGATACGGCGAACTGCATACGTACAAATTTCCGGACACGGACTCTATAAGCTGTCCAAAACCATATGATAGTGAATCGCAGTTAGGTCCTCGAGGCCATGTCTGGGTTTCTCGAAAATGTGTCTAAAATTATTATTTTTGGTAACCAATATTGTTACTAAAGTTATGTTGACAAAATGTTCAGTTTGGCATTCATTGTATGAGGGCGGACTAGTAAATTAACGTGATATCTCGTAACAGTATGACATGAACATCCACAGATCTTTGCGAACAATACTTCTTAGCCATTAATTCGACCCATCGGTTCCTTGCATTGTATCAAACACACGTTGATAAAATGACATCATGTGGTTTAGAATCTTTTCAGAAATTTAAAATCACAATATTTTTGTCCTGTATTTACCTACTTGCCCGTAGTAACTGGGTCAAACTCCCAAGATCCCTTAGCTAGCCGCCGACCTCGAAAAAGCATAAGTACAATCACTAAATTAAGTTCATTTACATTTAACGGCTGTTGGGTCATATTGGTGCCATTTTCTTATGAAATAGAAAAGAGTCACGCAACAATTCTGAAACTCACGGCTAAAATAAGCGATTACCTACTTTGCTACTCCACGTCATACAAAAGCATCCAAATTAACTCCCAACTGTTTACCATCCAGTGGGACCAATAATTAAATTTGCTTCCACCACATTTTATAAATCATGGTCCGCATAATGCTCCAAATTATTTACCGTTAAGGCAATACCTCAGTTGAGGCATGGTCTAAAAAGATCGTGTCTAGGCGATGCGCGGATTGTGCAAATGACGCGTGCCGAACGAAATATAATTTGTCATATAAATCCAACATGCGTCCATTTAATATTCTGTTTATTGTTCTATTAGTGACAATAATAATATATTCATTGACATGATTTCTTTTTCAAGTAAATGGGTAACGTTTTTTAGTCATCTTTACACGATTTAAGAATTAATGCCCCGTCGCCATCACGAAACAAATTGACGTGTTCACAGCTCGACGTTCGCTCTCTGATTGCCAGCGAGTCCAAAATTTCGTCGCACCTATAGTTGAAAATTATTTGCCGTTTCAATGAAGTACCGTCTTAACCCAACATGGACTTGACATGAATAATTCGAAAACATTTCCACAAATGTTTTAACAATTAACACTGACGACTGACTTTTGTGATTTGAATTAAGGTACCGGTACTAGATATTTACGTTGATTCAGTGGCGAAGGGTGGATGTAGGCTGCTAAGATCCGACGTAAATAGTGCACATTAAGCTTTGTTAGTCATACATATTTGTTTTTATTGAACTAAGAGCGGAATCCAGAAACATTTGTCATAACTAAAATTTCCTTAGCAGAAAACACTATGCAGAAACACTGTCCTTAGTTAAGATCATTTTTATTGAAAATAATACCATATTTGAAAATTCTCGTTAGGTAAATTAGGTAAATTATTTTATAATTGTTAAACGATGACAAAAATATGACAACTGCATTTTATAAATGCAATAACTATAAATACATATTAATATTTAATTATAATACTCTTATGTTTCCGTTATAAGTCATTATACGTGATTCCACAGGCACCACAAGATTTTTTTTTTAACATGGTAACACTAGCATCAAGTGTCATTCTTCATCTGGTATTTTGTATTTCTGCGGGCTGGCGTATAAAAATAAAATAATATTCTGCAAGTACATGCCAAACGAATTAACACCATCAATATCCATATTGAGATACATTGTTAAATGAATTTGAGTGTATGGACTGTGTTATAGACATGCGAATTTATTTTGACAGCAGCTGTCAGTGGTAAATGGTAATACAGAAGGGGGCGTGTTCATAACAAAAGTAGTCTATGGTTAAGGATTCCTTAACTCTATACTCAGGATCGTCTATAGTTAAGTCATGCTTTTCGGCGACTTATCCTTAGGAACGAAATCTTAGATTGTGCATTCCGCTCTGAGAATACAATTTACAGATGGTGTTGGTTAGTTTTAAAAATCAATGAAACCTTGGCTAACCAAACGATGATGGTTTTAGTGTATTTAGGGCGATCTGACAAAATTTTGCACACTTTTTCATTTGTTTCCGAATTAGAAATACATATTACGCATTCTGCTGGTTTTTTTTTTTAAATTCATTAAGCTCTGCCTAAACCAAACTATAATTGTGTATGATTTAATTGCATAATTTTAGATATTTTATAGATAGACGAGTATTTTTTGACTATTTTCTATTATGGTTTGGCTTTCGCTGGGTTTAATTGAATTTTAAAAACTAAACAACATCTTTAAATTGTAGTCTCAGTTCAATGAAAACAAATACGTATGGCTGACCAAGTTTAGTGTGCTGTTTTTGGTGGATCTTAACAGCCTACCTCCACCCTTCGCCACTGCCTTGATTACTAGCCAGTGTCAGGAATCTCTCCAAATTTAAGTCGTTATTTTTTTTAATGCTATACTTCAGCTGAGGCATGGTCTAAAAAGATCGTGACTACGCAAACGACGCGTGCGGAACAAAACATAACTTGTCATAAAAATTCAACATGCGCCCATTTAATTTATGTTTATTGTTATATTAGTAATAATAATAATATATTAACTGATATGTTTTGTTTTTCGAGTAAATACGTAACGTGTTTTAGTCATCTTTACACGATTTAAGAATTAATTCCTCCGACGCCACCACAAAACAAATTGACGTGCTCACATCTCGACTATCTCTCTCCGATTGGCAGCGAGTGCGAAATATCGTTCCACCTATTGTTGAAAATTATTTGTCGTTTCACTGATGTATGCTCTTAATAGTTTAATATTTTTTTTTATTCAACGAATCATTCACAAGATTTGAGATTGTAATATTCCACGGTCGCGTTCGTTGATTGGTGTGATTTTGTCTATGTATGTACTACATGGTGCGTGAGCTGGTTTTAGTCCTAGTGTGATGACAACCACAATATTATTTTTTATTTTTTCACCAGGAAACGTGGCCGTCAACTCGACCTTCACAATTCTCCTCGACGACCTCACCTCGGGCCTCTTCGCCATAATCTTTTCAACTCTGTCCATCGTGCTGCTCGGCGAGATCACCCCCCAAGCCATATGCTCGCGCCACGGCCTGGCTGTGGGCGCACGCACCATACACGTCACCAAGGCTGTCATGGCTATCACCTTCCCTCTCTCGTATCCTGTTAGCAAGCTGCTGGACTTCCTGCTGGGCGAGGAGATCGGAAATGTTTACAACAGAGAGAGATTGAAGGAACTGGTGAAGGTGAGTCCAACGATCAATTAATTATAATATATATCTTACATTCGCCCCAATAGAATACTTAAATGCACAAGCTAAAACATCTCACAAATTGGTGGTTATGTCAGGGATTTTTACCAGAAATTGTTTTTATTATGAGACCATTCCTACATGTTGTCAAGTGACAGCACTGTTGTGTCACCTACATTAGTATCGTTTAATTTAATTTAAATTTTCACCAATTGGGAGATTTTAATAGAAACTGCATCCTTAATCATATCCTTTAGTCATTAGTAGGGATTGCAATACCAGTATTTCAAAACTGGCATCCCAGTATACCGATACCGGTTATACCGATATATTCGGCATTGAAAGTGGAAACAATAAGTATGTATTAATAATTAACATAAAAGGCTTAACAGGAACCGTGTCAAACGTCATTGATTATATAAAAATATACCAATCAATAACTACAATGACGTTAATATCCATTTACTATGCCCAAAAAAAATCTAGAACTATAATATGATAACGGAAGAATTTTACTAAAAGGTATTTTCGCGATTTGTTTCGTGCTGGGTATCTATCGTGCAATGGTCGATTGTTTGTTTGTTAAGTATGATTTGATAGTTTGTTGACACTTGTTAGCTAACCTCAAAATGGACATTCAGTTGAATTCACAATTATAAAACCTAACCTAACCTATTAATAATAATATTAATATTATATTATGTCCAATTATAACTAATAAAACCATCCGTATTAAAATTACTTTTTCTACTGTCATGTTGACAGTTTAAGAATTCCATACCCTGGCGAATTCACGCACTCGGCCGATAATTTACCTAATTCATGAATAAGGCAACGGGCTTGACTATTACATGAATTACGCAAATACCCATTTCATGTAATAGTCAATTACGCACATTCGGCGTAACATATACAATTGAATTACCACTAAGTTAATGCTGAAACTCTCGAAACGAGAAATAACTATAAATGTCACCTTGACAGCTAGGTATAGCAAAATTGTAGACAGTTACATAGTCTAGCTAGGTGACAATATGCCCAATTTGCGAACGAATGAATCTACAACACCACTACATTAAAACGTGACTCACATTAGGGGAGCCATAGTTATTTTATGCTGCATAATTTTATTATCAAAAAATTTTGAATTTATTGCGTCACTTTGACCGGCTCATTTTCGCCACACTTCGTTGCGGCGAGGTGAGATGCTCAAACATTGTGTCGCGGCTTTAGTTATATATTTAGTCAGTCCAATGATTCGTAAGGATACGTCTAAGCAGCCACCGGTTAACTCCATTTGGGCAAATTGTTCAGGAAGGAGAAAAACATAGTAATTTAACTAGCGAGCGGAATTCAACAATTCCAAAAATACACTTGGATTTTTTTTGAAGTCATACTTTTTAGGCGCGTTTGGAAAATTTGATCAGAGTGTATTTTTGACGTGTGACATGTAACACATAATTAATTTTTTCACACAAAAATAAATGCACTCGATTGGATTCGAACCACCGATTGTTCGGTTATCAGCCGAACGCCATTACGCCATTACGCCACAGTATGATACTCCAATCGTGACGATTATACAGTATAATATTATAGTTTAGAATTGTTCCGTTGCCTAGGCAGCGAATTTATTATTTTCGGCCATTTCCAATTCCTTACGTGAACAAACGATTAAACGTCAGTTTGACATTTGGTATTTTAAAAATAAAAACAACGAGAAACCATTATATAATTTAGTAAGTTAAAGTGTATAGAAATAAACCAACGGCGTTCTCCAATAAGTGGTCCCTTTTTCTTGAGTGTGTAATTTAACAAGATAATTAAGAGCTAGTCGAAGAATCTAGGTTATCACAAGTTTTGTTTTTGTTTTGTTACGCCAAAGAAGTATAACTTCTAACGCGCGTACATAATACACACACCGATTTTTTTTACAAATAAGCAGCACTATGAATTAATACACTATTTGGACATAGTTATGCAGAAAATAGCCAGTCCACAAAAAATAAAAAAATTAAATATGCTATTATAGATCAGATGCCAGAACGGTTTCTCTACGTTCTGCTGAAAATATCCAAGCCGCAAAAAAATATTCTTGAAATAAAATACTATTTACAATTTTACATACATTGTTAATATCATGTTGCTAAAGTGCCATTATCTCAGCTCGACATTATTGTGGGCTGGCTACATTCTGCATAACTACGTTCATTTTATCTTCCCTTCTATATTAAATAAAGTTTATATAAGGAGCGGAGATGTTCCATTTACGATATTGGAAGTTTTGTGTGAAGAACGATAACGCATTTATTCATGGGTTTAGGTTTAGTTAGAGGTTTGAAATTTTGTGTGAGCATAGAAAACATGCTTTATTTATATAACAAAATGCCATAAAAATCTCATTTTTGCTCAAAAATGCAGTTGGCTGGTTTGCAGATTAACCAGTCGATATCCGTTACTGAACGTCGTCGATTATTTTGCCAAACTTTTTCTAGTGTTTACTTCTTCGGCCCCTTTCCTTCGAATTATCAACTTAACGTTCACAACGCCGTCATCTCTATCTAACACAGAGCATGTGACTATACCACCCACCCACATATCAAAAACTTTGCGTATTTGTGATAGTCCATGCCTTCATTCCGTTTAGGTTGAGGATGATTCCGAAAAGACATCGTCGCGTTCCCGTTCTGATTCACGTGTTGGATATATACAAGTGTGAATACTCTCCCCCTTGTTCGTTTTAACGATCTTACCTTTGAGAATTTATCTGCTTAGAATCGTAGTCACTAGTCAGGAACCCGCGCGCCGCTTTTGCGAAACCGCTGCCTTGTGCGTTATAAAGCAAATCCGGTACAATCCGCTTCAAGGCGGAGAGACTTTTCGGCAATTGGGGCAAACGAATCGATAATATGGGTGCGTGGTGGCTTATATTATGCTGCTAACTAGAGACAACTCACTCATATACTTACCTACATTTTTAATGCAAGAAAACAACAGCTGGAGGCCAGTCCTCCGACAGGCAAAGTCGTCAATAATCCACTCAAAATTACCAACAAGCAGAAAATATTGTATTGTTTTAAGAGCAGTGGAGAAGACTTTATAATTGTGACACTATTATAATATACGAGAATAATCTTAGTTTTAAAATATCAACATTTATTTATTACCTATACCACCACGTATATGTATATATTATGAGTTTGCGGAATTAAAAACAAAATTAATTTGTTATAAAGTATATATTATATATTTGAATCCACTAATAATTAAACAATAGATATAATGTTCAGGGATCAAAATATACCGGAGCGCCGTTCCGGTTCATAAAATCCCCAAAATTATCACTCCGTCTCGTGGAAAAAAAATCATTCGACCGTCTGAGCTAAATAGACCATATAACATAAAAATCTAACACACTTATTTCTTTAAAATACACGTAAAATTAGATAAATATGTTAATATTTTAAATAAAATTATCGAGTGTTCGTAAAATTTTCCATTTCAAGCGCTGATAGTGTTAGAATACAATATTTAGTTAGGAGTGATTGTTGAGAGGTCCGAGAAATAATTAGGTTGGTTTAGTTTTTTTTTTTTAGAAATGTTAATAACGATGTCCTTGCTTTTTCGTTTAAGGTGGTTGTTTTAGTAGCTTTGAACAATCACAAACACCCATTTTTTGAGAAAAACACATTAATGTTGTGTCCTCACCGGGATCGAACCCAGAACTCTCGGGTGGAAGGCCAGCGCCTTACGCACCACGAAATTGTTGAGTTAGTAATAGTAACTAATAAATATTAGTATGAATATAGTTTATTTGCACCGTACTTTGGTGAACTAAGTAAAACCATTCAGTACAGAGATACTATTTAAAGTAAACTGAACAAAACTAAAGATATTTAGAGTTAAACCGAATATTATAGAAAATATCTGACAGATTTGGGAGCCCTTTGCAAAAATTTTGCCTATTAGATAAACCACCATTAAGTGTTTAAACATACAATTCTTTTAGTTTTAAATAATGTGTTCGTTTACAGATCCAACATGTATTCTTCGCCACTGGTAACCGCTTAGCCACCAGGCTTCACTTTCGTGTAATTGTGGGTTTGTAAAGTTTGAGACGGAACTAACTTTTTGTATGAGGTACATTTGGCATCAGTTAAAAAACAATTTTATTATGGTTTAATTTATACCTACTACTAATAGAATAGTTAATATGAATCGTGTTGGTAACTCTTTGTTAATAAAGTCAAAAATTGCGGTCAGTTATTTATTAACTTACTATTATTTGCGGTGTTACAATATTGTTCATTTAAATCAGCGATCCTCAACCTTTTTTGCTTGGCGGATCCGGGGAACCCTTGGGACATTTTCTAAACACTTGAGGAACACTTATCCGGTCAACAAATAGGTCCCGATAGGAAAATTATAAAATATACAAAATATTGTATCTTATATATAGAATGTAATATATATGAAAACGCTGTCTTTTATAAGATATTTATGCAAACAATGTATCTATTAGTGTCGCAGGCGAAAATGTTAATTTTAACATAATATTATCCTTTGTCCTTAGCAATTTGGCAGGTCAATAAAATACCCTTAATGATACAATAATAACATAGTAATAAATCATTTCTGTGATGTAACTACGTGCACATTTTAAACAATTACATAGAAATAAAATGAACAGTGCGTAGTAGGCGGTGACCTTAATTACTGACAACTTGAGTCCTTGATTTTTACTTCAAACTTTAAAATACTTTATTGTTTAAATTTAAAAGTTGGTCACGTTTTTTACGCTCATTGCCAATAGGTATGATTTAAACTTTAAGTTTTTGCGAATTATTGCGGAGCCTGGTTGGGAACCACCGATTTATATAATGGCATTTCATTGTTCTCATTTTTGTCTAATGAATGAATTTTTATTTCACAGTGCGGCCATAGTATAATATGCATCTCGAAAAAAGAATAGAAGTGCGATGTTGTCCAAATACTTCTTCAATGCCAAGTGACAGAGGCTTAACTAATTTAATTATTAGGCTTAGTGATCTTTTAGTATTTAGGTCTTCTTCAATATATTTACGTCAAACGTGAAAACAACTCGTCAAATTCAACTAAGAAACATTGTGGAATGGCCATCAAGTTTTGTAACAAAAAACGCTCATATGGATCACTCCTTTACCCACTTTGTTACAACCCCTGGATTTACGAAAGTACCGACATTTTCTAATTACGAAGGCCGGTTTCTATGAGAAGTATTTTTTGATTGACAGTTTTTAATTTCTGTACGCGTCGGTCGATTGACTATGCCGAGTTCGTTCTAAGGTGGTTTAATCGAAATACGTATTTTTTTTACTGAGGCAATTTTATTTTGATATCGTTTTTTTTCACTACCTATTCGTTTATTTAGTGATTATTTTCTTCGTATGATATAGGTACCTACCCCCAGTATGAAGAAAAGATTTATTCGAGTTGATTTGTTTCCAAATCAATGTAATAGACCAGGGATGGCGAACCTTTTTACGTACGCGTGCCTAAATTTCCCAAATAACATTTTTCAACTGTCCGACGTCCCAAACAGTTCTTTTATGGCGAATTTTTTTTTAAGTTTTCTAAAAAAATAGTTAAGAATTCTATTAAAAAGGTTTAAAAATTACAATTGAGTCATGTATTGATATTCTATCTTTCACAGTATTTCTAGCGGAAGGCATATCTTTTATTCTTTGAATATTTTTTTCCTTGTTTTCAAATTACTCAACGAGATCGTGGAAGCATTTAAACCACCCTTCTTTCATATTATATTCTCATCACTGAGCGGTTTTCCATTTTTAAAGATTATGTTTGAGGTAAAATAACAAGCAGTTATTATAATTGAATGACTGCCGATGATTAATTTCATAAGGTCATATATTCATATAGCAATCATATATTTACATTAAACGTAGTGATTATTCTTTAAAATGATTTGCCTGCAGTTTTTTATAGAAAGCGATTAGTCATTATTTATGCATGAATTTCGTCGTTTCCGTTTGCGCATCGGTTGGTACCTAAACATAATATGAAAAACCGAAGAAAATACGCATGGCTATGTCGTCATTATTTTTTAATATTATACATAAGTAAGTACCTACTTAAGTATTATTTATTTGTAAAACGTTTTTTATAAAAAAATCATTTTTTATACTTATATAAAATAGTGTTATTTCTTTTCTCTTCAAAATGAAACATTAACATAAACGCGCTCCTCTGTCACTCCGTCGTTGCCAGGTAACACAGAATTAATGGGAACTGAAATACCAGGTACTAGGTATACTAAATATCCAGGTGTGGAGTAACAGACAACCGATCTCGAGTGTGGAAGAAATATGGGATAAGCTTAAACACTTGTCAAGAATACGTCATTCTAAGTTTGTCATTCGTTCTGACATCTCTCGGTTTATGCACTGACGTTCATTCAATATTAGTGTATTTGAAGGTTGCAACACACACTATTGCACGTCTATAATGTGTGTTTCATTTTCGTAGGACACTCACATTCAAAACCCTGCTTCAAATGTGGTATATTAGGGTGAATTCTTTTTATTAATTGAGTTAGCATTTACTTGGTTGAATTCCATTTTACAAGAAATGAAAATATAATTAATATTAAATTCTGTAGAATAATGTAATATTAAAAACCTGTAGAATTTAATATTAATTATATTTTCATTTCTTGTGAATTCTTTTTATTAATCTGTTCTGTGGTCGTTGCTATCTGACCATTTTACTTACTCGTGAAGAATTGTTCTGCCCCCATAAGGAAAAAGGCAGCTTTTCGACAAAAATCACAAATTGAGTTAGTGTACAGCTGATAATGCTGTACGTGAAATTTTGAACCATTGACATAAGTCAAAAGCAGTATCTATAAAATTTATTTCAGTAAGTATAAAAATCGACATTTTTTTCACAAAAACGGTAGTTATTCTAAACAAGAAGACAGTATAACCAGATTCATAAGTAAAATCACAGCATCGATACGGTGGTTTTTGCTTATACCATAAAATATAAATCAAAAGATTCATCCACATTATTATCGATACGGTGGTTTTTGCTTATACCATAAAATATAAATCAAAAGATTCATCCACATTATTGAAAAAAATCTTAAGAAAAGTTGTAAAACGCGAATGTTTAATTATCTCAAAATGTGACTGGCAAATAGCTGCCTTTTTGCTTATGATGGCAATGTTGCAAGCGCGTTATTCGACAACGGTTGGGTGTGTCTTAATCACTCTCCGTCGGAATCACAATTTGTAGTTATTTGTTATTTTAATTTGGTATGGTGTCTAACTACTCAGTTTAATTTTATATGGATACATATTTGATTAATAAACACAGAAATATTTTAATGCTTGTTTATCGTTTCACGTATATTTTAATGTTACATGATTAGTATGCACTTATATATTTACATAATATAAATTTAGAAATAGTACCTATACGGGGAACGATTATTCTATTGAGAAATTATTGTGAACTGCTAGATTGAAAGGTTTCATATTGACTAATCATTATAAATCTAATATGATAAGTTCGAGTGACGAGTACGTACGTATCGTCTGAGATAGTTAGTTCTATTTTATGTTGATAAATGTAAATTTTACCTACTGCGTTATTTTGGCGAACTTTTATCTATTACGAAATCGCTACCAATTATGTAGTCTAAACTGTGGAAATTTCATCAATACCAGCACCAGCTAACAGAATAAACAGAAACTAACAAACAGACATTCGATTTTATTAATTAGTACCTATTGAAGTATTGATTGAAATCGCATGCATTTAATGTGAGATATTTCTTTTCGGTTGGAAATGTTGCGTTTTTCGCTTGGCCCAGTTAACTTCTCTTGTCCAGATGGTCACGGAATAAGACTGTATATTTAGGTTTCAGATTATTGATTATTGTAAAGGGTTTCCTAACATCAGATTGCAATAAATTAAACAAAGACACGCAACTCAACCCGTGCTGAATTTCTACACAACTGTATATTGTATACCTACTATTCTGTTCCAATATGGATACCCACTTATTTATTGCACCCTGTTACGTTCTAGTATCGGAACATAATAATATTATAAGATGATTGTACGTACCTACTGAAGGTTTCACATGGATACTTACTTAATTAAAAAAAAAATACATGTAGGCTTTCTTTCCCAAGTCCAAAT
This sequence comes from Rhyacophila brunnea, assembly GCF_057557595.1. NCBI lineage: Eukaryota > Metazoa > Arthropoda > Insecta > Trichoptera > Rhyacophilidae > Rhyacophila > Rhyacophila brunnea. The sequence goes on along the minus strand of NW_028233068.1, from coordinate 12,185,787 downwards.
TAATTGGACTCATTAAAATTATTTTGAATCTTTTAGAAGGGTTGGTCGGTAATGTGCTTAAAAGTTCAAACCATGTGTGACTGTCCATCTACCTACTGTTCTAAATATCTGTAGCGCCAAAAGATTTTGTCTATAACAAGGCGGGAGGTTTATGATATTTGTAGTATTGAACCACCCGATTGCATTTCGGGAACGATTTTAGTGTTTGCTGTTTTGGTAACAAGATTGTTATGATTCTTAGATACGAATGGCATATATACATGTTTGACATGTTTGTTGTTGTTCATCTAAATATCTGCAGCGCTCGAAATAGAAAAGTTTATGAACTGGAGCGCTCGGTAATTTAAAAAAAATGTTAATATGTGCGGTTTTTTTTTCTTATATACCTACTGTCATTTCCCTCCATTTTGGAAAGTGAAAACATGCTATCACTTTTGCTTCGTTGTATGGATTTTCGTCTGGATTTAGGACTTGGAGGTGAACAAATAACACACCGAAATTGTTTTGGAAACGGCAAGGTATATTTACGTTAATATATGCTAAATGGTTACATTTTTATACAAATTCTTAACACTGCTTACTGCGTTGCTGTCAAAAACGCTTATCCCGCTAAAACAAACGGTCACTTGCGAGCCGTACAAAATGCGGCGTTGCCATTCGTATTTTTTTAACGGCATTCAGACAATGTTGCCGGTCAGATATTTAACATTATTTAATTATTTTCGCAATCAGCCATTACTATTTGTTGGATTTGATACCGACTCGGGCCTCTTCAGATACACAGAGACATCCCCAAATGGGGACCATTCGGGGGTGTAACACTACGTACACCCTAGAATCTAGATTCTAGATGGACAAAATATACAATAAGAGTCTTTAGTCTGATACGCACTAATACTGAAGATTTGAGTAAGCAATGCAAATTTCACAAAAGCTGTCAAAAATGGCACATATTTTTCCTTCCTTTATCTGCCATATAAGTAGTGCATGGTTTTTTATACCCCTGCAGGATGTCACTGTGTTGTAATTATAAATAATGTATTTTTTCCGACCATGTCCGATCCTAATAAGATCTTATTATGGGCCTCCACAGAAAACAGATTTTGTAAATTTTACGAGAAATGGATGTAAGCCACTTGCTCAACCTATTAGGTCCATACTCTGACTCATACACAAATTGAAAATCAATATGCGTACTTGCTAGACCCAGGATTCGAACCTAAGACCCACGACGCTATAGGCCGACGCTTAAGCCGCGCGGTCGTCGTAAGTGCTCTATTATTTACGATTGTTTAATTATATGAATTAATAACATACAATATCTACAGAAATTAAAGATCTCGGAAGGCGAAACCTGAAATACCAAACCCAAATCCTTTGGAATCGTACAAAACACTCACAATTTATGCTATTAAAATCGCCTAAAACCCTTGTAGCAAACCAACACCAAATCTTATTATTGTTTGTTTAAATAAGTGTGTACGGACATGTCAAACTTTATTTTAAAAATGTAAAATAATGTACTTAATTATTTTCATAACAATTCCCGAACCGGAGCGCTATTTTTCCACGAGACGGAGCAGTGGACTCGAGGATTTCATGAACCGGAGCTGCGCTCCAGTGCATTCCAATCCATTTCGAGCACTGTAATTTATGGAATAAATGCATTATGTTCTGCTAAAGCCATGAATACTTACGATTCATTTCCCAATCATTTCAGGATAATCTGTACCTATTGCATTTTAATTCATAGTATTCAAAGTTAAAACTACTTACATGGATTCGGCAAATTAAGATGTGTGAATCTAAAAAAAATGTGTTATTTGGTTAAAATGCTTGAGGTGTTTAGGTTACAGATGATGACAAAAACGGTAATGTTTTCTATAAATAAACCCGTAATGCGAAATAAATTACAGCCAATTTAAACAATCGTTTTTTTAACTACACTTTTGTATTTTTATTCTCTGTCTTATCAACATCTTTGATGGCAATCTGTTTCTATGGAAAATCTGCCGAATGTATTATGAAAATAGTACATACCTAATGGTAATATTATTTTTCATACTAACCTGAAATAATTACAAGATAAAAAGAACTTTTTATATACAACGTTTTTAAATTTTCTGTTGAATCATATAAACTTGACTTGACTAGTTTAAACTATCAAGAAAAATTGTACTTAATTGAAATACTGAATAATGAAATGTTATTTCATTGCATATTGATTTCCATAGTAACGCACGTATATATTAATAATTTAGTTGCTAGGACCCCCTAGCAACCAATAATTGTATCGAAATAACTTTTCATTCAAAACAGAATTAACTGAAAATGAATTAAATTCTACTTAAAGATGGCTAAAAGTATTAAAAAAATGCATTGGCATCGTGTTCTGATATATTCTAAAAGTTTCAAATGTCTAGCTAGTCGGGAAGTTAGTTAAAAGTCGATCGCGAGATTTGTACCGGACAAATAAAAATACGAGCTAAGAAAAACGTTGTAAAATTACGCTATTTCATGTAGTATCAATTTTAAACGTTGAAGAAAACCGTACCCACATTATAGACGGAGCATAAATATGTGGAAGCTTTAAAAATACTGCTAAAAGTTAAGACCAATGGTTACATCAGTCGCAAATAATTTAGATTTTAGATTTCGCAATGTTAATCAAAATGTAGCCTACGAAAGTTGTCCATTATTGTACTTAGGTATATATTATGTTGGTAACCATGTACGACTAGAGCTTGAGATTGGTTTTATGGTTTTTCGAGATTCCTCTAGATTCTCGAGAAATTGACATCATTATAAAATGACCTATTGCCTTTGCCTTTTTTTTTCATTGTCTTTTTCTGTCTTTTTTTTCCATAAGTACAGAAATTCCACTCAGAATCAAGGTCGAGCGAGAAACCATTCTTGACTAGCGATTTTTCTTCGAGAATCTAATTGACGATTTCTCGAAGAAATGAGAATTCTCTAAATTTCGAAAAAATAATTTCTTGAGATTCGAATCGGACTTTTCTGAATATTTTCTTCTTTTTTTCATTATGTAGTATATTTACATGACAAATCATGGAAATAGTGTATTACGTATGATATTACCGAAACGTTGAAATAGCCGCCATGCTAATAGGCACCAAGACATCGAATGTTGCAATACTAAAAGCTCCTTACATGTTTTAGTATTACTATAACTATGGCCCAGCCTCTAGTATATGTTACTTTGAACAGCACGATTATACCGTCTTATACCTGCTTTAAATTGAAAATAACCGTGAATAATTGAAATAGATTTCTGTATTTATTCGTCCTTATTATAAACTATTAATAGGAGATTTGTTTCAATGGAGCCGATTCGTTAACCTACATTTAAAAAAAGATATTGTGTTTACATGCCTGCGCCGAACGTGTTTTGAAATTTGACATTTTGAAACAGGAATAAAAGAACAACAGAGGATGCTGCCAAAAGCGCCCGGTGAAAACGTCACAAGATTTACAAACATTTTTTTTAATAATTCATTAGGTATGTGATTTTGCAATTTTCTTATTTTATTTTTCTATTGAAGATAATTAATTATGAAGCCGGCTCTTCTGATTCCACCGGAAAGTCTGATTGGAATCGAAAGCCGTGTTGTGTTTTGAAACCGCGGTAGAAAAAGGAATATCTCGAGATGCTGGTCTATTTGTGAGATATCACTTTTTTATGTATGACAGATGCGATTGAAGTTGATTCCAACCGGCGGCGGCCGTGCCAATAATATGACTAGATACAGCGGCGATTTTCTTTGACGTAGATGGCGCAATCGATTTGTTAGAATATTTAAAGGGGGCCTCGAAACAGCTCAAATTAGTAATATAGGTACGTAATAATTATTAAATTATACAACAAATTTCAAAAGATGCGTTTTTCTCAATACACAATTGTGTAGATAACTATAAAATATTACACAACGCATAAACAAAATTCCTGCAACTATTATCTAAAGGGGCATTTATGACGTAACCACTTTACATAATATACGTATTTGTGTACAAAAAATAAACCACAAATTTAACATTATTATAATATGTCATCACTGCCATCTGCAATAATAATTATTTTTGAGTAGAAAATGTGATTCTAGGAAAGAGAGGTGTTGATATTTTGGTAGGTATGTTTGTAGTTGGAATTCATGATTTTCATTTTTTTATCGTGTGGGGGACCCTAAAATCAGCAAGTGACTTGGGCCACCACGTTCTTAAACTTGTCACTGATTAGATATCTGTATCTGTTTTATTTACCTACCGTGTGAAAACTCATGAATTATAATAAGTAATGGTGATTTGATTACTATTACTAGACATGCCCTCATTTTATGACCACCTCGATACAATGATGTTTATCGTAATAGATTTTTGGGTTTCCACCATGTGTACTTCTTCCGTCTTTCTTCGACGTTTCGGACTCGTTGCAGAGGCCATTATCAAGAGATGATCTGCAACGAGCCCGAAACGTCGAGGAAAGACAGAAGAAGTACACACGGTGGAAACCCAAAAATCTATTACGATAAAAAAAACAACCGTGAAAGGCTCAAACCACAGAACAGATAATGATACATGAACAGATAATTCTGAGTTCCCTGACTCAAACATTACAATGATATTTGTTAAATAAAAAGTGTAAGTACCTAATTATCATATTATTACCATTCAAATTATTTAATTAGATTATTATGAAAAACATAGTAGATACTATATAACTAGCTGTATTTGGTTTACAGAATTTGTATTACAAAATAAATGTCATAAATATGTCCATACGTTGGGTTATTTGTTATTTTTGTAAGCTGTGATACTGATGCTGTGGTGTTATCAATTTTTTGGCATATTCAAATTAAATCATGGTTTACCGCCAAAAAATGATAATAAACAACATTATTTTTGAAAAGTACTGAAAAGTTTCAATAATTCCCTCGCGAAGTGAGTCGGAGAGTTTATTGGTTGAAGACTCGCGGGAATTATGAGAATAAAATGGTCGCCAGAACGTAGTTATCGAGGTTAGTGTCCCCTGAGGGTCCAGTTTTCCCAGTTTTTCACCTTCTTTGTCTAACCAGTGATATTACTTTTGTTTCGCTGTGTTTATTTCTTTAAAAAAAGTTATATCTAGTAATTCATTACGGGCGGTTTTCGAAGCTACCTCGCCTAATACAAAAACGTAGCTCTGCGTCAAAACTTTCTGATCCAGTAGGATTCGATCACATGCTTCACTTTTCGGATAAGTGCTCTTAATCAATCACGTTACCGATCCAAGTGCCTTTGCGAATATTTTTTTAGGTATCTGAGTTGTTTCAAACTATCAAGAAAAGTCAAATTGAGGAAAGGGTGCAAATATTATATCTTAAAATAGTAGATTTCGTGGTGATGAAAAATTTGTACCTGTGGCGCCGATATCCTGACAATATTGTTTTTAATAGTGTAAAATATATAAATAATAAAATGTCGCCTAGCACTTGGACTATATATAAATACCATCGTAAATAGTGTTCAAATTTAAAACTAAGATCACAGTATAAAAAGTTGTATGTCAAAAACATTGTATGTCAAAGTTAGCATGTGGTGCCCTCACTTAGCGCACAACTATACCGGTGGATCTATAGTAGAGGCAATTCATTCTACAGTGGCACCATAGGCGATATTATTGATTCTGCATTTGCATTATTGACTGCAATGTATGTTTCAATTCTAGCAAACAATACGAGCACTGCAAGTAACTGCAAGCCGCTTTTACCGTAGTACCCAGGTGCCACTGTAGAATGATTTACCTATACGTTGATAATGCAAGGGGTGCTGTGTGCCCAGGGACGTCTCTGGAAGCAATTCTTTGATATGGACACCTGTTGATCCAGCGAAAAATAATAATTAATGTGGTGATCGACGTGTTAGCGCCCAATAAAAACAAACACGTCGCTTTTGATTATCGAATTGTGAAAACAAGAAAAAATGTCTGTCATCGCTGAAGCCGCATCTCGCGGTTTTTTTGGCGCCCGGCCAGCCAGACATTTTTTTAATGCTTGTATACGGGTTTTTTTCTTCTCTCGATAATAATAATATTCTCGGCAATAATAATCTGGAATCAGTAATATGGTATGTCGGTATGCATAATAGTCTCGCACAGGATGCAGGGGCAGGAATGAAGTATGCAATGAATGCATGCAGTGGCGAAGGGTGGAGGTAGGCTGTTGAGATCAAACATAAATAGTGCACGCTAAAGTTTGACAGTCTCATAATTATTGTACATAGTATGTAGATTGTACTGACTAGGTATAATAGTTTGATGATTGCTGCTAGGGGGGTTTTTGATGACATCGATGCAATTGAAAGAATCACATAAACAATAGACACATTTAAGGCAATGGAACAATGTGTCCGGTAAATTGTTCGTAACCAGTAGTACGTATACGATATGGTCATGAACATTGATTCGAATAACAGATGGCAGAATTCCACTGAGACCAGATGACACGTTCTTTGTCCGGTAATTTGTACGCATTTAAAAAAAAAACTATACTGTATGAAATACAATAATATCCTTATTATATATTTATATAGTTTCAATATGAAATTATTAATTACGCTGAATTGACGAAATATTACGGTTCAATGGAATTACGTGACAGTCAAGAAAACTAGACTGAGCTTGATGATGACTTCATATAGAAGTGCATTGAAACATACACGTCATGATGATGCAGGGAATTAATCACACATGATTATTTTATCTCCGAATTCACTTTCTGTAGGTTTAACCGCCATATTACCAAGGTGGTTTCGTAATCAACGATAAAAAAAAATGTGTCGGAATCAATTAAAAAAACCTTTGTCTCTTGACCATATCAGGTCGTTATACGTTTGTGTGGGCTGGCGATCAGACTATTGGGGAAGCCAGTACTCTTCCTGGCCATTGCACTCTTAATGATGATATATGCTAGGGATTTAGTTTCTGCGCGATTTGTCGATCCTGAAACCCCCGGATTGAAAATGGTGGACTTTCAGGATTTCGGAACCGTGCATTTCATCTCCAGGGTGACGTTATGTTATTAACAAAAGTTTGTAGAAAATGTTTAATCTCCGATGAATAAGTATAAACTAAACGAAAATCGTTATTAATTGATCATTACATCGAATTTGTCAATTAGTATCATTATAGATAAGGTTTTGTTCAACCCCTCTTGTATCCATGTTACTGTGAAATAATATGATATTTGAATCGATCATTTATTTTTTGAAAATTGCAGGGTAAGAGTAAATAAGTACATACTTAAAAAATGCTAAACTTAAAACTAATTGTCTCAGTTACGTAACTCAGTAGCGAAGGGTGGGGGTAGGCTATTAAGATCCGCCATAACCTGTGCACATTAAACTTTGTTAGTCAAGCGTATTTGTTTTTATTGAACTAAGACTACAATTTGCAGATGGTGTTGGTTAGTTTTTAAAATAAATTAAACTCTTCCTACACCAAACCATAGTGGTTTTGGTATATTTTGGGCGATATGACAAAATTGTGCACACTTTTTCATTCATACTTATTTGTTTTCGTTGGATTAAGAATACATATTACACGTCATATTGTTGGTTCATTTTTTTAAAATTCATTAATCCCTGCCTAAATCAAACTATAATACATAAAAAATATTATTCTATATCTAATAATCTAAAGTTATGTATGATTTAATTGCATAATTTTAGATATTTTATAGATAGACGAGTATTTTTTGACTATTATCTATTTAATTTAGATTAATTGAATTTTTTAAATTAACCAACACGATCTGTAAAATTATAGTCTTATTCCAATGAAAACAAATACGTTTGACTGAAAAAGTTTAATGTCTATGGTAACATTAATATATAAATGTGCATTACATAATCCAATTATTAATGAATTGTGCCACTAAATCTCTCTAAAAAACTGCAGACAGCAGCCAGACGAACTGGTCGTTTTTTTGCGCGCACTGCATATTTTCTCGGTGACGTGAATTCGCGCGTAATGTAATAATTTCACTTGGTGATCTCTGTTCTGCACATAGATTAAATATCTTCGCCCACCATCTATTTTTTTTACTACGCTTGCTCTACTCAATGAGATAAAACGATGAAAGTATTATTGGTTTTAAAAATATTATTGCATTGAGCACTTAGTCAAAATAATCACTCGTAATTATTGTAAATTAGTTTTTATGGCTTAATGATTTGTTAACATACTTTATGTATCTTTATAACACACTGGATTGTGGAGCCAATGAAAAATAGTAGCTGCTATGAAACATTCAAAGAACCCCCCAGGCTTTAGAAAATCATTAATATGTATTGTGACCTGATCGGGAATCGAACCCGAAACCTCCGGTATGAGAAACCGGTGCCTTACGCATTTACGCGAGGATCACGAATCACGATGTTGTGTCAATTCTTGGCAATCAATAAACATTGAGTTTTGATATAACTATACGTAACTACCTAATAGTTCCTTCCAAACCAATCCGCCCCGCTTGTCACTCGGTTTTAATCGGGCGTATCACGAGGTTCTACGTTTGATGTGAAGCATCAGCAGTTGTTTACGTATGGGAATGTCTCAAGAACAGATGTCCAAGACTGAGGTCGCCACACACTCGAGTGTGCTTTAATTGGGTTTACTGAGACTCAATTTAATAAAAAGTGCTCATGGGAGACAGGAACACGGAGAATTAACAAAAATAAATAAATGATTTTAATTAATGCACATATAACTAAGCTAAAACAATGCGGACTTACCAAAATATGTGAAGAGATCTTCGCCTCCACAATAAGACGCCGCATTTTTTTTTTTAATATTATAGTTGGCCTTTGTGGCACCCGATGAACCCTTATCACAACAGCTGGTTAGGAGCAACTCTTCCCTTTCAAAGCACATCCTCTGACATTCCCAGAGGATTTCCATCGTGTAGTTCTCCGCTATTATAGGCACTGTATGTTTTGTTACAACTGGGGGGTGGCGAAATTAGGATGAGGATAATTACACCAATTATTACAATAATGATGGATGAAACTCGACGGACAGGAGTGGAGTAACTTTTAACTTCTGCGACCTCAGGTGAGCGGCATGTGACGTCGATCTCTAATCATCACCCCTTTACACTTTCTCTTCCACTCGTGCTGTTGAGGTGTCGCGTGCCCTTCTTAATAATTTACAATCCTTACAGCTAGTTTTAACATGATAATATACTGATTAATGAAACACAACAGTTACTTAATTAGTGATAAATGGCAGCCAACTCGTGTTTTTAAGACTGTCTGTAGTCAGTTCCGGATTAAATGGTTGTTAGTTGATAAGAATGTTTAATCAATTGTTTTTAGAAAGTCGATTCATAATGTACCTATTACCTACTAAAGTGGTACAATATTTGTGGGTTTATAATATCATCAAAACACGACGCCAGTGCACGGAGATGCGAATGAATTTTGTTGTTTTCTAAAATTATAATAAGAACGGCTTCTTTGCCAAGTACTCAAATGAATGTATTAATTTATCATAACCAGATGTTGTATTGACAAGGCGCCTTTGATCGAATGGTTTAAAATAGATTTATTTTTTTACGAATCAACACCTTCTCGCTACAATAAATTGTATTTAAACAAAATGTTTTTGTTGTTTCCATCAAAAAAGGGTAACCGCCAAAGAGATTGGACTCATCTCTTTGGTAACCGCACATTCACTCCCGAACAAGACTGCGATTCGATTTATCACGTTTTCACGTTAAATTTCTCTCACTGACTTTTTTAATTATCACCATGGAATTGAGAGGACACGCGAAAAATGCGATGGGAATAAATCGATGTTCGCTATGTCCCACCTAACCTTAGAAAGGTCGCACATATTCCGAAATAGACCTGTCGTAAAATGCCATAGAAGGTCAGCCATTAATTTATGTTCTATACGTCTCCCATCAAATTTATACCATCGTCACTTTGATAGTAGGTAGGCTGTCCGACATTGCACGCGAAACAGCGGTTCTCAACCCTTTGATAAATGACAATTTTTTATTAATAATAATTTACAATCTCATTTACTTCTTACATCTTCTAGAGATTACGAATACTTCGTAATAAGTAAATCCTCTATAACTTGTTATATTATAATATACATAGATATTAAATTTTTAATTGATTATATTAGTTTAAAAAAAATACAAACAGGTACAAAAGAAAGAAAGTGTAATTACGAAATTAGACAGATTATATTAAGAATCTATAAAATAACGTCCATCTGATTCAATCTCACTTAAGTGGAATATATCAATATCCAAAACAATTCCGTTGCACTTCAATTCAATTCTAGAATTTCGTGATATAACAATAGAAGACACAAAAAAGATTTTTTACCATTACATTATTAAAATACAATTACACTCGTACCTTAAAAAATATTAATACAAAAACAATATTTGAGAAAGTTATGTAAAAAAAACTTGCCCATCCCCTAATCTAATCCATAGAAAATAAACAGGTGACTAACTATGTTTGCTTGATTTAAAACTTTTTTTTTTGAAAATCTCAAAACTAATAAAATAACAAGTCTTTCAAAAGTGACTGTCTATTCTAAAAAATGGCCAATTTTTTTTGAAAATTTGTGACTGCTCACTTTCTTTCGAGCGAAAATGCTTTTATTTTTGACAACAATCATAATATCGGAAACTAATTATTCCGAAATCCCAGAGTTCATGAATCAAAAAATTGATTATTGAAAATACTGTGGTTTTGGGGTAAAAGTGCTTAAGTCAGTTTAGTTTCAGCTGAGATAATCGGTTTTGAAATAAATCACAGTTTTAAAAATACTCTTGCATAGAAGTTAATTAGTTGGTGTATCTTTTTGTTTATTTCTTTTATATTATTTATGTATAATTAAGTTTTGATATTGTGTTGTATTCAATTTTTTCAATTAGTGATTTTACTTAGAATTAAAAATGATTTTCTCAATTCAAGCTATTTCTACAAATTAAAATACCTATCTATTTATTTTGCTTACATATTGTGACTAAATCTATGATACAGAAAAAAGAGCATTATAAATTATTTACAGACATTGGTATTGAAATCTTAATTTCGTAAAAAGCGACGAATAATACAAAATTAGAAATTAATATTTCTAGTAGTTATGTCTTTTAGTCATCATTCATCAGCTAACATCAATTTCTCATAAAAACAAAAACCACCCCACTCCACTCTGTGGAGACCCTTATTATGATCTTATTAGGATTGGACATGCTAAAAAAAATTTTTTTTTGTAAATTTTTCTCCTTACATTTTATAATTATTTTATAATATCATGTACTATTTAAATAAATATGTTGGGTAAATAAATCCTAATAAGATAGTTGCAATAGTAGTGAATTAAATATTTGGTACTGTTCGGTTATACGGAATACAGCGGAAAACGCATTTTGAAAATACCCGATATACTGGATTATTTGTTAGGTTAGGTTAGGTTAGGTTTGGTTAGGTTAACCTAACAAATAATCCAGTATATCGGCTATTTTCAAAATGTGTTTTCCGCTGTATTCCGTATAACCAAACAGTACCAAATATTTTATTTGCATTGTAGGTACATAATATAATACAACTTTTTTTTCTCTTCTAGGTAACGACAGACATCAATGATTTGGACAGAGACGAGGTAAACATCATCAGCGGTGCACTAGAGCTGAGGAAGAAGACCGTCAATGAGATCATGACTAAAATCGAAGATGTATTCATGTTGGACTATGACGCTGTGCTAGATTTTGAGACTGTCTCCGAGATCATGAAAACAGGTAAATAAACAGGCAATGACATTCTTCTTAAATAATGACAACTGATAATTTATGAAAGATCATTGCCATCATGATCGTTTGTGATCTCCGTGTGTCCATCATTATAGTATTATAATAAGGATTGGGGTTAAGGCCATGGTATGTCCACTTGTATTGCTCTACCATGCTAAATAGAAAGATAGTGTTTTTGGTTTTAGTGAAATGAGAACCCAAGTTTTAAACTACCCCTTCTCTTATTTTATGTAAAATTATTCAAAAAATTATTTAACAATCAAATAATTTTACATATAGAGGATAAGGTAGTTTAAAACTTGGGTTCTCATTTCACTAAAACCAAAAACACTGTCTTTTTACTTAGCATGGAAGTGCTGTCTAATCCATGTTTTGAGTACCGGACCATCCCCAAATTTTAATAGTATGTATTGTCATCACCATGACAAGGGATGAAGGGGGGGGGGGGGGGCGACAGGACCCTAGCCTGGGGGCCCGTCAAGGCGAGTCGATAAGTGAGATAAACACAAACAAAAAAGCTATTTTCCTTGTTATTTAAAATTATGTGGTTATACGATACAATTTTTAATTGTGTATCAATACTCGACAACCCCATAATTCAAATGAATGTGAAAATGTAGAAAAAAAACACTAAATATACACATTAATTTTACTGCATACACCGTTTGGAAAACGTTACTGTAGAGCGTCACATTGCCTTTATCCTTAGCGATATGCAAGGGGTCCCGCCAAAGATCCTGGCCTGGGAGCCCTTTCATTATGTGAGGGCCGTGGTCACCACATTAGCATGTGTGTGTCGAATTTAAAGTCCCTGGGTATACGGGATATGTGCAAAAATTGAACGCTACAGAAAATGTTGCAGATTTTAGCTTATCTTTTTAAATTATAAAGTTGATATAACATAATATTTGGTAAGTGTAAGATAAGATGAACTAAAAACATTTATAAGAGCATTTTTGACATTAGAGACCCCATTATCAATTATTATTGAATGTTTGTGTTATTAATATCATACGGAGATGGTGAAAACTTTACTAAAATTCTTTTTTTCTGGTGACAATTAATGCGTTTGTAACAGGAACTAAAAGTTTTCTAACCCCTAAACATTTTCCAAATGTCATTTACATTTCAAGACTCAAGGCCGACTATATTCAGGTCATGTCACTGAATTGCGAATTAACAATGGTTGTGCTGGTTTTTGATTATCTTCGAATGCAATGTAATGACCTGTTTGCAAAAAATAAAGATTTTCGATTGCATATTTTGTTGAAATTATTACCATTTATTTGATATGCAATAATCATCATTTCATCAAAGTGTACAATTTTGTGTCACCGCCTGATTATAGTGGGCCTTGTTCAAGACTAAATCAAACTGTTACTGAAAAGGCACACACCTTGACATTAATTATAAATGATAGTATCACAGGTTTAATGATTTAAAATTACCATGAAATATGCACCCAGGAAACACAAAAATAAGGGATGTGGGTTACATTCTGGCTCTAAGAAGCTACAATTCTCAAGTATTGGTGATATTTGAGGTAACTCAATGGGCTTTTTATTTCTTGCATTTATTTTGCCAGACAGTCATTAAATTATAAACCATAACTGATTTCAAAGTCTTGGACTATGGTGACCGGCTTTCACATTTCTATCTGTTTAATCTGTTTTGTGTGACTATAAAATTTAATAAATCGGAATCTACATACTTTTATTAATTATAAATATCATTATGTATGAAGTTTTTTTATAATATGTTACATACAAACTGTTTACTGTTTAGGTTACTCCAGAATTCCAGTGTATGAAGGCAACAGAACGAACATCATTGCCATGCTCTACATCAAGGATTTGGCTTTCGTAGACCCTGATGATAACACTCCTCTAAGAACGCTGTGTCAGTTTTACCAGAATCCATGCAACTTCGTTTTTGAGGATGTAACTTTGGATGTCATATTCAAACAGTTCAAAGAAGGTATGAACAATATGTACATAACTTGGCAATGGTGTAAAGTTTTAATATTTGAATTTCTTGTATACCAAGAGTGTAAATGATTTATCAATTATTTGTTATACGAGATTTCAAAGAGAAAGATAATTTGAAATTATATTTATTATGTAAGTTAGTTACGAAATGAACCGAAATTTACTATCAAATGCGCGATATAATATTATGGATTCTTATATTAAATTTTTGTGTACTATCAAGTTATCAAATTTTTATTTTTTTTTGCTTTCACGATCGGACAAAATATTCATTGGAATACCTTCTTTTTGGTGTGCAGGCATAGAGTTTTTATGTTTATGTCTTTGTAATTTTAGTATTACAAATCTCTCGAAAAATTTTCTACATATTAAAGACCGGCATCTATTCTTCATCAAGCATCACTATTAAAATGGTAGCAGCCTTGCGATTTTGTCCTCAATAATATTGCAATAAATTCTGTATTACTGATCTCATTTCGAAGTGAATAAAAAAAAAATAACTATCCATAGCTAAATATTATTATGAAAAAACAGATTTTTTTTTTTTTATCCTCGAGATTTTTATCCTCAATATTTCCAGTCAAACTATTGTTAGCCTTGTATAAATAAGCAGGTAAACTTTTATTTTTATTCAATAAATAATTCACAATATCTGAGAGTGTAATGCCGGGTACTCATTAGCGAGCCGTAACTGTGACCGTTGCAGTTACAGTGACCAGTATGGACGCCAAATAATTAGTTCGCGAACCTAATGAATAATTATTTTGCATCTAGAGTTGGTGACAGTATCTGAAACGGTTACAGTTACGGCTCGCTAATGAGTACCCGGCTTAACATTTGAATATTTAATGTTGTTTAATAATATGATGTTTGTTATGAAAAATAGTATCTCGAAACCCTGTGATTTTTTGTTCACCTCCACAGGCTGTCATTGGCTGCAGTGTTAGCATTATTATTTTCATAAACATAACGGAAGAATAATGGTGGCATAACTCCAAATACTGATTTTGCAAAATATAAACTGTTTATTTAAGTGTTTTGATTATACAAAATTAGTTGATTTATCACAAGATGTGCAGACAAGACAGGAAAAGTCATGAGATATAAGTTATTTGGAATTGTGCCACTACTCTTTCTTACCTATTCGTAATATGTAAAGAGCAAGCCATTGTTGACAAATTCTTATTGTTTTGAGACACAAAAGATTTCAATATGATTAATAATGTATCTTTTCTTTGATTTTAAATACTAATGCTGCAATTACATTATGATCACGTCATGTACTGTCACATGCTGTCACGGCAACAAATTATGTCTATAGTTTCGTCATTCCGCAGAATATTTTGAATGGTCACTATCTCTATGAATTCAACTCTAATGTATTAGTATTTTGAATTATTATTTATTATTCATGCTAATTTCAATTAATTTTAACAGGTTCTATGTGTGCATACATTAAAATTACTGGCGATATTGCATCCATAGATAATATTTTGAACAGAACCCAGCCTGCAGACACTAGATAATAGATAATAATTTAATAGAAAATCCACAGAGAAAACACTAAAAACAAAGAACCTGCAGATTTTGACATGAGTCGAAAATGTGTAGGCATGTAGAAAATGATAAAAACCGTTAATTGAGTCATGCGGATGTTCGCGTGAGGTGACTTCATTGTTGTTATGGTGATTTTGGCAGATTTTGCTAACTGATAATGTTCATTTAAAGGTTCAAAATCTGCTACGGGATGGGAGCATCAGTCTGATAACATTTTAAATACCAAGAACAACGACATTACACAATTTTTTACCGTAGCGGCAGCTTACTGTGACAGCACATAACATGTTCATAATGTATTTGAATCTTAATACTCTTTGTATTAATCATGTAAGTACTATATTATCAGCTTGTATAAACACTATGGCACTTCAGTAAATAAATAGTAAACGGAACAAATGAGAACACTCATGAATAGTCTAAAATTACTTTCAATAACTGACTGTGGATGTTCCTGATTGTAACTATTTTTCCAGGACATAAGGGCCACATGGCGTTTGTGCAGAGAGTTAACAACGAAGGAGAGGGAGATCCATTTTACGAGACCGTCGGTTTGGTCACCCTGGAGGATGTCATTGAAGAGCTGATACAAGCTGAGATCATGGACGAAACTGATGTATTTAGTGAGTACATGACTTGACTCTTTTTTTTTGTTATCTATCCAAATTAATGTATTCGCAGCTTCTGGATATCAGGATAATCAATGTTACATAGTTATGTGATTTTACGAATTTACTGTTTAATTTACTTTTACTTTGAAGTAACTTTGGTAAAAAAAAAAAAAACTAAAGCAGGTATGGCCGACAGTTTGATGGCAAAGTTTTCTTGATCACAGCTATATCATTATTTTACAATCTCTAAACAATGTACGTATCTAATAGATTCAGAATTAACATAAATTGAGCGTTTCGAATTTAAAACTACTTTGAAAAATGAGACAAAATTACAGTAAGACATACTGTTGAAAAACTATTTTAATTAGATCTTTGTTCATTTATTTGCTTGCGACTATAATTATTGATAACACATTAAATTAAACATCCTGGCGTTTCAATACTAAAAAAAATCATAAAAATACACACTGGGGGAAAATTATATAAAGGCGTATGTTTTTTTTTTCTCACAACTTGCCCATTTTAAAATACATACCCTCTGATAAAACTACATTTAAGTGCAATGATTGCTCATCTAAATATATGTAAACAACTAATATAAAATGAGATTTACAATGTTTCTTCATTTAAATGCATGCGGCTGAGTTATGTCAAATGACAAAAATTGATATTATTTACTACTGTCGAACAAGATCGTCTTCTCAACGTGTTAAAACTGTGAACTAATAAGCCCTCCTGTTTTTAACCGCACTTCGACTTTAACGACTTCCGGTCATCGACGAGTTGTCCATGTGTTAAAACTGTGAACTAACAAGCCCCTCCTATTTAGTTAATCGCACTTTGACTACAGCGACTTCCGGTTATTGCCTACATCTTCTTGTCGGACAGTAGTGAAAAACTACATAAATGCGATGTTCGCTCATTTAAATGCTCACATCTCACTGCTTTTAAAAGATATAAAATAACACATTGGTATACAATCATACCAATCCATTCCTCGCTAAATTTTTATACGAATGTGATAGGTAGCTTGTGACCATATTTCTGTGCAAAAAGTTGATCAGAACAACAAACAAGTTATCCACTCCTGTTCTACGGTGATGTTAAATTATCAACACCATCTTCATTCTGTGACACTTTTTTTATAGCTGACAACAAATCAAAACGTCGCCGCATGCGCCCACCAAATAAACTTCAGGACTTGGGAGTTTTCGCCGAGAGGAGAGAAAACCAGAGGATAAGAATTTCACCGCAGTTGACTCTGGCCACCTTCCAATACCTGAGCACGGGTATATGAATTTTTATATTCCTCTTATAAATGAAATCACATTCCTACCATGAAGGAATTTTTACTACTTCTAAAACGTTGACTCATCTCTAGTAGAAACTAATCTGGATCTGGGCTACCTCCGGAAAACGTCTGCCGCAGTTCTCTTTTGTAGTTTTATTTTTGAACCGGACTGCGTATTTTCAATTTTCTACTGAATTAGTATTGCTTAAATATTATCCTCCTTACCGTGATTTCACAGTATGCCCTCTCTGGGAAGAAAATATATTTTTATAATTTAGTTTTTCTTTACAGCTGTGGATGCATTTAAGCCTGATGTGGTGTCGGAAACGATCCTCAGAAGAATGCTGAAGCAGGATATTATCCATCACATCAAGTTCAGAAGTAAAGAACGGCAAAAAACTGAACCGACCACACTAATTTACGAACAGGGAAAACCGGTAAGTTGAAAATAATGTTAAATTTAACAACCAAAATCATACCTGTCACTCAGACTATTATGATTTTTATGAAGTGATTTACAAATTTCTCTTTTTTTCCAGGTGGACTACTTTGTATTGATTCTTGAAGGTCGTGTGGAAGTGACAGTCGGCAAAGAGAAGCTGATCTTCGAAAGTGGACCCTTCACCTATTTCGGCTCACAGGCGCTCATGCAGAACGTCACTATTGGTATGTATAATGACTTTTCCTCATTTTATTGAACTAAGACTACAATTTACAGATGGTATTGGTTAGTTTTTAAAAATCAATTAAACCCTGCCTAAGCCAAACCATAATATTTTTGGTATATTTTGGGCGATACAATAAAATTGTGCACACTTTTTCATTCACACTTATTTGTTTTCGCTGGATTAAGAATACATATTACACATATTGTTGGTTCATTTTTTTTAATCATTAAGCCGTGCCTAACCAATCTATAATGGATGAAAAATATTATTCTATCTATAAAATATCCAAAGTTATGTATGATTTAATTACATAATTTTAGATAGGTACTTTATAGATATATGAGTATTTTTTGACTATTATCTATTATTGCTTGGTCTTCACAGAGTTTAATTGAATTTAAGAAACCAACCAACAGTATCTGTAAATTGTAGTCTTATTTCAATGAAAACAGACACGTATGACTGACAAGTTTAATGTGTACTGTTTTTGGCGGATCTTAACAGCCTACCTCCACCCTTCGCCAGTGGCGTGCAGTGACTTTTGTTTGTAGGTATGCTGTGATCATATTTTCACGGAGTTTTGTAACTAACTGAACTTTGTCGGGCGACTGATTGTAGTAATATGGTGTATATATTATTGCAGAGTAGTAGCTCTTCAATATTCTACATAATATAAATATATTAAAGAACCTTTAATAGAAATATACCTATAAGTAGGCTAACCATACGTCCCTGTTTCACACATTTGTCCCGGTGTCCCGGCTGCTATTCCTCGTATGAATGATCGGCAATAATAAATTTTCACGATTGGCCGTAGACAGTAGACGCATTACTAACGACACTTCAAATAGAAAAGAAGTAGGACTAGAGCCTGTTGTTGTTAGATACTTTTTACCATTGGAAGGTGTCCACGTAAAACTGCTGGATTCTGAGTCTGTTCACGGCGAGACGTCGGAAATATTGACTGAAAATATAATTTCGGCATTGCGTCGTCATGAGATTGATGAAAAGATAGTTGCATTTTGTGGTGACAATATTGTTACACGAATTTTGGACGCGTACATAGAAGAAGGCAAAATAACGTTTACAGCCAACTCAAACAAGAGCTTGATGTTAGGCATTGGATGTAGTACTAAAAAAGTTCATTCCAGCCAGAAGTACGACTGTTACAATAAATAAATAAATTTCAATTTCTGCTTCAGCATAATTCTTCTTTTGTACATACTTTTAATAATAAAACAATTTTAGTGGTTAAATTTGTTTCTTTGACGTATCTCCCGTTCATGTCCCTGTTTAGAGTTTCATAATTATGATAAGCCTACCTATAAGGTAAATTTTACTACACAATTGCAAATAATGCATAATGTTATTACTTCTGGGGATGGACCGCACATCACCATGATGATGAGTTTTATGTCACTGTGTGTTCTTTGCTTCTCTTGATCCATCTTTTGGAATCCATTCCTCAATCTACAGGTCTCTTCGTCACCTTTGACAATGAATTTATGTTCCCCATTTTTTTTATAGCTGAATCACCTGTTGTGCCCCCATCGGCGTTGGGCTCTCTCCAATCAATCAACATGGACGCCATGATCAGATACTCCTTCATACCTGACTACTCCGTTAGGGCTATAACGGAAGTATTTTATGTCACTATCAAAAGGTATATAATTTTGTGTCCGGCAATTTGTACGTATGCAGTTCGCCGTATCACACTTCACCGTGAAATGTTGTATCGGAAATATATGGTCGTATATTAAAGACCGTACAATCTCTTTGGGTCGTATAGTGCCTACTGATTTTTTCTTTTTTCTTTTATAGTGTTAACTGTCAATTCATGGTGGAGCTGCAATGTATTATTTTGATTAATTATTTGTTAAATTATATAAAACACAACTTTATAGTACTTATTCCACTTTTTAAATTAAATTTTGGAATAAGTAATAAAACACGGTTCTCGTCGGTTTACAGGAAGCCAGCGGCAATCAAATTTTGAAAATAGCCGATATACTGAATTATTTGTTAGGTTTTCATTCTTGAATTCATGAATTTTGCCAAAATCAGCCATGAAAAGTGGTGCTGTTGCCGCCTGGCTTCCTGTAAACCAACTTGTACCAGAAACACTTAACAAAATATGTAATATAAACTACCGAAATACAAGGGAAAGACTGCAGAAAATTGGTATGTAATTAAATTAGAAATACAGAACAAGGCATAATTTTTTCATCTCTTTCCGATAGAAAGCTCACGGCGAACTGTGCTGTGCTATGGTGAAATGTAATAAAATAAATAGCTTTTATAATTTTGTCAAAATGTAACTTGGGTTAGGAAGTTGTTTGTTTTTTACAATTGAAATTAATAATATTATAATCTATTCTGTATGCCAGATATTTTTAGATAATCAAGTTGACCTGTGTCATATTTAATTCCACAGTCTGATTATGTATTACTAATTTCACATTTGTGCCAGATAAACCGTGGCTTCCACTTCTTTTACATTAAATTTATTAATGTTGTACATTTGATAACCTCAGATAATATAGATATATACAATGTGTGTAATGATGTATTCTACTGATATATTGTAAATGATCGTTGCATTGACTGTTATGATTTTTTATAGATCTCTCTACTTGGCTGCAAAGAGAGCGACATTAATGGAGAGGTGTGCACCTGGCAGTCGGAATAAAGCAAGCGATGATGCAGGAGAACAATTTGACGATGAAGTTGAAAAGGTAATAATATTTTAATATCATTTGCTCTAACGTCTGTTCTTAGTGGAAAACAATTATTAGCATGTCTCCTTTTTGCTTTTTTTATTTTTCATTACTTTATTACCAATGTAATTTTGAAGAAAATCTTCTTGTAGTAACCCATTGGAGACAATCGGCGCCAATTTGACGCCGCTATTCACCAAGTGATTATGTACAATCGGCATCAATTTGGCGCCACTTGTCTCTGATAAAAATGTTTTATTTTTAGATATTTTTTTAATTTTACATGTTTATTTAAAAAGAGAAGTACATATTTCAATACCTACACAAGTTTAAAGAAGAGATTGAGATTAAATATAATAAAAAAGTTGTGACAATTTTAGTAAACTGCTGTCAAATTTAATACAAAATTTAATCTGATTGTTGGTTCACTTTTTTCTGTTTTTAAGTCTGTCTTCAATGGGATAAGATGGAGCTGAAATATATTATGAAAGTGAATTAATTCATGTAGTTTTCCATCATGTCTATGGTTATTAACATTCAGCTTCCCTTGACCTGTAAAATAATAGTAGTAAACCATTGGTTGATTGTAAAATCAGATCAGCCGCCATTTTTTAAATATCAATCGACCAACTTTAAACATGGTTTTCAAATTATTTCTATCTAAGTATTTACAGTCCTAAATATGCTCGCCTGTTTTTTGTGATTGTCTCGAAGTGGCTGTTCATCGTGGACTTTGAAACCAATCACGTTTCACATTTAATTTTTAATTATTGTATCTTTCCAGCTTCTCCATTCTCTTGAAGAAGAAGGAAGTCCACTTCCTACGAGATCGCCATCACATCATATGAATTCACATCATGTAAGTTTAATACCAGTATCTACAACTTAATCTCATTTAGAAAATTGTATCCCATATGAGTATGTACATAGTTCAATAATGTCCAGAATATTATCTGCCTTGATTATGCCATTTAATAATTAATGCCCAGGCACGCACACAAAGGGAAGAGGTTTCGGGTCCGGACCCTCCCCAGGAATGAAAAATTACCAATATACTGTGTTATGTATTTGGAGATAAAATGACGTATTTTAAAAAATATGTAAAGATTATCATTCAATTAAATAATTAAAATTTGAAAAAAACAGTTAAATTTTTTATTTAGATTCATTTTCAACTGAGGAAATTTTGAATAAAGCGCCGCTGATTGATGCATTACACCTATTTTAATTTCAATATTTTCTCAGGTGTCTCCTTTGGGCCCCAACGGCTCAGTCCACACGTCACGTCAACACTCGCCGTCAAAGACAATCACCCACAATGACAACCCGTCACATGGAGTGGACGCACACAGTGAAGACAGTGCCCTACTACCGCATAGCTAGTATAAGGATTCGGGTCCCCATTCCATCCAGCCGGATGTCAGGGGGCTCAAAGTTGAAGATGACACCAAGAGGAACTGCGAACCGGGGACGGGTTCGCACAGCGATGACAGTTTGAGTAAAGAAATCGATGTGAACGGAGTTGTTACGATACAGGACACTGTACAGATTCATGAGAATAAGGCGCAGAACTAAAACAGGGCCTTAATTTAGCTCGTATCGTTGTAATAAGACATTTTTTATTGGCGAGACAGGGCTTTGTAGACTAATAATTATTGAAGCCAAATGAGACTTGTTGTGTTTGCAAACAAAATAAATATTATAACCAATGTATAGTTCAATAGGGAAATAATTTCTAAACCTGGAAGCCAGAGTATCGTACGTCCAAAAAGATCACTTCTGGAAAACAAAATTAAGATTTTTTAATATGCCTCTTGATGTCTCTGGACTTTTGGCTTTTTGGTTTTTATATTTATGTGATGAATATATTCAAAGGCAAATTATTGCCTTTCAAAGATATGACACTCCTGTACATAACTCATTTACTGGAAAATATTACATTCGACACACTGTTGCTGATGTACAATTATTTAAAATAGCCATCATGAAAATGCAATATAATGAAATGTTAAGTAATATCTCACCACAAAGAGTTACATAGTTTTCATTGTAACTATAAAAGCAATACTTGTGCGTTTGTAATAAATCTGTCATGTTCAAATTAGTAGTTACTAATTAAAAAATGTATACATAGTGTATATCATCGATACATATATATTTTTTTACGACTGATCTTATTGCCGTCAGCATTTTAATTATGAAACTGTCTCTCGATCAAAAACTGTCTTGTCATTCAAAAACTTACTTCCAATTTTTAAAACTGTCCTTTATCGGACAGCGTGTAGTTTGTTAGTATGACCAGTGCGAGCCTCGATTATGTAGATTTATAAGATATAAAGGAGTCATTTATTATGTTGTGTCTATCGGTGCGTGATAACTTCTTTGTCTGACACTTTAATTCAATGGTGATAATTATGAAACTGTTGCATTCTTGCATATTACATATTGATGGACGTTCTTAGGATCCATCGTTAAAGATCAAAATGTAATTTAATATTGTGTCGTACATATTTCCGGAAGTATTTTTTTCTGATGCTTACTGAAGGGAGATTTTTCTATGTTATTATTTAAATTTAAATGCTAATTTATATAATAGTTGCGTAGGTTTTTTATAAGTCTTTTTACAAAAAAAAAGTAAGACACTGTTAACTTTAAAATTTATGCAAGTTAATTTTAATCAGTGTCTAGTAGTATTAAACTTACTCACTAATTAAAGACATATAGAAAAAATAGAATTTAGTTTAAATTTTTTATCTAATATTTCGAAAAATTTTAATATTTGGAAATGCACGATTTCGTTAATTATTATTGCACTCTGTGCTTAAATTTCTCATTGTAATAGATGACATATTATGATGGTACTTACTGCCAAAAGCTTTTTTCTCATTAAAATATTTCACATTGTCCAATTCAGCCCTATTGTACTTATATAAATCTTATCCTCTATAGTCTATCTATACATATACTGCTTATTGTCAAATTTCTAAATCAAAAATTTCCATAATCTTGCTTAAAATATATTACCTACTGACATCTGGTAGAAAACTGCAAAAACTGAATAAAGATGAATAATTAATGCATTCTGCCAGTTGACTGGTGCAAAAATGATTTAAAGGATATAATGTTCTTGAGAATTAAATATGTACATATTCAATCTCCTAATAAAATCTGTATTATTTTTGTGTACATAGTTCTTCATATTATTAATATCAGTATATTGTGAAATGAGGTGCTTGACGGAAGTTGAAAAAAAAATATGCCTGTGTTTATACTTACATGCTTTTTTTGATAAAAAAAAATTATCCGTGTTGCATGAAACAGCAGGTATAAAATACCGTTTATTTATTTTTCTCACAACACTGCTATTGTATTTCACAATGATATAATACAATATTGTCATTCTTGGCAATCAACTGAAACATTCATGCTCATACGCTCCATACCTAGTACATATTATTATATTATTAGTCTAAAATTTGTAAATCCCGTGTTGATCAAAATAAATATTTTATAGAAAACGCTAATACAGTATAACCTCGTTTTTACGTGCCCGGAATTCACGTTTTCCCGGCAATTGCGTGTAATTTTTTCAGTCCCGATGTATTTCAGTACATTTAATACCCGCATTTACGTTTTTCTTTCCCGCGATTTACGTCGGAAATATTCAAAATCTGTGAGTTACGCGCGCTTGACACTGATTGGGTCGTGACATTCGAACTGCGTAAGGTGAGAATTACATAACAAAAATGCAACAAACTAATATACATGATTTTTTTAATAAAAAATAAAAAAAAATTCAATAAAAATTTTAATTGAATGTTGTTTTTTAATAAAACGTTATTTTTTAGAAACATAAAATTTAAATGTTCTTTTTTTCAATAACCCCCCTTTTACATTTTCCCTCCAATAATGTTTTTTTTTCTTCAGTTCCTTAAAAAAACGTAAAATAGGGGTTATACTGTATTATCAAATATCTACCTCTGTGTAAGATACTTGCACCCATAACAAGTCTAATCATTTCAAAAATCTATCCATAAAATTCTTGTAATTCATGTCCTTATAATGGAATCAAACTTGCAAATAATCTCATTAAGTAATTACAAGGTATCGTGACCATTTTGTGAAGTTTGAATTTTTTTTTAAAGTGTTGGATTTACAATGTTTAAATATGAAGTATTTTTATTAAAGTCAGGCATATTTTTTTTAATGTATTTTATCCTATTGATAGATTTTGTCAATACATATGTTTCGATCCAGATTATAAATCTGTGTATTTATACAATGTGTAACTTCCATAAATGTTTGATATTATTAAAATATTTACAAAGATTTCGGTTAAAATACTTAATTTTTTCGTAATAATAATGAATGATTCAACATTAAAAATATATTATATTGTGCAATTACATTTACTATCTCCTGTAAATACCTATTCATTGTTTGCCTATTATATGAGAAATATTCAAAATAAATTGCGTGTCCAGTAGCATGGTGTTTAGTAAAGGTGAATTTTTAAAATAAAAACTATTTTACATACTTATAAATAAATATTAACGTAATAGTTTCCAATTTGACAGTGCCTATTTGTAATAAATAATAGATATAAAAATAATGTGTATTATAAAATTAATAGTTAGATGAAGTTGTCTGCAAATGATGTATATCTCATTAAATCGATTGGATTTGGTGAATTCTGCAAACTGTTGCGTATCCATTATGACATACGCCATTTTAGCACTCAACCAGATAATATGTAATAGCAAAATATAAATATGTCATTGTGGATATTGTTCGGCTAAACTTATGTATATTATGTATGTTTTTATATATATAATATACTTATTATGTATTTTCTACATAGTTTTTAATTATTTTTTTCTCACCGTTAATTGTTTTTTTAAGCATTCAATTTTTTTTAAAGATATTTTGAAACAAACATCATTACATTATTTGAAACAAACCAGAATGTTTGGGATAATATCATTAATGAAGCGACGATTGGTTTTCAAAAAAGACTGCTTTAGGAGTAACTGCATTTTCTGGGTCTGATAAGTAAAATTCAGTTTTAAAAATATAGAGTTATTGTGATAGTTGTTGCTTTTTCAGAACAGGGTGTATTTACTGTATTGAAATTGTGTTTTCTTTTTTTACTGTCGGCTTTTTTCTGTATTACTCGATGTCATTTATTTAATGTAGTTATTTTGTATGTTATTGCTTTTACCAAAGTCTCATGAATTTAGTTTATTTAATTCAAGTCAAAATTTTTTGTATGTTTGTTACGTTATAATTATTAAAATGTTATTAAAACAAAATTACTTTAGATAGTTTATATCGTAAAGGTTAATTTCATTGTCTGTTAAAATTCTCTAAATCTACAAGATTTTATATAAAATTCAGCTCATAACAGCCAACCTATTTGAATAATAAATATTTCTTGTCTTAAAAGGAATATTGATGTTCCACTAATAATATTTATTTTTTCAAAATGAACAACAATAATAAAGCAACACTGATATTTAACTTGAGACAAACGAATTAAGATCTATGTGTAATTAAGTCGTTAATCAATTTTAAATCTCCCTTGAGTTGTTTAAATAATAACCTAACTTTAAAATCAGCACAGATGTTGGGAATGCAACACTTACATTGTCTTACTCGCACTTGCGAAAAAGGTGTAATAAGTGACTGACCATTATCGAATATCCCACTTCTGACACCACTTTTTTAACACTGAATTTCATGAACATTCATGGTTTACTGTAATACCATCAGTCATGTCTAGTAGTTTAGTGGAATTTTACAGTCGTATGTAAATAAATCCTGTAGACTTAATAATAAATTAGGAAACCTTAGCATTTGCAATGTATTTTTAGTGTTAACTTATTTTTCCATATATAATTATTATAGTTTAAACACAAATGATTATAAAAACTAATTGTTAGTTCTTAAATAAAACAAAAAAATCTGAAACCTATTTAATTTTTTCATTTATACGTAGATTATTACTATTAATTACGCTCATGAATTTGGAAACCCACAAAAAATACATGTTAGAATTATATAATAATTTCTTAAATGAGTCCCGTTTGGGATTCACACCTCGTTATATTCTTAAAGCATTACATATTAGTTAATTATGTTGGCAAAGCAAAATAGTATTATTTTTTATTTAGTTGAAAAGTAGACCATTCTAATGGACCATACCATAAATGTGTTTTTTTTTGTTGTCAATCAAATGTTTCCTGTGTCTTATATTAACAGTTTATTATATTCCTCATACATCAACCTAATGATTTGCCACTACATTATTTCTCGCTAATACTAAATGAAACCAATTTTATTAAAACAGTATTCTGAATTTTTTTTTTTTAAAACTTTATGCTTTTGATATCATTTTAAATTGATACAGCATTAAAAATAAAAGCATTGCCTTGATCTACTATATTAAAAAAATATTCACCTATATGTGTATGTTTTTCTTATTATTCAATGATTTAGAAAGTATTTTCTCAGTTGAAAGTAACACACAACCTTGTAAAAGTGAACCTGTGACATGTCTAAACTTTAATTTATCACAATTTTCCTTATATGCTGATAATATTATATATAATAATTATTTCCAACAAAATTTGACATTTCTTAATATGAAACTTAAATTTAAATAAAAGCCAAGAGTAGTGCTTTGTGATCTTGCCATACTGTGTACTACTCAACTGACTGAAGGAATTAATATGCCATGTTTGAATATTTAAAAAATGATTTCAACATAATTCATAATTCTAAATTTGGTTCATTATTCGTACCTTCCTACAGAGTTTTTTTTTATCAATACTTAATTGCAAATTGATTAAAGGAAATTTACAATTTAAGATATATAATATAATTAATATTTGTTTAAAATCTATGTACTTACGCGTCTTTTTGCCATCTGCCTGTAAAATATGGCAAAACTATTATGTTGATTTCTTGTATTAACCTTTATTAACTGTTTTTTCTTGTATTTATACTGTTTAAGTGAACTAGATTTCTCTGTTACAATGCTGTGACTTATTAATACATATGATATGTACATTTTTCTAGAGCTGTGTTACAAAAATAATAAATGATATGTTTACAAAAGTATTTAGGTATGTACATTAATGATTACCTTCTGTTTTTCTTCTTTTTTTTTTACACATTTTTGTAGATAAACTTATTATACTGTTTTGTTATATACATAAATAAAAATATTTTAAATTTACTGTTTTATTGATTGTTTTTCACCTATTATGAAACATATCAACGTAGAGACATAACATTGAGCATATCCATTACTTGTCTACAAAGTCGAAGCCTAGATGTTAAAAAAATGAATCATAATATTTGAGGCTTTCGAGATGTCGCTGTATCGGCGTAACATGAATATATTCTTGGGTGATCACGTTACCGATGAGGTTTTAAGACAAGCCAAGAACAAGCTATTGTTAAGCGCAGAACAGCTGCATACTTTGGCTAATGAGTCCGCAATGAAATTTGTGATTTCTAATGCAGAGAAAAGTAGAAGTCAGCAGAAGCGTATCTAGAAGAAGATTTTCTTGATCCGCTTACATTTATAATTGATTAAAATAATTGTAACTACTCTACAATTAATATGTCATTACTGCGATATCAGAATGCAATATGTAGTATAAAGAACAATGGGCGGTCAGGGACAAAGATATGTGTGTGAAAGTGCGTGGGTTTGTGAATTTTGTCAGGTCGCTCGTCCCACGTTTGCCGCCATAACCATAACGAGTAAATCTATTTTTCTATAACCAATGTGGTGCACTGAAATTTTTACTGAGCTTCCTTGGCCAAAATTAGGATCAACCCATATATTTTCAGTTTTTTGTTCATGAATTAAAATTCATGAGATATGAACATTCACAGTTTTCGTACTTCATTTTATATCCCGGAACAACAAAATTTTTTGGTTTTGATATCAGAAATATCTCAATTCAAACCTAAAAAGATAATTTATAGGCTTGGATTGACTTTTTCGAGAAATGCTCATTTTCATAATAATGTACCTATATTTAATTTCACAATAGAGACGGAGTGGGGTATCTTTCCGGAAACGTGGAAGATGTCAAAGATTACTCCAATTCATAAGTCATAATAGAGTGGTACCTACAGAGTCATCAGTACATAACTACAGGCCGGTAGCTAGTATCTTAGTACCATTAAAAGTTCTTGACATGATCATTCACAGCCTGATTTCTCCAGAACTTGAGTCATTAACAACGAATGAACAACATGGATTTAGAGCAGGTCGATAACACCAAGCGAATCTGGGTAGTAATGTAAATTTGAGAACACAAAATATTCTTATAAAATTTTATTGAACACTTGTTACAAAATAATACTATTATTAAAGTACTCTATGATATTCAATATGTGTAATAGTTGCTCATGTATTACTTGTCATGGTTATACTTATCTCTAATCTGCCTGATTACTTATGATAAGTTTAGTGTCTCTATGGCCATACAACACTCTCTATCCACGGAATATATACAGAAACTCTTGTGTAGATTCCAGGGATTCCCGGATTGGCACATCCTTTCCCCATCGACACAATTCCAATGATGGTGTATGTGCAGAATACATTGTCGTTCTGAATTTGCAGAGGACCTCCTGAATCACCCTGGAACAAATGAAAAAAAAATAATAACTGAAATAATAATATATAAATCAAACTATTATTATAAAGTCAGTTCAAGATGTCGTCACGTTTGTGTCAGGTTATTGAGTTACTAGTTACCTAGTTATTGATTGGTTTACCTGACAAGAGTCCTTGATTTCTATTCTGCTTCCATAACATATCTGTGTATTATTATCAATACCTTTTGAAGATTTCAGTGTTGAAGGATAAGCTTTGTTGCATTCTTTATGGGAAAATTTTTCCAAGGTCACCTAAAATAAGGTAATTTATCGATAAGTCCTGACAAATACATTTGGTAGAAAATTAATAATAAATGAAAAAAGTATGTAACAGCCTTAATTAACACTACCTGTTAATATTGATATATTTTTTGCAAAGTTATATATTTGAATATTATTTCTTATAACCAAAATACTGAGCGTTGTAAGGTCATAATGCTACTCGGTGACATAAATTAATTAATAAAAATTAAAATAGATAAACATTCACAAACCTCTTGAAGAATATTACTTTGATTTCCTCTGTTTGTTGTGACACCCCAGCCGGTCACGACAGCTGTTTCAACATTTGCAGGTCCAATATGAAGACATGCCGGTATTATAGATGGACCAAATGTTGCACTAGTGACAGAAAATTCATATTTGAGTAATCGAGAAAGGGTGTGAGAGAACAAAATATTTTTTGTATTCATTCATGAAATTTTTGGCATTTACAGGTTTGTTCCCGTTACAGATAATAAATTGGTTTTTGAACATTTTTATGACCAAAGCAAATTGCCACGTTTAATGCTAAGTAGCCACGCACGTTCTTGCTCGATGGTTTTATGCTCATTCGGACATGTCTCAATGTGTGTACCATCTCGCTCGATGCTTTTTTGTTCGATGCGAAAAAGATTCTAGGGCTGTAATTCTTGCTTGTTGTTTGACAGAAATTCGCTCGAGCATCTTTCAACGTTTTCCGCTTTGACTGAGCGTCTTGCGTCGAACTGCTCGAGTGTGTGGACGCAACGACGAGCATGCTTCCAAGTCAACATGTTCGATCGAGCAAGAACGTGCATGGGTACTCAGCAATAGCTTCCCAATTTTGGCCAAAACTAATAGCGGTTTTTGGTACGCGGATACTGCTCGGTTTAAAGACCCCCTTGCGAATTTACACTTTGATTGGTTTTAATGTTTAATTGATTTTTTACATTCAGATTGTGAAAAATGCATATTTTTTTTTAGATATTTGTACTTTTGATTTTTAGATACTGGCGCTTCAATAATAACCGCCACTACGCAAAGCATTATTGTCGAAGCAAGTCAAATCCAGAAGGATTTTGCATTTTTTTTATAATTCAATATAATCATACTCTCTGTCGAGCTGGAGCAATGCTAGATCATTGTATGTCTGTGGAAGGTCTCTGTCTGGATGCTCAACAATTCTGACGACATTAAATGTTTTGCTTTCGTCGATTGGGTCTTCCACGTTAGGTGAGCCAAGCCGCACAAACTTGACGTCAGTTCTGAAAGAATTTTGTCTTTATTAAAATAATTATTTTACAAATGATCACCCCAGTTCTAACTTATTGTTATAAGTTATACAGTACACTCTCAGTAATCCGCCGCTCGATTATCCGACAATTACTATAATCCGCCGATATTTTTACTAGTTGTAAGCACAAAATCAAGCTCTATAATTCACTGGTATTGGATTGTCAAATTCAGTAGTCCGCCGCGTACAAGTATTCAACGCAGATGAGATGGGTTTATTTTGGAAACTTCTCCTTCATAAACGTACGTTCATCACGAAGAAAGTAATGTACCGGGGAGGAAAGTGCCCAAGAACCGCATCACAATAAATTATGTCGTGCTGACCACACAAACTGAAGCTTTTGGTCATAGGGAAAGCCAGGAATCCTAAGCCATTCAAGAATATCTGCCGCACTGAACAACTGGTTGTGTCAAGTGATTTACTGTTTAATATTTAGTTAATAAACTTAGTTTATAAATATGTATAATTTAGTAAATAAGTAGGTACTTGATTTTGATTATAAATAAAACTGTAATTTGCTAGTATAAATTTCTCAAAAAAACTAATTTTACGAAATACTTACCTGTTTTAATTTTTAACATATTTTGTATGTATGCACTATAATCCGCCGCATTCATTAATTGGACACTTGTCTGGTTTTTGAAGTGGTGGATTACTGAGAGAGTACTGTAAGTGCAATTTATTATTTTTCAGTTAAGTCGAGTTTGAAGATTGAATGCTAAAATATGCAATGTTAATATATATCAGTGGTTTAAAAACTTTATGTTACCACGCCTCCCTTTTAAAAAAATATAAACTTGGCGCCTCCCCCCCCCCCCTTTTTTATTTTATTAATTAATACAGATACCTTTTTAAATAGCCAAAAATGTAGTAATACAAAAATGAAAAAAAAACTTATTTATAAAAATAAACAAGGTTTTACTAGTTATATATTATATTCATTTTTAAATTTATTTATTTTTCATGCGATTTATGTGCTTGTTTATTTACACAAAGTGCTCTTTTTCTACTAAACGGGATCGATATTATTTCATTGGACCTAATGCAGAAAATCTAGCTAATGTAGCAGTACTTTATTGACAACTTGCATTGCTTTTCTTGACAAAGTATTATATTATTCTTCACTTCGATTTAACCAAAATTGAACTAGGGTTTTTGTCTCAGTGAAATATCGCATGATAATATATAATAAACTGGAGTGCTAAATAATGTTCCGAATTTATTAACAATCTAATTTTATGTGTATTTTATAAAAATAAGTATGTTCGATTTTTTTGTTAAACGGCCTAACTAGCTCTAATGGTCAAATATTTTTTTCCACGAGACGTAGCGATAATTTAGGGATTTCATGAACCAGAACGGCGCTCCGGTCATTTCGAGCCCTGGTTTATTTATCTTGCAACTAGCATTTTTGACTTGTCTTACTGTTGGTCTATGGTTGTGATATTATGCCAGGTACTCATTAGCGAGTCGTAACTGTTACCGTTGCAGATACAGTAACCAGCATAGATGCCGAATAATTAGTTCGCGATCCTAATAAATAATTATTTCGCATCTAGAGTTCGTTTCAGTATCTGGAACGGTTACAGTAAGTTACAGCTCGCTAATGAGTACCCTGCTTACAGACACTCACAACTGATAATATTTATAATTCTTAATTACATTATTTAAATATGTCATTTATTTCGGGTCAACACTTTTTTGACACATCAAACGTTTTTTCCGCCAAATCTGTCCATTCAAACTGTATTTTTATATACACCCATTTTGATAAGTTGGATTTCAAAATTGAGTATGTTAATTGAGTAAGTATGTATAAAATATTACTCGGCCCTTCTGCTGTACAGGCAATGGGCTGCCGTCAACACCCATTTTTCACTGACGAGAGTACCTCCACACTGCCATAAGGCTGTCGCCAGTTCTCCGTATCCAAGGAGTGCCTAAAAGAATATCACGAACTTTACTATTTTGTATACAATGATCAAAGATTGCATCTAAAGCCGGGTACTCATTAGCGAGCCGTAACTGTAACCGTTCCAGATACTGTAGCCAACTCTAGGTGCGAAATAATTATTTGTTACTGTATCTGCAACCACGTCCTCTGGGAATGTCCAAGAATGTGCTCCGAGAGAAAAGAGATGCTTAAGTCGGTCCAACCAGCTGTTGGGCCCATCGGGCTGTCCGACCTAGTCTCCACAAAGACAGGGCTCGAAATGGACTGGAGCGCCGTTCCTGTTTTCACAAAATCGGTAAAATTATCGCTCCGTCTCGTCGAGAAAATAATTTTACCGTCTGAGCTAGATAGATAATAGAAAATCAAACACACTTATTTTTATGAAATATGCATAAAATTTGATAACTATGTAAATATCTTTAGAAAACTTTCGAGCGCTCCGGTTCGTAAACTTTTCCATTTCGAGCGCTGCACAAAGACCAATTATATCGTATTTTAAAAAATTGTGGCGTCTCATTGCGTACGTGAAGATCTCTTCACATAATTTTGTTTGTCCGTATTGTTTTAGCTTTGTTTTTCTGTATTTTATATATCATTAAATTCATTCTCCGTGCCTTTCTCTCCAACGACATTTTTTATTAAATTACGTCTTTCAGTAAACTCAGTCAAAGCTCACTTGAGAGCATGGCGATCTCAGTACTTGGGCATCTGCTCCTGAGACATTCCCTCGCGTAAAAAAACTGCTGATGCTTCACACCAAACGTAGGGCCTCGTGATACGCTTGATTAAGACCGAATATGGTGCGAGGCGGGTTGATTTGAAGGGGTCTATGTACATGTTGTATCTACAACGGTCATAGTTACGGCTCGCTAATGAGTAGGAACCCGGCATAATATGTATAATATTATATACTGTGATGTATTTTATTTGTCTGTAAACAATGACACAATATTAACACAATTTAATGGGTTTAATTGAATTTAAAAGCTAACAAACACTATCTACACATTATAGTCTTAGTTCAATGAAAACAAATACGTTTGACTGACAAAGTTAAGTGTGCACTGTGCACTATTAATTTATGTTAACAGCTTACCTCCACCATTCGCCACTGGTAAATAATATTATGTACTATTTACAAATTTCATTCTACAGTGGCACCATAGATATGTACGGCAAAAGCGATTTGCAGCTGTCTTGGTATTGGTTGCAAACATTGAAATTAAAATAGACATTGTAGCAAATTCACCAATACATCTGTGAACCATCCTTGGTGCCACTGTTATTAATAATTACATCATATACACATTTGGGAGCTGGGAGTTCCCAAAAATCTTCATTTCCAACCCTTACACGCCACGTAGACTAATGAATATAAGTATTATTACTGCTTACCATATGAGGAAATTCATTCGGGGTAGC
Organism: Rhyacophila brunnea; assembly: GCF_057557595.1. NCBI lineage: Eukaryota > Metazoa > Arthropoda > Insecta > Trichoptera > Rhyacophilidae > Rhyacophila > Rhyacophila brunnea. The sequence goes on along the minus strand of NW_028233068.1, from coordinate 12,151,529 downwards.
TATATCACCACCAATGATAATGTCTTCTATGCTATGGGCACACAGCTCCACCCTCCGTCTGACACCATCAGAACTGTCCGCGCATGTAAACATGATATTCGCCAGGTCGATGCAATCTATAATTTATTATGAATGACAAAGGTAATTGAATATTTTGTTTACTCTCAACAAAATAAAATACTTGGTATGTACTAAAAAAAGGTAGGTGGCCAATAGGACACCGAAAGAGTGTGTGACGAGTTCTAACCATCGGGTCCTTGCTCAGGATCTAACAATCATTTAAACAGGGCTCGAAAATGACCGGAGCGCCGTTCTGGGTTGTAAAATCGGCAACATTGTCATTCCGTCTCGTGGAAAAATAATATTAGCGTTTGAGCTAGAATGGCCACATAAAAAAAATCAAACACACTTATTTTTATAAAAGACACATAAAACTAGATAACTATGTTATTTTTTTCAGAAAATTAACGAGCGCTTCGGTTCCTAAAATTGTCCATTTCGAGTGCTGCCTTTAATAAAGAATGTGTTATTTTGATCGAGCTACAGGATTTAACCCGTGAATAACTATTATGGTACTTACCTAATCCATTGCACTAATTTTTTTGAAAATAGGCTTATTCTAGTTTTCAGTTTCCTGAATTTTCTATGTCCGGAGTTTGAGTCAAGAATTTTTTGTCCGCAATTTTCGTACCCATAATAATCACCGAACCTTTAAATTATGTTATGACAAACTCAGATAGGAAGGTCATCCGTTCGAATACCGATGGATGAGTATTGCCCATACGTTTTTTTCAACCAATTTGAGTAGGTAGGTGCTCTTAGTGGTGCCCGTGAAGTATTTCTACTCTTTGTAGTTTTTAACACTTATATCGTTTTCTCAAGTAGTAGTTCAAGACTTCCTGATTGATGACCTTACCTTTCTATAATAAGATAGGTATATACCTAATATTTTATAACGGGGGATTCCAACTAGTTTTTTTTTATCAAGGCACATTTTTATGATTACGGAGTGGCTGACACATTATTTAATTAAGTTCCAAAAACTATCGTCCTTTCAAATGTTTTCAATAAGTAATTAATTTTGTAAGTCCAGATCACAGAACATATTAATATGTTCCTAGGCTTGGTTCAACAGTCTGATTGAATATTGAGACATGAGTTGAATTCTTAATTGATTCATAGATATTAGTTATTTTTGCATTGTGAAAACACACCGGTTTTGAATTTCAATATTTACATCGTACAAAATTGTGACAATTTTTAAGTACTTACATAGGCATGGGCATGGCCCCCACAAGGGGGGGTCTGACAGGGCTCTAGCCTGGGGGCCCGGGCTCAGGAGGGGCCCGGCGTGGCGAATCGACCAGATAAGTGAGGTAAACACACATCACAAATTTGCTTTAATAGCAAAAAAAATTTGCCTACGGCGCTATTTTCCTTCGAAAGTGTTATTATTTAAAAATATGTGATTGTACAATACAATATTTATTTGGATATCGATACTCGACACCTCCATAATTCAAATGGATGTATTAAAACATATAAAAAGTCACTAAATTTACACATTAATTTTACCGCGTACACCGTTTGGAAAACGCCACTGTAGAGCGTCACACTACCTTTATCTTTAGTGACAGGTAGGGCGGCCCGTCAAAGATCCTAGCCTGGGGCCCGCTTCGGGATGTGGGGCCCATGGGTATGGGACAAACATTATCATGAAAAAATATTAATTTTCATTAGAAATCACAAGATTTTGACAGGGATAAAATCTTTTTGGTAATAAAAAGAAAATTTTACACTTTTGCTCACATAACTGAGACTAAAAACAAGTCTAGATTAACATATTCCGATTTAGGTATATAATAATCATGACCATTTATTCTTTCTGGTGATTTATGTGTACTGTATTTGAATGGTGTCGTTTGTTCGTGGAGTAGAGTGAATAGAGGGATACATTCCAGACACAAACCTTTTGTGATGAAACTCGCACACTTGTTTTGTTTATTGTAGGATGGAGTTACATGTTACTCGCGCGCCAAGTAACCTTGTATTTTTTGGTGTATTCGTTATATATTGTAATTTCATTGTTTAACTGTTGTTACCCCTGCGGCGATCGATTTGGCACTGTCTGATGAGATGCCCAGAAGGAATTAAAATGTTAGGAAGGTGGAGTGGGAATTAGAAGAAATTGGCTCAACTACTTACTTATACCTTGCCGAATATGAACTAATAGTTGCTACATATACTTAGTTGGTAGGTACTCCTAACCAGGGTTTCGAACCGGAACTTAACCGAAAACCGGAAAAACCTTTACTATTCTCAGAACGAAAACCGGAACTAAACTGAAAAAAAAATCGGTTTTTTCGGTTCGGTACATATTTAACCACGCGCGTTAACATGATCTTACTCCTCACTGTAGTTGTAGTTCAGTTGTCGTAGGCGCAACCATCTACAAACAAGACAAACAAACCGACTACAAACAAATAAAAACATTTAAAAATTAATCACTCAGAGTTGCACCGAAAACCGAAGAAACCGTTATTTTTTTCGGAGCGAAAACCGGAACCAAACCGATATAAAACTTTGTTTTTACTTGAACCGAAACGAAAAAAATAGCGATTCAAACATTTTTTTTTTTAAATCGTGTATCATTATTTTGAAACGGATGCAAGCAAATGTATCCTCTGTTGAGAACCCCTGTTCTACGATGTGTGTTAATATTAATCGTCTCAATATTTTAATTATTTACACAATATGCTTTTTTGATTGTCCATGTTGTCATACCATATAATATAATTAACCCATGCAGGATCTATCACCTGAATATTCTCACCATGATTTCAAGTGAGATGTCTGTATCGTAGTAGTGAAATAGTTTAGTAACCAACTAGAAAAATCTCTGATATCATCACACTGTAGACGTCACTAAGAAAAGTGCCGCCCCAAGCCTCCAGTAGCTCTTTCCAACTTTTTTGGTTTCAATCATTTCTCACTGTTTATGTGAATTCTTTCACTACATACTAAAAACTGTATTATTTTAATGGATAAACGCAATAAAAATCTGATCTATATTGTCCATTAAAATTAATATGTCAGCGCCGCAGGCAAAAACATCTCGTCTTAACAGAATATATTCTAAAAAATTGCATTTTTTAATATATTTCTTACTTTGCCACCCTTTAGGATTTGTCGCCCTTCAGCAACGCCAGACCTACCTACCCCCAGAGACATCACCGGTCCGTATCATCGAAAAAGAGCCAATTTTCTCATTAAAATATATGTCATTAAAATATATTATATCATTGACATATAACATAATATAAAGAAAAGTAAAGTTCGCAATGATGTGCATAATGGGTAAAATCAAATCCTTTCAACTAACTAAATTTAAAATGTAGTTTTTTAATTAATGCAATAGGTATATTGTATATGAAACCAGTTCATGGGTGCAGCGGTGCTCTTGGACTTAGAATGCCGTCCCATTTCAGTTTTAGTCTCAAATTGAATGCAAATTCATCAGGTAGGCACCTACCTATATATTTTGTTATTTAATTTCGGCTAGCTATATCAAACAGCAATTAATTCAACAAAAATCTTTAAAAAAAAATGACATACCTACATCATACATACTGAGGATATATGCAATAATTTACGATACTCACTCGCAGACAGGGGTATTTTTAGATACGCTGAATTCTGAGGCGCTGACAGGTTTGGAGGCTCCCTTGTGAAATTTTGCCTCTGCACTAAATCCCCATTACTTAAGTAATACAAACATTGGATAAGTTTCCAGGATTTGTTATACTTTTATTATTATTAACTATAAAATTTATATTCGTCCCTTTATAGTGTGCCATCCTTAAGCAACACATGACCTGCACTACCCAGTGGCCGTTATAGGTAAGTGGATTTTGAGATCCCACATAACAAAAATGACCTGTGCGTTATTAAGCCGCCATTAGATTTAAAATATAATATAATATTGAAACAGTAAAATTACTATGCTACTCAGACTTACAATCCCAAGCTTTCTGGCCTGTTTTTTCAACATTTAAAGCCTTTTCTGGAAGGGGTGGACATTCTTCTTCCCCAGCCGAAGACCTAAGTACTGGTACTGGTGCTGCAGATATCTCCTCCAAGGGTGGTAAACCATCTTCCAGTGGAAAGTCTATGACGCAACACACTATCGGCACGTGCTTCATGTATGCACAAATCTTAAAGGAAAAATTTAAACATGTCAATATATCAGCTATAAGAACACGCAATCTTACTATGGTTAGCAATGTATTTTAATAGCAGCTAAAACTTTTGTTAATATAACTCCCACTCTGAGGATACACATTTGCTCCGCTTAGGAAAGAAACATACTTTAAAAATCAAGATTTCAAAACACTTACTCTGTTACTAAAAAGGTTTCAAATTATTAGTATGTTTTGGGAAACCTTTTGCGAATGTTCGCGGAACCCCGATTGCGAATCACAGCTATAAAGTCCTGGGCCAGTGTTTCTCAACCGCCTGTCCGCAAATAGTATTGTGCAATGCATTTGGACGCCAAAAAATCACGGAACACCAGAAAATTTCTGCGGCCCACCGGTTGAGAAAAACTGGTCTAGGCCGTTACACGACAAAACTTCCAGCGTGACATAGGCTGCCGACCACTGGTAAGGTACGACAAGGTAACCTTACTATATTTTAATAAGGAATATCAAAATACCTGTGGGTCAGAACCATTTTCTAAATCAACAGCGGCTGCTGGACAATCCTCCAGTAACAAACAGCATCCATGTGCTTTAGCGATGTGATTGAAGCAAGGGTCACCTAAAAAGAGGACATACTAGTAATAATTGAGTTAATCATGGGATTCGGTGCGGAAAGTAATTTTTGACCACGACGCGTTTTTTGACGCGTTTAGCGTTTTATCGATAGATAGATTGTGCATCCCTAAATTATTCCAAGATATTTAAATATTTAATATACCTATTCAAATTCTTTTTTTAAAACATACGGTGAAAATTATAAATTTAACACGTTCACAGTTGACAACACGACATTTAAAAACAAGGAAATTGTATTAAACAGTGTAAAGAAGAAATAAATATATGTATGCAGTGCAATGACATTATTCACAAAAACAGTATGAAAAGTAAAGTAAAAGTACAAAAATTATAAACTGTAAAGCATGGAAGCACACCGAACGAGCTAAGTGGACCCTATTTTAAGAATTTATAAAACAACGCCCATCTATACTCATCCTCACGTAGGTGGAATATATCAACATCCGAAGTGACGATAGTGAGTTGAACAGAGTTATTGCCCTCCCAATTGGCAACACCAATGGCAGGTTAGTTCTGCTCTTTGGGAGGACAAACAACTAATGCTCCCTATTTCTAAGATAGTTATCACAACTCAATACCACCATATTTCCGAATAAAATCATTTCATTAGTCATGGAAATACGCTAATATTATCATACCATAAACATATTAATACTGTTTACTGCACCTACTTAAATATTACCTGTATTTTGTTGCGATCGCTGCATTGCCATGTACATTTTTTTAAGTATCCAAATCCAACATAAGTTGGTATATATATTATATATAGGTAGCAGTGGCGAAGGGTGGAGTTAGGCTATTAAGATCCGACATAAATAGTACAAACTAAACTTCTTAACAGCCTACCTCCACCCCTCGCCACTGATTTCAAGTTCAATTACTTTAAACGACTAATTAATTTTAAAGAGCATACCTCATCTCAAAAGTCACCGCACGCTACTAGTAAGTACATTTTATTTTAACTGTGTCTATTGCATTTTCTCGGCTTAACTATTTATTATTGGATACCTACTTTGTAGTTTTAGTTGTACTGTGTATTACGACATATTGGTGAATCGCTGTTATTTCGAAATAGTACTGTATTTTCTGATAAATAAATAAATAAACAAACTAACAAACAAACAAACAAACAAATAAATAAATATTAAAATAAAAAAAAATTACCTAATTGATTTATGTTTATCAGTATTATACTATACTGAATGAAACAGAAGTCTACTTCAAATCACAGTGAAGCCATAATCCAACAAGTATACCATAATCCAATACATATTATATTATTTTATATTATAATGAAGTCTGTATAATGAATTTATAAACCAGCAGCAAAGCGTATTTGCTAGGCTTTTTATTGTTGAACATCTCAAAAATGAAACAATTTAAAATGTGTGTTGAAAAATACAATAAAATACATTTTTCTAAAAATTTCCCTTACTATGTTTTAATTTAAACAGCCGCGAAGTTCTTTTTTGCCTAATGTATTATTTGGATGCAATCTTTTAAACTCAATTAACACAAAACTAATAAATCGTATTTACGACATGTTAAAAATGGGATGTTTTGCAAATGTAATGTTAATATTATGTATAAGTCGATCGGTAATCAAAAATATATGTATATTTTAAAATCTGTCTTACCTTCTTGTGGAAGATGGTGGGCAGCTATCGAAGGAATTACCGCCAAAAACACTATCAACAGCATAATTTCACCAGTTTCCTAATAAAACAATAATAAGTGTAATTGACAGATTATTTTCCATCGTATTTATGAAGTAAATGAGCTGTTTTAACTATAATACTTATTTAATTTAAAAAATCATCTAGCTTCAATATATTTACAATAAAGTTAAACGTTTTTACCATGTTACCAAATGTAGCTAACTAACACGTTCGAATTTCGATCTCACTCACTTATCAACTAATTTTATTATATCCTGCACACACGTAAATAGCTGTTACTGAGTTGACGTCATACCAATATTTAAGACAAGTTTTTCCCATACATAAATTGTGTTTTAATAATAAAAAAAAACAATTGATGAAGTACTTACTGACTTATCATTCTCTTACATGTAGCCATGACTAAAACCACTTTCGAACTAGGAAGCTACATATTCAATTTATATATTATTTTTGCTACTGGATTTGTTAAATATAGTAATTATAATTGTTGGCCAAACTTTGCACGAAATCGTCGGTAAACAATATAACATTTTAAAAATAGAATCTTCGCATTGTCCATAGAAGATGTAGAGTTTCTCAAACGTTTGTGCTGTGACTTTTAATTTCATATTATTACAGGGGTTTCAACCAAGGACTGAACAAAAACGATGCATAAGTGCGAGTGAGAAAGTATTCGGCACCCTTATAATCTCTGCGATACGCGCTAGAGTACGGTAAAAGGTTTACAGATGTGTGAGATGATTTGCTGTGGTGTCAAATCTTTGTTTGTTTCTTAACTAAGCGTCGATAACTTGCTAAAATTGATATTTTTTGTGTTAAACATAAAGTCAGTGGTAAATATTTTTAGTTATTAAGTAGAAAATATGGTTCTGTGTGTTGTATTAAAATGTGGTAGCCGTACTGATAAACAAGAAGATTGTATTACATTTCATAGTAAGTTGATACATGTTCGTGATAATTTATTTGTATATTATTATATATTTTAATATCAGTGACCTAGGGTTTCTTTAAAATAACTTCAATTATTATGGATATCTTTACCTAATGGTTGCATTTTGACCGCTTAAAAATACTGTATACCGTAAAAAAATAGAAAATTATATTTTAATTCTGAGCGTCTAGTGCGAGCACTAGCGAAATGGTCTATGGTCTCGAACATTTGTGTACGAATGCGTTCGCTCGCCCACAAACCAAACGCACGCCACGTAGCTTCATTTAGCAATACAATGGGTGGCGTCTAGATGTATCTATAGTCTAAAGTTTCAACACTACCACAGAAAAAAGCCGATACAAATAATATTATTGGTATAAATGACGCTTAATACCAAATATAAAAAAGTTAGATCTAGAAGATAATATGCGAACAATGGCTTTTTTCTAAAGTTTTACATAATGACTACCTACTTGCACGTATACAGGAACATAATCTTTATATAAACGAGAGAACAGATTAATAAGATAGAAAATGTGAAAGCCAGTTGCCATGGACGAAAGTTTTAAAGCAGGGTTTGGTTTATTTGTTTAGGACTTAAGTCATGAAACCAAGGTACACAAAGTGCACCAACTATCCCCAAATATTGAAAGCGCGTTTCTTGTACGTAAAAAAACTATACTTAATGCAATTTATGTGACAGACGTAACAAATGAAAATAACACGTGTTTAAATTTATCGCATATTTGTCCACACTCGAGATCCATAATATGTTCTACCATACCTGATACAGTAAGCTTAATTTTGTGTTCCCTGACCAGTGATGCCAACCGTACTATAATTATAGTACAATACTATAATTTTAATTTCGCGAAAAATGTAAAATACTATAGTTTTATGCCAAATATGCCAAAATACTATAATTTTAAAGGATTCAAGACGTAAAATGTTCCTGTACCATATATTTTTCAGAAATACTATAATTTTTACACCTTTGTACTATAATCAGCATAAAAAGATAGCAACACTGTCCCTGATACAAACATATTATTATTATTATAATTATTTACAAATACATCATTTTACGCCGTGGGTCCCAGGTTCGAATCCTGGCTCTGGCAAGTACACATATTGTTTTTCAATTTGTGGGTGTCAGGGTATGGACCTAATAGGTTAACACAATCGCTGCGTAACTTTTAATTACTTTTTAATTACCGTATTTAAATAACATGTTGATTGGATCGATCGGCCGCTTAACGGGGACACGGCAGCCGTGTCATCCGCGTCGAATGAGTTAAGCAAGTGGCTGACATCCATTTCTCGTAAAAAAAACAAAATCTGTCAATACAAACCTCTACTCTGTGGAGGCCCATAATATGATCCTATTAGAATCGGACATGGTCGAACGAAAGAAGAATTTTGAAATCACTCAGAAATACACATACTTATTAGAAAAAAGTCATAGAGAAAAAAGTTGGTTTGAGTAAAACTCGAACATACCTCTTTCACTTTCCGGGGAGTGCTCTATCCATCCGTGGTGGATGTGAATTATTTTATTATAACTTAAAATAGCAGTAATGTACAAATTAGTATATGTATACAACCTCCCCAAAAGTTCTGAAATTAAATTAAATTAAAATGATGTATAAATTAGCGATGCTGAAAATTTAAAAATAAAATTCGAAGACGTATATAAAACACAATATACCCAGCGTTGTTAAATGTTGGGAAATTCTGTGTTAACTACATAATTATATTTTACTGTGAAGTATGTGTTGTGTTCAGTTTTTTTTCAAATAGGTATAACTACATACATACTCACATCTTAATGCCATTATTCGGTACTAACTCTGGAAGTAAGAATTGACCATCATTAGTGGAAGTTAAATACAACATTATTATGACCCAGTGACGTCCCTGGATAAAGTTCCGCCCTTAAATAGACCAAGAATGCCTTTCCCTGTTATTTTTAGTGTCGAATTGTCTACAAATTTGTTAGGTACCTACTAATACAAAAACTACCTTACCCTATAAAAATCCATACAATTAATGGGTGAATTCCTCATCAGAAACCTTAAAATAGTTAGAAGCGAACATATACTAAAATAATTACAAGACAAAAAGAACTTTTAATATACCTACAACGTTTTTAAATTTTCTGTTGAATCATATAAACTTAAAATAAAAAAAAAAATTTTGTACTTGATAGAAATACTGAATAATGAAATGTCATTTCATATTGATTTCCATAGTAACGAACGTATATATTGTTTAATAATTTAGTTGGTAGGACCACCTAGCAACCAATAATGGTATCGAAAGAACTTTTCATACAAAACAGAATTAACTAACAATGAATTCAATCCTACTTAAAGATGGCTAAAATAAAAAGATGCAAATGCATTTAAAAGATGCATTAAAATTAAATTAAAATTAAAAATGTTCTGATATATTCTAAAAGTTTCAAATGTCTAGCTAGTCGATAAGTTAGTTAAAAATCGATTGCAAGATTTGTACCGGACAAATAAGAATACGACCTAAGAAAAACGTTGTAAAATAAGAAGTTATTCTAACTTCTCACCGTGTCCGGAAATGTGTACGTATGAAGTTCGCCGTATCACACTTCACCGTGAAATGCTGTATCGGAAATATATGGTCGTATATTAAAAACCGTCCAACCTCTTTGGGTCGTATAGTCCTGAGATAAAATTCATGTCTAAGTAAAACACGGTTCTTGCCGCTTTACAGGAAGCCAGCGGCAAACAAATTTTGAAAATAGCCGATGTACTAACTAGGTTATTTGTTAGGTTAGGTTAGGGTAGGTTAGGTTAAGATAGGTTAAGTTAGGTTAGGTTTTCATCCTTGAACTTTTCCAAAATCGGCTATGAAAATTGAATTAATGTTCATATGGTATGGCCCCCACAAGGGGGGGGGGGGGGGGTGGCTTGCCAGGTCGACCAGTTTAGTGAGATAAATACACACCACAAATTCTGTAATAATTTTTTGTGTGTTTCCCGACTAATAAAAATGACAATTTATCAAATATGGCGAAGGGTCGCATGTTACATAGATATTACAAAATGGGGTCGCCCTGTCGGAACCCTGGAGTTTCACGGAATCCCATTTGGGGAACAGTCCTGTAGAACATTACAACACTGTCCTTAAGTTTAGCGATATTTGGGGGGGGGGGCAAACATCGTGGCCTGGGATGTGGGGGCCATGGTATACGGTCATTTCTTTCCGATAGAAAGCTTACGGTGAACTGTGCTACGGTGAATTGTTTTACGCAGCGCGAATCCGGTGTGAATAATATAATTAATAGTCTACGCAGACTTATAAAAAAATGTGTTTCAATTTTGTTTCTATAACATCGAATTAACCCAATGTGCAATGTCTCTGGAAATATGCGATGGCAAAACACAGTGGCGGCTCGACAACTTTGTAGGTGGTGGGGTTTAGCCATTGATTATTAAATACATAGGTAGGTACCTACATACTTTCTCATATTATACATTATGTACAAATCCACTTATAATGATATGATTTTATTCATGAGGAAATGAGTAATTTTACAGAATAAATCATATGATTATTTGAGTGAAATTTATTATAGATATCATTTTGAACAACGACATACATCGAGCGTTTTTACTCACCTAGGGGTCATTTGATTCGCTCGTATACTAGGTATAATGCTTCCACATAATTTATGTGGTAAAATTTGGATTCACAGTAAAATTCTGAAGAAAATGTGATGATAATATTATAATTAAACGATAAACCAAGAGTAAATAATGATTCTATTTTATCATTTTTTTCACTTTATTAAAATGCCTCTTGGGTGTCAGGTTACTTGGCTATTGCAAAAGGAAAACGCGACAAGAAAATGGTTGCAGCTTTGGTTGCAGTGCTGAACATGGTTCTAAATTTTATTGAGAATAAGACAATTATTGGTACATTTACAAAAATATTTTATTATTGAAGTTTGACCAAATTAATTATAGATAGGTAGGTACTAAAGTATTTACATTGTATGTATCCATATGTCATAATACCTCGCTTGTACAATATTGAGTTGTAGGCACACAACTTTTTGATGTATGTATGTATATTATATAATTTTCGAAATAGTAATAATAATAGATAATTAGGTATAGACAGATATTCTTGGTAACAATATGTTCGTTTGTCTGTATTCAATGTAAGCAATATAACTATCATTAAATATAACTGATTAGGGATAGTATTGGTAATATACAGGTACAGATGGGCAAGCAGGGCATTGTACTGACGGGCATGGTGGACAGGCTGGCGGTGGTGGTGGTGGTGGCGGCGGCGGCGGTGGTGGTGGCGGCGGCGGCGGTGGTGGTGGCGGCGGTGGTGGTGGTGGCGGTGGTGGAGGTGGTGGTGGTGGAGGTGGAGGTGGTGGTGGAGGTGGTGGTGGAGGTGGTGGTGGAGGTGGTGGTGGAGGTGGTGGTGGAGGTGGTGGTGGCGGTGGTGGAGGTGGTGGTGGTGGCGGCGGCGGTGGTGGCGGTGGCGGTGGTGGAGGTGGTGGAGGTGGCGGTGGTGGAGGTGGTGGAGGTGGTGGAGGTGGCGGTGGAGGTGGTGGAGGTGGAGGTGGTGGAGGTGGAGGTGGTGGAGGTGGTGGAGGAGGTGGCGGTGGAGGTGGTGGAGGTGGTGGTGGTGGAGGTGGTGGAGGAGGTGGTGGTGGTGGAGGAGGTGGTGGTGGAGGAGGTGGTGGAGGAGGTGGAGGTGGTGGCGGTGGAGGAGGTGGTGACGTTCCATCATTAGGCGGAGTGCATGGCGGCGGTGGTGGAGGAGGAGGTGGTGGAGGAGGTGGTGGAGGAGGTGGTGGAGGAGGTGGTGGAGGAGGTGGTGGAGGAGGTGGTGGAGGAGGTGGTGGTGGAGGAGGTGGTGGCGGTGGAGGAGGTGGAGGAGGTGGAGGTGGTGGCGGTGGAGGAGGTGGTGACGTTTCATCATTAGGCGGAATGCATGGCGGCGGTGGTGGAGGAGGAGGTGGTGGAGGAGGAGGTGGTGGAGGAGGCGGTGGCTGTACATCATTGTATGGTGATGGTGGTGGCGGTGGTGGAGGTGGTGGAGGTGGTGGAGGTGGTGGAGGTGGTGGAGGTGGTGGAGGTGGTGGAGGTGGTGGTGGAGGTGGTGGTGGTGGCGGAAGTAAATTATCGTTTGGCGGTGGTGATGGTGGAGGAGGGGGTGGTGGTGGAGGAGGTGGTGGAGGAGGAGGTGGTGGAGGAGGAGGTGGTGGAGGAGGAGGAGGTGGTGGAGGAGGAGGAGGTGGTGGGGAAATAGGTGGTGGGGTAGGAGGTGGTGGCGGTGGTGGTGGTGGAAGGGGAGGAGGAGAAGGTGGTAGACATGGTGGACAGAACGGGGGTCGAGGAACTCCAATTAAACCAGGATTGTTGTAACAGTAGTTGTATGGTGCCCACTCGGCTTGGTTTGGTCCAGGAACTTGCACCCAGGCTGCGAACACTCCCTGAAATAAAATAACATTCAGATATAATTATTATTCTTCACACTCACATCTGTAACATTGTATTTTTTTCAGAAATACCAGGACCACAATATAGGCACCAGAGAACAGTCAAAATTGTTTTTAACCAGTGGGTTTTCATAAATCTCTAAATATAAATAATTAAAAAAAAATACCCACCTGGACCACGAAGGTCAGAAAGAAAATTCTTAATATGGGAGACATGCTCGCTAAATGGAAGCAAGCAAGCTTCTGTCATTTCTTGACCATCTATCAGCTTTTATATATTTCGATTTGTTCCAAAATACTTATGAATTTCAAAATTCGCGCTATTTTATGCAACGACATACATGCTTGTCTGAAACGCTAGCTTGTGCATTTTTTATTCAAACAAATACAAACAGTAAATTGCACGAAAATATTTCCTAGAAAAAAATGTATAGATATTTGTATAAAATGTATAGCTACACAAATTATTGATTACGATATTACTGCTTAGGCTTAGATCTACACCTTCTCTAAACCCAATGTCTATGAGTTTTCACCATGGACCATTTCATTAAAAAACTACTTCCTCTTTTCAAAGAATATGCCAGATTTCGATAATAAATACCATATCTATGCTTTGTCAATTAATTAATTATTTTAAATAGAGCATTTCCCAATGATTCGAAGATCTATTGATTGAATTTTCCAAAGAGATCCACAATGCCCTCGGAAAATATATAATGTTGGAAAATCGCATTAGGTATGTATTAAGAAATAATATAATTAGGATAACAGAGGCCGAGATTTATTAGCATATTATGGGAGTCAGTAACGTCTCGTGGGGGTAGGCAGGGTGTGCCTTGCTTATGGGCGGCGATGAAGGAATGAATAGATTGGCGGTTTTCTATAAAGCTCCATTAGAAATCCTGACAACACAGATATTGTTGTATTATAATTAACCAGTGGCGATTTTTTTGACGGATATGACACAATCGATTGATCGTCAAAAGATTTTTTAATGGGACCTCGAAACAGGCCAAGCCAGTCATACACACGTATTTGTTCTTTCCTGATATTAAATGGCGATTGGAGATAACTCCTGATTGACTCCTGACCACTACACTAGCCAGTTTTTGACAGGTCATGGTGGGTCCGACCGGCATGTCCATGCGGCGGAGAAAAACAGGATGCAAACCATATCCTCTGGGAATGTCCGAGAACGTGCTCCGAGAAGGAAGAGATATCTAAGTCGGTCCAACCAGCTGTTGGGCCCATCGGGCCGTCCGACTTAGTCGCCACAAAGGCCAATTATCTTGCATTTAAAAAAAATGCGGCGTCTTACCGAGGGCGTGAAGATCTCTTCACATAAATTTTGCTGTCCGTATGGATTAGCTTCATTTTTTGTTATAAGTATATATTTAAATTCATTTTCTTTTTTGTTGGTTCCCTGTGCCTTTTCTCTCCCCGGCAGTTTAGAGTAAAATCAGTAAACTCAGTAAACTCAGTCAAAGCTCACCAAGACTTGGGTATCTGCTCCAGAGACATTACCAGTCGTAAACAACTGTACAGATGCTTCACATCAAACGTAGTACCTCGTGATACGCTCGATTAAGACCGAGTGTGTGCGGGGCGGGTTTGGTTTGGAGGACGTGTTTGTGTTATTAAATTATACAAACGATTATGTAAAAAAATGTGTATTCCTCAAAAATTGAGTAAGTATAATAAAAGCATAATAAAATCCCCTAAAAGTAACATCGAAGTTGCCTATAAAATAACCATTTACGAAATCATAAAATGTGCAATGTAAGTAGGTACCTTTATTAAGACATTATTAAATGTATAATATCAATTTTCAAAGCGATTCGATTATAAATCGGGATCATCATTAATAATTGTTTGTTCTCCCAAGGCGCAGATGTGATCTGTCATTTTCAATATCAATTGAGAAGACAATGACTGTGTTCAACCAAATCGCTTTTGATATTATATACACTAGCATAAAGATATTTTAAATGGACGTTATTTAATGAATTCTTAAGATACCTACTTACATTGCACTTTTTTATGATTTCCTAAGTGGTTATATTTTTATGATTGTTACATACTGCAGTCTGCAATTTAGAAGAGATCTTTATTTATACGAGGTATAACTGAGAACTCTGCCATTCTGGGCAGTGTTGACCTCTTCGTCCTTGATAACTATCTTAGTAATAGAAAGCATCAGTTGTTTATTCTGCTAAGGTGCAGAACCAACCTGCCACTTGTAACGGCAATTGGAAGGACGATTACTATGTTCAACCAAATCACTTCGGATATTGACATATTCCACCTGCGTGAGGATGAGTATAGGTGGCAATTGCTTTATGAATTCTTAAAATAAGGTCTGCTTAGCTCATTTGGTGTACTTCCTTGTATCTAATTTATATATATATATAATTTTTTGGTATTTCCACTTTTCTACTATTTAATAACTTTTATAATATAATACTGTTTTAATAATATTTCTTTTATTTCTAAATGTCATGTTGTGACCATTTTAAATTAATAATTTGTAATGTTCACTATATTTAATAAAAAAAAAATATGGTAATCATGGAGCCAGCGAACTCTCACTTCGCCCTGTGTGATTCCTAACATGTTACATCATACTTTGGAGAATATTATGAAATTATTTGGTTACAATAACTCAATTAGCTAGTTATTGACATTACCCTGAGATTCGATAGTTTTAGCACGAAACAAGAAATAATTGAACGGGCGCCGAGTGAGAGAAAGCACTGCAATATTATGCGAGATATAAGTACGGTCAACATAGTAGTATGCCTACATTTTCGCATGTCCCCTGCTTTACTTTTAAGGTTTGAGGGACACCGACGATTTATTCTAACGCGAATCGATTCCACTCGCCAGAAAATTTTAAAAGGGGGCCTCGAAACAGTTCAAACATTCATAGAATTATTAAAATATATCAAAATCTTAAAAATATAATATCGACAGCTTAAAAAAATCCCAACAACTAATATCAAAGTGGTCCATAACATAACCACTCAAACTGATACATAGGTACTTGTACATATAAAATAAACCACTTATAGAGTATACATTTTATAACTTTACTTTTTACTACACTGATACGCCTCTTTGCCTGATTAGGTACATCGCATAGAATTAGTTCAAATGATATTCACTTGTATTCATATATTATGTACCTAGTAATAAATAAATACATAGATAATAGGTATATGTAAAAAATATATTTTATATTATATTAATATATTATATTATAAATATTATATTTATATTAATATATTACATCGTTTTCATCCTAGAGCTGGAGTGCAAAGTTATGAAACATATACTCTACAATTATATGTATCCATTATCATCTTCGATAATATTTTATTAGTTTAAAGGTGTTTTTCTATGAAATATATAATTTATAATGTCTTAGGTCCCAGGTTTTAATCTTGGGCTTGGCAAATAGACATTATTTTTCAATGTGTGTTTAGAGTCATGGTATGGACCTAATAGATTGGGCAAGTGGCTAACATCCATTTCTCGTTTAAAACAATATCTGTTAATATGAACCTCTAATCTGTGGAGTCCCATCATAATATGATCTTCTTAGGATCGGAAATGGTAAAAAAAAATTTAACCACTCGGGTTTTTATTTTTTATTATAATTTTTTATATTGGATGGCCTTAAAATCGTACGTCCTCGGTACGTCGAACATCTACGTCCCTTAGGCCGCCACAGTTGAGAGAATTGCTTTGAACTAATCAAGAGAGAAGAGAGTACAAAATTAAGACACATCCACTCATGATATTGGGTTAGACCAGTGGTCGGCAAACCGCAGCTCTCTGGCCCCTTGAATGCGGCTCTTCCACAAATTCCCTCTGCCCTATTTAGCATGGCTACAAAGAAGAAGCAAAGAAATCGGAAGATGAAAACCGCGAATTTAAAGTTGAATGGACCGAGACTTTCGCGTTTATTCAAAACTTAAATGGCCTACCGACCTGTATTATCTGTCGGGAAAAATTGGCGCATTACAAGAGGTCAAATTTGGAGAGACACTTTACAACTAAACACGCCCTGTCACGTCATTTAGCACTAAATATCATGTCGGTGATGCAAGGAATAAAGCAGTTGAGGAACTTTAGATGAGTCAAGAAAAATCAATTTCTGTATTTAATTACTGAATACAATTCCAACAATGTTAATATTGCATGTTTTGTGGTTAGTACAGAGATTTCTAAGAGAGGAAATCAAGAATAAATTGAGAAGTCGTCTTATTGATGAGAACCTAGACTCGTGCTTAAAATTACAAACATCCACATACAAACCTGACTTACCCAAACTTTTCCGTGTCAGTCATTGTCGTGATTTAATTATATGGATGCCTTAATTATAATTTAATTTTTATCAATAAATGAGATCATTATTAAGTATGATATCAAGTTTTATTCAGTGTACCTATAGTTTGATTATAACTATAGTGTATTAAGTTAATAAACAGTGTAAGTACCTATATCTTATATAATTTCGGTTTAAGAAATTGGCTCTCAAAAGAAATCTCGATCGTTGTACTGTTGATATTTGGCTCTTTTGACTAATGAGTTTGCCGACCACTGGGTTAGACACTCGGAGAAGACGAGAAAAATATCCATCCAAATGGACATATCAAAATATCAAGAGTGTCATAGGTTTTACATTGACGAAAGCTGTGCGTGCCATTGAATGTCGTGGAGGATGGAGCAAAACCGTGAAGAAGGTTGTCAGACGGCCGAATAATCTGATCATGATCACGATCCTCAGTCATTAAGTCCCAACGAAGAAGAACAAAAAATACTGATTGCTGCTTTTTACGGAGGGATGATCATGATACAATAATTGATGGTCGAGCGGCTAGGCGTATAGATATTGTTTTTTAAATTGTTTTTGGAGTCTAATGGTCTGAACTGTCAAAACTGTCTATCTCGGTCTAAAATTTATCACAGCCAAGAGAGGTGTTGTTAAAACATAGTGCTTACTGTAACAATTCCCGACCATGTCCGATCCTAATAGGATCATATGGGCCTCCACAGAGTAGAGGTTTGTATTGATAGATTTTGTTTTTATGAGAAATGGATGTCAGCCACTTGCTCAACCTATTAGGTCCATACCCTGACTCACACACAAATTGAAAAACAATATGTGTACTTGCCAGACCCAGGATTCGAACCTGAGACCCACGGCGTGATAGTCCAACGCTTATGCCGCGCGGCCACCGTGGGCGTAACTGTAACAATTAATTATAACTAAATTATTGTAATTGTTACAATAAGTGTTAATAATTCGATACTTTCGTACCATATTTAGCTGCCGTAGCGGACCGAAAGCAGCATTGTGTATAGAATAGACCTGCTGATAGGTTTAGCAAGTGGTTACCATCCAATTCTCGTAAAAAAAAAAATTATCTACTAATACAAACCTTCACTCTATAGAGCTCCATATTATGATCTTCTTAGGATCGTACAAGGTCAAAAAAAAAAATTGTACCCACTAGGGTTTTCATTTTTTTCGGCCTCAAAAATCGTACGTCCTCAGTATGTCAGACCTCTGCGTCCCTAGACCCACCACAGTTGAGAGAATTGGTTTCAACTACTAATCAAGAGAGAAGTGAGTAAACATTTAAAACACATCCACATTGTGTAGGTCCATATGCTGAGTCTGAGTAGGAAAGATGTCGTATCTTTTGATAGCTTAATAATAAATTTTGAAAATACCATAATAAATGCTTGTTGTATTAGTAGGTAGGTAAATAATATGTCTATAGTATAAGTGCACGTGAATTACTGTCAGCATTTTTGCAATATTTTTAGTAATTAGGTATGGACCTACTTATTGCAAAAAAATATTTGTCAGCAAAATTTCTCTGATGAAAAATAATTAATAATAAAATTATTGAGTCATTTAAAGTGCAATTCCTTTCCTGAAAATAATGTTAATGTTTTTTTTGTATATATAATATATACTTACGTCTATTAATAATGCAGGCGCGTACACAGATTTTTTTTTTGAGGGGGTCCATTTTGAAAAATTATCCATAATATTATTTTATTGATTTTTAAAGAAAATGTAACAGGTGGCACTGCCATTTATTCCGTCTCGGTTCAACCGTGAAATACTGCATTTTTCAGGTACATTCTGTATACTCAGACACTCCGAACGTTGAGTTTAGATATAAACAACTAGCCCGCAGGTATAAATAAGGGTGTTCACCTAAGAGTTATTGCGAGCTGTCTCATCCGCAAGTTATCAAATGCGTGTGCTATAATTATTAGGATCGTTTGTGTCCGTTTGTGTCGACCACGCTGTCTTATTTTTTTTAGACTATATACAGTGTTTAGTTTTTAGTTTTTATCTTAGTCTTCCAGTGGCCACAGGCTTTGCGTGTCGTAGAATGCCAACTCGTTCAGAAGGCGACATCCAGGTCACCATCCTCAATCTTCAAGTCCTGAAAGTCCCAACGAAGAAGAAGAAACTGATTGTTGCTTTTTACGGAGGGAGGATTATGATACATTAATTGTAATTGCACCCGCGATGGCCGAGCGGCTTAAGCGCCTGACTATAGCGTCGTGGGTCCCAGGTTCGAATCCCAAGCAAGTACACATATTGTTTTTCAATTTGCGTATGAGTCAGAGTATGAACCTAATAGGTTGAGCAAGTGGCTGACATCCATTTCTCGTAAAAACAAAAAAAATCTGTTAATACAAACCTCCACTCTGTCGAGGCCCATATGATTTTATTAGGATCGGACATAGTAAAATGGCTATAGAGTGCGGAAAGTACACAGCTAGCCGGTACCACTGACGCGTTAATACTTACCGCACCTTGTTGTTGCCACCGTGGACCCCTGCACTCTCACAAGTACATTCCACATCTCCTGATACTTCGCATTTTGAATCTAGAGATGGACACGTCTTGGTCTACGCCTATAACCACTGGCGTGATATGGGTCCTAACTATTAAGACAATGGCCCTCATATGGGGGAGGCTGACAGGGCTCTAGCCTGGGGACCCGGGCGAGTCAACAAGCTTAGTGAGATAAACATCATGAATTTCCTCCGATAGTAAACAAACGTACATTACACTTTAGGTATGACTTTTTAAAATATATGATTGATATGTTATTACAATATGTAGAATTTTATTTTTGTACATACATAATTCTGAAAACACTCATGAGAAAATATAGCCAATAGAAAAAAATCTTTTTCGAAAAAAGTAAGACACCCGGCTGGAATCAGACCAGCGTCTTTTGGGTTTCGCGCCCTGTAGCATTACCACTATGCTACGACTGCCATGCCTAATTGCGACAAATTTTAACTATTGGCCTTATTAAATACCTGCTCATAAGCGATCTCTAAATTGAGTTACGGTAGGCAATCGATTTTATATTTTTCTGTAGCAACTTACTTGAACTTACCTACTAATAATTTTAAAAATTGTGCCACTGTTCTAAACTAAAGAAATTTATTGCCGACCTTTCTGTAGGGACGAAGAATTTAGTCTTGTATTTATTACAGGTCTTGATCCAATATCGTAGGGATTTGGCTTTACGAACGCGATGAGTTCTCCATTGATGAAAAACTTTGGAAGAATTAGTATAAATTTCAACTTCGTTATTATAACGTGTTTTCAAACCTTATTATTTGTGCCATGCCCCACTTCAACGCTTCAAAAATCTATATGCCCCCCTATCAAAATGTTATAGTTACCTAACAAATTCTGAAAAAACAATATTTGCTTCAAATAAAAAATACACATAGGCAATACTGTTTTTAATTTAACTTTCGTAAGTAAATTATGTTACATGTACAACTCGGAAGAAAATTAGTGCGGTCCACAGAACAGATTAATAAATAGAATTCCGATAGGTTATATTCAATACACTACATTTTGATGCAGGGTTTTAAATATGTGAGTGTCTTATGAAAATGTAACACGCATTATGCACGTGCAATGGTGTGTGTAATACATCAATATTAAATGAACGTCAATGCATAAACCGAGAGCAGTTGTCAGTATTCGACGTATGACGTATTCTTGACACGTGTTTAAGTTTATCCCGGGTTCTTCCTTACTCGAGATCGGTTGCTTGCTACTCCTTACCCGTTAGGTATTTTAGTTCCAATTACTTCTGAGTTCCCTGGTGCGATCCTTGTGCTATGCTTCGTCTTCAAATGAGTTTCAAGACGGCCTTTTTGCCCCTCAAAACATTCAAATTGCCCCCCGGTGGGGCGTAGTTAAAATCTTCGACGTTTCAATGTTTTTTAGCCAAGGAAGTATGGAAGGAAGATTTCGCGATACAAATCTTTCTGCAAACCAGTTTTATCAGATATAATTTATAGAATTTCTCACCCATAAAGACCCAATCGTTAAACCACATTTTTACTATTCATGGAAATTCATAATTTGGTTAGCTTAGGCTTTTCATCAGAATCAAGAAAATTTAATGACCCATGACCCTCCCCCCAGGTTGGATTTGTAACCCGTGCCTTAGGTACGTTTGATGCCATGATACCGATCCTAATAAGACCATATGGGCCTCCACAGAGTGAAGGTTTGTATTAACAGAGTTTTTGTTTTTTTACGAGAAATGGATGTCAGCCACTTGCTCTACTTATTAGGTCCATACTCATACACAAATTGAAAAACAATATGTGTACTCGCCAGACCCATGATTCGAACCTGGGACCTACGACGTTATAGGGCAGGCCGACGCTTAAGCCGCGCGGCCATCGTAGTCAACGTAGTCAGCAATAAATTATACGATGTATAATTTATCAGTTAAAACGGTTAAGTATACTGAAATCATTCTACAATGGCACTCAAGAATATAGTCAACTTCGAGTGACTCGAAAGTTTATTGGTATTGTTTGGTGCAACTTGAAAACAACTCCAATACAACTGCGAATCACTGTTGCAGTACCCATGGCACTCTAGAATTATTCCGGTATAACACTAACGAAAAATTTAAAGAAATGAACGACGCTTATAGGAAAATATAATCATATTTCTAACGTTTTTCTTTCATCGACAATGACCGATGATCATATTATTTGGATTTACAATTATTACCCCAACATTATGTGATCTACTTAAAATCTCCGGGTACCTGACGTATAATAAATAATATTGGTTTACTTAGGTAACGTTAATATTGTCCAATATTTTGAAAAAAATTCAAACAGTCATCAAAACAATGAGAATAATGCGGAAAAAATCAAAATAAACAATATAAATAGTTTCATTTCACAACAAATAAACAAACATAGAAAACAAAACGTTTTGTTTCAATAAATTTAAGCAGTTTTTTTATACATGTACATACCTACATATCGTAATCACATTATATTTTACAGTTGTTTTAGATGCAAATATACGTACCTAAGTAGTAGCTATAAATGTTAGACGCTTTTCAAAAGAAGCATCAGACTCCTAGGGCGTCTTGAAGTAACATTGCCTGATAATGTTTTAAATTCAAGAATAATTCTGAAAAATATTCATAAGACAATGGGTCGTATCCTCGAGATATTTGTCGTTGCGTTGGCTGTGCAGGTAAGATTGTGATCATTCAGAATATCTTAATACACGTGTGAACTTGAATACATAGTCGAACCGATAACATAACATTGTTTTGTTACTGGTTGGATTTTATTGTGTTTAAATAGGTATATGATTATAATTAATTATATTATCGCATAGTAAAATAATATTACTGTTTACACTTGAATAATTTCATGATGCTATGAAATAAGGTAAATACAGAAAAGTGATTTTTTTTTTACATATTATATTTTATTCTATCGGAAAAACTGCTTTTGGAAAACAATCATGCAAAATATTTTAAAAAAACCAGAAAATGATCGATGTCAATTTTCAATTATTATCAAAATTACATAATTTTCCCCAAAAAACTAACTAAAAAGTAATGGTACACTCTCGTAATGCTGGTTCGTTCAATTAATATGCTAATTACCTATAGCTATACTTTGAGATAAAAGTTTTGGGTGCAGTTCTACCTAACCTAACCTAACCCAAATTAACAAATAATCCAGTATATCGGGTATTTTCAAAATGTGTTTTCCGCTGTGTTCCTCATAACCGATCTGTACCAAGTTTTGTTTTTAAGTATATTCTAATTAGCGTCCCCATTATGAATTGGACAGAACGTCGGTCGCTAGAGGCGCGGATTGCCGGTTCGAATCCCGCCTTTGAACATAACTCACATGTTGTCTTATTCATTGTATGATGCAAGATCCTTCTTATCTTAGATAACAATCATTTCTCGTCTCACTCGTCAGGGGTACATAATAATATGATGCTCTGTCTTCGAACAGTAATGGATAAATTATCTTTATCTGAATATTTAACATGAACAAACGTGTGTTGATGTCAGATTTAATTAAGAAATTAAATAGTATGATATTATGGTAATTGTAGAATTTTATTAATGAATTACTGTCGGGAAAAAACACATTTAAAACTTAAACACATGTGTGATTAATGATTATATATATAATATATATACTATATACATAGTATGAAACTCTTTAGGTAAAAAACAGATCTACTTATTGATGAAGGTAATAATAGCTGTGTTCTAGAATCTAGATCACTGTACCAAATGTAGGTGCCTACTTTCCGTTCAGTACTAGGGATAATAAATGAATTATGTTTTATTGCAGGGCGCCTATTCCGCGTGGATACCTTGTGGCACCTGTTCGCCGTATCCTTGGCAGTGGGTCGCTGACCCTGTTGCAGTGGTACCCCCACCTCCACCGCCGACTCCTGTTGTTGCGCAACCACCAGCTCCTTGTCCCAGCTCTCAAACACCGCAGCCTCCTCCATCACCGCCCCCAGCCCCGTGTAGTCTGCCGCTTTCACCTCCGCCACCACCGCCATCCCCTCCACCTCCACTTCCGTGCCCTTACTCACAATCCGCAAAACCTTCACAGCCTCCCCCTTCAATACCACCACCACAATATGTAGTACCTCCCCCGCCAACATGCGGTTGCATTTCTAAGCCTCCATGTGCATCTTCACCACCACCTCCTCCACCTCCTCCACCTCCTCCACCTCCACCACCTCCACCACCTCCACCCTCTTCACCACCACCATGTTCCCAACCATCACCGCCACCCCCTCCATCTCCGCCATGTTCCCAACCTCCAACGTCACCTAGCAGTGCTTCACTCCCACTTCCACCTCCATGTGGATGTCGATCACCCTCTCCACTCCCTCCACCACCTCCACCACCTCCACCCCCTCCACCGCCTCCACCTCCCCCACCACCTCCACCTTCATGTGGATGTCGAACACCCCCTCCACCCCCGCCACCACCTCCACCTCCACCTTCATGTGGATGTCAACCACCCCCTCCACCACCCCCACCTCCACCACCACCACCACCACCTCCACCTCCACCACCACCACCTCCACCACCACCACCACCACCTCCTCCACCATGTGCCCAGCCCACTCCATCTCTTCCCTATGGAAAATCTCCTCAGCCGCCCCCTCCCCTTCTACCGCCATCTGCATGTACATGTCGTCTGTGTCAACCACAACTTTATTGATTTTGAAATTTGATGATTGTCGCAGATTTTATACCTACGATAAAGTCATGGTTACATTGTTACATTATTATAATATCTTCTGTTATAAATAATACTTACGTATATTAAATTTAAATATTAAACTGACTTCTTTTATTATTGTACAAATTGACACATTTAATATACCTACTAGTAGTTGTACCCAGAGGATTGTTACATAAAAAAGATCCATCTCAGCTATATTTATGGGATTTGGATTTGGATATGAATTTTATTTTATCTTCAATATTATACTGAACATAAAATATTATATTTAAAAATGTTAGGTGTTAGTAAACTTTCTTATATAGCCAGAGCAGGGTAGAAGCGTAGCGCTACGGCCGCTACGGGCTACGCCGCGTAGCACGTGTATGTCGCAAGAGTTTTCAGGCGTGTCTCGAAAGAAGAAGTTTGTGAATCTTTGTATTCTGCGTTATAGTATATTTATTTACGTACATAGTAGTGCAGTATTTTCCATCAGTTGATCTAATGTATAGGAGTGAGTCCTCAATCGGTACACACGTTGCATGAACAGTGGAAGAGGATTTATGTAATATAACCTGAAAATTAATCCTGTAAACCAGCGATTTCCAAACTGGGAGGCGCGGAGTGTTGCAAAGGAAGGCGGGAAAAGTTTAACACAAATATAACCACAGGTTTGCCGTTTGCAAATGCATAATTTATAAAGAGCCTGGGGCCCGGGCATAACAGACATCAAAAATTGAATCTAATAGTTTAAAAAAAGGCGCTATTTTGTTTCAAGACTATTAAATATTTTAAATATGTAGTTGAGCATTGCAATTTGATGTAATACCTATATGATAATTGCTATAGGTATTTAAATGATAACTCCCGTGTATAATTTAGGAAACACTACTTTAGAGCACTACACTGCCCTTAACCTCAGCGATAGGTAGGTGGGCCCGCCAAAGATTTTGGCCTGGTGGACCCACTTCAGGATGTGGGGCCCATGATAGAATCCATTTTGTCAATGAACGATGATGAATTTGGATTGACTACTATTGAAAAGGAAAAAAAAATGATAGAATTATCATGCGATAATTCATTGAAACAAAAACCCTAGTTCAATTTTGATTGAATCAAAGTGAAGATAAGGAAGTGAAGTAAAGTAGGTAGGATCATATGGGCCTCCATAGGGTAGAGGTTTGTATTAAAAGATTTTGTTTTTTTACGAGAAATGGATGTCAGCCACTTGCTCAACCTATTAGGTCCATACCCTGACACACACAAATTGAAAAACAATATGTGTACTTGCCAGACCCAGGATTCGAACCTGAGACCCACGGTGTGGTAGTCCAACGCTTAAGACGCGCGGCCACCGTGGGTGATTTTCTGCATTAGCTGCAATGAAATCCAAATATCGACCCCGTTTAGTTGAAAAAGAGCACTTTCTGCTAAGAAACAAGCACATCCATCGCATGAACAACGAATTAATTTAATAAAAGTACTTAAAATTAAAATCTTGTTTATTTTTATACTTAATTAGGTTTTTTTTCTTTGTTGTATTAAGTAGTACATTTTTGGTTATTTAAAAAGGTGTCTGTATTATTTAATGAAATAAAGGGGAGGAGGCGCCAAGATTAGATTCTTTTAAAAGGGAGGCGTAGTAACATAAAGTTTGGAAACCACTGCTGTAAAAAGTGAACTGAGTCTTTGAATTTTGAATGCATATCGTCGATTAGTTACTACAGCCATTTAATCTCTGTTGTAGTTCCTTCGCGAATAAGATTATTCTGCGTTCATGAAAATGAAAAAAATGGAAACGATTACAGCTGGTACCTATATGAGGAGTTAATTGTTTATCTAATTAAGAACCGCGAATTGACACTATTCTTTCTCAAAATCAATTGCATCCTTCTGTCAAAAAAAAATATTATAATTATATTACAGTGCGTTGGGGCGGAGCTCGGAGCAGGACCACGGAGCAGTGGAGCAATGTGGTTAATGGCAGTGGCAATCCGGAGCACTTAAAATTTGTATTCCTCCACTGCTCCGGATGTTTTTGTTATAATTCAATTTTCGTTCTAAAATCCAATTAAAATATTATATTTGGCATTTTGCAATACTTCAATTATTTGAAATACGGCAACACTGCCGAGTGATAAATAACCTCACTTTTTGACAGAAGATAATGAAAGACGATTTGCTGTCGGTTTTGGTTAAGTAATAGAATTAATAATGAAGAGGACGAATAATAAACCTTATTTACACAACAGTACTTATTTTTTAAACATTTGTATACATATAATACCTATTGAAACTTTTTACCCGGAGTGGAGCAGAACCTGGAGCGGAGCTGGAGCAAGTATTAGGTCCCGGAGCGGAGCAACTCAAAAAAGGGTCTCTGATATATTACTATCTATCTATCTGTATATAATATAATATATTGATAAACTATAATAATATTTTATTTTATTATAGGAAGATTCTAGATAACGAAGATTATTTTTGTTGTGCCAAGAAAGAAATTCTCCTTTCTGAATGTACCGTCAGCTAAAAAAATGGCAAACACCATCATAAATGTTCTCGTACGTACCTATTGGAAATAATATACCTCTAAAAATTTGAAAACATCATAAAATAATAATATAATGATATGATTATATTAGTATCTAGTAGGTTTTAAATTAAGATTAAAAATAAGCTTACAAATTTAATAAAAAAATATATTAGTCGTAGAATACATATTTAGATAGTTATTTTTTATATTATTTAATTGGTTTATTTTAGACTAATAATTTTATTCTTTGTGAAGCATCTTTGCTGAAGAAATAAACTTTCGCAAAGCTGTATCTATTTTCCAAACTTGGTTTTTCCATAAAGAATAATTTTATTTTTAACACACTAAAATAATTAAAAAAAAAAATCAACCTGCAAGAGTAAGAACTTTATTCAGGCTTGCAGAACGTTGGTGAGTCATGGGATGGATTTTATGTCTAAGTGTGGTCCTGCTTGAAAAAACTGCGAGATTGACTTGTAGCTAATTTAATCAGTAGGCCAGAGGTCTTCCTTTTGCTTCATTTTCATTATTTTAGTACTTACCATCTCTATAGTAGAAGGTTTTTCTTCATCATCTTTGAGTGGCACATATTCTCTTCCATGCCGATATTGAAAATTCTAAAATTCTACCCACCATTAGAACCCTAGTTAGAATTCACCTTCATTCTCATATGTTATGCATCAGGATTTTAATTTACAATATTATCCAAAATTAACATTATTTACTTTTAGGTACGAGTAGTATGTAAATATTACATTTATTGTGAATTAATGAAAATGATTTCTATAATAAGAATCTAACATTCACAAGTCATAACATAACAACAGTGACGAAGGGTGGAGGTAGGCTGTTAAAATCCAAGATAAATAGTGCATACTAAACTTTGTCAGTGAAACGTATTTGTTTTCATTGAATTAAGACTACTATGCGTAGATAGTGTTTTTTTAGGTTTTGTGGAGGTAGTGGAGGTAGGCTGTTAAGTTATACATAAATAGTGCACACGAAACTTTGTCAGTCATACTTATTTGTTTTCATTGAACTAAGAATACAATTTGTAAATGGTGCTGTTTAGTTTTTAAAATTCAATTAAACCCAGCCCAATCCAAGTCATACTAGAATATAATAGTCAAAAAGTATTCGTTTATCTATAAAATATCTAAAATTATGCCATTAAACCATACATAATTTTAAATATTTTTAGATAGAATAATATTTTTATCAATTATGGTTTGGTTTAGACAAGGTACAATGGATTTTATAAAACTAACCAACACCAACTGTAGTATGTATTCTTAATTTAACGAAAACATATAAGTGTGGCTGCAAAAGTGTGCACTACTTTTTGTCGGATCGACCATAGCATACCTAAACACGTTACGGATTTCTCCAATCGGACGTCGGTTAGTAATTGAAGTAGTAGGTACCTACTTTGATTTAATAAACAAAAACCAATTGCCAATAATAGCATGATTTAGAGAAGCGCTGATGAGCAGGTATTAAAAGGCCAATAGTTAAAATTTGTCGTAATTAGTATGTCACCTCGTAGCATAGTGGATAATGCGCGGTCTGGGCGTAAACACAAGATATGCAGGTTCGATTCCTGCCGGGTGTCTAACTTTTTTCAAAAAGATTTTTTCTATTGGTTATAATATATTTTCTCATACGTGTTTTTCAAAATTATGTATGTTCAATAATTAGAATGGTACATGATTAAGTCTTGCGAATTATTCGTTGAATAAAAGAAATAGTTTATTAAATATTATGTTGTGGTGACGTAGGGTTTAATTGAATTTTAAAAACTAACCAGCACCATTTGCAAATAATTGTATTCGTAGTTCAATGAAAACAAATAAGTATCACTGACAATGTTTCGCGTGCACTATTTATGTCGAATCTTAACACCCTACCTCCACCCCTCGCCACTGCATTACAGGTGACGCATCAGTGAAACGCCAAATAATTTTCAACTGTACGCGCGACGAAATTTTGGACTCGCTGCCATTCAGTGAGAGAATGTTGACCCAGGAACACGTCACTTTGCTGCGTGATGGCGACGGGTCAATTAATTCTAAAATCGTGTAAAGATGACTAAAAACGTTACCCATTTACTTTAAAAAGAAAACATGTCAATGAATATATTATTATTGTTACTAATAGAACAATAAACAGAACATAAAATGGACGTATGTTGGATTTATATGACAAATAATATTTCGTTTGACAGGCGTCATTTTCACCCGCCACCCGCAATCCGCGCATCGCCTAGAAACGATCTTTTTAGACCGTGCCTCAACTAATGCATGGCCTTAATTTAAATTTAAATATTTAATAGCTAATGAATAAAAAAATATTTTTCTAGGTAATTAATTATAAAAGGATTATAAGCGCAAATCGTGGCGTAATGTATGACCATAGTATTTTGAAATTATAATAATTTGTGAATTATTTTATTTCGAGTGCTAACATTATGTGTCAGCATTGCAAGGCAGGTGTGCAAATCGAATTTTGCAATGTTGTATTAAAATGCTTACATGCTTACGCGTATTATTTTATAGTGCAGAAAAACGGAAAATCAACACGTTTGGTAATTATGCAAATCAGCCATACTTTTGATAATGACATTTACATATTATTAAAATTGGTTAATTACTTAATCTGCTATGAATATTTGATCACTTATTTAAAAAATGTATAAAACTGGAAAAATCTAACATAAATTTTAAACTTTCAAACCGCTTGGCGAAATTAATTATTGTAGGTAGTAATATCTACTACCAATACCAGTATAAATGTAATGCATTATGTAACAGTGATTATATAGAACAGTGCTCCGCAACTCTTAACCGGACACGGTGGTTTTGCCTCCAAGCTCTGTCAGCTTGGCCTAATAGAATCTCCGACTTGCTTATGTGGCGAATTGCAGGATGCCGATCACATCCTCTGGGAGTGTCCCCATATGTCGGTTGAAAGGGAAGAGCTCGGTCCGACCCTCAGTTGGACCGGTCGGCCATTGCGACTTGGTATCTACGAGGGAAAATTTCTCAGCTTTTAAAAAGTTTGCGGCATTATACGGCGAGCGAGAAGGTCTTTTCTCGTCGATAATTGACCGTAACACATTATATGGAAGTAGGGATCACGCACACTCTAGTGCACGCCAACCAAGGTCTTGGGAAATTGCTCCTGGGACACTTTCGGCACAAATTTGAACAGCGCCTATCGTTCGTTACGCCACGGTATATGCCTGCATAACGGGTGTGAAGACGTGGCGGGTGGTGGAGGGAAAAGCAAGTGCTCCGCAACCGGTGTGCCGTGAGACGATGCTAGGTGTGCCGCGGAGCACTGCTAAAAAAAACACAACTAATTTAGTATATTATACAATACTTACTTAATAGCCAACTTTGCGTACATGACTGGTAATATATTTGAGCACCTGCATGAACTTAATAAAACAATGCAAGGTCAGAATCAAAATAATATATTGACGTGCTCTGATAAATTAGAAGGAGTTAAGACAAGGATCTCTACAAAATGTACCAAATGTAAACAAACAATTAATTTTGGATCCTTCTCAAAAATATTTAACTTTGCTGCAAGAGAAATTTCATCATCACTTTCATGCAATCAATACGACTGGCTTCGAAACCCTTTTGCAAACAATGCCGAAAATTCTATAGAAGCGCTCTCCCTATAAATTCGATAGGAATTGGTTGAATTGAGAAATGACGGGACGCTAAAACTGAACTTCGCCGATGTTCCATTGGCTATTTTCTGGATTTCGCTTAATAAAGATTATCCTCGGATTTCAGACAAGGCTATCGCAATTCAGCTTCCATTTTCAACGACATATCTACGTGAGCGAAGTTTTTCAACTCAAGTTATAATTATAAATAAAAAGCAGTTTTGCTTGAAGCGTCTTGATCGAGAATTTTTGCTCTTTCAAATATCAAGTCAAAATATACATATAAAACTTTTACGTTCATTGAAACAAGCTCAGTTAACACATTAATTAGTCATTATTGATAGTATACATGGAAACATGTGCATTTAGTTCTTCATCGTATGTTATGTATATTTAATTACGTATCAAATAAAAAAAACATAAATTAATGTAATTTTGGTGCATGGCCCCCAGAAGGGGGAGCTGACAGGGCTCT
The DNA here is from genome assembly GCF_057557595.1 of Rhyacophila brunnea. Taxonomy (NCBI): domain Eukaryota; kingdom Metazoa; phylum Arthropoda; class Insecta; order Trichoptera; family Rhyacophilidae; genus Rhyacophila; species Rhyacophila brunnea. The sequence continues at coordinate 12,120,284 of NW_028233068.1, read as the reverse complement.
AGCCTGGGGGCTCAGGCTCAGGGGGGCGGCGTGGAAAGGCAACCAGATAAGTGAAACACAAATTCCAAATTTGTTCTAATAGTAAAAAAAGTCGCCTGCGCTGATATTAATATTTTAAAACATGCGAGTGTAGGATACAATTTATGATTATTATGTCAATACTCGTCAAATTATTATTCTTAACCCGACAACTAGCCATAATTTAAGTACCTAGATGTATTAATAAATAATACAAAAAAATCGCTAAACATGCAATCAATACCATTAATTTTACCTCGAATATCATTTGAAAAACGCTATTTTAGAGTATCACACTGTCTTTAACCCTAGGGATAAGTAGGGGGGGCAAATATCCTGGCCTGGGGTCCCCCTTCAGGGTGTGGGGTCCATGTTTAGGTGTATAAATTGTTTTACTTGTGGTATGCCGCAGAATTCTGTGAAGACCTTTGGTGTGCCGTGGGTGAGAAAAGGTTGCGGAGCACTGATATAAATATATCTAGAATATAGATAAACCATTTTGATTGTAATAAAAAATGTAGAATAATATTATTATCTTAACGTTTGTCATCTCCCTGGTTGTTCAGGCGCATGCCTGAATGTGAATATTATACCTTCTTCTTTCTGTGCCATATCCAAGAGCCGCCCTTAAGCATACATAGTGTCATCCCCTTACATTGTTAGTTTTAAATTATGTGCAATTTCGTTCTTACGTATTTTATTGTTTATCTTCGGCTACCTTAAAACGACGAATATACACAGAAAATCTTTAAATTTGCATTCACACCATCGAGTATTTCCACGAAACCTACTCTCAAACAATTGTGTTTTCAGGTATATTGAGGTTTGCTACGCTGGCAGGTTTGGAGGCACTCTTTTGGAAAATTTCCATTAAATCCGAAATTAAAATATATTACAATACAATAATTTACAGGCGTGGGCAAATGTGGCTCTTCGTTGGGTTAAGTGCGGCTCCCAATCAGTGACGTCCCTAGACAAAATGCCACCCCTAGGCAACGCCAAGATGTCACCTCATTTTTATACAGTATTTTTTATCATCCTTTCACGACTCCAATATCTAAGAAATGTACACTAAGTATGGATACATTACTAACAAAATATATTTATACCACTAAAAGTTTTACGAATTATTAAATCGATAATCTATGGCACGACGCTTCGATAAAGACTAAAATCGTGGACCAGAAGCGGCAGGTGGAACTCTGTGTAAGATGGGGGTGCATCTTTAGTTTCGACGGTCAACGCAACTTCCGCGCGCACTGGTTATTAAGTCAGACTGTAATTACTACTAAGTTTAGGTAGGTAGCTATTTCTATATACTTATATCAAATGATTTTCCTCGATTTGCCGCCCTTTAATTGACTGCCGCCTCCAAGCGACGCTCAATCTGCCTACCCCCACGGGACGTCACTGCTCCCAATATCTCTTGATAAAAATATTTTCTTTTCTCATTATACTTTTATTTTCGCGAGTTTTACTTTCTAAATGGTGAAAGTGACATTTTGTGTATTTAATACTACGTGAGAACGTGACTATGGTGTGGCTCTTTATACATATAAAAATCCCAGCTGAATAATAGTTATGTTATCAAGATATTTTTTGCTTCGATTATTTTTTAAACTGATGTGCCAATACTTTCAAATGATGCGACAGCATCGCCTGTTACAAAGAAAACTGCCAATGTTACCGAAAGTCGTAATATTTGTTTTTATAATGTACCGCCCCTATGCAACGCATGATCTGCATACCCCCCCCCATGAGATGTCAGTGCATAATTCATTATCGGACGTCGGGGATTATTTCGGCCATCTTTTCCCGCTGTTCTAAATATAGATGAAGTGCTAAGCTCAACATAGTACGATATGTATTATAATATTATTTAATATAACCTGTCTAAAATGGTAGTTAACAATTAATTGTGCAGATATATGTACTCAGATACGTAGCAAAGTATTTTTACACCGGAGGCAGTAATAAGAAATGCGTCCCTTGCGTGATTCAGAACTTGTACCATAATATGCATATTTTTACCTTTACTACCAATACATAGTTCGATTACCATTAAAAGATTTAAATAAAACGGATTAAAATAACTCATAATATACTGCCGCCTAAAATTGAAGATTCAACTCAGGGATCTCCGATTTTTTGTTGGTATAAAAAGTATAGCACTATTATATTATATACTTGCGTATAACCAGTCAAAACTGCTAAATAATCAATAAACGAAAATCGAGAACATTTTTACAGATAATAAATACTTCGGCCAAATAATAAAATCATAAAAAGAATCATTCTCCGCATAATTTGGTAATTTCATGATTATATTTTCCTTTCACTATTTCCGTTTTCTACTCCCAAAAATTTCCGCGATCTGGAAACACTACACTGATGTTTATGTACAATTTAGGATCTATAACAGTATATTATAAAGGATGGAATCAGGGAACTCAGAAATAATGGGCACTGAAATACCTAACGGGTGTGGATAAACAGGTAACCGATCTCGAGTGTGGAAGAATATGGGATAAACTTAAACACGTGTCAAGAATACGCTTGTATTTCGTTTTGACAACCTCGTTTTATGCACTGACCTATTTGAAGGTTGCAACACACGCTATTGCACGTCTATAATAATACGTGGTTGATTTTCGTAGGACACTCACACATTCAAACCCCTGCGTCAAAATGTAGTGTATTGGGATATAGAGTATCGGAATTCTATTTATTAATCTGTTCTGTGGGTGGAATCTTTGAAGTGGAGGGGGGCGTGCCATCATTAGCCATCGTTTGATATCAATTTCACTAAACACAAAGATCTGACTGACGTATTTTCGTAGTTAGCACTAACTGAACAACTATAAACTGTGTTAAATTATAAATATGAGGATTATGAAAAAAATTCTAGTAGATTAATCGTCAACTTTTCTTCTGAAAAAAGTTTTCGATATCAAGTTTTATTTTTTACGTCGAATTAAACTCCATTTCTGCGCCCCCACCCTGGACTGCGCCCGGGGCGGCTGTTGCAGTCGCCCAACCTTTACTACGCCACTGTATCTACTCGTAATTAGTTAATTTTTAATGGAAAACAAACACGTACAAAACTGTATTTAACCATTGCCGACTCAAGTAGAAAGCCGATACATTCACAACGACTGGTCCTACTTTTTCCTCCCCTCCCGTTGTTGTATATGTATGAACTGTCATTGCCTGTCATTGTTTTATAGAGTGCTCATACTGACGGGTCTGTCATGTTGGGAATGGTTTGATTTGAATAGATAAGTTACATGATAAATAATACACTAGCATTAACACACCTTTTACAGTAAAATTAATATAATGCATAGATCAATGCTACATATTTTTTGGAAATCAATATAACCACCGGTTTTGTGTGAAGGACTAGTCTGACTTTGACAGTGCTGATGAATAACAGGAATGCATATTATTTATTAATAACACCGATAGTTAATATATTTGATTTGAGATTTTTTTATAATTCAATTTGAAACGAGAAAGGGCGAATTAATATGTCAAGCAATCTGGGATCTGATTTTGACAGCTGAAAAGTGCTTGTGCAAAAAGTTATTCTCAGGCTTTATTAAGGCTTTACCTCAGTTGAGGCATGGTCTAAAAAGATCGTGGCTAGGCGATGCGCGGGTTGCGGGTCGCGGGTGCAAATGACGCATGCCGAATGAAATATAATTTGTCATATAAATCCAACATGCGTCCATTTAATGTTCTGTTTATTGTTCTACGGCTGTGCATATATGACGGGTGGTGGTGGGCACTATTATTGTTCTATTAGTAACAATAATAATGTATTCATTGACATGTTTTCTTTTTCAAGTAAATTGGTAACGTTTTTAGTCATATTTACACGATTTAAGAATCAATACCCCCGTCGCCATCACGAAACAAAATTACGTGTTCATGGCGGTGATTTAACATATTAATTTTTAATAGATTCATTTGTCGTGCATTTATAAACGTTTATTAAAAGTTCATTTTCACTTAAGTTCGCAAATATTGCGATGTATAGAAAATTTAATAGAATGTGACCAAACATGCTGACATTTTTTACCTTCGAAAGAGTTTTTAAAAATCGGCACGTAGTTTTTTTACGAGACTTTATAAAAGATAACTATATTCTTTACAAGTTACCATTAATTATAACTTCGTGTTGTAGAAGTCGCGAATACGATGGGGTCCCATAAACCTCAAATAGTACGTTTTATATTTTTAGTACCTGTTATTATTTTATTATCTGTTCATGTAAGTATTAAAACCATTTTAATGTCCCTTTCGAACTCTGGCGATTTAGTATTAATAATTAAGTACCTACTATTTATTGTCCGGTGGTTGTTTATCCAGTACAAATCTTGCAATCGATTTTTAACTAACTTCCCAACTAGCTAGACATTTTAAACTTTTAGAATATATCAGAACACGATGCCAATGCATTATTTTAATACTTTTAGCCATCTTTAAGTAGAATTGAATTCATTTTCAGTTAATTCTGTTTTGTATGAAAAGTTATTTCGGAAGAAATCCGTAATCCAATCCACTATTATTGGTTGCTAAGGGGTGGTCCTAGCAACAAAATTATTAATAAATAGGTACGTGCGTTATGATTTGATGCGTTTGGAAATCAAAATGACATTTCAGTATTCTATATTTGTTTGTGCCTTATTTGTCCTAAATTATTAATAGGTACATAGAATTGTCAAGTTTATATGATACAACAGAAATTTAAAAAACGTGGTATAGGTAAAAAGTTCTTTTTATCCTGTAATTATTTGTTTCTTAGTTTGTAGGTATAATATGTAGACTTTATAGAAAAGATGTGGTTATATGTCATTATTGTGTCCCAGTAGCGATGGGTGGAGGTAGGCTGTTAAGATCCGCGACCGCCATAAATAGTGCACATTAAACATTGTCAGTTAAACGTATTTGTTTTCATTTAAGTAAAACTACAATTTACAGATCTGATGGTGTTGGTTATTCTTTAAAATTCATTTAAACCCTGCGAAACCAAGCCATGTTAGATAATAGTAAAAAAATACTCGTCTATCTATAAAATATCTAAAACTATGCAATTAAATCATACATAACTTTGGATATTTTATAGATAGAATAATGTTTATTTATCTATAATAGTTTGGTTTAGAAAATGAACCAACAACAAATAAGTATGAATGAAAACGTCTGCATAATTTTGTCGTATCGCCCAAAGTATACCAAAACTATTATGGTTTGGTTTAGGCAGGGTTCAATTGATTTTAAAAAAATTAGCCGACATAATCTGTAAATAATATTATTATAGTATTGGTTTAATAAAAGTTTAAAAAATGTGTTTTAGGAAAAGTAGGGGATGCTTAAGACTAAAAGTGTTTATATTGTCGATACTTTCGAACTAAGCAAATACATCGTCTGCTTCACAGAAAACCACAACTGCTCTAATGAGTTGTAATATTCGTATTCGTTTCTTAATTTGCCGCCCATAAGCAGCGCGTGGCCTACCTAACACCACGGGATGTCACTGCTCGGCACTATTCTATTTAGCACTACACCACTGTGCATGATGCACGAAATATTTTATCCGCTAATCCCTCGTAGTCCAGTCCTTAAGGTGCTGGCCTCTCATCCGGGGCTCCGGGTTCGACTCGGTGAGGTCACAATATATTTATGTGATTTTTTCATAGTCTGTGTGTATGTGATTGTTTTACTTTCATTACTAACTATACTACTGTTTCACTATAGTACTGCCATTGGCCTGTTATAGTGTTAAAAAAAAAGAAGAAAGAAAATAATATAATATAATATGAGAATTATAACATAACATAATCCTACTAGTGTGAAGTTATATTCAGGCTAAAAAGATAATAATAATGATACCTATAATTTTATTGTCTAGCTAATTTTTTATTCGCTTTATTTTCAGTTATCAGCTGTCAACGGCGACCACCAAAATGAATGGAGAACTTTCGTGCTAGCGGATGCGAAGCCGCGTGTCATGTATATACCAGAATCGTGGCTCCAGTACCTGGAAGGCATGCAAGGACAAAGTCCAAAGAATTCACAACCATCACATGGTTCATCCACTACAGATGGGATTGTCTCAAATAATCCTGGTGTAGCTCCAAAGATTGAATCTTGCGAAGTCGGCAAAGATGTCGCTACGCGGGTACCTGAAAATTCAAACGATATTCCATTGATTGGAGAAGAAAAGCCATGCTTAGATTTGGTACCACCTGAAGATCTGTCTTTAGACGAAGTTGGCGATTCGGAATTATATAAAGAACTTGAAACTGTACTTTTACAAAATCCGTCTTTATTAGCGGATATAGACAGTTCGGTCATAAATGAAGAACCAAAACCAGTTCCTTCAAATATCCCTCTAGAAGAATCGCCGAAGAACATAAGTAAATCAGAAGAAAAACTTCATGATAAACATTTTAGTGAACCATCTTTGCCGTGTCTAGACGAAAGGTTGCTTAAGGATCATCCAGAGCCTTGTCCAAATCTTCCTCCGAATGTTATATACAATGTACAACCTTCAAAGAACGAATGCCCGACACCAGTAATTGACCCAATTCCTCCGCCACTGTGTGCATCATATGTTCTGCCAAATGATCCAGCTACTCCCGAATTACCTTCTTTAGATCCAACATTCACAAGTCCTTGTTTTCCAACTGAAAATTTACCCACTGAAAGTTTACCATTACCAGGCAAAGTGAATTCAAACCTACCTGTACCCACAGACGTTTTACCATCTTTAAAACCAACAAAAACTATTGGACCAAATATTTACCCATCTTCGCCAAGCGTTGTCTTCCCTAAACCGCATCCACCTACACATGTATTGCCGATTCAAATGCCAATACCAACTGAAGTTTTACCATACCGTAGTCCAACTTTTCCTTATCCATTGCCGCCAGGTCAAGTAATACCGGAAGCTTTTCCAGTAGGAATACCACCAAATCAACCATTCTCACTATTTTCCCCGCTTCCCAATTTGCCACCCTATCAAATCAATCCCCATCCTCCTATGCCCCCGATATTCAACCCCCCAGTATGTCCATTATCTCCAGTGAATCATTTCTCACCATATCTACCGCCTACGCCATATTTCCCAAACTACCAGTCTTATTACTCACCTTATTGCAACTCTCCAAGACCAAATAATAATGTTCTACCGCCATTTGCACCGTGGTACAATTCATTTCCTCAATGCTTTCCCCCCAACCCACCACAAAAACATTGAAAATAATTAATTTAAAATTACTAAATTACGTAATTAAATACAGTGATTGGCTTTTAAATTTATTGGATATTTAATTAAACCATAATATTGTATTTGTTATATAATAATATAATACGAAGTGGCACATAGGTATACTATACATTATTTTACCACGTTTTTATTAGTTCGTATTCTTGTTTGTCCAAGATTTGTATTGGACGATTGAAGATTTTTAACTAACTTCCCGACTAACTAGACATTTGAAACTTTTAGAATATATCAGAACATGATTACCAGTGACGTCCCGTGGGGGTAGGCAGATTGAGCGTCGCTTGGGGGCGGAAGTTACCCAAAGGGCGGCAAATCGAGGAGAATCATTAGGTATACATAGAAAGCTACCTAAACTTAGTAATAACGGAAATATTATCTTTCATAAAATATCGTTGGAAACAAAATATATTTATTAGGTACCTACCTACAATAAAAGTTTTAACAGGACTTTATTTTTTTGTCGGGTTCGCGATGTCTAGTTTACATCCGTTGTCCATGGACGTCACGTTCTTGGTGAACAGCAATGACACGTGCATACCTAATTTAAAATTTATCCAAATATGTTTGCCAGTCACTCGTGAGTTTTGGAAGTTGTCAGGTGTATTTTTAAATGTACCTATCACCTATATACCTATATACCAACAAAAAATTTAATAACGTGGTATATAAAAAGTTTTTTTATCTTGTAATAATTATTACCTATTAACTCTAACTGAAATGGGTCCTAGTATAATGGATGCAGCTTTATACGAAATCGATCCAAGAACAGTGAAAATCAGAATACCTGCCTAGGTATTGCTATAATTTATTTCTAATTAAGTATCAATAAATAAAAGAACTGTTAAAAATATGATATATATCGCTTTTTTATTTGTTTCATTATCTGTGTTCTTTTAACCAGTGGTGTGCTGAACCGGATTGCGCCTGGCGGCTCTCTGGCACTTCTCCAGTTTTCATCCATACAGCGGTCGAAATTAAAAATTTTACGAACCGGAGCGCTCGATAATTTTCCGAAAATATTAACATATTTACCGAATCTTTAAAAAAACTCTAGAAGGCATTGCCATTTTTTCATGAACAATCTACCTGCAGGGGTCTATGAGAGCCTGATATATTTTTTTTTTAATAATTATGCAATATCTATATTATTTTAAGCTTAGTAATCAATAGGTGAAAATTCTAGAAGGCATTGCCATTTTTCATAAACAATCTACCTGCAGGATCTTATGAGAGCCTAATACATTTTTTTTTTTTTTTTAAATATTGTCGTTGATTCTACAATACCTGCTGAGTACAAAACCAAATTGTCTAGGAGACAAATAAAACTGATTTAAAAAATCGGAATGTGTCGTTAGAAGTTATACTTCTTTGGCGTAACAAAACAAAAACAAAACTTGTGATAACCTAGATTCTTCGACTAGCTCTTAATTATCTTGTTAAATTACACACTCAAGAAAAAGGACCGCTTATTGGAACGCTGTCGGTTTATTTCTGCACACTTTAACTTATATTACTAAATTTTATAATTATTTATCGTTGTTTTTATTTTTAAAGTAACAACTGCCACTATGACGTTTAATAGTTGCAAGGAATTGCAAATGGCTGACAATAATAAATTTGCTGCCTAGGCAACGGAACAATTCTAAGCTACAATATTATACCGTATAATCGTCACGATTGCAGTGTCATACTGTGGCGTAGTGGTAGTGTGTTCGGCTGATAACCGAACAATTGGTGGTTCGAATCCAATCGAGTGCGATTTTTTTCGTGTGGAAAATACACAGTCACATGCCAAAAATACACTGATCTGATTTCCCAAAGGTGCCTAAAGAAGTATAACTTCAAAAATTGTCAGTGGTCTCAAGCTGGAGATTGCTTTCATAGAAGAGTCGGACAAGAAGAATGGAAGAGTTCTTGATGAATTGTATAAAAAAGGCAACTATGTACTTATAAATAGGGACATGAAAATATACGTGTCTTAAATATATTTTTACCAACATCTAATACAATAATTATAGGGATCAAGTTTATCAGAAATATATTATAATAATATGCCTTTGATTAATATACTATTGCCAGAAATATAAATAATGTAGATATCTTAGATTACGAGTACGCTGGTTATATTTTATTACACATAACCCACTACTCCTTTTTGAGACATTTACGTCATACATCAAATTTTATTGAGCTCTTATTATGCTTTTTTGTGTAGGGCAAGCTTTGCCGAGTATAAACGGGAGAGAAGTGTAGATGTCGTTAGTAATTTTTAATAATATGCTTCTGCCATCTGTCGGTTTAAATGTAAAGTTAAGTCCAGAACTCAAAAATAGCTAACGGGTGAGGAGAAACAAGCGACCGATCTCAAGTGTGGAAGAATATTGGATAAACTTAAACACATGTCAAAAATACGTTTGTTCTGACAACTGCTCTTGGTTTATGCACTGGCGCTCATTCAATATTGGTGTATTTGAAGGTTGCAACACACACTGTTGCACGTCTATGTGTGGTTCATTTTCGTATGACACTCACACATTCAAAACTCTGCGTCAAAATGTAGTGTATTGGATAGCCTATCGGAATACTATTAATTTGTTTTGCACCTTTACCCGAGTGTAGGAGTTTTATTTACCTGCTTTACCTTATACAGATGATGCCTGCGGTGGAGTAGTAAATATAAATTTTGTCAGTGGGTCGCGGGTTCAAATAACCCTTAATGTGGTAGCTGGCCTGGGTAATATGATATAATAAATCATGTATTATACGATAACTACCATTTTCAGTTCAGTCATCTGTTCTTTTTGCATGTTTGTTATATTTATATTTCATATTATACAAATTGTGAGGGTGGGGGGGGGGATAATAAGTTGAAACGCTGGTACCTGTATCAACATTTGACAGCCATTTATTTAAATAATAAAAACAAAATAATAATTATGCAATTTTATGAAGAAACAAGTATTTTATAAATACATATTATGTTACACAGATTACAATCATAATATAATAATAATTACAATAAATTGATATTTTTTTGTTGTTCAAAAGTTTTTAAGTTGTTTTACAATGCAAGAGGACTGACTAAATGAAAGTTGAATTCCCAAGATACAGTCTTTTAGTCAAATCAAAAGCACAGTGTCAGGGAATAGGAATAAGTTTAAAACACCTTTATTGTTTGTCCATATGCATTTCTTCGTAACATTACAGACATTTGAAATTGTTACAATTTATTAATGCAACTATCATATTATAAAAAGACAAGGGAAATAATATTAATTGTAATGCTACACGGTAATGGAATATTTTCGTGATATATTAGCATCGTCGAGGTCCTGACGCGTTCAGCCATTTTGATTTTAGGCAAACATTGTCGGAAGCAAAATATAACAAGAGAAATAATTAAGACAACCCAAACCGAAACTGTAATTCTATTAATGAGGTCATGCGGTCAGTATCAGTCCCCGGATTATTTGTTTTTCAATTAGAACTTGTCAACAATTTGTAATATTTATTTTTGTTAAGATTAGGTTAAGTTAAACCCTTGTTCAAACCCATGAAAGAATTTGACAATTCTGTTTTTAGATGGACAGTTTCGAGTTGGAAATTAACTTAACTTAATTTTGCAATTGACAATACAGTATATAATAACCATTATGAAATTTACAAAGTAGGATTGAGTATATAAAATTCTCTACAAAAATTCTTAAAAAAAATATACCATTTCTCGTGAAAGTTGCTTCCTACAAAAATTATAACACGGATGGCTGTTGTTTTTAAAAATCTAGCACCATTTTTATTTCATTCAAAAAACCTTACACAAAATTTAAAACCGAACCAATCTTTTTTATAAATATTTTTAATAATCACATTATTCACCGGGTGACAGCGAAAAACAAAAGTTCACGATGACATTCTGTTTGTATTAATCTTATTTTCGGTAGTTAAATCATATTCAGCCGAGAGATTCCCTCATGCGCCAATGAAAATCATTCAAAATACAATATTTATAAATAAAGTTGTCATTGTGTTACATTTTTTTTAATAATTAATATTAGATATATTTTTAACCTAATAATGCCAACCTGAAAAGAAAACATGCTGCAATAAGGATACTTTTGCTTAAAATGCCAAATCTGAAGATTACTGTCAAAAACTAAACACGCTAAATCCCTTCTATTCAATTAGAAATACTTCAATTTCTATTCTATAACAATTGTAATTATCACTGCGGATAGGGCATAGTGAACTTTTACTAATATAAACAACTTGAATGCAGCATAGTTATAATTATGTCAATGTTGAATTATATATGTCAATAGAACAACTCAGAAAATGCCATCTTGACATGCGGGACAGCAAGCTATAAAAATGAAACATCAAAGTGTGTACATATTACAGTATATCATTGCAGCATGCTTGTACACTTCAGTTAACGTGACAGGCATTTAATATATAAACATCGTAATCAACAGGTGCATAAAACTACTTGTGGATCCCACATCGGGTCCCACAAAAAGGCCTATCGTGTGTGACATATATTATATATAATTTTTTCCTAACATTCAAACGGCGCGTCAAAACATGAATCCGAACGATTCGCTAATCGGCGTGCACGCATATAATTTTTTGTTTTGTTTGATGCCGTCGATACGTAAAATATCGATCCGAATTTTCTACCTGACAAACGACGATTCCGTACAAGTTATAATATTAAAATTTAATTAAAAACAAGGCAGTAAAAATGCAGCAGGCAAATAACCAATCTGTTTAAAAATGTATTGTTCATATTTTTGAGCATATAATAGTATTTCCCACTCTGAATTACATCTATAGAATTCATTTGATTTGCTAATTTTAAACGCATTTATTTAGTAGATCTCCGTTATAATAATATCTGATTCTCACCGTTACACAATTTATATTCATACTTACAACAAATAAAACTTTCATCAGAGAATATACATTTCAGGTATGCCACATTATATTTAAATGTCTTTGTTTTTTGCACACGGCGAGTGCCCATGGAAAGAATAAAAAATAAAAATTCACAACACCCAAATTTATAAAAATAAGAAGAGAGAAAGTTTTCCCTCGCAACTCAGACAGGAAAGATTACGTTAACTATTATTTTTAGGTCAATCGAAGTGACTAAAAAAAATTGGTATAGAATGTGCTGGGAATGAGAATACAATAAATAATAATTTATCGTTCAAAAATAATTTTAATACATAACTATTCACACGGAATCCACCCTGATTTTATTATAGAAATGTACATATTTGAAAAATAAACTAAGCTCCGTCCTCGACATCTAAAATTTCCTACACTTAAAACCACTTTAATACGATGAAGAAAAATAAATTACACTTTTTAAGCTTACAGAATAATAATCGCTCCAAAAAGAGTACAACAGATTACGGCGATGTCGAAATCGATTCAAATAAGTAGATTAAATAAAAAATAACACCGTTGAGTCAACTGGTATTTGGTACTAAACTCCCATGTAATATAAAATTCATCAGGTTATAAAAATAGTGACGTAATTCGAATTGGCAGTTACACTTAATATAATATTGTCAAAATGGAACTAAATTATCATAAGGATCAATGATAAAACCTTTCGTTTGACAATGATAATTTAGTTACACATAGACAATAACGCTAACACAATCTTGCTCGCTCTGATATAGTAGAATTTCGATGGCAAAAACACCAATAAGGAAGCTTGCTACGGTACATTTAAGATTGTGCACATGAGCTGAATAGGGTGACAGAGTGGATTTGTGTATGATGTTGGATATTGACTACATTAGTTGTGTGAGGTTAGCTTAGTTCTTGGGCATGTAGGTGATGTCGTCCCATGGGTGCCGGTAGAGGGGCTGCTGCAGCCTGTTCTGGTCGAGGTAGTGGCCGATGAGACCGATGCTACGGCCCAACACAAACAGAGCGTTTATTGAGCCCATACTAATGTACTGCTCAGCCTCTTCCCTGGAAGACAAATACATAACATGTTCATTATGTTTCATTCAATATTGAAAATATGTATCAATGTAGCCATTATTTTTATTGTAATTAATACATTAAGTTTTTCCGGCGTGCGTGGCAATGTAGCGCATGCCAATTGGGAGGGGAATGACTATGTTTAATCAAATAGCTTCAGATATTGATATATTCCTCATACGCGAGGTGAATTTGGGTGGACTTGTTTGTGAATGTTCATTATATGTAAAATAAATTTGAATTTGAAAAAATGAAACCGAGACGATTGGAATCAACTTGGAGAAGCCTTCGTCCAGCAATGGTTTAATCCAGGCTGATGATGACATGACTTTGAAAAACCTCAGAAACAAACCTACATATTAGAAAAAAATCTTAGACCGAGTCAGATTCGAGCACATAGCCTTCGTTTGCTGGGCATGCTTTATTCGTTAAGCTTCCAATTGTATTACAAGTCATAATCAGCTTAAATCAATCCAATGATGGAAGGACACACTTCAGAGTTGATTCTATTCCTCTCAATCTTATGGATTGGGTTACCACAACATACTTCTACAGAATTTATGAATCTTGTCGATCCAGCGGCCTGTAGGAGATCCTCTACCCCTCTGGTACCACTGGAACTGAATAACTAGATTTGTACAGCGATTGCCTTTTCCCGAGCTATATGCTTGCCCTCTTTTATTTCAAGTTTTAAGGTAACTCTACCACTTGACATACCCATGTTTATTACCATATCCCAAAACAAATTACATACGTTTTATGATGTATTATGCCCGTTCAAGCTAACGTAATAAAAGTTAAAATGTAGAACAGTTTACCCCATGAAATGAACACTGAAATATTTCCAATTTAACTGAAATCTGAATAGAATGTGAAAGATTGAATGAACTTAAATGATTGTGAATGAATTGAAATTGATTGAATTGAAGTGAATAGATTGAACACATGAAAAGGGTAAAAATTGAAAATTACTCACTCTGAGAACTGTCCACTGTGCCTGAAGAGGTCCACGAAGGCGGCGGCGATGAGACCGTCCACGTTGAGGATGAGGTTGGGCTTCTTGCGAGTGGTGATGGCCTCCACAGCCAACGCATAGTCGAGTGTGGGGTGCTTCTCGAAGCTCCTTTCCACATAACCCTTCAAACTGCGGACTCTCTCATCAGGGTTGTTTATCGACTTCACTCTGCAGAGGAAAAAAACTATTTTTAGATTCTAGGTTACCAGTTGTTTTCAATAACAAAGGATACATCGATTGTTGTCAAATTAAGAACTTTTGTTGAATAATTCATGACAAGTATTATTCAATGTTTCCATCTTCAGTGATCTGATAACTATTATCCACGCAAATCAGGTCAGGTGTGAATAAACTATTTTTTATTCAATGATTTTGGATAACGGTTCCTCAATTGGTAAAACACATTAGTCAAAATCCGACGGATGTAGCTTCAAGTACTTGGGTACAAACTATGTATTATCCAAGATTTGTCAAATGTACCCATCATAACACAAAAGTTGTATGCATTCTGCCATTAGGCAAGTGCACAAATGTTGGTAATCCACCAGCAATAGATTGTAAAAATGTGTGACAAACCTGTGACCGATTCCCATAATAAGTTCTCCCTTGGCTCTCTTCTCGTTGACAAAGTCCATGGGATGTTTGCCGGCAGCACACGCTGCCGAAAAGTCTACCGCCGCTTTGTCTAAAGCTCCTCCAAATCTGTCACCCTGAAAATGACCATTTATTTCATTTACTTGTATAATATGTTCTATGTATTCAGATAAACTATCCACGAGTTTTAAACCACAATATGAGTGGCTAATAATAATTAAAACATGATCTTACAATCGTGAGTAATCCACTGACGAGTGAAGAAATGAGATCTTTTCCTGCTCTGGCACAGACCATGGTGTTGTGAGCTCCGCTGACGGCTGGACCGTGATCGGCGGTGATCACCAAACATATTTCTAAGAACCTGCATAGGCTCGGAGGCAACTCTCGCTGGAACCTGAATGAAATTAATAAATATTGTATTATTACAGTTATCGTAATATAAATATTTGTTTTATCAATGTAATGAGTATAATTTAGTTGGCCAAATGCAGCATTGTGCATCTTTATTAAATTATGCATGCTCCTAAAAGTGTTTATTAGAATCTCCAATATCTATCGGGTATATTTATTTAATACAAAGATATCATATTATTTGAAATGATATATACAAGAAAACTTCAGAGTTAAAATTATGTAAGAATTGTAGTTGATTCTTTTTACAGACATCCGCTGAATTATATATCAACATATAATTTACTGTTATGCCTACCATAGAAGACTGAGTGAGAGTCCAATTCCATATTCCCTTTCGACGAGTTGACTGATTGGCACTCCGCTATAGCACAACTCTTTTCCTCTCTCGTCGCAGATTGTGCTGATGAAGGCTGCCGGTTTCCTGATCAATCCCAGTTTCTATAATGATAGATAAAATAAGGGATATGAGTTACCTTCCATAAATTCATCTTTATCACTTGAATCTTACAAAACTAATATTATGTTAAATTGTAAATGAATAATTGATAAAAAGATGACCATAGTGTTGAAGACGTATTCATATAATATCTATACTAATTCCTTACCATGGCCCAATCATAATCCATGGGCAGCTTCGGTGGCACGACGTCAGGCTTCGGAGTGACCACACCCGAGGCAACCAGTTGCCTGTAGACGTTGCCAACCTCTGCTCCCAGCACGTCGAAACTGTCTGGCACGTACGCGCCGTGTCTCGCCAACAGTGTGTTCTTCGCCCCGGCCTCTTCCAGTTTGGATCCCGCGCATGAGCCCGCATGTCCGAATTGCACTTCGGATGTGAACATGGCTGCAAAGAAACAACACATAAATTTAAGTGTCACATAAAGAAAACCAGGGTCGATCCACTAATTACGGATCTAATCCACGGATTAAGACCTCCTCATAATAGCTTCCTACATTCCTCTCTGTTCTTGATTTTTCATACCCTTCTGCCAAAGCTAATCAGTTGGTCAATTCAGCGACTTTGAGGCCACCTCCATTTAAGTGCCCCTTGGTTAGCACAATACGACGATAATAAAAATTAGGTGGCTCTCGTGGTGCAGTGCGTAAGGCGCTTGCCTTCCACCCGAGAGTTCCTGGGTTCGATTCCCGGTCAGGACACACAATATTTATGTGTTTTTCTCAAAGCCTGGGTGTTTGTGATTGTTCAAAATTACTAACAACCACCTTGTACGAAAAAGCAAGGACATGGTTATTAATAATTCTAAAAAAAATAAAATTATTTTGTTCATTTGCCGAGTGACATGTCCAGCTCATTGCCTCAAGGTAACATTTATCACAATCGCACAACCTCGTCTACTTCCTTATCTGTTCGTTTCTCTTGTGGTCTTTCCGCATTATATCCAACAGGAACCTTTCTATGCCACGTTGCACTATCCTTAATTTTTCGATCTCCATGTTTCTCATTCATATGTGAGCACTGGCAGCATACATTGATTCAACAATAAACAATGTGGAGATCACATTTCAAAATCCTGTTCAAGTGCCCCAATACGCCTCCCAGTTTGGTTCTCATACATAAATACCCTGTCTATTATAGACTTATCATTACGCAAAAAGAAAGATAATCAAGTAACAACAAAAGTAATGTTTAAAAACAAAACAGTTTTGAGCTGCTGACCTGAGCAAGTACCGATGCACCAAGCTACCAAAGGTTTTGTGATCTTCCCCTCAAGCATCGCTCGGCAGACATGGTATTCTTCCACTCCTCCAACTTCTCCAAGAAGCACCATCATCTTTACATTGGGGTCTTTTTCATACCTATAATAAAACAATTTAAGAAGTGTCAGTAAACCAAGCAAGCAGCCAGTTCTTTCTTTGACATTTGGCAGAATAATCTTATTTTTAATTGTTTGGTTACATTGTTTATAAGTGTTTGGTTACATTGACACGATTTCATAGGATTAACTAAATCTTAGGAAAAATTCTTAGGTTATATGAAAAAAGTATCGAACACAACGTCAACTTTAACACATTTATAACCAAAAAGAGGATTCGCCATCTGCATAATACGACAATAATACTTCAATAACAATTTATGAAATTTGTCTGTTTCAGTAAATCTAAAATTGTGTTTGGTTGATATAGATCCACACTGCGTAATGCTAATTTAAACAGTAGCAATTAGTTTTATTTCTGCATCACTTTTCTATATTTGGTCTGTCTTATAGAGAAGGCATCCATCAATGTCTTTAGTATTATGTAACACATAAAAAATAATTGTAATTACCTGATCAAGTGGTCGAGGAAAGTGCTGGCGGGGTAACGATCTCCACCGATTGCCACACCCTCGTACACTCCATCCGTCTCCTTCGAGATGATGTTGTTCAGCTCGTTTGACATGCCTCCTGACTTCGATACATACGCCACACTAAAATGCAACAGAAATATTACACATGTAATGTTTGATCATTTATTATGATTAATGTAATATTATTATATTTTTCAAATTTCAAAATTCCTAGTTTAACAATAATCAGCTTACCTCTGCAATAAGCTTATCTCTAAATCGATATTTTTGAGTTGTTAATATTTTATTGTTCAAATCTCATTAGCTTCCCTATCACTCGACCCATTTAAATTCATTGTCGAACATCTCTTGACTTGCAGTGGTGGAAGAAAAGTGATCCACCCGATGCAGTTTTACAACATAAAATTAAGTAGATTGTGTTTGATCTGGGAAACGGGGTAACCTTAGTGCCCATATGCACTTGCGGCTAGGCCGCCTATCGTTTTTTTGTATGCAAAGTGCGATATGCGGCAGGCCGCTGCGGTTAGCCGGCATACAAAAAACGATAGGCGGCCTGCCGCATGTGCGTATAGGCACTTATTGTTAAAAGGGTGAAATAGATATAAATATACATGAGCCAATTATTCTTACCTGCCGGGCCTGTACAGTTTTGATTCCAAGATGTTGTCGATCATGCCGGCCGTGTTGCCGATCTTGAAGCAACCAGGCTTGATGCCTCCCACCGTAGCTGGACCAATGATTGTTACCTGAAGTAATACAAACCTATATTTAATTTATACTTAAATGCTTAAGCCTCAAGCGTCACTTAACCGTATTAAGCCGAAATCGGTCGCTCAAGTGCTAATGACACTTAGTGGCAGAATTGAGAAACACAAATGACAGCTGTCAAAATTATTAAGTATGTCATATACAGAAAAAAGAATTTAGTTTGGGATAATAATTTTTTTATTGAGTAATGATTACCGATGTTAATGCATGTTTGTTGTAGTGTCATTAAAATTTATATTGCACAATTTTCATAATTTTGCCATTATATGTAGGTATATGTGAGTCATATACAGTAAAACCTCGTTAATACGAATTCCATGGGACCGAAAATCGAAAAAAATTCGAATTATGAATTATGAAATGTATGGGGGAAAAATAATAAAATTTTGAAAAAAAATTTTTTTTTTGATTTTCATGAATTTTGTTTCCGATTATAGATGTACCTGTGATGTGATTATAGATTATTTTTATTACCTTATTAAAATATTTGATTTTTGATTTGATTTGATTGATTGATTTTATAAGAAAAGTCTGTCACACTTTTCAATGACTGGCTCATGAAATAGTGTACTTTATTACGATTTATTGAATATTTTTGTATGCCAGGGACTCTGAAATCATTTCGAATTATCAGTGTTATTACTAATGAGGTTTTACTGTGGTATCAAAAGTAGATCTGTGCGTTATTCATAATTTCAAGAGAATGACGAAAAACGTTTTGTTTGGTTTTTTAGTGTTATAATAGCATGAAATATGTTTCTACATTTAGAAATTAGAAATTCAATTCAAATTCAACAGTTCTACTTTTGTTTCCAAAGTATTGAACAGTTCTAATTCTGATACCAAGCCCTATTTTCCATCACAATTTTATATCACACAGATATGATTTTGATTCGAATATTATATTGCTAGTCGTACATTATGGTCATAAGAATAATTTGGCATACTTAGTTAAATTTCGATATATTTGCGACAGTTCTACTTTTGATCCTATACGACTCATGTGATCAATTAAAAACTATTTAATAAATTTATGGAAAATAGGAATTTTAAAGATGGTAGCACATTGGATTGCATGATTATTAGCAAAGATGATGGAGAAGAAAATAAAGAAACATACCATTTTTTCATCAGCAGCCTTGATGAGTTTCCTGGTCATGTTCTCGGGAATTCCCTCGGCAATGATAACGACAGTCTTGAGAGTTTTGTGCTCCATAGCTTGGAGGGTGGAATCGTACGCGGAACGCAGGGATGCAAAGTTGATGAGGACAGTAGCCTCTGGGTGGTTTCGGAAACCGAGATCCAAGTCACTGTACACTGGAATAAGTAAAGGCAAAATAACATTATTATCGCTATGATAAAATATAACTATATCCTACACAATATATTATAATATACGGTGACTGTAATAGCTAACCAGTCAAGGGTCCCAAATTGATATTTTCTTCACTGTTCATAGCAAATGATGTGAATTTATATTATAGGTAGAGTGAGTAAGTAGCTAATTACCTGGTACAAATATCTCTCTGTTTCCGAAGTAGAATTTCTGCTTATGGTCGGATGTGAATGGGTAAACCACGGCCACTACTGACGGCTCTTTGCGACTGCACACATAGTCAAAGTCCAACATATTCTGTTAAAGAGAGAATACATCCATGTAATACATTACCATGTTAGTATCAAATTAAACCCCAGTTGAAAATGTCCCTCTGAGGCGGACGAAACCGGTCCTAATCTATTGATTAAAAGTGAAATAAGTACTACAAAAAAAATTGCGTTTTATTAAATAAAAACAACAATACAATGCAGTTCCACCATGAATTGACAGTTAACAAAATAAAAGAAATTAAACCCTAAGGTTCTCTAATGGAACATATTGTGTCGGTACTCTTGTGTGGATATGAAACATGGAGAATTAGAGTACCGATCACGAGAAGGATAGAGAAGTTAGAGCTCGAGTGCTACAGGACAATTATGTGAATGTTTTGTATTAATGCGAGTGACCAATTAAGCTAGCCGTTCTGCACAAAATAAACACTGAAATAACCTCTCTTAAAATAGTGAAAAAAAAGAATGAATCGTCTACATCGGACACAATATTATTATTTGTTAATTTCTATTCATTCAACATAATTTATTTCTTTATAATCGTAAAACGGTAAATGAAGTTGCCCAAAATAATAAAGGCAATACCTGTATGGCTCTGTTCTGCATGCCCCAGACGATGCTCTTGGTTTCTTGAGTGAAGAGAACTTGCCCAGTCGGCACAGGCCGGTCTCCGTCTCTCTTGCAAATAGCGTCCAGTTCTTTCTTTGTCATCGGCTTACCACCGCTGATATCATCAGTCTCCATCTGTGAAATGCCGAAAGAGCTAATTAAATTAAAAACTGTCCCAAATTCTCATTACATTTGTCATTTAAAAATTGAACAAAAATAAATAATGGCAATTGGAATACTGTGTACAATGGTCAGATGATAAAGGTAATACTGCCGTATAATCAATCATCAAGATTTGATATTGATATACCATAGAATGCGAAAGTTACCTTTGTAGGGGGAGGATTAAGTTTCGGTAGCATCTTGGGAGCTCCCTGCTGTCTCATATCTTCAGGTACAGGTTCATGGCCTAGAGCCAATCGGCAGATGTGTGTCATGTGAGCTTCCGGACCAAATACGTACAGGGGAATACCCAGTTTTTGACCGACCTCTCTCATTTGTCTGTAAAAGATATTTGGAGAATATTAGTAAAATAAGTTTATCTTAATTAAAATGGTTAAACCAAATAGGCTAGCTCCAGATAGTTAATGTTTTAATTCATAACATGACCTGATGAACATTAATTTCCACTACATATCGGCATATACATATAGTATCAATTGTCATAGCAGCGCAGCGTCCACAGTGACAATCATCGTAGGAAATTACAATTTTTTTCATGCGATTATCAATATTGAGTGAATGTTATCAAATAGCAGTTGATGCATTTGCATGCATTCTACATTTTACTATGAATTTTGGCAGAAATATTGAAATGCCATGATCGCATTCAACCAAATTGAATGTGTACAACCAATTCACATTGCAGGTGCATGCATTATAATACAACTGCTCATTATTACCTATACACAAAAATTCAGCAGTCGCCTTGAACAAATAATAAAATAAAAAGTTCAAATCACAAATAGAATCAAATATTTATTTAATCGATTAATTACCTTAGACCTTCTTGGTAATTAGGACCACCTCTCCTGACAAAGATTGTCACGGCGTGCTGCCGTAGACGGTCTTTGAACACTTCAATGGCTGCGATGATCCCTCGGAATGTGTCAGCCACATTTGTGAAGTTGGCAATGCCACCACCGATAATCAAAACCTATATGAAGAAACGATAACATTTTTTATAGTGTTTCGGGCATGGATCCTGATATGGCACTCAGGTTGCAGAAAATTACATTATCAGAAGATACACATTGGCTAATTTATTTCAGTTTATTTTAGCTGCTGGATAATTTGATTTAATTGAATTTGTGTAATTTGATTGAATATGCTATTGAAGCTTTATGAAAATCAGTTTCAGGATTATTTATTTCTGAGATGTGTTAAAAATTAGCTTCAAAAAGATGATTCCAAATTGAACCAACCGCATAATTCCTGAGATGGTTGTTGACTCATCAAATAACCTCACATTTCACAACGTTAAAGGCATTTTTTGTTTCATCATAAAAAAGGTATCTGATGTAAATTAATATGTTACCTTTCCAAGCGGATGTGGGTTTCCCGTGCACATCAGTTCGAAGATAGTCTTAGCATATGCGGCGGTCTGCGACTCGGTGGGTGCTCCGCTGTACTCTCCGTAGTTAGCCAGCTCGGCCGCCCCGCCCAAGTCACACAGCGTGTCTGTGTATACTACTGACGCTCCACCTCCTGCCACCATCGTCCACACGCGCCCCGATTTGTTAAGAACTGTCAACTGTAAAAAAAAAAAGAATCGAGTTAATTTGCAAATTTTATAACATTATCCCCAGTGTAGAGTAATTTAAGATTAGTATTGCTAATTGGGAGGGCAATGGCCGTGCCATGGTTCAACCATATCGATTAGGACAGTATTTCTTAAACAGTGGTCAGCAGAGATTTTCTGGTGGTTCACGAATTTTTGGCGAACAAATGCCTATGCTGAAAATTCCAAAAAAATCTTCAAAACAAATGCACCTTCAAATGTTTGTCCATCGTGTTTTTGATCTTAAAAAAAAATTTATGGTTTTACGTGACAAACCCAACGGCGATCAAACGTTTTACTTGCATTTATTGTTTTGCAATATAGTCGTTTCATACCACTGAATTGATATTTTTTATTTTTACGTTAACAGCCCGCAAAACATTTTTCCTATTTTCAGTGGTCCTCAGGTGTAAAAAGGTTGAGAAACGCTAGTTTAGGACATTAATATGTTTCTCTTGCATATGGGTGAGTTTAGATGGATATTATTTTAAAGATCCTTTACATAGGGGTCCTCACATTTAGACTCAAGCTATACACCCTAGGAACAGATTTAAGAAAAAACACGAAGGCTGATAAATTCAGTTGACTAAATCATCACTTAATCTATTTAATTTTCTATTGGCTTTATAATCCGTGATCGTATGGATCAAATGAATATAATGAATGTAAGCCACTTGGCCAATCTCACGGTCTATGATCTATAGTTGTAAAATACAGTGGAAAAGATGATAACTTAATATACATCTCTTTGAAGAATTGTAATTCACTTGGTATTCCTTACTTTCAAGCTAGCCCCACTCTTGGCATCCAGCTCAGCGATATATCTCTCCTCGGCGAAGGCGTCCCGTCCGAAGGGTGGCGGGAACTCGGCTCCCTCCCACAGCTTGGCGCAGGCAAAGTCTGCCGTCTGGTCCAATTTTGCCGCCAGATCTAGCACGTAGATCTTATTGCTTGTTACGACCAGGGGGTTTATTTCTAAGTAGGTGAAGTGAAGCTCTACGTACACTCGGTATAGCTCTTCTATAAAAGGGAGTAGCATTCTGTGGGAATAGATACAAAATAATTAATAATAATGACAGCCTATGTTTTGCTTCTATAGATAGAATGCACATCAAAATATTCAGATCCAAAGTTTGGAGATGAACACTAACTATGTGGCGGTTCCACAACATTTTTAGTATAGGTAATTTGTTGATGGCTACCTGATGGCCCATTTTATTGTTATGTTAGAATGTAGGTACATGATAAACAATCATTTGCCGGCTCGCACATCTAAGCTCGTCTCATCTGCAACGTGTCGAATACGTCGATGTGACATCATTGTTATTCACAAAATACACATTGCCAAATATAGCTCCGCTCCGCACATCGGTGGAATGCGTTATTTTAGTTTGAAAAGAACAGCTTGAGTCACATGCACTATTTTCACCCGACATGCAGCGCGCAGGGTATAATCCCGAAATGACGCACTTCATCATCCGTTTTGGATTACCGAGTGACATCACTGTGCTCGCACGACCTTGCCTATACTCACATAAGAATGTTGCATGTTGCGCACAGTTTTGATTTATGATCATTATCCCAGTCGAGACAATTTTCAATCTTAGCCTTTTTGTAAATTTCAGTCTTCGGTGAGATCCTTTAAACAGGATTTTAGCAATATAATAAATCGTGTCCAGAAATTTGTACGTATGCAGTTGGCCGTGTTACACTTCACCGTGAGATATTGTATCGGAAACGTATTGCCGTACAGCAACTAAATCAAATTTATGTCTAAATACAACGTTTAAAATAGTTACATAATAAAAACCACCAGAATACAAGGGAAAGACGATAGGATAGAAGGATAGAAAATAGTTAGGTAAGTAACTTAAAAATACAACCATATCGTATTATTCATGTAAAATTCTAGTAGGTGCCCGTAAGTAACAAATCGTACCTCTAAAATATCTGATAATGATAGAGTTATTGTCAGATATGTGATACAAATCAAATGTTTCCATGGAATCTAATAAAATTGGAACATTACTGTCTGAAATGCTCCACGAGCAACGCATAATTTTTTGATCTGAATGCTATATGAATATGGCCATTTCTTTCCGGTAAGACAGCTCACAGTTAACTGTGCTACGGTGAAATGTAATATGTACAATTTACTTGTAACCATAGGTAATAAATAATTAATATTGCAGACTTTAATAAATCACCATGTCTTTTAAAGAGATATCGAAAAATGAGAAGCTTATTACAAGGTATGAATTAGATTATTCCAAATCAAATTTAAAGAGATATCGAAAAATGAGAAGCTTATTACAAGGTATGAATTAGATTATTCCAAATCAAATTCTTTATCTACACATGGAAGTATTTTTCTTCCAAAAAATGAGATTTTAATAATTTAATAATAATAGAATGTGTAAATTATACTAACTTTCTTTTATCCGCAGAAACTCCTTGAAGGAGTGACTTTTCGGTGAGGGCGGGGTTGATTTTTGTTCCAGTGGGCACTGTGTAGGTGACGGCCACTTCGTCCACGTCTCCGATGTCCACTCCACCGGCCGGGTGGAACAGGATTGTGTCGCCACCTCTGCCGGATGCAATGCATATGTACATTTCTTCTGACTGAAAATAAGTCATCAAGTTAATGCCGATCAATACCTTTCCGTGTAATAATGAATTTTGCCAAGTTGATACAATGTTAATAACAAACACAATATGTAAGGTGTATGTCAAGTACACATTGACGCAGCGATTAGGGCGCTCGCGCAAAATTTCTACAAGTGGCGCGTAAATCGTCTAAAATACAACGTAATCAAATACGCCAGCGCACACTGGATTTGACGACGCCTTGTGCTCCGCCTGCCGCATGAGTCACCGTTTTTCGCTTCTCAGCGATACGATTTAACGAAAATACAATGGAGTCCATTCATTGAACACAGCAAGCAAAATCACGCTCCTCGAAGCGTCGTCGATAAGACGGGCGAGAAGCCATTATTAAGAACAGTGTACGCTTTGTTTAGTTATTACGTGTCCGATATTTAATTACAAGCCCCGAGAAATAATATAATATTTTTATTGCTTTGTTATGAGAGACGCTGTAATAATAATTATTTTGTGCTTCTTGGGCCCCTTATTACATAGGTGAATGGTAATGCGCGGCAAGAGGCGTGTGATTATGGTTATGAATATACGCTTCTTACGCCGACTGCGCCCGCTCGTCCGTCTTGATGGGCTTTATGCCTTAGACAGATCGCTCAAGAAGATTACTCTTGTTTGTTCCCTGTCTCAACAAAAATGTGTATTTCTCAAGCATTATTAAAATGAACCAATACCTATATATATATATACCTATATATAATAATTAGCCCCTTCCACTTTTACAATATATATTGAAAAGGCGTATGTAACTTTTAACCTCCTATGCAATAATAATCGTGCAATTAATGTAACCAAAATGCTCTGGCGTAATAATTACAACCTGTTTAAAAAATTCAATGAATAAATCTAAATCATGTGTTTTCTTCACTTTTACTACTAAATAACCATGTGATGCAAGTCCCTATCGAAGCCCCTCTCCACTCTAACCCCAAAAAGAAGGACTCCCTAAGCATCCCAGCTTGGAAGAGTATCAATAGATATTCTAACATTTTGTGATGTGGACTTTATTTTATTGCTAAAGTATTTTTGTTATTATCCTGACATGTATATAAATAGTTATAATTTTATATTTAAAAAGGGCAGTTAGGATTATTGTATTTAAATAAGTTTTGTGAGTTTTAAATTTAAGTGACATGCAATCTCGGAGGAAGCCCAAGTGTCCTTATACTTTAACCAACGAATGGGTATAAATAGAAAACAAGATGAATTTCGTTAACAAACCTGTTGGTGAGGTACAAAAGGTTCTATGATGAAGTTGTGTAGCCGTCCTGTGGTGGCACCGACCTGGCACTCTTTGCCTGCTCGGTCTCCGATCCACTTCTGTACTCCCGCCAACTCCTCGCCCACACACACCAGACCCATTTTGCCCCGACGCTTGATCAGCTGATCTGCTTTTGCTACCAATTTTTGACCCTGGAAACGTTAACAATGGATTGAGTATTTTACAATATAAATTGAAATGAATGGAATATACAAATTGGTTGGAACTGAAAGAAACTTTACTTTAAATTAAATTTACGTATTCATTATTCTAGATGGAGCCAGTAACAGTTTCCAACTAGTGACATTAAATTTACGTATTCATTATTCTAGATGGAGCCAGTAACAGTTTCCAACTAGTGACAAAGAGTCTTCCTTTAATAAATTAGAATTAATAATAATATTATTAATAAAATCACACATTTTTCTTTCATTCAAAGTGCGTTAATGGCTTAGAATGATTCTTCGTAAAAATGGCCTGTTAAAATAAGCATCACTGTGTGTGGAGGCCAATATTCTATTCTCCACTCAACTGTGAATTATTGGTGAAAGGACACTGTTTTAGTAAAAGATATTACCTATTTAATTATTGATTAATATGCATAGTATATTATTTAATATATTGTGTTTTAATTTTAATTAGGACAAAACACATTATGGCTAATGTTTGATTAAATTCGAATGTTATTTTATTATACTTGGATAGAATTTCTTATCATTTAAAATACCAGCAATTATATAGGACAGTGGCAAAGTGGCAGTGTGTTAGTTATCTAGTATCATACAAATTTAATAATGCCTACATAATGCAAATTAAAATTATATAGGTAAATTAAGCATATTACATGGACACTTTAAGAGATCATTTTTATGAAGAATGATGGATCAAAACATGCATTGAAAAAATACAAGTGTATTTTATGATTGTGGAACTTGCGACACATGATTTTGTGCAATACTTCGCTATTCGTAAATTAATAAATATTTATCCCAAATTTGAAAGAATAAATTTTTACGTGAAAGGAAAAAGGAGATACGTCTAAAATCTTTACATTTTAGGAGAGCCAAAAGAAGATTGAGTTTTGAACAACTTTCAATAAGAATTTCTTTTTCTCTGTGAAAATCACTAAATCAGAGGCATTGATTCGATGAGTCCTTTATGCATTATAGATTATAGGTTAATTTGGCATATTATTCAACTCATTTTACTTATTTTTAGACTTGTCTCTCTTTTTCTTTGAAACAGAAAAATATCTCCTGGTATAATTGGTAAATATGTAGAGCCATAAGGAAACCTAGATCACTAAAACTGATACCTATCGTTGTATGTTATGATTCTCAGTTGGTTAATTAGTGCAATCTTACGAAATGTTGTATAGGGTTTCTAGCATTAATGCGATTTGCAAGTCTCAGTTATTCCCAGAGAGCGAGCCGGAGAAGGGTTATTGCGCGCTTCTGTGATTCTATGCCATTGGAGCTTACCTACTTCCAGGCCGGAGACAAATATTTGAATTTTTGCTACGTACTTATTTGAATACAGAATTACTTTAATTAATAAGACATTACGCCATATGGTAACACTATATAATAAATGTTTAAAACTCTCATCAATTAGATTTAATTCAATTTCCATCAAGTATTTATCATCAGATAGTAGATGTAAGTTTATAAATCAATTACTTAAAAGATACACAACATATTTTAGCTCTAAATTTAATTCAAGGGATAAATCTATATGTATAATGATAATAATCAAAATAATATAATGATTTGTATGTTCACAAAAATTAACTGCCATCAAAAAATTCATAACAGACGAAAAACTATATTTATATCTTATCTGTACCCGAAAGCAGACTGCCTTATCCTCAAAAAGAACACTTTCGGGAAAACAAAATTTAAAAAAATTCATGGCCTGTAGTAAATGTTTCAAGAATTTTAGGTTTTTCTTAAGAACAGATTAAAAGTGTGAATTTGGCACAACAGATAAGATAAATCGACAAAGGGTTCCGAGGTACAGATTTTTATTATTCATTTCTCTATTTATTATGATTGGTGCATTATGCATTCATTATTCAGTAATGGATGGAATTTGAATTATTCAAAATGTCAAGGGAGACATGAACATCCCAATTATTAAACATTATTTGTGGTTAAATGAGGACAATAAACATAATTAATGTTTTGTTCATGTGATAGTGATTATCATATTCATCATTAATGCAGTAAGTATAAGTATCTAGGTATTTAATTTTTAACTCTTTAATTAGGAGTCTGAAAAAATACTTAATCCAGGTAATAAAACAAGGCACTTTATTTAATCAATCTAGAGTTAAGATAATCTAATATGGAAATATATACACAGCCCAGCTATTCTAACATATCACTTAACATCCAAAAAGAGGTAATTGTGATAAATGTATCACATTTATCACTTAACATATTCTGGCAGTCAATTATATAAAAAAAGTTGACCGTCTTAAATGTCAAAAGGTGTTATCTTTTAACAGCGCCTCTGTTGACCATGCTAACATTAGAATGAAACAGAGTATGTCAATTTTACATAATATTGAGAATTGAGCTGCAAGATCCGACAGTTTTGCTGCAATCGCAATGACATGACTAATAGAATTGTAGGTTATGTTGATATGTCTGACGTGTATGATATTGTTCTTGTGTTCGGCTCATTGCCAACTAGATGGCGCTCATTCGGCTTTATCCGCTTGGGTTCGGCATTATGAACATATCCGAATTTGACCGACATATCTAATTTTTTTACCATATTATGAATTGGAGATAGCCGCCGCTAACCGTCTATTGTAAAGAATACATTTTGTGCTAATTTGTATAATGGAAACGTGCTAAAGTGATAACCGTTAAGAATAGACCTACTGGAGTTGCAACGCGTTGACGCAGGTCTTACTTGATTCTAAATTCATCCGATTAGAAACTCCAGTTGGATAAAAAATTCCGATTAAAAATTTAAATCGAGTAAGATCTGCGTCAATACGTTGCAACTGTAGTGCTGTGTCTGCGCCCTTATTAGTTTTCAAAACGGTAATGTATGAATCCAATGACACATAAATAAATTTACATTGAAAAACCAATTCTTTTATTCAATGAATAATTCACAAGATTTTAGAATGTAACATTCTTTATTGAACATAAAGAAATTTACATTGTGTTCAAACTGCATATAGGTAGGTACTTGATACTTTTCATAATGAAAAAATCTGGAAATATTTCTTTATTTCTTAATTTATTGACAGTGTATGGTGTATATTTTTATATCTCATGGAGGCTCACTCACCCCCTAGGCAGAATACACAGTAGAAAAATTCATATGAGAAACTGATCTGCGTAAGTATGCAGTTAGTGGGACAGGGACACACCTTCGTGAGATTAATACACTATACCTAATATTCAATAATTTCAATTTTAAATATTCCCCCTTAAAATATTAATGTAGTGGTATTGGGAGCCAGTGATGTTTATGTTTGCAAGAACCGTTACATGGATAAAGTTATGCGGTCCCAATCGGACGATTAGTGACTAACATCATACATTTTCCAGCAAATTTGAGAACAACGATGGTGAATGTTAAAATAATCAAGTTCCGTAGCAGTGACATGCGGTCACCATTGCTTGTACTATAAATACTATTGAAATTAAATTTGGAGGTGCCTACCAACTAATTGCAAATCGCTATCCTAGCTCTGCGATATTCCAATAATATTTATATAATATTAAAAATTATTAGAACCTTCTGAAAAAACATAGTTACACAAAATTCCTCATACAAATTGCACCTGCCACTTGTGTTTCTCAATTTCGTCACTATTCGACTGATTTCAACTGCATAAGTTAAGAGGCACACAAGATCACTTATATGACTATACATCTGGCCCATAGAGCACTCTTTTTACACTTGCAAAGTAAGCTACCTTGTGACACTTGCTGTCAAATACAATAATAACCAATAAGTAATATTATGACCATATAATTTATCATCTGGGTCACCGTTACAGTAAAACCTCAAATTTGTAGACTCCAGATTGGACAAAATTCCATTTTGTATTCCTCATGTAAACAATGTTCGGCACATGTAATCTAACCTGTCATCGGAGATGCTAATTGGGAGGGCAATAACTTCAGATGTTGATATATTCCACCTGTGAGGATGAGTATTATAGATTGATGTTGTTTTACAGATTCTTAAAATAGGATCCACTTAGCTCATTCAGTTTACTTCCATTTTATAATTTATGTAACTATTTACTCTTTATACTGTTTTTAATACTGCATATTATATTATTTTGTTCTTTAAATTTGTAATATGTAAATAAGTAAAAATAAATAAATTTTAGTCCGCAGTTTTAAATCTTGTGACCGATGATCTGACTTGTAAATAGGATTTTATTTGTGTTTATTATAAAATTTAAGTACATTGTCTATTCCTTATTACATATAATTTTAAACAGGCAAACTAACTTCACTAGTTTGACAATTTTTTATCATAAGCATTCGGAAAAGTTACTTTAATGTTTAATATAATATAATGGACTTTTAGCTTTAACTGACACTATATCAATAGAATTAGTCTATTACACGGAGGTTTTTTTATTGTACATGAAAGTTGAAATAGACTATCATATTATATTGTATAATCATTTAACGAATAAAGATTCTTTTGCCCTAGAATAATCATTAATGTGATCACTTTCTCAAAATACGAAGACTAACTAAATAATAACTAAAAAGTCTCTCACCTTTTGTTTTAACCATGTGTTAGCCTCGACGACTCGCGGCCACTCTGACCCTTCACCATATGATGCACAGATGCAGGGAGCCATCGCTGTGCTGGTGCCCATGTGCCTGTCCAACAGGCGTTTGCCCGACACTTCACTGATTGCCTTCGAAGACATATTTGATTATTAACGTATCACTAGCACAATTTAAAAACACACTAACTTCACAACGGACGGTTCGTAGTAAAACTGTTTCGGTGACAACTCTCGATGATTGTTTCCAAATCAGTTTAAGAGTATTATTTTAGATTAAGCTAATAAGTCACTGGTGTCTGCAATGCTGGGAGGGGTTATCGGTGACTCTGCCGTGGTATCATTTGTTCTTGGGCTTTGTATGACGACTCTCTTGTCGGGATGTTAGTTTCCCGGGCGGCTAACCGCTGTACTGCCTCTGAAAAGATAAATACATCAAATCAGTATTGATTGAAAGTAATTATACCGTCAATTTGTTACTATCGATAATGTTATTGCAATTTTTCAATTAATATAAGTTTTTTACTATTTAAATTAAATATACAGGAAACGCTGCATATTGAATGTAATGCAAATGCATCGGTGACCAAGTTGCGTAAATCAACTCAATTCAAAATTCTGTAAATGAAAATATCATTCTCAAATGATTCTTTATGTTAAGTAATTAAAATTTTTCGTGTTAAGTAATTAAAAGTCAAAACATTCAAATTATTAATGGTGACTATGAAAATAAGGACATTTTATACACCCATTCATGGGATTTAACTCCACGGTTGGGAATAAAAAGCGCTTATATATTTTCATACAAAGTAATTATGTACATGTGAGAATCCTATTTAACACAAAACTAGGTATGTGGTGATGTGAAAACTGCTTCTAACTTATTTTTTAAATATATGTCACCTGTACTCATTCCATCCTCAGACAGATCCATAGAATACGCACATGAAGGATAAACATGTTTGGGCCACCTTTTGTGCAAATATTGTGTAAAAACAAGTATTGTTATACCAGTTATGAAATAAATTATAACAGTTTATTGACTAAAGGAAGATAATACCAATTGCATTATGTAATTTGTAAAAATACTATTCTTTGGCAGAATTTTTTTTATTGTTATTATATATATTACATGCAGGCTTCTTATCGATTATCAACATTTCTCAATACACTTTGCTCCTATTATTTATTGTCTTTTACTTTGGAATAATACAGCATAACTAATAAAACTTAATTTTTGTGAACCCTGAGTACGGAACATAGTAAGATAGATAGGAAACTGATTTAAAAACTAATACAAATATCCCAGCACCTCGACTAGACTAGGTGCAATTTATTTGATTTGAGTTAATTGAATTTGAAGATCCAATCCAAAAATGTGTGACATTGATACAATATTTTCAATAACTACCGAAGAGAAACCAAAACTACATACATCTATTATAACATAGATAACTTACTGATCATTTTTTCCCTATAAAAGTGACAAATGGGGTAAGGATATTATAATCAAATTATAATCAGAATTCGACACCACAAACAGCTTAAAACTTCTCATAAAAAAGTTTGACTATTTAAGCCGCAAAACATAACTATAGACCCCCTCCAAACCAACCCGGCCCACACCACCAAGCATATCACAATGTCGTACATTGAAGCTTCAGCAGTTTTTTACAGTCCTGGGAATGTCGCAGGAGCAGATGCCCAAGACTGAGGTCGCTACGCACTCAAGTGTGTTTTGACTAATTCATTCTACAAACATTTAAATTTTTTTTAATATCCCACCGTGGATAGAAAAGCATGTGAAAATGTACCCACAAACAAGCAAGACAGTGTGGCCATATTTTGGGAATAATTTTTAACCATTTCATCGGTAGCAGTGACGAGTGATCTTCTGGAATGAGGTTTTTATTGAAACACGATTATTTTACGATGTGGACTATCCAAACTACATTTAAGTCAATAGCAATGTTTTCAGGACGTGTGGATGTGCGTTGTATGTCAAAACTTTCAAACTAATTACTGTGGATGAACATTTGAGTTCAAAATTTTTTAAATAATAATTGTATTAATCTGTCCATGTATCTTGATCTCCACTTTATAATAAAAATTATTATTATTTATTGCAGAAAAGAGTTGGTACCTATATCATTCTCGTCAATTAATATCGTCGATCGCGCGGTCCAAAGTTTCAAGTAATGCAAATTTTTAAGTCTCACAAAAATCAAGTGTCAGTTTTTTTTCTTTACAAAAATATAGCAGAGTTTGCAACTTTGAACTCAGCTTATTCTTCTCGAAGACTACAAATTGATTTTTTTATATTTAGTAGTTGAAAAACAAATAAAAGCCGCATTAAAAAAGAACACGAATGGACCTTTTACCCGGTTTAATCATTCCTACAACGGAAACGAACACACATTGAAAAAATGATAGTCGCGAGATGTAGTTAAGTAGGTACTATTGTTTGTAATAGTGGGATCACTCTTGACTTCTTAATCGCGAAATCGGTTTTATCTGTTTACCAAAGAAACATAAATATAATTTAATCTATAGAATTATTGATGTAAATTCATTTTATTAGACATAATTTAATATTGGTTTTTTACTCGTCAAAAATAATAATAGTGTTTGCAGCTTGAAAATTTTATAATAAAAAAAACGCCTAAAATTAATTAAAATAATATTGCGTAGGTACCTATTTATTATCTTGGGATTAGGGGATCGGAGCCTACAAAACTTCTACAATATAAATAATAAAAAAAATGTCTTTAAATGGGAAAGCTGTTTAATATAAATTTATTTATTCGGTTATATTATAATATGGGTTTCAACAATCACACTACTACGTGATCGGCATTGAAGATCCGGGATTGCCAATTGTATTAAACGCGCACAGAACAATCTTTCGATTTTATAATACATATAACAATTAATTGAACATACATAATTTTGAAAACACTTCTGAGAAAATAAATTATAACCAATAGAATAGCATCTCTCGGGTATCGCGCCCATAACTAATGGCTTTTGATACTCACTGAAGCGCTTTCCAAATTGAGCCACTATTAGCGATCGGCTTTTGTATTTTAAATCAAAGTAGGTAGACAATTACTTTAATTACTGACCGACGTCACGGATCAATCCAAGATTTTTTGTTGTAACTTACTTGAACTTGCTAATAACTTTTAATGAACTATAATTTTATTTAACGAATGCTTCACAAGATTTAAGAATGTAACATTCTAATTATTGAACATACATAATTAAAACACCCCTGAGAAAATATATTATAATCAATATAAATTATACACTATTTATGTCAGATCGTAACACCTTACGTCCACCCTTCGCCACAGCTATCTATTTACCGACTTCTTCTTTAGTGGTTTTCCATTAACGGAAGGTGTGCATGACATTTTTGATTGCTTCCTTATTCACCGCGCCCTTAGACTATAAATACATCACCGGGCCCCTGTAAATTGGTGCTTTTGTTGAAACAACGGCAGAGATCAGTTAAAAAACAGTATTTAGTGGTATCATACTGAGTATGAATTGATTCGCATACTGTGGCCAAAGACATCGATTTTCGTTTCAGTTACGGTTCAATAATTAGAATGTTACATTCTCAAATCTTGTGAATTATTCGTTGAAAAAAAATAGTTAATTAACAATTATATTTTATTTGTCCTGTTTTCGGCCGGAATTACTGCGTTTCCGAATTACTGTTTATATGGATAACAAAATAAAACTGTGATGTTATAACCTCACACCGATGAATGTCAACATAGACGATTCACACGCATTCCACCATAAATAACCATCAGAATCAGTATTTCCCGCGACGAGTGAGCGTCGGATCGCATCGCGAAGTTGCTTTGCCTGCCTATTGTGTCACGAGACGGAGAAGAATCAAATCAATCACTGCAAGCAGAAGCCGCCGACCTCGACCGGCACTCGAACTGTGAACCCAGCCGTCAGCCATACGAGTGTGTACAATAGGTTTAATTTATAATTCAATAAACCGCAAATAAAAATGCATCTACTCGTTACAATAATAGCAATCGCCGACAAGCTACTGCTAAATGAATAAACAAGAATCTTAACAATCCGAGAGATCTATACTTAAAAAAATATTAAAACCTGAAATAAATAAACCAATCACAGCAAACAATTCCATATGGTGCCACTGTATACAGCAGTAGCGAAGGGTGGAGATAGGCTGTTAAGATCCGCACTAAATAGTGCACATTAAACTTTGTTAAATATACGTATTTGTTTTTATTGAAATAAGACCACAATTTACAGATGGTGTTGGTTATTTTTTTAAATCAATTAAACCGTGCCTAAACCAAACCATAATAGTTGTGGTATATTTTGGGCAATACAACAAAATTGTGCACACTTTTTCATTCATACTTATTTGTTTTCATTGGATTAAGAATACATACTACACAATTACTGTAGGTTCATTTTTTTTAAATTCATTAAGTCCTAGCCCTGCCTTAACCAAATTATAATAGATAAAAAATATTCCATCTATAAAATATTCAAAGTTATGTGTGATTTAATTGCATCATTTTAGGTATTTTATAGATATACGAGTAGTTTTTGATTATTATCTATTATGGCTTGGTTTCGCAGGGTTTGATTGAATTTTAAAAACTAACCAACACCATCGGTAAATTGTAGTTGTATTTCAATGAAAACAAATACGTATGACTGACAAAGTTTAATGTGCACTATTTATGGCAGATCTTAACAGCCTACCTTCACCCTTCGCCACTGGTATATAGATCTACCCATAGCTATGACAACTTAATAATAAGTAGGTACCTATGTCAATTTCGTCAAATCAATAATTTACAATTGTTATCGTAAATACAAAAAAAAAAATGTCAAAAGAAACCTCCAGTCACCTACCGAATTTACAATGTCAATGACCAATAATAAATGAATGTTATTTCCTTGCACGTTTAATTAAAAATACACTATCGCGTCCCTAATTATATGCAATGAAATTATCATAATACAGGTAAAATTAGTATGTATAATATGTAGTAGATACGTAAAGGCTTGCACGCACAGACAAAAGAGTTGGCAGCCGAATAAATTAATAATACCTACACGTCATAATTTTATTACGGTCAATTATTTGAATTGTTGCTGAGTTAAGTTAGCGACTTTTCTGTTACAGAAATAATTGACGAAGCTTCATTTTTATTGTCCCTTTTTAAGATTTAATAAGAGTCAATCTGTGCTGCCCATTGTATGATGTTGTCAACTTGAGTGAGGTCACTACTTATAATTATTTATTATTCATGCTACAAGATCACTCACTATACGTTTTTACGCAACGGTTATATTGTTACTTTCAATCAATAATAATAATAATTATCGTTGTTTTTTTAATGTACCAATTAAATAATAATAAATCACCGTTGGCATTACTAAAATCAATGTCAAATAAACAAAAAAAAAAAACAACACAGGTTAAGGTCCATTAGACATTAACTGGCACGTGCAATAATTTAAAATGTATTGTATCCTACATATTACTGAAGTTTTATTATTTGCGTATAAACCCAATGTCTGCTGGATTAGATAAATTTGTCAAACATTCATATGGTCATAGACCAGAGTTATCATTAGGGCCCGGATTTGTATGCAACAAAAAACATGGTTATATGCATGCACGTATGCACTTAAAATCAATAAAATATGCACTAAAGCCGAAGAAATATGCAGTTGAAAATTGTCATTTTTTGTGGGAAAAATTGTAAATACCCACTTTACCCAATATTATTGACAAAAAATCGAATAACTAGTTAATAATTTTTCAACATAATACGATATCAGAACAAAAAACACAAACGAAGAATATAAAGTTAATCAATTACAATTTTCAAAACAGTTTTTTCACAAGTCCCTACAAATAATTGAATAATAAATGCAATGTAAACCAAACATAACTTAAAAAACAAAAACGACACACTTAACTATTCCTAAATACTATTTTCTGTTTTTTGTCCGAAAAAAAATTACATAATTTTTTTCAATATTATGCTCTGGCATTAAATTTTTCCGCATAAGTATCTGTCAGTATTTTGTTTATATGCGGAAAACTACCTCTCAACGTCCACTTGGGCAAATTTTAAATAATAGTGCCCGAGTTGACTTCACTTTTTCCACTGATAAATCCACAGCTCGGAGATGGCATTAAAAATGCAAGTGCATCTAAACTATCTTCCTTCCTAACTTAGTTATATTTCGATAAAATAATTTAAAAAAAACTAAAATTACACATTCAAAAGCTCTAAAATATGCATTTAGTTATAAAATATGCACTAATGTCTCAAATATGCTCTAACGTCTCAAATATGCATTTATATGCACAATAAAATTTTATTTTTGGATTCTGTGTCTTTCAAAACAGATTTCTGTGCAACTCTCATAGCTGTGCATACACCCTAACAAAACATGCACTAGCATATAAATCCGGGCCCTAGTTATCATTAACCAACATAACAATTAAGCCGGAATCAAGAAAAACCTTTATATTCCATTTGATTATCTGACGTTTTATATTAAATTATTCTAGGTAGATACCTACATTAAATTTAATACAGGAGCCAGCTGCATTTACAGTAATGTATTTAGAATATCAATTTGCTTGGTGATTCGCGAGATATACCTACTAGCGGCCACAGATTCTCAATAACTTTACTGGGTAGCCGCGCGTTCGAGGGCGCATACAATGACATTCGCGTCACAAAAATAATAGGTATAATAATATATAACTACTGTCTATAACCATTATTTTTACGTTACTTTAATATATTGTTTATTAATTTTTATTATTATAAATTATTTTATAAAATAACACATTTGAGTATTGTTGTAAAATAAGGTTACATGCAAAAATAAGGAAATTGATAAACGAATATGACATAATGTATATTATATTATTATTAATTATTGTATGTATAAACCAAAATGATCAGTCATTTTATTTCAGAAATTCTATTTTACTCGACTAAATGAAATCTTTAATTAAACCCTAATATCCCCAAATTGTCATTAGCGTTTACTATGATTTTAAACTCACGGTGAGATATGTATGAAATAATGTTCGATCTCGTTCGAATCAAACATATGAATATCGTATATATTTATGAATAGAATTGTCACTTTCATTTAGAGTTGCTACTTCATAAATTTGCACCCCGGCTCTAGGATGAAAATGATGTAATATATTCTAAAAACATTTGTTTAAATATATATATTATCTATTCATTTTCTTATTACTATATATTTTATATCAATACAAGTGAATATCATTTGATCTAATTTTATGCGAGGTAATCAGGCAAATAGGCGTATCAGTGTAGTAAAAAGTGGGAAAAAAGTGCAAAGTTATAAAACGTATACTCTCACTATAAATATAACACAAAACCTAAGTAGATGCCAATTGTTTATATTTTTATAAACAATAATTCGCTATATTGGAGACAATATCTTGAACTACAGTATTTTATGTAGGTATGATAGGAACGCACAAGGTTTATTTAACTGTACCTAAGTATATTTATTTACCCACGATGGCCGCGTGGCTTGAGCGCCGGTCTATAGTGTCGAGGGTCCCAGGTTCGAATCCTGGGTCTGGCAAGTACACATATTATTTTTCAATTTGTGCATGAGTCAGAGTATGGACCTAATAGGTTGAGCAAATGGCTGACATACATTTCTCGTAAAAAAAATCTGTTAATACAAAACCTCCACTCTGTGGAGGCCCATATAATCGTATCAGGGTCGGACATGGTCGAAAAAAAAAGAAGTATATTTGAATTTAAGAAAATATGTATTATTGTTTTTGATCCAGTAAAACTTGAAAACACAATGTTTCAGTAATTTTATTGTATTTAACTGTGTCTCGTAATTACGCCGTTCGATGTATAATACCACGACCGGCAACCCCGTAACAGATTTTCCTTGGATAATATTTTGGACAGCGCGACCCGCGGATTGGTGTTATCCACTGTCAAGAAAGTGCGTATGGCGTGACTTCGCCGGCCGCTCTGATTGGCCGCTGAGCATCGCGCTACGTCCAATACCTCAGGCGGCCCTGTCTCCTGTCACGGTTAAACTCTCATAAAATTTACAAACTATACCTACACTTCTTTTAATCTAATTAGTAATAAAAATAACCACCTACGTCCTACAATATGAGTTTTGATTTATGTAGGTACGTCCATGTTGATTACTTCAATTTCCAACTGATTTGTTCGAGGCCCTGGTTACACACCGCGACAAATTCACAAATAAATACTCAATTTCCCATTCGCCGTGAAAATGATAGCTGTTTGTATTCTTTCGGGAGCTCAATGCATTCATTGTCAAACTATCATCCTACTATTATGCAAAGAGCCCACTGCGCGACGGTGAGAGTAAATTACGTCTCAGTTGAAAGCGCGGGGATTACTATCTTATTATTCTATAACCCCTGCGGCATGCCGTACGTGATGTAAAACGACTCGAGTGATACGACAAGGTTACGCGGGCTTCCACGCGGTTAATTTAAAAACGGCTTACAAGCAATTACAACGAAATCATATATTAGATGGTGGGATCGACCACTGCTGGACATGCCTGGTGTACGTTATTCTCCATCTTCTTATCTCACATACAATATGACGAACAAGATTTATTGTTTGATTTTGTATTACAAAAAAAAAAATGTCAATACCTTAACATTAAGCCGAATAAACGAAATTGCACATCCGCTTACTCATAGCAATTTTGATTTTGTATTACAAAAAAAAATGTCAATACCTTAACATTAAGCCGAATAAACGAAATTGCACATCCGCTTACTCATAGCAATGCACTCACTGCAATTTTGAAGAAATCTTTATTTAGCTACGTATTTTTTTCGACTTATACGAGGTATAAATGAGAACTCTGCCATTCTGGGCAGTGTTGACCTGTGTGTCCCTGATAACTATCTTAGAGATAGAGACCACCAGTTGTTTATTCTCCCAAGGTGCAGAACCAACCTGCCACTGGTAATGCCAATTGGGAGAGCGATAACTATGTTCAACGAAATTGCTTCGGGTGTTGATATATTCCACCTACGTGAGAATGAGTTTAGGTGGATGTTGTTTTATAAATTCTTAAAATAGGGTCTGCTTAGCTCATCCGGTGTACTTCCTTGTACCTATCTAATTTATCTACTG
This sequence comes from Rhyacophila brunnea, assembly GCF_057557595.1. Taxonomy (NCBI): domain Eukaryota; kingdom Metazoa; phylum Arthropoda; class Insecta; order Trichoptera; family Rhyacophilidae; genus Rhyacophila; species Rhyacophila brunnea. The sequence goes on along the minus strand of NW_028233068.1, from coordinate 12,079,938 downwards.
ATATATCTCTTTTTCATGTAATACTGTTATATTTATATATCTTTGTTTCTAAATGTCATGTTGTGAACGTCTTGAACTTATAATTTGTAATGTCCACAATATGTTAAAAAAAAAAAAAAATGAATTGAAATATTGGCGTAAAGAATATTTTTTACGTATGAAATTAATATTATTACAACAAACACACACTATATGACATAATCGTGAACTTGACTAAATCAGTCATATTTCTTCTTGCATAAAATATAGCAGACCTTAAATGTCATTTTTTGTCTGTTTTGAGCACTGACTGTGTTAAATAAGTAATGATTTTTGATGTGTATATGTTTAGGAAAACACATTATTTAAACTAATCGCTCAATTTTATATCGTCAGTTAGATAATGAAATTTCATCGATTTACTGTGACGTTATTAGTGTGTACCTATTCAACAGTAGCAATATCGTATTATCGTCTTATTTACCTTAAGTATACCTGACAATTCGGCCTATTTCTCTGCAAAGGTTACCCTTCACCACCGCTAAATACCGTGATTAAAGGTGTTATTATGTATTAAATTCATTAAGTAAGTTCATAACTGTTTCCACTGTAGTATTATTAAGTATTTGGGGTATTTATTACGCCTAAAAAATATCAGGAGTGAAAGAAAGGGAGGATCCGTCCCTTCCTGCGAGTTGAATTACATACGCTATAATACGCATAAGTTTGATAATGGTGTGACAACTGAACTAGCTATCGACTAATAAACCAACATGTAGAATTTTATATAACTAATTTAGATTATCATTTTGTAAAAAGGAATTCTACGAAGAGGTTGGAGGATATGTATTAATATATTTATTATTATATCAAACAGAATATTAAAAATAGTATAATGGTTAGCATACCTATGCACGTACTGATTCGTTTAAAATAATCATCGGAAAACTGCAGAGCTGTTTTATCAACATCCCAATCCAAAATACGCGTAAATGTAAATGTAAACAAAAGTGCAGAACGTGCCGTCCAACTGTACTTTTATTATTACTCACTGTGTGCAGCGCGAAATTGCACAAAACTGAATTTCAAGTTAAGTTATGGCGGCGAATAATATTATAATTATTATATCAAAATCTGTTTAGTAATTTCCGCACTGACACATTCAACAACAACAACAAAAACTCTCAATCCAACAAAAAAAAAAAATAACGCGCGTCATCGATTTATACGCGAAACTTTGAAATGTCTGGTTTGAAGAGACACGAAAATTACACTGAAGACTCCCCACAAACACAGTAATTATATATGCGGATAAAACGATGAAAAAAAAATGTTCAAGTATGTCGTATTAATACTATTAATAGCAAAAAAAATATATAAAGATGTTCCAGAAATCACATGCCCGTTTCGTAAAGGTCGCGTCGTTTTGGCGGGAGAAGTGAATTACGGAGAAAATGATTACCTAATAAAATGTTGTACGAAGTATTTTTAAAATGCGTCCCAGAAATTAATGATATTACAGCTACATTTCACCAGATTAAATCATTTTGAATGGAAAACAATTTTGTGCTAAGGTATTTTTAGAAATACATTTCAGGAATTGGTAGCCCCATTTCCGAAAACATACCGTAGTATGGCGAAGTGATTCATGTATGAAATCCTAACCACTGAGCTAGAAAATTCTGGTCCGCATTTGCCATAATATAGATAGAGAGAGCAGTAAGCATGGCCCCCCAAGGGGGGGCTGACAGGGTTTAGTCTGGGGGCCCAGGCTCAGGAAGGGCCCGGCGTGACGAGTCGACCAGATAAGTGAGATATACATAGATCTAATAGTAAAAAAAGACGCCTGCGGCGCTATTTTTCTACAATAACATTAATAATTAAAAATATTTATTTTAACTGTATTTTAATGGATGTACGTATTAAGAATACAAAAAATCGCTAAAAATACACCTTAATTTTACCATGTAGGTACACCATTTGGAAAACGCTACTTCAGCGCGTCACACTGCCTTTACCCTTAGCGATAGGTAAGGGGGGGGGGCGCCAAACATCTTAGCCTGGGGGCCCGCTTCAGGATGTGGGGCCATGGCAGTAAGTAGGAGTTTGCTAAGAACGTGTGCGATCTATAATAGTTGACAACGGATACGTTAATTGGTGACAGTCGTTACCAATGTATTTTGCACTGATTCTTGAAAATGACTAGAGGGATTGCGAAATGAATATTAAAACTATGACACGACTTGCGCGTTTCACTTCGCGGACATTATTATTATAGTTTGAAACAAAGTTTGCATTAAAAAATCAGATCGTGAACAAACGTTTGCTGTTTAAATTATAGGTTTATAGTTATATTTGGATCGTCCTCACGACGGGCAAGTAGGGTAAGTATATGGCCTGAAACGTCCATCGGTTACAATATGTAAACTGTACATATTATTACATTTCACCGTATCACAGTTCGCCGTGAGCTTTCTTATCGAAAAAATTACGCGTTGTTCGTGGAGCATTGCGGACAATAATGTACCCAACCTAACCGAATCTAACAAATAATCCAGTATATCGGATATTTTCAAAATTTGTTTGCCGCTAGCTTCCTGTAAACCGACAAGAACCGTACGAATAAGAACAGACATCGTAACGAAATTTTAACAACATTAATATTGTTATATTAAAAAATATTCCATCTTACCAGTATAACATATTGGTTTCAAGTTATAATCAAAGTCGTGTGAAAAGCAACCGTATTTTGTATGGCATTTCACGTAATAAGCCAAAACTATATCATGGTATCTATACACAGCGAAGGGTGGAGGTACACTAAACCTTCAAATTCAAACATATTTGTTTGCTTCGAACTGGAACTACAATGTGTAGATAGTGTTAGTTTTTAAATTCAATTAAACCCTGCCTAATCCAAGCCATTGCAGATAATAGTCAAATAATATTCGTTTATCTATAAAATATAAGTACATATTAAATTATGCCATTAAACCGTACATAATTTTGGATATTTATAGATAAAAGAATATTTTTATCGATTATTGTTTGTTTAGCAGGGTTTAATAGATCTAACCCATTGGAGACAAGAGTAAATTTTTGAGGATCACTTAAAAAGGCACAATGATTACTAAAATTGATATAAATCATTTAATTCAAAAAAATCCTTCAAATACTTGTAGGTATTAAATTCTTATATTATTTATTTATATTTTAAGTTAATTTTGTGTATAATTGGAATCAAGAAAACATGTCAAATATAGGTTTTTGTGTTTTTTAGCCTTTTTTATACAAAATGATAAACGAAAAAAGTCTATGATAGAAGTAAATGATAAAGAAAGATGTACTAAAGCTGGAGCTAAATATAATACTCATCAATATATTTAGAAGATAGAGGGCCATTATATGTTTTTTACTCACTCAAACACCTACATACCTACCAGACCGATCATTATTTTGACAGATTTAAATAAAAATAGATTTTATAAATCAAAAATTTCTTTAAAAATATATCGGACTCCATACAACTAACACCATAAAATGATAACTACATCTATTGTTAAGTAAGTTCAACTTAAAAAAAATCAAAATATGATTAAAAATATTTGATTTTCATAATGTCCCGCACCCTGTATCAGCGGCGCCAAATTGGCGCCGGTTGTCGCCAATGGGTTAAAAAGAAAAACTAACCGACACCATCAGCTATAATATTACATAATATTCAACGAAAACAACTAACTATGATTGGAAAAGTGTGCAATATTTTTGTCGGAACGCCCATAACATACCTAAACTATTATGGTTTGGTTTAGGCAGGGTTTAATTGAATTTTAAAAACTAACCAGCGCTATGTACCCATCTGCTAAATAGCTAAATGGATTCTTAGTACAATGAAAACAAATATGTAAGTATGACTGACAAAGTTTAGTGTGCACTATTTATGTCGAAACTTAACAGTCTTCGTTCACCCCTCGCCGCCGGTGTATAGAGCGTAGAGCAAATCTCCGCAGTACAGAGGGAAAAACTAAACATAGATAAATTTAATGATATACCAGTCATCTAATGATGATATTGTGAGTAAATATAATATTAGGTATATTGTATGACAAAAATTCGTTTTAGTAATTATAGTCCCATTTCGACAAGTAATCTTTCATGAAATTAACATGATGGCGCGTCCGAATTAGCATTCAGATTTGAAAGCGGTGCCGTGTCACTTTCGTACAATAATTATTGTACGCCGCATTGCATAGTAACGACAAAGTGAAAGAGATAGCTGACACTGTCACTGTGTTCATCCAAATTCATTCAATGAATGGTAAGCAAAGAATGAAGATGGTGATAATGATACGGGGCCTAAGCGACTTTTGAGTATTGTTATCCCTCCCTGGCACTATAGCTCACATGACACCTCCATTCAGCCCGGTCATCCAGACTCCTTGCAGTCAGTTATTTAATATCGCCGATCAATATGCTGACACCAATGACATATTAAATGGACGACTCACTTCATACCCGGCGCGCACGAGAAATTGTGCATGAAAGTCATTCACAGATGTATAGGTAGATGTCACGTGACCATTGACGTATCCGTTTCCATTATGCGATACAAGCTTCGAGAATTTATAGTAATATAACCTTTATTGTAATGGCGTATTAGTGTCATGACTCATTGCGTTAGAAACAGATTCTCGGTTACTTACGACTTCTCGGAGATTAGACGCAAGTGAGCGCAGCGAATCACAGGCGACTGACTGTCCAATGGTTCCTGTCATTCAATTGCATTGAATAAACATTCATCAATATCTTAAAATGGCATTTTATAAATAATAAATAATACTAACACATGCAAAGTGATATCCCATTTTTCTTGGAGTGTTTAGTAGATTTTTTTACAATTTTTAACTAGGCACATTGGCATTTTGTAACACAATAATCGGTGGAGCAGTCAGAAATTTTGTATGGGCAGACCCAGCGGTGTCGCCAGACCGCTTGCAAACAGAATGTTCATTTGAGCGTAGGATACCGATATTAAAATATGAATTTCGCCATCCGGCAGACCCGACACAAAGTGAGTGTCATTTTATTTTCTAGATGCTTCGTCCATATTAATGTCATTGGCTGACACGGATTGAGTTGTTTATCCCCTTAAATTGTGTTTTATCTTTTTCATGGGTGGTGCCATAATAGGCACTATGGGCAATGCAGTTACTATCGGAAGCTGTATAACTTTGGTTGATGTTATTACCTACCACTGTATAAAGTAATATCGGAGGACTTTCGAGGGTGTCTGACCAGTTTCAGTCAATGGGGAGAAACGACTGATAATAATTACGGTCGACAATCAGATAAACAGGTAGGTATCTGAATTGTCATGAATTTACGTATTTTGAATTAACAGTGTATATTCTGGTATATTAAATCGATCGTCCAGTTTTTATATATCAAACTGGTATTTATAAAATTGAAATAAATCATTATTTAAAAAAAAAACTATAAACACGTTTCTCCATACGTTTATGACGTCAAATCATACTTGGTTAAAATAAATACGTACCTACATACATACATCACCTATGTAGGTACGTAATAATAAATATTTCAATTGAACGCAATTGTTTGACAAAGCAAATCCGTTTGTTCTCTCTGTTAAATACAAGACAATATCTTTTGGAAGTCCTAGGCTATAAGGGCCCAAGAGAATTATGAACGAAATATGAACAGGAACAATCAGACAGTTTGCAAACTTATACAGCGTGTGACTTCACTTATTGAGCTTTTGCACGGAAGAAAAATCCATCACCGATAACAGCTGCAGGTTCACTACACGACGTGCATTCGCTGCAATAATTCGCTGTCGTATCTATTGGTATACGTGGCGTACAATGAAACTGCGATTTTCCAGGAGTTGGGTAATCTGACAGAACTGGCCCAAGACAAGGAGATGTGCTACAATTTGGTCGTCAACCTTCCACAGACAATGGCATCGAGATATAAACATGTAGCGGGTGTCGGACGAAATCCCGTAGGCCGAAATCCCGAATGGCCGGAATCCCGAAAAATAAAAAAAATACAATCATCAATAATTGCGCAATTTTTACAAGAGAGACAAAAACCATTTTTTGCTGAACAAATGGGTTTTTGTCTCTCCTGCAAAAAATTGCACAATCCTAACACTTATCTTGAATTGCGCAAATTTTACAAGAGACAAAAACCCATTTCCACAAAAAATGGGGTTTTGTCTCTCTTGTAAAAATTGCACACTTCAATATTGCGCAATTATTGATGTTTGTATTTTTTTATTTTTCGGGATTCCGGCCATTCGGGATTTCAGCGTTCGGGATTTCGGTATTCGGGATTACGGCTTTCGGGATTTAGGCTTTCGGGATTTCGGCCATTCGGGATTTTAGCATTCGGGATTTCGGCCTTCGGGATTTCGACCCAAACCCCATGTAGCAATACATTACAATAATTACATATTATTATTAAGTTTGTTCATAAGTCAAACTTTACTGGAGACAGGGTCGACCCGACTCATATCGGAGTGAGTTGCTGGGCGGAGTAATGTAACAGTAAAATAACTGGATTCGCGTCTAGTGGTCAGTGGAGCATAGTCTTCAATATTTTTGGGGGTCGAATAATTGAGTCGGGCACGGCAGATGAAACGTCGTAACTCATCCACCGCACGCGTGGACAAAATACGCCCGAAAACACATCACTACAAATATTTCATCCGACAATCAAACAACTAGTTCCCTCGTATTCCGGTGGTTTTTATTGAGTATTTTATTTAGACAGGAATGTGATCTCAATACTATACGACACGATGGCATGGACTAGGGAAGTATTGATTTTTAACAGACACTTCAGTCTATTAGCATTTTTTTAAATACTCTCCAGTCTCTTCTCCGTCATTGAATCGGGTCATGACTGATCATATTGCAAATGTCACGTTACTACACTTTAACCCTGTCGCACATAGAGACTCGCTACGACTGCAACATGTCGAATTTTTTGATGTGATTTTTTTGTCATTTGCAAAACACATGTAGCTTAATGTACTGCTGTACACAGCGTTAGTGCGATATTTTTGAGAAAAAAATGCTTGTCTGGTCACCAGACATTTGTGCCGCAGGTAGAATAACAAAATCTTACATCGGCACATGTGCAAATGCTGTTTTTTCATTTATTTCGGCTAGCCACGCGACGTCATAGTCCCGGCATGATCTCACCTGTGCGCGCGCGCGTAAGGCCTTGTCCACAGTGCGCGTTTTGACTCGCGCGTATTCCATGTACATGTGACCTTATTGAGTCATCCCCGTGCACTCGCGCGCGGTCGAGGTAAAGAAGACCTCATTGAGGTGACCACATTCACTCGCGGCGAGACACGCGCCATGTGGACAAGGCCTAAGATTTGCAACATTGCGGCGGTTTTGATTTATGACCAAGACTCAGGCGAGACTGATTTTCTATGTGCGACCGGGTTTAGGTCAATCAAAAGTGAATATAAATTATTAAAATAATAATTATCACGTCATAAATGTTAAACATCTTTGATTGTTACCGATGAACGTTATCGTGTTTCTGTGAGTATAGAAACTTTCTGTATCCGATCGCCGATCGCCGATCGCCGAACGCATACCTACCGATCAAGTTATCTTATCGATGTGAAGAGAGAACCAACAAATTTTAGTATGCTGTGTAAGAGCCCTACATTCAAATTATTCAGTGAGACGAGTTTCATAGTAGAATAAAACCGGTTGTAAAAGCAAACAAGTGATCTCCCGTTTCTGAGTCAAGAAATCCATTGAAGTTTGAATATGCGATGGAATTTGTAATATCATATTACATACATAATACTTGAATCAAGCAGACAAGAAACCTTCTTATATTATAGCATGAATATATGAAAGTGAAACAGAAAAAAAATGTTACCAAGGTTAACTATGTCAAGATTAAAATAAAATCACAGATAGCAGCAAAAAAAAAAATAAAAAAAAAATAACTTGATTAACCAAACTTCCAAAACCAGCTTCCAATGTCAATCAAGCGGTCATTCGAAGATGTTAAATTTTCTTCAAGATCGTTCTGTGATTTCCCTATAAAAATCACTGAAGGGAATTTCAGTTTAACGTAAATTGCTCCTTTTGTATAAAAATTAGTGGTCCATTATGCCATCAAGGTTTCTTCAACGTCTTGAGAAAAATCTCATCCAATCAATCGTATGAAGAGCTTTTATATCAATGAGAATATGACGTTGAAGTTAAAATTATCTGCAAATAATTTCAAGCTCCGGGTAAATTTAATTTGAATTGAGGCGAACAAGCCCAGCCAAGATCGTGCCCCTAGACTAGGGATATTGTCCCAACAAGCCACTAGTATGACTATGAAATACATAAAAATTAAAAAAAAAAACTACAACAGAAGTACGCCAGAATGATCATTGTTTTGATAAGTCCTTATCAACGTCGTTATCGTCCACTATTATCTCATGATTTCATAAATTGTTTTCATATCAGATTGTGCGTACCCAGGTAATATTAATTACACATTTATTAAAAAAATCCCCAACCGGATTAATCATGGCACAACATTGAAATACTAAAGAAATTCGTAACGTCAAAATATTACACGCTGATAATTTTTGACGGATATAAAAAGTATGCAATCACCTGTTATCGCGACTTAATTAGATCTACAGTACCTTACAGGTCTTTAAGCAGAGTTTACGACCGAAATTATTCTGTTCAATACTTAACTAAATTAAAATGGCATTGTCAAAATTTGGTGGGGCTACACGGCACTAAATGTGGCCTAGTCGATAGAGAGCCCATCTCTAAATATTGTAGCCGCCAGTTCGAACCCCACGTGTGGCAAAATTCACACGTTTCATCAAAGAAATAAATGTATAGGTCTGAGTCTGTTCACCCAGTTCACTACTTATTACAAATTGAATCGGTGATGCAACCCCGCGGTGGAGTTGATAAAATAAAGTTTTTCTGTAACTGTCCTTGTGTTACATACTGTATGTCATAAAATGTATGTCAATATTACATACGTAATAATATCATCATCAATCCATTGCTTACGTCTCCGTACGAAAATAATATGCAAAAAAAATGATGATTCGAGATCAAAAGAGAAAAAGACAGCGGTCACATTTACTTTTCACTTCGGCGTAAGAGGCACGGCACGTGCTTCGTATTGCTAGGAGGCACACCTTACTGCAATAATTATTGTCCACCCATAGACATCGCTATGTCCGATGTACAAGTACATACAATGTGAAAGTTGTTGTCTTACTTTTATTTACTAATGACATGAATAAATCTTTTCCACATATTCGTTTTCGGCGAACGGTTATTTTCAGAAATATTTATTAAACAGACCACGTCGTAAAAATATTGACTCCATCGGTTTTCTCGCCAGTGTGGAGGACTAACTGTGCGGAAAATTGCTTTTGATTGACGAATCACGGAATCTTTGATGTTTAAAATTGACCGGTTGTTTTTTATTAATGAATTGAGTACGTATTTCGATCCAGCGGCGATCTGCGGAACTAAAACCCATCACTCGTTTACGTACTTATCTTACCCGACCCTCGCTTCTGTCTTTTACACTAAATACAGAGATATGTAACCACAGTCATGATTTGACTATTCGGCTGTACAATATGAGGCGCATTTACTGTTATTAAGGCTCACTATTGATTAAACGCGCACAGAATTTCTACATGGCTTAATGGATACATAATGCATAACTAGATAAAAGTGACATTTTAACGAGTTTGCTCATGATATACCTACTCTGTGTCTAATCGAGTAATAATAATCTACCTCAAGCTGAAAATTAGGATTTAACCATTTAAATGTCAATAATTTTTTTTTTTTTTAAAACTCACGGTTGAAAATGTTTGTTCCCAAACGCGACTACTTGATTAAACCATAATTTTTGAACGCATCGCCCAGCGACTCACACAGTTGGATGGCAATATAATAAATAGTACAAGTTCTATAAAGTTATACTCAATACATTAATTCATATACAATTAGTTATTTAAGTAGGTAACTCAACTTACTGGCCGGCGGTGTAGTAGTGCTAAATAAAATAGTGCCGGTCGTAGTTTTAAATGTCCTAATCCCCCCCCCCCCCCCCCCAACCACCAAGTTTTCCAAGGCCCGTGTTTTAATATTGCGGCAGATGACAACGATTATATCGATAAATTGAAGCGACGGGAAGTATTAGCAAAAGATCATTATATTTTCGCAGATAATCACGTAGAAATTGAACTGAATAATCGCTTCTCCCGCAAGTTTACGCCCAGTTCACTGGATCGCGACTATTTTCAAATTAAAAATAACAGTTATAGGTATAATTCTCCTGATCCAACTGAATGAAAATTATTGCGTGCAACGAGAACTGTCTGGAGAAATGCCGGAGCCCCGACCGGGACAGTATAAGCATAAACTATACAGCATTACACGTCATATATTATTACGCTCTTCCCTCACAACGAAGATTACCTTAGTACAAAAAGTCATCAAGCTTGAAAAGTGTAGCAAATTTTATTAGTATTATGGTGCACACTACAATGACGTGTGACGTGTTGCAGAGGGTGGGGAAAGCGGGGAAAGACGAACAGTTGGTACGTCAATAATATTATAAAATAGTGGCAGCTAATGGATGACCCTGCGACCCGTTATAATAATTATTAAACATCGCTTCCGGTCATTAATGTTACTTTGCAATGGCAGTTTTCAGTGTGCATTAGAAAATCTAAGCAGCGCGGAACGATTTTTCGTATCCAAAACTCAACATTCTAGTATCCGTGAAACGAAATACTTTTATACTAATACATTATTTTCCCGGGGTCCCAGAGACGCTGCTGTCGGGGATTTTTTGTATTGGTAACTTGTGTGAATTAGCTACAGAATAACAACCCCAATTAGATGAAGCTCGCATTAAGAACAGCATTTTTACCAGACGGTTACTGTCACCCGTGTAATCTGACTAGATATGTACCAATTGTGTATAGGTACCTACATATCGTCGGTGTTTTGTAAAAAGGGCGAATTAACCAAAATGCTACTTTACATGAGGAGGATTTTTAGCTTTTGACATTTATTTGTTTTTTACCTGTAGATGATTATAAATATCTAACAAGTTTATAATAAAGCTTAGAAAGAATACTGTCATTATAATAGGTATTATTATATAATATTTTAAAAGGCCTAATACCTATGTCACATTTGCTTTTTATTTTGTAATTTTAATTAATTTTATTTTAGTCGATTATCGTTTTTAAGTACTTTCCTATAGAGATAAAAATTCGCCGTTTTTACAGAACAAAGCTAGTGGGGTACATATTGTATTTTCATTAAAATCTCGATTTCGCCAAAATGGTTGATTCGCCCTTTTTACAAAACACCGACGATATTATGTTATATTAATATAAAACAGGTAAATAATAATTATTGACATGGATTGATCTGCATACATACACCTGCTACCTACCCAAGGGCACTAATGACTAAACGCCCACTGGTAGGTACGTTCTAAAGAGCTCATAAAGTTCGGTGGATATACGTGGCAGCAAAGAACTAGGGACCGATAAGAGTGGAGAGCCAGGGAACCCTTGATCATCATTGATGATGACATACACCTGCCTATACCTACATAATGACGTATTAATTATTGAATTCAAAATAATCACAAAATAAGGAATTAAAATTTAAGATACCGAGGTAAATATTGTATCTGTTTATTGATAATATTACTTATATGAAACGTTATATGCGGCGATTGAAATATGTATGACAGATTGGTAAAAATCTCTGAAGTATGCAGAGTTACATAAAAAAATCGTTTTTTAACATTCACTATCTAGAAATGATATTTGTGAAGAAGTGCTACTCAGTGTAACGATTTTGTGGGCATGTAGAAATCGAATCGAAAGTGACAGACAATTCGTTCTACAAAACTTTTAACGTAGGTATAACGTAGACCTAAATAAGCGATCAATTATTATTAGTAGGGATTCCAATCCCGGGATCCCAAGCTATTTTTGATACATATGAATCCCGGGATTAATATAAACATAATCCCGAAGCTTTCGGGATTTATTTTTTTATCAATTTTTATAAAAAATAAAATAAAAACGAAAATATAACAAAAAATACATTTAATAACAAATAACTACATTAGAAATAAACTGAGTTTGAATGAAGTTTGATTTATACCCATGTAAGTTGCCGATTCATTTTATTTTTTCACATGAATTAATAAAAATGAGAAAGATTGGAAAAAAACAATGCTTCGCACTATTAACAAAGTAATTCCACCATGATCTCATACGTTTTACGGCATTTTCATAGTTGGCTGACTAATTAGATCTATGAAGCGGAAAGGCCATAAGTACACCATGATTTGCTTTACTATCAGTAACGGCAATCTCATATTAAATTCACATTATTATTGATATTACAATATTATTTACTCCATTAAACCTATGTATTTCCAAGATTGAACGTATACAATATTAACAATAAATGTCTTAAATAGTATAAATTATACTAGATTTATTTTTGACCGATTTTATCAATGTTATTTGTAAATATAAATTTTTTATATTAACAATGGAAAAAAAAACCAATCCCGGGACCAGTCCCGGGATTGTCAAATTGAAATCCCGAAATCCCGGGATCAGAATTTTGGCTCGGGATTGGATTCCTTAATCATTAGCCAATTGTAACGAAATTATGTTTTTTCCGGTATGGTATTGAATTTTATACTTATTATGAAACTATTTGTCTAATTAAAATGATACGGTAGTTAACCTAGTTTCCTGAATTACATTGTGTATTTAGATACTTAGCGAGATATAGTTACGATAGATAACTAACGTAAATATGTTGCTTACAATACCTATTAATTATCAACATTAAGTAATAATCCCATGACCACAGTTGTAACTATACACTATACCTACAGCATAGACAGGTATAGATTTATAATATCAACAAGGCACAACCCTCAGTCTGCTAAGCACGAAGAGAAGCAAGAAAAACAAAAGAGACATAATTTCAAATTGTTCTGGATACGAGGGTGGGGACGTGCTCTCCTGAGATAAAACAATTTATTACAGTTACCTGTAATTTATACGTATCTATATGTTACTAAATTTATTATATACCATGAAAAGAATACTACCATGACAGCGACGGTTCAACCACACTCTTCGCATAATATGTTTTGGTTTTTCTCTAACAGCTGGTAACTTAAAATAGCCGAAGACATTAACGTTCTAGTTTGTAGGTTAATAAATGAAGAAATAACCGGCCTTGATTCAGACGGAGAAAGAAGTTCAAGGTGACAGCTTACCCAATTTTTGAAATATCACACACAGTAGTGTAAGTTGTCTGTCCTACGAGAGAAATTTTTAAAGAAAGTTGCTCGGAAAATGTATTTAGTAGTAAGCACACATTTGAAATTAGATTATAAAAATAATTATAACGTTTTATACATGAGTTTTCAGTAGAAACAGACAAAACTGTGTAAACACAGAACATCAACATCACAAATTTGACAGAATGAAACCAATTGTCATCCAGTAACCAATGCCGACTATATTCAGGCCGTGGCACTTAATTCCGTATTACGGCGGTGGTTCTAGTTATTGATTATCTTCGAATGTAATGCGGCACCTGTTCGCGATAAATGAAGCTTTCAGATCGCATATTTCGTTCAAATTATTACCATTTATTTCAATATGCAATAATCATCTTACATTGCATTCGAAGTAGGAGCAATAACTAGAACTACGATCGAAGTTTACAGTTTCGTGTCGGCATTGTCCAGTAACTTATAAGTTTATAACTTATAAATGTACATTATTATAAGTCATCCAGTATTACAACATTCCAATATTATTATTTTTAAATAATCACAATTCTGGCTTGTGTGTTTTTCTACCCTTCTTTACAGTGGTAGACAACTTACTTCATTAAAATCTTGTTTGAAATATGAATAACATTTTCCAAACAGCATTTGACTTTTATGTGCTTATACACAAATGTACGCATTCTTATTGACTTATTGAATCAGTAATAAAATGAAAAATATTATAATTTCATGACTTATGTTATGTCAAGTGGCAAAAGAAATATTAAGTAATTTATATATTTTTCGTGCGAATCAGGGTATAAACCGGACATACATTTCTAGACCAATCGGTGTTGTATGATGTTAGACGTGATATAATCAACTTTTAAAGTTTGTAACAATTATTTAAGGTTATACCTCAGTTGAGGCACGGTCTAAAAAGATCGTGGCTAGGCGATGCGCGGATTGCGGGTCGCGGGTGCAAATGACGCATGCCAAACGAAATATAATTTGTCATATAAATCCAACATGTGTCCATTAATGTTCTATCAGTAACAATAATAATATATTCATTGACATGTTTTCTTTATAAAGTAAATGGGTAACGTTTTTAGTCATCTTTACACGATTTAAGACTAGATTTAAGATTTAAGAATTAATACGCCCGTTGCTATCACGAAACAAATTGACGTGTTTCCAGCTCGACGTTCTCTCTCCGAATGGCAGCGAGTCCAAAATTTCGTCGCGCCTATAGTTGAAAATTATTTGCCGTTTCACTGATGTATCACCTTAATTAATGTAATGAAATCAGTGCCAACGCGCAAGGGCCGATGCCCTTGATTAGATATTATTTCAAAGGGACCCTAAACACTGGTTAATATTTATCTATATTAAACTTCAAGCGTCTATTCCCCACTTTCATTCATTATTTACATACTGTGAAATATCGCTTGATCTGTAAATACATAATCCGGTATAACTAGTGTAGTTTAACTTCGTTGCTATCGACCTGTGGGTCACACGTGCTCTACAATGCATATAATTGAATACGTAGGTAAATACCGTAGATACATTATTTATGTTTATGATATTTTACAATTTACATTTTTAATTGTGTGAATAATAATTAGACAGTAAAAAACTGACGTTAGAGATTCTAATGTGAATAGTAAATATATAAATTAGCCAATGATTACTGCGAAAAAAAATCATACTTTTCCGAAATTTGAAAACAGGTAATCTTTCGAGGAAAATGACTAGTGAAATATCTACAGGAAAATAATATCTTATTTGGAAATTATGCCAAGAACAATGTGCAGTTAGTTTCAAACTTGCAATGCCAAAAATGGCTCCGATTGACTCCTGAAAATAAACGATATAATTCTATGTCGTTATTGAATATTGTGGTTGCAAAATTGCTGATTGGATTTTCCACTTGAACTTTTGCGTAGTGCATTAATCGTATCCCTAGTGGATTTCCATATCCGAGCATGAGAGGTTGCCAAAGTATATACAAAATGAACTCGAACTGTACGTAGGGACCATAAATTTCAAAAAGCAGGACGGAACTAAACTATTATAACAAACTAAAAGAAAAACAATACAGACGTGGTGAGTAATCACAATCAGTGTGTTATCAAATGCATTCAGTAGATAATAATACATAATAACGTTCGCAATATGTTTAATAATATTCAGTGACTTTCAAATTTCATAATAAACGAAACATGTTCAGTTTATATTACATATTATTTATATAGAGACAAATAATTATCTTTGATAATTCGTCAAAGCGGGGTGCCAATATAAAATCAAAACTATCATAATAATGTAATAATAAGTTAATTTGTAAATTAATTCTTGATTTAATAGTTAATAATGAATAACGTGTTATAGTGATGCAACAGCCAGTGAAGCTTCAAGGCATGGTCAAGTAGCTACCTCAAATATTTTGATACGAGAAGTAGGTACGATACCAAAATCCGTATTACACGAGAAACGAAATCACTGACAGATCCGACCGAGAAAGGTGCGTTGCCGATCGCAACTCTGCAATTCATCCTCTCGACGGGGTAAGAAGATACAATTTTGTTCGTGCATATTTCGTTTTTGGTAGAACTGTTAATATATTCCGACGCAAATTTAAAAAGTAAATGATTGCTTTCGCAAAAAAAACAGTCGGTATCGGTCAATTCCCAACGACTTATTCCAACAAAAATGTTACAAATCACGACCAAGAAATAATGTCAAAAATGTGTTTTTCTTTTGCATAATTATCAAATTGCGCGCACCGAACTACACCTTTATTATTGGATCTAATTTGCTTTCAAGTGTTTGAGTGTACAAATTAAATATTGATTCATCCATTATTGGCCGATATAAAATTACAACGGGTAGGGGCCATACATTATGATTAAGATTATAATAATAAACGTCCATAATATCAAAGGAATTTTACTAAGTAAATTCCAAATAAATAACTGGTTGGAAAGTAAATACAAACTTCACTTTGATTAATATAAATTGGCGCCCAACGCCTCAATGATCACTGATGATGAATAATTCATCGGTATGTAGGTACCTACCACACTCTACAGAGTTTGCCAAACGATGAGCCAAAGTGTACAGCAAAATCACAATCGAGTTTTTAACAATTTGCCACAATATCACTGTGAGCAATATTTCTCTCCGATGATCACTATTCAAAAAGGTCATCCCGGCGTGACGGGTCGATCAGATATGTGAGATAAACCCCCATCACAAATTTGCTCTATGGTAAAAAAAAATCGACTACGGCGCTATTTCATAAAGGGGGTTATTAACATTCAAAAAATGTGCCTGTAAGGTGCAATTTTTGATTGTTTTGTGTGGATACTCCGACAACTCCATAATTCAAGTATAGTAGATGTATTAAAACTACAAAAAAATCGATAAAATACACTGTAGGCCCTTACTTTTTACATGTAACACTTTTGAAAACACTTCTGTTGTGCATCACCATGCCATTAAACTTAGCGATAGGTAGGGGGGCCCACCAAAGATCTTGGCGGGGGGGGGGGCGCTTTAGGATGTGGGGGTCATGGGTGTGGCTGTTTGTATTATAATATATGAAAATCCAGAATGTGGCTTTCGTTGACCTCATGTATGCCCCATGCCTGGTATATGTTTCGGATGAAAAAAATAAAAGCATGAAAAGGTTGGAAATCACTGCTTCAAAGCGACAAAGAAAGTGTTTGTCATTTAACATAATACTGTTAAGAGTGAAACGAACCATTAAGTTAATTTAAATCCAGCTGAACTCCAACAGGACGGTCAGTATTTTTCCCACCACAATTAGGCACTAGGAACTATCACGAAACAAAAAAAAACGAATGACACAGGCACAATTTGACGGCAAGATCCATACGAATTACACACAGTCAGGGAAAAAATATGAAAGTCACTACATGTTAAAAATTATAATACGACACGGTGGGTCATGCGCACGACCGGCACTTTCGCGACAGTAGTGATCGTGTGACGTCACGATCGCACACAGTCGAAGTGTGTGGAACTGTCACTTTGGGCGGCCGGGCCTGAATGGCAGCGGACCGAGCGGACTGTGTAGTACTGACTGGACGACCGGAACACTACTGGCCGGCCGATTGACAGACGACGTGATACGGCTGCATACATTCGGAATATTAATTATTTACACTCTTCAGGATCCGGTCCAATTTTCCACGGAAAGCTAGAAAATAATTATTTGTGGCATTATAGTCTCGGTCAATCTCGCATTTGTGGGTCTAAGTACGTGGAAGCCCGAGGCACTGACTGATTTTGAGACCCCCCACGATAAAAAAAACCACAAATTCCAATTACCGACGTACCTAGTAAAAATGTCAATGGGGATGACACAATAATATTAGTGCTATATTTTCTGTGTACAAATACGTATATGTTTAATTAAATGGTTACCTTTTGGTAATATTTTATATTAAATTAGTAAGAAACTTGAGTGAAAATATTTTATTATAATTTAATAATTGTACGACTGACAGGCGGCTCTTGTGGTGCAGTGCGTAAGGCGCTGGCCTTTCATCCGGGAGCTTTGGGTTCGAGCCCGGTGAAGACACAATATATTAGTGATATTTTCAAAGCTTGGATGTTTGTCATTGTTCAAAATTACTAACAACCACCTTATACGAAAAATCAAAGACATGATTATTAATAATTAAAAAATGACTATTTTGAACTGTTTCGGGGGCCCTTTAAATCTCTTGACAAATCGATTGCGTCATCTGCGTTAAAATGTTCAAGCTATCCGACGCACGCTTAATAATTCCATCACTACTAATACATCGCACTGATTAATGGCACTACCAAAATGATAAATTCCAGGTTGCACCAGTTTGTGACCTCCAATACTCCTTCACGATACAAATTTAAACTTACAGGAAGTTAATTTACAAAACTTTACATGTTGACATTATAAGAGAAATGAGGATACCTAGCTTCGATGACGTCCCATATGGCTACAATCTCGTGCATTACTTGAGGATGGCAAATTAAGAAAGGAGTCCGAATATGTTGAGAATAGATAGAGAATAGTCAACAAAATTTTCGCTCGTGGTGCAAATGGTTTGAGTATGTTCGAATTTTAAAACTTTGCATATTATATTCCATCATATGAAAATAGTGAAATATGGGGGTTAATTTTAAGTCTACTTAAGGGTGACCATTTTGCCTAGGTATGTTACCTACTGCGTAGTTGTGTCGACTTCGATTCCGAGGTTCAAGAACAGCAGGGCTTGTCCGTCTCAGGTACCTAATGGTATTTTTAGGGCACCGTGAAAATATATAGCGCCGCTTTAAAAAAACATTTTAAAACCACTGTCATAAGCATTTGGCCCTATATAGTATAGACGATTCCAACCTTTCGTTACGCCTCGGTAGACGCATTCGTGAGTAATTAAATTTGGGTTTGAGAATTTCGTTTTTTAAGTATGCGGAGGGTGGTTCTCAAAGTGTTAAAAATGCTAAACATACAATAGGGAAAGCGCGTGTATAGGAAGTCATCGAGTACAGAATAATTACATTTATACTGACATACGTCGGCAATCTTTGGTGTTTTACTCGTACTAATCCAATATCACAAAACAGTTTACTAGAACAGCCGATCCCAAGCACAATATGTCGATATGCATATTATAAAAATAAGGAATACAAAATAACTGTTACGATTGTAAACTGTAGGGACTCTAAGGCATAAAGCCCACCAAAAAAGCGTTCGGTGCGCTCACTACTGAGTAGGCCCCCTCCCACCCGAGCATTACCCATCACCAATGTAATAAGGGGCCCAAGAAGCACAAAATAATTATTATTATCAGCGTCTCTCATAAAAAAGCAATAAAAATATTATATTATTTCTCGGGGATTGTAATTACGCAATAACTAAACAATGAGTTCTCTGTTATTAAATAATGGCTTCTCGCCCGTCTATCGACGACGCTTCCAGAGCGTGATTTTGCTCGCCGTGTTCAATGAATGGACTACGTTGTATTTTCGTTAATTCGTCCGGCTGAAAAGCCACACAACGGTGACTCATGGGGCAGACGGGCACAATGCGTCGTCAAATCCAGTGTGCGCTGGCGTATTTGATTACGTTGTATTTTCGACGATTTACACGCCACTTGTGAAATTTTGCGCGAGAGCCCCACTCGCTCCGTTAAGTGGGTTTTACGCCTAAGACTTATGTCGTAATGCAGATTTCCTACCTGCAAATGTGAATGACAAGGCTATACACTCTCACCGAAACTATACACCGCTACATATATATATATATTAGTCACCCGCGCTGTGTACATGACAAGTATTGTCTTTGTACTTGACCAGGAGACCTCCTTAGATTAAGTACAATATATTATTATTATAGAGAGCAAGAGTTTGCTGATTAAACTAGGTAAAAAGACGGTAATGTCTCGAAGTCCTAAGTAATAATAAACTACTTGACTGACATGACAGCATTGATATACTACAATGCATGACAGTCAAAATTATCGGGTCAACTACTACATCTATCTCGAACGTGCTTCCACTGATAGGGGTGAGACGAGATTGAACCAGAACTAAGTACTGACTAGGTAATACCGAATACCGGTAATACCGAATGAAAATTTCAATACCGGCATTTGTTTAAAAATACAGAGCAGTGTAAGATTTGCAAGACATCTGAAATGTCAGTCCGCCTATTGTATACCTTTTTCATAAATTGAAATTGCAGAGTAGCTTGTACTAGAAATGTTTGCGTCTTGACAGCACAGAGCTTTAGCACCAAATTTAATAGTAAATAAAGTAGAAAGTAATGAAGAACCAACATTAAATTCGTTTTCGAAAAGAGGAAACACATCTCTTTTTTGAAATACCGGTATTGCAATCCCTAGTACAGACACCTGAATCATATTGACCTTTCAATGTACCCAAAGCGAAAAGTCTTTAACCAATGTGTGGATGCAATCATGCATCGTTCTTATACGCGGAGAGTCTACAAAAAAGTCTACAAAAGAAACCAGTTAATAAGGAAACGTATGTGATATATGTTGCCATACTAATAAAATGTCACTCAGAGGATGTATAGCCGCTGGAAAAGGACAGTCACACTGAGCAGTACCTATGTACCCAGTGGACCGACAAACTGATTATGTTTGGCGACGATGCATGGTAGCATTAAAGTGAGAGATCAAAGAGGCTTTCAACTAGCTTCCGATCGACTCTGGAATATAATATATAATATGGTGATGATTTGTTAATACCAAACTTCACCATTTTTCGTGTAAATAAGATACCTGGTTTTAGGTTAGCCATTTTCACCCGTCATGTACCTATGTTAAGTATAATGAAGGGAAAATGTTGACCATTAATGACTCTATCCCTCCCCACGGATCATATACGTAATATAACGGCTAGCTCCGCCTGCCTAATTAATAATAATAAAGCCGATATGAATAATTTCCTGAATTTCAATAAGTCTAGTGTGACATTTCGCTGGAAAGGCCATCCACAGCGAAGGCCGAAAGTCATGTCACAATAAAATTAATAATCTATCGGTATTGGATTGATATTTCTACCGACGCATTGCCCAACTAAAATTTGTGTCTAGGCTACACAAGATTTGGAAAGAGAGAACAGTGATGAAAAGAATCTCTGAAAATGCGCATAATTTGATTAAATTGAACCAACTGAAGACAAGAAATTTTGGTGTCGAAGTTCGAATTCCATATTATTATGCACGTACGTTATATGTACGTGAATTACATTGTCTCTCCGGTTAGGCACCGATGTCATCTATAATCATTGTTGTAAAATATCAATGTAATATATCAATGTCTTTTCCCAGAGACAGGGTTTCCCAAACTATGTTCCGCGGAACACTGGCGTTCCGTAGAACGTGAATAAGTTTCTCGTGGAAACCTGGAATGGTCTTATAAGCTACAACAGCTGCAACAAATTCAAACAAGTTTTGTATATTGACAGGTGACGCAGGGTTTTCTTATTATGCTGCAACGAAGTCAAAGTCCAGGAACAGACTCGACGCCACACCAGATAAGATGAGAATTCAACAATATTGTGTCTGATATCAAGAAGATTTTCAATTCAAGGACCGAAAATCATCGAAGACATTAAGAACTTCATTCATTTATATTATGAACAACTTTGAAAATGAATAAGGTACAAAATAATTATTGTTTTTTTTAATTTTTTTTAAATTCAATTGATTATGTATCAATAGATTGCAAAAAATGCGATGACACGCCTTACCACTATATGGAAGGATTGGGGAATTTCGATTGCCACAAAAATAATGCTTGTGCAAACATTAGTGTTCTCGATATTTCTATACGGAGTCGAGTCGTGGACCCTGAAGGCAAGAGAACGGAAGGCAATTGATGCCTTTGAGATGTGGTGTTGGCGCCGAATGCTTCGCATTTCTTGGAAGGAGCACAGGACGAACCAGTCAATTATCCAGAGACTGAAGATAAAGGAACGGCTCTCGACGATATGTCTGAGAAGAATTCTGCAGTTTTTTGGACATATTGTCAGGCGCAGACCGGACAACCTGGAGAGACTGGTAGTTTTGGGTAGCCTCCAGGGAAGGCGAAGCAGAGGAAGAGCGTCTGCGCGATGGAGCGACTAAACGAAAGAGCTGACTGGGGGCACCACCCATTCTGCCCTGAGAGAAGCGGAAGATCGAGAAGGATGGAAAGTCTTGGTCGCTCAAAGGATGGCGAAATTTAAATGTGGTCACGATCCTCAGCCATGAGTGCGCGACCAAGAAGAAGATGTATCTATTATTTACCTATTCTACAAAATAAACTATGTGTTTCGTTAAAATTTCAGAATTTGAAAAGTCTTCCATCGCAGGAAAAGTTTGGGAAACTGAGTGTATGATCATATTACCGAAAATTGTATAATGTCATTCCAACCATCAATCTTGTTCATGGGATCAACCACACCACATAGTTAGTTCAACAGATGCTCTTTAATTAATTAACTAATGCGAGGATTGCTTGGTGACGATGTTAACTGTTTCCAATCCTAAGTGAAGCGTTTTCTTCAAATGTCACACTAAATTATGTTAGCCATATCATTAAAGATAAAACTGATAACATAAAAAAATGCTACCGAGTGAAATAAAGGGTTGCGAATGCCCTTTACTAATGCCGATTAATGGATCCAGAATAAGCAATGTGTCAGATTCTCGATACGTAGAACTATGATAACTTGGAAAGGTTTATTTATGTTCGTAATAACTGGTCACCAGATTCGCATAAGAGTATGGGGAAAAGATTAAAGTAGCATGCGTTATAATCCTGAATCCCATACGAACCGTTGCAGAACACCTCTACCGGTGGAGGAATGACAAGGACGTACATAATGACCAATCATCGAAAATACAACGTAATCAAATACGCCAGCGCACACTGGATTTGACGACGCATTGTGCCCGCCTGCCCCATGAGTCACCGTCGTGTGGCTTCTCAGCGGCACGAATTAACGAAAATACAACTAGTCCATTCATTGAACACGGCAAGCAAAATCACGCTCCTGGAAGCGTCGTCGATAGACGGGCGAGAAGCCATTATTTAATAACAGTGAACTTATTGTTTAGTTATTGCGTGTCCGATATTTCGCTGGTAGAATGGTGTCACCGTGAATATTAATTACAAGCCCCGAGAAATAATATAATATTTTTATTGCTTTGTTATGAGAGACGCTGATAATAATAATTATTTTGTGCTTCTTGGGCCCCTTATTACATAGGTGAGGGGTAATGCGAGGGTGGGAGGGGGCCTACTCAGTAGTGAGCGCACCGAGCGCCGCTTTGGTGGGCTTTATGCCTTAGGACTGTCTACAGAACACACGGATAGCGAATGACTGGGAAGAGATTTATCAACGTATTCCTGTCAAACGTGATTGACCATAAGCAATGAATAAAAAAAATGTACACCATACGTATAAGTACCTACTGATATTACTACATTGTATAGTTGTCTTGATTTATCAGTCTGTCTGTAACGCATGAGCTGTCCCTCTATGATCCACGTAAATTTGTATGCGAAATATTTTGCGTATTTGTAGCACGATCTCATAAATAGAACACTATCCCTATCTTGCGTGCTGCACTTTAACCGTTTAGTCACGTATAAGCATTTCGCTCACACGTTTCTTAACCTATTCACTCATGAAACTCAAGTAAAATACACCGGCTTTATCAAAATAGATACCTACAAAATTTATATTAGTTTGGTTATGATATTATTGTTATTGAACGCACCGACGATAATGTTGGCAGGCGACACCGCCATTTATGCAAGTAACGATCAAACATGCACCACAAAAACACCAATAAAATCACCTGGTATTGGAATGTTTTTCCATTGCAATAAAATTGTCATTATTTTAAAACAATGTGCAAGTTATATGTTTATATTTCAAACAATAGGTACTAGCTAGTAGCTAGCCAATATCGACCTTGTGCAGAAGAAATCTGTCCAATCATGGTCCAATCAATCCTAAACGTCGATTTACTTTACCAAGAAATATTGCGGTGAAACAAAGGCCAGCAATTAAACAAAACATTCGATATTACAATGTGTGGAAAGAAATAATCAATCAGTGTACTAGCGACATATTATTAAATTATGGAATAAATTCAACAGGTAGGTACCTAGTTAGATTACATTGTGTATCTAATTGACAATGCAGTTGATTTGATATACGACGTTCTGTATCGTTCTTATATAAAAATTCACAATATGACAACATTTATTATGCATGTACCTATTAATACTATTGACCCAGGGTACTTGGTGGAATTTGATTTTAATTCAAATGGATTTAAGTTTTGTACTATTCCATTTGAGTCGTTTTTTGCGACCTTTCGGCATCTACAAGCACTATGCGCACTCACCAATGGCAAATACACGCTGACAACGAAGACAGTTAATTCGATAAACGATAGTGGCTAACCTGCCGGCAAAAAACGAGCTATACTCATTTTGAGGTTACGGCTATACCTCAGTTGAGGCACAGTCTAAAAAGATCTGGCTAGGCGATGCGCGGATTGCGGGTCGCGGGTGCAAATGACGCATGTCAAACGAAATATAATTTGTCATATAAATCCAACATGTGTCCATTTAATGTTCTGTTTATTGTTCTATCAGTAACAATAATAATATATTCATTGACATGTTTTCTTTTTAAAGTAAATAGGTAACGTTTTAGTCATCTTTACACGATTTAAGAATTAATACGCCCGTCGCCATCACGAAACAAATTGACGTGTTTCCAGCTCGACGTTCTCTCTCCGAATGCCAGCGAGTCCAAAATTTCGTCGCGCATAGGCGAGTTCATATAGAGTTGAAAATTATTTGCCGTTTCACTGATGTATCACCTTAACCGATTTTCACTACCTGTCAAATAGTACCATAGAATGACAACATCGCGTCTCGCTTACTTTTGAAAAATGAGATTGGAGAGACAGTCAGCCAGAGTTGCCATATTTCCAAACTGGTATTATAGTTCCGAGAGCTTCCAAAATTATAGTATTTTGGCAAAAAATATAGTAGGCGTTAAATGATCAATACCTATTTTTCTGCATTTTCAAAAAATTGCGCGTAGGGTAATTAACGTCACCTTCTTTTTTTAGACAAAAATTCAAGTGTAAAGTAATTAACGTCTCGTTTTTTTAGACAAAAGTTCAAATTTAATGTTAGGTGATTAACGTCTCGTTTTTAGACAACATTTCAAAAACGTAGGTATCTTAGTTCTCCGGAGCAGCTTTAGAGCTATTTATAATCTATTGCCAACTTTTATCCGAATTTTGAAAAGTATAGTATTTTGGGCGTACTATATGTACAAAGTACGCAGACGAAAATTATAGTACAAATACTATAATTATAGTACGGTTGGCAACACTGCAGTCAGCACTTTTACGTGTCAACAGTTATTGTCACGATAGTTTAAAATACGCACCATTGCTGCCAGTTAATCCATGCACGTGTACAGGCACTATTAAGCTATGGAAAAACCTACTTTAAAAAAATTTTCCGCGCGGCTTAAGCGTTGGACTATCACGCCGTGGATTCCAGGTTCGAATCTTGGGTCTGGCAAGTACACATATTGTTTTTCAATTTGTGTCTGTCAGTGTATGGACCTAATAGGTTGAGCAAGTGGCTGACATCCATTTCTCGTAAAAAACAAAATCTGTTAATACAAACCTCTACTCGTGGAGGCCCATATGATACTATTAGGATCGGACATGGTCGAAAGAAGAAGAAAAGAAAAGAAGAATAATATTATAATGTACCGAATTGAAATCGATATTTAATTTGAAATTTTGTTTACCTAAAATTTTTATTTTTGTTTATGTAAACATTACGTGTCTCCATACCTAAATAGGAATTTTTGTTTGATTTGCACTTTCTGTACCGTTCTTATAAAACGAGAAAGCTTATTTTTGAATGAGCATCACCACTACCTCTAGCAGGTGTACTTAAAGAAATTATTACTTACGACGGTGTCATAAGAGTTTCTAAAAAATACTATAAGGTAGTATATATGTAGGTAAATTATTGATTAAAACACAGTCTCATCAACTATAAGAAAATGCCATAGTTTAATATAGACATAATTTGGTAGTTTTGATCAATCTAAACATATTCAAACTTTACTGAACTATTAGTAAGTATCAATTATGACAGATAGATAACGCCAGTACTCAAAATTCAATTATCACAGATAAAATATCCATCCAATGTTTTAATAAAGTATTTTTTATATAGCACTTCAACTAATTACATTACATACACATAATGTAATCCAAATGAATCTCAATATAACAATATATTGTGCCTGAAACACAAATATTTAAAAAAAAATTCAAGAGAATTAAAATTAATTTATATCCCCTATGACTCATTCCCAGAAAAACATATTACCGACTTAATGAATCGCCCTAGGTGCCTCCTACTAGGTTTTGGTCACAAATCAATTTAAGTTCCCTGGTATAAAATTTTGCAAGCCCTGGATACCGCTCGATATACAGGAGGACCTCGACTTTCGCACATAATTGGTTCCTGAAAAGGTGTGCGAATGTTGAATGTTCGAAAGTAGAGGGAAGTAAAAAAAAAAAATTGTGTGTATTTTGAAATATGTATTTATCAAGTAAATATAAGATGTTTAAGAGACATGTTTAAGTGGGGTTTGCGGATGTTTCCCTTAAAAAGTTATCAAGAGTTAACTGTTTGCCACTCTTCTTTTTCTTATTTTAAATGGTAAATTATTAACTTTACAATATTGCTTAACTGCTGGCACGAAATGTAAAGTGAACCAATCTTTTAATATTAACGCAGTAAACCCAGTTTTTTTAAATCTTTATTTGATTACTGGAAGCAATTCTTTATCCTTCCCTTTCAATGCCCTGGGATTTTCTGGTTGATAAATTAACATTGGCATCAATTTTAAATCACCAGCCAAGTTTCCACCAAGAAGCAATGTCAATCGGTTTTTAGAAGGTTTATGCCAAGGGGCAACTGATTCTTCCTTAGATAAGAATGTACGACTAGGCATTTTTTTCCAAAATAAACCTGTGTCACCTACATTAAATATTTGGCTAGAAGAATATTCTCCATCTTCAATAATTTTGGATAATGAGGAAATAAATTCTCCGCGAAAATCAGCTGATTCTCCAGTGAATTTAATATAAACCAATCGTTACTTACTTGAAAAATCGTGTTAGAATCTTCTTTTAATCTAGCCTTCCAATCTTTGTGCAAACAAAGAGCCTTCGCTTGAATAATTGAAATATTCAGAGGGACATCTTTTTGATGTTGGTCGTCGATCCATGATGACAAATATTTTTTTTCAAAATTGAACATATCGTAGTAGACCTGTTTGTATCATACGAACGTCCGATTGAAGAAAAAGATTCACCGCAATCAGAACGTCGTGTGAAGTTTATAAGTCCTTGATTTCTCTTTGTTCGTATCAACACTGCAGTTTTTCTGTTTCTCATTCTTGTTTATAAATCTTTAGGGTGAAATATTTCAAATGAATAAAATTAGCAAAACGCACAACATAACACGCCCGCACGCGCTCCTGCGTAAGATAAAACCTATCCTAGCTAGCTCACAAGCAAAGTGACGAGTGCGAGCAGGATGCAAGTGACGCAAGAAATGCATTTGCTTGTGAGCGAGCGAGAAGGGGATATCTTATCCCCACGGCCAACGCGACGTTTTAAAAAAAACGATTTTTTTTGAAATGTGCGAAATAGCGAATTGTGCGAAAGTCGAATGTTCGTAAGTCGAGGTCCGCCTGTATTCAGCACGAACTCGGTTTTAGGATTGTTTATATTAGGTATACCTATATTTTTTTTATTTGCCAACGTAAAGAAAGTGATTCAAATCGTTATCAATGATCAATGGCAAAATAACACCGACTTTATCATAATTAAGATTTTACTAGACACTTATCCTAATTGATATTGCTTATATTATAATATAATATGTACGTATAAATCGCGAAACATTAGTTTTAATCATAATTAAATATGGTTTTAAGATTATCCGTTTTGAATCAGGCATACAACAGATTCATTTTCCCGGGGTTACTAAGCCAGCACTGTTATTTAAATTTTAACATATCCATAAAACTCCTCATAAATTTCCTACTCAATCATAATAAAACGTCTCCAGATATGAAAAAAAATCAAAGGTGTTGGATATAAACTTATACGATATAGATATACAGTATATCCACATATATACATATATCTTGGTAAAAATGGTATTTATAATAGGTATATTGAAAAATCCCAATACAGGAATTTGAATTGCAGGTCAACGTCTATAGAAAAAAACAAATTTGCTTAGTTTAATTGGGACTCGTTATTGATCACGGGATGAAATTACCAAAACAAAATATATTACTTATATACCTATAATAAATAAAAAAAAACTATGCATACATTCCACACGGTCATTGACTTCGCATAACGAAATAAAAAAAAAAGAAAAACTCGGGCCTGCCATTTCGGAAAATGTCACTCGGGTATGTCATTAAATATCATATAAAATGTTCTTCAATATTGATTTTATTATTATAAACGGAGATGTTATAAGGTCTGCATCGGATTGACCTTCCATAAGTATGACCTTGCGGCGACCTTGTGACGATGTCACAATAACCTTGCCCCTACATCGGCTTATATTGAAGATAACCAGCGTCGTGAACTCGGCAATGTCAACACTAGTACAATAATTCAAGTATCAATGGTTATGCAATGGGGTATTAAATTTATTACATAAGTATAAGTGAAGACTGTGAACAGGTAGCACGCGCGTGATGTGTTGCAATAAAAATGAAATAAGCGGCAAGTATTAAACTTTTACTGGCACACAAACAATGTATGTTAGATACGTAAAACCATACTATGAAAGTAAATCTTTCTTCCGCTGTTTCAGAACCGGTGCTGAGTGAGCAATATCGACGAAGCCATACAATTACAAGAGCGTTTATGCAAGGAACATAATTGCCATAATACATTTAGTACATTTTCAAGTACAGGTAAGCTGCAAATATTGAACTTCGAATGACAAGTTGATCCAGGTCACACTCATAGAACAGATCAACATTAAAGTAGACACGTTAGCGATTTAAAGAACCCTTATATTGTAAATAGAATAATTATTTTTTTCAATTACATACAAATATAGTATATGTGATAATAATAGCTATGCAGGCCGCATGCAGCAGCGTTAGCAGAATAGGACAACAATCCTGGTTGAGACATAGACGCGGATTTGCAATAATGACCCCACATTTAACTATAAGCAGAGTTCATTTTCCAACCACATTCATCTGTATTTTATATTTATAGAAAATAATAGTAAAAGTGTACGATCGAACCAGATGTATCTGAGCAAAATCTTTTACAACGACCATTTAATACTTCACATGGGGCTAAGGCAATGAATATACAACTCCTTACGGGGTACACATCGTTTTTAGAAGCACCATAAACGCTGGCATACCGCGATCCTCGAAAAGTTGCGCCACTTTTTGTCAACTATGTATTGCATCATATCTAAATGGCGCTTCTAAAAAACGCTAGTGTAAGGGTTCTAAAAGCAAGTATGAATAAGCGACCTTTGGTTGCACAACCTTAAAAATCGGATAAACGATCGGGGTGTCCGAAGAATCTATGCGTTTGCCACAGGGCGACGACGCGTACTTGCGTCAATTCAGACTCTAACCTTCCATTAGAAGACGATAATGTAAAAATAGTGACAGCCACGACAACATCAGCTGTTCAACAGCTGAAAAGAGCCAGTACACAGGGATCAGTGAACCGGTACACTCAATTAGTGGCGGTCAAGGGTATCTCGAAAAATGAGAGGTACTATGTCATCCCTATAGAATAAATCCAAGTGGAGTCGAGGTCAGCCAAGTGGTAAATAAAACTGTACAATAAATCAAGCAGTGAGCAAAATTTAGAGATTTAACGCTGATTATAATAACTATTGGAGAGAGTTTAAAATTCATAATCTTGGTTCGAATATATCACCATTCTTGAATACATCTTAATACGTCCAGGACAGGAAGGTGACCTGATAGCTGACGCAGTATCGATACAACTTGAGCACTTAATTCACGTGCGATCAACCTTTGGACAATACTAAGAATGTATATTCATACGAAAAAAAACAAACGAGGAAATAGTACAGAACAATTTGTTGCTTTTTAATTAATATCATAATCCTATTACGAACAAGTATTAGGTACGGATAATTTAAATAATAAAAAAGTTGTTTCTATTACAGTAAAATGGGCGAAAAAATATCCTAAGTATAGTGTCTTAATAACCGATATATAAAAATAATCATAAATAAGTGAAATAATATATTTGTTTAAAAACCTCACCTGTGGTATCCAAAAACTCACTGCCCAACAGTGGGCCACTTTCAAAGAAATGAGCCGCAATATTAATACTATTGCCCCGAATAACGCAAAGCAATAAAACCCGTATGATAATAAAAATATGATTAATAAAAAATGCTAATATTTCTATACGAGAGAGAGAGTGGACCGCCTTGGACGGTCGACTTAAACACACTGACTAAGTAAGGAGATTTTTCCCCTTCAAAGTTTAGAACTTTAGATGAATAAGTGTTATACTTTTTAGATTCAGCATGTTATTGAATAAATTCATTGCAATATAATAAATCTAATGTAAACAAGATACATAAGAGCTGATTAATGAGGAAATCGAGCGTATACAATTTTTCTGATTAAGGAAATAATCACAGTGTAATGTTATGATTTATAAAATAAATATGATTTATAAATAATCCCACAATTATTCAGTCGTTGGTTAATTCGTGCCCTTCACTATAAATTTATTAGAGCAGCTCACAAAAAAATAAACGTTAATTATAGGTACGATTAAATTGTAATCTTTTGTTTATGAATATTGGCAATACAAAATATTCATGAAATAGGCGAGTTATTACCGTTATGAGTAGATTAAAACTTGAGATTCGAGATAGACTCCTCGTAACTCTTAAATTTTGGTCATATAGCACACAGAGAAGATGACAACCTGGAAAAACTCGTGATATTGAGTCAGGTGAATGAACTCCCTCCAGATGGACAGACAGAATCAAGAGTATTACAGGTTTCACATTGGGGAAGGACCTACTGAACGCCGACAGGGACGGAGCAATGACGTGGAGAAGGTTGTCACGGTCTAAAGGTCCTTTTGGATACCAGTTCTATCACGGTTTCCGTTTTGGTCAGTTTAGTTTTGAAACGGCAGTGTATTAAGACGATCAGTTTCATTATCCTTTCAGTCTCAGTTAACGGTTTAGCTGGGAAACGGCGATGTATATTTACGTATCTTTTATACTAAAAATCATAGAGGTATTAAATAAAAAAAGGGCAAAGAATCGGCATTCTCATACAACTGAATCAAGCAGGTCAACAATAGCCGATAACTTACGAGTAATAGCGACGCGATATCAGGGCATCACAGAGGATTTACTTTGGTCATTATAATGTAGGGGAGCAAGGGGGAATTGGAGTCTACTAAGGAAATTGTTGAAAAAAAGTAACAAAATGTTCTAATCGTTTATTATTAAGACTTGAAATGAGTCCTTTGGTTACATAGTAATAATATTACTTCAATTTCCACTCAAAAATTCTATAACTAAGGTACAAAAAAAACGTTTTCCCAAAAAACACATTTGGCTCCAATTACCCCACATGTAGGGTAATGAGAGCCAAAAATTTACCAAATATGTAATGAGAGCTTCATATTTTAATATGCTTACAAACACTTATACACATTATAACAGATATAGGTACAATAAAATGTTAAATATTTACTAATGTAATTCAACAAAAATATGCTCTAGTACTAAAAATATCAAAAGAATCAACACGTCATGTTATGAAACTAAGCAAAAAACACAAATATAATCTTTCTGGTTTCGGAGGGCATTTTCCAACGAAGTCACCGTCCAACCAGCCTTGAAAGTCGCCAGCTTTCTATTTCTGGGCATCTGGAACAATTAAAATCTTTTCTACTAGTAAAAGAGGTGTGAAATTTATATAGGGGTAAAGGGAGCCACCTAGGCTCCAATTACCCGAATGTCAACCACTTTGAAGTTTGATAAATAATGTAACCAAACCATTTTAAACCTTGATTCTGAAACTACTAAACAAAAATACATGTATCTGGCTATACAATGGACACAAAATATGATAAAATAAGTAAAATTTTAAGTACTTACGTTGATGTTTATGTATTGTAAATTGATATAAGCACCTAGCCCAAAACACACTTCCACTCGCCACGCGCGTGCATGTGCCACTAAGCAGCTGACAGCGATCGACGGGGTTAGCCGACGATTGACGAAGATGTTTTGGTTATTTCCGAGTCATTTTAGTGTTAGATGGTACCTGTTTTGCAGTCGCTCCCATTACCCGCAAGCTCCCATTACCCCACGCTCCCCATCTCATATAATATAATGTTAACGTGGAGATTTTGCCGCAAATTGATTACCAACCTGCCCCATCATACTTTCCTGATTCACCATACTTTCATATAATCTGCCGCCTCTAGCTAAAAATGAATATTATTTTTTATAATAACATTCTAAACATATTGTTGGCTGGTTGGTACAATACAGTACCTACGTTTGAAGAAATAAAAACATTTCAATCGAAATTAGAAAAATAGTATGAAAAGTACGGATAGTATAAAATAGTATGAATAATTTACACGTAAATTTAACTGGCGACTCTAAGAACGGATATATGAATACTGATGGAAAACCCATCCTATCTCGTTTCCGTTTCGGTTTCAGTCGGCCGCTTCAGTTTTGCATTTACACGTGACAGCTCGACTGAAAGAGAGACTAATCGGACAGCAAAACTGACGGTTTAAACGTTTAAAGCACCTTAATGTCCTGGGTCACGATCGTTGATTGGTGCCTACCCCCGCTACGTGCAAAAACGTGTTATATACCGCATATCGGAACGAGACTCGGGGTCTCTGTTACAATTCAGGAGGCTTTGCAGGATCTGTTCAACCCAAGCCAGCATTATAAATGGAAGATAAAACAGCAGTAGTGACACGTTTTGAACTACGTCAATTATTTATCTGTAAACCTAAATATCGCAAAAAAAATTAACCTACATGTACCTACGTACCTACGAGAAATGACGGAAAAAGCCTTGACAAAATGAAAATGTAATACCTAATAAATATAAATTTAATCAGAAATGTGCCCGTTAATAACAAAGTATTACTGATAAGGTACATTTTATCTCTTTCATAATCAGATGGATTATCAGTGTAGCAAAATTCCAGGCATGCTTTCAAAAAAAACCTCATTATGTTAAAAATTTCCTACATAAAATATTCGACTGGCAAACTGAAGGGGACTTTTTTGGTTCTGGAGTTAGAATTGGATTTTTACTTGAAGGAGCCATGGGCTAAACTCAGAAATAATACCCAACGGGTGTGGAGTAACAGGCAACCGATCTCGAGTGTGGAAGAATAAGGGATAAACTCAAAGACGTGTCAAGAATACGCTTGTCCTTCGATCTGACAACTGCTCTTGGTTTAACCACTGACGCTAATTCGATATTGGTGTATTTGAAGTTTGCAACACACTATTGCACGTCTATAATGTGTGGTTCATTTTCGTAGGACACTCACACATTCAAAACCCTGCGTCAAAATATAGTGTATTGGGGTAGGTACTTATAGCCGATCAGAATTATATTTATTAATCTGTTCTGTGGCTAAACAATATTGGGTAGGTATATATTTTAAAAAAAAAGTGATGCTCGAAGTTTCTTTATGGATGCCTTCATTATAATTTTCCAAAAAAATCAGCCTGAAATGCGCACTGGTTTTCTGCGCAGTTACGATTTTAAAAACATTATTTTGAAGTCAATACAGATGAACAAAACAAATGAAAATATCGTTGCTGTCGTTCGCATTGCGCATTGAAAAATGTTATTAATTAAATTGTAGTGGTTTTTATAATAATGGTGAACATTTTGCAACACATGAAAATAATTTATTGGACGGTTTAAGAAGAGACATTTTGGATGATTTATTGTGGAAATAATACTTTCACGTGCGAGTACTCGACACTGGGGTACAAGGAAACCAAGTGCTAGGATTCCCGCCAAAAATACCAGTGGACCAGCTGTGATGTCGGTAGCCATCTTGTGAAATTTTTCCGAGTGTCATTCAGGAATATGGACGCTATTTGTCATAATTCCGCCACGAAGACATTTTCCTTGGGAGTGGTAAAAAAGATTAGGCAAGTAGATACCTATATCTACCAACTTCATTTAGTGACAACAGGCAATCATATTTTCTGTTATTTTAATAATTAACAGGAATTTAGATATTTTTCAAACATCCTGGGATGGCTTTCCAACTATGTACTAAGAACCTATATATAATATGTATTGACGTCCGTACAACTAGGTACTCGATAAGAAGTCATTGTTATGTAATATTTAGAGCAGAACACAAAGCAGGAACCATTTATATGCAGTCTCTAGTGAGTGCAGTTAATGATAAATAATATATGCAATTGTATCTATCATAGTAATAATACGTAGGTGTATTGTCAAAAAACTTTAGCCTTTCAAACAAGAACAAACCTGTTAAACACGTTACGGCTTAAAATAATGATAACGGAGTAATATCCGGTAATCACAGATACAGTGGGTACAGTGCAATGACGAAGACTACCTGTTAGACGGAGGTTAACTACTATAGCTAACAAAAATATAACAGTACACACTTAGTAACGCCTGGTAACGGTTGACTAGCTCGACTCGGAAATATCAGAATAAACTGAATATGACGTCTAGTTTACTTTTTTATAGAAATTGTTTTTATAAATTATTATTCAAGGTGAGGTGCTAAATACTGATGTTCATACTAATGTTAGTTTCGATCACAGATCGAATAATATCGTATTTAAAGGTGTCGCTAGTTTCTCACTGTGGATTAATATAACGACAATCGAACGGGATAATCCCGTTCGATTAATACCTCTATGGAGATAATAAACCAATTCGCGCAATTGTGTTGTGACTGTTTTGAGTATTATGGTTTTTTTTTCTAGGTGCCTTTATATGTAATACCTTGCCTTTACTATCAAGGTCTCTTTTGAAGGGTTTTGGCACGCAAAGTACTAACCTACTTGATACTAATATAAGGGAAATTTGTGTTAGTTGAAAATAAATCGCTATTGAAAACAGGTCGTCTACCCGCATCGGGTAGTGCTGATTTGGATTCGGTCACGGCCTATGAAACTACCATCTAGCAAGAACCATTGAAAATTCTTTGTAGCGCAATGCTGAATATTAGTTTAACGTTAAACAATCACTTAGTCGCGATTAATCGCGACTCGCGGCAGTGAATATAGTATACGATTATTATCTGGCACGACAAAATCTGAGAAGAAATAACATGTTCAAATATCCTTGATGTAAATCAAGTTGGGGTTCATATTATGCACAGCTTACATAATTATTATTGAAGTGATTGTTTCTGACCGTTGTTTCTTTACATTACATACAATGATATTGTACAATGTCATATAATCAAACGACCTAAACAATATAATTAATATGCAGACATTGTGCGCTATAACTGCAACTTTTACTTCATAGATATTGACATCATTACTGTGGTGGACATAGACAAGAGGTCTTGGACACTTGGATCACTTGGCGACGTAACATGCGTGAATGAAAATATATTTTAAGATAGTACAAAATATTTTATCAAGTTTAGTGTATTCGTTAGTTAAATTACAAGTAGTATGTCAGTATAATATGTACGACTAGGCCAGCGATGACAAACCTATGGCACGCGAATGTTTTATTTTGAAGAGAAAATGAAATGAAATGAATGACGTCAGCAAAACGGTTATTATGAGACAAACAATATATCACTCCTTGAAAAAATCAAGGACGAATAATAATAAAAAGAATTTATTGATCGGGCAATTAAAAATAAAAATATTCCATAAACAAACCTAATGAATTTTACGGCAGTCAATCAAATATAACAACTGCTTGTTCTTTGGCTCAAACATAATCGCTAAAAATGGATAACCATTCAGTGATCTCTTTGAAAATTTTGAAAAAGGAAAAAAATATTCAAAGGGCTGGAAACACGGTGAAAGATAGAATCTCAAGAACTCAGTTGTAATTTAATAGAATTTTTAAAAAATATTTTTTTCATTTTCCTCCCCACAAAAAACTGCTCAGCACATCACGGTATAATATTTGGGAAATTTCTTAATACTCTCTAAATTTGGCACGCGGGTCACGGCTTTACCATCGCTGTACTATACAAACAGTATTAATTATCCTTTTAGTTTTTAATAAATGTATAGGTTAAATCACGGGTTCCCAACTTTTGTCGAGTGTTATAAGTATCCTACGGGAACAGAGATTTAATGGCGTAGTCAATCGAGTATATCGACTCCAAACCAAAATTCACAACATCAGAAAATAAGACTATTCGAAGACAGGATTGTGTTTTTCTCTAGTCTGTTAAATTTTCTTCCACTGCCAACGTCAGTTATATACTGTCGTATCTTGCGAACGGATTGATGACCCACCGGTACATTTGACAATCAAGTAGTGACGGCAAATATTTTTTTAAAATATGCAGAAATCTTTTCTACTGTCTTTTACACATTTATTTAAATTTATTATGAGGAAACACGTCTACGCCTGGAAAGCAAACAAGCTGCGAGTTTTTTTTTTAACTTTTCTGGTCCACAGTTCTAATTAATCGAGAGGGAAAGATTTCCATTTACCCGTAATTATTGCAAAATATGTTTCTTCTTTCGCGGCACACCTGTGACCTCTCGCGGCACATGGTTTGTTAGACACTGCTCTAAACTAAAGATAAGACTATAAAATGAGCGAAAAATTAAATAAGTATATACGTAATCTCCAACGTCAAGATTAGATAATAATTATTTTAACGCAAACAAATAATTGATGTAAATACATATATATTAAAACTATAAAGCAGTATTCTAGGACAGAGAACACTTATTTTTTTCACGTGCTCGTTCGTAATGCACGTAATCAGAATATAAGTAACTCATAGTCTGCTAGCATCGTCAAATAAGTAGATACTCGAAATTAAGAAAATTGAAATAATTACCTAGGTACTTGCATCCACAAGTTCAGGAACCGTATCAAGATAGACATGCAGTAGCTGGTTCAATGAAGGTATGCTGGTTTTGCTAGCGCAGTTAAATTGCATATTGTCGCTTCTATAATAATGTAAAGCACGCTGACTACCAGTATGTTATACAGTAGTGCATATCAGTGGCACGCGAGCATGGGTGCGGACCTTAACACGCTCGGTACCGCAAACGAGAATCCTCGTTATATCAATAATTACGCTGAGTACCGCGCGCGAGGATCCTCGTTTTGTTACGCGTTTTTAAATAAATATGTTTACTGTGACATCTATGTACGAGGGTGGGTCAATAATTCCTTAGAAAAAAGCATTAAAACAGTTTTTATTTTTGTATTTTTTTTTTATTTCTCAACATAATCTCCTTGGAGCTCAATACACTTGGTTAGACGTTTCTCAATTTTTTTTAAACCGTCAGAAAAATAAGTTTTCGGAAGGTCCTCAAAATAAGCATTTGTCCGATCGATGACTTCTTCATTTGAAAAAAAACGTTGTCCACTTAGCCATTTTTTTAAGTTTGGGAAAAGGAAAAAGTCACTGGGGGCTAAATCTGGCGAATACGGTGAGTGGTCGACCAATTCGAACTTAAATTCTTCAA
This sequence comes from Rhyacophila brunnea, assembly GCF_057557595.1. Lineage (NCBI taxonomy): Eukaryota > Metazoa > Arthropoda > Insecta > Trichoptera > Rhyacophilidae > Rhyacophila > Rhyacophila brunnea. The sequence goes on along the minus strand of NW_028233068.1, from coordinate 12,042,175 downwards.
TTTTAGCCATTGATCGTAAACATGTGTGAACACGGGCATTGTCCTGATGAAAGAGGATTTTTTTCCTGTTTAAATGAGGCCGTTTTTCTTCAATTTCGTTTTTTAGCTGGTCCAATAAAGATGCATAATAATCCCCTGTTATTGTTTTTCCTTTTTCCAAATAGTCAACGAAAATAATTTCACGTGCATCCCAAAATACAGTAGCCATAACCTTACCAGCTGATTTTACGGTTTTCGCCTTCTTTGGACATGGTTTGTCTTCGCAATCCACTGCTTTGACTGTTTTTTCGTCTCGGGAGTATAGTGGTGTATCCATGTTTCATCTACAGTCACAAAGCGACGAAAAAATTCATCCGGATTGCGTTGCATGAGAGACAACAGGGCTTTAGAGGCCACCACCCTATTGCGTTTATTGTCGACTGTGAGCAAACGCGGCACCCATCTTGCAAAAATATTTTTCATGCCCAATTTGTCATGTAAAATAGAAATGACGCTACCTTTTGAGATCCCTGTAACCTCAATTATCTCACTCAACTTTAATCTTCGGTCACTTAACACCATATCGTGGATTTTATTGATCATTTCTGGTGTAGTCACCTCTACAGGACGTCCTGAGCGTGGTTCATCCTTTGTTGATGTAAGACCACGTTTAAATTCATTTAACCAGTTATAAATAGTTGCAAGTGAAGGAGCAGATATGCCGTGAACTAAATCCAACTCATTTTTTATTTCCTTTGCTGTTAACCCTTTTATATTAAAATGTTTAATAACAGCTCTAAACTCAATTTTCTCCATTTTCCATTTTTCCATTTTCCACAAGCAAATTTTTTTTTTAAATGTACGAGAAACACACAACAACCCGACCAATCTGATTGAAACTTCGCAGCATACTGAATCGGTAGTGCCGCTGCATGAAAACAAACCGCTTACAGTACTAGTCGCGCCACCTGTCGGCTTTTCTAAGGACTTATTGACCCACCCTCGTATTTTCAACGAAAACATTTGACATATCCTGTTAGATTATAAAATTCAGTACCGACTGGTATAGATAAAATATCGATATCTGTTTTACCTTCAGTGATATTATTAAATAAAAATCACAATTTTATTATTATGAGACGCCATTTTTGATCATTCTCTCGTGTGACTTTACCGAATTATGTACTGATTTTGGAGACGAAAATTACAGTAATAAGCAATAAAGGGATTCAATAAGGTAAGAGAAATAATTTATCTATGATATTTTATATAAATATTTATGGTTTCTGGCAATATAAATTAATTTTACATGTTTCTTCATTCACGTAACTTTACTGTCAAAATTTCCGAATGCAAAGTTTGAATGTTCTCATTATTTACCAATCCCTTGATAATGTGCCGATATATTACTTTATAAGCTTAGAATATTGAATTATTATGAATAATCTATATAATTATATGTGTTTAAACGAGTATTTAGTTGATTTCACGTATTTTTCCAACATTCAAAATTTGTTGACTAATGGCGATTTCGTTGTTGTTCATAGGTGTTCCAAACCAACCGATTTGCCTCCAGAGGACAAAAATGACATAAATAAGCAAAAGAAAGATTGAATAAGGTAAGATAAATAATTTATCTATGATATTTTATATGTTTATTGATGGTTTCTAGCAATTTAAATTAATTTTACGTGTTTATTCGTACACGATACTTTACTGTCAAAATTTCCGAATGCAAAGTTTGAATGTTCGCATTATTTGCCAAATACTTGATTATGTGCCGATATATTACTTTATAAGCCTAGAATATTGAATTATTATAAATATTCTATATAATTATATGTGTTTGAACGAGTATTTAGTTAATTCCACGTGTTTTCCCAACATTCAAAATTCGTTTACTAATGGCGATTTTTTTGTTGTTTACAACTAATGCAAACCAACCGATTTGCCACATTATATACGTCACAAGGTAATAATTTATACGCAAAATATAATTTATATAAGATTATCGAACATTTTGATAAAGCCACATGTTTCCCAAGAATTAAATTCTGTTTACTAATGTGGAATTTTGTTTTGATTCCAGCCTATTGTCACTCATTGAAATAGAGGCCTTTGGAACAGACGACTCTGAGCAGGATTATGCATTCGAGTTATTATATGACTCTGATTGAGATGTTCTACTGGATGCCACCACCGATGTCGCAGACATCACCGATTTCACCGCCGGCCACTCGAGCAACTTTAAGGACGACTTCAACGGTTTCATTGACCGCATTGCAGAGGTGCTAGATGAAACCAGTATGGTGTCAGGAGTCGACACGTCCGAGGACCTACTCCCTGGCCCATCTCGGACAGAAACCAGAGGTCGAGCGGGTCGACGGCGTGGAAGAGGAAGTAGAAGCGGTCGTCCCAGAGGCAGCCGAGGAGGACATGCGAGGTTTAGTGCCAGTGTTACTGAACCGTGGTCAACAGAAGACTACACTCCAGCACCTGGACCGTTTACTGCTGACCCAAGTGTAAAAGTGAATGTTGACGTTCAATCAGTTCATTGATTATTAAAAAATGTAACCCTAGTCGTAAGTTAGAATTTAAAGATTTTTTAGTAGAGTATTCAATTTCTTTAATGTCTATTGGTACCGATGTCTCGTCTTCTCCGGCTCTGAGGCGTCATGTGACGCTAGATTCGCCTGTAAGATTATCTGGAGACATGTCCAGACATACCTTACAGGCGATTCTAGCGACGCAGAAAAAGGCATATCCAACAAGGCTATGCAAGGTATGTGCCAAAGATAAAAAAGGGGCGAGACTCGGTACGTGTGTAAAGAGTGTGATGTTCCTCTTCAAAAAGGCATCTGCTGGCAGAAATATCACACTATTCGTAATTATTAAACTGTTTTTGATTGTTACTGAAATTTTTATTTAAATATTCCCACAAATAAGCCAATAAACCAAGATTATATCATTTACTAGAAAAAACCAATTTCACTCAAATTTGTCCGGGAATAGGGGTAAACTTTATAAAAACCTGCCGGGGCTGAAAGTGTTAAAATGGCCTGATAATATGGTTGTGAAGCGGGCCCAACGTCGTGTCACAGATGCCACTTTTCCAGAAAAGGGGAGGTTTTGAAAGAATTTGTCGGATACTGTATAAATGAATTCTTAATTCATCATTTTTTTTTTAACTTTAATTTTATTTGAACAGTTTCGTTTTACATGTCTTTTTTTCTCCTCTGAGACTAGGCCCGAGGTGCCTCCCCCACCTTAGCCGCCCTAATCAGAATCTTCCACTCGGCCCAGTCGGATCTCGTATGGTGGCCGTTCCTAGACCATAAAACGTGTACCATTTTGTAGGTATTTGTAGTTCAACGTAGGATTTTGACGATTAAAGATTATAGAGAGCCATTGCCAGATGCCATCCTCACAAATCGAACCAAAGATCTTTCGCAAGATTCCCCGATCAAATACATGTAACTCCTGGGAATCACTGACAGTTTGGATGCATTCGTTATTTGGTGCGAGGTTGGCCTATTCTTGGAGTTTACCAATGCATAGAATTTTTGTGGTTTACGACAAGATAATTTCATATGTGAAGGCCGAAGGGATTCTATACCAAAATACATTAATAAATATTTCATTTAAAGTAAGATACGTACGAGATTTTTTAAATGCAAGATTTCGTCGTCCCACGTAAAGGAATGTCGTGTCAGTGGCCTATTAATAGGATTTATTCCAAAAGAGTAGTCGACCGACATTGACACAAGTAAACAACGCATCACTATGCATGCCAACAGAGATAAAAATATAAATTAAATATACTCGTAATAGTTTAATGTATAATAATTTAATCGGTGATACGAGGGTAAACATGTTATGATATGTTTACTTTGTGTGGAGCACAGATAAGAAACGGTCAACCGTGCAAAACGCGAGAATCGGATGCAGTTTGTGGTCCTGGAGAGTGACGCAGAAGAGCATCGACATTCGAAGACCTCTGCGGAGAAGTACGTCAGCATCAGCGTGCGAAAACAACTGCAAACTTTATAGGTCAAACGGGGCGATAAAACCGCTTACGCTATAGGTTATCAATATTTACACGAAACACTTATGTTTAATCCGATTAAAACTATAATCGATATTATAATATTATTATGAAATGCATTACATAAGTAATGAACAGTGTTATTTATGAATTACCATTAATATTTCGTATTGAGTCAAAAATGTGAGTTTTATTATTTGAACTAGGTACGTAAAAAAACATACCGACCCATCAGAAAAATGGGACTTTAACTCACATGCATCGTATTATGGACGGTGAGCTTTCCCGGCTACCGATACATTTACTGATCACGCAGAAATTTCTTAACCATTCGTTTGAGGTAGGTATATTGTAATTTTAAATAAATGTATTAACTTTCAACTACTAGACGGCGTCCAAATCTCTCGAAATACAAGTATTTTTTTTAATTAAACTAATATTAGGTTTTTTGAAAGACTTCTTTATTCGAGCTAAAAAAACAGTATCTTCTGGTACACCTTTTCTCAATTAATCTTTTTATGCCATGTTCGCGTTACCAAACGACGGCGATGATTTTGGCAACTTTTCCCCTGTCTGACGATGGTCTGAACAGGGATTTTCTTCTTCGTCGCTATAATATATATCAGTGGGTCTATTCTATAATTATCGACCGCTAAAGTGATACAGTGATAGATATTATCAAACTTAGGGTTGGTTTTTATCAAATATTAGCACTTATTATAACAATTATAAAAGTTGGTTGTAATACTTGTAATTGTTGCAATAACTGCTATATTTTAACAGCAGCAAGACAGGTGCTGTTAAAATGTAGCGCTTATTGCAACAATTACAACCAACGTATTGTAATTGTTACAATAAGTGATAATACTTTGATACAAACCAGTGGCGAAGGGTGACTTTTGGAAAGAGGTAGGCTGTGGAGATATGATAAAAAGAGCACACTTGTCAGGTATACTTACGAGAATAGTACGATATTTACTACTAATGAATAGGCACACACTAATAAATGATAACGACACACTAATTCAATGAAACTTCAAAAACTCATTGACGACATAAAAATGAGCGATGTGTTTAAATTACGTATTTTTCAAAACATGTATACGCATCAAAAATCATTAGATAAAATTTATTTTTATTTTTAAAAACAATCTATACTTATTTATTAATATTCGATTAAACGCCGTTGAAATTATTATTTTAATTATCTAATTATTAATGATTTTGGACAAAGTGCGCAGTCGTGACAACAATATTATGCGCGAATGTTTTAGGCTCTGCGAAAGGAGCTTGCCTCATTTCGTACAAATCAGCAGACTTGCTGAGGTTACGAGACGTAAAGTCCATACGAAAAAAACTCAGAATTATTCCAAACATAATCGGAAATTTATTTACCGAGAAGTCGCGGCGCGGCGTTTATTATTTAATTTACGGCGCGGCGCGCTGTGGTTTTTTTAATACCTTTGCAGTTGTTTTGTAAACTGTGTAATACTGTAATACATTCCTACATATGCGATCTCGTTGGCAAAATAAATTATTGTTATATAACATAAAATAATGAAGTGATTAAGTATATAAATATGTCAATATGCAATTAAAAAATATTTTTCTTAAGAAGGTAGGCTTTAAATAATCGCCTAGTATGGAGTCTTCGCCACTGATACAAACCTACCCTAAGTTTGAAAATATTTATCACTTCAGGGATCGATAAGTACAGAATAGACCCACAGGTAGTTTTAACATTTAACAAAATTAACGTTTTGACAAAGTGTGAAAAATGCGTTACATTCATTCCCCCTTCCTAAAAAAATAGTTTGTGTTTATTAAGCAAAAAAGCAAACATGTGCTTTCTCGGATCGCCTTCATTCATCCATATAATTATGGCATTCAACAAGATCCCATAATGTATGCCTCTGCGATGACGGGATAGGTCGAAATGGATTTGACGCTATTTGAAAATGAATCTAGATGGATTTGCCGACGATCGAAAATTAGTCACATATTTAGTAGATAGTAGAGTCAAGCACTTTCGAGAGTGTTCTGTAATCGCTATCACGGGTTGGAATACAAACACTTCGTAATTCGTATTAACCTCTATCTATACCTATGTCATAACTTATAACAGTTAGGTATAACAACTCAGTATATATGTTTTCCTTAATAATACAAGGCTATCACTCAATCTACCATAGACGACCAATCGATATCGTCTATTTATAAACTGCCATACAAAATAATATGGGTGAATTATAGGTAAGTAATAATAAAACTCCTACGGACGAGTTAAAGCCTTACGTTGATGCGTTAATCGTATTATTCAATACCAATAACAATGAAAACCGCAAATACGCAAGACAACAAGATTAGATGCAATACAATAACGTTAAAAGTATCACAAAGTCTGCCAAGACTTACACATATCTCCATAGTTAATCGGCACAGGATTATAGGTCAATCTGCGAGTCACGCAGAGGTGCGCACGCAGGCACGAGAGCCGCCACGCAAGATTTCGTAATACTCACTAATAACTAATGATAACAGTATTATCAGGCCGCTGATAAGTACGAAAAAACTCAACACCCAACCCAAGATCTGTCAAACAAAAATATTGTATCAATTATTTATTTATATGATGGGTTGCTGTGGAGGCTTAACATTTGTATCTTTTTCCAATGGTCGTGAGTTCGATCAAATCCACAATGAGTATAATGCCGGGTCCTCACTAGCAACGTGTCGCGCGACAACCTCGTTAAATTTTACGATAATTATCATTAGTGCTTAAGAAATTTTACGATAATTATCACACTTATCGTAAAATTTAACGAGGTTGTCGCGCGACATGTTGCCAGTGTGGACCCGGCATAATGTCTCATGGATCCAGATCTCTTTTCCTAAATTAATCTGTCTTTAAAATCCGTTATACGTGCTCTACAAAAGTTTGGCTTACCATGACTCCTTAATAGAATATATAAAATAAAACATACTTAAACCCATTCACTGCTGGCCAGATAATTACCACAACTCGGTCAGTGCTAAAGACACGCCTGGCGTGTAGCAATTAGCATGGTAATTAAATGTGGTAATTAACTGGTCAGCAGTGAATGTATATTTATCTAATGGCCACACGCCAGGTGTGTTTTGAGCACTGGGCGTACTAATACAGTTTTATGTTATTTTTTATATTGTGAACAAAAAAATATGCACAAACTTGTCAAGAGTAAGTAATTGGTTGATTTTTCTTATCGATGTCTGGAGCAGCAGCCATCTTGGATTCAGGATGTCACATGGGACATATGCCAAGATTTTAAGCAAAACACCCGCTAAGCCGTTATTGTACGTGATATGTACATAAGGAATGTATTTAAGGTACTCTATGACAACATCTTCTTGGCTACGTGTTAAAACTGTGAACTAACATGCTCCTCCCACTTTTAACCGCACTTCCATTATAAACTAACAAGCTCCTCCCATTTAGTCGACAACAACGCCTTCCTTCACGTAGCCAAGAAGATGTTGTCGTACAATAGTCATTCAATTTCTCCATTGAAAATAACAAGGACTTTTATTTAATTGCATTTTTCCCAGGACTGTCGATTTGTAAATATAATATCATCACAGTAAGTAATTAATTGCTTAAAAAATAGGTACAGACCAACAAACTTATCTGAAGAACGGGATGAGGGAGCCACTGTCGAAAACTACCCAATCAAGACTCGTATCTGGACAAAATCTGACATTCGAATGAAATTTTCAAAATGGCGTCCTATTCGTAGTTTCATTTTTGGCCATTCTACAGATAAGTTTGTAGGTACACAACGTTTTTCATTCATAGTTGATTGGATCTACATAGGTATTAAATTACGGATCGTTTTACTTTTGATTCAAAACAACTCATATGCAAACTTATGGAAAATGAAGATTTTCTCTTGAGGAGATGTAGGTAATTGAAAGAGTTGTGATAGTGTGCAATTAAAAAAAAAATCGCAAAACAATAATTATTATTTGTCACCGCACGGTGTCAGTGAGCGAGCAAGGAGTGCATGTGATTACAGCACTACATTATTGCGTCCGGGGTCAATACAAATTAAGTAATATCATCTCCGGTAATCGCACGGAATTTCTTTCGCAGAAATTACACAATTTTAATTATAAATAAATAAAAATGTACATATAGGTATTCCTGGAATTATAAGGTGATGCTGTTTCCGTGAGCATTCACATTTCGCGATGCGGTTAAAATATTGCAAAACAAATTTTTGTATAAATGGTATTATAAACTAGGCATGTTCAACGCGCCGATCGTACAATAGGAATTATTGAGAGGTGATAATGTAAAAAGCGTAATATACTTTATGACGTTACGACCTTCCGTAGGAGTGAGAGAAAGAGAATATGTGAAACCCATCAAACTGACAACGTAATTTAGTCACATGCCATTCGTCTGGGTAACCGTAGGAAGAAAACGTGTCAGTTAAAACCAAAGATTTTGAATTAAATATATAGCTTATCTTATTTTCTATAAAAAAAAAAATCATTGAAGCAAAGCACTATTGTCCGTTAACTAAGAGAAAGGGGGGTCCTAGCAATTAAATTGTTATATAAGTGAGTTACTATGGAAACCAATATGAGATGTCAAAATGACATTTCGGTTCTTCTATGAAAATTAGTGGCAGGTTCGAACTTATTTTTGATTATTCTTTGTGTTGTTATTTTCGAGATACAAATTATAATTAATTACATATACTTTTAAATATTCACCTCATTTATCGAATAAGCTGAAAACATCATAAAATAATACGATTATATTACTAGTAGGTATTTAACTCGGATTAAAACAGAGCTTATAATAAATTGTTATTCTTTTAATACATTCAAATATCTACTTATCTCTTATATAAGTATGTTACTGCTTAATTATTTAATGGAATAATTTATTCTTTGTGGACGGCGTCTTTCCTGTAGAAATAAACTTTCGAAATGGTACACCTAATTATTTCCAGTTTTGGATTTCTAGCAAGGAATGATTTTCTTTTAAATCTAAATTAATAAGAAAGAATAGTTTAAACTTTGAGGTTTAAAGGATAAAACTACATAATATTCAACATGAAACGTTGGCAAAACATGAGCTTTATTTAGTGCGGTTCTGTATGGAAAAATTGCGAGATTGACTTGTGGTTAATTTCATACATGGACACCGGTGGTTATTTTTTGATTCAATTTCATACATTTAGGCTCTATCCCTACAGAGTACTTATAGAAGTTTTTTTTAAACATATTTGGTTAAAACTGGATTTTTTATCGAATTATGTGGACGGTTCATGAAAATAAACGATCCACACGGAAGCGAAAATGATGATTTACTTTTTATAAACTCAACTTAAGCGAAGTTACTCGACTCCTATAAAGCTGCCAAAATATTATGACGTGTAAGTATGCACGTACGCTGTGGGGTGCTATTAGCTGGTGGTAGGTATAACAAGCTACGCGAAGAAATCGTGACTGGGGCGAACACTGCGAACAGAATAGCAATGACCTAACCAGCCAGCCACCCTTTCACATTCTCGCTGCGATCGAGAGGAATGATAAAAATCTAATATGGGTCAATGACGCAAGACGGTGTCGATCAATGCACCTCACAGCCGTAACACAGCGGTTGTCCACCTTTTGAATACAATAATTCAGGTCCAGATCCGTAGATAGGAAAGGTATTTTAACTACTTGCCTTATATGTAAATATATAGGAATGTCAGTTGTTTGTGAAGTTCATGAAGATTATAAATATTAAACATAATCCGGCATCTAACCAGGCTGAGGTTATTAAGTTCAATCTTGTTGGAGATGAGACCTTCTCGACCTACCATCATTAAAAATAATAAATAAATAATTACAAGATAAAAAGAACTTTTTATATAAGTATCGTTTTTAAATTTTCTGTTGAACCAAACGTGACAATTCTATGTATTAATAAAAACTTTTTATTGTACTTGATAGAAATACTGAATAAATATAGAATGTTGAAATGTCATTTTGACATTTCATATTGATTTCCATAGTAACGCACGTGGTTGACCCTTTCAAAAGTGCTGTTATGCACATTGAAAGTGTCACATGTTCCGCCTAGCCCTCTGATTATGATCATATAACTTTTTCTCACAATAACGATGGGTCCTAGTGTGTTGTCGTTTTCCTCAAGATCCACAAATATTTCTCTGACATCATTTTCATTTCGAAATAAGAAAGACAGAAAGAGAAATAACGCAGGTACATAGGTACAAATCTGAATTATTCAAAAGTAGGTTAATAAATAGGCGCAAGTCCTATCAAATACCTATCTGATTTAAACTAAATACGTAATAATTGCAAGATATAAAGAACTTTTTATAGGTATACAACGTTTTTAAATTTTTGAATTTCTGTTGAATTATTATGCTCAAATTTGTACTTGATATGAAGTAAATAAAAAACCAACAAACAAATATAGAATACTGAAATGTCATTTTGACATTTCATTTTGATTTCCATAGTAGTAATCTAGTTGCTAGGACCCCTTAGCAACCAACAATAATAACTTTCCATACAAAACAGAATTAACTGAAAATGAATTCAATTCTGCTTAAAAATGGTTAAAAGTATTAAAAGAATGCATTGTCGTCGTGTTATGATATACTTATTCGAAAAGTTTCAAATGTCGTTAAAAAATGAAGTTTCAAATGAAGTTAGTTAAAAATCTTCAATCGTCCAATACAAATCTTGGACAAACAAGAAAAAATTGTACTGGACACACAAGAAAAAATGTGTACTGGATAAACAAGAATACGAGCTAATAAAAACGTGGTAAAAAGACAAATATGGTGTACGTTTGTCAAATGAATGGAAATCGGAGAAACTTTGGCCGTAAACGATGTCTTTTTTGTAAAACTTATGAGAAGACTGATCGAAAATTTGATTCCAAAGTGTACCTACTATACATTGAATAATTTTGTTTTACAACTCTTAAGTATTAACATTTATTTCCATATAAGAATTTGTAGAATATCTATGCCTAATGTAATAATGTCCTCGTCGTCTAATCATCAAGGCAGTGGCTTCTCTTCCGAGGACTCCTGGAAATTTCCGGTGAGGTCACAACTCAAAACACAATACGTCACAATAGGTCACAATACGTCAGTGTGATTTTCTCAACGCCTAGATGTCTGTGTTTCTTTCATTGTTACAACTACATAACTGTTTCACTCACGGAACACACATAACCTTCCGGGTGGGGTAGTGAAAAGGTTTAATTCTCAAGTGTGGTGAAATATGGAATATGCATTGATTAAAGTTTACACCCACGTTGGCCGCGCAGCTTAATCGTCGGCCTATAGCGTCGTGGGTCCCAGGTTCAAATCATGGGTCTGGCAAGTACACATAATATATTGTTTTTTAATTTGTGTATGAGTCGGAGTATGGACCTAATAGGCTGAGCAAGTGGCTGACATCCATTTCTCGTAAAAACAAAATCTGTTAATACAAAACTCCACGCCCATGGTGGAGGCTGTTACACCCCCGTATGGTCCCCATTTGGGGACGTCTTTGTGTATCTGGAGAGGCCCGAATCGGTATCGAATCCAACAAATAGTAACGGCTGATTGCGAAAATAATTAAATAATGTTTAATATCTGTCTAATAAATATTTGACCGGCAACATTGTCAAAAAAAAAATACGAATGGCAACGCTGCATTTTTGCACGGCTCGCAAGTGTGACCGTTTGTTTTGGCGGCAGAAGCTTCTTTGACAGCACGCAGAAAACACTGTTCGCTCGCGCTACGCATATTTCGTCATCCGAAAAATAAAATATATAAAATGTAGTAATCTAGTATATATTATCATCAAATAAACTCGTCGTTTCCGAAACAATTCCGGTGTGTTATTGTCCACCTCCAAATCCTAAAATGCAGACGAAAAACCAGATACTAAAAATAAAAGTGACAGTTTGAAATTCTCTTACCAAAATGGAGGGAAATGAGAAGGCCCATATTATGATCCTATTAGGATCGGACATGGTCCGAGAAAGTTTGTCAATCACAGAACGCTCATTCAATATTGGTCATATTTAAAAACATTCCAGAAGCTTTGCACTTTCGTGCTATTGTCTGAACGTCAAAGAAAATTAAGCCTTATTTTATGGCGACTGGCTTTGCATTTCTATTCTAATAATTCTGTTCTGTGGTTTCACTACTAGTAGGAACACTCATTGAGGCGCTGCATGAAAAATGGGGAAATCTACGGGTTATAATTATTATATTAAAAATAATAAACTTTATAATGATAAATAACGACAAGCAGATACAGTGGGTTGTTTTCAATAAATTCATAAGTTGTCGATTACCGACTGATTCGCCAATATTGTAATGTGAATATTGAAATTCTTGAACAAATGGGTTAGTAGGCATTCGCCTACGTTTTCAAATGTTTATTTTTATACCAAAATACAATGCAAACTGTACACGTCACGTGTGTTAGCTAAACACTTAAAAACTCGTATGATTAATAGCTGTGAAGTATTATTGAACATTATGTATAAGTTAATGATTCAATCTTTTACTAGAAGTAAAATTCATTGAAGTAGGTACCGCAATCAAACACAATATTATAATATCTAAGGTAAATATCACAACATTATGTCAATGTATAATGTATCACCAAGAATGGTATAAAATAAATAAGTATTACCCGAGTACCCAGTGGCGCACCCAGGGGGGGGGGGCAAGGTGCCCTGGCACCCCCCAAACATGAAAATTATCGGAATGATTTAAACATTGAAATTGAAAGCCAATAAACTATACCTATGGGCTTAGACAAATAAAAACACGGCAAAAAATGATTTGTAATAATTCTCCAGCATCCTTTTTAGAAAAATCTCTTAGATTTTAATTTCTATACAAAATTTCGAAACACTATTGTCAGGTTGTTTTAGAAACCCAATCCCTAATGGAACTGTCGAAAAATTCTCGGTGTCCACCCGAATTCCGGAGTGGTGTAGGTCATGGCTAGGGAGGGCTGACAGGGCTCCAGCCTGGAGGCCCGGCGTGTGGGATTGACCAGATAAGTGAAATAAACACACATCATAAATTAGCTTTAATAGTAAAAAAAAGTTGCCTGATTATACTTCATGGCCATGAACATTTTCAATTACGTATATAATTGTGAAATATATTTTATATGCTCAGATATACTATATTTAGATACTCGACAGCTCCATTATTAAAGTAGATGTAGAAAAATCGCCAATCATTCACTGTATAAGTACCCTTAATTTGAACAAAAACACAATTTGAAAAACCTTTAATGTAGTGATTCACACTACCTTTAATCTTAGCGGTAGGTAGGGGGGCCGCCAAATATCCTAGCCTGAGGGCCCGTTTCAGGACATGGGGACCATGGTGTAGGTACACCGAGTGCAATAGACAAAAGACCGATAAACGAGAAATTAGACTGTGAAGAAGACAAAGAGCCTATGAGACTAATTTACATTCTCCTCCTTGGGCCCCCACCAATATTAAATCCTGGGTGCGCCACTGCGAGTACCTACCGATTAGGACAGCGATGAGCAACCCGTAGCATGAGATGCAGGAGACATTTTTTAATCGAATGATGAGTAAGGTTCTGTTTTGTAAAATAATCGATTTGGATAATTGTGTAAAATTACGTGTTATATTTCGCCGTATCACACTAAACTTAATTGTGAGCTATCGTACCGAAAAGATGGCCGTATAGCAATGAGATTTTAAAAAAAATGACGCGTTTTTTGTGGACCATTTCGGACAGTTAGTAAGTAGTGCTCCACTCTTATATAGGTATCAATTATAAGAATTATCTGATAATAACACTGTCATTAATATCAGGTAGGTATTTGATAGGTGGTATATACGACTTGATACTTACGAGCACCTACCAAAATTTTATATAAGTAGGTATTACTTAATTATGATATGATCGTATGATCTATATCACATTTACTTGCCTAGGTAGGTACCTATTTTCTTCTGTCTTTGTCTTTTCCTTTTTACAACGTTTTTATTAGCTCGTATTCTTGTTTGTCCGGTGGTTGTTTGTCCAGTACAAATCTTGCAATCGATTTTTAACTAACTTCCCGACTAGCTAGATATTTGAAACTTTTAGAATATATCAGAACACGATGCCAATGCATTCTTTTGATACTTTTAGCCAGGGCTTTTTTTCCATTTAACGCGGTGGAACGGCGTTCCGGCACCTTTTTTCACGGTTTTATTTCAAAATCAATTAAACGAAAAAATATTTGCGCTTAAGTAATTACAATAATAATTCGTTAAAATGATAAAATAAGGTACAGGTGGAAGCCATTTTGAATGTTGGCGTGTTAGTGTTAGTGAAGTAACCGTATAGTTTAAATAGCAAACATGCGTATGTAACTAGCTTCATACGTATGCTGCGTATTATGATTTTGACAGTTTGACGTTTATCGCATGGCAGCATCTGCGTATATTGTTATTTACGTTTGTTTAGTCAGTTTGTGTTACGATTACGTGTTGTGCAACTATTTTATATATTATTTAGTGCAACCCCAAGTTTAAATATGAAAAAAATTTCCTGTTACTTCTCAACCACCGGCTGCGGCGCCGATTCCGCAAATAAAAAGCTCAAAACAGTAACGATGACAGAAGATATGGAAATATCGGTACATGTAGATGTTCCTGAATCATCTCTAGCTGATCTCGGGGATCAAGGTCGAACTCAAAACGATTGGCCAGACTGCTGGTCATTAGATCAAAAAAACGATTTTTGCTCAAAAAACGAATGGTTGAATGTACACAAAATGAAACTTGGCTGCACAATTTGCAGAAACGTTGGAACTCTTGGAACTGAAACGACAATGGGAATGAAAATATCCAAAGAATGGGCCAATAATGAAATCACGTATTCTGGGAAAGAAAGGAAGCTACAATTGGGGTCACTTCGAAAAAAAATTTTCGATCACAGAGGATCTATTGCACACAAAGCAGCGTTAAAATCATTTCTGAAGCCAAAAAAAAGCAGATTGAAAATACTTTTTTAAAATCGTTATCTCGCGAAAAAGTAATAACAGCAAACATTTTTCGAACTGCATATAAAGTAGCTAAGGAAAATCAATCATTCAATATGTTTGAAAGTGAAATTAATCTCCAAGAACTAAATGGGATCGAAATGGGTCATATTCTACATTCCACTAACGCATGTGTTAACATTGTAAATCATATATGTGATGAAATGAGAAAAAATGTTTTCAAAGAAATTGTTCAATCGAAAAATATAATTTCTTTGATAATTGATGAGTCTACCACCATAAGCGAAAAAACCACCCTCATTGTGTATGTTCGATGCTGTGTCGAAAGTGTTGGAATGAATTCACCAATTAATTTGTTTTTGGATTTGATTGAACTTAAAGACGTAACGGCAAAAGGAATATTTGAATCATTACTCCAATCTCTTGATTTATATGGGATGACAGAAGAATATTTAAAAAAATATTTAGTTTCGGTTGCATGCGACGGCGCTGCTGTGATGTTAGGTTCTAAAAATGGAGTGAAAAAATTGCTGACAGAAAAATTTCCTTCAATTATAGTTTGGCATTGTACTAATCACAGATTAGAATTATCAGTAAGTGATGTTGTAAAAAAAATTTCAGGGATCAATAGATTCAAATCATTTATTGATAAACTTTATGTTTTATACCACGCGTCGCCGAAAAATAATAGAGAGTTGCATTTATGTGCAGAATCACTAGGCGTTGAGGTACTGAAAATCGGAAGAGTTTTAAGTACCCGATGGGTGGCATCTAGTTTTCGTTCAGTTTCGGCTGTGTGGAATAATTATGAATCCCTTGTGCGTCATTTTGAAGAAGCGATGAATGACCCTACAAGAGATAAAAATGACAAATGTACTTACAGTGGCTTAAAGAACAAAATAACATCAACAGCATTTTTATTGGATCTAGCATTGATGTGCGACGCTCTCCAAGAAATGTCGGAACTTAGTTTGGACCTACAAAATCGCAATGTGAACCTTTACATTGCAAATCGAAAAATAAATGAACTCGTTCAAGTTTTTGAAGAAAGAAAACAGAATTTTGGACCCTATTATAAATGTGCTGCAGCTGCTATAAGCAATCTGCATTTTCGTGGAGTTTTACTTCACGAAAAAGTTTCTAAAAATGATCCTCCTATTGATCCGAAAATATTTTATTCCACGTTGAAAACGTCAATTGAAAAAAGGCTGCTAGATAATAAAGATGTTGAGTTTGCACTTTGGGCTCGCGTACTTGACCAAAAATATTGGCCTGAAGACATTGATAATCGGTTGACATTTGGAGAGATGGAAATTAGAAACATTTCGATCAGGCTACAACTAGATGAACGAGAAATGATTCGTGGATTTCGCGAATACATTCTCGAAAAGACATATTCTGAAAAACTCTTGCGTTTGGTATATGCTCTGAATTCTATTCCCATTTCTTCAAGTGAATGTGAACGGGGGTTTTCGCAAATGAATCTTATTATTACCCCAACAAGAGCTTCGTTAAACACTAAAACAGTTTCGGCACTCTTGTTCATCAAACTCGTGGGACCACCCTTGACACTTTTCGATCCTTCAAAATATGTTGATAGGTGGTTACTTAAAGGAAGACATTCGGCCTTAGACTCTAACACTAAGAAAAGGAATCGAGATGATGTATCAGACGAGAATTGGAAAAAACTTTGGAAATCACTCTAAACTTTTATTCAAGTTCATAAATAAATACATTACATATGTATTTACAATTATATTTTAAAGTTAGTCTTATTTAGTCTTATTTGTACAATATATTTCAAATATAATGTATGTATTTTATTGTTTCTGTAGCTTTGTTTTGACTAAAATAAAAAATTATCGTAAAAATCAACCTTTTTTGTTCGCTTCGTGGCATAGCTCCTTTAAATTTCATTTAAGTGACATTTGAATATAATTTTATTTAGTAAAAAGCTTGACATGAAGTGAGTTCCGGCACCTTTTTTTTTAAAAAAAAAGCCCTGCTTTTAGCCATCTTTAAGCAGAATTGAATTCATTTTCAGTAAATTCTGTTTTGTATGGAAAGTTATTTCAGAAAAGTCCGTAAAAAGTAAGACTATTATTGGTTGCTAAGGAGGTGGTCCTAGCAACTAAATTATTAATATATAGGTGCGTTACTATGGAAATCAAAATGGAATGTCAAAATGACATTTCAGTATTCTATATTTGTTTGTTGGTTTTTTATTTACTTCATATCAAGTACTAGTTTGAGCATAATAATTCAACAGAAATTCAAAAATTTAAAAACGTTGTATTTACCTACCTACCTATAAAAAGTTTTTTATATCTTGTAATTATTACGTATTTAGTTTAAATCAGGTAGGTATTTGATAGGACTTGCACCTATTTGTTAACCTACTTTTGAATAATTCAGATTTGTATGTACCTGCGTTATTTCTCTTTCTGTCTTTCTTATTTCGAAATGAAAATGATGTCAGAGAAATATTTGTGGATCTTGAGGATAACGACAACACACTAGGACCCATCGTTATTGTGAGAAAAAGTTATATGATCTTAATCAGAGGGCTAGGCGGAACATGTGACACTTTCAGTGTGCACAACAGCGTTTTTGAAAGGGTCAACCATGTTGTATACCACCAACCTGTGATCCTCCCCATTCACAGCGACAGTAGCCTAAAGAGAATTTGTGCAAGGCAACAAAAATGATGCTCGTACAAGACTGAGGGATAGTGTGGAGTTGAATTTAAAGGCCATGGGCCGTCAAAACTGGGGACAAGCAACTTTGTAAAACAAATTTAATTGCAGAATAAGGGGGCAATACACAAATAGGGTTGCAGCGCCAGAAAGGAGAAGAATATATTAGTATTATTAATTTGGAATACCTATTTAGAATTAATTTTATTCTAAGCCTATGTATAAAAAGTGTAGTTCAAACACGGTAAGTAGTTTTTATTAAATTATTTACTTTCATTGGGTTTAGAATGAAATAATAATATCAATCAAATTGAACTGTATCGGAAGATACAGAAGAAAACGATGAAAGCCTTCTCAACTCTCCCCGTGCGTCATAAAAGGGGTATTGACATTGTGCATTCTACACCATTTTGTGTGGAGATTACGTATTCGTAGTAAAATTACTACGTCTATTAACAGCTTGTATAACCACTATAAAGTCGTAGCCATCAGCAGCTCTAGATTCCACAAATTCATAATTAATGTTAATTATGTAGCATAGTAATTAATTTAAATTAAGTAACTATTGCTTGCTGAAAATTCTGTCAGTAACAATTAAGTTAGGTACTTACAAAAATGACTGATTAAGTATAAAATATAAATAATACACGGTAATTATCGGACTGAGAGTTATGCAAAAAGTTTTCTGCGAATCATCCTCTGATTTTGTGTGGTGAAACGCCACAATAACGGAGAATAACACAAGAACAATCGAGCGGACGAAATTTGCACCTCGGAGTGTGTACTACTTTATACCGTGTTCAGAAGTAGGTTTCTCATTATTCGCACATGAAAATGTACGTCAAACAATTTGAACAATAATTACGACGTAGAAAGGTTATCATAAGACACTTTGTCGAAACGGGATATGACCTGTATAAGCAAAAAATCTACAAATAAACTCCACGCATAGTCAATACATTGTTTACATGTAACCTGGACAGGTCATGGTGACGAAAAATCGACCGGCACCTTGCAATCTACGTAAGCAAGTGATCATGATAATTGCAATGAAATTTCACAAGAGACCGCCCAGGAATGAATGATAATACGTCAACTCACCAATATTCTGGATGAATTCAGCCGAAAGGGGAGAAAAATGCGTAAACGTAATTAACCGCGCACGACCGATGGGTCCAATTTTTCGACTAAAGCATAGACTAATAAATTATGCCGGCCATGTTGGAACTTGGAACCGTCAACATTGCCCAAAATAATACCAAGATTTTCCGTACATTCAAACTCCGAAGTCCGAAGTATGAAACTAATTATTATAATACCTACTGCAAAAAAAAAACGTTTTAAAGAAAGTTATATGAAATTTTATCATTTCCACAGTGTCGATTTATGAAAACTGTTGTCAGCAAAGAGATTGGACGCTTCGATTGGAGTCTTTCAATCTCTTTGGTTGTCAGTATGTAAAGTGTCAAGTGATTTTTTATAATTATTGTCGAAACATTCACATCATCGTTTACAATTTACGTGGTAGGCATAGGTACCACCGTATTATTGTTTTTTTTTCTGTACACAAGTTATTAAATTATTTTACCAATAATTCTGACCTCCTATATTATTTCTATTACATTCGTCTCTGTTCTGGCAGAACACACTAACTGGAGAATACTAGTTTTGAGTAATTTGACTTTGAAGTCGTTAAAATGTTTGAAATAATGGTTTATCATCTGAGTTTAATCGTATCGCATAATCGTAAAAAGAATGACTTTAAAATAGAGACTGTTTATTTATTAAAAAGGTTTCCAGACGGTAAAGTTTGAAATAAGGAACATTTTGGTATAAATCAATATGTAATTTTTTCGAATTAGTATCTTCTGCCAGAACAGTGACGAAATTATATTCTTTTTACAAAATAATCTTTCAATAATTTTAATCCTTTCCAGTGTAAAGTGTAAAGTAAACTGATTACTGGCAACTTTCAATTTTGTTGTTTATGGTTAATTTGACTCTCTTGAAGGCGTCAAAAACTTCCGGAGAAAAATAGTTGCGGAAAAAATTAAATTCTCTTGCTGAATCCTCTGAATTTGTGTTGACTATAATATTTACCTCTGGTAAATGTTATAACAATGGATGACGATTACAACGATTCGCAGGATTCACAGGCGAATGAGCGGCAGAGTGAAGATGAATCTCGGGCGAGCAAAGATGTCGGCGGGCCGGTAGGAGACCGAAATCGCATGGATGATAACAGCTATCACGATAATGACTATCAGGAAGAATGCTACGACGATGATTACAGGCAAAATCGAGGAGGAGGAGGCCGCGGGAATTTCAGGTTTGATGATATTAACCATTTTGCAGATATTTCAATTTTGATATTTTAGGGTTAGCAAATAATGGTTACTATCGATACAATGTTGTTGACATTGACGTTACAAACTTACAAAGTATTTCAGTAAAGTCCGTCATTTCCCAAACCATTGCCGTGACCTAATATATTTAATTTTTTTTTCTCAAGTTCGTAAATAAATAGGCTTAAAAATATAGGTAATTTTATCGCATGTGTGCACACATTCATTTTTATTTTACTGTAGAAATTAATAGTTTACCAATAAAGTCACTTCTGAATCCTGTAGCGCTCCAACATCAGAATGAGGCCCCATTTCTCTTGGTCAATCGCAATTTCAAGACATAAGTACAATTATTTCTAGTTTTAGCAATATGGTTGGGCCAATTGTGGTGGTTGTCATTCCTTACTTTCCCACCTGCATAGAATTCTTATTTATTTTTGACGCAAGACCACGCGACCAGCAGTCACGGGTTATTAGTTAACCATGATTGGAGTTACATTCAGTGACATCAAAAAAGCGGACGCGTGCCTGCTTATTATAGCTAAGCCGTCGCTAACTGGCACTTGCGAATTGTTCGAATAACGCTGTACGTATTCATACTCGACGTTACAAGGAGTTACATCTAGACAACGGGCATGTGTTGGCTTGTTACAGCTAAGCCGTGGTTAATCACAGGGTGACTCAGACAAAACACAAACTCTCAACATAAAAGGTCAGTGTATGGCATCCTGTTAACCCCCCCCTAGATCTGTAATCCACCAACATCTTCAAATTACAGTCCACATTTTGACAGACGATGTTGATTATCTTCACATAGAAACTTACTACGAGAAAAAAGCTCAGTTTTATACTTAAATTTGATTCGACAATATTTAGTAAATTTCTGTGTTATTGTTTTTAAATAATTAGATGTAACACATTACCATGAGGTTCGATTAGTTTTGGAGTGAATTAAGACATAATCAGAGGCGATGAGTGAGAGAAAGCAATACAATATTGTTGATGTGAGTAGAGTACAGTCGACGATAACTTCTGTGGCATTCACATCATCTCTGTGCACTAGAATAAATCGCGTTTGCGCAAATTAGTCCACTACAGAGACGAGACAATAATGTTATTTTTATATTATGTCATTACGTACCTACGTTTATTGTTTATATTTAAATATACTATATTTTATATCTTCGATTGTGCACTTTAATTAGCTTTTTTTTCCCCATTCATTTTGTCAATATTATACCCCGTTTGCACATGCATGGATTTACTGCTGACAGTACATATCGTCGGCGTTTTGTAAAACGGGCGAATCAACCATTTTGGCAAAATCGAGATTTTAATGAAAATACAATATGTACCCCCACTAGCTTTGTTGTGTGAAAACGGCGAATTTTTATCTCCACAGGAAAGTACTTAAAAACGATAATCGACTAAAATTAAATTAATTAAAATTACGAAATAAAAAGCAAATGTGACATATTAGGCCTTTTAAAATATTATATAATAATACAGTATAACCCCTATTTTACGTTTTTTAAGGGACTGAAGAAAAAAAACCTAATTGGAGGGAAAATGTAAAAGGGGGGTATTGAATAAAAGAACATTTAAATATTATGTTTCTAAAAAAATATCTTTTTATTAAAAAACAAGTCAATTAAAAAAATTATTGAAATTTTTTTTATTTTTTATTAAAAAAATCATGTATATTAGTTTGTTGCATTTTTGTTTTTTTGTTATGTAAAGACCAATCACCGTGCGCCATTCTAAAGACACGGAGTTATCCCTCCAAACACCTTACGCCGTTCGAATGTCGTGACCCAATCATTGTCAAGCGCGCGTAACTAGCATATTTTGAATATTTCCGACGTAAATCGCAGGAAAGAAAAATGTAAATGCGGGTATTAAATGTACTGAAATACATCGGGACTGAAAAAATTACACGCAATTGCCGGGAAAACGTGATATCCGGGCACGTAAAAACGAGGTTATACTGTATCTATTATAATGACAGTATTCTTTCTAAGCTTTATTATAAACTTGTTAGATATTTATAATCATCTACAGGTAAAAAACAAATAAATGTCAAAAGTTAAAAATCCTCCTCCTGTAAAGTAGCATTTTGGTTGATTCGCCCTTTTTACAAAACACCGACAATATTATCGCAGCCATAACAAGAAAATGTACGTGTAAACATGTATTATCCTGTGGTTGCAAGCTTGCACGCATGAATCAAATAAGTTCAGAAGTTTCTGAATTTTCATGCAACAGTTGGGATTTTTTCGATTTGCGCCTGCGCAGTAGAACAATAGTGGCGAACCTGCCGACAAAAATGAACTACACCGGGCAGACTCATTTTGAGGTTAACCGATTTTCACTACCTGTCAAATAGTAGCATAAAATGACAACATCGCGTCTCGCTTACTTTTGAACAATAAGATTGTAGAGACAGTCCGCACTTTTACGTGGAAACAGTTATTGTCATGATAGTTTAAAATACACACTATTGCTCCTAGTAAATCCATGCATGTATTCAGGCGTTATTAACCCTTTAGCTTGCATAAGCCCATTCCGGTTACATATGTAACCACCTGCATTATGGGTCATATTTTAACCAAATCTGTATGTAACGTCACCCTTATTGTTTAAAATGGCTCTGCGGGAATGCGCGCAGAGCACAAACGTGCGGAGTGAAGTTAACCTTAAAACAAATTATGACAGTTTAACGCTGCCGGCTACATTTGTATCCTTGAACTTTATTGTTTGTGTCATACAAATGAAATAGTTAACGATGTTTATTTTGTTTTTTTCTGTATTTTATAATAGATGATAATGGTAAAATTATTTGTATAACATTATTAAAACTCATTTAGTGCTTACAACGTTACTGGCGCGTTTGCGTTAGTTGCCCATTAGATA
Organism: Rhyacophila brunnea; assembly: GCF_057557595.1. Taxonomy (NCBI): domain Eukaryota; kingdom Metazoa; phylum Arthropoda; class Insecta; order Trichoptera; family Rhyacophilidae; genus Rhyacophila; species Rhyacophila brunnea. The sequence goes on along the minus strand of NW_028233068.1, from coordinate 12,019,134 downwards.
TAATTAACATGATATTTAAAATTATCTGGTCAGCAGTGATTGTGTTAACAGTGGGTTATCTCAGACGTCCCACTGTTGCTTTGAAGTTACAGGACAGTTTTAATGAACACAGCATTGGCATTTTTTTTTTTAAACTCAGGCTTTGGAGCAATGGATTGGCATACTTATCTCAAAATTGACTTTTTTCACCTTATCTCACTGTTGCCTTTAGGCACTGATAAGTAAAACATGAGGGAGAGATTTTAATTTTTCTACGAACAATGTGTGCAATGCTGCCAATGCAGGGAATATTAATTTTTCTCTTATTAATCCCACTGTACTAAAAATACATGAGTATCAAAGTGTTGTAATATAATACTATTTCCCCCTCTATTTCAATTCATAGTACAAACTTTCTGTTTCGAGTATAATTTTTGTTCTGTATGCTATAACCTAACAGTGTTTTAACGAAAGGCCCACTGCCTTTTCTTGTTTAAATAATCCACATTTTGAATGCAAAATTAATTATTGTGCAGGGGCAGAGGCCGCGGAGGACCACCTCCCGGCTGGATGGGACCAGGTGCCAGGTTTAGAGGTCGCGGTTACGGTCCCGGAGGCCCTCCTGGTCCAAGATCTCGGCCCTTCTTTCCCCGACCGCCACATCGTCACATGGCACCGCCTCCTGGTGGCCATCCACCAAGATTTCCACCCGATCACCAACCATGGGGACCTCCAGGTACGCATTATTTTTTTACTGAAATTAATTGTATTTTTACATTACATCACCGTGTACAGAGTGTAAGTTGTATTATCAAATTTTTGTTTTTACGAGAAATCAATGTTAGCCACTTGCTCAATCTATTGAATCAGACCTGGGATTCGACTCCTGGATCCATGACATTATAAGTTAACACATTACCGCTCGGCCATTGTGAACATTAATTTAGGTCTATACGACCAATTACATTCAAAAAACTTAAAATTTAATGATTGGAAATGATATTGATCATAGTCTCAGCCACTCACGATTGAGGAAAAATATTCCTAACGATTATATTGATGATTTAAAATGTGTTGGGCAAGGTTCTTTACCTGACCCCTCTTTCTCTTCTCTCTGTTATCTTCATAGTATAATAATGTATATGTTGGTTGTAGGTATGATGGGAGGGCCAGGGCCTTACGGACCTCCGGGGATGATGGGACCTGGTGGACCTCCACCGCCTCACATGATGGGACCCAATGGACCTTTTGGCGGCCCACCCAATATGGGACCACCACCTAATATGGTATGATATTGATTTTGTAAAAATTGCATTTTCTCTACTTTTTATCGCACCGCTTAGAATTAAATGCATTAGTAAAATTGCATTCAATATTTTCATTTTAACCTAATTTAAATATATTTAATGGTGAGGCTTAAGAAATAGTGTATTTTACAATAAAGCGTATTATGAAGGAAAAAGAATTACAGTAGAATCTCAATAATCCGGAACTTCAGGGGTCCGGCATTATCTGAAGACATGTTGGTTTTGTGTAAATTACGAGACTTTTTAACGATGGTTTGAGTGAGAAAAAAGAATCGTCAATAAGAGATTATTTTGGTAAACAATAGAAAAACACTATGTTCTACTTACTACCCATAAAATTTTAATGATTTTTTAAATTCATATGTAGGAAATATTTTCTTATTCCATACATTCCGGTAATCTGGCAACATTCGGTTTTATATTGTTAGAATCTATTGTAGGTTCATATCATTCATAAACGGACGGTTTGATTTGTTGGATTTGGGACCATTTGGTAGAATGACCACGGGAACGCTTTTGTGACGACTAATTCTGTGGCCGCGTGGCTTAAGCGTTAGACTATCACGCCGTGGGTCCCAGGTTCGAATCCTGAGTCTGGCAAGTACACATATTGTTTTTCAATTATGTACCTTATAGGTTGAGCAAGTGGCTAACATCCATTTCTCGTAAAAAACAAAATCTGGTAATACAAACCTCTACTCTGTGGAGGCCCATATGATCCTATTAGGATCGGACATGGTCGGAAAAAAATAAGTCCCTTTTTCTATTTTTTAAAGAAAGAAGACTGCATGTTCTGACAAACATATAATTTTATTGTAATAAAAAAAATCACATTGTATAACGCTAAAGTCACAAAGTTTACAATTGTTTTACATTAAACATCACCACTGGTTGGAGCCTCTTCCGTTGTGGGTAGCTTTACAGGGAGTACAGGCTTAGAGACATATCTATTCTGCCAAATTGAGAATTACAAAAATGGTTAATTATTAAAATTACCAAATATGATATATTATCATACATGTCATAAATTGCCTTTTTATCTGGGATAAAAGTGTAAAATTGTAGGAAGCCAAAATAAGTCACGTCATGACATATCATAGTTTTCCATCTTAAGAAATTCAAATAATGGACAATTCACATATTGACACAGCTTATTTCTCCGAACATATAAGACCTAGACATACCATATTTTGACAGCTTGTCGATCTCACCTAGACGAGTCTGGTGGTATACATAACTCTATTTGCCAAAAAAACGGACATATTGGGTATTGCCATCTTACTACAGAATTAGTGTTGCCAGTACTTCTCATACGTCTCTAAAACAGTAACACGTTTATTGAAATGTCAACTTGTTATGAAATTCTAACCCCCTACCGTCGTCTACAATAACACAAATTTATCTGTCGTATTAATTTATTTTAAATGTAGAAAATATAAATAATGCTTCATGAATAGGTAGCCATTTAGTTCATTTATAAGATTTATGGGTATGACAAAAGTTTTTAAAAATTACTTTTGCCCAAAGCTTTTTATAATCGCCCACTTGTTAGATTGTTTTCATGTCGACAGTATGATATTGTGACTTAGGCGACAATCGAACATAAATTGATTAAAATCGTTAGGTAATATAAAATCATTTCTGATGGTATGGTATCTTAGACAATAGATACAGATAGACGCTTCACATTGCCTTGGTACGTGAAGCTGCGTGCCGTGTGTTTGGTTGTGTGAGTGAGTGGACATATGCGTATACAAACGTTCGAGACCATAGGCGTGCGGGAGAAACGGAATATTATTAAAATTATTAATATTCATTGATGTTCATTGATGGATATCTTCAATATAATAAATACAGAAACTTCAAAATGTATTATTATTTAATTATCATAATAATATGGTACTTACATTAAAATTAACAAAGTAAATAACTAAGTAGGTACATGAGTATAATCAATATTAAATTGACAAATTATCATATTAATTTACGAGTATCAATAATTCAAAGGTATGAAATCACATCATGTAAAAATATATACCTACAGAGTATATAAATAGACATGCACAATAGCGAATCGAATACAAAATATGGATCAAAGAAAATCACTTTGAAAAATTCAGATTATTAAAACACAAGTTGAAGGACGTGCAAAAAAAACCTATACAAATTATAATATTTGGATTATATAGAACAGGTCTGGGCAAGCGGCCCGCCAAGTTTTTCTGCGGGACCCGCGAGTTTTAATCGTATTTTTGAAAAAAAATACTTTTTTCTACATTTAATGCTTTGTTAAAAATAAAATTTTATAAATACATAAATTGCACCGTCGAGAAGATATCTGCAAATTTTACAACACTCTTAATTCAGACAAATTAGAACAACTTAAATAAAGATTCTGATCGAAAAATGTTGGTTATTTCTAGATCAACTTATATAATTATGTGAACAAACAATTTCAATTAGGATGATTATCAATACAAACTCTTTACAATCAAACATCACTGATGAACATTTACAAGCAGTTTTAAGAATCTTAAAAATTAACATCTGAAATTAAAAGGATGTTGAAGAATGTAAAACAGTTCTTATTCATTCTTCTCATTAAATTGTTGGCTATTAAAGAATTATTTATTTTTTTATGTTGAAATTCTTTTTTCATGATAACGAATAACGTGTGTCTAGAAAATAATATTTTACTTGCGGCCCGCCGTTCATTTTATATTCCTAACTTAGCCCTTAATCCAAAAAGTTTGCACATACCTGAAATAGAACAACAAATAACAAAATACATATTATATTATTAATTATATATATTATTATATTACTATTATCCTAGAACTCTTTCCATTTTGGCAAGCGATACGATAGACCTTCTTTTTTATGTCCGATATAATATAATATAATTATAGACATGACAAAAAAGTGTTATTTGAGAGAAGATCTAGTTTTAAAATAATTGTCTAGCAATGCAGAAACTGCAGAACTTTTCAGTGCCTTTTAATCTGTAATCCATTAGGGAGCAACATTACAATAACATTCATAAACCAATTACATTTAGGAAATCACGAAGCAAAAATGTTAACAAACAGGGCACTAAATCGATTATTCCTCGGGAGTTTTTCAACATGTATACTAAATTCCATTACTTTAGCAAAGCAATAAAATGATTGCCTACTATAGGTAATCTTTACTAATATTTTTTTTCAGTTTTTTGTTACTTCAACTTTAACCACATACCCACTTTTTGCGGACGCCTATGAATAATCATTTCGCTAGTGCTCGCCCAAAGTGCTCGCACTAGACGTTCAGCATTAAAATATAATTTTCTATTTTTTTACATTATATAGTATTGTTAAGCGGTGAAAATGCAACCATTAGATAAAGATATGCATCATTAAAGTTATTTCGAAAAAAACACTAGGTCACTTGATATTAAAATATATAATAATATACAAATAAATTATCACGAACATGTATCAACTTACCTATGAAACGTAATACCATCTTCTTGCTTATCAGTACGGCTACCACAATTTAAGACAACACACAGAACCATCTTTTCTACTTAATTAACTAAAAATATTTACCACTGACTTTATGTTTACCACAAAAAACAGCAATTGTAGCAACGCGAGCTCGCGGTTATGGACGCTTTCTGAAGCGTTTCACCACGATTTGCCAGCGACATTGTTGGAAACTAACTAACACATGTGTAGACCTTTTATCTTACTCTAGCGCGTGTCGCAGAGATTGTAAGGGTGCCGAATACTTTCTCACTCGCACTCATGCATCGTTTTTGTTCAGGCCTTGTATGGAATGGTTTGATTTTCAATGGAACACTGAACCAAATGTCAAATCTCAAACCGTTTCCGGTTTACTTTCTAACCATACAATTTGTACGTATATTGTCTATGGTTTAGTTTGATTTGTTTCATTTAGTTCCAATATAATGAACCTTGTACTGTGTTTCATATTCCAGCCGGTGCCTGAGTTGTGGGTGGAGACTAAAACAGAAGAGGGGAAGTCTTATTTCTACCATGCAAGAAACCGAGAAACCACTTGGACGCGGCCACAAGAAGGTCCTCACTGCAAAGTCATCACGCAGGGCGAAGTGGAAGCCATGGCGCAAGGTCAGATGACTGCTCCCAATTGCGCCATGGGTCCGAATGGTCTAATGAATCAGAACGGTCCTATGGGACCCAACGGACCAATGGGCCCCAACGGTTCGATGGGACCCAATGGACCTATGGGGCCTAATGGCCCAATGGGCGGACCTATGGGTCCGGGTGGACCGATGGGCCCGGGTGGACCTATGGGACCTGGAGGACCAATGGGACCGATGGGTCCAGGCGGTCCAATGGGTGGACCTATGGGTCCAGGCGGGCCTATGGGTCCAATGGGTCCAGGTGGCCCGATGGGAGGACCGATGGGTCCTGGCGGCCCTATGGGTATGGGGCCAATGGGACCCGGAGGTCAAATGGGCCCCGGCGGTCCAATGGGTCCGAACGGCCCTATGGGGCCCGGAGGTCCTATGGGATCCATGGGACCTAATCCTGGATTTATGGGCGGTCCTAATCAAGGCCCGATGGGACCTGGTGGACCCAATCAGATGGGCGGTATGGGAGGCATGCCGCACAAAATGGATGGTCAGTAATTACATTTTTTTTCTTATAATCATGTCTATGTGTACATTATAATATGGACTTATTTTAATATTTTGGTAAAATGGATCTTCTTGCTTGGATGCTTAGGCTCTCATCGATCTGATGAGGAGCATAAAGAGGAAGGAGGCGACCGAAGCAATTTGGACAATGAAAACTCTCCCGCACAATTTAACCAAGGTTTGTTACTCTTATTTACCTCTTACTTTCTGTACAAATATTTTTAAATCTTATTCACAAGTCCGACCTTGCGATGGAAGAGCGGTTATGTATCTACCTATGATGTCTTGGGTTCGAATCTCTAGTCTGGCCAATTTATTTGTTGTTTTTCAATGTGTTTTTGGACCCAGCACATGGGCCTAATAAGTTGCACAGTGGCTAATATACATTACTCATAAAAACATCTTTCAAGAAACTCCTTTATGAGGCGGCCAAGATAAGACCTTACAATGAATTTTTACACGTTTTCCAGGCGGTCCTGTGTCGCAAAACAATGAGATTGGCTCCCAGTTTGCTCAACCACCTCCAGGATTCCCGCAGTGGGCTCCTGCATGGCCCCCACAGTGGGCCCCACAGCAGGTAAGGCACTATTGTTTCCAATATCAAATATACTAACTGTAGATTTAGATAGTGATAGTACATTCATAATAATAATTGTCTTTTGGCAGGCTCCCCCGCCCGAATTGGTGGCCAAAGCTGCCGAATGGACCTCTCACCGAGCACCCGATGGTCGTACTTATTACTACCACTCTAAAAATCAGGAGAGTGTCTGGGAAAAACCTCAACCACTCAAGGACTTAGAAGGTTGGCTCCGATTTTTTTTTATGTCTTCGAAAGTAAAAGATTTAAATGGTTTTGGCTTTATTAGATACTAGTATTATAAATAAATGAAACTACACCAATACATAAAAAAACAAAGTGGCAGAAAGAGGTCAATATGACTGTAATTATAAATTTCGTCTCCTGAACATTTTAACAAAACTGACATCCCTCTGTTTTTCCTGTACCCATCATATATTGAGACTTGCTATATTCTTACTGACTTTTGATTACAGAACATCCCGTTCTTTGTTTTTTTTTATGAATTTTTGTTTTGTGAAACCGTTGAAATTGAGTTTCTTAAATTTATGTGCAGCTTTCCAAAAAGGCCCTGGAAGTAACGGAGTGCCTCCGCCGGCCGCAAACCAATCACCTGTTCAGCCAGTCGTCTCTGCTCCACCCACAGTTGCTGCGGTCAGTAAATCTTTATTAATCACTATAATGTCATCTGAATGCGTATACCGACTATTGTACTGAAAACAAACAGAATCACATTATCACAGCATATTGACATCGATCATTGGTCTTCATAGCCTCCGGGTAACGTGGTCAATTTGTGTAATGGTGAGCCGAATCGATCGGAGCAATTCTTCCCTTCCTCTATTCATCAGAACAATCCTGCACGGGTAAGTGATTTAAACGACTGCTTACAAGATCACTTCAGTTATTCATACATACTGCGTTTAGTTCAATCTCAATTTCATTATGGGCTTACACTACTCATCATTTTTACAACAGATCTTAGAATTAAGCAGACAACTAAAATGACTACGTAATAATGTAATTTCACATTGATCAAATTACCATTGTCATTTCTTTTTAAACTTAGGCTGCAACCGCAAATCAGACTCCTGTATCCCAGGCCGCCCCGGGGATCATTCCTGCTTTGCAGCCTGCTGTGGGCATGGACGTAGACCCTGCAGTTCAATCCGGCACCACTGCATCGATTTCTAGCGCATCTGATATCAACGCAACCCAAGGTTTGTTTTCATTTGCCTCATCATCACTACTGAGTGGAAAATTTTTTCCTTCATATGGAAGTACGGTAGAGCCTGTATTTTTCTGATTTCATTTTGATAATCAGTTTTATATGAGATTCAGTAGAAGGCATGGTGAAATTTTCAACATTGTTCAAAAAACCATGTTCATGCTAGCAGTAAATATTTTTTTCAATATCTAGACTACTTTTATCCCTAGTTAAGCCAAATGATCAAGGTTCTAGTGAAAGTTTTTAATATATGTGTATTTTTTTCAGACGCCAACGGTGCAGACAAAGACCAAGACATGGAAACGGTTCGCAAGCAAGCTGAAGAAGAAGCCGAGAGGCAAAGGGAGAGGGAACGTGAAAGGGAGAAAGAGAAGGAGCGGGAGCAGCAGGCGAAGCAAATGGACAAGTCGCGACCTGTTTCCAGTACACCCATATCAGGAACTCCATGGTAAGTTCATTCGTTTTCTGCACTACGTAGTGCATGATTATGTGACGCTATACTCTGTTGGACACCTGTGAGTTTTGTGGCAAAGCCAACAACTAATCTTCGTACAAGAAATAATTGAAAGTAAAAAATTCCTCTTTTGCATGGCATCCATAGATGCTGTAGATGCGATTCTACATTTATATTTTACCAAAACCAAACAGATGATAAAAGAAGTCACATCACACCTTCGTATAACAACACTTCATACTGTATGAAATCAACAAGCACCATTGCAATTTTTTAGCTTTATTTATGTTACTATACTCTAATTTATCAAGTTAAATATTAAATACAGAAACCTGTTATGTACATAATAGGAATGCCCGAAGCAATATTCAATGTGTGTGGAATGTCTCACACTCTGAGCTGCTGTATTCTGACTACTGTGGTTAAAATGTAGCTCTCATTTGAGAAAATGTCTTGATCATTTTTTAAAAGATCATATTTTTTGTTCAGCATTATTATTAAGGACATTATTTAGTCAGGCATTTTAACCAACAGTATTTTTTTAAAATTACTTGTGTAGGTGTGTGGTGTGGACAGGCGATGGGCGGGTGTTCTTCTACAACCCGACTGCGCACTCCTCCGTGTGGGAGAGACCCGAGCAGCTGACAGGCAGAGCTGATGTGGACCGCGCCGTGAGCAACCCTCCAGAAGCCCTGGCTGACAGTCAGGTTAGGCATTCTTATTCCAACCGATATTATATACACCGCTGGAATAACATATTTTTTTTGTTCAAACAATTCAATGTGTACTGTCTAATAACAGTAAGGCGCGAACCAAATTGAGGTGCATGTCACGCTGTCGTGTCGAAAATTTAGTCTATGGTTTCGTCACTTTGCAGAATATTTTGAATGTGCACCATGTCCGTAAATTCACTGAAGAATGACACTGATGAAGAGTGCGGACTATAATGTATTAGTAATTTGAATTACATATTATTAATTATTCATGCTAATTTTAACAGTTTCTATATATAGATAATATTTTGAACAAAACTCAACCTGCAGACCATAGATAATAGACATACATATTGCCAACCGCTAAAAACAAAAAAAATCGTGATTTTGACATGACATTCGAAAAGTGTAGGCATGTGGAATATGATAAAAACGTCATGCAGGTGTCGATGCAGTGTAGTTCAACGTGAGGTGACCTCATTGTTGTTTTAGTGATTACGGCAGATTTTGCCAACTGACAATGTTTGTTTAAAGGTTCAAAATGTGCTACGGGATGGGAGCATCAGTCTGTTAACATTTTAAATACCAAGAACAACGACATTACACACTTCTTTCCCGTAGCGGCAGCACATGACAGTAGGCGACATGTGCCATAACAAGCACCTCAATTTGGGTCGCGCTTAAGACTCGTCAACTCCTGTTGAATCATGAAAATTTAAATGTTGGTACAATATGTCATGTAACAGCAACAGGCTACATTACTGGATAGAGATATATTGTCACAATCTAACATATTTATCACAGTGCGACAGGTGATATAACTATCTGGAAGTAGTAGTGTAGCCTTAGTCGAAGAATTAAAACAGCTAGCGATAACAAAACAAGAATGTATAATCATTTTGGAACCTGAAACTACAGTACGACTTTCATATCAAGTTTTCTGCATCACAGCACTGCATGCGCTTACACTGTAACGTTATGTGGTTTTTACGCACTTATACTATTTCATCATGTGCTCTTTACGTGTTGACTTTTACTCTATCTCTGGCATTATTCAGAAGAATTAAAAGCTTTTGTTTCCTTGTCTCTTCCTCACAATACTTCTACATTCAAAATAATGCTCTACGTCTGCTTATGCACGGGCTTAGGCATTTTAATATCAATAAAATTTCACGCAATATCGAACACACACTGAATAATTATAGGCGTGGGAAATGTAGTAGAGGAGGGCGGGTTTTGGTTCTAGAAACTGTAGTTACTGGAATCATAATAATTTTAATACCTAGACCAAACTCTAAAATGGTCGCTGTTCCACTTGTATCATTAAAATGTATAATTTTTCACCACAAATTTTCTCAATTTATTGTTAAAAGGGTCAGAAATAAGTATCCAGACCCTATGTATAAAAGTGGGAGACTTAGGTGGATAATATAGATGAAAAGTCACCTAGTACAGGTAAACCCCCCCCCCTCCGTTCATCGCGAGGGATAAGTTCTGGACATGGTCGCGATGAGCGAAATTTCGCAATCAACGGAGGGATCCCTTTGTTTGGCCTCTCTACGTTTATTGTACAAAATTTGCGATTACATAGTCAGGTAATGCATTACAGCCACGTTTAACAGCACTCACTCGCTCGTAATCTTCGTCCTTCTGTTCTAACAACTCCATGCATTGATTATGAAGAGAAAGGGCCTTTTCAATGGTTTTAACACTTTCGCACAGGAACAGGTACGGAGACGTCATTTTCTAGGGACATATGGCAGTCCATTTCCTACAGCTCTTCATTAGTTAAGGGTTCGCCGTGTGATTTTAACTAAGTGTGAATATCATCTACATCAACACCTTCGATACCTCCAGATATAGCTATATGACCAATCTCTTCTATGATATTTTGAATATCATTTTCATAATTGCAGTGAACTTCAACAATTTCACTGAACAACCTTTTCCAAACACCCTTCATACACGACTGGGTGACTTCATTCCACGCTTCGTTGATGTTTCTGATTGCTTTCATAATATTAAATTGTTTCCACCAAACCCGCATGGCATCTCTATCACCTCCATCAGTTTCTTCAATGAGTTGAGAGAAGAAGAATTATCCTCGATCGATTATTATCGGTCCTTGGATGCTTTAAATCCAAAAGCAGTCTTCTCCTCTATGTAAATAAACGGCCGTGTTGGCATTTGTTTCCAATAGAGTCCCGTCTCATCCACATTAAAAATTGAATTCGGTGGATAATTTCCCCTTTCCACAATTTCCAATTTTAAAAAAAGATCGCGATATAATGAATCCGCACTCGCCGGTGTCGCGATGAACGGGGGTACCTGAACTACATGTTAATCTGTCATAGACTTAATATGTGTTTTTGTAAACGAAGCTCGATGCTATGGCATGAAAACATGATAATATATGTAAATTTATAATATTCTTATACTATTGTATACACAATTTGTAGGCGGCCGCTGCTACAGCTGCCTCTCACATGGTGTCCGTGTCTTTGGCGTCGGCAGCCAACAATGCGGCGGGAAATGCCGCCCCGGCTGCCGCTGCAGCCGCTGCGTCTTCTGCTGCACTGACTGCGTCTGCCACTCAACCACCGGTTGCCAAGCGTGCTGCGCCACCTTCTGATGAAGACAGCGATGTGGAAGCCGTCCAGCTGGTGCACCCTACTCCCGTTAAGAAAGGACGTCCTCAAGACTCTATTGCTCCAGATGGTATGCTTCTCTCTTCTAAAATCCATTTAAACTGTATTTCGAAGTAGGCTTTATATTATAAGGATCTTCAACTTATCAAAATATCCAAGGGCAGATACATGTCACTAAAAATCCAATTATTTTCATGGTATGGAAGACACTGTATAACAGAGACTCAATCGAAGGCTTCATAGCATCATCGAACGTGTTCAGTGGCGAATTAAGACCCTCCGAAGTCCTTCAAATAATTATTCAGTGTTATGTTTTATTACTCTGTTCAATGTTAATCATATCCAAAGTAAATGGCCAGCTTTATATAGTCGAAGATCTTGTCAGTCACTGTTATCTTCTTCTTTGTCCATGTCTGCTCCCTAGGTAAAGCAATGGACACCACGCAGGTCTGCTTGCATCTTTCCAGGTCATGCCAGCATCATCCTGTAGGTCAAACATATATACTCCGTGGACGGTATTTAACGGCCATTCGATATGCGGAAATCTGGTCAGTTTCCAGGTTGAGACTCTGGAGGCATCTGTAACACTCAGCCGAGTCTTGTCCAACGTCCCATCTTCACCTGCGATGTGAAGAGGGGCTGTATTATAGTCTACCCTATTATATCCACATTTCTGATGAAACTCACACCACTGCTCTACCAATATCTGTCGTAAGCATTTGTTTTTGAAACCCAACATATCGTTGCTCTGGGTCACCGTAAGTTCGCTGCTTTAGTATAATATCTATTCACTAAACTGCATTACAAGTCAGAGGAGTTGAAAAAAATGGGATGATAATATGTCAAGCGTAATCTTTTTGTGGTGACTTTTCATATGCAGACAGTGAAGTGATTTAATTGGTTGTATTAATTGAAAGATACAGCGATGTCAAGCGGGGTGGTGGGCGTGGCAGTGGTGGAGCGCAAGCAGGGAACAATCGACGCGGGGAAGGAGGCCGCCATCGAGGCGGAAGTGCGGGCCGCCCGCGAGAGGGCCATGGTACCTCTCGACATCCGCATCAAGAGCTTCAGGGAAATGCTCAAAGAGAAGGAGGTACGTATATTCAATTGGGAAAAATATATTTTATCTAGTATTGCTTGTGTAGGGCAGTGAATAAAGCTTGCTTTAACCGCCAGTGAATGTATGTATATATTTTTCAATGGCAACATAGAAATGTTAAATTTGGCAGCCACTGTAGCTGTGTGATGATGCCAATGGCTCGTTGCAATAATTATGGAGTTAAAAAATAAATCCTCTTTGAAGTTAAATGCTGTACAAGGTACAACACAGCACTTGCCGAAATGATAATGCCGTTGATTGTTATTTCATCAGTTTTATATCTTTTCAGGTTTCTGCATTCTCCACATGGGAAAAAGAACTTCATAAGATTGTATTCGACTCTCGTTATCTGGTTCTCACATCTAAAGAAAGGAAGCAGGTGAGCTCATTCTATATAGATTATGAGATTATGACAGTAATATTGTCTCTGAGAGAAGATCTCACTGTTTATTTGCATAATGCAAGTAACTCTTCTTATATCACGATCCACTGCATACTGGGCATACATTTCTTAGTTACTTCTGAGATATTCCCAGCATCAGTTTGAAATACATTGTGAGAAATATGTTCTGTGAGAAGTCAGAAAGAAACCGTATAGAAGTGTAACAATGGTCTTTATATTTCTAATACATTTTTCTTTCGTAGGTGTTCGACAAGTATGTGAGAGAGAGGGCCGAAGAAGAGCGCAAGGAAAAGCGGAATAGACTGCGTCAACGCAAAGAGGATTTCAGGTCACTGATGGAAGAAGCTAAACTGCACGGAAAGTAAGTTGACACTTTTATATAAGTTAACTGAAAATGTTCGCAATTATTGAATAATATTATTGATGTCACCTAATATTTAATTTATTCATCGCAGGTCGTCGTTCTCCGATTTTGCTGCCAAGTATGGAAAGGAGGAACGTTTCAAGGGCGTCGACAAGCAGAGGGAGCGAGAGGGCCTGTTCAACGAATACGTCGTTGAGGTGCGCAAGAAGGAGAAGGAGGAAAAGGCTGTGAAGCGCGATCAGGTAATGTTACAATTTCCTCTATCGCCTTTTACGTTGCAATGCAATTTCTTTGCAGATTTACTCCAGAGATTGCGATTACTGGACCTTCCTTCGAAAGACAGATTTTTAGGTGGCGCGTGCTTATCGAAACGCTGCATATTATTGAAATTTATCTGATTTATAGTATTACATCACTCATCTTTTTTTATATAGGTCTTATGGAGGATTTTATATAAGAGTCTTATGATTTTTATTATTATCCTTCAGTCATTCATTCGATTCAAATGAAAAATCACCACTGTTGTGAAAGATACATTCAATAACAATCCAGACACTCGGTTGTCAGCGAGTAAAATCTGTCACAAAATCACAAAGAATATAATTAAATGTTTTCCCTTTTTGTTTTTTATTAATTTCACTTTTCTACAAAATTTTAAATGTTCCAAAGAATGCGGTTCTAGATTACCGCCATGATCGGTAGTCAGCGGTGATATTATTTATAATTTATTTTTTGCTTTGAATTCAATGAAAAAAATATTCCAAATTATTTATATTTGTAAAAATAATACAATGTATCGATCCTGAATTTGACTGATCCCGAAAACTGTATTTATTTAAAACTATTGCATACATAATTTAATTGTTTTTTGCTTAATGGAATTTGTTTGACAAGATTTGGATTATTCATACTGTAGGAATATTGACTGTCTTATTTTCAGCTCTCAGATGCGGGCGGGCACTGTGTATTCTACTCATTTCTACAAGATTACTTATTTAAACTAATTATGTATTTGAAGATTCATATTATTATGTATAAAGTGTTTCATATTTTACAGGTATATATTTAAAAACATTGTAATTATGTAATAAGTCACCATAGAATCTTGGTAATTTAGATTATGAATGTAATTAATTTATTAATTAATGTAATTAGCAGGGCTGCCAAGACGTGGTTCATAATATTTTTGAGTTGTCAGAAATCGACTGACTACCATTTTTTTTTTTATTAAACATTATGTTTATCTATCTATATATTATTAATTAATCAGTGATCTATGACTATTTTACTAAAATTGTTTTTTTTTCTGGTCTGGTTGTAGTCGAAGTCAATTTTTTTTTCAAACGTCTACATCCTTGGTACAGACCTACAAACTTATCTGTAGAATGGCCAAAAATGGAACTACGAACTACCATAGGATGCCATTTTGAAAATTTCGAATGTCATTTTCTCAAGTTACAAGTCTTGATTGGGTAGTTTTCGACAGTGGCTCCCCCATCCCATTCTTCAGATAAGTTTGTAGGTCTGTAATTAGATTGGGAAAAAATATGTCTTATCGTAAATCACGAAATCAATTTGTACTTTTTCTTGAAGCATTTTTTTTTAGCCATTTTCTAGATTGCCAAGTTTCCGGTACATGTTTAACAAATCTTACATGATTTCTTTCAGATGTCGTAAGATACCTTTTTATATTAATCTTATTGACAGTAACACAGAAAGTTTTGGCATGCAATGTATGGGTTTTATGACATCCTTTTTATACATTTTTAGTGTCGTTCAATAATACTAAATTTTTTGAACTAAAATACTAAAATATATTTAAACAATTTAAATTAATCACTGCAATCAAAAACACATTTATTATTATTGTATCTCATTTAAAAATTTTGAGGTCCGAAGCCGCGCTGTATTTCATCGATTCAGTTTTAGTATGCAACAGTTTCCGACAAGATCAGATAAAAATAAAGTGATCTTTTTAATATCTAATAATAATAAATACATAAAAAATGACTAGGGTTGAAGACATCAAGAAACAAGACCGTTTGTGATGGTAGGAGTTGTAAAAGTTGTGTTCGCAAATTACGTGAAATGAGCCACTTGTACACCAGGTTAATTATAATCAATAGAGATGGCTCAATTCATCCTGGCTCCTTTTTTGTAGGTATATTTAGATTTCTGCCATTTCCTGTTTTGGCAGCAATCCCAGGATGGATTCAAAATACATATATATTATTATTTATTTTTTTATAGATGCACCTGTTTTTTTAATTTTTTTAATAATGTTAGGTTATTGAGACAATCATTTCAATGGTGGACATGAGTCATAGTTACTATATAATGATCAGAAAAATATGGTAACTATGTTGTGTTGGTAGTGGAAAATTTACTAGTCGATTCGACTTTTATGGTATTCCTTGTGTGTAGTTGTTGTAGACATTTTTTATACGATAGCAAACATTGGTTGCATTCAACAAGTGAAATCTTTAAATAGTTTGACTTAGACCTTGGTTACGATGTGTACTAGTCATGAAATATAGATTATTGAAGACATCACTTAAAAACATGACTGTTTTTGGACTTATTGATGCTACCAAAAGTTGGATTAGCATAATATACATATTTCAATATTTATGAAATCAATTTATATTGTTTTTAGTTCCAAAAAGTCTTATTGAGACAATGACAGCTTATTTCTCTGCGGTCTGTCTAAATAAATGGCTGGATCTATTCAATATTCCTATTGTTTTCATAAAATATTCAAATAATATTAGTTGAAGAGGAACACAAGTTTATATTATAATATATAACTAAAGATACTGTATTTGTATGGAAATATATTTTTGTGTACCAATTTGTTGTCAATATTTCATATATTTGAATCCCAAACAAATTTTTAAAGAATGTAGACTGCCACTTTGACCAATGCATGAATTTAAAATGCCCGAATAGAACATATGAATGTAATACTACAAGAAATGATAGGTTCCTCGCCGTTATCCATCGGTTCATGCCAGAGCTGCTTAATGGTCTACGCGGAGATGCCGCAGAATTTTGGAGAACCGATGATTGACGCCCGACTGTCGGCGAGCTGCCTCGAGTGCAGCGCCCGGCTTCCGGCAACGTTCACTGACCCCGAGATTAGAAATACGTACGATATATGTAATCTATTTCATATTTTATTTCGGTGGCATTATGTTAACAACATGGTAGTGTTTTATGATTCAAAATTGACTCTGGGGGATATTAATGAACAGCCCCGAGAAGAAGTTCAATTACAGATTGAGTTACGATAGTAAGTATTCTGTGATGTGAGATTATCAACTAAATACCCGAGTGATATTAGAATCACTTTTTTACTACAGAGAACAGAATGTCGCTTAACAACAATAATCTTTGGAATACCTGTATTATTAGTACACAATTAAGAATATTTGTGGATATATTCAAAATGACTTTCAAAGCTTTGTCTACTCAACAATGATTTTTTAATTTAGGGAAACTATTTAACGGTGAATTAGTTTTTATAACATACCGTGAAGTGTGATTTTAACATCTGCTAATTTATAAAATAACTTTACACAACGTACATGCTTTGCATCAAAGCTTTTCTTGTCTAAAATATTTAACTATGAAGAAAAACTCCCACAGTTAATTTTTAATCATTACACTATGATAAACTATCAAAGTACTTATACTGTTTTCTAAACATTACTCACTCTTCAATAGGAAAGTATCGATTAAATAATTTGTAATAAAGAATTATAGGGAAATACAGTTGGATACAGCAAACATGGTAAAATTTGTGATTCATTAATTTATCAACAAAATAATTATTCTTTGACTTTCGGTTATCTCCAGAAATCTGGTGTTAATTGAAAAAGTAAAAATATAGAAATATGTATGCTACAATTTTAGTAAACCACTTAAATTTTGTAAATTAAATTATTTAAAATTCAAATTTAGTGAGTAGTTACTTAAATTTTACTGGAGTTTGTGTTTCAACAAATACTACCAAGTTTGCTCCGAGTATTGCCTAAAAAATCATTTTTGTTCATTATTATTTAAAAATCATTGAATAAAATTAGATTGTGTTCAGAAAATAATGTGAAAACTTATATTTAATTTAGATAAATAATCAGACTAAATAAATGAATTTCCCTGGTCTCATTATGGCGATACTAGCATCAGTACTCGAGGGTCATTTTCTGTAAAGCATAAAAAAAAATTACACTCGATGCAAAGAATTGACATTCTTTATTTAATTTATCTTTCCCATTAAATTGAGCCAAAATTCTTCCATTTTTTTTATTTTTCTTCGGTATCAGAGATTAACAAAAATTATTGTCAGTGAAGAAATGAATGCTACAATTTCTAGGGTCTATTTTTATTTATATAAAAATAATTTCGTAGTGATATGATTGGTATTGTATGCAAAATACCATATTTGGTAATGTATATTATGATAGCATGAAATGTGGGAATTATGACATTTTTATGTGAAAGGTGTGATGTTAGTGTCGCCTTAATGATTTCAATAATCTAATATATATTACTTAATATTTGTGTACCTATATAAAATTGTGAATATATACTTGGTTTATCTCAAAAGATAAATTGACCTAAATATATGATAAATATAGAAATTTAAAATATGCAAAACAGTTCTGAAAAAGTTCTGTATGATAACTGTAGCGGAAGGAAAGGAATCACATCTTTAATAAATGTAAAATGATTTTAAATGTATCATTTATCTGTTTGAAGTTAATTTGCCCTTCCACATTCCTGCGCGCGCAGCACACTTCTTATTAACAATAGAACTTGTAATTTGTTTTCAATATCAGCAAACTCTACAGGCAATCAATTTTGGCATATATCTAATAATGTAGTAATGTCTTTGTTAAAATTGAGTTAATTTTTAGAATCAAAATAAATAAATATACCTAGTAGTGCCGCGTAATATATATTTTTTTTTTGTGTGGTTTCATATCAATGGAGATAGCGGATATTGGAAATAGGTTACTCAAATGGAAGCAAATCTGTTAAAATAGACAGTATGCCATTTTCCTCAACTAATTGTGTAAATATATATGATCATTATTTCACCCGTAATAGTTCAAAGTGTCAATGTTGAAAAAATGTTAATTGAAGAATTAAAAACAAATTGAATTGTTAAGCATGAAAATCTTTTAAATAACACGAGAATTGTGTTAACAGAAGGAAATCCATCACCAACCATCCGCCCGCTTGATATTATGTCTGTTTTGCTTTACATAGTTTGTAGAATATGAAAAATCTTTTGGAATATCGCAGAAGGTACCATTTTTTTTTGAATCCCTACTGATGCCAGTATTTTATAGATGCAATAGCATCGCGAGACATAATCTGACCTCAGTTACCGAGGAAATAATTTTATCAAATCTTGGAAACAAAAAAATCAATGTTCGGCATCTCCCTCAAAGAGCCTACATAAATTTCTATCGATATCTATAAAAGTTATTTATTTTTACATTACGCTAATTAAATTTTGATATGAAAAAGTGATGCCATCTGCTTTATTGATATGGTAACTACCCTCTTGAAAAAATATATTTTTTAGATTAAATTGGAGTCGCTGATACCAACATGATTTTAATGTAATACATGTACATTGAATTTTTTACATTACACTACTTATTACATACCCATGTTGATTAACTCATTTAGTGCTGACAATGCGACTGGCGCGTTTGCATTAGTTGGCCATTAGATATAATTAACATGATATTTAAATGTGGTAATTAAAAAGTAGTGATGTATATTTAATGGAGTTACTATTCATGGGTTTGCCAGTGAAGCTTAGAGGCCATGTGTGACATACTAAACTTATGATTTTTTTCAAAGAAATAAAGTTTCACAAAACATATAAGGCATATAATATGTAAACGGATATGGTCAGTATATTATAAGCATTTAATCGTTTCCATTTATATACCATATATGTTTTGTGAAACTTTATTTCCTTGAAAAAAATCATAAGTTTAGTATGCCACTTATATGTACTTTGTGAAACTTTATTTTCACGAACAGAAATCATAATGTTTAGTATGTCACTTGGTACAAAATCACATGCGAATTTCTTATATGGATAGTGCCAAAGACCGTGACGTCGGTCCAGTGGTACTGGGATTATGAATTTGAAAAGTCACACTCGTGTGTAATTATAATAATAAGAAAACTCCTCTCCGCTTCTAGACAGGAATGACTCGTTTATAAAGTCAATATAGTGGTGAACACTGATAATTGAATGCGAGAATGAATGTGTCGAAAAGTATTGTCACATTTTATTTTATATAATTCATAACAATCATTAGACATAACATAAACTGCACACCGTTGAGCTATTGTGGTAACTATTGAGAGACCGTATATAGTAAAATGAGACCAAGGTCTCAGTTACGGCATTATTGAATTATTGCTATAACCGATGGCAATATGGCACAAAAGAAACAGGAAGGTAAAAAATACAGGCTCTAAGTTGCTAAGTAGCTTTCAACGGTCACAACAAGAAAACTCACATTTTCCAGCTTTACTGTCCTTATCTCGTCAATATGACATTAAAATTTGTTATGTTATGTACACTTTTGTACGTTATGCTTTAAAATTTTGTAATGAATTATGGAAAATAATTCAAATATTAAATCACTGTTTTTACTTTGGTTGATGGAAGTAATTTATTATTTTATTAGAATTTTTGTTGAATGTAAATGTGCTGTTTGTTTTAGAAATAATTTTAAAATCATTCCGGTCAATCCACACTCGCTGATATTCCTTCAATATTATATAATATTATAAATTCTGATATAGTTTTTTTTTATATTTTGTATTACAATACAACAGATTACATCTGCTTTATGCAGCTAAAATCACAAAGATTAAATTATCTTATGTTTCATATATTTTCACAACCTGTAGTAAAATTTTGTTTTATTATCAAATTTTGAAATTTACATGTTAAATTAAAAACAATAATTTAACTGCCGTAAAATATTGAACGAAGACCTGCGAGTATATTTCTCATACCTTGATAGATAATTAAAAATAATTAACCTTAATATTTTTTTCCAGAAATTAATATATTTTCTCACGATAATATTTCAGGATTTTTTCAGAATTTGTAAGCTTTTCTAGCAGTTTTTTCAGACAAAATGATCAAATGATAATTGACTTTGCAGAAATTTAATCTTAAAATTTATTCTAGCATCAGCTTGATGTTTCGGAGCCACTGTGCTAAAACAAATGAACTTTTTTTTAATTCCCTACCATTAAATAGCGAAAGCACTTGTCAGTACCATAGTCAGTATTATTCGTATTGGTAACTATAAAATCTATTCATATAAATTTTAATATCGAAAAAGAATCAGTCCATCTTGCTTACGCTGTTCGTGTGGAAAGTATTATGTGATTTATGATTTCATAAGATCTGTACCTACATATATTGAAAGTATACCGATGGTAGTAATTAAAAAAAAAATCATTTGTTAAAACATCAAAGAACCGGTTTAATCGTCAACCATCAAAACTGCTTGCATTATGTTTTTTCGTGTATCTAATTTGTGTATTTTTTCTTTTTCCAAACCTCGTTCCGACTGTCCCGTCTCTCGCCATTTAAAAATTCATCGATGAACAAATAAATGGCCATGATGCAAATGCGCGGGTGATCAGGTGAAGAAAGATTTCGTGGCGTTGCTGAAGGAGTGCAAAGAGGTGGACCGCCACTCCCGCTGGTCCGATGTGAAGAAGCGTTTCGACTCGGATCCCAGGTATAAGGCCGTCGATGGATCGGCCGTGCGGGAGGACTACTTCAGGGACTACGTCAAGACTTTGAAGGAAGAACGGAGGAAGGAGAAAGATAAAGGTCAGCAACTTTCTATAACTATAGCCAAGGATGTTAATGTGTTCAGGAAAGCCATTTAGTAAATTGAATCAGTCAGCGACATTCGAAATTAAAATATATTGTACTCTACTGTTGGATCAACTTTTTAATCAAAATATACACCGTGCTCTTGAATTGACAGATCGTGAATCTCGCGGCAGCAAGAAGGATAAGAGAGACAAGGAGCGAGACAGGGAAGACAAGGACACAGATAAAGAGAGGGAAAAGGACAAAGACAGGGACAAGGAAAGGGATAGAGAACGAGACTCCAAATCTAAGGGGAGAGACAGAAAGGATAGCGGCAAAGAAATCTCTGACGTAAGTAAAATTGGATAACATTAAAAATATATACGATTAATTGACACATCCTAAAGAAATGAATTATGAATTAGCTCATTCACTTGTATGGCGGCAAAGTGTACAACAGCGACTCTGTAGAGCTATTCAAATAAAACTAGTCTCAAACATTAAATCACATTGTTACAATGTCAACACTAAAGAGGCACCAGTAGAGCCTCAATCCATGCTAACATGTTTTCGTCAGCAGCTGATGCATGCAGCAGTATATGGCATGGAACCCACAGGCCAGGCATACATGACTAGGGATCCCGAGCTATTTTCAATACCTATGAATCCCGGGATTGATAAACATAATCCCGGGATTTCGGGATTGATTTTTTTATCAATTTTTATGGAAAATAAAATAAAAGCGAAAATAAAACGGAAAAAATACTTTTAATAAAAAATAACTACATTAGAAATAAACTGAGTTTGAATGAAGTTTGATTTATACCCATGTGTAGGTTGCCGATTCATTTTATTTTTTCACATGAATTATTAACCCGATCGCCGCGGATGGGACATATGTTGTTTTTTACATAAGCTCTGATACTGGGCGGATGTCGCAACTGTTGATATCGAAAATTGAAATGTCGGTAAAGTAGGAAATACTTCACGCATAGTATTAATTTTTGTATTGAAAAATGCTCTGATTCGTGTTCGTACCACCATATCGATAACTCTGTCAAAAATATGTTGTTTTAATTTCATAAACATCGATCTTTCGAACCCCTTCGATCTATCGAGATTCGCCGGTCCGATTGCATCAGTTCAAATCTACGCGGTATTTTTCGCGGCTGCGCAGTAGGTATACAAAATATATTTCATTCGAGTTGAGTGTGCGCCGAGTATTTACCGTGTAAAGTTGAATTCACCGCGATTTTTACATCATGTGCGGGAATACGAAAAAGACAACCAAAAAACGAAAAGAAATTTGTCGTAATATTTCTAAAAATGTACTTGAACTTGTGTTCTGGATTATGTCATTTATTACTCATGTGTCTCCCTAATTGTTTCAAAGTCATAAATCGAGCTCATTATTGAAAGTCGTAAATATTTAGTAAAGATGCGTCCACACGGAATGAAAAAATATATATTATTATATTTTAGAGGATTGCAATTTTTATAAATAAATTACGAATTACTATGAAGGAATATATAAAACGTATAAATTTTTGCTAAAAAAACACACACGGGTAGGTATAAAATATAAATCATGGAATATTGACTTTTCAACTATATTACATATTATCTTCGCGTACAATTTAATGCTTATAAATTTTTAAAACCTTACCCAAAAAAAAGTTTTTATAGCACTTGGAAAAATTTACGCAATTTAAAAAATAAATATTGTTTTTTTTACAAAACATAAAATGACAATCACTAACATAACACAATGCTCAATAAAACTGAAAAGTAATCTACAAAATCCAAGTTTCACTAAAAAAAAAACAAAAAAAATATTATAATATTTTCAATCAGTGTGGACTCACCTTTACGCTTAAATTATAATGGCCCATAAAACATGTAAAATGCTGACACAATCTATGCCACTAAATAAAACTGGTGACTACCATCCAATTTTAATGGATTTGTCATCAATAAAACTTACACTAATTAACAATAATTCATAAGTCACCAATAAAAGCTATTATTTTCAATAATTTTTATGGCATTTTTAAGTGTTTTTAACACGAGTAAAATAAAATTAGTCAGTGATTAATTGTCTTCATCGGCGCACTTGTTTTGAAGTCAAGTGCTTTGTCATCGAAAATGGCTACAGAGTTTATCCGAACAAAGCAATACAGTAGTTTTGTTAAAGTAAACACAGCTAAATTCAACACTCTATTATGTGTTTTAGTGTGGCACTTGGATCCTTATGTATCTAGGCATGATAACAGTTGTAGCCACAATTTTTAACTGCCGTATTTATTATAATACAGCGAAGAATAACATTTCGAAAAACCTACCGCGGACAGCACATCTTTTGTATGGAAACTTAACGCGCCGATCGGGTTAAAAATGAGAAAGATTGGAAAAAAACAATGCTTCGCACTTTCAACAAAGTAATTCTACCGTGATATCATACGTTTTACGGCAGTTTCATATTTGGCTGGCTAATTAGATTTATGATGCGGAAAGGCCATACGTACGCCATGATTATTTGCTTTACTATTTTAAATCTCGCTAATCCATTCATTATGTCTTTACTATCAGAAACAGCAATCTCATATTCAATTCACATTATTATTTATATTACAATATTATTTACTCCATTAAACTTGTGTATTTCCAAGATTGAACGTATACAATATTAACAATAAATGTCTTCAATAGTATAAATTATACTAGATTTATTTTTGACCGATTTTATCAATGTTATTTGTAAATATAAAATTTTTATATTAACAATGGAAAAAAATGTCAATCCCGGGACCAGTCCCGGGATCCCGGGATTGTCAAATTGTAATCCCGAAATCCCGGAATCAGAATTTTGGCTCGGGATTGGATTACCTATACATGACGCACGTTTCAACAACATGGCTTGGATTTCTACAAAGTCACATATAGGAGAGAGATTTAATCCCTGCTCATAAGAGGATGGTTTGCACAAAAGTCGATGGAGTGTAATCCAATATTATGAATAAAATATTTATTAGTTTTCATACAAAACAGAAGCATGTTTCAATATTTTCACGGTTAAATAGGTACATATGTGGCGATGTGAAAATTATTCCCAACTCATTTTTTATTTATATATCATTTGTACTCCTTCAATCCTCAGCTCCTCATTTTACCAATTTAAATACATCTATATCAATTAATGTTTATTTAGATTCAGGGAATGGGTGGGTATTTATAATGTAGTCCCTGTATGTGCTGTCTTAAAATAGGTAGTAAGTGTGTAACACTTAGTCGGCTCGCACATCAGAATTCGCCTCATGCGCCGCATGTCGAAATCGTCGATGTGACGTCATCGTTATCGTCATAACACATGCTATCAAATGGAGCTTCGCAGATTGGTTGAATGCAACTTAACAATAAATGTGACAGGTTGACTATCGACTCTTCTAACATGTTGGATGTCGCGAGCACCTAGAACATGCTAGACGTTAGTGCACGCACGCCGGTCACTGGGTGCTTGATGAGTTCTGCTGCGATAAATGATCCACTGTGCATGGATATTATGCCTAATAATTGACGGCTTAATCCAATATTTTCGCCTTCTGCTTAAAATTCTGCAGTACCAATACATATTAATCGCTGTTTGAGCGTCCGATGACATATATGCGTAATGGCGCTGGCCAGAGTACTTGTTATTTTGACGTTTTGAGACGCAAGTGTCTGTGACACTAGTAGATGTGCGCGTTCATCACGTGCAACAATGTTTCGTGCGGCTCGGAACTCGGTCGCGTCGAACTAAGCGAGTTTTGATATGAGAGCCGCCTAACAATCATTTACCACCATAGAGGACACGGAGAAAGCCAAGTTTTAATAAAGTTTATGACGATCATGTTTTTTGTCATTAGAATGAAGAAGAGATGGAAGAAGATGAGGAAGGAGTGTCGGAGAAGGCGGCCAGAGACAAAGCAGCGAGGACAGAGGCATCCATCAAGGAAAGGGAGAGGGAAGTGCAGAGAGCACTCGCAACATCTCTCAGAGACCGGGACAAGGAAAGGGAGTTTCACAAGCGGGAAGAAGCGGTTCAGGTATATTTTTTTTATTCTGTCATAATATTGTACCTGTCTTTTTATGTTATTTTATGTCATTAAATGCTATTAAAAATAGGATTGATGAGACTTCAGGAATGAAATTTAATATAATATTGAATGAGGACATTCAATAAAGGAACTTTTGAATAATTTGGGACAATTGAAAATGGGAACTCTACAGAATTTTTATTTTTGCTTAAATTGCAGCAGTCAGTATAAATTAATAGTATCACACAATATCAAGATTGCTAAGCCATAAGGGTGATAGTGTCCAATTCAACAATCCAACCCCATAAATAATTCATTTTAACCAAAACGCCTTTAGATCCTTCGTAGCAACCTTGATTATAATGGGTATAAATAACGAAATAATAACAAGTAGAGACGATTTGTAAAATGGAATCTAACTTGTTTATCAAATGAGTATTACCAGCTATATTAGTATTAATATTATTGAGTCTCAGTGAACACCTTTTTATTTTAGCATTTTAATGCTCTGCTGGCTGACTTGGTGAGGAATCCCGAGCTGTCATGGCGCGATGCCAAGAAACAGTTGAAGAAGGATCACCGTTGGCCCCTGGCTGATCTTCTCTCCAAAGAGGATAAGGAGCGTCTGTTTGGATCTCACACCGGTTCGCTGACTCTGAAACGTCGGGACAAATTCCGTGAGATGCTGGACGAACAGGGCGGAGGCAAGATATCACTCACCAGCTCTTGGAGGGACATCAGGAAACTGGTGAAAGAGGATCCCAGATACGCCAAGCTTTCTAGTTCTGATAAGGTACATTGGCTTCATACTATATTTTTCTTTTATTTAAGAAAGCTTGGTTGGGTGCAGAGGGAATTTTTTGAATTATCTATGTTTGCTTTTAGGGAGAACGTGAGTTTCGCGAATACATCCGCGACAAGACATCGGTAGCTCGAGTTCAGCTGCGTGCTCTTCTCCAGGAAACGAGAGGGCTCACTCACCGATCTCTGGCCACCACCAAGGAACAGCCGTCACACCTGGCGGAGCTGGAAGGCATCCTCAGTCAAGATGCTAGGTCCGTAATTAATGTGATATCTAAAAAATTTTTGGCAGCCTTCATAAGACATTGGCTTCGCATACAGGTTCAATTCCTAGTAAGGTTACAGTACATCTATGAGATTTTATGAAGTCTGGATGATTCAGTGATGTAATTCGGAATTATGGTATGTTGTGGTGTTTAAAAAACTGATTTTATTCATTTGTAGCTAAAATTCACACTCTGAGATTTATTTGCCAGGGCTGCATTGAGATAATACGTGTTACGATCAGCCATTGTAAATATTTATTAGTATCATGATTGACAAAGAAACAGATCCGATACCAGAGAAAAATCAACGTTGTGTTATTTTGATTGATTACAGATACCTGATCCTGGATCACTTGGCAGATGAACGAAAGCAAATGCTGATGACATATCTGGAGGAGCTGGAGAAGAGAGGACCGCCGCCGCCCCCCACTGCCTCAGAACCATCCCGCAGATCCGCCAAATGAATCGTTGCGCCGCCGCATTGACGAAATACTAATTCACACTTCTATGGTTATTACCAAATTTTAAGTATTTGAGGATGTTGATTTTTTTTATTAGGTATTATACCAATTGCATAAATTTTATGATGTTTACGTATAATTGTTCTGATCTAAATTTCAAATTAGGGATGTTTTATTTGGGGTATTAGGTAATTTAATTAAAACTATTATTAATGCTTAAGTGAAATTCACTTTTTAAATAAATGTCGGCATAATAAGTAATTTACTTTGCTGATATGTTAAAATTATTCTCATAATAATTTTCATCTGATTCAAAATCAAAAATGGCTCCTTTTATAGTGCATAGTTTTGCAGGTATTGCTAGTCATTTATCCGATGTCAATCAATTGGATTGAAGTGTTTTTTTTTTTTATTTGAAACTATGTATATAAAGAAGAATTATCCAATAAATTTAATTGTATTAAGTCTTTTCCGCTGACTGATGCTTCTTTTCTTAGTCCAGACATAGTGTTATAAAATGAATAGCGTGTATTTATACTTTGTTTCATTTCTTGGTTCGAATGAGATACGTACAATGTTACAAAATGAGTTGCGCGTATATATAAATATACCTTGTTTCATTTTTAATTTGTCAATTCTCATTCATATGTTATTTGCCTTCTGGTGTACTGTAAAGACTTATATGCAGATGATTTGAGTATAATGTAAAATGGTTTAGTCTGTAGTTCTACAGTAAAGCTCCGTTAATACGGACACGATTAATTCGAAATTCTTCCGAAATTAAAATATTCACCAAAATTTTTAAAATGTATTTATAGTGGGATTTCCACTTATTCGATGAATGAAACATAATAGTCACCACTAGTAATAATCTTAATATACATTTTGTAATTTGAATTTTTTTTCGATTTTCGATCCCGCTATTTTCGAATTAATGTGGTTTTACTGTACTTCACTCAGTCTGGAATATTATGCATAACTTGTCATTAAAATATGTATTTTGAGTTCTTTCAACTAAATTACAATTCATAAATATCAGTAATCCGTCAAAAAGGTAAGTCAATTTTTGTGTGAAATGCACTTTGTATTTGTGTGTTACTAAGGCACCAACCACTCTAAGATGTACTCCATATTGTATGAATTAAGTTCACAATTCGTATTCGGGGTTTTTTCTTACCACACAGTGTTGTTTTATAAATGGTAGCAGTCTTTTAAGTAGAAATGAATGAGTTTTCATATAATTGTGTTGGAAAAATAGTGAAGACACATTATTAATTGATGGTATTGATTTATGATAATTATATTTGAAAATGGTCCATTGCCCAGAAGTTTGATGTTAGAACTGTTGGAACTATCTGGTCAACAATTTCCATTTTGACTGCCCCCTATCGAGTCATTAAAATAATAAACAAGTTTAGAAACTTATAGAAAATGCAACCATTTTATACTGGACTAATCCTTTCAATTGAATGTATGCTTGTTTTAACTTACATTCATAATTATTACAAATGAATATTGTAACTCCAAATTTGACGCGCTTGCAAATTAATATTTGAGCACAGACTGTTCTTCTTTTGAATATAATTCTATATTAATATATTTAAGCTTTTAGACTAAATTATAGGAATAGTTTTAGTAAAATTAAGATTATTGATATAGGTATGTGTAGATTATGCACTTACTCTAGGTTATATCTGGATTCGAGAGTGTAAGTGAGAAATGCGAGATATCTCATTTAAAACACATTTGTAATTACTTATATAAGTACCAACCCATATTCATTGCCAAATAAACAAATAGTAAGAGGAATTTGTTAACGCAATTGAAAAAAACTCAATTCTCCTCTTACTCTCTAGTTTCCAGATTCATACTAAATTGACATATAAAAAAATTCCCACTGTTCACATTAGAAATGTACACAGTAAAGCCCCATTAATATGAACACTGTTAATTCGCATTTCGCCGTAAATCAAAATATTTGCTAAAATTCATAAAATCTATTTACATTGCGGTTTCCACTAATTCAATGAATGAACCATAATAGTCATCACCGGTAATCCTCTGAAACAGAAACAATGTTACAGAATTGCAACGAAAAAACTTATGTTTTACTGTTTTTTGCCATACATTTTGTAATTCGATTTTCGGTGCTGTCAATTTCATATTAACGGAGTTTTACTGTAGGCATGTTAAATTGACATAAAATCGTTTTCCCACACATCACTTTAGAATTTTATAATATTATACATTTGTATTTTATTTTGACAGACATAGGCGACAATCATCTGTTCATTATTAAGATTCTGTTTTAAAAATATAAGATACATAATTTATGTAGTTATGTCAGTCACTGGACTTTTAATAATATCTAAATTTATGTTTAATTTTTATGATACTTGGACTGTGTATTGCATTAACAGGCAAAGAGAGATTGATCGACATTTCTTAAAGAGAATTTTGAAATCAATGCCATTGATGTAAATGCACATCACATTTTAATTAATAATGAATACTTTTTATATTTACTTGCATAGTGTAAGAATTAATATTATATTCTTTGAACTTTAAGAATAATAATTATTGTTTGCACTTTCTATTACTAGACAACATGTAGTATCCTGAAATAAATATTTAGGTACATATTATTAATATCAAAATTAGATTGATGTTTCTACTTTTGATTCTCTATGACTCACATAATGTCTCAGGATAGCAGGCAGTCAGTCGCATGGAACGAATGGTAAAGTTTATGGAACTTTAAATTTGTAGTTTTACTATTGATTCCAAAGACCATTTCAGAAATCAAAATATTATGTAAAATGTTACTTTTAAACTGATTCATTTCGTTCATTACAAATGAAATTAACGTTTAACTGAATGGATATATTCTTATTTCATACTAGTTTACGTTAGTATGTATTTTTTTTTTAATTTGGAAGTCTACTGTTCTACTGCCATTTTGTGGAACAATCGATAATACATATTATTCTAATGAGTTTAATTAATATTAAATTTATTGACACTACTTTAAAGTTCAGTTATTCATAAGGTTGTTTGATAAATTAACGAAAACTGTTCTGATTTATCGTTTGTTTCATGTTTCATTAAAAATTGGCTACCGACTGGCGCAATGTACAACAGAAAAATATCCGAAAATGTAATGTTTGTTTTAGAAATCCCAATTTTAATAAATATGAAAATTTAAGAAGTTTTTTAATACGTCACCTCCCGTCCTTCCGCTTATAGGTGTAGAATAAGATACATTTTAAAATACATAATGTCCCTACAGGATTCCAACCCAAGAACAGATGTCAAAACATTTGTTTACTTTTCAAATAACCTAATCGATAATCCACCATCACCATTTCAGCTCTAAATGGAGCATATGGACATACTCGTGATGGATCCTAACAGATCGGCTGTTGGCCATTCGGTGTATATGTTACGCCGATTGTGCGAAATTGAATATTACATGAAATGTTCAAAATTTTGCCTAAATCATGAAAAATGCAAGCCCGTTACCTTATTCATGAATTAGACAAAATATCTGGAGAGTGCGTGAATTCGGCAGTAATTTTTCTGTCTAGTTCATGTCTTGGACAAATTAGATAGTAGCACTACGGTGGTATTTTTTGCAACTAAACTAAATGTATCAAAATGCTCGTGCATTGGTCAAAATGTACATATAATATATAATATTATTATCTATGGTCAAAATAGATGATCGCGCTCCGGTGGTATTTTTTGTAACTAATCAAACTAAACAAATGTCATTGATTATAATATAAAAATATACCAATCAATATGTAACTGCAATGACTTTCATATCTATTTGCTATGCGCAAAGAAATCTAGAACTATAATATGATAACGGAAGAATTTTATTGAAAAGTATTTTCGTGATTTGATGCGTGCTTGGTCGATTGAATGTTTGTGATAGTTTGTTGACACTTGATAGCTAACCTCA
Organism: Rhyacophila brunnea; assembly: GCF_057557595.1. Taxonomy (NCBI): domain Eukaryota; kingdom Metazoa; phylum Arthropoda; class Insecta; order Trichoptera; family Rhyacophilidae; genus Rhyacophila; species Rhyacophila brunnea. The sequence continues at coordinate 11,988,252 of NW_028233068.1, read as the reverse complement.
AAATGGACATTCAGTTGAATACTTTAATTCAGAATTACAAAACCAAACCTAACCTAATAATAATAATATTATATTATGTCCAATTATAACTAATAAAACCATCCGTATTAAATTTACTTTTTCTTCTGTCATGTTGACAGTTCAAGAATTCCATACCCTGGCGAATTCATGTACCCAGCAGAAAATTTACCTAATTCATGAATAAGGCAACAGGCTTGACTGTTACATGAATTAGCCAAAATTTTGGCCATCTCATGTAATAGTCAATTTCGCACATTCGGTGTAACATATACACCAAATCTAAACAAAGATACATATTAATGGAAAAAGCAACACATGTGAATTTTACTCTTGTCAATGTTATAAGATTTGAATAGGGATCAATACTATAGATAGGCCATCATATCATGACTAGGTACGAGGTAAAAATATGAACTAGCCACTCCCTCCATCGCGCTGCTACACGTGACTTCCGCTTTCAAATGTTTGACTTCTCAAGGTGCACAGTTCTCTAAAATGATGTATTTTCAACCTATTCATTATCGTTGGGGGACAAACCGTTTAAAGTACAAGGAATATTATTTTGAAAATATTGACTTATTGTGAAGTGGGAAAACATCCAATACTGAAAAGGGATACAACCCAACACTTGGATAATACCATTGAACAAGTAGCTGCAATGACAGATATAGTATTGCCATAGTATAAATTTTCTCACGCATTCTGAAACGGTTGTTTTAATGAATGTTTTATTATTGTGTATCGTATTGGTATTTTGTTACGTTGTTTAGTCTTGTTTACGAATGTTTTCATTAATTTACAAGGATGTCTCCAAGAACCATTTCCAGAATTAAGAGGGAGATGAACATGGCTGACACCACATATTCAATAAATTGTGACACCTGGAAAATAGAGCTTACTCATATTTATCTATTTTTATTAAAACATCCATTGCATGTTATTTATAGCAAGGCTTCCCAAGCGGGGTAGCCAAGGGTTTTCTGCGTGGTCACGGGGTGAAACAGTAAACATGAAAAAATATATTGATTATGAACCAAATCGCACGCCTAGGACATGGTCCTAAGTATGTATTGATATTCCATTTATATAATAAAAGAAAGTTATGTAGTATGTACCTACATATTCATTAAGTAAGATTCTTAATACCTTAATGACATTACACATTATTATGTCAGGGTTTATGTTCATAATATATACATTAACATTGAAATATTATTTCCCAATAACTGATTTTAATCAAAACTAGTTTCTAATGACCAATTTCAATTTCTGGTGATACTTGACAAAGTATGTACCAAGTCAGTCTTGTTAGTTCTATTTACTACAATGGAGATAAAAGAAATATTTTTTCTCATTTTCCTGTTCATTTCTTCTATAAATGCACAGGACTATGAAGATGGTAAGTTAAACTTTTTTTATATCAAAAATGTAGGATTATCAGATTATCTGTAAATAAATATATTTTCGTTTCTGAAATTCTCGTGAGCGGAAGGCCTTACTATAGTGGAACAATGTAACCTTGTATTTGCACAGTTTGCGATTTCTTGTGCGCAAAAATTACACTGAGTCAATTTAATTATTGTTACCGTTATTATTTCCGTTTTCTCGCGCTCAACTTCACACTTATGTGTTATGTTTACAACTATATTGATTGTTGGATAGGTGACGCACCCAGGGAGGGGGCTAAGGGGCCCTGGCACCACCCAAACATGAAAATTATCAGAATGATTTTAAACATTGAAATTGAAAGGCAATAAACTATACCTTGGGCTTAGACAAATAAAAACAAGGCAAAAAAATGATTTGTAACTATTCTCCAGTAACCTTTTTAGAAAAATTTCTTAGATTTTAATTTCGAAACACTAATGTCCATATCAAAAAATTTTCAGTGTCCACCCGAATTCCAGAGTGGTATAGGTCATGGCTGGGGAGGGCTGACAGGGCTCTAGCCTGGGGGCCCGGGCTGTGGGGGGCCCGGCGTGTCTGGTTGACCAGATAAGTGAGATAAACACACATAAATTAGTTTTAACAGTAAAAAAAGTCGCCTACGGCGCTATTATACTTCATGGCCATAAACATTTTAAATTATATAATTGTGCAATATATTTTCTGATTATCATGTGTCGATACTCGACAGCTCCATTATTAAAGTAGATGTATTAAAATTCGCCAATAATTCACTGTATAAGTAGATACCCTTAATTTGAACTAAAACACTATTTGAAAAACGTTAATGTAGTGTTTCACACTGCCTTTAATCGTAGCGGTAGGTAGGGGGCCCGCCAAATATCCTAGCCTGAGGGCCCGTTTCAGGATGTGGGGGCCATGGTATAGGTACACCGAGTGCAATAGACAAAAGACCGATAAACGAGAAATTAGGCTGTGTTGTGTTGAGTAGGTTTGTGTATCAGTTAAATGCAATAATACTTGTTTTGTCCATTTTCAATTAATATTTTGGAACCTCAATAAAAAAACCAAAAATCGACGATAAACATTCGGCGAAAAGAACAACTACAGTCGGTGGTGGTTGTAGTAAATCAAAAGAACATTTTTTTTCACTGGTATTCGTCATAAATATTGTAGCTCTCTAGACCAAGCGGGTAGCACAGCCGATATTATTTGAGTAATGTTTTAGCATACTAGGCGCACATGTCCAGCATGGTCGCTATTAGTCACTTCCAATCCGCCAGTCGCTAATGACACGCTCAACGGTTACCGCCACTATGCCTCAAATTTAATAAAAACTAGGAGAAACTGTAAAAATATACCGCTGTGTATTGTGAAAATATGTAAAAATAATTATATGAAGAAGAAAAAGAGCCTATGGGACTAATTTATATTCTCCTTGGGCCCCCTCCAATATTAAATCCTGAGTGCGCCACTGTGTTGGATAGTATATTAGAAGGGAAGGTAAGATTAGGATTTATAAAAACTGGCATGACATACTGCTTTTTACTATCTGTTACTTTCATCATCATAATAAAATAATTATAATATCCTATAATTCATGCAATGTGGTAGTAATGTTGGCTACAGCATTTAACGAATGGTTATGGTAAGCAATAGAAATGAACACTGATTTTTCTTCAAGGCGACAGCTGTGAAGATGATTTCACTGGAGCAGAAGGTCAGTGTGTCCACCTTGAAGATTGTCCCTCTGCCATCGAGAATTTGCACAGAGGAATTAGACCGCAGGTATACCTAACATGTATTCAAGTAGTGTGTTTATTGGGGTGAAAGCAGAACTGGAAAATTTTACGAACCGAAGCGCACGTTAAGTTTACGAAAATATTAACATATTTGTCCAAAGTTATGTGTAAATAAGTATGTTGGATTTTTTGTTATATGACCTATCTAGTTCAGACGGTCAAATATTTTTATCCACGTGATGGAGCGATAATTTTGGGTATTGTATGAACTGTACCCGGCGCTCCGGTTATTTCGAGCTCAGGGTACCCCAGTACACCCTTTTGTAAATTAATAAAGTAATATGTAAACAATATGTTAATTATGTACATAAATTGTATACATACATTACACAATATTTACAGTAAGTACATTAGACACATACTGTTACCGAAATTACATACATTGTTTAAAAAAAAAAGATTATTATTGTTAAATGTAATAATTCTACCTAGAAAATGCTGTGTCACTCAACATTTACATGAATTACCATAGCGACACGACCTCTACCTACCTTATATCATGTTCAAAAATTATGATAATATGAAATTGGTGAAAATTTAATGTACTGGTCATAATATAATTAGGTTAAGTCACCAAAGATCCAGGTGGGTGCTCTACAGATTAGGAGACCCAAGCTTGACGATTATGGTTTACACAAATGACCAACATAGGCTTTATTGGTTATACACAAAATATATACATTTGCTATACATATTTAACACAAGTTATAAATATTTTTTTTTATATTTAGTTCTTTATTAAACACCACAAGAGACCGTAAAGCCCAATTACAGTGGCAAAACTCCCAGGCTTGAAGAATTCACATATTATATTATGTAAATAATATATTGTGACCTCACCAGGATCAAACCCTGAGTCCCGGGTGAAAGCCCAGTGCCTATGGACTGGACTACGAGGGGTTATTAAATTAATTAGGTACACAAGGATTGCAAATAAAAATTAAAACAAATTAAACCATATTAGTAAATGAACAAAATCATTTGAATTAATATTGAGTATTACTTACACAGTCTTAAGTGAAATGAATCACAACTTTTTTTTAGTTTTAACTAATTCCTGAAAGGTATCAAGAAACATGAATGTTTCCTTTTTTTCATACCTACACCCAGTGATGGGATACAAAAATTTTAACAACCTGTTCGCCCTTAAACGCGAATATGCACACACTTTTTCACCGGTACATTTGCACAAGTTTCCTATGCAACACTTTGAATGTTTTCATACAAATGTTTCTAATTCCTAGTACAGACTAAACCAACGAAAATTCTATAAACATGCATCTTCTTTTTCGTCGAGACCTCATGACTGAGGATCGTAACCCAAATGATTTGGCCGTCTGACAGCCTTCTCCTTCATTCTCCGTCATTCAGTAGCACACAGGGCTTAAAGATCCACAAACATTGCATAAAGATTGTATACACCTCTGTTTTTTGCCAACCGTTTTGAAACATTTGTGCAGACCTGCTCATTCATCCGCAATAAACCAATTGTTTGCTGCCCGGACGATAATTCAGAGCCTGAAATGGATTGTACGGACAAACCAAATTTTGAGGGACGTTTGTTATCAGTGGACGGATGTACTCTCTCCCCCGGTGACATACTGGATGAAGATACAACTGGAACATTAGCAGGAGATTGTGAGTAATATTGAACAAGTTTTTAGAATGAATTATATTCTACAACCACCATAATATAATAGTTTTCCATTAAAGATATTGATGAAAATGTTCACTATGTAGACGTAGCCTAATAACTGATAATTATATAAGCTGCAAGTTATTTGCAGATTCTTTTGTAGCAAGATTCACACTGTTATCAACTGCATTTGTCGACAATTGCAAGCATTTCAAAATATTCAACTCTTGGATTCATTCAGAGTCAATTCCATAAAATATTAAATGTGCAGATACTGCTAAGGTATACCTACCCATACAGAATCTTAAAATGGTTATGAACTATTTATTGATGAAATTTCATTATTTAGATGAACAATTACATAAAATCGCTAAAACCATTTTTATACAATTTATCATTAATATTTAGAATAGGTACTTAAAAGAATTATACAAACTACTAAACTATTATGCCATTTAAATATTTTAACATAACTTTAAAATATAAACACAGAAATCAATGTAGAATTCGAGTGCTTAAAGTCAAACGTTATCTACAAAAACTTTTTTGAGATAACGTTATTTTACATTTCCGGCTACATGATAGTCAAACAACGTTATGTCAATCTTTTCTAATTTCTTCTTAAATCGTCAGTGAAGTTTAACGTTAACTACATAAGTTACCCTTATTTTCATATTTTTTAAAAACTATTCCTATAAATTTTAACATCATCATAAGCAATATAAATGTACAATACACAATAAATTATAAAATATGAACATTATGCCGGGTCCCCACTGGCAACATGTCGCGCGACAACCTTGTTAAATTTTACGATAAGTATGATAATTATCGTAAAATTTCTTAAGCAATTATGATAATTATCGTACAATTTAACGAGGTTGTCGCGCGACATGTTACCAGTGTGGACCCGGCATTAGGTTTTAAATAAACATTTCCCTTGTTGAGTTACAAGAATCTAAAATAACGATTTTTGGCTCTCCTGTAAAGTTGCACTTGTGTAGATAGTGTTGTTTGACATCAAGCCCTCGAATTGCCACCAAGTAATAAAATAATCAATATGAAAATTTTATATGACTGTGATACCAGATGAAGGTCTCCCACAGGAGACCACCTCAAAGGGCAGACCGAACCATCATATTTCCCAAAATACCACAGCCTACGTCCACTCTACGCGGTTCTCGCAACCCTTTGCCGAGCGAAGCCCGCCTCAAAGAATCGTAAATTCAAATTCTTCAGAATCCCGCCAAACACAGACGCGGCCTGTCAAAAACGGTCGCTCGCACCGCCACTAGTCGATTCGTCGGTAAAACAGAGAGCGGGTTAATGCCGGCAATCTGACAGTGGGACGCGCGCGAAAAGCTCTCTCTTTCCCGTGACGCCGAACCAACAGCATCGCCCGCAAAAGCTCTCTCTCGTATCAGACGTCGACCAACCAGGATCTCTGCTCGCCTCGGACGCGAAGCCAAGCCAGCATCCCCTATTCTCCAGCCAAAAGGACCGTGTCGGCGCCAAGCAAGATACCAAGCTAAAGCATTCCGGACAGCCAGCCAAAAAGACTGCATCGCCATGACCAACCCACCGCCACGACAATAACCTGTACCCACTTAAAATATACCAGCCTTGACAAAATACCCCGTGCGTTTCTGTCTCCCACCCCCGCTTTGGCCTTGACGTTATCACGGCCTGCCATCTCCGCTTAAGAGCGCGCGGAAGGCCGGTGATAACTGTTTAGATATAGGTAGTCTAAGATCTTGAAAATAATGTTGTTTTATTCCATTTAGATTGCAAAGGACTGGTAAAGACACTTTCAACATGCAAAAATGTGTTTAACGATTGTCCAAGAGAAGCAAGAGTATACCTACAAGTTGTTGGAGGCATGCCGGCCTACCGCAATGAATTTCCACACATGGTAACCCTGAACAGATTATATTCATCAAAATAACATCAATGGATTAGTGCATAATATGCTGTATGTTTAATTTTGTTTGCTTTCAGAAAATCAAAAGCGAAATGGACATAAGATGTTTTAAAACGATACAATAATATCTTCTCAAATATACTATTTGGATATACAATATTTTGGCATTTGTGTAAATAACTTAATTTCACTAAAAACTGAACATACAACATCTGTGCATTAACCCATCAGATTATACTTGGCATAATTTAGTTCTAATTAATATATATAACGAATTATTGAATTAATATTGCATAGTTCGATTTAAATTAGGCATTTCATGCATCTCATATATTGCTGTATCAAGGCACTTGAATATAAAATTTAGCTATAAATAAATACCTGTGGAAAGACACTCCCTTGTCAATTTAATGTAGGCAGCCAAAAGCAATACATTGACCATTATTTTTAAAATGAAGGTTGTGTGAACAAAACAACAGACTATAAACGAGAACACTAGCTGCCATTTTATTTTTGGGGCTGCCAATAGAAGAAGAAAATAATGAACTTGTTACCAATACAACCACACATAAAAATTATGTTGGATTCAAAAATCAACTACCTTCAAAATTCTTAATACAGAATATAAAAGACTCATTCTATCTTAAAGTTGGCACTTACCAGCTATTCACAATTAAAGATTTAAAATTTCTCACACTTTTATCCGCTCTTGTATTAATCCTTTTTTTACATAAATTATTATTTTTACATATTATTAAATTTAGAATTTAAACATTTTTTCCGAATATCAGATATTAAAAACTATATAGAAGCCATTTGTTAGTAAGATATAATGTACTAGATTTTAATCTAAACGTGGGGTTTTACTGAGAATGTACATAATATTATCTTTCGAAATCTTTCAAACCATAACACATAATTATAATCAGTTCTATGCTTTCAGTGAGTTATCTCACTCTACGAGGACGTGACATTTTGCAAGTTATCTCGTCCGACTTTAAACTTAAATTACTAGCCACTGTCGATTGATTTGCATAATCTAAAAAATTAAGCACGCAGTGACAATAATTATGAAATACTAAGCAAAAAATTATCGGTATTACAGCGATTGTGGTAAGAGCTTCGCTCTACATTTAATGTGTGTCATTAAAAGTCTGCAGTCTGTCAGATAGTGTCATATAGAGGTGAGTTGGAAATACTGTCACCAGTTTGTGTACTCGAGTATCAGATGAAACTACCCATACTTAGTACGTGTAACAAAATAAACTTGTTCTAAAAAACTTGTGATGATATCATCGCGAATCGCTGGCTAGTTGGTAGACTTTCAATACTATTGACATTAAATGCGCGCGAGTGAGGTAGCACTTGAATACAATTATATTTTAATTTATTAGCCTATGCATGCGAATGACATCGTCTTATGTATGAACAAATAGGTCATAAATTTTCTGTAGCAGCATATTATTCCCTCGGAAATGTGGTGAGGTGACTGAGGTGACGCAGTTTACAATAAAAAATCATTGTTATTCATTTTATGTTAACAAGAATATTATAACATAACATAAAAACAACTCATAAATTTAACATGTGTTTAAAATTTTATAATAAATGGGACATTTCGAAAAGCATTCTATTGAAGCCGATATTTCAAATATTTATATGGAGTTAAGTTTTAGTTCCAGTTTAGTATGAGACTTATGTCGCATACGCACGCCAACCGCTCTATATAGTATTCCACAGTGGCGAAGGGTGGAGGTAGGCTGTTAAGATCCGCCATAAATAGTGCATATTAAACTTTTTCAGACATACATATTTGTTTTCATTGAAATTAGACTACAATTTACAGAAAGTGTTGGTTAGTTTTTAAAATTCAATTAAACCCTGAGAAACCAAGCCATAATAGATAATAGTCAAAAAATACATGTCTATCTATAAAATATCTAAAATTATGCAATTAAATCATACATAACTTTGAATATTTTATAGATATAATAATATTTTTTTATTTATTATAGTTTGTTTTAGGCAGGGCTTAATGAAATAAAAAAATGAACCAAAAATATGTGTAATATGTATTTTTAATCCAACAAAAACAAATAACTATGAATGAAAACGTGTGCACAATTTTGTTGTATCGCCCAAATTAGACCAAAACTATTATGTTTTCGTTTAGGCAGGGCTTTATTGATTTTTAAAAACTAACTAACACCATCTGTAAATTGTAGTCTTAGTTCAATAAAAACAAATACATATGATCAACAAAGTTTAGTGTGCACTATTTATAGCGAATCTTAACAGCCTACCTCCACCCTTCGCCACTGGTATTCCAAATACTAGTAAGCATTTTGGAACAAGTTTTGACACTAATTATTTTTTTATACTGGTAGTAAGTATACTTAGTCTTCAAAGTCGACCAGTTTTCCCATCTCTAGTGTCATAGTAATACCGTGAGGCATAGAAAAGGTTAAGAAAATAGTTTAACAGTAAGAATTTACAGGCACTTCTGGGGTTTGGTGATACACCTGAAAAAGCGAGATGGGAATGCGGGGGATCACTCATCAGCGACATCTGGGTTATGACAGCCGCTCACTGCCTGTACAGCAGAACAGCTCAGTATAACATTTTTTATCTATTTGAATAATATTGATAATATTATTAGGTCCATACTGATATCTGATCCAAACACACATGTGATTTCTGCCGGACCGAGATTCGAACCCGGGACCCATGACAATATAAACCAACGCAATAACTGCTCGGCCATTGTTACGCAATAAATAATTATTAGAAAATTAAATTAAATTAAATTAAATAGCAATACATATTGTGTGAAATTACTCATAGAATGTGTAGTACCTGTGTGTTTTTTGTTAGATTTTGACTATGTTGTGGACTTACGGTTTTATTAGATTTAATAATCCAAATTGGAGTATCTCAATTGAATGAGTTACGTCAATTTCTTTTTATCGTTTTATGAATAACACAACCACAAAGTAAATTTAAAAAGTATCATAGAATCAAAAACAAAACTCAGTTTTTCATCTGCGTCAACTGTCTCCGGCGGTTAATATTACTCGTGAATCATAATACGTAACTATGTGCACATATTGTTTGTTTGCAGATCCGATGTGAAATATGTGCGTCTCGGGGTGGATAAAGTGAGTGACCCCATCGACAACAGCACGTTGTTCACTATCGCTAAGATCGTTGAACATCCGGACAGAAATCTTCCACAGAAATACAACGATATCGCCCTGTTACAACTTAGCAGAAAGTGCGTTATAATTATTTAGACTACCTTTATATACTACCGACTGCATTTAAAACCAAACCAATTGTCGTAACCCTCAAATATCAAATTGTTCAGGAAGTGAAAAAAACTGTAGGCATTGGACTTATTTTAATATTAATCAAAATTATCAATCATGTTTGTTTGAAAACGGACTTCAAAGCTCTGTTAAAGTTTACGCAATAATAGGATGAGTAGATATCTAACTATTAATGTTTTTCATAAAAAAATGAGGGTTACGGTACTTGGCTCGGAGCACTTTGGAGGAGTAATGTGCAAAAAATCAACTCATTGTGAACATTGACAATTCTATTTGAAATATTATTTTATTACAAATTGAGAATTGTCTTTTATTGACACACCAGTGGTTTACGTTTAGAGGGTTACAGCAATTTGGCTGAAATATTTTTTGTCAAGTTATAAATGGCTTAAAAATTAGTTTTGAATTATTTTGACATGAAATAATTTTAGGGATTTATGATACTTGGCCAGTTTGTGTTAGAATACCTATGCAATAAGTCCAATGCCATCAAAATGTCACTTCGGTGAAAAGTGAGCGTTACGACAATTGGCCTGTACTGTGATGAATTATAATCCTTGTATATATTGACATTAAACCTTTCATTATTAACATCATGTGCGAATAGGATATATTATATTATTAGTATGACTTTTCATATGGCCCTTACTTTTAATAAAATTGCACTGTCCCATAAAAATATTTAGCGCAATACCTACTGCTATTTTAAATAATCCGACCATGTCCGATCCTAATTAGATCATATGGGAATCCACAGGGTGGAGGTTTGTATTAACAGATTTTATTTTTTACGAGAAATGGATATCAGTCACTTGTTCAACCTATAAAAGCACTTCAAATTATTTATGCTCAGTAGTAAAATAAATATATGTATTTATAAAATTATGGTGTTCCTCAAGGGTTGAACCTGGGTCCTATGTTTTTTTTTATTTGGGAAGTTTAATAATAATCGGTTTTTCTGTTCAGAGTCACCATAGGTCCAGCGGTGATACCAGCATGTCTGCATACTGGAGTTGGTAAAACCACAAGTGGCATTATCACAGGATGGGGTGTGACAAAATCAAAAGGGTCACAAAGTGATGATCTTCAAAAGGTAATAAAGATATCAATGAATTATAAATATCATACCATTAGTAACCAAATACATCAAACTTATTGGTGGAATAATCTCATTCTATAAATTCCTCAAATAATTTGGCGTAATTTGACACAAGGTGCAAAGTAGAGATTATTAAAAGAATTTGTTTGATGAAACTAGGGCCCAAATCCACACTTAAATTCTATTGTGATGAATATTAATATGCACCTGTGAATGTGAGTTTGACATTACAAAATCATGGTTTTATTGACGATAATAAAATAAAACAATTAATACATCTAGGTTTTCATGGGTAATTTTCACTAGGTAATTTCAGAAAACTTTGCTTCGGTGTCCATCAAGGTGTCATTGGCATATAAATAAATGGTGGTATTGTGGTCATATTTTAAGATAACGGAGTATTCTGCTAATTCTTGATTATTAAATGAATCTTCTTTTATTCTAGTGAGTCAAATGAAATATGACGACTTCAGTATTACCATCTTATTACAAAAATGTAAAAATTATAGTCTATTTAATGGAGACATTTTTCGTATTGAATCCTTAAGTTATCGTATGGTTGGCGACACTATATCAGGCATGATTTCTTAATGACGAGGACCTTATGGATTACTAATGTAGGTGTTGTTACCAGGTGACTCTGTATGAAGTTTCTCATGAAGAATGTTCGAAAGCCCATCCTCCATCAGCAACAACTAGAATGGGAATCGTCAACAATACTCAAATCTGCTACAGCGGGGGATCAGAATACAAAGACTCTTGTCAGGTATGTAAACTTAATAGAATTTTTTGGTCATAATTGAAATGTATACAAATTATCTGTTCCAGTCGAAGCTTTAGGGGTAGATTGGTTCGGCAAGATACCAGAAGAAATTTTGGTAGGTGTTGATACTTCACCTCCCAGGTACTTCTTGAAAAGGGCAAGAAAGGAGTGAGTAACAGTGGCTCTTCGTCAAAATGGTATGGCACGTATTCAAGGCATTTTTTGAGAGAACCACTGTCTATTCTATTTAGAGATTATGTCAAAACAATCCAATAATTTGACATAATATAAGAGAAAAGGTAGCTTAAAACTTGGGTTCCCATTTCTCTAAGACCAAAAACACTGTTTACTTAGCAGGGTAGTATTAATGTAGCATAATTTATTTAGTTACACACCTCCTGGTTTACTCAGATACATTACATTTATTAAAAGTCAGCCTAATTCCTACTAAACACACAAAAGGTCTCGAATCCCTGAAGAGACAAGGATGGGTCATTATGATAAAGAGAGAATGCACATTGGCAAACAAACACATTAATAAACATCATTTTGTAGTCACTTTGAAACTAAAAAACGCATATTACACAGTGGGGGGATACTGATCTCTTCATCTGGTGACAGTGTTATACTCAATTATAAATTCCAAATGTGAAATCATAAAAATTGAACTCTTTTCAAAAAATCTTGGCGTCTAGCCGTCCTGTGTTCATTACTCTCTGTACCAACTTAATAATACGGTTCATTAAGTTTCATTTCAAAAATTTCGTCATCTTATCATCATTATCATAAGTGGCCCAACAAACCGAGGCGGATCCTAACCCCCTCCAAGAACTTCCTGCATCTCCCTCTATCCTGAGCCAGTGTCCCCCACATGTCTATAACAATATAAACAAATAAGTAATATTCACAATGACATTATCAAACTCACTTTATAATAATTCAGGTATGTTTTTATAGATGATTATTAATTTGTTTGTCCATTGATTTGTCTTTCAGGGTGATTCCGGTGGTCCAATCCAAACATCTAACATGGAGGACTGTATTTATACTGTAGTAGGAATTGTCTCCAACGGGAAAGGGTGTGCCATTCCAGGCATACCTGGAATTTATACGAGAGTCGCTTCCTTCGTGCCTTGGATAGAAAGTGTTGTTTGGCCGTCGGAACAGCAAGATGTGGATTATAGTGATTAATTGAATATATTATGAACCATTGAAACTACATATTTATTTTCTTTTCAATATAATGCAACATTAATAAAAAAAAAACCTGGAAATTAACCCCTCAAACCAAATGAATTGACCCCTCCATTTGAAATTAAATTATTATAAAATAATAATATAAAAAAAAATTAACAAGTAAATTGCATTCTATAGCAGTTCACATTCTCTTCTGCATGAAGCTGTCAGTCACAGTATCTGATACTGGGTGACCTTTTCAGAAATGGCTCACTGGCAGAACATTCAGGAAAAGTTGTTATCATCTTACACCTACTCAAATATGTACAAAAACATAAAATACTTACAAGATGTTAATATATCCGACCATGTCCGATCCTAATAGGATCATATGGGCCTCGCAGTGGCCGCGTGGCTTAAGCGTTGGACTATCACGCCGTGGGACCCAGGTTCGAATCCTGGGTCTGGCAAGATGTTAATATTATTACATATTAATTTAATAAGAGCTAATTAATCCCTGAAGGGGAGTCAATATAGTTGATGTTACTATAGGTAAATTATTATACGGTGACACCATGGGTACCGCAAACGTAATTAACAGTGTAGTAGTATTGTTTCCTAGCATTGAAACAGGCATTGCAGCGAATAATTCCAATACATACACTTATGGTGCGACTGTGGAATGATTTACCCATGGCCACCCTCCACAGTCCACGTACAGAAGCGGTCCCCCAGGTCATGACCTTTAGCGGGCCCTCTTACCTATTAATTGATAAGTTTAAAGGCAGTCTGATGCTCTACAGCAGTGCTCCGCAACATATTATACAATACTTACTTAATAGCCAATTTTGCGAACATGGATGGTAATATATTTGAGCACCTGCATGAACTTAATAAAACAATGCAAGGTCAGAATGAAAATATATTGACATGCTCTGATAAATTAGTAGGAGTTATTACAAGGATCTCTACAAATGTACCAATTAATGATCTTCCAGACCACCATTGAAAACAAACAATTAATTTTGGATCCATCTCAAAAACATTTAACTTTGCGGCAAAAGAAATGTTATCATTACTTTCATACAATCAATACGACTGGATTCGAAACCCTTTTGCAACCAATGCCGAAAATTCTATAGAAGCGCTTTTTGGTTGCTTGGAGTACATGTTCAAACACGCGCGTTTACATGATCTTACTCCCTACTTCATTTATTGTTTGTCAATTTATGGTTACGGCCGTATGTTGTAGCTGAGCCACGAAATGCCAATAGAAATGGCGTATTTCAAAAAAATACTACCTTATTCTTAGGTCAATAATTATTATAAAGCAAACATTATTCGTAGGATGTTTATCACATTTAGGTTTATCACATCACAAGACATAGCTTATAATCAGTAGGTATATTTAGAATTGTCTACAAATGTGTTAATAGTGCCCATTTTTTAATAATAAAATGCCTAATTCTTGACAAATTTTGGGATCAAAAAGATTATAAAGTATAATTTTTTATCGTAAATATGTCACTATATAATGTTAACATTAATTTTACTAATGGTTTTGTAAATGCGTTTAAAAATTAATAAATCTAAAACAACTTAACACCACTTTACATGGACATACTGAAATATGACTATATTCTAAAACATTGGAGCGAGAGGTTTAAAAGAACACTATTTTATGTAATAAAAATACTTTATGCAGTCATCAAATGTTTAAAATAAATATAAAGGATAATAAGGCTTCAAAATTATATTAATAGATTATCTACAACGTTTAAGGAATGTCCAGGGTTATGCTCTGAAAATACCATAAAAGCTTCATTTTGACCTACGCTGAGCATGTGGGCCGTTAAACATAATTTGAATACGACTCCGGCGGTGATATTTATAGTTGACATATATGGTAATAATGACTATGCGAATTCATAGAAAATATATGGGGAAAGTGTGACACAAAACAAAGGCACACTTACCCCACGCGTTTACTTTCGTGGGGGAAGTATGTCTACTCAATTAAAGCTTTAAAATGCTTATCAATAAGTAAAACGATAACAACACGTGAAGCAGGGTATCAAAACACATATACTCACCAAATTTTACAACCATAATGTGCAGATTTCCGTGTTTTAAAAAATAGTTTAGTAACAGCTACAGGTACCATCTCACTCGTCGACTTCAAAATGTCGTCTGGAGAATAACCCACGTAGTCACCTCAAAAAACATGGTATCGACACCATTTCTGATTATTTTTATAAATCGGTGACTTTGCTATCACCTTTCCATAGACGGCAACATCCAATTTGTAGTACATACTGAGATATATTAGTAGCTACACTTACCCCAAAGTTACACTTACCCCGACTCTCCTTATTTAATTTAATTGATTTGGTGTGAACGGAAACTGAGTATGTAGTAGAATGTAAAAAAACAAATATTTAAAGCTATAGGTACCTACCGCATTTTTAAATCGTAGTGCCAAAACCACTAATCATTTAGGTATAGGTAATAGGTGAGTAGATATAAGTTTATTACATTGTCGCGGTCACAGTGTACTCGAGTTTTAATAATATCGAGAAAACAAGGCATAATGATAAATAATAATATATGTCGACCCTTTTATGAATCGCTTGTGTAAACATATTACGTCCACACATAATACTTACTGCGATAATAGCAGCAACAGAAGTGAACTGAGGAAGCGGGCACGTTACCTATGCGACAGGTATGAAGGGCGCGAATAAAATGAATTACCATTGTCAAATATCCATATTAACCGTGAAAAATAAAATATCTTATTTGATTGTAAATCTTGCGAAAACAACTTGGCAGGTACGTACAACTTACACACAACAGTACATACTTACACATAACTTGTGTTGACGTTGTGATCGAGAAATTTTGTCACGAGAATTCTCGATAAATAATCAAAGAAAAGGCCAATCTCGAATCTCGAGCAATTAATTTTCCGAAATTTCGAAAAAAAAATCGAGAATTTTTCAATCTGACAACCAGAATTTAAAAAAACAGAATGGAGACAATTTCTCATTAAAATGGCCTCGAACGGATATTTTTAATTTTGTAAAAAAAAAATTGTCTGGAAGATCAAAAAAATAAAAAAAAAAATAGCAAAAAGAGGTAATCTCGAATACTCGGGAAAACAAATCTTCTCGATTTCGAAGACAATTCTCGAATCTTGATAAATTACAAGATTACATTAAGTTCTCATTAAATGTCATCATTTATGGCACTACAACCCTTGGTGGGTATTGGCCTCCTTGAAAAAAGCGCCGACACTCTCCAATTGTTTTGACTGAGCATTTTTAAATTTCCCGTGGCACAGTCCAGCCATCTCAATTTTGGCCGTCCAGGTCTTCTCTTGCCATTGGGGGTTGCGTACATAGCCCGCCTCGCCGGTACTCTATGCACGTGGCCGATCCAGCGCAGTCTCTGCATTTTCATATTTTTGAAATGTGTTTAACTGAAAATTCTTGAATATGACCTTATTACGTTACACCTGACTGATTGCGGCCATCCATTAAGAAAAAGGTTTCACTGTTATAATTTATTTATATTGATACATACTACCTACTTACAATAATTATTAGTACCTACTCATATCTGGCTGGCGTATTTATTAGATTTCTTTCTCTACGTGTTAACAATCAGCTGTGTACTCCCCACAGGGCCGCTCGTTTATTGAAAATTAGAAATAATGTGCACATGACTGTGCAGTGGCGCACCCAGGGGGAGGGGGGCAAGGGGCCCCAAAAATATTGAAATTGAAACCCAATAGCTTAGACAAATAAAAACACGGCAAAAAAAATGATTTCAAATTCGTCAGCACCCTCTTTAGAAAAATTTCTTAGATTTTAATTTCTAACAAAAAAAAATCGAAACACTAATATCGGGTTTTTTTAGAAACCCAATCTCTAATGGAAATGTCAAAAAATTCTCGGTGTCCACCCGAATTCCGTAGTGGTGTACACCAAGTGCAACAGACAAAAGTCCGATAAACGAGAAATTAGGCTGTGTACTGTTGGATAGGTTTGTGTATAAGTTAAATGCAATAATATTTTTTTTCCATTTTCAATTAATATTTTGGAACTTCACTATTAAAAAATTCAAAATCGACGATAAAAATTCGGTGAAAAGAACGACTACACCCACCACCATGGCCCATGGCTGCCATGGCCACCATGGGCAGACAGGGTTACAGCCTGGGGGCCCGGGCTTAAGAGGGTCCGGCGTGGCGGCTCGTCAAATTGTGAATAAACACACACCAGAAATTTGTTATATTGTAAAAAAAACGCATGTAGAGAGAGCTATACTACTTCATCAAAATTAACATAAAAAATAAATGTAGTATGATGAAAATATAATATACGTAACTACGTGATAATTCACGTGTATCATTTTATATTACAATTATTTTTAGTGTTTCTAGAAAAATAAAAATGGTTATTTTATCCAATATCGAAGGGTCGAATGCTACTTGGCTACCACAAGAGGGGGTCGCGACAAGTGATTCATAGTATGATAATGATCGATAATATGATATGAGGTCCGACAAATCAATAATCCACGGGGGCTATTTAAACATATAGATAAATCCACGGAATACCATTTGGGAACACTACTGTAGAACATCACATTGCCCTTAACCCTGGTGATAGGTAAGGGGGCCGGCCAAACATCCTGGCCTAAGGACCCGATTCATGATGTGGGGGCCATGCCCACCACAGTCGGTGGTGGTGTAAATTAAAAAAACATTTTTTTCGGTGGAATTCGGGATAAATATTGTAGCTCTAGACCAGTGGTTCTTAACCGGTGCACCGCTGGCTTGTTGCAAGTGCACCGCGAAAATAATGATAAAAGCAGAAAAATCTGCGAAATAGTGAAAACCGAAAAAGTCCTTCGTGAAGTTACGAAAGTCGATGAAAGATCTAATGTGATTTCGATGTTGCCGAATCGATCGCACGCATTTTCCGTTGCCTCGCAGGTTTTCGTTTCATAAATGAAAACAAAATAGTGAATCCAATATCTATGCTGCAAAGAACTCACCGAACGTACGACATGACAAGATGTTTTTGATTCTATTTCTTCATATTTAGAACAATTTAAAATATCATGGAGGAATTTGTATGGATGGTGCTCCGTCAATGGTAGGCTCATTTAAAGGATTTTTTAGCCTCGCAAGGACAAGAAACCCTAATATTATATCTACGCACAGTTTTTTTTACACATGGAATCTATAGTTTCGAAAACATTACCGCAGCACTAAAGCCTGTACTAGACCAAGTTGTAAATATGGTAAATTTCATCAAATCCAGACCTTTAAAAACAGGTATTTTTAAAAAACTTTGCATTTCTATGGAAGCTAAGTACGAATGTTTGCTTTTTCACACTGAAGTGAGATGGTTATCTAGGGGTAAAATTTTATGCCAATTCATAGAACTTAAGAATGAATTGTTAATCTTTTTTCCAAAATTAAGGATGGATAACAAAGTATGGAAGATTTTGTAAAACGTCTTCAGAATGATGATGATTGGTGTGCTAAAATGGCATATTTAGCAGATACTTTTAATTAAGTACTTAAATAACATTAGCACAAGCATTCAAGGAAAAGACGATTTTTTTTTAAATCTAGTGACAAATTGACAAGGTTTCGAAAAAAATAACTCTTTGGAAAAATCGAATAATAGGGAAAAATAAAGTAGATATGTTTCCTTCACTGAACGAAAACATTGCCGTGGGAATTATTCCCGTTATAACAGAACATTTCAGTTTATTGAAAGAAAAGATTGCATATCCTTAAGGGGGGACATGCTCGTCGTAGGTCAAAATTGAGTTTTACTCCCTACTTTAATTATAGTTTGTCAATTTATGGCTACGGCCGTATGTTGTAGCTTAACCACTGGGGAATGCCAAAAGAAATGGCGTATTTATAAAAAACACTACCTTATTCTTAGGTCAATAATTATTATAAATCAATCATTATTCGTAGGATATTTATCACACTTGAATGGTCAAAGACATAGCTTATAATGAGTATCTTTAGAATTATCTTCAAATGTGTTAATCTTGCCGATTTTTTGAATAATAAAATGCCTAATTCTTGTCAAATTTGGGATCACAGAGATTATCAATATAATTTTTTATCATGAATATTTTACTAAAATTATCTAGTCATAAATTATACTAATGGTTTTATAAATGTGATTAAAAATTAATAAATGTAAAAAATCTTAACACCACTGCACATTCATGTACCGAAATATGACTATATTCTAAAACATTAGAGCGAGAGGTTTAAAAGAATACTATTTTATGTAACAAAAATACTTTATGCAGTCATCAAATGTTTAAAATAAATATAAAGGATAATAAGGCTTCAAAATTATATAAATAGATTATCTACAACGTTTAAGGAGTGTCCAGGATCATGGTTTGAAAATACAATAAAAACTCAATTTTGACCTACGACGAGCATGTGGGCCGTTAAATATAGAAAATTATGACTGAATACGAAATCCATTTGCTACGATTGATACATCGAGTTTTGAATTTTCGTACCAAGAGAAGATGAAGAATTGGTCACCTTGTCGGATCGTACTCTGAAAATATTTTTTCTAAAATAACTACGGAGGAACTTTGGATTTCTGCCCAAGATGAATATCCAGGTCTCTACACGAGGGCACTGAAAATCTTGCTATAGTTTTCAACATCATGTTTGTGCTCGGTTTCTCAACAATAACTAATATAAAAACTAAAAACGAGAAAGTCTTATAATTTTAGATGAAGAATTCTGAAATCTGCAAAATCCGACAAGCTCAGGTATCACATTAATTTTATTGATTTTCACATCAAATAAATTCCATTTTGTTAAGGGTAATTTTAGTTACAGTTTTTCCATATATGTGTATATCTTTTCTTTAAAAAAAATTTGACTGTTATATAATCTGTTTATTTTGTAATAAAAGTTATGTCCGCATATTTTTTTATTTTCTGACGGTTTGATTTTTGTGCACCGCTTTTTTTCTTATGATGCACCGTGACTTCGAATAGGTTAAGAACCACTGCTGTAGACCAAGCGGGTAGCACAGCCGATATTATTTGAGTAATGGTTTAGCATACTAGGCGCACATGTCCAGCATGGTTGCTGTTAGTCACTTCCAATCCGCCAGTCGCTGATGACACGCTCAACGGTTACCGCCACTATGCCTTCAATTTAATATAAATGTTTTTCAATCCTTACCGACGAAACTTGTGACATTTCGACAACGCAACAATTTTCTTTGTGTGTTAGATACATAGACGATGAAAATAACAACAAAATTTGTGAACAATTCATTCAATTTGTTCCTGTAACAAGCACCACAGGAGAAAGCTTATCTGACAAATTATTGGAAAGTTTCCATAATTATGGAATCGATTTGTCATATTTACATGGATAAGGTTACGACGGTGCCATACCAATGAGCGGGAAGTTTAATGGTGTCCAATCTCATACATCCGCCATATATCCACAAGTTTTCTATGTAGGTACATTGTGCATCACAGTTTGAATTTGGCAATTGCGATAAAATGTGTGCAAAAACCAATAACTTTAAGGTTGAAATAAAAAAGCGGCGAACTACATCGAAACAAACATTGAGGTGTAATGTTCCAGCTGATTCAGTAGAAGAGTCTTTCAGAAGAACTGTCTTCGTTCCATTTATTGACCAAATATTAAATCAGCTCAATGAACGTTTCATGAGACATCGCGAAGTACTGAGGCAGTTTATAACTCTTCTACCAAACGGAAAAGATGCTCCAACCGAAAGTGCATTTCAAGAATTTCGTGAGCTGTGCGAATTTTATGACCGTAATATGCCTTCTACAAATCTTGCAATTTTAAATGCCGAATTGAAATTATGGTACAAAAAGTTCTATAAATCAAATACAGTCACTCCATGCAGAAATGGTGTTGATGCCATATCAAAATGCGACAAAACGATTAACCCCAACATCTTTTAAAATATGTGAAATACTTCCCGTCACAACATGCGTCAGTGAAAGATCATTTTTAACCTTACGCCTTTTAAAAACATACATAAAACAAACATTATATAAGGTGTACATGGTGACATACATAAGGTGACATACCATGACGTAGTCAAGATTAAACGGACTGGCCTTACTTTATATACACAGAGAGATTAAAACACATTGACTGCTGACTGGATAATTACTTTTTAATTACCACATTTAAATAACATGCTAATTATATCGAATGACCACCTTAATTGTTACGCGCTGGGCGCGTCTTTAGCGTCCAATGTATTAAAGTAACCACGGCCGAAATAATTCAAAAGCTTTGTAAAAAGAAAAGAAAACTTGATTTTGTTCTGTAAATAAAATTTTCAAATCCTACTAAATGTTTCTTTTTCATTTGCATGAAAACTATATTTAACCCTCCTACTTGCCCCCCCCCAATAATAAATCCTGGGTGCGCCACTGTGACTGTGATGAATAGTACCAGATCGAAGATTTTAAACGCCTAAGTAATAATAATACTCGTATGTTACTAAGCGCCGTTCTTTGGCAGTAGGCAACGTCTATTATGTACGAGTATCTCATAATATATCTGATCGTAAGATCCAGTTTAGAATTAAACAATTCTAAAACCATTTCAAATGTGTATTTTTTACTTTTCGCATCCCCAACACCCCTTATTGGCGCGTCCCTGACTTATCATACAAAATTTTGAATACCACGAATAAAGAAAACTTGAAAGAACAATCAACAGTGTCCCCGAATTCTTTATTTTGAATGCTGTACCCTTGCAAAAAATTGCCTTTGTGTTTACATAATACCTACACCAGGATTTTTTTTAAATATTTTATTAGTGTTAAAATATAAGATTATAATATAAGATTATGAATAATATTTTATGTGCGAAACTTTTGGTAGATTGACTGCCTCGTCTGCCAGCTCTGCCTATAGAAATATAAATAAATTGGTCCTGCCACTGCTGCCAATTAGACTGTTCTCTCGAATTACTGCCATTCTCGAATATACATAATTACACATTAGATGGAAATACTTGAATAAGATTCTACGTGTGATTAATATGATTGCATTTAAAATGCTTGACCTTGGAAGACTAAACTTGACAAGTTGCGTTGCGACTAGGGAATCCAATCCCGAGCCAAAATTCTGATCCCGGGATTTCGGGATTACAATCTGACAATCCCGAGATCCCGGGACTGGTCCCGGGATTGGCATTTTTTTCCATTGTTAATATAACAATTTAATATTTACAAATAACATTGATAAAATCGGTCAAAAATAGATCTAGTAAAAGTTATACTATTTAAGACATTAATTGTTAATATTGTATACGTTCAATCTTGGAAATACATAAGTTTAATGGAGTAAATAATATTGTAATATAAATAATAATGTGAATAATATGATATTGCTGTTTCTGATAGTAAAGACTTAATGATAGTATAGCAAATCATGGTGTACTTATGGCCTTTCCGCTTCATAAATCTAATTAGTCAAATATGAAACTGCCGTAAAACGTATGAGATCATGGTGGAATTACTTTGTTAATAGTGCGAAGCATTGTTTTTTTTCCAATCTTTCCCATTTTTATTAATTTGTGAATAAAATGTGAAAAAAAAAATCAATCGACAACTTACACATGGGTATAAATCAAACTTCATTCAAACTCAGTTTATTTCTAATGTAGTTATTTGTTAATAAAAGTATTGTTTCTGTTTTATTTTCCATAAAAATTGATAAAAAAAATCAATCCCGAATGTTTCGGGATTATGTTTACCAATCCCGGGATTCATATGTATCGAAAATAGTTCGGCATCCCGGGATCTCAGGATTCGGGATCACGGGATTGGAATCCCTAGTTGCGACCTAACAAAATTCACAAGAGTTAAATAAAACCGAAATTGCGGCGCCGGCATCGGAGGGCCAATATCCAACTCCGTCCCTGAATTTAATTATTACAAAAAAATATATATTATAAACTGTTATAGTAAACAAATCTTTCTCGTTGGGTTTTTCTACAAATTATTTTTTAAAAATTTCCGTATTCTTTGGCCTTCCGAGTGGCTGAATACGAAAACTTGTTTTTAGTGGGCATTCGAAGTGACGTCGGTGTTGACATGTACGTTTTCACCAGCCTCTAGTGATTTATAATTTTATTCATCACGAATGATACAATGTGTCAACAGCATCATGATGAAGATGACCAGTGTGAAGATGCTGTGCTTCATATTTGTGACAGCAATCATCTCTTCGATCAGCGCTGATATTTTAGAAGAAGGTAAGCCTTAATTACGATTTTTATTGGAAATATTAACATGTCAATATGTACGCCACAGATTCAAACTATGTCAAATAGGTACCTTTCACAATTTATTTATTAATAGAAAGAATTAAGTTCGTATATTTCGCGTAATAATTCGGCGTAATAAACTTAATGTAATACTAATAACTGGTAAACTACAGAAACATTAAAAGTTAAATGGTTAATTAACCGTTTATTCCTGACTTTATTTTTATAATTTTCCGATAGTACATACCGGTGGATTTATTAATATTACCTTAGATCTAAAAATATTAAACTCGCCATAATTCCTATATTAAATGTCAAAAACGTATTTTTCCCGTGATTAAAATAAATTAATAAATGTATATAATTGCTGGCGTATTAATTAAAATAAACCTTCTTACAAGAAAACCCTAAAAAGTCTATTAGAAGGCTTACTCATTATTTTAAATGATCCAATGAAATCCTCATACAAAACACAATCAAAAATAAATTAATTGGATTTAAAAGCTGCTTGTCTGGTTATCATAATATTGTCAGTTTTCGATACCTAACTGCGAATGTAAAAAAATAAATATTTTGATGTGGGTACCCAGTCACCCAGGGACTTACTACTTTCGGCTGGATATTTTTTTTTTTTATGTTCGCGAGAGGTGGCAAATCATCGTGAGGATGATATTATAAATAAAATCACTCGTGTGAAAAGCATACAGAGGATTTTAGCGCACAGGAAATACGTATTATTTCTATAGTTTTTCACCGAATTCGTGTATCTCCAACAAACCGCATTTTAAATCCAAACGAATTCGGGGAGGAATGAACACTGAGTATATTTAAAAATGGGTCATGGTCCCGGGTTCGAATCCTGGATCTGGTTAGGCGGCTCTCGTGGTGCAGTGGGTCCACCCGAGAGTTCTGGGTTCGATTCCCGGTCATGACAAAAACATTTATGCGTTTTTCTCAAAGCCTGGGTGTTTGTGATTGTTCAAAATTACTAACAACCACCTTGTACGAAAAAGCAAGGACATGATTATTAATAATTCTAAAAAAAACCTGTGTCTGGCAAAAGTGCACATATTGTTTTTCAATTTATGTATGAGTCAGAGTATGGACCTAATATTATGTTGAGCAAGTGGCTAATGTCCATTTCTCGTAAAAACAAAATATGTTAATACAAACCTCCACTCTGTGGAGGCCCATATGATCTTATTAGGATCGGACATGGTCGAATATAATAAAATACTTATTTAAAAATACAAATATTATATTTTTATTTATATAGGTAGTTAATCCAGGGCTCAAAATGGACCGGAGCGCCGTTCCGGTCGTGAAATCGGTAACATTATCGCTCCGTCTTGTGTAAAAAATATTTTGATCGTCTGAGCTAGAATATATACTTAATAGAAAATCGAACACACTTATTTTTATAAAATACACATAAAATTTGATAACTATGTAAATATTTTCAGAAAATTGTCGAGCGCTACGGTTCGTAAACTTTTCCATTTCGAGCGCTGAGTTAATCTATGACTAATGCAACACAGTTTTATACAAAAATATATAAAAGTTTCTACAAAAATATAAATTGTAAAAATGTAATGAAAGGTGCCAGAAAACATATTCATAAACGTACAAAATTTGAAAAGGGGGCAATTTTTCATAAGTTTGTTTCATGGTTAGTAAAAAAGCATCTTTTTGTACTTTTGTTCTGTCTCTGGCCACCTACATCAACCGATCACCTCCCCTCCCTCCAATCGATACATAATATTATTGATTATTTAAAATTTACTAATCAAATTCAATTCAAATACTTCAAGAATATTGAATATTTTTTATATAAAAATATGAGATTATTTTTGTTACTTGTAATCATTTTGATAAAAATAAAGTTATACACCCAAACATTTTTGTCCTAGATTTCCACTAAATTTCCATCTGAACACTTCTGCTAAATGTTTTTTATTTGCCCTGGGAATGGCAATTTTGGACAGGCACCCAGGCGGCAGTCACCCTTGATGGGGCCCTAATGTTTTCCCGTTATGGAGTCCATTATATGTGCTTCGCCTATAGCAAATATTATCTATCTATTAAATAGAAATCAAATAGATACCTACCTATTAGGTTCATTAGGTAGACCTTATTTTTTCTTATAAGAATTAAAATTAAATCTCATTCAACACTTTTAGGTGACAACTGCGTAAACGCGTTGACAAGGTCTCGAGGAAGGTGCCTTCGGTTCGGAGATTGCAAGTCTGCCGTCATAGATGTTAAGTTGGGTCGGAGACCACAGGTCAGTAACATATTTATAGTAGTATCCATATATTCTATAAGATATTTAGATATGAGTTGAGCAGTACTTGTACAGAACTTAGTTGAAACAGCAATTCGACTCGACATTAGGTACCTAATTAAAATTGTAGCTTTTATGTAGTCCAGACTAAGATACATATGTGAGTAAACAAATGAAACATTGTATAATTATTTACAAACATCTGTATGCACCAGTGGCGAAGGGTGGAGGTAGGCTGTTAAGATGAGTCACTAAACTTGTCAGTCAAACGTACCTATTTGTTTATATTGAACTAAGACTACAGTGTGTAGATAGTGTTTGTTAGTTTTTAAAATTCAGTTAAACCAGGGCTCAAAATGGACCGGAACGCACCGGATCGCCGTTCTGGGTCGTAAAATCGGCAACATTGTCGTTCCGCCTCATGGAAAAAATAATTTTACCATTAGAGCTAGAATGGCCATAATATAACAAAAAATCACACACTCATTTTTTATAAAACATATAAAATTAGATAACTATGTTAATATTTTCATAAACTTACCGAGCGCTCCGGTTCGTAAAATTCTCCATTTTGAGTGCTGAGTTAAACCCTGCTAAATCAAGCCATAATAAATAATAATTAAAAAAATACTCGTCTATCTATAAAATATCTAAGATTATGCAATTAAATCATACATAACTTTGGATATTTTATAGATAGAATAATATTTTTTATTTATTATAGTTTGGTTTTAAGCAGGGCTTAATGAATTTAAAAAAATAACTAATAATATGTGTAATATTATGTATTCTTAATCCAACGAAAACAAATAATTAGTATGAATGAAAAAGTGTGCACAATTTTATCGTATCGCCCAAAGTATACCAAAACTATTAGTAGGGTTTAATTGATTTTTAGAAACTAACCAACACCATCTGTAAATTGTAGCCTTAGCTCAATAAAAACAAATACGTATGACTAACAAAGTTCAATGTGCACTATATATGGCGGATCTTATTATCTTTTATATTATTATTATTAGGATTATCTCCACCCTTCGCTACTGGTATGCACACATTTGAAATGTTTTTATACGAATGACTTTTTTTTATAATTCAACGCAAATGAAAAACATCTTCAAATGTACTGACAAACAAGCAAGTGTGAGCATAATTGGGAGAAAGTTTTTTATAGTTTCATCGGAGGTAGCAACATACGGTCTCGTGGAATGTTGTTTTTATTAAAGCGCACAAATTTGTACGATGTGGACTGTCGAAACTACATGTAATTTGATGAATGTTTGCAGGTGTGGAAGAGTTTTGAGTTTCAATGAAATGATTGTGCATAAAATTATTTTTTGTGTAGTAGTAAAAGTTTACAAACAATAATTATATAATTTGTATGCAGATATAATATGTATCTAACTATAAACTAGCAATTAGCACAACACAGTTATATAATAACCAATAGAGGTTGACAACTTTTTCTGTGTTTCAGTTTAACGTTATGTTTGCACCAATAGAATGTGTAATTCAAATTTCATCTTCTTCATGACTGCACGGCAATTTTGATCTTTAATTGCATTGTTCGGCTCATATATAATGCATCCTTCACTGTTATTAAAATCAATATCCACAAAAATATCTTTACTAGGCGTTGGTACCTACTATCTTTGTTGCACTGGTAGTACATCATATCATCAGCTAAACAATTTATAGTTTCACAAATCACTGCTGAGATGTTGGCACCACTGTTCGTTCTAAAGCGTTGGCTCAAAGGAGTGCTCACAAGAAATTGATTGCCATATATAACTCTATCGAGTTAAAAACCTGTATAAGTATTTCAAATTATACAATACAATATTAAAACACAATTTTTTTTTTAGTATAAAGCCTTATTTATAAAATTAATTATTAGTGCGAATGACCGCTTCTAGTAACTTGTTCTATACCTATCTGACAATTTCAAACCACGTTAATTCATGATTTTTTTTCATGTCCATCTATGTTGCCGCACAAGAACCCTTTACAGTATATAGGTATGCAACATATACTTAGGGAGAACATTAATTTTGTTGTCACTCTCTAAGAAAAGTTATTCTGTAGTTGGGTACATTCAGCATGGCCCCCACAGAGGGGGCTGACAAGGCTCTAGCCTGGAGGCCCGGGATCAGGAAGGGCCCGGTGTGGCGATTCGACCTTCGTGATATAAACATACATCACAAATTCTCTCTAATAATAAAAAAAAAAGACTTTTTTTCTTCGATAATGTTATTATTTAGGATAATGTGGTTGTACGATACAATTTTTAATTGTGTATCGATGCTCGACAACTCCATAATTATTCAAATGAAAGTATTAAACTATACAAAAAAAACACTAAATATACACATTAATTTTACTACGTACACCATTTGGAAAACACTACTGTAGAGCATCACACTGCCTTTATCTTTAGCGATAGGTAGGGGGGCCCGCCAAAAATCCTAGCCTGGGGGCCCGCTTCAGGATGTGGGGGACATGACACTCAGTATACATGTTTACTAATTTAGAACTTCCTTGATATTATCTATCTTGTTTAATATACTCATTAATAATGTTTTTGTCGCAGATTTGTTCGTTTATTGGAAATGTATCAGTCGTTTGCTGTCCTCGAAATGATCGGGAAGATCTTCTAAGTATTCCGTCTCCAGCCATCACAAAATATGTGGCGACTCCATTATCAGTTGTCGGTTGCAGTCCACCTTCTGAACGAGCTTACAATAGAACTCAAACAGGAAGTAAAGCCAGAGACCGTAAGTAACCCAACATTTTTTTACTGCCTACTCTTGATATATGGTACTCCTTTTCTTGACAACATACAGATATTCAAAGAATTTAGCAGGAGTTGAATAAATTTATTTTTAGTAATTAGATTAACTATGTGTTATCACATTCGCAGACATGACGTCTACAAACGTCGTATTTTGTGAGATGTGATATGACAGGACATCCTGTACTGTGGAACGAAATACGACACGACGTTTATAGAAGTCGTATTTTGGATTAAAACCCTGCTACTTGTGGGTGCGAACATATTTCCATTAGATAGTGTCTTATCTTATATCTAAATCGAAAATTTAAAAAATTTAGATTTTAATGTGTCATATCACCAACATGTGTCCACAAATGTTTTAATTAATGCACCAGATGAAAATAATAAGTTAATAAGTAAAATAAGTTTTTTTTTTTTAATCTTTTAAATGTGATTTATTTTATAGATTGCATTGATTTGGTCAAAACAATTTTGAGATGCAAAAATATCTTTGAAAATTGCCCAAGAGAACAACAATTTTACACAAGTATTGTCGGTGGTAAACCAACATCCGTCAATGAATTTCCACACATGGTAAATATGAAGTTTATTTAATCGTAGACACAATTTTCTTTGCAATTGATTAAAACTAAGTCCTTGTCACGGACAAATAGATTAAATAATTTTTGACACTAATTAAATTGGTTGTGCAGCATTTATAATCAATAAGCGCTATATTCAAGGTAATGTGTTATATTTTTTCAGGCACTTCTGGGATTTGGTCAAGGGATAGAAACGGCATCATGGGAATGTGGAGGATCTCTCATCAGCAACAGATGGGTAATGACAGCCGGCCATTGTATCTACAGCAGATCAGTTGGGTAATATCAGCGGCGATTTTCTTCGACGCAAATGTCATAATTGATTTGTCAGAAAATTTGAAAAGGGCCTACTAAATAGTTCAAATCCGTCATAAAATTATTAGATTATACTGGAATTTAAAAAAATGTTTGTATTGATATCGATTCAGATTTCACAGAAATGCTCAACGCGCATTTAACAATTATAAGCGAATAAATTTAATTAAACGCGATTAAACAATGTTTGTATAATTTATACAAAATTTAAATAGTAAATTCTTCGAATACATGGATATATTTGCCAAATTAAAAAACAATTATTGTTTATTTAGGTTTGCAAATATTTCTGTTGTATGGACCAGGGCTTTGAACCGTTATTTTTTTTCATTTCAGTTTTCGTTCGGGTTCAAGTTAAAAATTATATATCGGTTCGGTTTCGATTTTCGTTCCGAAAAAATAACAGTTTTTCCGGTTTTCGGTTCAGCTCCGAGTTATTAATTTTTAAATGTTTTCATTTGTATTAAAAATTTATTTTCTACCGTAATTTAGAACATTCTATGGTACTTGTATGATAGCCCGGTGCCACGATCTGAAACCAACGGTTATATTTTTTTTAAATACTAAGACAACTGAAGTGGAGAGTAATATCATGTTATGGATTGATTTTTTAAATGATGATACGTGTTATGGGTGCAAGAATATTCGACAATACCGGTATGTTCTAAAAAACAAATTTTTGACTAAATATAACAATGAGGGATTTTATAATAAAGTCGAACTTGGTTATTACGAGGAAGATGGGACCGACTGAATTTGCTCGTTATATCAGAGAATAGGTATTTTTAAATGAGCAGTCACATTACACAAAAAGTCGAAAAAAAGTCGAAAATAAAATATCTGAAAACCATCATAAAAATCCCCGAAACAAGCATGGCATTCATAAACTACAAAAGAAGTTGTTTATTGTAATGAACGCTGGTAGGTACTGATACACCCCTGTTACAGGCGGGCTTCTCCCGGTGTAAAATAATCATTTAGTAGCTTAAGTCGAAACGTAACCCTGACCTCTAGAAACGGCTTCATAAAACATCTAATCTGATTCCTTGCTCAACCACGTAAGTATTTCTTTTTAATTTAAAAAGTAAAAATGATGATGGATGAAAGAGATAATTTTAAGACTAAATATAAGGATTTAAATATAATAAATTTTGCCGCGCATTGTGCGTGAAATCCTCGCGCGCCGGCGCCAGGGTCAGGCTCGTGATTCGCCGAATCAAAGATCACGCGATAAAATTTGGCCAATCACGAGAGCCCTTTTGCTGGACGGCGTCGGTACGAGGAATTTAAAAAGAAAGAAAAAAAAGGATGTTAGTAAGCGTCCCCTTTCCGATAGGTACGGACCTGACGACTACAACTGTAAAAATCCCAAATATAATTTGTAAAACTAAAAATTAAGAAAATATAAGAAGACCACGTTACGAGCACGAAAGACCGAGTTTTATTTATACTCCAACCGTTGAAATTACTTTTTTTGTGAATCCGGGGTTCGATGGACTCCTGAGCTAGCCGCTGGAACCCCGGGGATCTCAGTACCTACGGACTTCACAAACATTGGGTTTTTCAACCATATGCGTGGATACTTTTTCATTGTCGGCGAAACACCAATTAGGTAGGTACTTAGACACTTAACTAGTGTCATAAACGTAATCCGACCTGGCGGCATCATATCGGATTTTATTGCTTAGGGTCGAAATGTTTTTAAACAGTATTTTAGCTCGGTATATCCGATAAAATAAGTTGCTCGTTATAACAGTGAATAAATGTATGGAGAAAATCATAAACCAAAATGTCAACGAATGTTTCCTCATTACATCCGATATCTCGCTATGTCCGAAATCGTAATAACCAAGTTCGACTGTATTTTCTATTTTCAGAACGGACGTGAAATATGTGCGGCTGGGATTGAATGACCTGAATGAGCCAATAATAAGAAGCAAAGTGTTTCATGTCGCTTTGATTGTCGACCATCCGGACAGAAGACCTCCACAAAAATATGACGACATTGCTTTGCTACAACTTGACAGAGAGTAAGCTATAATTCATATATTCAATTATCTCATTTATAATTTTATATTAGGCCAAAATGCGCATGAATTTTATTAGTATCTAATTAGCGAGTACGTGGGGTCTGAGATTTTTTTTCTCGAAACCTCCCAAGCCAAGATTACTAAACGATTTATAAATAACATAAGAGAGAAAATGGAGTGAGAATTGAAGTGAAAGTGAAGTGCAAGGATGGAGTCACAATCTAACCAAATTTTCTCTTTCACTCACAAACCAAATCTCTCACAAAAAGTTTCACCATTCTTGTACTCCGACCATGTCCGATCCTAATAAGATCATATGGGCCTCCACAGATTTTGTTTTTACGAGAAATGGGTGTCAGCCACTTGCTCAACGTATTAGGTCCATACCATAGAGGTATTAAATAAAAAGAGGGGCAAGGAATCGGCTTTCTCATATAACTGAATGAAGCAGGCCAACAATAGCCGACAACTTACGAGAAATAGCGACGCGATAAAAAAAATTCAGGGCATCACGGAGGATTTACTTTGGTCATTATAACGTACCCATATAATATAATGTTAAGGTGGAAATTTTGCCGCAACTTGCTTCACCATACTTTCATATAACCTGCCGCCCCTAGGTCCATACTCTGACTCTGGGCGAAGGATGGAGGTAGGCTGTTAAGATCGGACATAAATAGTTCACATTAAACTTTGTTAGTCAAACATATTTATTTTCATTGAACTAAAACTACAATATACACTATACAGTGATTGGTTAGTTTTTAAAATTAATTAAAACGTGCGTAGACCAAGCCATTATTAGATAATAGTCAAAAAATACTCGTCTATCTATAAAACATCTAAAACTATGCCATTAAATTATATTTAATGTTTGATATTTTATAGATTTAATAATATTTTTTAACTATTATTGTTTGGTTTAGGTAGAGCTTAATGAATTTAAAAAATGAACCAACAATATTATGTATTCTTAATCCAACGAAAACAAATAAGTTTGAATGAAAAACTGTGCACAATTTTGTCATATCGCCCAAAGTAAACAAAAACTAAATGGTTTGGTAAGGCAGGGTTTAATTGATTTTTAAAACTAACCACCACCATCTGTAAATTGCAGTCTTAGTTCAATAAAAAGAAATACGTGTGACTGATAAAAATTAGTGTGCACTATTTATATCGGATCTTAACAGCCTACCTCTTCTTTTCGTCACAGCTCTGACTCATACACAAATTGAAAAACAATGTGTACTTGCCAAACCCAGGATTCGAACTTGGGACCCACGACGCGATAGGCCTTATATTCACTAATAATAATATATTTCTTATCATAAACACCTTTTCCACATTTGAACGTCTTTTCTTTGCAGGGTTGTGCTTAGTCCATCAATGATACCCGCGTGCATTCATTTTGGACCCGACAGTATAAATTCAGGAGTAGTTACTGGATGGGGAGTCACACAATCCCGAGGAAAACAGAGTAATATACTTCAGCAGGTGATTATTTTCATAGGCTCTCTCTTTCATTGTCGGATTATGTCTATACATGTCTGCGTAAAGGCCTCCCCATCGGTAGTGGCTGCACATAGGCACATAGGACCGTCAAAAACATATCATTACTTTTTTGTCAATATTGCATAATTGTATACTTTTTTCTTAGTAGGGATATTTAAATGGTGCATTATTTAAGGCAATGGTCTCCAAGCTCAATAAGGATGTGAGCTACTTTCAGAAATTGAAATTGTCTGGTGAGTTAGTTATACATATTCCTTCTTTATAATGTTTTATCATCGTCCTTTATCGTACCATACATAATATTATTATATTACTTAAAATAAATTAGGACATCGGACTTCCAATAAAACATAAAATGCGTACTTTAATTATTTATTTATAAACAAAATAATAATTACTACTAAACTTCTCTATTTTACTTTGTCTGTACGCACTGCCAAGAAATTCATATTACAACGGCATTTCATTGAAACTTAGTCTGAGAAATATTTTATTTCGGAGTCCAATAAAAAAATTTGGAGGCAAATATATAAATATGATAAAATATCCTATGCGAGCTAACGAAAATGCCACCGCGAGCTACCAACGATCACTGATTTAAGCCATAATATTCAAATGTATGATTGAATGAATGTATGTTTTTTTTTTTCAACATAGAATAATTCATCCCCATGAAGAAGACATTAATTTTTGTAATGGAATTGTGATTTTTTATGACACTTCTCTTTACGGTCAACTTCCCAGGAATGTGTCTTGGCTGTAAAGCGAAGTTTTAGTGTGCGTTTGTAGGTATTAGGCGCATGAGAGAGTATTATGTGCCTAATTGTAATTACTTATAACTTTATATTTATTGGTTGTGTAATGTGTCTTTTGTTAAGACAATGCCGACATAGGAACCACCCTCAGCCGGTGAGTTAATATGTATATGCTTTATAAGTTTGTCATGCTTGCTTTGTCGCCAGGTGACTCTTCAACAAGTACAGTACGAGGAGTGCACGGTAGCTCATCCTCCTTCGCCAACAAATGTGTTGGGAATCTACAATCGCACACAGATCTGTTACGGCAGCAGTCTTCAACTGAAAGATGCTTGTCAGGTAGTACATTTTCATCTTGTTGCAATAAATAAAAAGGGCTCTATTTCGAATTGAAGGGTTGAAAGTCTATAGGGTCTAAGTGCCAAAAAATTGTATAACAAGTTTTTTACTTCAATTCTATATGCCAAGCCTAATGATATTCTGAAGGGTCTAAGTTCCTAACTCTACCATTTTTGTCACACAAATACATTGGAAATATGGGCGGGGTCTATGTGTCCCTACATAGCCCTTCTACATAGAGCGTTTCAATATTGTCCATGTTTAAATATTTTATTCTTCCTTAGTTCATTTAATCTTTAGAATTATGTAAACTAATCATAAGTGATGTTCTCCTGTAACTTTGTAAAAATAAAAATGTAAGTTTTCATATATGCATGATTTTATTCTTTTTTTTTGTTATATCTCAGTTTCACATTTTTGGCACTTAGACAACAGACAACATAGACTTTCAACCCTTCAATTGACTTTCACTATTTTTTTAACAAGACTGTTCAATCTATCCAGTGCTCGAAATGGAAAAGTTTACGAACCGGAGCGCTCGACAGTTTTCTGAAGAACAATACATAGTTATCATAGTTAGAAGACATAGTTATCAAATTTTATGTGTATTTCATAAAAATAAGTGTGTTAAATTTTCTATTATATGGCCTATCTAGCTCAGACGGTCGAATTATTATTTTACCGATTTCACGAACAGGAACGGCGCTCCGGTGCGCTCTGGTCCATTTCGAGCCCTGAATCTATCACATAATTAAAGTATGCTTAATTAAATTAGTTCATAAATCTATTGTCCTAAATTAGGAGGGATGACCTATTACGTCTAATTAAGTCTTAAAATCAAATGGAATTCAATCAGAACCCCGATTTCACATTTTCCCGCTATTTGAATGTAGTTTCTGCATTCTTGTTTAATTTTAGGGCATTTAAGTCATAGTTTTACATTTTTATTTACAATTTATTTCTGAAATGTTCAAAATTCAATTAAAATGAAAAATCCAATTTATTTGAACACATTCAATTCAATGCACGCTTTTCTATTTATACGCCTGCAGTACCCAAGATCAAGGTTACACAATGTGACAGTATTTTTTTTTGTTTACGTAAAGAAAAACATAGTCAGTACAAGAGAAAAGGAACATTCTCGAAAAGGTCATAAATATGCTCGAAATCGATTTGATTAAAACAAAAAAAAATTAATTTACCCCTCAATATACGCTTTCCATTATTTAGGTTTATTTGTCAATCCTTTTAAAAATGTAATGTCAGGGTTTTGTTTCGCTCTAAGTGTTTATATAATATAGTTCTGTGGCTATTTGGCAGAAGCAGATATGACCATTTCACCTACTTTTCAGGGGAGCAATTTGAATGTTGTGTGTCTTCTGATAAATCCTATGTATTTAATTATGAAAGAAAGTTAATGAAATAGTATGACGACATGAACTGAATTTTAATTACTTATAAGCATTTGTATTTAAATAGTATAGTTTTTCTTAAAAATCACTTTAAAGAACATATCAGGTTTTGGCAAATTCAATATTAAAAATAATGTACCATATCTCACACATATCTAGGTTAGGCATATTATTATTTTAAAGTTACAGGTAGCTTAAAAATAACATCCAGGTTTTAATCGTCTTCGCTGGTTTCAGCATCACCATAATTGGGTACAGAAGGTTGCGTTTCAAGTAAATTATAGAAAGTATGATACACGGGATCTATCAAATACATCATGCTCAGTAAGTCCTTCTTTTTTTGAGGATTTATTGGGGCAGGTGCCATATGAGTCCTCGGTATTATAGGAATATGTGGATGCCCTCTGGAATTCCTTAATAACTGCATTGTTCTGAAGGGCTCCTCATCATTCAGAGAGTATTTGAATTTTTTATCACCGACTTGTTTTTCATACCGGAGCCACTTTATACTGTGCCAATTGATCGGTTGCCCTTTAGTAAGTCTGAATAAGAGAGAAAAGTTTCTGCTGACATTTCCACCACATTAAACGGATGTTTGCCTCGTACAGTTCGTACAAATTGGTACCAGTCTTGTGGGATGTTAATGTTAAGTTCAATAGATTTTTTAGCTTTTTCTATGCGGGCATGATCTGTGTCGCATTCCATTCTGGTGTGTCCCACTTCCAATAATTTGTGGTCTATAGAATGCACGTGTTCAGATTCACTGACAAAATAAGACAATGCTGAAGAAAAGTTTGTTTTTGTTTTGCCCTGGACAGGAGTCTGAATAGGCTAGTATATTAGTTACTGTTTTTGGAAGATTCTGTAAATGCTGTACGAAGCACGATGCTATTTGATCAGATCCCCGACCAGCAATCCCTTCATGCCACATGTAACAGCTTGCAGTATCTGTTTTACAATCTCTAATTGTAAAATTATAAGTCCACAGTTGCCTTTTATAGTTGTCGGTCTTTCTTCTCGCAAATCCGATTATTTTTATGCCCATTCAAAATTGAATTACGTCACCTGGCTTGTTCACTCTCAAATTAAACGCGTCAGGACACAGTAAATTTCGGCGTCAGGGACGCGCCATGCGGGGTGTTGGGGGTACAAAACACCAGAGCGGCTGGATTTAGGGGGATACAAAACTCCGTTTTTTTTAAAAATGGTATAATTATAAAATACGATTACATAAAATGAACCTTTCGACAAAATACACAATTTTCTTCCATGTCATTCATTATAAATTCGTGGGTCGGGATGTGTAGTCAGGTAAGTCACAAAACAGCAAAAATGAGATATGAATGCCACTATACTAAAAAAAAAAAAATCTTTCATTCTGTATAGTCAGATAAGTCGTACGTCTCACCATTAGCGAGATGCATTTTCAGTCTAAACATATTTTTTATTTTACGGGGTGTGTACACAGTTAAGTCACATGAGTAGTCAGATAAGTCAACGTTTTGTGTGACTTACCTTACTACTCATGGTTGGCTTATCTTCAAACGTCATACCTACTCACGACTTTTTTAAGACAACGATTTTTTTAAGATATTTTGAGAAATTTTGAAAAAAAAATTACAGAACGTTAGTAAAATAGTCATATTTTAATAAATTATGTCTTATATAAATAAGTATGTGTATTATTAGTAAATTATAAAAAATATACCAAATTTATCGAATTTGATTTATTTAAATCTAAAAACACGTAAACAATATCCAAACAAATAATCTTGCTTCTAGATTCAACCACATACTCCAATAACTTGTATGTTGACGATTCATAAAAGATCCTGATATTAATATTCAAGAATTATTAGTCTAATTTACCAACATTGAAGAACCACACCCATCATGCTTAAATAATGCTTCCACGATTACACATCACAACGTTGTTTTAAGCTATGACCCTCGTTCTCGATTCAGAAGAAATAATCACCAAAAACGTAACTTAAAGGATGATACAAAAGCCTCCAGAAATGATAAAGAAGTTGCACGAATTACTGGCAAAAGTAAGAATGTACCTATAATGAAAGTTATGAATATGGAAAAAGTCGTATCAGACAAAGCGAACCAGGAAAACAACATTTTTGCGAAGTAACAGTTCAATATTACTTGACTGTTGTACTGTTACAGAAACCAATTTGTAAAGGTTGTACATTAAAAACATTAAGTGAAAGTCACAATTTTTTTGAACATGTTTTGAAGAAAAAAAACGTGCGACTGTTTCCGGTATACTCATTCAAGAAGATGCAAGAGGAAAAATATCCCTAAAAACAAAGATCTCGAACAAGATAGGCAAATAGCAAAGACACATTTGTGACTGTCAGAAAATACTTACCGCCACATTTGACAATAACTGTGATGTATTCTCAATATTTGAAGAGTATTAGATGTAATCCCATCAATATTCGTTTATACGCAGAAATATTCCATGGCATGAACTTAACATTGAAACGGCTAAATAAGGATACTTGCCAAACATGCGATAAACTTATATACATGTATACAAATTAATAATTCCACCGATGATGAAGAAAGAAATAAAAATCGTGAGGAATTGAAAGAGCATCATATCATGACGAAGCTGACTTTGCATATTCAGCTAAGAGTTGTGATAAAGAGTACTTGCAAGATTCCTCTTGCCAAATTGTAACATTTGACATGCAGCAATGTATGCCCATACCAGTTGTTGAAAGTTCCTTGGCTTTTACAAACGACATTTTGACAGTGCATGATTGTGATAATAACTAGGGATATTGCTTTGTATGCCATGAGGCTCTTGCTAATAGAGAAGCTAACATAGATGTTGAAGCTAACGATATCGCTGCATGCCTGTTCAAATACTTAACCAAGGGGATACATGGTAATATTAAGCATGTGATCATGTATTCTGATAGATGTGCGGTTCAAAACAAAAATAGCCACGTAGCTGTAATATGCATGATAGCAGTAAAACATTCTGAGACTTGAAACAAAATTGATTAAAACATTTTAGTCCCTGGCCACACACATATGGCGTGCGATAGTGACCATCGCATAATTGAGAAGAAAAAAAAGACATTTGGTGGAACGATCGAACATCCTCATGATTGGGCCAAATCAATATGCGAGACTGCAAAGAAAAATCCTTTTCAAGTCACTAAAATAACTCGTGCAGATTTTTTTAACTAGGTACTCGTATCGTATAGACACATATGGGAATAAGTTTGTTTGGAGAGATGTTAAGTGGCTTTAATTCAACAAACACGAACCGGGAATAGTGAAATTTAAAAGAACTCTCGACGAGACGACTGCATTTTAACAAATTTCATACATAAGACGAGACAAGACGAAAGATTTGATAGACTTACTTCCA
This sequence comes from Rhyacophila brunnea, assembly GCF_057557595.1. Classification (NCBI taxonomy): domain Eukaryota; kingdom Metazoa; phylum Arthropoda; class Insecta; order Trichoptera; family Rhyacophilidae; genus Rhyacophila; species Rhyacophila brunnea. The sequence goes on along the minus strand of NW_028233068.1, from coordinate 11,949,334 downwards.
TACATTTCAACTTATTATAGAGAATTTTATGAGTCACTTGAGACATCTGAGACAGTCAGGGATATTTAACCTGATACAATTGAAGAAATCCGTACTGAAGTTTAATGATAACGATGAACCTTTATAATATTCAGGTTTGTGTGCCTTTTCACTACTTAAATAACATTAAAGTAAAAATAAGTTATAAAAATTCTAATTTTAAATTTATATAATATTTTGTTCAATAAACCAATAAGATTTATGTATAAAATGTGTGTTTTATTGCTAATATTAGTCGGATTTACATGAAAAAATGATAATTTTGCTTTGTGCGTAGTAAGGTAAGTCAATCATTTTTTGTGCAAATCCAGGTAAGTGAATTCCCTTTTTTTTAAACCAATTAAATTTTAATGAAACAAAATAGTTAGAATACTTCTAGGACATATAATTGAAAGCCAATTACATGTATTTTGATTTGTTACTCATAAAAAAACATAACTATAATTAGGGGAATGTGGGGAATTTTTTGAACTTTGTTTTTGCTATATCTCAAAATGACAATTTGTGACTTATCTGACTTCACATCCCGACCCACGAATTGTGCTTACAATTCCATGCTTCATTCGATATAATATTAAGATATTATCTATCGATTTACAACGCTGTTACACGTAAAATATTACATACTTTTTGTTGAGTAAGTATTATATAATTTAATAACAATAAAATATTTTTTTCGACTTTCTTTGACTTCTGTCTTATTTCCACGTCATATCAAAGGCAAATCAGGGAAGGCGTTGGCAGGCATTGTTGCAAATCAAGAACTAGCATTCGAGTGGACTGACTAGTTTTAGATAACAATTTGTCGTGTTCTTTCTTCTTATATGATTCATCAGCCTTAGCCAAGTGTTCGTTTTTTTTTCATTACGTTCAGCATTCCTTTCTAAATCATTTGTACACTTAATCTGAATGTTATATGTATCACATACTTTACAAGTGTCTATACTAGGACTTTTAAATTTGTAGCCTAGTTCACGAAAGATTGAAGCATATTTAGAATATGTAAAAGGTATTTTCTGTTGAGAAGTCCGTTCATTTTTATACATATTATACATCTTTGCAATATTAAGTTGCGGAGATAAATAAAGCTTGCGTGTATGTATGTCTTCGGGAGTAGTGACTTTGGTTTTTCGGAAACCTGTTAATATGATTAGTTACTTCAATTTCTTCAATGTTATTTTTATTGTGTGGTTCGTGACGCCCTCTTTGGTCACCGTCTATGATTCCTGTTTCCGAGCTGCGTTTTTTCACAATTGCGACATCAATTTTATTTCGGGATACGCCAAAAACATTCTGAAACATCTTCTTGCAAACTTTTACTGAATTTACTTTATAAATAGCTGTAATCATGCGTTCTTTTACTTGACCACATTTGCCTCTTCCTTTCCTCTCTATTAATTTGTCATTAATGGTAATGTTGTCTGCGAGGAATTGGTCAGCCGTGTCTTTACTATTCATTCCCAGAATTTTTGCGAACATATCCTTCTGATTGTTTTCACTAAGCATGCTAAAACATTTATAACGGCAACAGGACTCTAATGGAATAAACAGCTTTTCAGGTTTAGCCACACCACCACGAGTTTTATACTCTTTGCCGCAGTCTTTCAAGTTCTTCATGTACCTTCTTTTATTCTTGATTTTTTCTTGGGATGAATTCGTGCTTCGAGATGTAGATGTACACGGATTATAAGAGCTGTTAGCAGAATTTCTTCTAATCTGTTGAGCAAGGGGTTCGTCATCCGACGAGGCAAAGTTTTGTTGAGATTCGGTAATTTGAATATCATAATCTGCTTGCGACACAGACATTGGAATCGCGTGTTCTGTGGCTTGCTCATCTAGTACTGCATTTTCGCTGCGCCATGTTGAGGATAGAATATCAGAGTTGTCAATTTCAGTTATTATAAGACATTATAATAAAAAAACTGTTCCTACAAAAAACAGTAACTACCAAAACAGCAGCCATATCTTGTTTTGGCAAATAGAATACATTGATTATATTCAATACTTATTATTTTGCCAGAATCAGATATGGTACCATAACTTGTTTTGGCAAATATGACTTGCTTAATTTTAAACATCTCTGAAACTTGTTTCGTTGATTATGAAGTCAGTAGAAGAGATAAGCCATATCTGATTTTGGCAAATAAAAATATAGACACAGAAGAACAAATCTGCATTTAAACCTCAAAACACCAAAAATCGACATATCTGCCTCTGCCAATAGCCACAGAGTTATATTACCATTAATTTTAATGAATTTATTTTTTTACTTTTAGGGTGATTCCGGTGGACCCCTGCAAATAGTTAACAATGATGACTGCGTTTACACAGTTTTTGGAATAGTATCAATCGGGAAAGGTTGCGCCATCCGGGGAATACCGGGAATTTACACGAGAGTCGCTGCCTACGTTCCCTGGATTGAGTCCATCGTCTGGCCATAGAATCAAGAATTACTTGAACTTGAACGAGATCTCATTACATTAATTTATATCATCAGTTTGAATACCAGTGTACTTTTAGATTTTCTTCCAAAAATATTGAATATTTAAATAAAGTGTGTGATAATATGTAACTTAGTTTTTCATTTCTTTGCCGGGATATTTTAATATCGTTGGTTTCATTATTCAGTGGCATTTATAAGATAATTGATTAATCTCTGAATATTAATTGTTAATTTTTAGCTGCCCAATGACTCACAAAAACCCGCCGTTTCAAGAGTGAGAATGAGCAGGAGGATGCCTGGCGTGTGACGGGCTAGAAACGGCGAAGGTTGGAGGTAGTCTGTGGATATCCGACATAAATAGTACAAACTAAACTTTGTCGGTCAAACTTATTTTGTTTTCATTGAACTAATACAAGTTGCAGATGGTGTATGGTGTTGGTTAGTTTTCCTATACGAAATATAATTTCACTTGTCAAATTTTGCTTTCTTTTCTAATTTTGACATGTGCTACGATCAATCTGACTTTCCTCGAGTTGGTAGTTCAGGGATTTCTTTTATGGTACCGATCCTGGCCAAACTGAGACAGTTGACAACTCTTCAATCATATCATCGGTGCCCTTTGGAGTTCTACAATTTTTTCACATACCAACACAGTTTTCGTGTATACCATAGGTTCTCTACCGCTGCCCACATAACCATCATTTATAGCTTTGGTATTTAGCAACCTTCAAGGTTCAGACAAAATTCTGAATAATAATGCCATTCTTGTTTTGAAATACTTTATTTAAATGTAATTCAAATCTCTACATGTATGTAAATGTTTAAAAATTTATTTTCCTTACAATTAATGTTTCAACAACAAAATGGGCTAGTTTTAATCAATAACTCCAGGAAAAATTCAGCAAAAAAAAATATTATCCATAACAAAATATAATAGTAATAAATCATGTACTATGAAAAGAAAATTATGCCCAACCTGAGGATGGAAAGAAAACAGGTATCTGCTTTATTTGACAAGTCACAAAAGGTCGACCACTAAGAAAGGAAATAACTGTTTCACTCCCAATCCCGAGGTTAAACGTCAATAAATTAAACTTTGTTTATAAAGTTGATATAATATTTTTCTTTAAACATATTTTTCAAAAATCATACATAAAGTACAGTTGACAAAATAGTTTATTATTATTTATACATTTCAGAACAGAAAAAAGAAAACAATAAGGAGTTTAAGAAACATCACATTTTTGAAAACATTTTCTGATATTACACCGATCATGACGGGTATTAAATAAAATTATTGTATTTTGATTAGGAAAAAATTTCTTATTGTTTTATTTAATATATAGTATATAAAAAGCAGTGGGTTACGTTATTAACAAGCTAAGGCACATTTAAGAAGTTTAATGTTAAGTATAATAATTATAATAAGTAACTAAAAACTGAAATAAACTAAATTTGGTTCAAACTCTGTTTACAACGATTATTAAAATGCACAACATAACAATGTTAAATATTACTTTTTACCTGCTGTCTTTATATTAAAATATACAACAGAAAGGAGTCGGGGATTATTCAAATGCAGAATCACCTTTATATCCATTCCATTAATAACCGCATAACAAGGTTAGGTTAGTCAACTAATCGAAATATCTTTATATTCATGTTGAGGTCTTTTATGTTAATTGTCGGACTTCATAAACAGAATGACGGCATTGCGCGCGAACAAATAAATATTCTGAATGTATCGAAACAAATGTGTTTCGTATACAGTGTTGTTCTTAAAGACTAACGTATTATAAATAAAATTAAGATTAAATAACTTCTTAAGCATCTTGTAGAATGTTGCAATGATTCCCTGCATATATTATTATTCAGATTTCAATGCGACTTGCAACTTTTCAATCGACTGAAACGATCTCTCTTACAACTTAAATTTTGACTAAGAATATCAAAATATAATATGAATTTATATACATCTTTGTATAGTTTGCAGGATTCTATTGAAGTACATTATTATAAGTCATTAGGATACCTTGTCAGCTTACTGATAATTACTATTAAAATTCTTCCTCTGATTTTAACAGTAAGAATTATTTACCATTAATAATTTTCTGAAAATTTATAACATTTAAAAACCTAAAATTTGTAAATTGGTCCCGAAAAATACTTGTTTCATATTCAAAATATTATATACATTAAATATACACAATTTTTAATATAATTCTATAATATGATAGAACAATAATAGTTATATCAATTTAAGTATTAATAAGTACAAAAAATATATAAATTGAATGCTTAAAATTATTATTACAATAATAGAAGCTATTCAAAAAATAAACAAAATATAGATAATAGCAATCTGTTAATAAAACAATTCATGATTTATTATAACGTAATAATATGTAATTATTTTCTCAGGCAAAAGTTGTGATTTGCACAATTAATATGGCCGTAGTGCTGTCCTTTACCATAATATTTCAGTTATTCAGGACATCATATTATATATTTACCGATCGTCAACATGTTGGTAAATTAAGTACAACACTTTCGAGGCAGTTTAAGTCAACAAAATTGATATCAAATGATACCATGTCACTCCGCAACCTTCAAATTTAAAACAGATGACTTTAAAATCTCGTGTCAATTTTGTAAAAATACGTTGACATGAAAAGGGTGGGCGATGTACTCAATACCAAAGTGCAGTAAGGCAAGACTCGTCAGGTTACAAATTTGAAGTAAGCACCGTTTATACAAAATGATTTAAAAAAAAAATCGAGAAAAAAGAAGTATGTAGCACTTGAACCGTTAGTAATGACAGAATTGCCGACGGTCTAGTGCGAAGATATAAATTAATAGTGCCTTTACACGTGCATGGATTTACTGGCAGCAATAGTGCATATTTTAAACTATCGTGACAATAATTGTTTACATGTAAAAAGTGCTGACTGTCTCTCCAATCTCATTCTTCAAGAGTAAGTGAGGCACGATGTTGTCATTTTATGGTAATATCTGATAGGTAGTGAAAATCGGTCAACCTCAAGATGAGTATAGTTCGTATTTTTTGCCGGCAGGTTCGCCACTATCGTTCTACTGCGCATGCGCAGATCGAAAATATCCCTACTGTCGCATGAAAACTCCTAAAAAGCTTTCAAACTTTTTAGATTCATGCATACAAGCTTGCAACTGCATGATAATACATGTTTACCCATACATTTTCTTGTTATGGCCGTGATAATACTTACTGTCAACAGTAAATCCATGAACGTGTAAACGGGGTATAATGCTTCACTGTAATAATCAGCTATATTAGTGCAAATAAGTAAAATCAACATTTTAGTCGATGACATTCGATATGGTACTAAGTAAGTAACATATATGTTTACATATGCGAATTGGGTCTCTTTTTTCTGTTGAACAGTCCGTGGAAGACTCCTTTCTTGTCTTTCTTATCAGAAGTTCCGCTCACCGACAGCTCTGACTCTCCCGAACTTTCCGCGTTGCCGTGAGATGACGAACTTTGCATGTACGCTGCTCAAACAAAATAAGGTATTATTATACTATAATCCAATATAAAGGAATAACATATGCCTAAAACTAGGGTAGAATTAGGGGTAATAACTTACGGATGTGTCAAAAGTACCTTTTTATAAATACAATAAACATTACAATATACGTACATATAATATGTATTATTTCAATTTAAGTTCTCGGGTTAATATCGTAGTAAATTTTTGGGTTTCCACCGTGTGTCCTTCTTCCTTCTTTACTCGACGTTTCGGGCTCGTTACAGAGGCCATTATCAAGAGATGATATGTTTTATGATGAAAATGTAGTGAAGGTATATGAATGTAAACATTGCTCTAAGAATGTCGAAAGGAATCCGATTAGCTATGAGCAAACGTTGCTCAGAGTAATCAGTCAATCGTTACGACCAGAGATACCGGCTCGAATATTGGATTTTGCCGGAAGCCAAGACGTTTTTAACCATAATCCATCATCCCTATTAATATTTTCAGGGTTTTTATGGATTTCAATGGCCTCCTTTAGAAGGACACACGGTGGAAACCCAAAAATCTACTATGATAAAAAAACAACCGTGAAAGCCTCAAACATTATATCTCGGGTTAATGATTGCTATTTGATGTACATTTTTCCCCTTTATAATTCAGTATAGAAACAAATAAAATCGAGTAACCATTTAAGGTATAAATCATTATTTTAATTCTATACATGGTTGGTTCATTATTGAACTGTAAAATTTCATTGAGCACGGTTAAATTCTGTTCAGGATAAATAAAAATCTCTCAAAAATCAAGGATTGTGGTGAAATGACAATGTGTGCAAACATTTCAAATACTATCTTAAAATAAGGTTTATGAGTTGATTCTACTACATTAAACTGGGATATCGAAATGTAAATTGCTGGGAGGAATTTGAGGAAAAAAAATTCTATAGACACAAAAACCTTAAATTAAACTAAGTAGTGCAATGATTGACGAGTTTTGATGATATTTAACAAAATTACTTGGAGAAAAACCTATGTTAAATCTTAAAAGATGTTTTTGTTTATATTATAATATGTACATGGAAAAAATGTTTCAATCCTGAAAGACAAAAAAAATATAATATTTTAAATAAACTCCACCACAATACATGCTTTATTAAAGAGGGAAGATGCCTACAAAAACAATTAGACAAAATAATATTAGAGTTGTCAAATTATTTAGGTCTGGAAAAAATAAAACAAATTAATACAATGTACAGTAAAAACAAAACAATGATTGGGTTGGTCGATGGTGTGCGTATGGATGGGAAGTCGTACTAAATACCTGGCAGCCGATGAGCGCGTATTCGTACGTATACGTACGCATACAGTCCACGAACCGGATCATTGTTTTGTTTTTACTGCACATATTACTATTACCATTAATACTTTTTAAATGTGACATAAGTGAGTAATTTTATTATTCCATCATGACTCCAATTTCCCCGGTTGACTTTGGGCAATGTACAAATATTTATCCAGGTAGAAATACAGAGCTAAGATCCGAAACCGTCATGAGTTCTAGAATCTAAGGCCGTCGGCATGATTAATTTCAATAGTGACAGTGAAGACTTTTCAAACATATGCCAAAAACTACGCATCGAAGAAGTCATTCTTATATACGAGGAATGTGCGAGGTTACAAGAACAGAAAGGATTAATATTAGAAGGGTAAGTGTAGAAAACAACATACTCAGTGGAAGTGCTAAAAATATGAGAAAGCGTTCGATAGAGAAAGATGAAGCAGAGGTAATTATGAAAAACAGAGTTTCCTATATTAGACTCGTTATATTCTTTGAGAACACTGTCTTCCATAATCAAAGATTATAATCCCCCAATGGTGTCACGACAAAATCCTACAGAAACTGATAAAGTCATGCAGTGGGAATGGGCAAATCGATTAGCAATAAATACAGGCGTGAATAAGAATTATATAGTACGGAATCTGTAAGGGCAAAACAAGTTTCAATTAGAAGTCTCTCTTACATAAGTGTTGTAGCTGTGGAAGCCTACGAAACCAAATTACCGATCTCATGCTGTGAAGGGGCTACGCCAAATATTTCATACTCTTATTCGCTGAGAATCGAATTTTTGTGAATAAAATTGTCATTCTTCGTAACGAGAGAAGCTTCAGTACAAGCTTTTGCTCGAAGGTTTATATTTACATTTATTTTGAATTTTTATAAAACATACGAAAAATGAATGATTAGAAGATGTTAGTTTAAATTCGGCCAAAGAAACGTATCTCAATTTTTAGCAATTTTGAGATACTGGACATAAAATAAAAAATTACATTAAATGACAAAAATTCAACAGATAAAGATAGTTCAATATGCGTCGCTTGAAAATACTTTCTTGTTAATGTGCATTTGATATGTTTCTTTGATCTTAGGGGGTTGATTTGTGGCCTATCAGTTATCTGTAAAAAACATCATTCATTCAAAAATATACGATTTTCTCTGCGAAAAGTGTACAAGTTATGTTACCACCGACCGCCGTCCCGTTATCAGACTGACCGTTGCTGTAATCGCTGGCAGTATAGAAGTGAGCGGTTGGTGCGCTCTCGTTCCACGCGCCTCCGTTGTTGGCGTTGTTATCCGAGTGTCGCGACTGTGACTGTTTGTACTGCCACGACTCGCAAGTCTGCTGCGGCAGTTGCCCGCCCGCGTAATGCGCTTGCGTTTGCGAGCTTGTTACATTTCTATTGACAACGGAATGGGGATGATGGTGGCGGTGCTGAGACTGATCCTGATGATGCAGCGAGGATGCCGTCACGGGACGCCGCGGGGCCGGTGGGAGGGACTGTGGCAGGGGTGGCGCCATTCCGCGCCTTTCCATCATTGTCGATACTGTTTCACATTTCCCATATTATGTTAACGAAGACACTAATTTTATGTTTATTTCACTAATAAAAACTAGGAAAATTCAGCTGGCATTCAAAAAATATAGTATATTGAGAAATTTCTCCCTCTCATTTCATTCGCCCAAATTAACAATGGAAAGAAATAATAAGAATATCATAAAAATGGTTAAGAAAGAAATGGATGATACATCGATGACATTGCATATTACTCTGATATGTTATTATAGATATACCATCATAAATCACCCGGTGTTCAAATTTAGAACTAAGCTAATCACAGTATAAAAAGTATTGAACGATATATCAAATGTTAGCATGTGGGTGCCCTCACTCACGGATAACTTATACTGATGGATCTATAGTGACCTACACAAATTTTCTACCATTCCTACGAAAACTGGCCATCTGTATTCCGTTTATATGTAGAGATGAATAGATCTATTCATTGAATAGCCGGTACTAATTACAATCTTTAACTTTCAAAGAAAGTTAGTATATCGATCGTAATATTCAAACATTCACCATCATCAAAAAGCAAACCACACAAATCTAGGCTTACTAACAATCACATAATTATAATATAATCTACCCTAAGACAAAAAAAACCCTAATATTATATTAATATTATTAAATATTAATTAATTATCCAATAATAATGTTTTAGTACCTTGTTGTGAATCGATAAATTCTGAGTTGATATCTCTACGCCTGATGTACGGATTCTTTTCAGGCATGGCGAACTGCTGGTGCTGGCCCAAGTCGGACGCGGGCCGCGAACCGTTGCTCACCGATCGATCTGACTGATCTCCCGAGCGCCTGAACACACAATTAGAACAGATTAATAATTTCTTCGGTGAAAATATTGTACAATTAGCTGCCGTCCTATTAGACATTCTATTTACCTCAGTTGAACTTGTTCTGATAAGTTCGTCTGCGATAGTCTCGGAGGAACGGCAGGGGCTTCTGTAAGAAAAAAAAATCAATTGTCAAAATCTATCGTCAATTCTATATGTATATAAAGACAAATTTTATTGTACCTACACAATACATCCACATAATTTAAACAAACCACTTTTCTTTTTTTTCCATAATTACTTATAGTTAGGCTTATCATAATTATTAGACTCTTAACCGGGATATGAACAGGAGATAGGTCAATTTAACCAATAAAAATTGTTTTATTATTAAAAGTATATACATATAAAAGAAGTATTATGAGATATGAACGTATGATATATGATTGAGATATGATATTTATATATTTTCTGAACTACAGCTTGAATTTCGATTGGCAGACCATCCACAGGAGATTGAAGTATAGATATTGTGCACAATATGTGCTCCACATCCAATGCTGACGATATTAACACCAAGTTCTTGTTTGAGTCGGCTATAAACGTTATATTTTGTCGTTTTCTATCTACGCCTCCAAAATTCGTGTTACAATAAATTGTCACCACAAAATGCAGCTATCTTTTTATCAATCCCATGATGACGCAATGTTGAAATTATGTTTTCAATCAATATTTCCGATGTATCGCCGTGAATAAACTCAAAATCCAGTAGTTTTACGTTCACAGTGTTCACACTTTCCAATGGTAAAAAGTATCTAACAACAACTGGCGCTAGTTTTACTTATTTTCTATTTGAAGTGTCGTTAGTAACACTTACAAAATACGTCTTCTGTCTACCCGGCCAATCATGAAAATTTATTATTGCCAATCATTCATACGCGGAATAACAGCCGGGACATAATGCCAAACCGGCCGGGACGCCAGGACCAATGTGTGAAACCGGGACGTATGGTAAGCCTACTTATAATAATACCTGTTTTATTTAATGAATCTCATTAATTTAAATTCATGATAGTTTTGTGAAAACGTAATGTAATCAAAAAAATAGAACCAATCGTCATACAACGTCAACATGGTTTAATTTACTGATGAGAATATTACAGTAGACCAAAATATTATAATTACTGTAATGAAAATATTACATATGTAATGTAATATTCTTGTCATGAATAATAGACTTACCGGATTTTGTTGGTGTGTCGGGAATCAAGGAAGAGCGTGGAGGTGCCGGGGGAGTGCCTGGCGGTTCTGACGTCATCGACTGCAATAAGGTGAATTCGTTTTAAAATCATCATATTTATTTTATTGTAACTGGCATTGTCAATGTTCAAATGTTCAATGTAAAAGAAAGAGTGAAATAAAATTTGTTGTAATGAAGGAATAAATAAATACCTGTCGCGATGTTCTATGTTGCTGTAAAATTTCTGTCTGCGTTCTCAGCTTTGGTCTGGGTTCTGGCGTGGAGCCGGCTGACGAGCTTGAAGATCCATTACTGTATCATAAAAGAAAAAGTGGTATTAATAAGTAGTAAATAAGAGTGAAACATAATGTGGAATTTGGCCAAGAAAATATTCAATCACTTTATCAAATTATTATGCAACAGGTGTCTATGCCTTCAGCGAGAGGGAAATTTCGAGTTATGTCGTCTGACTTTAAACTCAAATTACTAGCCACTGTCGGTTGATTTGCATAATCTAAAAAATTAAACACAGTGACATCTGCTTGAATAATTATGAAATACCAAGCCACAAATTATCGGTATTACAACGATTTTAATAAGAGAGCTTCGCTCTACATTCAACATGTGTCATTAAAAATCTGCAGCCTGTCGGAACTGATAGAATTGACTGAATAGAGAGTCATCCTGGTGATTGTCGATTCTCTTTATTTACATGTTTATATACCCACACTAAATGATTATGCTATTGTCAAGCAATGTGTCATGTTTCGGGTATTAAAATTGGTTTGTTTTAATGATGTTGATTCATGACGTTATCCCACCCCAGGACAATAGTGCAGCAAATGGCCAACAACTAACATAACCGTAAGATAACACCCCATTTGTCTGGCAGTGAAAAGAGTTTAAGCAAGACAATGAAACAAGAATACTCACTGATGCAATTTGTGTCGAAGAGCAGCTTCAGTGTCGGCCTGTTCTCCGTAGCTGAGGAGCTGAAGACTGGGCGGTAAGCGGGCGTGGAAAGCCACTTTGGCCACCCAATCGTTTAGCTCCTCCGCACTGTTGCACGTGAATAGGAACTCTGCGCCGTCCGTGCAGCGCAGGCGAAAAACGTGCTTGCGCTTCGTGTAGTCGGAGGCTCGCTCACATTCCGCCTGAAATAAAAGTTGTAGTCTAAGTAAAGTAACTCGTATATCTATCTGCAAGAAATGTTTTTCTTTGAGCTTCTTGCTTCTATTGGAAGGAATGGACTGGCATGCATTATAGCCAGCACTGTGATTATTTATCAAACAGATGTTAAAAGTAATTATTGATAAATTGAAGATGACTTCCTACAATAACTCTTCTAGTATAAAACGGTTATAAATAGTAGCTGTGAAACACATATAATTTATTTATACAATAGATCAATGAAGTCAAAGAAAAAACAAAACTGCATTAAGCTAATTCCATACTTGATATATCTAGTAGTTTTGAATTTAATAATGAGCAATTTGAATACATAAAAAGTAAATTTTGGTAAATATACATTTATCTTACTTAACAAAACAATAATAATGAAATTACATTCTTCAATATTAAAACATCTGTATCTGGGCATACAACATGTCACAATGAAAATAATTCTGACGGCCAAGTAAAACAAAAGAAATTAAAATTGAATCCAGAATATCTAATCTTTATCTGTCGTGAAAATTCAAAATTGGAATTGGCAGAAAAGGTAATTTGAACAAATATTTTTGTATTTTTGTAGTAGAAATATGAATTGATGATAAACAATACCTTGAGGATGACAACTGGAGGTGCAGCGGCCTTGGACTGCGCAAAGTCGTATTCATCTCTGAAGAAGCAGAGGAGTTGTCCGCACAGAACCGTGTGGTAACCTCGCCACGACCGCACCGCCGCTCGCTTGCCTCCAATTCCCGCCTCGTGCTTTCTCTCCAAGTATCCTGCAAAGATTTTTTCAACATCACTATAGGAAGACATAAAATCAAAGAGCCACTTTTCAACATTTAAAGGGTGATACATTATGTTATGATCAAAGATACCACCTCCTTTGTGTGTATAAAATGTATAAGCATGTCGTTTATTTTAATAAAATTTGATTTTTTAATGTTAGAATAATTTATGTGTATACAGTAGAACTTCGATATAATGGACTAATGCCGGTGAGGGGGTGTCCGTTAAAGCTAGTCCGTTTTATAAAACCACAAACAAAATCCTGTTTATCCGTCTTCGGATTATATAATATCCAGACACACCCATTGTGGAGTGACATTAATGTTTGATGTCGACGTGCTTGCTTTCCTTTCGGTAATCTTGCTTTGAAAAAAGAATCAAGTTTTATTTGCACTTTTCAAGTCTACTACCTTTATATAATCAACACTCTAAAATTACGAAAATGCGTGTAATATAGTCAATAAATTTTTTTAGATTATCATGGGCAGAATATTGTTTACAAGCGGTGACACTTGGATTTAAACATATACAACATTAACGATTAACATTTAACGATTTCTCATTTGACTGTATATTTTGTCTGTTATATCCAAAGTTCGTTATATCGAGATTCTATTGTATTTTCATCTACTTAAGAAGCCGACACAGTTCTTTTAACTGTGTCAACTCCTTTCAAGTATTCATCTAAAAGCATGAAATATAACCAGATGCCCGTCAAATTGAAACTGTGACTTATTTAATGGCATGATTAAACGATGGGCGGGACATGTGGAGAGAATGCCTGAAGTTAGAGCGCCAAGGATCATGACGAAGTGGCTACTCCAACGGAAGAGACCGTCCAAGAAGGAGATGGGCTGTCGCCGTAGAAGTGGACTGGCTTCATATAGGAAGACCCGGTAACTGGAGAAGTGTGGCGAGGGACCGGAGTGAGTGGAGAGCTGTTGTGGAGGAGGCCAAATCCCACCCCGGGATGTAGCGCCGTAGAAGAAGGATTAAACGATGCAATGCTACATCTACAACAGTGGTCTCCAAACTCAATAAGGATGTGAGCTATTTACAGAAATTGTCTGGCGAGCTACTTATACATAGGTATTCCTTCTTTATAATTTTTAACCATTATTATTATATTACTTAAAATAAATTAGGAAATCGGACTTCCAATAAAACATAAAATGCGTAGGTACTTTAATTATTTATTTATAAACAAAATAATAATTGATAAATATCTTGAAAAAAGTGAGTAAAAGCAAAAATAATTGGTGAAAAGAATGGCATTCACCTTCCTCCACATCTTTTTCAATTCTCGGTGAGTACCTTACCTTGTCACTCCCACCCGAATGCAATTATCAAGATGTACATCTGTGAGTCTGTTTATATATTTACTTTTAACCACCTTCATAGTGGAAAACGTTGATTCACATAAGTAGGTATAACAAAACAATGCTCTCATTTTGAGCGCAGTTGGAACTAAAATTGGATAACTTTCTGTTGGGACGAAAGGCCATACAGATTCTACAGTTGAGGCAACACTCTTAAGCGACAAATCACATTCAAATTTATAAATATGATAAAACATCATACGCCAGCTACCGAAAATTCCGCCGCGAGCGACCGTTTGGCGATCACTGATCTAAAATAACGGTAAAATACCTTCGATTTCTACAGGCGGTAGATTGGGTACATCGCCTCGCTGCATCTTCCTGAAGCTCTGAGTTCGTCGCCTGGTTGTGAATGAAGGCGTCCTCTTTGGTTGTTTTCCCCCCACAACATCCTGCATTACATTACATAATAAATGAGAAAATGGGTCATAAGAGTCAATGAAACAAATAATTTACAAGGCTTCTAATGTAGACCGTTTCATTTTATTAATCATTCTTTAACCCTTTTACTCCCACGGGGCCGATATTTCGGCCCACCATACCTATGCGAAAACTCCATCTGGGCCGATCCATCGGCCGAAAGTTTGGAACCAAATTTACGATTTATTCCAAATTTTTTCCCGTCATATTTCGTTCATGTAGACGAAGCATTATATTCACTGTGTGTTGGGTGGTGACTAACATTTATTTTAGTGTCGGCATTGTTTATAATTATGCCATACCCTAATAACTCACAAGTCATAATTGCTCTGCTGTCGAACTTGAGACCAAAGAGGGTCATAAAAATAATAAAACATTATTTTTATGACACATTTTAAATTCTGATATTTCTTTTAGTTGTTTTATGATTCATATATCACATTACAAAATGAAATTTGTAATTTTTGAACTAACAATGGATGCCACTGTATTTTTGGTAAGATGGTGAAAAAATACATGAATATAAATAATATTATAAATGATTTAGTGCTTTGAGACTTATTTTTTGAAATTACTTCATTCCATATCAGTTAGTCGTCGATACTGTATCGAATTCTCTTGCGATTTCGTGAATTGAATAATATTCTTGAATACCTTGACACTATACGATTTTTTTTGATTACTTTATAAAAATTCTATTTCATAGAGAAATAATAATATGTTTATTTTTTTTTCTGTTACTACATAAGGATAGATTATATTATAAAATTTGATATATCAATTATAAATAAAAAAATGTTGTCACACTTGTTTTGTTGTTCAAACATAGTTTTATCCGTTCATTTCTAAATAAATATTGATACATTATTTTTTTCTTTTGTTTTATTGATGTAAACTATCAATATTATTAATTATTATTGCTTTATACACCATTGAGAACACACAAAAAAAGTTTCAAATTTTTAAAACATGTGTAGAATTAGTTATTTAAAAAAAACTAAATCGACGATTTGTTGTCAAAAAACGCTTGGGAGTTTTCGCATATGCTAGGCTAAATCAGCTGGGAGTAAAAGAGTTAAAATCAAGGAGGCGGTTAACATTTATACAATTTGAATGATGTCCAGTATATTTTTTTATTTCATCAGTATAAAAAAAATTATCCTTATAAAACAGTTTTGCAATGAAAGTTAAGAGTAGACCTGATGTTATAGAGTTAATATTATTTAATATGCTACTTTAAAAAAAGGTTACCCACCCGCATAAGTCCAATATCCATAAAGCATATTTCCCAATCCCATTATACCAAATATGACAATCTATATTCTACGAGCATATTTCAAACATTTTCTTAAAATAATGAAAATAAGGTATTAAGCGATACAAAAAATAATAAATGATTGTTAATGACAAATAGATTTACATAACCCATTAACAATTAATAATAGTACTACATACAAATTATGAATACAAACCATACAAATTAGAGATGAATATAAAAAATTTACCAACAGTTATCATTTTCATAGAGGACCACTGAACATTGGCACATTTGCCAATGTTTAGTGTCAAAAATAAAGGATGTAATGACAATAAATAATTTATTCAAACCATAAAAGTCAATTTATATTAATCGGCTAGGGTAGCGATGGTGAACCCTTTTCCGCAGATCGGTCAAAATTTTATTCAAAATTTGGAACTCCAAATCGTAGGTGAAATATTTAAATTTGAATTTAACAAAAAAAAAAATTGAATATACAAATAAATTTCGTTAAATTGAACTTATTAATCTATATCATAAAAATAATAATAAGCTCATAGCAAATAAGAAAAAAAAAATTTTTTTGAAAAGGGAAAATGTAAAAGGAAATCTGTCATACAGGTCACAGGTTCGCATAGGTCATATGATTTAAAGACCAGTAATATGGTGTAAAGTAAAACAATCCTAACAAATAATATAAATCGAGGTCAGAATACCTGGGAGCTATAAATTATTGTTACCAAAATTTTTCATAACAGAATTTTTTTTATCGTGGTAGGTGCTATTCAAATTCTATTACAAATTAAGGTTTGTAAATCATGATAAGGATTCTTTGGGCACAGTGCCTGACTATGACGAAAGGCGAAACCCGAGTCGCAATAAACGACTCAAATGGAATAGTACAACACTTAAATCCATTAGAATTCTTCAACTCATTTATAAATAGTTTTATTTAGCTGTAGAAAATAAATAATTTTGTCAAGTATAGTGGTGGAAGCATTCTGAAGTGAATAAGTATATGTTGAATGTTACCCGTTTGGGTTGACATCTTTCAAGCAATGGGTTATAATGTGTAATAATTGATATTAATTTGATCCATGCGATACCAATAGTACCTATTCGGTGCAATCTGTGGTACAATACAAGCACATCTTAAGGGAGAGGTGACATTAATATGGAGAAAAAAATGACCGATGTAACCATGAATACAAATATCATTTTTTCTCGAAATATTTGCGTAGCACCCTTAAAATATTTGTACAGCATATAGACCACCAAGTAAAGTGTGATTTAATTTAAATTATTGTATGGTGAAAATACGATTTAATGAATACAATAAATTATCGGCATGGTGTCTTGCAGTTAATGAATGAAGGTGTGATTGGAATACAGTAAAACATCATTGATTCAAAAATCCATTATTCGAAATTTGCCGTAATTCAATTTTTTTTGCATAATTTAAAAACTGACATACCAAGTATAAATTCGAAATGGTTTTTGTCAGTAAAAATTAATAATAATAAAAAAAAATCAAAGAAATGAATGTCTCAGATTTGCAAATATTTTATTATTATTTATCAACGTTGACTCTTTATTTTACATCTGCAATAAAAGGAGTATTTTGAATTATTAAAAATCAGTGAAAAAAATTTAAAAAAGCGAAATTGCATAATATACGATTTGTAATTTAGATTCTGATTCAAATTTTTGTCTATTCAATTTCGAATTAAAGAAGTTTTACTGCAGCCCATTGCCATGGATGTGATGATGATGAGAGGGTCTGTACCTTTCCTTGCTGGCTCACTTCTCCTTTTGACTCAGCGATCGGATCGGGCTGCATTGCAGACGGCATTGTCAAGCAGCAACGATATCACAAAACACAACAATATATAATATAATGGATGATAAAACATACCGAATTAACCCAAAGCCCACAAACAACATACGTATTATAATGTATATATATATTATATATAAATAATAGTCCATCGAATACAAGTGGAGTGCTGTTGTTATCTTTGTAGTAGAATTAACATACATGAACAATCAAAAGAACAAAGTAATTTCAAATTTGTACATTTGGTTTAAAAAAAATGTTAACTTATGAAATAGCTCAGATAACCAAAATGAGTTTGAATAACGGTATGCATTTCAGCAATATCTTGATATTGGCTATCAAAAAAAAATATTTGTAGCCCATCGTTAGCGTGAGCATTTACCAATATGACAAAGGATCCATTTTTACTTATTTCAGTGTCAACTTATATTCGATGTTCTACCTAATGTATAAATAAACAAATGATTAAACCAAAATAACATAATATGTGAGACAAAAAAATACAAATAACTAATTTAAGCAATTATTAGGCCAAGTATTAACACCTCTGTATAGGTACAACAACTGTGATTCAATATCACGCAGATATTGAATCAAAATCATTATATGTAAATGTAATTATCTCTGGCTGAATTTTCAGCATAATGCAAAATTAATTTTTTGCACATAATAAAAAAATATTTGGCCACACCGGTACGGGACTTAATGCTTATTGAAAACAGTTAATGGTTGAATCAATTAGAGGGAAAGACCAACATCTACTTTCAAACTACTCACATTGAACAAAGCATAATTAATAAAGGACATAATTTATATTGCCCGTAAATACAATGAAAACTGAAAAATCTGAAATTATAAAATTGTGATATAATAATATATATTGAAAAGTTTTTTTTTCTCAGTTTTTATTGTATACCTACAACATAACTTATGACAATTTTTTCTCTTGTAATATAATATATACATAAATAATATTATACAAGCATAGATAAATTATATTTCATATTATATTGAAGCATCTTTTTAAATTAAAGCGTCAACAAATTTCAAACAGTAATAATGTGAACAAGCTAAAAAAAAAACTCCCAATGAAAAAAGCTTTGGAATTAACCCAAAATAAAAAATTAAATAAAATGATCAGATTAACTTATCAATGTCACATTTCACTATTGGAAAATCTACTCACAATAAAAATGTAGCATAAAAAATAAACGTTAATCACAAGTGCGCCATCGTTTTGGATTGTAAAAATTCCATCAAATAATAAGTCATAACAGTAGAATATTGATAATGTAAAATTCATTAAAATTATCATCATTCTGTTATAAAATGAAATCTATCAATTAAATGTCATCTGAATCAGTAAACTGTAAGCAGTGATCGATTGAACAGGGCTGTTCAAAAAGTATCCGACCAATGTTTTTCCTACTCACTCACTTCTCCCCATTTGGGAAGGTGGTGGGTACCTTCATGGACATGCATGAATTTTTTCCCACTCACATAGAGCGTCAGTCGCTGGCAATCAGCCACTGAGTAAGGAAGTGCACTCAGCTTCTACACGATTTTCATTCCACATTCTGCATTAACTTTCTCTGTCACTTTCTGTAAACTTGCGGACAAGGAGCACTGATTCAGTACATTCCATTTCCAGAAAAGATTTGGATTTGGGAATCGAAGCCACAATTATGGAACTGAAGCAACTCTATCTGCAAGTATTGCGGGTTATAATACTGTACGGCACAAACGGCTCCTGACATGGCTGAAAATGTCACGGTAAGACCCGAGAAGGCATAATGTGGAATACGACGGCCGAGCTGTACTCCATTCCCATAAAGACATTTCAGAAATACTTCCAATAACAGCGAGACTGCTGGGAGAAGTTTGCGCAATCTCGAGGAGACTATTTTAAATGGGATTAGGATTTCGGACTTCCCTGTGAGTAATTGTATGTTTCCCGGCGAAAGGTTGGATACGTTTTGAACAGACCTCGCATGGAAGATTAAAAAATCCATCTGGGGCCTATCCAGTATGGTCTCTCATTCCGTTTAGCTCTTGTTTTAGCACACAACGAACAGGAAATACTAGGTGAGTTGGGTCAGGTGAGTTGAAAATGTCCCTTTGAGGTGGACGAAACCGGTCCTAATTTATTGATTAAAAGTGGAATAAGTACTACAAAAAAATTGCGTTTTATTAAATTAAAACAACAATACAATGCAGTTCCACCATGAATTGACAGTTAACAAAATGAAAGAAAAAAAATACTAGGTTTTTAATGGATTTGATGTAAGCAATTAGTGACCTAGGTTTCTGGTATTGAGGTCACGATATCTTCATATGTGTTATACTACTAATAGTTATTATTGGTCTAATCTATCTATTGAATTGTCAGATTGCTTGGAGAAGAATGAGTGCGTATAAAGTCTGACCTTCATGCTCTCGGCTCGTTTGACATTGGTGACCCTCCTCAATCTGTCACCGAAGGCTTGAGCGGCCGAGTGTGACTTGTGGATGGCAGGAGACTGTTGTTGTGGGTCGATGGCGGTGGCGGGAGACTGGCCACTCTGCTGTGGCGACTGTTGCTGAGCTTGAGGAGTGATCACGGCCGCGTTGTGAGCTTGCGTTATGTTGATCTGCTGTTGGTTTTTGGGCGCTTGCCGGTCTTGGACCAGAATTGGAGATACCGCTTCCACCTGGAAATGAAGAAACACATTCAAGAAAATATTATTGTCAGTTTGAGAGCGCCTATAATGGGTGTAATAATATTTTATTAGCCATCGTAACTGAACAGTACTGCATACTTAGCAATGACGCTGGATGAATATTTAACTTCACATTGTAAGGTTCATATGTTCCATCTACGAGTGGATATGGTGAAAGAAAAGTGCAGATTCTTTTGTTTAATTAGAAATTTGAGATAATAGTTATTGATGGAGCCAGTTTTAGAAGATATAAAAACCTGTTGTGTGTTATGTCTCTCTTGTTCCATCTTCCGTTGCTGTTCGATTCGCTTTCTTTCGGCGGCGCGCCTTCCTTCCGCTCTCTCCATCTCTTGCCTCTCTCTTTCGGCGCGGCGAGCTTCAGCTTCGCGATTACGCATTTCTCCGAATGCTTGCTCAATCTGACGTAAATAAATTTCAACATTTTTGAAAGTTCAATTACTATATTACGAGGGTGGGTCAATAAGTCCTTAGAAAAGCCGACAGGTGGCGCGACTAGTACTGTAAGCGGTTTGTTTTCATGCAGCGGCACTACCGATTCAGTATGCTGCGAAGTTTCAATCAGATTGGTCGGGTTGTTGTGTGTTTCTTGTACATTTAAAAAAAAAATTTGCTTGTTTACAAAAATGGAGAAAATTGAGTTTAGAGCTGTTATTAAACATTTTAATATAAAAGGGTTAACAGCAAAGGAAATAAAAAATGAGTTGGATTTAGTTCACGGCACATCCGCTCTTTCACTTGCAACTATTTATAACTGGTTAAATGAATTTAAACGTGGTCGTACATCAACAAAGGATGAACCACGCTCAGGACGTCCTGTAGAGGTGACTACACCAGAAATGATCAATAAAATCCACGATATGGTGTTAAGTGACCGAAGATTAAAGTTGAGTGAGATAATTGAGGTTACAGGGATCTCAAAAGGTAGCGTCATTTCTATTTTACATGACAAATTGGGCATGAAAAAAAATTCTGCAAGATGGGTGCCGCGTTTGCTCACAGTCGACAATAAACGCAATAGGGTGGTGGCCTCTAAAGCCCTGTTGTCGCTCATGCAACGCAATCCGGATGAATTTTTTCGTCGCTTTGTGACTGTAGATGAAACATGGATACTATACTATACACCACTATACTCCCGAGACGAAAGAACAGTCAAAGCAGTGGATTGCGAAAGACGAACCATGTCCAAAGAAGGCGAAAACCGTAAAATCAGCTGGTAAGGTTATGGCTACTGTATTTTGGGATGCACGTGGAATTATTTTCGTTGACTATTTGGAAAAAGGAAAAACAATAACAGGGGATTATTATGCATCTTTATTGGACCAGCTAAAAAACAAAATTGAAGAAAAACGGCCTCATTTAAACAGGAAAAAAATCCTCTTTCATCAGGACAATGCCCGTGTTCACACATGTTTACGATCAATGGCTAAAATTGAAGAATTGAAGTTCGAATTGGTCGACCACCCACCGTATTCGCCAGATTTAGCCCCCAGTTACTTTTTCCTTTTCCCAAACTTAAAAAAATGGCTAAGTGGACAACGTTTTTTTTTCAAATGAAGAAGTCATCGATCGGACAAATGCTTATTTTGAGGACCTTCCGAAAACTTATTTTTCTGACGGTTTAAAAAAAATTGAGAAACGTCTAACCAAGTGTATTGAGCTCCAAGGAGATTATGTCGAGAAATAAAAAAAAATACAAAAATAAAAACTGTTTTAATGCTTTTTTCTAAGGAATTATTGACCCACCCTCGTATTATGTAAATACATTATTATTCGGCCCCTTAACCTGGCACTCGCGGGCTATTGTTGTATGACGAATTCACTCTCTGGGGTTTTTGTTTAATTTAACTTCTGTGTTTCATAATAAAAATGGTAATAAAAAATGAGTTTTATGGCTCTTTAGGCGCCTAGACATGTTCAGATTATTTTACAACATTAAAAAACCGTAATAAATCAGTCATAATGTCAAAAATATCCGAAGAAATTAATTCTATACAAAGACTCACCATTTAGAAGATTTCCGCCATTTTGTTTTATGTATATGGAGCACTGCAAGGCTTGTATTTTGTTATTCGTCACGCTCGTGCTTGACGCGAGTATAGAAACACTTCACAAATGGTAATAAAATCACACATAATGTTTTTTCCCTGAGTAGGGTCGTAAATATAGCACAATAATTTTAGACTAAACAAACTTTTAGGCAGACACTTAAACAGCTATTAAATATTATTACTGAGTTACATATTTATTTTTACTTTTCACATTTAAAATTGTTTTGAAGAGTGGTAGATTTTATAACACGGACTGAGACATAAAGCCACATTGCAAATACAACACATATATCTAGATAGAGATGTTTTTTTTTTATTAATTTTTGAATTTCCGCACACATGACAGCGTCTTCTGGGCTTTTTATTATTTTCCGTGGGCGGAATGTGTTCCGGCAAATGATCTGTTAAAGTTCTAGGTAACAACCTCAATGGATTTTCACTAGTCGATGGTCTGGGTTGTGGAGTTTTCGTGATTTTCACAGCGTACTTAGCAACTAATTGTTTTATCACGACTAACTGAAATTCTCCTAAAGTTTTTTTACTACCAGTAACAGATTTATACATATAGAATGAATTTAATAAATAGAGGTCAATCATGTGAAATGCTACTTTTTTGTACCATTTCACAGATTTCCTCATGCACGACAAGCTGCTGAGCATCATGTCGGCCTTGTCGACAGTCCCCATATTTTTATTATACTCTAAGATGCACTTTGGCTTCATAATGGGTTCTCCGGTTCTAAAATTAGTTTTACCGGTTGGACCGAAGGAGTCATCGTGCATGGTTGTAAGCATGTGGACATCTCTTCTGTCACACCATTTGAGAGCCAACAGTGGGCTTTTTGACTTTGCCTCTGTCTCCCCCTTTTTCAGCTTTTTGAAGCATGGCATTTCTTTGCGATTCTTACGTACAGTCCCACAAGCATTGGTTTTATTTTCATGGAGGTGTTTGAATAACTGTGGACCGGTGTACCAGTTATCGCACCACAACGAATGCCCTTTGCCCAGATACTCGGTCAGCAGCGTTGTCACAACAGCTCCGGAAATTCCAAAGTTTTGGCTATCCACTATGTCTGTCCCGTCACCACAATAAATAATAAAATCTAAAATATAACCCGTCATAACGTCACACAGCACGAACATTTTGATACCGAAACGATGACGCTTCGATGGAATAAATTGTTTAAAAATAAGTCTCCCTTTAAAAACAATAATGCTCTCATCGATACAGAGATTTTGATGCGGAATCATCGTGTCTTTGAAAATTTTGCGTGTATGCTCTAAAAGTAACCTAATTTTATTTAGTCTATCTGAGGTAACACTTGTTGGATCGGAAAAATGGAGCATTTGGAGCAATAACTCATATCGGTCTCTAGGCATTGTCTGACCGAAAATGGGTGCACTTAAAAAACAATCCGTACTCCAGTGTTCTTCTAGTGACAAATGTTTGTTTCGTGTCATGAGCATTGACACCGCAAAAAATGCATATAATTCTGATACAGTTGTATCGATCCAATTATGAGAACGTGATTTTGGTCCAAGTTCTTGAGTATTATATTGATAGTGAAAAAAAATGTTTGTTTGTTGGACTACCTTCAACATTATATCACGGTTTAAAAAATGTTCAAAAAAAAGACACTCAGGCGAAGTCTCAGTCAAATCGCTGTTTGCTATGCCGGATTGAAAATCATCAAACTCATACACGATCGGGACATGGGGTCCGGATGTCCATGTTCTCAAGTGTTCAATTGGCTCTTCTGATATATCTACATCACTGAGGTCAGATGGTTCCAATTCTTCTTCAGACATTTCGTAATCGGAGTCCAATTCCTCACTTAAACCAGCCATATTGAAGTTTGAAAAAAGTTTTCAACCAAACACTCACACGATAACAAAGGTAAAATAGTCCAAAAAAATATAGTCAAAACACCTTATAACAGTTTAATACACATGAATGGAATAGTTAAAAACACATAAACAATAACACAGACAAAATATTTATAAATATTATAATAGTATTCACACAATAGATCGCGTAAAATACGTAATATTTTGTACGGAAAAACGACAAGAGCGATTCCTTGCACAGTCCTCTCACAACAGTGATATTACGCATACTGCGCAAACGCAGTAAAGTGGCGCGATGTTTCAAGCCAAAATTAAATGAGCGTAGATTGACGGCCTGTCGAAGGCATGTCAAACATCGAAGTTTTAGTATTGTAACATAATTTATTTGACAATATTATATATATGTCACCGTTGGTAATGAAATAAGGCAAATTATGGTAGAGATTTCAAAATCATGCGTCATGTATATTCTACATAATCGACCGGCGCATTTTTGCGTACAACATTGGCGACAGAAGCGCTGTAGCCCCGTAGTTTTGCGCAATTTCGCGTACTACTTTCGTGACAGAAGCGGGCGCCGGGTTAAGAGTCAAAAAAGCCTATCTTAATTTTTAACAATTTTGTGTTACGTATGGTACTGGACATTAAATGACATGTTATGTTAAGTGACAAAGAAACTTATCAAAAAATTCAATGGATAAAAGATAAATCAATACATATCTCCTGCAAACACGTTATTGTCAATGTCTGTGTAATGTAAACTTACTAGTTTTTGGGGTATCCTGTAAAGTAGAGAAAAATGAAATACATTTCATTGACTCTAAGGGGCCGTAATTATGAATCAAACACTTAAGCTATCATTAACGTCAGTCATCTCACCAGAGTGATTCTCTTGAGAGCATTGAATCTGTCTTGCTGAGCTTCAATCGTCTTTTGGAAGTCTTCATGCTTCTTCAGCAGTTCCTCCACTTGAGTAATGTTCTCTCCCACTTTTCCATCACGCAGCGTTGGTTCTCTGAAAATATAATCAATCAATATGACATCAAAAATTCATAAAACCTATTTCTAGCGATTTCGAATCAACGGGGTTTTACTGTAGATTATGAACAGCCAATTGTTAGACCCAAGGATGCAGTAGAAAAAAGGCTGGACACTGTCAACTTCGATTCCTTTGATATAAATCAAATACACGTCAAGTTTCTCCTAAAATATAATATTATATCTTCCGTACGAGGTTGCCTTTGCTAATAACTATAAGCTAAAATTGATGGGTGATTGATTACAAGTCAAAGCAATAACTACCTGTTGATGATCCAGTTATCGAGCATGTCGGCGTCTCTCTTGAAAATGAGAGTGTCTAGGTGCTGTTCATACACGGTGTGTCGGCGCGACCATGTCTCCTGTAGCAAGGCGGCCCTCATCTTCAGCGCTGCGATCTTGTCATTCAGCTCAGAAGCTAAGAAATGCTCTTCCGCAACCAGATCGTCACCTATAGATAGAAATGCGTAGAAGCGTTAGAAGAAGGCATACATCGATACTGAACATTTTTAACACGTTGGACGCTGAAGACGCACCGTGTGCGTAATCGTATACATTGGTAAGGCGCTGATTACGAGACTGGTGCGTCAGACGTTAGTATGGGTTTGTATGGTAAAAAATATTCGTCAGCGTGTTACAAATGAACACATACACATGTAGCATATCATATACGTTCATTCCAATACCTTTCGTCGACGAAATCGGGCGTTTCGCGTGGCTTCATAAAAAATCTAGATAAAGGTGCATTCACACTCTCGGTCGTAATATTATTTAGAGCTTTTTTTTATAAACTTATTTACGGTTCTTTACAAACATAAACATTGAGCAGTGAAGATAAACAACGTGAACATTTTACATTTTTTTTACTCTTTATCATTTATACATAGTCTGCTACTGTTTTTTTTATTATCAAAATGGATGGTCCTTCAAATTCTAAAAGAGCAAGGGTTGAAGATGACGATAGTGACGGTGAATCTATTGACATTGGTGATGATAGTGACTTTGAATTTGAGGTACATAGTGAATCGGAAACAGACTCAGGAAGTGATGATGGGGTGATTAGACTGGCACGGTTGCCACCCGATCGCACTTCAACATCGGGACAGGATGATTTTCAGATCAGTGAAACACCTGAATTATTACGACCATCAACTTCTGGATCCACACAATGGTCGAGTACGCGAAAACCGGCTAAAAATATACCATTTTTGGGAATACCGGGTGTAAAAATTGACATCCCAAGCAAGGATCCTGTAGATATTTTCAATGTATTATTCAATAATGACTTTTATAATTTAGTTATAAGTGAGTCAAACGCTTACGCAGTAGAGGTCTTGGCTCAATCGGAAGGAGAAAAAAGCAGAATAACTCATTGGAAAGATATTACTGAGGAAGAATTCCGTGTTTGGCTAGGGCTTTTGTTTCATATGGGCACTATCCGCATAAATAGGATAAATGATTACTGGAAAACAGATGAGCTGTTCAATCTCAAAATGTTTTCGAAGTATATGTCTAGAGATAGGTTTTTATTGATAATGCGTGCATTACATTTCAATAAGAATGTCGAAAATAGTTCTACATTGGATAAAGTAAAGCCGCTGATAGATTTTTTCAACCAACGAATGGACACTATTTATGCACCTCAAAAAAATTTATCTATTGATGAATCTCTCATGCTGTGGAGAGGCAGATTGATTATTCGTCAATACATCAAGGGTAAAAAGGCCAAATACGGGATAAAATTATACATACTGGCGGAATCGAATGGCCTGGCTTTGAAAATGATAGTTTATGGTGGCGCCGCTGACAAGGAGTTGGGTGGCAAAAATCATACAAACAAAGTGGTTTTCAAACTAATGAATGGGAAAACTGGATACGGTCATTCATTGTTCATGGACAATTTTTATAATAGCGTAGAACTAACAGAATCTATGCTAAATGAAGACACGTTTGTAACTGGAACACTGAGAAGCAACAGAAAAGAAAACTCAGTAGATGTTGCAAATAAAAAACTAAAAACGGGAGAATCGATTAGTCAATATACAGAGCACGGAGTCTGTATTACGAAGTGGAAGGATAGAAGAGAAGTTCTATCAATATCTTCAGAATTTGACGGCGAACTTACGGAAACAACAAATCGCTTCGGGAAACGGGTTACAAAACCAAAAATGATAGTGGAGTACAATAAATTTATGGGTGGCATCGACTACCATGATCAAATGATGGCATACTATCCATGTCAACGGAAGACACTTCGGTGGTATAAAAAACTCGGAATACATATTTTTCAATCAATGTTGCTAAATTCTTATTATTTATACCGAGAAACTTGTGATAAAAAAGCTACATTATATGATTTTAGGCTAGCCATTATCAAAAAATTGTTGCATTCTACCACACCGTTGAGTTCTACTCTACCATGTAAAATACATTTACCCATTTTATTAGAAAAGGGGAATAACGGGAAAAAAAAAAGAAAAAGGTGTAAATATTGTTTGGATACTCTCAATAAACGCTGTGATTCCATGTATTGCTGCCCAGATTGTTCCGGAAATCCCGGATTTTGTCTTGACCCATGTTTTAGGTTGTTCCATAAATATAAGTAGTGTGAATAATAACTTTTATAAAGCTAATTGGATATAAACATGGTGTAATTTCATTGATTTTTCTAATACATAAGTAGTTTTATATAATGTAATAAATACATCGATAATGTTCGAAAACCTATAATAATAAAAAAAAAAAATGTAATAAAATGAGTGAAAACAATGTGAATGTAAACAATGTGAATGCAAGATAAGATTAGCCTACATTGAGACGCCATCACTTCCAGCATAAAGTAAAAAATAATAAAACGTAAGTTATGTGTAATGTGTGAACGCAGCTTTAGTCGTCTTGAAATTGCTTGTTTCATCATTCTTTGACGACGTGCTGTGAGTCACGCATCCGGTAGATGCGGCGCGTGTTGTTCGCATTCTTCGAGTCAAATAGTCAACTGACGTTTTCAATTTAACACTTTTGAATATTTCATATTTTTGATAGGGTTTTCGGGTTTTGAAAATTGCCATTTTTTCAGCATCTTATAATGCTCATGATAATGTGTACGCAGTGAATGTGTTAATAGTGTGAAAAAAAATTAAAAAGTAAAGTTAAAAAGTGTTTTTCGATTATCTGGATTCATCATCCAATGGAAAATCCAATGAGATTTTATTTTCTCTCCAAGATCATTGACCACTCAACTTGGACTTTACGAAACAATAACGAAATAAAACCTCACTCGCCACACACTACCTCATACCAATAATTAATTATTGGCAACCAACCACGAAATGTCAAAATCATTTATAAAAATCAAATATTGTCTTTACCAGATTTATAGAAGCTGTTAAAGTCGTCTTGTCTTGCGTCAATTTCCGTTTTGATTTCCGCATGTCTCCCGAGCAGCTGCTCCGCTCCGGAAACATCGGCAGCCAGTTCAGGGGCAGTCACTCTGGCCAACATCTCACTCGTCCAAGCCCTAAACAAGTAATTCATCATTATTTTCACTTCTCAGATGCGAGCCCAATCATTAAAGCATGTTGTCCATTATATACACAGACAAATATATTTAGAATAATGCAACATGTACTCACATAAGTTCTCCGTATTCATCAAAGAGAGCCTGAAGTTTGCCCGCCTGCCGCAGCTTCCTTTTGCCCAGTGCAGCTCTCTCGAGGAGAATTCCGAAGGACTCTGACACTTCATCTAGTTTCACTGACACATGCTCCTTAGCATCAGGGAACGCCTGGCCGAGTCTGCAATGCACATTTTCAATTTTCACATATTATGTTTAGATGTACTCAGCCCGGTTAGCATAATTTCAAAATCACGCTATGTGATAAATTAAAAATACAACAAAATAAAATTGTTACCTATTGGCCTCAACACTGAGTTGTTCCACTTGAGACTTAACAGCAGCTGTATCGGCTTCCAAAGAGTCGTGTTTCTTCACCAAGTACTGAAATTATCAAACATTTGATTGAAGTTCTGTCTCTTCTTCTAATCTGTAGTTATATTATTACCTATTAAATTCAAAGGTTACAACAAATCTGTGTTCAATAAAACTATATTCTACAATTAATATTTTGTTTTGACAGTTATTAGGGCCTTATATGCATAGTCTTCCTTATTTAAATTGTTGGGTTTGTGAGTTATATAGCTAAATTTGGGGCGCATAAGACATCACAGAGCACGCTGCATATAAAGAATGGCCTACAGGATCTTTTTTCAAATCTAAATCGCAGAGGCTGTACTCAAACCTACTCAAACAAAAATTTAAAAAATCCCATGTTGCTTATTGTTTAGCTTTAACTTTACAATGCATAGGGTTGATAATTAGTTGGTTTTGAATAACATCAACACCTTTGTATTTGACTCTTAGTAATCAATTATTTTCCTAACCTGAATAGCGTGAAGATCATGGTTTCCACCGTAGCCGGGTTCAGAACCAAGCGCCGAATCTTTCTCTGCGATCCATGATATCGTCTCGTCGGCAGTTCTGTCAAAGATGTGTACTTGACGTGCACCAGCTAACGCCTATTAAAATAAAAATTATTAAGCAATGTATTTTTATCAAGCGAATGCTGCCAAACCTAGAAATATTTCTTTTATAAAGAAATTAAAAGTTTTCACATCATACCTCTTGTCTGGCATTGGCGAGGTCCCGGAGATCATCCCAGAGTGCTCTGGTGTCAGCGACATGCTTCTTAACCCTCTCCGCTTCGGGGGTTCGCTCTTCTATCAGTCGTTCACCAGCTTCTGCGATGCCTTCTACTCGACCTTCGTTAGCTGTTGAGAATAATTTGCTTTAAACTGGCTATGCTCTGAGATTTCTCTTAGGTTTATGTACAGTTTCACCTTATATTTACAATGCATAAAGAAAATCACATGTGTATATTACCTAAACAACTTAGGAACCCAAACTCTGATTAAAATTTAACGAAAGTCCATTTTGAAATGGTTGATTGTTATTTTTTACCTATCAATCCAGCGATGAAATTATCAAAGGCCTGAATAAGGATTTCGACATGTTCCACATCCATTCCGTAATCTTCAGAGGCGGCCACCGTCGTCTGGTCGTTGATCCATTCATGGA
Organism: Rhyacophila brunnea; assembly: GCF_057557595.1. NCBI lineage: Eukaryota > Metazoa > Arthropoda > Insecta > Trichoptera > Rhyacophilidae > Rhyacophila > Rhyacophila brunnea. The sequence continues at coordinate 11,918,768 of NW_028233068.1, read as the reverse complement.
CTTCTTCACATTCTCGGACAAAACTAGAAGAAACAACAAAAAGTCGAGTTAATGTGATAAATTTATGAAACCGGTTTTCCAAAAAACATTAATAAAAAAAAATTGGTGAGGTTTTGAAAAGGTATTCATGTCCAACCTGAAATATTTGTCACTGTCCTGCAACCTCTGCTGCCTCTTCGCTCCGAGCAATGTCAGTTGATGGAGTGCTTTCCTCAGCGCGTCGGCTCGGGCGGCGGCCTCTTCTCCGCCTTCAGCTTTACGAGCCGCTAACGCCGCTCCCAGGGTCTCCAAGCGAGAGGCCGTTTGCTTTTCGAACGTAGCAATCTAAAACAACACAAAGTTTTCATATCATACAAGCAACTGACCAAACACTAAGCCCATCATAATGAATGCAAGTATGGGATAGAGGAATTTCTAAAATGTAACATGATGTTTTCACTGATGAGTAGATGTAAACAATCCATACACTTAATAACTAAAATAATAGAAAAGATGCAATTTTAGTGGAAATGAAAAATTACTTTTTTCAAAACCATTATAATGGAGCTCTACCACATAAACGCCAATTCAATTAATAATGAAAACAATCTACATACGGTTTTTGGGCAAAATAAAGCATTATTTAGATGGTAACACAATTGGTTGAAGATAACACGTGTATAAATTTTAATAAGAATTTTTTTTTCATGCCGAAAAACTGAATCAACACGTTTGCATGCAAAGTAAAATACAAATTTAGAGCTATGTATCCATAGTCTATAAATTGTGGATAAATTAGATAATATTCACTTTCTAGGAAAGGCGTTTTGAAATAGGGAATGTTACCTCTCGTTGCACAGCTTCTAGCCTTCGCTGAAGAGCTCTGACAGAGTCCTCATCACGGCCATATTCTGTGCTCGCCAGCAGCGGTTGTCTCTCTGCAATCCAAGCCTCAGCTTCTGCTGCTTCACCCAAGAACTAAGTAAAATTACAAGAATAACACAGTCAGTTTCGTCTCTATTTAAATTTTAGTAAATAACCACAAGCTGTAGAAATCCAGGATATTTTATTTTTTTCTTCTCCCTAAAGGAACATAATATTATTGTGTACCATGCATGGTGTTGCCCGACTGACAATCACCTGCTGTCGGTTCTTGCTCCTTTCAAGTCATACCAGCATCCTTTGAATACCAAAATATCATTTTTAGAAGAGAATGTAATCCTCCCACAAAGTACTTATTGCTTTCAAAAAATAATACTTGCAATCGTTGAATGATAATATTGATTCCAAACTTACGATATGCAAATCAACAGCATCCTGCAGCCTCAACCTTCGATTGGCGGCTTGCTCCTTCAACAGTCGGAGAGCGTCCTGTAACTCAGCAGCTTGCTGTTCCAAGCGAGAACCGGCAAAGTGACCGCGTAGTTGCATCTGCGCCGCGCGAGCCGAAAGACCACCAATCACTGGCTCCCTGCAAACCAAACAAATTAATAAAATCAAAATGAAATAAAATATTTGTTCCTAACATGAAGTAGTAAAAATGTCACATTTGCCAACCCCTGAAATATTATTTATGCTGGAAGTTTTGACGAATTTTTAGATGTTGAGAAATGTATTTAGAGATTGAAAAAAATTACCTCGAAAGAAGTTCAGCTTCCAAAGCGGTGTGTTTCTTCTGAGCACTCTGAGCATGCGTGAGGGAGTGTGAATTGTTGGTGGGGGCGGAAGAGAGCGGTGCCCTTTCCTTGAGCCACCTCAGTTCTTCACTGGCGTCCCGGCTCCACCTTTGGAGCTCAGCCGCGTCTTCCAGATTGTCTCGTCGGATCTGCATCGGTTCTTGCAGTTGGCGATAGCTTTGAAAAAAACGTTTACATTTCAATAATTTGGATAAATTAGTATTATACAGGAGCATGTTGAAATTAATAAATGACACAATTCTGAAAAAGTCTGAAAAGATCGTCAAATTTGAAAGTCATAATAGTAAGCCGTAAGTAAGTTAAGTAAGTAAGTAGTCATAGTAATAACATAATATGGAAATTACCTGGCGAGAGCCGCATCGACCTTCTGTTTGATATCATCAGCCATGAAGTGTTTGGCGGCGGTGAGATGCTCGGCGGTCTCTCTGAGCTGGGTGGCCTCTTCACCTCTCTGCGTGACCTCCTGCTCGAGGCGGGAATGTCGGGCCAGCAAAGCAGCCACGGACGCCAGATCTTTGCCGTGATCTTCGCTCTGCAGCTGAGCTTCCACATCGTCAGCCCAAGCCTTGAAGTCATCGAGGCCTCGGAGGAACACTCTGGCCTGGTAAGCGGCGGCCAGCTTCTCTCGCCTTTCGGCAGCGGCCGCCAGCAACGCTCTCCACTCGCCCTCCAAACCGCCTGTGTGCTCCGATATTTCAGTCGCGGCGTAATGTTCAGATTCTGCAAGAATGCAAATCATGAGACATCAATTGCATAATACGAGAATTGTTTATTTAAAAAGTTCCATCAATATTCAAAAGATTTCAAGATGGTATGGAGAATTGTATGTGCATAACGCCATAGATTAGAGTTACGGGTCAATGGGTTTAATACAGAAAAAAACTAAAAAGGTATTGGGTCCAATACAAACAGTAAATCTGTTTTGTTATGTATTTCTAAATTAGAAAGAAACAAAATGTTATATTAGGTAGAAAACATGACTACATATTTCAATAATATCTATATAAATTTATGTACATTTAGCATGGCGGATGAACTCAATTGGATTGGTAAAAAATTCCAGCACAAATATACTAACTTATGAGTTCTTCTCCATTGGTAACGACATTGTGGATGCGTTCTTGGTTAGCTGACAGCTCTGATTCAAAAGCGGCATGGCGTTGGATTTTGCTCTGAAGATTGGAAAGATCCCTGAAACGATTATGAAAAATATTAATGAACTGTACATATCAATACATTTTTTTGCATATTGATATAAATATTAAACCATAAAAAAATTATAGAAACAATGTAAAAAAATCAAATTAAGATTCCTACCATTGCAATTGAATAATTCACATGGAAAGAAAAAGGAACTTAACGGAATTACTACTGTTGAAATAAACAAACATCACACTGTATATAAATATAAGTGAGTGGTGAATAGTGGTGTTTACTTGTAGTTGTGATCGTTGACTTGCTGACCCTTGAGCGCCAGCCATTCATGTTCGTGGTACAGGTCTCTGAGGAAGAGCTGCAGCTGTCTGGACTGCTGCAGGAGCACACCGCGAACCTTCGAAGCTTCCTACAATACCAATAATATATGCATATAGATAGACAATTAAGTTAATAACACATCTTCCCCTTATCTCTCTCTTGACAGAATCTGGGTAACAACACGCCTATTTATAGTTCATCGAGGTTGGTTGCTGCATGATAAAATTCATGAGAATTTTCTATGTTTTATTGTAGTTAACTTTTCCAATCATACAGTTTAAGAAATCTAGACCAACTTTCACCATTTAAATTGGAGTTAGCAACAGTCATCAGTTGTCATGAAATCATATTTTTAAATAAGGTAAAATCCTAAATAGAAGTTGAATGTAGATTAACATTTTTGCTTATAAGTGAGGAACACAAAGAATGGAAGTTAAATTATTTTTTTTTTTTACGAGGAATCATTATTAATCATTCGACTAGATTTTTGACAGCACCAGAGACATGCATGCTCTGCCTACTAGGTTTCTGACCAAGAATCAAATACCTTGAGTTTATTGAGTCGTGTTGAGACAACCGCCGTTCTCCTCTCGATGTAATCTCGGTCTCGGTGTCCTTCGCTCAACAAATCCTCAGCAAATCGACCGAGTTCTTCGGCTTTCCCCGCTTGGGCTATCACCAATTTTTCAAACTCGGCGTGTTTCCTTATCAACGCTTCCACAGCTGTAAGCACAAAGAAGAAACATTTCTCACAATGATTATAATTCATTTGACCCAATTAGTCAAGAATGATATTACCTACTGAAAAATTATAAAAATTAAAACTTCATTGAAGTATTCCATTCCTACAGTCAAGCTTTCGATAACATTTTTTCGAATACAGGTGATATGTAGCAATAGTAAAAATACAATGTGATCAATAATATTATCGGTACTAGTCGGTTATCGTGGATACAGCGGCAAACACATTTTGAAAATAGCTGATATACTGAGTTATTTGTTAGGATAACCTAACCTAACGTAACATAGCCTAAACTAACCCAAACTAACAAATAATCCAGTATATCGGCTATTTTTAAAATGTGTTTGCCACTGTATCTAGGATAAACGTATAGAACCATATTATCTTAATGAAATGGTTTTCTCCCAAAAAGTGTTCTAATTTTACAACATTATATAGTATGTACACTGATACTATAAAAATTAAATATTTGGAGGCAACGCTTTAATTTCATATAAATATACACATTACCATAAAATTACCATTAGCATTTTTTTGCAATCTAGTGATTTAGTCTTTTTCTAGTGATTTGCAATCACTAATAGAATAACCATTTGTTACTAACTTCAAAAAAGCTCTTTTCACACGAAATATAATCAAATCATTAATAACTATTGATTAAAGAATCAACATCATTCCGAAATACTGAAAGTTAAAAGTTGACCGTACCAGGCAATGAATCTCCAAGATCGTCGTTATTAAGGAAAGCTTCCTTGGCAGCCAACCAGTCTTCCGTTTGACGGACTTGCTCCTTGAACATCTGAAGTTGATGGGCCTAACAAACAACACAAACAAATCAGTAAAAACAATAAAAACAGGCGAAGGAAAGTATTTTATGAACAAATATTAATTGATGTTAAATAAAGTGGAGTCTTACCTCTGTCAAATGTCCCTTCCTCTGGTCCCAGGCTCCGTGAAGTTCTGTTGCAAGCTCAGCCAATTTTTTGGGTCTGGCTTGATTGTCTTCACCTTCCGGAAGTGGCAATTTTTGAGCTTCAGATTTCAGACCCACAATACTGCTTTGACGGTTATCGATTTCGGCCTATAAAAACAGTAAGATTCCATTACTTGGAGACACATTTTTGACATGTGTACATACTGAGTATGAAAAAGTTACCAAAGCATAAAATTATTATAGATGAGATTAGATATTATGGTAATTGTAATAGGTAGGTAAACATTGTAATAAGGAAATATTAATACTGCTTAATGTACTGACCTTCCTCTCATGATGCAGTTCCAAGAGTGCTTCGGCATCGGTGACACTTGCTGGAGGCTCGCTGCTCTCCAGTTTCTTGACTGTTTCACTCACCCAAACTTCCAAGTCCTGTATTACAAAATATTTTATGTGAACGATATTCAAAAATTACACAAAAAAAAATGTTATGACACAAGCCAACAATAAAATTTAAGTTTTACGAGAGGGACAGTTTAATAAAATTATTTATTCACTCCCAGCATAAAACCCAGTTAATACGAAATCGACAGTATGGAAAATCAAAAAAAAAATCAATTACGAAATACAAAATGTATGGCAAAAAAATGATAAAACTTGAAAGAAAGGTTTTGTTTGATTGCAATTTTGTAAAAAATATTTTTGTTTCAGATTAACCAGTGTCGAATATTATGGTTAATTATTTATCCAATTAGTGGAAATTTGCTATATACTTACAGATTTAATGAATTTTAGCAAATACATATTTAGATTTATGACGAATTTTGAATTCACCGTGTTCGTATTAACGGTGTTTTACTGTTGTGATAATAAATATATGTAAGGGATGAAATTGAATTTTACTATAAAAGTAATATTCGTACTCGCATCGGAACAATAACAAAATGTCGCTTAATTATGGTATAAAGAAAATAACCTTAAGATCAACATCGAACTTGTGAACGGTGTGGGCATTGTCCAGAAGTTGTTTTCTCTGGTCCAACAGATGTTGCAGATGTTGCCAAGCAGTCTCTAACTCTTCAAGATGTGCTCGAATAGCCTTTGCGTTAGCAGGGTATCTATATAATTAAAAAATGAACATTGTAATCATCAATGTACGATTGATTGTATCAACACAGAATAGGCAACAACGCATCATATTATTATCAAAGTATTTACAGTTTCAGGTTACAATTGAATGTGAATTAAAGACTTTTTTTAGAGAATTTTTGCTTACTTTTTCGAAAGTCGATCGGCTTCTTTCTTGTGCAGGTCCATCTTGGCTTTGAGGGCGCTAGAGTCACGATGCAGAGCGTCTCTTCGAATGCGAAGTCTTTCCACATCACGCAGGTCACGGCCTGTCTCCACGCCGCTCAGAAGGGCTGCTTTTTCGGCTGTCCTTTCTATAGTTTCTTGGACATCCCTAACAATAAAAACATATTGATTATTATCCAACCGATTCCAATCATATTTGAATATAATTTGTATGCCTCAGTATCGTTACCTGTTGTATTGATGGATTTCTAAAGCCGCAGCCAAGTTGTCTCTGTACTGTTGGAGAGCGCCACTTAACGCCTTCCATTTGCTGAGGAAGGCATCACGGCGCTGAGCCACAGCGGGACCTGATGTGGGACCCTGGAGAATAACATTTCATCATTATAAATCTTCAATCCCGATGGCTAAAACAGGAGCATTATCAATTAGTAAAATATTAATGCAGCATGAGGCAGCATTAATTAAGGGGGGACATGCTCGTCGAAGGTCAAAATTGAGTTTTTATTGTATTTTCAAACCATGATCCTGGACACTTCTTAAACGTTGTAGATAATCTATTTATATAATTTTGAAGCCTTATTATCCTTCATAGTTATTTTAAACATTTGATGACTGCATAAAGTATTTTTGTTACATAAAATAGTATTCTTTTAAACCTCTCGCTCTAATGTTTTAGAATATAGTCATATTTCGGTACATAACTGTGCAGTGGTGTTAAGATTTTTTACGTTTATTAATTTTTAAACGCATTTATGAAACCATTAGTATAATTTATTACGAGATAATTTTTGTAAAATATTCACGATAAAAAAATATATTGATAATCTCTGTGATCCCAAATTTGACAAGAATTAGGCATTTTATTATTCAAAAAATCGGCAAGATTAACACATTTGAAGATGATTCTAAAGATACTTATTATAAGCTATGTCTTTGACCATTCAAGTGTGATAAACATCTTATGAATAATGATTGCTTTATAATAATTATTGACCTAAGAATAAGGTAGTGTTTTTTTGAAATACGCCATTTCTTTTGTCATTCCCCAGTGGTTAAGCTACAACATACGGCCGTAGCCATAAATTGACAAACTATAATTAAAGTAGGGAGTAAAATTATGTTAACGCGCGTGTTTGAACATGTACCTAACCGAATTTTTTTTTATTTTTTTTTAAACGGTACATGTTCAAACACGCGCGTCAATATCATTTTACTCCCTACTTCAATTATAGTTTGTCAATTTATGGCTACGGCCGTATGTTGTAGCTTAGCCACTGGGGAATGACAAAAGAAATGGCGTATTTCAAAAAAACACTACCTTATTCTTAGGTCAATAATTATTATAAAGCAATCATTATTCATAAGATGTTTATCACACTTGAATGGTCAAAAACATAGCTGATAATAAGTATCTTTAGAATCATCTTCAAATGTGTTAATCTTGCCGATTTTTTGAATAATAAAATGCCTAATTCTTGTCAAATTTGGGATCACAGAGATTATCAATATATTTTTTTATCGTGAATATTTTACAAAAAGTATCTCGTAATAAATTATACTAATGGTTTCATAAATGCGTTTAAAAATTAATAAACGTAAAAAATCTTAACACCACTGCACAGTTATGTACCGAAATATGACTATATTCTAAAACATTAGAGCGAGAGGTTTAAAAGAATACTATTTTATGTAACAAAAATACTTTATGCAGTCATCAAATGTTTAAAATAACTATAAAGGATAATAAGGCTTCAAAATTATATAAATAGATTATCTACAACATTTAAGGAGTGTCCAGGATCATGGTTTGAAAATACAATAAAAACTCAATTTTGACCTACGACGAGCATGAAAAAAATTATCAGTAGAGTTAACTAATAAAAAACTCAAATGAAGTTGACTTTGTGTTGACTCTGAAGATGTGTTACTGACAGAAACGTTCCTTGTCACAACTTATTATGTATGTTTCCTGAATGCATTGTCCATAAATCCACGTGGTGGCAACACAGTGCTCAATGCCAACATTAGATTTTCTTGCGTATATTGGAAACATCTAGTTAACCTTAATTTTATAAAGGATGTATGGATGTCAGAATGTTGACATTAACATGTCATACATGGCAGTGGGGTAAACATGATAATTATTATCTAATATGAATTATTGTAAACTCATTTTATGCTAACCTGTTGCAACAGCTTGTCAGCTAACGCGCAAATGGTTTTGATTTGTTTGTCGTCAACTCGCATGTCACTGTCAAGGTCGTCCAGTTTCCTCAGCAGAGAGCTGCAGTGCTCGTAATCTTTTCCGGTATCTGCAGCTTGGACCTACAAATAAAACCATTGTCAATACCACTGACACTAATTTATCTGTTCTGTCGATTTCCAAGACGAGGTGCCAATTCTAATTACATACTATATAATTTCGATGTAACTTACCATCATTTCTTTGACTCTTATCCACGCCTCGATCTTATCAAGTTGATTATTGAACTCCAACATATCTTGGGCTTCTTCCAATCCACGACCTTAATGAAACAAAAAAAAATTAGTACTCATTCATCCAATTCATGAAGTCCAGTATTTTATTGACAGACGAATGAAAACATGATTGAATTGCATAACACAAGGTTATCTTTTCTAAGCATCCCACAAAATAATTGTTGAGACGATCCCATGATCATGAGCACCAAATGTCAAATGCATAGTCATATTTAAGCGGCCGTTTTACGCCGTTAAAGCGCTGACTTAGTGGTAGTGAGAAAATTAAGCATCGGGTTTATAATAACAACGTTTAAGTTAGATGACGACATCGCTGCATTTGGACACAAATCATTAATATTACTCAATGACTACAACAGTAATACGATAAAAATCTGAAATGCAGTTGAGTGGATAATGAAATAAAATCAATATAAAAGATGCAAACCTCTTTCGTCCACCTTCCTCAGCAGATCGTCCCAAGCTTCCTTGAGTTGATTGGCCGCGATGGTAGCGGTTTTGGTTCCCTTGCCAGCCTTCTCGTCTAGGACTTTCGCTTTCTGGCTCAGCTCCTTGACCCGGCCACCGTTGGCAGCCAACTCAGCCTGGTAAGCTTGGTGTTTCTGTAGCTTTTTGATCTTGTCTTCTAGGTTGGTCACCTCGCCACCTTTTAGACACATTTAATTCATAAATACAAAATGTACAATCATTTTAAGTCTGTAGAAATAATAATTGCAGTAATCAATATTAGTTCTGGATCAATGGAATTGAAATGTACCTTGATCCGCTTCTAGCTTCTTGCTCTTGTCTTGGATCCAGTACTGTGTCTCCGCAACGTCTCTCGTGAACTGAGCATGCAGCAGGGCATCAGCCAAGGCTTCGCGTCTTATCAGACACAATTCACGCACCTGAACAAAAATAGTAACCGTTACCATTTTGTGTGGAAGTAAACTTAAATTAAAGAATTTTTTTCATTATTCATTAGATCATTGTTTTGGAAATATAAAATTAGTATTGTCACCTTCTTTCGCTTGTTATTGACTCTGCTGAGTTCCTCAGAGATGGCGTTGCTATCGGGATGGTTCTGCTGCAAAAGTTTTTCACCGTGACTATTGAGGGCAATCACCTTCTCGTCCTGAAATTTAATATTAAAATACGTCAAAAAAAATTCAATAACTTCTCCTTCAACGGAACCTCAGTTCAAATCTAACATTGATCCATTTAATAGTAATACTTCTTACAGCTAAATCTCTCTCTGAACCACCACAGTCAAGGTTTTGCTCTATTTTACAGTATTTGTTTTGAATATTATATTTTAAAATGATAACATGGCTACACTGTCAATACTGCACTGTCAATGTTACCTGAGTGTTTAGGAGCCTCTCAAAAGCTTCATGTTTCTTCAGTTGAGCGTCGACCTCTTCCACACTGCTGGTTGGAGAAATATCTGTTGAACCTGATGAGAAATAATTGAACATTCATCATTATTTTTTATTCAATTATTTGGTGTTAAACTGGTGGAAATATGTACTTACATAAAACATAAAAATAAATTAATGTTCATGATTTTTATATCATTTATATACCATGAGATCACATATTGTGACTTTCAGCTTAAGTTTGATGTTGGTCAAAGTTTAACAAATTTAGTTAGGAGACAATCAATATCGATGAATGTTGGTTGCAGTATTATAACCACAAATTACAGAATATTATAAGAGTCGAGTTGACAAAGACAAAGATGGCGACTCACCTAGGGCAGCTTCGTGAGCATGACACAGATGCATCAGCTGTTTGGCGTCTCGCAAGAAGAACTGTAAGTCGATTAGCTGGTCGAGGGAAACTTGGCGTGCTTGCCACGCGTTATGGAGACGTTGGCGCTCTTCCAGAAGTGCACTGCATTTCTCATCCACTTCCTGTAGAGAATTTATAAAAAATAAGACATCGTGAATGGTGGAAGGGTTAATAATATTAATAATTCATCTTGAGTTTTATAGATTTCATAAAGAATTGCAGCATTCATTCATCATCAGATAGATTCCCATCTCTAATAACCAATGTATGTCTCAACTGATTTCAAAGGCTTTTAAAATAAATATGAGGCGTTGATTCACCGCCGATTGATCTGCTAGGAATGATAAAATTAAAATGAAAGTGTACCTGTGCTGATCTATGCCCGGTCTGAACCATGGCACGTCCCATGTCCACAACAGCCTTGAATGACCCTTCTCGAGCTTCCACTTCTGCCTTTGTGGCTTCGTGGTCGGCCTTGAGAGCGGCGGCAGCAGCCACATCTCTCGCTCGCACTTCCGCCATCATTCCGTTGCGCAGACTGCTCGACCATGATGTTAAATCTCGAACCTGAACAACAAACAATAAACAAAAAAATGTAGAACCTTATTTAAAAATAGCTTAATGTATTTACTTAAGATTTCCCAACTGTCATCAATTCAAAATTGGTAAAGCAGTGAAATATCTTTATTAGCACATTCAAGATTCTCATTTTAATTATGTCAATTAATATTATGAATATTTTTGTGTCAAAAAGTTTTTTATAGTCTCTGTACTTATGTTTGGAACAAGTGGACAGTAGGGACAAACCTGGGCCAAGAACTTGTGCAAGTCACAAGCTGCGTGAAGATGCTCCTTGTGATCAGCAGCAGCCGTTCGGAGGCGGTCCCAGCCATCGGCCAGTGCTTGCTGCTGTCGGGCAATGTGATTCGCATTTCCACCGGGGTACAGTTGTTGGAGTCTCACAGCGTCTTCCGTTAACACCTGCTCACAATAACAATGATATAAAAATTCATTCTCATTAAGCTTTTTGTATTGCTAAATATTTGATATTAAAGCTGACAAAAAGTCTATGTAACAGTTGAAGAGAGAGGTGAGGTTAGAATAGGTTAGGTTACATATTATGAATAAATAAATTAGATACATTTTACTATTTATAGAATGTAACCATTCAATAGTATATTCCCACATACAAATTACATGAAACAATAGCAAAAACACACACATTGTAGGCAACACCTATCTAAATGAGGCCATATCTGAGCAAATAAAAAAATATGGTATATTTCAGAATTTAACAAAATATAAGATTACTGCTTTCCTTTCTTAAAAATAAAGCCTCAAACCATTGATATACAACTGGATGAATCATATGCTTCTTAAAATGACGCCCGATTTTCAGCGACTCGGCCAGTGTTAAAACTTACTGTTTTAATATCAGCGGACTTAACTCGATAGAAGCTCACTTAATATTTGTCTTGAAAACAACCTGGCAATAATTATGAGTAAGCCCGATCTAGCTTGCATCTTACTCTAAGTAATAGTCAGCGCATGACAACTTGCTCTGTCCGCTCAGACAGAATTTTTGGTAGCTTGCAAGCTTTGGGTTGCAGACACCCTTAGGGTCACTATTTCAAGAACGCAAATTTAGTTTTACAGCCAGGGCAATACGGGTGAAATTCGGGAATCCATGTTAACGGTCTTAACGCATTATACCTACAAGAAAATATTATAAGACGATATTCGTAATATCTTCTTTTGTGGTACATTTTTAAAATGACACTTGTATGGGAACTCCTCATCTAGTAGTATATCAATGCCTCAAACCCACATCATATATTGTTTTTGATAAGACGTGTTGTGCAACCTCAATAATTTGAAAGAATAATGGCAACTTGGGAATATTAACATCGACACGAATGAATGTTATATCGGGTGTTGCAATTTTGCAGTTAATAATGGATTGCTAAATAATATCTATAATAACAATCAACTAAAAATATGCATTTAAAATTTAATAGATCAGATTCAAAGATAGCTTTCCTATCATTTGAACATGAACACATTGATTCAATGAGAAATCACAAAACGCAAGCATAAAATAACTACGAGCAATTACCTGAAGCTGAGTTTCGAGTGCCAGAAGGTCATTTTCCAAGCCTTCGTGTCTTCTGAGCAAAGCCAGAGCGTGGTTGAGGTCTCTCGGAGGCTGCGGTCTCTCTGGCAGCTGTGCGCGCTTGTCCTGAACGCGGCCCAGTGCTTCGGCAGCGTCCCGGTGGAATCGGTGAATGTCTGCGGCGGCTCCCAATCGCTGGGCTCGCCCGCCCATCTGCTCCACCAGCCGTTGCCATGATTCACTGCAATTTTAAATATTGCTGTTAAAAATTGAGGCATTGACATGATTTAGATATAATTCAATATGTATTTACTTCAAACTTTGTATAAACTAATTAAATATTTGTCCGGATTCCTTTTAAACAAATCCAACAAGTTTTGTTGAATATTAAATTGAATTAACAGTATTATGAGAATGATAAGCTTATACATAATTGACAGCCAATAGATAAAAACAGCTTTCGGCGTTTCTTTGAACACAATGAATAAATACATAACAATGGATTAGTACACAGATACTGTATCTCCAGTATTTACCAAAATTAAGTTATTATACAAACGCCTGACTGCATCATGTTGCTGTAAAAATATTGTACAACCAAATTGAACAATTTCTCCTTTATTTTTTATCGACTCAAAACATACAACATCTGCGCACTAACCCAACAAGCAGTAATTTTGTTATCAATATGGCGACCAGCAAAACGTTTCAACAAAAACCAAATATATGAGTATACAGTATCACAGTGGTCAGTGGCGCGTTTACGGACTTGATTTTGAGGCACCTCCTCATGAATTTTTTTTTAATAAAAAACATAAATTGTATGTACATACCAGTGGCGAAGGGTGGAGGTAGGCTGTTAAGATTCGCTATAAATAGTGCACACTAAACTTTGTTAGTCATATGTATTTGTTTTTATTGAACTAATACTACAATTTACACATGGTGTTAGTTAGTTTTTAAAAATCAATTAAACCCTGCCTAAGCGAAAGCTTAATAGTTTTGGTCTAATTTGGGCGATACGACAAAATTGTGCACACTTTTTCATTCATAGTTATTTGTTTTCGTTGGATTAAAAATACATATTACACATATTGTTGGTTCATTTTTTTATTTCATTATGCCCTGGCTAAACCAAACTATAATAAATAAAAAATATTATTCTATCTATAAAATATTCTAAGTTACGTATGATTTAATTGCATAATTTTAGATATTTTATAGATAGACATATATTTTTTGACTATTATCTATTATGGCTTGGTTTCTCATGGTTTAATTGAATTTTAAAAACTAACCAACACTTTCTGTAAATTGTAGTCTTATTTCAATGAAAACAAATATGTATGTCTGAAAAAGTTTAATGTGCACTATTTACGGCGGATCTTAACAGCCTACCTCCACCCTTCGCCACTGGTACATACATAGTTAAAAATAACATTGTAACTCTTCCCTATCTTATTATTATTAAAAATTGCAGTGATGACACATAATAATATTGGTGGTTTATATGTTTGTGCAAAAGTACATATCTGTTGGAGTGGTTTTGTTATAAGCCCTTTTGATATTAGTTGCATGAATATTGTGGTGCTTTGTGCATCTAATATTTTATACAAAATTTGTGAGAACTGTCTTTGATTTGAGATTTGTCTGAGATTTTTGATATAATTTTATTCAACGAATAATTATTTTATTAAATTATTAGCAAGTGCACATTTAACTAAAAATTTGAAATGATCCGGGCGTCGGTTAGTAATTAGGACAATTAATGACACTTTAATTTAAAACACAAAAAACGATAGTCAGCATTAACGCAATTTGATAAGCATTTCATGAAAGAACTACGTCGTCGTAATTAAATAGGACACCCATAGCTTGGTTAAAGTACAATGGCGCGAATCCAGTAATTACAGGTTATCCCGATGTCATCGTATTTTTTCAAGAAAATTTTTTTCTAGTACTTCGGTGTATATCTGAGGTGTTTTCAAATTATGTATATTCAATAATTATTGTATTACTGGTTGGAACTGTTTTAGGCAGCCTTTTACGAATTTATTGCATCGATGTTTCTGGAAAAATAAGCATTGCTTTTACTGCAACCAATATGATGAAAGATTTTACTTGAACAACCTTTTCCTAATCTTTACAGTCTGTGTTTTAGCCAAATAGACTTTTTCAGTCACAATGTACATTTTCTTTACTAAAAAAGCCCTTTGATGATAAAAAATTAACAATATCAAACATCGATCTCAAAGATGTTTTCTTCCTTCCCGATTATATAGTGGACAATCTTCAATTGCCTTCGGTGACAATTATTAATTTGTAGTAACCACATGGATAAGACAATAAATATTTACATTACATTATAAACTGTCACAGCACATTTTTTAATGACAATGAATTGTTATTGAAACAAATAATGACTTTGGGCCTGATGCATAGAATGTCAACATTATGTAAAACCAACTAATTATGATCCCAATGCATGGCAACATCTTAATTAAGCCGAAACTATATTTACTAGATTTCAGTTAATCAACGAAATTGTATTTTCAATGCATTAGACACGTTGAAGCTAGACATAAACATGGACAAATGAAACATGAAGTAGACGGCACAACTCAAAAAGAACGGGTCTGTCTGAACATTTTTTTGAGTTACCGCAGAGCTTTGTGGAGGACAGAGACTTCAGCCGTCACATCGGAAGTGTTCTTTTGCTCCTCAGTCAGCTTGCTGTCTTTTCTGTGCATTTTCAAGTACAACCATATTGTGTAGATATAAAATAGTATAAAATAATAATAATAATATATTATAGTCTGTACATGAATGCACTGTGTTTTATATTATAGTTGTGATAGTATATAATAAAATTATAAAAAATATAAGTGATTTTATTAGAAAAAAAATGCACTAATATTTGTGAGGGGAAAAATTTGTTTCCATTATAAAACAGATTCGTAATATTACAAGATTGAGCTGTTTCATTTGGATTTTTAAACCTTTTTATTAAAGATAATAATATGTCGCTTGGCATGCAATTTGGTTTTTGTCGTACTGCATACCAAACGACAATAAATAAAAAATAATATATAATCAAAATAATAATATAAGTAAAAAAAAAATGGTTTAAGTCAACATGGTTGACAGTGGAAGATAATAAATCAGTTTTATAAACTAACCCGAGTTGTTCCTGTCTTTTTTCAATGTCAGGAATGTAGGGACTGTCTGGGGCAACCAGCTTTCTCGCCAATTCCTCGCATTGATTGAATCTCTCCGCACCGGATTCCACACGGTGACGCAGCTCTTCGAATTTGGACCGCAGGATCTGGAAATGCACATTATAATTTGATTTTCACATTCACCACAGAAAATTTAGATTGCAATGGCAACTGCAGGTGATAACTTGATTGAGAGAAGATAGAAGCCAGCGTAACTAGTACGAAACTAATGATGAGAAATAGATTAACGTTGATAATATATAAAATTTGAACAATGTTCACGCTAATCATTGACACTCACTTGTCGACTACGATGTCTGAGCGATTACCGCATCTTATTACGGCAAATTCACATATTGTTTTTCAATGAATGTTTCGACCACAGTATGGACCTAGTAGGTTGAGCAAGTAACCAACATCTACTTCTCGTAAAACCAAAAATCTGTTAATACAACCTCTACTCTGTGAGTATTTTATGATCTTCTAAGGATCGAACAGTAAAAAAAAACATTGACACTGATTTAAGGGAATCTTGATGAGTGTACTCACCAGAAGATGTTCATAGTCCTGGCCGTAGTCTTCACTGGAAGCAGCAGCCATTTGCTCTTGAATCCATTGTTCCAATTCACTGCTCTCCGATAAGTATTCGTGTCTAAAAACAAAGCGAATTTAATAAACTTAGTAATCAACTTCTTTTAATAATGACAGGAAAAACCTCAAGTGTAGGAAACCTGTCTAACATTGAATTGTTGCTATCATACTAATAAAGTAATGTGACTTTTCGTTTGAAAAAGAAAATAGAACGAAAGTTAACCTGCACATGCTCTCAACGAGAGCCCTCTGTCTGAGAGCGGCCAACTTCTGCAGGGCAGCCAACGATTGGGTGAGTTGCGAAGTTCTTTCCAACATGGCCGCCGAGTCTTTGTTTCCGGCAGCAGCCGCAGCTTGGGCGGTGTGGCCCATTTCTGACACAATGGCGGAGTATGTATCCAATTCTAGCTCGATTGCCTGAAATAGTAACGATTTGTCAGTGGATCCATTTTGTCAACAGGTTAGTACTTCTACTTAGTGGCGCATAACCAGCGGCCCTCCACACCATTTGTTGCAGCCATTGACTACGAAATATTAAGCAAATATTTTCAAAAAAAAAGTCAAGAGGAGGAATTAACATCTATCTATACATAATTATATATAGTGCTATTTCAATTGATTTACTGACAACTAGCTTTATTGTGATAACACTTTTTTTCCGGAAAAGAGCTCAAAAATCACCACTAGATAATGAAAATGATGAAATGAAGGACAGACCTTGTGTCTAGTGAGCAATTGCATGGCATGGTCTCTGTCCCGGCCATAGTCAGTGGATGCCAAAGCAGCTCCTCTATCGGCCAGCCATGACTCCACATCGAGGGCGTCTTGCAAGAACTGCTGGGTCTTCAGAGACTGTTCCAGGCGGCTTGCGCGTCCGGCACCTGCTGCTTCCAATTTTGCCCACGCCTCTTCCAACTCCTCGCACAGCTTGGCGACCTGAAATTTTCGATTATATATTTATTTGGTTCAACAATCCCTACTATATCAAGATTATCAAGAGTAACTACATAACATTTAGGGATGTCGCGGCAACACTTATGATGCGGCAAATTATGAACGTGAATTATCAAAGACATTTTTCTCTACGACGTAAGCCACTCCGTTACATTCAACAGAATAAAAACTTTGTATTTAGTCTAATAAGAATAGTTGAATATAGTTTTTGTGTTGTGAGCCAGATTGATTCATTTAACAAGAGTTAAAACAAAATATTGGCACAACTTCAAACCTTATCAGAGTCAGGCAGTTTCTGCGCCATCAGCTCCTCCCCTTTGGCGAGCACCCTGTCGACTCCCGGCCTGTGGCCTGCAATCTCGGCTAAGAGTTTGCCGTGCTTCTTGTGGAGGCCTTGCGCCGCGTGCAGGTCACCGCCCAGCACTTCGGATCCCGCCACTCCCATGCGCTCTGCAACCCACTGGAGCTCCGCATCAAGTGAGAATTTGAAGTTGTAGAATCTGCAATGAAACATAGTTAGTTATTAGGAAATCAGTTTTACTTCTGCCTTAAAGTGGTACTTTATCTAGAGACGTAACTGAGATTTTTTTTATACGCCGTGACTGGAAAATGTTTGAAAACCACTAACTGTAACTAACAGTACAGTGTACTGTTAGAAACTGTGAATGTGAAAATATAATACCTGAGGCCTTCCTCTAACAGGGTTCTCCTCTCCATAGCGGGTGCTTTGAGTTCTTCTAGAGCCTTGGCACAAGATTTGCACTCGTGCTGGACACTGTCTGCATCGAAATGCCCCTCTGCGGCTAGATCAGTTCCTGCAGCTTGCAGTTCGCGGATGCGCTGCTCCCATACCTGGGACACTTCCAATTCCAGGGCCTGTGAAAAATAGTTTTCATTAATTAAAACCTGATCACTTATTACAGTTAATATATTCAGTTTCTAATATAATACTATTTACATTGTTGGATTTAAGTCAAATCAGCAGATTGATAAATAGATCTCAAACAATATAATATGTCTATAGATTATGTGTGATGAAATTGTCAAGTTATGTGAATAATCACTGACCTGATGTTTATTCAGCAACTCCTTGCAAGTTCTGAGGTCTCTCCCGGTCTCCTTAGCTCCCAGGGCTTTCTTGAGGTCCATAAGTCTGGCTCTGGCGTCTTGAGCGTTTCTGGCATGCGATCTCTGAGCAGCGGCCTGTCGGAGGTTTTTAGCTCTCTCTGCGGCCGCTGCTCTCAGAGCGGCCCATCGGGCACGGAGGGCGGCTAATCTCGCACCCACCGCCTCGCTGCGGGCAGGCTCCGATGACACCAGGGCTTCGCCAGTCTGTAATCAATTTGTCGACATTAAGAAAACAGAAAAATACACTACTTGTAGAGTTATCAAACTTATTTCAATTGCGTCGCAGAATTTATTGACAAATAATTGAGATGGTTCATATTTCGCTTACTATCTGAAAATTTTAAGATTGAAGACTAGTGCAAATATATATCGTAACTATCTTATGTATGAAATATCGATTTACATTTGTAACATTTCTGAGTTGGCCTTCGTTGGCATGAAGTTCTCTCTCGAATGCCTCATGCTTCTGCAGTTTCCTCTCCAAATTTGTCAAGTCCCTGTAAATGGAAAATGAAAATATTTAATTTGACATTTTTGTTTATCAAGTTTATATTTTGTATCGGATTTATTGAACTTCTGATAACACACCTGTATGACTGATCAGTGGCCATTCTCATCTTGTCCTGGATGAAGGCATCCAAGTCATCGGCCTCAGCGCTGAAGTGTCGGTAAGCGAGTGAGGCTTGCAACGCAAGCCTGCGCTCGGCAGCCAAAACTCTCACTGCATCACGTCGAGACTTCACCTGCTTTTGACGGGACACAATCCTAGAAAAGAATTTTAATATTATTAAAAACACTATTGGTAGTATTTCAACAATACGATGATAAACACGAGTATTATGAAAAGTAAATTGCCATGTTCGCTCCTAAGAGAGGCACAACCACCACAGACTGGAGATTATATGGTGAAACCGAACTTTACATTTTTGAAAGAACTGACAAATTGACAAAAAAAAAACTGCAACTGCCAAATTTGTTAGGAGCATATTTTGTTAATGTGCTGTTTTACCTTTTCGATAAAACGACAATCTTATACAATCGCATTTTGTGTAACAATTGAACAAGCATGGTCTTGGGCACTGCAGACATGACGTCCGGAATTCATTTCAATTATTGTCATACATTGAATTGAATGAGTTCCAATAAATCAGAGTTATAATTTTAATTCCTAATTTGTGATTGTATTTTGAATATTTCAGATGTAAATTGCGGGGAAATACAAACATGAAACTGGGAATTAAATGTACTAAAATGAAACGAGACTGCAGTATCTACACACAAACAGCAGGAAAACGTAAATTGAGATTCCACTTTATCAACAGTTGTTTTTTTACAATAAATGCACAACTGTTAGCCATTCACCCATTGGATCCTTGTACTGTATCAAATACACATCGTTAAAAATGACATGCGTTGCAGCAGACCACAGCCTCGGAGACGGCCATCCTACCAACCAAACCACCGTGGGTGGATTATAATTACTGGAAAATATGGAAAGTAATAAATAATAATGAAAAGAAACTAACTGTTCGGTGGCGTAATGCTTAGCTTTCGCCAAAGCATCGGCCTGATTGCAGAAAGCTCTGAGACGCTCATCTTGGGCGGCCAGGGTACTCTCAAAGTCTTCGTGGCGCTTCACCAGAGCCTCGACGGCTTCCACAGACTCCTATAAATAAAATAAAATCAGTAAACCTTGCTATCCCACATTGTAGAATTATTTATGGAAATATTTTCATACACAAGTAAGTGTTTTTAAAAAAAGGTGGATAATAAGTAGTCACAAAATGTATATACTCAAAAATCAGCGCAGCAGTACTGTTTATTAAAATTTTTGTGGTATGTAGATCTTACCCCAAGATCTTGGTATTCTAAGAAAGCTTCGTGTGCACCGCTTGTGGCATCAATTCTATCAGCTTCGCGGTTAAATGACTGCAGTTGAAGACACTGCGTCAGCATTTCTTGCTTGTGCTTCCACTCTGCAATGCAAACAAAACGATTATTAATACACCCAAAAAGACGCAGTCCATAAATTATCATATTGAAGAACAATGAATAAAGTAATACAAAAAGTTAATAGATGTAATTATTTACGTTGGTCAACTATCTTCCTGTCGCTTTTGAGTGCCGTCACCTTATCAGCGACTTCTGTCAATGCAGGATTGCCCTTCACCAATTTGTCTCCGAGTTCAATCACTTCATTCAATCTAAAAAATAAAATTACAACACAATAAAATAGAAGTACATATTATTGTCTGTACATACCTACTAGTCAATCAATGAAAATTAACATTATGTTTGCATATCAGACTCGCATTTTTGATATTTATCTTGCTCCTACTAGAGATTTCAATCTTGGGACAGAATTTTCACGTATATTCTTATCCGATACCATATACTTCTTTACACCTTTCTGTCAACCTATCTGTCACAAATTAATTGTAATATTGAATACTTTCTATATACTCATTACATCACTGTAAGCATCTGTCAAACTATTACGAGAGTATCCTATCATTTGTTTTCTTTTACGACCCGATTAAAATAATATAATATGATTCCTTTATTTCTGTATCACGTTTAATACGTCTTCTCCCTATCTTACTTTCTCTTACACATTTCTCATGCGTTACAGATAATTCAAGACAAATATAATACAATATTATACGGTAACACTTTTGTAATTGACAAAAAATGTTTTCTTTTATCAATAATTGTATAAAAGGTAACTCCGAAATATTAGTAAGTACTTTGATATTTTCAATCCCAGATTTTTGGAATCAAGAAATTGACCATGATCTCAGGATTGCAAACCCCAGCTCATACAGTCCCTTGCTCAAGTCACTCCGGAAGAGAAATCTAACAGGATGTGTCTTCCAACAATCTCACAATTTTACATTATGTAAAGCCAATTTTCAGTTGCAAATTTTACACATAAAAACAAATAAATATTTATACTGACTCATCACGGTGGGCATTGATGTCATCCAAAAGTTCGTTGTGCTGTTTGAGGAGGTTTTCAGCGGTGGCCACATCTTTGGCCTTGATGTCTGCTGCAAGTTGATCTTTCACCACCTGTAATTGCAATTAAAATTTTGATAGGTAGATATCAGTTTGCGTAAAACATGAGACAGGTGTGTAAACTTTGGTATCAATTAATACTTCAATCGTTCGGATGAGTGACATTTATGAACATTATTTTAAAGCTTTAATAATACAGTGTCAACCTTAAGTTGCGTTATAAGCTGTCCTCCCTGGAAACTGACGCATAAATAGAGATTCTTCCTTGTACTTGTAATAGTCACGGGTTATACTGTCAGACGCGATGTTGGTACATTTGAAGAGGCAACATTAACCATTCCTATTTTTATTTTCTTAACCGGTTTAGATGAAATTCATTTTCAAATTAACCACGAAAGAAGCCTGTATGACCTCGTCCTATCAAATGATTTGTGTTGCATCACTCACGACATGCCGCAGCAATGAAATAGAGATAAGATGTGCGCGATTTAAACTGAGGCAAAATTTTCACTTATGTACTGTCGCACAGTAGGCTCTTTTCTTTTCTATGACAAATGAGTTATTGAGTATTTCTTTTGTGGTAATAACAGACAATTTATGCTATTGTTTAGTGTGGAATGCCTTAAGTTCAGAAGAGTGTGGTCATCAGTCAGTTTTGATACTGGATACTTGAAGTTGTACAAGCCTGCCAGCTGTATATCAATAGTACTCCTACACAAACGCACCATTTGCATATTACAATTTGCAACTGTACATCAGAGAACAACAAAGAGTAAAACCACCCGTTAGTGTATGCCTTCAGGGAATATACCTCGAAAATAACTATGCAGCAATGGGAATATGACGATTTTCATACCTGTAACCAACTCAAAAGGCTGGCACTGCTTCTGATGAAGATCTGGTGTCCGACAGCACTTTCGAGTCTAGCCCGTCTCTCGTTGGCTTTCTGTTGGCATTCTTCCCACATGGCTTGGACTTCTTTTTGGCGGGCGTCAACGTTGGCACGCTCGTTAGGGTAAGCCGACTTCACACTGGTAACGAAGCAATCATTATAAAATTAGAAATTATAAAAAAAAAAAAAATAAAGAATTAAAAAATTTAACTACAATAAACATATCCACAGACTGAAGATTATAATAACACTTAACATTTTATGAGGATTGATTGTTGGCTATTCACTCAACCTATTGGGTCCTTGCTCTGGATCAAACATTAAAAAAATAACATGTAAATTTGAGCCAGCCTTGGGGATTCAAACATGCAATAGCGAAATACTTGTGTAGAATGCTTGAATAGTGCTTAATCAAAAAATGTAATTTTACTAACCTATCAGCCAGCAAATGTACTCTAGCCACTTTGTCTTGCAGTGGAGCCAGTTCCCTTTCGAGTTGGGCATGTCTGCGCTGCAAAGCTCTCACGGTGTGCAGGTCGGCACCCAGCTCTGCGCCCTCCAGCTGACGACTCTTCTCCAGCATCCACTCCATCGCCTCCATGCACGTCCGCTCAAACAGCTCCACACTAACAAAGAATAATAAAAATGATGTTAAAATGGTAAAACTCAAAAGGACATGAACTATTCTGTATGTTGGCGCATTGAAAGATTGCGACTATAAACTCTACTGCTAATATCTTTAATAGAATGTTTTGACATTTTTGTTAAACTATTGACAAACAAAGAAAAAAAATGATAAACAAATATATTTATACCTGGACGCTCCTTCCAGACTCTTTTCCTTCTGTTCTTTGAGTCTGTTGAGGTTATCCCAGAGCCTTTGAAGAGTGTTGGCACGTGCTGTTGCCCGATCAAGTTGGGCATGTTTGGCTTTCGTCAGTTCTTGGACTCCAGCGTGTACTTTGGCAAGGCGGGACCGGCTAGCTGATAAGTCCGTTACGAATTTCTGTAAACCATTGAATAGCTGTTATTGTAGGAAATCTTGAGCAAGTAGTCTCATGAAAAATAAAAACAAAATAATATCTACAATAATTTTGATATACGTAGTAACAACAAAATATGCACTGACATCAAACATTGACTGATAGCACTTGGCCACAGTGACGGGCGGGCAATGGCGTGTACAACTCAAACGTATAACCATGTGTAATATTAATATGTCCAAAAAAAGACACTGTCTATGAACATTTCACGCACGGTTATACGTTTGAGTGTGCGCACGCCGCCGCCGCCCGCCTGACCACTACACTCTTGCACATAGACATTCAAACAATGATAAAGATTCTAATTGATTTACGTTTTGTGCTATTCCATGTAAGTAATTTTTTGCGACTCGGGTTTCTGCCTTTAGGCATCTTCAGGTAATATGTATACTCGCAGTGGGTATGAATTAACCATTGGTGAGTGCACATAGTGCCTAAAGATGTCGAAAGGTGAAACCCAGGTCGCAAAAAATTACTCAAATGTAATAGTACAAAACTTAAATCAATAACATTGATGATAAAGATGTTACAATACAATATGGCCAAAATCCACATTGGATTGTGGTCTCTAGAGCAAATGCCTAATTAATTTATTGATATAAACATGTTTCCATACCTCATACTTTCGCTTGGCATTATCGACAGTGTCAGTTGGTTCATCTGTCCTCAGCAGTTTTTCTTTATCCTTGATCCACCTTTCGAGGTCATCGCAATCTCCGTAGAAAGCGTACAGTCTGATGGCGTCTTCGAGGGCAGCGTGGCGTTCGTTGGCCATTTGTACAAGGCGTTCTGTTATAATAATTAATAGGCATTACTCAAATTATTCTTTTTAATTTATTCACGAAACATTTCAAGATGTGTTCCTAAATTTTAACGTCTTAAATTTATATTATACTCGTTTCTTATGATCCAATCCACAGAAAGTCTCCATGTCATCTGGATATCGTAATAATATTTGTGGTGTTATGATTTGATTATTGATTGTAAACGATTTGCGTAATTCTCTTTCAAGTGACAGACAACTATAAACACTTTAAAACCATAAATTCTCACCATAAGTGGTGTTAATTCTCAGTTTCCGAGCATCCACACTGTCTCCAGGCTGTCCCTGGTTTGTGGTGGCGGTTGTCGGCTTTGGTGGTCTCCAAGGAGCCCTAGCTCCACCCTTGTTGGGGGCTTTCACGCGCACCACTTGTTTTGTCAACACTGTCTTCTTTACGCGTTGCACTGAACGAACCTTTTCTGGACGCCGAACTTGTACCTGAATTATAACATCAAATTAGCAGTGAAAAACTATTTCAATCGAAGATTGCATTATTATGACATAAGAAACAATTTAGGAGAGTTTACAAATTGAATAACAGTGTGTAGGTATAAGAAAGCATCACACTCAAAAAGTCAGTAAAAAAAAACAAATAGAATAATTATTAAAAGAAAAGACAATCAATAAATAAAAATTGCCTACATAATAAAACTACAGATTTAAAAATGGAACAAGCACTTGCATTATTTAATATGTCAACATTTCAAAATATACATTTTTGTTGGATATCTTAGGATAACTCAAACGACAATGTTTTAAATAAAGTGACAGGTAGGGGGCCATAAGTATGTACTTGGAAGACCTTGGAATATTTTAGTTTATCTGCAGATTGTGACTAAGCCGCCCGCACCTATGATATAATCTTAAATAAATAGTTTTCAATTTAGAAACCAAAATAAACATTGATATGCATTAAAATTATTAAAAATAATAAACAGAATCCAACCAGTATGCAACAGAACAATGGCAGTTTTCATTATATTTTGACCATTGACACCATCATCCTACATTTGAAAGTTAAATTAAAAATTAACCGTAGATGTAGTAAATAAACAGATGGGGTATTTCCATACAGAAGTACTACTGTTTAATTTAATGGCATCCAATATGAATCATGTTACGATTGCTTAGACCGTTTTAATTTTCAATTTTGATTGTGTTGCATAAAAATTTATGTATTATAAAAGTATGTAAGTACTGTCCGACAACAAGAAATCGGCGATAACAGGAAGTCGCTGTAATCACATATAGAAAACTTCTCAATGGTGTACCTGTCAAGGCGGCAACGCGCGCTAGAGGCGTGTTTAAATAATGTATCGGCTCTCCTTTTGATGCGATTTTTTTTCTTCTTCGCAATCTACCAAAAGAGTACTAATAATAATTCTAACATGATCTCCTGATCGTTTTAGACATATTTTTATTATAAGAAGCTTCAAATTACGTAACTTGATGAAATCCGTACACCACGAGAGTGTAAAATGAAATGATAAATTTGGCGGCGTTCCTCATTTGAAAATGGAAGTACTATTACCAGCATTGGAGGGGATTGTTAGTTCACAGTTTTAACACGTGGACAAGAAGTTCTTGTTCGACAGTAGTCGAGGTAAACGTTTAGTTTCGGTTTGTTTTTCAAGATTTTTTTTGAATATGGAATATTGCATATTTAACCAGGGGTGAAACATTTACTCACCGGAACTATCCTTGGTTCGATTTCCTTCACGTAGTTGGCTGGCACAAATCCGTCGGTAGAGTCTGCCTTGCGAACTGACCACCAATCAGGGTTTGTCTTATTGATCAGGAACATCACCTCGCCTTTAGACATTGTCATTCCTTGGCCTGTGAATGCGTACAGGGCTTTCACCTGGACAGACACAAATATACATTTATTTGTAAGTCTTCAAAACACATTAACCGACATGCCAAAATTCATCAACAGAGGTTGATTCACAACTTGATAAAGGCTTCCCATGGCTCCTTACATTTCTCTCGCTCATTTTTATAAGCAGCGAAAAAATAGCTATGGTTGTCATGAAATAGGTGGAATGTTAATTTAAAATGTCTACAAAATTTTTTTTAACACCACCTCTAAAATATTTTTTTATCGAAAGTGCGGTCGCAAATAATATCACCAAAGTAAGTAACCAAGGTAAGCTACCATTTACATTTTTTTTTAAACAATGTATTTAGTGTTATCAATATAGAGAATATTAAATTTTCTATAAATATCAAATCAATCATACTAATAATTCTGATTCACTATTAAGTGTGTGTAATATAAAAAAAATTGATAGGCTCTCTCTTCGCTGGTTCTGTGCCAAAGCGAACATGTTCGCAGATATGGCTGAGCGTACAGTGCCGGCCATACAAAAAACGCGAATTTATTCGCCTGTCTTTGAAGACAGAATGCCAGTCTCAGGCGTTTGTTTTGAATAATTTTAAAATTCGGAAGAATACTGGTCCAATAATGAGACATTTAGCATATGATTGGTAAGTGTTTATGATAAACTTTCAATATATTGTTAATATAAAGTTTTATTTATGCTAAAAAATTCACGGCCTCTGATTTGCCGCCATACAAAACCTTCCGGCACAGATCAGGTTGATTGTCTAATAAAAATATGAATAGTAAATTATTACCTGTGGCACACTGCGTTCCTCAGTGACAGTTCGATGTTCAAGTCTCTCGACCGGTTCCTCTTCCCAGACCTCGGTAGGAACAAGTCTTGTCTCATTCACCCATTCTTCACTGACTTCAGGCTCACCGGGTGCGTCTGGTTCACTTACCAACTGTAAACGAAGATTTCTAATCAGTCACAGTTATACCCAAAGATGAATACACAATTTTATATTGTAATATCGCAAAGACAATTTTATTACTAATGTAGCAGTGGGTGAGTTTACTAAAATTGTTATAATGTATTCAAACCTGCAAAGAGTCAATTCCCTGAGCCAAAAGTCTATCGGCTTGAGCGTTGAGGGTGCCAAGCTCGGGAGTATAGGCGGCTAGTTCTCCCTGGAGAGCACGGTGTCGACTGAGGAGGGCTTGGGCTGATGGCTCGTCGCTGCCAAGATCTGCAGAACCAGCAAGGGACAGTTTGTCCTTCAGCCATGACTCCGCTTCGTTAGCATCTGCGTAGAACTGGAATTCAAATTCACATTAGCCGACATTGTCAAGTGTGCATTATTTTTGTGTCCATATTTGCATAGTTTTATATACAGATCTTCGTGAGGGAAGTAAAATAACGATTTTTAAGATAGAAATGTTTTAAAACACTGTTGATGGTGTATGAATAAAATACCTGGTAAGCTTCAGCAGCTTCTCTAAGTTGTTTATCCCTAAGATCGGCCAGTTCCCTGAGTTGGTCCCAGAGTCTCGCCAAACTTTCAAGGCGACGACTGATGTCAGCACTCTTTGGATGCTTGTCTTCAACCAAACTAGAAAAAAAAGGAAATTGTTGCATAATATATGTTACACTAACATAAGTTTCTATAAACTACATCGAGAATTTTCTGCATGTGAAAACTAGTATCCTACCAAGCCACTTTTTGGTTGCAAAGACACAAAAAAATTACATAATATTAAGTAAAACTATAATACAATATAAATTAGACTCTATTGGGATCCTTTACTACTATTACTTTGACCAAGTTACCTTTCTTCAATTGAAATTTGAAAATAAGATGACAAAACTGTTCTTACCTGTTTCCTTTGGAGTTGACTTTGGCTGTGTGTCTTTCGCGAGCTCTCATCTCGTGCCGCAGAGCCGTATGTTTCTGCTGGTGACTCATCACAGCTCGAAGGTCTTTTGCGGTCACTCCAGTTTGGCAGATTCGTTGTCTTTCCGTCACCCAACCTGATAATATTAATGAGAGAATGTTATCATTGCGGAAATAGCAAATTAATATCATTTTATACTGTACAAATATTATACAAATTGCATGTGGAAATTAAATTATACGCTACATTCTTACTAACAAGCACAAGTTGGAAATCAGTAAATATTTTGTATTTGAAGATTTGATACTCACGAAACAAAAATAACAAGTCAGTGAACGGTATACATAATTTCAAATTATGTTAAACACATATAATTCGAAAAGATCTCATGCATACTCGCTAGAAAAAATCTTTTTAGAAAAAAATTATTATTCGTTGAAATAGTTTTTCAAACATGTACTTACTCTCTTCTTCTTCATGATCTTCAATGAACTGATAAAGGTTTCTGGCTTCCTCGATACGAGCTTTACGTTCTTTTGCCGCAGCTAATAAACTGTAAAATAAAAAAAATCATTAACCATTATGATTTGAGGATTCTGCAACAAAACGTAACTAGAAGTTAATAATGACGAGAATAAATTATGCTAATTTTTTTTGAGAATCGACGATTCATCGGGAGTGCAATTTTAGTTGGGTGCAAAAAAACTGTAAAAACACATAAAAAACACAAGCGCAATAGGTGACAGTCGTCAATTGTCACTTTCAATCTTTCAATCCCACACTATTTCTGTCTTGCTCACATGTCTTAAACGTGTCCCAATTAAACCCATTTACTAAATAATTTTAGTCCCCATTAAGCGGATTCCAATTACCCTCGGATAAGGAGGACTCCCTGTATACAGCAATCATTGGTAGCTGCATCTAGTCATTGAATATGTGCCTTGCCCTTCTGTGTCTTATTGGATTACTTGACATTACTCTCTTTGCCGATTTTTTATTGTTTATACAGTGCACATGACCTAGTCACCAGACTCTTAATTAATTGATAGAACTACACTGCAATTTGCATACAAACTGTAGAGCTCAGTATTGTATTTTCTCCTCCATTTGTTGCCGTCTCTAATTGACTCATAAACACTGTGTTCTCATCATAACCGTAAACTAATAAGACAAAACTCACTCATCGAGGTCTTCTTGGAGTTGTTTGAGCCTCTGGTCCAACAGATTTCTTGGTGCAGGCGGTGATGCGGAGACAGCTTGCGGTAAAGCCGCTCCCTGTCTTGCCAACCTTCTTCCTGTCTCTCCGAGAGCACCCAGTTGAAGTTCTTGGAGAGCCAGACTTTGGGCGGTTTCCTCCACTCCTACCAAATGTGGCCCGACATCTTCAGACACTAATTGCGACTGAAATAGCAATTTGGGAATTAATACAAATTTATTTTCTAATGACAAGCTAACTCAAAATCAATAATATTTTGTTGTTAGTGTTTATGGCCTATAACTTATCTGATAAAGTAATTTAGTATTGCATCTGAAGATTATTGTGTGGGCTATCATTAATTTACCTGTATGCGGAAGAGATTTGGCAATATATAAAGCAATCACTCAAATTAACAGGATGTAATAAAATAAAATAAATTAACAAAAGAATATAAATTTATGTCTTTGGCAAACATGCTCTCTTAGACCTTTCGCTCACGGAGGAACTAAAATCCGACAAACTGGTTGCTGATGAAACTCATAAACTGGTCAATGACTAATGCTTCGCACACGCCGCTACATAAACCCGCTTACAATAATAATCTCATAACCTCAAACTGTCAAACCCATTGTCCTTCCTACTTCATTCTAAGCTTTTTCTGTAATATCATTACGGGAATATTCTGGCAGCCTGTAATTATACAGGCAGGAATATTTCTCAACATCTGCCACATATCTTAAATTAAAAATCGGTTCGCCCATCTTTAACTTTAAACATCTTGACTTGTTATTGCTTGTTCAGTTCAGTGCTACCAATTTTGGTAATAAAATATTATGATTTTTCATCGCATCTACTGATATTGGTATGTACCACTGTTTTATGGGTGACAGGAAACTGAGAGACTAAGAGAGTAGCATGTCGCATCTCTTCGGTTTCGGGCGCGAATGTTTTGAGAGATTCCAGCCTTGGCGTCAGCGAGCCGCCATTGAAATACATTAGCTAGATACTGGCTGGAATTTTAGTTTCAGTCGCGTATTTTTTGAGTATTCTCATGAGCGGATGGCCTTAGTGAAAAAATGTATGTAAAAAATTACCCTTAAATGTGCTACAGATGCTAGGGCAGCGTCGACTTCTCGGAGAAGTGCCATCAAAGCCGATAGCCTCGCCAAAGCTTCTTGGTGTCCTCTCAAAAGTGCCAAGAGCTCTTTCCACCCTGCAAGGACTCCTCTTTCCGAAGCTTTCACGGCTTCAGCTCCGTGATAATTCTCACGGACGAGTTCTTCGGCCATCGCTGTCAAATCGTCGAATCGTTCAGTTCTGAAAACCAAATTAATCAAATTCTTAGATCCCTTCATCCAAAAACTATGTCTTCTACAATGCTGAGAATTTAGTAAATTACCATGTTTGCTTCTAAGCAGACCATACGGGCCTCTACAGGGTATAGGTTATATTAATAGACTTTTAAAAAGAGGAATGAATGTTAACCATTTTCATGGGTCCTTAATAACTGGATCAAACACACATTGAATAAAAAGCATTTTTGCGAGGACTCATGATTTTAGAGACGACCGCTCTAACTAGACCACAATGGGTGCAGTAATAAATAATTAATAATAACTATTGTGACCCTTTCGAGTATTTTAGTCAGTGGACTTAAAAAGTGGGCACTAGGAAGTAACAATTCTTTTACTTCAAAACATAAAAATACCCACATAAATTGTCCATTGCTAGAATTTGAAACTAAGCCTTCACAGTACAAAATGATATCCCAAATGTTAGCATGTAGAGAATAACTCATACTGGTTTACCACAACAACAAAAATATACCTGGCAAGAATATCTGCAGAGATGGCTTCATGTTTCTTGACTGTGGCATCCACCTGAGCCAAATTGGAACCATATCTTGGATCGGAGAGTACTTGGATCATTTCCTTCAGGTAAGTCTTTCGAAGGACAGCCTGTTTAGAAAAGAACAGTATTAATCCATGATTACACTTCTAAATACCATTACAGGGTGTTAAAACAAATTAGATTTTTGTTGGTTAACATTTAACATTGTGTCTAATGATTGAATGACAATTTTCTATAATATGTATATTAAATACCTTAGTATTGAACTTATAGTTGAGATGCTCCAGCCTCTGCTGCCTCAGGAGTTCCTGTCGAAGAGCGATCTCTCTCTGATGTTCAGCCGCTTCTAATCTTCGCCAGGCTCGTTCAAGTTCGGCGGGGCGTTGCCACTCCGCCGGGGTAAATGCCTCACGAGACAGAGACTTGGCAACGGTGTTTATGTGGAAGAACAGAGCTTCTATTTCGGATCTCTCCTTGTACCTGATAAAAAAAAGAATTTTAGCAATGGATTAATAATTATAACTTTGTTGCATCGATGAGGTGCAATTATTATTGAGAATGTATTACAGGAGTAGGGAATCCAATCCCGAGCCACATTTTTGATCCCGGGTTTTCGGGATTACAATTTGACGATCTCGGGATTGGCGTTTTTTCGATAGTTTATTTTTTTTTATTTATACAAATAGCATTGATAAAATCGGTCAAAGATATCTAGTGTAATTTATACTATTCAAGACATAATATTAATATTGTGTACGTTCAATCTTGGAAATACATGGGTTTAATGAATATTGTATTGATAATAATGTGAAAGTAAAGCAAAAGATAACATTCATAAAATTCGGCGTAGAAACAAGTGTCTGCCTGCACGTCCGTGGCACTGGCAGTTTGACCCCGTTCCCATGCCAGAATGTCAGTGCTAGCTGGTTAAATAAACGAATTTATTATTTTTCTAATGTTGTTACGATTGCATATGACAACAAAAAATGATTATTTATTATCCGTGAGCATCCGGCGAATCACCATGTGACATGTGCAGGTACATAACATACACTCCACGAACATAATTTTGTACACCATACTAATTGATTGTGACTGATAAAAAAATCAATCCTGAGGATTTCGGGATTATGTTGACTAATCCCGGAGATTCATAGGTATCAAAAATTGTCCGGGATTGGAATCCCTATACAGGAGCAATCTAAAATCGCCAATGGCAAAAAATTTCAGCACTAGGCTATTCTCATAAAATATGTACATATGTGTCATCATCACAATACCAGTCATCAGCCAGGGTCGATCCACTGCTAGATGAAAGCCTCCCCCATTTCTTTCCACTCTTCTCGGTCATTCAATACCACGTATATTTGCATCCACTGAATTTTATGAGATCGTCAATTCAATTGGTTTTAGGGCGTCCATATGGTTGTTAAATGACCTCGGTTACCACTGTATCAAGGTATTTTTCCAGTTATTGTAGACTCACCGACTGACATGTCCAGCAGATTGCCTTTTTATCTGCTTGGCGACCTCAATCACATCACATACTCTTGTATATCTCCTTATACATACATTGGTATCTTTTGTGGTCTTTTCGCTTTATACCCAAAATGCACCTTTCCATGCAGTGTTGTATCAGCAATCAGCATAATATATTATAAAATATAAACATCTATTTAATTTTAGAGACTAGTGATAGGTTACAAGAAATATCCACTGTGTGAGCGACCTGTAGTATTGAATATGGAGGCCTTCATCAATGTCAACGACCGTATAATTAAGTTACAAAATCAATATGAATGATAAATAACTTACTTGGGAGGTTTTTCGACGGTTCTGTACTGCTTGAAGGCAAGAAGAAGCTTCTGAATCCCATCCAGAGAATTAGGGAAGTCCCTGTCTCCCAACTCCTCGATCTTCAAACGGATCCACTCCAGCAATGCGGTGACTAAGCGAGCGTAGTGTAACTTCTTTGCATCGGCATCCATCAACTGACCGACAATCTGAAACATTTTGCATCATATTAAACACACCATTTGATTTTATATTTGAATTACTATGTATAGTGAACTGCGCAAGCTAGTGAGAATCAGTATTCCCTCCAATCAATGATACCTGTACTTGCATATGTTACACCGAATGTGCGAAATTGACTACTACATGAAATGGGCAAAATTTTGGCTAATTCATGTAATAGTCAAGCCTGTTGCCTTATTCATGAATTAGGTAAATTTTCTGCTGAGTACATGAATTCGCCAGGGTATGGAATTCTTGAACTGTCAACATGACAGAAGAAAAAGTAAATTTAATACGGATGGTTTTATTAGTTATAATTGGACATAATATAATATTATTATTATTAGGTTAGGTTTTATAATTCTGAATTAAATTATTCAACTGAATGTCCATTTTGAGGTTAGCTATCAAGTGTCAACAAACTATCACAAACATTCAATCGACCATTGCACGATTGATACTTTGAAAATACTTTTCAATAAAATTCTTCCGTTATCATATTATAGTTCTAGATTTTTTTTGCGCATAGTAAATGGATATGAACGTCATTGTAGTTATTGATTGGTATATTTTTATATTATAATCAATGACATTTGACACATTACTTTAGTTTGACTAATTGCAAAAAACACCACCGGAGCGCGATCATCTAATTTGTCCAATACATGAACTAGGCAGAAAAATTACTGCCGAATTCACGCACTCTCCAGATATTTTGTCGAATTCATGAATAAGGCAACGGGCTTGCATTTTTCATGATATAGGCAAAATTTTGCCCATTCGGCGTAACACATACATGGAAAGCTCTTAAAGGAGAGTACATAAAAAATTGATTAGCATACATAAATAGCCATATTTGTGAAATTATAGGCATACATGGCAACCTCTAGAAAGTTTTAGTGGTCATCTAAGAACTCTGACATCTAAATTCTGTCAATATTACTGAAGATTTTTTTTCAACATCAATTTAGGTGCAATATTTGGGTGATCCTACTAAAATTATTGCCATGGCACATTGAAATATCAACAACATATTTTTGTATTAAATTATTAGGTGTCAATTTAGTCTTTGAGCATTTTAATAGATACTTGAACTAACGTTGGCAATTCTGCGTCCAATCTTCATTTCGTTCTTCATGCGAGCAAACGTATGGTAGTAACTGGCGACGTACGTTATCACGGATTTCTCATCGGGCCTGCTGGTGTCGACATCTGAAAAAGAATTTAAAATATATTTTCTATAAACTTGTGTCAGGCCGAGAGGTGAACTATATTAAAATCATTACACATCAAAACAAGACATGAAATGCCTAGTTTCAAAATCCCCTAAAACGATTTTTAGGTAATTATGACAAAAATGAGAAAAACTCATATCTATTAAATCTGTGAACTTTATGTATTTATCATGTAATTCGTACATTCTAAAAAGTATTTTGGCTTATCCATTTTAGGGGTATTTGAAAAGCACACCCAACCATTTTAGCGGGTTTTGAAATTCACCCTAATTTTTGATCATACATATTGACGGTTTTTGGCGTTTTTTAAAGTTCAATCTTTGGCCATCATATAAGTAACAAAAATATCCATCTAAATACATATCTAACACAAAATTGTTCAAAAACCGTGGAGATTTGAAACTAGGCGTTTCCATCTCAACTGTAATCAAATTTGTTGGATCTGATTGAAGATGACAGAAATTCAAACTTAGTCAAATCCACTATGTTTAAATGACATTAGTTGGTCATCTCAATTGACACAATTTTAATTCAAAAAAATGTACATAATGAATGCTAGTGAATTTGATTGTTTTAGTGAATATTGATTTAAAAAAAATTATATTTTCTCTATTTTACCTTCAGCATCCAACAGCCTGGGAATTCCCAGCTGTGTTTCGGATACTCTGAAAGCATGTTCCAAGTTGTCCATATTTGGTGCACCAGGAAGTCTGGAATAGTCGAAGAGGTCAGGTCTGTGGGAGTGGATGAGGGCGTTGAAACCGAGACCCGATCTCCATGAGTCTGTGAAGTTGGTGATGTGGACTCCTTGGTATCCGTTGGTGCGACGCTGGCACCACAACAGCAACGCATCTTTAGCCGATTTTTTCTCTGATGACTCATTTTCTTCGTCCTGGAATTGTGATAATATTTAACAATAATTTAGATACTTTGGTAACTACTTCATATTTTTAATGACTCAACAAAATGTCACATATTGTAGAACAGTGTTTTTCAACCAGTGTGTCCCGAGGAGAACTCCTACTTTTTATGTGTCGCGAAACTTTCACAAAGTGCCACCTGAACTGAACCGAAAACCGATAACCAGAAAAACCATTATTTTTGTCGGAGCAAAATCCTGAACCAAACTGAAAAAAAATAACGGTTCGAAGCTCTGGTTGCCACGTACTTTTACAGTATTTATCATTCACCTTGATCCAGCAGCATCCAGTTCTATATTTCGGATGTTTTCTGGTTATTGGATACCACTGGACTACCCTCATCTATTATCCTATCCAATTATTTCATTTTTGTTGTTGGGTGTTATGCCAAGGGTGCATCTCTCCATAGCATTGAATGAAAGATGAATTATAAAATGGTTACCAGCTCATTCTTTTTTGTCCCAAAATGGTAAAAAGTTCTAGAGGAACATCTAACTGGTTAATGTATTAATATACTCACAACATCGATTTCTATCTCTTGGATCTGGAACCGTAAAATGATGGTCCAGATTAAGCCGAGGATGAGACGAGGGTTTCCATCAACAATATCTTCAGCTCCAATGGATTCCAGGCGCACCTATAAATTGGTAATAAAATGAATTAATTTTGGACAGAAACATATAGGTATTCTTATTTATATATCGAGGGTATACTGACAGAAGTCAATAAAACAAGTTCTGAGATAATCGCAAAAAGCGTTTTCAAAGCGTTCTTCCACGTAGATTTTTTTATGATTTAAAAACATTTTTTCTACATTATGACTAACCTTTATGGCAAACACAATATACGACATGTTACAAGTCCTGTATTTTGTATACGCAGAACGCATTAGGTCATTATCATGCTTTCTTCTATCAGAATAAAAAAATAACAATATGATTTAATAATGTTTCTATTTTCTCACCATTATATCCTATGCCTTTGTGCGTTTTACCAGGACGTAGAGCGTAAAATTGTATACATTTTGGCATTTAAAACAGAAAAAAAGCAAAAAGTGAGTTAATGCGTTCTGTCAGAACACCCTTGATATTAATGTATGACGAGGTACCAAACAAAAATGTACTTCTTTATGTCAGTTATGCTGAGCACTCATGAAAACCACTTGGCAGTATGACAGGTCATAGACCAGGTGTTTATTGCAGGGATATGCGAGATTTGTTGCGGGGAAATGTGGGGGTCCCACATTTTGGCAAAGAAGCATGTATACGGGCGGGCATACGTCACACTTCTTGCAGCTTGCCCTAATCGACGATGTCAAATTGTTTGTAGCCAGGTTTAGCATTTTTGAATAACAAAATTTGCATCTGGCGTATGGCGATAAACATAGCATATTTCGACACTCCAAACAGATGCATAACGTGGATCCAATTATAATATTGTTACCGAAAATAGACACTGACCTTGGTGTGCAAGAAGGCAAGACTCTTGTTGACGTTTTCGATCTTGTGCACTCTCATGCGGCCGCTGTTGGGTTTGGCAAGCTTTTCTCCCGAGATGATCTCCAGCAGCTTGAGGAGTTTGCGACCATCTGCCAGGTCCACAAATAGATCCTCCACCTCCATCCGAGCCTATAACACAAACGCAAATGAATTTACATAGACACATGTATCTGCAACATGTGGATACCGAGCATAAGAGGATTGCTACATATGTTAACTTGGTTGCAATGGCTTTCATATCTACATTTTCTGTGTATAATTTTTTCCAATAGGCAAAAAATGTGACTGTACTCAAATTTAATTTAATTAAACTTGATAGGAATAAATGCCAATATTGCCAATAAAGGGTTTTCTGCCAAATTGAAATTGGCATAGTATTCTACTTTTCGATTTTGATTATTTAATTTTTCCCATGCTAATGGAGAACTGTAGGTAACGAGACATAAAGTTGTCATGGACAAACAAAAAAATACAATTAATGTCTTTGAATTACACCATATGGAGATAAAAACTAACCTTCTGCAGGAAGCTGTTCATCCATTTTGTGAAAGTTTTCTTCTGTATGTGTAATCTTTCTTCCTGGAGCGCTTTGATGCGGCCCTGCTCAAATTTGAGTACATCCTCGCGCTGCGTCATGCTGCGATTCTGCGCCTGGTTCGAATACCCGCCAGGCTCATACTGTGGCCCTGATCAAATAACACACATCTACATTAGTTACCATTAACATTTAAGTATATCACAACTCGTTAATCATACATCCTATCTGTATATTGGATCAGAACCAATAATCAGACGATAGTATGACCAGATAAATAGTATGTTTTCAATTCGCTACTCCATTACGACAATTTTACTAGAATCTGATAAATTATTTCATTATCTAAACTAAATAATACAATCAGCAAACAACTCAAAACTCAATGGGAGGGATAAGGCTTTGAAAATGGTAGATATCTTCCAGTGGCGTACGGTCCATAGATGCTATAGATGCAGAGCATGCCCCAAAATATTCAATACATTATATGAGCCGTCTAATTACAAAAAGCGACAAGTCCACAATTCAATATTTTCGGGAAACAATGTTTTTATGTTTCAAGCTTCAATTATTTGTTTTAACGTGAGATTATTTTTTCCGTTGTATTCTATGTCGAAATTAGAACCAAATGGCAATTTGTGTCAGCCGATAAACTCTTAAATGTAATAAATATAGGCAAAATAAAATTGGACATATCGCTATTTGTAGCTCACTTTTTAATTTACTCCGCATAAAGCACATATTTTCGTGGCACTGTCATGAGTTTACCTGATACTACACCATGGGAGACGCCCTTTTCAATATTGAACGTTCCCTTATTGGTTGACTTAACCACGCGCGTAATCAACCAAGCTTTAAATAATATGAAACATGGACTTAATGTAATAAATCGAGACTTAAAATATTTTTTTTCGTAGGGTTATGTCGCGTTTTGGAATTGTTGGAATTGATGTAAAATTATACAAAGAATACGTGCATATTTTTTTCTCGATTTTGACCAAATGTGGACTTATCGCTTTTTGGAATTAGACGCCTCATATAAAAATACTACGTATTTATTGTGGGATTAATGGTAAATTTAACTTTACTTTATGTACTTCTTTTAAAGGTTCGATATAGTTATATATTGCTTGATTATTGATTAAAGATAATAAAACAATGATATCGCAAAAAACAAAAATTCAATCAGTATTCTAGTCATAACTCAAAAATTACGATTCTAGTATTTAAATTAATGTTGTGGTTTATTGTTCATGTTCTAAATAATATATAATAATATGTTGAAAATTCCGGAGAGCCCGCATAACATACGACCCATCAATGTTCAATTAGTTACAAAACTCTAAATCGATTATTGTAAAAAATATTAGATTTTATTTCAATAGCACCTCTACAAACAAAAGTCACAGCATTCCCAAACAACTAAACATCTATACCTACTAACAATAATATTTTGAGAAATCTTGTTGTTTACTTTTGACATTTACAAGATAACTGAATATTACCAAGAGACATAAGAAAGACATAAGTACTATGTAATTCGATTTCCCAACAATATTAAATTTAGTTGTGGTATCGAGATGACGAGTAGATACTTCTATTTGACACTTATGTGTATACTGTTTTATAATATAATAATGTTACTATAAAGCCGATGAAAAAGATAATCTTGGATTGGCAGTAAATTAGATTTACCTATTGTAATTGGTTAAACTACATAATTCGATAAATTTTGTACTTCATTTTCAGATATATTTTGACATATACTATTATTATGCATAATACTGAATAATCAACCACGAAAGCCTCAAACAATAATATATTATATAGATCTTTAATATGAAGTATAGGTAAATATAATTTACAATACATTTGCGCATTAATTACATATTATAGTAGGTTATCGAATATTGAAAGCATCTATGGGCAGAATGCCATTGCTATACATATAATATAATTGAACATACAAAAGTATTGTCAGCATAATATGATACAATTCAATCTGTAATACCATTATCAAAAGCTGTGATGAAAACAAAACAGGTGGGACAACAATAAAATAAATCCATGCATAATGAACACACAAAAAACAGAGGACGTCACAGCATAACATGACTATGTAAGTATCTAAAAAAAAAGTAATTCAACATAACATACCAAACAATAAAATTTTGTATAGAACTATGCTTAAGATTCATTCCAGAAACATGCGTAGTGAAGAAATAAAATTGATTATGAATTCCTGTTGAAGATGATGTCTCATAATATGAATACGTGTATTAATTAAGGCGCTAAGTACCAAAAAAATAAAAACTGACATTTTTATAGAAAAAAGTTCTACATACCAACGACAATAACTTCAACTATAGTCTAAGTGCCTCAAGCAAGTCAAAAAAATACAGCAAAATAATGAAACTTGTAAGTCCGTTGGCGTGTTTTATTTATAATGGTGTAAGTATCACTGCAATGGTCAATGGCATTCAATATAAAATAGCTGACGATGGTGAGTTGACACTTGCGAGTTCTTAATACCTAAAATTATAGAAGCTGCCGTGATTGCTTCACATTGTAAAACTACATTTTTCAAAAGGTCTGCTTCATGAAATTATACTGCAATGACTCGGTATTTTGTAACTACAGGCAATACTACTTTTTGGTACTTAGAACCTTATTTAATACACGTATTCAATGTGAAATGGTTGCAATTTCTAAATGAAATGAAATTATTGATTGGATTGGTGTTTATGTGGTAGAACTCCATTATAATGGTTTTAAAATAAAGTTTCTTTGTTAATTCTACAATAATTGGGTTATTTTATGTTGACAGCTTGCTCAAGGTATGAACCAAAAAAAAATATTCTATAGAGATGCGAGCTCTGTAGCAAAGATGTTGAAGCAAAAAACCACCTCTGCAGGCCTATTCTAACATATCACTTAACATCAAAAAAGAGCTAATTGTGATCAATTTACGTATTCTGGCGGTTAATTATGTAAAAAAGTTAACCATCTGAACTGTCAAAATGTGATATCTTTTAACAACCCCTCGCTTGACCATGCTAACTTTGAGAACGAGACAGAGTAGTTATGTCAATTTTACATAATATTGAGAATTGAGACACAAGATCCGACTGTTTTGCTGCAATCGCAATGACCTGACGTGTCAAAACAAAATTCTTATGTTCGGCTCATTACCGACTAGATGACGCTGGTTTGGCTTTATCAGCTTGTGTTCGGTTTTATCTGCTTGGGTTCGGCAGTATGAACATATCCGAATTTGACCGACATGTCTACCAACCTAAATTTTTGACGAACTACGAATTAAAGATTGCTAATCGTTTAGTGTAAAAAATACCTTCCGTGCTAACTTGGATGAATGAAAATTATGGAAACGTGCTTAAGTGATAACCGTTAAGACCTAATAGACCTCCTATTCCACTGATTAAGTTAGCTACAAGTGTTTTTACATTGCAGGTTCATTTGCAGAGAATTGCACAATAATGCTAAAACATTAATTATTTGCCATTATTTAGTTGAAAAATCATGTAAAACCGTTTTGAACTTCACTGGCAGGGTTTAATTGAATTTTAAAAACTAACCAGCACCATCTGCAATTTGTATTCTTTGTCAATGAAAAGAATTATAGTATGACTGACAAACGTTAGTGTGCACTATTTGTGCTCCCATCGCCGATGGATGATGGATTGATAGCCCAAAACAATCATTGTACAATTAACCAAAAACTTTAATTCAAAACCATTATAATGAAATTATTTTGTAAGTGATAATATGCATATGAATGATATCTCTCTCTTCTATATACCATTAACAGTGCACAAAATATTAAAAAGAGAGATCTGGTAGTAAGAAGAAGAAAAGCATTAATTACCAAACCTTATAAGATGATCTTTCAGAAAATATATGAATCCATGACCAAAAACCATGCGTAAAGAAGACAAAACAGTTACAAAAGAAATGATAACATGTCACCATTGAAGAAACATACTAAATCTTCATGTACTTATAACAATTTGCGTGAAATATCTCTTTTACAGATGTACATACACCATTTAACACTATAATAAGATAAATATGGAAATTTTATATAGATATATTTTTTTAAATTAAACTATTCAAATGAATAATAAATGCAAGATTTAAGAATGCAACAATCTTTAGAAACATATCAATTAGTAAAAATATTTATACCGAACGGGACTTAAACCTACCTTCTGGGTAATGTGGTTTACCAATTAAGCGACCGGTGGAATACTAATCACAAACAAAATATGGTCGCCAGTATTAGAGCGGGAATACACGAGCAACATCATGTTGCTGCTGCCGGCAGTCGCAACTCGGAAATCCCCAATTTTTCATACAAAACTCATACTGGACGCCCACACAGCAACACACTGCTGTCAACCACGGCAGCTGCTGTCGACGAGCTGCCCGGAACCGCCGAGTTGCCGCAGTCAATTTGCTGCTGCGTCAAACATACACTGGCAGTGCTGGCTGCCCGTTATAGCAACAGCCCCTCCCACATCTCTCTCCGACTAGTCCTGCGCACCGTCATTCCAATCCGAAACACACCCGCTGACACATTTGCTGCCAATCACAGCAACATGAGCTGCCACATTGTTGCGTTGGTCGGCTGCTCGTTTGCTGCCAGCAGCAACAACACGATGTTGCCCGGATATTCCCACTCTTAATGGAAATTTAATTTCCACATTACATATTGTTAGGAAGTTTCTTAGGTTGCCTAATTATTGGTAAAGTATATTTGCCCATAATGCGATTGGTGCAGGAGTCCAGCGCCTTTATTCCATCGTGCACCCACTGCGAGTGCAATGTATTGGGATAATTGAGTTGTTATTACCTTGGTTACTTTATACAATTGCATTGAGTAACCATGGTAATAAATTGCAGCTCAATATTCCCATCACGATACATTCCACTCGTGGTGGGTGCAATGGAATAAAGGTGTCGGTCAGTCAGTACAAATATGTTTTATAATAGTTATGTTTCTGAGGTGTTATTATAATGAATGTAAAAATGTGCACTAGAATAAAATATACTGTGCCAATATTAAATATTATAGGTATGCTAAGTTATTTTATACATTAAACATTTTAATACCCGATGGTAATTTTTTTAACCTGAAAGTATGTAGGTAAGTAAGTGTAAAATATAAATAAACGGGAGATAAGCAATCACATATTTATCTTACGATAGCAAAAATAGTATCATGCATTCATTGAAAACTGAAACGGAAATGCCACCAACAACCAAAGATGACAAAAGCATGCCAAAACCACGATGCAGAAAGAAGACAGAAGCACAAGACACGTGGAAGTGTATGTGGAGTCGGTTTACCCTGCTGCTTCCGGGAGACTGGTTGGAACTCCTGGTAACCTGGGTTGCTGAGTTGTTTCCCAAACATGGCGTCGGTTGAAGGTCATTGATGGCCGGCCGTGGTCTTTGGTAGTTCGCCGTATCACCTGAAATTGGCCCAGTCGTTGCAACTTAAACTGTCTTAGCATAAATTCATCTTCCATTCAAATAACCAAAGGCTGTTCCAAAAATACACACGATACACCTAAGTCTTCTGTGACAAAATTACTTTTATTACATTTTTAGTTATAGTGAAAATTTTAATTGAATTTAATCGAACCATAGCTTATCCTACAAATCAGTGTTTTACAAACTTACAACATGCCTCTGTACCTCTGTATAATCATAGTTTTACTGGCACTGGCGTAGATAACTACTAAGTTTTGAGAATTAAAATTTCTCTCTAAGTCAGATTCGAGACATTTTCCTAAGGTTCTAAGGTCTGACTTACAGATTGAGTTTTATATTATTTTGGCGTACCTAATATCGTACATCAAATCAAAATTATAGTACACATACTATAATCAATGCGGAATCAAATATTTTTACAAAAAAGATTTAACCGCATATCCCTTTAAAGCTTGCGTGTACCGTCAGGGGTGCACATAAAACAATTTACCGGAAACACTGTCATACATAGACATACATTAAGCAAATACACAATAATTGTCATTTGCAAATAGCTAGTAAAACTTTTGAAACAAATAATTATAAAATGCATTTTGAATCGTGCACCGATAATCGAATACACAATTCGAAAAGACAACACTTTAGAGGGGTGATACGCAATTTCTGCACACTAACAAAGATTTGTAAAATAATCGGTTTGGATAATTAAGCGAAAAAAATATTTTTAAAATAAATGCAGTCAATATTTTGTAAAAATATTTTGGTATCTATATAGCCCCTGTTTGAAAATAATGGTTGATATCATCACTGCTTTAGAGGCAATTATCACAGTTGTGATAAAACGTTGCTAGGTCAATAAGCAAACGCTGAACAATTTTGTGGTTCGGGGTAAAAGTTCTTATATACCATACCTATGAAGTTTTGGCGAAATTAACATTTCAATCGCAGTGACGGTAAAGAACGCTACGTCGCTACTGCCATTTTGTGTGCATCACAGATTTTATCAAATGTTTAATATGCATACTCTTTATAATTATTCTAAAGAATATGTAATATTTATCTATGCAAAAGATCGGGATAAAAGTTCTTATATCAGTTTTGTTACAGTTTTTAAAACGCTTTAGTTCTGAATTTATTAGTTGTGTATCATTTTATTCTTGATACTATGTGAATGCGTACCATTATATTAAATAAATTATTTAAGATAAATTTCGACGATATATTAGTCGATCAGTTAAGAATAGGGATTGCAATACTGGTATCCCAGTATTTTTCGATACCGAAATACTGGTTTTAAAAATCAGACAATACCAAAATAATCGGTATTGAAAGTGGAAATGTATTAATTAACATAAAAAGCTTAATAGAAATGTAAATTTTGTCAGGTTACGCGATGTCTGGTTTACTTCCGTGACCCTTCATTATCCTTGGTGACCAGCAATGATATGTGCCATAAAATATTAATATTTTAAAGAGAGATATATATATATATATTGGTAGACACTACTGTTTTGTTTCCATATATTTCACAAATACTGGTATTCAATATCAAAAACAGAAATACTGGTATAAGTATTTATTTTCATTTGGTATTGCAATCCCTAGTTAAGAACATTTACTTGTTGAAAGCATTGTAAAATTTCTACCAAGAACTGAGGTAGATATTGATATTTTTATTATCAGTAAACAAATTGAAAATTGCGATTGAATAAATCAGTTCTTTCTAGACCCACTAGTATATGAATAGGTAGGTATATGACTTCTGTCAAATAACAACCAAAGGAAACAGGCAATAGTAAGTATATGGCTTTATCAATTGTATATTCTTCTAATCTAATCAGGTTTGTTCTAATATTGTTAAGTGATAAGGAATCCATTAGTTCACCTACATGGTTTGCCTTTGCATAGGTAAGTACATTCCTAATATGTCTGATGTTATGTAAACTGAGATAAT
Source organism: Rhyacophila brunnea (assembly GCF_057557595.1). Lineage (NCBI taxonomy): Eukaryota > Metazoa > Arthropoda > Insecta > Trichoptera > Rhyacophilidae > Rhyacophila > Rhyacophila brunnea. The sequence goes on along the minus strand of NW_028233068.1, from coordinate 11,874,131 downwards.
GACTTTTTTGCAATTTGGGCGAAATATTTCACGCAATATGGTTTTGTCACGGATAAAATTAATTTCAACTGATAAGCGCCCGCCGGGGGTAGTGGCAGAACGTGCACCAAGTGAAAACGGTGTAATAGCTAAAATTGTCACTGACCAAACCAAGTAACCGAAATAATAACAAATCAATGAAATTATTAGACTTGTTGATGAGTTCTGAGCATGGCCCCCACATCCTGAAGCGGCCCCCCTACTTATCACTTAGATTAAAGGCAGTATGCCGCTCTACAGTAACGTTCCAAATGGTGTTCGAGGTAAAATTAAGATTATTTATTGTATTTCTTAGCGATTTTTAGTATTTTTTAATATATCTACTTGAATTATTGAATTGTTATAAGTATCGACACACAACAAAAATTGCATCGCATAACTACATTTTTTAAAAGATAATCAACATTAAAATTTGAAGTAAATAAAATCAGGGTCAATTAGTGATGTGTGTTTATCTCACTTATCTGGCCGACCCGCCATGCCGGGCCCCTCGTGAGCCCGGGCCCCCATTTTAGAGCCCTGTCAGCCCATGGTCCTGAGGATTGAACATGCGATAACTTATAGCGATAACATGCCACAGACATGAGACGTAGCATCATGTGTGCACACTATTGTCGATTCTTGGAATTGGCCTACTACTTTAAGGCTAAGGCACACGATGATGCAAGTTTGCATCCAATTGTCTATGCCACAGATTAATAGAAATGCAAAACCAGTCGTCAAATACAAAGACTTTAAAGCCGGGTTTTGATTATGACTTAATGAGAGCGCGCATTACGGTTACGTGGCAAACTTTAATCATTTAATGTACCTACCTATACAAGCGTAAATATTGTAAAGAACACGTCATGATTTGGTTTATCTCATATTTCTCCACACTCGAAAATTAAACATTCTTACACACAGAAGATAACGCAGTATCCATTATTTCTGTGTTTTATTTAGACATGAATTTGATCTTAATACTATACGGCCATCTACTTCTGATAGAATAGCTCATGATGAACTGTGATCCAACTGCATACATACAACTTTCCGGACACGCATTTTAGGTACAAAGCATTGTTGCCAACCGTACTATAACAATTATACTTAGTACAATACTATATGTAATTTTGAATCTGCGAAAAATGTAAATTACTTACTACAATTTTACGCAAATATGCCAAAAATGCTATAATTTTGAAGGATTCGAGACGAAAAATGTTCTTGTACTATAGTTTTTTTCAGAAATACTTTTTACCCTTTTGTACTGCAATCAACACAGAAAAAGATGGCAACACTGGTACGAAGCCACCATTTCGCTAACCGTGATGTTTGCAAATCAAGTGCAACAGAACAAAAGTTCTATTTTCGAAAACATACCCATTTTCAAACTGTGATTCAACACGTATTTTCGCCATACTGGGAACACATGTTAATTTTATTTATATTACCTACTGCTTGCAGGGAAGTAAAGGAAGTTTAGAAGTTTACGAAAAACCAGATGGTTAAACCAAACATGTTGCTCACGAGTAACGAAGCTTCAATAAAATTATCATTCATCCTTTTCAAAATAGTCTCAGAATATAATAATTGAGAATCCAATAAAAAGTCGTAGTTATAATTTTATTTTTGAATATTAACTCCAGTTCAAATCAGGGGTTATAGGAGAGAAACACATTGTTCACCGCGAGCTGTTGTACCCGAAATAAATGGCCGTATAGCATTGAGATCGCGTTCTTCGTGGTGCATTTCACCGTGAGGTGACGTACGTTATAACACCGTAAACAAAACAATGTTGTATTAGTAATTGGCGATTTTTACAAGTAGGTAATACGATGTGCAATTTAATGGTGTTAACTGTCCAGTATTGGTGGGGAAACCATATAATAAGAATCAAGACAGGTATAAGTAGGTACCTACTTAAGTTAGTATTGTTTTTACTTTATTTAAAACTTTAATAATTAGTGTTTATACGTGTTATAGGTATAACAAATATTTTTTAATCTATAAACGTGTTGGTATAAATAACGCGATCTCGATGCTATAGGGGCACCTGTTTCCAGCACAGCAGCTCACGGTGAACTGTAATGCGGCGAACGGCATACACAAGTATGAACTATTCGTAAGCCTTCAATATAACCTCGTTTAGATATATTGTCCTCGAAGATAACCAACCACTCAGATCATCCACAGTCCACACGACAAAAAATGTCAGCCCCAAGGAAGTCAGCGTTTAGATGCATTCTTGCGACTCCCAATGACCCAATGCCCAAACCAGATCACATCGACAGGACATCGACGTTCCTTCAGAAATAAAACTTTGACAAAAAAGCGGGCTAAAGCCATAGATGAAAACTGCATAATGGTGTGAGATAATGATTTCTGTTCATGGAAATATATTTTTGGCCGCGCGGCTTAAGCGTCGGCCTATAGCGTCGTGGGTCCCAGGTTCGAATCCTGGGTCTGGCAAGTACACATAATATTGTTTTTCAATTTGTGTATGAGTCAGAGAAAGAATCTAATAGGTTGAGCAAGTAGCTGACATCCATTTCTCGTAAAACAAAATCTGTTAATACAAACCTCCACTCTGTGGAGGCCCATATTATATTAGGATCGGACATGGTCGAAAGAAAGAATTAAATAAGCGTCTCACCTAGGGAACTCAGAAATAATGGGAACTGAAATACCTAACGGGTAAGGAGAAGCAGGCAAACGATCTCGAGTAAGGAAGGATACGGAATAAATTTAAACACGTGTCAAGAATACGTCATACGTCGAATACTGACAACTACTCTCGGTTTATGCATTGACGCTCATTTAATACGCTATTGCACGTCTATAATGCGTGGTTCATTTTCGTATGACACTCGCGGCCCACTGGGTGTCAACTTGTGGCCCGTGGAGCAGTGAGAAAATAAAAATAATATCAAATGCTGCCACTAGTTGTGGTAATTTCGCAAATTGAGATTCGATATTGGCTCAAGATTTTAAAAAGCACCGTGTGCTTTTTGCTGCATTTGCAACGCCATTATCCGTAGACGTGAATTTATTACCGGGAAATTTACAAATGGAATATTGCGAAATATGTTGCGATGAACAGTTAAAGGAGAAATTCTATCAGGTTGGTTTGGAAGAGTTTTTCAAAACATCTTTGGGCAAGGAAAAATATCCTGCATTTTACAAACATGCTCTAATGATGACTTCCCTATTAATTGGAAACATTTACACGTGTGAACAGCTTTTAAGTCGGATGAAGCATATCAAATCCCGAGTGAGAACACGAATCACTGATGTGCATTTGGAAAACTGTTTGCGTGTAGGAACAACCTCACTCGATATCGATATTGATGGACTTAGTTCTGCCACACAAAATCAAACTTCTCACTAAAATTTATTATTTTGTTTATTTTTTATTATTAAAAAAGGTTCTAATCTAATAAATATGTTTGATCCTCATTTTTGTTTTATTTTATTAATATATATTTCTTTTTTGTTTTGTATAATAAAAAATCGGTTGTGCGGCCCGGTAGGAAATCTCATTTTTAGAATCTGGCCCGGCTGCTGAAAAGGTTGGCCACCCATGCTCTACATTAAAACCGTGCTTCAAAACTTACTGTATTGGTATATAGCCGGTATCTGTTCTGTGGCCTGACCGTATTCGTTTATTTATTATTATTATCGAATACGTCAGTGATTCTCAACCAGGTTTCGCAAAAATATCTACATAACATTTTTGGTTTAAATTATTAGTTGTATGTATATTGCAGTGACGTGTGGTCCATTCATGCAGTGGATGCGGAGCATGCCCAAAATATTGTGCAATTGGGTATTAAGAAAGAAAAACATAGATAATTTATTTAAAACCTTGTTTCAAGATCCAATAGTTACGAAATTCTGAGTAGTATAAGTAGAGTAAGTAGACAATAATATAGTAGGTAGAGTATTTATGTTTTTACAACGTTTTTATTAGGTCGTATTCTAGTTTGTCCGGTGGTTGTTTATCCAGTACAAATCTTGCAATCGATTTTTAACTAACTTCCCGACTAGCTAGACATTTGAAACTTTTAGAATATATCAGATTCAGAACACGATGCCAATGCATTCTTTTAATACTTTTAGCCAATCTTTAAGTAGAATTCAATTCATTTTCAGTTGATTCTGTTTTGTATGAAAAGTTATTTCGGAAGAAATCCGTAAAAAGTAAAACACTATTATTGGTTGCTAGGGGGTCTGGGGTCCTAGCAACTAAATTATTAATATATTACGTGCGTTACTATGAAATCAATATGAAATGGCAATATGACATTTCAGTATTCTATGATCGTTTAAGCTAGTCAAGTCAAGTTCATATGATTCAACAGAAAATTTATAAACGGGTTATATGAAAAGTTCTTTTTATTTTGTAATTATTTTGACAGAATGTCTGATTTAAAAAATACCCAATGTAATATACCTACCAGTTGTTGACATCTTCGATCCGATGCTGGTGCAATCACGAGTACGTGTTACCTCGATATTTGCTCAAACAAAATCGACAATGCATCCTGATGACGACGCGTATACTATACCAATCTTAGATATTAAAAAAACTGAATAAATTTCTATGTACCTGTAATACATATTGGTATTATGTAATATTGTAATATTAAGACGTTTTATTGTTTGATGTCCGTGAAATTCATTCGATAAGATTATCGATAACGTATCTACGCAAGATAGGTATGTGACATAATATTAGCTATCGCGTTATGTTGTGTATATGCTATAGATCCGCCAGTATAGATTGTCCGCTGAGTGAGGGCGCCAAATTCTTACATTTTGACATATCATTAAATACTTTTATACTGTGATGAGCATAGTTCTAAATTAGTAAATTCGAACACCTGACGATTTATGATGGCATATCGATAGAAGGGATGAGCCTTTGCATATGCACTTAAAACAAGAAATAATAAAATTGTAATCCAAATCGTTGAAGCATAATATTACATATTATGTAAGTTGATAGGAATGTGTAAATCTCAGATTATCATAATCTGTAGTCTATGTACTTTGGTTATTTTTAAATAAAATGTAATAGTAAAAATTCAAGGAAGTTTTTTTTAATGTGGTTTGATATGTACCTCAGAATATTTTTGTGTGCCTACCTGTTTATCTGTACAATAAAAAAAATGGTAAGCAGCCGCACAATTTGTTGAGCGGCGCATTTAAATTGCTAAACCTCTGAAACATCAGCTGATTAACGAGGCACGACATTCGATAAGTAGAATTGGATGTTTTTGGCAAGATCATCATCAATCTTGATTGCAGCACGGTGAAATATCTCCAATATACCAAATGCGGAATTTAAAAGGAAATAACTATCGCAATTTGGAAGCATTTTACTTTCAACATATTTGGTTAAATCCAGAGCTTTTTTTAAATAATGAAAATGACGAATAATAAACCTTCTTTTAAAACTATTTATTTAAAAAAAAAAAAAAAAACATTTGTATACATATAATTACAATACATATTAAAACTTTTTACCCGACGCGGAGGAGCTGAGCGGAGCAACACAAAAAAAGGGTCCACTCCCGGCTATACTCACATGGTTAAATCATCATTATCTACATAACTAGTCGAATGGTCAATAAAACCCAAAACTTATCCAATTTAAAAAAATATTTACATTAATCTCCGATAATTATATCTCTGTCTGCGCGAGTTAAACTACGGTAGGTCTGAATGAGGTGAAATTGAGCTGCGCTATTACCATGTTAAAATTAAATTTTTCGTGCTCCATACGATTATAAATATGTAGCAGCAGGAACTTCCCGTAGGGATTGGCACTTCATGCATTGCTTATTATAAAGGACAGCAAATGAAGGAATGAATACAATCATTACAACATTAATTATCGCACGGACATAGACGATGCGGTCGCTTCATTAGAATATACAGACATTATTAGTTAGTCAGGGAAAGATGTTACGTCACTTATGTGCAAAGTCCCACTAGGGAGGCAAATTCGTTTTTTGCGTCAAAATTAAGCATATATTTTATTAATGATAATCTCAGGCAGGCACTGTAAACAAAAATGCTTATAAATACATTGATAACCTCCAATAATTCCGTAATTAACAGCAGCCGAAATATGAGGAATATACTATTAAGATTGTTATAGGTATTTACCGGAGGGATTTTAGTCAATCTCTTTTGCCTAACTGGACGTGGAATTTTCGAGAATTGCTATAGATAAATCAGTATACAGTGGCACCATAGGCTATTCGCGAGTGTATTGGAATTGTTTGCTACAACACCTGTTTCAATAGTAGCAAATAATACCATTACAATAATTGTAAGCCGTTTTTACAGTGCCACTACACCCATACATACGGATGAATAAGTAGTAATCCTCAAACATAAGACATGATTAACGTGTGTAAATTGTACTTGAGTGTTCATAATATTGTAACGTAAACATAACCTATAAATCTGACGTTTGAAAGATAGGAGTAATTGCATCGTCGAAAGCAGTGGTAATCGTTTCATGTTATTCGATGTCAGGTTGATAAAATGTTTATTATTACACGCGCGTCGAGTAGTGAGAAGTGAGTCCTCGCCGCGTCCCTGAATGGTCATACTCATGTTTTAGTCGGCGATGCCGTAATCGTAACGTGGATGACACAATGTGCTGAGAGCAACATCACGTCTCTTCTAAAACTGTGTGTGCATTATTAAATTTTTATGATTAATATTATGCACACCTCAAAAACAATACATGCATGTAATTTAAGTTGAGTTCGTTCAGCGACCGCTTTAATTTTTACGTGGGTAGATTCATCTGCATACCGGTATATAGTAACTATGTACGGTTGTGCATTTTCTCGAGAATTTTGAAATTGGTTTTTTGATATAGGTAAGTACCGAGAATTCCCGAGATTCGAGAAATATTTTTTAAAGTTACAGAAATTAAAAGATTTCCCTTGCTTAAAATATTGTATCTTCCTATCAAAATCAAAAGTTAGGACTATTTAACCGCCAAAAAACAATGCCATCTGAATCCTCCTGGACAAAGCTGGGTACTTTCACTTGAAAGAATATTTCAATGAATTCAAGAGAATCGAAATAATAAAAGTGCGTATACAAAAAATTAAATTGTGATTATTGCACTGTCCGATATTTTTATAGCAAATAAGGTTTTTGTGCTTACTTAATTGTGACCGATTTCTCGAGACAAATTTATAATTATGAATTCTCGAGAAACAAGATTCAGAATTATTATCCTTTGTATTATAAAATATTATCACTCTAGGTATGTAGTACTACAAGAATATTTATATTTAATTCGAATCACAATCGCGATGTCTATTTTATGAAGTCGATAGAAGACAGACCATAACACACTATAAAGAATAGTATAATTAATCATCATTGACGTTCGACGATATCGCATTTATCAGGTAACTCAGAAATAATGGGAACTAAAATACCTAACGGGTGTGGAGAAGCAGGCAACCGATCTCGAATGCGAAAGAATACGGGATAAACTTAAACACGTGTCAAGAATACGTCATACGTCGAATACTGACAACTGCTCTCGGATTATGCAATGACGCTCATTTAATATTGGTGTATTGAAGGTTGCAACACACACATTGCACGTCTATAATACATGGTTTATTTTCGTAGGACACTCACACATTCAAAACCCTGTACTGTATTGCGATGTAGCCTATCGGAATTATATGTATTAACCTGTTATGTGGTATTTATGGACCTCCAGAACGTGGCGCCAACAGACTGTTTACGAGGAATGTCAGATAAGAGTCCATCCAGTGGAGCGTGGATCCCTTACATAGGATCCAAATACACCACCACAGATAATCAAGTGAAGTAGGTATGAATTAAGTTTTGCTACTCTAAAATACGATGACTTGGGTATTTTTATAAACCATGCAAATCAAGGCAAATTAAACAGTATATTATAAAATTAGGTATATTTAAAAAATATTATTGAAATTTTAATAGCGTGCAATTTAAATTATAGGATGGATCATCGTTTTGGAATCAGATTTAAGGGTGATAAACGTTTCAATTAAATGCCGAGTTAAGTATAGCGAGCTAATTATTCAAAAATATACAAAAATTAAATTAATAAATGATATACATATTAATAAGTTTAAGATAGTAAGCTTTGACATGTGACATTATTTTTATGCAAAAAATGAATTGAAGTAGTCTTTACTTAAAATGCTACCTGGTTAGCGGTAGTAATCAATCAGTGAATAAATTGTCATCAGTAAACTGTTATCATTTTTGTTATCACTGTTCTTATCAAAATAATAATCAACGTAGATAATATCAAAGAACAAAGTTGATACCTCGACAACTGAGTGGTTAACAGCTTTGTGAAATTCCTGAACACTTGAACACCTGAACACACAGAATCACAACAATCACATAATCACAATCATAAGCACAAAATATCTAATTGATTGCGGATATGGATTTCATTTCAAAGTCTATGTTGCATTACTAATATTTCGTGGTACCACGACATGGCTTGAGCACAGTTATATTATATTTATTTTATTATAAATTATAACCAAACATGCGAAGAGTTTCTAAAAGATTGAAAAGTTTTTGAACGCCGCCGTGCAAAATGCCCCCTTCCCCCAATAGGTTTTTGAGTACATGTTTTTTTTTAATATGCGTAGGTAATTATTTATAGGAGTGTTTCCCATATTATTTTTGTCCATAAATAATTGACTGAGGAGGTGACTCTATGGTGACTGTTTTATTCAAGAACGGATAAAAAAATAAAACTCAAGTAAACTCGGAAAAAAATAGTTGATTTATAAATTATTAGCAAGTGCAAGTACAAGTACGTTAAAACTATTTTTTTTATATCCTGACGCTGTCTATGAATTACATATAATTAAAAACAAATACACAAATTAATTATGACACCCGATATTAAATATTTTAGATAATAGTGTGTTATTGGTTAATTTCGTCGTTATTAGGTATGGTGCAGGTGGCAAACTTGGTATTCAATAGATGCGGGTTCGAATCTCTCCAGCATCAATATTAACTATTTCCAATGGGTGTTTCAAAGATGTTCCGAATAACATAATATTATGTGCATTCGAAATAAATTTGTTGGACAGATATTTCGATCATCTGTCTTTAGGAAGACGACGGCGTAGGAGTACATAGGAAATTTTTTTTTTCTATTTTTAGTAACTACTGTTTCAAAAATAATTATACCTATTTAATTAATACGTTTACCTGTGCTACACAGTTTGAGAGGCTCCATGATTCCGTCATTACAAAATAATGACATCACACCAAACTTCTCGATAAGTGCAAATATGTAAACGATTAGTAATTTTGATTTAATTGAAGGAAAATATAATATTATAAATTCCGATGTCGTCAATATAATAATATAGTATATCAGATTAGTTGATTATTATCGAGCTAATCAATATACCTAAGTGGGCAATTTAATTTAGAACATGGTTCTGCTATTGTCACGTGTGCTAAAGAAAATGAGTTCAAAATATGAGCATGACTAGATTATATATTTATATATACTTAGAACTATAATTAAGTAGCCAAAGTAAACGAAAGATGTATTAATAAATTTCGTATATTCTTATGCCGTGTCCACACTGGCCAACCTCTTTAAAATTTACGATAATTATCTTAATTGTCGTAATCCGACGAGGTTTCCAGCAACTTGTTGCCTGTGTGGACACGGCATTAGATTGACTTCAATAATCATCAATATACTGGGATCCGGCAATCGGTAGTCAATTATTAATATTGCCAATTTGCCTCCCGCGGTTGGGGCTTTCCCCGACCCTTTCCCTGCGTATACTCTACCACTCTAGCCCACATCTATTCACTTCATCACCCACTTTTAAATTCTAGTTTTACACCGAGAAGTTTTGTGCATGCGCCAAGGAGAGGCATTCGTTTGGCTGTCTACATCTATCTGTTCATCAAACCCTTCACTTAGTCAGGTCTAATCTATGGTCAAATCATAGATAATACACGTAAATTTAGGTAGAGTAGGTATACGTTTTATAACTTTTTACTACACTTGCTGATTACCTCGCATAAAATTAGATAATAATTAAATAAATAGATAATAATGTGTATATCTAAAAAGTATTTTTAGAATATATTATTAGGTACTTACATCATTTTCCTCCTAGAACCGGAGTGCAAAGTAAAAAGCGTAATCTACTTGATACTTAATGATAAATATTCGGTGTTCTTATATGAAATAAACGTCATCTCTCAAAATAAACACTGATATACTGATTATTTGGAGAAATATGACAGCAAACTTTTAATTTTATTTTTTACACCTAGTACCTACTGCATTGTCGTACTTTTTGATCGAAACCGCGTATGCACAATTTCTTTATAATTTAGTTGTATAATCATACGAGGGTGGGTCAATAATTCCTTAGAAAAAAGCATTAAAACAGTTTTTATTTTTGTATTTTTTTTTTATTTCTCAACATAATCTCCTTGGAGCTCAATACATTTGGTTAGACGTTTCTCAATTTTTTTTTAAACCGTCAGAAAAATAAGTTTTCGGAAGGTCCTCAAAATAAGCATTTGTCCGATCGATGACTTCTTCATTTGAAAAAAAACGTTGTCCACTTAGCCATTTTTTTAAGTTTGGGAAAAGGAAAAAGTCACTGGGGGCTAAATCTGGCGAATACGGTGGGTGGTCGACCAATTCGAACTTCAATTCTTCAATTTTAGCCATTGATCGTAAACATGTGTGAACACGGGCATTGTCCTGATGAAAGAGGATTTTTTTCCTGTTTAAATGAGGCCGTTTTTCTTCAATTTCGTTTTTTAGCTGGTCCAATAAAGATGCATAATAATCCCCTGTTATTGTTTTTCCTTTTTCCAAATAGTCAACGAAAATAATTTCACGTGCATCCTAAAATACAGTAGCCATAACCTTACCAGCTGATTTTACGGTTTTCGCCTTCTTTGGACATGGTTTGTCTTCGCAATCCACTGCTTTGACTGTTCTTTCGTCTCGGGAGTATAGTGGTGTATCCATGTTTCATCTACAGTCACAAAGCGACGAAAAAATTCATCCGGATTGCGTTGCATGAGCGACAACAGGGCTTTAGAGGCCACCACCCTATTGCGTTTATTGTCGACTGTGAGCAAACGCGGCACCCATCTAGCAGAAATATTTTTCATGCCCAATTTGTCATGTAAAATAGAAATGACGCTACCTTTTGAGATCCCTGTAACCTCAATTATCTCACTCAACTTTAATCTTCGGTCACTTAACACCATATCGTGGATTTTATTGATCATTTCTGGTGTAGTCACCTCTACAGGACGTCCTGAGCGTGGTTCATCCTTTGTTGATGTACGACCACGTTTAAATTCATTTAACCAGTTATAAATAGTTGCAAGTGAAGGAGCAGATATGCCGTGAACTAAATCCAACTCATTTTTTATTTCCTTTGCTGTTAACCCTTTTATATTAAAATGTTTAATAACAGCTCTAAACTCAATTTTCCATTTTTCCATTTTCCACAAGCAAATTTTTTTTAAATGTACGAGAAACACACAACAACCCGACCAATCTGATTGAAACTTCGCAGCATACTGAATCGGTAGTGCCGCTGCATGAAAACAAACCGCTTACAGTACTAGTCGCGCCACCTGTCGGCTTTTCTAAGGACTTATTGACCCACCCTCGTATTTATAGGTTATTTGTATAATCTCGCTACGCAATTCATAATTATTAAGGCTATACCTCAGCTGAGGCATTGTCTAAAAAGATCGTGACTAGGCGATGCGCGGATTGTGTAAATGACGAGAGCCGAACGAAATATAAATTGTCATAAAAACTCAACATGCGTCCTCTTTATGTTATGTTTATTATTATATTCGTAATAATAATAGTATATTCATTGACATGTTTTCTTTTTCAAGTACATGCGGAACGTTTTTTAGTCATCTTTACACGATTTAAGAATATATTCGCCCGACGCCATCACAAAACAAATTGACGTGCAAACAGGTCGACTATCGCTCTCCGAATCTTAATAATCACAATACGCTCTTAATAATCAAACTATATATCCAATCTGGTTGACTATTACTAGGTATAGACTAAAATAAATATTGTGAATACGAAGTTGATGGGGTGTTAAACAGAAAACCAAGGCGGTCGGATCTGCCTGCGCTAGTACTTTCATCACAAATAACGGCCATTTTGAAACCGATTTGAGGCTCGGAATGCGCAGATGACCGCATGCAATGTGATGAATTCGTGAGACGAATGGACGAAGTCCCGTATGTGGACAGGGCTTATGACGTTCGTGATAAGTTGCACATTCAATCTTTGAAGTGTAATTTGGCGTTTCGAGGGTTGCCCAATAACAAAAACGTTATGCAGAGATGGAGATTTAGTTATGAAGATGAATATGGAAAGAAGGTTACCAAGGCTGATGATTTAATTGGCTATACCATATTTCGTTTATTTTTGTGATCTTGTGGTAGTGCTTGTGTGTGCTGTCGACCACATGACAATAAAATTAGTAAAATTTATAAAACAATATTCAAATATTATTACGTAACTAAGTTGATATCAGTGATAGTAGGTAGGTATATTGTAACCTAACCTAATACATGTAAGTAATTAAATTGATATTATAATACGACACAATATATTTTAGACGTGAGTTCTTTGAAACCACAACAAATTATTTAACATTTATATATAAATAAAAGTATACATCATAATTTAGTAGAAGTGTTAATGAAAAAAAATGTGTTAAGTATAAATTTATAAAAAATATAAGTAGTCGACTATGCTGTTTCAAAAAACACTTCTGTAAAATATTTCAAATGTGAGTTAGAATAGTTCTGCGTTCAGCTTGGTTACATGTCATCATCATCATCATCATCAGCCGGGGTCAATCCACTGCTGGATGAAGGCCTCCCCAAGCTTTCTCCAACTCTCTCGGTCCTGTGTCGTTCGCTGCCACGTATTTCCGCCGAACTTTACCAGTTCATCAACCCAGCGGCTTTTAGGGCGACCCTGTTGCCGTTTCGTACCCCTTGGGTACCATTGGATGACGGCATTTGTCCAGCGGCCGTCCTTTCGGCGAGCAATGTGCCCTGCCCATCTCCATTTCAGCTGTTTGGCAACGTCTATTACATCGCGTACTCTTGTCTGCTTCCTAACCCATTCGTTTCTCTTTCCGGTCTTTTCGGGTGATGCCCAACATGCACCTCTCCATGCCTCGCTGTGTGACTCTGTGGTTACATGTAAACCGTACATATTATATTTCGCCATAGAACAGTTCACCGTGAGCTGCCTTACTGTAAAGAGATGACCGTATAGCAATCAGATCAACTGTAGACAGTAATGTTCCTATTTTATAAGATTCAATAGGAATATTAATTAAGTACTTACTTAGAATCACTTAGCATTTTTTTTAATTAGCTACCTATTTTCTTCTGTCTTTTCCTTGTATTCTGGTGATTTTTATCAGGGTTTCGAACCGGAAAACCCGTTATTTCTAACGGAACCTGCATACACACAAATTTCCGTACATACATAATAATATTACGTAGTTAGTACCTACTAGGATTGGCAGTTCAACGATCATCGCTCCAATAATATAATATTATAATACCCACAGAACAGCTGATAATAAATAGAATTCCGATAGGTAATATTCAATACACGTCATTTTGATGCAGGGTTTTGAATGTGTGAGTGTCCTATGAAAATGAAACACGCATTATGCAGTGCAATAGTGTGCGTAATACACCAATATTAAATGAGCGTCAATGCGTAAACCGAGAGTAGTTATCAGTATTCAACGTATGACGTATTCTTGACACGTGTTGAAGTATATCCCGGATTATTCCTTACTCGAGATCGGTTACCTGTTACTCCTTACCCGTTAGGTATTTCAGTTCCCATTATTTCTGAGTTCCCTTATGATACCCAAAGAACAGCCAACATTTATGTATTCCCTGATACTTCTGTTCTTAACGTGTCAGACTTTGAGAAGATCAAAATTATTATCGGAAGATAAATTATTGAATAATAATCGAATTCCAAAGATAACACATTTTTGCAACAACAATCTAATTTTACGTAAATTATTTTTCCAATATTCGATTGTATAATAAGTATTAAGATTACGGCAGTTGTAAATTTAATGCTCATACTTATAGCGATAGTAAATGGAAGATTCGGTAAGTAACCGATGAAATTATTTATATTTAATCGATGTTTATAAAGATATAAATTGCACAACTTTAATATCCCAATAAAGATAAAAAAAACATATCTTATATCGTAAAATAGGTATATTAAATAGAAAGTAATATGCCTATTATTGTTGATTTTACTTGGGTATATGATAAGATTGATAAGATGTACTCAGTGGCGAAGGGTGGAGGTAGGCTGTTAAGATTCGCTATAAATAGTGCATAGTTTTTAAAAATCAATTAAAACCTGCCTAAGCAAAACCATAATAGATTTGGTCTAATTTGGGCGATACGACAAAATTGTGCACACTTTTTCATTCATAGTTATTTGTTTTCGTTGGATTAAAAATACATATTACACATATTGTTGGTTCATTTTTTTAATTCATTAAGTCCTGCGTAAACCAAACTATAATAAATAAAAAATAGTATTCTATCTATAAAATACTCAAAGTTATGTATGATTTAATTGCATAATTTTAGATATTTTATAGATAGACATGTAATTTTTGACTATTATCTATTATGGCTTGGTTTCTCAGGGTTTAATTGAATTTTAAAATCTAACCAACACTATCTGTAAATTGTAGTCTTATTTCAATGAAAACAAATATGTATGTATGAAAAAGTTTAATGTGCACTATTTATGGCGGATCTTAACAGCCTACCTCCACCCTTCGCCACACTACCTATACTATAAGAATATATTAAATTTAGTCAAAAATGTTATGCTAAAAAAAGTATTAAGGGTAACTGTACTGACAAAATAAGTAAGTGTCGCCAACTTTGTTATTAATTAAATTATTATAGGTAACAGCGCGAGGTCTTGTGGAAAATTGTTTTGATTATATCTCGCAAATTTGTACAATGTCCAAAATATATTTGATTCAAAATCAATGTTTGAAAGTGTGGACACTCTTTGGGTTTCAAATAAATGATCGTCCACGTGCTGTATAGGTACATAGTTACGGGGGTGTAGCGTTGAAGCTACAATCATTTCCCGCCCTGTACTTTTCGTGTATATTATCGCCTCAAGTAGACGAATCACAAAACGAAAGTGCGTCTCTCTAATTATGAATACGGATTCGATCACAGCAACCGATACAACCACAGAACAGATAATAAATAGAATACCGATACCGCATGGTGAAGCAGACTTTTGAATGTGTGAGTGTCCTACGAAAATGAAGCACGCATTATGCACGTGCAATAGTGTGTGTAATACACCAACATTAAATGAGCGTAAATGCATAAACCGAGAGCAATTTTTAGTATTCGACGTAAAACGTATTCTTAACACGTGTGTAAGTTTAACCCGGATTCTTCCTTACTCGAGTCGGTTACCTGCTATCGCCTTACCCGTTGTTCCCATTATTTCTGAGTTCCCTGGATACAACAGTATATCAGCAGCAAAATGCAACCAAGATTAAATAAATATTAACCTGGATATAGGTATATACAGTAGATTGCAATGTACATGGTAGCTTATTATTCGCAATGTATTTTGTTGTATCTATATCAATTCAATATGTACCTTCCAATGTACGAAATACAATTACCATTTACCACCGACATATGTAAGTACACTAAAATTGCAGGTAAATTTAATTGTAATCGTGCATACCTAAGTGATAAACCGTTTTGCAAGATTGTATATGTCTAAAATCTAAAATAAGATACGAATATTATGTCATTAAGTATTATTTATTGGACAGAAGTTCACAGTGTAAGTGTACCAAAAACACTGGCCAAAATAATGTTTGCGATATCAATTATTATGAAAAGATAAGATTTCACTATTCATATGACCAATAAATAGATAATTATTATAAATTTCGATCATAGAAATAAACCAAGACAGCCAGTCAAGCAATATAGACGATCAATCATATTTCTCCCACAGACAATACATAGTATTTTTCTTTTAATATTATTTCCAAAGTTTTTTTTGAGTTACGCCAACACTTAAACCGGCGATTTCGAACGAACTTTCTCCGTATTCCTAAGATATAAAAAATAAAATATATTCCAATATTCAAACCAGGGCGCGGAGTCCATTAAAAAGACATTCCGACTGCAACGACAATTTTTTTTTATAT
This sequence comes from Rhyacophila brunnea, assembly GCF_057557595.1. Classification (NCBI taxonomy): domain Eukaryota; kingdom Metazoa; phylum Arthropoda; class Insecta; order Trichoptera; family Rhyacophilidae; genus Rhyacophila; species Rhyacophila brunnea. Next base: position 11,857,734 of record NW_028233068.1, on the reverse strand, counting down.
AAAAGAGTTATAGTAAAAAGTTGACGTTACATTACAATAACATCACGATGTTTGATCCTGATAGGATCATTTATGGGCCTCCAGCAGTGATACCAACCGTACTATAATTATAGTACAATACTATAATTTTAATTCCGCAAAAAATGGAAAATACTATAATTTTACGGCAAATATACCAAAATACTATAATTTTAAAGGATTCTAGACGAAAAATGTTCCTGTACCTACTATATATTTTTTAGAAATACTATAATTTTTTTGCCATTGTACTATATTCAGCATAGAAAAAGATGGCAACACTGGCCTCCAGGGAGGTTGTACTTCTATACTATACTTCAGCTGAGGCATGGTCGTGACTAGGCGATGCGCGGATTGTGCAAATGACGCGAGCCGAACGAAATATAATTTGTCATAAAAATTCAACATGCGTCCATTTAATGTTATGTTTATTGTTATATACGTAATAATAGTTTATTCATTGACATGTTTTCTTTTTCAAGTACCTACATGCGGAACGTTTTTTGGTCATCTTTACACGATTTAAGAATATATTCCCCCGACGCCATCACAAAACAAATTGACGTGCTCACACCTCCACTGTCGGTCTCCGATTGGCGACGACTACGAAATTTCGTTCCACCTACTGTTGAACATTATTTGCCGTTTCACTTATGTATGCTCAAAACGGATTTTTGTATTTCCGAGAAATAGATGTTAGCCACTTGCTCAAACTATTAGGCCCATTCTATAACTCCAACACACATTTAAAATCAACAAGTTTAGTAAATTTGCCAGAAACGACCAAGACATTATAAGTCGACACGTTACCGCGCGGATGGCGTAGGCGTCAAAATACTCATAGTTGGTCGATATTTGACGAATCCTTCCTTCTTCACCAAAATGATCCTACATCACGACTTCGAATTTTACATTCGCAAATATTGTGAATTATTCGTTGAATAAAATAAATGGTTTATTAAATTATAATTGCAAGTACGTTATGTCCAACTAAAATCTGGAGTGATCCGGGCGTTGGTTAGTAATTCGGGCAATTAATGATACCTTAATTGACGGGTGTATTTTCAAAGAGAACTTATTCCACTACTTGACGTAAATGAGTTATGAATGCCAGAATTTAAAGGATAAAATTTTGCACAGGTATTTTTTCTATAGAAGAACCTAATACTAATAGCATTCAACCCAGTGGAAAAATCAACTTCAAAATCGGTGTTTGTTACAAAAGCAATTTTTTCCAATACCAAAAACATAATATTATGTAACATCAACACCGTCAACAGTTTTTTGGCGTTTGCCAAAAGCTTGTTGAAGCGGAATAAGTTTAGTTCACTTTGAAAATATACCCCTCAAATTAAATCACAAAAACCGATGGTCAACATTAACGCATTTCGATAAGCATTTCATATAAGAACTAATACTAGTTAAACTCGTCGAAATTAAGCAAGACATCCGTAGCTTAAAAGATAAAGCACATTGGCGCAAATCCAGTGGTTACAGTTCGAGATTTTTGCTAATAGTAATTACCTAATATGTGAGGTGTTTTCAAATTAAGGATATTCAATAAAGAATAAATATTCAAATGAAGTAAAATAAAATTCAATAATAAATAGCATTTTTTTCCGACCATGTCCGATCCTAATAGGATCATATGGGCCTCCACAGAGTAGAGGTTTGTATTAACAGATTTTTTTACGAGAAATGGATGTCAGCCACTTGCTCAACCGATTAGGTCCATACCCTGACTCACACACATATTAAAAACAGTATGTGTACTTGCCAGACCCAGGATTCGAACCTGGGACCCACGGCATGATAGTCCAACACTTATGCCGCGCGGCCACCGTGGGCGATAAATAGCATTAGGTAATCCAAATCAAAATCGATAGCATGACAGGCGACTTCAACTGATGCACAATGAAACCTTGCACTCTGACAATTAATTAATGAACTAATCAAATCCATTGGTGTGGAAACACAATTAAATCACGTTTCAATTAATACTTACAGTATCAACAAATACTATGAAACAACTTTTTTTAGATCACTGCCACTTTAGGTAATAAATTAAAAAAAAAAAAAAAAACTAGGAAAATGGAAACGCCCAACATCAGCAAGATCCCGACGAGCACTGATAAGAGTGATAGTACAAATTAACCGCAATAATCTGATAAGTGATAAACACACCAGTAATGTCGCCGACTCTACAACTGAAGTTATTTATCAGTACATATCTAAAAATGTGGACCCTGGTGTTAGTATATTTCAGTGGTGGCGAACCTATGGCACGCGAGATGATATTGCATGGCACGCGTTTGAAGATAATAATAAAGAAAAAGTATAATAATAAATTACAGATCGCATTGTATAAAAAATAACAGGCAAATACTCTTCGAGAATAAGAGGCGTCCAGGGTGGACGCGTTCGGCGGAGCGTTGAGCGGCGTGCGAACCTCTAATTTTGACCGATTTACAATGCTTGTTGAGGTCACTGCAGCGAGAGAATGCCTCATCTGATCGGAGCATTTCTGGTGTCAATTTGTGCACAAAGAAGTAAACTAATCAATACATTAACAAACAATTTATTTTCTATCCACAAAAAATAGCTGCACTAAATAAGAAACAAAAACTTGGTGTAATTCTGGCAGACGGTTTCAAAATTGGTGGACCAAAATGTATGGCATAATTGAAAAAAAATGATAAAGCTATTTATAATATGTGTGCTATGTTCTGTGAGTGATATCTAGAACATCATCATTTTAAAATAGGATTCTTAAAAACTATTTTTTTCCCATAACAAACTGCTCGCACGTCAGACAGCCGAAACATAATATATGGGAAATTTTGACACGCGTACGTAAAAAGGTTCATCAACCCTGATATATTTGATCGATAGTCGAGAAGATAACTGAGAGTTACTCAACGATATTCACTATCAAACATATACATAAAATAATATAATAATATGTAGTTCAATTTTTGTTTGTTGTATATTATATGCTGCGTGTGACCTGCAGGGAACACAGAATTAATAGAAACTGAAATACCTAAGGCCTTTTGCTCATGAAACTAAAATCTGACAAACTGATTGCTGATGGAACTCATAAACTGGCCCAATGACTGATGCTTCGCACACAGCGCTACTGATACCCATTGTCTATCCCACTTCATTCTAAGCTTTTCCCGTAATATCTTTACGGGAATATTCTGGCATCCTATAATTATACAGGCAGGAGTATTTCTCAACTTCTGCCACAAACTTTAAATTAAAAATCGGTTCGCCCATCTTTAACTTTAGACGTCTTGACTTGTTATTGCTTGTTCAGTTCAGTTGTACCAATTTTGGTAAGAAAATATGATTTTTCATCAAATTTACTGCTATTGGCACCACTGTTTTATGGGAGACTGGGAGCCTAGCATGTCGCGTCAGTTGTCAGAACGAAGGACACGATTAGAATGACATATTCTCGACACGTGTTTAAGTATGTCCCATATTCTTCCACACTCGAGATCGGTTGCCTGTTAATCCACACCCGTTAGGTATTTCAGTTCCCATTAATTATGTGTTACCTGATCAGTACAGATTAAATATGCAATCGAAAATCTTCATGTAGTTTTAACAGGTCACCGCATTTCATTCGAAGGATAAACAATAACTAGCACGCTCGGAACTCGTTCAGAAGTTCGTGCAGCGGCCTAACTATTAGATGGCATTAGGAGCTAATAATTTACGGGAGACAGGATTTAAAATTACAAAATTGTCTCCTTTTCGCCTTCTTCTCATCTATTTCCGACGCGGCGATTTAACAGTGGTTAGCCGGCTCGCACATCACAACTCGCCTTGTGTGCCTGACGGCCATAAATCAAAACTTCCGAGACCGCCGGCGAATGTTGCATGTTACAACCTCGCACATCTGCCTAGCGACATCGACATTCGCGCGTAATCTCCCGAAACGTCAAAATATACTCTAGCTAGACGACGCCATTGCGCAAATATGTCATCAGACGCGGAAACAGCGATTATTATGTATTGGTACCGGAGACATTTAAGGAGAAGTCTCTCGTCTGCCATTTTTATTGTGTTGATTGTATGAACAAACGTCAAACGCGGTGACCAGCGATGAGCGAGCAATGACAGTGTAGACAAAGACAGAGACAGAAATGGCCGATTGTGCGGCTGTGCGGCTGTGCGCATGCGCGGAGTCGACATTTTTCGATATCGACATGCAGGCTCTAGCAAACGCGATTCGTCGCATGCAGGAGCGTCGCAGTTGAATCGGCCAATCTGCGAAGCTCCATATGATAACGTTTGTTTCTTGGTTTACGATGACGTCACATCGACGAATTCGTCGTAAGACGCATGCGGCGAGATCTGATGTGCGAGCCCTTTTACAGTTACAACACAAGAAACATAAATAAACGAGAAACAATAATAATTATTGTCAGTACTCAGTAGGTATATTTATTATAAATCAGAAATCAAGTAAATATAGTATTGAACGCCGTTTTACTTTTTTTCGAGACAGCAAAATTGTATTGAGTACCTATCTACCGATAATCGACGCAAACTGGCATTATTATATTATGTATTCAAATGATTAAAACCTGTTTTGACATTTTTATATGCATGAGTCAACTGACACTGTTAAATACATACATTCACGTAGTATTTAAATTTTAAAGATAAAGACACTATATCCCCGGTATATTCATGTATTCAAATAAATCAATGATATCACCAGTAAATTGTTTCAATTTTATAATAGCTATTAATTAATTTATTATGCAGTTTTCGTGCGTTTATAATTAACTGTAAGTATGTCATTTAATTATATTTATATTATCAATCGCCAAATTACATAAAAAAGACATGCACACATCAATGTTTAATGACAGATGCGGATGTATAACAGAGATATTTTATTAACATGGCAATAACATTCGTATTTTATCAAAATGGGGTCTGTTTCCGTTTTAGATGCCTCAGTAAAAATAATGTAATATAAGTCTAATTTAATATTACAATTATTTCGTGTTTGCGCATTGAATCAAAACTCAAGATAGTTTTATTTTATCAGAAACAACTACGTGATATTCACAAGTATGTATTTAATCTTAAGCTATGGTTACAAAATGACAGCTGCCAGATTATCAGGTTATCAGCGGAGAGTGTTTACATTTCTGCGCTACCCGTTAAACACCCGATACACGGCGAAATAACGATTCGTGTTATTCCACGTATCACGTTCGTAGAGTTTATAATTAGGTATATTATTATTATTAGTTATTTTTCATAACATCGACAAATTTGTAATAAATAATACTGCCAAAAGTTGGTAAGTCTAGAAATGCCATCTAAAATCAGACATGACGCTAATTTCTTTGTACTTTATGTGCATGTTCTTTATATCGGATGACCTTGAATTTTTTTCTAGCACACATAATATTTAGGTATATAATATATAAACATAATCTGCTGTCAACTCTAAATACCTCAATTATCGACTTACCAACTTTTGCCAGCAACCCCTAGCTCTTTAGAAGATTATATTGTAATGATCGAATCAGGTAATAATAATTAGCACACCCATTACTACTGACTACACATTCCTATCTACACGTGTATATAATAATTAACCTAATCTCAAGATGGCATAACTGTAGAAAGGACGAAATATTACGGTAGCAATCTACCTACAATCTGGTCCGTGCATAGGGGATGACTTACTGACAGAAAATACCTACTCACAAAACGGCTTGTTAACCATATTATTATCTTAATACAAGCTGACATTGTAATGGTTCATATTATGCTCGCGTGGATTAGAATATGTATTTAAAAAATAATCTGTATCTATAAAGTCGTCGTCATCATCGTCCCAACCACTATTGATCCACTGCTGGATTTGATGCTGTTTCCACTCCACCTGTCTTTAGTTTTTCTTGGTAACGTACCTACTTCCGCAAAGATTATTTATTTAATCAATCCGGCGAGCTCTTGGTCGACCTTTAAATATTTGCCTGTCTTCACTTTATGTTTTATCTTTTACTAATATAATGAATCATTATTACTATTCTAGATACATCTTATAGGAATATAAGTCATATACTTATTATTTTTGACGTCAATAAAAATGTTTGGAAACAGTTTGAGAAGCCCATCAAGAATGCAGTGCGGAAGCCATATTTTGTACAGACATTTTTTGTTACACAGCACTAATCGTGGGATTATGAATTACTCCGGTGGCTCTCAAAGCTTTAGGACAGCTGAATCAATAAGTAGATGGACTATGTTTATTTTAAGATTACATAATCAAATAATTAAGATATAAAGACAGTTCTGTGATTGGCGTCAATGTGAAGGCTGCAGAAGCAGAACACAAGGGTTACTTGCGGCGTATTTGTACTTTAGGAAAGGGCGACATTTTATGAATGGGTGGTGCATTTTAAGAGGTAAAAAAGGCTAAAAACACTTGGCCACGAAGTTACTAGAATTTATGGCAAACAAACCCTACTTCGGTTTACAGAGACACTTCAGACTAAGACTCATTTCAAAAAAAAAAATACAACTCTGTTAATCACTTAACTCCAAACTCAATAATATAAGTGATAAATATGATATGTCGTATTCAGACAGTTCATTATCTCGGGATATGAACTGTCAAACGTGATCTTTTTCAACGTGGGCCCAGATGACCGCGCTTACGTACTACTTATAGCGAGATATAGGATGGAAATGCATCTTGAGATGCGGAAATTTAGAAAATGCATACTAACATTGCGACAAAACTGTCACCGCGCAGCGTCGCCAAGCCAGATTGTGTGTATTACACGCCCGCTAGCAGTGAAATGCCGTTGATTACGCAAAATATTTTTAACAAATTGATAAGGCAATGTATCTTTGTATCATGTAGAATATACAATGTAATGTAGCTGATATATTGTTATAGACGACATATAAAAACTAACTGGAGACGGAAAAAACCCACATTGGGTTGTAGTACCGGTGATGATCATGACCTCAAACTAAACAACGCCTGCATAGTATATACTCGACAAAATTATGTTGTCAAAATATTAAACATAACCCAGGTTTGGTTTTAGGGTAGGTACGTGGGGATGGTAGTTAATTTTTCAACTATCGATCCAAAGATGAAGATATGTTACCGAAGACTTGAATGAGGATTCAGAGGCGGCCATGGTCATCTGAGTATTGGTCCATTCGTGCATTTCTTTACAGTCTTAATCAAAACTAGGATTAACAAAAGGTCGTGTTCGTGTTGAATAAGTGGATTGAAGATAACGAAATTTTCTTTTAAAAACAGTACGGTTAAAGTTAAAACTGATTTGTCCACAAAATTTCTAAATTATAACGAACTTATTTTGTATTCTGTCTGAAGATGTTCGCCATTCGCACGCTATGGCCTTATTCTCTTACAACAATGGCTGCTATAAAATTCTGACTATCACCTCAACTCGCTATGAATAAGTAGGTATACCATTAATACATGGGAAAGTAAGACATAAATAACTACGAGAAATAATTCAAATAACGCCGTACAGCATTTAGCTAAGTATGAGAATCGTTGATATTAATTAAGTGAACAATTGTCTCTTTATGCATTTTTCACAGAAATCTTATCTACTCGAACTAGTAATAGCAATTCCGGAATTCTCGATTCCGGGATTAGTGACAAAATTACAATAAATACATTAGATAATAGAATGATCCGTACATTTAGAACCAAATGCGCCTAGAATATAAAACTAAGTAAGTATTTACATAAAATAATTTAAAAAAAAAACATGGCAACATCGCCATCGATGATCAAAGGTGGACATTTTTTTAAATAATATATTCCGTAAATTATTAAAATATTTTTTAATTGTCATACCAACAGTGCAGTGGTAAGGCTGAAAAGTATGAAAAATTAACAATATAAATTGAACAACCATAAATTAATATAATACACTTGCACCGAGGATACAAGAATCAATATGGTTTCATTCGTTTGAAAAATATAATAGGACATGATTAATACTGCTAGTATTTCGTGTTTGCATAGATAATTATAAGTGTCTATATGTAGGTAGGTACTCAAAACAATTTTAAGTTGTCGGAAAGCTATGACAGCAGCGCTGTCAATATTTTTTCAATTTCGCTGCTATGGACGCCACCACACAACAGATTAATAAATATAATTCCGATAGGCTATACCTCAATACACTACATTTTGACAATGTGAGAGTGTCCTACGAAAATGAACCACACATTATAGACGTGCAATAGTGTGTGTTACACCAATATTGAATAAGCGTCGGTGCATAAACCGAGAGCAGTTGTCAGAACGAAGGAATGACATATTCTTGACACGTGTTTCCCATATTCTTCCACACTCGATATCGGTTTGCCTGACCCCACACCCGTTAGGTATTTCAGTTCCCATTAATTCTGTGTTCCCCTGACGCCACCTATTTCTCGTCGTGTTATTCATTATTTTTCGTATGCGTCCGACAATCGACTGACATACGCATAGGCCCATGTATTAAACCGTACGCGGTTTAGAACCGTATGCCATACTAAACTTATGATTTCTGTTCATGGAAATATATTTTCATAAAGTATAATATTATAACAATCTGATCGTATCCGTTTATACCATACACTTACACGTAAAAACTTAATAAACACATATTTTCATGAACAAAAATCATAAGTTAAGTATTGCACATGGTTCTAAACCGCATACGGGTTCAGTCCATGGATGGCCCGTTAGTATGGATTAGGTCTTCAGAATAAGGCAATGAAGAAGTATTACAGTCAAGTAAGAGGGTCCACCCCACCCTCTATGACCCTCAACTATAATGATTAATTTTTCAAAGCAAAATACCTACCTGGTCTTATCTAGATTATTTTTATGTAATACGTATGTATTTTTATCGAGAAATTTAAGTAGTCTCCGATAAATAACGGGCTTATATTCAAGTAATTTATTATTAAATCATTTACCATTTACAAGTAATACTATTACAAGCACTTTTCCGATTATAAGCTAACGTATTTAATAGATTAAAATAACATTTCCTCTTTGGTTGAATTCCGCGTAAAAATATATTACATAATCATTTAAAAATCTAGGTGAGGCTAAGTAAGCGAATATTATATTATTATATGCATTTTAAAAAGGTGTAAAATGGTTCGGGTAAATATAATAAATACCAATACTTGTGCAAATTTACAATGTTCACTTTTCATGACAGCGATGAATACGATTAATCATCATCCGACGAGCCTTCTTGTTATAAAATTATCTATACCAAAGTCTCCACTAAAATATATCCTAACCAGCGCAGCACAATATTCAAATCACAGCATTTTCACGGCACACTGAATAATGCTTACGTAAGTATATGTATAACTGTGGCGAAGGGTGGAGGTAGGCTGTTAAGATTCGACATAAATAGTTTACACTAAGCTCTGTCAGTCAAACGTATTTTTTTTCATTGAACTAGGACTAGAATGTGTAGATAGTGTTTGTTAGTTTTTAAAATTCAATTAAACACTGCCTAATCCATGCCAGTCATTTGTGTTTTTCTTGCCAGATCTAGCATTTTTAATAGACACTTAGCTTGTACATTAAATCTAGTGTTTTTTGACAACGCAAACAGCTTAAAATTTCTCATAAAAAACTAGAATAATACAAATCTCTTTGAAAATCAACATGGTCTGCCCAGCTGATAATCAATTAGTCATTAGTTGATAAAGGTCAAAAATAATTCGTCTATCTATAAAATATCTAAAATTATGCCATTAAACCACACGTAATTTAAGATATTTTATAGATATAAGAATATGTTTTAACGATTATGGTTTCGTTTAAGCAGGGATCAATGAATTTAATCATCGCTATCTGTAATATGTACCTATGTATTCTTAAATCAACGAATACAGATAAGTATGACTGAAAAAGTGTCCCATTATTTTTGTTGGATCGTCCATAGCATACCTAAACTATTAAGGTTTGGTTTTAATTTAATTTTAAAAACTAACCAGCACCATCTGCACATTGTATTCTTAGTACAATGAAAACAAATAAGTATGACTGACAAAGTTCAGTGTGCAGTATTTATGTCGAATCTTACAACAGCCTACTTCGCCACTGATGTATAATATATCGAATGGCCCCCATTTGGGGATGTCTCTGTGGATCTAGAGAGGCCCGAATCATTATCGACCCGACAAATAGTAAGGGTTGATTGCGAAAATAAATAAATAATAAAACTGACAATGCTGTAATATGTAATTTAACAAGAATGGCAACACAGCATTTTGCGCATTGCTTTCTGCGCCGGATCTTGGCGCGCATGCGCAGCAGAGCGAAGAAGGATTTTGACAGTAAAATTATAAAGACGTGTATTTCGATCTCCGCAAAAGATTGAAATTATATCAAATGTAGCCCCAAATATTCACGTAATAAACCTCGCCGTTTCTGACTACAATTCCAGTGTTTTAATTTGTTCACCCCCAAGTTCATACACAGACGAAAACACCATCAAAGAGAGCGAGGAGATGAATAATGCTTCTCCTCGCTCTCGACTTGGACGGAGATGACACTACCTATCTATTTTTCAAATCTTTTAATTTTTCATATTTTGTCGTAGATACTTATGCTTGGGAAGCTCTGATATTTACCTGTTTTATTTCCACCCAGTACTGAATACTGTGCTGATTTAGGAAGTGGACTGAAATCCGGTCCATGTACGTCAAGCGATGGCAAAATGATGTCTATTGAGTATTTAGTGACCGGCGGAGCGACATCGCACGCTCTCTCCACTTCCTGTCTGCGATTGTTTTAATTGCAACACCTGGGAAGCTGATTACCACCTGTATACAATATTTTAACCGTAGCCTGTCCGCCGAATGCCTCTATTGAATTCAATCAAATCTATACCGACAGGTTCACGACAGATTGTCTGGAAACTAGATGCATAATAATAGTACTGTAGATTCAATTTGTCTTATCGAATAAGCACTGTTTTACTGAACACGAAATAATATGTCTTTGAAAGGAACCATTCATATACATACTTGTTTACCCTTTGCCTATTTCATGTAGCCCAGGGACTAAAATATCTAATGGGTAAGGAGTAGCAGGTAACCGACCTCAAGTAAGGAAGAATCCAGGATAAACTTAAACACGTGTCAAGAATACGTTTTACGTCGAATACTGACAACTGCTCTCGGTTTATTGGTGTATTACACATACTATTGCACGTGCATAATGCGTGTTTCATTTTCGTAGGACACTCACACATTCAAAACCCTGCATCAAAATGTAGCGTAGAGAATAATTATAGCCTATCGGATTTCTATTTATCTGTTCTGTGATATAGCCATAATAAACGTTTGCTCTAAGATGGAGTCTTGCAGACGATGCACCAATGGTAGAGACTATACTAGAGTGAAATTTAGAGCTGCGCGCGCACACCGTTACGAAAGTGCTGTGTAAAAGTGTAAAGTTAGCTGCGAATCAGTCAACTGAATACAAACGCAAGTTTGATAGTAGAATTATTCCGTTGCCTAGGTAACGAATTTATTATTGTCGGCCATTTGCAATTCCTTATGTAAACAAACGATTAAACGTCAGTGACAGTTGTTACTTTAAAAATAAAAACAACCAGAAATAATTATATAATTTAGTAATATGAGTTAAAGTGTATAGAAATAAACCAACGACGCTCCAATAAGCGGCTCTTTTTATTGAGTGTGTAATTTAACAAGATAATTAAGAGCTAGTGGAAGAATCTAGGTTATCACTAGTTTTGTTTTTGTTTTGTTACTATTCCTTTCATTGGTCCACTGGTATGTCCATCAAAGAAATATATTATCTATATATTGTGGGGTGGAATTGAAATTAGAAAATATGCAACAGTTCTGAGTTCTTACTACTGTCGATATCACAAAGCATCAAAGCAAAGCACAAGTGAATAGGTACATATTATATGACGTAACTGATTTTGCAACACATTTCTTTAACGTGTTCACCGTACGGCCTCCAATACATACAATACAAATTGTTTTATTTTCTTCTAAGAAATCGCCATAAAGATAAAGCGAACCTCGAGCGAGTGTTTTGAAAGAAAAAAACAGCACGTAACTTAGGCTTTAATTCGCTGCAGCTGTAAATATGCATCTAAATTTTGTTTATTAGAAAGTCACATAATCAGAGGCCTTCACTTAGCAGCGGATAGGCAACGGATGTACCCGAGGTCACTGACAGGTTACGCCCTGATCGTGATTCGAAAATAGGGCCAAGAATCAACGCCGTACTCTTTTTGTAGGCCTTTTCTCTCGTATACATATCACTCGCATACCTACATAATAATGAATGTGAAACGAGCGTCAGTTTTGCCAAGTCTAGAGCCTACCTAGCCCAACTCTCTTGGCGATGTGTTGTCTGGCCGCTGCACTAGGAGAGATCGCCCGCGGTCAACCGTTGGAGGTGGATATGGGTCATTTACTAGAAAATGAATCGAGTCACCCCGAGTCGTTACGGTAAACTCGATTCAGTTAACGAGTTATTTCAATGAGTCTTTTTTGCCCATGCCTACACAGTACACACTGAAAGAACAGAGATACGATTTATCTCTGTGTCTCATTCTTAATTGCTTTGACACAGGTGAGTTATTGCTGTTGATAACTCAAAAACGAAGAGCGACTGTGACCTTGGCAGAGTGCAAGAAAATTAACGTACTGTCGAAAAATGAAAAGGTAATATTTTAAAAATTGATAAATGCTAATTCGGTGTTTTAAAAAGTCTGAGAAAACAAAAATATATAAACGTAGGTATTTCAATGTCAATAATAATTGTACATGCACCTCACCTATCTCAGTAGTGTTGCCATGTCTACTGAAATTTCAGTAGATTTGCTGATATTTTTTGCCAATACATATACTGAATTCATGATTTTTTTTTATGAAATCTAATGATATTTCTGCGTTCCAGAAAAATTCTAAGTAAACTGATGATTATGGAGTCCTCGTGAATTATTTTTGAAGTTTCAGAATCTGTCTAAAAAAACGAGCCGTCTGTGGAAAAACGACCCCACTGTGGCCCACCGCGGAATTTCAGTCTAGATAAAACGAGCTGACTATGGTCCACCGTGTAAAATCCCCCCTTGGCCCACCGCGAAATTTTTGCCTAAAAACAACGAGTACTATCCAGAATCTGAAATCTACTGATATTTTTTTTTCACATTCTACTGAAATTTAAAATTTTGACTTGGCAACACTGCTTCACTGTGAGCTGTTGTAACGGATAAATTACCGTATAGCATTGAGATCAAATGCATGTCGAAATAAAAACACTTTAAAATATAAGGGAAAGATAGAATAAAATAGGTACCCAAGTAAGTAAATTGGAAATACAATCCTATCGTATGTAGGTATATATTTATATAGAATTCTGAACGACTCAAACATATAGGTTAGCAAATAAATGCTCGCGTAATGCTTCCCGAACAAAAATAAATAAATAAATGTTTCCGATACAACAGTTCACAGTGAACTATGATACGGCGAACTGCATACGTACAATGTGATCCAATGTCATAGGGTAATTTTCGTTCACTAATAATGTACATATTAGCGCAGTAAGGGTACCTACGGATAACAAATGGGGTGGTTTCTAAACGAGGCAATAATCCGCAATGAGAAATGTGGGCTACTTCAGCTCACTCCCTTGGCTACCCACACAACCTCTGCAAGTGGCTCACTGTCCAATGCGTTGGTGATTAGAAACGACTGGTCCAGTCTAAGGAGATTACTGCAATTATTTCATTATTATTGATTTATAATATAAAACAACAATTTGTTAGGTTGGCTTAGTTAAGGTTAGGTTAGGTTTACATTCTTGAGTTCATGAATTTTGCCAAAATCGGATATGACGATTAGCACAGTTGCCGTCTGGCTTCCCCATTCCTAGAGTTGGGTTTCGGGAATTTCCCGACGGGAATTCTCGAGAAATTTTCGAGATTTTCCATCCCGAATCTCGAGACTTGAAATTTTTAACATTTTGGGAAATCCCGGATCTCGAGAATCTTTTCTCGGGATTCGGGATTTCTTTATTATCAAATATTAATTTAAAAAAACGATTTTCTATATGAAAAAAGTGGACAGTAAATACAAAACGTTCAAAGACTGATCGGGGCATTAAACACAACAAAGCAAAATGAGCGCAATTTTTGCAAACGCAGCGATTGGCAGTCTGTGTTTTTTGAAATTCCATTTTAATAAGTAATGTTTTTAATTATTCTTCTTTTCCTACTTCTATCTTGTATGTCTTCTTACATAAATATAAAATAATATCATATTTTTTTGGAATTTGTCTGTTTTTAACACTGATTTTAGGATTTTTACAGGTTTTTTTTAAATTTCCCGATATCTCGAGAATTCCCGAGAATTCTTTTCTGGAAATCCTGAATCTCGAGATTGAGATTTTCTCGGGAAATACCCAACTCTACACATACCCGACTTGTACCGAAAGACAAGAATAAAATGAAGAAAAACAGTACTACACGACTCTAAGAGGTTGGACGGTCTTTAATACTTTGGACGCTGAAGACGCACATGCGCGTAATGACCAGGCGGCCGATCGATGTAATTAACGTGCATTTTAAAGGTGCTAATTAAAAAATCATTATATAGTCAGCAGCGAATGAGTTAATATAGCACCATAATATATTTCCGATACAACATTTCACGGTGAAGTATGATACGGCGAACTGCATACGTAAAAATTTCCGGACAACCCAATGTGTACCTATTTAATAATATTTCTCTATGATGGAAAGCATGTCTTTGGTTTTGATGTGTTTACGTTTTGGTATATTAATTGCTGGGAGTCTGACCACACTTGTATGTACTAAACTTATTCGGTGTTAGATACGGCATGTTAAAATAAATAAGATAAAACATCACGGTGGTAATATTTAACACATTTTCCAGTTTTTTTTATTCGATACAGAGATATGCAATTACCGATTTACTCTAGAAAGGTTACACCGCACCTTCGCTGTGTTGTTTTTTGTTTATCTCTGTCGCTCGATTCAGTCGTCTATGAATTTGGTCCATTCAATTATATATTATGCAAAAAACTAATGAAAAAAGTTAGTCTTGTGCATCGCTGTCGACCATAGTAATATTACTTCTTGGTTTCTCGGCTGCGCGCGCCAATGGAGGGGGAACGTTGAGGTAACTCAAGACCAAATGAACGGCAATCCAGTATGACAAGTGAACGTAAACCTTTTTATGAAGAGTAAAATGATAATATAAAAGAGCGATAAACACGCAATCACCTAAGCGTAAAAAAGATACATCTAGTTACTATATTTATGATTTTACGCTTAATTGCCTAGTAGATTCTAGTAATACCAGTAATAAATCATCTGAAATTCAATAAACAACAGTTTTTTGTAGCAGAATTCGAAACTGGGCTGTGGAGGTAATGATTTCTTGTTTTTTTTATTCTCGAAAATTTCATATAGTTTATTGATTTTTCAGCGTGCAAAAAACGCATCTGGCGTGTGGCGTTTTTGATACCTCCAACAGCTTTAAACGTGTTGAAAAAATGCTAGATATTTAGTTTAGTTATGTATTTTTATGCGCATCAAATTTCTGACTATCGGATACTTAATGCAGGTAGGTCCGTTACCTATTTTAGTGCGAAATAAAACACGATAAAACAATTTCGTGCATAATTTAATGATTTTATATATTATTCCGAATCTCCGCGTATATAAAATGATAATTTAACAATTATTTATTTTAACCCCTTGCGGCCCAAGTTCCCAAATTATTCAAATAAACAAAAATTAAAAACGGTTTTATAATAACATGTTTTTATTAAGTATAAAAAAGTAAATAAAAATTACGCATAGTTAAGTTTTTAGGGTGGTTAGACGTATTAACCACTTGGAAACTAGAACAAACAAACATATTATATTTAACAATAGCAACGAATTATATTCAATTTAACACAATATAATGAATTGAAAGGACTTTTATTGAGTTATATTTACTGTATATTATTACATAATATAAAAAATACTTAGAAAGACTTACCAGACAATATTTTGATGTTTTAAATATATAGTGTAATTTTGCTTCAAATCTCTTCATGTGTCCACTCAAAATATCTAACTTCGGTACAATCATTTAGGTATAAATCTGTTGTAACCGTTTTTAGATCGTGAACTTTATTTGTAATACATAGATGACTGTATAATTTATAATTATAAAAAATGTGGCTACTCAAAACTAGATGGGGATGGCAGCACAAAAATAAAGGCGGTTGGTTTCTCAGTGAAACCACTGGGCAACAAAGAGTTAAGGGTATATTCTTTAATTCTCTGTCTGTCCTAAAAAAGAAGCTCTTGTCTTCAAACATGTATGAACACCGTTGACACAAAATAGGTATTTCTTATCAATTTTGAAATAAGTATATTTCTGTAAAAAGGTGGGTTTTTACAAGTATCGATATTTTCCCGATCTTTCTACTTTTTTTCGATACGCGAAATCAAAGGTATTGACTTCGTTCTTAGTAGAATAAGTAAATTTACGTTTTTTCCTGCCAAATAGCTTGTTTTCATACCCCGTCTGGCATGTTTTCGTCAACGACGGTTGGCAACACTAAGAAAGTAAGAAATTTTATATAGCGCTCATATCATGTGGTAAGACGAAACACCAGTCGCTTGTTGAGAATCACTGCGGTATGGGAAGTGTGTCGACCGGTGATTGCCCGCTAGTATAAAGCGATCGACAAACGCCACAATGAGAAAAATAACATATTAGCTATTAATACTAGCAATAACATATGTTTGGTACTATTTTGTACCAATGCAGCCATTTCGTTTTGGACACGGTTGAGTTATAGCTAAGAACCTATATAAAATTTGATTGTTGAGTTTTATAATCACGAATACATCACAGTATAATAAAAAACTACATATTGAGTATTTATCGATAATCAGTGTATATATAGATATACCTACACATTAATAGTGGCGAGTTAGAAGTGTGGATTTTTTTCTCTTTCCATGCCACGTTGCGCTACTGATATTTTTTGGATTTCTCTTCCATGAAGAGTCAATTTTTCACACGTTAACATGAGCGTTGGTAACACACATTGGTACAACACTTTACGCTTAAGACCATGGGCCCCACAAGGGTGGGTGACAGGGCTCAGACGGGTCGATCAGATATGTGAGATAAACACACATAACAAATTTGTTATAATAGTAAAAAAGTCGCCTGCGGGGCTATTTCAGAAGCGGGACAATAACATTTAAAAAAATAAGGCTGTAAGATGCAATTAGAGTGTTTTGAGTTGATACTAGACAACTCTATAATTCAAGTAGATGTATTAAAAATACATAAAAACGCAAAAAATTAACCGAAGGCCCATACTTTTAACTCTTTGAAATTGTGTTGAATTGTGCGTCACACATGCCAACTTAGCGATAGGTAAGGGGGCCCGCCAAATATCCTGGCCGGGGTGGGGGGTCGTTTTAGGATGTGGGGCCCATGCTTAAGATACAGTAGGAGGTCACTTAAGAAGATGGTATTCAGGTGCCCAAATGCACATGCACACCAAATGACAGTTTGATTCTGGGAGCAATCTTGTCATACATACCTACCACCCGTCAATTGACATTTTTGCCGAGTGCAATTTACTACATGATTTAGACGTAGTGAATAGTGATAAATGAATAGACAAAATATATTGAAATACCAATATATTATGTAAATAAATCGTTCGTCTTCTAAATTATTATTTTTCGTTCTCGAGCGAAGCATTTATTGTCCATTGACAAAGCGGAGTCTATATTCGAAAACTTTTTTATGACAAATGTTTGTTCATATCCCAAGACCTATATAGTTAGGCCGTGATACGAAACTGTAAGTAAGGCCTTGTCTAGATGGCGCGAATTGACTCGCGCGTAAGAACTCGCGCGCATTCCAGGTAGGCACAGGTGACCTCTTGAGCCGTCCACATGTAATCGCCGCGAGTCACTTCTCTCGCGCGGTCGAGGTACAGGTGACCTCATTGAGCTGTCCCAATGCACTCTGGACAAGCTCTAAGCTTCAATGGTAGTGTTAGTTATTGCTCATACTTAGAATGCAATGTGGTAAACTGTTAACTAAAATAAAAAATGATGATTGTTGCATATTTAAAAAAAATGATAATAATTTTAACGACATAATATCGTCTCTGTTCTGGCAGAACACATTAACTGGAGAATACTAGTTTTGAGTAATTTGACTTTGGAGTTGTTAAAATGTTTGAAATGGTCGATCATGTGAGTTTATTAGGTAATCGTAAAAAGGATGACTTTAAAATAAAGACTGTTTATTTATTAAGAAGGTTTCTAGACGGTAAAGTTTGAAATAAGGAACATTTTGGTAAAACTAACTCAATATGTCATTTTTTCGAATTAGTGTCTTCTGCCAGAACAGTGACGATATGTACTCTCTGAATCAATAGATTTAGGTATTAAAAAGAATAAAGATGATGAATTATGTCTGACGAGGTGTTCCAAGCAGTGACCCACATCTTCAAAAGCGGAGACAATTACAGAAACAATTAACAAATCTACTGCTCATCGGATAACGTTCAATATAAAAAAAAACAGAATTAAATTAGAAACACTGATTTAGTACAGTTTTCGTTGCAATAATTTGCAACGCGTACCTATGGTAAAAGATTCATTCCACAGACGGAATGTTTGTTTTGAGGACAAGTGAATGCTTCTGGCAAATTCCGCCGACATGATGAGGTATTTCCTCGCTCCACTGCCGGATGCAATGAAGACAGCTGTTCATAATAAGAATAAAATAAGTAAATTGTAAGACACGTAACCAATAACATCTAACGTTATATTATGATGCAGTCACTGACTCATCGAAATTTGAAGAAAAATATTACTCTTATAATGATTATTGATTAGGTATCTGCCAAAGTCCGACTGTATCGTCTTCAAGGAATCAATGAGGCGAGTCATTTTGATTTAAGTACATGGCTTTATAATATCATATAGAATATATTATTCTTTAAGAGTAAAAACCTTTGGATAATTTAATGGCATTATGCATTTGTAGCGTTTGGCATTAGCCTGAAAATTAATGTTACTCCCTGATCCAGATCCATAGTAAGATATACGAAAGGGAATGGATTTAACCAAATACCACCGGTTCAACCTAGGGGCGGCAGGTTATATGAAAGTAGGGTGAAGCAGGCTAGTATGGTGAGGCGGGCTGGTAATCAATTTGTGGCTAAATTTCCACGTTAACATTATATTATATGGGTACGTTATAATGACCAAAGTAAATCCTCCGTGATGCCCTGAATTTCTCGTAAGTTGTCAGCTATTATTGTTGGCCTGCTTCATTCAGTTGTATGAGAGAGCCGATTCCTTGCCCCTCTTTTTATTTAATACCTCTATGGGTTCAACGCTTAATAAATGTGCTGCTTTATGGTAACGAATCGTGTTACCTGACGATGACTCCACACCACTGGCGAAGGGTAGAGGTAGGCTGTTAAGATCCGACATAAATAGTGCACACTAACCTTTATCAGTCAAACGTATTTGTTTTCATTGAAATATGACCAAGTACAATGTGTGGATAGTGTTTATTTTTTTAAATTCAATCAAACCCTGTATAATCCAAGCCATAGTAGATAATAGAAAAAAATATTCGTTTAAAATATCTTAAGTTATGTCTTTCAACCATACATAACTTTAGATATTTTACAGATAGAAGAATATTTTTATCGATTAAGGTTTGATATAATATACCTAAAGGCAGGGTTGAATTAAAAAAACTAACTTAACACCATCTGTAATAACATTTGTAACCTTAATTCAACGAAAACAAATAAATATGAGTGAAAAGTGTGCATTATTTTTGTAGAATCGCCCATAGCATACCTTAACTATTAAGGTCTGGTTAGGCAGGGTTGGATTGATTTTTTAAAACTAACCAACACTATCTGTAAATTGTAGTCTTAGTTCAATGACAACAAAAACGTATGACTGACAAAGTTTAGTGTGCACTTTTATGTCGGATCTTAAAGACTACCTCCACCCTTTACCACAGCAATGCACACACACAAGTTGACGACATCATAAAAATGATTTTAAATCTCGGGAAACGATAATAAAAATGAAGTTAAATTATGATTGATTTAAGTTTTGTACTATTCCATATGAGTCGATTTTTGCGACCCGAAATTTCGCATTTCCGTATCACCGGGCACGGAGCATAAAAACGACTCAATTGGAACAGTACAAAACTTGCATCAATTAGTATTTAAAATCAAATTCCATCAAGTACCCTCGGTCGATAGTATTAATTTTCTAAAACAGACGTTGTTATCACAGTTTATGGTAAAAAGATAATTACGATAACAATTCGAGTGCTTAAAGTCAGACAACGTTATCTACACAAAATTGTTTTTTTTTTTTTTTGAGATAACATTATTTTACATTTACGGCTACATGATAGTCAAACAACGTTATGTCAATCTTTTCTAATTTCTTATTAAATCGTCAGTAAAGTTTAACGCTAACTACATAAGTTACCCTTGTTTTCATATTTTTTTAAAACTATCCCTATAAATTTTAACATCATCATTAGCAAGATAAATGTACAATACACAATAAATTATAAAATATTAACATTAGGTTTTAAATAAACATTTCCCTTGTTGAGTTACAAGAATCTAAAATAACGATTTTTGGGTCACCTGTAAAGTTGCACTTTTGTAGATAGTGTTGTTTGACACTAAGTCCTCGAATTACAGTAAATAGTATATAGTACTACTGAATGATGTTGTCAGCCTGTACAAAGCTTTATGTAAATATAAATTCTACGAAAGTCTCATTAAATGTAGCTACCATATTGTGAGCGAAACAATATCACGGTTGTAAATGTTATTATTAGGTTCTTAATAAATAATAAACAATTTGCATTGTTAAAATAATCAGCTCGTTGTTAAATTTAATAGACATGACTTTGTTATCAATTATCATATTAGTCATTCAAAAGTATTGAAACAAAATTGGTATCACATCAGTAGGTTTAGAAGAGATGCGATGACCCGTGAAACATATTATTATTATCAACTATAAACATGATTTGATTTAAATTAAATTTATAAATAGAAATTGGATCATGACAATAAACTAGTTGCATGGCAGTGACAACATAAGTACTGTTAAATTGTTTTATTAAGTGCCTATTAGAATATCTGTAACTATAATGCAATTTCCACGAATAGTGCGCATTTATTTATTATCTGTAGCAGTGGCGAAGACTCCATACTAGGCGATTATTTGAAGCCTACCTTCTTAAGAAAAATATTTTTTAATTGCATATTGACTTGTTTATATAATCACTTGATTATATATTTTATAAAATAATTTATTTTGCCAACGAGAGATGCCGTATGTGTAGGAATGTAGTATTACACAGATAATTACAAAACAATCTGCAAAGGTTTTAAAAAATATACCACAGCGCGCCATCTGTCTTGACGTAAATAAAGGTCGGATTATGTTTCAAATAATTCTCATTTTTTTTTCATATGGACTTTACGTCAGTCTATCCCAGTCTATTATCTATCGAATTGTATGAACTAAGGTAAGCTCCGATCGCAGAGCCTAAAACCGAAAAAAAAATCTATGGTGTTCAATTGAATATTAATAAAATATATAGGTAGACTGTTTTTTAAAGAACTTTTATTTAATGGTTTTTGATGTGTATGAATGTTTTGAAAAAATACGTAATTTAAACTGATCGTTTAATTTTATGTCGTCAGTGAGTTTTTGAAGTTTCATTAAATTAATGTGTCGTTGTCATTAGTGTGTACCTATTCATCAGTAGTAATATCGTATTATCTTCTTATTTCTCATAAGTATACCTGACAAGTGTATGTATTGAAATTGCTCCACGAGAAATTAGCAATGTATGTGAATAGTATTGCAATGGAAACGAGTAAGTGTAGATTGTATGAAATTAATCGTTCCATAATAAACACCCTGTGTAACTAAAAGCACCACAAAACAGAACATGATAAAACAGAACATGAAGAAACAGAACGTTGACAAAAAAGAACATGAAAAAACAGATACGACAAAGATGAATGTTTTATTTTTGCCCTGGCTCTGTTTTTTCATGGAACCGAAATTAACATTTAAAATAATCGAATAAAAAAATATATTCTTTTTTAACACCAAAACAGGCAATTGGGCCAATGACAGTAGTGCAGCTAGTGATTGAAGTGAAACAATGACAAATACGTAGACTTCGAGAAAATCCCATAAATATATTGTGACTTGATCGGGAATTTAACCCAGAGCCCGGATGAAAGGCTAGCGCCTTACGCACTGGACTACGAGGGCCGTCTGAGCTGTATAGGTATCTACCTATTGGATATTTTTCGAGATACCGAATAAACGAATAATTAACACCAACTCAGTACTGTCAGTCATCGCAGTACATATGTAAGATCGAAACAAACAGTCTTCGTCATGGGTCCGTATGAGATTCTTTAATTCAGAAATCCCAGAACTGAAAATGTTGGAATTACTCTACCCATAAGGCTATATTTCAGTTGAGGCATGGTCTAAAAAGATCGTGGCTAGGCGATGCGCGGATTGTGCAAATGACGCGTGCACAAACGAAATATAATTTTTCATAAAAATCCAACATGCGTCCATTTAATGTTATGTTTATTGTTATATTACTAACAATGATAGAATATTCATTCACTTGTTTTCTTTTTTAAGTACATAATACGTAAAGTTTATTAGTCATCTTTACACGATTTAAGAATATTTTCATCCGACGCCACCACAAAACAAATCGACGTGCGAACACCTCGACTATCTGTCTCCGTTTGGCGACTAGTGAGAAATTTCGTCGCACCTACTGTTGAAAATTATTTGCCGTTTCACTGAAGTACGCTCTGATGGAAAAAGGCAAGTTTTCCACAAAAATCAATGAAAAAAAGTTTGTATACGGATAATGTTCAACGTGACGTTCTGAACCATTTGACATAACGTCATATGCAGTATAAAAATCGACAAATTGTTCTTATTTTTTTTTTCGCGAAAACGGTAGTTATTCTAAATAAGAAGACAGTAAGTATAGATATTCATAAGCAAAAAGACAGCATCGATTTAAAATATACTGTTTTTCGCTTATACCATAAATAAATCAAAAGATTTATCCAAATTATTGAAAATTTACATAAAAGTTGAAAAAACGTTTAATGTTTTATTATTTTAAAATATGATGTTGGCAAATAACCGCCTTTTTGCTTATGGTCCATGATATTTTAGTTTTAGTATTCCAATGGTATTACCGGAATATTAAACAAATTTAAGCTATCCAATAAGCCGCCTCTTTTTTAACATATTATTATCATAATCTAATAGTAATATAATATACATATGTAATATACCAAAAGTATAAACAAAGTAGCATGTATGTATTAAAAAAAATTAAATTGCTATTATGTTTTTTCGGGTAATATAAATTCACAGTAGGTACCTAGGTATATTGGTACCAGACACAATATAATATATATAATACATAATATGTATTTAAATCATTTCTCCCGCAATTGCAAAGTACTAACCCCGGAATTGCAATATATTGCCCATACTAACCAATGACATTATTAATGGACGACGCACTCAATACAGTAGCTTGCAAGTAAATTCGCATGTATAGGTAGACGTCACGCAATTTCCATTATGCGATATCACGCATCGGGAATTTATAGCAATATGACCTCTATTGTAATGGCGTTAGAGCAGTGTTTCTAATGCAATGTTCATTTGAGCGAACCCGTTCGAACCGAACCATTCGGCAGACCCGACAAAAAGCATCAGGAATTTATAGCAATATCACCTTTATTGTAATAGCGTTAGAACAGATTATGCCATTCGGCAGACCCGACAATAAAGTGAGTGTCATTTTCTTTTCCAGATGATTCGTCCATATTAATGTCATTGATACTAACATGGTCAGTGTCAGAGCGCATATGTATTACTATAACAATGTATTCCAATATTCATTTAAGAAATCAGGGTGGGATTTTAGAGAAATAATGGAATATAATGGGAAATAATGAATGACCTATCCGTCACTTGCTAACTGATAAAATATGAAAAAAAGTGTTTAAATTTTATTTTTGTACGACAGGGTCAATGTATGGCTACATCTGTTAATTAACATAGAAAATTAATAATAGTACCTATATAAAACGTCGCATTATCTTAAAATATTCACAGCAGACATGCGCTAGTCGAGAGAAAGAGCTTCAAAATGGGTAATATTGTTGTTGTATTGAGTAACCTCTTCAATGGGAAGAACCTTGATGTTTAAAAATTATAATAATTAATGCAAAGAGATGTGCAAGGCCTTGAAGCAAGAATTTCCACCGAATACCTAACCAATACACGGCGCATCGATTGAACACTATTCTACGCAACTAATCGACTTTGAAACGCCTCCACAATCAGTGTTTTTACGACACAATAAATTATCTGAGTTAGTCAGTTAATTTCTAATTGATTTAAGTTTTGTACTATAACATTTCAATATTTTTTGCGACACGGGTTTCGGCTTTCGGCATCTTCATGCAATACGCGCAATCACAATGACACAAGATACAGTTAATTCTCGTTTATATTTATATAACAAATTAATATATTAAAATAACGTGAAAACTTTATTACCTACTAAATAAAGAAGCAATACATATATAAAAAGCAGTGTTTGGAATAATCCGTAACTCACTATCAATATATTCAGTAAGGGAATTCAAATCGTCACCTCAATACTATAACTAGATAACTTTGATTTGGTCATTGTTGGTAAAATGAGATTAAAATTTAAACTTTACTTGATTAACATAAATCTAGGCTTTAATTATTATTTAAAACGAAAATGGAAAATTGTGCTCTGTCTAATTGGGAACAATTAAATAATACTTATTCAATTAAATGAAAAAATATTGTAGATATTTTATTGTATTTTTAATGCATTTATGGTTTTAAAGTTATATAATATTTTCAAACACAAAATTAATACAGTTCCCATTAACTTCTGACTAACATATTTTTATCATTTTGTAGAGAAGGAAATGTAGAATCATATTCGATAGAAAATAGAAAAATAGTTAAAATCAAGTTATCTAGTTGTAGTATTGAGGTTACGAAGTGGAATAGTACAAAACTTGAATCAATTAAAATTGAGTTATTTAGTAGATATTTAAAGTATGTACCTATGGTCTAATAATAAAATCGCACTAAATAAATATTTAGATTTAAATCGTCGGAACATAGGAGTAATATTATTAAGTGTTAAAGTTAAAGTGTAGGTATAATATTTATGTGGTCTTTTTACTTTCGAATAAATCACGTATCAGCTCACCGATCACCTTGTAGATTTGGTAAAAATATTTATAGCCATATAAAATCTTGGATCAGAATGCCACAGTACTTTTTCACGTAATAATTACGTGTATCGGCCCATAAATCACCAATTGAGCGACTAGAATTAGAGAGATCCAAACTCCATCTGCCACAGACATTTTTTTTGCGTTTGGCCCAAGTCATTCCAAGTTAACCCGCGTCCCCAAACTATCAAGAAAAACGGTACCCAATAATTTATTCTGACGAATGAGTACAAATAAATTAATACAACTGGATCAAATCGATTGATTATTTAATGAGTATATTTCAAAAAAATCTACAAGTCAAAACAATATCTACCACCATTAACATTAAGTTGATTATTTAATGAGTAAGTATATTTCAAAAAATCTACAAGTCAAAACAATATGATGGAGATCCAACGAATAATTTTAATATCAATATACGCACATATTCCACATATAAATTCAGACAATTAATTAATAATTATCCATATCCTCCAAAATCCGTCAAAAACATACGGAAACTTAATAAGATAAGTACATAATATAACCAATACTGAAATAGCTTTTTGCTTATATTTATTGCATTTAAAGGTTTATTAGCTAATAAAAATGGGCATATTGTGTGAAAATTTAAATACAGGGTGGGAAAAGAGAGGTTAAAACCAATCATTTGCACTTGAAAAACAAAACCGTGTTTACCTATCACAAATAATATTGAATTGTAGGTTTATCGATTTTTGGAAATATGTAGACACTTAATATATTATTAAATTGCTTGGCTACAAGAGATGGCGAAGTCGGGAACTTGCTCCATTTTTTAAAACTGAAATTCCAAGATTGAAAAAATGGGCGCATAGGTATAATGACTTTGACAAAAAACATGGTTTTGTCAATTATTATTAAAAGTGAAATTTAAATTTAAATTTAAAGAAAGGGGTTAGTTTACTAATAACAAAAATCCCCTAAATCTTATGGAATTACGGGATCGAAAATGATTTTTATAGTTGTTAAACTTCGTATAAACTACCTAAATGTCGTAAATCATCAATCAACATAAATGTACGATATCTAATAGATTTTAATCTTGGCCAAATTTCACCGTTTTATCCCTAATTAAAAGATTTCGGGATTCAAAGAATATTAATAATCCCGGGATTGCAATTCCTAGTAAATAACAAATTGTACTCCTAGACTAAATATAAATACTTAACATTAGCGAAATTTTTGCATTGAAAGTGTTAACTTAATATAAAAATTAATCATTTCAAAAATCGTTATTCTTCAAAGAAATAATACAATAGCATAAAAAGCGCTTCAGATTACAAATTGTTTCCCGGAGAAACTCAATCTTGTATAATGCGGGAGCCCTCCAAATCAAGATTGAAAAATTGCTACGATGTGTGTACCCATTTTGCCCACTGAAGAAGGAAGCCGATACATTACACGACTGGTCCTACTTTTCGCCCCTCCCGTTGTCTATGGATGACCTGTCATTGTCTATAGAGTGCTCATACTGACGCGTGTGTCGTGTTCACTTGTCGGAGTATTCTTAGTTTCAGATTATTTTAACGTATCTTAGAGACCTTGGAGTTCATCTGATTTAGTGTTTATGTGTTAATAATAATTGGAAGTGACGATCAAAGTAAGTAAACTTCTTCTGTGTATAATAATATCATAATACACTAGGACGTTTGTCAATGTGACAATCGATTCTAAATGACAATAACTAACAACTTATTTATACTCTTCAGTCATTATAGAATACCAAGCTCTGCTTGCAAGTATGTTATCAATGTATGGCAGTGGACCACTCGTTGCTTGTGCAAAAAGTTATGCTCAGGCTTTATTAATCTAAAGATGGCGGTGGTGTACACCATGTTTAAAATATATTATTGTCTCTATCAGCAATAGCAACAAAATTGTGACCACGCCTCTAATTTTATCTATATTTTTGTAATGACATTTTTTTCCAAAACGACTTACCTTTCACCAACATAATCTACATAGGAGTGACTTCTGTCAACGACTTTGATTATGTTATATATCTATTATATCTATATCTGTCATTAGTGACATAAATATGCATGATAAACAGTTTAAAAGTATAACAAAAATCAGTCAATTACCGTCGTTGTTAAATATTAAGAGTGGTGGAACGTGGCACGTGAAACGTTTAGGCATAACGCGGAAAGATCACGACTGAAATTAATGAATAAGGAGACATAGAAGAGAATGTGATAGAGATCTGTGGTATGCTCTGATGATTCCACAAACTGCGAAGAATGTGGCAATGGGAAAACTGTATAACACAATATTATGATGGTTTGTCCGCCTTCTAAGCTACCTATACCATAGGCGACATGTAAATGGCGGAGCACACTGCAAGAAGCCGTGTGATGCGCGCACTAAGCACCACGCATCGCACGCCCACTCGTAGTGCGCTTTGGCTGTTAAGCCGGCGCTCCATTGGCACGCAAGTCAGACGATTTACAGTCTTCGAACTTTTTTTGCGTGGAGCACCCCAGATCTGCGGACTTTTTAATCCGCAGACCAGGCTCGTTGGATTTCAAACATGTTTGATATTTTACTCTCCGAGTTGCCAGACTCGTCGGTCGATCGCTATACAAATTCGATTTGACATTATACGCGATCATTCGGATCGAAAAAAAATCTGTAATTGTTTAAACATTTTCATTGATTAATTTGTTAATTTACACATTATAAAATGAGAGATTTATCAATTATTTTGTTATTTGTATTTATGAAATTCATAAAAGAAAACGTAAAACTTGTGTTGTTCACTGCTATATTATTTTATGCAAGTCTAAATATAAATAACACAAAATTATAGGATTATCGGAAGACATTACGATAATCGCAACTTTTCACTTTTGACAGCTCGACTTTTTTATTCGTTCGTTGATCAGTAGCGGAGCGTAGACAAATCGGACGATTTATTGTCCTCGGACTTTTGGCTCGCCAATGGAGCGCTGACTTTAGAAATCAATGGAGAGGTAGTGTAGTGGTCAAGGGTCGGAAACATTTAGGTGCATCTATCACGCAAAATACGGCAAAAGAAGCTGATGATGACGATACTAATATAATATCATTTTCGTACTTAAATGAAGTATTCAAAAATATATTTTTAAAGATACCACAGATACCACAATGACAAGTCTCGAGCGGAAACTACACCTGTGGTTTCCGGCTCACATCCAACCGGCCCCATACAACCTGTCTAGTTGCCATTTTTATTTGCTTATCTAATATAAATAAAATTGTTTAGAGTCAGGCGGTAATAACGTAATACTAATACATTTATCAGGCACTCTTGATGAGTGATTTTCATAATACATATTCTAAGTAAGGATCGTTTGAGTAAACAACGATAGCGAATGGAAAGGTTGAAGAATAAATACTACATTTATAAACTAAAATGGGTGACGCGACCAGCGGTGCGACCTGCGACTCATATCAGCTGTCACAAACAAATAAATTATGCCTTGTAAACTTCCTGACCAGCGTTGCCAACTTCGAGTTTTTCTTGCCAGATCTAGCATTTTTTAATATACATAGCTTGCGAAATATGCATCTGCCATATGGCGTTAAATCTAGCGTTTTTGATAAATCAAACAGCGTAAGATTTCTCACAAAAAAAGCTTGAATATTATACCAATTTGCTTGATAATGTAACGTATTATTACGATATTTAAATGATGACCAAATTTCGTACCTGATTAATAATCGTCATTCAAAGAACAAAAACAGATGTCGCTACTCGAGTGTAATTTTTTGTTTGATTCGAAACTTGACTAATTTAAACTGTGATTATATTTCGGTTAAATGATATAGGTATGTGTAACTTGCGGTACAATTAATTCTCCTTGACAATGCTCATAATTTATTATAATTGTATCCTTGAAGTGAATTTTTGTTAATTATAAGAAAATCTAGCGTTTTCTTCTGCTAACAAGCTTATTTTATTACCCTATCTGCCATATTTTTGTCAATGCCAGTTGGCAACACTCTTTCCGACGCTCAGAAAACCGCTCATTTTAAATGACATCTGCATTTTTGACAGTCGCAGATCCTGCCGCTGGAATGAAGGCCACACGATCGAGCTACGCAGAAACGACTACTAGATATTGCGACAAGCAGTGTTCATTGTAGGGATGGTCTTTACATGGGGATATGATGCTTGGACATGCGGGGGGATATATTAATAATATGTACCTGCAAGCAGCGTGGTGGGCAATTTGATCAGCATTCGCCACGCCGCTTCCCGTGGGCTTTGCGTCTAGGACGTTCGCATTCATACACCCAGGGGCGGCTCTGCCTTAAGGGTTCGTAGGGACCATCCCCACGTCGTTAACATGTCAAAAATACACGTCCGATATTTTTATCATTGCCTTAATATACCTACGATTAAATGAACTATTTAATTTATTTTATCCATCTAAACCCGTCCCAATTTTATAGAGATATTTATTATTATTATACAAATAAAAAAGCGATGATTGTAAATTATATAATAACATAATAATGATTACGCGTTATTATAATAATTAATTTAATTAAATACGCCCTATTTCACGGTGACACCTATGTACAAATTAAGAAAGCAATGGCGTTTATTTTTCGCTGACCGGGTGGGGGTCACTCGGTCCCATCCCGTCGGTACAAAAATCTCGTTATACAAACGATGTGAATGCATTAGTAAAATCATATTATTATAAGTAGCTTGGTACATAATGTATAATATGAGAAAGTGTGTGTATTTAATAAATTAATGGCTAAACCCCACCACCTAGTAAGTCGTCGAGCCGCCACTGCATACACCCAACAGTACACTTCACTACATTATCTTTTGAGAATCTGCAACTCTCTCAAAACCTAGAGTAAAAGGAGGAAGAAGAACACACGATGAAAGTCCAAAAATCAAATGTTCTGAATCCATAATAATTATTGCCAAATAAAATATTAAAGTCTGTAAACCACCTCAGTCAAAAGACGAGTTATGTTGCGAGCAGTAAAATGGCAATCACTAACGGCAGCGAAGCCTTCGCGCGAGTTTTGACAACCTCTGACCGCAGGAGGCGGCGAGTTCGAATCGAGATATGACGTCACGATGATGTCACCGAATAGCATTGTTAGCGCTGGGCCCCTAGCCATGCCATGGTGCTTGTGAAGTCTGGCTATAGATCTACCATCATAAATTGGCATTTCAGTGAGGGCGCTAGTATGACATTGAGAATATTACCATAACTAACAAAAAAATGGTAATTTATAATTTTTTATTGGTAGTAGATTTCTGTACAAATATTATGCAATCTATAATTCGAGAAACATGTTGTAAAATTAAATGGCATTTGTAACAAATTTATCCTCGATAGACAATTTTAGTTTCAAATTCGACCGGCTGCCAACTTACGATGGTAGATCTTTAACTAAATTATTATAAAAATGTTACTTTTTTTTTCATGGTGTGCGCAAAAAACGCACAAACGGTCTCTGGCACTTGGAGAAAAACCGACAAAATTTAATTATAAAAAATGAGTGTGCGAAATAATGTCGCTAATTGGTGATGATGATGGGTGATTGTGGGTATCAACAGAATTAATAATAATATACTGTAGGCGCTTCCATACTTTTAATATTAATACTTGAACATTGCCATAGCTGTAGGAAGCAGGCGAATGTTGAAAAATTGATAACGTTAGAATATGTTTTTATATCAGTATTATTAATACAATATAATAGGCAAGATGTTTTGAGACTTTGACGGTTGTTTATCGTGATAGATTTTTGGGTTTTCACCGCGTGTTCTTCCTCCTTCTTTACTCGACATTAGGGCTCTTGAATATGACCTATGCAACAAGCCCGAAACGTCGAGGAAAGAAGGAATAACCCAAAAATCAATTACGACAATTATAAGCAGTTTCTTTTTTCAACTTGTACATACAAATATAATGGAGATGGGCAATATCATGATGGATGCAGAGGCTGAGTGACCGGCTGTGGAGAGACAGAACTCGGAATAGAGATCTTGGATGACGGTTTTGCTGTCGGACATAGACCTCTAAAGTCTAAATGGACTGCGCCAGCCTAAGTAAAAGTAAATAGGTATTAACAAACCGCCCTTTTGGGCTCCGAAGATAAAGACGAGGAATGCTTTTGGTGGAGGATAACACCCTCTTTTTATGACGGCGCCCTTCTGCATCTGTCTCCCACCTGCGCGAGCTCGTAAAAAACAATTAGTCACCGATTTCTGCTAATCATTCCCAGAATCCATTCGGCATTCACCGGTATGAACTGAACAGTGTTTAAAGTTAGTTGCGGCCTCCCTGTCAAACTAAGAAGACGTGTTCTTCAGCACACGCGCAGTGATAGAACAATTATTATTGTACTTACTCATATCTATAATCTCTATTGTATCTCAATAAATCAATTCACTTTCAACAGTGTTACTCCTGAAACAACCCCCCCCCATCAACATTTCAGCCTTCTCTTCTACGAATCCTCCCCGTATTCGTCCAGAGTCAAAGAACGGTTTGTTAGATGGTATGTTAGGATGAGTTTTGATGAACTGATTTATAGACACAACACAAACATATACCCACCAAACCAACCCGCGCCGCACCACACTCGGTCTTAATCGAGCGCATCACGAGGCCCTACGTTTGATGTGAAGCATTAGCAGTTTTTTACGACTGGGAATGTCTCAGAAGCCGATGCCCAAGTCTTGGTCAAGTGAGCTTTGACTGAGTTTACTGAAATATATAATAATTTAATAAAAAAAATGCCGTGGGAGAGAAAGGCACGGAGAATTAACAGAAATAAATGAATTTAATGATATACATATAAGAAAAACATATAAGAAAAACAGCGACACCAGACACCAACACAAATTTTGTCATTAACAGCGAACCAATCGAACGTGTGACCCATTATAAATATTTAGGTACATGTGTCAATGAGAAATGGGACCAGTCTCAGGAAATAAAAACTAGAATTGAGATCGCAAGGAGCGCCTTTCTCAAAATGAGACGCCTCCTTAGCAATCGAGATCTTAACCTAGGTCTGAGACTGCGTATGGTACGTTGTTATGTGCTCTCAATTCTTTTCTATGGTATGGAAGTATGGACGCTAAACCAAGAGATGTCACGGAGACTTGTAGCTTTCGAGATGCGGCTGTATAGACGCATCCTCAAAATTCCTTGGACTGACCGGGTGACAAATGTTGAAGTTCTCAATCGAATGGGGAAGGACCGAGAAGTTCTACGTTGTATCAAAACCAGGAAACTACAATACCTCGGCCACATTATGAGAGGACAAAAATAGAGCATTCCCCAACTTGTCATTCAAGGAAAGATCAATGGGAAGCGTAGCAGAGGACGGCGCCGCATTTCGTGGCTTAAGAACCTCCGTGATTGGCACGAGTGCAGCTCCACCGAACTGTTCCGGGTAGCAGACGACAAATATAAGATCGCCTTGATGGTGGCTGACCTCCGCTAGGGGATGGCACAATAAGAAGATATAAGATACAAAAAACAAAGCTAAAACAATACGGACAAACAAAATTATGTGAAGAGATCTCGACCAGGTCGGACGGCCCGATGGGCCCAACAGCTGGTTGGACCGACATATATACACAGTAGAAAGTATAAAGATGGCACAATATTCTCCACACTCGAGAGGGTAAGCCAGTTCCCAATAACGTTGCATTCTCTGATTGCACCCCTAATAACTATTATGATTGCCAGTTAGCTAAGATAAGAGAAGTCGAAAATCCAAATCAGAGGGTATTAAAATAAAACAATCAAAAATACATCATGACATCTGAACAGATTGGATAGCGACCAGCGTGATGTGCATACTGCTCACGTACTGGCGATAAGACACAACACTCTTCGTTCACTTGGCGTAGCACTACCAAGATAAAATGATAAACATTACTTATTGCGGCACACATTTGAAAATTTGCAACATAATAATTTTATTACCAAATTATTTTACGCGGCGGTGATTTCACTTTTAATTTGTGTTGTATATGTGCTTGTGTAAACACGTGAAGAATTTTAAGATGTCAGCTAATTTAAATAATTATTACAGTATTACGTTATTACGTAAGAGTCTAATTTTATGCAAGTGCTTCGTTGAATTGTTTACAATTTGATTTATATACTCAACTGAGAAACCACTTTCGATTCATACTGGCCTCACACCTTTGAAATTTCCTTATTTTTTTTTCTATGTGCATAGCAACCGAAATTACCCCTTTCAATCAATTTATTAAACTATGCAATGTCTGAAGCACACATCTACGCATCTTATATTCCGTGTTTTGCGATTATAAAAAATCAATATACCTACCTAATAATAATATGTGCATAGATATTACAATGTATGCTCTTCTAGTTAGTATGTACTGCAAGCATTGTGGGTCTCGGGATCCTGCAGAATCCGCCTTCAAGAATGGTAGATTTAAAAGTTGTTTTTTTTTCAATTTGTGTTCGCATTCAATGAACAGGGCAACTGTCAAAAAGTTTGTTAATATAACTTCCACCCTGTGGATGTAAAGATGTAGGATCGCAAAATGCATTTTATTTATTTACTTTCCATATAATAGATCGAACCTGTATCTCTCGGGTATCGCGCCCATGCACATAGACCACTATGCTAAAGGCGTCATACTTAATGGCGACAAATTTTAACTAATGGCTTTTATGGCAGGTTCGATTCCTGCGAGGGTGTCTTACTTTTTTCAAAAAGATTTTTTCTATTGGTTATAAGTTAGGTATCTATAATATATTTCCTCAGAAGTGTTTTCAAAATTGTGTATGTTCAATAATTAGAATGTTACATTCTTAAATCATGTGAATTATTCGTTGATTAACTATTAATAATATATTTGATTTAGATTGATTTTAAACAATTAATAAATTAGCTATTATTGTTTGACGTTTGAAATCTATTTGTGTGTATGCCCGAGTTTAATTTAATTGTAAATATTATAAATACGCCGCACTTCCACTCTATTTTAATGGACTAAGCTCTATTGTGAATAATTGTGGACAGTGATGGACGAAATATATGACAAATAAAATGACACTAAAATTTTAGTCTGCCGAAATCACCTTATACAAATTTTATTCTGAACTCTACCTGCATTATAATAAGGGTTGATTTGTCAACTGCGTTAACATTTGCTATACGTCAATACTTTTTTCTCCCCAATTCCAGATGCTAATCTTATGAATTTAATACACAATGACCATTGTAGAACTATTTTAACAAAGATTTAAAATATTTTAGAATAGTGTTCTTTGAAACAACATACTAACTAAAATTATTTATTACTTGTAAGTATAGATAAATGTACATATCGCACCGTGAGTGTAAAACCAACGTATCTGCAAATTTTTCAATTTCGAGATTAAATGCAAAGCAACTGCAGAAGTCGTGAACCTGATCATGTAAAAGTGAAGTAACTGAAAAACATGCAATATAATGTAGATATAAATCAAATATTATGTTTTTTTTTTAGAAAATCTATTTCTCCTAACAAAACGAAGACTTCAAACCCTAATATATCCAAAATATGTCTTTTGCAGATGCGTTGGTCTTACACTCACGGTGCGATATGTACTTACACCATATTTTGGTAGGACTATTGATGACAATAATGAATTCCTGTAAAATATTTCAAATGCTAGTTAGAATAGTTCTGCATTCAGCTGACATACTATATACTTACAAATAAACTGAACCTACATTGCAATAAGGTCGATTCTTACATTTTGAGTCGGATGCCTATAACCTGTTCTGGAAGAAACGCCAACTTTCGTGGAATGATGCATTTTGTACCTATATCAATGACTGTGGTGCAATTATTAGTCTTAGTAAGTACCTACTAAAGCTATACATTTACACAAAATATAAATATATATCTTAGTGTATCAAGCTACTTAAAATAATTCCTTCATTGTATGTGCAGCCATTGAAAAATAAAGCATTATTTCTAAATTCGGAAGTATTACACTATTACAGCATTCGATGCGAAAAAAATTGCAAAATGCAACAATAATAATCACCTACATTAAAATTTGATACAGCTCGTAATGCATGCTGGGAATCATGCGCCGTGACCGAAACCGAGTGGATTGTTTTGATTTCGAGTGCAATTTATTATTGCGAGATTACAAGACGCTTATTCAAATGGGCGTTGCGGCTCCGTGGCTAAAAGTTTTAGCGGCTGACCGTTTCCGAGCTCGAATCCGGATGAAGTCACCGAAAATTGGCATGCGGGCCTGGGCGTTGGATACACCAGCACCGTTTCAGACCGAAAAGGTGGTCATTAGTGTTCTTGCTCTGAGGTGGTCATTAAATTTATTTATCTGAAAACTTTTCGTGTCCTATACATTCCCGGCGGAGGAAATAAAAGCCAAAAAACACGTATCTAGTAGGTAGTCTTAAGTGTATTTTTATCATACATGACGTGTCAATGAAATCTGCTCGTCCGGCTCTCACATCAAAACTCACCCTCCTGCGACGTGTCGAATACGTCGATGTGACGTCATCGTTATTCAGAAAATACACGTTGCCAAATTGGTCGAATGTGACTTTTTATTTTGAAAAAACATCTAATGTTGCAATCGACAAGTTGCACGCTTAACGTGCTGCGAGTCGAAGACGCCAGGACGCATACAAACATTTAAGAATAATTGGTCATTCCTATACCAGCTCGCAGATCGCCACATCCAAATATCGAAGTTCTTGGAAGGTTTGATTTATGGCTGTGCGACAGACGGGCGAGTTTAGATGTGAGAGCCGGCTTAGAAATAGATTTTACCGACGTATGCCAAATTTATGGGCAGGTTCGGTCGTTAGATGCAATGAATCCAGAGTGTTAGACATTGTGTGAGATAGAATCCTAGTAGACACCCGACCGTTGGGCCGCTCCCAGAACAGATGGGCGAGGATACTGAGAGGATGAGTGTGACAGATCAGAGCGAAATATCGGGACATAGTTGCCAGGAGAACGCTTCTAAAGTCGGCAAAAGACCTGAATGGACTGTATCATCAAACTAAAATAACAACCCCACGTTGAACAAAATAATTAGTATTATGGGTGTACAGTTAACTGCTTTACTTGTTTGTTCATAATAAATAAGAGGACAAATTAAAAAAAATTATATTACTTACGTATCTAATTGTGTTAATTTAAACTACTTCTTTAATGCATGGGAAGAAATTCCATCAAATTCACTTATTACAATTTGTGAAACACTGATCTACGCACCTAGGTCAGTAGTTGTATTTTCGGAACCTCAATTATGGTTTGAATTTAAATAAGTAGGTTAAATAAGTACAAAAATCACGTTGGATTATCTCACGTGAAAATTGAAAACTTGATATCGGCCTAATCCAATAATCTCTCAACGGCACCACACCACGCATGCTGATCTTGAATTAATAATTACAAAGGTACGTTAACATTTACAACAATCAGGCTGCGTGAAAATACCTGATAGAATATGCTAAATACTTAGTAAATAAATGTAACAAATGATATTATGAGGTACCGCTAGCGTGCCTTACAAACTGTACGAGCACCCATGGAAGTGTGTATTCGAGAATTTTATTGAGATATAGTCAACCATTATTTTTAAGAAAATTGAAAGGGCATGATAAGTAAGATAAACACACATCACAAAATTTTCCCTAATGGGGAAAAAATTCGCGGCGCTATTTTATTTGTAGTCTTGAATATACATCAGTGAAACGGCAAATAATTTTCAACAATAGGTAGAACAAAATTTCGCACTCGTTGCCAATCGGAGAGAGGTAGTCGAGATGTGAGCACGTTAATTTGTTTTGTGATGGCGTCGGAGGAATATATTCTTAAATCTTGTAAAGATGACTAAAAAACGTCAGCATGTACTCGAAAAAGAAAACATGTCAATGAATATATTATTTTTATTACTAATATAACAATACACATAACATTAAATTGACACATGTTGAATTTTTATGACAAATTATGTTTCGTTCCACACGCGTCGTTTGCACAATCTGCATGTCGCGTAGTCACGATCTTTTTAGACCATGCATCAGCTAAAGTATCCATAACTCTATTATCATTTAAAAATGTAGAGTTGTGTAATGCAATTTTTGATTATCGATATTCGACAACTTCATAGGTACCTAATTCAAAAGGATTTATTCAACAATACAAAAAATTCGCTATAAATGCACCTAATACTCTTAATTTTGCCTGAAACAACATTTAGAAAACGATTTTGTAAAAAGTCCCACTGCCTTTAACCCTAGCGATGGGTAGGGGGCTCGCCAAAGATCCTGGCCTGGGGCCCACTCCAATATCTCTATTTAAGAGTTTCCCTTTCAGATCATTAAAACAATGATTATGGAGCGCCAGTCTGGCAGGCATACCGTCGTGTCAGAATCCCTGTCCAACCTCAGTCTACCGCAAAATGGGATGGGCCGTGCTCACTAAGGCAATATTTTAAAACATGTTGGAATGTCTCGACTCTCAACATTACTTGCTTATTTTATCGGCTGGTTGGTATGATTGGCGATTGCACACAATAGGTGCTTGTATTTTATAAATATAGTTTATGACTATTTTTATCCATACGATATATTAATAATTCAATTTTTCTCCACAAGAATTGCATTTCATTAGCTTACTCGACATTAATTATTATGCACTTACTCACCGCCATCTTTAGATTAATAAAACCTGAGCATAACTTTTTGCACAAGCAACGAGTGGTCCACTGCCATACTGTTTATTGATAACGTACTTGCAAGCAGAGTTTGGTATTCTACAATGACTGAAGAGTATAAATAAGTTATTAGTTATTGTCGTTTAGAATCGACTGTCACATTGACAAACGTCCTAGTGTATTATGATATTATACACAGAATAAGTTTACTTTGATCGTCACTTCCAATTATTAATAACACATAACCACTAAATCAGATGAACTCCAAGGTATCCAAGATACGTTAAAATAATCTGAAAGAAATCTGAAACTAAGAATACTCCGACAAGTGAACACGACAGACGCGTCAGTATGAGCACTCTATAGACAATGACAGGCAATGACATGTCATCCATAGACAACGGGAGGGGCGAAAAGTATGACCAGCTGTCGTGTAATGTATCGGCTTCCTTCTTCAGTGGGCAATGACTTACTTCATCGGCCGAAATGGTTGCACACAACTTTATAAATTAATACCTATAGGTAGTTTCATGACTATAAATACGCTCCTACTCATTCCATTTTTCTCCACAATAATTATATTGTATTAGCTTATTAACTAACTATCAGTTACAATAGTTCACAATAATAAATTAATAAATATTACAACAACAACACTAATTCATTTTATTCTACATCACTAAATCATCACTACGTTCACAAGGTATTGGAACAACGAAAAACTATGGATTCGAGAGAGCATTTTCATTAGCTAATACATATTATTGAATGTGAAAAAATCCCTGTAAAAAGTGCAGAGAATGTTACTTGATGACCACATGACAGATTATTACTGTTACCATAGTCCAAAAATCGAGAAAAAAAGCGAGTTTTGCTTTACGAGTTGATAATAATCAGACCATAAAACTCAAAAAATACAAAGTCTCCAGAATGTCCTCAAATATTACCAATATATTTTTGGTTTCGTTTACTTGATAAGCGTTATGATACAGAATATTTTATAACACGTACCTATTTAAGTTTACCTACTCGAGAATTAAACCTTGTATACGCCTCACCTATAAGGGAACTCGTTACTTTTGTGTCCCCTGTTGAAGACACTACCCCCTTCCCTAAAAGTCAATATCATTGAGAATTTAGTAAAAATTACACAATACTTTATGATACGTGTAAAATGACACAATTATCCACAAAACAACGATCATCAATGACAATTATGTACCTACTTGTGACAGGTTATCATCTTATTGTCATTTAAACTGCATAATACTAATACCCAGTATTCCAGTTCTTGGTGTTTAAAATGTTATCAGACGGATGCTCCCATCCCGTAGCACATTTTGAACCTTTAAACGAACATTAGCAGTTGGCAAAATCTGACGAAATCACTAAAACAACAATGAGGTCACCTCACGTTGAACTGCACTACATCGACACCTGCATGACGTTTTGAACGTTTTTATCATATTCCACATGCCTACACTTTTCGAATGTCATGTCAAAATCACGTTTTTTTTGGTTTTAGCGGTTGGCTCTATGTATTTTCGATGTCTATTATCTATGGTCTGCAGGTTGGGTTCTGTTAAAAATATTATCTATGGATGTCATGCCGCAAGTATTTTAACGTACGCACACGTAGAAACTGTTAGTGCTCAACCGTAGTGGCTTGGCGGGCGCGGCGCGACGACGTCTTGCGAAACTCAAACGTATAACCGTGTGTGAAATGTTCGTAGACAGTGTCTTTTTTGGGGCATAATACACACGGTTATACGTTTGAGTTTCGCAAGACGCCGCCGCGCCGCGCCCGCCAAACCACTACGGCCGAGCATTTAGTGCAAGAACGTAGTGGTTGCGCGGCGGCGTCTTGCGAAACTCAAACGTATAACCGTGTGTAAAATGTTTGTAGACAGTGTCTTTTTTGGGGCATAATACACACGGTTATACGTTTGAGTTTCGCAAGACGCCGCCGCGCCGCGCCCGCCCAATTACTACGGCCGAGCACTTAACATTCATTGAAATTAGCATGAATAATTCATATTAATTCAAACTACTAATACATTATAGTAGGCAAGCTTCATCAGTGTCATTCTTCAGTGAATTTACAGAGATGGTTCAAAATATTCTGCAAAATGAAAAAACCAGACTAAATTTGTCGCCGCGACAGCGTGACAGTAGGCGACATGCACCATGACATGAAAAGTCCTGTCATTTTATCACGTTTTGGTCCTTATAAGGTAAGCGTTTTGAAAACATGTTTTTTAATGAGTTATTTTTAATTTACAGTATTGACTATGAACACGGGCCGAGTCAAGTTTCATACCAAATCTGTAGATATTTAAGATGGACTGTAGAGATATTAGAGACACCTAGTGACGTGACGGAGATACGATACGTGGAATTTAATACAATTGATTGACGCACAGGTACCTATATCATGAAACAAAGATTATGATCTAAGTAGCGAAATCATGTGGGATAAAATTAATTATACGAGACAATTTGAACTATGGAATTTAGATACTCAAATTAAATAATAACACTTAACTATAAAAACTATTTCAAATATACCTACATATCAGTAGCGAAGGGTGGAGGTAGGCTGTTAAGGTCCGCCATAAATAGTGCATGTTGTATTTGTTTTTATTGAACTAATTTACAGATGGTATTGGTTAGTTTTTTAAAAATCAATTAAACCCTGCCTAAACCAAACTTTAATAGTTTTTGTATATTTTTGGTAGTACGACAAAATTGTACACACTTTTTCATTCATACTTTTTGTTTTCGTTGGATTAAGAACACATAGGTACCTACCTATTAGAAATATTGTTAGCTCATTTATTCGCAATATATTCATTAAGCCCTGCCTGACCAAACTACAATACATAAAAAAAATATTATTCTATCTATAAAATATTCAAAGTTATGTATGGTTTAATTGCATAATTTTAGACATTTTTTACTATTAATCTATTATGGCTTAGTTTTCGCAGGGTTTAATTGAATTTTAACAACTAACCAACTCCATTTATAAATAATTGTAGTCTTATTTTAATGCAACCAAATCCGTATGACTGAAAAAGTTTAGTGTGCACTATTTACGGTGGATTTTAACAGCCTACCTCCACCCTTCACCACTGCTACATAATATGTAAGTACTAAATAACTAAAATATCGCCGAAACATTGGAGCAGATCATTAGATTATCGGTAAAAAGGTAAAACAGTGTAGGTACCT
Organism: Rhyacophila brunnea; assembly: GCF_057557595.1. NCBI lineage: Eukaryota > Metazoa > Arthropoda > Insecta > Trichoptera > Rhyacophilidae > Rhyacophila > Rhyacophila brunnea. Next base: position 11,816,223 of record NW_028233068.1, on the reverse strand, counting down.
ATTTACCAGACAAATCGGTGTTCTTTAAATTTAAAAACATACCCCATTAGGTAAGTATGTATTTTTAACGTAATTTACAGTTAATGTTTTAACGTAATCAGATTAATGTAAATACAGATTAATTAATTCAGTGCCATGTATTTACATACGTTCAATAAAGGTAGAGGGTCACTTTTCCCGCCTTTTCTGCATGTTCAAACCTACCCCACTTGAAAGTGATCGTATGGCTTGGATAAGACCGTCATCTTCCTATGGATAGCATAATTATTATAGATTTGGTTTGGAAAGATTTATTCATAATCACATTTCACATTTTTTTGGAATACCTACTGAAAAAAAAATGTATAAAAATGACTAGTGCTTTACGAAATCGTGAGGTTTATGACATAGCCGTAAAGGAATGTTTAGTGTGTTCATGTTTGCATTCAGATATTATTTTATACCTACTTAAGTATGCGCTTATATTTACCTACCTAAGTATTTAAAAATAGTTTAAGTATTTCCTTATCGGCGTTTTATTAAAAGCCAGCGGCTACTTATTGAACAAACTTACTCTATTTAGAATTCTATTAATGTGTTATCAATATTGTTTACTGAATGAGTTAATCAATTTACTTCAATTGCTTGATACCAACCTATTTTCTGAAATATAATATATTATTTTCCTTTACATACAGATACACAATGATTTCCGAGATGATTAATTATTAATATAACTCGGGTACCTAGGTATGAGTATTATTCGTACAGTAGTTTCATGAAAATATATTTCGTAATATTTATACAGGTGACAGTTGCACAAATACATAGCGTGTCAAACTGACAGAATATATTATTACGAAGTAAGAAGGTACTTCATCTGACATAATAGTATGTATTACCATTATTAATCTATTTTAATTCTGTGAGTATTACAAAAATAGATAGGTATCTAAGGAATATCACGAGAATGACCATAATTAAATTAGGTAAGACAACATGGTTTATAAAAATATGGGAGAACAAAATAAATGTACTAGCTGTTTGTAATTGAAAGGTTTACTTAAATACGTAATACATTAATTTTATTAATTATCATTTTAAATCTGACAATAATTAATCTTATTTTGACCGAGAAACGTGGTACATACTTATGTACATACCTACTGTCAAAAATTACAATAATAATTGTCATTTCTTTGAATGAGTAAATATTTTATAAACTAATGCGATTACTTGTGTACGTATTTTTTAAATGTTGACAATTTGATTAATACTATACCTACTCATTGAAATTACAGTTTATTTAAGTATTGTAGGACACAACAATATAAATAGCTACAGGTATCAATATTTTGCAGCGTTGTTGTTAGAAAAATACAATTTTAATTTGGAACACAAGAAAATAGTTCGTTTCGTTTAATCGGTACTGAATGTTGAAAGTTACGCTAAAATAATAAGAAATTCCGGTTGTTTTGCCGTATCAACTCGACGTAGACTGGTTTTATCGGAGAGTGGATTGCTCGTAAACAACGGTTAATATTATTGACAGCTTTTGACATGATTGCATTATTATTGTCTGCCGCACATGAAACTTCAAAAATACACTATAAACAAACCTCTACTCGGGGAAGATATTTTGCTGTCGGCCAATTCGACGGCGATGTGTGAAAATGTTGTTAATCCAACTGTGCAAGTATTTTGACACTGATCCACGCCGGCACACACAAACGACAGTAATACTAATTAACTTTGCAAAGTTCACAGTTACTAAATTTTAAGATACACATAGATATTTGGAAAAAGAATGAACTTAGGCTAAACTTTGATATTAAACGCGGCAGATATCGGACATTATAACTAAAACTTAACGTAAATATTCCACATTATTATTCCGTTAGAGCTCGCCTGCCGTTACAACGCACGCCTATTGCTGAGGAATCTCGTTTGAAACTTTTTATTTTTTTATTCGCCCCACCAATAATTAACAATGGCCGACGATGGAAACTGTTTTACCGACAGAATTGATACCATACAAGTCACCAATCTCAAAAGGGCGCCAAGTTCAAACGTTGCATAAGTGAAAAATTATTATTGATGTGCAAATATATAATATAATCATATTATTTATTGTAGATAATTTAATATCACAATTGATAAGCAGATAAATAATCGATAAGGAAATCTAAGATAATCCAACATGACATCTATTTCTAGGTATATTATTCACTCACTTAATTTAACCCAGGAGAAACTACATACTTACATTTCTTTGGAACTTTATCTTTATTAACATGATAGGATAATCCTTCATATTATTATCGTAAGAATTTAGGTTACTACCACACTAACTTCTTGTTTAAATGCCATGTTGTTGATATTTCAACATTTTTGCTTAAATTTATACACTGCCGAAATATCTTCAGATTGAATTGAGCATAATATGTTTCTAATTAACTATTTCTTTTATTCAACGAATAATTCACAAGATTTATTATTGATTATTTGATTTGGAAGAGCGCTGATGAGTAGGTATTAAAATTGACCAATCGTTAAAATTTGTCGCAATTAGTATGTCACTGCGTAGCATATTGGTAAATGCGACGGATGGGGCGTAAACCCGGGAGATACAGGGTTCGATTCCCCGTCGGGGTGGCTTACTTTTTTCAAAAAAGATTTTATTACTATACTATTACTATTGGTTATAATATACTCTCTCAGAAAGTGTTTTTCAAAATTATGTATGTTCAATTATATGTTTCGGCAAATTGATAATAATTACTGAGATATGCAGAGATAATATAACTGGCCGTCGTCAGCTGCCTCTGCTTATAAGTTTAAACATGCTTATAATAAAAACTCACTCCTAAATCATTAACTAGACGTGGATGGTCCTTTCTTCGGTGCAGATGGAACATTTATACGTGAAATCTAAGCTGAAATAAAGGTCACTAAGGAAGGCTATTGGTTAGATTATTTGCAAATCATTAGATTCTTTAGATTCCCAAAATTATTTTCTACACAGCCGCCTTCTCAACAAAAAAATATACTTAACGCCTCCTAGAAAAATATCTTCTTTAATCTAACATACTATTGACGTATTATTTTATAACACTTAGAAAGTTGCAGTGACAAATTAGCATTCTTTTATTGTATATTTCCACCTGCATAATGTTTTCAAAAATATGTTATTGTAAATTGTGATAAAATCAACCAAAGTAACATACGCATTAAATACAGAGAATCAAGACAACGAAACATAATTTTTGATCCTAATGAGAAATTAATTCTAATAAGAAAGATTAAGCTGATGCGTTGCTGTCAATTTATAAATATTCATCTCCATTTTTGTCAGCAGCATTCTTAAATCTCCATCAATAGGTTATTTTCAGTTGGATTCCTTTTTCAGTTAACAGATTTGAGACCACCCTGAAGGCACGTTCCGCTAAATTTGATAAAGGAAATGCAACTAAAAACTTTTAAATTATAACTCATAATCAATTTTGTATGTTAACTTAACTAGGTACTTACATAGGTGCGAAAAATTTTTGAAAAAAAATGCTTAATTTTTGCTTCCACCATCCCTTTATTTATATTCGATGCCCCTCAATTGCTTTCGAGGCTCCTACCGCCCCCTGAATTACTCCAACAAGGCAGTATCCATCACCTAAATTTATTGTAAATAACAGTAGGTAGAATGTTGTCAGATTCTTGTAGCAGTGCAGGTGACTCATTTCGGTATTGGTATCGTTACTTTCAAATGACATTAATACAGTTCTAAAGTGATTTCGTCGTGGCCGCTATGACAGAAGAATCTGTCCTTCCTCTACCTATATATTATGTAAATAACCAAAGAAAGTTTACATAATGAATACAAATTGTAAAAATGACTTAATTACAAAATAAATAATAACCAATATAACAAGAAAGTATGTGCTGATCAGATAATTACCACATTTAAATAAATACCACATTTAAATATCACGCTAATTATATGTAATGGACAGCTAATCGTTACACGCCTAGCGCATCTTTAACACTGAAAGACTTAAAGTAAAATGATACATAAATACAATTATAAATTTAACCTATTTAGCATGTCCACAAACATGATATAGTTTTATGGTTCCATCAAATAAGTTAATCGCACAATACACAGCATCATGTAACATCACATCCGTCCTGCGACGGTGTATCACGAAGACCATACTTGTCATAATATATTTTTTATTTACTAACAATGTATAAAATCTTTCTAATGTAAGGAATATAAATTGTTATACAGTTACCAAATCAACCTTAATGTAATAACCATAATGTGTGGGCGTATTATAATATAAATAAAATTTACTCATATTTTCCAATTTTCAAAGCCTGAATGATGCACACGTCTTCTGCGTTTCCAATTTCAAAAACATGATTTTGAAGTCAAATGATGGCATAACAGACGAACATAACAATTGAAAATAGCATTGATGCATTCTCATTATGCACTGAAAAAATTATTGTTCATTAAATTATGGTGGTTACTTAAAAAAAGCAGAACATTTTAAAAAGCATGCAAAAGATTAATTGGAAGGTTTTAGAAAACATCGTGGTCATCAGGATGACTTCATTAAATATTAATTGTGGAAATAATACTTTTACATACTTAGGCTAGACATTTTCATTGGCAGTAATAATGAAATGGGATTTGGAACCGTGGGCAATATTTTTCTTTAGATATTTTTTCATTATATCATATTCAAATACCTACTCACCAATACCCTTTCACACAAATTTCTTTCAAGCACAATCACACTAATAAATTATGTAGATAGTGATCTCCTGATCTCTTATCATAACAACATAATTTTTTATTTATTTTCAACATATTATTTATACATTATTTCGACATCTGTTCATAATTTTGTGAAGCTATTTAGGATGACTACTGACATCTATATTTGAAAATATTTTCATATAAAAACAGAAACTTTTTATAATATAACAAAGATGTCACTAATATAAAAATGTTCTGGAATTCAAAATAATATTATTGTAAAAATGTAATTACGCCAGCGTTTCCACAACTGTATGTATTCAAATGAAGGGTAATACCAAAAATGTCCTACAATGGCCCAGTGGGTCTATTCTATGCTTATCGACCGCTAAAGTGATAAAGTGAAAAATATTATCAAACTTAGGGTAGGTTTGTATCAAAATATTAGCACTTATTGTAACAATTACACGAAGCCGGTTTTTATTGTTGCAATAAGTGCTATATTTTAACAGCACCTATCTTGCTGCTGTTAAAATATCGCACTTATTGCAACAATAAAAACCGGCTTCGTGTAATTGTTACAATAAGTGCTAATATTTTGATACAAACCTACCCTAAGTTTGATATTATTTATCAATTTAGTGTTCGATAAGTATAGAATAGACCCACAGGATTTGTTTGTTAATTGTGTTTGTTCATTACAATTCTTTCAAAGATATCTAAATTGTTTTAATTGTGTTGGTGGCTGATATATTTTTATAAGACAAAGACGTAGGTATACTTATATTGGTTTGGGATTAAAATAATAATTGTCGAGAATAAATTACACATTGCAACAATTATTTTTTATTGTTGAAATGTTACTTTTATAACTTTTGGTTTGGTTTATGACGTCATTAATTTTTCTTTATACATATTGGTGCACAGCAGTGGCGAAGGGTGACTTTTGGAAAGAGGTAGGCTATGGAGATATGAGAGAAGAAATATACTTACTGGCAATAAGAAGATAATCCTATATTACTACTGATGAATAAGTACACACTAATGACAATGACACTAAATCGATGAAATTTCAATAGCTCAATAACGATATAAAACTGAACGATGAGTTTAAATTATGGATATCCCTAAACATTCATACACGTAACATACGCTCTCAATATGTCATCATCGAAGAAACCCGTTGTTATATTGTATCTGTTCCACAACAATTTCACAATTTTACCAGACTACCTAGATATTTTCAAATACTTATATTATATTTATTTTAAAACACTGACGAATGACTTCGGTACAATATCAGATAATTTATCCACATTCAGAAAACACACGCTGAATTTAGATCAGAAATCAAAATAACGTTAATGAATATCATCAACTGACTACTGCCATCGTCTACTATAATACTGATACCATACTGATATCAAATTGTGCTAGTGAACTAACTGATAAATAAGAATCACGAGATACAGTTATTTTTTTATTCTTAAAAACAATTTTCAATTAGGTATATCTTATTGAATCCAAAAGAAATTATTTTTTTAAATCATCTTATGTACTTATTATTTGCTTAAAGCGACAGACATATACAATAAACATATTCCTAAAGAGTGTAGGGCCTACAGTAAGCGTATTATGTAGCGCTTATAGATTCGGTTCAAATTTACAGACATGCTTGATGTTATGTGACGTCATAGCGATATAAAATGTAGTTTGGATTCTGTCAATCGGAATTCGAAGCTAATTCAGTTGAAAATAGATGGCGCTTGTGGCCACTTATTATTTATTCGAAACTCAACTAAATTAAACGGTAAGTATTCTAAATTCTGACGATAGATGACTCTTAATTGTTTTATATTTTTTATTTACCTATTTTAATATAAATTAAATACTTGAAGATATAATTTTCTTAGAAGGTAGGCTTTAAATAATCGCCTAGTATGGAGCCTTCGCCACTGGTGCACAGTGACAAACATATTCGGAGTCACCATATCTAACTGCTGAAAATGACGACATCTACTCATGAAAGTTCATTATTTCCCTCAACGATCAGTAGAAGGCTGTATTTCTTGATAAACGAGTTTCAACATGGACTACCACTCGTACTCGCGCTGAAGATGAATCACGGTCAGGATGCAAAATTGTAGTAATTTGAAGAAAAAATTTTGAAGAAAGAATTACTTTGATACTAGCGTATTCAATAAAAAATAAATATTAAACAAAATATTAGTTTAATTAGTTTATTATTAAATAATTTTAATTAGTTTATTATTATTATTTTAATAGTATTATAATAGTGCGTATTTTAAACTATCGTGACAATAACTGTTAACATGTAAAAGTGCTGACTGTCTCTCCAATTCATTCTTTAAGAGTGAGCGAGACGCGATGTTGTTATTTTATGGTACTAGTTGTCAGGTAGTGAAAATCAGTCAACCTGAAAATTCGTTCGTAGTTCATTTTTTTGCCGCCAGGTTCGTCACTATCATTCTACTGCGCAGGCGCAGATCACAAAAATCCTACTGTCTCATAAACATTCAGAAGCTTTCAAACTTTTTTGATTCACGCATGCAATCTTACTCCAACTGCAGGTTTATACATGTTTACCCATACATTTTCTTACTGTCAACAGTAAATCCATGTACGTGTAAACAGGTATATGAATATACTAATAAATTGTGGGCGCTGGATCGTCTAGGATGGAGGAAATTAAGGCAAAGACCCACCAAGGGTTGTAGTGCCATAAATGATGATGATGACTAATAAATTTTGTAATTAAAATTTCTTCACTAAAAAAGATATAAGTAAGTATAAAATAATATTTTGAAAAATATAATTCGTCACCTAAATTCTACAACTAGATAACTCTAATTTGGTTATAGTTGGGAAAATAAAATTTAAGCTTTACTTGATTAACATAAATCTAGGCTAAACTTATTATTGAAAATAAAAATGGAAAATTAATTGTGCTTGTCTAATTGGAAACAATTAAATATAGTAGATATATTATTATATTTATTTAATGCATTTATGGTTATAAAGTTATCAAATATTTTCAAACATAAAATTAATACAGTTCCCATTAACTTCTGACTTACATAGTTTTATCATTTTGTAGAAAAGGAATGTAGTGTAGGTATATTCAATAATTAAAGTTATCTAGTTGTAGTATTGAGGTGACGAATTTTTTGGTTCAAAAAAATGTCTTTCATGAAAAAAAACTTTTCAAACTACCCTCCTACCTATCACAATAGCTAGAACGTATCACAATTATTGATACCAATAAATTATACGATGTCGATAAAGATAATAATATATTCACCATTCATATATTTATTACTATCACAGGCACATATATATTATATTATAATTATATTGTATTAGATATACACAGAGGTGTAACAAGGTGTTTTAGCACCCAGAGCAGTAACAAAAATTGTGCACTTTACGTTTTACATGACGTGTATCTATACACCAGTGGTGAGGGGTGGAGGTAGACTGTTAATATTCGACATAAATAGTGCACACCAAACTTTGTCATTCATACTTATTTGTTTTCATTGAACTAAAAATACTATTTGCAGATGGTGCTCATTAATTTTCGAAATTCAATTAAACCCTGCCTAAATCAAACCATAATAGCTTAGGTACACTATGGACGATTCGACAAAAATAGTTTTTTTTTAATTCTGTGGGGTCTGCCTAAACCAAACCGTGCTAGATAAAAAATGAATGATTTAATGGCATAATTTTAGATATTTTATAGAGACAAATATTTATTGACTATTATCTACTATGGCGTGGATTACGCAGAGTTTAATTGAATTTAAAAACTATAAAACACTATCTACAATTCTACACAGTTGAATGAAAACAAAAATACTTTTGACTGACAAAGTTTAGTGTGCACTATTTATGTCGGACCTTAACGCTTTCGCTGCTGAATAGATAATGAGATTTTAATTGCCCCCTTTAAAATGCACGTTAATTACATCGATCGGCCGCCTGGTCATTACGCACCGTGTGCGTCTTCCGCGTCCAAAGTATTAACAGCCTACCTCGACCCTTCTCCACTGCTATACACTATATAATTATAAAGTCATAGAACACTTCATATATTTACTGACGAATGAAGATAGTGAATTTACAACATAAAATTTAATGAACAATAATTATTGTCTCAAAATTATTTTATATAGAAAACAAACGCTAAAGATGTTTGCGCTGCAGAAAGTTTTTTTGACAGTGAAACCTTATTTTTTATCATAATCATGAGAAAGATCGTTTTCCCCATAATTTGATCATTTCAGGACGAATGTTGTGTTTCGCTATTTCTTATTTTCTACTCTTAAATTTCCCGCGATCTAAGAACAAACACTGCACTGATGATTAGGGAAAATTTCAAAATCTATCCCAAGATAGAGAAGGCGGACACGAAGATCTAATTTACATAATATTTTATTTAACCAACGTTTCTGAATATGTATGTGTTACACCGAATGTGCGAAATTGACTATTACATGAAATGGGCAAAATTTTGGCTAATTCATGTAATAGTCAAGCCTGTTGCCTTATTCATGAATTAGGTAATTTTTCTGCTGAGTACATGAATTCGCCACGGTATGGAATTCTTGAACTGTCAACATGACAGAAGAAAGGGTAAATTTAATACGGATGGTTTTATTAGTTATAATTGGACATAATATAATATTATTATTATTAGGTTAGGTTAGGTTAGGTTAGGTTAGGTTTTGTAGTTCTGAATTAAATTATTCAACTTGATACCAGATGAAAGTCTCCCACAGGAGACTACCTCAAAGGGCGGACCGAACCATCAACTTTCCCAGAATACCACAGCCTACATCCACTCTTCGCGGTTATCGAAACCCTCGGCCGAGCGAAGCCCGCCTCAATCGGAAATTCAAATTCGTCAGAATCCCGCCAAAACAGACGCGGCCTACCGATAGCGCCGCCACCGGTCAATTTGTCGGTAAAACAGGGAGATTCGCGACCGAGAGTGGGATGACGCCGAATCTGACGGCTGAACGCGCGCGAAAAGGTCCTTGTTTGATTGGCCGCCGGACAGCGAGCATCATCTCTGCTCGCCTCGGACGCGAAGCCAAGATACATATCCCGCCAAAAGGACCGCGTCGGCAGACTTCTTAAGCATCTCCAGGAAATAAAGGACCACATCGGCAGCACGCCAAGCCGCAAGCCCCGATCCTATCTCCCATCGGACAGCGAGCATCGCCTCGGATGCCAAGCATCAGCAGCTAGGACGCAAAGAAGCCACGTTTGCAGCCCGCCAATTACCGACCGACCGCCATGACAATAACATGTAACGACTTAAAATAAACCAGCCTTGACCAAATACCCCGTGCGTTTCTGTCTCCCACCCCCGCTTTGACCTTGACGTTATCACGGCCTGCTATCTCTGCTTCACACGCGGAAGGCCGGTGATAAACTGAATGTCCATTTTGAGGTTAGCTATCAAGTGTCAACAAACTATCACAAACATTCAATCGACCATTGCACTATTGATACCCAAGCACGAATCAAATCGCGAAAATACTTTTCAATAAAATTCTTCCGTTATCATAATATTATAGTTCTAGAATTTTTTTGCGCATAGTAAATGGTAATGAACGTCATTCAAACCAATGACATTCGACACATTTGTTTAGTTGCAAAAAACACCACGGAGCGCGATCATCTATTTTGACCATAGCTAATATAAATGTACATTTTGACCAATCCATGAGCATTTGATACATTTAGTTTAGTTGCAAAAAATACCACCGTAGCGCTACTATCTAATTTGTCCAAGACATGAAGTAGGCAGAAAAATTACTGCCGATTTCACGCACTCTCCAGATATTTTGTCTAATTCATGAATAAGGCAACGGGCTTGCATTTTTCATGATTTAGGCAAAATTTTGCCCATTTCATGTAATATTCAATTTCGCACATTCGGCGTAACATATGAATTTACTTAGGTACCTACCACTAACAATTATTGTTCTCTTACATACAAAAATTGTATTTATTTTTATTTTTGCACATTCAATAAACCTTCACTTCTGTGCCCCGACCCGGGCAGCCCCCCTCGTCTATCCCTTGCTTCGCCACTAGGTATACATGTAAATATTTAGATGGTATTAGTTATTTATTTAACTATAAATAACTATGTCGCTTGTGAGTTAACGACAATCGTAAAGTTAATAATAATCCATTTACAGGCAAAATGTAATCAATGAGGTATTTTTTAATAATTTTACTTCGCGCCCTATTTAGATTGCCGCCATGACGCATTTTTATTGAGTCGGCCAATAAGCGTGCCGTCTCGTAAAATATGGCCGCCACATATCAACTGATATAATGACAGATAACAGGATAAAATGAATAATTGTTAAAAGGTTACGTCTGCTCCAGACCGAACGGAACACTTACATTACTTGTAGGTACCAGGTGAAATTGTTATACTAGGTTAGGTAGTTGGCCATTTACTCTATCTATACCATTAAGGTACTTACACAAACGCGAGTGCTAAAGATGATGAGGATAAGAGGCCTTGGTGCCTCGTATTATACCTATAGAATAGAAGAAGTCTAGTTGTTGCCCGAATGCTAGTTCACATACCCCCCCCCCCCTCCGTAGAATGTAAACAATGCCGTGAAATCAATACGTACAGTACTTACAATATTTAAATTATTATATATGATTTAATAGTTGGTGAGAATTTAAATATCCACGCGTAAATAATGATTTAATCGTGCATATGTTTAAGTTCCAACGAAAAAAGAGTTTTTTTTTATTTTATATAAAGCCTTAGGCATGGTAATTCTCAATCCGCAGTAAAAAAAACATTGTGTTAAGAGTAAAATGAATTAAAACTAATAAGTAGTAGATAGAAACTGATTAAAATTCCTCGTCTACGTACTGTATACGTCTCTACGACAGCGCGGCGTCCAATTGTCCTGGCGTCCAGTTGTCCCATTCCCTGTAAAACAATGTTTACACTCCGTGGTTGTACCTTCCTGGTACTGTTCGGTTATACGGAATACAGCGGAAAACACATTTTGAAAATAGCCGATAAACTGGATTATTTGTTAGTTTGGGTTAGTTTAGGTTAGGTTAGGCTGGGTTATGTTAGGTTTGGTTAGGTTAACCTAACAAATAATCCAGTTTATCTGCTATTTTCAAAATGTGTTTTCCGCTGTATTCCGTATAACCGAACAGTACCGAAAATAATTCTAATAGGAGTAAAGGTCAAACAACACTAAATAAAATCGAATCCAAAATATGCAAACGTTATTAATAGTATTAATATGCAGTAAAAAAATTCGAAATTGGATGGAACAAACAAACAACAAACTTTGTATGTTATATAATACTAATTTAGAAACCTTCGCAGGTGTGCGCACAACAGCTGACAAAAGTTTCATCGCAATCGGATTAATGGTATAGAAACGCGTATGAATAAAAGAAGAAGATTGTTTTCTAATTCAGAAATCTTCGCGGGCGTGCGCACGACAACTCACCAAAGTTTTATTGCAATCGGATATATGGTATAGGAACGCATACGAATGGAAGATAAGAAGATGGTTGTACTAAATCAGAAACCTTCGTGGGCGTGCGCACAACAAGTGATCAAAATTTCATCGCAATCGTATGAATGGTATAAGAACGCATACGAATAGAAGAAGATAGAATAGAAGAAAAAGATGAAGAAAATAGTTGTACCAATTCAGAAACCTTTGCAGGCGTGAGCACAAAACTTGATCAAAATTTCACTGTAATCGGACGAATGGTATAGGAACCATACGAAAAAAAGAAGATATAATGAAGAAGAAGATGGTTGTACTAATTCAGAAACCTCCGCGGGTGTGGGCATAACAACTGCCGAAAGTTTCATTGCAATCGGATGAATGGTATAGGAACTATATGAATAAATGAAGATATAATGAAGAAGAAGAAGATGGTTGAACCAATTCAGAAACCTTTACGGGTATTACCACAACAACTGACGAAGGTTTTATCGCAATCGGATGAATGGTATAGGGACCATACAAATAAAAGAAGATAGAATGAAAAAGAAGAAGAAGATTGTTTTTCTAATTCAGAAACCTTTGCGGGTGTGGGCATAACAACTGACAAAAGTTTCATTGCAATCGGATGGATGGTATAGGAACCATACGAATAAAAGAAGATAGAACGAAGAAGAAGATGGTTGCATTAATTCAGAAACCTTTACGGGTATTACCACAACAACTGACGAAGGTTTTATCGCAATCGGATGAATGGTATAGGGACCATACGAATAAAAGAAGATAGAATGAAAAAGAAGAAGAAGATTGTTTTTCTAATTCAAAAACCTTTGCGGGTGTGCGTACAACAACTGACGAAAGTGTCGTCGCAATCCGATGAATGGTATAGGAACCATACGAATAAAAGAAAATTGAATGAAGAAGAAGATGATGATTTTTCTAATTCAGAAACCTTCGCGGGTGTGCATACAACCACTTTCCAAATTTTCATCGCAATCGGATGAATGGTATAGGAACGCATACGGGACAGACAGACAGACATTCTTTTCTATATATAAGATATAGCCTATACTCTTCGCGCAAGTGCAAGCAATAAGTTGACAAAGTTTTATCGCAATCGGATGAACGGTATGGCAGCGGCAACACACAAATATTGATTTTTATATAATTATATTATATAAATATACGCACAGCAGTGGTGTGCGGTCAATACTGCGGTACTGTGATGGCAGACGGTTATAACTGCAGTTTTTTTCACTTTTTAAGTTTTCTTTCATAATAAATATGTTCCAAATTGTACATTCTCTGATATGGCAAAATATTAGAGCTGCAAAATTATTGGTCACAGAGTAATGTTAAAAAATATCTGCATCTGACCAAATATGAAAAAAATATAATAAAAAATATGAAATAAAAATAATATATATATATATTAATGGAAAGATATTCTCGTTGTTACCAAGTGTAAGTAGCTATTTCTATGTATAGGTACCAAATGATTCTCCTCGATTTTCCGCCCTTCGAGTGACTGCCGCTCCCAAGCGACGCTCAATCTTCCTACCCCTACGGGACGTCACTGTATTTCATTGTAGAGATTTTTAATATTAGCAATTTTCCTTTATTATTTGTGAAAGATCGAAAAAATATTCTGTTATCGTTATTGACATTGAACATGGGTCAAAGAGATTTACTTAGCTCTAGAATAGAGGCCGTGTTATCTTCACCTATTACTAATCTTTACATGTTAGAATATTTAAAATCACGCAATTATTTGTGGCAATAAAATAATAATTATATGTCAAGTAACTATGGCGGTATTATATTACAAATAAACGTTATGAATTAGAATAATTAGAACCAGTTATTAGCGATTATCTTTATCAGCGATTCGAGCCATTGTAAAACCAATAACTCCCGAGACGGTAAAATTTAAAAAATGTTGTAGGTATTAGTGTATTATCAAAATATCAAAAGACAAAGCTAACAATATTATGTCAAGCACTAAGGGGGGGAGGTTTGATACATTCTGAGGATTTCTGACGTAGGATAGGTTCTAGATTGTTTGACATCATAAAAATAACAAAAAATAATCTCATTTTCATCTGAGAATAATAAATATTCCTCGTGAACATTTTACCGAAATCGATTGTTTTTAACGCATTCGTTTTTTTTTAAATAATGGGGGTGGGGTGTTAAAAATATAACGTAATTTGGAAGGGGGGTAATGATAAGACATCTTATTATATTGCAACTTTATATTTGCAAAGATTATAGTATCTATATTATGTATGATAAAATTGTACGTGATTATTTTTTGCATAAATCCAGCGTATTTGCAACGTTTGTACTAGGTACTGAACCCAGAAATAAATAAATAATTTATAATATAAAAAACTTGGGGCGGAAGGTTATATGAAAGTATGGTGAAGCAGGCAAGTATGATGAAAAAGTATGGTGAAACAGGGGTAATCAATTTGCGGCAAAATTTCCACGTTAACATTATATTATTATATGGGTACGTTATAATGACAAAAGTAAATCCTCCGTGATGCCTTGCATTTTTTTTTATCGCGTCGCCATTTCTCGTGAGTTATCGGCTGTTGTCGGCATGCTTCATTCAGTTGTATGAGGAAACCAAATCGTTGCCTATCTCTACTTGTAATACATCTATGATAAAAAAAACTTCAATCCTCTTAAAAGAATTTTTGTGTTGGAATGCTAATTCCGCTTATTTTGATATAAAATACTTCAAAATATCTTATCAACTAACTTGTTAGAGTGATTTCAAAACTTTATTTTTGCTCACCTGTAAAATTGTGTAAAGAGCAGTTATAACCATTTGTCATCACCACAGTACCATTGATGCTGTAGGTGCGGATAATCCCGATTAATAGTAAATAAAGTCAAATATTATATTTTCAGAATATATTAGAGCTACTATTTCATCGGTCACCTGCCAAGACTCAATTAGATATAAAATATGAATGTGTGTCACAGCATCCCGATAAACAAAAGTCACCGCACGCCATTGATATGAAGCCTTTGGTAATAATTATTACAGGGATCCAAATGTTATACAACACTATGTAAAGTAAATGATCTCTTATCATTATGATCGTCATTATCATAATAATAAAAATGACTAAACTTGCATGCATAATAAATAGTTAGGCACATGTGCAGATTATTTCCAATACAATATGACAATAAGCTTAGCTTACTTTCGATTATAGCTTGCTATATAAATAATAGCCTAACGTTTCCAATCCCGGAATTCTTTGATCCCTGAAATTCTGGGATTTAAAACGCCAGGTTAGCGTTTAAACGACTTTCATCTGAAGTATTTTTAAAATATGTAGATAATATTAATGTAAATAGACAATTTTTATCTACATTTTCCGTTTCAGTTTGTATCACAGAACCAATGACGTTAATATGGACGAAGCATCTAGAAAATAAAATGACACTCACTTTGTGTCGGGTCTGCCGGATGGCGAAATTCATATTTTAATATCGGTATCCTACGCTCAAATGAACATTCTGCTTGCAAGCGGTCTGGCGACACCGCTGGATCTTCCCATACGAAATTCTGACTGTCAGGTTTCGACTCCACCGTTATTATTATGTTACAAAATGCCAATGTGCCTAGTTAAAAATTGTAAAAAAATCTACTAAACACTCCAAGAAAGATGGGACATCACTTTGCATGTGTTAGTATTATTTATTATTTATAAAATGCCATTTTAAGATATTGATGAATGTTTATTCAATGCAATTGAATGACAGGAACCATTGGACAGTCAGTCGCCTGTGATTCGCTGGGCTCACTTGCGTCTAATCTCCGAGAAGTCGTAAGTAACCGAGAATCTGTTTCTAACGCAATGAGTCATGACACTAATACGCCATTACAATAAAGGACTTTCATGCACAATTTCTCGTGCGCGCCGGGTATGAAGTGAGTCGTCCATTTAATATGTCATTGCACAGAACAGATTAATAAATAGAATTCAGATAGGATATGCCCCAATGCACTACGTTTTGAAGCAAGGTTTTGAATGTATGAGTGTCTTACGAAAATGAAACACATTATAGACATGCAATAGTGCGTGTGTTGCAACCTTCAAAACACAAATTTTTGAATGAGCATAAACAGAGTCAAACGCAGGATGAGCTAAAATGACGTATTGTTGATACGCGTTTAAGTTTATCCCATATTCTTCCACACTCGATGACCCTGCTACTCCACATCCGTTAGGCATTTGAGTTCCCATTAATTCTGTGTTCCCTGATTAGTACGGATTAATAATATTCAATCGAAAATTTTCATGTATTGTTAATAGGTTACTGCATTGCATTCGAGGTATAAGCAATAACTAGTACGATCGGAACTCATGCAGGTTCGTGCCGTGGCCTGACCAGTGACGACCCAAGACAAAATGCCGCCACTGTCTAGGCAGCGCCAAACTGCCGCCCCATTTTTTTTATATAGTATTTTTTATCATCCTTTCATGACACCAATATCTAATAAAAGTGTTCTATGGATACATTAGGAAAAGAGATATATACCACTAAATCTAATTTAAATGCCATCTCTGCTTCAATAGACAATATTGCGAGTCCACGGTTTCAGATACATTTAAAAATACACCTGACACTTCCAAAACTCGCGAGTCACTCTCAAAATGTATTTGGATAAATTTTAAATGAAGTATGTACCTACCTATAATTCAATTGTAATTCCCAAATCTCCACATGTCATTGCTGATCACCAAGGACGCGGCGTCCAAGGACAATGGAAGTAAACTAGACATCGCGAACCCAACAAAAAAATTACAGTCCTGTTAAATCTTTTATAGTAATTAATACATTTTGGTTCCAACCAGTAAGCAGATATTTTTAATGGAAAGATATTTCTGTTATTACTAAGAAGCCATCCATTGACTGAAACCGTATGCGGTTTAGATCCGTGTGCCATACATATGATTTGTGTTCATGAAAATATATTTTCACTAAATTTGTAAGTGTAAGTGTATGGTATAAACGGATACGATCAGATGCTTATAATATACTTAGTGAAAATATATTTCCATGAACAGAAAAGATAAGCTTAGTATGGCACACGGTTCGAAACCGCATACCGTTTCAGTCCATGGATGGCCTATAAGCTGTTTAGGTATCTATTTCTATGTATACCTATTGATTCCCCTCGATGTGCCGCCCCCAAGCGACGCTCAATCTGCCTACCCCCACGGGACGTCACTGGGCCTGACTATTAGATGGCCATGGATTGAGCTAATAATTTACGGAAGACATCATTTAGAATGAATTCTGATGAAGTGAGAGTACAATATTGTCTCCTTTTTCGTCTTGTTCATCCCATTTATTCCCGACGCAGCTATTTAACAATGGTTACAACATAACACAGCAAACATCAACAAACAATATAATACTTATATAAAAATATGACATTAAGCATTTCATGTAACAATTACTAGTTTAAATCATAGTAATTTGGTAAGATACCACATAGCTTAAATTGGAAAATAATACTGCGCGAATCCAGCAGATAACTACAGTTGTTCAAGTTCCGTCAAGTGTCGTATTTTTTTTTTCTACAAAATGATTTTTTCTAGTGTGTTATATCCATGAGATGTTTTCAAATTATGTATATTCAGTATCCCGGGATCCCGACCTATTTTCGATACCTATGAATCCCGGGATTGATAAACATTCGGACAGAAAAGTTCAAACTTCAAACAGAAAGTTTCGGGATTGATTTTTTTTATCAATTTTTATGGAAAATAAAATAAAAACGAAAATATAACAGAAAAAATACTTTTAATAACAAATAACTACATTAAAAATAAACTGAGTTTGAATGAAGTTTGATTTATACCCACGTGTAAGTTGCCGATTCATTTTATTTTTTCACATAAATTAATAAAAATGAGAAAGATTGGAAAAAAAACAATACTTCGCACTTTTAACAAAGTAATTCCACCATGATCTCATACGTTTTACGGCAGTTCCATATTTGGTTGACTAATTAGATTTATGAAGCAGAAACGCCATAAGTACACCATGATTATTTGCTTTACAATTTTAAATCTCGCTAACCCATTCATTAAGTCTTTACTATCATAAACAGCAATCTGATAATTGAATCCACATTATTATTTATATTACAATATTATTTACTCCATTAAACTTATATATTTCCAAGATTGAACGTATACAATATTAACAATAAATGTCTTAAATAGTATAAATTATACTAGATTTATTTTTGACCGATTTTATCAATGTTATTTGTAAATATAAATTTTTTATATTAACAATGGAAAAAAATGCCAATCCCGGGACCAGTCCCGGATCCCGGGATTGTCAAATTGTAATCCCGTTATCCCGGGATCAGAATTTTGGCTCGGGATTGGATTCCCTATTCAATACCTATATAGAATGTTAAATTCTCAAATCTTGTGTCTTATTCGTGGAATAAAAAGAAATAGTTTATTAAAAATATAATACTATTATTATACGCCCTATTTTTGATGACACTTACATTCTAACTACCCTACTTACAATGTTTTCAAGTTTTCCGCTGAGAATTCAAAACACGTACTGAAAACAACCCTTGTATGTTTACAAATCTGAAACAGAATATTGCCAGTAAACAATCTTCAATATTTAACCTTTTACTTTGTATTGCAAGATACGTAAGCTATGTATTTAATATAACCGGGAAAACATCAAGGTTTCATCATCATCATCAGCCTGAATCTATCCACTGCTGGATGAAGGCCTCTTCAAGCTACTTCCACTTCTCTCGGTCCTGTGCGTTGCGTTGCCACGTACTTCCGCAGAACTTTATAATTTCATCGATCCAGCGGCCTCTAGGTATACCTTGCGGACGCTTTGTACCTCTTGGATACCACTGGATGACTAAATTTGTCCAACGATTGTCTCTTCTTCAAGCTATGTGTCCAGCACATCTCCATTTGAGGCTTTTAATTAACTCTATCACATCGCAAACCCTTGTCTGCTTCCTTATCCACTCATTCCTCTTATTGTCCTTCCGCGTTATGCCCAGGATGCACCTCTCCATACCAAGTTGTACTACTCTAAGTTTCTGGATCTCTCTTTTACTTAGGGTCCATGTTTCGATGATTACGGGAAGCACACACTGGTTGAACAATTTGCGCTTTAGGCACAGTGGAATGACACTTTTGAAGACATTATTCAGGCGGCCAAAAGCACTCCAGCCTAGCTTTACTCTGCGAACAATGTCATCAAACATACATCCATCTATAGACACTCGTTGTCCCAGATAGATGTAGTTTTTCACCTGTTCGAGCTGATAGCCATTGATGAGGTTTATGAGGCCAATACTTTTACAATAGTACTTTCTAATGAAGCGACCGCATCGTCTACTTTATGGAAAACCACCGATGCCTTCAAAAGTTGTAACAATCGTATTCGTTCCTTGTCGGGATGTCATTGAGATCACGTGAACTTTTAAATCACGTCTCATTCGCAATCTTGAAAATTTTAAATTAAGTTTGTCAGAGTGAAGATAACACTGTTTTGTTGTTTCAGAAAATATGAAATATATTATATTATCATATGATTTCAATTAAGTAAGACATACTAAATTATTATAGGTATTTAGGTAAGACTTCCTATAATTTACTTAAGTATATTTTTGATTAACATGATTATCGTGGAGATACAAGAGTTGCCTGGTAAAATGTAACAAAAAAATTACTGACAGAGGGCATTTAAATCATTAAATTGACCAAAAGTGGACTTACGAGATTTACTAATTAAGGTGACGTATACTCGCTAAATCTAAAGACATAATCTCTAAATATGCTCTGTCTATTTAGAGATTATGTCAAAACAATCCAATAATTTTACATAATACTTATAAATGAAAATGTAGTTTAAAACTTGGTTCTCATTTCACTAAAACCAAAAACACCGTCTTTTTTCTTAGCAGGGCATTATAGGTATAACAATATGTTATACCTATAATGCCCAATTTGACCAATAAACCAGTTGTTTAATTAAATTATTAAAAAAGTGTGACAAGTTTTCTTCCTCGCTGTTCTACGTGACTGTCAAAGTACCAGCTCTCGATATGGAAGATTTTTCGAACCGGAGCGCTCGTTAATTTTCCGAAAATATTTACACTTAAGTATGTATGTAATAATTAAATGTATTGTATAGAAATATACCTGCCAAGCTCAGACAGTTAAATGGAGTACCTAAATGTTATGTTGCTTAAACGTGTGGCATGCAATTAGGGCATACTGTTTTCGGCGTCACAGACGAAAATCGAACTTTTTGTCACGTCATAAATACTTTGGTTTCGTGTATATTTAAAAACAAAAATACGTAAGTATAAAGATAATTATTTTTTCTTTTTATTATTTCACGAACCGGAATGCAATATTTATTTTTTCTACGAGACGGAACCATAATCTCCGGAATTTTACGAGCTGCGCCTCGTACTAGTTTAAAACTAGATTAAAATGCAAATTTTAAATTCAAAAAAATAATGCTCAGATCTTTACCTTGATTGAATTTTCAGCAATATTTATTTTACTATTTAATTATTCGTAGGAGCAAACTTTTTCTTTGCGCTTTTGATGTTTAATTCTGTTGATTATCTCGCTTCAAAACTTTTCTCAATTGATATACACTTGGTGCATTTTGATCGCTTCCAGAGATTCTCAACGTTACAAATAATATAATAAAATTAAAGATATTACACTGATATAATAATATACATAATAGTTAGTACATATACTATAGTACGGAGTAGGTATATGATATACTATCATACAGTTAGTAGCTACTATATAGGTACTTTCTTCACGCTGAAAGTGAAGAGGCGATGTTGGACCTAACTCGGCCACGTGCTGCGGACGCCAGAAGAAAACTTCAACCTGGCTTGCCTGTTCTTCAAGCCAACCATATTCTGGTGTCTTGGAAGGCCAATAAACACTACATTATATAGAGCAGCGACATATCAAATATGTTATAATAATGACAGCATTGACATCGTTATTGTCAAATGTTTCATACCAATCAATTTCAAATTAGTGTTATTATTGAATATAATAAAATTGGAACATTACTGTCTGCAATACTCCACGAACAACGCGTTACTTTTTATGTCAATTCTATACGGCCATCTCTTTTCGATATGACAGCTCACGGTGAATTGTGCTACGGCGAAATGTAGTACGTCCAATTTACGTGTATTGTTATTAGCATTTTTCAACAAATTTTGAACAGATAACATACTTTAAACTTGTAACATTATATTCTCAACGTGGCTCTAGCAAAAAATCTAAAAGTATAAGCGTGACGTTTCCTTTGAATGAATTTGCATTAACATGCAGCTAATTTAATTATTAGCCTTAGTAACCCTTTCATACCAGATATTATGTTATACGATGAACAATCATAATTTGGAATATTTAAATGAACAGTAATGAAAAATACGTATTCCATAGTTAATAATATACTAATTTATATTATTCATATGGCGATAGAACAAGAAGAAAACATTTAATTGGAAAATAAAGAGAAATATAGAAACGTCAAAACAGTTGCCTAAGATAAACGATAAATTTATGGTCACCATATTTCAATGCGCCAACGTCCTAAGCAGAGCATGTGAGCCTCCACGGAATGGACGCTAAAAGTTAATATTTTTTATGAGGGATGATTGTTAGAACATTTTAACGCTTACAATGGAGGGAATTCACATTGAAAAAACCGTAAGTAAGTACGGAATATTAATTTTATATGGCTATCAAATCAACCTCACAGAAATACAACAAGTTCACAAAACTTGCATTGTTATAGTCAAAATTCTTTAGAAAATTCAAAATCTGACGATCGATAGGTTAGATAGGATAGGATAGATCAAATAGGTTAAGACCGCAGAGCAATTAGCTGTGACTAGTACCTGTACATAATTACAATATCATTTCCTAGATTTCTTCACTAAACTCGTCATCTGATAACTTCAATATCTACAATAATCAACATGAGTTATTATTTATTCGCGTATTTAGATCTGGCATTAAAATACGTTATCTCAGTTTGATATTATCTGACCATCGCACGCTTATAAATGAATATGAGCCCTTTGCAAATTTCTCAATCAACAGGTGAACCTCCAACCTGACAGGTGAGAATCGATAACATAACTGTGCTTATAATAAGGTATCTATGCATTATCTTTATTTTAATTAAAATAGAATAGTCCATATGATGTCACGGTGTGGATAATTATTTTTCTATAATTTACTGTAGATACGTAGAGGAAAAATCGTAAATAAAATTAATAATACTTGATCATGCCTTTAACAGTTCTGATAAATTTACTTTCCGTTTTCAGGTTTTTGTGACATCACTACAATGACAAAACCTGCACTTATATCAATTTTAATCGGTAAGCATAACATTATCTTTAAATAATTATTTTTGTTTTAAGGTTCGGCTTTAAAAAAAAACTTAAAATCAGCGAAATTTTAGTTAATTATTTGCGGTCGATATCAGTGAAACGCGTGTGTAACTACTAAATATAGGTATATTGTACATTTTATTATCGTTCTAACAAACTTTTTATTTTTACAACTTTCGATAACTCTTTCAATTTTTATTATGGAGGTTTTATAATAGGTTTATTAAACACTAGTAGTAAAAAATATGGAAACGTATGTAAATGTTAACGTATTTTTATCCATCTACATTCTACGGTATCCTGTCGATAAATTGTAAAATTCGTTTATTTGGAATCCCCAAATGACTATAATGAAAGATTTACACGAAATGGGTCGCAATTAATAGCTAAAGATGCAATGTCGCATTTGGAAATGGGAATGGGACAACTGGACGCCAGGACAATAGGATGCCGTACTGTCGTAGACACGTAAATAGAACGTAGACGATGAATTTTAAACAGTTTTTATCTACTACTTAGTAGTTTTAACCCATTTTACTCTTAACATAATGTTTTTTTATTGCGGATTGAGAATTACCATGCCTAAGGCTTTATATAAAAATAAAAAACTCTTTTTTCGTTGGAACTTAAACATATTCACGATTAAATCATTATTTACGAGTGCATATTTAAATTCTCACCAACTATTAAATCATAATATAACAATTTAAATATAAATAATAGTATTACATATTTTTCTCTAAAGTACGTATAAGTACCTAACGTCTATTTATTTTTGAATTGAATTGTCCCGGCGCCAAATCGTCCTAAACCCATGTGAAATGAATGGCAGAGGCATCTCGACGTTGGCTAAAATCCATCTTTTTCATGTCTTTATGGAGCGGAAATATTTATCATAATACCTAGTATGAATAGAAAAAGGATCGATGCTTTAGAAATGTGGTGTTTTGGGGCATATACTAGCCATCAAAGAGCTAAGGATAAAAAAACAAACTCTAATCTGTCTGTCTAACGTGAATTCTTCAGTTCTGTAAGAGTGGGAGTGGGGAGGTGACAGCTTGGAGAAACTGGTCATCTGCTGGTCATGATTAGCAGCGTAAATGGTAAAGAAGGCGAACATTCGCCCAATCGACTGATCAAACTAATGGATGCAACAGGATCTTCACCGGTGTCATTGTCGACAACTGAATGAGAATCTTGTTCAGAATTTGTGCTGAAAATGACGCAACAGTCAAGAAGAATTCCGCACAGGACTTTATTTTCGCTTCCATACTTCAAGTCGCAATTGCGGTGGTACAATGGAGCCTTTTCATATCTATGATCGGGCCAGAGCGTCACCCGGGCCATGTTTCTAGGCCAGAGCACGTTCCGGTACTTCTTCAAACAGTTGTCATCAATATTACGTTTCCCATAATGATTTTGAATCATACCCAGTTGTTATTTTTACCTCGTTTTTATTAGCTCGTATTCTTGTTTGTCCAAGATTTTTAACTAACTTCCCGACTAGCTAGACATTTGAAACTTTTATAATATATCAGAGCACGACGACAATGCATTCTTTTGCATGCCTGCATGCATGCCATCTTTAAGCAGAATTGAATTATTTTTTAGTTAATTCTGTTTTGTATGTTTCGGATAAAAATCGTTGAAAGTAATATTTGCTACTCACTATTATTGTTTGCTAAGTGGATCCTAGCAACTAAAGTATTAATATATAAGTGCATTACTATGGAAATCAATATGAAATGTCAAAATGACATTTCAGTATTCTATAATATTTATTCAGTATTTCTATCAA
Source organism: Rhyacophila brunnea (assembly GCF_057557595.1). Taxonomy (NCBI): domain Eukaryota; kingdom Metazoa; phylum Arthropoda; class Insecta; order Trichoptera; family Rhyacophilidae; genus Rhyacophila; species Rhyacophila brunnea. The sequence goes on along the minus strand of NW_028233068.1, from coordinate 11,791,654 downwards.
ATACCATAAAAAGTTTTTATTAATATATAGAATTGTCAAGTTTATATGATTCAACAGAAAATTTAAAAACGTGGTACTTATATAAAAAGTTCATTTTATCTTGTAATTATTTCACTTAAACCTGTGTATTCATACTTAGTAGCCTGGGTGTTAGACGGAGAGAACTGATACTACGAGTTATTGCAACCTGTCGCATCCACGAGTGGTTATCGGACCCGAAACCCTTGTATGCGCGTTTGGTCCTGATGTTTGAACTTAATAAAAATAATAATCAAAATGAACAATACACACCTGCAAACATTACTCTAAAATTAAATGTAGTTTGGACAGTTTACGTCATACAACCTTTCACACTCATCAAAACAATATTCCATGAGACCACGCGTTGCGGCCTCTAAACATTGATACACTTTTGATTGTTTGTTAGTATTTTTGCACGTCATGTCTTCCATATAAGTAGGTACTGAAGAATAAAAATAATCCTAAACATTGAAATTGTCCACCACCATACTATTATTATTAATTTACCTCGATTTGAACTGGACATTATCGTGAAACGTAATAATTTCTAGAAAATTATACATAACGGGGGAAAAATCTATAGAAATGCATTATAAATCGGAAATTCGATTTAAATATTATTAATTATCTGTCATTGTCGTCGAGTTACATTCATTTTGTTTATGAAAATACGTTATTTATGATAAACAGACTCGCAACAAGTAAATTTCGCAATTTTAGAATTCCAAAATATTCTCGAGAAAAGATAATCAAAATTATTCTTGTTTTAGTATTAAAACATTATTATAATATCTCGAGAATTCTCATGACGAAAATGCAATTCTAAATATTTAATTAACTATTTTTTTATTCAACGAATAATTCACAATAGAAAAAAGTAAGACAACCCGCAGGAATCGAACCTGCAGCTCTCGGGTATCGCGCCCACGCACATATACTACTATGCTAAAGGAGTCATACTTAATTGCAACAAATTTTATTTATTTTACAAGTTTTTTTTATTCAACGAATTATTCACAAGATTTAAGAATGTAACATTCTAATTATTGAATAGACGTATTACTTACTTACTTCTTACTTTTTTCAAAAAGATTTTTTCTATTGGTTATAATATTATATTTTCTCAGAATTCTTTTCAAAATTATGTATGTTCAATTTTAAATATGTTCTAAATACAGACGTTTAATTCCAATCTCTCACAGAGTTCCATGGAACAGTATTTTTTCAAAATATTATTTTTCCAATTAAAAGTTTTTGTATATTTTGGCATTAGTAACATTTTTTTTGATTCGACGCTTAAGAGTGTACATAAGTGAAACGGCAAATAAATTTCAACTATATGTGGAACGAAATTACGGCCGCGTTGCCATTCAGAGAGCGATAGTCGAGGTGTCTGCACGTCGATTCGTTTTGTCATGGCGTCGGATGAAAATATTCTTAAATCGTGTAAAGATGACTAAAAAACTTTACATATGTACTTAAAAAAGAAAATATGTCAATGAATATACTATTATTATTACGAATATAATAATAAACATAACATTAAAAGGACGCATGTTGAACTTTTATGACAAATTATATTTAGTTCGGCATCCGTCATTTGCACCCGCGACCCGCAATCCGCGCATCGCCGAGTCACGATCTTTTTAGACCATGCCTCAGCTAAGGTATAGCCTTAATCCTAATTTGCAGAGCTCGAAATGGACCGGAGCGCACCGGAGCGCCGTTCCGGTTCGTGAAATCGGTAAAGTTATCGCTCCGTCTCGTGGAAAAAAAAATTTGACCATCTGAGTAGATAAGCCATAATATAACAAAAAATCCAACACACTTATTTTTATAAAATACACATAATCGGTATCTAACTATGTTATTATCTTCATAAAATTTAGAGCGCTCCGGTTCGTAAACTTTTCCATTTCGAGCGCTGCAGTAATTTGTGAACTATATCAAAGTCCTCCAGCGTATGAAAATTTTATTTGACTCCCATAACAATATATGTATTAATTCGAATGTATTACTCAGACCTATCATAATTTTTCAAATATTTTTTTGATGCCTTAATGTATCTATTTGAGAAATAAATCTTATTCACAGGATATTGAAAACAGTTATGTAGAAATTGTAATCGCATATTCAACTTTGAATTCAATTTACTCAACTTGGTTATTTATATACAAATGGATCCATTTAATCCTCAACTCCTCAATAAACCCATCCAATTAGTGTTGATTTTTGGTCATTGTGCTTGGATTACAGTAGGCTGTGCAATGGTGGTGTCCACACTTCGGTGCGACGAGTGTGGCGAGGAGTGCAGAAAGGCCTGCGGGACAAAACAGTTCAAGACTTGCTGCTTTAATTACCTCAGGAAGCGGAGCATGCCAGACATCGGACCTGATCTCCGGGTAAGATAGAATTCGCTAAGGTAACCAATGCGAGTGTTGACACCAAAAATATTGAATAAAACCTTATTCTATAAGTAGATACATATAAAGTCTAACTATATGAAAATGAAGCCCTCTAATTTAGACTAAACCAAACCTAACCTAACCTAACCTTCTCTACCCCAACCTATAATCTTATTTTGTGATAATGATGCATCTATTATAATTGTTTACATGGAATAAACTGTTGTCGTAAAAAAAAATTATAAAAGCTCATGCGGGCATCTGCGGCATAATTATTACCAAACAATGAAATGAGAGAGTACCTACTACAATATTTCTTCAACAAAAATAGTATTATGTCAAATTTTAACTTGCTTCAGTGTTTCCATCTGGAAGAAGAATCAATATATTTGGTTAACATTCGATGTTACTGAAGTTATCACTCTGAATCAGTGACGTCCAGAAGGGCAATTCACGAATGAAGCAGTTAAAAACACCGCTTTAACTGAAGCACGTAAAATTTTTAGTTTTACAGGAGATATTGTGTGTATAGAGCTTCGAACGAAATGGATACGTGCGAGTGAGAAAGCATTCAGCATGCTTATACCTTATATCCATGCGTTAGAGTAAGATAGAAAGTAAACATGCCAAAACGAACCGTTTGTGAATTTCATGGAAATTAAATAACATTTTTATCCATTTTGGAAATGACGTCATATTTAATCAGTAATTACCGTTAACGTTGCATGATTAAATCATTCATTGTGAAGTACGTAGCCAATTAATCTTTAAACAAGCTAGTTACGTCTCCAATATAACAATATTACAACATGGAATTTCCGTTGTATTTTGCAAACAAACATGTGTGTTTCTGTATTACAAAATCACAATAAATATTTAAGTGAGAATTTAAACACAAACTAATACTTTCAGCGGTAATAGTTATGTAAAAGATAGAAAAAAAAATAGAATAACAGCCTGTTCACTACGTACGAATTTTTGACGTTTAATAATATGTCAAACGGAGAGTTGCTAGCGCCTCTACCGGCAAAGCGTGTATACTTAAATTGCATACTGTACTCGACACTACCGGTCGACTTTTAATATACTTCGTTGAAGTAGGTTTGCGCTTACGTTGCGCAACCGGTCATACTGCTTCATTCGTGAATCGCCCTCCAGTAGGGGTTGACAGATAATGCGTTGCTTACGGGCGGCACTTTATAAAGGGCGGCAAACGAAGAAACGAATATTATCACTTTTGAGAGCAGTGGTGGTTTTTCGTGAAGAAGGCGATGCTGTTGATAAAGTGCTGACATCTTGATTTAAAAAATAATGGAAGCATAAAATAATCCTGGTACCTAATCTATCTTGGTAGGTATGTATTTATATTTTTGTATTGTAATAAATGCAATGGCGGTTTATCACACAGGAAAAATGTTTATAGCTGTGCCTCCAAACATGTCAGTGCATCAGACCTCCACGTACCATGTTTGAAACACCGCTGTTTGTGACTATGTTTCGTGGAAATTATTTAATCCTAACTAATAAATTAAGTCGTTAGGTACCGAACAAATTTGCATTCAATTTGAGACTTAAAATGAAAAGAGATGGCATTCTAAGTCTGCTTATGGGCAGCACTTTGCCTAGAGACGTCACTGTTCTGAATCATATCGTCACCCCAGCTCTAAACGTTCAGTTAACTACCTAGTTTTAGATTAATCTAGTTTGAAGCTTGAAATATATCCGATGTGAGTATATATGGATATTATAACATATACCTTCTGGGTGAGGTTGTAGCAAGTTTTAAATCTCGATTGTGGAGAAATATGGGATAAAATGAAACACGTAAAGTTTGTTACGTAAACGAAACGCTTATTCAATATTGATACCCGGTACCTAACATTTGAGGACCGCGCGCTTTATCTTTCTTATTTTTCTGACCGTCATAAAATAATAAACTGGGCCAAGTTTCAAAACCTTAGTCCATTGCGGCTGGCTTTTATATTTATATTTTATTAATCTGCCCTGTCGGCACACTAGAATTATAATTCTTACCTACTTATTAACTAACCGATTAAAATTTTCGTAGGTAAGGTACTTACTACTATTTTAATTATATAAAAAAAATGTTCATTATAGTAAACATTATTGTAATAGTTATAGTATTTAAATATTGGTCGACTTGTTTACAAAGTGATCTCATTTCGGTACATATTCATATCTCATATGCGATCAATTTTATACGAGCATACCCACAATCCATTTTTATAGACACATGATATCAATACAATAAATTATTGGTCATAAACCGAACACGGCGATAAAACATATTTTATATGGTAAGTTTTTTTCGTATATATATTATTTATTTATTATCTTTATGATTCCAACAGCTTGAAGTGTCACTGGCCAACTCCCAATTCAGAGCTTTGGGCCTGCCGCCCTACGAGCCGTACGCCCCCTACCCGCCCTACGTGACAGGACCTCGCGGATCCCAGCCCTCGGAACCTACTACTGACCAGGGAAGGCTCCAACTGATATACGACAGTGCATGACTACAAAAATCACTGCGGAAGAAATTCTTGGAAGACATGCTGAAAAGAAACGCCATTTATTAGAATCATCACGAAATCAACTACAAAAAATGTTATGTTATGATTAGTAATAGCAACAACAATTATACTAAAACATCTTGTACACTTTTTTATTCGTTATAATTATTATCATTTTAAACTGATTATTTTAAACATTACTTAAACCGTAATTCTCATGGTAAAATAAATAATAAACACAATTCACAGAAAACAATACAATTGATTGTAACATTCTATACAAAATATCATTTACTATGGTTAAATCCGTGGCTGAGGATTGAACTAATAGGCATTTTGTGTGAGAATGATAAGATTAATTAATTACTATATTACAGTCTAAACGTAAGCTTAGGGATCGTTTAGTTATGTATATTTTTCGAATCCCATTTCCTCCATTGTCCCAAAACTATACAATTTATTATCTTACCTCCCTGTCTAATTTCACACATTTTCACACCTCATTTTTTAAACAACAATTTAGTTGACAATGGTCGATTTCAGTATATGTTTACTCTCAGAAGAACAATACATTATATTTTCATTTTTTTTAACGTCACATTTTTTTTAAATGCAATTCACATCGTCATATGTTATTAGATCCGCCTCTCATTTGAGCGTAAAGTCATAAATGATCCCAAGAGGATATACTAAAAGTTGTGGAAATGTCATTTGATTATTAGTATTATTAATTGTTTCTTCATTTTTTTTAAATAAGAAAAAATAATTATAATTATTATGTGTTATATAAATTGTGTAAAAAATGCTGCATAAATTCAATAAGGACAAAACTCTTGAATGTTTTCAATTGTTTTATTATTATAATTATGATATGCATAATATATATATATATATAGCTGGTAGGTATATAAGTATCTATTACCGTAAGAATAAGCCACAAAGTGGTGATTATTATAATATTATCTACAAGCACAATAAACTGTTGAAGACTACACATGATTATTATTTTTCTGTGCATAAAACTTGACAAGTATAAGAAATAAGGACTAAGGGCATTCATATAGTTCCAGTGAAAAGTTGATGTCAAAGTTTTCAGCGAACGTCTTCAGTATCCCTGATGCTCCACTCCAATCCAAAACAACTTGAAAGTGTGATTACTGCTGGTCTACTGCTTTGTTCATTGTGGGCGTTGCATTATTTTCCTAGCAATTTCTTTACAGAAATCCATTATTACGCTCCATTCAAATGCTATTTGTATATTTTGTCGCATATTTTCAACATATCGTCAACATAGGTCAACACCTAAATAAACCGTGTCCGGAAACTTGTACGTACGCAGTTCGCCGTATCCACCGTATTCATTATAAGTAAATTGTACGTACAGCATTAAATTTCACCGTGGCACAGTTCGCCGTGAGCTTTCTTATCGGAACGAGATGACCGTATTCTATACGGTCTCCAATTTTATTAGATTTAGTATGAACATTAATTCAATTTTCATAGCTGATTTTGGCAAAATTTATGAATTCAAGAATGAAAATCTAACCTAACAAATAATCCAGTATATCGGCTATTTTCAATAGTTCGTATGCTGCTGGCTTCCTGTAAAGTGTAAACCAACTAGAACCGTGTTTTATTTAGACATGCATTTTATGTCAGTACTATACGACCCAAAGAGGTTGGACATAATATATTCTGCCCCCATAAGCAAAAAGGCAGCTATTTGCCAAAGTCAAATAATGAGACTTTAACAATTTGTCAACTTTTCTTAATAAATTTTTAAATAATGTGGATGAATCATTTGATATATGGTATAAGCAAAAACCAGTATATTTTCAATCGATGCTGTGTTTTTGCTTATGAAACTCGTTATAATGTCTTTTTGTTTAGAATAACTACCGTTTTTGTGAAAAAAAAACGAAAAACAATATGTCGATTATCATACTGAAATAAATTTTATACCGCTTTTGACTTTATGTCAAATGGTTCAGAATTTCGCGTAGAGCATCTGTACACTAACTCAATTTGTGATTTTTGTCGAAAAGCTGCCCTTTTCCTTATGAGGGCAGTATTTCTGATACAACATTTTAAGGTGAAGTGTAATACAGCGAACTGCATACGTACAAGTTTCCGGACACGATTTAGAATAGCCCTGCTATTGTATTCAAATTAAATTTGTAAATAATTTTAGTATATGCAGCGGTAATATAAAGTGTAGAAGGTACCTACATATTATGTATATAGTTTCTACATGTGCTAATCTGGTACCTATCGTCATTCCATCTGTTGGCAAGATCGATAACCTTGTAAACATCATAATAAATCAAAACAACCTTTTTAACGTGAAATTAGAACCCGTTTAGTTGTTGTTTAAAATACAAATGTAAATTCAAAAAACGAAATAAAGAACGAATTATCTATAAAAAAAAATGACAAACTGATTGCTGGTATTTAGGAGGTTTGTAATTTATGTTTAATGGACACAATTTTAGAGTTATTTTTTGGATTGCTTTCCGTAATGGGTAAACACATAGAAGTATTAAATAAAAAGAGGGGCAAGCAATCGGCTTTCTCATACAACTGAATAAAGCAGGCCAACAAAACCAGACAACTTACGAGAAATAGCGATGCGATAAAAAAAAATGCAGGGCATCACGGAGGATTTACTTTGGTAATTATAGCGTACCCATATAATACAATCTTAACGTGGAAAATTTGCCACAAATTGATTACCACCATGCCTCACCATACTTTTTCACCATACTTTCATATATCCTGCCGCCCCTAGGGTAAACATCATATTATGTATTGAAGAATCCTACACAGCGGAAATTGTACCATGATAACGTTTTCAATAAAAAAAATATTAAACGATTTATGAATTTTAAAAGATAGATTGACGATATAAAATTTACACCATAAGAAGTAGAACTGTTTAAACTAAAATCTTTGTATTGTTTTCCGATGCAGAATGTATTTTCTCTCCGTCTCACGAATCACGACATTTCTGAACATTGACTTTTGTGTGATTCCTCATCTTTGTTGTCCTTTGAATTGTGTACTTAAGCCGGCTCTCACATCAAAACTCGGCTCGCCTACAACGTGTCGAATACGTCGATGTGACGTCATAGTTATTCACAGAACACACTCCGCAGATTGGTCGAATGCGAATACGCGAGGTCGCATACGCACACCTACGAATTGGTAATAATTCCTATACCGCCTCGCCGATCGCCGAATTCTAAATATATCAATACGTTTCGAAGGCTACGCGCGACTGTCGCTAGGTAGACGGGCGCGGTATTCACAAGCAACACTGGATCGCCGTTCTCAGAAGGTTTGATTTATGACTGTGCAGCACACGAGGTGAGTTTAGATAATAATGCCTTAGCGACATAATACGAAAAAAGCAATGAGACGGTACCATTAAGACTAAAAATGGAGAATACCGACGTTATAACCAGTATAACAATGTCGAATACAATTAATTGTATTCTTTGCATAATATTAATTCACTCCCACATATTATTATCGAGACATAGTCAAACCAATATATTAATTATCTTCCTATTTATGATTTAAAATGAAAACCATGGCAGCCAGGTGTTAAGGTAGGAATACCACGAGGAATCCCAGCAAAAAATCTAAATGGTTTTATTATATGATTTCAGGGTATCTGTGATACATAAAGAGGCAATCCATGGACTGAAACCGAATGCGGTTTAGATCCGTGTGCCATACTAAACTTATGATTTTTGTTCATGAAAATATATTTTCACTAAATTTGTAAGTGTAAGTGTATGGTATAAACGGATACGATCAGATGCTTATAATATACGTTGTGTTAATATATTTCCATGGCCAGAAAAGATAAGCTTAGTACCTATAGCACACGGTTCGAAACCGCATACGGCTTCAGCCATTGATGGCAGTGGCGCACTCGGGGGGGGGGGGGGCAAGGGGCCCTGGCACCCCCCAAAAATGAAAATTATCAGAATGATTTTAAACATTGGAATTGAAAGCCAATAAACTATACGTTTGGGCTTGACAAATAAAGACACGGCAAAAAAATGATTTGTAATAATTCTCCAGCACCCTTTTTAGAAAAAATTCTTAGATTTTAATTTCTAATACAAAAATTTCGAAACACTAATGTCAGGTTTTTTTAGAAACACAATCCCTAATGGAACTGTCAAAAAATTCTCGGTGTCCACCTGATTTCCGGAGTGGTGTATGTCATGGCTGGGGAGGGCTGACAGAGCTCTAGCCTGGGGGCCCAAGCTGTGGGGGGCCTGGCGTGTCGGGTTGACCAGATAAGTGAGATAAAGACACATCATAAATTAGCTTTAATAGTAAAAAAAGTCGCCTGCGGTGCTATTATACTTCATGGCCAAGAACATTTTCAATTACTTATATAATTGTGCAATATATTTTTTGATTATTATGTGTCGATACTCGACAGCTCCTAAAGTAGATGTATTAAAAATCGCCAATAATTCACTGTATAAGTACCCATAATTTGAACTGAAACACAATTTGAAGAACGTTAATGTAGTGTTTCACACTGCCTTTAATCTTAGCGGTAGGTAGGGGGCCCGCCAAATATCGTAGCCTGAGGGCCCGTTTCAGGATGTGGGGACCATGGTGTAGGTACACCGAGTGCAATAGACAAAAGACCGATAAACGAGAAATTAGGCTGTAAAGAAGAAAAAGATCCTATGGGACTAATTTACATGCTCCTCCTTGCCCCCCCCCAATATTAAATCCTGGGTGCGCCACTGATTGATGGCCTATTAATCTGAAATTGTCTCGTGTTGCTTCAGATGTGGACAAAGGGGTATTCCAGGGGTCTACTCAAATGTGGATTCACGAACAGCTCATTAAGAAGAACATTAACATAGTATGCTCTCTAAATAACTAACCCTCAATTATTGTTATAACGTTTTTCTGATGCTTCTTGATGATGCTCTGATGATGCTGAGTGCTGGTTTAACCATATTAATTAAATAAATAACACAATTTTCTTGATTTCATTAATAATTATTATTTTCAAAATTACCTTCTATTTTCAAATGTCTTGTATCTTCCATTTCCTCTCCAATTATTAATTTGTGGCTAAAAAACATGTAACTGAAATTGAAAAATTAAGAAAATGTATTTGTTTTTTTTAATACAGTAATTATTACTGATACTACCCACTCGGGGTGAGCAGGTGACTTCAAGAGCGAACTGTCGAAAAATAACCTTTAGTTATGTTTAAATCAGTCGACCTTGAAACCGAACCCACGTTTGTCTAAAAATAGAGATTTTGCCATCTTCATAAGATATTATTTTTGCTAGGCAGTTTCGATTAATAATTATTAATGTATTCTTAAGGAAATGTTCGTTCTTACGATTTTAAAATCGAATAAATCAATATAATTACACTCTTATAATTAATTACTCAACGGGTCACTGTGTTTGTAACGGGATCGTAACAGTGTACCCCTCAGATTCGGTAATAGTATACTCTTCTTCTTCTTTCACACTGTCACGACCCAGCATTGGGGCATAGGGCAAGCACAAGTTCGCGCCACTTCCCTCGATCCATCGCCAACTCTTGCACCTCCCGCCATTCCAGACCTCCAACGCGTTGATCGCTTTTGTAGCATAGCTGCAGGGTGAGGGAGGGCCGGCCACGATGATGGAACCCTTGAGGCTGTGCCACGTGTCCCAGCCACGTAAAACGTTTATTCGTGATAACCTCAGTCGCCGAAGGCTGCTGTGTCTTCTCACGAACTCGGGTGTTTGTAACGCGGTCGTACCAGTGTACCCCTAAGATTCGTCAGAGACATCGATTCTCAAAGCTCAAAAGCCGAGACCTTTGTAGCTTATTAAGATGCCATGTCTCACAGCCATACACGAGCACTAATAATAATCATTATATAATATGTACCTACCTATAAGGGTTTCGAAATTCGATTCAACGAAATGTCCACGCATTTCAGTCAGTTTTTCAATAATAAATTAATTTTTATTCTTGGATTTCAATATAGATGCATTCAAATACCAAAAATCAACTCGACAACTTACTGCCAGTGAAATATAATAAACAGAATTTAATCAGGTAAAGTATAAATTAACCGATGATTATTAATTTGAAATAACTCCGGATGCGTACATATCTAAATATATTACATAATACATATATATACTTGTATATATTTTTTAAAGTAGGTAGGTAGGTACTATAGTGGTTTGAACAGGCCCTGTGGTTTGAGGAACTGTGGTCTGCAGTCTGAGGCCACTGTGAGGAAGTAGTGATCATCCGGTGGTTATGTTACCAGAAAAAGCGAAGTATTCAGTGAAATGGCGAGTTTATTTTCCAGATAATACAAGTGCCGCACCACCGTACCACCTATATATAGATGTTGAAAAAAAACGTTTTTCTATACCAGCGTTTCTTAACCATTTTCATCTGCGACCCAATTTTGGGTAATAATTTTTATTCGCAACCAAAAATATAATAATTAAAATACCACGTTCTGACAGTCTGCATCTCAATCAAAATCCTGTAACGTAAAAATTGTGTATACCCGTTGCACATTTCCACATTATTTCATTAATAGTAAAAAAAAGTCGCCTGCATTAAATATTTTAAATATGTGGTTGTGCGTTGAAATTTGACGTGATACGTAGATGATGATTGATATGTCAGTGTGGTGCTCTATATCAGCGTTTCCCAAATGTTATTCTGCGGAACTCAACCGAATTTCTACGACTGAATTAAATATTTTTTGTACACGTCGCCTGTAAAATAAATATTGATTTGTATGACTGCAGTCATTTAAAAACTGCGTGCACGTATTGCTGAAATTTATTATTTTTGTCTTTGTCTTAGTTAATTTAGTAGAAAATATGGTTAACTATGTTGTGTGTAAATTTGGTAGCCATACTGAGAAGCAACATGATGGTATAACGTTTCATAGTTAAATTAATAATAATAAAATTGAGGTTCTACTGTGCGTTATACGCAAGAAATACGGCTTCATTTTGCTGAATAATATACCAACTTGCACATCTTTATATTATTACTCTGGTGTTTCACTACAAACGTACAGTGAATATTGACAACTTAATGTTATTTATTCCGTGTATGGCATGAATACGTTGATAAGTCTAAACACATAAATTATCAGGGCAGCTATTTGTATACTTGACTTTCTGTATTAAATCAGATTAGAAATATGTTTTTGGATGTTTTTAAATTTTATTAAACCGATTGTAAATTCTTAACAAACTAAAATTTAACAACATTCTTGATTTACCACAGAAAGTCAAACGTACAAAAATAGCTTTGAGAATTGATGTTGTTAGAATTTTCAACATATTCACGTCATACACGGTATTTTAGTCTTCGGCTTAAATGATATAATAATATATGTATTATAATATTATTTTACCAACAATTATTCTATAAGTTCCGATTAATTAATTCTTAAATAATTACAAGATAAAAAGAACTTTTTATATACTTACAACGTTTTTAAATTTTCTGTTGAATCATATAAACTTGACTTGACTAGCTTAAAAAAAATTGTACTTGATAGAAATAATACTGAAATGTCATATTGATTTCCATAGTAACGCACGTATATATTAATATTAATAATTTAGTTGCTAGGACCCACTTAGCAACCAATACTAGTTTTACTTTTTACGGATTTCTTCCGAAATAACTTTTCATACAAAACAGAATTAACTGAAAATGAAATCAAATCTACTTAAAGATGGCTAAAAGTATTTAAAAAATGCATTGGCATCGTGTTCTGATATATTCTAAAAGTTTCAAATGTCTAGCTAGTCGGGAAGTTAGTTAAAAATCGATTGCAAGATTTGTTCCGGACAAATAAGAATACGAGCTAAGAAAAACGTTGTAATAATAAAATAAAATAAAAAATAGTTTACAACTAGGATTATACAAGATAAATCTTACATACTTTTATCTTGACGTAAAAATCTTAATTTAAATTACACGATCGATATAAAAGTAAACTTTTTACATTAACAGTCGCATAAAACTACTATTATTTTTGCAGCCAACTCTGAATATACCGAATATAATACAGCCAGAAATTAGTCACAGACATTTTTCCTAAAGGGGAGGAATTAACCCCTTCGGGGAGACACCGTTTGGAGGTGTTAGTATTAATTACATCTACGTTGAATAACGCACGTTATTAACAATGTTAAATTAATTATTATCAAATTATAATAATACAATAAACATAGTTCACTAAAATGTTTTATTGGTGCTAAATAATGCATCTTAACTTGGTGTTTGTTTTGTATGTTTGGAAAAAAACTTGTTTTGGCGGTTTACGAACCTGTCTGTTTTTTATCAATATTAGGTATACTGCCGGGTGACCTTAAAGTTCAAGCTTCTTTTAAATATAGGTAGGTACATAAAAAAAACTTAATCAAATGTTTTTTTTTTCAATTTGATATACGTGTTTAAACATAGGGTAGTTGAAAATAAATATACCTACCTACCAGTGGCGAAGGGTGGAGGTAGGCTGTTAAGATCCGCCATAAATATTGCACACTATTACATACATGTTTTCATTGAAATAATACTACATTTTACAGATGGTGTTGGTAGTTTTTAAAATTCAATTAAACCCTGCGAAAACCAAGCCATAATAGATAATAGTCAAAAAATACTCGTATATCTATAAAATATCTAAAATTATGCAATTAAATCATACATAAATTTGGATATTTTATAGATAGAATAATATTTTTTATCTATTATAGTTTGGTTTAGGCATAGCTTGATTGAAAAAATGAACCAACAATATGTGTAATACGTATTCTTAATCTAACGAAAACAAATAAGTAAGAATGAAAAAATGTGGACAATTTTGTCATATCGCCTAAAATATATCAATACTATTATGGTTTGGTTAAGACAGGGTTTAATTGATTTTTAAAACTCAACCAACACCATCTGTAAATTGTAGTCTTATTTCAATAAAAACATATACATTTCACTGAAAAAGGTTAATGTGCACTATTTATGGCGGATCTTAACAGCCTACCTCCACCCTTCGCCACTGCTACCTACAGTGTAGTGCAGGAATGAAATAACAATATGCGAATAATAATACGAACCGAAGCGATCGATACTTTTTTCGAAAATATTAATATTGTGTGTTCGATTTTTTGTAATCTTGGATGAACCAAATCGACAGAATATTAGGTTAATGTTATCGCACGCGAAAAAATCTAATATTTATGAAATATAGTGCCAAAATTTCATTTATTCTCTTTATCTATTCTCTGTTTTACCATCCATAAGTAGTGCCTGATCTTTGTCAATCCTATGTAAGTAATTATAAAAAATATATCGTTTACAAACGTTTAATTGGTTAAAATATAGATACACCAGTATAAGTTCTCTGCTTAGCGAGGGCCCCAGTGGCGAGGGGTGGGAGGTAGGCTGTAAAGATTCGACATAAAAAGTGCACACTAAAATTTTTCAGTCAAATGTATTTGCAGATGGTGTAAATTAGTTTTTAATACCCATAGTAGATAATAGTATAAAAATATTCATCTAACCACATGCTAACTTTAAAAAATTACATATCATATACTTTTTATACCGTAATGAGCTTAGTTTTAAATTCGAATACCTGATTGTTTTTGATGGTATATTATATATATATATATATATATATAGTAAAAACATACAGTCTCTTAAGATTTCGGAAGGCGATATCTGGATGCTACACCTAATCCTATGGAATAGTAAAATTACTCTCATCACTAGGATTGTATTATTAATAATATTAACATACGTCTATAAGTGTTTTTTAAGTTCGATATAATTGTATTTCAATAAGTCGATAGTTGTGGTCGCCGTATAGCGCGTATCGCCATCCTGTTGAAACCACATTTCATCCGGATCAATCTCATCCATATTTACTTAAAAAATATCATTGATCATGACCGTACCGCGAGCCCCGGCCTCATTCTTGAAGAAATATAGTCCGATGATGCCACCAGCGTGTAAACCGTACCAAACGGTGAATCTTTGTGGTTGTAATGGAGTCTGAAAGGTCTCTTCTGGATTGGTCTCTCTAGATAAGCGGCAATTAAGTCTATGGCGGCAATATTGTTTATTAACAAATCCGTTAAACCAAAATGAACCTAATCGCTGAACAGAATTTTGTACAAACGTGACTCTATTCACAGCTCAGTAAGACTCACACAGACTTACAGTATCACAGCTCGGTTTGACAGTTAACCCTTTCGCAAGTTCTAAGTAAAAATAGCACCATATATCATGTTATTTTTAATTGACCATTAATTATTATTACTCGCGTAGGCAACACGTTTAACACGCGTTGATGTACTGCCCGCCTAGTTTGAAATTGTGTTGTAAGTAATTTGTATTTTATGTTGATATACTTCCCTGCTATTGTATTGCTGTAAGAAATGGGGGGAATAGGACAACTGGACGCCAGGACAATTGGACGCCGCACTGTCGTAGACACGTAAACAGAACGTAGAAGAGGAATTTTAATCAGTTTATATCTACAACTTAGTAGTTTTAATTCATTTTTCTCTTAACATAATGTTTTTTTATTAGGAATTGAGAATTACTATGTCTAAGACTTCATATACAAATAAAAAACTTTTTTTCGTTGGAACTTAAACATATAAACATATGCGCGATTTAATCATTATTTACGTATGCATATTTAAATTCTCACCAACTATTAAGTCATAATATAACAATTTAAATATAAATAATAATATTAAATATTTTTTAAAAATTACCTTTAAGTACCTAACGTCTATTTATTTTCAAATTGTGTGGCGTCCAGTTGTCCCGGCGCCAAATCGTCCTAGACCCGAAATGGGGACGTGGAAAGAACCTGGAACGCTGGAGCCCCCTGAAAACGGTGACAATAACTACCAAAAGCCAATCTTTAAAATACGATAACTTCTTCAGAAAAACATGATTGAAAACCCAACACGACGAAGAAGACTAAAAAAACACAGAAAAAATATGAGAATCGTAAATGTTGGTTAGAGGGTAGATATTACTACTGTTTCTAATAAATTTACATTACCCAATACCCATTCATTATTATTTTGAAAGTCATTGGCCAGAACGCGTTCTTTTTTTATTTACCCGCGAGATGGTGCGATAGTCTTGCGGATTTCACGAACCAAAGTTCCGGTGAATTTCGAGCTCTTTGCGAAACATAATTTAATTTACCATTTTTATCTATCTGATAACCTCAGAGTATATTGTTATCATAATCATTTTATAATTCACATTTTTTTAAAATATAAAAAACATGATTTACTTACGTAATTACTTTGTAGTCTCACTGTACTGAAATAAAAATAGGCTGACCAAACATAACAATCTCAAAAACAGTATGAGTGAATCATTAAATATTATATATCTGTATTCTATTAGGAGCGGATATGGTCGGAAAAAAATCATATGGTAGCAGTTTGTCAATGAGAAAAAAAAAATGAAATATTGCGGTGATAACCATAATTATCTGAGTATATTAAGTTTTATAAGCTAAACGACCAATGTGTTAGACGCTATCAAATTGTAAAAACACGCCTCCGTATTTCAAATAACACTCAGGCACATTTAATAATCTCTGCCAATCAATGAGGGCAATTATTTATTATAGGAGAAGTATCTCCATTTGCATTGACTAGGTCATGACGTGTACTACTTACCTAATGGTTACCTACAAACCAACCCGTCCCACACCACACTCAGTCTTTATCAAGCTTCAAGACGTCCTACGTTTGGTTGTGAATCATCAGCAGTTGTTTATGCCTGAAAGTGTCTCAGAAGTAGAAACCGTGCGGAAAACGTACAAAAATAAACGATTCTAATTGATTTACATATTATAAATTGTAAAAATCAATATAAAACAACACGGACATACTAAACTATGAGAAAAGATCTTCACGTCCGCAATAAGATATGTTTATAGCAGATAAGCAATTTTTTTAAAGTAATATAGTTAGCCTTTGTGGCGACCAGGTCGGACGTCCCGTTGAGCCCTACATCTGGTTTAACTGACTTGAGCATCTCTTCCCTTTCTGAGCATATTCTCCAGACGATGTGGTTTGCATCATGTAGTTCTCCGCCATATGGACATATTCAAAGAACAAAGACAAACTCAAAGAGCTTGCTAACGAATTTACTGGTGTGATGGTCAAACTGGTTATCTCCAGTCGCCATTTGACATAAAGAAAGAACAAAAATATGTATCTCCCCTTGGTAAAGACATCCCACTTTCGCTGCCAGATCTTCGACGCCGTATCCAGCGTTATTTGACGTATTGTCTGCTTCCTCAGTGATACTTCTTCAGCATCAAATTTGGAGGCGTGGCAAGATAAAAGTCACCAACAACGGCCTTCTGTACTGTACATTACTGTCGTATGCTTGAGATACTGAACTGGAAAATAGGGATAAGTGTAAACGGATGTTGGCGAAAGCCATGATCTATTCCGTATCCGGAAACTTGTAGTATGCAGTTCGCCGTATCTCACTTCGTCGTGAAATGTTGTATCGGAAATATATGGTCGTATATTAAAGACCGTCCAACCTCTTTGGGTCATATATATTACTGACATAAAACGCGGTTCTTGTCGGTTTACACTTTACATGAAGGCAGCAGCAAACAAATTTTGAAAATAGCCGATATATTGGGTTATTTGTTAGGTTGGGTTAGGTTAGGTTTTCATTCATGAATTCCTGAATTTTGCCAAAATCAGCCATGAAAATTGAATTAATGTTAATATTGAATCTAATAAAATTGGAGACCGTATAGTATACGGTCATCTTTTTCGATAAGAAAGCTCACGGCGAACTGTGTCACGGTGAAATGTTTCACGTACAATTTACATGTAACCGAGTTAACCATCTCGGACTGTCGCATATGACGCAAAGAAAAGACAAGTTGAGTTTTGTTTAAATTTCAATATTGTCGATTTCGCGTGGTCTTCCTAGTCTAACATAGGTAGGTACATTTGATTTTCGTTCTGCATATATTTGGCGGTCATTGGACAAAATGTATTCAACTCCGAGATTCTCTAGGACGAGTTAGTTCAAGAATAGCTGCCGACAGGTATGTTAAGTATTTTTTCTCCAGTTTTCATTTAAGTACTTAATATATTATATTTACAGTCTATTAATTGAGAAACTCCGTATTAAACGGACCCCTACAAGTGACAAATAATTTTAAAATATGTGTTAATTGTACGTATTACATTTCAAAGTAGGATAACGTGAGTTGTTGTGAGGTATTGCAAACGGTAATGTTTCAATTGTATTAGATTCAATAAGTGTATAAAATATCTGATAAAAACACTCATTAGTCATTATTATCACTCAATTATCAGATATTTGATAGGTACGACTTGATACTTTTGAGCACCTAACAGAATTTTATATATCTAAATATACCTATACGATATGATTGTATTTCTAATTTACTTATACGCAAAATATTTTCTTCTGTCTTCTCTTTATATTCCGGTGGTTTTAATTGCGTGTTCTGTTTAGACATGATTCATGAATATAATCTCAATGAATGACAATCGGTGATAATACAATGACAATTACAGCTATTATGTGATACCAATCAATATCGAATTAATGTTATTACCTATTTAATCGAATACCTAAAATTGAAACATTACTATCCGCTATGCTCGACGAACAATGCAATAGAGTCATTTATTTCTAATAAGACGGCCCACGGTGAATTGTTGTACGGCGAAATGCAATACGTATAATCGACGTGTAACCTTTTACAATGGCCCAAGTCAGACAAATATTCTCGCCCTTTCGTGCATGTTGAACACCGACACTGTGTCGATAGCCAACGCAAACGTCGCCCTCTTCACTTATTATGAGCACCACGTGAACGCAAAAATTTGTCGGGTTTGGGCCACCGTGAAGGCCAGCGCAGCACATGCAATTCGTATAAATATTGGCCTGAATTGTATCCATCCAAACACCAATAAACATAAACAAATGTTAATATAATGGTATGGCATTTCTTGACCAAGTCTGATCTTAACGGCCCACATGCTCAGCGTACATCAAAATGAAGCTTTTATGCTATTTTCAAAGCATGATCCTGGACATTCCTTAAACGTTGTAGATAATCTATTTATATATTTTGAAGCCTTATTATCCTTATTAGTAATTATATCCTTATTGATAATAAGGCTTCAAAATTATGTAAATAGATTATCTACAACGTTTAAGGAATGTCCAGGATCATGCTTTGAAAATAGCATAAAAGCTCCATTTTGACGTACGCTGAGCATGTCCCCCCTTAAGAAGATCATATATGGGCCTCCACAGATTTTTACAATTAAAATGATATATATATTGAGAAACATAACTCTTTTGCAGAATGTTGAAAACAGTTATGTTTTATTAATTTATTGTAATCGCGTAGGTATTTAATTATGAAGTCGTCCAATAAACTTTATTGCATAAAGAAATGGACTGGGTACCTACCTATATTACTACTCATCTGCCGGAATCATTGCTATATTTAATTGTACAAATTTGCTTATCACTTGGCAGATATTTTGCAATGCTGTTTATAGTGGTTTTAGAAGTATTATTGTAATATCACTTCAGATATAATAATATATTTTAATATCAATAATATCGTAGGCCTCAAAGACCACTTTTATTAACATAAATACACATTTTTTGAATTTATTAGCATTCGCTGGAGATTTCAACGCAATATGTTGAAATAAAACAGTTCGAATTTTAAAATTCAATTCTTTTACAAAAAATAGAGCACTACCCATCTGTCAAAAAATAATTTTAAAGAAGTTTACTATCTTTTGATACTTCATATTTTTTTCTTTAACAAGATAGTATTCTCATACATATATCAAATAAATATAGTATAATAGACATAAAAAAATATAGAAAATGTTTTTGTATTCGGCCGCAGATGGAAATCGATCGGAAAGATCGGAAGATCAACTATGCATTATGTGAAAAAATATTCTAATGAAAACAAGGAATCTTGACTTCGTTTGTTTTATAAAGACACTACATTAACTCCTTTTCACTACATTATTTTAGCGCCTGTTCACGTGCATGGATTTACTGGCGGCAATAGTGCTTATTTTAAACTATCACGACAATAACTGTTTACACATAAAAGTGCTGACCAGGGAACTCGGAAATAATGGGAACTGAAATACACAACGGGTAAGGCGATAGCGCAAGGCGATAGGCAACGGAACAATTCTAAACTATAATATTATACTGTATAATCGTCACGATTTCAGTATCATACTGTGACGTAAAGGTAGTGCGTTATGGTGATAACCGAACAATCGGTGGTACAAATCCAATCGAGTGTGTTTTTTTGTATGAAAAAATAAATTATGTGTTATACGCCAAAAATACACTCTGATCTGATTTTCCAAACGCGCCTAAAGAAGTATAACTTCAAAAAAATATTATTCAGTATTTAACATTTTTATATTGCTGTAAGTAGGTACCTAAATATTATTGTTTTTTTTTCAGTAAACAAGATGCTGCGAACTGGCTTCTTCTTTATGACCCTGGCCCTGATCGGCGTATTGTCAGTATCATCAGCCGCCACAGCAGAAAGCAACGCAAGCGGCAACTGCGGGAAGAGGAATGTAGGAGGTGTGTCTGCTGTAAAGCGCCAGGGGGTAGACGAATCTGAATTCGGAGAGTTTCCATGGACGACCATCGTATTCAAGTAACTCACCGTCCTTTGCGGTATTCATTCAATTATTCGAATCGCGTTTATTACGTTTAGTATACGTCAAAAATTAATAAGAGAATATTGTCGTAAACGATATAATGCTTGATTTTACATACATACTACACTTATTGAAGAATGGGTAACTCTTACCATGCCAGTGGAATGACCGTGCGACGATTCGTTCCTAGTGTGGTCACAATACCAAAACTCGAATCTATATAAATAAAAAGGATATCACGTTATACCTACGCATTTATATTTTCTAGGTGTTATTTAACTATTTAACTATTTTTTTGGTACAGTTCGGTTATGAGGAATACAGCGGCAAACACATTTTTAAAATAGCCGATATACTGGATTATTTGTTATGTTAACCTAACCTAACCTAACATAACCCAATCTAACCTAACCTAAACTAACCCAAACTAACAAATAATCCAGTATATTGGGTATTTTCAAAATGTGTTTTCCGCTGTTGTATTCCTCATAACCGAACTGTAACATTTTTTTATTATACGAATAATTCAAAGTAACATTCTTTATCGATCTTTAACATACATAATTCGGAAACATATCATAATTAGAAATAATCTTGAAAAAAAATCCATCAACATTCGAGCAATGTGTTTTACCAATTTAGCCACCTACACGACCTGTCACTTATTACGATGAAATTAACTAATAGTCATGTAACTGAAGCGCTTCTCAAATTGCGTAAATAAAATAAATTATACAAATATACATCATATTTTTTCTAATAGTCTGAGGTGTTGTCTAATAATGTAGGTACCTGTGTATGATGTTATTTGAATTTAAAAAATATATCTTAAAATTTAAAATATTGACAAATAGCCTCCTACAGCATTCGTGAAAACTTATTAAACCACATTTTATTGATATAAATATTATATACTTAATAATAAGATGAATTTATTAATAGGTAGTACAAATACTGATGCACATGTTTTTTATATTGTTAGTTTATTTTTTAATTAAAAAATTCTTTATAAAATTTTTGAATACGTATTGATTATGTATTTAAAATATAATATTGAACTGCAGCTTTTATATTGAACAAATTGAAAGAACGAAACCAGTCTTTGATTAATAACACTACTAATAATAATAACCTGGGATGGCCGAGCGGCTAACTCGTCGGCTTATAATATTGTGGGTCCCAGGTTCAAATCCTGGGTCTGTGCAAATACACAATATAGCTGTTGTGTTTCAATATGTGTTTGGAGTCAGAGTATGGATCTAATAGGTTGATCAAGTGGCTAACATCTATTTCTCTTAAAAAAATCTGTTAATACGAACCTCCACCATGTATAGAGCCATATTATTATCGGACACGGGCAAATAAATACATAGTACAAAAAATAAATAATCATAACAGTGTTTCTTATATCGCAAGTCCTTACACCAAGAAATATCAATGAAAAAATAATAAAACAAATTGTACGATTTTTAAAATTATTCATCCAAGTGGGATTTGAGCACGGGATAATAGCTGTTGTTATTTATACTAATTTGTTAATCCTTAAATTTTGCTGAACATGGTTGTGAATTATTAATACAAACAACATTTCCAGTGAAGTAATAATTTTTGTTCCCTTTTCAGAAGTGAAAAACGCTCGGATGGTATTTTCACAGAATACCCATGCGGGGGTTCCCTTATTCACCCCAAAGTGGTATTGACCACTGCTGCTTGCGCCCAGAACCAGCCCAAGAACCTCACGCATATGACTGTGAAAGCTGGTGTCTGGAACTTTGATAATGCTGATGAGGATATCCCTTCACAGACTCGTCACGTGGCCGAGGTCGTCATCCATGAAGATTACATTCCCGGTTTGTTATAATAACTACAAGTATTATTACTAAGAATGACGTCAAGTTATTGAGATAATTGATTTTGATTTGGTCTTACATCGTTAATCCATTAGGTTCCTCTTCTTCAAATTCAGAAGTTTTTTTTTCAATTGCTATATAATCTGATGTGAATCTTGGCAAACTCTAGAAGAGGTTTTCAAGCAGAGAAATGAATGTTAGCCACTTGCTAAGCCTGTTGAGTCCACGTTCTGAATCCAAGAACATATATTATAAAAACTTTCCAGAGACGGGATTCGAAGCCATGACTCTTCAACTTTACGAATACGGTACCACTCGTTCATCGCGATTCAGTTTGGCATACGTTATTAACGCCCACGGTGGCCACGCGGCTTAGGCGTTGGACTATAACACCGTGGGTCCCAGGTTTGAATCCTGGGTCTGGCAAGTACACGTCATATTGTTTTTCAATTTGTGGGTGTCAGGGTATGGACCTAATAGGTTGAACAAGTGGCTGACATCCATTTCTCGTAAAAAACAAAATCTGTCAATACAAACCTCTACTCTGTGAAGGCCCATATTATGATCCTATTAGGATCGGACATGGTCGAAAGAAAAGAAAGAATTAATAACGCGGAAAGTAATAAAAACCAAATTATGTCATTATTTAAAATTACTTTTGCCCTTAGAATCACCAGTGATTTTATTTTGTCTACCTGTTACTTATGTTCATATACCCTTAAATTAATTTACATAGGTACCTACCTAATATTATTACAACCCTCGCGTTTCCTTTTTTATTGTGAAAAATAATGATGTGACCTCAACTCAAACTCCATAATAAAGGCCTACCAAGCATCTTCTATCAGGATCCTGTCTATGTCGGATCTACCAATTTTATCAAAACAATTTTCAGGTAATCGTGGTTCTATTGAGAAAGAAAATGATGTAGCCATGCTGATACTGGATGAAGAATTCAACATGACAACGACAGTCGGCGTCATTTGCCTACCCCCTGCAGGAATAGATGCTCCACAAGGAACGTGCATCGCCACAGGATTTGGTCTTCATCCATCCTCACAGTCGCCAGAAGTCATGAAAAAGGTAAAGGACACACACTATTCCTATTGGATATTCCTTTGACAATATTATGTCAAAGTAGCCAAAATTTGCAGCGCAATAACAGTATGTATTTTTCTTAATAATATCTAAGATACATAACATAATAACAAATAGAGCTCGTTCGATTAGTCTCGCTAAGCACTCGTATGTTTTCGACAACAGGCAAGCTTTTACCAATGTACGGCATGTTCACACTTCTACAGTTAGTACGTATACGAAGTACCTTCACAAGCAAACTTGTTAAGATTAATAACACTGGAAAAGTGATGCAAACCGAGTCTATTCATGTTATACAATTTGTTAATAGAAAAGTAAAAAATTTGTGGAAATCCATTGAAAGAAAATACCAAGAACAATGTACAGACATGTACTCATTCGTATATATACATAACAATTATTCAAAGGCAGCGCCGTAATTAGGGGGTCTCACCTCCGAAGGGAAATGTGGGAGATATTCTCTAGAAATCGACGATATTATGAAATTACCACTTTTATTTTAATTTTATAGATCTTCCGGCAAAAAAAAAAGTTTCGATCAGAATTAAAATCGAGACCTTTTTTAGCTCTACCGGCCAAAAAACTGGGTATTTGAAATATACGTCGTGATAGAAGAAATTCTCTAAAAGCATATTATAATAATATGTAGGTAGGTACATTCAAAAAACAATTAGGTATGTTGTAAAAATAAATTGAATTCAATATTATAGTGCCCGGGGTGTGTACTTTGTCGTAGTGTAGTATATTATCTGTGTACACAATGTGTGGTTGGATCCAAAGTATTTATTTACCTTTTAGGTTGAGCAAGCGGCTAATAACCATTTCTTGACAAACATTTTTTCAACACACCTATTCAAGATCCTCACTGGATTATGAAACAAATGGGAAGAAAAAGCACTGGGTTGCGATTTTCCGATCATGTCCAAACCTTATAAGATCATAAAATATGGGAATCCATAGAGTGGAGGTTTGTATTAACAGATTTTGTTTTTTACGAGAAAATGGATGTCAGCCACTTGCTCAATCTATTAGGTCCATACTCTAACTCAAACACAAATTGAAAAACAATATGTGTATTTGTCAGACCCAGGACTCGAACCTGGGATCTACAACACTATATGACAACGCTTAAGCCTACGTTTTACAAATAGGTTGTTAGAAAATAGTTTTTTTTAGTTTTTTTTTAATTTAGTAAGGGTGTCACGTGTAGAAAAACATGGAATTACCTGATTAAATTATTTCAAATAACCACATTCATATTATGCATAATATATTTGGATTGTTTATAGTTGGAGTTACCGATTGTTGACCGAGCGACTTGTCAAGAAAAATTGAAACCGAAGAAAGAAACGATTGTTGTTGGGAATTCCTTCATCTGCGCAGGGGGCGAATATTTGAAGGACATGTGCGAAGGAGACACAGGGTCACCTCTTGCCTGCCTCGCTCCGGTTAGTATTAATAATACAATTGTTTTATTCTGGCTGATAAGATTAGTAAAATAAAAATCAACGATGTGGAGTCAATATTCTCCATAATAAAGATGGCAGTGATAAAGCACAGGTCATTAAATTACAATTTAACATTATTGCTGTAAACACAATTCTTTTATTTTTCGTATATCATGTGATTCTCAATAGTCATGGCATCATCTAGGTCAGGGTTGCCGAACCTTTTTACGATCGAGTGCCAAATTTTCCCAAATATTATTTTTCGACTGTCTGACGTGCCGAACAATGTTTCATGAAGAATAAAATAGTTTTTAATAAAAGAATTTTTAAAAATTACAATTCAGTTTTTGAGATTCTATCTTTCACCATGTTTCTAGCCGAAAGCATATATTTTATTCTTTGAATATTTATTTCCTTTTTTTCAACATTTTCAGAGATCGTGTGAGCATTATTTTAATCACGCTTCTTTCATATATTCTCCATCACTGAACGGTTTTCAATTTTTAGCACAAATATTTGAGGCAAAATAACAAGAAACTATTATATTTGAATGATTGCCGATAAATTGCATTAGATTTGTTGATTGAATATTTTTATTTTCAATTGCCCAGTCAATTAATACATAAAGTCTAAGAACCGATCTGTGCAATAATTTTATATTTATAATATTAAACGTACAGCATATTTATTTTTTGAAGAGTATTTTCCTGTTATTATTTATACAATGTAATCTGTTGGACCTAATTGGTTGAGCAAGTGGCTGACATCCATTTCTCGTAAAAACAAAATCTGTTAATACAAACCTCTACTCTGTGGAGGCCCATATTATGATCCTATTAGGATCGGACATGGTCGGGGAAAAAAATATGTTATATTATTTTATAGATGAATTTCGTAGTTTTCGTTTGCTCATCGATTGGTAAATATTATTTTAAAAAAATAATATTAAAACGACAGAGAATACGCATGGCTATGTCGTCATTATTTTTTAATATTATATATATATACATATATGTACTTATATTTAATTGTAAAACTATTTTATAACATAAAATATTTTTTAAATCATTATACGTAATTTTTTTCTCTTCTAAATAAAACATTCGCGTGCAATGCAAAATCATCTCAATGATCTAGATATTTTTTGAATGACAGTCAAACGTGAAACTAGTGTAGGTAGTTATTTCTATTTTATCACGTTTTTATTAGCTCGTATTCTTGTTTGTCCGGTACAGATTTTTTCTTGTGCAGTACAAATTTTTTCTTGTTTGTCCAAGATTTTTAACTAACTTCCCGACTAGCTAGACATTTGAAACTTTTAGAATATATCAGAACACGACGACAATGCATTCTTTTAATACTTTTGGCCATATTTAAGCAGAATTGAATTCATTTTCAGTTAATTCTCTTTTGTATGTTTCGGAAAAAAATCGTTAAAAGTAATATTTACCACTCACTTTATTTATTATTGGTTGCTAAGTGGGTCCTAGCAATTAAATTATTAATATGTACGTGCGTTACTATGGAAATCAATATGAAATGTCAAAATGACATTTCAGTATTCTGTATTTATTCAGTATTTCTATCAAGCACAAAAAAGTATTTATTAATACATAGAATTGTCAAGTTTATATGATTCAATAGAAAATTTAAAAACGTGGTACATAAAAAGTTCTTTTTATCTTGTAATTATTTAAATTATTATGCCAGAAAAACTAATTGGTTATTTTGTAAACGATTTCAGGGCAAACCAGACAAATATATGCAATCTGGAATTGTGTCGTGGGGCTTCAAATGCGGACAAAAGGGAATTCCAGGAGTCTACTCGAACGTTGCCTTCATGAGGCCATGGATTGACGAACAGCTCTCTAAGAGGAATATTGACATGACCCCATATGCCCTCTAATCATCATATTGTCATCCCTTATCGTTATAATGTTTCTCAAAATTCTAAATTAATAATAATAAAAAAAACTTTAAATTATGTGGTACTTTTTGTGTAATTTATTAATTTTGTTGATTTATTACAACGTTTTTATTAGCTCGTATTCTTTTGTTTGTCCGGTGGTTGTATGTCCAGTACAAATCTTGCAATCGAACTAACTTCCCGACTAGCTAGACATTTGAAACTTTTAGAATATATCAGAACACGACGGCATAACACTTTTAGCCATCTTTAAGCATAATTGAATTCATTTTCAGTTAATTCTGTTTTGTATGGAAAGTTATTTCAGAAAAATCCGTAAAAAGTAAAAGACTATTATTGGTTGCTAAGGGGGTGGACCTAGCAACAAAATTATTAATATATACGTGCGTTACTATGGAAATCAAAATGAAATGTCAAAATGACATTTCATTATTCTATATTTTTTGTTTGTTTGTTTTTTATTTACTTCATATCAAGTACAAGTTTGAGCATATTGAGCATAATAATTCAACAGAAAATTTAAAAACGTTGTATATAAAAAGCTCTTTTTTATATTGTGATTGTTTAATAATTATTTTCAATAAAAAGGGATCGTAAATTCTTTACTCTTGTTAATTAGTGCAGGATCCCATAGACTTGTCGTATACATAATATGCGGAACGCATTCTGACAATTGGAATAGGTTTTAGGGGTCACCAAGATATATAATGTCGATGTTGCCAGGCGATATTAGTGGTCAATTTTTTTTTATTGAGGTTTTAATTTTTTTTCTTATAACCCACCAAAAATTGTTCTGAGTTCTTCAATAAAACCAATACGGGATCAGGGATTGATTGAAAATGCAATAATTGTACCATGCCATCGGCATGGTCGTAGAACGGTCCGTCCCGTTTGAAAAAATAAAAATAGCGGGTAGTGAAATGTGTTCAAAATTATCGATTCTTAGGACCCTTCTTGGCTTAAATTATTTTATTTAGTAGCATTTTTGTATATAATCACCTAAATTGGTTTCTTTGCTATATCTATGCATATGACATTCGTTTTAGTATTATGGTTAATCCAGAAACAGTGTAGGTTGCATATATAGGTAGGTGAATAAATGAAATAACGATAACCACTAACCACACTAAGTACCTACACATTTATTAAAAAAAAAGAAACAACAAGTCAAGTGTTCAAACTCCTTTAAGTATCATGATCACAGTTTTTACAAACACTACTTACACATTTGCACAATGATATACATGTCAAAGCCGATTTCTTATAACTACGTGATAATGTACGGCAGTTAGAATTACATTTGCATGGTTTAATTAAATAATTTGGTAGAGGTTCATTCGTCATTTGTCTTGGATACGAATTATTTTCTCGTAACTCATAGTCAAGTTGTAGGACATCAAGAGGCTCAAATAGTGGAACATATGAACTTTTCCATAAATAAACTTATGCTGAAGGCTTTAAACAGTGTAAATACAATGAATTATATGTGCATATCACTCTTGACAAATTTAAACTAAATTCAATATTTTGGGAAATAAATTTATGCCGAAGCTCATTCGCTATTGGTTTTTGTTTATATAATAAGTAAGTGCAAACTTTTTCCAGGTCTTGAAACTGCTGTGGTCTCCAATAAACCATTTCCTAAAGCTGAAAGTGCATCCTGAACAAAACTCGTTGACGAGATGGTTAAAACTTGTTTCTTTGTACATATGCAGTCACTAGTGGTGTCGCAGCCGGTTAAACAATGTAATGCTGGTATAATATTACATGGCATTCTAAAACATGGAATTTCTTCTGAGATCCCTCAAACCATAATCCATGGCAACCAATCGTTGCAAGTTTATTCCAGAAATGAATGCCTAAAATTAAAACATCTGTATCGGGACTGTGATAATCTCCAAATTTTGCATTTTTACAGCATGAAATATATGACAGAACATTCTAGACTCCAGAGTCTGCTTCTAAATGATTTTGATTTTAAATCAATGGCGTCAGTGAAAATTGATCCCTGCAATTTAAACCATTGTGTGGGGTCGTCAAATCCACCACAATGTACAGCTCACTTTTTCCGTTGATTTTTGCAAATGTGGGAGCATTTTTGCAAATACATTTAACAAGCTGTAATTTATTTTGAGGGCTCACAAAAAAATCTTTGCAATTAATCCACCACATACCTACTACATACACTAAGGGACAATCTCCAAGGCTTAGATATTATAAGCATTTACACTGTTTAAGGGCTTCAGCACAAGTTTATTTATGGAAAAGCTCATCTGATCCACTATTGAGCCTATTGATTTCCTACAACTTCTAACAATTATGAGAAAATAATTTGTATCCAAGACAAATGACGAATGAACCTCTGCCAAATTATTTGGTTAAACCATGCAAATGTAATTCTGACTGCCGTACATTATCACGTAGTTATAAGAAATCGGCTTTGACACGAATATCATTGTGCAAATGTGTAAGTATTGTTTGTAAAAACTGTGATCATGATACCTAAAGCAGTTCGAACACTTGACTTCTTGTTTCTTTTTTTTAATAAATGTGTAGGTACTTAGTGTGGTTAGTGGTTATCGTTATTTCATTTATTCACCTACCTATATATGCAACCTACACTGTTTCTGGATTAACCATAATACTAAAACGAATGTCATATGCATAGATATAGCAAAGAAACCAATTTAGGTGATTATATACAAAAATGCTACTAAATAAAATAATTTAAGCCAAGAAGGGTCCTAAGAATCGATAATTTTGAACACATTTCACTACCCGCTATTTTTATTTTTTCAAACGGGACGGACCGTTCTACGACCATGCCGATGGCATGGTACAATTATTGCATTTTCAATCAATCCCTGATCCTGTCTTGGTTTTATTGAAGAACTCAGAACAATTTTTGGTGGGTTATAAGAAAAAAAATTAAAACCTCAATAAAAAAAAATTGACCACTAATATCGCCTGGCAACATCGACATTATATATCTTGGTGACCCCTAAAACCTATTCCAATTGTCAGAATGCGTTCCGCATATTATGTATACGAAAAGTCTATGGGATCCTGCACTAAATGTATTATTTTTTTATTTTAAAGAATAATAATTAATATTGTCATAACTAAAAAAAAATGAATCATAATGAATGAATGAGGATATCCCTCCACAGACTCGTCACGTGGCCAAGGTCGTTATCCATGAAGATTACATTCCCGGTTTATATGTTGTAATAACTACAATTATTACTAATAATGACGTCAAGTTATTGAGATAATTGATTTAGATTTGGTCTTAGATTTTTAAACCTTTAGGTTCCTCTTATTCAAATTCACGAGATTTTTGAAGTTATACTTCTTAAGGCGCGTTTGGAAAATCAGATCAGAGTGTATTTTTGGCGTGTGACATGTAACGCATAATTTTTGAAACGATTGGATTCGAACCACGACAAAAAAACAACGAGAAATAATTAAATAATTTATTTAGTGATATAAGTTAAAGTGTCTAGAAATAAACCAGCGGCACTCCAATAAGCGGCCCTCCTTTATTCTAGTTTTTATTGATATGGGGCTATTAAAACGTCAATTATATCTTATATTACTCCTATATATTATTATCCTAAGAGATTTTGGAAAACGCACCAACTTTTTTATTTAAATACCGTTTTGTTGATTATTAAAGGAATTCACTTCAATTTTTGCAGTCCCGAATCTACTTCCATTTGAATCCGGCACAATCTGATAAAACTCGACACAATCACAGATAATATCGTTTTTAAATAGCGTTTTATATCCGTCACCATACATTTTCACATCTTGCTGTCCGTCTACCTCAAATTGATTATATTGTTGCTTAATACTTTCTATATAACCGATATTTCACAAATCTAAATTAATATTCCACAGAACTATTCAAATCTGTAAGCAACACATTGGCGTACTAAGAAATTTAACAAGAATTAAATGCATATTTCCTCACTAATTACTACTAAAATATAATCTAAAACCACTTCACTGCCACTTATCTATCAAACTAATAGACTAATGATTATCATTTGTTTTCTTTCGCGAGCCACCTAAGACAAGCTCATTCGACGTGTCAGAATTCAAATTTAGAATTTGCAGGAATAATCGAAAAATGTGACATTTCTATTAGCACCCATAAATAATCAATTTCAATCAAGACATTTATTGTAAGATGAAGATAATTTTAATACTGCTATCAGTAAATTGAATAATTTCAGACTTAATAAATAAGAAACTACATTATATCGGTACATATCACGCTCTTCTCAATATTATAGTAAGTCGATGGTGATCTGACAATAGTATCTATCTGCAGTTTTAGCGAATTCTAGGTTATTGGTGTATTTTGTACAAAATGCTGACGGATCGAATGTAAATATTATTGTTTTACGAAAACAATTCTAAAATGCTCAAATTTGACGTGGAAAATGGTGTCTATCTGCATCGAAGTGTCTAGAAACTAAAAAGAAATATTATCTATCCACTTGATTTATTTTATTATGATATTACAATTTCTTAATTATTAAATCATTTCACTTGAAAAATAAAAATAATACTTATACTGATAAAATTGACTATAAATGTCAGATATACTATTGTCAGATCAACGTAGAAGTATCACATACTTCCATATAAAATAGATAGGTAGTGATCGTGGTTCAGTAATAATTGTATTATTTTTACATTTAGGTAGGTAAATGAAATTGATGTGATGTTTAATACAAGTAGGTAATTAAAAATTAATGATGTGTATATATTTTATAATAATAATTATTGTATATAAAATTACAGTAACCTTTCATCTTAGTAACTATATCATTAGTAACTATTAATACCTACTCAATAAAATTCCAATAATGCTTCTTATTATGCATGCTGTTTGCTATTTTATCATTCATCACTTATAAGTGAAATATAATATACTTATAGTGAAATATAGTCAATTATGACATTTTTAATTACATTAATGACATTTGACAAGTACAATGTGTAAGTAGATACCTGCTACTTTTTCACTTTTGTACATGATAAGAATAATACTTTTTTTATTTCCCCACCCAGATAATTTGTTAAATATTAAATTTAGCATGTTGGAATTTATTCATTAGTATATTAAGTACTTTAAAGAATTTTAAAATAAAATACCATTTTTGTTCCTAAGCAAAGCATATGGACACACCGCTTCAGGGTGGTAATTACGAGTATCTTAAAAGACATTATGAGAAATAGTTTTTACATTTCTTAAAAATTTCTTCTAATGGGATCTTCCCCCATTGAAAAAATAAAACGTATTATAACGCAATAATTTAAATGTATGAAAAATTAGACAATCCTGTAGTGGCGATGGGTGGAGGTAGGATGGATCCACCATAGATAGTACAGACTAAACTTTGTCAGTTATACGTATTTTGTTTACATTGAACTAAGACTACAATTTACAGATGGTGTTGGTTCGTTTTTTAAAATTCAAATTAACCCTGGGAAACCAAGCCATAATACGTATCTGTCCATAAAATATTTAAAATTATGCTATTAAATCATACATCATTTTGGATATTTAATAGATAGAATAATATTTTAACTACTATTGTTTGGTGTAGGCAGGGTTTAATGAATTATAAAAAACTCACCAACAACATGACGTGTAATGTATGTTCTTAGTTCAACGAAAACAAATAAGAATGAATGAAAAAGTACAATATATAAACATATTATATTCTATTAAAATTTCAGTGGTAGCAATCGGCGATTGCCAGCTGTTCTGCTAGGTCTATCAATCTGAAGTGGTATCAGACGGTATTGTGAAGGCCAGACTCCGGAATAGACTACGCATATGACCCCAAATTTATATTGGCAGCGACGACTTGCGAATCGTAAAACTGACAAATCGGCGAAATGTCAAACTGTCTGAGGTGAATGAAAATCCATCCCGAAGGGAAAACTATGGTGCCGTCTATGCATTTTTCACAATTATATTAATATCCAATACCGCCAAGCCGTCTGCAAGACCTAGCGAGACAGACTGGCGACCGCCAGCTGGCTCAGCTAGTACTTTATTATTTGACAGATCTGAAACATGACGTCTCGCGCAATGATGTGATCATAGCCGACCATAGTGACCATAGAATAAAGAATATGAATATTTTGCTTGGTGAAAAATATTCTTTCGCGTTGTGAATTGTACCTACTACTTCTTATATGTGACTAGCTGAAGTACCCGGCTTCGCACAGGGTCGCTTCGTGAATACATTTATCTTAGATATTTAAAAAAATAAATAATTATCTTTTTAATATTAAAATATCTGTGTGGTACAATATGGCAAAATGAAAATAATTCTAATAGGAGTAAA
Source organism: Rhyacophila brunnea (assembly GCF_057557595.1). Lineage (NCBI taxonomy): Eukaryota > Metazoa > Arthropoda > Insecta > Trichoptera > Rhyacophilidae > Rhyacophila > Rhyacophila brunnea. The sequence goes on along the minus strand of NW_028233068.1, from coordinate 11,758,193 downwards.
GGTCAAACAAAAGAACACTAAATAAAATCGAATCCAAAATATGCAAACGTTATTAATAGTATTAATATGCAGTAAAAAAATTCAAAATTGGATGGAGCAAACAAACAACAAACTTTGTATGTTATAGAATACTAATTTAGAAACCTTCGCGGGTGTGCGCACAACAACTGACAAAAGTTTCATCGCAATCGGATGAATGGTATAGGAACGCATACGAATAGAAGAATAAGATGGTTGTACTAATTCAGAAACCTTGCGGGCGTGCGCACAACAACTGATCAAAATTCCATCGCAATCGGATCGGGATAGGGATCGCCTACCTCCGAACTACCCGTAGTACAACCATTTTCTTCTTCTTCTTCTTCTACTTCTTCTATTCTATCTTCTTTTATCCGTATACGTTCCTGTACATTCATCCGATTGCAATGAAATTTTGATCAAGTGTTGTGCTCACACCCGCAAAGGTTTCTGAATTGGTACAACTATTTTCTTCTTCTTTTTCTTATATTCTATCTTCTTCTAGTCGTATGCGTTCTTAAACAAACAAACAAATATTTATTTTTATATTTAGATTAGCTGTCAAAACTAAGCTTAATATTTTTAAGTGTGATAGGTACGTTACTTTTGTTTGGTATTACATATTTAACTGTTTGAATATTTTTGGTTGATGTGAATTTTGACTAACGTGGTGTGCGATTATTTTATTTTGTTACGCCAAAGAACTAAAACTATACTTTAGTTTTCAATGGCTATATAATCTGAAGTGGATCTTGGCCGAGTCCAGAAGAGGTTATCAAACAGAGAAATGAATATCAGCCACTTGCTCAACCTGTTGGGTCCACGTTCTGAATCCAAGAACTGATATTATAAAAACTTTCCAGAGACGAGATTCGAAGCCATGACTCTTCAACTTTACGAATACCGTACCACTCGTTCATCGACATTCAGTTTGGCATACGTTATTAATAGCGACCGGATTTATATGCCAGTGCATGTTTTGTTAAGGTGTATGCACAACAATGAGAGTTGCACAGAAATCCATTTTGAAAGACGCAGAATCCAAAAATATTTTTTTATTGTGATTAAATAAATGATTATTTGTGATATTAGTGCATATATCATAAATAAATGCATATTTTAGGCCTTTTGTATTTATAATTTTAGTTTTTTTTTACAAAATTAGGTAGGTGGATAGTTTAGATGCACTTGATTTTTAATGGTATCCCCGAGGTGTGAATTCATCAGAAAAAGTGAAATTAACTCAGGCACTTTTGTTTAAATCTCCTCTGTGGACGTTGAGATTTATTTAAACAAAATACTAACAGATATGCGGAAAAATTTAATACCAGAGCACAATATTGAAAAAAAATATTGTAACTTATTTTTTCGGACAAAAAAAACACCAAATAATATTTAGGAATAGTTAAGTGTGTCTTTTTTTTAAGTTGTGTTTAGCTTACATTGATTTATTATTAAATTATTTGTACTTGTAAACAAACTATTATGAAAATTGTAATTGATTATTTGTGTTTTTTTTTTGTTATTGTTTTATATTGATTAAGATTGTTAATTTATTATTCGATTTTTAATCAGTAATATTGGGTGATGTGAGCATTTACATTTTTTTCCATAAAAAAATGACAATTTTTAACTACATATTTCTTCGGTCTTAGTGCATAATTTAATCATTTTAAGTGCATGCATATAATCATCTTTTTTGTTGCATGTGAATCCGCTCCCTAGTTATTAATAACGCGGAAAGTAATTAAAACCAAATTATGGCATTATTTAAAATTACTTTTGCCCTTAGAATCTCCAGTGATTTTATTTTCTCTACCTGTTACTTATGTTCATCTGCACTTAGAATAATATACATAAGTACCTAATATTATTACAACCCCCGTGTTTCCTTTTTTATTGCGAAAAATAAGCATGTGAGGAAAATCCCCTTAGTGGCCCCAATTCAAATTCCATATTGCATACATTGTTTGCATACCATGCATCTTCTATCAGGATCCTGTATATCACTACCAATTCAAAATAATTTTCAGGTAATCGTGGTTCTATTGATAAAGAAAATGATGCAATGCTGATACTGGATGAAGAATTCAACATGACAACGATAGTCGGCGTCATTTGCCTACCCCTTCCCTGCAGGAATAGATGCTTCCCAAGGAACGTGCATCGCCACAGGATTTGGTATTCATCCATCCTCGCAGTACTTTTCGCATCGCTGTCAATATGTGGAATATGCGGGGTGTCGTCGGGTAACTTATTCAGGTGTTCCTCAAGGATAAAATCTTGGCCCAATTATGTTCCTTATATTCATTAATGACACTGTCAATGTTATGAATGGAATCCAGTTTTTGCTCTTTGCAGACGATCTAAAATTATATGCGTCAATTCGCAGTGAATTAGATTGTCACATATTACAAAATAATCTCAGTTCAATTGAAATTTGGTCAAAAAAAATAAACTCGAATTTAATTCTGAAAAATGTGTGTGTATTAGCTTTTCGAAATCAAGATCTTCAATTAATACTAGGTAAACAACTATAATAGGTATGTCAAATAGATTGCTGAAGCGTCAATCAGAAAATAAAGGTCTTGGCATATTGTTTGACTCACGTTTATCATTTCGCTCACACATCACTTCTATGGTATTGCGTGCGAGCAAGCTTCTAGGATTCATCATGAGACAAGCCAAGCCATTCAAGAATCCAACTGTTTTACGTACACTTTATGTGTCGTTAGTACGGAGTATAGGTCCATTATCTGGAGTCCTGATGAGGTTTCCTGTAAGCTTGTTTTAGAGTGTGTTCAGAAAAAAAATCTTCGTCATCTTTATTTTAAAGTTTACAAGTATTTTCCTTTTGACAGCTTCTCAAACGAGTATTTACCGCCTAAGCCCGCTTTCAGACGGGATACTGGTGTCGAGCCACCGGCGTGGCTCGATTCCGCATTAACACATAACTAAATGGGAGCGTTCAGACGGAAGACACCCGTGTAATATGTATGTTTATACGACATTTCTCAGCGACCCATATTGTTTGATAAATATTGTTTTAAAAAAATGTATTCAGTTGAAAATGTCCCTCTGAAGCGGATGAAACCGGTCCTAATTTATTGATTAAAAGTGGAATAAGTATTTTCTCCAACAATTTATTATGACAGCGATCATTATATATTTTCAGTGTGGTCCTGATAGGTACCTATCTACGCAAAAACTATTAATAATTATTAAAAAAACGTAGGTTTTCTAAACCCTTTGTATAAATAGTTCACTATTGCATAATAACCAATAAACAAAAATGAAATCTAATATTTTGCCGCTACCTACTAAAATAATAATAATGTGTTTTTTTTGAGCTACTTTAATAATAATGTGTTTTTATTTATGAAGCTTTGATAACTACAATGTAAAATATAAAATTTGTCATTGATAGGGAACCTTTTTTTAAACATACGGTAGGTGAATTTTAAACACAGCAAATTTTTCTATGATAAAATTAGGCAATCTCATAATGTATATAAATCAGTAATTTAATAAATAAGTACAAATATCACCAATAAGTTAGTATTAATTCAAGTAAACAATCGAAGCCGACGTTCTCCTAAAAAAAATTTTATTCAATAATATGTACCTGTATTTTTTACTGTTATCCAATTGAAAATTTACGCTAGGATAAAAGCGCTTAGGTATATCAAAATTATGAAATAAAATTTGGAAAAAGTAGAAAAAATAGAAACCTTTAAAGTGTTTTTTGAATGAAATATGTAGCTAGATACCTGCCGTTGCATGTCATGAATCATGTGTCTTTCCACTTTATATGTATTTAAATCAAACAATAATACCTCAGTAGCGAAGGGTGGAGGTAGGCTGTTAAGATCCGCTATATATAGTGCACACTAAACTTTATCAGGTATTAGTATTTTTTTCATTGAAATAACACCACAATTTACAGATGCTGTTGGTTCGTTTTTAAATTCAATTAAACCCTGCGAAAACCAAACCATAATAGATAATAGTCAAAAAATACTTGAAATTGATTGAAATTGATTGATGATACTTGATTTTTGAAAATTGACAAGTCACGTAACAAAGAAATAATTAATAAATAGTCTCAGTTTGATGAGTATCGCGAAATAAATGAAAAAGTGCAATGTTATATCAATTTTTAAGGTTGTTCCTCTCGCATTAGCCGCAAAAGGACTCATATCAATACCATTCTCCTTAAGGTTCTTAACGATCCACGACGTATGATGAGCAATGTTGGAGTAAACGTCTGGGAAGCCTTTACCGCAAGAAAAATTAAAGATAGGCCCCATGAGGCCACTTAGCATGTATCTGTCACTATTACACTGAAAGAGAAAACAACATAATAAGTATATATAAACTATGTGATACCATAATAATAAATATGTACGATAGAATTTGTATTAAACAAAGAAATTTTAAAATTTTCGTAACACTTTTTTCATGAATTTATATTATGGTTATGTGAATAAAAAGTATTTTATTACATACTTATATAATATTTGTTTATCTAACTAATTTTCTGGAATTAATTTAAAACCGAACGCAAAAAAACATCAAAAGATTGTGTTGAAATATTAAAGAAATAAAATCAGTAATTATCTGATTTTTTAATGCCTACTATATCGTAATAATATTTAACTATAGATTAGCTGTTTTGTTTTTTGATTTACTTTGAAATTACATAGCTAAACATAAATTATTACATTAATTTATTAATTATTACAAAATGTCAGACAATACTTGTAATTATTACCTAATTATATAATGTGTAGCTACCCGACTTAAGAAAATATCAAAAAAATTGATCCATAGTGTAATTACCAAGAAACTTAACCCTTAGAATGCTACGCAACGATATATCGTTGTTTTTGATATTGGCCACAACGATCGTCGTTTTGCATTTGATGCCTGAAATGTTAAGTTAATTTTGGAACATACTACTGCTTCAGCGGTATGAAACATTTTTGATATATTTAGTTTTATTGTTGTGTAATATAACTTGATTTATATATGTTTTGTGACTGGGTAGGGTTAGAACTTATAACTATTGTATTTTTTTTCATCGCATCAGCATTTTTATAATAAAAGCATTAATTTCAAATACAAATTTCAGTTTACAATATAAACAAAGTTCGTTTTTTATTTGTTTACAGTCAAATTCTGGGTGGAATGACAATTTTTTATTTAATATTATTATAGCATGACGATCTTCTGGTGTTTTTGCTCCCCTATAGCAAAAGAATGACGTACAGTAGTTTGAGATTGAATCCGAGAGCATCCAAAATTTTATGCCCCACTTATATGTTTTTTATTTGGCAAGTATTGTAGAAGTTCTGTATGGTTTTTTGTACCAACCAGGGATTCATCAATGGAAATATACTGATGCGGCGTATAATGATGTCGGAAGAGAGTATTGGCATGATCAACTAATGGCTGAAATTTTCCACAAGGGTCATATTTTTGATGATTTCGAGGATATAAGATATCATTATTTGTGAGATGCAGAAATTTTAATAACAGTAAAAACCTATCTCTAGCCATCATTTTCCTAAACCACGGAATGCACCTAGAGTTTGTGGACCAGTATGCTAAAATATTTGGTCGTATTATTAACCCCATCTTCATGATAATAGCCACAAAAGCCTTCATTTCTCCTACTGTTGTCGGACGCCATTTTTTTACTCTTGAATGAGTAGATACGGATGTAGAAGTTATATATTGTTGAGCATATCGATTAGTTTCCAAGACAATAAGTTTCCACAACTCTTCCGTAAAAAATAACTCAAAGTATGATATTGGCAACGCATCAGTCGGTGGTGGATGTTTTGGGCCCGGAATTTCTTCAAATGGTGATATATGAGTATTATAGGCAAAATCTTCATCTAAAAACACTTCAGAAAATGCTTCTTCCATTTCAGGTTCACTATCAGAGTCATATAAAGTGTTGTCACTATCACCCATGAGTTGATTATTATCGGTATCGTTAAGGTTCAGAATCGGTAGAGCTGCTAATTCTTCTAGGCCCTCGAAAAGCTGTCATTATTTCGCTATCACTTTCGCTGTCCGTAATCATTTTGCAGGAATTCAAATTATAATCCAAATGAGGAATTATTTTCTCAATAAGATGTTATGGGGAGTACGTGTCGTTAGCTAACGCAATCGAATGGAATTAAAATAATATTTTGAAGCAGCCGATTGTTTCCAATAGCTGTTAAAAATAAAAACTCGATAGTTCGTTTCGCTCGCACACGTGGTCGTCAGTATGATAGAGCGAGAAAGAGAATTTCAATTAATTTTAAAGGCAGACGAAGCGGGGGATATCTAATAGCCTCATTATCTATTCAAAACGATGAACTAATTACAAAATGTGTTTTCAAAATATTTCGATTTCGCAGAATCAATTAGAGTGGTAAGGTGTCTAAAAATAATACAATACTGTAATTTATCGACAATTATTGGTAGCAATCTTCGACCGGATTTCGCACAACATCGTAGCAGCCAAAGGGTTAAAAATATACTGACATGGCCACGAAATGCACGCCTTCAGCCGGCATTTCTTGCGATAACTTTTCGACGTCACAGCTTTTCAGTCCGATCGTAAATGTCGATTTTTGTATGAAATTGCGCGGCCTACCTCTAAACAAAGCTATAATGAATATGTAATGAGTCCCTTAGTACAGTCTGAGCAACTTACAGCCACTCAGAGTGAACTATGGATGAGTTTCTTTCAGGTAGACCGAACGGTCTTGTAAGAAAAATGTAAGTAATTAAAATGTCTAGAATTAAGGTTAAAAATAAATAATAATATGTAAACGACTTATGTGATATCATTTGCTAAATGTTGTAAACAAATGCCAATTCATAATTAATCCATTTTTGAATTATATAAAATCAAATTTTATTTACGTGAAAGGATTTGAAATTGTCTTAAACGAGTTTAGTACCTACTTTTATAAAAAGTAGATAAAGGAATTTCGAGAATCGAAATTCTAATAATGTAAGTCTGAGGACATTATTATTTTTCTAATTTACAAATAAAAATTATTTCTTAGATCTGTCAATTAAGCTCTACAGATCATTTTCAAATTGTAAAAAGTTACCCTAAACAGGTAAATTTTAAACCTTATAAATCAATACTAGTCGTAAGAATCTCACTTGGATCTAAAACCAAATCTCAAGTTTAAAGTACCTCATAAATGTAACTATATAAATTTTAATCGTACCTACCCAGTTGAGTAGAACCGGCGCGGAAGATACGGGTATAAAATAAAAGACAGAATTAAACTTTGACTCATTCCTTTTACACTGACATACCAGAACAGTTAATTTTGTTATTCGTATTATTAACGATACGCACCGTTTTGAACCGAGAGTTTTTCATTTTTCATAATCGCAATCCTGATAAATGAATCAGAAGATATTTAGCCAATCTGTGTCAAAAGTACCAGAGGGACTTTTGCGATTGTTACGAAACTTGTTCCACCTACAGATACCTGTAGGCCGCTTATTTTTACCTAATCAAATATTCATAATTTTCCGGAAAAGCCGGGAAATAAACTGCTTTTCTGTTATTGGTCCAAGAGTCATATACGGCCTTTTCCTATGTTTTTCTGTATTTTAAGTTAATAAAATCCATATTTCAATGACAAGTATTTGAACCCTTACGCGTAGACATAATTTCTTAATCAAAATTATGAAAGATTCTTTAGATAATCGATGAAAACATAAATTTAGAGTGGGGGAATTTTATAAAATAGGGGAGGGGAGGTTAATAAAATAATTAAAGATCCTGACGTCAACCTATTACTAGGTGGCGATTCTTTTTAGACAATTAAATAAATAATATTGTTACGGTGTGTCTAATAGTGTCGAACAGAACTTTAGGTGACTACCCCCTCCATCTTAAGGCTGAGCTAGCTTAAGCAAAGGTTCTCAACCAGGTCTAAGGGCTAAGCCGGTTGAGGATATAGCGCCTTTGTAGTTATACCAGGGTAACGTCAATACCCTATCGTTTACTCTAAAGCAAAAGGTAGATGGAAGTTGAACACTACTAATACAAAAGCTGCAGAGTGTATATTTTAAGCGTGAATAATTAATTGTTGTGCGATTCATTGCCATGATGTTGATTCAGCGCGATTGTTTGTACACGATTTTTTACTCGCCGAATAGAAATTATATTGAAGGAATATTAGTCGTAATCGCAGTTAATCATATGTTTTTCATATTCAAGTAGGTACTTAATCTATTTCTAGTTTCATTAAGAAAGAATACATTATAGTAATATAATCCAGCAATAATATGTTCGCCATTGTTTCTTCTTTGCGAAAATGATGACGTAGTTCTGCAGTCGAAGCTAGTCCGCTTAAATGGTAGAACTTATTTTGCGCCACAATAAAATATTCATTTGATTGACATAAACAACATCGATAGGGTAATGATATTATTTTCACCCTTATTTATTTTATCGATACTTGTTCGAACATTCGTTAAGTTGCAGGCTTTTTTGCAGATAAAAATAAATATTGAAAAACATTTTTTTTAATCTTTAATTTTTTTAAACCTAAAATTAAAACAATTTAAAAAAGCAGTCGTACTGCAATTGTGAACAAATTAAAAATTTTGAAATGGAAGTTGGAGAAATACAAACAAAATGATAATATGTTTGCGAAATTCCTATATGGTGGATGAGATAATATTTTATAACCTAACTCGGCACCTTTAGGAGGATCAATCGTGCAATGTGTGAGCGCGCACTGTCGTGCAAGAGAAATGGACATTTGCATTTGATCAGTGCGGGGACCAGACGTCGCAGTTCTTGGCGATTTTTGTTCAATTAAAAGAATGTCGCCAGTACACAAAAAATGTAACAGCCTTCAACTGAAGAAGGACCCAAATATCTTCTCTCATCTATCTCGTCTCCATCTCGTATTGTTGGCACCACCATTGCAACGTCAAATGTGCTACCATTAACAATACCGACACCAAGATGATTGTATAGTTTACAAGCAGTTCCTACTGCTTTACCAACGCTTTGAACTCATATTACAACTCTTATTTGCTTATTTTACATCTTTGATTCAACAGCCAATTGCCATTTAAATGAAAATTAATAATAAAACCGAATATGATACAAAAATACAGTCCGAATTATACACTTCAAATTTAAATATAATACGAGGGTGGGTCAATAAGTCCTTAGAAAAGCCGACAGGTGGCGCGACTAGTACTGTAAGCGGTTTGTTTTCATGCAGCGGCACTACCGATTCAGTATGCTGCGAAGTTTCAATCAGATTGGTCGGGTTGTTGTGTGTTTCTCGTACATTTCAAAAAAAAATTTGCTTGTGGAAAATGGAAAAATGGAAAATGGAGAAAATTGAGTTTAGAGCTGTTATTAAACATTTTAATATAAAAGGGTTAACAGCAAACGAAATAAAAAATGAGTTGGATTTAGTTCACGGCATATCTGCTCCTTCACTTGCAACTATTTATAACTGGTTAAATGAATTTAAACGTGGTCGTACATCAACAAAGGATGAACCACGCTCAGGACGTCCTGTAGAGGTGACTACACCAGAAATGATCAATAAAATCCACGATATGGTGTTAAGTGACCGAAGATTAAAGTTGAGTGAGATAATTGAGGTTACAGGGATCTCAAAAGGTAGCGTCATTTCTATTTTACATGACAAATTGGGCATGAAAAATATTTCTGCAAGATGGGTGCCGCGTTTGCTCACAGTCGACAATAAACGCAATAGGGTGGTGGCCTCTAAAGCCCTGTTGTCGCTCATGCAACGCAATCCGGATGAATTTTTTCGTCGCTTTGTGACTGTAGATGAAACATGGATACACCACTATACTCCCGAGACGAAAGAACAGTCAAAGCAGTGGATTGCGAAGGCAAACCATGTCCAAAGAAGGCGAAAACCGTAAAATCAGCTGGTAAGGTTATGGCTACTGTATTTTGGGATGCACGTGAAATTATTTTCGTTGACTATTTGGAAAAAGGAAAAACAATAACAGGGGATTATTATGCATCTTTATTGGACCAGCTAAAAAACAAAATTGAAGAAAAACGGCCTCATTTAAACAGGAAAAAAATTCTCTTTCATCAGGACAATGCCCGTGTTCACACATGTTTACGATCAATGGCTAAAATTGAAGAATTGAAGTTCGAATTGGTCGACCACCCACCGTATTCGCCAGATTTAGCCCCCAGTGACTTTTTCCTTTTCCCAAACTTAAAAAAATGGCTAAGTGGACAACGTTTTTTTTCAAATGAAGAAGTCATCGATCGGACAAATGCTTATTTTGAGGACCTTCCGAAAACCTATTTTTCTGACGGTTTAAAAAAAATTGAGAAACGTCTAACCAAGTGTATTGAGCTCCAAGGAGATTATGTTGAGAAATAAAAAAAAAATACAAAAATAAAAACTGTTTTAATGCTTTTTTCTAAGGAATTATTGACCCACCTCGTACATACACAATAAAATTATGTTTCCATTGAAGAAATATAATGCAATTCTTTCCTTAGCAAGGAACTCTTTTTGTGAATCCAGTTTTAAATTGAATGCCATTCTGAATCCCTCGGGCTTTGGATCCGCTAATTCCCACTACAATGGCCTACAGAATCTTATAATAATATAGAAATGATGGCTGGATGAGATTGATCTGGATCATTGAGACATGCGGAGATGTTCCAATCAATGAAGGTGGCAAACATCTGATACCCAGTTACTGAAAATCTATACTAATGAGTGAAGTTTTTATCTCCCTATCTTTTTTTAACCGAAACCTTGTGAGGCCTGAGAGACAGACCTCGATTTCTTGGTTAATTATTTGTAGGTCTAGTAAGTACATTAATGGCGTTTCCCAAATGAACCCAGCTAAGGATTGAGCTGTTGAATTTTCATTTACCTTCCCTTTCGAGGGAAAACAGTTAAGTATAACCCTCTTCCGAATATTGCCCTCATGGGTCCAACAAATGAAAAGGTCATCCTTTAACGGGATATTCGGCTTGAAGTTCCGATCTTGTTAGGATTATTTGACAACATCAAAAAATGTACGCCTGGTTCCTAGGGGGTATGCCCCGTTTCTTAATTTCTACATGTAAAACTTTTGCTTGATGGTGAGAACTTACAGAACTTGTTGGACAAACGAGCGGTGATCCAGCATTCCCACCACATGTATCCAATCCTTTTACTCCGCGAGCACAAATGTGCGATTTGTCCAGTTCCGGCAAAATTGTACCCATAACGTAATTTTTTTTTAATTCTTCTTTGCACTTTATTCTGCCAACAATCGGTAGTTCAACCTATAAGAAGTGATAATTACAAAAATATTAATATTAATAATACATTATAATCTCAGATTACAGAAGATTATAGTATAATATCACACTGGGACTTATGGTACCTACTTTATGGTTAATGGCAGAATATTAGATGACTTCGATTGGCGGGGGCGAAATGGTTCATAATAATTGATATTAGGAACTTCATTTACGATCAGATCCGACCAACCACATTGATTTTGATACTAATTTATTTAAACATTCACACGGTTATGGAATTATTTTTAACTTATTGAAAGGGGTTCAAGAGTACCTACAACACGCTCTTATGCCCCGGTAAAAACCAATCCTGAGGAAGTTACATTTTAAGTCATATGTTGAAAGACGACTGATCCTCTCTCGGCTATATGAATATGAAAGAGTCTATGTTGACCCCTCTCATTGAATCTTGATAAAATTTAAACAAAAACCAAACTGGCTGTGCTTTTGTCAATTAATCACGGTTACAATAATACATCGGTTCGTACGTTTTACTGGTTTATTATTACGATGGTAACAATAGGTACCTACGTTCATGATTCTGAAATGTCTCAAAAGCATAACTATTAGAGAAAATCTTGAAGACATGCGACTGAAGCGTTTCTCAAATTTCGTTAATAATGACAACCGACGTTTATGAGGTATTTCCAAATTATGTATGTCCAATAAAGAATGTTAGAATCGTGTGAATTATTCTTTGAATAAAAAAATAATTCCATAATATATATTATATACCAATTAAATTCTTTCACATCTGAAGGGGGTGTGCTCTAAATACGTTCAAATTTAATAAATTCTTGGAAATAATGCCAGAATTATCCATAAATTATGTATCAAAGATAGATATATCTATATTACGAGTATAATACGTGCAACCCATCCAGCAAATGGTTTAACAGAAAGTAGTGCAACAATGCTACGCGAATTATTTCGATTCGCTTGAATAAAGCAAATGCCTTGCAGCCACGTGAATTACATTCTTTTTTTTTTCTTTTGACCATGTCCGATCCTAATAGGATCATATAAGCCTCCACAGAGTAGAGGTTTGTAGTGACAGATTTTATTTTTACGAGAAATGGATGTCAGCCACTTGCTCAACCTATTAGGACCATACTCTGACTCATGTACAAATTGAAAAACAATATGTGAACTTGCCAGACCCAGGATTCGAACCTGGGACCTTCGACACTATAGACCGGCGCGTAATCCACGCGATCATCGTGGGTGTAGTGTGTACAGTTCAATGTAATTAAAATACTTTTCATTTTGATTGGATTTTTGCACATTTATTGAACTTATTCATTTTGAGTATTCATTTTAACTTAATAAAAAACTGAATTTAATTCAGCTAATAAGTTAACACAAGATTATTGATTCTGAGGCGGTACGAAGTTCGCCGGGTCAGCTAGTATATATATATATATATAGATAATATTATCATTATGAAATATGTTCATATTAATAAACGTTAAATATACATAGGTAATACTGACATAAATAAAATATGTTTATTGCTTATATACAATGGTAAAATCTTAAACATTTTTATGTTATTATTACATTACAGGTGTAAGACGATCTGTATAGGTACAATAATTATTATTGTCGGTTTTATTGAACAGATATGATATTATTAAATCACCACACACCTTATTTTAGTATTATAATTTGTATATTGGCAAATATAGATCGCAAAAAATTGCAATTTCTTCAAAATGGGAAGTCAATTACAAACGCCAATGGTAAGAGCTGAATATATTTAGTAAACATTATATTAAATGTATACGACGAGTTTTATCATGTTGGATAACTCGCGGAAGATAATTACCTTTTGAAGAAACCAAGATAAGCCTTGTGAGTTGTCAGACGGCCACCAACCTGACAACAGACATCTCGCATGTGCTTTTTCGAGTCCTGGAGGAGGTAAACAGATGACTCCAATATTGTTGGCTTCTTCGAATTCCTCTTCAAGAATCATCAGAGCAATTTCATTTTTAAGCGTTTCAAGCGTCTGTCCTAAATGAAAATAAATATTTCAATGTCGCTGTTTACTAGTAATTTTTTTTTAAAATAATATTTGCTCATCCCTAGTAATCCAGTAAAGTTTTAGAAAAAATGTTTGATTTCAAAGCATTCAGTTTCAGTTTATTAATTGGTACTGTACATTTCTTCTAGTTTCTTGAAGATTAATTATTATCTTATTTACCGTAATTGACAGTTTTTTGCTGGTTTACTATATTTTACTAGTAATTTTTAAATTCTCTAAATTCTGTTTAAGTCAACGAGATGAGTATTCGTAACTTCCGGCTTCAGAGGCATAATTAAAAATAAAAAAAACAATATTTCTTTATAATTTAACTTCAATATTTCTGTGTGTCCAAATTAGCTGAAAGATTTGTAACAAACATTATTATCTCGCCTTTGAAAATCTGGAAAATCAGGGCACATCTGCAATCAGCGACGTCCTTAGGCAGTGATGCCCTTAGATAGACTTGATAGATAGATCGCACATCAAAATTTCGTCTCGTCTGCAACGTGTCGAATTCACAAAATACACGTTGCCAAATGGAGCTCCGCAGATTGGTCGAATGCGACTTTTTATTTTGAAAAAAAAACATCTAGTGCTACTATCAACAAAGCGCATGCGTCTCGGGTTGCGAGGTGAAGACGCCAGATCGCATACGCATTCCTACGAATTGGCCATTCCTATACCGGCTCGCCGGTCGGCGCATCCAAATATATATACGTGTCAAGTGGTGACGCTCGACTGTCGCTAGGTAGATATGCGCAGTCTTCATATTACGCAACATCGAAACGACGTTCCTAGAAGGTTTGATTTATGACTGTGTGGCAGACGAGGCATTTGAGACGATCTGTTAATACAAACCTCCACTCTATGGAGGCCGATATGATCTTATTAGGATCGGTCTTGGTCGAAAAAAAATGATTTGTTAAGTCGGTACTTTCTAACGAATTGACCGCATCATCTACTTCTACTTCATGAAAAAGCCACTGCTTTCAAACGTCGTATGTTTTCATTCAGTTTCCGCCATTTATAACTTGCCACCCCTAAGCAACGCATGACCTACCTAGCCCTACAAGACATCAATGCATACCGCCCCATTCTAATAAAAAAATCGTGTGCGAAGCAACGGCGATGGTCGACAGAGACGAGAGAGGACGTTTACACATCGTATAGACAGGTAAATCATTCTACAGTGGCATCATGGGCGTTTTGCGCATGTATTGTTTGCTGCAATAGCGGCCTTTACACGCACATTCGTACATGCCAGAACTCGGTATTGAACGCGTGATTCACGAGTGTCAGATGTCTGCTACTAAAATTTACATCTCAACTATATCCTGCGCGATAGCACAACGTTTTGAGGAACGCGCGACGGGATTGAGCGTCTAAAGCAGCGATACTCAACCTGCGGCCCGCGGGCCACATGCGGCCCTTTAAGCTTTTATGTGCGGCCCGAAACACATTTATTATCAGGAATTTTGTATATCTTGAAATTCGTTTCGATTTTGACGCACAGATAGTGACACCCGAAGAGGATTGTCATTATGGTCCACATCAGATCTGGTATAAGAGTGTTGCTATTGCACACGATTAATTAAAAAAACACGCATAATTTTTAAAATCTCAAAAATGTTTTGTAAAAAAGGGGGGGTTTCATGATTTTTTTCGCCACACCAGTAGTGATGCGGCCCGCGTTACTTTACAAATATATGTATTTGGCCCGAAGAAAAAAAAGGTTGAGCATCATTGGTCTAAAGGCATATCGCGCGTTCATTACCGCGTGATCCTGGAAGTTGTTGGAGCGTACAACAATTCAACGGTTTTAGCAGGAGTGTGTGATTTTATTGTCTTGTGAACTAGTTTAGTTTTATTTTTATACAAGAAGGCATCTATATACGCTTGATTTGTACATTATAATGGACATACAAAGGATATACTTGTAGGTATGTGATTGGACGGTACACTTTATTTGTTGAAATTTAAAAAAAGAAATTAGATGAAAAACACCACTTTCCCACTTTAAATTTTAGCGATCAAGATCGGTTTCGTCCATAGACGGACATTGTCAACTGATATCAAGAAATACAAAATTACAACTATTTATAGTGACATAATTGGTAAAATTAAAAATAAAAAAGAGTATATTAACAGTAATCATCCATAAAATTCTCTGAATAATTACATCAAAACATTTCAGAACTTAATAATACATCTGGCGGCGTACGCTCATGAGCACACGGTAAATTATGTGCGTGTAAAGGCCGCTAAAAACGATTCGACGCGTAGCACGCATGAAAGATTGGACAAGACTAACCTCACTCTTTCCGTTGTTCGCTACGCGACTTTAGACACACGATCTTTCCCGCACGACATCGGGCACACTACGTTTTCACGCAGAAAAGATTGTGTGTGTGCAGGCCGCTAATGCCTGATTTAATGCTAACAAACAATACCACTACAACTGCTTCCGTACCCATGGCGCCACTGTAGAATTACATATAACTATAGACTCCCAGTGGTGTAGTAAGAAATATTGGGCTTCTATTCAAAAATCATGTAAGACACCTCCTGCTGAGGGAGGTCTTTTTTAGATACACTGGTATCAAAGCCTGTTGCTTTTTTTTGTATTTTTTTTGTGGACGGAATATTATTAAAAAATAAAAAAACATTAACAAAAATCGGTCTAAGATTTGGGCCCCTTTGTCCGGCAGGCCCCAATGCTTTACTTTACATACTCTTGCGATGGGGACCCGTCGATAGCTAGCTCATTCAGATCCGGCGTGTTCCCGAAAACGTTCAGGCGTCTGTGTTAAACTACCTACATGAATATTGTAAACTATATTGGCTTGAAATAAGCACCGCTCTCCGCTACAACTCTTGGTCATTAAACATGTCCTACATAGCATCACAATAATAAGATACTGACTCATTAAAATTGACGTATCACTAAATTTACTAAAATAATACCAGGTGGCAGTGCCACTAGACTTGTCAACATTCTTGTCGATGCGCTCATAAACACTATCAAAGCAATAACAAACAATATTCATAGCTAAAGATCGCGTCGATTTTAATAACAACGCGTGTGAGCGTTGCTAATGATTAAGTGCAGCGAGGGATGCAACGTGGGTATTCTATTTGTGCGATCGCGCAACAAACATGCGTGTGTACGTCAGAAATAGAGAGACAGAGAGAGAAAGAGAGACAGCTTATGCGTTACAAACAGACGACAAATAAATCAAAACATGTACGTCATAATGTAATGGTGTAACGATGTGAATTGTAAAATAATTTTCAATAATTTCAAACTACAAGAAAAACAACGCCTTTAAATTAATGTCCGCATCTCGAACCTTAAACCACCAATATTTATCTTTACAATGTTTTAGTTAGATACAATAAATAAATTCTTAAACATTAAAGATTTCATAAAGAATTGATACAAAATATCTTACCGTTTCCATAATCTTCGTGAACAATGATTTCGGCTATCTTTCTTTGCTGGTGTGGGCGAACTACATCTGCCCAATCCATAAGGCCGGCTATCAATACCTTCACCTGAATGTTGTTGGAGTCATAGGCACACCATACAGTTGTTACAGCAACCCTTGGATGTATAAGGGAAGCTCCGCAACGTATTATATTATAACCTGCTGGATTAGGATAAAATCTGAAATATAAAGTGTAAGAAATCATGAATCTACTATTCACTCGTAAAGCGGGAGGGTGTAAATGGGATTTGGAGGAAAGTTGACGTGAGGGGAACTCGGGGCCATTTTGGTGACGAATGACGCTTGAGATAGTTCGTGGCGTGCATTTTTGAAGCAAGTATTAATAGACAAATTTGAAAAGTTTTTAAATAACAACTGTCAGAATTTTAAATGAATGGTAAGTATTTATTTCAAAGTATCGGTATAAGCCCGCCAGTTTTAATGTTGAATGTAAAATAATGGTACAGCAAGAAATAATATTCAAAAAAGTAGTAAAAATAAATAATCATTATTTAAATGACATGGGCCAATAGATAAAATCAATATCCATTATTATTTTGATAGTATGAAAAGTAAAAAACATTCATTGGGGCGCACGGCATTTTAGGGTTACCATTATCGCATATAAAGTATATTAGTCTATGCATTCATGAACATCGGTAAGAACAAACTATTTATGAGTATATTATTATTAAAAGAAGATCAAATAAGAAGTCGCAGAGGTGCAGAAAAAAGAGCTAGATGGACATTTCACAGAATAAATGCGAATAACCTCAAAGATTAAATTAATAATTGATCAAAAATATAGGTTCTCTAGGTAGATACTAAAAATATTACAGAAATCATTTTTTTAAACTAAGTACATTTTTATTACCTATTATTATCTAATTTTATAAAAAAAAATGAATCTCAGTTTGGGTACAACAATAATTAATAATATGATATTAAATTTATCTCAATTAAAATTGTATGCTAAATTAATTAGTTAGGGTTCGTGGATTTTTTATATTTTACATGTTATCACTACAAAAAAGGTTTTTTTCAACGTCTTTTAAAATTACTAATTTAAGTAAGTATCCTAATTATTTATATAATATGTATATTATTATTTTTACTATTAGAGTAAATGCCGAATCAGATAATAATTTAATATTGTTAATTTATTACAGTATGTAATGTAAACAAGACCGTGAAACGTATTGCCATTGGTGAGCCAAAAGTCCGAGGACAATTAATAAAAGGCCTACCGCGCATGAACGATTTACTATCGTACGGTCAACAATCGAGGAGTTGTAACCATCGTATTGCAATGCAACCCCGCGCATGGACGATCGAGCGAACGGCCGAATTGAAAATCTGTGTTCAGACACAAAATTTTACACCGACTCGAACCGGCCGGTGGCCCATTGGCAATGCTTTCAAATGAGAGCGCGCGCATGGACTATTGTTTCGCCGGCCGAGTGCACTCACACAAGCGCACCAAGTGACGCATATGGTATGAAGCGCACACATACTATTACATCGAACCGCTATGAAACCACATGGCACATGACGGCATCATCGATGCGCATCGGCATCATTTCATTATTCGTCGTTCCGTGCACGTGTTTACTGGCTGCGTGCGCATTGCCTCCGTCCGATATAAATCGGGCCATGCGCGCTCAAACATGCCGGCCAGTAAAAAATTGGATCATGCGCGGGCAAACCAACGATTGGCCGAATGCGTTCGGCCGGTTATGTAAACGTTCATGCGCGGTAGGCCTAAGTCGTCCGATTTGTCTATGCTCTGATACTGATCAACGAACGAATAAAAAAATCGAGCCGTCAAAGGTTGCGATTATCGGAATGTTTTCCGATAATCCTAAAATATTGTGTTATTTATATGTAGACTTGCATAAAATAATATAACAGTAAAAAAAACACATATTTTATGTTTTCTTTTATGAATTTCATAAACGTTTTTAGTAATAGGTTGTACGTTATTGAAGGAAAAGATTTTTATGTTATCGTTTGACTGGGTGTGTATTCTAGATTATCATTTTCAATCATTCACATTGATCGACATCGGTCGTCTTTAGTAATAGGTTGTATGTAGTTGATATATCATTGAAGGAAACGTCTTATTCTGTCATATGTTTGTTACAATTGATTATTATTGTGAATTTTTGAACACAAGAAATACATTTATTGTAAGCAACTGAAGTTTGTCTTATTATTTAATTCTGATACTGAAAATAATATGTAATAAGCACTATACAAGTCTGAAGTATGTCTTGTTAGTATTGCAAAGTTGAAAATGTATATAATAGACACTACAATTTATTTAACTCCGCGATGAAGTAGAGATTAAGGGTTTGAATCTCATAAGGTAAGGTTAGATAAATCTTTGAAGTGCGCTTAGATCAAGAGTGTATGCCTAACAGCTACCTACAACTGGTGGTTCGGAAGGTGCAGTTAAGTTAAGTTACAGCTGATAGTTAAAATGAAATAGTATCTTAAAGGCACTAGAAGCTTGCTCAGGAGACTCGCATTGCATCATTGAGCCATTTTATAGATACACAAATGCTGCTACACTAAATGGGCGTAAGGGATGAAATAATAGAGAAATACCATTCTAATAGTACAATCTGTTCTGGAGAGCCAGATAGAAAGAACAATACTATCCTACTAAATTTAATATAATAAGGAAGCTACTAAATAAGTTATTTCTGTAAAAGAAAAAATCTGTCCAAAAATAGATTTTATTCTGACAAATTGATATTTATACTGAATACTTGAAATAATTCCCAGAAATTGTTTAAATAATTCCCTATCATAATTTAAATACTTCCATTGTTATATTATAATACTTACCAATAATCATTTTTTACTTGCTGTTCATATTAAATAGTTCCCACCTTTTAATAAAATACTTGCTCGATTTTTTATTAAAATACTTGCTGTTAATGCATATATACTTACCAAATAATTTGAAGCCATAGTTCGTCCGAGACTTGGCAAGACGGAGTGTGTATTACAAGGTGACAGGACAGGCTCGAGTGAGTTATTTTGTTACATCGCGATAGCCTTTTATTGAACCCGTCACGATGAAAAATGCTTATACTCACTATCTCAGGCATTTGGTGAGAAAATACATTTATAATAAATATCGCTCAGGTAAACAAAGTGCTTACTAAGTACGGTCTTTCGAATGTGTGAAAAATGTATACAAATAAATTACACGTAGGTAGGTATTAAACAATAATTAAATGAATAACATTAATTTGAAAGCGATTCGTTGTATTGTAAATAGATGGCCGTATAGTATGTACCTACTGAGCTCAAATTCATGTCAAAATAAAACATTTACAAAATATGTAATAAAAAACTACCTTAATACACGGGAAAGACAGAAGAAAATAGGCAACTAAGTTAGTTAGAAATACAATCATATCGTATATATTCATATAAATTCTGGTATGTGTTTGTAAGTGCTAAGTCGTACATATTAAATATCTGATAAAAATGACGGCGCTCAATGAAATAATCAAATAAAATCGGAATATTACTGTCTGCAATGGTCCACGAACAACCCCTTTTATCTTAATGCTATACGGCCATCTATTTTCGGTAAAACATCTCAAGGTGAACTGTGCTATGGCGAAATGTAATATGTACAATTTACATGTAACCCATACGATGAGATACGAAGGGTAGGTACACATCAAAAACAGACTCATCCCATTTTTTTCATTTATGAGATTTAAATGCCAATTTGTTCAACAGAGGAAGTGCTCAAGAATGGTACATTAAAACCACCAAAATCAATTTCATTGCTTCATAAATGAAGGGAGAAGAAAGTGTTATCAAGGCAAAAATCAGTTCATTGTTTATAATATACTGCACAAAAACGTAAGATATGTTTTTATTCCTTTTTTCACTTGTATTATATGTATGAAATGTATGTCTATGTATGAAACCTATTTTCCAACTAATAACGTTTATATTATTCTTTTTACTCTCCTGCACAATTACCATTTTGTCGATGAGCCTGTTTTTGCTCAGTTTTGTTTCAGTCAGTAACAGGGAACTCAGAAATGTCAGTAACCACTAACGTAAAGCTACACTCAAAGATTTAGAATCTTATTCCCGACGGACAAGCGTGTACACAGAAAAACGATATGGGGAAGTCAGTTTCGAAAAAAATTCATAATAATTTATTATAGATTTTTTTAAGGCGGCGAGAGAGGGCGGGGTCGAAAATCCAGAAGGCGCCACTGAGGGAATTTACGCCGCCTACTACTTATAACTTCTCGTAACCTCAACTGCCGACATTCTTACTTATCCAGGTACATTACTCATACTCAGGCACTCGGCTATTTGAGTCAAGCGATTAACAGCTATAGCTACGCGTGCTCAACTATGAGTTATTACGACTTATCGCATCGACAAATAAATGGTTATACAATACGTGTTGCCAATATATATACGTATGTTTATCTGTGTAGCGGGTAACCTAGCGGTCATAATTTATTAGAATCAATAGTGTCCGTTTGTGTCGTCCGCGCTGTTTTCTTTTTTTTTTCCATACCGGTTCATATTATTAAAGCAAATATTGGAAGCCCAAGATGGTTTCACACAATGC
Source organism: Rhyacophila brunnea (assembly GCF_057557595.1). NCBI lineage: Eukaryota > Metazoa > Arthropoda > Insecta > Trichoptera > Rhyacophilidae > Rhyacophila > Rhyacophila brunnea. The sequence continues at coordinate 11,736,681 of NW_028233068.1, read as the reverse complement.
TTGACTACATGGTGACAGGGCTCTAGCCTGGGGGCCCGGCGTGGCGGGTCGATCTGATAAATGAGATAAACACACATCACAAATTTTCAATAATGGGGGAAAAGTCGTCTGCGGTGCTATTTTATTCATAGAGTCTTAACATTTTAAAATGTCTTGTTGTGTGTCGATATTCGACAACTCCATAATTCAAATGGATTTATTCAATACAAAAAAATCGCTAAAATTACACCGAATACCCTTAATTTTACCTGAAACAACATTTAGAAAACGATTCTGTAAAAAGTCCCACTGCCTTTAACACTAGCGATGGGTAGGTGGGCCCGCTTCAAGATGTGGGGGCCATGCTTGAGTGCCACGTGTCTGCCATTCTATTTGCAATCCCAAATGTGCTTGACGATTTTTTGCGATAATCTCAAAATGGCAGAATATGGAAGTTTACGACTTTGAAACAGCCTCAAATTATTGGTAAGTATAATATTATATTATTAGTAGTGTTTATGATTTTTATCATCTGAATTTATTTCGATAATTTATTCAACTTTCTTTAAAATTCTGAGCCAATTTTTGAAATAAAGCGCAAAAATTATAAAAAATAAGGGAAAGGGGGGGTGGGTTACATATTTTGAGATTTTTACCTCCCCCCCCCCCCCCCCCTGGCGTCATGCAGTGAGAGTGGCGTGGAGTTAACCTGTCGAGAAGGCTGTTCAACAACCAAATTATCCGGGTCACGTCACGATCCTCGTGAAGATGAAAAAGAAGTAATATTTTCTAGATTTTTAGTTCCTGGGAGGGGGGGAAGGTTCCGGAATAATAATATGGAGAGAACATTGATGATGACATGTTATAATTATTACGATAATAAAGACTATATACTTACCTTGGTTCCGGAATACCGGCCACCCAAGGAAACTCTACGCCATCGTTTCTCCTGTCAATCTGTGATGGTTCTACACCATTTGATTTCATCTGCCCGCAGCCTCTCCTCTTCCAACGTGTCCCACTATTGGTCGCCCTCTTCGACAAGGCTTTGCTGGGTAGCTGGTCCTCAGATGTTATTGAATCAGCAGGGCAGCATAACTCATCATAATTCTCGCACGGTCTCTTATACTCTTCTGCGACCCTTGAAAAAAATAGCATTGAAAGTTTTAGCTAATCTCGAGTAAAGATGTTGAAGATAACTTTCTAATATTATGCCTTCGTAGTTTATTGGCTTCGGGTTCGATCCCGGAAAGGTCACTTTTTTGTGACACAAAATGTGATTTTCTGAAAGCCTGGGTGTTTATGTAATTATTGTTTCACTTCTGATATTTGGATTTTCACTTCTGACATTTTCTGATCATTGGAATGCATGGTCTGAAAATGAAAGTATATGAAAGTCAATGTGAAAATGGTTGCTAAGGCTAATGATATATTATTTCGTGTTTAGCAAGATTCACACTTGTGGTCTTACATTTAGATAAACTCCGTCTTGCGCGGAGAATATTTGTTCTGTATTTATCAATAGTTATAATCAGGGCTTCAAACCGGAACTAAACTGAAAACCTGAAAAACCGTTACTTTTTTCGGAACGAAAACCGAAACCGAACCGATCTACATATTTTACTTAAACCGTAATGAAAACCGAAACGAAATTAAATAACGGTTCGAAGCCCTGGTTATAAAAGTACAAACGTTCTGGATTTATCATGTGTTATAATAATTGTAATCGAGCTACCCTGAACCCTAGAAATCTGAAACCATCTTAATTATTTTGAAACCAGAACATTTGTTATGAACCCCTAATCCCTTAAAAATGTAACGGTCGGCGGTCCTAGAGGTTTCAACCAGTAGGTCTTTAGTTTCTACAGATTATGTAAATTATGATTATTCTTTTATTAATTTAAAAAAAAACTGTTATTATAAAAAGGAATGATTTTTTATATTTGTGTGCCTATTTTCAAATAGAGTTTTGATGCAGTCGCAACAAAGCCCGAATCTATATAAATAAAAATACGATGTACGATATTCCAATAAACGTACATTTCTAAATCGTAAGTTTATTTACTAACATAAAAATAAAAAAATCTCTTTTATGTTTTAAGATACGAATTGGTTCATTAAAAATGAAAATTAACAATGAAATATATCAATAAATTGAAGTTTTCAAATTCACTCGCGGAATCATTACGATCATAATTCGAGAGATTGCGTTTATCAAAAATTGTTCTTTTTGGATAAAAGATACACAGATTGTTTTCTCTTATTTTTCTAATTCCATGTTTTTAGTATTCGGAATCAAGGGCTTCTTTCCGGTTCCACAATATGACGTAAAGAGTTTTCATCGTTTGACTCCGGTTTGGTTTCCAGCACCCTCTTATTGCTCCCTTTATTGTAAAAATTTTAAATCTTCGCCCTCGGGACAACGCCACGATATTCCTCGATATATTATTCTATCTACATTGGTGGAGTTTGAATACTTACAACAACCCATCTGTATCTTCCGCGGAGCATAGAAAGTATGGTGTACATACACCCGGCATACCTCTTCGGGTTTCGCAATCTATGGAAAAACACACCAATCATTAATATTGTAATGGAATTAAATACCTATATTTCGCTTGAAAAACATTATCTGCCCAAATATTCAATAGATGTACATGTTAACTATTATAAGCTTTTTGATTTGTCCGTCCAATGTAGTTATATAAAAATATGAACACACATCGAACACTCTGGGTCATAAGATTCTAGATATAAAAACTATAAGTACTTATTTTAAATAAGTGTTGAGTTACCCAATTCATATGAAGACCCAACATTGTGGGTAAAACAAGGAGGCCATGCCGACCATGGGCATATTTAAAAATTTAAAAATGGATAGCCACCTTGACTATTTTCCTGATCAATTGTTATTAATAATTCATATAAATAACTCAATGCAGTATGTTGTAAATTTTACCTTGTTTTTCTGGCTGAGGTTTGACAGTACCAATGACAGATGACACTTCATTGGCCACAACGAGGAACAATAATATTTTGCCCATGCAATGTACAAACCCCTTAGCTCTCATGTTTCTGAAAAAATGTATATTCAGTACTACCTACTAAACAAAAATTAAATAAATAATTGAACTATAGTCAGAAAACAAAAAAAATGGCGACAACAGGAAGTCGCTGTAGTTGCACATAGAAGACTTCTTAGTGACGTATCTGTCGTGGCGGCAACGCGCGCATGACAGGCGTTCTTAAATAATGTAGAGGCTCACTTTTAGCCGGCTCGCACATCACAACTCGCCTTGTGTGCCTGACGGCCATAAATCAAAACTTCCCAGACCGCCGCCGAATGTTGCATGCTACAACCTTGCACACCTGCCTAGCGGCAAACGTCAAACGCAAAAAAGGATAAGTCTCTCGTCTGCCATTTTTATTGTGTTGATTGTATGAACAAACGTCAAACACGGTGACCAGCAATGAGCGAGCAATGACAGTGTAGACAGAGACAGAAATGGCCGATTGTGCGGCTGTGCGCATGCGCGGAGTCGACATTTTTCGAAATCGACATGCAGGCTGTAGCAAATGCAATTCGTCGCATGCAGGAGCGTCGCAGCGTCGCAGTTGCATCGGCTAATCTGCGAAGCTCCATTTCATCGCTATAGGATTTGTTTCCCGAATAGACCAAATTGCAATTTTACAGGAGACGAAAAACCAATTTCATTGTCGTATATTTAAATATCAGTAGATGTATCAATCATTCTTTCTACACTGTATGATTGCAACATTATCTAAGAATAGATTCCAAGAATAATATACTGGTATAAATCATTAAATGCACAGAAAATGCGTTTTATTTACAAGTACTCACTGTGGATATTCGGGAAATTTTTAGTGCTCTCTCAGAATAACGGATATTAGGGACAAAACAAGGACGTTCGGGATTTAAGACCGTAGCGTATTGCTGCACGGCCCACGGTTTACTGAGTGGTCAAAAAGTACGCGTCTCAAATGTTATATTTATCTACACGATAATTGTTAATAATTACTTCTACTATTTAAATACTTAATGATCGTAATTACCCAAGTTCGTATGTAATAATAACATGCGGCAATCGCTTTTTCGGTTTTTTTCGGATTAAGTGATAAAATAGTTTTTAAGTAATTAACTATTTTTTTATTGAACGAATAATTAACAAGATTTAAGAATGTACCATTCTAATAATTGAACATACATAATTTTTAAAATCACTTCTGAGAAAATATATTATAACCAATAGAAAATATAATTTTGAAAAAAGTAAGACCCCTGGCAGGAATCGACCCAGCATCTCCAGGGTTTACGCCCCAGTCCACGAATTATCCACTATGCTACGAGGTGACATACTTATGACGACAAACTTTAACTATTGGCCTTTTAATACCTGCTCATCAGCATTCTTCAAAATCAAGCGACTATCGGCGATCGGTTTTTGTTTATTAAATAAAAGTAGGTATCTACTACTTAAATTACTAACCGAGGTCACTGATTTCTCCAATATTTTATGATGGTACTAACTCGTACTTGCTAACAATTTTATATTAATACTTTTTCAAAAAAAAAATCTATGTACCTATATATATCTGTATATTATTATATCTATATATTTCTATAATTAACAATTAAACTTATTACAAACCACCAAATAATATTATATATTTACTATTGTAAGGAATAACAACACAAAATAATAGCATGTATAAATTAATTACCTTTTGGCTGCTAATATTAGCATATTAGTATATAATATTCACCAAATAAATAGTTACTAACATACATATTAAATTAAATTAACTATCAGCGCATTCAAAAATAAATAATAGCATCGCTTTTATTTTCATAGAATCACCTAGATTAAAAGTAAAATAAAGACAAACAATGTTTGATTAATAATAATTTGAAATAATAATTATTTTTACGTCATAGTAGTTGCCGGGTCACACTGTAAAATTCATATAACCGTTGGGATTTTGTGTCATTTATCAAAACAAAATGCAGTTATTAAGGTTAAAATACTCACTTCCATAACCCTACTGTAAGTTCAGGACGAACAAGTGATGTATCAGCTATGAATGATTACTATCACTATTAAAACAATAGTAACTTTAAAAACAATATCAATAAGACGAAATTTGAAAGGACGGCCGAAAAATATGAAAGTGGGCGTGATTGTTTTAGAGCTAGACAGCGTGAATGTGGGAGCGAGATGCACGGCGTCAGCGCGGTTTGATTGGCTAAAAGTCATATTCGGGAAATAAAAACTCAGTCAGAGATCTTTTTCGACCGAAATTAACTTGGATATTCAGGTACGAATAGTTGGACATTCGGGAGCACACCACGGAGTAATTGTTACTTAACATGGCGTATTCGGGTTTTTTTTTTAAATGTCTCTGTTCCTAGATAAAAATATATTGTTTTTATAAATGATGTCGGTAAAGAAATTGAACTGCATTAAAATGTCGATTTCGACAAAAATGGATATTCGGGAAACAAATCCTATAGCGACGATTTGATAACGTTTGAAACTTGGTTTACGATGACGTCACATCGACGAATTCGTCGTAAGACGCATGCGGCGAGTTCTGATGTGCGAGCCCTCTTAGATGCGACTTCTTTTATTCTTCGCAAGAAACCAAAAGTTTACTAATAATAAACAGAATGAGACTTGAATTACAATCCTCCATACAAACCCCATTACAATCTGGCTATACCAATTAATCTACAACCTATGTTACTCACGTCAATATGTTTTTGAAAAAAAGACCATCTCCGACATATTCTCTATAATGAGCACCAACGTTCATGATAATTGTGATGCAGAGGATTGAACAAATACAGTCGTTTCATCGATGACCTTAGTTAGAATATAATGAAAATCAATAACATTCAATGTCGATAGTATCTTAAAATAGTCTAAGCTCTAAGGTACCCAATACAACTTTTATCACTTTCAAGCAACTATGTAAATAACAATAACATCATATTTTAATTGTACCGCTGCAAATATCATGGAGGATTTGACGAGTAGTTTTAAATCTGAAACAATTTCTGCTTTTCTCTACGTTGAATGACACATACTGGTGAAAAACCATATTAATACAATGTTTGCTCAGTGAAATGCTTGCGGTCAGGAAATTACAAAGCACATAAAAACCTATTATTTTAGATATACATACATCTAGTGTACCTACTATATAAATATACACAATAATACACGTACTAAAAAGTAAGTATAAAAAATAAAAAGTAAATGTTTCAAACTAATTTAGAGTTAGTCCCAACTAGGGATTCCAATCCCGGGATCCCGAACTGTTTTCAATACCTATGAATCCCGGGAAACATTGATTTTTTATCATTTTTTATGGAAAATAAAATATAACGGAAAACATACTTTTAATAACATTTATTATAACTACATTAGAAATAAACTGAGTTTGAATTTAGTTTGATTTATTACCCATGTATGCCAATTCATTTTATTTTTTCACATAAATTAATAAAAATGAGAAAGATTAGAAAAAATCAATGCTTCGCACTTTTAAATAAGTGATTCCACCATGATCTCATACTTTTTACGACAGTTTCATATTTGGCTGACTAATTAGATTTATGAAGCGGAAAAGGCCATGAACCATGATTTACTTTACTATTTTAAACCTCGCTAACTTATCATTAAGTATTTACTATCAGAAACGGCAATCTCATATAATATGTAAACACTAAACACAATATTGATTCTATAATATTTTTTAATTGAAAGTCGTTTAGATCTGTAAATAGTTTTAACATAAATTAAAAATTCCACGTACGATATTATATACGATTCAGGTAACATCCGTGAAGCAAATTTGATAAAACGTACGCAATATTAACAATAACGTCTTAAATAGTATAAATTATACTAGATTTATTTTTGACCGATTTTATCAATGTTTTTTGTATAATCTCGGGATCGTCAAATTGTAATCCCGAATTCCCGGGATCAAAATTTTGGCACGGGATTGGATTCCCTAGTCCCAACATCAAAATCTTACATCTTGAAATCTTAATTCGGAGAGTAACATTTTTAGTAATACCTAAATACAATTTAATACATTTTACTCATAATATTCATTTTAAATAATAAATACACTTTTTAAAACATTAACATATATTTTTTTAGTTAAAAAATAGACTTAAAAAACTAAATAAAATGTGCATTTTTGGAAAACAGATATTTATGGTTCGGTGATTATTCCGGACACAGAAAACTCCTGACGCAAAAATTATGGACACAAATATATTATATTCAGATTTTAAAAAAATAGGATTGGATTTTGGCATGTTGAATTTTCTAGAAAAGATCACAAAAGTACCTACTCACCCAATTATTAGTATAATATTAGATTATTTTTAATGAAAATTCCCGCGCAGAGGCATTACGATCACCCAACTGAAATAGCAATCAACTAACAAACCAACATGTGGAATTTAATATAACTTTTGTTATCATTTTGTCCAGCATAATAGCGCATGTACACTCGCAAGGATTTAATGGCACCAATTAATAGTGTGTAAATTCAACTATCGCGATAATAATGCTGTCTCGCACATCTCATTCTTCAGGCTTCAGCGAGACGCATATTTGTCATTCTATAGTGCAGTGTTTCCCAACTTGAGGCGTACGCCCCACCGGGGGGCAATTTGAATGTTTTGAGAGGCTAAGACTTAGGCTTAGACTATAGATACTAGATTTGGTACATTTTTTTTGTTGTAGAAAAACGCATTTTCGAAAATATTTTTTTAATATTGCAACCATGACTTTCCGAGAAAATTACTGTTGCCATTCCCATCATAATATTTAGTTGAATGCGGCGCTTTAGCGCAGTAAATGATTTGTTACTAAATGAAAGAAATTGTTTTGATATCACAAACTGTGGAGATTTAAGATTAAAATAGACCAGACCTTACATAAAAAACTCTTTGCAGCTCACATCAAGCATAAGGATCACGCTAATGTTCTTCCTACTGTACGACAACATCTCCTTGGCTACGTGTTAAAACTGTGAACTAACATACTCCTCCCATTTTTAACCGCACTTCCATTATAAACTAACATGCTCCTCCCATTTAGTCGACAATAGAGCCTTCCTTCACGTAGCCAAGAAGATGTTGCAGAAGAGTAGTATGTTTTACATCTAATATAATATACATAGGTACTTACTTACGAAAATTAAATTAAAAATATTACTGCATCATATATGCATTTTTTTATTTGAAGCAATTCATTTTTTTCAGAATTTTTTAGTTAACTATGAAATTTTGATATGGGGCGGAGGATGCAAGATACGGCATGGAGATTTTTTAAGCGTTGACATGACACAAATAAGGTCGGGAAATACTGCTATAGTGCTATTTGATAGGTTGTAAATATTTGTAAACGTCAAAATAGATACTCCACGCGGTGTAGTTCGTATTTTTTCCGGTAGATTTGGTCACTATCGTTCTAATCCGAAGGCACAGATATCGTACAAATTCCAACTATCGCGTTAAAATTCAGTAGCTTCTGTACTTTATGTCCATAATACGTATTCACGTGCATTTTCTTGTTATGTCCGCGTTTATACGTACTGTCAGCAGTAATTCATGCACGTGTAAACGGGCTATAAATGCTTACGGAAAACGTAACTATAAAGAAACAGAAGAAAAAAAAGAGTTATCAGTAAACCAACATGTTCAAAAAAACTTTGTGTTGAACTGACCAACAAAGTTACTCACACATTAATCTATCTATTATATTATTATTTCTCGAGGTTTTCCTTAAATTAATATCGCGTTGGGTGTATTAATTATTAACACAGGAGATCGCAAAATATTCATTAGCTATTGGTATAATATTTGTTTCGATAAATTAAGAAAATTAGTGAGACACGGGAGATATAGTTTAAAGAGATATCGAGTCCGAACCAGCCCCATTTAGGTGAATGCAATATAACTTTATCTTTTTCGTCAGGACCTCATGACTGAGAATCATCATCCGGATGATTTGGTTGTCGAATACCCTTCCTCTCTTCTCGGCATCCAACGACATGCAAGGCCTTTGTCAGTGGAAGACCCGTGACTCATGGCACTCACGAATTAGTGCAACAATCTGGGGTATCTAATGTTTGCTTTATATTCTGACGTGGCATGTCTAAAAGACAAGGCCGCGCGGACGATACAAGCGAACACTAATTATCCTAATAATTATGAGCGTTAGGTCATGCGCCTTCGACAATCCCCGTCATTATAGCTGCAGGCTAGGTGTACCACATTGGGACAGAAAAATATAAGACTCAAAGGGGTGCCAATGCAGTAGCGAAATGTGGAGGTAGGCCATTACGATCCGCCATTAATAGTTCACGTTATACTATATTAGGTATACGAATTTGTTTTTATTGAACTAAGACTACAATTTGAATTTACAGATGGCGTTGGTTAGTTTTTAAAAATTAATCAAACCCTGCCTAATCCAAACCATACTAGGCGATACGACAAATAATTGTGCACACTTTTTCATTCATACTTATTTGTTTTCGTTGGATTAAGAATATATATCACACATATTGTTGTATTAAATTCATTAACCCTTGCCTAAACCAAACTATAATAGATAAAAAATACTATCATATCTATAAAACATCCAAAGTTATATATGATTTAAGAGTGGGGTGAACAGCTACAAGGTCATTCATAGTTCATTCAGAGAGTAATCTCAGCGTTGAAAGGACGTCATTTTAATTCAGTCTAACCTCAAAAACCTCTAACCATCGGGGATTTATTTTAAGAGATGGAATAATTATTAATTATAATTCTCGGTCGAATCAATAATTATTATTAGTAGTATTATTACCGTCAAACATAACATATACGCGATGTAACGCTGTCGCCCGCCGACGGAATGCAGGGCAGGGCTGTCAAAATAATATCAATCTAATGGTTACGTTTTAAAGAGTTACAATTTTTTAGTTAAAAATAGCATATGGAATAATTACATATTTCCAAGCGTCAAATGGCATACAACATTCTAAAATAATTATTTATTAATTTAAATTTAAAGTAGATAAATTTAATACTATAGATTATATTTAAGGAAAAATCACGTGAATGAAGATAAATAACAAATATTATACAGCTCATTGGATAATAATGGATGACGTATACTGAGTACATATCTTATTCGCTGAACGCAAATTGTCAAGTGGACGCAATTTATACAGATAAGTCAAAGGGTTTTGATCGGGTAGATCATGATATTCTCATAGACAAATTAATTGCAGTAGGTGGATCTATAAATTTTATCAACTTTTTCAAATCTTACTTTTCGCATCGCTGTCAATATGTGAAGTATGCAAGGTGTAGATCTGACGTCTTTCAAACTTATTCAGGTGTTCCCCAAGGATCAAATCTTGGCCCAATTATGTTTCTTATATTCATCAATGACATTGTCAATGTTATAAATGGAATCCAGTTTTTACTCTTTGCAGACGATTTAAAATTATATGCGTCAATTCACAGTGGATTAAATTGTCACATATTACAAAATAATCTCAATTTAATTGATATTTGGGCGAAAAAACATAAACTCGAATTTAATACTGATAAATGTGTGTGTATTAGCTTTTCGAAATCAAGATCTCCAATTATTTTCAACTATAATATGTCAAATAGATTACTGAAGCGTCAATTAGAAGTTAAAGATCTTGGCATATTGTTTGACTCATGTTTATCATTTCGCTCGCACATCACCTCTACGGCATTGCGTGCGAGCAAGCTTCTAGGATTCGTCATGAGACAAGCCAAGTCATTCAAGAATCCAACTATTTTACGTACACTATATGTGTTGTTAGAACGGAGTATTCTTGGGTATGGCTCCATCATCTGGAGTCCTTATGAAGTTTCCTATAAGCTTGTTTTAGAGCGTGTTCAGAAAAAAATTCTTCGTCATCTTTATTTTAAAGTTTATAATTATTTTCCTTTCGACACCTTCTCAAACGAGTCTTTTCCGACTAACTTTCTTCAAGGCATGCTCACCTTTCATTCATTCTCTTGAAGCTCGTATGTCACTTCTGCTCTTAAAGCATTTTTCCCTGCTCTCACGTGGTATCATTTTCAATCCCGACATTCTAGAAAATATAAATTTTTACACACCCGTCAATTACATGCGTGCAGCCATGACCTATTTTAGGTGAAAGCTGTTTCCTCATGTCAGGCTCACCAGGCACCAGTAGCGAGGGCTGTGCGGCTGGTCAATGCACTCCCTAGAGATGTAGATATTTTTGGCGATCCATTATATATTCTATTTTATTGTTTAATTGAATTGTTTTTTTGAATTATTGTTGTTTTTTTTTATTTTATTTCTTTTGTATAAAACTATTTTTGCTTTCTTTTTTTTTCCTCGACCTTGTTTTTTCTGATTTTCTGAACTGATTACTTGTAATTTTTATTCTAAATGTCATGTTGTGAACGTCCTGAGTTAATAATTTGTTATGTTCTCAACGTGTCTTTTTCAAATAAATAAATAAAAATAAACAACTGTCTACGCAAAACACGTCACCGAACCGCTTCAACTGAAGCTCGTAAAATTTTTAGTTTTACAGGAGATATTGTGTGTACAAAGCTTCGAGTGAAACGGATAAACGGCATATAAGTGCGAGTGAGAAAGCATTCAACATGCTTATACCTCATGTCCATGCGTTCGAGTAAGATAGAAAGTAAACACGCCAAGACGGCACTATTGTCAATGTCATGGAAATTAAATAACATTTTTATCCATTTTGGTAATGACTTCATATTTAATCAGTAATCGAACTTCATAAAGTATTATTATTACATAACATAGTATTCTTTTAAACCTCTCGATCTAATGTTTTAGGATATAGTCATATTTCGGTACGTCCTTTAGAATTATCTGAATAATGAAATATGACTATATTCTAAAACATTAGAACAAGAGGTTTAAAAGAATACTATTTTATGTAATAAAAATACTTTATTCAGTCATCAAATGTTTAAAATAAATATAAAGGATAATAAGGCTTCAAAATTATATAAATAGATTATCTACGTCGTTTAAGGAATGTCCAGGGTTATGCTCTGAAAATACCACAAAAGCTCCATTTTGACCTACGCTGAGCATGTGGGCCCTTAAGAATGTCCGTGATTAGTACGAGTGCAGCTCCTTCCAACTATCCCGGGTAGCAGATAAGGCAAAGATGGCCCAGATGGTGACCGATCGCTGTCAGGGGATCGTAGGACAAGAAGAAGATTAAACAAAACTCATAAGTAATAATCATACATATATTATAAATGTTTTTTTTATTATAAGAACATACTTACTTGATTAAGGTATAAAAATTAAATATATTTTATGACAATTCAAAATATTAATTAAGAAAAATTATTAAGTACATATCAATATATCTAAACCTTAACCCAGGGGTAGTCAACCTGCGCATCTATTCTATACACAAGACTGCTTTAACTTGCTGTAACTCTGATTTATAAATTTTATAAAGTAAAGTAACTTCCCTACTTTATAAATCACCATTACTGTGGAACCAGTGGGCGGTTAGAAAATTTTACCACTAACAGAGATATAAAAGTGGGTGGTAGGTATATAAAGGTTGACTACCTCTGCCTTAACTTATGGTAGGTATAAATATACCATCTTAAATCGTCTGGTGTTTGAATGTAGAACTAAGCTCATCGCAGAATAAAAAGAATGGAATGATATGTTAAATGTTAGCATATGGCGCCCTCACTTAACGGACAACTTATGCTGGTGTGGTTGTTTGGCATACATATAATTTTCAAATAAAACAAGTAGACGAATAAGTGGGTATGTGAAGAAAAAAATATTATGATGATAAACACTACAGTTTGTATTTTATATCCAAATGAAAAGATTACTGGAGAAGCAAACAAAATAGTTTCGCAGAAGGCTTGTAAATTCAATATTTAGAAAAAAAGGCTTAAAATATCATCTTAGAGATGCAGATATTAGTTTTATTATTTTATAATGACATATTAAAAGGCGCGAAAGGAGTCATATCTATATTATTCTCTTCAAGTTTAGCATCAATCCACTCTCTATGAAAGGCAATATTGGAGTACCCTGCTGGTAATCCTCTTCCACATTCTCCGTTCCCCCACGAAACAACGCCACTTAGCATGTATTTGTTTAAATGTTCCTGAAAACAAAATGAGTACATACGTTAATTTAATCAATCACCTAACTCAGTTACCAGAAGAGTGGGGAACAAAAACGATGCGGCCACATCAGTGACGTCCTTAGACAAAATGCCGCCCAATTGTTTTATACAGTATTTTTTATGATCCTTTCATGACACTAATATCTAAGAATGTGTTGTATAGATACAACTAACAAAATATATAGGTACATACTTACCACTAAATCTAATTTAAATGCCATCTCTACTTCAATAGACAATATAACGAGTCCACGGTTCAGATACATTGAAAAATACACCTGGCAACTTGCAAAACTCGAGAGTGACTGGCAAAAATATCTGGATAAATTAATTGGGTAAGTATGTACCTAGGTACCTATATTTCAAATATAATTCGCAAATCTGCACGTGTCATTGCTGGTCATCAATGATGTGACGCCCAAGAACAACGGAAGTAAAGTAGACATCGCAAACCCAACAAAAAAATTATAGTCCTGTTAAACCTTTTATGTTAATTAATACGTTTTGTTTCAAACCAGTGAGGTAATTTTTTTAATGGAAACATATTTCCGTTATTACTAAGTTTAGGTACCTACCTATTTCTATATATAGCTAATTATTCTACTCGATTTGCCGCCCTTCGAGTAACTGCCGCCTCCAAACGACGCTCAATCTGCCTACCCCCAGGGGACGTCACTGGGCCACATAATCCAATGCGTAAGGCACTGGCTCCTCATCCGGTACTCCGGGCTTAATTTCCGGTGAGGTGATAATATATCAAGTAGTTTTCTACAAGAATTGGTAGTTGTTTCACTGCTAATATTACACCACTGATTTACTACTACCACGGTACTGTCATTGGATATCGTGGCCTGTTGGTTGCAGTGTTAAAGAAAGATTTTCGACTTGTTGTAGTTACCAACTAAAACTAAACAACATAACCTCTCCGATATCAATGCTCCTCAGGACAGCAGAATACACCGAAGAACACTTCAAGTCGTTTATTCTTGTGACCTGCTAACTTATACCATCGATTATCATGAATACATGCTTTTGTCTTGACCTCCCGGGTGGATCGTTACGAAAAAACGCACAGGCGTAGCGCAAAATTAAGTCACAAAAGTAGCGCGGCCCCGAGAGACTCTAGTCGGCCGCGAACGGCGTTTCGGGAATGACGTCTAAACTCGCGCCCCACAATTTATATTATTTTATTTTCTTTCGAATTTGGACAACCAGCATTCAGAGAATCAGTAGGCAAAGCATGTTTCCATGTTTAATAATTGTCAGTCCGGGTTTAATTTTTTTTTTAGAATATGTTTTTTTTTGCTCATAACTAATAATAAATTATGTATCTGTATTCTTGATTTAATAATTCTTTCTGAGTGTTTCATTTATGTTGTATATTACCACGTTTTTCTAAGCTCGTATTCTGTTTGTCCGGTGGTTATTTATCCAGTACAAAACTTGCAATCGATTTTTAACTAACTCCCGACTAGTTAGACATTTGAAACTTTTAGAATATCAGAACACGATGCCAAAGGTTGCTAAGGGGGTGGTCCTAGCAACTAAATTTTTAATATATACGTGCGTTACCATGGAAATCAAAATGATATTTCAGTATTCTATATTTGTTTGTTTGTTGCAAAATAGCAAAAAAATGATTTGTTGACAATTATTGCCTTATTTGTCCTAAATTATTAATTCATAGGATTGTCAAGTTTATATGATTCAACAGAAAATTTAAAAACGTGATATATAAAAAGTTCTTTTTATCTTGTAATTATTATATTCATCAACATCATATTTCTGCGATTGGTCCTGTATACATTATTATGTATAAAGTCGCAATGTGAATAAAGAGAAAAGAGAACAATGTTTATGAAATAAAATGAACTCACAGCATAAGGGCAAGCGAGCGGTGATCCAGAATCTCCTGGACATGAATCAAATCCTCGTTCTCCGCCAGCACATATGAACGATTCGTCAACCATTGTACTCGTAGCAAAACTACTCAAGTTTTTTTTGCACGTCACTCTGTCGACAATTGGTAGCTCAACCTTGAAAAGTGATAATCAATGATCAGAAACATACATATAAACTATATAAATATATAGAAACGTGTTTGGACTAAGTTGGACCATAGCATTGCCGGTACTGTCTGGGTGTTGTATCAGTTGTAACAATATATCGTACGTTGATTAAAAGTACGATTGAAAAGACATAAAAAATAATCTTAAAATAACTTCATTTTTTATAATACTTATTATTATTATTATTGTTAAATGTCTTTGATAACACACAAATTTCTTACGTAAAAATTAAATCTCTAAATTTTAACCATTTACTTCGATTTTATGCATTCCGGAAATTTAACTTCCGTCACACGCCAAATGCGTTACATCGGCTTCACACGCCAAAAATACACTCTGATCTGTTTTCCCAAACGCGCCAAAAGAAGTATTACTTCAAAAAAAATGGGTGATAATGGCGGCACTGGATACGTTTTCATGGGCTACAAAAATTCCAATATTTTTCTAATTACCTACTGAGTTTTTAGAAACATCGTGACCAAGAACACCAAGCTTGACACAAAACCAAGTAAGAGAGTTGCTTCTGCTAGTAGAAAAATAAAATTGCCACTGTAAAATTATTACAGCACTAGCAGCCGAGAATAGTGTGCAGGAATCTACTTACCACTTAGATACACCCCTGTGATATTTCGATGAATTATTACGGTTTTACCAACAGAGGTTTTATTAATAGATTTTTTTACAAGAAATGGATGTTTTTTGAAACGGTCTATTTACCTCAATTCAACTAAAGTACAGTTAGCATATTATTGTTAGAATACCTCCCAATGGAAACATAATCATGAACTTAATCTCCCAATGAATTGCAGATTCTGGGACACTGAAAATCTTAGGGCAATTATCAACGTTAATTACCCACCCCCAGATGTACTGCTTGCTTTAGTGTTATGGTATAAAAAAAAGTTATCCAGAACCCGCCAGTGTTCCGTATATAACTATGATTGATAACTTTTTGCGACTGGCAGTCAAGAATAATCTGAAGATATGGTTTCAGGAGGATTGACTCACTGCACACAGTCAAAGCAACAACGGAGCGTCTACGTGAACATTTTGATAAACGACTCATTCCAATGAATTCACATTTCCTTTGACCTCACCGTCCATCAGATTTGATGGCCCCTGACTTTTTTGTGGGGTTACTTGAAAGAGCTGGTGCACGTCAAGAAGAAAACCCCTCAAACAATAACTACCTTTTTAAGAACATCAACCGGAAATCTCTGCTGAGGAGTAGTCCCCCAACCTGATAATAAACATCTCGTAGCAGGTGCCTCGGGTCCTGGAGGAGGTAAGCAGATGACTCCGATATTCTCAGCTTCTTCGAATTCATCTTCCAGGATCAACAGTGCCATGTCATTCTTTCGCCCACGTCGATCTGTTATCATGAAAAAAAAACCTTTGGATCAATTTTTATTTGTCGGTTAGAAAACTTAATCTGAGCCCAACGAAAATTTTCAAAGAGTGGGTAATGGCTAAAGGTTGTTATCGAGAAATATTCAGGCATGGTTTATCTCGAATCTCGGGAAATAAATTTCACAAAATTTCGAGAATTCTCATTTTTCAAAAGGTTATCAATGATAATCTCGACAGTTCGATTCAATTTCTCGGAAAAAATAAGTAAAAAGGGGAATGCGAGACGAATAAAGAAAGAAGCCGACTTTGGTATGAAATGAAAATCCTTGAATTTTCTGAGGAAGAAAAAATAGTAACTAATTTTGATCGAAAAGGGAGTTTTGTAATTTTACTAGTGAAAATTGTTGTATTAATAAAAACTAAGAGAATGTCTCGAATTTTATCTCAAACAGAAATTTGGGTCGGATGAGTTCTCGAGATATCAATACACTAATGTCAAATTCGCGAAAAAAGAAAAAATGATTACATAAAATACTTAACTATAGTGTTTTTTATATTTAGATATTGCACAAAACTGTTTTTAAAATATGGAAAACCTTCAATAACCGAAGACGGATAGACGATTTTTCCAGAAAAATTAATTAACATTTTGGAGCAATTTAATAAAAGAATTTAGAAGATGATAAAAAGTCTTACTATTTTCGTAACCTTCGTGGAAGATGACTTTAGCGATCTTCTTTTGCTGGTATGGAAGAGTTTCGTTAATGGCTCCAACGTTCCAATCACCGGCTCTCAAATCCTCATCTTCGTCAAATACGCATCTTCTTAGTGTTACAGCAACTCTTGGATGGATAAGCGAAGCTCCGCACCTCATTAATTGTGAAGAATTTGAAGTAGATAGTCTAAAATATAAAATTCATGTGCATATCATGAAGACGCAGTCAAAAACGACCCACTTCCAGGAGTGTAGATGGTTAACGATCTTTCATTACATACACGGCACTGGCGAAGACTCTATACAATCTATATATACGGACAATGCCCTACCTTAAAATGTTAGTGCCCCATGGTGCCCCACCTCAAAAAGAGCCAACATACACTAATATCCCACCTTTTGTAAGTTTTACCTGGCTTACGTGTCGTTTACGACATTTGGACATTTGAATGCAATCACGATACTCTGCAATGTGTTTCCCAAAGTGTGGGATTTTCGAGGGCTTTTTTATTTATGTACCTACCTCTTCTGACCAGAAATGCTAAAAGGCGAATTCAATAAATTTCATTTTAACCCGTCAAATTAAAAATTCAAAGGCTGTTTTAACCTTTTTTTCTTGGTTTGCCAGATTTTCTTATATCACAAAATTATAGTACTTTTCATCAATCTTATACATAGTACGAAATATCGAAATTTTAGTATTTATTTTTCCGATACCTATTCAAAATTATAGTATTTTCATCGTACTATACCATTATTATATCGGACATAGTACGCGGACCAAAATTTTAGTACACATACTATAATTATAGAAAAGTTGAGTGAGAGGCACAAAAATGAAGAATAGTAAAGTTGTTAATTTTTCATTCACTCGTAGGCGCGACCCTGTACTTGCCCTATGCTCCAATACTGGGGCGTTACAGGATGAAACGTAGACATCCAAATGAAATGGAAACACATAGAAAATACAAACGCAATGTCACTGCGGGAGAGTGCAATGCTATCAGGGATACTTGGTACCTACTGGAATATGAAACATAAAAATTAATACAAATTACTAAAATTTTACATTTAAAAGTGTTTTAATTAATCTGTATAATATACGCATCTGTCTAAAAATCGTGTCCGGAAATTCGTACGTATTCAGTTGGCACACAGAACAGATTAATAGATCCTCGTGTCAAGCCTATCAGGCATCATTAGAGAGGGGTTAGTAAAAGGGAAGATTAGTGAATGCGCTCCCTAAAGACATAGACATTTTCAATGATGTACTTTGCATTTTTCTATATTCTATTCTTCTCTCTTGTGAGGGTAATATTTGACTTATAATGTAAATCTCATGTTGTATACGTCTTGAATTTAGATTTGTTATGTCCACAATATTTTGTATTCTTAAATAAATAAATAAAGTACATTTTGACGCAGAGATTTGAATGTGTGAGTGTCCTACGAAAATGAACCACAGATTATAGACGTTCAACAGTATGTGCTGCAACCTTTAAATACAGAAATATTGAATCAGCGTCAGTGCATAAACCGACAGCAGTTTTCATAACGAAATACAAGCGACTACGACACGTGTTTAAGTTTTTCCCATATTCTTCCACACTCGATATCGGTTGCCTGTTACTGCACATCCGTTAGGTATTTCAGTTCCCTGTGTTGGCCGTATCGTTCACCGTGAGCGGTTTTATCGGAAAAAGAACATACGTAATAAAATCCACCTGAACACAATGGAAAGACAGAAGGAAATAGGTACCTAGTTAAGTAAATTAAAAACACAATTCTGGTTGGTGCTCGTAAGTGCCAAGTCGTAAGTACATATATCAAATATCTGATAATAATGAAAGTGTTCTTATCGGATATTCCATACCAATCAATAACAAATTAATGTTGTTATTGAACCAGGAAACTAAGAAATAGTGGGAACTGAAATACCTAACGGGTGTAGAGAAGCAGGCAACCGATCTTGAGTGTGAAAGCATACGGGATAAACTTAAACACGTGTCAAAAATACTTCATACGTCGAATAATAACAACTGCTCTCGCTCTCGCAAGACGCTCATTTAATATTGGTGTATTGAATGTTGCAACACATACTATTGCACGTCTATAATGCGTGCTTCATTTTCATAGGACACTCATGCAATTAAACCCCTGCGTCAAAATGTAGTGGATTGGAAAACAACCTATCGGAATTATATTTATTAATCTGTTCTGTGTATTGGACATATTAAAATCTTGGAACAATGCGAATTGTTTGATCTCAATGCTATACGGCCATCTCTCTCCGTTGACACGGCTCACTTTGAACTATGCTACGGCGAAATGTAATACATACAATTTATGTGTAACCTGTAAAAATATTTTTTAAAGAAACGGGGGTAGACATGACATGGTGATGCGACAAATGTTGAAACGACAAGACATATTATAACTAACTAAAAGTGTTGTAATAAATTACACCTGCGATGACTATATTATGCAAAATACCAGTGGCTTAGGGTGGGCGTAGGCTGTTAAGATCCGCGATAAATAGTGGACACTAAACTTTGTCAGTCATACGTATTTGTTTTCATTGAAATAAGACTACACTTTACAGATGGTGTAGATTAGTTTATAAAATTCATGTAAACCCTACGAAAACCAAGACATAATAGATAATAGTCAAAAATACTCGTATATCTATAAAATATTTAAAATTATGCAATTTAATCATACATAACGTTGAATATTTTATAGATAGAATAATATGTTTTATCTATTATAGTTTGGTTCAGGCAGGGCTTAATGAATTAAAAAAAAATTAAACAACAATATAAATGCAATATGTGCTCTTAATCAAACGAAAACTAATAAGTATGAATGAAAAAGCGTGCACAATTAGTTGTCGTATCGCCCAAAATATACCAAAACTATTATGGTTAGGTTTAGGCAGGGTTTGATTGATTTTTAAAAACTAACCAATACCACCCGTAAATTGTAGTATTAGTTCAATAAAAACAAATACGTATGACTAACAAAATTTAATGTGCACTATTTATTGTGGATCTTAACAGCCTAACTACACCCTTCGCTACTGCAATATACGTACATTGGAATGGCGGCCATCCATGGAAACTCTCCAAATTTTGCCTGGCCATCCTTTCCCCCGCCAATCTCTGATGGTCCTACACCATTTGGATTCGTCTTGCCGCACCCTCTTCTCTTCCATTGTGTACCATTATTGACTGCCCTCTTCGACGTGGACTTGGGTAGCTTGTCATCAGATAGTATTGAGTCAGCAGGGCAGCATACATCTAAATCCTTCTCGCAAGTATGCTCGATACTTGAAAAAACAAAAATTGTTATTTAAAACCAGCCTTTCCAAGTCAGTGATCGCGACAGTGTCAATTCAAAAGCCTACTCTAACGATACTGGTTGCGCCAGATTGTGGTGACCGTAATCCTTACTTCCCACCTCCCTCAAATCCTAGTAATATTGTCACAAGACCAAGTGACCGGCAGTCACGGGTCATTATACCCATATGTCACCAGACAACCAATGAGCAATTACGGGTCATGAGAGACCGTGTGGCAAGGAGACATTCAGTTACTACCAGCCAGCCGACACGAGCGGGCTTCTGACAGCTTACCGTGGCTAGCAATTTAATTAAAAATACAGATTAACTCAGGAGTCACCCAAAACACATCTGAAAGACATTCGTTCAATAATACATACAAATCATTATCATCCATCAATATCATAATCTTCCAAAACAAGTGCCGCTGACAGGGTGACCCAAAACAAACTAGTGCGTGTATGTATGACCTGGGACCAGTGCCAGTGCGCGCCAGCCCTCATCTCATCAAAAGGTCAGTGCCTCGTATTCTTGTTCATCACCCCCTTCCCCTATATCCGGAATTCCCAGCATCACCTTCAACCAATAATACAGTCCACTTGCGAAATGCTCAACCAGGCAGCGGACGTGGGCAAGTTGTTGAACTTTACCGTCGTTTCCTACCTATAGCGTGATTCAAAGGTTAACTCAAAACATATCTGTTCAACCTTCATTGCACTAAGTCTGTTGCGGTTTGAGTGACCGTCGCGTTCATTATTCATACAATCTATCATCATCATTCATCAACCTCATATCATCCAAAAACAGTGTACCGTCAAGTGCCGCGCACCGGGTAACCCAAACAAACAATATCGCGCGAGTGATATTGCAACTAGACCACAGAGCCATCATCAGCATCATAAAAGGTCAGTGTCTGGCATCCCGTTAAATCGCCCCCACCCCTGGATTCGGAATCCACAGCATCCTTAAAATTACAGTCCACTTGCGAAAAGCGCCGCCAGATGCATTGAAACAAATATACAATATTCAAAAATATATTCTACTAAACTGAAGTGCCGAGCTTGAATACTCACAACATGCCATCAGTTCGCTCATCGTGACATAAGTAGTATGGTGTACATACACCTTCCGCGCCTCCTGAAGCCACGCAATCTATAAAAAAATACAAATGACATCAATATTGTAATATGATCCGCTACTACTAATATCACGCATAGGGAATCCAATCCCGAGCCAAAATTCTGATCCCGGGATTTCGGGATTACAATTTCACAATCCCGGGATCCCGGGACTGGTCCCGGGATTGGCATTTTTTCCATTGTTAATACAAAATTTTTATATTTACAAATAACATTGATAAAATCGGTCAAAAATAAATCTAGTATAATTTATACTATTTAAGACATTTATTGTCAATATCGCATACATTCAATCTTGGAAATACAGAAGTTTAACGGAGTAAATAATATTGCAATATAAATAATAATGTGAATTTAATAGGAGATTGCTGTTATAGTAAAGACTTAATGAATGGATTAGCGAGATTTAAAATAGTAAAGCAAATAACCATGGCGTACTTATGGCCTTTCCGCTTCATAAATCTAATTAGTCAGCCAAATATGAAACTGCCGTAACACGTATGAGATTATGGTGGAATTACTTTGTTAAAAGTGCGAAGCATTGTTTTTATCCAATCTTTCCATTTTTAATAATTTATGTGAAAAAATAAAATGAATCGGCAACCTACACATGGGTATAAATCAAACTTCATTCAAACTCAGTTTATTTCTAATGTAGTTATTTTTTATTAAAAGTATTTTTTCTGTTATATTTTCGCTTTTATTTTATTTTCCATAAAAATTGATAAAAAAATCAATCCCGAAATCCCGGGATTATGTTTATCAATCCCGGGATTCGGGATTCCGGGATTGGAGTCCCTACACGCACCAGTCAGAGACTAGTAACGCAATTTTGTCTAGCCCGAGTCCTACACATTTTTTCATGTCAACCCTGTAGCACCTGGGCTCGAAATGGACCGGAGCGTACCGGAGCGCCGTTCCTATTCGTGAAATTGGCAAAACTATTGCCTCGTGGAAAAAATAATTTTACAGTTTGGGCTAGATAGGCCACATAACAAAAAATCTAACACACTTATTTTTATAAAACACACATAAAATTAGACTATATTGATATTTTCAGAAAATTAACGAGCGCTCCGGTGTGATGCTGTCCTGTTAGACATAGTATTTGACCATAGCTCAAATGTGTTGATGTTTTTAATTGAGTCCCCGATTGAGAACTAGAGGTCCATTGGGAAGACGCGACGGTGTTACATTAAACAATTCTTTATTTAATAGAAAAAATACCAGGTGGCAGTGCCACCTGTCATCATTCTTAGATCCGGCTTAGTTCTGCAACATAAATTATTTAAAATGTCAATTTTTTTCAGAAATCGACATTTCCAGAAATATTTTTCAGAATATTTTTCAAAATCGTGTTTCCTATCCGACCATTGCCCGATCCTTGCCATTGTACACAGTGACAAAGATTTGTGTGTATACGCAACCGTATAATTGTATTAGTAAATTCCAAGATTGGTTTATTCATGTTTTAATTCAAAAAAATATATTCCAAATGGCAAGGGTAGGTGGAGGATACTCTACTTCTGTGTATCTCTCCATCAACCTGTTACAAATTAATTGTAATGCGTTTAATATAATAATTTATTTATACTCGATATTATGCTAGTACTGCACTGTAAGCATCTGTCAAACTATTATGAGAATATTATCATTTATTTTGTTTTCTTTCAAGATCCGATTAAAATAAACGATTCCTTTACTTGCTGTCACTTAATTTTTCAAAATTAGTATTAGCGTTTACGTGTATATTTTCTCTCACCTAAGGCTGCAGACACACGGCATTGTAGTCGACGTGCGTAGACGTCGATGTATGTAGATAAAACAAATCCAATTGGTGATTCTAATCGGATGCAATTGGAATCAAATATGACCCTGCGTCTACGAACGTCCACTACAATGCTGTGCCTCTACGTGTCTCGCGTTGCCCTGCACATTTACATAATTCAACTTTGGAAAGGAAAAAGGGCATAATCCACACAAATCAATTTTTATAGGAGGCACAAAAACGTTTTTGTTATGGATTTCGGCCAAAGTTAAAATACAATAATTACAAGATAAGAAGAACTTTTTATATACAACGTTTTAAAATTTTCTGTTGAATCATAATATAAACGAACAAAAAAATTTGTACTTGATAGAAATAATATTGAAATGTCATTTTGATTTCCAAAGTAACGCACTATCACCGGCCTTCTGCGCGCTCTGAAGCGGAGATGGCAGGCCGTGATAACGTCAAGGTCAAAGCGGGGGTGGGGGACAGAAACGCACGGGGTATTTGGTCAAGGCTGGTTTATTTCATCGTATTGCAGGGTAGTCGTTACAGATACGATACAGGTTATTGTCGTCGTTGGCGGTCGGTTGGTAATTGGCGGGCTGCAACGTGGTGTCGCGGCTGGGCTGCTGATTGATTGCTTGGCATCCGAGGCGAGTCAGTGCTTGCGGCGTGGCGATCTGCCGATGTCAGATGTGGTCTTTTTGGCGGGCTGTCCGGAATGCTGGCTTGGCTTCGCGTCCGAGGCGAGCGAAGGCGAGAAGAGATTTTGCGGTCGATGCTGTTGGTTCGGCGGTTGAGGTAAGAGAGCTTTTTGCGCGCGTTCAACTGACAGGCGGCGTCATGTTCATCCGTCGGTCGGGAACCTCTCTCTTTTACCGACGGATTGACTAGTGGCGGCGCGAGCGGCCGTTTTTGATAGACCGCGTCTGTTTTGGCGGGAGTTTGACGAATTTGAATTTCAAGGAGACGGGTTCCGCTCGGCCGAGGGTTGCGATCACCGCGAAGAGTGGACGTAGGCTGTGGTATTTTGGGAAATATGATGGTTCGGTCCGCCCTTTGAGGTAGTCTCCTGTGGGAGATTTCCATCTGGTATCAAACGACCTCTCCGGGAAACGACCGAACCGTCGTCTTTTCCATCAGCCTACCGTCGCTTGTCCTTGAGGGCCGGTTCACCTCTGTGCAGCTTTGACGCGTCCGATGGTCTTGGCGTGCTTGAGGCTCTTTCGTGTCAAAACTGCTGAGGTTTCCACTTCCACATGGTGGTTCCCTCGAATCGACCAGCTCATCGCATCCTTGGGCCGTCGAAGAGTGAGGTGGGACCTGTTGCGCCTGCTAGTCGCCGCCATTGTGTGACTAGAGACCAGGGCACCAATCTCAGCTTCCTCGTGAGGTTTTCGCGGAGGTGTCAGACATGTCAGTCAGGGACACTCCGTGATAGCGCCGGTTCCAAGAATAGACGTCTGGTGATGGGGTCTGGTGTTGGAAGTGGGACCTTGAGTTCTTGAGCGTCGTCTTCTCGCACGTCCAAGGCGTCGAAGCGGTTTGGCCATAGGTGTCGTAGTTTTAAGGCGGGCGTGACATCCTCTCTGGCGTCGGATGTTTGTCTTGTTGGTCGATTAATGCTGGGGGTCTTGCTGCGTTCCTGGAATCTTGGCTTCCGCTTCAGTCTTCTTGGTCCCTCAGGTTGCAGATCCGATGTAGCCTTGGGCCGTCGGCGATTGAGGCGGTGTCTGATGTATCTGCTGGTCACCGCCGGTTGGGCAACCAGAGACCAGGCGACCAACCTCGGTCTGCCGTAAGGTATATCATGAAGGTGCCGGGCGTCGCGCCGGGGCACTCCGTGATAACGCCGGTGCCAAATGGTAAGCGGCTGGTTATGGGGTTTGGTACTGAAGCTTGACCTTGGGTCTTTGCGAGGAGTGTCGTCTTCCAGTGCGTTAAGACTCGCTAGGCTTGATAAGGCTAGTGGTTATGCTAGGCGAGACATCCGCGCTGGTGGCAGATGTTTCGCCTGGGTTTTGAGGTACGAGCGCCGTTGGCTGGCACCTCGCTGTGCTGGGTGACGTCGGTCACGAAGAGCGTCGGCGTCGGTAGCCGGGGCATCTCCGTGTAGCGTCGCGACGCCGTTGGCCATGACATCTTACGTATTCCTCCGTGGGCCAGGGTCGACGGATGATACCGCTGGTCGGAGGAACATAACGATGCTGCTGTCACGTCTTGCGATGGAGCCGATGTCCATGATGCTGTTGTCGGGCGCCACTGGAGTGCTGATGTCCAGGTTTCGGGACCACGCGGTTTTTTGCGCGGCCCCCCAGCAGTGTCTGGCTATGCTTTCCACATCGAATGAACTTGCGGGAGTACGTTCCGCGCGATCTCGTGTGTCATTTCCGCTGCGAGGAACGTATCGCCGCGTGTCTCGATGTTGCGATTGCACGCGCGAAACAAGGTCAATTTGACATTGTAAATACCGGCCGTGTGTTTCTCCCCCGGTAGAGTGAGTACTCGCAAATGTCACTGCTTGAGGAAGTTCACAGTTGTACTCACTCTGCTGGCGTATCTCAGGGTCGATGCTGGCTCCGGTGGACACAATCCTGCCCACAAGCCCCACGTTGACGGCGATCAACTTATCACCGGCCTTCTGCGCGCTCTGAAGCGGAGATGGCAGGCCGTGATAACGTCAAGGTCAAAGCGGGGGTGGGGGACAGAAACGCACGGGGTATTTGGTCAAGGCTGGTTTATTTCATCGTATTGCAGGGTAGTCGTTACAGATACGATACAGGTTATTGTCGTCGTTGGCGGTCGGTTGGTAATTGGCGGGCTGCAACGTGGTGTCGCGGCTGGGCTGCTGATTGATTGCTTGGCATCCGAGGCGAGTCAGTGCTTGCGGCGTGGCGATCTGCCGATGTCAGATGTGGTCTTTTTGGCGGGCTGTCCGGAATGCTGGCTTGGCTTCGCGTCCGAGGCGAGCGAAGGCGAGAAGAGATTTTGCGGTCGATGCTGTTGGTTCGGCGGTTGAGGTAAGAGAGCTTTTTGCGCGCGTTCAACTGACAGGCGGCGTCATGTTCATCCGTCGGTCGGGAACCTCTCTCTTTTACCGACGGATTGACTAGTGGCGGCGCGAGCGGCCGTTTTTGATAGACCGCGTCTGTTTTGGCGGGAGTTTGACGAATTTGAATTTCAAGGAGACGGGTTCCGCTCGGCCGAGGGTTGCGATCACCGCGAAGAGTGGACGTAGGCTGTGGTATTTTGGGAAATATGATGGTTCGGTCCGCCCTTTGAGGTAGTCTCCTGTGGGAGATTTCCATCTGGTATCAGCACGTATATATTAATAATTTAGTTGCTAAAACCATCCGCTTAGCAACCAATAATGGTGTCGAAATAACTTTTCATACAAACAGAATTGACTGAAAATGAATTCAATTCTACTTAAAGATGGCTAAAAGTATTTAAAAAAAATACATATCGTGTTCTGATATATTCTAAAAGTTTCAAATGTCTAGCTAGTCGGAAAGTTAGTTAAAAATCAATTGCAAGATTTGTACGGGACAAAGAACCTTCGGACAAATAAGAATACGAGCTAATAAAAACGTTGTAAAATAGACATAACCTTTTAAATTCCTAATTTGATATTAATCATTCAGTTAATTTATTTAAAAAAAACTAACAAAAATTATGGGTAATTGGTTTTTCCCATGTCATTTCATTCTTTTTTTTAAATTGCTAGCTAAATTTAAATATTAAATCTGTACCTATTTGCAGCTTACATCCCTTGGACATGACGTGTATTTAGTCGTGTACTACGTTATTATGCAAATACACATATTTTTTTAAACTAAAGGGTCACGCTCTTTTTCCTTTCTACGGTCGAATATTTTCCCTCGTGCATTTCAAATAAATCAAGACGAATATGATATCTATAATTTCATCAACAGTACTTATCAGACGAAAAAAATAATGATTGACATAATATAGGTAGATATATTATATTAGCGGTTTCTGTGTCCATAATCAAATAAAATAAGTGATAGTGAAAGCGTAAGAATAACATTTTGAAGGCAGCATTTTTCCTATCGCAGCATGTAATTTGTGTGCGTTAATGTGATATCTTGTGCCCAATCCTATGTTATTTCATTTACTTATTTTAATCAATGACTTTGCGTATTAGGCTCGAAATCCTATTGAGAATAATGGTGGAATTTTAATTTACATACTTTCTTTGGTTTCTGGTTCAGAAGATTTGACTGTACCGGCGTCAGATAACACTGCAGTAGCCACAACGAGGGAAAATACTGTACCCATCCATCGTATAAATCTTGAAGTTAACATGGTTCTGTAACAAGATTTTATAGTCATTTAATTATATATTTTTCTTAACACTACAACAGGTCTAGAGGTCCAATGAAAGTAATAAGTTTAACATGAGTGTATTTAGAAATATAGGTACGTGAAACAATCTCAAACACCCAAGCTTTGAGAAAATCTCATAATTAATATTTATCGTGTCCTCACGAGGCTCATTTTGAGATTAACCGATTTTTACGACTGTCAAATAGTACCATAAAATGACAACATCACGTCTCGCTTACTAATGAAGGTAAACGGTTATTATCGCGATAGTTTAAAATACACACTATTGCTGCAAGTAAATCCATGGACATATACAAGCGTTATTATTCTAAGTTCTAATTTGAAAACTACAAATTAATTTATATTTTTTACTTGACGTTGTACTCTGTTTATCCTGATACACCACTCACTAATGCACTCCGTTCGCACAGTTTTAGTTACTAAAACATTTACTGGTAAGTAAATCATTCGCCACTAGACTAAAATACTTACATAATCTCAACTGGGCTTTAGGGCAATTGAACCGATTGGACCGATAAAACTTTTTTTATTGTATGAAAATTTACACAATCTCCAGTCACGTCGTGCTGAACGTATTTTTTGTTTTTAGTGGTTTGGAAGATATCTACTAATGACAGATAATTAACACAATGTTTTTATAGGCTGCCAATTTTTATTATCGAATAGCATGTGAGCTCACATGACGTGTTTCTAATATTGCTTAGTAATGAAAAAAAAATGTTTATTTCAAAACGATTTAGCGTAATATCCATACTGCATTATCATAATTTTGGGAAGAAAAAAAGCAAGCGAGAGAAAGCGATGCAATAGACTTGATTTAAATACATTCAACAATAACATTCTTAATCACACCAGTGGGTCTATTCTCTACTTATCGACCGCTAAAGTGATAAAGTGATAAATATTATCAAACTTAGGGTAGGTTTGTATCAAAATATTAGCACTTATTGTAACAATTACACGAAGTTGGTTTTTATTGTTGCAATAAGCGCTATATTTTAACAGCACCTATCTTGCTGCTGTTAAAATATCGCACTTATTGCAACAATAAAAACCAACTTCGTGTAATTGTTACAATAAGTGCTAGTATTTTGATACAAACCTACCCTAAGTTTGATACTATTTATCACTTTAGTGTTCGATAAGTATAGAATAGACCCACAGCTCTGCATAATTCCTTCGCAAGAGGAAAAGTTGAATATTCGCATATTAATGGTTAGATAGTTCCACCATAGTTTCAACATAAAAAATCTCGCAAAAAACAGAAACAATAATAATATCATTAAGTACATACCAGTTAACAAAACTGCTTCACTAAGTTATTTTATCAATAAGCTTACCTGTTCGAAAAAACCTTTGTATTGAACTGACCAATAAAGTGACCTACGAGGTACTTTATTACTTCCAATTAATATTAATATTTTCCTTAACATAATTATTATCTTCTTATGCATGAGCTGTCGTTAAACTGTCGTGCGTGCTGGAGACACGCGAGAGGTGTATTTTTTTTGAACATACTTAATTTTGAAAAACACTTCTCAGAAAATATATTGTAATCAATAGAAAAAATCTTTTTGAAAAACACCACTGCACATGGATGTATTGAAATATGACTATATTCTAAAACAGAAGATCGAGAGGTTTAAAAGAATACTATTCTATGTAACAAAAATACTTTATGCAGTCATCAAATGTATAAAATAAATATAAAGGCAAAGGATAATAAGACTTCAAAAGTATATAAATAGATTATCTACAACGTTTAAGGAATGTTCAGGCTTTGAAAATACCATAAAGCTCCATTTTGACCTACGTTGGGCATGTGGGCCGTTAAATAAAATATTATACAAAAATTATATTGACATAATTGCGACAACATGCCTACCTATGCGAAACAGCATTTTCCTCATTACTGGTAATAAAAAATAAACACAGGTCGTGTCTTTCAACCCTGAGAATTAGCATTTATTTTCAAATATTGTACTGGATATTGATTTATTATGTAAAAATATGCACTCATACCCCTCTCATTAAATTGTTTTTGTAGGCTGTAGCTTTAATAGTTTTGAAACTAATTTTGGTTTTTTTTTAAATTTTTGTTTTAGAAACGAAATCTTTTATTATTTTTAATAAAAATGTACCTATAATAATAATTAATGTTCTTTTCGATTTAAGGGAAGCCAGCGGCAAATAATTTTTGAAAATAGCTGATATACTGGATTATTTGTTAGGTTTTCAATCTTGAATTTATGAATTTTGCCAAAATCGGCTATGAAAATCAGCGCGGTTCCCGCCTGGCTTCCTGTGAACCGAATTGTACCATAATTAATGGTAAATAAAATACTGTTGGTTACTTAAGACTAAAATGTTTGGGGAGGGGAGCCTTGGATTTTTTTCTGATATCGGGGAGACCGTGGTATGAAAAAGTTTGAGAAGCACTAGTTTACTCTATAAAAAATGTTTCCATATATTAAATTATTATTATACTCAAGGTTCTAATTCAGACTATACATAATTAATAGATAATGATTATCATCAGATTACTGAATTTCTGCATAATATTATGCTATTGAACATTTGTTTTAAATCACCAGTGGTGGACCACGTCACGACAGTCTGTGATGTAGTGCAAAATAAAATAGTGCCCAGTCAGTGTATTTTTTTAATCCTTATTTATCACTCCCCCTCCATCCAACTTTTCCTTGAAACTTTTATGATAAAAGGACATCAATCGTATGCTGCATAATTTTCTACCAAACTGCCACGTGTGCAGAACCCCCGATCTATGTTCAAAACGTCACTGTGCTGAACACGTGACTTGCAACGTCTACTAGTGGTTCTAGTGTACTGATGGAAAATACGTGGCACGCGTGCCCGACTTGACACGCTAAAAGTTTTCGACGGCACATCAAAAAATGAATTCCTTTTATTTTTCAATACTCAAAACGTTTATAGCGGATAAATATAAAATAAAAGCAAATATCTGAAAAGTAGCATTCTCGTTGTTGACCATTTTCTCTTCCACGTACCTACTCATGTGAAAGTATTTTTTTCTATATTGAATCATGTA
Source organism: Rhyacophila brunnea (assembly GCF_057557595.1). Lineage (NCBI taxonomy): Eukaryota > Metazoa > Arthropoda > Insecta > Trichoptera > Rhyacophilidae > Rhyacophila > Rhyacophila brunnea. The sequence goes on along the minus strand of NW_028233068.1, from coordinate 11,705,611 downwards.
CATTCTAAGACTAGAAATAGGTTGGCAAATGAAGATTCAGCAGCATGTATTAATTTGCAATCAACTAAATATTAGCCTGATATAAAAAAAACTCGCAAATAACATGAAACAAAAAACCTCAAACAAAAATTAGTGTGTTAGTAAATGTTTTTATATTTCCTTATTTTCTTATATTCTTATATACTATCAATTCCCTCCATTTTCGAATGTGAATAGCAAGCTGTCACTTTTATTTTGTTGTCTGGTTTTTCGTCTGGATTTTAGGACTTGGAGGTGAACAAATAACACACCGGAATTGTTTTGGAAACGGCAAGGTATATTTACGTTAATATTATATAACAGTTACATTTTTAAAAATTTATTTTACGGAGGACGAAATGTGTGTGAGTACTATTTGGCTGTTTTCAGCATATTACCTGCCATCTTGTGTTTCGCTTTCAACGAGAGCGGCGACATTGCAAATATTGTTCAACTTATTATTATTATTATTATTATTATTTATTTTCGTAATTAGCGCTTTACTATTTGTTGGATTTGATACCGATTCGGGCCTCTCCAGATACACAGAGACATCCCCAAATGGGGACCATACGGGGGTGTCACAATACTTATAAACAATATAGTTATAATTATAGGTACCTAATTGTTTTTTTTTATATCTTATGGCACGCACCACGAATTTTAAAAAAATCGGCTTATTTTGGCACGCCGTTCAAATACTATTTGCCATACCTGTTCTAGTGTATGCATGGCTGAAGTCAAAAAAGGACATATTTTCTTATCAAGGCTTGAACATAACAACAACAAACGTATAGTCTCCGCAATGTGCATTAGAATAATATATAAGACATGTATAATCGAATTAGTGAAGCTAAAAGTGAAGACGTTAAATTTTTGTTTTAGGGCAAAACCGTTGGTACGTGTTGCTAAAATATACAATTTTTTATGCGAAATATTATAAAGTCAATATTTTTAGTTAATTTAGTAGAAAATATGGTTATCTGTGTCGTGTCTAAGTTAAGTAAACGTACTGAGAAGCAAGATTATGGTATAACGCTTCATAGATAAGTAATTAATAATAATACCTGTGTGCCGTGAAAGCCTCAAGGTGTGCCACATAAGAAGTCTGTGAATTCTTTCCAGGCGTAAACGATTACTCAAACAAATTTTTAAAAAAATCAGAAATGCAGAAGATAACTTCTCTGCATAATTTTCTACATATTTTCCATCATTTGATTATCAAACAGAGAACTCAGAAATAATCAAAAGTGAAATACCTAACGGGTAAGGTGAAGCACGCGACTGATCTCGAGTAAGGAAGAATACGGGATAAATTTAAACACGTGTCAAGAATACGTCATACGTTGAATACTGGCAACTGCTCTCAGTTTATGTATTGAAGCTCATTTAATATTGGTGTATTACACACACACTATTGCACGTCTATAGTGCGTGGTTCATTTTCGTGGGACACTCGCGCATTCAAAACCCTGCGTCAAAATTTACTGTATTGGTATATAGCCTATCGCAATTCTATTTATTATCTGTTCTGTATTATCAAATGACATTAACAGTGGAGAATTTTTATAGATTTGAAAACACTCCTGTAGACAAACCAACATTTTCTAAGATGTCAATATTTTGGATTTCGGTTTGGAGTGAATGAATGTCCTCGATTACTGCAGCCATTAGTCCCATCGTAAGTGTTGATGAAACAATACAATTATTTTATAATCAACAACGTATGTTTAATTTTTACGAGGATTTTCATTTGTTATGTCACGAAACAAATTCCCCTTCTCCAGTGTGCTGTCAGGTGAAAACGTTTGACAAACACTATTAAAGCTGGAGAATACCATATCTCTTTAGTCTTTAGTATTATTGCTATGAGGTTAACGGAAACGTGACCTCGTTGATCTGACCAAACAACTAATCTATATTACTTTATCCTTAAGGAAAATTAATATCAACCATATTATGTAGGTATAATTATCCTTGTTATTATGAATCATGGTGTAAATTATAATAGACTGAACAAATGAATATGTTTTACATTGTTTAAATTAACTTCGTTTGGGCTATAATTATATGCATAGTATAAAAGTGACGTAAATGTCATCATCAGAATTTAAAAAAAAATTATAAATTATAGTTTTTTTATATGAATATTTAGTTCTTATATTTTTTAGTCGTCAATTTCAAAAAATAGTTCTGTGCACTGTTAGGCACGCAAACAGGAGGGAGGGGGGGTTGGCTCCGGACCTCAGAGTAGAAATAAGTAGAATTACAATAACAGTGGCGAAGGGTGACTTTTTGAAAGAGGTAGGCTGTGGGAGTAACCATGCATGTCAGATATATTTGTGGGAAATAAGAAGATAACCCAATACTACTACTGTTGAATAGGTACGCTAAAACGAAGAAATTTCAAAAGCTTAATTGGTTTGTTATAATTAGTTCATAAAAATAAGCAATTAGCTTGAATTACTTATGTACTTTCCTAAACATTTATAAAGGTAACATACGCTCAAAATATATTACCTATCATATAAAAATATCCGTTGTATATGTATTATGTTCCATAACAATATATAATTTAACCCGTAAAACTAGACATTTTAAAATACTTCTATATTTAAAACACAGACTTAGGTAGGTACAATATCAGATATCTAAATTGTCTAACGAGTGAACTAATGAATAAATAAAAATCACGAGATAAATTATTTTATATTTTTAACAACAATCAATACTATTTATGTGATTTAATGCCATAGAAATAATTTTTTTAAATTATCTTTTTATTAATTATTTTGAATAAAAGCGCTCTCGCGACGCAAGCGCTAACGAAACAGCTTGTACATTTGTATGCGGGACGCCAGACATTTTGAAATTATGAGAAAAAAACTTCATATTGAAAAACCCGTCGATTAACGCAAAAATAATCCTATACAATATGTAAAGCGAAACGCGGCGTGTTTTATTTTTTTAAGCTTTAAAGAGATGCCATAGATGGTGCTTATTGAAATATGGGAAAAGATCGTAAAATTATGACAATTATACGATAGATGTCTTTGGGGCATATTGAATATATTATTATTTGTGATTATATAAATACGTTAATATGAAAATAAAAACTATTTTTCTTAAGAAGGTAGGCTATAAATAATCGCCTAGTATGGAGTCTTCGCCACTGCAATAAATCATATATAGGTATTTCAACAGTTTAATTTATTATTTATTCACAAACAGAAAACGCTTTATTACAGTAAATAATAAAATAATGCTTCAAATTTTCGAAAGTCAATCTTTGACGATTTGATCTTAGCAAATTTTTATACATGGAAAAACTTCTTTTCCGTGTATAAATTTTCTTTTCTTGGGGGGGGCGGGACCATTAGTCAGTCGGTACTGATGCAGTTAGTAAAGAAAATGTCCACTTTATTTATGCGATGACGTATTTACGATGTGTTGATTAATTATTGTTCTAGATTTAAAATGTAGGTATGTATGAATTCTAAGTCTCCATAAAAAGTATGTTTTTTTAAACATGTTTTTTATCTAAAACTAAATTCTAATCAATTTTATGTAATACTATGAATAGTTACTAATTACCTACTAGTTACTAACATAATAAAATGAACATATACACTAGAGGTGAGTTGGAAATACTGTCACTAGTTTGTGTACTCAAGTTTCGGATGAAACTACCCATACTCAGTATGTGTGGCCCAATAAACTTATTCCAAAAAACTTGTGATGATATCATCGCGAGCCGCTGTTCTGTGCACTCTTCAACACTATTGACATTAAATGCGCGCGAACGAGATGGCACTTGAATATATGTATATTTATTAGTCTATTGCGTTCGAGTATATGAATAATAGGTCATAAATTTTGTGTCTCAGCACAGTGGTGAGATGACGCACAGGCTTAGGTTTGTTATATGACCGCTCAAAACATGTTTAAAATTTAAAAATAATCACTGTTATTCATTTTTGTTAACAAGAATATTGTAACCCAACAGAAAAACAGCTCATAAATTTAAAAATGTGTATAAAATTTTATAATAAATGGGACTTTTCGACAAGCGGATCTCAGCATATTTTTAGCGATTCTATTGAAGCTGATACACAGTCTGAGTTCCCTGAGCCGATACGTATTTCAAAAACTAATATGGAGTTGGTTTTAGTTTCAGTTGAGTATGAAACTTTTGTCGCATACGCACGCCAAACGCTCTATATAGTATTCCAAATACTAGTAAGTATTTTGGAACAAGTTTCTATACTAAGTATTTTTTATACTGGTAGTAAGTATACTTAGTCTTCAAAATCGACCAGTTTTCCCATCTCTAATATACATAATAAAAGAAGTAAAACAATTAACTATTAATAACAAACAATATAAAATGAATATATTTTTGATTTAACAAAAATATTTTACAAAACTCTGAAAACTTCAGTATTTAAAATATATTCTCAGTCCTGATACCTCAAGAGGACCCAACATGGACCCAATACATCTATCGCACAATCCCTTTGGTGGCACTAATCTTTTCTGTCAACTAATCGACGACAGATCTCCGTCAGGGTCCTCAAAACGGAGGATTCCCATGAAATGCGAACCCCTGCGAAGCGATATGTGGCATTACCGAGTACCGACTCAGGCAGTCCATTGCGGGCTTCGGTACAGTCAATCCGCATACTTACAAGTCATACAAAGTTCTCCTCCATGGTAACTCATGCGTTGATAAATTAACATCTTATATACCAGTATAACCAACCCAAATAAAAAGATGTCAAGAATTTATAAAAATCCCACAGATATAATTTGGCAGCCGTATTTTTTGGCTTTGTAAGCCTCAGCTGAGAAAGTTGATGACGACTGATATGTTCAGGTTCTTTTTCCTTGTGTCAGATCTTCAATATCTACAATGTGTCGCTCCAGAAGTTGGCGAAGACCATTTTCCACGGATTGTAGGATCTCGTCGAAATTACAATTATGCGAGTTGCGTAGTCCAGGGGCCAGACCAGACCCTGGGTGTGTGTGGTTAAGCTCCCCACGTACTGTCGCTTAGCTTTCTCAAAATACTGTTCCTGGCCGTTGTCTTCATTTTAATGTTAATACAGTGTTGGTTTTGGTTATAGGAGAGTGTCCGATCAAAGGTGATTCCCAGATAATTTATTCAAGTGAGATGCCACAATTATGTCCACCACAGTGGCATCCTAAACAATATCGCCCCATACTATCGTGGATCATCGTGTTCGACCGCTTGTCATCTTATGGACATACTCCAAGAGGCTTTTATCTTATCACAATTCCTATTGAAAAGAGAGAGCGGCAAATCACGCCACATTATGAATCAATTATATTTTATTATTAATTTTAAATATTTATTCATTCAACATAGTTTTTTTCTGGATCAATTATTGTTGAGAATTATAAATGATAATTAATGGTGGGTTAGTCCACAAAAATTATCAAGCAGTGGGTTTTTTATTAGTTTGTCAATTTGATTTCCAGAGATTGTTAAACCGTTCATTTTTAAATATTTATATTATAAATATAGGTACATATATTGAATAAAAACAAATGTTTTATTTCTTATTAGATAACGAGTTCTCTTTATCAATCATAAAACGCACGTGTACATACAATTGTAAATATAATATTTAGTGTGAATATTTGTAAAACAATATAATTTTCATATTAATATGGTAAAACAATAAAAAATTGCCTTTGCCTTGGCTATAATAATATGTTCATTCAATGGAAATTGAAGTGAAACGAACAAATTTTAATGCGAGAGGCTTATTACGATGAAAACAGTGCACTAGCGGAGCGGTATCAGCCAGTCGGGACCGCAACCAGAGAGTTGGAGCGGACCCTTTTTTGAGTTCCTCCGCTCCGGGTAAAAGGTATTATATTATGTAGGTATACAAATGTTAAAAAATAAGTTGAAATAAGGTTTATTATTCGTCCTTTTCATTATTGATTCAATTTCACAAATCGACAGCAAATCGTCTCTGTTCATTCTATATTATTATTGCTATATTATATTCATTATTTGCCTCTTCTGTCAAAAAAGTGAAGTTATTTATCACTCGTCAGTAGTGCCATATTTCAAATACTTCCAGTGTCAAATATAATATTTTCATTGGATTTTAGGATGAAATTTGAATACTTAATAAAAAAACATCCGGATCAGTAGAGCACTACAAATTTTCGGTGCTCCGGGTAAAACCCATTGCTCCACTGCTCCGTGCTCTTTACTTTAATTATACACTTGTTAAAATTTATACTCACGTTTTTATTTATTATTGTCTCTATGCATCCATAGAGTGGCGCCCTTAATCCCTCTTGTATTTAAATTACAGCAGAAACCAAATGACCGCATGCAGACCGACAGGTAGCTTAGGCTTTGGAGCTATTTCAAGTTCTCACTATCCTGTCCCTTCTCATGCTCTGCCCGCTTTGCTATCCATTCCATTCCTTTCCTTTCCTATCCTATCCATCCTTTATCCATATCCACATATCCCTATACCCAGGTGCACCTACCTTCTTTCGTAATTCCTACCCGTCATAATCACAATCCTACCCAACCTCCAATCCTACATTTTCTTTACGTTGCATCTGTTAGAATGTAACGTGGCACTGAACCAATGCAAATTCTGAGAAACTGTACAAATGCTGTTTTACGTTGTGCAAATATTTATTCTATATTTTTTATGTTATAAGATATGATATTTTATCGCGTGGCTGAGTCGATAATGATCAAACCCTGGGGCTCCACGAGAATTCGGAAAAGCTCACCCTAAAGATAGGTGCATCTTGAAACCTTTTTGGTAATATACCTACTGAAAGTAAGGTTTAACATGACATGCATTTATGCAGTGGAGTGCATATCGATATCCAACTTCTATAAGGAAACAACTCAAAATACCTTGTTCTAAGATAATGGCGTTTTAAAATTTTGTTTTCAAATAAATTTTCATCTCAATGTTAAAGCTTTGATTTTTTCGGCAAAAGTGTTTATTTTTTTATTTATTTCAAATGAACTTAACAATGCACAATGAAATTTTACAGTTTAACAAATAATCAACATAGATATTCCCGTTTATAATTGAGACCTCCTCTGCAACAACACTGTATATCGATTTTAACAAATGTTGAGTTGTTTGTCGAAGTGGAGTACCGATATTTAGAAAATTGATATTGTTTAGGTTTACACATCGCATCATGTTATTAATGACCTAGATCGAATTCCACTTCAGAATTATTAACAAGAACAGGTATCATAGATGGGCACGTAACCACATTTCTTAGACATCGAGTATAGTGGAGGGATTTTCCAATATGCTGTCGTCAAATAATATCATTTGTTTTAAAAAAAAAAAAATCACATGCAAAAATATGAGATAAGCAGTTGGAAAACCACTGAGACAAGTACTTAATTGTATTACAGTAAGTAAACTCAAATGCGTTATTTATTTCATTAGTGTTTCTGGGATCTTAAGGTCAATAAGATAAAATAATGATAAATAAAGTTGTGAATTTTAAGAGAATTTGCAATAATTCAACATTAAATATTTTATCTCAGTTTTTTAAGGCGGATTATTGGCATTTTCTTTTCAATAATACCTACATCTAAAATTATGTACAATCATATTACCTATACTTTTAGTTTTTAATTTCCCGTAATAAAATAGTGTATGTGAAATAGTGGATTTGTAATTAAAGTAATTAAAAGGATTACAATGGAAATAAAAAAAAATCTATGACAGTAAATAAAATGCAGTTTGTTTATCACCATTGTTTGGTTTTGCTGATGTTTATATGCACTTGTAGTGGTCTGTCTCAAGATACTCGCAAGGAGTTCGAAAATGGTATGTGATTTTAATGATTTTTGTTATTTGTAATTATACCTTGAATACCTACAGACTATTTTTAACATTTAAATGGATCTGAAATAAAGATGTTGAAGAAAATATTCATAATATTATATATAAATGGAGCCTAAACATAATATTGCATTGAGGCAAAAAAAACTCTGGGAATATTGGATAAATTTCTTTTAAAATTGTTTTGATCTAGTTTATTATTAACACAAAAGAAGGCTCCATCTGGAGGAATATCAATGGCGAAGGGTAGAGGTAGGCTGTGGAGATCCGGTATAGTACAAACTAAACGTTGTCAGTCATACTTATTTATTTTCATTGAACTAAGAATACAAATTACAGATGGTGCTGGTTAGTTTTTTAAATTCAATTAAACCTTGCATAAAGTAAACTATAATGGATATTAGATAAAAAAATATGTAAGTATATTATTATCTTTAAAATTGTGCCATTAAATTATACATAATTTTAGATATTTTTTAGATAGAAGAATAATTTTATCTAGTATAGTTTGGTTAGGCACGACTTAATGGAATTTTAAAAACCATCTGCATTTTGCAATGAAAACAATTCAATGAAAACAAAATAAGAATTGACTGACAAATTTAAGTGTGCAATATTTATGTCGAATCTCTACAGCCTACCTCTACCCTTCGCCATTAAGGAGTATGTATTATCTTTGGGTGTAATATGCAATAAATATGTAATACACCAAGGCCCACTTTAGTCAGCCCATCACACGAAACAACAAACCTCGATCGTAGTGCTATTTGTTGCTCATACTTCAAACTCCATTCAAGAAAATTGTACTTAATATCTTCAATTGGAATAAGAATGCTGATGGTTTTCCCTTCATATAAACTAAATTGCTAGGACCGACCGGTTCACTTGAGAGTCGGGCCGACTTAATAAACTCTCTCCAATCAGCCTTCATTAAATTTAGGGATACTCACAGTGGGCATGGCAATACCGGGTGGTTATGGGCGTTATGGCAGTACAGAAGTGTGCACACTTTTTCATTCATCCTTATTTATCTTCGTTGGATTAAGAATACATATTACCTACACATATTCTTGCTTCATTTTTATAAATCCATAAAGCCCTACCTAAACCAAACTATAATAGATAAAACATATTATTCTATCTATAAAATATCCAAAGTTATGTATGATTTAATATATAGACGACTATTATTATCTATTATGGCTTGGTTTCCACAGGGTTTAATTGAATTTTAAAAACTAACCAACACCATCTGTAAATTGTAGTCTCATTTCAATGAAAACAAATACGTATGACTGACAAAGTTTAGTGTGCACTGTTTATGGCGGATCTTAACAGCCTACCTCCACCCTTCGCCACTGGGTTATGGATTACTCATTCGAAGTTTGCATAGTTGTCTGATTTTGATTTTTTTTAATGTATGATAATATATTATATTATCCAGGTGCATTAGGCAGAAAAAGTGCCAGGTGCACGCGGCCTGATGGCACTCCTGGAAAGTGTGTAGACCACTACCTATGTGATGACGACCTCAACATCATCACGGATGGAAGTGGCCAGATATACTCCAGGTATAATTTTGAATCTCATTCATGCTTAACGTAGGTACCTAATCGTAATCATAGCATCAATCTCAAAACATCAAAGATACGGCCGGTCATTGTTTTTACTTATTTTAATAGTAAATATTATAAAAATAATTATATTTATACATAACCTTTATGATCAATAGATATTTTATATAAAATACTTTAATTATTACAGGACCACCAATCCAATCGAACAAAGGATATGGTAAGTAATTTGAACTAGTTTTCTAATATTAAGGCTAAATAGCTTGTAGTTGACACAATAATTGCTCGATAAATTTACTTATCCAGTGGTAAATGCTCCCGGCTCTCGTGGTGCAGTTCGTCAGGCTTTTGCCTTCCACCCGAGAGTTCCTGGGTTCGATTCCCGGTCAGGACACACAATATTTATGTGTTTTTCTCAAAGCCTTGGTGTTCGTGATTGTTCAAAATTACTAACAACCACCTTGTACGAAAAAGCAAGTATTAATACCAAGCAAGCAATAATTTAAAAAAAATGGTGGTATCAAATGGTAGAAAACGTTCGAAGTCAGGCTTTAAAAACCGCGCTGGGTTAACGATAAATACTTCAGTTCTGTGGAAGTACGTGACGGCGCAACGCAGCGTAATCAGCTTGGAGATGCCTTCCTCCAGTAGTGGATGGATCCCAGGTTGATGATGATAATTAAGTTAAAAAAAAATACAATTATCAACTTGACTCCTTCCAGATTTCTTCACTACACATTTGAGTCTGTTTTAAGCCTAGACTAAGTATTAAAATTAAAACATTGTTAACATAAATGTTCAAGTTGTTTTGTATTCCGCCACGACTAGCAAACATTGCAAAATGCATTGATACACTGAAACTTATCCATATTAGCCTTAGTATCAGCTTGATTTTAATACACAAAGAATCTCCCTAGAACCCGGGTTCTCAACATGTGAAATATAGGTGGCGATCGATAATTCTCGAGAAATAATCAGAAAAGGACAATCTGGAGAAATTAATTATCCGAAATTTCGAGAATTCTCATTTCTTGATAAATCATCTATGAGATTCTTCAAAAATAAATAAATAGTCTTTAGGCTAAGCTTTCGACTGCACGGTTGCAGAATTTAAAAAATACTGAAGGCCATTTTTCGGAAATTCCTCGGTAAAAAAAATTGGGAAGAAGACATGAAAAAGCTTTCGACTTAAATTTTAAACGGATTTTATTTAATTCCCCTGTTTTTTTTTCAGATAGAAATTTCTTAATTTGTCGGTAAAAAAATTTTGGCCGATAGAAATTTGTCTGAAGATCTAAAAAGAGAAAAAGCAAGAAGAGGTATTTCCGTCGTAATGTCGATTTCTCCATATTCTAGAGAAATCAAAAAAAAAACAATTTCGGATTCTCGAGTAAAATGTTCTTGATTTCGAAAAATAAAAAAGTCAAGAATTCACAAGCTGTGAACTGAACAAGCACAAACTCTACTGCGAACTGAAAAAATATTTAATTAATAAAATAAATACTATTATATATGGAGGGTGCATAATATTTTTTTTATAAATTTCAGGTCATTCGGCGTAAATGGTTTATGTCCTTTAATTTCCAAGTGCTGCTCCATTAAAAGCATCGAGAAGTCTGCTCCAGTAAACCCAAGGAAACCCGACGATGAAACTATGCCGAGTCCAGAATATACCAAGAACTGCGGCAAGAGAAATGCAAAAGGCATAAACTCACCAGGACTAGACCATGTCTCCAATAATAATGACGTAGCAAAGGTTGGAGAGTTCCCGTGGATGATTTTAATAATGCAGTAAGATGATTTCTATATTATAGGTTTACTCTGTCACTAATAATATATTTAGACTCATTTTAAAATGTATAATGCCTAAAATTCCAAAAAAATCGTCATTCAAAAAAAAATACCATGTCCGATCTTTTGGATATCACTGGAAGAAGAATATTCATATACTAGTTACAAAGCCATTAAATTATTGTCTGCATTTTTAAATACCTATTCATGTGTGAAGAATTTTTCGGCCGTGTAAGTAAAAAAAACGAAACAGAGAAACCGACTTGATGTCAATACACTTAGTTTCTCCTTAGTAATACTGAAGCCACGATTATCAATAATTATTCTAGTCATAAAGATGCAGGCGATGCAGCGGTAAATTTCGCACAATTTAAAAAGGTAAATTTTGCTTCCTGAAAATTCCAGATCTTAATTTCAGATTAATAATATAATAATTTATGATCGTTTTCTAATTATTTCCATTAGTTTTATAATTTTCATTAAGTATATATATTTTTATTATTCACATTCAGAGTGTTATAATATTACGTATACCAGTTATAATACTTATAATATAAGATTTAAAATTTAAATTTAGTTCTTCTGTTTTCAACGGTCCGCAGGTGTAAAAATGTTGGGAATATATTTTTCAGTGTTAGGCAGTGTTGCCATCTTTTCTATATTGATTATAATAGTACAAAAGGGTAAAAATTATAGTAGGTATTTCTAAAAAAACTATAGTACAGGAACATTTTTCGTCTCGAATCCTTCAAAATAATAGTATTTTTGGCATATTTGCGTTAAATTATAGTATTTTACATTTTACGCGGATTCAAAATAATTATAGTATTGTACTATAATTACAGTACGGTTGGCAACAGCATACTTTATTCTTAACTTAAATTCGTCACATAAAAATTAAAATGCTAAGTTGCTCAATGCTGTTATTAAAAGTGAAAAAATTCAAAACATGTAAAAATCGTAAGTAGTTAAAAAATAATATGCAGGTATTATTAATTTATTAAGACACAAGAAGTCCGACCACCGGAGGCCGACTAGATTCTGTATTACCTATTATATCCGCATTCTTTCGGTGATTCCCAACCACGTTCTGCGAGAGTTTCACTTAGGAGCAGTGTTTCCATCCTTTTCTATGTTGATTATGGTACAAAAGGGTAAAAATTATAGTATTTCTGAAAAAAATATAGTATATATTACAGGAATATTTTTCGTCTGGAATCCTTCAAAATTACAGTATTTTACATTTTTCACGAATTAAAAATTATAGTATTGCACCTACATATAGCACGGTTGGTGACACTGCGTTGGGAGGGGAATTTTGATAAAGCGCCGGCTAGACGCTCATGCTTTACCACAAGCTTACCTGCGTAAACCGGTTTGTATCGGGAAGCCCGTGTGTATGGACGGGAAAACTGTAGCTCGCGCAAATCGAAAAGCGCTGTAAAAGTAGTTTGCACAAACGATACAGCGCAGGCAAGTCGCCTCCGTCTAGTCGGCGCTATAAGGAATGAAAATTGAATAATTGAGTTCAGTAATTGGCGTGCACACCAAGATCTTGTGCACTAGCTCCTGAGACACTCTCAGCACAACTTTGAAGGACGCCTGACGTTCGTTACCCCACGGTATACGCCCACATAACGGGTGAGGAACTATCAATATTTTATAATAATAAATCTGTTACAGGTATCATAACAAAACGGAAGAAGGTGAGATTAGTTACATGTACCAGTGCGGTGGGTCTCTGATCCATCCGAGAGTGGTGCTTACCTCCGCGAATTGCGTTGCTGGCAAAGAGATGTTGAGCGCCAGAGCTGGCGAATGGAACACCACTTCGAAGAGAGAGCTGATGCCTCACCAAGATCGTGAAGTTTCCAAAATAATAATACACGAAGACTTCAACCCAGGTAAATAAAACAATATTAGTAAGTAATATATTATGGTGTATGTACCTATGTATTCGTTTTTGCAAAACTGTAATACCCCGACTTACGCGAACTCTGAGTTACGCAGTTTTTAATTTTTTTCATTTGGCAACACTTCCATCATAAAATCACATTACAATAAAATTGCTAGCTTGGCAGAAGCTCTCTGCTCAATTGAAAAGGGCTTCAAAATTTAGAATTCAAAGACTCCAATGAAGAACGCGTTATTGCTATAAGGTGTTTCGTTCTACAGGGACACTGTTGTACACTAAAAACGATTTGCAGTTGTGTTGGTGATCTTTGGTAGTATTGACACAGGGTGTGCATGAAGAATTACGGTAAATAAGCATATTTTTATGACTTATTTTTTTAATAAAATATGGAATAAAAATGCGTACATTAGACAATAGGTACCTATATATTATTTACTTATACTGATAGTGACAATTCAATGAAAACATCGTGTATTATCATTTATTTAGTTGGGATTGGGAATATACAATGTTTTGGACACTTTACACAAAGCAAGAAATAAAAAAATATTAGCTTGCTACGAAGAAATTTTGCGTGAAAAAAGATGGCATTTAGTCGTCAGACGAATTTGTTAGATTTTATGAAGCCATCGACATCGAAAGAACTTTTTTACGTAACTCATTTATTTTTTTAATATTTTGTACATATTAATAATTTTGTACAAAGAACTGCAATTATATTACTTAAATATTTTTCTTCTTTACTAGTGTTTTTGTTAGTCGTTGGTCCCGAATAAACAACATTTATATATATTTATATGCAAAGTTGTACCCCAACTTACGCGAATTCGACTTAAACGATTTTCGTCGGACCCACCTATCGCGTAACTTCGGGGTATTACTATAATTGGAAAAATGATAAATATTAATTAAGTACTATTTAAGAGCATTTTCAACTATAGGTGCGACGAAATTTTGGACTCGCTGGCAATCGGAGAGCGAAAGTCGAACTGTAAACATGTCAATTGGTTTCGTGATGGCGACGGGGTATTAATTCTAAAATCGTGTAAAGATGACCAAAAAACGTTACCCATTTACTTGAAAAAGAAAACATGTCAATGAATATATTATTAATGTTACATATAACAATTAACAGAACATTAAATGGACGCATGTTGGTTGGATTTATATGACAAATTATATTTCGTTCGGCACGCGTCATTTGCACAATCCGCGCATCGCCTAGCCTCAATCTTTTTAGACCATGCCTAAACTGAGGTATAGCGTTAAAAACGGAACTATTCGTCAGTGACGTCCCGTGGGGGTAGGCAGATTTAGCGTCGCTTGGAGGCGGCAGTTACTCAAAGGGCGGCAAATCGAGGACAATCGTTAGGTATATATAGAAATAGCTACATAAACTTAGTAAAAACGGAAATATCCTTTAATTAAAAAATCAGCTCACTGGTTGGAAACAAAATGTATTAATTAACATACATGATTTAACAGGACTGTATTTTTTTGTTGGGTTCGCGGTGTCTAGTTTACTTCCGTTGTCCTTGGAGGTCACGTCCTTGATGACCAGCAATGACACGTGGAGATTTTTGAAGTATAGGTAGGTTATCCAAATATTTTTGCCAGTCACTCGCGAATTTTGGAAGTAGTCAGGTGTATTTTTAAATGTATCTGAAACCGTAGACTCACAATATTTCTATTGGAGCAGAGATGGCATTTAAATTTGATTTAGTAGGTAGTTATTTTGTCGGTAATGTATTTATACAACACATTTCTTAGATATTTTAGTCATGAAAGGATAATGAAAAATACTGTATAAAAAAACGGGTCGGCATTTTGGCGCTGCCTAGGGGCGGCATTTTATTTAGGGACGTCACTGCTATTCGTACTGAGACGTTCCCTGGGCGTGAGCGCTGGTACCCAAGGCTATAATCTGGAAGGACAAAATGTTCACATAGGTACCAGGCCCTAGGGCCTAGAATCTAGCTAGATCGTGACCTCGGTGCACTGTGCAAAAAAATATTGCTTGTCGTTTCGCTTGACCATATTTTGTTAGTGCAACTAGAAAACATTATAGATTTTCGATCTGTAGATATATATTTTTTTTTGAATTTATCGTATTCATTCCAAAATTATTATAATTACTCCAATTGGTGAAGGTATTCTTCCCACCAAAAAAACCCTCGACGTTCAAATATGTATAAAACTATTTATTTTGTTTTAATTTCGGCAAAAATCTTGTATAGTTATTTAAAATAAAGTGCGTGTTTGAAAATAAAAGGCTTAAGGGCGATTACATCAAAAGTGGCGATTTTATAGATACATCTATTAACCGAATTACGAAACTAACTCCCCACTAAAAAAAAATTGTATTATATTCTAATACGAATACCTTCGAACACATCTTTACTAGATGTCGCTGTGTTTAAAATAATTATTTGTTTCTTAATGATTGGAATGAATGTATTATAATGTCCTAAATATGAATATTAATTCAGGGCTCGAAATGAGCAGAGCACACCGTAGCGCCGTACCGGTTCGTGAAATCGGTAAAGGCTCCGCTTCGTCTCGTAAAAGAGCGTCTGAGCTAGATAGGCCATAATATAACAAAAAATCTAGCACTCATAAAAACACTCTTATTTTTATAAAATCAGCAGTCAAATTGGAGAATTTTACAAACCGGAGCGCTCAATAATTTCACAAAAATATTAACATTGTTATCTAACTGTACGTATATTTTATAAAAAATAAGTGTGTTAGATTTTTTATTATATGGCATATCTAGTTCAGACGGTCAAATCAATATTTCCACGAGACGCAGCAATAATTTTGGAGATTTTATGAACCGAACGACGCTCCGGTGCGCTCTGGTCATTTCGAGCCCTGTAAATGAAATACACATAAAATTTGATAACTTTGTTAATATCTTCAGAAAATTATCGAGCGCTCTGGTTCGTAAACTTTTCCATTTCAAACGTTCTATTAATTATATCAATTTATTATAATATGTAACTTATATAAATTTCATGACTATTTATTGACTGTCATGTTACACAATCATATTAATGTATTTTATAATGTGCCATGCCAAAGCCTAAAATAATGACGTTTACAAGACATATTCAATAAGTTTAGTGAATGCATATTTACCATCGACGAGTAGTCACTGTACCTACAATAAAAGATCTTTCACTCGGGATTGATCAACTAAACCAATTTTAAACGACTAAAATGATTATGCTGATTTGATTGATTATTCTGGTTTTAGATAATCTTCACAATGATATTGCTATATTACTGATGGATTCTGAATTCAAAGAAGTCGATAACGTCGGGGTTGTTTGTTTACCCTCCGCAGACATCCAGCTATCAGAAGAGAATAAGAAAAATTGTTACTCTTCCGGATGGGGCACGGACGCCTTCCAAAATGGATTCTACCAAGCTGTCTTGAAAAAGGTTTGCTAAAATATTACTATTTATACATACTGACCACGATTTGTAATAGGATTATTAACCAATAACCATTAATTCGAACATAGATGTTTTTTTTTAATTGTGAAATAATTAAAGGTACATCATTCAATTGTTGCATACATACCATTAAGAATCATATTCCAAGGTTGCACTCCCCTGCTTTTTAGTTTTTCTTCGCTACTGCCAGAGGCAGTGACGTCCCGTGGGGGTAGGCAGATTGATCGTCGTCTGGGGGCGGCAGTTACTCGAAGGGCGGCAAATCGAAGAGAATCATTTGAAAAATATAGAAATGGCTTCCTTAATTCATTTAGTGCTGACAACGCGACCGGCGCGTTTGCATAAGTTAGCCATTATATATAATTAACATGATATTTAGATGTGGTGATTAATTAGTAATTATATGGTCACGTAATAACGAAAATATCTTTTCATTAACAAATTCAGCTCACGGGTTTTTTCGGGTTCGCGATATCTGGTTTACTGCCGTTGCCCTTCGACGTCCTTGATGACCAGAAACGACACGGGCAGATTTGCGAATAATTAGTCTGATATTTTGTTAGTAATGGATCCATACAGCACATTTCTTAGATACTGCACTCATGAAAGGATGATAAAATTACTGTATAAAAATGGGGTGGAATTTTGGCGCTGCCTAGGGGCGGCATTTTATCTAGGAACGTCACTGTGCCTAGGGGCGGCATTTTGTCTAGGGACGTCACTGGCCAGAGGTCTCTAAAATCGTGGGTGCTGGTAAAAAATAACATGTAAATATTTTCAATGCGTATCTATTCGATCCAAAGTAAGGACCTGACATGTTGGGCGACTGGGTAACAATCAATTCTTTTAAAATACCTGCTATTATAACCTATACTCTGTATAGTGTGGAAACCATTATATTAAGCAAAACTGAAATTTTGTCTGTTTTTCAATTGATCCAGGGATGTATAGGGTTGAGTGCATGGCTATCAACGAATACTCGCAAAAGCGTGTTTTAAGTACTAACATAATGCAGGTCCATTTTTTTCTTCACTAGGAGCAAACTTAGAAATTTACTCTTTTAACAGGTTCAGTATTTACTTGGTGATAATTATTAATGAGTTATCACTTGGTATTCACACATATTATACTAAACGGTTACATGTAAGTTGTACGTATGCAGTTCTTCGTGGGACACTTATTCGTGCGCCGCAGTACGTGAAACATGAGTTCGTGCAACATTTTCAAATGACGAGTTCTTCGTTGAACATTTCACCGTGGAATGCGTATTCTACAACATGTGGCGCTAGTTTGCTGTTCCAATTAGATTCAATACGAATTTTATGAGATGTCTTTATTGGTTTTAAATAATTTAATGTTGAAACTACATAAATAATATACCTAAACGATGTGATTGTATTTATAATCTACTTACCTACCCATTTTTTAATGTGTGTTCCTTGTATTACGATGGTTTTATTACGTATTTTTAGGTGTTTTATTTAGATATTAATATTGTACTAGCTGAGCCAGCTGGCTCTCGCCAGTCTGTCTCGCTAGGTCTTGCAGACGGCTTGGCGGTATTGGATATTAATATAATTGTGAAGTATGCATAGGCGGCGCCATAATTTTCCCTTCGTCATAGATTTTCATTCACCTCAGACAGTTTGATATTTCGCTGATTTGTCAGTTTTACGATTTGCAAGTCGTCACTGCCAATATAAATTCGGGGTCATATGCGTAGTCTATTCTGGAGTCTGGCCTTTACAATATCGTCTGACACCACTTCAGACTGATAGGCCTAGCAGAACAGCTGGCAATAGCCGATTGCTACTACTGACATTTTAATAGAATATACCTAATATGTTTATATATTGCACTTTTTCATTCATTCTTATTTATTTTCGTTAAACTAAGAACATACATTACACGTCATGTTGTTGGTTAGATTTTATAATTCATTAAGCCCTGCCTAAACCAAACAATAGTAGTTAAAATATTATTCTATCTATTAAATATCCAAAATGATGTATGATTTAATGGCATAATTTTAAATATTTTATAGACAGATGCGTATTATGGCTTGGTTTCCCAGGGTTTAATTGAATTTAAAAAACTAACCAACAACATGACGTGTAATGTATGTTCATAGTTTAACGAAAATAAATATGAATGAATGAGAACACTATCTGTAAATTGTAGTCTTAGTTCAATGTAAATAAATACGTATAACTAACAACGTTTAGTCTGTACTATCTATGGTGGATCGACCCTACCTCCACCCATCGTCACTGCAGGATAGTCTTATTTTTCATACATTTAGATTATTGCGATATAATACGTTTTATTTATTCAATGGGATCACCTTAGATTGCACCCACTATTTCTTATAATAAGTCTTTTAGGATAGGTACTCGTAATTACCACTCTGAAGGGGTGTGTCCATATGCTTTGCTTAGGAGCAAAAATGGTACTTTATTTTAAAATTCGTAAGTTCTTAATATACTAATGAATAAATTTCAACATGCTAAAATTATTATTTAACAAATTATCTTTGTGGGGAAATAAAAAAAATATTATTTTTATCATGTACAAAAATGGAAAAAGAAACAGGTAGGTACTTACTTATTGTACCTAATTGTGTCGTATAAAGGTCATAATCGACTATATTTGACTATACGTATATATTTCACTTAGAAGAAATAAAAGATGAAATAGCAAACAACATGCATAATATCATTATCAAAAGAATCATTATTGCAATTTAATTTTTATTAACATTAATAGTTACTAATGATATAAAAGAAGAAGAAAGGTTACTGTGATTTTATATGTAATTATTATTATAAAATATATACCTAAACATTATTAATGTTTAATTACTTGTATTAAACGTCACATGAATTTCATTTACCAACGAAATGTAAAAATAATACAATTATTACTGAATCACGATAACTACCTATCTATTTTATATGGAAGTGTGTGATACTTCGACGTTGATCTGACAATAGTATCTATCTGACATTTATAGTCAATTTTTCAGGGGGTTCAAAAAACTGTTTTTGTCGGTATCAGTATTATTTTTATTTTTCAAGTGAAATGATTTAATATTACTCGTAGTACTAAAACAGTCATTTAAAGATGTATGAAAATTGTAATGTCATAATAAAATAAATCACGCAGATAGATAATATTTCTTTTTAGTTTCTAGAGACTTCGATGCAGATAGACACTATTTTCCACGTCAAATTTGAGCATTTTAGTATTTTTTTCGTAGAACAATAATATTTCCATTCGATCCGTCACCATTTTGTACAAAATACACCAATAACCTAGAATTTGCCAAAACTGCAGATAGATACTATTGTCAGATCACAGTCGACTTACTATAATATTGAGAAGAGCGTAATATGTACCTATATAATGTAGTTTCTTATTTATTAAGTCTGAAATTATTCAATTTATTGATGGAATTATTAAAATTATCTTCATCTTACAATAAATGTCTTGATTGAAATTGATTATTTATGGGTGCTAATAGAAATGTCACATTTTTTCGATTACTTATTCCTGCAAATTCTAAATTTGAAATCTGATACGTCAAATGAACTTGTTTTGCGAAAGAAAACAAATGACAATCTCAGTCTATTAGTTTGACAGATAAAAAGCAGTGACATGGTTTTATACAATATTTTACCAATTACCACCAATAGCTGTTGATAATTTATACCATTAAAGTGCAATATTACTTACTAATATACTAATACTAGCTAATACTAATATATTATACAGGGAATTATAAATATAATATTATTTATTTATAATATTTAATAAAATATTGCTATTTCGGTAACTTAAAATATTAATGTCTAAATAAAACACTTAAAAATACGTAATAAAACCATCATAATACAAGGAACACACATTAAAAAATAGGTAGGTAAGTAGATTATAAATACAATCACATCGTTTAGGTATATTATTTATGTAGTTTCAACATTAAATTATTTAAAACCAATAAAGACATCTCATAAAATTCGTATTGAGTCTAATTGGAACAGCAAACTAGCGCCACATGTTGTAGAATACGCATTCCACGGTGAAATGTTCAACGAAGAACTCGTCATTTGATTAAATGTTGCACGAACTCATGTTTCACGTACTGCGGCGCACGAATAAGTGTTCTACGTTGAACTGTTTACGTACAAATTTCCGGATACGATACTAAACACATAATATTATAGTGTCAGCTATAAAGAGGCAATTAAAAAAAAATTAACACAACAAATACTCTCAAATGTTATAATATTTTCTATCGTTCTTTCATTTGCAACCTCTAAGCAGTGCATAAACTGCCTACCCTCACAGGATATCACTGGTGCAATCTCCTCTCATAGTGTGGCCAAAGTAGATACTGTATTTTTATAGTTACGATACTACTCAGAACTTCTCCGTCCTTTCACAGTCCCATCCTAGATATGATAACTAATGTAATAGTCCTGAAATCTAAGAATTCTCACATATATATTGTTTAATGCTTCCAGATACAATTACCTATTGTTGACCACAACCCCTGCCAAGAAAAATTTAGAGGTCAATTGGGAGTCGATTTTGTTTTGGATAAATCTTTTATTTGTGCGGGAGGAGAACCAGGGAAGGACACTTGTAAGGGAGATGGCGGATCTCCATTAAGCTGTCCTATGCCTGTAAGTGATTCTTATGTATGAATGATCACAAGTTTGCCTATAAATTTGTCATTAAGTATCATTTAAAATTTCCGGAGTCCGGAGTCTGCCTTCTGTCTTCGCCGATGGTTTTCCGTGAAGCACATGAGGCGATTGGTAAGACATAATGTTCCAAAAACTTGCATATTTTTCACAATTTGAGGTTAAATGTAAAACATAATTATTACAGCACAACTATATACTGTATTTTCAACATTCAGTGACGGTTCATCGCACAGGCTACACGATTGGCCTTCACGATACATATAGCGAACTCAGTTAAGATTTGTGAAAAAATATGTTTTTTTTAACATTAAAATCAATTATACATAACTGTAGTGTACGGAGGTTCTAACATTTGGATGTCGATATGTGCGTCCACTGAATGGAGGTACAATTGATAGTTTTTTTAAACGAGGAATGTTGTCAACTATTCTCCCAATTAGATCAATAAACCCAAAACCGAATCGGAACAGAATCCGCTTGCTCCTGTTTTCAATTCATGGTACCGTTGAACTCCATATTATTGAAAGATTTGTACTTTGTGCACACTTGACAAATAACGAGCTACTTTCTTAAAACTTGTTAACGTGTCGATCGTTTAAAAACATTTCGACCCTAACCAATAAAATCCGACCGGACAGGATGCCGCCGGAATCGGATTACGTTTATGACAGTAGTTAAGTATCTAAGAACCTACCTAATTGGTGTTTTCGCGGACAATATTGAAAAAGTATACACGCATATGGTTGCATGTAAAAAATCAAAGGTTTGTGAAATCACTAGGTACCTACCAGCGTTCATTACAATAAACAAATTCTTTTGTAGATTATGAATGCCATGCGGTGAAAAATTCCAATTGTGTATTTTTGTTTGAATTGCGACTTTTTGTGTTATGTGACCGCTCATTTAAAAATACCTATTCCCTGATATAACGAGTAACGCTTATAAAGAGCAAATTCGGTCCCATCTTCCTCGTAATAACCAAGTTCGACTGTATTAATTTTGCTCTCATGAAAAATGACCAAAGGTGAGTTACTGGTCTGTTCGTAGTGGATGTTGATATTATGCTCTGCTTAAAGATAAAGAATTTAACTTTTTTATTTTATCTTTCCAGAACAATCCAGGCGTATATATACAGCTGGGAATAGTATCCTGGGGCATAGATTGTGGAACGAAATTCCCATCCGTAAACGCGAATGTGATTTACCTACGCCGCTGGATCGATAAACAGCTCTGTTCAAACAAGATTGACATGCAAAAATATATTTCACCTTAGACATTTAAATATAAATTGGTGCATAAAAAGCGTTTACAAAACGTTTACCAAAGAAATGGGACTCCAGAACAATAAACATACTCGTACAGTGTCTTCAAGCAGGGCCGAATCTACTAGTACTCTGAGGGAATAAGACCCCACCGCGTTAGCAAAAGCGACCCAAATTTAAAAAAATTACAAACATATTGGACAAAAATAGCCATATCCTTGGGAGACATAATATGGTTCTCTATTAACGGCTGCAGAGATCTCAATGGCTAATTTCTATAAAAACATTTGTTGTTGAATAAAGAAAATAGTTTTCGAGTAATGAGGGAGGATACACTATCTTTAACAGAGTTTATTGATAATCTCGATAATGATTCAAAAGACAAAATGCAAAAAACATTAAAAAATATTTGCTTCTGAATGATTTTTAAAAAAAGAACCCCAATTTATTGTGAAACCAATTAACACCATCTGTGAAATGGACCTCTAAAATAGATTTCATGTCTAGAGGTGAAATATGAGAGCGTTACGTGCTCAGTAGATATTGCTTGAGTCAAGAACTGAGAGTATAGTTAATATTAATATTATATACCAACCTAACTACCTCCCGAGAACTTTAATTTATGTTAAGGTGACCCGCACTGATTTAGAAGACTATAAAACTATTTGGCGACAAAATTCAAATGAAAATTTGCATTAATTTAAAGTAGTTTAATTCAATACAATACAATCGTTTAATTTATTAAATATTTGAATGAATTATTAATGAGTAAAGAATAAAATTTGATAAAACCCAAATAAAATAAGATAAAAATATTTTTGCCATCTATATATGTTCTGAGAAAGTTAAATTATATATTGTGTGTATATTATGTTACGCCGAATGTGCGAAATTGAATATTACATGAAATGGGCAAAATTTTGCCTAAATCATGAAAAATGCAAGCCCGTTGCCTTATTCATGAATTAGACAAAATATCTGGAGAGTGCGTGAAATCGGCAGTAATTTTTCTGCCTACTTCATGTCTTGGACAAATTAGATAGTAGCGCTACGGTGGTATTTTTTGCAACTAAACTAAATGTATCAAATGCTCATGCATTGGTCAAAATGTACATTTATATTATCTACTAGCTGACCCGGCGAACTTCGTACCGCCTCAGAATCAATAATCTTGTGTTAACTTATTAGCTGAATTAAAATACTCAAAATGAATTAAGTTCAATAAACGTGCAAAAATCAAATCAAAATGAAATATATTACATAGTTTTGGTTGGTTCAGATTTCGAAGCATGATAACTACCAAGTCAATCTTCAGTTGTAAATTGTGCGGTGGCAAGCCAGGCAGATCCAATAAATTTAAAAATTCAGTTGGATAGTTGGTTGCTTCTTCTTCGTTTATTATACAGTCGATAGATTTGAAGGAATGCATTGGACCAACGATTTGATTTTGAATTGTGGAGTTTAAGTGATCCACATCTTTGTTCTTTGCCGCAAAAATTGGTCGTTCACTCAACCAATTGTGATTTTTGTGGTTAGCAATGACGTTCGGGAACACTTTGTTTATGAGGTCGTCCTTCGCTGAGACGAAATTTCAAAAATTCGGCGTAAACGAAATCAATCCGTACGATTCGTCGACAGGAACACGGCAGTTACCGATAGTCAGCAATTGCTTAGAGAAATCGTCGGCAGATGGATCGTTTAGCAATGCAACTCGCATGTTCGTCGTCAGCCGAAGTTTCTTCACATAGCGCCACAGAGTTTATGATTTGAGGCGAGCGTTCATTTCATCGGCAGCGGTTAATCTTGGAATGACTGGTAGTGTTTGGCAGAAATTGCCAGATAGTAGAATCATTGCGCCACCAAAACATCTTGAGTAATTGCGCAGATCTTTCATAGTTCGATTGAGTGCTGCCAATGCGCATTTGTGCGCCATTGTGCATTCATCCCAGGTGATGATTTTACTTGCTACCAAAACTTTGGCCATTGCTGAGTGTTTCGCAATACTGCTTGTCGGTGTTGCAGTCATTTGAAGGTTTAACGGCAATTTCAACGCTGAATGAGCCGTTCGGCATCCTTCTAACAACGTGGCCGCTATCCCAGAAGAAGCAACTGGTACAGAAATTTCGGATCTCGCACAAACAGTGGCCAAAATCAATGTCATGAGAAATGTCTTCCCAGTTCCACCAGGCGCATCGAGGAAAAATAAACCACCATTTCCATCATCAATTGCCTTCATTAACGTATCGTACACTTCCTTCTGTTTGGGGTTCAACATTGGTACATTCGATCGAACCGATAGGTTCAATGCATCTTGATCATATTCACGTTCACGTTACAATTCTCGATTAAAAGCGTCATTCATTCCACGATCAGGCGTTGGCATTCCTAACTTGACTAACAAACTGCCGCACATAAGATAACACATGTCTTCGATCAAAAGCAAAGCCTGGTTATGTATTTCCTCGTTCACTTCGAGATCAGGATTCTCTGAACTGACACGAATTCGATGTAAAATGTCTTCTGACATGTCATCCTTGTACTTGTTCCACAGCTCAGGTGGATTTGATGGGAAGCATGTCGAAATAATGATAGCAAATAATGTGCGTATCTGACTTGGAGATGCAGAAACAAATGCTTTAGCGATTGTCATGTCCCAATGAGTATCATTTTCAAGCAAATTGAGCTTTTGACATGCAGCACGAAATGTTGGGCACACTACACCATTGACAGTTCGAAGTGATTCAAATGATGTCGGCCCACGAACATTTACCAGCAACAACCGCAAGTAGAATCATTCGCCATTCTTCGGATGAACTGTGTAAATGCGACCAAGATCATCAGTAGAATGCACATCCGGATGATCAGGAACCGCATCGCCTTGCTTCCGACGTTAAAATTTCTTCAATGAAGCGTTCCAAGTGTAATAACGTGGCATTTTAGAGTAGATCAACGTTCGTGTAAACGGATCGCTTTGGCAAATCGAAAAGAAACTGGTCAATGTTGCCGCTGGAGATATTTCAGCACGTTGAGCAACATTTGATGCGTTGAAATAAACTTGTTGACCATTCTCCAGATGCACCGCCAAATGTACAGCAGTGGGATGACGTTCATGAATGGGGAATGAGAGAATACGCCAAATTGCTTCATTGCAGCTCACATATCGACCAACTTGATAGTGCGTGATTTCATCGTTGGTATTGGGAGTTTGAACGCCAAAAACTACAATATCGCTGCCTTTGGTGACATATTTGCAGATGTATTTGATGGACTTCACTGAATTGCAAAACTCCACATTGCAATGCGCCTTGAATGTTTTGGAAAAAAGTGGCGAATACGGAACAATCCAAGTGTTGTCGACCACGATATCGTTTCACTTCATTTTCGTTGTGATAGTTCTACCGTTATCATTGGGTGATCGACGCCGATACAGTGGATAACCATCATTGGCAGTGATAGTCTCCGCCGTTAAACTTCATGGATAACGCTTGGAACACTTGCCGTCGACCATGCATGGTGATTGGAGGTTGATGGCGCCACACTGTCCATGAATCATGTGAGTAATTACAACATCATGCAGGTCTGGATCGGTTTCGGGATCAGGAATCTCGGCACATATGATGTCATCTTTTTGGTCTGGTCGAATTTTTTCGACTCACCAAATACGAATGTGGCACGATGCGGCAAGCTTCGTTTTTGTCATTCAATCGAATACATCCAGCATCGAGTATCCCCAAAGACGCGATGATTAACAATGTAGTTCATCAGCGACAGGATTTTTTGTTTAAACACACGTGCGGTGATGTCGTGCCGATCACTTGATGTTTGTCCGGAGTAGCAGTTGAACAATTTCTATTCATTTCGGATTTCATGTAAAGGTGATGAATAGATCTGGACGACCGTAATAACGAACATATTTCATTGCATCTAGCGCATATTCATGCATATGACGTGGGCTGCCAATGTACATCGCCGATAGAATAGTCAATCGACCAACATTAGCTGCATCCCCTACGGTGCTGATTGCATCGCGTAAATGAATATACTCCTCCGATCGCAGTTTGGCTTGGTTCAACCGAATGAAAGTGAGGCGCTCCGTCTCGATTTTAAGCAATCGACGAAATCGCAGCAAATAGTTGTCAGCATTTTGACGAATCATCAAATGATAAACACTGGAAAATTATTCACATAATTCAAAATTACATAATGAAGCAGTTATCGATGCACACACAATTACAAATTTGATAACCTCACAAAGTGAACATCTTCGAAGGCAACTTACCGTTTGAAAATCACGATCGAAATAGCTATTTGCTCACCTAGCTGGTAATCGGCTCGATTATTCACGTAGATCGATTGTCGAATGAAGTTCGAATGATGGTTTTTGAAATTGGTAGGTAAATAATGAGCAATACCAGCAATGAGATCATGTAATTTTATCCTTGGCTTTATTTTTGGACGCTGTCGAAGAAGTAAAAAAGATTCAGGCAGGACAACTTCCTCCAAAATTCGCCGGAGTATACAACAAAGTCTTTCGGGATTATCTGAGGATAAACTGAATCAACTGTCAAAGGATAGATAATGCACACAACGCCTTTCATTTGTTTGTTTGTTTCTTGCATAGACTAATATACTATATACTAGTTTCTTGTTTATTCTTTCTGTCATGTATCGTTGTAAATGGATTTAAATTTTTTGTGATTTTCTTTTATTTTCGAATGCGCGAGATTCATTGTTCAAAATGTCAAAATGTATGAGAAAATGAATTTTCTTCATAATTCATTTTTTCCGTGATTTATCCGATATTTTAATAGTTATTCTGCTATTCCGGGCGGAGACAAATCCAACAAATCAAAGATTATAAAAATCGGTCCAGCCGTTCTTGAGTTATAAATGGTGTAACTAACCCGACTTTGTTTTATATATATAGATGGTCAAAATAGATGATCGCGCTCTGTGGTGTTTTTTGCAACTAAACAAATGTGTCAAATGTCATTGATTATAATATAAAAATATACCAATCAATAACTACAATGACATTCATATCCATTTACTATGCGCAAAAAAATTCTAGAACTATAATATGATAACGGAAGAATTTTATTGAAAAGTATTTTCGCGATTTAATTCGTGCTTGGGTATCAATTGTGCAATGGTCGATTGAATGTTTGTGATAGTTTGTTGACACTTGATAGCTAACCTCAAAATGGACATTCAGTTGAATAATTTAATTCAGAATTACAAAACCTAACCTAACCTAACCTTACCTAATAATAATAATATTATATTATGTCCAATTATAACTAATAAAACCATCCATATTAAATTTACTTTTTCTTCTGTCATTTTGACAGTTCAAGAATTCCATACCGTGGCGAATTCATGTACTCAGCAGAAAAATTACCTAATTCATGAATAAGGCAACAGGCTTGACTATTACATGAATTAGCCAAAATTTTGCCCATTTCATGTAATAGTCAATTTCGCACATTCGGTGTAACATATATAAAAACCTACACATTTCCTCTGTAATCGATCGATTATTATTTTTATGTGTAAAATATTTTGTATTATCAGAGCATATTATTATAATAATATATCCATATTTTGAGGGGACGATCAAAGTAAAACAATAAAATTGGATTATAGTTGATTTTTCATTTTTGTTATTTATAGTGACATCTATGATATTATACTGTTAACTATAATATTATATTATCTCGCTTACAGTTTAATTTATAAACTTTGTTTAAAGACATGCCCAAAGATGTCAATCATGTGAATAAATAATATATTGGATAATGATAATTTTATTTTATTATTATTTGTAGCACCGCGATTTCCTACTATTTCGAAGAAATTGAAATAAAAACCTCTACAAAGGTATTTTATAAACGTCCTTGGTGTATTTATTTATGTACCTACCTACATAATATTAAATATATTAAAATAATACTCCGGTAGGTATCTGACATCTTTAATAAGTACCTACTTACTTGCTGATAAAAAAAATCGAAAGTGGGTAACGCATTAGGTACCTACCTACCTACCTACCTACATTACAATTTCTGTAATTTTATTTGAGGCAGAAAATAAAATTATGAAGGCAGAAACTACTCGATTCATTAAAAATCTTACTTTCGTGAAATCATCTGAGGTTGAAGAGTGTAGAAGGTAGAATGTAGATGTTAGGTACTTAAAAGTGTTACCAGATGCTTGCTTTTATTCATTCAATACAGTTTTTTTTAGTCGGCAAGAAGTAAGTCCGCTTCGTCGAATATGGTGGATAGACAGTTTCTATATTCTACGAACTTAGTAGGTTTTGCCTCTAAAACAAAAAAACATACATTTTAATTAAATGGTACTGTTCGGTTATTAGGAATGCGGAAAACACATTTTGAAAATAGCCGATAAACTGGATTATTTTGTTAGGTTAACATAACCAAACCTAACCAAACCTAACCTAACCTAAACTAACCCAAACTAACAAATAATTCAGTATATCGGGTATTTTCAAAATGTGTTTTCCGCTGTATTCAGTACCAATTAAATAATCAAATATGATTATTTAAATGTCGCAATCGCGAAAACATTAAAAAAACAATGTAAGTCGTCACATCACTCATATCATCGATGCAATAACATACAGTGTCATACTTTAAAATTGATGTAAAAATCAGGGAAAACAAAAATAATGGGAAATGGGTTATCTTCTTGGTGAGGCTGAAGGTTTAAAACTCGAGTGTGGAGACATAATAAGTGAACTTAAACACATGTTAAAGAATATGTTGTTTTACATATCGTTATTATATTAATCTGTATTAAATTTTATCACATAAATGAAACCCGCATTCAAGATTAGTGATATTATGTGAAGACACGTTTGTGACTTTTGTGTTTTTTGCGTTTTATGGTATCTGACCTTCGTAAAGTAATAAACTGAATTCTAATAAATAAATTTTAAAAAAATACTTACCAGTGATACATTTATTGTAAAAATAAACATTTATTGAATAATAAAAACAAAAAAATTCCAAGAAATACAATTAAAACTACTTTGAATCCGTAATAGGCGTTAAGTGCACACACTGCACCTGTATTCGTGCAATGTCCAGCAGCTAAATTAAAATGAAATATATTCTAATAATTATGGAGAAAGGTGTGCAGAAAGTAAAGTGCTTATAGAATATAAAGGTTGGAAAATAACCAATTATATTTTAATATGCTATAATTAAGTATGTAAATATTTTCAATTAACAAAAATGTAATAAAACGTCACCAAATTAATTAAATAATACTGAAAATCGACTGGCATGTCACTCGGTGAATGGATAACCATTGGAAGAATTCAGTAGTGCTAAGAAGTCTACTAAATGAAACTAAAGACCATGGACCCACATCTTGAAGCGGGCCCCCAGGCCAGGATCTTGGGCGGCCCCCCTACCTATCGCTATGGTTAAAGGCAGTCTGACGCTCTCCAGTATTGTTTTTCAAATGGTGTTCGAGGTCAAATAAAATTCACTGTAAGTTAGCGATTTTTTAACACATCGAATTATGGAGTTGTCGAGTATTATTCAACACGTCCCAACAACCATATATTTTAAAATGGTAGTAACTCCGAAGTAAACTAGCGCCGAAGGCGACTTTTTTTGCTATTAGAGCAAATTTAAGATGCGTATTTATCTCATTTATCTGATCGAGCCGTCACGCCGCCCCCCCCCCCCCTGAGCCCGAGCCCCTAGGCTAGAGCCCTGTCAGCAGTGACGTCTCTAGATAAAATGCCTCCCCTAGGCAGCGCCAAAACGCCGCCTCACTTTTTTATACATTATTTTTATCATCCTTTCATGAGTCCAATATTTAAGAAATGTGTTGTATGGTTACATTACTAACAAAATATCAAACTAATTATTCGCAAATCTGCACGTGTCGTTTCTGGTCACCAAGGACCTCGAAGGGCAACGAAAGTAAACATGATATCGCGAACCCGACAAAACCAGTGAGCTCAATTTTTTAATGTTAATATATTTTCGTTATTACATACTAAGTTTAGGTAGCTATATCTATATATTCTAAATGATTTTCCTCGATTTGCCGCCTTTCGAGTAACTGCCGCCCCCAAACGACGCTCAATCTGCCTACCCCCACGGGACGTCACTGCCTGTCAGCCCCCCCCCCCCCCTGTCGGGGCAATGCTAAAGACACAGAGGGAAGGAGCTTTTAGGGCCCCTTCTCTCATCGAAGCTCCTTCCTCATCGTTGAATCGAGTACGGTTGATAATAATGATTTTTTTATAGAGTGAATTACTTACAATACTATTAAGGTAAGCTTAATAAATGATTTTTATTTATAGTAAGTTTTTATTAATAATAGAGTTATGTTATTATTATGGTTCATATTAGAATAAAGTCTCTGGATTTCACGATTTTTTTCTAGTAAGTATAACTCAAACAAGAATAATACTCACTCGCCTGCTATAATAATATTATACGTATTATTATGTATAATGGTTTTAATTAATAATAAATATATCTCAACTTATTTCTCTGTGCAGTTGGCAACATTTGTGATGACGTCATAACATTAAGTATGAACGGTATTCGGTAGCAAAATAAACCAACTGCTGTTAACAGGGCTGCCAGCTCATTATTTAAGTATTATGAATTAATTAATTTAATTATGACCATTCGAATGTCAGATTATGTACGCTAAAAATTAATATAAATATTGTTTTCTTTCATGTCACATTTCACTTGAGATTCGATTAATTTACTTCCACAATAGAAGCTGCAGTGTCACCATAGGTGTTGCCATTTTTGTCACCAAATTATAGTACAGACCTACAAACTTATCTATAGAATGGATGGGGGAGCCACAGTCGAAAACTACTCAATCAAGACTCGCAACTGGACTGAATCAGACATTCGAATGACGTTTTCAAAATGGCGTCCATATGGTAGTTCTTAGTTCCATTTTTGACCGTTCTTTAGATAAGTTTGTAGGACTGTATGTGTGTTTGGCTGAGAATGTACAATTTTGTTTTATTGTCAAAACAAATGTCCTGTAAATATTTAAAATGTTGGAGAGGTTATTAAAATAAAATACTTAGGCTAAGTCGAAGTGTTTAATATCAACGAAGCGACGACTCCGGTGGCTTGACAAGGTATAAAATCACATCTACTCTATGAGAACATCTTCTTGGCTACGTGTGAAAACTGTGAACTAACACGCTCCTCCCATTTTTAACCGCAATTCCATTATAAACTAACAAGCTCCTCCCATTTAGCCGTCAACAGCGCCTTCCTTCGCGTAGCCGAGAAGATGTTGTCGTACAATAGACTCTCGCCGCATCCAACTGGTATTTAAGACAAGGGAAAGAAAATTATGGAAAGAAATGTTGGAGACAGGTTTTTATTTTTATAATTCTCACCCTCTACATATTCGAATCATTGTAGCAAAGCATTAGTTATAGATTGATATAATAATTGTTTCAATTACTTAGTGTTGTCAACAACTATGCTAAATCAATTACTATAGAATAATTTTGAAAACACTTCTGAGAAAATATAAATATAAAAGAAAATAACCTTTTTGAAAAAGTAAGATACCCTGCAGGAATCAAACCTGCATCTCTCGGGTATCACGCCCACATACATATACTACTATGATAAAGGCGTCATACTTAATTGCGACAAATTTTAACAAAGTAATGGCTTTTAATACTCACTGAAGCGTTTTCCAAATTAATCTACTATTGGCGATCGGCTTTGGTATTTTACTTTAATTGTTTAATTACTAACCGACGTCACGGATCACT
Source organism: Rhyacophila brunnea (assembly GCF_057557595.1). Lineage (NCBI taxonomy): Eukaryota > Metazoa > Arthropoda > Insecta > Trichoptera > Rhyacophilidae > Rhyacophila > Rhyacophila brunnea. Next base: position 11,673,186 of record NW_028233068.1, on the reverse strand, counting down.
CCAAGATTTTTTGTTATGGCTTACGTCTTGAACTTGCTAATAATATTTAATTAAATATTTTTTTATTCAACGAATAATTCAGATTTAAGAATGTAAGATTTTTTCTATTGGTTATAACATATTTTCTCAGTAGTGTTTTCAAAATTATATATGTTCAATAATTAGAATATTACATTCTTAAATCTTGTGAATTGAATAAAAAAAATTGATATAAAATTGTTGAATATAAAAAATAGTTAATTAAAAATGCTTACTATAAAATTATTTCTACTGTCATAATAAATACAATAATATAATCCTATCAGTGATATTATTTATTATAATATTAGAATCAACGAGTGATTGAGCCCACCTTCACACGGACGTATAACCTGTCATATTGTCGATGGGGTAGGATTTTTCAATTGGCTTTACAATACTATGACGTAGACTGGGCCGTCTTACAAAAAGGTTTCTTAATAGATTTTTTACGAGAAATGGATGTTTGCCATTTGCTCACACTATTAGGACCATGCTTTGAAAAACAACGTATAAATTTGTTAAGCTCGGTGCTTGAACCCTAGACCCCATGACTTTATAAACTGACATGTTACCACTCACCCATCGCGGTGAGGTAGGATTATCACATTTTAAATCTGATGTCATTGAAGAAATTGATCGACATTCAATTTTATTATTGGCTGTGTTTAATTTTTTTATTGTTACCTATTTGTAATACATATTTAAATGGTAAACGAACCAAATAAATTTGAAATATCTGTTTCTCGCTAAAAAGCACAAATATCCAATGAAATCTGTGTCATTGTTTAATTAGTATGCCAAGTAAAACATTCTAATACTACATAATATAATGATAAAAGGATAACTTTTTGTATAAGTTATTTTTTCAAAAATTTTGCAAAACCTGGTTAGCAATCACTAACCAGTCAGTATGTTGTGTTTTAATTGAAAATATTGGCACAAGTCGGTTATGGGAAGCCAGCGGCAAACACATTTTGAAAAATGCCGATATACTGGATTATTTATTAGGTTGGATTAGGTTAGGTTAAGCCTAGGTTAGGTTAGGTTTTCATTCTTCAATTCATGAATTTTGCCAAAATCGGCTATGACAATTATTGGCGCGGTTCCCGCCTGGCTTCCCCATAACCGACTTGTACCAAAATATTATTTAGAACTGGTCTGGATCTAGACTTCAGGTTCTTCATTTATAAGAAATATGTCTTAATTTATTACACACGTAATATTAAATTCTATTCAATTTGCTTTTGCCAGCCCTACATTTTGTAGAGCCAAACAAATGAGAAAACACGTTGCGATGTTTCACAATACACAAATACGATTGCACACACACACCTCCATATCTAACCCGTGTCGTTCATGAGACTCGTGCTCTGTCCACTAGGCAAAAACTATTTTCCCTTCAAAGTGAGAATTAATAATACATACATAGATAAAAGATATCGTCAACATATAAGAAGTCATTTTCTATACCTACTATGAACTTATTATAAATTAATGATTAAATTACTACGAACTGACCAAAATTGAAACAATGTAGTGTTTTTTTGTCTAGACGCATCCTCAAAATTCCTTGGACTGACCGGGTGACAAATGTTGAAGTTCTCAATCGAATGGGGAAGGACCGAGAAGTTCTACGTAGTATCAAAACCAGGAAACAACAGTACCCCGGCCACATTGTGAGAGGACAAAAGTACAGCATTCCCCAACTTGTCATTCAAGGAAAGATCAATACTAAGCGTAGCAGAGGACGGCGCTGCATTTCGTGGCTTATTAAGAACCTCCGTGATTGGTACGAGTGCAGCTCCACTTAACTGTTCCGGGTAACAGACGACATCGTCGAGATCGTCTTGTTATTGGCCGACCTCCGTTAGGGGATGGCACAATAAGAAGAAGTGTTTTAATTGATAAATATTACTAAATTGCCAGAAAATTTAAACCAAAGCGTTGGAACGGAGCAATTGAGCGATGGGGTTTTACCCTGAGCATGAGCAGAGCCGGAGCACCGAAAATTTGTAGTGATCCACTGATCCGAATGTTTTTTTTATTGTTAAATTTTCGTCCAAAAATCCAATTAAAAATCAAACATTTTCACACTTGAATTATTACTGGAATATTGAATTATACACTGGAATTATTTGAAATACAAATAACAGATAAATAACCACATATTTTTAGCAGAAGAGGCAGATAATAGAAGACGATTTGCTGCCAGTTTTGTTAAATAGAATTAATAATGAAAAGAACGAATAATAAACCTTATTTTTAACATTTGTCGACATAATAATATAATACCTATTAAACAGTTCACCGGGAGCGGAGCTGGAGCAAGTATTAGGTCTCGGACCAACTCAAAAAAGGGTCCACTCCAACCCTTTGATACAAACGAATTCCAAATATTGACTATTCTGAAAGCACTGTGTTTCCGAATCTAGAATTTTTTTTTATAAACCTGGGTTACCTGATGAACTGTCCAACGACAGTGTCAATCCCATGGTAACTGTTTTCGCGTTTTCAATGAATATATGTTCCGGACTTTACTACAAACATGATACACGTTAGAACTTCAATAATTGTCCAATATAATTAGACAATGATAAGTTCGGACAGCCAAAAAATTAAACCCATTTTTCTTACTAAATAACTGGTTTTTGAAGAAATTTTCACATGAAACTGATAATTACCGTGTTGAATGTTGTCATTGACTACATAGAAAATCGCTTATCGTATACTCGAGAATCTACACGCGTATACATCATTATACAGTCTTTGTTTTAATCCGTTACAAACTTCAATATAACGCAGTTAATCATGCATATTAATCGCTTATTTAAATCTGAATCATTTTTATTTTATTTTTAGACCAAGAAATAGTATTTCGCATTATTTCCTGCACGTTTTGGTTGTGCCAATTTGTCCGTACACTGTTAATAAACTGACTGATGAGTATTGACTTCATTAATATGTCAACAGGTAAATTTTTCATTACATAATATTATATTTCTCTAGTATTCAATGTATTGATTTCGTTGAAAATACTATTATTATGTTGATATTGCTTGTTATCTACTTTTATTTGTGTATTAAATTTTACCTACATGTTTAAATATTACTCCTCTTCTTCTTCTTTGGCCATATCCGCCCCTTAGCTGGAGCATATGGACACCACGCGGCGCCTCCAAGAATCCCTGTCGCTCGCCAGTCTTCTTGCTTCGTTCCAGGTCAAACCAGCATCCCGTAGCTCCGCCGTATACACTCTGTAGATTGTATTTAGCGGCCTTCCAGGTCGCCGGAATCCGGTCGGCTTGAAGAACAGGCAAGCCAGGTTAAAGTTATTACTCCTCTCACTCAACAAAATAAATTAGGTAAAAAATTCACAAGTTGTTTATGGCATGTTAAAGTTAATTTTAATAAATTTTATTAATTATCTAAGATACATACTTATAAATATATTATGAAATATTCAAATTAATATTGTAATGGGGACTTCGACCAGTAATTATTAGTTTATACGTACTAATACTAATTTTCTAATAAAATTGACACCACAGTTTAATAATGTAATATACTAGTTTGCTTGATAAAGTAAGTCATTTTAATCTGCAGATGTTTTGTTACGTTAAATATTTTAATTGAAATATGTACAATCTTAAAATGTTATATCAATTAAAATACAACATTTGTTAACATATATTATTAAAAAGCGAAAAAACAACGCGACATATTAATATTGTGATAGACATTTTACTATTGAGTTCACCATTTCTGATTTTATTCCGGTCATACAAAACTATAACATTTCCCCAATGCTTTACAATAGTGCCACGTTTGGACAGTCCTTAACGTTAATGTAAACCTCACGGTCATACAAACTCGTCAACTGTATTTTAGGACAGGGATCGAGAATATTCAATTAATTAAACTAAAGATATGACGCCGTATCCCATATAGCACAATTTTACAATAAAAATATTTAAAAATATTACTTTTAGGATAATCATGCACTTAACGTTAACATTCTTTCGGCTTTATGGATGTTATTTTTTTTGTTTCTATTATGTAATCGTTATAATGTAAAGAAAGGTAGACTCGAAAAAGTATTGGTGCTGAAAGATATGATAATTTCATTCATTATACCATGTCCGATGCTAATAAGATTAGCCGCGGTATCGAACTCACGATCCACGAACAAAATGACAAGAATAGTGTGTGGTAAATGCACAGATATACCCACGGTAAAATATGAAACATTTGCACTTCCCTTGGCTTAGTTGTTATCTATGCTTGTTTGAGCACTCGTTATCGTTTCACCATACTACTGACTAATAAAAATGAAGCTTAAATCTGCCAATACAAATACAATGATATGTGCAATTATTCTTCATTATTCGCCACCCTTAAGCAACATATTACCTACATACATCTACGGGACATTAAACCGCCATTGATAAAAGTAGTCATGTCAATCTGTATAATCAATTGATTGAAACAATAGTATCTTATTGCATATCCACAAGGCGAATAAATTTTTATGTTATGCTCAGGTTTGATTCGTACAACGAAGGCGAAACCTGATTATCGTTTCAATGATTACTCCATCTTGATTTCAATATCAAATACATAATATGAAATCTACCACATATAATATTATCATTATACCGAAGGGAGACTTAAACCCGGTCGCACATACAACATCATTTCGACTGGAACATACATAAAAAGTCTCTTCATTACGTATAGCCAAACCATGCCAGAACAGTGACGTCACGCGGCTTGCCAAAACGAATGAAAATTTGTCATCTGAAAATGCGCCGATTCAACATTTTGCTATTCCACATAGTGCCCGTGTCAAGTGAAAATTGTTATATGTGGCAAGCAGGTGTTTTTTCTAGCGAAAATGTCGCACGGACGCTGTGTGCAGCAGTACTTACATTAAGTTTTGATATGTGTTTTATGAATGGCAACAAAATCACTTCTACAAACTTAACGTGTTGCAGTCGAGACGAGTTTGTATGTGCGACTGGTTTATGCTTAAGTGTTATTAGTGGACCCGGTTTTAATGCGATTTGTTTGGGTCTTGCGCTCTACAGAGGCTCGCGCCCTATGGCTTCAGCCGTCGTAAGTAAACACAAAACGTATTAAAACGTTAAGTAAAAGTTTTATTTTTATTTTTTTAAATATATTTGGTAGTAACATAAAAATGCTAGGCTGTTGTACAATATAAGAATACAATTCACGTGAAAATTCAATATACATATCTACATAATATGGAGAAAACTGCAATGAATACTTGGATAAGAAAAAATAGAAAGGAGAACTTGAAAATGTTTCGACTTTCATTCTGGTGGGTTTTAAGAAACAGTTTTAAAAAAAGCAAAATAATGTCTTTAAATGTAAATATGCCTACTTCTTCCGCTAATGAAATAGTCACCTTATGTATCATAATATTATACTCCATTGTAAGATTATGACAAATAACAATATATACCTAGCAGTCGCAAAAAACATTTTCGAGAAAAATATTTATTAGGTTATTTGGTATTTTAATAATAATTATCAGAAAACTGGCGATATTAATTGCTAACAATCATCTACATTCTATAAAAAACGTTTTCATAGACATAAAACCTTTCATGCGATAACCTTTTGTTAAATCTGGAGTTGAAAATGTTACCGACACCTGAATTCGAAAAACCAACTATCAGCTCACGTTGATACTTTACTAAAATAAACAAATATAATTGCATCTCTTTCGGATTCTCTAGTTGAGGTGCGTGAGTGAGGGAGGTAAGTATAACCGTCAAATGGTTGACTTAAATCCAAACTTATATATTTGTGTCTCTTTTTTACGCGTATTTGCCTTCGTATGAACAGAGAGACAAATGCAGAAAGCCTCATCCATGCTCGTAATACTACGATCATGTCAATAATATTTGGATATTTTTCACTCCCAACATTGGCTATTATATTTTTTAGTGAAAATAAATTTATTATATTTATCATAACGGCTACAAGGTCACCAAACATTATAATAATATACTGACTTAAGACTAAAAAATAATCGTTAGATTTCATCCCACAAAAATACAGATTGTATTATAATAAATAATGTGTATGTAGCAATAGGTACTTTTATGTCAACTAGGAAATAAAATTGGAAAACTCATTTGAAAATTCTAATTTTTAATATTTAATTAGGTAGTTCCATAGCTTAATAATGATTTCAGATAGTTAGTTATTTATTATTTCTTTATGGTAATGTATATGATTGAAATTAGTTATTTATATGAGTATCTAGTCATTGTTTATTGAAGATACGATACATAGTACTGAAATAAATACGCACATGCCGTATGCGTGTGCGATTTTGTTATTTTTGTCGATTCCGAGTAAAATTTATCGGTTTAGCATTTACAAAAATAATGCGTCAAGAGTATGTTCTGTTATCACACCGCTGTGATCGTAGTATTAGCTGTCCGCGTTGCAGTGCCAAGAGGTAGTGCGCGGGGGACGTACGTGTTCTTATTAATTCATGTGACAACGACTGGCCGAAAACTGATACAAATACTTATTACAGCCGCCAAATAAAAAAATATTAAAATTAAGTATTTAGTGGCCGCTCTATGGTCAACAAAAGAAGGCCGTAAACGTCACGGGAAAGCCGATTCCACGGAAGACATCTTGGAAAATCGTGAAAAACTGAAATAATCAATCGAAATTTTAATTAAATTTGTTTTATTATTATTACTACTACTATTGTTGTGCACTTTCCGCGATGTGATCGATTGTTATTGTGTAACGGAGCTGATTACGCCGTTTTGATTTAGAAATACATATTTTAAATATGTACTTCTTTGTTATACACATTATTGGCTACGCAATATGTATGAAGTAGGCAAAAATATCTTCATTGTCAACCGTTTAAAATTTGTGTACTTACGATTCTTATCGTAGTAATTAATTGGTTATGTGTTTTAACATATTAAAGCATGGCTGCACGTACTTTATAATGGTTTAAAATGACTATTCATCTCCAAACTACACGTGTGCTAAAGTGAAATGTGAAAGAAATATAATATTAACATAATCGGAAAATTCCATTTTCATACCAAAATGGAGACGGACTCTTATAAGGTATGTTAAATTTAATTATTTTTATTCCAAAAATATCCTGATTCATGTTTAATCAAATATTTTGAACGGGCGTATTTATTATGTATACAAAAAATAGTGTATTTATTTTATGTTAAATCACATGCTATGTGTTGATAGGCATTTGTCTTCATTTAATAACGAACCTTATACAAATAAAATAAAATAATATCTTTATACTTACTAACTGAATTTATATCATTTGTTAATTATTAAATTAGATTTATTTTTCTCGCCGATAATGTTTTCACGTTACATCGCGTTTAACCCTTGGCGCTTAAAAATTAATAATAAAAAACGTTTTTTTGTTGTATTCTCATAATATTGCACCAAATAAACAAAACAATAATTTAACATACAATTAAATTTATAATATTTAAAAAACCATGGCCGTTTTATTGAAAGGAGAGACGTGTTTTATGTATATTCGATTATTTATTGCAAATTTAAAAATACACTCATGCATTTTTAATTCGTGCGGGCTGCGAGCTGGCACTTTCTTGGGTCGAGTGTACCGTGATAACGACAATGGTCGCCGTTGGTTGACTGTACCGACATAACCAAACGAAAGCGAGTATCGAGCAATGATTTTTTTGTAAATGATTGCAAACTACTAAGTTTTTTTTAAATACTTAAAATTTTACGTTTTAAACACTTTAAACGGTTATTTATTGTTGACATAACATAATTGAAATCGTTTGAATGTGTCTTTTGAACTATTATAGTAAAATCCTATAAATTTATTTTACATGTCGCTTTATCTTTGCCCCACATTTTCTATTCACAATAAATTATAGATCTAGCGAATTTTTTTTTTAATACGTACGTCGTGGTGCTCCATAATATGCTCAAATGGCTAAGAGTGAAAAGCTAAGAGTACTAAATGATAATTGAATGTTTTCATTGGCTCGTAAATAATTATTTAAAAACGAGAATTTTATTTGGCTAACATAATGCAATTTCCGGAATTGATTAAAATTGATGTATTATTCCGCAAATATTTAATGAAATTGAAAGTTGACAAACAAGCGACATTTTTAAATAGTTTTAATTTATTGATAGGTATATAAGTAATTTATTATTGCACGAAAAATAGTTAGCACCATTTTTTCGAAATACGATCAAATCTTCTTTTATGTACCTACAATTCAAATTATTCTGAAATTTTCTGCGTATAATGTCAAAACCACATAACAGTATAATGTGAAAGCTAGTCTCTATATACCAATATATTGAAGCGATATTAATTAATTTATGACTTAATGACCCCCAGGCCATAAAATGCATCAGACACAAACATATGACGCAACAAACTTTAATGTGTGTTGTGATACAGACGTAACTATTAAATATATCATATAAAGAACACGTGTTTTTAAGTTTATCCCACATTTCTACACACTCGAGAATTAAACCTTGTTACAACCTCACTCAGAAGGGTACCCACTTCCCATTATTTTTGTATTAACTAAACAGAACGAACTAGTGTATAATGCTTACTGGGCGTTACCACATGTTATAAGTTTAGTTTAATTATTGTTTATAAGAATATATGGTACTCTTCGGTTATAAGGAATACAGCGGAAAACGCATTTTGAAAATAGCCGATAAACTGGATTATTTGTTAGTTTAACCTTACCTAACCTAACCCAACCTAACCTAAACTAACCCAAACTAACAAATAATCCAGTATATCGGGTATTTTAAAAATGCGTTTTCCGCTGTATTCCGTACCTTCGTCGAATGGCCAGTTTTCGCTAATGATGCATATTATATTTTTATGTGGAATATTATTGTAATTGGACTTGTCATTGTCTTCTTTAGAAGATAAATGCAAAGTTATGAATGTTATGAGAGTAAAAAAATACCCAAGATTCGAACGATAAATCGAAGTTGACTGAACTTGAATGAATAACACAAAAAATGATTAATTGTTTCTTGTGTACTTTTATAATAAGCAAGTATATTTAATTATTTCTTCTACAAAATAATTATTCCAGAGCATCTTGCATAATCTGTAAAAACGTAAAATATTAAGTGAAATAAGACACAAAAATACTTTGGTGATAATGTACCCATATCTATATCATGATTTTTCTTACAATTAAAAATGGCAGTGCAGCTATGAATTGTGAAACGTGCTAAAAAAACAATTATTTTTGTATTTGCGTCATTTTATTGGTTGTCCTATGGATTCTGTTTTAATAAAAGCAAATTAATTTTTGTTTAGAGTCGCCCTGCAATGTGACATTTGAAATATTATTGATAACCATCGGCAACTGGCGAATAATAATTACTCAAACGTATGATAAAAATAATGCATAATTAATTTAATTGTTGATACAGTTTGCATCCTTTCACTTTCATCTTCGATTCATATACAACAGCCAAAGTGCGTTGGGCATTAATATAAGTTGCAGTCCACGACCGTTTTGCTGCGAACACGTCACATATATAATTTTGTTTTATAGATGTTTAGATACCTGAAATTATGTTTATAAAATGTACGATACCCAATATTTTTGTATTAACGAGACATATTTAAGTAATTGCATATATTTATTAGAAAACATATAATATCTAATATTCTTATCTGCATACGTATGATGTTTTTTGTGCACAGGCAAATATTTCTTTTTTTTTACAGTGTAATTATGGAGATTTTATACGATTAAACATAATCTGATTATTATACAACGTACGGTGCAATATTTATATATCTCTATATATATAAAAATCTCGTGTCACGATGTTTGTGGTCGAACTCCTCCGAAATGGCTCGACCGATTTTTATGAATTTTTTTTATGTATATTTGTTAGGTATGAGAATAGGCCAACAAGTATATTTCATACCGCCAGGTGATTAGGGTATCTCTATCCAGAAATTTTTTCTTTTATTTTTTTGACAATTTTTTTTTTGTATTTTTTTTATTATTTGGCATAAAAAATACCTATAAACTCAAATTTTCACCCTCCTACCTACACCCTCCCATTTTTTAATCGCGATTTTATTATTTTTGTATGAACAAATTTAACCGTCGTTCGTATTTCAAACAGAACGAAATTATTTATGTTGTTGAATGACAGATGGCGCTACGTCCGAGAAGAATTCAAGAGAAGCGTCGCGTCATTTTGACATTTCATTCGGCATATCACAACGCAGTGCGTGCAAAATTGTGTACGATTTATTTTAATTTATCTATTTTTATGTGCGTGTATTACAGTGCACAATGCCAGCAAGACGTAAGGGGGGCCATTTGGGCCGTCGAACGAATAAAGCAACAAACATGCGAAATAGTACAGCATAAAAAACAGACGAACAAATCCAACAAGATAACAAAAACGTGCGTGTAAGCATGTCGCAATTGCGTGCATCTCAATCACAAGAGGCACGAGCTGAACGAAATCAACAACGACAATTGGAACGGAGCCAAGCGCGCCGGTTCGTAGTTAACACACGCAGAGCAAATGACCGACAACGCCAACAAGTACATCGAACATTTACATTCGCTTCGTTCCTTCGTCTCGCATTCGAGTACGAGCCAGATATTGAATATTCCGCTCATCCGAAAGTGCTGATTGGTGCTATGGACAAAGAATGTCCCCATTGTCATGCGCTCAAATTCAAACATGAGTCAGCCGGGATGTGTTGCGCATCAGGAAAAGTGCAACTACCAGAAATTGAGATACCACCAGAACCATTGAACGGCTTGCTCATCGGCACGGTTCCAGATTCAAACCTGTTCCTGAAGTCCATTCGCACATTCAATTCATGCTTCTAAATGACTTCGTCCGGAGCAACAGAAATAGTTCACAATACTGCGGCAAATGGTCAACAATTCCATTCTACGTTCAAAATCAAAGTAGGCTCATTGTAGTACCACAAAGTAGGCTCATTGCTGCCAATGCCAAACGAACCACATACATTTTTACAAATCTACTTCATGGGCGCGGCGGTGAGGACATCAATCATGTGGATGCACGTTGCGGCTACAATAGCCTCAATTCGCCTAATGCCAGGCGCATCGTCGGCGAACTGGACGCTCTGTTGAATGAGCACAATGAATTATTGAAATTCTTCAAAGCACACATGCACGAATTGCAAAGTGACAATCACGCTATTGTCATCAATCCTGATAAAACACCAGCTGGAGAGCACGTACGTCGATTCAATGCGACTGTTGTTGACGACATTGCTGTAATCATGGTTGGCGACCGCACATCGATGCGAGAAATCGTGATTCGAAGAAGAAACAATAATCTGGAGTTCATCGCTGACACACACCGTTCATACGACGCTCTCTAACATCCGCTAATTTTCTGGAAGGGACAAGACGGATATTGCATAAACAGTAAACAACGAGATCCTGTCACAGGTAATTCATTCATTATGAACATCATTACTCATTTTGAATTGAGAAAATGAATGGTTGATGTTTTTTTGTTTTTATCGGCGGTCATCGTCTACAGCGCTCTATTCCTCTTTCTGTCATAGATCCCATCCCCACACACTTACGATACATTCGTTATTTTTTATTTAACAACCAAAATATTCACTAGAAATAATTTATATGGCAGAACAACGTTTGCCGGGTCAGCTAGTATATATATATAAATAAATAATAGTGTCATAGTACTTAACTATTATTAAAGCTATGACTTAGTGCTATTTTTACTAGTACGGTCGAAATACCTACATAAAACTGGTACCCACTGTTGTTTGCATTTTTTATCGTTTATGTATTTAGCGCGAAGGAATTAAATCAAGCAGTAAGTTTTTTTATAACGTTTTTTATAATATAAAAATACATACATGCCATATTGCGGGGTTTTACCCCCCCCCCCCGACCGTTGGCATTTTTAATAGAACGTTTTGTCACTGCATTAATTATCACATGTGTACCGAATTCAAGTCTGGGTATATGGGAAGAAAATAAAGTGAGTGAGTATTTAGTACTTATTAAATTGGTACTTGGGTACTTCAATACACCCATGTACAAAACAATTTAGTTTTTTTAGTAGGTACCTACTTACCTATTTTTTTCTGAGTACGTCGATGTTAATAATATTTTTTTTGTCCAATTTCACGTTCAACTAACATAATCAGCGCCGCCACTAAATATTGTCACATATTTTACGTCTGTCAAAATAGTCGCGCACATCGTACCTACATACAATTCAAAGACAAATAATATACTAAATTTTGTTTATTTTTGCAGGCTATGAATCTGAATTTCAGTTGAAATACAAACGAAATATAACTACTTAATTGGATTTTGTATATTTACGTTACTTTTTCGCGATTCTTGATTCTGCCACTATTTAGTGGTGACGCTACGAAAAAACTGATTTCTGCCGCCCGTTCAGCGGCAGTTTAAATATTTTTTTTTTTGGAATTAACACTGTTAACAGTCAATATTTACTGGTGGAAAGATAATTAATTAAGAATTAAAATAAAACTCATAATGTATAATTATTATTAATTATGTTTCATTTTAATTGATGTAGTTAAGTATGGCTAAGCATCGGGTCCATAGTCAATTTAGGGTTATTGTAAGTACATTTATATCCGACCAGCACACGAAATCGATACAGTTTTCATCATTGTCACGTAAGATCGTCACCATCTTGTATTTTATTTTAAATGTACCTACCTACATAACATAATATTATTTTGATTTTATACGCGATATAGAGTCGATAGACGGTATATTCCATTTCACTATTTTAAAAACATATTTGCGTCTTGTTTCTCCGTGAATCATTCACTACCGCTAAAATAAAACTGATTCTATTTTAGACATAGGTAGGTAGGCACTTGATAATAATATGCATTCATACTAACATATTGTTATCATCACAGTATGCAGTAAGTTATGCCTGCCTACTTACTAGTCATCCTATTTTCAACATTGTATTGTATAACACACGCTAAACGGCTAAAAGTTAAGTTATCATATGAATAATTGCCAATATGTACCTATTTGAATTTTAAAGCTTTTACCGTAATTATAAAAAAAAAAAATATGTCCCTCGAACGAGTAGAAATTTAATAATTTTATCAATAACACATGACTGCAGATGGGTGTACATTGTAGGAGAAAATATAGTATAGCTACTAAGAGTGCTGATCAAGAAAAGCTACTTATCTCGGTTATCTTTCATACTTGTTTAGATCAATATGCCATCTACTTAGACGTATCTACCTACCTACTTGTTTTCGTTTCAATATGCCGTCTCCCAACTACCTACTTACCTTCAGGCATGTCACTGGCGTGCTTATTAATAATTAATCGAATAGGTATTTGGACATTGCTCTTTTTTCTTATAGATAATCTTATACCCAATAATAATTTAATATTATTTTTGTTATGCATTATTATTAACGACACTTTTATAATACTTACATTTAACTATGGTTACAATATGTAATATTTGAATAACATACCTAATAGTTAGTTAACTGTAGTGTCATTTGTTTAATCTTAAACTAATTTTATAGTGAATGTTTATTTACAGAAAAAAATACCTAAGTACTTAACATGTTTGGGTTTCAATAAAAATAGACAATGCCTACCAGTGGCGAAGGGTGGAGGTAGGCTGTTAAGACCGCCATAAATGGTGCACACTAAACTTTGTCAGTCATGCGTATTTTTTTCATTGAAATAAGACTATGCATTACAGATGGTGTTGGTTAGTTTTTAAAATCCAATTAAACTGCGAAAAACAAGCCATAAGTAAAAAATAATACCCGTCTATCTTTAAAATATCTAAACATATGCACTTAAAGCATACTTACATAACTTTGGATATTTTATAGATATAATAATATTTTTTATCTATTATAGTTTGGTTTAGGCAGGGCTTTACGAATTAAAAAAAAATAACCGACAATATGTATAATAATATGTATTCTTAATCCAACGCAAACAAATGAGTATGAATGAAAACGTGTGCACAATTTTGTAGTATCGCCCAAATTATACTAAAACTATTATCGTTTGGTTTAGGCGGCGTTTAATTGATTTTTATTAACTAACCAACATCATCTGTAAATAAAATTGTAGTCTTAAGTTCAAAAAAACAAGTAAGTACCCACGTATGACTAACAAAGTTTAATGTGTACTATTTATGGCGGATCTTTACAGCCTACCTCCACCTCCACCCTTCGCCACTGATGCCTACGCCCTGCGTATTAATACCCTACGTAGTTTTCGTTAATATTGATAGTCGTTAATTATAACGAAAGCTTTCTATTTGAAATAATTAATTAATTAATTAATAATTAGTATCTACCTCCATTTATACCTACATATTCCTAGTAATACGTAACAGCATTTTTTAAACTCATAATTTTCAATAAAAATAAAATAAATCGAGTCCCACGATGGCCGCGCGGCTTAAGCGTCGGTCTATCCTATGGCGTCGTGGGTCCCAGATTCGAATCTTGGGTCTGGCAAGTAGGTACACATATTGTTTTTCAATTTGAAGCTGACGTCCATTTCAAGTAAAAACGAAATCTGTTAATACAAACCTCTACTCTGTGGAGGCCCATAATAATATGATCTTATTATGATCTAACATGGTCGGATACCTGGGTACTCGATAAGTTCTTTATCTTTAGACTTAAGAGTGTGAGTACTTAGATAGGTACCTACTTATTATCGTCGTTCTATCTTGTGAAACTCATAAATCAAATTTTGTTAAAAACAGAGATTTTGATTGAATTCGCTAGTAATTAATTATCTGTAAGATTTATGCACCAATAAGACATCAGTTAATCATTTCATAAATCAATTTACAAAAAAAACCTCAATCGTGTCCATACAACATAATCATTTACAGACATCCTAAATACCATATTGTAGTACCTAGGAATATATTGTTTATATTACATAATATGACCATTTATTTGTTTTAATTTTATGAATTTAGAACTATTATTTAATACGAAAATTAGACGCTTTTTACTGCCTCCTGAATGATATGATAAGTTTTAGATTAATGCGGTTCACAAGATATAATAATGGTGTTATGTTATTTTATGTCCGACAATAATAATCAAAGATAACATTTAAATAACTGATTGTTTCTATATCTTTATTAGGCGTGTAACTATTTCTGTAGGTATACCAATCAATTAATTGATTATCAACCGTGAATTTTTATAAATTTAATGTGGTATTACGTCATTATCATCGTTTCTCCACAACCAGCGGTGGAAAACACAAAAAAAACTAAATAATCAAAGAAATGCTATTACTATTTTATGTTATATTATTAGGTAGTTATTTTTGCTTTTTGAACTCTGTTTCAATCGCTGTATTGTACTGCCTGCTTCGATTGATACTATTTTTACATTATATTAATAAAATGTTTAACTTCGATTATGTTCAACGAAGCGGCGAATACTTGGTTAACTTGGCAGCACTGCACCGCGATCAACGCCGAATTCAGCGGGATAGAAAAAAAACTAAATCGATTTCGGCCTAATTGTAAGTTACGTAGATACTAGATAGGTACCTACTTACTTACTTAAAACTTTCGTTTTCGTCAAGTTTATGATTTATCGACGAGCGCTATAGTTTTCATATTGGACTGACATAGACGACTTTACAACCGAATATGATTGTAACGATAGGAAAGGATATCGTGATGGAGCTAGAGTTTTATAACTTTGCATTTTTTTTTGCACTTTTTACTACACTGATACGCCTCTTTGCCTGATTACCTCCGTGTCCGGAAACTTGTACGCATGCAGTTCATCGTATCACACTTCACCGTGAAATGTTGTATCGAAAATATATGGCCGTGTCCAACCTCTTTGGGTCATATAGTACTGACATAAAATTCAAGTCTAAATAAAACACGGTTTTTGTCGGTTTACTTACACTGTGCAGGAATTCAGCAGCAAACAAATTTTGAAAATAAGCTGATATACTGGATTATTTGTTTGGTTAGGTTAGGTTTTCATTCTTGAATTAATTATGAATTTTTCCAAAATCAGCTATGAAAATTGAATTATAATGTTCATATTGAATCTAATAAAATTGGAGACCGTATAGTAGGTATACGGTTAGCGGTGAAATATTTTACGTACAATTTACATGTAAACGATTACCTCACATAAAGTTAGATCAAATGACATTTACTTGTATTAATATAGTATGTAGGTACCTACTTACTTGGTAATATATAAATAAATAGATAATACTTACTTGTATGTAAAAAATATTTTTAGAATATATTATTATGTACTTACATCATTTTCATCCCAGACCCGGAGTGCATACTTATGAAGTGGAAACTCTACATTTGAATATGTACTTAAGTACTTCATTTTCTTTTTATTATTATTTTTCGTTTGAACCACGGCAGCTAATATGCATGTTTTAGTACTTACATGCAATATAATATTATGCATGTGTATTTAAACAATTATCTATCTGCAATCTAAATAATTTGGCGAATGTATTCATTGTGATATCAGCATGATTTCAATTTTACTTGAAATTATAGTGTAGCAATTATCTCGAAATATATTTAAGTAATTACCTTATGTATTTGATTTATAGGATTATCTCCGGAGTATGATTATTGATGAGTAAAATGATGGTTATACTTTATAATGTTCTAATACTAACTAAATTAATATTTATTTGGCTTTAAGTACACCTATCTCTTATGTTTAACGCCAATGTGTATAAATAAGTAAAAATAGTAAGTAAGTAGGTACCACCAATAAATTTGTCATTTAATGGACATATTTATTGCAGTTTACTATATACATATATACCTTTTACTTATGCATACTATACCTACTTTCCTACTTATAATATTAATGGATCACTCTTCAGTTTAGTGGTAACCGTGGATCAGGTGTTTCCCGATCCGTATGTCGTGAGTCCGTATGTCGCGGCTTAGCTAACTTTCGTGTTATTTGTTTTGTTATGGAACGGCGGGATCATTTTCAAATAAACACCTTGTATATTTAAACTGATTTTATTTGAAGCTCATTAATATAAGTAATATAATATAAATCAGATTATATTTTCGACAACTGGTTACAGTATGATTTGATACAGTGAATGCAGTTGATGCGTATTTCTCTCTATAGTTGAATTTAAACTGAATTGTAAAGCTAGGTATAACAAACATTGACATTTTCAGACAATATCCGCTGGAAGCAAGTTTGAAACAATAAACGATAAATCAAATCGTTATCAAACGCATTGCGAGACATTCATTTTACTGCTTACATTTGATAAGAATAATATAAAGATAAGCTCAGATTGCGGGGCTATAGCAGTTTTTTTGTGTAACTAATGTCCTAATGCGTGCGTGAACCTTGTGTGTGTAGCGAATTGTTTACAACCGACCCTTGTTGGAAAAGAATACCAAGCCATTTCCACACTCTAGAAGTCAATAATTAGGGTCCTATTCGAAGCGAAAATAACTATTTACAGAATTTACCCCATCGATTGAAGGCCTGTCTTTTTATGCCGTACTAAATCTTAAGATTAGTGGTCCGTATTCCGCACATAAAGAAAATTTGCATAAGTAACTGTCATTTTGTTCATCCAACAATCTGTGACATCTTCGAAAAGCTATTGTAACTTTTAACTAATAACATTGTTATTAACAGGATATTAACAGGCTCAGGTAAAATACTTTCTACTACAAATCCATTTAAAAGTAGACCGATACACATTTCATTAAGTATTTACTCGATTCTTCAAGTATGTAGGTACCACTCTACTTATTTGGTTTAATTTATTTGCTGAGTATGAATATATTATGAAGTATTTTTTTGATCATGTCCAAGTTTTTATCAACAGATTTTTGTTTTTATGAGAAATTGATGTTAGCCACTGGCTCAATCTATTAGGTCCACACTCTTGACTCCAAACACACATTGAAAAACAATATATTGTGTATTTGCCAGACCCATGACATTATAATCCGACATGTTAGCCGCTCGGCCATCGTATCTATGTATCTAATATTTTCACAGAGTAGAACTTAGTCACAAAATACTTGACAGTCTTTTAAATGGCTCATTCAGTAAATCTTTATATATTATTATTATGCGTGTATTTTTACGGGATTGCGAAAGCAGATAAAAATATACATAACTTCAAAATTATTAAAGTTTATATTTGTTAACAATAATACAAAAATGTTACGAAATGTAAAATATTTGTTTTTTATACATTTTTATTCATCACCGCCATATTACAAACACTGTTTTATGTTGTTGCACAGTTTTATATGTTTTCAGCAATATCAAGAAACTAATCCCGAAATTTCGGAATTGCAGTCACTAATATTTATCAATTAATGATTTTTTATACTATACCTAACCTAATCTCTACATTAACACACTACTTAATAATATGGCAAATGACATTATTTATGTAATATGTAGGATACTTATAGATAAATTGTCAGTAGCTTATACATAATAATTTATAATGCAATTTCAATAAACAAGAAATAAGTTCACACAGTAAAAGAAATTGAGCGTTATAGCCTAAATATTACTTATTTTGGTTATGTCTATTCAGTAGTGATAACCAATATAGTGTTGATGAGCTGTTGCACGCAGCCTGCAGCAAAGTAAAACTATTCTGTCAATATCAAAAAGCTGATACTCGAATCGGACAAGCTACAGAAAGAAGAATACGTGCATTGTTTTCTTATTCATCGACGGAAGTAAGTTCACTGAAAATTAATGAATAACAAACGAGGATTACATCTGATTATCCTAATTTCCTTTAAAGTCTTCAAATCGATTCCTTTTATAAGGTAAAACTGTTGGAAGTCATACTTATATTGTTATATTGAATATATTCTTATGGTGTCATATTTTAGATATATTAAATTACCAGTTAGGTAGGTATATATTATTATTAAAGTAATATTCTGAACATTTTCCATAATGCCTTCAAATTATTTCTTATGTTATTTATGTGTATAATACGTATCCTCTTATCTTTTACGTAGAAATTGGAAACGCGTTCCTTCTGACATTATTTTTCTTTGTTTATAGATAAA
Source organism: Rhyacophila brunnea (assembly GCF_057557595.1). Lineage (NCBI taxonomy): Eukaryota > Metazoa > Arthropoda > Insecta > Trichoptera > Rhyacophilidae > Rhyacophila > Rhyacophila brunnea. The sequence continues at coordinate 11,653,959 of NW_028233068.1, read as the reverse complement.
ATAATATTACCCGTGTTTGGTGTCAAATTATTTCATTATGTTCCTACGAGGTTCCTACCTGAGTTCTGATTATGTAAATAATCATTATATTGTTCCCAGAACAAGTTGCTGTTTTTTTCTTAATTTGTTAATTATCGATTACCTATTGTTAATAATAATTACCTGCGTAACATTGGTCTATCTCTATTAAATAACGGGAAAATATCCCTTATTGCAGTGGTTCATAACATATTTAAAAGAAGGGCCAGTTTATTCATTTTCTAATTTTTCATGGGCTGTATGGGTAAAAGTGTTGAAAAAAAAAATGATACCTACATACATACATATTATACTAGAGTCTAGTCTAGACGAAGCATACATTTTATTATTTTTAATTTAATAGTTACATATCATCTACCACAATCACTCTCCATCCACTCTGTATTACATAATATTATGTATTTTCACGATAGAGCTCAGTACCTATATAAGAAGTTACAATTTTGTCGTATTCAATAAAAAAAATGTTGAACTCGTGAAAAAACTCGTTATTTGGGGGCGCGGTTTGTGAATCACTGCCTTATTGCAACTAGAGAATGCAGCACCGACCTTATTAATTATCTCCATTCTACATACTTTTTGACATTAGAAATATTTAAAAATGACCAGTTAGTGCGACCCATATTGTACAGACATGATGGATGGATAGTCTATCATTGATCTAACAATACCAAAAATGAATATTGTGTTAGTAGGTGATGTTTGCGTTTTAATTATTGGTCTAGTTATGTTTTTAGTGACGTATACGACGGAATTCATAATTTGGATATAGTAAATCAATATAAACACATACCTACATAATATGTAGGTACATACATCTGCTAGGGCAAGTAAGTTATACGCATTATATGGTCATAATAATAATATGATAGTTCGTATATAAATAATAATTTATTATGATACAAAAATTGTAATCTTCGTTGACGAGATGTATTATGTTATGAATGATTCATTACTCGAACAAATACATACTTTAAACCTATTTTCATAATAATATCTACTATATAGGTATTCAATTATCATCATTTATCACTGACCACAATGTACAATAAGAATGTATATACTTAAGGGGGGTTATAAAAGGTAGGTAATATACCTATATAGACACATCTAGTGACGGATTAACGAAACATACAATTAAACACCATAATAAATGTATAGGTATTAAAAATAATGCTTTTCAACATAACTAGAGGAAATACTATAAATTGCTTTATAAAATAAAGAAACTTTTGTTAAGAGTTGGCAAGAATTCCAGATGATATGTACTTAATTATAATTTAAATCGCTAAGTGGATTAGATATTTCTTTAATATCAAACTATATTCATCCACTATCCGAAAAATACAAAAAAAAAAATATCAACCCAATATGGCAGATCGATTGGATACAAATAAAAATAATATTCCTAGATAAGTCCGTTTTTTTGAAAATAAAATACAAATAAACGGATACCAAGATTGATTAATAAACACAATGTTGGCTATGCTTGGTTTTTCAATAATCGTATTGTACAACCTTTTGAACTCGGCGAACTCTCATTTATAATATCGGTTTATTAATTAGGTACTTATAAGTATCTCTGAACTAAAAAATATCTCAAATATTTTTATTTAAGACTATTAAAAAATTGTTTGTATACTTCTTATTAATAGGTTATGAATCAGGGCTTCGAACCGTTATTTTTTTTCGTTTCGGTTTTCGTTCCGGTTCAAGTAAAAGATATAGGGGCAAGTTGTGTTCCTCTGGACAATCTCCAGTTTTAAGCTTTCTTGATTTTTTTTCTCAAAAACTATAAAAAAATTAGAAAAAAAGATTAAATTATTTCGAGCTCAGATAAATGATACATCACTTTTTATTTTTTGTTTCAGTAAATGTTTTTCAATAAGCGAGATATAGACGCTTTTATAAAAACCTCTAAATTGTCCAGAGGAACATGCCCATGTATGTTCCTTTGGACATAGGGTCATGTTCATCTGGACAGTGTTATTCCTCTGGACAGCACAAAATCAATCATTTTTAACTTAGGAATAACCTATATATAAAACGATATTTATTACTCAAAATATTTTTATTTAAATTGACAATAAAAATAATACATTTTTGTTATACATAAGTACTATTTAATGAGACAAACATAGTCAAATTTGATGTCTTTGTAAGTACATCTGCAAATATTAATTGATACTCACTACTAACAGATTTGTCCGATTCATTATTTCAAATATTACACTTTTTACAAACAAAAAACCTTAATGTCACTCCTTGGTATGTTTTCTCTATGATTCTTAGCAATACATGACCTGTGAACGTATTACTGGCATGTATCAATCACATTTTACTAGGTATGCTAGGTTCAGTACCCAACCTTTTATAAATGCTACAAGTAACCATTAACTCATTAGGTACTTAAGATCTCTCGATGCATATTTTGTGGCATTTGGCTGATACCGAGATCGACAGAATCAATAATTGTATCCCCTTTTCAGTTTAAGTTTTGGCTTAATATATCCCGTATAATTTTGTTTTTAGATTCCTTTTTTATGTTTTTTTTCAATGACACTGATATTAATGCATTTTTCTCTGGTGTGTTAGTATTGACTAACACACCGATATTGATCCGGGATTTATCTGGTTTACTTCCACGGACGATTTTCTTTAGGGGTGCTTTTAGGTAAGAACTAACTAGTTCAGGTAATTTGCTTGTATGCACCATTTTCCTGCAACTCGAGGTAAGAAGAAAATGTGTCGTGCACCTGCTCAGTTGGCATCTGAGCAACTTCGATTGACTCAGAATTCTTTGTTTCCATGACTGAAATAGAGCCGTCCTCCTCTAGGTTTATTATAATCGGTTCAAGATTTTGCAGAGGATCTTTAACGTATTCTGATAAAAAATCATCTTCTGTAAAAATAGCATCGTTGAGAGGAGCATTACCTGTTACTTAGAATTGCTTACGACAGATTGTCAGTAAGTTATGATCCACGAGGTGTTCCCTTGTCTTTCCAAGTTTGCTGCGTGACACTTTAATATGAACTGGGTAGAGATTAAGTTACTTTGTTCATAAAAATATGATGCATTGTTCCTCTGGACGTGTCCAGAGGAACAATCAAATATTTGTCCAGAGGAACATGACATGGCAATTTATAACGGTTTTTAATGTTATACTTTGTGGGGTTAAGTTATCAAAGAGCTAATTAGCTCTAAAGCATTCTAAAACAATACACTATTATGTGACATTAAATAGTGCCATATACAAGGCGTCTTTACGATAAAAAAGTCACTTGATAAATAACAAAAATACTTACTTTTTCATTGAAAAAAAGACAAACACTATGATTGTCTTTCACTTTGAGACATGAGAGTAAACGTCAAAACAGTTTTGCTTGGTGTAAAAATGTGCATTCGAATGTGTTGAAAGAACAAAAATATGATTACCCGTTTACGAGAAAACACCACTGTCCAGAGGAACAATCGTCCAGAGGAACACAACTTGCCCCTAATATAATAAATATCGGTTCGGCTCAGGTTTTAGTTCCGAAAAAATAACGGTTTTTCCGGTTTTCGGTTCAGCTCCGAGTGATTGATTTTTAAATATTTCCAAGACCCAAGACGTAAGACGTGTTACGCATATAACCGAAGTGGGGAGCAAGGAGTAAGATCATGTTAACGCGCGTGTTTGAACATGTACCGGTTCGGTTCCGGTTTTTTCGGTTTTCGGTTCAGCTCCGGATCAAAGCCTTGTTATGAATGTACTTATTTCTCTACATTGTTTTAAATTAAAAGTTCGCTAAAATTGACTGAAAATGTACATTCAAGGTACTCGTAGTTGAATACACTTGTGACAATGCTCAAGTGAAGCTCGATTAGTTCATATTATTAGGTATGTCACTTCACTGTCACGCCTCATGGCCTGATGTATAAAAAGAAAAAGAATGTCTGGGTATATAGCTACCTATATTACATAAAGTATGTTACATTATAATATTATATGGTATCTAGTATATATATTTATAATACGAAGTATATTTTTTATTATAATAATAAATAAAAGGATTTCAAGTTGAATTTATTTTTATTTCTTAAAAACTTTTTTAAAATTAAAATCGAGAATACTTGAAAATGTACCTTTTTTAAAAATCTTTCTACACATTCCAGAAAACTTATCAAATTAACTATCAAATTATATGAAATTACTAGGTGATCATAAAAAATAAGTACTTACTAATAAAATAAATCCCTTATCGCTCATTTTAAAGTAGCCTTTTTTTAATTATAGGTTCCATCTTTGTATGTAGGTACATGTGTATTATTTTTCTTTTTAATGTTTTTTTTATGCGAAAAACGATTTTAAGGGGTGTAGATTCAGTAATTTTTGTTCACATTCTTCGTTATCCTTCACTGATGTCCCTAGTCGGTAGCTAGTAGTTCGGCGCCCTGCGATGTTCATGTTTCTTCATGAGCTTCATGTTTCAATTCGCAATGTGTTTTTGGATCCAGGACAAGAACACAATTGTGTCAGTCGTTAAAATGTCTTACTATGGTAATTTACATTAATTTAGCTATCATCATCATCAGCCGAGGTCGATCCACTGATGGATGAAGGCCTCCCCTAGGTCCGTCTATTTTTCTCAGTCCCTAGTTCTTCGCTGTTGCGAGTTCGTCGACCCTTGGATTGGGTGGTACCTCACTGTAGCTATGATTCATTGGCTATTTATATATTTTATTTTTAATTTTCGAGTCTGTTCTAACATTAAAAATATTAATGGAAGTCAATCTTGATTGATATTTAAAAAAAATCGTGATGAAAATTTAATAAAAAAACATTTATAGGTAGTACGTAGGTACTTATTTATAATCAAAGTTTGTATATCTAACTATTTTCCTGTTTCAAGCCTAAAGAGAACAGTTCGTTTAAATTAGAACGCTGACTGATCGGAAACAGAGTCACCACCGCCAACTTCGCACTGGTCTCATAAAAAGCGCAACGGCTAATATTTTCGGATCGACTATTAATTGTAAATAAATGAAATTCGTCTTGGTGACGTGTCCGCGACAAGGCTATCGCGGACTGTTCGTCGTCCGCTCAGCTAGATACGGCGCGGAGTGCGCACCGGCGGAAGCGACTCTTCCAATAAACACACATACGTTTTTATTTTTGGTTTTTAGACGATGCCTCGTCATTTCGGTCGATAATATCAGCACTGATTGCCGTATTATAATGATCGGCCGCCGTTTCTTTAGGATTTCATAATTTTCATGCCACTATCAGCGCTAATAGCTATATAATAATAATATATCATTCAAAATTTATTACATTTTTGTTTTTTTTTTACTAATTTTTATTTATATTATGATTACTTTTCATTTAGAGACATTGTATTGTATGTTCAAATATATTTTATAATACTTACTTAATTTAATAATTATACATTTCCCCTTATCATAGTTTCAAGGAACTTCGTGCTTATATTATTTGTTGATCAATCGCGTATTCAGTGAATATTATTAAAATTATTTAAATTACGAAATGACATATGTATCTACTTATTAGATTTACAATATTAATAATGTGTTTCACTTATCACACGTAAGTTATATGATAACCATTGATTTGGAAAACCGTACCTGTAATAAATACTTAAGTAGGTATTTGTTAGATTTTATATTAATAATTTTATTAATTTGTACTATCGACTGGCGGTATTTATATGGTGGAAATTAAATTTTAATAATTATGATTGATAAGAGTTTCGTACTAGTCTTTAGTTTTGTGAGTGATTCGTTATGAATCGGTTTTAGCAATTCGAGTTTCGACTTTCGGCATCTTCATGTTTGTAAAGTTGAATGTTGCCAATAGGTTGGTAGGTATATATTATACTATACTTACTATATAGTATATACCCCATGGCCCCCACATGGGGGGGGGGGGCTAACAGGGCTCTAGCCTGGGGGCCCGGGATCAAGGGGGGCCCGACGTGGCGGGTAGACCAGATAACTGAGGTAAACATACATAACAAATTTGCTCTACTAGTAAAAAAAAAGTCGCCTGGGGAGCTACTTTAATTTTTGACCATATTTTTTTTTAGTAATTACGTGACGGTACGATATAATTTGAGATTATTGTTTACACGCAACAACTCCATAATTTTATTCAAGATGCATTAAAAATATAAAAAATCGCTAATAATACACTGAATACCATTAATTTTAACTTCGACACCATTTACAAAACACCACTGTAGAATCAATCACACTGCCTTTAACCATACCGATGGGTAAAGAACCTAGCCTGAGGGCCCGATTCAGGATGTGGAGGCCATGATATACTCACATATAGCCTGAAGTCGCCGAAATGTAAAAACTGTGCCACTTTTGAATAGCTACATTTAATACTTAGAACCATTTTTAATTTATATCCGTACTGTACAGAATAACAGAATACATTGAAGTATTCGTTGTCATTATATTTTTCGAAGCACGGGGCGCATTAAACCCACTACTAGTTGGGTAGAAGGTAGACGTTGGAATTAAAATGAGAATACGAGATCCAAACTCAAAGCGATACGCAAAAAAATCATATTCAATAAAGGGCACATTGGAATATTTTATACCCAAGCGCAACTAATTTTGACGAAGGCACATTTTCATTATCGTTTTCTTGGGCAGTAGGTATTCATATTTTGTGAAAGTGGCGTTCGATAAGAAGAATAAAACTAGTCCTTTATACTAAATATTCCTTAGTACTAAATGACTTGCTCGCATACAAAGGTATTTTTACAAGCTTATATTAAAATATTTAGCCCACGATGGCCGAGCAGCTTACGCGTCGGCTTATAATGTTCCCAAGTTCGAATCCTGGGTCTGACAAAATATACATATGGGTATAATAGGCTGAGCAAGTGGCTAACATCCATTACTCGTAAAAACAAAAATCTGTTGATCCCCACACTGTGGATATGATCGTATTCGAATCGGACGTGGGCAAAAGAAAGAAAAATAATATAATAATTACAAGATAAAAAGAACTTTTTATGTACAACATTTTTAAATTTTCTGTTGAAACATATAAACTTGACTTGACTAGCTTAAACGATCAAAAAATTTGTACACGATAGAAATAATTCTGAAATGTCATATTGATTTATATAGTAACGCACGTATATATTAATAATTTAGTTGCTAGACCCCAGTTCCCTAGCAACCAATAATAGTGGATTGGATTACGGATTTCTTCCGAAATAATTTTTCATACAAAACAGAATTAACTGATAATGAATTCAAGTCTACTTACAGATGGCTAAAAGTATTTAAAAAATGCATTGGCATCGTGTTCCGAAAGGTATATTCTAAAAGTTTCAAATGTCTAGCTAGTCGGGAAGTTAGTCAAAAATCGATTGCAAAAAGTAATAATATTAATGGGCAGGTGAGTTAAACAATGATCCACTTTATCTCTATTTCCTATATATTACGATTTACGCGGGGCGGGGGGGGGGTTCTAGTTTGTCGATTTATGATGTTTACGAAAGTATTTTGAATACTATTATGTATATTCATTGGTATTTGCTAGAAGAATTTTAGAGAATAGATAAGTATAATAGCATACAATGTCCACTGTTGTTGTGACTGAATTTGTAACATGTTCATTATAGTATTGAAAATTTCAGAGTGGTATGTCAAATTTTACTATACGGCATTTTCTCTTAGCTGACTATTTATACCGGTATATATAAAACAATAATTTTACCGTTAATATTCAGTTACATAATTGGATAATCACATTAAAGTTGTGTTGCATTACTTGATTACATAATTATTACAAGCTACGTGATTCGGGTGTCATGTGGGGTCACCGCTGACCCCAGTTTGCGAACGGTTAGTCGTAAGTGGCTTGCGAAGACAGTGGCGCACCCAGGGGGTGGGCCAAGGGGCCCTGGCACCCCCCAAACATGAAAATTATCAGAATGATTTTAAACATTGAAATTTAAAGCCAATAAACTATACCTTGGGGCCTAAAAACACGGCAAAAAATGATTTGTAATTCTCCAGCACCCCTTTTAGAAAAATTTCTTAGATTTTAATTTCTAACACAACACTAATCTCAGGTTTTTTAAAAACCCAATCCTTAATGGAACTGTCAAAAAATTCTCGGTGTTTATCCGAATTCTGGAGTGGTGTAGGTCATGGCTGGGGAGGGCTGACAGGCCTCTAGCCTGGGGGCCGGGGCTGTGGGGGGCCCGGCGTGTCGGGTTGACCAGATAAGTGAGATAAACACACACCATAAATTAGCTTTAATAGTAAAAAAGTCGCCTGCGGCGCCATTATAATTCACGGTCAAGAACATTTTCAATTACTTATATAATTGTGCAATATCTTAGACTATAGATACATCTAGACGCCACCCGTTGCATTGCTAAATGAAGCCGCGTGCCTTGCGTTTGGTTTGTGGGCGAGCAAACGCATTCGTCTACAAATGTTCGAGACCATAGACAATTCCGCTAGTGCTCGCCCAAAGTGCTCGCACTAGACGCTCAGAATTAAAATATAATTTTCTATTTTTTTTACGTTATATAGTATTTTTAAGCGGTCAAAATGCAATCATTAGATAAAGATATCCATAATTTAAGTTATTTTAAAGAAACACTAGGTCACTGATATTAAAATATATAATAATATACAAATAAATTATCACGAGCATGTATCAACTTACCTATGAAACGTAATACCATCTTCTTGTTTATCAGTACGGCTACCATATTTTAAGACAACACACAGAACCATCTTTTCTACTTAATTAACTAAAAATATTTACCACTGACTTTATGTTTAACACAAAAAATAGCAATTTTATCAACACGAGCTCTCAGGTTATCGACGCTATGTGAAGCGTTTCGCCCCTATTTGCCGTCGATACTTTTGGAAACTAGCTCACAATTATGTAGACCTTTTATCTTCCTCTAGCGCGTGTCGCAGAGATTGTAAGGGTGCCGAATACTTTCTCACTCGCACTTATGCATCGTTTTTGTTCAGGCCTTGTGCAATATATTTTTTGACTATTATGTGTCGATACTCGACAGCTTCATTATTAAAGTAGATGTATTAAAAATCGCCAATAATTCACTGTATAAGTACCCTTAATTTGAACTAAAACACAATTTGAAAAACGTTAATGTAGTGTTTCACACTGCCTTTAATCTTAGCGGTAGGTAGGGGGGCCGCCAATCCTAGTCTGAGGGCCCGTTTCAGGATGTGGGGACCATGGTGTAGGTAATAGACAAAAGACCGATAAACGAGAAGAAGAAAAAGAGCCTATGAGACTAATTTACATTCTCTTCCTTGGCCCCCCCCCAATATTAAATCCTGGGTGCGCCACTGTGCGAAGATATACCATACCTTGGTGAAGTAATTTGAATCGGGTAACTCGGTTTCGTCGATGGAAACACTCGATCTCCCACCGTCGGTGGCATGTGCGACATTTTGCCTCCCCCACGTCACTAAACATGCGTCGAACTTGGGTTCAAAAGAATAAAAGAAAATAATATTAGGTATGAATAATAATATTAATTTTCCAACAACAGTACTTACTCACTTGTGTGCATTGATTGCTATTTGTATATTGATCCTAAAATATAACCGCCATATCACTTGTAAGGTGTTAATGTATTAAATTGACGCAGTGTGTTTAAAAATAAAGGCCCTTCATAAACGACCTTTCCCATACGCATCTGATTTTGCCAGAAACTGCTCACAACGGATGCTTATGCAAATGAAAGAGGTTGAAAAATTATATGACAATAGCTGTAAAATTTGCAAATTTGCTTTAATTTTTATACAATATGATTATTGTCCTATTCTGCTAACGCGTCTATAGCTGTACTACAAGTACCTGTATTGTAAAAAAATACATTTTGTATCTAGCTAAAATGAATACTGTTTGCCAGTGGCGAAGGGTGGAAGTAGGCTGTTAAGATCCGACATAAATAGTGCATACTAAACTTTGTCAGTCAAACGTATTTGTTTCCATTGAACTAAGACTACAGTGTGTAGATAGTGTTTGTTAGTTTTTAAAATTAAATAAAGCCCTGCATAATCCAAGCCATAATTAATTGTCAAGAATATTCGTTTATCTATTAAATATCTAAAATTATGATATTAAAACATACTTAATACTCACTAGATATTTTATAGATAGAAACATATTTTTTATCGAATGTGGTTTGGTTTAGGCAGACCTTACTGAATTTAAAAAAACTCACCAACGCCATTTGTAATATGTAGGTAGGTACTTATTCTTAATTCAACAAAAACAAATAAGCATGACTGAAAAAGTGTGTAGGTACTATTTTGTCAAATCGCCAATAACATACCTAAACTATCGTGGTTTGGTTTAGGCAGGGTTTAATTGAATTTTAAAACTAATCACAACCATTTGCAATTTGTATTCTTAGTTCAATGAAAAAGTGTATAATATTTATGTTAAATCTTAATAGCCTACCTACACCCCTCGCCACTGCTGTCTAAATCGCAATAAGAATAATATATCTTAGGTAGGTATATACTTTTTGTACATATTTGCAAAATGTGTCGATATTAGTGTTGAGATTGTGTAATGGGAGAGTGTACTGCATTATAATATGTATGCAATTCTTGCAAAAGATAACAAGACAGTGGCACCCGAAGGTTCGTCTTAACTTTTGACTTTGCATTGTGATAATTGCAATAAAAAACCCCATTGCCTGTGGTGCTATTCTATAATATATAAATATTTATAATTAATTCGATGATATTTAAAAATTGCACAATCGATAGCTTTAGATATTTTAACCCAATCAAATACTCCCCTGATGTATATATGTGCCTGGCTGTTTTTAGTTCTGAAAAATAAATGCCATCTTCAATTCGTCCCTTGTTTTGTAACATATCCAGTCATGCCTAGGGAATCTTTTTTGTTCGGATTTCATTTTTCATTGGAGGAGATTATTTTTGATCAAAATTACGTTTTATCAATGGTGCTAAAGAAAACTCTCTTCTACCATATACACCCGAACCCTAAATTGAAGTGAAGATGACAAAAGGTTACCATGACCAATAATTAAATTAATTAACTACAAGTAATTTCGCATTGCATACTTGTAGCAAATTTACATTTTGTGTTTTTTAAATTTTTTTTTATTTGGCGTTGTACTCCACTAAGTTGACACAATCTATTGGTGTTACAATTCTAAAATTTGTTTTTATACAATGATAAAAGCATTATCTTGAATATATATAAATGAAAAATCACGCACAATCCCAAATAAAAGGCTTAGCTATTTGTTGGTACAATGTAAATACCAAATTAAAACGTGAAAAAAATTACATCCTCTTTATTTACGATCAATTCGTTGCTACCGACGCAAATAATATGATTTTTATACCTGCCACATTAGAAACGTTTTGAAATCGCCATCTAGTGTTTTGGGGTTTATTATTTGGGGTAAGTCTTCGGAACTGGCACGCAAGCGATACGCAAGGCATTGTTACTTATATGGGCCTAATTCTCCATGCGAGCTCTCAATAACATGTGAAAGTGTGGTTGGTTGGTTGGTTGGTTGGTTGGACGAAGATACAAAATTGATTACATGTAAATTGTACGAAAACATTTCTACCCATTACATATTATAGCAGATTGGTAGAACATCATTTAGAACGAATGTCATTTTCATCTAGCAGCATTTCGCCGAGTAGTATTTTGTGCGAATTTTAAACTCACGTGTCATTTATTTGAGATGCGAAGAGAAGATACATTACCACGACGGTGTTTTCTAATGCAATCTTTATTTAAATCACTGAAATAAAATATACCTATATTTAAACTTAAACCATTGTGTATATTTTGCAGTAGGTACCTATGTAGGGAAATCGCTGCACGTGTCAGTGCACTGATAAGAATTTTTCAATATTTATTCTAGTGCGATCCGATTATCATTATACCTAATCATATCAATCATTGCTCCCCCTCAGGAGCCTCCTTACCCATGTATTTCTTTTTAGAAACAATACGCCACTCTCCATATCCCGTTGTGTTAATTACTTGCATTTTTAACCTCTTTTAAATTTGAGGTCCATATTTCGCAGTCAAACGTTAGTAGGTAGGTACTGGAAGAATCCATTTAGTCAAACACGTCATTGATAGTATGAGGTCACTCTTGAATATTTTATTTATACGGTTAAAAATGCACCATCCCAGTTTGATTTTCAGATGCATTTCGAACAGAAGTCATAATATTATGTAATATGTATGCATACGCGAGGCTATCAAACTAGGAATTTTGAAAATGTTTTGCACAACTGGTGCCCAAGCTGAAAATTCACCATTCCCTTTTCCCCGCCGTCCATTTTTGCGTTGATAGCTGAACTCAAAATGGATGTCGAACGTTTTACATTGATAATTTTTATTTCCACATTTCTGTGTGGTCTCATAAATTTAAAAAAAAATCTATCACCGTATCATTTATTTTTATTTTTATGACCAATATTATATTTTCCGCCAGAATGTTGTAAACTAATTATATCACGTCACCTACGTACGTTATAATAATAGTTAAAGCCTCATTATTTTACATAATAATGTTTGGACTCAGCCAATACTTATTTCATAGTATACATTACATAACAATCATATATATTATCATAACATAACATTAGTATTGGTTGTTCAGCATCGCATTAGATAATATGCTTGCTTAATTGGTTCGCTAAATTACTTTCAAACATATTTATCATATATTTTATTGAATTAATTCAATTATTAAATGAAATGCCTACTTAAACCTTCGTCAATTAACATGAAATTTAAATATTCGAACGTACATCTGAATGAAGTCCATTAGGGGCATCGCAGACTAATTTGTGGCAAACATCACACCCGTACTCTAATATTTTGTTTTTACGGGAAATGGATGTCAGCCATTTGCTCAATACTCCACACACTCTGATTACAAACACACATTGAAAAACACGATGTGAATTTACCAAAATCGAAACCCACGACATAATAGAAACATAATTATGTAATTAACGTTTTTTAATCGCTGATTCTAACGAAACGTATGTGTCACTTTATTTATAAGTACCTACCTATACCCCATTAGTTACATCCGCAAAACGACGACGTGCAATAATGCAGTGTCTATCTTATCTTGAAAATTAGATCAACGACATTCATGTTTTTTTTTATATTTATATCTGGAAACGTTCACGAGGAATATATTATTAAAGGTTTCAGATAGAAAGTATTTTAAAAAAATAGTTTATTTGAAGAACATTGTCCCCGTGTTTATATTACCAAACCGCTCTCAAATTTTAATAGACTATAATATTGACGATGCATTAGCACCTATGTGCCGAAGTTCAAATATCTGGTTATACGAGGCGAAAATTGAGTGTGTCGATGCATATTTTAGCTTGTTTTTTATATTCCAGAGTAGATTTATATGAATCGTTACGCAAATATTCTAAATTAGAATAAACATGTGCTTATTCTAATTGTGAAGCCTTCATCTCGGCGAGACAAAATATGTTTTCCTGGCAACTCCTGTGAGTGTTGGAGATGTGTATCAACGACTCTTCACACCGCGTCATGAAGAGCGCATCAATCAATCGGAATGTTTTACCTTTGTGTTACTTTATCTACATTCTAAACCACCTATGCTCCTCCAACTTGACTTCGTCCACGATATTAATATTATTTGTACCTACCTATTATTTCGACAACACTCTTGATAATTTAGGTGTTATTTGTGCAAGCACCTTTCAGCCATTAGTCTTCCCGGAGGTGTCAGATGAAAAGTTTCCATCTGGGTTTATGCAGGACTTTGGAGGACGATAAACCATATTCGATATCAAGAAGTGGCGAAATCACGGATGGTCTGACCGCTTGCTGCATCCACCGGTACCATCGACGACGTCTCTTGTAAGTCAATAACGCGGTCATAACAGTGTCCAAGAGTCCAAGGCATACAGGGCAATTCAAACATATAACTTAGCTCAAAAATAAAAAATAAAGTGATTAATTGTCGTATTCGGGCAGTTAATTATCCCGGGAAGGTAACTGTCAGGCGTGTTGTTTTTTAACACGGCCGGTCACGACCGCGTTAACAGCGAGCTGTCACATGTCGTTGGATAGCACAGTTAACACGTCTTCCTTATGCACCCAATTGGACATTTTTTATCTAATTTCAGATTTTAGTCGGATGCATTTGGAATTAAGTAAGACGTGTTCCTAACTGTGCTAGCAATCATTGTAGTTAACCGCATTGTTTATGGAATTGGTCCAAGTGATATCCATGATATTTTGAAACAATAAAAATAACATAAAAGAATACCTGATGGACCGGTAAAGTTTAGTTTAGGCGCATCTCTCTTCGAACACGACAGAAGATCGTTGAAGTTCATACGTATTTTACATAAAAACGATACTCTGGTGAACTCACCTTATTGCAATGTTTCATAATAATTGCGTCGAACATACTTCAAGTTAAGCTCTAAGCTCCAAACTGCGTTATGATTCTGAAATGCCTCCATTAAAACTGACAGTGTACTTAACTGTTTGTCTAGCGTCGGTTTGAAAATCAGTGCGAAGAAAACCAACCTTTTGTGCAGTAGCACCTGTCGCGATCCAGATTTCCCTGCGATTAGCGACGAGAGTGTCGACATCTTTAAATACTTGGGCGTGGACGTCACGGGAGATACCACATCGCAAAAATATAGTTCACTATTCGAATGGGAGCGGCTGGAGCAAAATTCATCGCGATGCGGATTGTCTGGGATTCCCGACTATACTGCCGATTATTCGACTTTTGTATTCTGACGGTGCTGTGAGAGTCACGGTCCGTTACGACGTCTCAGAGTAATTATTGTATACTGAGCTTTGAGATGCCAGAGGACTGGCGAGCGATAGGGATTCTTGGAGACGCCGTGTGGTGTCCATATGCTCTAACTGAGGAACGGATGTGGCCCGAGAAGACGACATACACGTACACAAAAATATAAAATATGATCCCCATCTCTACTACACTAATAAATTGTCAAAACCAACATACATTTGGTTCTGATAGCATTTGGCATTTATTATAATTTTATTTGATCAATTAAAACTGTTATAAAATATAAAGAAATGATAATTAGTATAAATTATTAAAAGTTAGTTTTAGCGAAGACCACATTTCTTTTCCATAGAACAGGGATGTCCAACTCTAAGTCGACTATGATATCAGTGTCAAAACAGGTAGGGATCTACCACACGCCCCCATTAACATTCTTAAACTTGATCATACGTAGATACTATACTTGACTGAGGACACTGAAGCTTTGCAAAATAAATAACAACACGTCTTGTCATTGATAGTCACGAATCGTAATATGTACTCAATATCACCTTCGTTTTGGTTTTATTTTGGGTACACATTGCACTTACCGTACAATTCTTTTACTGTGCAAAGAGCAAACTGCGCGACCGTGAAAGAAACTACGCCACAGCGTAAAGCCCGAATTTACATATTCTCTTTCTCTCACTACTGTGGCCAAGTAATACCTACGACGAAGTCACGTGGGATTCCTCATTGATAAATTTAAAGCGACTTTCACTGGTTAAGGAAATAAACATAGGAATGGCTAATGCTTCCCCTTCAAAATCGCAATGAAATCATATTATATTACTACTGACTGTATAATTTTTTTACATTTTACGATCGACCAAAATTCATCCCGCGGTCGACGTGTTTGACATGCCTGCAATAGAACTTGACGTACCTACGAATTGAATTCGTACAGAAATGATTATAGATGTCGGTAGGCTATGTGGCTCAGGTAGATACGTTTTGGATACTAAACCAAGGTAAAACGTTCAACACTCTTTTTTGCCTGTTTACTACTCATACAGAAATCTGTTTTGTGGCTAGATTTTATTTTGAGATGTGTAATTTGGAGATTAGTATAGGCACTTTCGGTGCATATTGATTCTATTTACACAAATACAGCATTTTAAAATAATCTTGTAGCTTACAGGGGGAGTACATAGGTACCTACATAATTATTATAATGTTTACTGGATCCTGGATATAAATGGCCGTCGAATCAACTCGCTGATCAGTGATCACTGATCACATGCACACATCGATGCTTGTCCGACTTTTGTATCAGCTTAAACTAAAGTCTCTAACTAGAGCAAGTACATCGGTAGGTACTAATTAATGTTTTTTTTTATAATTAATTTTTAGATAAATTAAAATAGGTACTTAATTTAAATTGTAATGCTGAGCAAGTTTGCTTCCTCTTCTCTTTTATGTGTCGCTTTCGTCACTCTGTGACGCCAAACTTGAGTACGTAATTCCACTTCCAGTAGCACCATGGCAATTCTCTATCTTCATGTCGTTGCTGTTTCCAGTGTTTCTCCAGCCAGCTGCAAATCACCCATCCATGGCTGCGAGACCCTCCCTTTGTTGCAGTGTGTTAGTTGTATTTTTTTCGTTTAGTTAGGAATATCGCACAGGAACCAAATTTTGCGGTTGATACGTGACTCAAAATGCAGTCGTATCACGGGCGTCTAGTCAACTTTTGGGTGTATGGGATTCACGATAACGAAAATAATATAAGGTCAATACGCTTGCATATTAGGTAATTAATTGTAAGTTTTTTTGGTTTTCCAATTATTGCGTATATTGTAGTAATGAAATTACATCAACGGTTCATATAATACTACATTATGCAATGCTGTGTTTAACTTAAGTACTATGTTGTATTATAATAATGTACTAATAAAAATTTAATACATTCAATGTTTCTAGTATGAACACCTGCGGATGCAATCTTTTCTGCAAGTCGTGAAATATTTATATTCTTGTGAGAGCAGCTATGCGTATGTTCGTAAAATAAGTAAATTAAAACCATCATAACGTATTACTTACTGCTTTTATTGATAATTTATTAAGGTGGTATAATTAATCGAAAAGTGGTTATAAAATTGTTCTATCGTCCAAAATTAGATATAAAATGAATGTTGATTGAAAATCTATGGTCGGTAGAGATAATAACAATACATTTATTCACTCCATATTAATGGTCAATCTTATTTCAACTTCATACGAATAAAATTCGATCTGTACTCATCTTAAAAAGAAAGTCAGATATGTACATAGTTTGAAAATATTGAAACGTTGTAATCGTCATCATTTTTTGACAGATGGGTAGGTATAATGCCGTGCTAAAGCGACTTGCATAGAAGCCGGTTTGTAAAATGTTGTTTTGATGTCTAAAAATATGACATTATTGATATGATTGTTTGGAAATGTCCCGAAAATGCGGGGAACTGAAATACCTAGCGGGTAAGGAGTAGCAGGTAACCGATCTCGAGTAAAGAATCCGGGATAAACTTAAACACGTGTCAAGAATACGTCATACGTCGAATACTGACAACTGCTCTCGGTTTATGCATTGACGCTCATTGGTGTATTACACGCACTATTGCACGTGCATAATGCGTTTTTTATTTTCGTATGACACTCTCACATGCAAAACCAAGTGTAGCGTAGTGAATTCTATTTATTATCAGTTCTGTTCTGTGCGAAAATGCGAAGTGAAAACGTAAAAAAATCAGTGATACGTAGTACGTACACGTAACCGTAGCCGTCGAGGTTAATTAACATAAGAGTGATTACTGACGTCTAATAGTATATTTTAAAGTTAAAACATATTATATTACATATTTGGTTTCTTATACATATTTTAGGTACGAAGTACCTATGTCTTTCACTCACCTGTGCTTGTCATAAAACAAAATAAAATGTAACTGCCGAATAGTACCTATTTCCCCGCTCCCCGAGTTTTAAATCAATACAACAGTAATTGAATTCAGCCACTTGAAATATTTAACAAGCCACGTCAAACTTTTCTTGGTGCAGATTTTGCCATCATTCATGATAATGGCGCAAAAAATCACATCCATATTATTATATCGGGATTCTATGTGAGTGTCGTTTGTTGTCGATAATTTAATCAGTTTTATTTGGTAAATTTATTAGAGTTGTGCCTTGATAATATTATGATATCGATGTATATATTTACTGCCCAGTTCTTGCCAACCGCAGGCGAAACTGGTTGTTAAAAGCAATAAGTTAAGTATGATAGTTATTATTAAAAAGTAAAAGTCGACTCATCCGATCCGACCTGACTGCGCTCGATGAGGCATCACGCCTCAGCCGGCGTTGTTCCGACAAGCCGTATAAATAAATAAAAGTTAGGCTAAGTACATACACTCGAGCCGATAAACGACTAGTAATTATTGCGGGATTAGGTCGAACAAAGCGCGGAAGTTCGAAAAAAATAATAACTGGTAAAATAGTTTTTTTTTTAAATTTAAATTGCCTGCGACATACCCTTTTCGCTATAGTGTTTAGGGTTCATCGCCATACATACCCACTGTCAATCAATACAATATAATATACCTACAAGATCCCCGCGTGCAAAACCATTACTTTACGCGCTATAAGATTATTTTTGGCACAGTGATGTTTCCTATTGTCAGTGCCGAAGGCTATACTGCATTAAATTTTGCAACGGGTGGCAGGATTTCGATTGAACAATTTTTATTATGATATTTTTGATTTGAAGTAAATTATTTTTCTGTGGTTTAATTTTTTATTTCACACAGTGGTCGTCTATATATGACATCACGCTCTAGGGGAGAGGCAGGTCTGATCTAATGCGAGGGAGGGGTTAGGTGGGTTGTAATTATTTTTTTCTGGGAATAAAACATTCGACAAATCGATTATTTTCAACGAAATTGAATTGGTGAGAAATGTAACGAAGGGTTTAGGGGGTATCAAAAACAAGGATAAAATGTATCGATATTTATGGACGACCCCTAACTCCTACATACTATATAATTTCAAAATCTTTGACCCATTCTTTAACCTTTATTTCATTAACCCCCTCCCCCGCCATACATAACGCGATTTTTTGATAGATTTATTTTCGTAACCGTTCAAACCACCGATTTGCATATTACTATAGGTGCTTAATTGATTCTGCAAGTTAAATTTAAAAAAACCATGTATGGTTGGTACCCCAAAGGAATACAAAAATATGTATATTATGATGGGTTGTGTTTGATAGAAAACACAATAATTAATACTAGTTTAATAATTTTTATTTACAGCTTTTATTCATCGTACCTTAGTTAAGAGTAAGTTAACTTGAGAAAGTGTAGCGATCGTGATAAAACAATACCTCGTATGCCACATGACACTAATTATAATATCTATATCAGATGAAACAAATCTATATAATCTCTATGATTCCTTCAAATTTATCACGTATTTTTCGTATTCTACTATTAATCTTAATTAATAGTAAAATACAAAAAATGGAAAATATAGTTTGGTACTTACTTGAGCTGCTTCAATTTATACATAATTAGCAACAAAAAAACAACATGCAATATGCAATACTTGCAAAATGTTGCTGTTGTCAACATATTTATGGAATCTAACAAAATTTACTATTATTTATTGAATATTTACTGAGTCCACCCCTATAATAAGTCTAAGCAGGGGCGGCGCTAGTGACTTAAAAGGGGACCTTGCTACTTCACTCGTGAAGCTGGTGCTTAACCCGTTTATGCGCAAATATCCGTGCCACACCAGTAAACAATTTTATTAGATTAAATAAATAATTGTAACTGATAAGTGATAACAACAAATGAATGCTTAATATTATTATGTTGTTCTATTATTTTGTCATACATTCAGAAAAACAAACCATTTATTGAATGTGCTTTTGGTGTTTAAAATGAAACTATCTATCATCAGTCTAAAAATTCCAATTATTCATTCGTCAATGCTTCTTATTTTTGAACGAAAAACAACATCGGCCTTTATCTACTTGTAAATAATGCCATCGTGTAAATACAGTTGAATACACACCACACAGTCACTGAAGATAAAAATAATAATTAATAGCGAACGTCTCGATTATTTAAATTACCTATTTATAGTATTTATTTTTATTAAAATATTAAATGACAATATCGTCTCAATTATGTCTTACTACTTTACATGCCGGTAATGTATTTAAGTAACTGAATATCTATCCAACGCGATTACTTCATTATTTAATAATGAATTTAGCAATTTATATCTATTATTACAAAATAAAACAGTAAATATTAGGAAAGAGACTTGTCGGGAAAAAATCACGAATACGCCGTGAGGGTGTCTGGAAGCATATTAGAGCTGGTGCGAAGAAGAAGCAATCTGTTCTAAATTTAATATACATACAAGTAGGCATTGCAATACCGAATGAAAATATCAATAGGTATCGTTATTCGTGAAATAGTATTTTACGGCGATTTCAGATACATACATCTAATAATACAACTGACAACTTTTAAAACCGCGGGCGACTGGCAAAACATTAAGATAAATTTAAAAAAGGAAGGTACTGCCTACCTATAATGCAAATCTGCACGTGTCATTGCTGTTTACCAAGGACATCGAAGGGCAACGGAAGTAAATTAGACATCGCGTGAGTTGACATAAAAATACAGTCCTGATAAACCTTTTATGTTAATTAATACATTTTGTTTCAACTTTCAATACCGAATATATCGGTATTATCTGACTTTTAATACCGGTATTTCGGTATTCAAAAATATTGGAATATCGGTTTTGAAATCCCTACATACAAGGAACTTATATTGCAGGCGATATAAATTAATCACAGATTTTTTGTAATTAGTTTCGTATGTGGCAAATAAGCATTGAAGTGCGGCTCAAAATGACGCATCGTATTATTATGACAGTTTCGTAAGAATTAATATCGAACTGGATAGCACAGGTTTGCAAGAGTTAAGGTCGAATTTCCTCTTCTCTCATTCTGTCTATCTCTCACCCACACGCGCTCAACTCAAACCACCACTGCTTAACCCCGCGGAGCGTACCAACGGCACGCCACTGACGAACTAAAGGCTTGCGGGATTATCAATAATTCGTAGCATTAAATTATTTTATTTTGTTCTGGCAAAGTCAAAAACTGAAAGCGATTTTTGCGTTTATCGAGTGTGTGCCGTTTCGTGAACCTGTTCTAAGAGCCCACCCAAAAGTCTCGAAATATTATTTGATTTCTAACAAAAATCAATGTTTTCGTTACCGGCTGTTCTGTAAGTACGAGGCAACTTTTCGTATATATTTACTTATCACCCATATCAGTGATCAGTGATAACGGTTATACTGATTTAATGTTTTGTATAAAACAAATGTTTTAATGTGTTGCCAACCCTCCTAATACAATGAATGTCTACATGAAATAATAATACTAATAATAATGTATGTGACATGTAATGATGGTTAAAACTTCAAAAACATTTCAGCTGTTGGACGTTATAGCGCCTATACACGTGCATGGATTTGTGTGTATTTTAAACTATCGCAATAATAACTGTTTACACGTAAAAGTGCTGACTGTCTCGCCAATCTGATTCTTCAAGAGTAAGCGAGATGCGATGTTGTCATTTTATAATACTATTTGACAGGTTGTGAAAATCGGTTAACCTCAAAATGAGTCTGCGCGGTGTAGTTCCGTTTTTTTATCGGCAGGTTCGCCTCTATCGTTCTACTGCGCAGGCGCAAATATCGTCTGTCGTGTCTTTTTTTATTCATGCATTCAGTCTTGCAACTTGCATGCTATATTATTTACACGTGTATTTTCTTATTATGGCCGCTATAATACGTACTGTCAGCAGTAACTCTATGCACGTGTAAACGGGATATTACTGTTTGTGCCACTGAGGAATTGTATTGTGAAGAATAATGCGAAGATAAATTAATACGGTGGGGCTAGCCGGTTAAATTGAAAAAAAATGTGACACCTCAAAAAAGTTAAATAATATAAAACCACTGTTAATTTCTGCCACCGGCGTATTTCATGATTCCACTTACACCGAAGAAATGTTTGTGGGAGTTGCAGCTGAGGATTGCTCACATACTAGAGGAATTCATAAGACTGTCCTCCTGAATACATGGACATCACCCAAAGGTTCATCGGTGACATACGGGCTGTTACCTAGTACTTCTACGAGAAACATCACGATTTTGAGGGGGAAAAGGCGATGTAATCATCAAGATAATAATAATAACACAAATAATTGATACTAATTATTTTATTTATCGATGTAGGTAAGTAGGGAATACTAATAAAATAATAATAGGGGATATAAAAAATCGTGTCATATACCTATTTGATTGCATTTTTATGAGTAATCAATAATATATTATAATAAAGGAATTGCATTGTGCTGAATTCTTGTACTGGATAATTAAAATTAATCAATCTTGCTCCATCTTAAACCGTCTTTCTGTTTCACTTTTAACAAATAAATTAACACGAATTCTCTAAAAATGATAATTATACTAGGTATAGTGTTGATAATGTAACCGATGAAATCATGGGAAATTGGTTAGAAGTTTACATAAAAAAAGTTTTAACTAATTTTTAACAAGTTTGATTAACAGTCAACATAAGGAAGTATCACATTCAAAATGCGAAATTAATGATAACGACAGGTATTTGATGTAGTATAATTATTTTTGTATATTTTGTCAAAATAAATTATTTCGCGAAAACCTGTTGACGACAGCTTATCCGTTTGGTTCCCGGCATGGTACTAGTGAAATATATATTATACAAACTTGTTTGTGTGAACTGAACATTGGATATTGCCTAGTCAGTACACTCGCGCAACCTCATATTTACAGCGTTTTATCGCCGTAATTCAGTGACGAATGCTAAAAATGCTCCATCTCACGGCCAGTGGCCATTACAATAATAATAATATTATAAACGTAAATAATTATTTGGTTAAAATATAAAAATATATAGGTATATAAGTAGTATACTGATTTACTGTAGGGAGGGAGTCAGCAGTGCCTTTGAATGCTTGACCAGTCCAAAAAATATTTCCTCGTTATTTTACTAGTCATATTATTGATTATTTTAATTATCGTAGTCATAAAAATGGAAGAATATATTTTCATGCCGCTGCCATTTAAAGTCATCGGTTAAGTTTTAAGGGATCGCGGCTGACAGTCAATACAATTGGGTGCATGAATGCGTGTCAAGTCATTTTCACTTGCTACACATTGTATTAAATTTTTAACTATTAATTCGTGAGCTGAAAGAAAAAGGCAAACATACTTAGTATGTTAAGATTGATTACGTTACCTCGATTTCTTGAGAATCTTAAGGTTGTTAGACGATAATTATGTACAATCAGTCACAGATGTCACACACAATATGTCAAATGACGTAAATAAAGCAGCAAAACAGGTTTACCTATATTTACTGATTTGTATAATACCAGCATAGGTACTCTCACATTACAAACATCTCTAAAAGTGAAGCATTGTAGCGAAGTGAAGCATACAGCATTGTAGTCGCGTTGCCGGAATTTGTCAGTGACTCTGTAAAGACATTTTAAATAATGATCCTTATTGAAATGTGAGTCGAGTTCCATTTTCAACCATTTTTACCGTTTTATGTGCCGACCCGTCTGAATATAAACAGAGTAGTCTGGCCCACGGAATCTTTTTAGTTTTCATATCAGCATGTTCAGCGTGGATAGCGTTGTGTGACTAAGCAACCATTCGACTCTTTTTTTCTGGAAAGTCAATAGTAAGTCTTCGTATGTTAAAGCCTGGTTTCGATATTTTTAATACTACAACAGTCAATGAGGCCCAATAACAGTAATGTAGTCAGTAATAGAATTAAAACAATCACAAACACCCAGACTGAAAAAATCACATAAATATTATAATTAAATAATATACTGTGACCTCACCGGATCGAACCCGGAGTCCCCAGATGGAAGGTCAGCTCGTTACACACTCAACTGGGCTATGAGTGCCGACTGAGTTATACTTCAAACAGCAATTCCCGCCAATTAAAACTGGCATAGTGTGTCGAAAATACCTCTAAATTAAATATAATGAACTAGGTCAAATAACCATCTACTTACTAAATATTTAGGTATATTAATAATGAAACCATCCATATTATAAGTAGGAAATGCCAATAACAATAACAACCAAATTTTGTAAATCAATTGTGAATAATATCAATGTTATTATGAATGACACGTTTTTATGTGTAAATTTAATATGATACTAAATTATTTGCTAGTTGAATTTGAAGGACCACGTAAGCAGTTTTTTTTATAATATGATGCGTACCCACGGTGCATCTACAACAAAAAATATAGAAAAAAATAAGTTATAGGACTAAAAATAGTATATACCTATTGTGAATCTAATAAATTTTAATTTTACAAATAAAATTATAAGTATTTAATATTCGCGGAAAATTGATGTATCTGGTGTACGAGCCACCGCTTCACGTATTCAGTGTACCCAGATACCGGAGCGCACCGGCGGAACTTAAGTTTGTTGTCTCACACTGCAACATAAAAAAAAAATACTATTTACTTTTCACAAGGTCTTTGTTATTTTTGATGTCATGTCAAATTTCGTTGGCCACTTATTTTAATCATAAATTATTTTAGTTTAAATCTATTTATTACAGTGATTTGTTGGTGTGATATTGATATTTAGTTCTTAGGAATGAAAACCATATATTTTGCGTAATATGTTGATGTACTCATATATGTGCCTGGTTACAATTTAACTATCCATTAAACATTGTATTTCGTTTTTTTCTCCATTTTTATTTTATATCATTAATTCGTTCAACATAATATTGTAATTTCCAAAGTTTTATAAGTAATGTAAACAAAATCATAATCAAATTAAAAAATAATTTGTAATATACTTACTTAATTGTTATTAGAATAATGATAATTTAATTTGAAGCTTACCTAGGTATTTATGTTATTTTACCTATTTGATACAAACATAAAATATCAGAAAGGTTAGATTAGGTTTTTATTAAATTACAAATAAACAAATTCAGATAAGAATCCTGTTTTATTAAAAAAAAACTGATGACAGGTAGGTACCTAATATTATATATTATCTCTCTCTCTCTCTCTATGGCAGTGTTGTCCGGGATATACCTATGTCCTCACAATGTTCTTTTATTATTTTTGTGACATATCTCACCGAAAAGTTTATCAATAATGATTTTGTTATTTCATTTGTATAACTAAATTTTACGCGTTGTTTTCAATAGTGTAGCTCTAGAATTAGCTCAATTTTATGCAAATTTTTCCGACCTCAGTCAAAAGAATTCGCGTGATATCACAGGCAAAGTCTGCTTTTTTTACGATCTTATAATATTATTCTGCAATTATCTCAAATTATTAATTTAATGTTTAGGGATATACATACAAACATACATTATAAGAACTAATATACAAATCGTTAGGAGAATACACTACGTATTCCAAGGTCAATAAGTAGGTAATAGGTACTTCAAATTCTCTGGCACGTCGTCTGTCAATGTATCAATATACCTATATCATTTTGATTTTGTCACTATCTACAATTTTGATGATAATTTTCTGCGTGATCAAACCTCTTAAACCGATAAAAAATTAAAATAACGTTATACCTATAAGTACTATGTATTTTAGAATTAATTTAATATATTATGTATTACAATATTATTATTGAGGAAGGAAACAAAACCACAATACCTACATACCTATATACCCTCAACTAAATATTATTCTCTAATTAGGAGATAAACAGCATTTTTTCTATATTGTCTGATAGATTTTTAGACAAAAGTTAAGATGCACATTTTTCTATAAATACATTCCTAAGTAAGTACCTACTACGTATTTACATGCACCAAGAAAAGTTGGGTGATGAGTTAACGTTGAAATATTATAAGTAATTCAACTTTCTATTACTTAAAATAGGTAGGTAATTCAGATAATGTAATTATTATAATCAGGACCGGTTTGCTTCGTATAGTTCATGAGTATTGGGACATTGCCAACATCTAATTGACCATACCTCATCTTGATTGACCAAACCAATCGGTCTCAATATTGTTACAAGTAGGTACCTACCTACCGCTTTTGTTTTTGTTTACTTCCCGCCATTAGAGTGACATGTCTCGAGGTTTGGCCACGGGATGACTTTCCGCACGCATGGGTGAGTTAGGGAAAATGATAATCATCATTTTATTTATATCTTTCATCTTATCTTCCTCTTTCCAAACTTTAATTGGGCTTACACATTTATGAGAATGGCAAAGCCGTTAACTCTACCCCAACTCGGTGACATATTGTCCGATCTGCTTATTGACCTTATGTTAGTATTTTTTTTCACAATGATTTATGTTGAAGTTGCATATTTTAATATTCGTCATTGAAGCATTATAAACGTGCTTCCGTCTGTAACCTTTGTTTTGCTTATTGATCGGTTTTAGGGGGCCCACTGCAAAACCTTTTCTTACGTATGCATCTCATTGTGTGGCCCGCAACATTTTTTTTGTTCCCTTTACGTTTTTAGTAACTACCTATTGTATGTTCATAACTCGCAAAACACGACTAACGGATGTAAATAATATTATAATTATAAATTATGGGTCAGATGTTTATATGGGCTGTGATCGCTATGACTAAGCACAGTGTACCATGTTTGATTTTCTTATAGGAGTTTTTTTGCCTTTTTTTCTTCATTGTATTTTATTCTTGGTGTAGGTATTAGGTATACGTATTACAAATTAGTTTGAGTTTCTGTTTTCAAGATTTTATATACCTACCTAACGTAAAAACATTCTCAAAAGTGTAATTATTTGCCATGATAGTGGATGACAAAGATAAAACTAGTTACCTACTAGATTATAAAAAACACAAAAAATATCTTTTTGTGATAGGTACTGATACAATGCATCCTCGCTATAGATTTCGGTTGGTACCTATCAACAAAATAAGTCAAATAGAGATTATGGGCCAGGTGCAAAGATGTCGTCAATGAAACCAACTAACTTTAAGTATCGCTGTCACCAAATGATGGCTAACATGGCTAATATGATTAAGCATCAGGTCCTAAGATACCTTCTTAGATTCTGAAAAAGTATGCCCCTACTGACCTACTCATAAGTATATTACATAATGATACATATGGAGTGAGGTCACGCATCGGGATATTGCAAACTGTTGGACCCGCTACACCATTCCCCCCCCGAATACACTCGGGTGTATCACGAGTTCGTAAATCACGGATTTTAGTAAACAGCAGTTTTTTTACGCTCGGGAATGCCTCAGGAGCAGTTACATAAGACTGATGTCGTGACGCACTCAAGTGTGCTTTGAGTTTAAATTTACTTATTTAATAAATGTTTTATTAATAATATTCTCATGTCACGCATTGGTACAGGAGTCAACACGGTGCCATCTCGATTTTTCCCCATGTCCCGTCCATCCAAAATATCCATCGAAAATGGATACGCCCAGTTCATATTATTAGTCAATCACTGCTTAGCTTACAGTTCGACGCTAAATGAGACAAATGTTAGATCACTCAAAGGAAATATAATAATGTAATTAATTATTCAATAATATATAAGATCCAGTATAATATTGACTGTGTCATACGTGGTAATAAATCTAATCGGGTTTTTTACATTCAAAAAATAGTTTTTTATATATTTGCAGAACACAAAACGGCATTGCAACACAAAACTGGAGTTTGCATTAGAAGAAGAGTTATAATAAAAAAAAATGTTATTGAATTATTCATCTGTATACGTTTATTATTATTTTTTACATGAAATTAAAGACATGCCCAATAAATTAATTTAATTTGTTACGTTAATCAATGAGACTGAGAGTTAGTTACTAAGAAAACTCGTCGCTACACAATACTATAGTTTGCTATCGCTTCCCTCCTGTCGACTGCGCGGAGGACGAAAGTATTGGGACGGAGTGACAGTGGATTCAGTACCAAAGTACAGTTTAACTATTTGCTTACTTATTTTGTTTAGACGTAGAAATAATTCGATCAATCACTTCTAAAATAATACCTACCATAGGCATAGTGTCATTTAGTTAGTCGTTCAATACAACCAAGCAAAGAGCACGTGTTGTAAACATAACCAATATTGTGTCATAATAAATATATGTTTATAAACAAATTTCTGGAGACTAACATTCTACACTATTAATTTATATTCATAAAACTTTATTTATATTGGAGTGTATATTTATGTTTCATTGTAAAGATTGTGTATCAAGATTTGAGGCTATATTTATGTAAGTATTATTTATGAGTAAAATTATATATCAATAAATAAATAAATTTTATGAATGTTGAGTTGGTAAATAATTAAAAAAAATATTAAAATTTGATTTTTTATTAATTCATCATGGGCACTTCTGAATCGATTATAACCGCTGTATGGCAAAGATGAGTTTTGGTCCAATACAATAGTTAAATTACAATTATTATTATGTGCTATATGAGACACAGATGAATCGCGTGCGTTTTCATCAATCTAGTCCACTGTAATATTAATAGACTCAGTTAACGGCTTATTTTGTTTTGTTACACCAAAGAAGTATAACTTCTAACGCGCGTACATAAGTACACACATCGATTTTTATTTTTAATTCGAACGGTTTGATGCTTAAACGCAATTATGTATTGCAGCAGAATGGCTATCAGAACGAATCAATATGTAATATTTATATTTCGCTAGAAATGAAATTAATCAAATACAGTAATACCCCGAAGTTACGTGATAGGTACGTGGGTCCAACGAAAAGCGTAAGTCGGGGTACAACTTTGTACGAGTATCTATATACCTAAACAAATTTTGTTTAATTGTGACCAAGGACTGATAAAAATAGGTTTAGAAAAAAAATATTTAATAAACTGTAGTTCTTTGTAAGTAAGTACATATTAATATGTAAAAAATATTAAAAAAAATAAATGAGCTACATAAAAAAAGTTTTTTCGATGTCGACAGCTTCATTAAATGTAATAAATTCGTCTGACGATACAATCCTTTGTTTTTTTCACGCAGAATTTATTCGTAGCAACCTAATATTTTTTATTCCTTGGTTTGTGGCTATAACGCGTTCTTCGTTGGAGTCTTATGTCTTTTTTCTAAAAGTTGTATGCCCTTTTCAATTGAGATGAGAGACATTCTGCCAAGCTTGCAATTGTCGTGTACTTTTCTTGATGGAACTGGGTCTGAAGTGTTGCGAAACGAAAAAATCAAAGAACCGCGTAACTCCTAGTTCGCGTAAGTCGGTATTACTATATTATGTAAAAACAATTCGTTCTATATTTACAGTAATCAACGATAATGTTATCTGCACTGATTCCATAATACCTAAATTTATTTAAATCTCCCAAAATACTGTTATTTTTTTGTTTACTTACCAATATTATGTAGTTTTCACTTGATTATTAGTTGGTTATAAATGTAATATGACTGTATGGGAAGACCATTTTTCAAATCAAAATTGGTGTATGTCGCCCAGGAGCTGCACCACTGTGTGCTTACAGTTGATGTACCTACCTACAACAGCCTCGTCTTAAAAATGAATCGCTTTCAAATTCTGCAAATTTTATTCGCATACTGCGTACATTTATAATTTACTCGGGCACAACATCTATGTTGGGCACCCTGTGCTCATTTTTAGAAGTGGGTTCGTTTGAATGTCACAAAACATGTAGGTATAAAGGTACTTAGTGAGCTTCATAAATCATAAATTTTCCTGTTATAAATACAGACTGTGTTTTTTATCCATGCAAAAATGGCAATGCTTATAATCTATTTTTTATGTTATATAAGTACTTAAATGAAATTATTATTTTTATAATGGATTAGGCCATGATGGTTTCATGAAGAATTCAACAGCTAATACAATGGTAATTTTATAAATGCCATTTATTCTAGTATCTTCTTCATCTTGCGCCGTATCCGTTACCAGACGTCTGTTATGATTTTGGCAATAATTTATAATTATAATATATAACAATATATTAAATGCAGAAGTTGATGCTTTTAATCATATCGCATCATGCGGCCAAAGTATACTTACTGTCTACCAAGTAAATGCTAACTCAATTAATATACTTACTGTGTTGGCTTTCTTGTATTAGATTCTTTATTTCTCGACCATCATTAACCTTAAAATCAGCAATATAGTAAGTTTAATATACATAACGTATACCTACAATACGGTTATTGCCACAAAATCTTTGACCAATACATTTTTAGGCACATATCATATTTTATGAGTAGCATAACGTGGTATGTTGGGCATAACGCGGAAGATCACAAAAGTAACCAATCGATAAGGAGGCAGATAAGATTATACGATGTGATAGAATTGATTTACAATGGACTGGAATGTCGAACGGCGAGTGGGGAACCTCCGGACAAATAGTGCAGTCGTACAGTGGTACCCGAGGGTTAGTAGTGGTAACGGACACCTTAAGTTCGTTGGATGCATTCGGGGGACGTGCCACGAAGAAATAGGCACAGAAAAGTGGTAGGAGCTAGCGGAGGTATCTAGCAGTGGGTAGACTCCAGCTGGTGATGATGATGGTGTTATGTTAATGAAACTGGATACATGACTAGATCTGTGTGTGTGTTACTTTGTTGTGTTGGTATTTGCTTTTAAAGACGACGTCTGCAGTGTTTATTGGATAACTATAATATGTGCATACCTACATACTTATATTATATTAATTTAGTGTTGTTCTATGGAAATAAACCAGAATGCCAATGAACTTGATAAGTAGATATTGAGCATACCTATCTTCGAATAGTATATTAATTAAAAAAAAAAAACGGAACGTTTATAAGACGTGTGATTGGTTGGTAAGGTAGGTAGATAGAACATACATTGAAACGCCGATAAAAGAATACCAGTAATTTAATTTTTAAGGACACGAAAGGAAATATTTTTTAAACGGCATAAATATTAAATTTGATGCGTTTGGTTTGGTCTAGTTTTAAAAGAGTATCAATAAATTTGCATTGAAATCAAATCTCGCGTCTGATATGCACTCAGCTACAATAAATGCGGAATTTCTGTCGGATCAAGTGGATTGGATTGGCCGCTTGTTTGTATGGGATATAATTTAATCGGCGATGGGTCAAGTCAAAGGAACAGTTCCGATGACATTTCATCGAAGAAAACCCGTTCTATGCGTCGCACGGTGCGCCAACTCGACCGTCGAATCGTCCACAAGGCGCAGCGGCCGCTCGCCCGCCCAAGGTCGTCCGCCGCTTCTCCGCGATTTTAAACTCTAATAAAATTATTTTTTATACAAAAAAATTAACGCAGTAAGTGAATTGAAACCTCCGGCTGTTGAGGAGCATGTCGAGCTGCGATTCGATTCTGCTATTTCTCATTATACCCAATAGGCATCTTTCGTATCTTTAGACAACCTGATTTCATTACCATTTCCTTCACTATTCGCGCCACTTTGAATCACCGGTTCGTGATATATTTTTTTTATAAATTTAAGCAGCCCTCCAAAGGTCGATATAATTATTGTTATATTGTCAACGTTGATACTACCTACATAATATTATGAATAAACGGCATAGGTAATAAATATGCCTGATTTGTCCTCATAGTAACAATAATATTTATTGAAAATATATTTTGTTTTTGTTTGCGTACCACAATGTCTTTCTTGAAAAAAAAAGGTTGTGTAGCTTACAATAAACAAAACCAAAGAAAAAAAGTACGGCATATAGGCCGTTTTATTTTAAAGAATACCTACGTTTTCCTACGGAAAATTATGATGTCCATATACCTACCTACTTACCCCGCCCGGAAGATTTTAAAAATTTCTTTCGCATCACTACGAGTAGATCACGTGTTTCGTTAAAAAGTGATTATTAACATATGTGTCGCTACATTTCAAAATCAGCCAAGTCCACCTTTAGGTATTTTTGACTTTTTTGTGAATTGCTGAAGAACTACTTCTTTCTAACATTTCTGCATTATCAAAATGTGGAATTTATTAATTTTAAATATTCTATACTCGAAATAATATAAACTTTCACCCTTGTCACTGTATTTGAGAAAACAAAAAGCTGTTTTTCTCCTATTCATCTATTATGGACTTGGCTGATTTTGAAATCTAGTGACACAATATTGTTTTCTATAGCCCTTCTCGATACAAACTCAGATAATTGTCAGTGAACATTAGATAATATGTGTTATCAATACATGAAATATTTATATTTTCATCAAACACGTCATCAATGTTTTATCAATACTGTTCGCGCACATGTTCAATGATAGGTAGGTATTGACAATTTTAAAGTAAGTATTCACGTACCTACTTCGGTTCGAATCCCTGGTGTGGCGATTTCACATGTTGTTTTTCAATGTGTGTTTGTACCCAGAGTATAGATAGACCTAATAGGTTTAGCAAGTGGCTAACTTAAATTTCTCGTAAAAAATATCTGTTAATACATCCTCCACTCTGTGGGAGGCCCACATGATCTTCTTAGGATCGAACTTGGTAAATTCAAATTTAAAATTCACATTCAAATTTATTTATTTTTACATATGATGAACATTACAGATTATACATTTAAGACGTTCGCAACATGACATTTAAACAAAGAAATATTGTTAAAACAGCCTAAATAAGATATAAATATTATATTATACAGTATCACAAAAACAGTATGAAAAGTAAGGTACACAACTTATAAAGCATGAAAATGAAAAGGAATCATAGACCTTGAAATGTTTGTAGACAGAGTCATAACCACAGAACAGATAATAAATAGAATACCGATAGGCTATATTCAAAACGCCGCATCTTGATGCAGGGTTTTGAATGTGTGAGTGTCCTACGAAAATGAAGCACGCGTTATGCACGTGCAGTAGTGTGTGTAATACACCAACATTAAATGAGCGTAAATGCATAAACCGAGAGCAGTTTTCAGTATTCGACGTCAAACGTATCCTCGACACGTGTGTAAGTTTAACCCGGATTCTTCCTTACTCGAGTCGGTTAACTGCTATCGCCTTACCCGTTATGTATTTCAGTTCCCATTATTTCTGAGTTCCCTGGTCATAACAGTCGTTAGTTTTTACTATTTATTGCTAGTTTATAAATTTGTAGAGGAATCGATTTTTTTTAACCAATATTTTGTTTTTCGTGCAAGTTTCTGTATTTGTATTAGAATTATTCATAAATAGTTTTTTTTATTATAATACTTATAAACTATACACTTAGTTAATGGAGCTATTTATTATTAACTTTATGATACCAAAAAGTTATTTTATTCTTTTATCAGTATATTGCGCTTTACTTATTTTTGTATTAACTGAAGATAGTTGAAGGCGGCGGAAAAAATATTCACGTAGACTCAAATGAAAAAAATATAGATAGGTATTAAATTATCACTTCAAATGGAATCGATTGTTTCTACATTTTAAAGTGGTATGCTTACCATCTTTACTGTTAGGATGAATGTAAACTTAAAGAATTAGGTTTGTAATTAATTTATCTATGTTTGTATTTACTATTAACTCCTAGTTAAAATATTAGGTACATTGTTTGAAATGAAATAAAAGCGCCTTTAACTAATACAATATATTGTATTTCGATTTATAATTTACTTTCATGTGAGTTTGTGTATACCTGTATATCTAGCATATATAATAATATTAATATGAAGCAGTGACGATTGGAGTCGAAGGTTGTGTTATTAATATTATAAATCGAGAGAAGTTTCAATATATTTTTTAAATAAATATGAGACAACATATTTTTCAGCCACTTTACATTTTAGAGGACCCCAGTTTTGTGTTGCTTGGGCATCTTTGGCAAAACCAAAAATTTAAAGTAATATTAAATTTTACCTCCATACTGTACTGTTGACGATTTTGAATCGGATGTTATTGTTTCATATTTAATTAATATGTAGGTAATATGAATCTTGATTGTACAACCTTGTTTATTTTGTTGTGCACTTTACACTGTTCAGGCTAGTTTGGCTTTGGGCCACTCATTTTACATCTATGTTTCGTTTGATTCGACTGCTACGAAGTGTTTAAACCAGTTATTTCCGCATTATGAATAATCGCATAATATCGTTCAAAAATTATTAAACGAGACCCCACGAGAATATCTTATATAAATTTTTATGCAATAAAAATAACTTATATTAAATGAAATTAAATTTTTTCCTCGAAAAAGTAAAATAAACAGCTGAATAATGTTTCTACTTGTATGCTTAGTGTGCGATTCAATCAGGCTAAACGCTCCTTCCTCCGGTGCCCGCCTTGCTTTGCAGAGACGGTAGGCGCACCGGCGGAAATACAATTTGTTGCATCAATAGAATATTTTAATAATTTAACGTCGTACACACATATTATAACAATCAACCTCATCTCGGCACATCTTATTTATTTATACCGAGAGAAAATGAAAAAAAAATCGTATAACTTTTCGAATTTCACTTCTTTCGATTAATTTATATTTTAAATATTTACTTTACCGGTATAATGCACCTATATATTTTGATGAACCGATAACATGCCTGATAGTATGACCGGTGCTGAAGGATTCGATAATTTGTTTGTCATAAACATAATATGATAAATAATATTATTAGTTATCCACTGATGTACCTGGTTTTGTTTCTGTGGTTATTTCTATGTTTTCGTTTACATCCTGCTGCTGCACGAGCGAAAATCTAATTATCCCCCATCCATTAACCATTAATATCACTACGTAAAACGCTGAAGGCTCTGAAATCACCGTGATACACCGAAGTAGGTATTCACATATACAATGCTATCATATATAAATCAAACACTTACATTTTATTTGATATTTGCTCTTCCACACTTGAAAAGAAATTATTTTTGACAAATTTAAAGTGAAATAGCATTTTACTTTAGCGCATGTATGCATTCCCATGACCATAAGTGCAGACGCTGCGTTATCGACCGTTGACTTTAATTACACAGCGATTATAATATTGTGTAAACAATACTAATTAATGCTTACTTGCATGTAAAATACAACTTCCATTATTGGGTGATTTAATTTGTTGTTGATATCGCACAAACAGTAGGAACAGTTATTAAAGTTGTTTTATTATGTGACATAAAATACTTACCTAACCTAAATTATTTATAAGTAGGTACCAGGATTTGATAGCTGTAATCAGTAATCGAACACGTCTAGGAAAAACCACTGCAGCGTTATACGATGCTTTGGCTATATTAGTACATAGTGTTATTGTGTATATTATATATTTAATAATAATGATTAATGCTAATATGTTCACAGGCATAAACTAACGACTTGGATCACAATATGTTTAAAAAATCTTGACAATAATAATATGACCTATTACGCCAGTCGGTACTCAACGTATCAACGTTTGCTTAAAAATAGAGCATTCTTGTCTACATAACTTTATTATGTGCATATTTTTATAAAGCTTAACTAATGCAGTTTTCTTTTAGTCGTAAACAATTTCGATGCAAGTTACGGATGCATCTCATCCATTTATACGTGAATATATTAAACGGACGCCGCCGTTGTATAATTTTTAACTGTGTGGAACCGTTTAAATTCGTATACCTACATATATTTTATCCAATTTACTCATTCACAGTATTTTTTATTTGTGGAGTATGTTTCCATAACATAGGTACTATTATTAGTCATTCAAATCAAATTGTTTTAAAATAATTTTTGTTAATAAATAAATAAATTTTCTTCGTTTAAGAAATTATCTTTTTAATCCTTTTTCGTGTAGGTACTTAATAATACTATAATTAGATGTTAGGTAATCGTCAGCCCCGATTTTTTGTCTCTAATTTATGACGACCATGCAGTCAGCGTTCGCTTCCATTCGGATGTTCGAACAGTAACACAAAAAAAATGACACAAAGAACGCCACAGTGGTTGGCTAATTCTATCTTCAAAATTTAATAAAGAAAGCCATTCGATTCCCGCTTACTACCTGTGTGGCCAATCAAAATAATTCATCTGTCACTGTTAAAAGTGTAATAATTGAACGATTAATATTTTGTCATTATTTATCTTGCCCTCTTTGTCACACTTCCAGTTCTTTCTCTCCCGGACCATTCATCCATTCGCCACTCTTATCCTATCCTATCCCTTGCTACATCTACATCCTATAAACCTGTTGGAGGCTGGACGTCAAAATAGTGTGCCTTTTTATTTGGCGGAAAATTAATAAAAAATAAACTTCGAATAAATTTATTTGATGGTCGACAGGTGGTATGTCATTAAGATGAGCAGTGTTCTTTTATCGATTGGTCGTCGTTTAATCGTTGTAGATAAGTAATACCTATAATATACATATATTTATTTTAAATAATAACATTATTATACCTACAATATGACTACATTTTAATATTTTTGCCGACATGTCAGAGTGAAGTTTTATTCAGTGTCAAAGTATGCAATCTGTAAAAAACCAAGTATGGGATTTGGGTGGGGCCATAGCGATGATGTGCCTGAGTGAAGGGGGTTAGTTTGTCGGCCAGAATTTAATATATATACCTATATAAGAATACTTTTGTATTGTATATTAATATTAGATTTATCAATTAATTTACTGTACTCAAATACAATTATTATTGTTATTGTATAACTGAGAAAGCTCAATAGGTAGGTACGCAGGAAAGTATATCATACCGAAGTTAAGTTAGGGTAATGCTACATCCGTGGGTAGATTGCCAACACAAACATGAAATCTCCAAACCAAGCCGCCTGCACCATACTCTGTTTTAATCGAGCGTATCACGAGGCTCCACGTTTGGATGTGAAGCATCAGCAGTTGTTAATGCCTGGGAATGTCTTAGGAGCAAATACCCAAGTCTTGGCCACGCTCTCAAGTGAGCTAGGTCGACTATAAAATTGTTGAAAATTAGCTTCAAACATGTTTGTAAATTTTAAACTGTAAAAGCCGTTTTGTTTTACCCATAGATTAAATATAACTGGTTTACCCAATGAGGTTTGATTTTTTCGCTGGGATCATTATGACGTTCTTACAACCCAAAATCGTACATTTCCAACCTTCAGTTTGGCAAACCCTATATAAATTCTCATTGGCTAAAACAGGGAACTCATTATTTTATTTTCAGTGGGCCAAAAACTACTCTAAACTAATCTGTCAATACCTCATTGGTTTACATACAATATGTGGTCTACGCACACCGTTTAATATCAATCAGTGGCGAAGGCTCTATACTAGGCGATTATTTAAAGCTTACCTTCTTAAGAAAAATAATTTGTAATTGCATATTGACGTATTTAAATAATCACTTATATTCTATAAAAATAATTTAATTTGCCAACCGCATCTTTCGTCTATGTAGGAATGTATTATTAATAAGTACAGATTATACAGCGCGTCATTGGTCTTATATTTGTCAGATTATTGGCAGGAATGTTGACGTTTTGTTTGGACTTTATGTCACGTGACCTCAGCATGTCTATCGTAATGTATGCAATAGACTCTGATGCGTAAGCCTAAAATCTTTGCTGTAATATTATTGTATATGACTGCATCTTTGTCCAAAATTATTAATAATTTGATAATTTAAAAAAATAATTTCAATACGGCATTCAAACACATATAAATAAATAGGTAGGTACAGATTGTTTTTAAAAATGTAAAATAATTTTATCCAACGATTTTTGATTTCTATAAATGTTTAGGAAAATACATAATTTAAACTCATCACTCAATTAATGTCGTCAGTGAGCTATCGAAATTTTATCGAGTTAGTATGTACCTATTCATCAGTAGTAATACCGTATTTTCTTATTTCCCGTAAATATGACAGGTGTGTTCTTTTTCTGTGATCTCCACAGCCTACTTCTTTCCAAAAGTCACCTTTCCTCATTGATATCATTGCGGCCGACCAATGAATGGGTCCGAATGCTTTCCAAACTGTCGGAAAATGTGTATGCATCATATCTATGTGAAATTGACTAAAGATCTATCCTATATGGTAAATCAATGGTTTTACCCATTTCAATTTAGGTAATAAGTAAATTAATACTCAACATGATAAATTGCGAACAGCGCTTTGTGTAGGTTAATATCAATGTTTTTAATAACATTTTTTAATACCGAATATAGATAGATACCTCTACCGAAGATTTGAATATTAGATTCTTGATAATGAAAATTTCTTGGCGGAATTTGAAACATCTCGGATAATGAAGTTGTTACGACTAATTCGCACAATTCATAGACGGATCTGTAGCTTAAATGATAAGAACAGTCATCCAAACAGTGACAAATATTTTCGAATCCAGATTTTTTGTAGGATTTTTTGTTACAGGAATGTTTATGAAGTTTTTCTAAATTACCTAAGTTTATAATTTATTTATTTTTTGTAAATGCAATCGCATCTAACGTAGACATTAAAAATCTGTTTATTTTTAAAAATGTGCTTTCCTTTAATTTTAAGATATACCATAAAAACATCACGGGATTAATGGAATTTAATAACTTACCGGTAAAAATGACTGTTGTCAGCAAATTACTCCGATATTTGATGTCACCCAACTGAGTAAACAAATGTAAATTCTTTTGACACTCAATCATAACAATGATTGAACATTTCCCATCCGCATAAAGATAAAGCGTACTTATTCTGGTTCTTGACGAGTTAAAGTCCCGATTTCCACCCGCGTCCGGGGTGTACTCCCTCCCCCTCGTTGCTCTGTACAGCTCGTGCACCCTTTTTGGCGCCCCCTGCCCCACACCTCGCGCTTTGAACCCGTGGCAAGCCCCCCCCCCCGCCGGGCCCTTAGTTACGGCTGCCACTGGCGGAAGTTACCCTATTTTGCGATCTAATTTGCCGCTACATATTATTAGTGGTATTATGTTATGGCATTTAAAAAAAATATAACAATTGTTATATTTATGAGAGACTTTTCTACGAATGATCATCTTCTCAAAAATACATTTCATTATACTTAAACAATATTGTTTTCTAAATAGATTGTTGCATAATATAATTTACTTAGTTTTTTTTTGCATGTTTCATCTTATCTTAATTGACGTCAACGATAGCAAATTGAGAAGCTTCAGTTTCATTACTATGAAACAGTACTGAATGCAAGTTCAAGAAATGGTAACCACCAGATACAGCTACCTATAAAAAAATTTATCATTGTATTATGTAATAATTTAATTGTGTACCGTTCACGATCATTTTAACGAAGTCATAATAGTATTTAAAAATATATCTAGAATATACATTAAAATGTATTTTGGATGTAGGTACCAAACGGTGTTCAAAATAATTAAATCATTCATGTCATTTAATTATTGTAGTAAGTACTAAATATGTATATTATATAACTTCAAGATTTTTAGAGTATTTAATTTATTTATGATAAGTCTTCATTTTATTTTGTTAGTCCTTCGCATTAGCCAATATCACATCACTGACATTGTATTTAATAAATAATAAACAATGTAAAATATTTTATTGTAACGCGATGACCAATGAAAACAAGTCAGTTATCACTGTTATCAGTTTACGTGTTATTTAGCGACCCATCTAATTGTTAAAAAACTGTTTGCAATCATATTATTTCACTGCGCTACACAATACATCTAACGACATAATAAATCCAAAATATAATCAAAATCAAACCCCAAAAATATGTATGTACATATTATTATTATTATTGTATTACCCATGTTGGTCCGTGAGGGTTTTCAATTACAATTAAACTCTTGATTATTAAATTATCCATATCTATTTGACATGATTTATGAACAAGGTTTCAATCAT
Organism: Rhyacophila brunnea; assembly: GCF_057557595.1. Classification (NCBI taxonomy): domain Eukaryota; kingdom Metazoa; phylum Arthropoda; class Insecta; order Trichoptera; family Rhyacophilidae; genus Rhyacophila; species Rhyacophila brunnea. Next base: position 11,614,117 of record NW_028233068.1, on the reverse strand, counting down.
AAAACAGTTTAATTATTTTTGTGTTTGCTTGCAATGGTACATATGTCAGTTAATACCAGATGAGGATGCGAGTGAAGAATCAGAAATTATCTGTTGCATTAGTCGCGACTCACAACACGATATTGACTTCTGTTGTTACTTAATTGAGCACTATGTTGACTAATGGGAATTTACATAATTTAAAGCTAGGAAAATTCATAATGCTATCAGAAAATCGTTAAAAGATACTAAAAAATGAACACAAATCACAATTATTAATGTTCTTAATAAACACAATATAATATTTATTCTGATTCTCGATTATTCCATTACCCATATCCCCATTATTAACCTGGATAATCGGGAGTTATTGTATCGATTTATACGCCTACATTTATTTGCCCACGGTGGCGTAGTTGCAGAACGCCCACCCTCTGAATCAGTGGGCGCGTACGCAAAACATATTTTTTCACTTTGTTTTTGATCCACATTAAAGGCGAATGTTTATCAACTATAAATATCCCCCAAAGTCTGTCGATACAACATAATATCCACTCATCCACTCCGTGAGGGTCGATTCCACTCAGGAGCGAAAATAATACTTTATTTAAACTTTTAATATTGATTTTTCCCAATTTTGAGAAAACTTCATTTTTAGTATCTTATTGTTATAACGCTATCCAACTATCGAGTCAGTATTTTACTATTATTAATCATGCTATCGATTCCGGTATTTTGATAAGATATCTTTCATTGGAAATTAATTACGATAACGTCTTAATAATATGATTATTTATGTGAAATAATGTACTGCTTACAGTTGATGGGGTCGGCAGTGGGTCACCACGGCCCTTACGCCTTCTACAAGGCCCTGCGGATCAACAGGAAGGGCTGCGACCAAATAATTGCCATCGGTGATTTCTTCTTCGTCAAGCTGTGGCAAGATTCCGAACTGATGGCCATAGGTGAGGGCAAACACAATGCATATGCTATTTTTCAATATTACTCCCTACAAAATGTGCATATTTGTCTCCTGAGACCGGCCCGGTAAATTTCTAGACAAATAATACATAATTTTGACTCTTTAGGACCAAATAATAAATGCATCTCAATATTCTCTACTCTACTAACAGGAGACACCATATATTATTATGTTACAAGCAAATTTACATTCCACTGACATTAACAAGTAAGTGTTTTCAGCAGATAGGTACGTATTGAAGCATCTTTTATCTGTTGATTTTTTTGATAAATTTCTTTTGTCACTAACTTAACGTAAAATGAACAATTAACAAAAACATGATATTGACGTGCATTTGAGTGTCGAATATTAAACGACTCGGAGGGTGATTAAAATGTAAGTAAACACACAACACTATAAAGGCGCTAGAAATCATTTCGTATGATATCAATCAACATTTCCAAAATTCTAAAATATACCTATGTGGAATTTATACACATCGCCGTTTTACAAGATTTGACAAGTAAGCCTATTTCAGACTCGTCGGCCTATCGGGATATCTCTCAGTGTAACACCGGGCCAATCCGCCCTTGGTACAAGCATTACAAGCTTTATATACCTATAATTATATTTACTAATATACCTAATTAGCCGACCAACACCAGATAATATTGTAATATGATTTCAAAATATAAAGGTAATTATTAAAATTATTATTACGATTTCTAGAACTTAAATCCTAGTTACTAACTAACATCGAATTAATCCAAATTCTGACATTTTCATTTAAAAACTGTATTTTAAATCATAAAAACAACAATGCCATTGTAATACTTACTAATAAGGTAATAAGTCAATACAATTTTTATAAACTGTGCATCGTCCATCAATAATAAATTGTTTGTGTTCACTGGAATAAAATAAGTTAATATAGGTATTGTACCTATTATTCTTTTTATAAGATAAGCTATGGCGCGTGTGTAGGATCAAATTTTTCAGTTATTGTCGTCAACTATAGAGCCTCAGAAGGTACCTAGTAAGTAGCAACTGTGAAAGATTTATTTCACAAATGGAAAAGAAGCGTTAAAAATATATTGGCTCCTATAGAAAAGATGTAAATTTGAATTTAGGTACGTACTACGTACGTAGGTATATCGTTTTATAAAAAAAACATCAGATGCCTATTATAAATGGAATGATCTTGAATATACTAGGTATATCTAATTTTTCATAATAATACATGGGATACATTCGTACGTTTCCCATGTATTATTTTGTTGTCGTATTTTTCAAAGATGTGATATAAATTACGAATTCGTGGAACATTGATTTGTCGAAATTGCTCAATCGGAACAATTTCTACGCAAAATATAAATTAATATACTTATTTTATAAGATACGGGCTGCTGACGAGTGATCATAAGTGATCTTCGCAATATTGGCCCTTATTGTGATATAATATGTAGATTTCATTGTCCATATTCATTTGTATTTATATGTTTACGAAAAAATGTAAAAACACTAGAAAAATGCCTTCCTGGGAGAAATCCCCCTTTTTAGCTCTCATTAACTTCATTTCATAATTATGTTCAATTTCCTATAGATCGGTCGCGAAGTAGTTAGGTTTATCAATAAAAACAGAACAATTTAGCGTTGTAATGCAAACTTTAAAGCAAGATAGATGCGTTGTGAAAAAAAATACTGGATTTAACGCCATACGCCACGTGGAATTTTTGCTAGCTAGACCACTACTCAAAAATTATAGATCTGACAAGAAAGTTTTCAACGCTGTCTATGTCTGTCTACTTTATTGTAGATTATAAAACTAAGTGTGCATGCCACACAAATGGTTCTATGTTGGATGTTCTTTGATTGATCTACCTAGCCAAAATATCACGTGAAAAGGTTTTAAAAAATTTGTTCGAAATTCAAGCACACTATTGATAAATTGAGCAGGTAATAAATTATATTGGTCAATAATTTGTATTGACAAAGAAAGATTTTTGTAACATAAATACCTTCATTAGCTGTACAATTATTGTGACATCTGAAGAGATGAATACAAAACAAATTTTGGAAGTAGCGTTGAAATATAACAAAAAAAAAAATGTCACTACACAATCATTATGTCCACGGTGACCTCGAAAATTGTATAATTTAAATTTTTAGTTTGCGTAACGGTTAAAGTTAAACTATATATTATCTAAGTAATAATAAATCTTATACAAACCAAAATATAAATGTGACGTATTTAAAAAAATATGTTTTATATCGAATATGTACGTACCTATTCACGTTTGAAATCAAAATGCCTATATATAAATCCATTAGAAGTTTAATTCAAATTCCACCAAGTAGGTACCTTCGGTCGATAGTATTAATGCATATATTATAATGTTTAAAAAGCAATTAGGTATTTATTTACAAACAAATTCTACCTTCCTACTCATAATCCTAATTGTTTATAATCGAACTCAAAAATATTAAGTTCTTAAATCAATAGCTAATCTAAACCGATGAATAATAAATATTATTTTTTGTAGTTGGCCAAATAATATTTTTTTTTGGTCTGTCAACATTCAATATGGCGGAAATGAGTCGGAAATTTCAATGAAATACCACATCTCCCTCTATCTAGGAAAATACAGATTGCTCTTCTTATGTAGCCATAACTTTGCCACCCCACACCCCTTCGCGGGTTGACTCATATTTATTGCGACGGTGTGCGTTGCTGATGGTGATGACAAAACTATAAAATACTATTTTTATTACGTAAGATTATAATATCTTGTGGTAAATCTCAACTAAACTATGTAGGAATGATAACTATGTGTATAAAATAATAATCATGTCATGTCATGATACACATTATACATTAGCGTTTTAGATGTATATTTTTTCAATGTCTGTTTGAATTGATCATCAGTGGATTGCACAACAACGTCACTATTCGTACCTATTACAACAATATCATTTTGTTAAAAAGTGAATCTTCACCAGAGCTTTTAACATTTAACAGAACCGGTGATGGAAGCCCAACACCCTTAACAGCAGAATTATTTTTGAACCGGAACCTAAAAATCACAATTACACCTACTTATTTATTTTTTAATCTGAGGATGATTAGATTTTTCTGAAATACCGGACTCGAATCCCGTAATAATTGGGGTTGTACATTTTGTACAGAAACCGAACCTTGAACTCGATTATTAAAAATTACAGAGGCTACGTTTAAAATTAAAGTATTATAGATATACCTACCATCATAGTAATAATACACATCACTAATTCACCGAAATATTTTTGCGGAGGCAATTAAAAAACGCACTTATGTTTAACTTACTCTTTATTTATTTTTTATACAATTCCTACTTTACACAATACAGTGGCATTATTAACAGAAAAAAAGTGTAGAGGATGGTTACTTTGAACTATTGGTCTAGGTACCTTTAGCCCACATTTTATTTTCTTTATTTTGTGGGTATTTGATTTAGAAATATCGATGTGGGTGGGATTCATAATAATTGAATTAATCTATGTTAGCTGGAAGGTATCTAAATTTTTTTAACTATTTTTTGTAGGTTTTCTAAATCTAATTGTTAATTTTCATCAGGTGAGCTCCAACTGTTGTGGACTGATCGAGTTGCGGGCAGGACTCTAGCCAGTTTAAGGATATACTTCTTACCTGAGAACACACCGGCTGGCAGAGCTCATCATGGAGAGGTCAGCACCTTCTACATACATTATTATTTTTGTTATATCATCGCATTTCCTTTATTTTGGTTTCTATCTCGAATTCTAGAGAATTCTTGAAATTAGATATATTTCTTTTCTAGAGAATTCGATATTCTTGATCGATATTTTTGATTTTTCGAAATTTCTCGAAAAATCGTCATCATTACGAAAATACAATATCTTGTCAATTTTTTGTTCGCCGACACAATTATTTCTTTAGTTCTTCCGAGCAAAAAAAAATATAAAATTCCGTTTAGAATGCTAGATATTTTTTTGCTCTTCGGCCAAATTTTTTGTACGGGAAATTTAAGAAATTCGATTTGATTTCTAGAAAATTACGAAAATTAATTTCCTGGATTAGAGATTGGTCTTTTCTGATTCTTTCTAGAGAATTTTCGAGACAAAATATCTTGATCACAGTCTCTAGTCCAGAATAAGATACATCTGCCCGTAAAATAAATATTTTTTAAAAACTGTTTTAAAGTTGTACAAACATTATTTGTATAAATACATTTGAAATGGTTTTATACAAATTACCATTTTTTATACAGTAGTCGACTAGTAGTGATACAATTTTGCCGGGTGTGGATATACATTGATTTCTAACAAAATGTTTGTGAAAAACTTTCCAAAATAGTGCATTTTTACGAGCATATTTTGTGGTGAAACAGCTGATGTTTACAAATATTTACGTGTAGTGTAATCGTTACAAACAAACATTGGGTATTTTACCACGTTTTTATTAGCTCGTATTCTTGTTTGTCCAGTACACATTTTTTTTGTGTGTCTAGTCCTAGCAACTAAATTATTATTAACAATATACGTGCGTTACTATGGAAATCAATATGAAATGTCAAAATGACTTTTCAGTATTCTATATTTATTCAGTATTTCCAATGACATTATTAATGGACGACGCACTCAATACAGTAGCTAGCAAGTAAATTCGCGCATTCGCATGTATTGGTAGACATCACGCAATTTTCATTATGCGATATCACGCATCGGGAATTTATAGCAATATGGCCTTTATTGTAATGGCGTTAGAGCAGTGTTTCTAATGTCAATGTTCATTTGAGCGAACCCGTTCGAACCGAACCATTCGGCATGTCATTGAGTATTTCCATCAAGTACAAAAAAAAGTATTTATTAATACAAAGAAACAGAAAATTTAAAAACTTGGTATAAAAAAAGTTCTTTTTATCTTGTAATTATTTGTAATGATTTTGTCGTCGTGTTTCGCTTTTTTTCATAGGAATATCTACCCAAGCAAACTTTTTTATCCGATTTTAACTGCTTTATTATAATATTATTAATAGGTCACAAGAAAACAATTTTTTTCATTCAATGTTATAATGGCCGAGTGGTATCCGGTTAGTAAGTCGTGGGTCTCGTGTTCGAATCTCGAGTATGGCAAAATTCACATGTTGTTTTTCAATGTGTGTTTGAACCCAGAGCATGCACCTAATACTATGTTAAGCAAGTGGCTAATACGTATTTCTCGTAAAAAACATACAAAACCAAGATCCGCATCGGATTATAGAACGAATGGAAAAAATACAAATGAGAGTTACTATTTTTGTAAGCTTCGGCGAAAAATTACCAAACGCCGTTCATGGGCTCGCGGAAACCTGGTTGAAGATCCCTGGTGACTAGTTCACAGAACAGATTTTGTAAAATAGCAATGCAAAGCCAGTCACCATAAATATATACCTGGATTTTGAAACCGAATTTTGTTTATGATTTAATGACAATCAGACCATAAAATGTATGAAATACATGCCCCCCGGAAGGTCCTTAAATATTAATGCGCGTTTCGGTTACATGACAAATTTTAATGCTTACCGACGTAACAATTGAAAATAACATATTCTTTAACACGTGTTTAAGTTTATCCGATGTTTCTCCACACTCTCGAATTAAACCTTGTTACTACCACACTCAGAAGGTAACGTACTTCCCATTATGTTTGTGTTCCCTGCTGCGGTTTATGCGAGAGGCGACGAATGTCGTGAGACACCGGCTCGAACCCCGATGTATACATACCCTGACGATAATAATATCATTTTATTGTAAGTACCTACTATAATAAATCTCGTATGAAATTTATGTTTCATTTGAGTGTAAAATGTATCCTGGTATCAATATTTTATAAGGACACGTGTGACGTGTGTCCAAGTGCAAACTGAAAATGGGATGCCATATTGAAATTCATCGTACCTACGTATTGGAAGTATTTTTTTAAAGTTATTAAATGTCATAACCAATATAAACTCGAGTTTATATTAGTTATGACATTTTAAAGAAATCATCCGTTGTCAACCTTTTTGGCATGTGGCTAAATGATGAGTTTATTGTTTTTTTTTCATGTACTAAGCTCAAATAAAAGACGCCTATCCTGCTATTGTTTTTTTTCGAGGCTGTGGGCCAGGTTGACAAACACCATTATACATGTGTTGCATAAAAAATATTTTATCATAGAATGAAGATTTTTTTTACGAGTAATGGTTTTGAGCTACTCATTCAGTCATTGAATCTTTTCTCTCGGTCAAACGCAATTCAAAAAAATAACATGTTAATTTGCCAGACGCGGGATTTGAACCCACGGTTTAAATATTGTACTGTCAAGTGGAGTGTAAATGTATAACTAGGTGGTATTATCGGTCATTTTTTGTTCCTCTTCCACTTATTTGCGCTTAAAATTTAAAATAAAATAATTTAAAATTGAAAAATTAGTTTGCCAACATTATAATTTAATAATCCTACTTAGTTTTATATTTATTATATTCCAATATATATGATGAAGATCCAAAGAAGGCTAAAATATGACAGACGGGCTAGAAAGAAATCTAGATTTTCATAAAAATAAAAAAAATCATCAGAAATTTTGCTTTGACCTCATCGTGAGTTAATTTATATACTTAAGGGGGGACATGCTCGTCGAAGGTCAAAATTGAGTTTTTATTGTATATTCAAACCATGATCCTGGACACTCCTAAAACGTTGTAGATGATCTATTTATATAATTTTGAAGCCTTATTATCCTTTATAGTTATTTTAAACATTTGATGACTGCATGAAGTATTTTTGTTACATAAAATAGTATTCTTTTAAACCTCTCGCTCTAATGTTTTAGAATATAGTCATATTTCGGTACATAACTGTGCAGTGGTGTTAAGATTTTTTACGTTTATTAATTTTTAAACGCATTTATAAAACCATTAGCATAATTTATTACGAGATAATTTTTGTAAAATATTCACGATAAAAATTATATTGATAATCTCTGTGATCCCAAATTTGACAAGAATTAGGCATTTTATTATTCAAAAAATCGGCAAGATTAACACATTTGAAGATAATTTTAAAGATATTTAGTATAAGCTATGTCACCGAATGCTACCTAACCGAATTTTTTTTTATTTTTTTTTTAAACGGTACATGTTCAAACACGCGCGTCAACATCATTTTACTCCCTACTTTAATTATAGTTTGTCATTTTATGGCCACGGCCGTATGTTGTAGCTTAACTACTAGGGAATGACAAAAGTAATGGCGTATTTCAAAAAAACACTACCTTATTCTTAGGTCAATAATTATTATAAAGCAATCATTATTCATAAGATGTTTATCACACTTGAATGGTCAAAGACATAGCTTATACTAAATATCTTTAAAATTATCTTCAAATGTGTTAATCTTGCCGATTTTTTGAATAATAAAATGCCTAATTCTTGTCAAATTTGGGATCACAGAGATTATCAATATAATTTTTTATCGTGAATATTTTACAAAAAATATCTCGTAATAAATTATGCTAATGGTTTTATAAATGCGTTTAAAAATTAATAAACGTAAAAAATCTTAACACCACTGCACAGTTATGTACCGAAATATGACTATATTCTAAAACATTAGAGCGAGAGGTTTAAAAGAATACTATTTTATGTAACAAAAATACTTCATGCAGTCATCAAATGTTTAAAATAACTATAAAGGATAATAAGGCTTCAAAATTATATAAATAGATCATCTACAACGTTTAAGGAGTGTCCAGGATCATGGTTTGAATATACAATAAAAACTCAATTTTGACCTTCGACGAGCATGTCCCCCCTTAAATAAATATGCCCTGGCAGTCAATTCAACAATTCTCTATGAGAGTTGTACTATTATTATGTTAGGAGTTTTTTTTAAGCTTTTCTGAGCGGTCGATCGTATTGCTTTACTTTCAGATTCTCCTGTGAGACCTGAATAGGTTTGTTTAGGACGTTTAGGTGTTGGATTTATATGTTTAGATACCAAAGAAATCTGACGGTTTTATAAAAAAAAACTAGAGCATATGAAAAATATGCTAAATTTAGCGCCGCATACCAGATACCATTTTTGTAAGCTAGATGCAAACTATGAATGGGTTGACAATGGCTGGCGATCCGATTCACTACAACTTTACTATTCACATAACTATACGACGCTAAATTTAAATATAGCTATTTTCTTAGCTCAGTAGGTATGCACACAATTATTACAAGACAATGCGAATTTGTATTTACCATGCTTTAATGGATTTCTTAATTTTATTTTTTTAGGCCTTTGTATATCATCTCAACATTTTACTACCAGTCCCCACTAGCAATAATATTAATTTAGATTATTTTATAAGTAGGTTATTTATCTACCGCCGTACGAATCATCATAATTAATTTATTTACTATGTAGCTTTACGATAACATACCATACACTATACAGTCTAATTATTATAGTTATCAAAATTACATAAATAGTATGCTCTTCGCTGAGAATTTCAACGAGGTCACACAAATTTAATTAAAATAATGGTACGTACATACGCGATTTTAGTATTTTGACAGTTGAATATTAGTTTCTGCCAGTGGCCGGTTGATACAGGAATATAATACGTAGGTAAGTATTTATAAATATACTAACTTGCAGGTGAACATAACATTGTGCATGCGTAAAAGTGTCGCTCTGTCTTTTCAATATTTAGAACTACTTAAGTATAATTAAATACTATTATATTAATTACTTTAGATATGACTGATCTGGTGTGCGGTAATAAGTTATCAATGTTCTTGCACAGATCGGCCATACGTCGTTGTATTAATGTGTTAAGAAGACGGACATGTTTAACTAAAAATAAATACACAGGTACTCAAATCTGTATTATAGATCTATTAAAAACACGTAAGACGGTTCGTCCTCTCTGAAAAAAAGTGGTAGGTAGCAAATTAACTGGACAACTATATAATATTTCCCAACTTTATTAGTCCCTACGTAAAGTATTTATGTATAGAAACATTAAATTTGTTTATTTAACATTTAACTTAATCTGAGCTTTAGGTACATATCTCTTGTTATCAATATTATGATATTTATCATGATATATTTTTATTCATAATATTAGCATACGTTACGGTTATAATCATTATTATGCCCATTGCATTGATTTGATCCATTGATCTAAGATTTATAAGAATAATTACCTATTAAATTATAAATATTATAAATAGTATTTAAAATGTGTCAATTTTCTTAACGTATAACTATATAGAATTACACCACGTTTGATACATTTGATGATACGTACTTACTCATTTCACTACAGATTAAATCGTTTCACATATTTTACACATACTTACTTTTAAATCTGGATAAATATGCATGGTCGTAATTAATTTAACCATACTATAACATAACAGGTTATGTGAAGAGTCTTTGTATTGGCCGTTAAGTCAAGGACGGGATTTTTTATTAGAATAAATTTACCATAATTAAAAATCGATTAGATCACTACGCCGCTCGTTTTTCGGCATATTAACCATACAGCTCAACACCACACCGTCCTTCATGTTTAAACGGTCAACCGATTTTGTCAAATCCGAAGGTGTTTTATTTAAACTGAATAATTTATAATTGTGACAAAATTATAATATCGATGTATATCTTTTACTATGTTCTACCTACTGAAATTGGCAAGTGATTGACGGACGTGCAAAGTCATCTCTCATCTATTACGAAAATAACAAAACGTGCGCTACAGCTGTAAAATATTGATGCTTGGTGTGATTTGATTCGATTGCACTGTCGACATTATTTGTTGACAGATTGACTTCCAATGAATTATTACTTATAATATTTCTATAATTAGAACATATTATTATCATTTCCATTAATGTCCATAATTTCTTTCAATATTTAAACAAAAGTAGGTAGGTACTTAAGTATATTCATTTTACGACATATCATAGATATACTTACATACGAGGGTGGGTCAATAAGTCCTTAGAAAAGCCGACAGGTGGCGCGACTAGTACTGTAAGCGGTTTGTTTTCATGCAGCGGCACTACCGATTCAGTATGCTGCGAAGTTTCAATCAGATTGGTCGGGTTGTTGTGTGTTTCTCGTACATTTAAAAAAAAAAATTGCTTGTGGAAAATGGAAAAATGGAAAATTGAGGTTAGAGCTGTTATTAAACATTTTAATATAAAAGGGTTAACAGCAAAGGAAATAAAAAATGAGTTGGATTTAGTTCACGGCATATCTGCTCCTTCACTTGCAACTATTTTTAACTGGTTAAATGAATTTAAACGTGGTCGTACATCAACAAAGGATGAACCACGCTCAGGACGTCCTGTAGAGGTGACTACACCAGAAATGATCAATAAAATCCACGATATGGTGTTAAGTGACCGAAGATTAAAGTTGAGTGAGATAATTGAGGTTACAGGGATCTCAAAAGGTAGCGTCATTTCTATTTTACATGACAAATTGGGCATGAAAAATATTTCTGCAAGATGGGTGCCGCGTTTGCTCACAGTCGACAATAAACGCAATAGGGTGGTGGCCTCTAAAGCCCTGTTGTCGCTCATGCAACGCAATCCGGATGAATTTTTTCGTCGCTTTGTGACTGTAGATGAAACATGGATACACCACTATACTCCCGAGACGAAAGAACAGTCAAAGCAGTGGATTGCGAAGGCAAACCATGTCCAAAGAAGGCGAAAACCGTAAAATCAGCTGGTAAGGTTATGGCTACTGTATTTTGGGATGCACGTGAAATTATTTTCGTTGACTATTTGGAAAAAGGAAAAAAAATAACAGGGGATTATTATGCATCTTTATTGGACCAGCTAAAAAACAAAATTGAAGAAAAACGGCCTCATTTAAACAGGAAAAAAATCCTCTTTCATCAGGACAATGCCCGTGTTCACACATGTTTACGATCAATGGCTAAAATTGAAGAATTGAAGTTCGAATTGGACAACGTTTTTTTTCAAATGAAGAAGTCATCGATCGGACAAATGCTTATTTTGAGGACCTTCCGAAAACTTATTTTTCTGACGGTTTAAAAAATATTGAGAAACGTCTAACCAAGTGTATTGAGCTCCAAGGAGATTATGTTGAGAAATAAAAAAAAAATACAAAAATAAAAACTGTTTTAATGCTTTTTTCTAAGGAATTATTGACCCACCCTCGTATTATTAATAATTTATCCTCGTGATTAATTTACTATTCATTTTGTCAATAAAGTCTGACATTACGTCGTATAGTATTATGTTATGAAGGAACTGATGAAAATGTCGAATCGAAGCAATGGTGAAATCTTATGGTAGGCTATATCAGGGTTTTCCTGTGATGGAACACTTAGAAAAACACGAATTTTCAACGGAACACCTTATTTATTTTATAGGATAGGTAAACAATACACACAGCGATAGATTAAAAAAAATATGAGAAAAAAGATTAATTATTAATTAGTGACTATTTTTTAAACATAACACACAAATAAATAATATGAGCGAATGAATGTTTTCGAAGATTTTGGGTCCTTGAATAGCGAATCTTCTTATTATCTGGCACAATATATGAGAAAGTTGAATTCTTATATCCCGATTCGTATAAATATTATGTCGTTTCCAGTAAAAGTAAACGAAAGTAAACAATAATAGGTTGTTATGTTATGACATACCTACTAGGGTACATACTCTTCTGATAAATTCGTGGAACACCCATTCGCGCTTCGCAGAACATAATTTGGGAGACCCTGGTCTATATTAATATATGTATAATATATCTAGTCTTTATAATAGGTATCTACACATTTATTTTCTATATTGGAATAAAATCGTATTTTTGATTCTACGTGGTTTTTTTTTCACAGTCAATATTATTTATTACATTTGGCCAATATTAGGTAAGGTGAATCGGGGTAAGTGCACCATATAAAATGCATATATGAAATTTAAAGTGGTGCCACATTTCACAGAAGTATCACATTGCTTTCAAATTTTTATAAGAAGGATATCAACTATTTCTTATTCTAATTATTTTATCACCACAACAATATATGCTGTTTTTAATTGATTTTTAAGTATTTTCATTTAAAAAGTACGAACATGTGCACTTACCCCACTTTCGGGGTAAGTGCATATTATCATATTATTTTTATTAATTGCTCACATAAAGAAAAGGTTCAATCTCCAATGCAATAAAACGCAATAAATACACAATTTCGCTTTATTAAAATACTAAATATATATGTAACAAAGCATATTTAAAATAAAACTGGTCAGGATGGGGTAAGTGCACCTAAGTATTGCTAGTGATGGGCAAAAAAAACAAATGTAAGTAATATGTTTATTTTTTAATCTTGTTTTTCACAATATTTACTAAATGTAATAACTGACCTAAATATATGTTTAAAATTTAAATAATACAGTTAATATCAGAATAAGCAAAATTAATGTGGAAATAATAACTCACAAATCGCCTCGCCTCTATGGCATTTTTGAAACATAGTAAGTACTTTCAATGAAATATAAGGGGAAAATATACATAATGCATTTATTTATGTATGTTGTATAAACATACTTTAATAAATACAAAATGACTTATTGAATATTAAAACCATTAAAAGACATTTTAAATATGAATTCTCCTCGTCTTCCTGTTATGGGATTGGGCAAAATCGATATAATATCTGCGTCATGTACTTCTGATATATCATCAATTTTCGGGTATGAAAATACATAAAAATTATCTTTACTTAAATGCGAAACCTTTCTTACGAATTTCGCAATGATTACCTTCTTTCTTTCGTCAATTTTTAAAATGTTGCCTATATAATGTTTGAGGCTCTTCTTTGCCACAAATTTGGCAAGTATCCAATTACCAAGTTCTTTTTTTTCAATATTTAGATTTTGTACATTTATTTCCAATCGCTCGTTAATATCATTGGTATCAAAAGTATCTAACGATAGATCTTCTTCCATTAACAAATTTAGAAAATAATCACTTTCATCTTCAGAACTCGATTGCCATTCAGATTCACTGACATCTGTTTCTGACAATGACGCTACAGTTTGTAAATGTTTTTTATGATTTATTTTTGGTGCTATCTTTTTGCAAATTACTTTAGTTTTCTCCTGGAACTTCTTTTTAGTACTCATTTTATTTTTAGACTCTTCGAGCTTATTATTTAAACGTTTTATGACATCATCATACGTTATAACTTCCGCTCCATGTGAAACTTTTGTCTTTTTTACTTTAGCAGGCTCATTTCTTCGTATAGATCTTAACATGAGTTCTTTAAAAGACCGTTTGATTGGCACTATTTCTGAAATATTTTCATCGTTATCCATGAAATCTAAATTAGCTGGCTTAATTATTTTGTCTTCTAAAATTGTTATCTGCTTTAACGGGTCAAGGCAGCTATTTCTTGCAGTAGAAGTAGAAGGCTCGGAATATTGAATACAATCTTCTATATGTGGTTCAAATTGTGTTTCAAAAGGTTCTGAGGTGGAAGGTATAGCATAAAATGCTTCCAAATTTTCTATTGATGAAAAAGGCTCTTTATTGATTGTTGGACCTACTGATTCTTCATCCCAAGCGTGATTTGATTTATCCAATATTTCTGTGATTGCTTGATTACTCTGATCAATACACAATTCAAAATCAGTAGTGGTTATTTGTTCAATCGTCTCTGATTTTTGAAGACGAAACTTTTCCCAGCGTGATAAAATTAGAGGATCAAAATTGTTCGTATTTATAGCGTTTCTATCTAGTGGTTGAATACCACCCTTTTTGAATCCATTTTTTATTATTTGGGGATCAAGCTTATTCCAAATATCTGTAAGTATTTTTGAAAAAATCTTTTTTGGAAGTTTGGAACCTACATGCAGCCGTTGCCACTTTACGAGGTTCTCATCCCATGCGTCTTTCATCGATTTCATTACACTCAAGTCGAGTGGCTGGAGTATATGGCTGGAATGTGGAGGTAATTTTATTATGGTGACATTTTGTTTTCTGGCCTCCTCAATTATGCCCAAGCTTATGTGTGTCGTATTGCCATCATAAATTAATAATATTGGGCAGGTTGGCCCTACTGATGGAAGAAAACTCTCCTTGAAATATTTTTCGAAAATTGATGTCTCCATCCAACCGTTTTTGGTAGCCGCATATCGGGTAGTTGAAGACTTTTCAGGATCAGTCCACTCATCCCACACAAACTTTCCTTTAAAAATAATAAGTGGTGGACATTTATCACCACCTGCACTGCATCCCAACAGAACAGTAGTGTTATCTCTTCCTGGTGAACTAATCGTTCTGGTGGAAGCATGTCCAATAAGCCCAACGACTTTAGTTTTGCTGGGATCTTTGGAGAAACTAGTCTCATCCATGTTCCATATTTGATGAGGGCGGTTTTGAAGATCCAGTTTTTCTATCTCGTTTGTTAAAATGTCAAAATATTCGTTTATTATAAACGGATCTAAAACTCTTTTCCTGGCATATTCGACAGGTTGGGGTTTTTTTATTGATAAATTGTTCCGTTTTGAAAATCCCATATACCAATCATGACCCGGAATTCCATTTTTAAAAGGTGTTGTTAAATTGTTATCCGCAATATATTGGGCGACTAACTCAATTACTTCTTTTTTAGAAAGTCCAAATCCATGTTTCTCCATGACGTGTAGATTTTCGGCTAGGCTTTTTTCAACCTCAGCCGGTAGTGCTGTACTTCGCCCCATCGTAGTAGATTTTTTCCCACGCCTCCCAGAAACATAACACATAATTGTCAATCTGGGTATTCCGAATTTTTTCTCTGCCTGGTACCCATTTATGCGACCGTTTTTTACCTCTTCCACTGCTTCTAAAAGTTTTTCTTTGGTATAAGTAGACGCTTTAGAAGTCTTTCTAATATAATTCCTCGGCATTTTCTTTCTGAAAAAAAAAACCAACATAAGTATGTAGGTACTCACTTCATTTTATATTTAAAATTTGCAATGTTAAAATATTGTACTTAAATAAATAATAGTAAGTAAGTACTTACTATAATTTAAAAAGATTTGTTTAGATTTTTAAAATATGTACCTAAGTACTCACTTAAGTAAGTATTTCCCATCACTAGTTAAATTTCCTTCCATACAAAAATATTTGGGGGCAAGTGCAACTAGAGAGAGTTGCACTTACCCCAGTATGTAAAATTATGGAGGGAAGTGCATCTGGTCTTATAAGTCAGAATATCTTTAAGTATTCATTAAACAAATATATACACATCAAACTATAATTCAAATGAAAGGTACTTACCAAATTGTAGTTTCCCAGCACAAGTTTTAGTACAGTTATTGATAAATTACGACAACACTCTTGACTCGAACTTTGACATAAACCAACTGAAAAACTTTGAATGGTCATAAAAGTACCTATGTGTGTGGTGCACCTGCCATCTATGGGTCATATTGTGAATTTACTTGATTGAAAAAGATTTTTCATAGATGGCAGCATTCTAATATAATATGTATGGAAGATAGAAGGCGGAGATGCACTTACCCCGTATATGCACTTACCCCGATTCACCTTATTCTTTATCAAATCAATAGGTAAGTAGGTTCTATGTAAAACCTAGATATTTATCGCCACTGATACGATACCATATCAATCACGAACCCGTAACCACGTTGTGGATAGGGCGGGCACTTCGCTTCCTTTATGAGCTCAATAATTATGTATTAAATTAAACATAATAAATGTCTGTTTGATATTCATTGCAACTCGAATGTTTGTATTATGTACTTGTATTTATATATACGCCACATCTCACCTATCAGCGTTGCCTACTTAAGGTTTCTGTTGCCAGTTCTAGTAATTTTAATTAAATAGGCTTGGAAAATGCGCATCTGGCGTTAATTTTAGCGTTTTTCGATTCCGCAAACGGCTTGAATTTTTTTATGAACGGATGCTGACTTTTTGTATCATAATAATAATATAATAAATATAATATACAATATTTGTTATGACCAGATTATGACCCTGCATTAATATTCAGCCATTTTATGATTTTTCTATTAGTTTTAAAACAATAAATTCTTATTCGTTATTTTGTTCTTATGAAGACGCAATGTATACGTACTTATAGCAAGTACCTGTGACTTATTTTTTTGAAATGCTAATTACTGAGTAGGTACTGGTAATTTTTTTAATTTTGATAAAATCTAACATTTTTCCCGCCCAGGTACTGACTAACTTATTTTCTTTTCATCTGACATATTTTTATGACGGCAACACGGTTATAATATATATATTTTTTGGTAAAATTATTTCGACGCTTAATTATATTTCGACGCGACGAAAATTATGATATAACCGTGTGATGCGCTGAACCGTTTGCAGTTAGAATATAAATGTAATCAATTTTCTATCCCCATCTTGTTGATTTTACATGGTTTTATCAAAGAAAACGATTTCGTTAACCATTACTTAAATCTTTAACTACTGGCTAATTTATTTGCTTTAAATAACGCTTTTAATTGATAGGGAGGTAGGTATAGCTATAAATTTAAAAGCAAAAGGGTTTCTCTCCATAATGCCATAGTTCTGAGATGTTTTTACGTTGGCGCATTATAAATTATATTATATCTACTAATAGGGTACAATGAGAAATAACTTATATATATATATTTAGTCTAATTTGAACATTTCAACACAGAGTGACTGTGTGAATCTCAAAAATGGATAGAACTCATTTTGCTTTTCACCTAGTCAATAATTATGATAATGTATTAAATTGTCTTAAATAATCAAAATAATCAGCGAAGATAAAAAGAGCCTGCATATTATTTTGTATTATTATTTTTAAATATAAAAACATGTTAGTGAAGGCACGGCTCTGGCAGGCCAATCAATAAACATTCAGTCATCGCAAATGAGAGTTGCTCGGCTTGAAAAGTGACGATAATCTTCGGGACGGGAGCCGTTTAAAAAAATAATTGATACTGAAATCATCACCATGATACTTTATCATATTTTTGTATACGCGCAGAAGAGGAAATGTACGTCGCGGCTCAATTTACTTCGTTCCAATTCAACCGATAAAATTAGGCACTGTTGTAGTTACAAATATCAGAATAATGTTTTCTTATAAAATGGCTTTTTACATACTTACTCGATAATTTTATTTAGTCTTTCAGCGCTAAAGACGCGCTAAGCGCGTGGCCATTAGATACTATTAGCATTATAATTAAATGTGGTAATTAATTAGTAACTAACTGGTCGGCAGTGAATGTGTTATTAATTTTATATTTAAAATTAGAAACCTAATTTTGAATTGCTAATATCGCGTTGCGGCTCATTATTGTTCATACAATCTTTTCAACAACGCTGTATAATCTGTGTATTGTAAATATGTGCTAGTAAAACGTTTCATTATTACCTTAATTTCTTTATAATAAATATGAGATTGATACAGCCAAGGAATATGTTTAAGTGGAATTTTATAGATACGTAGAAACGTCTACATGAGTAAAGGTACTCAGGATGTAATTAACACAATTACTGCTGACCTTTTAATTACCACATTTAAATAATTCGTTAATTATATCTAATGGCCAACTGCTCCAAACGCGCCAGTCGCGATGTTAGCACCAAATGAGTTAAGTAGCTATATACATTTTACTACAAATTAGTTGCATTCATTAATATATTCAAATAACACTATCTATAACCGGTAAACCATTACATACGACATAACCAAAAAAATGGGTTCCTACTTTTTTTCCATAACATATTATAGACGTGGAGAAAAACAATGACGTGAATAAATCATTAATGAAGTTTGCAACTTGACCATTATTGCAATGCAGGCAGTGTTCACGTTTATTAAGAAATAATAAAAAAAAAACGCTATACCATGGTGTAAATTTATTTTTCACACACATCCTTAATTCTAATTATATTTTAATGGTTTCATTTAAAAAGTTTGATTTTGACAAGAAGATCTAAAGCCAAACAAATATATTAAAAAAAACACAAAAATGCGACTGTGATAGTGTGATATTACTACGCCACAAATAGTTCGTTGCCTCTGCAAATAGAGACGAAAGACCACCTTTTATAATCTACAGGCAAAGGTAGACTATTGTTTAGTGGAATTCCGATTATTTCCGAAGCAGCAGAGTTTGTGGTGGGTAATAATTCTTTACACTGCAACTTGCAAGCTACATGGTTAGAAATGGCTGACCCTGTCTATCGGAATATTGTGGTGATTTTTAAAGGAAAACATGACAAGAAAAATAATTATAATTCTTGTAGGTTTTACATTCTGCAATATCACTAAGATAATGTAATTGCAGATTTATAATTTATTGCAATAAGAGGTATTTTAATTTTAATATTTAATAGCAGAACTCAATTATTAAGTAATATAAAACAAAGCACGACCAGGTAAATAAAATACTAGGTAAATTGAAACGGAAAACTATTTAATATACATTTTAAATAAATGTATACTTAACTCGAGAGCAATTAACATGACTTTTGTACCTTTATACCCCCAGACTGGATAGCAGTAATGAAGGGTGGAAGAAGATCCGACATAAGTAGTGCACACTAAACTTTGTCAGTCAAACGTATTTCTTTTCATTGAACTAAGACTACGATGTGTAGCTTTAGGTAGATATTGTTTTTTAGTTTTAAAACTTCAATTAAACCTTGCATAATCCAAACCATAGCAGATAATAGTCAAAAAATATTCGTTATGAAAATATCTAAAATTATGCCATTAAACCATTCACGATTTTATAGATGAAAGAATATTTTTCATCGATTACAGTTTGGTTAGGCAGAGTTTGATGAAATTTAAAAAGCTAACCAACACCATCTGTAATATGTATGTATTCTTAGTTCAACGAAAACATATTATAATTATTACTGAAAAAGAGTGCACTATTTTTGTTGGATCGCCTATGCCATATGCCCTCCTATAGCATACATAAATTATTATGGCTTGGAGAAGCAGGGTTTAATGTTTAATTGAATTTTAAAAACTAACCAGTTCCATCTGCGAATAATAATTGTATTCTTAGGTTCAATGAAAATAAATAAGTATGACAAAGTTTATTGCGTACTATTTATGTCGAATGTTAACAGCCTACCTCCACCCCTCGCCACTGCTGGATAGAGACGGCTGATAGAAGATGTAAAAAAAATAGCGCCAGGGAAAATATATTATGATTTTCAAAATCTATTATAAGTCACCTCAAAGTAAATACAAATTGTGCGGTGTTAATATTTAAAAAAAAATCGTGTTTTTTATATTTTGTTTTAATCAATACTCCATTATAAAAGAATATGTTGCTATGTATTATATTCTGTTGCTTGTGCGTTAATTAATAATTAAACGTTTGACAAACCTACGATGTCGAAACATCTACATAATAATAAGCACGTGTAGCAATCGGTTGTTATTTGCTAGTGACGTCAAGCGGGGTTACCTTAATTCGTTGAATAATGATAACTTTATCAAAGAAGTCGTACCTTGAACCGCCACATAATTAACATTATTATTATTATTTTCGTAAAATATGTAGGTTTTGTTTTTTATTTACCTAATTTGCAACAACATCGACGTGGATCTGTTACGATTCATGACATTTTAAGTAGACCATAAAGTTATGTTTGTTAGTAGGTATTAAATTATACAAATTAGCCTTTTCTTATAAAATACTTATTTTTTTGTACTTAATTCTTAGTCATACGTTTATAGTATGATAAAAAATAAATACCTGCATGCTCAGCATTATTCTTTAAAGTCAAAAAAATATTAATGTCATAATTACTTTCATAATAATTATAAAATTATATAAAATAATTGTAGTTTACGATTCAATACAATATAAAATAACGATAAACTATTTAGAACAAAAGTATGTGTCTTCAGTATATAGAATATCTTAACACATCGTGGTGTTATTAAGTTATTACAAATATTGTGGATACACAATTATATTCGTTATTCATCCGCTCCTGCTTGATGTCACCGCGCCCTAGCGTGCACCGGCGGAAACTTTACACAATTCCACCGTCAGAATTCAACGCGCCTCGCGGCTCGACAATTCGTAAAGCAGAGGCATTTATTATTTGAACAATTAATATTGTTATATTTAAATTTTCGCTTTTTAAGTTTGTTTTCGATTTATTTTTTTGTACTGTCTTGTATATTACATTTTCTGACTATTATTACAAAATATTTTTATATAAATTGAGCAAGAACTACAAATAACAACAATAGATATTCATGTTTTAATAATATTTGTCTTTATGTTTTTAATTTAATTGACGACTTTTCAGATGATGGTAATGCAATGATATTGTCTCTTCGAAAATGTTTCAGTTTTAATTAAACATGATAAATAAATCTTTAATAACAGGTTCATGTCGGAAATTTATAAAAAATAAAATAAAATTAAATTTAGTAAATGAACGCCTACATTGTTTCTATACCCTTTATCTGTGTGTTGCCCTGCAGCGTTTTTAAAAACTGATTCGTGGAAGGGAGGTATTTTGGCGCGCTATCTGACAATTACCCCAATTATTTATCATTTGGTAGAAAGGTTATATTAACGGAGATTAAATTCGTTGGATCACAAGCTCTCTTAGTTCAAGGCCGTGTTTCAGAACACATTATAGTGTGATACGTGGGTATATTAAAACAAAATTATATGTACAATACATTCAAACTGAGTAATAATTTATATAAATAAAATGTAAGTATGTATTAATTATTAAAACATAGATTACTTAAATGTAATTCGTAAGCAATGTCTGTATTTAATTATTTAAAGTTTTATGGGAAATATAAGTCAGTGTGACATTTCGA
The DNA here is from genome assembly GCF_057557595.1 of Rhyacophila brunnea. NCBI lineage: Eukaryota > Metazoa > Arthropoda > Insecta > Trichoptera > Rhyacophilidae > Rhyacophila > Rhyacophila brunnea. Next base: position 11,592,269 of record NW_028233068.1, on the reverse strand, counting down.
ATTTCCGTGAATAGGTATAATAAAATTATTTAAAGAAATATTTATACAAGAGGAACCATGTTCGCTTAAGATAGCCGAGATAAACATTTTTATACAAAGTTTAGTATGTGGACGAAACACGTGTCGAATTAAATATTTTTGTGGTGAATATCATGTGTTATACCTATTATTTTTCTGCCGTTTCTCTGCGAGAGATGCGCATAAACTTTCCCGCCCACGCCCATATCACTGTTGTTGCATGTAGGTACATGATATTATTATGTAAGTATAATAGTGATGTTTTTTTTTTAAATTTAATTTTATAAAATTGTAAATTTTATCCGAAATATTTAGCAACAATATCCTGGCGGCACACTCAGATTTGATTGAATCGTATTATAATTGTATTAGGTACCTACATAGGTTCGTGGCTGCAGGTGATCATAAATATTTCTAATTATGCAGGAAGTGAATTACATATAATTATTCTATAGGTATTATTTAAAAAAAAAAAAGGAATTTTGTACGATGCCATTTCATATTGACTTACGAAATCGATAGTTATTTTATTATATTATAATAATATATTATATAGTATGTTCTTTTATTGTTTGTCGAGTGAGTGACAGCCGATTTTTTCATCAACAACTTCCAGGTTATGCGTATCTAATTACTCGCTTATGTTTATGTGTGTATTTATAATATTATCCGGTGTGCGTCGTCTCCCCCACCCTCCCCGCGGTTGTCATGGTAACCAAATCAACCCCCTTCGCGCCCCTCTCTCGTCCCGTGATGGCTTTTGCCACCTCGCCCACCCCTACCAAGGTCTAGGGAGGAAATTTTGTATACGGCGCTGGATGTTCAGCGATCGGTAGCTAATCTCAGAAATGTCTTTAATTTAATAATTATTGACTGCGGGTTCTGGCTATATTACGTCGCTATACCCCGATGCTAATATTCTTAATTTAATTTGCAATATTATTCCTTATCGATATTCTGTATGTATATGTTTGTAAATGTAAATAATATGTTAGTTTGAAATATTATTATGTAATTTAACTACGTGATGTTATCAGTAGTTTTACGTTCAAAGCATGAAACATAAACCGTATGAAAATGTGATATTTATCTGGGACATTTATATTAAAAGTAGGTTTTTCTATACAGCTGGATTTCGGGATTACTTTTTATATGATTTTTGACAAAAAATATTTATTTTTGTCAACCGAAGAAAACTAATTTAATACCCCGTTTACACGTGCATGGATTTACTGTTGACAGTAAGTATTGTCGCGGCATTATATGGGTTAACATGTAGGTATCTACGAATGTACGTATTATCCTGCAGTTGCAAGCTTGCATGCATGAATCAAAGAAGTTCGGAAGCTTCTGAATTTTCATGCGTTAGTAGGGACTTTTTTGATCTAAACAGTAGGTGCGGACCTGCCGGCAAAACAACGAACTATATCTACTCATTTTGAGGTTAACCGATTTTCACTACCTTAGTACCATAAAATGACAACATCGCATCTCGCTTACTCTTGAAAAATTAGATTGGAGAGACAATCAGCACTTTTACTTGTAAACAGTTATTGTCACGATAGTTTAAAATACGCACTATTCCAGTAAATCCATGCACGTGTACAGGCGCTATAAGTAAAGAAAGCGGTTGCTAAAAAAAAATCGTAAAATACTATACTTAACCAGGTTACGGAATCCTCGATATTAATATGCGTGCATATTTGTAAAAAAACTATAAACTTAATCAAAAAACGTATTACACATGGCACTAAGTGTGACATTTCTAGTAAGTACCTGTAATATTTTTTATTATTCTGTTGATATAAATATAAATATCAATTGTATGTATGTGTCGGATATTTTGGTCAATATTTCACCTGCTTTTTTGTTCAATCATTTTTAATCCTGTGTTCCAGGGATTTGAAAATACTAATCCCGGGATTAAACGTTCTGTCCCTAATTAAAACCACACAATAATGGCCAAATAATAGTATTATCATTTTTCAGTGAAGCATACATAATATGCGTCATTGTATATCATTATTTAAATATATTACTAATATAGTTTATCGTAATCTGGATAAACTGGCAGTCAGCATTGTATCAGTGTAGAGTAAATTAAGATTCACCCAGTACATATTATCATAATTATAAAATTGACCCAGCGTTTATATAAAAAATCGAATTCGTAAAATCTAATCGATCCTACTAATAATGTTTTCCATTTACTGGTCGGGTTAGTTGGACGGCGTTTGATGTTTAGCTCTGGTGTGGATAGATGTTGACCGTGCAAAATTAAATAGACTGATATTAATTTTTAATTATTTAGCGACCTAGCGATCATGTATTACGAATCCTCCTGCGATAGGATAGGTGTACCCACCATTTCCCCCCTCCCAACCCTCAAAACTAACTCCTCTTTACTAAGGAAAAATACTCGCTTTGTATTATAGTCTCAGACATAAAAAATGAACCGAACCGGAATACAACATACAAAGTTATCAAAAATATGCACAATATAATATTTATTAAGTATAATAATATGTTCGCATATCACTATATCGCAAGACTTATCTTAATACACTTATTAATAAGTTTAATATAAAAATGTAAGACTAATATATTAATAAATTATTTGTAATTTCGCACAGAACCAAAAATAATGGTTATTGGTTGTATAGTGGTTTTTTTTATGAGGAAATAATATGTCCTGGCACAAGGGCCAGGGAATGGTTTGGTGAATTTCTCCTGGAGTGATCGCGTAGAAAAGATGATAAGGTATCAAACGGCCTACGTCGTACGTATGATAGAGTAAAGGCATCTTTTCATGCTGCCCGTTTATCGCTACATGACAGCATGACAGCGTTATTGTTATTGACTACACATGAGGTTAACAGCTATTCTAACGAGTGTTGGGAACATTTTGTTCTTCATTTTTGACAACATTTAAAAAATATTGTAGGCTGTAAAATAACTTGATTGTATAATAAATAAAACCAATCCTTTGTATAAATCGGTGTTTCCCAACCATTTTCTTTTCGAAAACTACAATGAGTGACCATTATTTCAAGGGTAGTTAAAACTTTTTAATTCAACAATTTTAATTCGTTTAAAGTAAAAGACAGTTTTGTAATAAATTTAAATCATTCCCAGTGAACTGCAGATAAGTACGTAAAACACACACAGACTCGCGCGATATTTACACAGCCACGAGAGTTTTAATTGAATTATTTTTAATGTAAAATACGAATTGAATTAAATTGATATTGTTGTCATTCAATAAAATCGTGACGATCAATATTATATTAAATTTATCACTTGTCACGAGTATCTAAATTTTGTGAGATAATGTGCATGGGCAATATAACTAACATACAAGTATTATAATTATGATGCATCGTGTTTGTTTCATTTTTATTATAATATTACATTACTGCCTAAAAGTTGTGTGTTTTCGTTTTTAACGGATCAAGTGTAAAATGGTGTTGGCCAATCGTTTCCACGGGTGTTCGTTCGCCTTGGTCAGGGCTGCCAGTGCACGTTCGTCGAGCGACATTAATTTCATAACTGTATTGCACGTGCACTCTCAATTTCAAATCATATTTTCTTAATTTTTCGTATGAAGTTTGTCTTCACATAAATTATGCATTACATTGTAAGTTTCAATAATTTAAATGGTTTTGAAATAGTTCGACTTCCATATTCCGTCAAAATGCAAGCGTCGAATAGGCGGCATTGGTTTTAACCGAATATAGCCGTGAGTCCCAGACATTCCGCATCTAGTTGAATGTTGTTCTAGCCATTCCCATCATATATAAGTTCTGCAGAAGTACATGGAAATGCAACGCTCATCACCGAAAGGAATGAAAGCAGCTTAGAGAAGCCTTCATCCGGCAGTGGAGTGATGCTGGTGGACGACGATAATGATATTATAGGTAGCTGGTATGTAGATATTTTCAAATAATGTATATCATTCTTTCATAATCTACCCTGGCAGTACTGTAACAGCTTAAATATATACATAATTAAAACAATAATAATATATTACTTTTCTGGGAATAATATATTAATTTATGGGATCAAAAGGTAAATTATCATATTTTTTCTTTTCCCCGTAGCATTACTATAATACGGTGCTCCAACAAATACAGGTTGTATTCAGGTCGTCCCTAGGGGTTGGTTGCCCTGTGAGAAACCCAAAAAACCGCTCCCCTCCTTTCCAATTAAAAATCAAACCTCGTGCAAATTTTCAAGAACAGAAAAGATCGATTTAAAAAAATATGTCTTAAATAAGTATTATAATCATGGACTTACGTTTGTGAAGTGAAACCCATCGTGAAGAGAAACTAAAATGCACATTCGAAAATAAACCTAGTCGATATTCCCTACCTAAGAAATATAATAATATTTACAACAAAATTGTTGATTTTTGTTCGGCTGGGAGGTGTCTTGAAAATGAAAACGACAGTTTTTTGGCCGCCCTCTAAATTCTGCCGCCTGTGCCTGGTTCTAATAACATATTTTTATTAACAAGAGAAAATGGTTGTAAAGCTGTAAGCAAGGCTTGAACAAAAACGATGCATGAGTGCGAGTGAGAAAGTATTCGGCACCCTTACAATCTCTGCGACACGCGCTAGAGTAAGATAAAAGGTCTACTAGCTACAAGCCAGTTTTCAAAAGTATCGCCATCAAATCGGGGCGAAACGCTTCACATAGCGTCGATAACTTGCGAGCTCGTGTTGCTAAAATTGATATTTTTTGTCTTAAACATAAAGTCAGTGGTAAATATGTTTGGTTAATTAAGTAGAAAAGGTGGTTCTGTGTGTTGTCTTAAAATGTGGTAGCCGTACTGATAAGCAAGAAGATGGTATTACGTTTCATAAGTAAGTTGATACATGTTCGTGATAATTTATTTGTATTTTATTATATATTTTAATATCAGTGACCTAGTGTTTCTTTAAAATAACCTAAATTATGGATATCTTTATCTAATGGTTGCATTTTGACCGCTTAAAAATACTATATAACGTAAAAAAATAGAAAATTATATTTTAATTCTGAGCGTCTAGTGCGAGCACTTTGGGCGAGCACTAGCGAAATGGTCTATGGTCTCGAACATTTTGTAGACGAATGCGTTTGCTCGCTAACAAACCAAACGCAAAGCACGCGGCTTCATTTAGCATTGCAACGGATGGCGTCTAGATGTATCTATAGTCTAAGGCTGTAAGCCATTCGCTCAACTCATCCGGTGGATAGGTACTTTATCTGAAACAAAAACGCATTGAAAGAATGTGATTGAACCCATGGTTTCAAAAACAGGCACTCTGGCACTACTCCTCCGTGGTGTAATTGTTGATACGTTTACGATGATAGTTAAAATCTTAAAATCCATGTGGTGCGGTCGTATTTTATTTCCAGGTAAATTATTCAATATATGTATGACAACCCTCCATGATTCCATTCTCGAAATTTATCTCCGCCGATATATACCTACCAGTCAAAAGTTCGTAAAACCCTCTTTAGTTTGTCCCCTATTTTTTACGTACCTATTGGTTTTTTGTTATCACTTTGTGTAGTGAGTGTGCGGTGGGTAACCCTAGCGTTGGTCTGCCTTGGTTATCGTTGGACCTCGATTACGTAATAGTCCCATTGCCGCGAAACTCAGGCCTCGGCTTTGCATATTATATCAAATAAAAAGAAACTAAATAATGATTATTTTTATATGTTATTTGCTTAGGAAAAAATTTACATCATAATTGACGGAAACACAGATTTTAGTTTACTTGTATGATTCGATTAATTTACTTAAATCGTCAACTCTGTGTTTTTACTAAAGTAGGTATATCTGCACAATGATGATGAGTACTTTGTATAGGTGTTATCTGAAATCGATTTATTCAGTTTTTTGTGCTATATCCATTTTAGGACGACGCGCTATATTTCGCTATATTATCCCTTTCTGTGGTTTCGTTCATTTAATGATACAGTGCGGAAGTCAATAAGCACCTCTCGGGATGAATAATAACTTTTGGTACCTATCTTTGATTATTTCTTTAATCTTTTTCATTTTCGACATCATCTCGACAATCACATCGACATATGTAATTTTGTTCTTTCTGCTGATACACGAACATGCGGTTTGTACACCCACAGTTTTCTGAGGTTGTCATTAATTGTAATAACATTGCAATCGAAAGACAGTATGTACCTATATTACACTGCCAGTTAGTAATTAATAAAACGTTTAAATGTTACTGTTAGGAAATTGTTTTTAGTAGGTTGGTACTTTCTGTGAAATATCAAATATAAACAGTTTATCAAAAAATAATAATAATAAATAATAAATAATTTTAAGATTCTCAAGTTATCCAGGTAATACTTGTTACATTCTTAATATACTCATATTGACATCCCAAGAAGTCAAGAAGTAATTTTATTAAACGGTTGTTTATTTGTTTTACTGCAAACTGATTCGTTTACCTAGTATTTATTAATTATGTACTTTTTATGGTCATAATATAATATAATATCATAAGTATTTTAATATTTAGGCCTTATATTTATCATTTTTGACAATGGTACATGCAAAATAAAATAAAACAAGTTTCTTCACAAACTAAATTAATTGAAATTAAGATGCCGCTGTAAATGTATCTTCTCGCGTACCAGAGCTATACTTCGTTTTCCCCATCTAAAATTCTCAATGTAGTTTATGTTATAGTCCGTTCTGTAGTGCAGTGCGTTACTTGCCGTTTATTAAAAAAAACTAATTTTCAATTTAGATGAATGTATTTTGCATTTGAAAATATTTGCTATACTGATTTGATTAATTGTCATTTATATTAGCTGGATATAATAGTATTATGACGCGTGCATAAATTATCAGCTGAAACCAGCACGTAGGTACCGCGAATGATGTATTAGTCACATGCATGCATTAATTACAAGTTTTATTGATTAAAATATAAATGAAGTATAATCATGGCCTCTACTGTATTTGTTTATTATTCTGATTTCTTATTGTTATTAATAATACCTACTTATATAATATCTTCAGTATTTTTTTTTTATTGTTGGCACACTTTTGGTTTTTAGTCAACTGATATGATACTCCAAATAGGAACAAGACTCTTAGATTTTAGTAAATGTATTTTAATTAGTTATATTTATCTCAGGTTATCTGGGTGTTCAAATACATTTTATTTTAAAGTGTCTATGTTAAATTACTAATTGTACCTACATGTTATCTAGCAAGGTTCTATGATAAACATGGAAATATAAAAATATTACTTCTCTAGTATCTCTGTTTTTGGCAGTTAATGAAAACAAAACGGAAATTTGCACGTTTCATAACATCGAAAAATTTAATCATTAGATTAGGTACTTATTAGTTATTTAGGCACATTTACTGGTTTCTTATCTAATCTCCCGACACGACCGTGTTTAGGCTCGGAGACGCCTAAATAACACAATCAATTTGAAGAGCCGTCACACATGCATAATGTTTAGTTACTATCTGTAGCTATGATAATGGTCGATGTATAAAAAAAACGTACAGTTTTTGTTGACTGCATTGGTAATTTTTATCTGAAGGAAACGCTGAAGAATAATATGTTTGATATTATTAATGCACCCATACATATGCGTGCATACGTCACACAAATCCACACTCGCAAACACACAGATGCTCGCCACGAAACACTACCTACTACTTATTTTCTGATAAGCGAACTTTTGGAGTGCCTATCGCGAGAGATGAGCGTCGGTTACTTATTATTGTAAAATAATTCATTTTTGACGTAGGTTGTTTCAGCTTAAATGAAGATCATCTTATTTTCTTCTTTCTTATCGTTACGTCACGAGGAGGGATTTGTTTTCGGCAAGTGTCATACACTGGTTTCTGTCAGTCGTAAACTCTCAGTTTCCCGGCCTTTCCACGTTATTGTTCCAACCCATCATTCATACTCTGCCTTGCTACTTGCGATTCATAAGATTCTATCAATGGTTTTCTGTTCACCTCGTTTATTCAGCTCATGGTTTATCTTTATGCTGCAAGCATAGTAAGTAAATTTAACTGTACGCCCAAAAAAGTTGGACGGTGGGTCGTGTACGCCCCATTTTCTAGTGTGTCCAAAGAATGTAAGTACGTATTTTTTCACATAGTTTTACTGAGACTTCGACTGCGACCGCTGTCATATCTCCTATGGGTGAGGATTCGTTGATCAGACCCTCTCAAATTATCTTAAGAAATTTTATAAACTTACCGAGCACTTTCGTTTTCCCCAATGCCAGGGCACGTTTGAGGTCCTCGACGTTCTTAAAGACATCGGCAAGTCGCAGCTCTACAGTGTCATTCAAATTAAGGGCATTGTAGAGTAGCCGTCACGTAACGTTGCCATTTGGAATAGATTTTTTGAATTAAAACGTGAGTAAACCAATCAAGTGCTTGGCTTTTACTATTACAATTATACGGTTGCGTATACACACAAATCCTTGTTACTGTGTACAACGGTAAGGTTATCTGGAGGATACTCTACCACTATGTGCGCAATGTCCTCCTGGACACATTCATCGCAGAGCTGCGAATCGTCGTAATGTTTTTCTTTCAAAGACTGCTGATTTCATATAAAGATAATGGTAATTTTATTAGTTTCACCAAATTGCAGATAATTGTATGTGGTCGATATATTAATTAGATTTTTCAGACAGTTTGAAGTACATACGTACTATTTTGTCGAATTAAAAATATAAGTGAGGAGAATTACGTTTGACATATTATATTTTAGAATCATGTGATCCAACAAAGCCATACCATATAACCTTATCAAAATATGTTATACAGATTTCACATCGTCCAATCTAATCATTTCTAACTTAACGTAAGAAGAGGATGTAGCGTTTTACAAAATAATTTTCTATTTTGTGCATCGTTGTCTTGCCACCGTTGGAATAATTAAACTATTTTACAATGTCAATCGGATTTTAAATAACGATTTCAACTTGTTTTATCTACATATTCAATGACAAGTAAAAATCAGGTACACTATACCTACAAATATACAATATTGTCGGTAGGTAACAGAAACAAGAAAATCAAAGATATTATTAGGTATTTCCAATCAATAGTCATGATTACAACTGATAACAAAAAATACACGTACTATTCATACATACCCAATAGTAGCAATATCATCTTCTCTAAATTATTACGACATGTAACTTGTTATGTTGTATGTTAAATGTAAAATACTATGGGAACTATTTTTTAAATATTATTCCATGATGGTCAACACATATTTTGCCAATTTATAATCTAAGAATCAATAATTTGTCCATGTCCCGTTTTTTAACCGTTCACTATTTTGTAAATTATACAAAAATGTCGCGGAGTTGCCCCTAATGAATCTCGCTATGAGTTGACGTACTCTTTCCCACCCAAAGTTGAGCGAAACGCCACACGCCCATACAAACTTAATTTTCGATGATATTATTTTGTGCTAGTGTGCTCACTTTTTAACTCGCCGGACTACCTATTTTATTTTTTATGCATAAACTAATAAATAAAATGCTGCTCGATGATACTGACGTCACCGTTATCCAAACCCAAACTATTTGTCACATTCGTGCTAAACACTAATAATTAATTAAGTATAAAAAATGTCCGACTTGTTTTCGTTCTTCTCAGCATTTTTTCTCCGAATACGCTCCAAGACGGATAACATTTTCGAGGATTTTTTGTTAACCATTCTATGTATTCTTTTTGTGAATGTGTTTATGTAAATTAACATTTAAGGTTTCATCACAATTTCACCCACTCGCGATTCACCGTTGGGGTGAATACCTTTCCTAGCTGTCCCCACTCTTGGTCTTTCTTTATCGACCATGTTCGATCCTAATAGGATCATATGGGCCTCCACAGAGTGGAGGTTTGTATTAACAGATTTTATTTTTACGAGAAATGGATGTCAGTCACTTGCTCAACCTATTAGGTCCATACTCTAACTTATACACAAATTGAAAACAATTTGTGTACTTGCCAGACCCAGGATTCGAACCCGGGACCCTCGACACTATAGACCGGCGCTTAAGCCACGCGGCCATCACTTTTGCTAAACTTGATTATCTCATCGATTAGGCGTGCACTTGATAAGCGCCTTTGGTATTTTAATATATCAGATGATGCCCAGCGATGATCTTATTGGTCATGCGATGTGCCATTTCAATATCTTCACGCTTTGCGCGTAGGTAACACCTTCATTTGCTTCCTCATTTATTTATGTATTTATTTTAAATCCCTACGTGTTATGATCAACATACATCTTTCCAACTTTCCATACCATGTTGCATCCATTATGTACTTTAGTTAAGTGATAATATTTTGCCATATTTTTTAAAATGCGAAATAATTGCATAGATATTTCAAAATGTCTGTGTTGGAATAGTTAGAAGCTTGTGAATTTATTCAAACATTTTGTATAAATAATATAAATATGGATGTAGGTAAACACTATTTCAATGTTGGTAACTAATATGGATTGTAAGATACCCGTTGCCCCGGTAGGTACTCTATTAGTTATTTTGTGTATAAATTTAATGTGGTGCGTTGCGTGTTCTCTGCAGAAAGTCCCAAAAATAGCGGAGGAAACTGTAGCGGAGCGCCGACATTTTTGTACTTGGTAATCACTACCTACATATTATAGCGATAAAGAAGTGAACTCAAAACAAGAAATAGGTATGTTTTAATTCACATAACATAATATAAATGATGGTAAGTTACGGGCTTTTTATGAATAATAGGACAATATCATTGAATGGTTCGAAAAATAAATTAATAATTGCATGTCATTGCTATTATATTATAATTTCGTGGTGTACCTACCTACTGGAAATTATGCGATAGCCACTGTACCTATTACGGTGTTGAATCGTTTCAATGTAGGTAATAATGATAATACCTATATGGGTCCCAAAATGAGTGCTAATATAAAATTTATTAAGTATAATAAAAACTGAAGGTATGCTATGCAAGCGAGTGCAAGTTAGAGCCTATAGATAAATATATAATAAACCAAAACTGGCTTCGACCTTTTGGTTTATACACCATGGCGATTGATATGATATATTATATGATCATGATAATTATCGTAAAATTTAACGAGTTGTAGCGCGACTTGTTGCCGGTGTGGCCGCACTTTAATATTATTCAAACAAAACTTTTTCTCCTATATTATAGCTGGATAGAATTACTTATTTATAAAATTATAATAAACCTCACAGAAAATTTAAATAACTATCGCCTTTTCATGTTAATCGTCGAAAAAATAATCGACATGATTAAAATTCATTTTGATTATGTAGTAAAAATACGTCTTCCGTAGCAAAATGTTCAGTAACGATATCATTTACAATATTGAATGCCCAAATCTATCTCATTTGTATTAAAATTGGATGGATGGATGGTGATACTTTTGAGAGTTTCAGTTGCCAACTTGCTCTCTTTATTTAGTTTTTTTTTTAATATTTATTTTTTCTACTGCAACTCGCGGACCTTTCTGTACACCGGGGTGACCAATATTTCAATTCGATATTCAACGAATCTGCCACATAATTATGTGAAATTAATTAATATTATTTAATATTGATCGTATGGAGTCCTGTTGTTCTGCGTACCTTGTCATGTCCTTCGACCTCTCAATCCTGTGTTGCCCGGAAGATGCCATCCACTCGCGGGATTCCGGCCTAGTTACAGATATTATGGAAACACGTGGCTCACCTTCTGCTATTCCACAAATGTCTCAAATGTATATAATACAGTAATTACGAGTTATACCTACTATTGCGTAACATATAATATAGTTATTGTTCAGGATATTGAACCGTTATTAAATATTTTATTGTTATAATTAGTTGGTTTTATTTTTCTGCTGGCCCATGCATTACTACCGTGTCCATAAAAAAACTTCCCGATGCACATGAATTAATTGTATTATTTCGATAATTACGAACAGTTTAATTTGCTATATGGAGTTGAATAAAAACAAATGAGACTTCACTTGGTGTCGTATTGGTACTGTCTGTTACTTTATTCGATTGAATTTGTCTTAGGCATACATCCCATACTGAGGATTACTAGTTTTTATTACTTATTTTGTTATCTACGTATTTTTTCACGGATGTGGTGTACATGAAAACTGTACCATTCTCGAAATCGGATGCATCCGTTCTACAAATACGCTAAATTATTCTACCATTTGTGATACCAATTGACAAGGAAATAACGGTGTTCATATAAACCGTTTCGGTTATCGATATATCGAATAGAGAATTATTAAAATATAGTGTGTTTTTAGCACTCAGTAATTAAGATATTTAGAACCAACAGGACCCAATCACAGAAGAATAATAACATAAAATAAAAGAATATTGTGATGGTTACAATAATAGGGCGACACAAAAGCATAATAAAATCAAATTTAAAAAATATATATTCATGTCCTTGCACTAATTCTATAATACCATTAATTTACTACACTGTCCACTGATTTATTCCATCATGTTATGAACATCTTCAACTTATAATTTGATGTTTTCATTCAAGTATATTAAAAGAAATAAAAACAATTCAATTGAATGATTGTTATAATAATAAAATTATTGCAATTGTCTTAATTGGGTCCCTATCTAAATAGGGATAAGGGGGAATATGCTGATTGTAAATAAATTAAAAAATGTTTGTATTAATTGTGCGACAACTTCTAATCCCCTTAATAATATGACGTATTGGAAATATTAATTAATACGCATCTATTCCGCAGATTTTAGTAAGACTAGTCACCCCCGTACACACACTCTCATCGTGAAATAACGCACACAGATTACGTATGCAATAGTGTAAGTGTAGGTAAGTCAGCAAGTGTATGTGTGTGCTCAGGCCTGTCATGAAAATACGACACATATTAGGTACATCTGAACACCAGCGGAATTTAAGTTCGGTTCCAATAGCAATAAAATAATATTTATTGTATATAATTAAATACAATATTGTGCGGTTAGTCACTTCATTTAAAAAATACGTTCCTTAATAACCGAAAGTACTTATAGGTATATATAATAATATGCTAGTGAACATGACCGTTAAATCATTTTTTAAATTAAAACAATTTTAATTATTGTAAGTAATTATTTATGTATTTTATAATAAAACAAACAATAGAATTACATGGTCTCATAGAATTTAGAATATATTGTAGAACTGGATATTAAGTAACTATAATTTAAATACGCGGGTACAAATTTAATGTATGTAGTTTTCCAAACGTCAAATCACACTAAATTGTTATATATACAATATATTGCACCACTAAATAAAATGTGGAAACACCTAAAAAGGAGTCGGTTGGAGCGCCGTGAAAAATCATGATGAAACTAACCCGAACTAACGTGAACCGAAAAAATGGTAATCCTTGCTGAAATGTTTTTTGTTGTTTTTTTAAAAATAATTTTATTACCTATCTGTGTGTTTATGCAATATTATATGTTTTTTTTGTATTACTCAAAATTGTACTCTTTATTTATATGGTACTGATTAAAAATAGAACATGCGTGTACTAAATTGTTTATCACGTAAGTGGTGTCGACTACCAATTATGTAGTGTTGATGGAAAGATACTATTCAATAAAATAACACACACTATCATATAATATACTTTGTCTACCTACATAATTTAATAGTGAATAGGACCGGTTTAATACGCTTGACCGGAATATTCAGTCTGCATGACTCGGATGAGAATGTCCTGTTGGGCAGACGGAATCGGTTCTGAACGTTTTAATATTATGTGTAAACTATTACTATAGTGTACTCTTGTACATTTTGTTTTATGTTTATCGTTAAGATCTCATTTGCTGGATATGAAGAAATATTTCGAATATCTTTCTGTGGCACGTAGTCATTGAAAAACTAGTTTTATGTCGGGAATGTGTTTGAATTATTGAGCAGAAAAAACCTCCACTTGCACATGCCCATAATCGTGAAATGCGCCAATAAATAAATTATCTCCTACTATTAATAGAAATGTGAACGCTGCAAGCTTAATTTCCGCCGGTGCGCACGGCCGGGATTGTATTAAAACAAAAGTATAATACTCTGTTTACAGCGGAATTCTTCAAAATATATTTTTTCAATTAATTCACCATTAATTTAACCAATCACGCGGTTTTTTCATTCGTTTACCTTTTCAGTCTCAGCACGTGAATTCTGTATTACGTATAAGTAATTTTTTGATCAGTGGGTCTATTCTATGCTTATCGACCGCTAAAGTGATAAAGTGAAAAATATTATCAAACTTAGGGTAGGTTTGTATCAAAATATTAGCACTTATTGTAACAATTACACGAAGCCGGTTTTTATTGTTGCAATAAGTGCTATATTTTAACAGCACCTATCTTGCTGCTGTTAAAATATCGCACTTATTGCAACAATAAAAACCGGCTTCGTGTAATTGTTACAATAAGTGCTAATATTTTGATACAAACCTACCCTAAGTTTGATACTATTTATCAATTTAGTGTTCGATAAGTATAGAATAGACCCACTGGAATATTATTCGATTCCATTATTTACATAATATGTATATTATATTATGTGTTATTCATGTACCTACATTCTATAATAATTGTGGAACATATTTTGCTATAAGTACTTAATTATAATAGCTGGTTTTGGTGGAAAATAATTTATTGTAATATAATCTATCTATGCGAAGGTTATCATTGATTATAGCTAACGTTTTTATTATTTATGAATCTATCAGTGAGGATTTATTTATATTTATTCTTTTCTTTTTGTCGCATATATTTTTATACTGTAACTTGTTCATCTGAAGAATAAAAGAGCCTCTGCAAATGACCTTGATCGCAGATCATATTCTGGGTCTGATAAGTCTCATGTTTTGATTTTTTTGTGGTGTTATTTATTATTAATTAAAATAATTGCAATGACACATGATGGTTGACATACACAGAACAGATTAATAAATAGAATTCAAATGGGCTAGACCCCAATATACTACATTTTAAAGCAGGGCCTTGAATGTGAGTGTCCTACGAAAATGAAATACATATTATAGAGGTGCAATAGTGTGTGTAGCTACCTTTAAATACACCAATATTGAATGAGCGCCAGTGCATAAACCGAGAGCAGTTGTCAGAACGTAGGACAGGCTTAGAATGACCCATAATCTTCCACACTCGATATAGGTTGCCTGTCACTCCACACCCTTTAAATAGTTCAGTTCCCATTAATTATGTGTTCCCTGGTGACATATTATAATCTATCCAACACAAAATCAATTATCGTCATTTTTCGAGATAATGTAAGTATTATACGGATCCTTGTTTTGTAAACATTTAAGTATGAGGTATAATGCATGTAGTAAATAAGTAAATATTGTAATTTCGCATTTAATGTCTTTGCGTATTCGCATTTGGTCCAACTGCCACATTGCATTATTGCAAGTATGTAGGTAAGTGGTCGAAAAATGGATGCAGTGCTAGCTGTTTATACATACACATCATATATGTGTATCTATACAGACAGATATATGCTTGGGGGGGATCCATTTTGAAAAATAGCTTTAATATTTTTTATTGATTTTTACTGCGGAACCGAACCCTCCCTTGTATGAGCACCCGTTATATTATATTATTATGTTGAAAAGTCGTGTTTATTTCTTTTTGGTTAGCCATTTTTAAGGTATGAATTAATTATTATCAAATCGTACGGGTGGGTCAATTTATTATAATATTATTATCCTGATATGGGTGACTCTAAAAAAGGTTGCCATTCTCTGGCCCCGTGTAGGCATTTAAGATTATTTTCAGATAATGTTTGGTTTGTTTCTTATCGCTCTTTCTGGTCACAGTCAGCAGTCAGCAGTCAGCATAGGTATTATTATTATTAACGTCATCGTATTATTATTATCATATCGACACTACGCATAGAATTATAATAATCATTATTTAGCGAATCCATATTATTTGTATATTTTATATAAGTATTTTAGGTACACTTCTAGAAATCGAAGATATTGTTTGAATTATACAAATCCAGAGGGATTTACAATGTGAAACTTATGTCCAGGAACACAAAAATATTATGAAAATTGGTCCGTCTTCTGGGATATCGAGTGTTAAGTTAAAGAATATGTAGGCTATTTTCAATATTGACGCATGCATCCATAATATGCATCGAATTTTGTCGCATAAACGCAACGCACATCCAATATTATTTGTATCTCTTGCGTTTTATGGCCTTACTAATTATAAACCAAAACTGGCTTTAAAGCCTTGGTGTATTTCGACTGGCTTTCGCCTTACATAATATTATATTCAATTCTATGATTTTAACTAGGTACTACTTATCTATCTAATTCACAACGTGAACCTATGTATTGATTGCAACATATTTCCCCAATGTGGACTGTGGTTGAATTTGTACCTACATATTACAGTCATAGAAAAATTAGGCAGTATCAACAAAATGGCGGCCTGTTTTGACGTTTTGTTATACTGTACGTATTACGTAGAATATTAATCTTTAAATGATAAAAAAAATCGGTGTGTGAACGTGTGTACGCGTGCTAGAAGTTATACTTCTTTGGCGTAACAAAACAAAATAAGCCGTTACCTGAGTCTATTAATATTACAGTGGATTAGGTTGATGAAAACGTACGCGATTCATCTGTGTCTCTTAACAGCACATGATAAATATTGTAATTTAATCATTGTATTGGACCAAAACTCATCTTTGCCATACAGCGGTTATAATCTATTCAGAAGTGCCCATGATTAATAAAAAATAAAATTTTAATATATGTTTTGAATTATTAACCAACTCAACATTCACAAAATTTTACACAATCTTTACAATAAAAAATAAATATACACTCCAATATAAATAAAGTTTTATGAATATAAATTAACAGTGTAGAATGTTGGTCTCCAGAAATTTGTTTATAAACATATAATATATTTATATATTATAACACAATATTGGTTATGTTTACAACACGTGCTGTTTACTTGGTTGTATTGAACGACTAACTAAATGACACTATGCGCATGCGCATGTACCCATGAGACCGAAATGAATATAATCATAATAAATTATGTGTTGCATCGGCGCGCGCAACTTCGTCACACGCCAAAAATACACTCTGAACTGTTTTCTCAAACGCGCCAAAAGAAGTATATGACTTCTGTTATGAATGTATAAAACTGTTTTCCGAAACATTTGCCATTGCTGGACATCTCTTGATTGTGATAAGTATGCAGAATTACAAATCCCTTTGCTCTTAGCGATAAAGCACGGTGCTAGTGGCCGTGCGATGCGCGCATGGCGCGAAAGGTGTACAAAGCATTTGCTTTGAGCACATCGTAGTGCGCAAAGTATGTGCTGTCTAGGCCCCCTGCACAGTGTGCGCATCACACGTCTTCTTGCAGTGTGCTCCGCCTCTTACGCGTACAATTATGTTGCTCCGGCCTCGTGTCCGTCCGCTAATATAATCGCTGTAAAATCTTGGTTGTAAAATAATGCATAACGGTTTTTGTTTTCTTATTTAAAAAAATATTAATTATACCTATTAAATTATTTCGCCGACCTGTACAACCGGTGGAAATTAATATGATTACATATTTGTATTAGGTGTCATTTTGTAAAATAGAATTCTACCAAGTAAATGCAAGTCAAGTCATATAAATCTCGGAGCACAACACTATGCAAAACTGGTTTATTAAAATTTTCAATACGAAATTACTCGTAAGTAACAAATTTTAATCGTTATCCTTCATAATAATAATTATTATCATATTACTTTCATATTATTATTCTTGGTATCCGGCTCCATATAAGATTCTCTTTAACGTCTTTCACATAAATATATTATTTATAAGCAATGCTAATTAATGGATGTTACCGATTTCATATTAATTAATTTGTTATTTATTATACATAGGTATAAATAGATACAACAAACACCTGTTTTTATTAAATTAATTGATAAATTTAATAATTTTTGTTGTTAAACCTCAGAGCAAGATTGATTAATTAATTGTAAGCAATGTACCTACCTACTGTTTAAACCCTTTTTGAGATCTTAGCTTAGTTAGAAAGTAGAAATTGAAGATTTACCTTAGACAATAGATGCATAGATTTACGTATTTTCTACATTTAAAAAGAAACAGCTATCGTATAATCGCCATTTTATGACATTTTTATATTCGTCGACGCGACCACTAAAAACTTAGGTACCTACCTACTTACTAATATTTTGATTGTCAATATGTTTTTTTTTTTCGGAAATTTACTCGCTTATTTATTTCTTTCTTCACGGACAAAGGCGCTGCTGCATAACGTTCAATTTTCGTTTAAAAATTTCGCTCACGTTTCAAATAATATTTTTACGTCATGCGAAAAAAAATACGACTTTATGATCATTATTTCTGTTGTTCTGTCACAGAACGCGTTGTGGCATCTATCGGAATTCCCGGATAGGCTCGATAGAGAACTGTTTTAACATTATTTTGGCGTCTCGACTTAATACTCTCATGGGTCGCGTCTCTGCTAACCTTGGCCTTGTAATAATAATATTTTTATTATCACATCAATTTAGTGGTAAAGATCCGTGGCGTGATTTGAATCTGAGAATATATTTTTTTTGTTGTTGAAATAGAAGAACCTCATAATAATAATTGAGGTGTAATATAACATAATAATTAAAAAAAATGAGGTTTTCACATTGCAACATAGGTACCTATTTATGTGTGAAAAAGGATTCAGCTTTGTTTACAAAAGAAATGAGGCGTTTAATTACAGAAACCGATAAATAAATCCACAATTCAAAGGTAATTATAAATGACGTTTTTGTGCATCATATCATCACCGTTCAGGCAAAAGTCACCATCCCTCAAAAAGTCGGTTTTGAGTTGAGTATGTCACCCAAAGTTCATACCCATTCAACCCATTCATAAGTCATTATAGGCGTATAGACATTATTGACACTATAAAAAATAAATCCTTAGTTATAAATATAGAAGCAAAGGTTACTAAACTATATATGGTGACTTTTACTGATTTGTTATTATAAAACTTCTAATACTTGTCTGAAACGGGCAACAATAACTAAACAGAAATAGTTACTTAAGCCTCAATTACATTGAGCTTCTTTACGAGCTGTTTATTGGCGAATTTACAATCTGCCTGTAAAGTCGCCCAGTGTAATCATCGAATAAGCTAATAAGCAGGTTGTAAACACTCTACCGAGAAAAGTTGAAAGCCGGTCAACTTTACACGCTACACGCCGGCGTGTGGGCCTACTGCGTCTGCGCAGTAGAGCGCAGTACCAACCTCCCGGTAAAAAAACGAACTACGTTCCGTCAAAATAGTCCCTGGCTTTTGGCTTCTCAGCGAATGGAAAGTTTTGTGTGTAATCATCAAATCGCAGTAGCTGATTCGCCAATAAACAGCTCGTAAAGAAGCTCAATGTAATTGAGGCTTTAAGCTTGCTTTGATCCAGATTATAAACAAGCAAAAGTGACAAAAATTAATTTATAAGTTTTAAGTGCGTCTAGCCATAGACAACTGGTTTGCAAGGAAGGTCTGGTCATACAAATTATATTCTTTTTTAAAATACAGATGAATGCGGCGGCAACTAGCGCTGCATTCATGTCTTTACAGTATTATTCTTCTATTCTGCCAACTCGTCTGCAGCTGTCTGCCATGTTACTGTAAAAATACATGTGGTAAAAATGAACTATACCTAAATTAAAATATGCTTGATTATTGCAGATGTCTGATCTCTTCTGCAAAGTGTATCTCCAATTGATATTGAGATTTTTCTGATATTGTATTGAAAGTGCTTAACTAAAATACCGTAATTGACAATTTGTAACATTGTAGAAGAGCAATTTGAAGAAAGAATTTTAATGTTTTTGTCATATATTTTTTAATAACTTCAAGCAAAAAGTTCCCGTCTCATACTCACTTTTGGCTAAGCATCTTCGTTCTCAATGCTTTTAAAATACATATACGTTATGCAGTCACAAGTTTTTAAGGTTATTATTCTTTGTTTGCAGGATGAAGTGGTTGGCATATCGGAGCGCGTAGTGGTACGAGCGGAAGAGCTGCTGACATGGGTGAACGATGGCCGCAGCTGGCGCTGGGGACTACGGGCCATGTGGGGCGGCCCTCACACTCCCCCCAAATCACCAAATGCACCCCCGCAAGATGATCAGGCGCAGGTACCTACTTACAAGTTGGATATTGTATCAATTAAATGACAATCGACGATTGCCAAAACTACCTATCCAAAATTGTACCCCTCGATCTGTACAGTTCTATACCCATTTTTCACATTATACACGAATTTTATTTAGGTTTTTAACTCGATTCAGTTATGTGCGGCAACAAATTTCTCATGTGCAAAGGCTTAGTTTAAAGAATATAATTATATAAGCAAGGAGTATCCTTATTATCCTTATAGAGCAGCGGTTCTCAAAGTGGGGTCCCTGGTCCCGCAGTTTCAGTAGAACCGCGAAAAACGAATGCATATTTATACTATTTATATAATTATAACATGTAACATTTCTTGGGTTTTGGATTTGGATTTATCCCAGGTAGGGGAAGTAAGTGATTGAACTCCGTCGTTACCCCCACCATACCAAGATTCGACCTCTCTCTTTATCGATGAAACAGCATGTATTCATTCTTAGCGAAGAAATTTCTTACTATTTTCCTGACCTATGAGAATTTGAAAAATACCATCGTTTTATCAATAACCCATTTCTACTCTCCATTAGTGATCTGCCTTAGGAGGACAATTTAATTCAGGAACAGTTTATTGATTTGATAAATGATGGGGGTGCAAAACATGTTTTCCGTGAAACGTGTTCTAGTGATTTTTGGATTGAAATGTTACAGTCCTATCCTGATGTCCACACTGGCAACTTTATTATATTTAATTAAATTTCGATTAAAATAATTTTCGGTCAAACAAATTTTGATAGCTATCGTGAAATTTAATGAAGTTGCCAGTGTGGACACGGCATAAGAGTGCTGATTGCATTCGCAACCACCTATGTGTGTGAGACAGCTTTTTCTACACTACTTACTATCAAGACAAAATCTCGAAATAGATTATACGCGACAAATGACATGATAAGTTGCACTGGCCAAAACAAAGCCAAACATAGAAGAACTGGTTCAGGCAAAGCAGATGCATCCATCCAATTAAATTTGTTATTTAAATTTAATGACTACATAACATGTAATATTTTCTGAATACATAATTGTTTGTAGTTTTAGTCACAACAAATATACAGATTTTTTTTTTATAAAAAGGTTCCGCGAGCCATCGAGCAATTTTTAAAGGGACCGCCATGCAAGAAATTTGAGTTTGAGAACTAGAATTTTACAAAATAATGTAGACTAATTTAAGTTTCTTGAATCTGGCGTTATTAGGTTACAGATAACTCAATGTGGTCATCCAACATAAAAATGTTTCCAATCCCTGGCCCACATCCTTTCCTTTCCGTTAGTAACTACTGTCAGCAAGCTGTTCCCTTAAAAAACATCAGTTAAAAAAAATTGTTGGTTTAGGTCTTTTGGGCAAAATGTCATGAAAAATTCTGTTCCTCAGACAAAAACATTAATGTGTGGATATACTCGTGTCATATGAACTGAACAGCAATATTACTGTTGTTTATTCAGGAACAAAACCAGGAAGATACGCCTAAGAAGCAATCGGGAGATGAGACTACGGACGATGGAAGCAGCCGACTCACTGCAGACACACCTACTAAGGAGAAAGATTCTAGTCCTGCCGTGAATTCCAGCGGTTCCATTGCTCCCATCACCTCAACTGACGGCCTGGACTTCAGCGATATCGATAAAGAGAAAAACCTTATAGGTGAGTCATTGTTATATTATGTCTGTAATGTAACAAATCATGTCATTTGATATTCTTACGTTCCTACAAACAAGATGGGTTGTAGGATGGTTTTTAAGATACTCAAAGAAGAAGTCAATATTTGTAGTTAACATAAGTATGAAACATTGGAAAAGACTCCTTATTAAGCAATTATTTACAACTTAAAATTTACCAGTGGTTAAGAATTAATTGAAAATGAATATTTAACATTTACCTTGACTTATTACGAAATGTGTTGGAAATAATCCAAATCCATATTTATTTGTCAGCATATTTGAATTACGTACTGTATAATCTGATCTCAATGAAATATGCACAGCTTATGTTGTACCTCTGAATGTTGAGAAACTGACTAAAACAATCATTCAATGCATTTTGCAGTTGATGTGACTGCACCTTGCGTGGTAGTGTTTTCATATCCCCGCTACTGTCGCTACCGTGCAATGATGCGGCGGTTGGAGGGGCTAGGGGAGAAGTGGGTGCGCGACCCCATTGTCGTCGCCCTTGGGGGCTATGTCCCGCCCACCTCTGATACTAGAATTTTATATTGCAGAGTGAGTATTTCCTTACTTGCGTATTTTTCTTTTATATCGATGTATACAAATTCATTTTTTGCAAAAATGGAGACAAAGAAGAACTAGAGAAGAAATCATAGACTGCTTCCAGGAATAGAAACCTCAAAACATTAGTTTTATAGACTATGAGAAGGTGTACAAAATCCTCTAATCAAGGAATTCTCAGGTCCCGTCCAGGGTGGACGCGTTCGGCGGAGTGTTGAGCAGCGTGCGCAACCACGTTTGAGTTGCGCACGCCGCTCAACACTCCGCTGAATGCGTCCACCCTAGACGGGGCCGTATGTGCAATAGAAATATTTTTAATATTATAATATACGGCATCTTTAAATTATCCAAATGGCCAATGTACAGATTTCCTATCAACAAAAGTGTCTGACAAGGTGATACAATCTCACCCTAACCATTTACAGCTTCATTCAGTATTGGATTAATCCAGGCTGATGCATAATAATAATGAGGGTACAAATACATATCTACAATTATAGGAATGAAGGCGTTTAAATGTTAATTTAACACGCATCTTATCTTTATTATTATAATTATTATTGTGTTTGTTGGAAGAAAAAAAATCTTTGATGAGAAGGAAGTTAAACCTGCCATTCAAATTAAAGCAGGCATCTTCACATTGTCATTTATTTCAGGAAACGTTTGAATATCCTGAACTGGAAGGACACGAGTTTGTGTGCAATCACATGACACCGCGTTTAAAAGGTCGGGGAGTGCGAGGACGCAAAAGACTCAAGAGGTCTGTCTCCAGATCCTCTGCCAGCGATTCCGAAGCCAGTCACCACAGACCTGTCACAGTGAGTTATCAGAGACATTTATCATTGTGTAGGTACTAACATAGATCGAGAACAATTATTATCTCTGTTCACTTCAATTTTCTGAAATTAAAGAATCTGACTGTAAGAATATTTTTCTCTATATTATGATAACAAAATGCAACTTTACAATCATTATGTTTCAATAGAATTGATTAGTGAATGTGTATGTATGGTTTTTACCCATATACATTGTATGAAAGCAGGGTACGTGTAAATCGTACGTAAATCATTTCACTGTGGCACAGTTTGCCGTGAGCTTTCTTATCGGAAGGAGATGACCATATACCTACTATATGGTCTACAATTTTATTAGATTCAATATGAACATTAATTCAATTTTCATAGCTGATTTTGGCAAAATTCATGAATTCAAGAATGAAAACCTAATCTAACCTAACAAATAATCCAGTATATCGTCTATTTTCAAAATTTGTTTGCTGCTGGCTTCCTGTAAAGTGTAATCCAACAAGAACCGTGTTTTATTTAGACATGAATTTTATGTCAGTACTAACGACCCAAAGAGGTTGGATGGTCTTTAACATTAGGCCATATATTTCCGATACAACATTTCACGGTGAAGTGTATTACGCCGAACTGCATATGTACAAATTTCCGGATACGTTAAAAGCAAAGGCAAATAAAGATGTGCACATTGCAGCCACAGCTGACGCGGTCTATAGCTCGAGCTGCAGCCGGTGCCTCTCCAACTTCTCCCCCCAATCCGAAGCCTTCGCCGGCGCAGACCAGGGCCGAGGAGAGATCTTTCACGCAGAGGCTACGACTCTTCCACAGGTCTTCACCGGGAACTGCCCAGCCAAACAAGACCCCCGCCATCTCCTGTAAAGAACGTGAGTCATCTATCTTTTGTACTTATATATCTTTAAAATTGATGTCTGAATTATTGAATGCATATAAATTTCCAATATTTTATTATATTTATGTATGGTCCCAATATTGAAGCTTGATTTGATATAAATAAAAAGGATTTCAAGTTATACACATTTATATTTTTTTATAAAAATCGATGTTTTTTAAAATAGATAGGTATAAAAAATATTAAAACTATGAATTAGTCAAAAATCTCTAAGGTGATGCTTAGAAAACTTAATAAACTAAATTTTAATAATAAATATGATCATAAAATATATGTAATAATAGGGTGCGGTCCGATTCAACAAATTCACATTTTATTACATTTTTTACAATTGTAAGTTTATCTTTGACTTAAAATAAAAAATATTTTTCTTTTTAATGTTTTCAGATACATATTTATTAATTAATCCAGTTGAAATTGTAAATTATCAAAAAAAAATCTCAAATTGCAAGCTTTGTATTTTTCCGCTAGGTGCCTCTTTAATAAAGGCTCAGTAAAGGCTTCACCTTAAGTGTACCAACACAACATTTTTGTGTTTCAAGTTAAAAAAAAAATTAATGCATGTAAATTTCTTTTTTTCCATCATTTTGTAATTTCCAATTAGAATTATATGCTTTAGTATTAACCGCTGTATTACAAAATAAAATTGGATAATACAACATATTATCTACATTTATTTCTATCTATTTAATTTATCAGCGAGTTTTTAAATTTTATTTGTTCGTTTTTGACAGGTTTTGGAAGTTATAGATTATTACATATTTTGTGAAAGTTCACAATCAAACAATATATGTACATATTTTTGTTAGATTGTGACCATATTTGGACTAATCCGTTTGGAAATAGACAATAGAGCAATGTATTATATTACGAACTGTCGATTATTTAATGTAACTTTTCTTTTCACAGTTAATCTTTACCAGCTGTATACCAACGTTGTCCGGAATGGAGGGTACGAAGCGGTGACGCGAGCCCGAGGTTGGAGGCGACTCATCGCCGGGATGGGAGCGCCCAGCGCAGGCAGTCAAGCCACCTTAGCTAGAAGACACTATGAAAGGTCTGACTTATTTTCTGTCTTTTATGTATGGTAATTATTCTTTGGTGCGTGGACATTTAATACAAGTCACATTTTCAAAATTTCAGATTACTTTTACCATTCGAGAAGTCTGAACGGAGATCGAGTCAGAGCACTCCGAACGGAACCTCTAGCAACTCGAATACCCCCACCAAACCTGAAAGAAAGAAGCATCTCGCCAGCATAGCCAATAATTCCATACCAATAGCTACCATTGATATTTCTGACTCGCCCATCAGAGAGATCAACTCCTCTCCTACTGACAACGCCAAGATTCCGAGATTGAGAACTCCCCCGCCGACAAAACGGAAACCTCTCGAACCCAAGAAAGTTGAACAGAATCTCAAAGTGCTATCTCAGAATGGCGACAAGCGGAGAAAATCTCAAGACGTCACTGCCACCGATAAGAGCATTCTGAAAGATAATAATAAACTTAAAAACGCCAAAGAAGAAAGTAAAGTCATCAATCTGGTGGAAGACACCAAAAGTAACGATGCTAAAAAGGATTCCTTGTTCACTGATGATGAAGACGATACCGTACCAGAAAACAACTTCGATCCATCGAATATTTTGAATTTGGATCTGTCCATCGACGACAAGGGTGCCAAGAAGGTATCTGTCGAGGATGATGACGATGATTACGTAAAAGTGTCGAAGGCGGCGGCTGACTTGAATCAGGAGTTCTTGGATTCCCTCCCTAAGGCCGAGGTCCAGGAGACCACCACGAGGAGGAGCATAAGCGTGGTGCCGCCCGAGAAACTTATGCAGCAGGAGCACGCCGCCAAGCTCTCCATCGGGGGAAGTATCAACGGCGCAACTAATCAACTTGCAGATAAGGTCTGTTTACAATAACTATCGATAGATGTGGATGCATTTACATACATTCACTTCAAATTGCATTGTCACATTTCAATATCTTATATTTCAATTATTTTTGCAAAAAAATTCTTTAATTTTCTTGAATAAAAAAGGCAAGAAAATGATTTTTTTTCTTCATTAGATGACAATATCTTATCTTTTTTTTTAGGGTGGAACTCCTGCTCGATCAAGACCTGCCTCCAGCCTTCGGAGTGTCCGAGTGAAACCTGACAGACGGCAGGCGGGAGGGCAAGGCTCGTCGCCACCCGCTGTGCCACCTTCGCCCTCCCTCTCAGCTCACGGCAACCGCCATACCGCCGCCCCCTCCCGCAATGCCTCGTCCTCCAACGGCCCTCCGTCCGATGATGACATCATCGAAGTCCCATACCGTCCTAGAAGCCCCGAAATCATTGACCTTGACTCCTACGAGTCCCCTGAGAGTCCACAGTCCTCCGCCAAGAGAAAAAAGCTGGACATACTTAAGAGAGGAGGGTTGGAGGTGACCGCCGTGCGGGGCTGGCCCGGCTTGGACCCCGCCTTCCAGCAGCAGATCATGAATCAGGCACAGATCCTGCAGATATACGGGGCTTTCGGTCACGGTATGCCTCCGCCCCGGGTCACCCAGGCCAAGTCAATCTATGGCTCCTCCAGCCCAGAGAAGACTGTCTATGGCAATCCTAAAGACCCCTACATGCCGCCCCCGCACGTGCTGCAAGGTGCGGCTCCCCGTAGGGTGCCGTGTGTCCGAACGCCCACCGGAGCCGACGTACTGGACCTCACCTTCCGGCCCGCTGTGGAGATCGTGCGGGTGCCGGCCGCCGGCGACCAGCCACAAAACCTCTCCTCCAAGAAGAACCCTCCCGTTGATGACTGCGGTCTCATCACCTCCCCCTCCAACAGTCACCGTGAGCCCAGACAGATCAACTCTGCTCTCGAAATTACCCTGGTGGCTGCAAGGAACCGCGACAGGCCCCCCCGACCTCCGCAGAAGAGATCCTCTTCGGGAAAATTTATGTCTAATAAGTCGTCGTCCGGCCTGTCGCACTCTAATAACATTTCCAACGCGCACCTGGGCTCCATGGGCTCCACCTCCGTGCAGGCTGTCGGCTCTCTGTCCAGCAACAGTAGTAGTGGCAGTAACTCCAGCGGGCGGAGTCATTCCAAGAACGCTGGCAACCCCAACAGTCACCTGGTGATCCCTAACTACCAGGTGTCCAGCACGTCCGGGGCCAACTCTAGCAGCATTGCGTCCAATCTGCTGCAGTCGGCGGGCGGCGTGATGGTGCGCGGACCCTCCGCTCCCCCCCTCCTCGACACCTCCCTGTACATGAGCGCCCTCTACGGCAGCCTGGCCGAACAGCTGGTCCCCGGCCTGGCCGACCCTCACAAGTTAGCTCTGTACAGCGAGCTTCTGGCCAGCGGCCTTCTGTCCGGCGCTCCTATTCCCCCCACTTCTAAAAGTTAAAATTATCTCTTTTGGAATGATTTCCACAAATTATAAAATCGCGTCTGCATATAGGTATAATACTATGATGTTTAAACTTTTCAAAAATCAGTATGCTCTTTTTGTTGCTTTTATATTTTTTTAGTAAACTTGCCCTATTATTTTTTATGATCTCTTTTTATTGTTATCTTTTGATCA
The DNA here is from genome assembly GCF_057557595.1 of Rhyacophila brunnea. Classification (NCBI taxonomy): domain Eukaryota; kingdom Metazoa; phylum Arthropoda; class Insecta; order Trichoptera; family Rhyacophilidae; genus Rhyacophila; species Rhyacophila brunnea. The sequence goes on along the minus strand of NW_028233068.1, from coordinate 11,564,435 downwards.
AATGAGGATGACATTTTAATTGTAACAATTCAACAAAATAATATTTTATAGTCTGCCGTCTTACTACTTTTCCATTTTACCGAAAGCAGTCGGCATCAATCAAAGCTAACTGCAATAAATTGGCAATAGATTTCATTAAAAGACTATAAAATTTGATGTCTTAAAAAATGTCTTATTCCTATTGATTGCTGAATAATCTGAATATTCTCCTACCATGGCTATTAACGACATTCATAATTTATGTCTATAATGGTTTACAATTATTGTATCAGGATTTTTTCAAGAGACGAATATATCAAGACTATCTAGTCACGAGCGTAAGCTAGCTATTGTCAACTATTTTTGCTGATGATTTCATATTACCAATTTGTCGATAAGTCTGTCTCTGCGCATATTAGGTAGAATACTCTCAAAATTAAAATTATTTTTCTGTCCTGTTTTAGCATCAGATTTTTATTATTTGCTGGTTATTTGGCTTTTTGTATAAATAACAATATTCGCTAGAATAGTGAACAAATGCGACGATTGCGGAATAATGCTATGCATTAGATGGGCTCCGCTCACATATGGGATTGTGTTATACGCGCACGATGGACTAATTCGAATATACTACTGTTACTTTTGTGGACATACGCTACGTATCTCTATTTGAAAAGAAATTCAAGATGCTTCCGTTAATATCATTTTTCTATATACAAGTATTGCTAATGTGTATTGGTTGGTTTTGAAAATTTGATAATATTCATGTTATGTCTGTCTACCTTAGCGCGAGACTGAAAGAATGTCATTGAAAATCCGTTGTTATCTATGTACGTCAAAATACTATCCCTTCCCAAAATATCGCTCTACAATGCCTGCTGAAGACAATTTCAGTTGAAATGTTTGTAGTTAAATTATAAATGAAAAAATAATTAAAACTTAATACATTTTGTTTTTACATATTTGTTGATCTTTGCAGTTTGTGTTGTCATCATTTAAAAATATGTACGATTTGTAGGATAATTTCCGTGTGCTACACAACTTTAAATTATTTTAAAGCAAATAGAAGTCGATGTGAGCACAAATAAGATGTGCAGTGTTGTTTTACTTGCCTCACCACCAACCACGCTTGATCAAACATTGATTTATTTTTTGCAAATTTACACATTTTTGAGTCGCATAATCTTACATATCTCTGTTTTCAGTGATTTGAAAAGGAGCTAAAAGTGTCAGTTAATTGAAACGATGTTTCTGTCGGTTGTCAGTTTTTATTATTGAATGTTCTAATGGTTCTAGCATATCGAGTGCTTAAAGTCGGACAACGTTATCTACAAAAAAGTTTTTTTTTTTTTTTTTTGAGATAACGTTATTTTACATTTACGGCTACATGATAGTCAAACAATGTTATGTCAATATTTTCTAATTTCTTATTAAATCGTCAGTAAAGTTTAACGCTAACTACATAGGTTACCCTTGTTTTCATATTTTTTAAAAACTATCCCTATAAATTTAAACATCATCATAAGCAAGATAAATGTACAATACACAATAAATTATAAAATATTAACATTAGGTTTTAAATGAACATTTCCCTTGTTGAGTTACAAGAACCTAAAATAACGATTTTTAGCTCTCCTGCAAAGTTGCACTTTTGTAGATAGTGTTGTTTGACACTAAGGCCTCGATATGTGCTCACGTAACGATAATGTGATTTTGACTCAAGAATCATTTTTGCGATATTGTGATGATATCCTACCTTTAAAAGTGTGCTATAGCTGCTTACTAGCCTAATACCCGTTTACACGTGCATGGATTTACTGTTGACAGTAAGTATTACCGTAGCCATAACAAGAAGTATGGGTAAACATGTATTATCCTGCAGTTGGTAAGATTGCATGCATGAATCAAAAAATTTGGAAGCTTTTGAATTTTCATGCGACAGTAGGATTTTTTCAATCTGCGCCTGCGCAGTAGAACGATAGTGGGGAACCTGCCGGCAAAAAAATTAACTACAAACGAATTTTCAGGTTGACCGATTTTCACTACCTGTCAAATAGTACAATAAAATTACAAGATCGTGTCTCGCTCACTCTTAAAGAATGAATTAGAGAGATAGTGAGCACTTTTACGTGTAAACAGTTATTGTCACGATTGTTTAAAATACTCACTATTGCTGCCAGTAAATCCATGCACGTGTACAGGCGCTATAACCCCGCACCCCTATTTTTATGATTTGAAAAGGATAGGCACACGTAACCAAATATCCATCACTACTTTGGCATAAAATTACGGGCACTATACATAATATGAATTTCTTCATTGACATTCTTTCGGCTAGTCTGGTACGAGGCTGGATCAACCGTTACAGGTTTATCCGCCAAAATTCACATGGCCATCGTAAATCCAACTAAAATTGTAAATCTTATTTAACTGTGTGTCAGTCCTGTCTCATATATTACACTAGGCCTCGCATCTTGATTGATCAGTTTGAATGGCATCCGATTACTTAATGAAAATGAGTTTCAGCATTCAACTGATCGCTTTTCTCCGAGTTAAGTTTAATTAACTCCCGTTTATAGAGAATGTACGTAGCCAAACCCGAAGATACAGAACACTAAGAAATTTTATTAAGAAATTTGTGATTTGTCGATGTAGACGTGTATTGATAATTAAAATAGTTATGTTACTTTATGCATGTAATTTTTGAAAAAAGACTGGTTTATTAAAAAAAAAATATTGTGTAAATACCTTAGATTTTAATTGTGAATAATGTTGATTAATGTATTTTTGCCGTCATATTAATGTTATAACTCTACTGTAAATAATTCCTCTACAAGATTCTTAGACCAATGTAGATTTAAGGGAAATTGTTTTCATCATTCACTACCGGCTAGCCGTTTTCACTCGTGCAATTTGAAAATTTCGTATTTCATTAAAATATTCTTGCCCGTCTTTTCACCAATAAACTTTTTATGTTACAAGAGATTGATTTTAATATTTCACATGAATAGTGAGAGTTTTTTTCTCCAATCAGTAGATCTCAAGAAACAATTATTCCAATATGATTTACTAAATATTACAAAAGGTTGTGGATTCAAAGACTTGATCTTTAGAATAATTTCTAGAGTTTTAAAATTTTTTCACAAATTCTTTTTAAAATAAAATTATATAAATGTTCTTCGACTATTTATTTTAACCGATTTCTTGATTTGTTTTTTAATTATTACTATAAATTTTGCCATGTAAATAACTGTATTTTAAGATGTATAATACAAACTGTTTAGTATACATCACCATAACGGGAAACCAAAATATAGTTACAAGTGAGTTTGAGAACAATTTCCAAACTATGTATAGAATACGGACTTGTAATATAATGTTATACGTAATGTAATAAACTAAGAATGTTTTTAATGTTTGCCAAAGGTTTTCTGTTTTCGTTGTTGTGATTTTTGGTTTTGAAGCTGATTCTGTGGAATTTCAAAAAAATGAATCGAATATCTGCTTCTGATGCTTTTCATGCTTCTGATCAGTCTCTGATCGGTCGTAACATTCTCTCCGTTGTACTAGTTCTTTAAGGATCATCTACATTCTACATTGTTGTCTGTATCGAAAATATCGTCGTATAATGTACCTTATTATATATCTGATATTATTTTGTACCATCATTTAAATAGTGGTTGTACGAAATTCATACATACGCACGTTGGAAATCTTCCTCATTGCTGCATTTTTTCATTAATATAAAATTAATCGATCGTTTAATATTGTCCATTCGGTAGGATTTCTTTCAACCGCTCCGATAAAATTGATATAATGCAAGAATCAAGTAGTTTCTAGTCAGGCACAGAGAAAACGGACGGATAGTAATTAATATAATGGCAAAAGTCTGTTATGCAAAAGCTACGAAATTTACTCTGAAGAAACACATTATCCAATTTATTAGAAGATAATAAATTATCTACTCTAGAAGAGAGATTTGATATTGAAAGCCATGCTTATTGTTATAACGCTCGAAATAATAATACAAAGGAATACATTATAGCAAATTATATATTACTATACGACTGAATCCTTTTGTTTGATTATATTTGGCAGCGCTCATTGAAACACTTCGCCAAAAGAGATTCAAAAACACGACTGGTAAATCGAAACAATCTATGTGATATACAGTGTTTTGGCACATACTGAGTGGATTTCTACCATAAATGTTCCAATTCCAGTTCAAATGACACTATATAAAAAAATGCGGTGTCTGCGCTCGAGTTCAGTGCCGTTGGGGTTTGTCGTAGAACTACGTCATTTTCTGTTTTGTAATTTTATAATCTAACGTCAATGGCCTTGGTGATATTATTTCGCTGTTAGTGCGAACGACCTTCTTTTTCTTTCTCTGTCTATAAAGTCTGGAATGCTCTGCAGCAATTAGTGGTATCTTCTTACATTTTAGAGTTTACTATTTCCTGCAGGACACGTTTTCTTTGATTCTGATTGTATTTTTGCCACATGCCGACATTGACACTCAATGCACCATTTCCTGTATAATTTTCAAATGTATATTCTTAAATGTTACATACTACAAATAGACTGTAGAGTAAGAGCTCATCTAGATAAATTGTTTGATATCTCACTTGTTTTGGTGTGACACCCAGTACGGGTGCTACACACTGCAATTATTAGGTGACTGACGACATTCTTGCCCCCAATTGCATAACATACCCCCCTCCCCTGCACTGTTTCTGGTGATGTATGCCTATTTACGGCCTCGTCGGTCATGACACCCCATAAACACCAGAATGACCTAGTTCTACGTCATAAGTAATTTTGTCAAAAATGGCTTATACAGTGTTCATATTTGAGCAACCTCATTCAATTTGTTGTAATTACGCACAAGTGGTACCAATTTTTTCAGTGGTCATTATGATTAAGTTAAGCTTATCGGATTCGGTTTGTGATGATAAACGAGGATTTATCTCTCGAGTTACATTGAATTTTATTTATGACTGATTTGGATTATATCAATAATGTATTGCCGACTATGATTAAATACATAATAATGTAAATGTCCACTGTCCACAATCGGTAGTATTTATATTCATCATGTAGCTCATGATATTTATAGGTGGCTTCCATTATTCCAACTTATTTTGGGATACTAATCGTTGACTCCTTTTTGCTAATGCCTAGTCTAGAACAAGAACATCTTCTTGAACTTTCTAAATGTTCATAATCAGTTTTTACACCATCTTCATTTTATTCACACCCAAATGTATCTTGGTCTCGACCAGACATCACTGACTAATCAATTTCACCTACACAATAGTTTTGTATAAATTCAGCCATTTAGAATTATTGAATTAAATAATTTACAGATTTATACTATACTTTGTTTTTTGACAGGTCGGTTGGTATGCTTACTTTCAAGTTGAAAGTCACTTACTTACATACTTACTACATATTATTGTTGACAAAATTTATAGAAGATATTTGTATGTTTGTGATATTGATTCAATTTTAATATAAATGTCATCATGCACTCAAAATGGAATATTTATTAGTAATATTATTGTCTTTTCGGAATTACTAATGGTAAATTATTAAATTATTACTGCTTGTCACTATTTCTTGGGTTTTTCAGTAGTTGACGGTAATGCCAGAAGTTATGGCGGGTGTTATCTAAAGGCCAAGTAGGGAGGAGATAGAGTTGAAGTGGATTTTGTGTTTTTTACGCTTTTACGTGTCAGTAAGAAGGTGTGTTGTGTTCAGCACTAAATGTGATTCATTCATAATGATAATAATTTGAATGTAAATATATAAATTTCTATTGAATAAGGTATACCTACGTTGTAAAACTATTACGATATAATTCTGGATAAGAGATTTGTTTTTAGTTACTATTAATTATACTGTAATAATAAAAATTATCACTTGTGAATGAAACGAAACGTGAAAATATGCTGTTGTTTTATTTCTATACATTCAGTTTTATCACCTTTCATTTATTTCATTGTCAACAGTTGAAACTGAATCATTTTACAGATAAAATTGACCAGGTGATCTACAACATGAATGTGTTTTTCCTCCAAGGATTGATTGCTACATAGGTCAGCGCAAACCATGTTCGGGTGTAAAAAATGAGGTAGGACAGCATGTCATACATATAATAAAGATCCAGGTATGCTAAATACCTGTATGAAATATCAACGTCGAATTTTTAACCAGGCTAGAATCCAAATTCTGAATGTAAGATGTTTGTAAACATATTATGCATTACTAAATTTACCACAGCACCGAATTTTCATTCTATACACTCTATATACAATATTCATTGTGCGAAAACGGATTGAGTGTGTGGGTAGAATAATTAGATGATTGAATAAGACGTAGGTACATACATGGATTTCCCCTTTTATTAATAACTTTAATTTCCGGTAAATCATCTAACCTAAGCTAACCCAATTATAAAAGTAATTAATGTGCAAAGCAAACAGAGTTAAAATCGGTTTGATAATAGCGTGCTATTTTTAAAAATAATTAACTATTCTAACTAGGTATTGTGACGTCAACAACAACAGTGGCGCACCCAGGATTTAATATTGGGGGGGGCCAAGGAGGAGAATGTAAATTAGTCCCATGGACCCTTTTTCTTCTACACAGCTTAATTTCTCGTTTATCGGTCTTTTGTCTATTGCACTCAGTGTACCTATACCATGGTCCCCACATCCTGAAACGGGCCCTCAGGCTAGGATATTTGGCGGGCCCCCTACCAACCGCATAGATTAAATGCAGTGTGAAACGCTACATTAACGTTTTTCAAATTGCGTTTTAGTTCAAATTAAGGGTACTTATACAGTGAATTATTGGCGATTTTTAATACATCTACTTTAATAATGGAGCTGTCGAGTATCGACACATAATAATCAAAACATATATTGCAGAATTATATAAGTAATTGAAAATGTTCATGGCTATGAAGTGTAATAGCGCCGCAGGCGACTTTTTTACTATTAATGCTAATTTATGATGTGTGTTTATCTCACTTATCTGGTCAACCTGACACGCCGGGCCCCCCACAGCCCGGGCCCCCAGGCTAGAGCCCTGTGAGCCCTCCCCAGCCATGGCCTACACCACTCCGGAATTCGGGTGGACACCGAGAGTTTTTTGACAGTTCCCTTAGGTATTGTGTTTCTAAAAAAACATTAAAATCTAAGAAATTTTTCTAAATACCAGTGATAATGACTAGCAAATCTAATGTTAATTTTCAGATTTAAAAACACTGCTTAATAATATAAATACCTGCTTAGTGGAGCATGTACTTATGTCATTTATATCAGTGATAAGAAACCCGCGGGTCCCATGCTGCCACCGGTATATTTCTTGATAGTCCACCAAGTATTTTTTTAATGATATGTTGAGGACTGGATTAGAATTTGTTTTTGTAAAATAATCGGTTTGGATAATTATGGTAAAATATATGTGAGTATTGTTACGTCTGTAGGACGAAGCCCTGCATATGTGGTGTGGGGTGGGTCCAGGAATCGTACGTCTGGCAAGGAATGGTGTTATTTGAAGGTAAGTACCCGTAGTACAGCATGATACAGGTACCTATAATTTGGGCATGTTTTACCGTCCGATTATCCTGACATGAAATGATTTGAAGTTTTCGTGCAGTTTTATTTATTTTAACTAAACCAGTGTGCCACGAGTGTCCTACTGTGACAAAATTTCTTAGTATCTATTTATTACCCATAAATAGTGTAAGGCTAATACTCCACCTACTAGAGGCACCTAGTGGAAAGATACGAAGCTTGCAATTTGAGAATTTACATTTTAAAGTGTTTTAATTAATAAATACATAATAATATAAAAAACAATAAAAAGAAACATATTTTATTTAAAGTCAAACCGTAAAATAAAAAATAAAGTTACAAAATGTGAATTTGTTAAGATTCTATCTTATTATTACATGTTATTTTATGGTGATGTTTTATTATTAAAATTTAGTAAACTTATAAAGTTTTTTTATATTTATTTAAAAAAAAACATTGCTTTTTGTAAAAAATAAAAAATGTGTTTAACTTGAAATCCCTTTAATTTATATCAAACCTAATTTCGGTATGATCACAATGTTGAAGCTTGATTTGATATAAATAGAAGGGATGTCATGTTATAGGTACACATTTTTATTTTTTATAAAATCGATGTTTTTTAAAATAAATATAAAAAATATTAAAACTGGATTAGTCAAAAAAACTCTTCACTACTATATAGAAAACTTAATAAAACTAAATTGTAATAACAAACATGACCACAAAATAATATCTAATAATAAGATAGGGTCCTTTAACAAATTTACATTTTGTAACATTTTTTTTTTAATTTATTGTAAGGTTATTTTTTACTTTACTTAAATATATTTTTTTCAATATTTTTTACATGTATCAAGTAATTGATTCTCAAAAAATGTCTCAAATTGCAAGCTTCGTATTTCGGGTAGGGTGCCTCTGGTAGGTGAAGTAGTGATAAACATAACATCAAACCTTCTCCACATCCGGCAAATCAACCATCGGCAGATATGCAACTAGGCGTGGATAACTGAATAAATGATAATTCACATCTAGAATATGGGAAACGCTGCTATAGAGCATCAATCAATAAGTAGGGGGGCAGTCAAAGATCCTGGCCTGGGAGCCAACTTAAGGAGTGGGGGGCATGGATTTAGGTAATGGCATATTTATATTATTTGAAAATATAGCTATGTAGTAGTGGCGAAGGGTGAAGCTAGGCTGTTAAGATCCGCCATAAATGGTGCACACTAAACTTTGTCAGTCATACGTATTTTGTTTTCATTAACATAAGACTACAATTTACAGATGGTGTTGGTAAAAAATACTCGTATATCTATAATATATATAAATTTATGCAATTAGATCATACATAGATAACCGTGAATATTTTATAGAAAGAATAATATTTTTTATCTGTTATAGTTTGGTTTAGGCAGGGCTTAATGAATTAAAAAAAAATGAATCATCAATATGTGTAATATGTATTCTTAATCCAACGAAAACAAATAAGTATGAATGAAAAAGTGTGCACAATTTTATCGTATCGCCCAAAATATACCGAAATTAATATGGTTTGGTTTAGGCAGGGTTTAATTGATTTTAAAATAACCTGAATAGCATCTGTAAATTGTAATTTTAGTTCAATGAAAACAAATACGTATGACTAAAAAAGTTTAATATGTACTATTTATGGCGGATCTTAACAGCCTACTTCCACTCTTCGCTACGGCTATGTAGGTACATATATTAAAAAAAACATAGAATATTTGCAAATAACCAATAGAAGGCTCTCGTGATGTAGTGCGTAATGCTCTGGCCTTCCACGCGAGAGTTCTAGGTTCGATCCCGGTGAGGATACAATATTTATGTGTTTTTCTCAGAGCCTGGGTGTAAAAATAAATAAGTTGACTCTTGGGATATTTATTATCCGGCACCATGTATTATTCCGCAATGCTATCAATGATGAGAATGAAATCTGGATAAGGTTTTATTGACTAAAAAAATAAAACACCATTAATTTATTGTTAACTGTAAGTATGATTTATTTTCAAGAAACGTATCATAACGATAATGATTAGTTGTAAATGGGGGTAAAAAGGATCTGGTAAAAGTAATTGTTTCGTATTAGACTATTACTTTGCAGCGGGGGCCTCAGCGGCGGCTTCAGCTGGGGCGTCAGCAGGAGCGGCAGCTTCTCCTTCGCTGGGAATGCAGCACACATCCAAGAAACTGTCGCAAGCTTCGTTTGGTAGTCGCCTAAAAATGAGTTCGACAATTTTAAAAAAGTTGCTCCCCAAAAAGTATTCCCCAACTTGTCATTAAGCCTCCGTGATTGGTACGAGTGCAGCTCCACTGAACTGTTCCGGGTAGCAGACGACACAGCTAAGGTCGCCTGGATGGTTGCCGACCTCCTCTAGGGGATAGCACAACAAGAAGAAGCAGCTCTAATAAAAGCACTGCTTCTTTTTCACATACGTTTTAGATGCGTATGGACCACAAGAAAGCAGATAAACACGCTCACATGGGCTTCTTGCGGTCAAGTCAGTGAACAATACAAATGTATTCCACGGATCGTCATTTGATTAAATGTTACACGAACTCATGTTTCACGTACTGCGGCGCACGAATAAGTGTCCTGCGGTGAACTGTTTACGTACAAATTTCCGGATACGAATTATGGAAGGCGTATTAAACCTAGAAACGCTCGTAGGTTCAAAATAATGCTTTACCAGTAAACCCGACTGCTAAATTAGTCCTTTTGTTCTGATGCCACAAGCACCTACCTACCAATGTTGGATTCGGTGATGTTATTTCAAGCAAAATTAACAAGATAAGTAGGTAGTATGTATAACTCTAAACGGAGCTATATCACAGAATCTGAAATTGGTAGAGGCCACGAGGTTTCCCAAATATTCGAATCGCCTCTTTCACTACTTATATCTTAAACTAATTTCCAAGGCATCCACGTTCTATATATTTTCTATACCTCTATGATATGTACTCACGAATTACAAACAATATTAATAAATAATGTTTCTTACTTAATGCCATCGGGATTCTTGGGGCAGGTTTCGAAGTCCATGCATTTTCCAGCCTTTCCATCTACCTCACACGCGTTGCCTTCTTTTTCTGAAAAAAAAAATATTCATTATATACTTTTTTCTTAATGATTAATATTCGCTGATAATAATAAAATGCAGCATTTCCCTAATCATAATATACCGCGGAGAATTTTCATTTTTTTTAAAACCTGGTTTTCTTTTTATAAAGTTTAAACTTGTGAATTCAAATAATAGGTAACTTGTTTACAAGTTTGTTCATGTTTATTTACTGCAAATTCAGTTATAAATTTATTATTTTTTCGTTTGTCAAAAAGAATAGTTAGGTATAATAATTAATCTAAACGTATTACGTATTATTAATGATATTCTTTTAAGTAGTCGGAAGCCTCATGGACTTGGAACTTCCTCTTTATTGTTATTTTACATTACAACGTTTTTATCAGGTCGTATTATTATTTGTCCGGTGGTTGTTTGTCCGGTAAAAATCTTGCAATTGATTTTTAACTAACTACCCGACTAGCTAGACATTTGAAACTTTTAGAATATATCAGAACACGATGCCAATGCGTTTTTTAATACTTTTAGCCATTTTTAAGTAGAATTAAATTCATTTTCAGTTAATTCTGTTTTGTATGAAAAGTTATTTCGGAAGAAATCTGTAATCCAATCCACTATCATTGGTTGCTAGGGTCCTAACAACTAAATTATTAATATATACGTGCGTTACTATGGAAATCAAAATGACATTTCAGTATTATTTCTATCAAATACAAATTTTTTTGATCGTTTAAGCTAGTCAAGTCAAGTGTATAATATGATTCAACAGAAAATTTAAAAAAGTTGTATATAAAAAGTTCTTTTTATCTTGTAATTATTTACACCCAGCTTGTGAAAAGTACTCATTGTTAAAAAAGTTTTTTTGTGCTTTCCGGGGAAGTAACCACCTCACGAAAAACGCCACTGTACCTAATATAAAAATATATCCGCTATACCTAGGTAAGGATTTCTATAAATGGTATATCAATGATAAAGACAGAGATTAAGAGTAAATGCGCATATCAAAACATTTAAAAAGTATATCTTACTAATTTCAAGGGCTGGTGCGATAATTGGTTCTTCTGCAGCAGGGACTGTCTCGGCAGCATCTTGAGGGTAAGCGGAGACCAAGAACACCGAAAGGGCTACCAGGAAGATTACTTTGAACGCCATATTGCTGTAATAGAAAACAACACTTTATGGTAAAATAATCTGTCAACGGGTGAATGTCTTCTAGAATCTGAGACCTAGATAAATTATTAGATAAATGTTATTTAGCAGCAGGTTTCTTTGTAGTTTTGGATATATGATGATTTAAATCCCAGACAAATTATTTTCGTACTATTTGATAAAAGTGTTGTTCTTATCCATTTGAATAATTTTTGAACATACCTACATAATTTTGAAAACACTCATGAGAAAATATAGCCGATAGAAAAAATATTTTTTGAAAGAAGTAAGACTCCCAGCAGGAATCGAACCTGCGTGTCTTGGGTGTCGCGCCCTGTGCATTACCATTATGATACGACTGCCATGCTTAATTGTGACAAATTTCAACTATTGGCCTTTTTAATATCTGCTCATAAAATCTCTCCAAAATGCGTAATGCACAGGGCGTGATACCCAAGAAACGCAGGTTCGATTCCTGCCGGGTGTCTTACTTCTTTCAAAAAAGATTTTTTCTATTGGCTATATTTTCTCATGAGTGTTTTCAAAATTATGTATGTTCAATAATTAGAATGGTACATTCTTAAAATCATGTGAATTATTCGTTGAGTAAAAGAAACAGTTCATTTGAATAGTTTTTATTTGCGACACAGCATCTTCAAGCACTGTGCACATTCACCATTGGTAATTAGTGTACAACTGGCACATTGTGTCTTTATAACAAATACATGTGAATTTCTTCAAAATATTAATTAAAAATAAGTAAATTACGATGCAAGTTCTGTCAGTAGTAATATGTTTTCTAATTTATTACTAAGACGACGTGGTATTGAGAATCTGATTGAATATTCATGCTTTAAAAGAATCCATTGGCGTATTCATTTCCTGGTAATTTATTTATCCTTTTGGCGGCAGACAACAATTCAGTATCAGACTATTCTGTTTCCACCTTGAACAGAAAATCACATTGCAATCTTCAATGCATTCATGCCTTGTTTGACGATAGTTTAAATGTAGTGACTGTGGATTGTTTTCTACCTAAATACTAACGTTGCTTGTCTAAATAAAACGAAAAGATTTACAGGATGTGCGTTGACAGTAGCGTAATTTTATTAATAATATAATAGCGCCTGTACACGTGCATAGATTTACTGGTAGCAATAGTGCGTATTTTAAACTATCGTGACAATAACTGTTTACACGTAAAAGTGCTGACTATCTCTCCAATTTATTCGTTTAAGAGTGAGCGAGACGCGATGTTTTCATTTTATGGTACCATTTCGTACTATTTGACAGGTAGGGAAAATCGGTCAGCCCATTGCCGATTTAAGATTAATTCAAAATAATCAATTTAATCAAGAATTAATCTAAAGATGGCGCTGGTCAGCCTGAAAATTCGTTCGTAGTTTGTTTTTTTGCCGGCAGGTTCGCCACTATCCTTCTACTACGCAGGCGCAGATTGAAAATATCTTAACTGTCGCATGAAAATTCAGAAGCTTCCAAACTTTTTTGATTCATGCATGCAATCTTGCCAACTGCAGGATAATACATATATCTATACATTTTCTTACTGTCAACAGTAAATCCATGCACGTGTAAACGCGGTATTAGGTTCTCTACGAAGTTTAGTTTCAAGTTCAAGACTGAATCAGAAAATGTCATAGATGCATAGTTGTAAGGTAATTTATGTCTGTAATATGTAATCATCCTTTATAAAATCGTCACTGTTCTGGCAGAAGACACTAATTCGATAAAATGACATATCGAGTTAGTTATACCAAATGTTCGTTATTTCAAACTTTACCGTCTGGAAACCTTCTTAATAAATAAACAGTCTTTATTTTAAAGTCATCCTTTTTACGATTACTCAATAAACTCACATGAGAGACCATTTCAAACATTTTAACAACTTCAAAGTCAAATTACTAAAAACTAGTATTCTCTAGTTAGTGTGTTCTGCCAGAACAGAGACGAAATATAAACCGTTCTCTTGCCGAGTTATGTTTACATTCGCCATCCTCAGCCTTAACAGTAGATGGGTGTATTAAATAGATATATTATATCAATACTATCGACATTATACTCGCTTAATTGTATGTTAATTAAATTATCACAAAGCGAGTGATATTTAAAAAAAATCAAACAGACAAAAACATATTGTTAGAATGAAACAGGAAATTGAAAAACAAGCGCATGAATTGTTGAATGAAAATTGTTTGGTTGATTTAATTTCGCGCTAAAATCATTTCAGTATACTTTTGTCCCGCTTGTAAGTGATTAGCTACTGATTAGATACGTGCCCAATAAATGGAAACTCTGCCATGTCATTTGATGACAGCATTAGGTACATATTTGATCCCATTGTAAATTGTATCGAGGTTGCGTATGTTTTTATTATTAATGTTTACTTATTACGATTTGAATTTTTGATCCAGATCACGGGGTTTAAGGTGCCCTTCCGTAGGTACCTACCTCTTTCCTCTTAACATTTCCAAAACCGTTAAAAGAGTCAGCAGGGCTATTCTATAATCTGTAATAATTATTGATTAATAATTATTGGGCTTCTAAGTGAATTACTGAGAATAGAATTGTTATAAATTATTAATAGGTAACCTAATTTTGCTGGATTAGTTTTCTCAAAAAGTGACAATACAAATTTTTTTCTACACGCGACTAAAGCGACTCTCTGTTATCACCGAGATCTTGTTATGGACAGTAGTTTAATAATTTATTCATATTGAAAGTAATTTTGACGTTTGTATACGTGTAATACGGGCTGTTTCCTTCTTAGACTCTCGTGTACTGGCCGAAAACAGTCGAACACAACTAAACATAAAAAGGTTCACTTTAATGTTGTCTGACTGAAACATATCACTTAACTCTAAAGTGATAAATATACGTATTCAGAAAGCTAATTACCCCGGGAAGTTAACTGTCAGGAGCGACATGGCCACGTTAACTGTCGGTGAATAGTACTACAAAATATTTTTAATACAGCATACTTAATATCAATCGGATGCATTTGGAATGAAGTAAGTCGCAATGCTGTGTGTTTACAATTATTATTATTGTAGATAACGTGTATGGAAAATTGCTTATAGTGATATCCGTGTAATTTTGGTGCAATAAAAATAACGGAAACGTGTTACCGTGTTAATTATTTAGAACAGCTCTGCAGGTCATTCATTTTAAAAATATCGCTAATTACCGAATTACCCAATAGTTACCTACGGAATGTGACAATTTTGGTGTGCCATTTCAAAAGATCATTTCAGTACATATACTGGGTATTTTACAAAGTTAGTTAGGGGTGGTTCTGCCCTTTCCCCCATAACCATCTTCACGTGTGAGTATAGGTAAATCGTTTTACAGTGGCACCATGGGTACGGCAAATGCGGCTTGCAGTTGTAGTGGTATTGTTTGCTAGCATTGAAACAGGCATTGCTGCAAGCAATTCAATACACGCGCGAATCGCCTATGGTGCCACTGTAGAATGATTTACCTATATCTATGATTACACTCACAAATTTCAAAAACACTTGTAAATAACTTTGATGAAATAACAATGTGGGTTAGGTGTGGAAAGGAAACGTGAGTACCTACCTATTTACAGAAAGCGTACACAGCAATTAGAAATATTCATATACAATAGCCCTATCTGTATTATAGTATGGTAAATATTTGATCGTTATTTAACAGAACATTCCTTTATTTAAATGCAGTGTCCTTTGGATTTTATTCTATTTGAAAACCTTGGGTTTGTCGGTTATTTTGGAAAACGTGCTATATGTCCGCGAACCCTACAAGAAAACTCGGTACTGTTCGGTTATCAGGAATACAGCGGAAAACACATTTTGAAAATAGCCGATAAACTGGATTATTTTTTAGGTTAACCTAACCAAACCAAACCTAACCTAACCTAAGCTAACCCAAACTAACAAATAATCCAGTATATCGGGTATTTTCAAAATGTGTTTTCCGCTGTATTCCTGATAACTGAATAGTACCGAAAACTCTCAATTGATAATCCTCTACGATAGAAACGTTCAATAGCATACTATAGATAGATTATCATTATTATTATCAATTTTGTAATCTATTTGCAAACAGTCTGATGTCGACCCAAACTGCATGAAACTGGACTATACCGAGACGTAGAAATTATAAATACGTTCGCAAAACCTCGTAGAGTCCGGTATTACGTCTTATTACTTTGTGGCATTGCCGTGGTAGGTCTACGCCGTAGACTTTATTTTTTCATACCGGGGCGAAGCGTAGATGCTCTGTAATCCAGGCGTAGGATGCCTACATTTTTTTTTATAAATGAAATACGAATTTAATATCATCAGAATAAACTAGCATATTTAGGATTAATTTAATATTTCAGGTTATAATTATTTATAAATGTAAAAGAAAACTCACATTATTCGTGGTGAATATTTTATTAAAGAAAAATACTTTCGTATCTTACTTATTTGGATGTGTAAGTAGGTGACTATGTCTTATTGTGTAAATTCACCAGTTAAATGAAATCACGCATTTATAGCACCTGTACACGTGCATAGATTTACAGGCACCGATCGTGTGTATTTTAAACTATCGCGATAAAAACTGTTTACACGTAAAAGTGCTGACTGTCTCGCCATGAGTCGCCAATATGATTATTCAAGCGAAAGCGAGACGCGATTTTGTCATTGTATGGTGTTATTTGACAGGTCATGAAAATTGGCTAACCTCAAAATGAGGTTTTACCGGCAGGTTCGCCACTATCGCGCAGGTATATGTAGTATATGTGTGGTATATGTGCGCAGGCGCAGATATTTTTGATGCAATTTGGACGATAATGTGTGTTTACACGTGCGTGGACAGGTTGTGAAGATTGGTAAACCTCAAAATGTTTTGTGCAGAGAAGTTCGTATTATTTCCGGTAGGATCGTCACTATTGTTCTACTGCGCATGCGCATACACCATGCAAGTTCCAACTTTTGCGTGAAAATTCAGAAGCAGCTGAAATTTTTTGATCCATGCAAGCAATCTTGGAACTTGGAACGATTATACTCAAGGGTTTTTTACATGTAGGCGTGTCATCGCTATACTACAAGTGCGGAGTATCTGAGTATAAAGAATGCTCTCAGAAAAGTGCGTGGGTCAACGGTTGAAGCGACTAGAAGCTAAAAGTAGTACTTAAAAACGGAATTCAGTAACACCTGCGCATCTATTCTATACACAAGACTTTTATCGGTCGCTACGGCAGCTATCAAGGGTAGGTTTGTATCACAGTATTAGCACTTATTGTGAGCTTGTGAATAGAATAGACGCGTTGATATGATCCCCGTCCCCTCCTGCCACCTTAAAGAATCAATTTAGGATTTTTTTTTATCAAAACGGACCACTCTATAAGATTTTTCTGTGTGTGCACGTTACTGTGAGAATATAATATAATATAGTCACAGTGAAACTTCATTGAACAAGTTTATTAAATTTGTCGTAATTGAATATAATAAATTATTATTGACGATCACCATAAACGTACACGCCTCTGTTGCATGTTTAGTTGTGTATAATATTATTATAATTGGTACAAATGTCTACATTTCAAAGAATTTTATAGATTTACATATTAAACTATCCACTATGTTTGCATAAATTATTTCGTATTTAAAATAACAACTTCTGAGAATCGATGTTACATTATTAATACGCTGAGCACACATAACAATAATTTCAAAGGTCACTGTTAAAGTTTAACAAATAAAAAATATATAATGCTTTCGGAAACCGGTATTTTTTTTAGCCTGTATAGATCTGATTCTGTTTAATTAAGAGTTAGAGACCAGTCTTGTTGTAACGGGTACGTGCTAATTTTACGAATACATTGCCATTCAATAAACGAATAATCAACGCTGTATTCTGTATATTATGTATTATAATATATAATTTTTTTTCTGACCATATCCGATCCTAATAAGATCATATGGGCCTCCACACAGTAGAGGTTTGTATTAACAGATTTTGTTTTTATGAGAAATGGATGTCAGCCACTTATCATAAAACTCACCACTAATATAAAAACAAACCCAACACATTTTTTTTATTATATTTGTTTAATCATTAGCTAATTAATTAATATTAATTGATATTTAAAAATTATAATAAAGTTAGCTCCAATGTCTTTGTCTACATTGAGGAATATGGATAATCTAAATGTTTAATGTTTCCCTGATGAATTTAGCAATATAACTAAATAAACGATTAATCAATAATATAATATATTTCTATGGTAACATGACAATTACCCCTTGTGCAAAATCTCCCCTGCGAATAACCACTCTTCAATAACCTCTCGGACATTAACCCACCAGACTCACAAACCTAAATTGGAAAATTTTTGAGCGACCATCTATCTGGTTAAAATTTCAGAAAGAATACAATTTACAGTATTTATGATTGAATGTACTGACAAGCAGTGATTATTATCATTGACTAACCGATGAACACTAACTTACATACAAACTTGCAATATTGAAGCGCGGGTGTCTTAGTAAATAAACTGAAAGAAATTAACCCGAATTTGCAATATGCATACTTATTGCAACGTGGGTGTGATTCATTTTAAATTAGGTAGGTACTTAAATACGATAATATGCATTATATCAGCGATTTCAAAACTGGGAGGCGGGAGTGTTTCAAAGGGAGGCGCGAAAAGTTTTACACAATAGTCACAAGTGTGCAGTTTGCAAATGCATAGTTTATAAAACGGCCGCTAGTTATAAACTACACAAAAAAACAGTCCTATAAAAGGTTGTTTCCAAACCTGTCTGAAAATATGGAGACTAATTTTATAATACTTCACTTCTATACTATTGTGAAGCGCGCTGGCTATCTCGTGAATAAATGAAATAAAAAGGTCAAATCATAATGTTGAAATTTGAGGCAAATTTGTTTAGGAACGATAATTTTGTTGTTAAATCTATTTGGTTGAAATTTAAAAAAACTGAGTGAATAAATCAATGCAAGGACCAGTAATGCATTCACTGATTTAAAAAGACAAAGTGAAGGCATTCATAAAAAAATTGGAGCTTTGGAAATCAAAATTACAAAAAGAAAAGTTCGCCATGTCTCCACTTTTAAACGATTTCTACGCCATATAAATTGAAGCAAAAAAAATCTATTTCCTGAGTTCTTGGTTAGTTTGCTAATGCACTTTTCACATTATTTTATTAATAGGAAAAAAAAGTCGCTTGCGGCGCTGCTTTGTTTCAGGACTACTAAATATTTTAAATATGTGGTTGAAAGATCTTGGTCTGGGGGCCCGCTTCAGTATGTGGGGCCCATGATAGAATCCATTTGTCAATGAACGATGATGAATTTGGATTGACAACTATTAAAATTGATTGTGCTATAAATAAAGGGGGGGAGGTGCCAAGATTAGATTTTTTTAAAAGGGAGGCGTAGTAACATAAAGTTTGGAAACCACTGCATTATATTGTGAATGTAATTCAGAAATATTTAAATGGAGACCTGTAAATGTAGTTAGTACAGTAGAATAATAATGCCAGAAACATTTGCACGAGTATTTACAATATACACAGTTTAAACTAAATTTTTAACCATATTTACTTATCAATATTATTTATAGATTTTTAAAAATGGTGCAAATACAGATTTATTATACGCAGGATTGTTTACCAGAGCCCTTTTATTTTTAGGGTGAAGTGTCCAATAGTACCTATGTAAATATCTATAATATAATTCTACATTACTATATAAAAAGGAATGTGAAAAAATATCTTTATTATATGTATAATATTATAACAAGAAAATGGACGTAGTCAAAGGAAATCAGCGCCGTAGGCAAACCGTATTAATAAAGAGGTTTACTTTTCTAAATAATTATTATAATTTTATACTATTTACGATTCACTATCCTTAAATATATTGATTATTATATTATGTTAAATGGTCATTTATAAAATATACGGGAGATGATAAATACTATTAAAAAATAAAACGTATGTTAAAGCTTTGTTATAATCATATTTAAAATATATACCTATATAAGGTAGGATATTTGAGTATAGGTACACAGTACAATTTACACATATACCTACATCAGATACACATACGTATTACCCTGTCAATTATTTTATCCCCAAATATTGATAGATATACATATAATTAAATATATAAATAAATATTAAGGTGGATATGATTGCTTTTTAAGAATGCGTTAATAAATTTAATTAGCAGATAATTTTAGATCTTAATGAATTTTCTTAACCGGTCTTTGTTATATATTATACATAATAAATAAAAACTTATAAATAAAACATTTGTGAATATATTATTCCCAAGAACGCGAGAAAATACGTTTTAGAAAAAAACGTTAATTATTGATCTATTGGTTATAAGGTCTAGG
This sequence comes from Rhyacophila brunnea, assembly GCF_057557595.1. Lineage (NCBI taxonomy): Eukaryota > Metazoa > Arthropoda > Insecta > Trichoptera > Rhyacophilidae > Rhyacophila > Rhyacophila brunnea. The sequence goes on along the minus strand of NW_028233068.1, from coordinate 11,544,207 downwards.
CAACTCGTTGTATTATTAATTTGATTAATGAAAGATAAATGGAGGGAGATGAAATAAAAATGGCGCTAATCAAAAAAACAAAATGCCGGATGATCTCACCTGTGATGGCCTCGCTGTCAGATCGAAATGTGAGATAAAAGAACTGACGTTGCACAAAATGGCGCTAAAATCGTAAATTTGATGATTTTAATGGCCGAGAGCACGTCTTCCTGCGGCTGAGTTCGGACTGATGATGGAGAACGTAGAAGCTATTTTTTTTAAATTGCTCTAGGATGCATGTTTATGCCTCCCCCCACCCAGCTCAACTATAAACGTTTCACATCAAACATACAGTAATACATTATTATTTAAATAGTTTTTCTAATATTGACATTATGTACAGTAGCATTAACATTATTTAGTTGACAGCGATGGGCAACTTTTATTTTTACGAGGGCCAAATTAAATGAAAGAATTAAAAACTTTTTGGAGACCACAGTTATATATGCCTACATGGATATTAAGCTTTTAACAGCTTTATTATTTTCTTTATAAGAATACATTTTTTGTATCATACCATAGGACCGGATTTACACTTGAAGGGGCATTGGATTAAGAGGTTCATATTGCTCCCCCCTAAATAAAACATTTATTAAAACGTCATTTTACAACATTTCAAATGATTTTAATACATACATAGTCTTACAATAACGAGTGTTTTCGATGATCTGTCCAAAATGGATCATTTTTGCGTGTCCTCGGACATGAACGCTGGTTTCTGATATTAAAAAAATGTGCGTATTTAACATTTCTTCCAGTGGCATATTTTCTTGCAATTGATTTCAATAATATTATATGTTAATAAAAAATAGATTTTTTTGTCCATATTTTCGACGCATTAAAATCATTTAGACGTGACAGCTGTTTCATTAACAATTTATATACATTGTTATTTTTTTCACGAACCGGTGTATTTTGGTCTGAACGAGGCATAATGAGCACTCATAGCCAAGAATATTATAACTGCATACATATACATAATTCCATATTATGCGTTTTGGGACAGAAGATGTTATAGCTAACTGCCGCTTAATGTTATGCAGCGAGTGCATGTGGACAGTTCAATGAGGTCACCTGTACCTCGACCGCGCATGAGAAGTGACACGCGGCGATTACACGTGGACGGCTCAATGAGGTCACATGTACCTGGAATGCGCGCGAGTCAAATCGCGACATCTGGACACGACTAAATAATGACGGAATAGAAAAATGTACGTGAACACTTCCATAATAATAAATTGTGTGTATCGTGCACGAAATTCCGGAAATTACCTATCGTAGGTATTTCGTTTTAAATTCAATCGAATTTCAGCTTCATCTTATCTTGTATAAAAACAAACGAATTGCAATGCTATATTCGTTTTAATTCTATTTGACTGTTTTCACAAATACCACATACATTATCAGCTCAAGTCTACTACTATTTGGTGGTGCCAATCATGTCAGTTACATTGACTTTTCCCCTCATTTATTACTTGATGGAAATACATTATATTATAAATAACTGACACTTCAATATGGTAGGTAGTAATATATTTTTATTTTCCGTATATAATTAGTTATATAAATTCAACATAGTCATCTCTGCACCTGACCTTTGGAACTGGATTGTTTTTTTTTTGTTATTGAAAAAGTGGATATTGCTGTATCTGTGACAATGCTTTAAATTACTATCTGTAACTATTCCACAAAAAGTGGTTGATATCTCTTGTATCGCAAAGAGCTTTTTTGTATAAAAATAAAATAATTTATGGTTATCCTTACAATTATGTAGATATATGTATCTGTTCTAAAAGTATCGCCAATCTAAGGGTTGCGGACTGGATAAAAATAGTCTTAAATGTCCGTTGTAAGTATATAATATATCATGGCTACAAAAAGGGGGGGCTGACAGGGCTCAAGCCTGAGGGCCCGGGCTCAGGTAGGGCTCGGCGGGGCGAGCCGACCAGATAAGTGAGATAAACACAGATCACAAATTTGCTCTAATAGTAAAAAAAGTCGCATGCGGCGCTAATTTGAAATGATATTAATAATTTCAACTATTTGGTTGTACGATGCAATTTTTTACTGTGTGCTGATACTCGACAACTCCATCATTCAAATGAATGTACTCGTACATAATATATTATATGTATATACAGAATTAGTTGGGCATACGAAATTGTACTCCACGCTTTATCCAACCAAGGTTTTATTGACTATTATTATACGTGACAAAGAAATTGTATTTCGTCTTTATCTTTTGATAATATGGAAAATTCACCTACATTTTTATAGATGTAATCAATGGTGACGTATGTTGAAATCAATGGCGAACACTGTTTGTTGTACACAACAGTATATACGTATACAGTAATTGTGTGTTTATAATAGGTATACATACATGCTGTATATATTAACGACAAGTAACTTCGAATATTAACTGAGATTAATTATTTCTCCAAAATGAGCTCTTAAAACCCATTCGCTGGGGACCTTTTAATTAATATTTAATTACCACATTTAAATAACATGTTAATTATATCTAATGTCGACCTGATGGGCAACGCACCAGTTGCGTAGGACGTAGTGAATGGGTTCCATACAAAAAACAAACGCTCCCGTACCGCTCATATGTGCCGTTTGTTATCTCAGAAAGTAAATCGATTGTATATTTTTTTTAACAATTATTAGCTGCATCTGGAAATCACGAAAGATTGATTGGAAATAAATTCATAGATAGGATAGGAAAAATTACACGTGCACCGTCGCTTCATCGCGCTGCTTCACGTGGGCTTTGTGCGGTAAGATACTTTTTCAATATTATTCTATAGGTAATATTTTGATTTAATGCTATAATATCAAAAAGGTTGGTTTCGCATGCCTATTGATGTATTGTCTATTAAATTATTAAGTTTGTACATTTAGATAATTTTGAAAAGCGACAAAGGTACCTGGATTATTATTTAGATCATTATCGGTTAGTGAGTCAGGTGAAAACAGTATTTGCGTCGAAAACTCAAACATTATTAATTGAATTGCAAGATATTAGGAAACGATGAATTTTCTCTGTGATTAATGAAATGAGTCACGTAGTTTTAAATGTAGGTACTACTTATATTGCAATTTTTTTTTAAAGATACTTTGCAGAAAATTTGTGAGAGATTCCAGTAAAATAACAATCTACTAAAAAAACAAAGAAATCATTGTTCTTACTTACATTGAAAAATATATAGCTATAGGTAGCCACTAATACAGGGGTAGCAAACCTTTTTATGCTTAGTTGCAAAAAAAAAAAATAATGGGTGACGTGCCGACGATTTAAAAAAATTGTTGAGAACCATTTTCTGTGCAAATCTGAAACCTTTTCTTAGTTTTCCGTTCAAACTGAAAATTTCGCTCAAAATCCAGACAGCTTGTTTAAGTGGTTCTTGCCACTTTTTTCTACAATGCGACATATATTCAACTTTTCCGACAAAACTCCATCTACAATCTAGATTGAAAGAATTTTTTAGTTCTCTATTTAAAAAAAAATCCTAATATACCTTTACATTTGTATGTGCCCAGTGATGCTGTTCCAAGTTATAGATATATATTCTAGTTTGGTTGTTGACCATTTTTTCAACTTGAAGAATGGTGGGAAGGGAGAATATCACAAAAAGTAAAAATCCATGTGCGGAATTATTGAACTAGAGCTAGGACAAAGTGTTACTAATTATAAGCCACGATGGCCACGCAATGGAACGCAACATTTTTACCACGTTTTTATTAACTCGTATTCTTATTTGTCCGGTACAGATTTTTTTTTGTTTGTCCAAGATTTTTAACTAACTAAAAGATAGACATTTGAAACATTTAGAATATATCAGAACACGACGACAATGCATTCTTTAAATACTTTTGGCCATCTTTAAGCAGAATTGAATTCATTTTCAGTAAATTCTGTTTTGTATACTTTGTATAAAAATCGTTAAAAGTAATATTTAATACTCACTATTATTGGTTGCTAAGTGGGTCCTAGCAACTAAATTATTAATATATACGTACGTTACTATGGGAATCAATATGAAATGTCAAAATGACATTTCAGTATTCTATAATATTTATTCAGTATTTCTATCAAGTAAAATAAAAAGTTTTTATTGATACATAGAATTGTCAAGTTTATATGATTCAACAGAAAATTTAAAAAAGTGGTATGTAAAATGTTCTTTTTATCATGTAATTATTATATATTTTTGCTGTATTTTTAAGAGTGAATTCTTATAATTTATTAGTTGATACCAAACACGCCGTTTGATATTTTGTTCAATACTTTTTTTAATCTCTCTTTCTCTTTCCCATGTTGGGAACGTTTTTAATTTAGAATTTGTAAAGTAATATATAATATGTAAAATATTCGAAATTTGGATGATTGGCTTCCGTATTTGAATTGTACAATTTTCACAATAATATGTTGAAATGATAATAATTAAAATATCTTCAAACGTTCTTTAGCTGTAGAATAAATATATATTGTCCGCATGAATCATGAACGTAAAGAGAGTAATTAGCATTACGAACTCGATGGAGAGCGATACATCATAATCGTACTGGTTGGTCTACGGTCTACGCCCTATGGAGTTGAATCCCGAATATTCAAGAAACAGACAATAATAAGACTGGAGACTTTCAAGATATGTCAATATCGGCGTACCATGAAGATATCCTGGGCGGATTACATTACCAATGAGGAAGTTTTTAAAACGAGCCAATAAGTTGACAAAACTTGATGGCGCCTGTCATGGCCCCCACATGGGGGGCTGACAGGGCTTTAGCCTGGGGGCTCGGGGTCAGGGGGCCCGACTGATGGGTCGACCAGATAAGTGACATACATCACAAATTTGCACTAATAATCAAAAAAGTAGTGGTTGTGCGATGAATTTTTGATATAACCCCATAATTCTAGTGGATGTATTCATAAACACAAAAAATCGCTAAAATACTCTGAATACCCTTAATCAAACCCCTCGAACATCTTTTGGAAAACGCTACTATAGAGCGTCACTGCCTTTAACCTTATTGATAGGTAGGGGGCCCGCCAACGACCCTAGTCTGGGGGCCCCCTTCAGGATGTGGGGGCCATGGCGCCTGTACACACAATAGTGTGTATTTAGACTATCGCAATAATAACTGTTTACACGTAAAAGTGGTGACTGTCTCGCCAATCTCATTCTTCAAGAGTAAGCGAGACGTGATGTTGTCATTTTATAGTATTAGTTGACAGGTAGTGAAACTTGGTTAACCTCAAAATGGGTCTGCGCGGTGTAGTTCGTTTTTTTGCCGGCACGTTCGCCACTATAGTTCTACAGGCGCTGATATCGAACAAACCAATAATTGTCTCGTGGAAATTCAGAAGGTTCCGATCTTTTTTGATTCATGCATGAAATCTTGTAACTTGCGTGATAATACATGTTAACACGCTCATTTTCTTATTATGGCCGCGATAATACTTACTGTCAGCAGCATATCCTTGCACGTGTAAACGGTATATAAATCTAGTAGTACAGAAATGCTGCATACTTTAATCATATTTTTCCCAATGAAAAATATGATTTACTCATAATACAGGTAAAGGTAGAGGCCAGTAGAAGCGTTGATAAAAAGTGATTCACTTGGCAACGCAACTTGTCCAAGGCATTGTTAGACTGGTACGACAGGCTCAGGATAAAGAGGTGTACAGGAAGTCAGTCGCCAACCTTTGATGGAAGACAGCACCAAAAGAAGAAGAAAACACAAGTAATAAACTAATTAATAATCATTGATGATTTGAACATGGTTGACTTTGGAACTTCTTTGGTTAGTATGACTTAAAAAGTATGTAATAAATGTATTTTTAAATTAATCTTTGTGAGTTACCACGTATTGCAGGTTAATTTTGGTTCCTTGCAATCAACTATCAGGTAAGACAGTCGATATTAATATGAATATTCAATTAAAATCTATAATTTATTAGCCTGTTTGTATTTTACAACATCTTCATCCGAGAGAAAAAAAAACAGGAAAACCAGTTCTACGATTATGTTGATTAGGTATCTCGACTCGATGAAGTCGAGAATAATAAAATTATACTATACCAATTTTATTTCCAATGTTATAAAATAGTTATCAGGTTTGATATTATAAAAATAACGTGATGATACGAATTATATAAAATGTATAGGTATATTGTTTTTTATACATATTATCTAATATTAAAACTGGTTTAGATTACAGAAGAAAATGATATTTATTATGCAGGCCCGTATAAACGATTCGCAGGGGCGGCTCTACTTTAAAGAGGGGGACCATCCCCACATCTTTATCATGTCAAAAATACACGTCTGATATTTTTGTCATTGTCATAGTATACATATTTAATTACACGATTAAATGAATTATTTAATTTATGTTATTCATTTAAACCTATCGCAATTTTATAGGGATATTTATTATTATTATAAAAATAAATAAAGCAATGATTGTAAATTATGTAATAACATAATAATGATTACGCGGTATTCAAATAATTATTTTAATTAAATACGCCCTATTTCACGGTGATACCTATGTTCAAATGAAGTAAGATATGGCGTCTATTTTTCGCTGACGGAGTCACTCAGGTCTTTCGACGCGCTACAAATTTCGTTCTGTAAGGGATGTGAATTCATTAGCGTTAGTATACGCATATTGGGGAGCGAATCAAAGGTGAGTAAAAACGTTCGCTGTATGTCGTTGTTCAAAACTGATATTGGCAAGTCTATAATAATAATTATTATTAATTATGTAAGGTAAAGCACGCTTTTTAGATGTGATTAAATAACGACTCGGATAAGTATATTATTTATTCTGACTAATTACTCATTTCATCATTAATAAAATCATATTATTATAAGTAGCTTGGTACATAATGTAAAATATGAGTAAATAGTTAGGTATGTATATTTAATAATTAATGGCTAAACCCCACCACCTAGAAAGTTGTCGAGCCGCCACTGATTATTGGTTTAAAAAGGCCATAGCAAAGGGCCCCTAATCGTCAGCGACTTTTGTACTCTAAAGGGAAAAGTCATTTCAACACGATGGTTAACATCGATTTTTAATTATTATTTCTCTTTAATCTATAGTCATTTTATGCAATTAATAAGTAAGACAAATATTAGATTTTGATAAAATAATCTGTTTTTCAGAATATAAGCAAGATGGGTAAGTATTGTTTTACAATGTGTGTTTGAAGTCAGAGTATGGACCAAATGGTTAACACCACAAAAACAAAAACCTGTAAATACAAACCTCCACTCTGTAGAGGGCCCGTAATTAGGGATTGAAATACCAATACCGGTATATCCTATTGAATACCATATAGTTTCAAATATGGCTCGTTTCACGTTAGCCAATAAGAGTTCAGCTTTTGGGTCATGTGACTAACATTTTAGTGGTATATAATTGGTTGCATACTTGCATAGGCGGTTAATTCGAATTATTTAATTGCAGAAACGGCCCAATCCAAGTATGGCTTTCCAATCCAGTTTGATACAAACATTAAAAATATAAATAGATTTTTTTATTAATATTGAATTGAAGAAGTTTCCGTTTGTTTACTATTTAAAATGTATTACACTAAAAATGAACTAAGAAATCAAACACATTAGACTTTTATTAGTTTATAAAACGATAAAACAGTTGCACAAATTATATTTTTGGGAATGAGCATGTTTGCAAATAGTAGTCTCAATTATGAAATAATAACAAAAAAAATAGGTACATAGTCCCTTCAATAACAAAATACTTCTGAACCGAATACATATTATTATATATACTTACATATACATATTGGTACTTATCTCTTTAATAATAATATATTGTTTTCCTTATAGCATTTTTGTTCTCATTTCTAGGTATTTCCTATGATGTATTAATGAATCTCTAGAAGGCAACGATTAAAGCAATTTGCATAAAGATTTGTAAATAAATGGAAAATTATTATCTAATGAATATTTTTGTTCGATTGTAAAATGCAATACCTACTTACTCGGCTGTCCAAGTTTAAAACATAGTTTTTCATAAGGTTTTAATGAATGCTCGGCCATCGTGTATTATTATAACTAATAATAAACTCCATTTTTTATGCTTCCCAGAATGAGTTAGAGCCTCGAGGTGACTTAAAAAAAAAACAGGATGTACAAAAAAACGATGATTTTATTTTAAATAACCGGTTAAGCAATATTTTATAAGTAAATGAGCGAGTTAGTAAATGTTCAGAAGTTATTAATTATAATGATATAATCTTATATTACAATAATAATTTAAAAAATAGTGTCTCTGAATGTTCATTTTGACAGCACCTATAAATATTATCTAAAATGTAAAAGTTCAGCATTTTTCAACAATATAAACAAAGGATAAATTAATTGTTGAGGTGCTTTCAGGTTTGTTCATGCAATGAAGGCAAAGGCGTCTACAATACTGGGGCTGAGGAGCAGATGGCGGTAAGCCCACTTTTTTCGGAAATGGTTTTTTGATGCCAATTTTTAAATGAGACTAATATCCGGTGACGTCCAGTGGGGGTAGGCAGATTGAGCGTCGCTTGGGGGGCGGCAGTTACTCGAAGGGCGGTAGATCGAGGAAAATCATTTGGAATTTATAGAAATAGCTACATGAACATAGTAATAACGAAAATATATTTCCATTAAAAAATTCAGCTGACTGGTTTTGTCGGGTTTGCGATATTTAGTTTAATTAAAGGATAAGGAAAAGAAAGGATTATAAAAATAATATATAAAAAAATGAGGCGGCATTTGGCGCTGCCTAGGGGCGGCATTTTATCTAGGGACGTCACTGCTAATATCTACGAGAAGCAGATTGCAATAAGTCCAAAAATGTTATACTTTTAAAGATAACTCATAAATTTGTGCGGCCCTGTGCCCTGTAGAAGCAGAATGCAGCAGATCGACGGAGAAATACAGGATGCAAAACACATCCTCTCTCTGGGAATGTCCTGAAACGTATAGGAAAAGGGAAGAACTGCTCAAGTCGGCCCAACCAGCTATTGAGGAAACGGGCCAAAGGGATAATTTGTTGTAAGTATTTTAAAAATTTGTAGCGTCATACTGCGAACGTAAAGATATCAATCACTTCATTGTTTTATATGAGCTTTTGTTTTATATTTTATTATTTAATTGTTGTCTGTTCTCCGTGCACTTCTCTCTTGTGAGTACAAAGTCTTTTAAAACTCAGTTGGAGCACTAAATAATGATTTATAGGTTGATAAAAATATGGCATAATAATGATATATAATTACATACATCTTTTCTATGTAGTCAACAAATTTATCAAAAATCAACTACCAAAGTTACCCCAAATTCTTAATATTCGACCGATGGTCGGATTTACAATGAAGGGGCTCTGAGTAAATGCATATTCCCCAAAAATTCCCAATAAACATAATACATTTGTTTAATTTTTATTACCTACAAGCTGAAGTACCCGGTTTCGCACAGTGTCGCTTCGTGGATACATTTATCTTGGATATTTAAAAAATAATAATAAGTGATTATCTTTTTAATATTAAAATATCTGTGTAATAAAATATGGCAATATGAAAATAATTCTAATAGGAGTAAAGGTCAAACAAAAGAACACTAAATTAAAATCGAATCCAAAATAGGCAAACGTTATTAATAGTATTAATATATAGTAAAAAATTCAAAATTGGATGGAACAAACAAACAGCAAACTTTGTATTTTATATAATACTAATTTAGAAACCTTCGCAGGTGTGCGCACAACAACTGACAAAAGTTTCATCGCAATCGGATGAATGGTATAGAAACGAATACGAATAGAAAAAGAAGAATATGGTTGTACTAATTCAGAAACCTTCGCGGGCGTGCGCACAGCAACTGATCAAAATTTCATTGCAATCGGATGAATGGTATAAGAACGCATTCGAATAGAAGAAGATAGAATAGAAGAAAAAGAAGAAGAAACTGGTTGTACCAATTCAGAAACCTATGCGGGCGTGAGCACAACACCTGATCAAAATTTCATTGCAATCGGATGAATGGTATAGGAACGCATGCAAATAGAAGATGACATAATAGAAGAAGAAGAAGATGATTGTACTAATTCAGAAACCTTCGCGGGTGTTGGCACAACAACTGAAGAAAGTTTCATTGCAATCGGATGAATGGTATAGGAACGCATACAAATAGAAGAAGATAGATTAGTAGTAGAAGAAGAAGAAGAAGATGGTTGTACTAATTCAGAAACCTTCGTGGGTGTGCGCACAATAACTGACGAAAGTTTCATTGTAATCGGATGAATGGTATAGGAACCATACGAATAAAAGAAGATAGAATGAAGAAGAAGAAGAAGATGGTTGTACTAATTCAGATACCTTTGCGGGTGTTACCACAACAACTGACGAAGGTTTCATCGTAATTGGATGAATGGTATAGGAACCATACGAATAAACGAAGATATAATGAAGAAGAAGAATAAGATGGCTTTTCTAATTCGGAAACCTTCGCGAGTGTGCGTACAACAACTGACGAAAGTTTCATCGCAATCGGATGAATGGGATAAGAACCATACGGATAAAAAAGATATAATGAAGAAGAAGAAGAAGCATATGGTTTTTCTAATTCAGAAACCTTCGCGGGTGTGCGCACAATAACTCACCAAAGTTTCATCACAATCGGATGAATGGTATAGTAACGCATACGGGACAGACAGACAGACATTCATTTTTATATATAAGATATAGCCTATAATCTTCGCGCAAGTGCAAGCAATAAGTTGACAAAGTTTTATCGCAATTGGTTGATTGGCATGGCAGCGCATAAAATACGAACAAACAAACAAACAAACAAATATTGATTTTTATATATTAGATAGATTATTATTATATTACCTATATTATTAGCATGCTCAAGTTGTAAATAATATAATATTTCCTGAATATCCTGAATTTCATGATTCGGCTACAATTTTTATGTGCTTGGGCCATAGGATTGCGGGATATAATTATTTCTGCAGTGGCTTATTTTTTGTTAGAGTTGTTTTCAATAATGTCATATTTTAGTGAAGGCACTGTAGCGACCATGGATTAAATTAGTGACACACTTTAATATATAGGTTTTGTTATTAAAACAAAACATTAGCAATAATAATAATTGTCAACGTTTCCTCAATCATAACTAGACCAATAGTGTTTGTTTTGATTGAGAATTACGACAATATATATTTAATACATTTAATATAAATAAGAAGAACAATCTATGAACTAACACTCCAGTCATCGAGTCCGTTACGAGACGTAGGTACTGCCACTGTCACGAGGTTTTCACTCGACATAATCCGTTATTCACGTCGAATCAAATCTCTCAGCACATTCTTATATTTATTAATCTCTCAATCATATCGATCTCATCTGAACATCATTACCTCGCGCTTATAATCTCACGTCATGAGTATTTCTGTATCAACCAATACACCCACATCTCAACAACCAAGCAACAACGACTCTTCATCTACCTCCATCATCATACCTCCAAAGCACCTATACATTTTTATCGGGTTATGCACAGGTAGTCCGATTTAGCCCTATGATAAATACGGCCCTGTTTTAACCTTTACACGGCCGATTAAATCGCTAAAAATACGAAAAATAACGTAGAAATACGTTCGCAGTATGAACTGTGCCTGCAGTTATTACTGCAGTTGACTGGCCGAGGTCGCATGGGATAGGCATTGCATTTAAGAAGGAAACTTTCATCGGGGGCGGACTCAGAAGAATTTAATAAATAAAAATAAAAACTTTACGAACTATTTAAATATTTAATGCGTGTACTGTGATTGCCATAAGTACTGAACTATAATTGTGTAAATATAAAGTTATTACAATATTTGTGAAATAAATAAAATTAATATTCAAGAAATTTCGATTTTATTACATACATAATTTGAAAACGCTTCTGAGAAACATATAACCACTAGAAAAAATACGACAACCAGCATATTATTGTACTCTGACCACTAAATCATACGTGTCATATTTAATTGAGACGAAGTAAATTAATGTTTTTACAATACACTCTGTAGCGCTTTCTAAATTACGTTACTTTTTGGCAATTGGCTTTGGGGTGACATACAGAACCAAACGGGATTGAAACATAACACATTTAATCACTTTTTGTGTGGAAGATTATTATTATTAGAGTTATTTAATAGTTATAACTATTTATAGACTTTCATACGTGTCTGGTTGATCAAAATTTGAGGTTTGATTTTTCGCTGCGCTCGTGGAGACGTTCTTATCTACGAAAATCGTATATTGCCCACCTTCAGTTTGGGCAAACCCAATATAAAATTTCATTGGCAGAAATCCGCTATATACTAATCAGGCGATACCTCATTGGCTGTGTACCATTTAATAATAATACGCGGACTAGCTAAGCCCATCATATATGTTAAATCAATGGTTTGATCACTTTAAATGCGAGATAATTTTATTCATGTGCAATAAATAACTTACAAATTTATTAGATGTGAAAGCTGTTTTTAATTATGTGATTTTGGTCAAAATGCCGAACTAAAAGCACTCTTTACAAGACACTTGTAAAGCCAGTGCTCACCTACGAATCGGAAACCTGGATATTAACTCTGCGAAATGAACGAACCCTGAACATTTTTGAAAGAAAAATTCTCCGCCGTATATATGGACCGATCAGGGACGGCACCAATTATTGGAGGAGAAGATATAATGCTGAGCTCTACGGGCTGTACGAAGATTGCAGCGCAGTTCAATCAATTAAAATTGGGAGACTGCGATGGCTAGGTCATGTGCACTGTATGAATGACAATGAACCGGCAAAGAAAGTGATGTCTAGCAATCCAATAAGGCGTAGAAGAAGAGGCATGACAAAGCTTCGCTGGTTGGATGGAGCTGCTAGTGACTGCCGTATTCTGGGGGTACCGAATTGGAAAGCGGCCACACTGGATAGGGACAGGTGGAGAGAGATGTTGGAGGAGGCCAAGACCCACACCGGGTTGTCGCACTCCTGATGATGATGATTTTGGTCAAATCGTATGTGCATCATGTTTAAAAGTGATTACGCGTATGAAAATGTACATATTAATCAGCGTTGCTAGATAATAATTTTACTAAATCGTGATTTTTTCCATTATTATACAGAATTTAAAAAATCAGGAATTAGGTGCAAAAAGCGGGACAACTTAAAAACGCATAGTTCAATATTTCTAATGTTTATTTCTATAATAATATATAATACCTATATATCATAAATGACACAACACAAACTAAACACTCTTTAACTATCAAAATAATAATATTCGGCATTCGCCTATTAATTTGTACTTCGCTGAAGATTTTACTTCCTGAATAGTTTTTTTCTGCTGCTTAATGTATTAGTAATCTTCAGCACACGAGTATATCATTGATATATGGAACTGAACAAGTAATTACGATTTTATCAACTCAATAGAACATCTGACCATTTAAAATTCATCTGAGAAAATACCGGTTTGGTATAGCAATTAGACGTTGATATGCTTAAAATTATTATATTTATTTTGTGCATCACGTGATGTATCCATCGCGTTATTGTGTATTAAGCGCTAATTATATTATAGTGCATGTCGCGGACTATCAGGTTACGTCACAGTAAGCTGCCGCTACGGGGAAAAAGTGTGTAATGTCGTCGTTCTTGGTGTTTAAAATGTTATCAGACTGATGCTCCCATCCCGTAGCACATTTTGAACCTTTAAACGAACATTTTCAGTTTGGAAAATCTGCCGAAATCACCAAAACAACAATGAGGTCACCTCGTTGAACTGCACTGCATCGACACCTACATCTACGACATGCCTACACTTTTCGAATGTCATGGTTTTTTGTTTTTAGTGGTTGTCACTATGTATTTTCGATAATAATGTTGTCTATTATCTATGGTCTGCATGTTGGGTTCTGTTCAAAATAGTATCTATAGATGTCATGCCGCAAGTATTTTAACGTACGCACACGTAGAAACTGTTAAAATTAGCATGCATAATTATTAATTAATCAATAATTCAATTAATTATTTAATTAATTAATAATTCTGCAAATTGACAAAACCATAGACTAAATTTGTCGCCGCGACAGCGTGACAGTAGGCGACATGCACCATGACATGGACCTCAATTTGATTCGCGCTTTACCCTCAGCGTTTTAACTCTGATACTAATACATCACTGATCGATGAGTACTGAATGTCATAGTCGGTGAATTATTTTCCGACTTCAATGTAATCAGCATTGAAACAAGTGACGATCGCAGTCATTGAAAGTTAGAATACGACTAGACTAAGACATGTCATATCTTCGGCTAGATAGACTCAACTATCTTTATATATTATTTTTAAGCTTATTTATGTGAGTGACCTCCAGTTTTCAAGCTAATTTCGGCTCTGTACTATCAACAACTAGGTGAGACAAACGATTATAATATTAATCTTCAATAACAATACGTAATTTATAAGTATTTTCGTATGTTGTAATAATATCGTCAACGATGATCTTCGAGGTTAACCACTTCTACAATAAAATTCTGCTGATTAGGCACATCAACAGACCAAGTTGGAGAACCAATCATAATAATAATTATTATAATATATATTTAAAAAATTGGATTTACAATCCGATGTGTGATTCGGGTCGCCTAATCTGCAACGAATAGGATTACTTAGTCACAGATTTGTATGTTTATTTACGAGAAATAAATGCAACTTGCTCAACATAATAAGTCAATGCTCCGATTCCAGACACACATTCAAACAACATGTGAATTTTCTAAGCCCGGCATTAGAATCCGATACCTACAACTTTATAAACCGACACGCTACAATCACCTGTCATCGTGGGCGAAATAATACCAATACACAGTTCATTATTTATGCATTTATTTGTTTTTGTTTGTTTGTTTGCTTGTTTGCTTATTTGTTTGTTTGCTTATTTGTTTGTTTTTGTTTGTTTGTTTGCTTGTTTATTTATTATAAAAATGAGTGTTATGGCATTACAGATGTTCGCCAATGCGCCATAATACATAATAACATACAATATAAAATTATAAACAGTTAATTAAATTATCAATATTATAAAATAGATAATATCGGAATCGGACGAAAATATTGTCTAATTATTATTATAGCGGCTGTACACGTGCATGGATTTACTTGCACCAATAGTGTGTATTTTAAACTATAGCAATAATAACTGTGCTGACTGTCTCGCCAGTCTCGTTCTTCAATAGTAAGCGAGACGCGATGTTGTCATTTTCTGGCACTATTTGACAGTTGTAAAAATCGGTTAACATCAAAACGAGTCTCTGCGCGGTGTACTTTGTTTTTTTTCCGGCAGGTTCACCACTATCGTTCTACTGCGCAGGTGCAGATATCGAACAAATCCCAACTATAGCTTGAAAATTCAGAAGCTTCCGAACTTTTTTGATTCATGCATGCAATCTTGCACCTTGCTGGATAATACATGCTTACAGGTGCATTTTACAACGTTTTTATAAGTCGTATTCTTATTTGTCCGGTGGTTGTTTATCCAGTACAAATCTTGCAATCGATTTTTAACCAACTTCCCGACTAGCTAGACATTTGAAACTTTTAGAATATATCAAAACACGATGCCAATGCATTTTTCATTTTCAGTTAATTCTGTTTTGTATGAAAAGTTATTTCGGAAGAAATCCGTAATCCAATCCATTATTATTGGTTGCTAGGGGTCTGGGGTCCTAGCAACTAAATTATTAATATATGCGTGCGTTACTATGGAAATCAAAATTAAATTTCAGTATTATTTCTATCAAGTACAAAATTTTTTGATCGTTTAAGCTAGCAAGTCAAGTTTATATGATTCAAGAGAAAATTTAAAAACGTTGTATATAAAAAGTTCTTTTAATTTTGTAATTATTATTGTTATGGCTGCGATAGGTACTGTCAGTAGTAAATCCATGCACGTGTAAACGAGGCATAACGCAGCCCAGCAATTGCATACGATTTATTACGTAGAATTTAAAAAAAACCACATTTTTTGTACAAACAAATAATGAATTATTATGTTCATACTATCGATTGAGGGTGTTTGATGGAATTTTAATTTAAATTCTAATGGATTTAAATACATTATTGATAATTGTTTGATGTTATCATAAATTGGACACATATATGTAATATCAACATCAACCGATCATTTTTTATTGGGCTTTTCCATTTTTTTTCATCGTAAACGATCAAGTATCGACGCTTTTCAGTTTTAACCGGGCATTCTTAAATCACTCGTGGCGCACTCCAGCCACCTCAGTTTCGGCTGTCCAGGTCTACTCATGCCCTCAGGGAATGCTAACACAAGCCGCATTGGTGGCAACTTCTCCGGCAATCAGGAATGGGACAACTGTACGCCAGGACAATTGGACGCCGCACTGTCGTAGACACTTATACAGAACGTAGACGAGAAATTTTAATCAGTATCTATCTACTACTTAGTAGTTTTAATTCATCTTGCTCTTAACATATAATTATTATGCCTGAGGTTTTATATAAAAATACTCTTTTTTCGTTGGAACTTAAACATAGGTATGCACGATTAAATCATTATTTACGTGTGCATATTTAAATTCTCACCAACTATTAAATCATAATATAATAATCTAAATATAAATAATAATATTAAATATATTTTTTAAAACTATAAGTACCTAACGTCTATTTATTTTCGAATTGCGTGGCATCCAGTTGTCCCGGCACCAAATCGTCCGAGACCCCCGGCAATCTACACGTGGGTCAATAAATGTTGGGTTTTATTTTTATTACTCTTATATTATATTATTTGGTGGGGTGGTTTGTAATAAATTAGCAAGCACGAAATATTATTTTTCATCATCGCAATAAAACGTATAATATTAGCGAAATACCTAGTATATTTGTGTAAATATATATTTTCTGTATTTTGAAATTCCTGTCAATTTCCTGTGACACATCCACTGTGCCAATTTAAATAGGTACGTATAATTATTGCGGCAGGAAATAACTAACCGCACATTACATACTTATCCTTTGATCGATTGACTTTTGAATTACGTAATATAGTTACCGTCGGTCCAGTAGTTTTGCGACACATTTGAGATATAAAAATTTCCGAACCGGAGCGTGTAGCTTGTTAGATTTTGCAAAATGTATCAGTCTATAAAATTTTTATAGGGATATTGTATTTTACTTAATCTTCCACGAAACATCTACGAAAAATACATACTTAATTATTTGATGATAGTGGAACGAATTACTGAATTATGTGCATAGTACCTATCTGTTGAAGACTTTTGTTTACTTACTGGATGCCCGACAACTGTACTTTTGACCAAAAATGAGATTTTGATGGCATTTTGTTATAAAGCATGTTCTCTATGTTCACACAAAATTTCGGGTCTAGGACGATTTGGCACCGGACAACTGGACGCCACGGAATTCGAAAATAAATAGGCGTTAGGTACTTATAGGTACTTTCAAAAAAAATATTCAATATTATTATTTATATTTCAATGATTATATTATGATTTAATAGTTGGTGAGAATGTAAATATGCAGACGTAAACAATGATTTAATCGTGCATATGTTTAAGTTCCAACGAAAAAAGAGTTTTTTTTTATTTTATATAAAGCCTTAGGCATGGTAATTCTCAATCCGCGATGAAGAATACATTATGTTAAGAGTAAAATGAATTCAAACTACTAGGTAGTAGATAGAAAATGATTAAAATACCTCGTCTACACGTGTCTACGACAGTGCGGCGTCCAATTGTCCGGAGGCCAGTCGTCCCATTCCCAAAATTTCATACTCCGAAACCTATAAATAAATGCATTCGTTCTTCAAACAAAACAGCCAACTGCAGGGGTCAAATGTCCAACATCGTAAATGGATCAACTCCGCTCTTTATATAAATTTTCTTTATATATAAAAGGGAAGCTTATATGGTGTATTATTTCATAGTGCAGCTTATTTGTTAAAAATATATTTTTGGAATTGTTAGATTCCGCTCGATAGTTAAATTATTATGTTTTTTCTCCTTCCTGAACAATTTACCGAAATGGAGTTTGCTGGTTTGTAGATTAAGCAGTCGAAATCCTTCTTAGTTATTTATATATTTTTTTGTTTTTGCAGCAATATGCGACTCATCAATTATTCACTAGTGGTGACCACACTGTCTATCGTCCTCGCTCAATCCGAAGAAAAATTTGATCTTGACAGCATATTGAAAAAAGACAGATCTGAACCGAATGCTCCGGGGTTGGCACCGTCTCAAGGTTTGTTTTTATCATGATATTCGTGAACCTTGACCATAAAAACGGACTAGGATAAGCTTTAACGTTCGGTTGATTGGGTGAGATATTCTTCTATGGGTGGTTTTATATATTATTATCGTGTATCCAAAAGAGTGTATCATGTGTTTGTTTTTTTTTTAAGATTTTTCAAAACTGAAGGAGTTTATCCAAGATTACGTACGTAGACATCAAGGAACGCCTGTATATAATAATAACTACAGACCAACTTCCTTCTACCCGACTCAGGGTGAAGCCCAAACAGGAAATATCGACGCCCCAAATTACGAGGATGCTGCTCTCCTAGATTACATACGGAGGCGGTATGGAGGGTCCTTGGAACGAGACTTGTCATATGAAAAGCCTGTCTATAATAATGACAGACCAAACTTCAACCCAAGTCAAGGTAAAGATTACGAATATAACAATGTAAATAAAATACAACAAGAAAAATTGACTATGAGAGGTTGAACTTAGTAGAAAATTATTTAAACCTGTTTATCCATTAAGTTGTGATTATATTATTATGCTAAACGTCGCGTACTATCACGTAACATCAGAGTAAGCTGCTGCTACGGGGAAAAACATGTGTAATGTCGTTTTTATTGGTCTTTAAAATATTACCAGACTGATGCTCCCATCCCGTAGCACATTTTGAACCTCTACAAGAGGACCTATAAATAGAGAGACCTGAATGGAGTTTTCTACGTTTAAATTGTTCATGTTTTTCTTTTAATAGATGTTTCAAAATTAGAGGCGGCTCTTCAAGATTACGTAAGGAGACAGCATGTACCACCTATATATAATAACAATAACAACAACAGACAAAACTTTAACCCGACTCAAGGTGAGACCGACTCACGAAAATTAGACGCTTCAAATTACGAGGATGCTGCTCTACTAGATTACATACGGAGGCGGTATAGAGGGCCCTTGCAGCGGGACTTGTCATATGAAAAGCCTGTCTATAATAATGATAGACCAAACTTCAACCCAAGCGAAGGTAAGAGACTACAGTGAAAATAATAGTGCGAGGTTGAACTTGATAGAACAGTAGTTTTAAACATGTTAATATGTTATCTGGTTTGTGCATTAAAGTGAGGTAAATATTGTATTATATATGTAGCAATCATATTAGTGATACACTTTAATATGTATGTTTTGTTGTCAAAACAAAACAATATAGCGATTATGATCGTCAGCATTTCCTCCATCATAACTAGATCAGTAGGGTCTGTTATGATTTGTTAATTGCGACAATATTTCTTGTAATATATGTACTGAATTTGCATAAATTGGAAGGACAATGCATGAATCCTCACTCATTACTACTATCGTCACGAGTCCTGCACTCGATATAGTCAACCGTCATTCTACTTGAATCAAGTCTCTCGGCTCATTAATATAATCAATCCCTTGATCACACCGATCTCACCAGTATATCATTACCCACGATTATAATCTCACGCTGTTATCTTTGTTAAAGTGTTACTGTATTTTTGTGCCGACAAATAAATATAATATATATTTTATTTATCACTTCTCAATGAATGTTCTAAAACAATTGAATTTGAATTGTCGTAATTGAATATTTTGGTGTGTGTGTTTTTTAAGATTTTTCAAAGCTGAAGAAGGCGCTTCAAGATTACATACGGAAGCAGCAAATAGCACCTGTATATAATAATGAAAGCAGACCAAACTTCAACCAGACTGAAGGTGAGAGACAGAAGAACTAATTTGATTATCGGCGGAGGCAATTTCAGTTTTGAAGTCATAATTGAAGTCGTAACTTTATATACAATTATTAAAATTTACTGTAAGTCGTGTTTTTTTCATAGATCTTTTATTTCTGGCGGAAGCTTTCTTGGATTCTGTACGGAGGCAGCTTGGAACTCCCCTGGAGCGAGGCTGGTCAAATGAAAAACCTGTCTATAATAACAACAATAGACCGAACTTCAACCCGACTACAGGTAAGACTGAAATACATACAATCGATGTTTGAAACTCAATAATTATATTTTGACATCGACTTGTTTTTCTTTATTTTTATTGTTATCGCTACTAGCAAGTGCGAGGCCTGAATGATGTATGTGTGCGAGGCACATATGTATGCGAGGTGATGCATTTTTTTGTTATTGCCGCGAAAATACGTACTATCAGCAGTAAATCCGTGTAGCGGGTAGCGAGAGCCCGAGTACCACCAGGAGGTTTTTCTTCAGGTCTTTGGTAAAAATAAACCAAGTTTCTGTAGTAGGTGTTCAGAATGGCTCCATAGTTTTTCTTTTATGGTGGACTTTCGCCCTCCTCAGCTTGACGTGATATTTTTGTTGACTTATCTTATCACTTCAGAGACTGTCCCAAAACAAACTTTCATTTTTGAATTTTCTTAATTTAAAATTGTTTTTTTTTTAAAGATGTTTCAAAGCTGGAGACGGCTCTCCAAGATTACGTCCGGAGGCAACTTGAAGTATCTAGTTACAACGGCAACAACAGACGAAATTTCTATCCAATTCAAGGTGAGACGGAAGTATAAAATATCGATTTTTGTAATTTCAAATTTGAAGCCTCAGTTAATTAAGTGTATAATATTATACGTTATTATCCAAACGATTGATTTATAACTGAAGAAAATTAACGCTAATAATTGTATCATAATATACTAAAATTTTATTAAAATCATATATTACATCAATAGGTAGGTACATTAATAAACTATTTCTTTTATTCAACGAATAAGACGCAAGATTTTAGGATGTAACATTATATAATTTAGTGTATGGGGTGAATATGTTGATAAGTCTCAGGGCAGCTATTTTAAAGGTTGGTATTAAGTGATAAATCAGATTAATATATGTTTTTGGATAATTTTAAATGACAGTAAAATGTTTGTAAATTCCATGTTTGCTAAATCCAGAAGCGTGTATATTAGGAGATTGTGTATTTAAAAATACGATTAAAAATGTCCATTGCTGTGTTCACCGGCGATTTTTTTTGACGCAAATAAAGCAATCGTTAGAATGTTTAAAAAGGGGTCTTCAAACAAGCCATGGAAATAATAAATTATACATACTAAAATCTAAAGATTTTTTAAAAAGTAATACCGATTTTGACTTCACAGAACAAACACTCAACTATTAGTCAAAAATGTTAAAATTAGTGACGTCCCGTAGGAGTAGGCAGATCATGCGTTGCTAAGAGACAACAAATTAAGTTACACATTGCGAGTATTGTAAGATTCCGCTTGTTATTCTGGAAGAGAATTGCTCACCCACGTGAACAGTAACGTCCCCAAACAAAATGTCGCTCCTAGACAGCGTCAAAATAAAGCCCCATTTTTTATACTTACAGCATTTTTTAATCATCCTTTCATCATGAAAAGATCTACGAAATTTGTTGCATGGATACATTACTAACAAAATATATACCACTAAATCTAATTTAAATGCCACGTCTACTTCAATAGACAATATTGCGAGTCTACGGTTTCAGATACATTAAAAAATACACTTGACAACTTCCAAAATTCGCGAGTGACTTGCAAAAATATTTGGATACATTTTAAATTAGGTAAATATGTACCTACCTATATTTCGCAAATCTGTACGTATCATTGCTGGTCATCAAGGACGTGACATCCAAGGACAACGGAAGTAAACTAGACATCAGCAACCCGACAAAAAAATACAGTCCTGTTAAACCTTGTATGTTAATTAATACATTTTTTTTCCAACCAGTGAGCTGAATTTTTAATGGAAAAATATTTCCGTTATTACTTATAAGTTTAGGTAGCTATTTATGTATATACCTAATGATTCTCCTGGATTTGCCGCCCTTCGAGTGACTGGAGTGACTGACGCCCCCAAGCGACGCTCAATCTGCCTACCCCCACGGGACGTCACTGCACGCGAAAACGCGCATTTAAAAGCGACTCAATCACGATTGTATAAAATATGAAAAATTACAAAATAATGCATCGTTTAAATAAAATATTTGTAAAATTAAAATTCGATTGCTATGTGTTAAGGGCATCTTCGTCATTGAACGCGCAACTGACTATCTTTTGAAGTTTGACAGTCGATTTGCCCAATGGTTGACATGCAACCACAGTTTTTACGGTACCAACGATAACAATGGACTATCATTGATTAGTGAGAAAACCGTGTGAAATTATAAAATTACATAAATTGACCGGGCATGCGCAGTACGCATTGTGAAGGTCATATTATTATCCCAATAATAATGATACATCGGTTTACAAGATTTACTGATGTATTATCACGATGGTGACAGTATGCAGTGGCGGGCTTAGTGGCTTGGAGGCCCGATGCACTGTATGATTTTGAAGCCCCCCACGATAAAAAATAAAATAAACACTATTTTATGCCACAAGCGTAACCAACATCAAACGAGTGTGGTGTGGGACTGGTTTGAAGGGAACTATTAGCTGGCTCTCACATCTAAACTCGTACTGCAAAGTATCAAATACGTCGATGTGACGTCATCATTATTCACAAAACACACGTTATCTTATGGAGCTTCGCACACTGCTGGAATAAAACATTTTAGTTTGAAAAAAACATCTGGAGGCACATGCGACTATTTTCACCCGTCATGCAGCACAGGTATAATCCCGAAATGTCGCACTTCGTCATTCATTTTGGCTTGCCGAGTGACGTCACTATCCTCGCACGGCCTTGCTATACGCACATAAGAAAGTTGCATGTTGCGCTCAGTTTTGATTTATGACTATTATCCTAACTCGAGAAGATTTTCAATGTGCGACTGTAGTGGTGGCTTTAGTGACTGAATGATGTTGAGGCGCTTCACGATAAAATATTAATAAACACTGTTTTTTATTTGTGTAACATTCGATCTTATTACAATTCTTAAAACATGCAACTTTTATACAAATTAAAAATACTAAACTAATCTAAAATTTTAACAATTTATTTATTAACAAAAATTCTTGAATCTTTGGTGATCAGGTTAGGGACCCTTTTTGGTGTTATATTGCAGTAATAATATTTTTTATGATTCGGGCAACATTTCACACTCAATTTGTGATATATTTTCAAAGATTTTGGTATAATTTAATATTTTATGACTGGTTTGAACTGTTTTGATGATTGAATGATGAATTTGCCTGATGAATCGATTGCATCATCTGTGTCAAAAAAATCGCCACTGACAGTATGTAATATTTACGAAATATATATGAAAAAAATACATTAAATGATTACATATTATTGTCCTACCATGTTACGTCTAGAGTTGGGTTTCGGGAATTTCCCGACGGGAATTCTCGAGAAATTTTCGAGATTTTCCATCCCGAATCTCGAGAATTGAAATTTTTAACATTTCGGGAAATCCCGGATCTCGAGAATCTTTTCTTGGGATTCGGGATTTCCTTATTATCAAATATTAATTGAAAAAACGATTTTCTATATGAAAAAAGTGGACAGAAAACACGAAACGTTCAAAGACTGATCGGGGCATTTAACACAATTAAGCCAACGTCGACTAAAAATGAGCGTAATTTTTGCAACATTAGGGAATTTTGTGTCTCAAAAGCTTACGCGATTGACAGTCTATGTTTTTTGAAATTCTGTTTTAATAAGTAATGTTTGAATTATTTTGTTTGTCTTCTTACATAAATAAAAAAAACATATTTTTTTGGAATTTGTCTTTTTTTACACTGATTTTAGGATTTTTACAGGTTTTTTTTTTTAAATTTTCCGATATCTCAAGAATTCTTTTCTGGAAATCCCGAATCCCGAGATTGAGATTTTCTCGGGAAATACCCAACTCTAGTTACGCCACTGTAAAAACATTTCACGTAATTTGGACATAATAATTATTTTTATTTTGTATGGTAGCGTCATTAATTTAGACTTTTATTTAAAACTGGTATGAACTGACTTTGCAAAGAATGTCCTTTTTTTTAATTTTTGATTGAAAATTGTTGTGTTTTTTTTAAAAGATTTTTCCGAGTTTGCGGCGGCTTTGCAGGACTACATACGGATGAGGAATGGGGCATTCTTGGAGTACAACTGCCAATATGAAAATGCTGCTTCATATTCTGAACTACTGTTAAGTACGTATTATCATTTTCAAATCTCAGTGACGATAGAACTACACAACAAATATATTCCTTATAATATATTTAAAACTCAAAATTATCCGGGACTCAAAGTATCCAAAACGGTAGGCTCTATCTACATCCCTGAAATGTCGAATGAAAGTTAATTGGGCAATATTAGGATCAATGCAAAAAAATGAGACCAATTTGTAGTTTAATTCGCAAAATATGTATATTTATTTGCATATCGACTGTAGAAAGGAAAAAGGACGTAACCGTCAGTTTTTTCAAAATATGTTTTATTGTATAATAACGTTGTACACGACTGAATATACGTTGTGTCCAAAAGATGTAAGCTGCAAATGCCGATGTACTATTTAAATTAAGCTGGATTTTTTTTTAAAGGAATTGAAGTGGGAAAACGACTTAACCATCGTTTTTCTTGGCTTTTCTTTAATTAACTCAATAATTAATATCAGATTATGAATATAAAAACCAAATTATTAATTATCATGCACTACTTCACGGTTATGTTTATTTTGTATTTTAACTTTGACCGAAAACCATAACAAAAACATTTTTGTGCCTCCTGTAAAATTTTATTTGTGTGGATTACGTCTTTTTTCCTTTCTACAGTCGATATAATTACAGCAAATGAAACAACGCATTCCAATTAAATACAATATAAGCTAATTTATTTAATATTTTTTTAGTAAATCCGTAACCTTTCTAACGGAACAGCCATAATATAATAATCGTTAGTTCTACAAATTTAATTTGTCAATTTGGCATTTTTAATTTTTCGTTTTTTTGTCGATAGTCGATTATGCGAGGATAGTTTTATTGTTTTGAATATTTAGATTGTTGCAGTAAAAAATAAACGTTTTATTTTTTCGACAAAGCATGTATTCAATTGATTGGTCAAATGCTAACAACTATTTCTCGTAAAAAGATTTTTTAATTTAACTCACATTCTGTGAGGGGCCATATTATGCTTAAAGCGAAAACAATAATTTATTTTATAATCATGAATCATTATGACAGTAAAGAGAATGTAGTCTCACTAATATGATATAATATTTTCTGATAAGCATGCATTTTATACGGATGTAGATAATACTAATAAACTGAAAAAATATTTACGTATGTAATTATTGATTTGTGATATTTTTGTAATTATAATCTATAATTTTATTAATATCAATTAAAATAAATAACGTAAGATAGTAAATATAATATGCAAGAAAATAATTTTACACCAGTTTGCTATTACCTAGCTAGATCCTGGCAGATCGAATAGACATTTGATATTTGAAAATGCTGAAATGTAGCAAACTATATGCATATAAACTCAATAAAAAAATCAATTGAACTAACATTATTATTACTCTGACATATAGTTTGACAGTTAATTAGCGGCAAAGTGTAAATTAGATTATATTTTCGTGTGAATAGTACAGAAATATGCATTTATTTCCTATTATAATTAACTGTCTACCACTGAACTGTTTAATGTTTTAAAAAAAATTGTCAGAATAGTTGTGATTTGGTATATATCAAGAATATAAAAGGTATTAAACGATATTATAATAAATTCATGACAGATTGACGGAAATATATTATAAGGGAGTAGTTGTTATTCGTTTGGTCAACTACCCCCGTTATTATTTTATATTCGGACGGTCGTTTTTGTATGTGACATGTGATGTGTTATGGGCAGTGTTGAAGGAAAACACACGTTGGTATTTTATATCGTTTATATGGCATGCATACATTAGTAGTACCTATTACATGGCAGATAGCATGAAGTTATATTAAACTATGTTTTTGAGTGTTAAGTTTTATCCTGATTCTTTTAACTTGATAATTTGGAAAAGGGCTGAGTGCCCTTGTAACCTCTAGGTACATATATCGAAGGTCTCTAGACAACTGTCATTTTCAACTCGCTATTGTCCATGATCAAAGCATGAGCATAACGTGTCTGCTGTAGACTTGGATAAAACCTTTACACCTACAGTATAAAGAAGTATGGTGACGATCAAGTCAATGCTCAATTCAAAATGAAAAGATTTTGGGACTGCATAAATAAATACAAGTGAAAATGTTAAATAATAAATTATTGTGTTATCCAAGAAATTGTAATTGTATTTTTAAGGAATAATTTGTTGATTATTATTGTTATCCGAAAATTAAAACCCACAGATATACAAGAAAAAAAATATAAACATAAAAATTTTATCTAGTTTATAACTAAACTGATAATGGCAATTTTATTTTGTTTTAATGCTTTATTTTTCAAAGATTTTTTGAAGTTGGCGGAGGCTTATTTGGATTCCGTGCGGACGCGTCTTAAGGCGCCCGTAGAACGAGACTGGTCATATGAAAATCCTGTCCACAATAACACCAGACGGAAATTCAACCAGACTGGCGGTGAGACTTAATAATTGGGTTTTGCACAAACAGCCGCCCTGAGAATTGATGGTTTTTATTATTTATTACTTATTATTACTTTTATTGGGACTTATTGTGCACATAATTATATGGTAAATTTATCTAATCTTTACTTTTATAAAGATTACATTCTATTTATATTACGTAAATATATTTTTTTAGAAGATAGCAAATTTACAATTGCAATATTATAAAAAAACTTACTACTTCTTTGGCCGCAAGCCGATATTCAATTAGTTAAAAAAGTATATATTATAGAACAAATTGGAACAGCATCCTTATAAACAAGAGTCACTGCACGCCACTGTTATCCATATATTTTTATTCGCATATCGCTATTCTAGGAGATGCTGTAGAACAAGCGCATGCCAAAAAGAACAACAGCAACAACATGGCACCAACCTTCAACTCGACTGAAGGTAAGACTGAATCTCAAAAAAGTAACTGATTAAAAAAGGACACACAGTAGTAAAATAATATATCATGTATCATTAGGTATCTAACATAATATATACCTAATTGAAATATTTTATAATATATATAATCAATTTTGGGTGAATAGCCCCATATTCTAAGAGAGTATCATGTTGCTGTTTTAGATGAAGAAGAAAAACCAAAGCCTATCAATAAGATCAACTACCCCAACAAAGAACTATACGACCCGTCTGAATGTAAAGCTGAATCTCAAAAAAATAACTGATTAAAAAAGGACACAATTTATTGAGGGTTCATGTTCACACATTCTAATTTGCATTTTACTGTTTTAGATGACAGTGAAAAACCAAAGCCCGTCAACAAGATCAACTATCCCAACAAAGAGCTATACGACCCGTCGGAAGGTAAAACTGAAACTCAAAAAATAGCTAATTTAAAACAAAAGGACACCTAATCGATTTGTGGTTCATATTCACACATTTTAATTTGCATTTTACTGTTTTAGATGACAGTGAAAAACCAAAGCGCGTCAACAAGATCAACTATCCCAATAAAGAGCTATACGACCCGTTTGAAGGTAAAACTGAATCCCAAAAAGTAACTGATTAAAAAAGGACACATAATTTATTGAGGGTTCATGTTCACACATTCTAATTTGAATTTTACTGTTTTAGATGAAGATGCAACACCAAAGCCCGTCAACAAGATCAACTATCCCAATAAAGAGCTATACGACCCGTCTGAAGGTAAAACTGAATCCCAAAAAGTAACTGATTAAAAAAGGACACATAATTTATTGAGGGTTCATGTTCACACATTCTAATTTAAATTTTACTGTTTTAGATGAAGATGCAACACCAAAGCCTGTCAACAAGATTAACTATCCAAATAAAGAGCTATACGACCCGTCTGAAGGTAAAACTGAATCTCAAAAAATTAACTGATAAAATAGGACACATAATATATTTTGGGTTCATATCCACACATTTTAATTAAAATTTTACTGTTTTAGATGAAGATGAAACACCAAAGCCCGTTAACAAGATCAACTATCCCAGCAAAGAGCTATACAACCCGTCAGAAGGTAAACTTGAATCTCAAAAAATAGCTAATTTAAAACAAAAGGACACAGAATCAATTTTTGGTGCAATGTCCACACATTCTAATTTGCATTTTGCTGTTTTAGATGAAGATGAAAAACCAAAGCCTGTCAACAAGATAAACTACCCCAACAAAGAGCTATACGACCCGTCTGAAGGTAAAACTGAATCCCAAAAATATAACTGATTAAAAAAGAACACCTAATTAATTTTGGGTTCATATCTACACATTCTAATTCAAATTTTATTGTTTTAGATGAAGATGAAAAACCAAAGCCCGTCAACAAGATCAACTATCCCAACAAAGAGCTATACGACCCGTCGGAAGGTAAAACTGAATCTCAAAAAATACCTAATTTAAAACAAAAGGAGACGGAATCAATTTTTGGTGCAATGTCCACACATTCTAATTTGCATTTTGCTGTTTTAGATGAAGATGAAAAACCAAAACCCGTCAACAAGATCAACTACCCCAACAAAGAGCTATACGACCCGTCTGAAGGTAAAACTGAATCTCAAAAAATGAACTGATTAAAAAAGGACGCACAATCAATTTTGGGTGCATGTCCACACATTCTAATTTTCTTGTTGCTGTTTTAGATGAAGATGAAGAACCAAAGCCTGTCAACAAGATCAACTATCCCAATAAAGAGCTATACGACCCATCCGAAGGTAAAACTGAATTTCAAAAAATAGCTAATTGAAAAATAGGACACAAAATCAATTTTGGGTGCATGTCCACACTTTCTAATTTGCATATCGCTGTTTTAGATGAAGATGCAACACCAAACCCCGTCGAAACGAATAACAGCAAGAATAACGAACTCAGTACGACTGAAGGTAAGAATGAATCTCCAAAAAATAGCCGTTTAAAATATACTGTCATCTCTTTAGCTTTATCATTCACCGAAGAATTTAAACAGTAGTATAAAAATATGAACAAAGAACAATAAAATGACAAAACATCCTCATTATTAGGTAACACAATAAGTATGTATGTATTTAAATTCGCTTGCTATCAACAAGTACCTACGAACTTACTATGGATACTGAAAACATAATAATTACAAGATAAAAAGAACTTTTTATATACGTTTTTAAATTTTCTGTTGAATATAAGCTTGACTTGACTAGCTTAAACGATCAAAAAAAATGTATTTGATAGAAATAATACTGAAATGTCATTTTGACACTCATATTGATTTCCATAGTAACGCACGTATATATTGATAATTTAGTTGCTAGAACCCCAGACCCCTACCAACCAATAATAGTGGATTGGATTACGAATTTCTTCCGAAATAACTTTTCATACAAAACAGATTTAATTGAAAAGGAATTCAATTCTACTTAAAGATGGCTAAAAGTATTTAAAAAATGCATTCGCATCGTGTTCTGATATATTCTAAAAGTTTCAAATGTCTAGCTAGTCGGGAAGTTACCGATTGCAAGATTTGTACCGGACAAATAAGAATATGAGTCAAGAAAAACGTTGTAAAATAATGAAGTTTGTAAAAAAATGTAGAGGAAAAAATATGCGATTCATTACATTGGATATCATCCATAAAACCTTAGATCAGGGGTAGTCAACCTGGTCCCTACCGCCACTAGTGGGCGTTCCAGCTTTCATGGTGGGCGGTAGGAGGTTTTAAAAACATTTTCATTATGTTTTCAAAAAATTCCCTGTGACAATTAATTTAAATTTCAGAAAATATACTATTTGTATCGCTGACGGCGATAAAAAGCTCAGGCTATTTTGTTTGCGGTCGCACTGATCAGTACGCAGTTAGATTTGTGAGAGTGAGCATATGCCTATAGCTTCAAACAAAATATTGTGGATTATTGTGAGCACATGTCTCAAAAAATAAATACGCTTGTGGCTATTTGCCAGAGTACATGAAGATGGGTTTCATAGAATCTGTTATAAATAAACAACATCCAATATGTTTCTACCCTACTTTATAAATCACCATTACTGTGGAACCGGTGGGCGGTAAGATTTTTTTTACTACTAACGGAGATACAAAATTGGGTGGTAGGTATAAAAAGGTTGACTACCCCTGCCTAAGATAGTTGGAAGGAGGCTACTCAATTGGAGACAATAACATCTCTAATTTCCGATAATTGGATGATACGTAACTAGCAAAAATGATTGAAAAGTAAGTGCTGAATTCGGCCTTAGCATTAACGAATCTAATGATTGTTGATCGAACTGACAAGCTTTTTTTACTGGTAGACTATGGATTAGACTTCGTTGTTTATTTATTTATTTATTTAAGAAAACAAAACATTGCGGACATAACAAATCTAAATTCAAGACGTACACAACATAAGTTTTACATTAAAACAAATATTGCCCTCACAAGAGAGAAGAAGAGAATATATATAATAATAATAAAAACATACTTAAGTACAATTTTATACAGAAAAATAAAATTTCCATTACAAAATATCTACATTGCATGTCACCGAAAATGTCTACGTCTTTGGGGAGCGCATTGACTAGTCTTGCACCCCTCGCTAATGGTGCCTGATAGGCTTGACACGAGGAAACGGTTCCGATCCAGAATAAATCATGGCTGCGACCACATAGGTAATTGACAGGCGCATGCAAATTCAAATTCATTAGGACACCATGATTGGAAACCATCCCTCGCGATAACAGGCATATAGACATGCCGTAAAAGTACTTAAGAGAACCATAATCAAGAAAAGTAAAAAATAAAAATTAACCACGAGTTGGAAGAGCTGATTGAACAGCAAACAATCATAAGATACTGTAAGTCCCAAAGACTACGATGGGCGGGACATGTGGAGAGAATGCCTGAAGTTAGAGCGCCAAGGATCATGACGAAGTGGCTACCCCAACGGAAGAGACCCAGAGGCTGTCCAAGAAGGAGATGGGCTGACGCCGTAGAAGTGGACTGGCTTCATATAGGAAGACCCGGTAACTGGAGAAGTGTGGCGAGAGACCGGAGTGAGTGGAGAGCAGTTATGGAGGAGGCCAAATCCCACCCCGGGATGTAGCGCCGTGGAAGAAAAATCAAGAAAAGTATCAAAAATATATAAAAATAACGTAACCGACTTTAAAACCAAATACTTCATATTGTCATGAATTTGTCCCAATTTTACAGGAAACCTTTTTGACACAACGCCTTGCAAGACAAAGAGTGGGGAGATTGGAGAGTGTGCCTTCTTCTTCCTGTGCAAAACTTACAGGTAGGTAATCAGGTTAATCGCTAGGGATACCTGTTTTATAGTATACGATCGCGATAAGCAATGGACTAACGAAAGTACTACAGAAATGATCCTGTGACGTACAGTCGTTACCTCGTTGAAGCGGAGAATGTCTTTTGACGCTGGATGCGGCGCCGAAGACCTGGCAGCGAAAGTGGAATGAAACTACCAAAGGCCGGCACACATATCTGTTCTTTCCGGATATTAAATGGCGATTGGAGATAACCATGCTGACTCCAAACCATCACACCAAATTTGTGATAGGCCATGGTGGGTGCTCTGCCAAGCTTTTTGAACTTACCCGACCGACATGTCCATGTGGCGGAGAAAAACAGGATGCAAACCACATCTTCTGGGAATGTCAGATAATGTGCTCTGAGAGGGAAGAGTTACTCGAGTCGGTCCAACCAGCTGTTGGGCCCATTGGGCCGTTCGTTCTGGTCGCCACAAAAATTCATTTCTTTTTTGTTTATTTCCCTGTGCCTTTTCTCTCCCTGGCACTTTGCATTAGAATGAAATCAGTAAACTCAGTCAAAGCTCACTTGAGAGCGTGGCGACCTCAGTCTCGGGTAACTGCTCCTAGGACATTACCAGGCGTAAACAACTATACAGATGCTTCACATCAAACTTAGTGCCCCCTGATACTCTCGATTAAGACCGAGTGTGGTACGGGGTGGGTTTGGTTTAGAGGGCGTGTTTGTGTTGTCCCATAAAAGCAGTCTTCAGCAACTAGGCTGACAGCAACCATGAGGTATAAAAAATGAAAGAAACGTTTACGCACGTGGTTGCAGCAACTTTCCACACTCTCTGGATACGAGAAACCACGGTTGCTGGAGACCAGTCGATAGTGTATAAGAAGCCTCAGGTTTAGCGGTGATTGGTGTATAGGTATATGGTAAATTTTGAATGTTTTTGCAAATGTCCAACTTTATCTGGAACAATTCTTAAAATAAATTCTTAAATTAATAATTAATCCATCGCTATGTTTTCAGTAAAGACGAACAATGCGGAAAAACCCATATCTGCTGTACTCTAGAAGATCTAGGATCAAATAGAAGAACTACTACACCTCCCATAGTTACGAAGCCATCAGTAGTAGTTACGAAGCCATTAGTTTGCGGCATCAGGAACAAAGATGGTGTTGGGATCAAGACCAAGGGAAACAAGGAAAATGAGTCGCAGTTCGGAGAATTGCCATGGATGGTTGCGATTTTTTGGTAAAATAAAATTATACCTATTAGCTTTATTTTACGTACTGCGGGTAGTAGAGGTAGAGATATATTGTGTGTACCTACTATGAGCATGGCCCCGGATCCTGAAGCGGGTTACTTATCGCTAAGGTTAAGGCAACATGATGCTCTGCGTCAGCGTTTCCCAAATGGTATTCTGAGGAACCCAATGGTTCGCGAGATAAAATTAATGATGATCCATGTGTTTTTAGTGATTTTTTAGTATTTATAAATATATCTATTCAAGTTATTGAGTTGTTGCACTCGGCGTCATATGAAGCACGGATCGCGTCCCTCTTTTGTGGTAGCCAAGACAAGTAACATACAACCTCTTACCAGATTGGATACATAGCCATTTTTATTATAGTCAGGAAACACACTAAAAATATTTATAAAATAAAATTCTACATGTGAATTATCATTTAAGTAGGTACCTACATCAAAGTTTTTTTACTATTAGAGCAAATTTTTGAGCGTGTTTATCTCACTTAGTTAGTCAGTCAGCCACACCGGGCCCCCAGATTAGAACCCTGTCAGCCCCTCTTCTTGTGGGGACAATGTAAGGGTTTAATGTCCGTATAGCGCAGCAATCAATTATAAAATTAAGCTTGGAAGAAAGCTAAATGCCATCTGCAGGATGCTAGCATTATCTGGGGAGAAGAAATAGGACTTTCGAATGGATAGGGATTATCGAAGGCACCGCGCCGCGTCCATGTGGCGAACGAATTTTTAATTAATACTCGCGAATATTCCTTGTAATTGCAGGCATTTTTTATAGTCTAACCTTGGGTCGTATATTTTGAAATTGTATTTATATTATATTTAATATACCTCATCCAATTGGATACATATTATATGTTTGTACACATTTGAATTTATTAACTTTACAATTATTCAATAGGGAAAACTTTATACCTGGCGTTAATCGAACCACGAGTGGGTACCGATGCGCAGGCACCCTCATCCACCCGATGGTAGTAATGGCAGCCGCTCACTGCGTTATCAAGAGTAGTCCCAGCAATCCCGGTACACCACGTAAGTTGAAGATCAGAGCTGGAGAATGGGACATACGGACCAACAGCGAAACTTTACCACACCAGGAGAGATATATCGATGAAATGTTCATACACGACTTCTACTATCTGGGTAAGTATACCTACTTAATACTATTTTTATGTTTCCGATAATTGACATAATTGACAGTTTAGAACTCGGGCTATAAAATTGAACTGATACGATAGTTGGATGCTCAGAGCAACAGTATACTGAGCTTCGAAAACAGATGTTTGCGATGGATACTGCGACGGATACAGGAGCAACGAGGAGATAAGAGAACGCACCAAGCAGCCGAAGAAGCGATGTTGGACTTGGCTTGACCACGTGCTGCGGATGCCAGAAGAGAACCACAATCTGACTTGCCTGTTCTTCAAGCCGACCGGATTCCAGTATCTTGGAAGGCCGCTAAATACTATCTATAGAGTGTATACGGCGGAGCTACGGGATCCTGGTTTGACCTGGAACGAAGCAAGAAGACTGACGAGCGACAGGGATTCTTGGAGGCATCGCGTGGTGTCCATATGCTCCAATTAACGGGCGGATTTGACCGAAGAAGAAGAAGATAGTCGGATGTTTAGACCGTGATGCTAAATTTCATTGGGTTCAGCGCGTATAAAAAAATGTTATAAAAATGAAATCTCTGTAAGCACCGTAGAGCCCGTTAGGCTTAAATACATACAGCCTCGGGTCACACGATAGTATGACACTGGTTTTTCACATTGTATAATAACATTGTATTGCATAATTATATATACCTACGTATTAGTATATTAATGCCATAGCTCAATGAATCCCAACCATTCATGTTTGGCGAAATTCTTGAGAGATTGTATAGAATCTCAAGAAAGTACCTGTATCCTACCTGTCCGACACAAATTAAGGTACGGATAAGAAAATTACAAAAATGAAGTGTAAATCAGTAGACCGTGACATACTGAATCAAGATGCAGCTCACCACCCCATTAAGTAGACTAAAACGTGGTCTTTTCCTGTTTATAGACTTAAAGTGCATAGTATATTAGCGCCACAGGCGAAATTTTTGATGAAATAGTTATTTTAAAATTCCTTTGTTCAAAGCTATTAGGGCGGTTAATAAACAAACACAATATATTTAACAATAATCAGTAGGTGTGCAATACATCAACAGTAGCTGGTATACAATTTAAACGCTTTGACAGAAACAAAATTAAAAGTGCGTAGTAGGCGGTGACTTTTATTACTGACTACTGCGCATCTATTCTATACACAAGACTGCTATAGGTCGCTATCGGCAGCTGTCGTGAGTAGTTTTTCATTTTTTGTACCTATCGAAGTATTATAAGTGTTAATAATTCGATACAAACCTACCCTATTTAGCTGCCGTAGCGGCCGAAAGCAGTCTTGTGTATAGAATGGATGCGCTGGAATCCCTAATTTTACCACGTTTTTATTAGCTCGTACTCTTGTTTATCCAGTACAGATTTTTTCTTGTGTGTCCAGTACATTTTTTTCTTGTTTGTCCAAGATTTGTATTGGACGATTGAAGATTTTTAACTAACTTCCCGAATAGCTAGACATTTGAAACTTTTAGAATATGACAGAAGACGACGACAATGCATTCTTTTAATACGTTTAGCCATTTTTAAGCAGACTTGAATTCATTTTCAGTTAATTCTGTTTTGTATGGAAATTTATTATTGTCGGTTGCTAAGTGGGTCCTAGCAACTAAATTATTAATATATACGTGCGTTACTATGGAAATCAATATGAAATGTCAAAATGACATTTCAGTATTCTATAATATTTATTCAGTATTTCTATCAAGTAGAATAAAAAGTTTTTATTAATACATATAATTGTCAAATTTATA
The DNA here is from genome assembly GCF_057557595.1 of Rhyacophila brunnea. Taxonomy (NCBI): domain Eukaryota; kingdom Metazoa; phylum Arthropoda; class Insecta; order Trichoptera; family Rhyacophilidae; genus Rhyacophila; species Rhyacophila brunnea. The sequence continues at coordinate 11,508,352 of NW_028233068.1, read as the reverse complement.
TAAACAGAAAATTTAAAAACGTGGTATATAAAAAGTTCTTTTTATCTTGTAATTATTTAGTTTAACCTTAAAACTACATCATTGATTAACAATAAGGCAAAGGTTAAACATTTTTTCTATTACAAAATTGTGTCGCTAGATTTCAAAATCAGCCAAGTCCATAATAGATGAATAGGAGAAAAATAGCTTTTTGTTTTCTCAAATACACAGTCACAAGGGTGAAAGGTTATATTATTTCGAGTATAGAATATTTAAAATAATAAATTCCACATTTTGATAATTCAGAAATGTTAGAAAGCAGTAGTTCTTCAGCAATTCACAAAAAAGTCAAAAATACCTAAAGGTGGAATTGAATGATGCTGATTTTGAAATGTATCGACACAAATATTTTTCCAAGGCGTAGTTTTTGCGAATTCTCTCGGAGCACGGCTAGTGGAACCCGGTTGGGAATCACTGACTGTCTTAATATGTGATGTTTTTTGTATAATTTTCAGGTTACACGCACTACGACATTGTTCTTTTGATCTTGGAATCTGCTTTTGAGGAAACCGAACATGTTGGCGTCGTCTGCCTGCCTCCTTATGGCTCAGATGTTCCTCCCGGCAGGTGCTTGGTTTCAGGTTGGAGCAAGAATACCGACAATTTGGACGGTTACGACTTCGCCATCCTCAAAACGGTAAGAATCTGATTGGAAAAGCCTTAAGCGTGAAATATATTATGGTGCATGTCGCGGACTATCAAGTGACGTCACAGTAAGCTGACGCTACGGAAAAAGGTGTGTAATGTCGTTTTTCTTGGTGTTTTAAATGTTATCAGACTGATGCTCCCATCTCGTAGCACATTTGAACCTTTAAACGAACATTGTCAGTTGTCAAAATCTGGCGAAATCACCAGAACAACAATGAGGTCACCTCACGTTGAACCGCACTGCATCGACACCTGCATGACGTTTTGAAGGTATTTATCATATTCCACATGTCTACACATTTTCGAATCATGTCAAAATCATGTTTTTTTGTTTTTAGTAGTTGGCACTATGTATTTTCTATAAGAATATTGTCTATTATCTATGGTCCGCAGTTTGGGTTATGTTCAAAATATTATCTATGGATATAATATCGCAAGTAATTTTGACGTACGCACACGTAGAAACTGTTAAAATTAATTGAACTTAGCATGCATAATTAATAATAATTCAAAATACTAATACATTAGAGTTGGCACTCTCTATAATTGAATTTAGAGAGGTGGTGGTCGTTAAAAATATTCTGCAAAATGACCAAACCATAGACTAAATTTGTCGCCGTGACAGAGTGGCAGTGACGTGACATGCATCTCAATTTGATCACAACTTTACTTGTTTGCAATTCAACGTCATACGTTTTTAACAATGCCGATAATAAATATTTTAACAACAAAATTATTTCATAAAATTATATAGGTAACGTAGATTCAAAGAAAATAATAACTTCGTTTTTTTAAGTAAGTAAACACCTTCCTATCTTTAATAAACCATTTCTTTTATTCAACGAATAATTCACAAGATTTTGAGAATGTAACATTCCATATATTGAACATACTCATGCATAACTTGAAAACACCTCAGATATATACCCACTAGAAAAAATCATACAATACGATGCTCGACGGGATTTGAACCCGTATAACCAACCACTGGTATCGCGCCAACTGTGCATTAACCAATTACAGCTACAAGCCTCCTATCTAACTACGACAAATTAAACTAGTAGGTCATACATGAAATGCTTATCAAATTAGAGTGGTTGGTTATACGGGTTCAAATCCCGTCGAGCATCGTATATTTTTTCAAATATGATTTTGTCTTATGGGTAAATATTTGAAGGGGTTTCAAGCTATGTACCTACCTTCCCATCTGTTTTGTATGTTAATAATCATACAAATTGAGATTTTATTATTTTTGTCGGGACGCGGAAAATGTTTCCTTTTTTTTCAGTTCGATACATCATTTGTTATTTTTGTTTTTATCACGTATTGCAAAGTTTATATTTACTCCACTTATTCAAGACACGGTGTTGTATAATATTAACCTTGACAGGGATCTAAGAGCTTAGAATCATATTACTTTATTTGCAGCGCATCAACGCAGGTCTTACTTACTGGATTCCAAATGCATCCGATTAGAATCTCCAGTTTGATAAAAAAATCCAATTTGAGATTATAATATATATTGATAAACTTGGAATCAAATAATAAGACCCTCGTCGACGCGCTGCAACTGCAGTGCTGCGTGTCTCGGGTCTACGGGTTCGGGATTCAAAACACATTGCGTTTGTTACTTGGGTCTGTCTGATATGTTTTTGATGGTAAATGTAAGTATAAATAAAAATATGGTCCTTAATTTGGTATCACTATAAGGTAAGTTAAAATAATGGATGCAACACACGAAAACGAGAAAGCATGAATGAATTTAGGGGTTATCTCAAAATTTAGTTTTAGCAGATACAACATTATGCGTCAGAATACTGTTTGTCATATGGTTTTTTTTTCTTGGTCGTGCACTCATGGCTGAGGATCGTGACCACATTTAAATTTCGCCATCCTTTGAGCGACCAAGACTTTCCATCCTTCTCGATCTTCCGCTTCTCTCAGGGCAGAATGGATGGTGCCCCCCAGTCAGCTCTTTCATTTAGTCGCTCCATCGCGCAGACGCTCTTCCTCTGCTTCGCCTTCCCTGGAGGCTACCAGTCTCTCCAGGTTGTCTGGTCCGCGCCTAACAATATGTCAAAAAAACTGCAGAATTCTTCTCAGACATATCGTCGAGAGCCGTTCCTTTATCTTCAGTCTCTGGATGATTGTCCTGTGCTCCGTCTAAGAAATGCGAAGCATTCGGCGCCAACACCACATCTCAAAGGCATCAATTGCCTTCCGTTCTCTTGCCTTCAGGGTCCACGACTCGACTCCGTATAGAAACATCGAGAACACTAATGTTTGCACAAGCATCATTTTTGTGGCAATCGAAATTCCCCGATCTTCCATATAGTGGTAAGGCGTGTCACCGCATTTTTTGCAATCTGTGTGCGCCTTCTTATTTCCGCTTCGCATCCGCCCTTTCCACTGATGGTCGTTCCAAGATATACAAACTCGTCGACTGTTTCGAGATTTTGGAGTGTACTTGGTGTTGGTAGAAGGTTGCCCCGATCAACAATGATGTGGATATGGAACAGCTAATTAATTAGTACGAATTTTGTTTATTTTTTAGGTAGAATTATCAATCATAGACCGCTCCAAATGCCAGGCCACCCTGAAGAAAACATTGTTCGGTCCACGCTACGAGCTCCATGATAGCCTCGTCTGTGCAGGAGGAGACATGGGTATGAATATTTACAAGGGCGGTAGTGGATCACCTCTTGTCTGCCCAATACCGGTTAGTATATTGTAGGCGTACATCTTGCAGAATATAGAATGGTTTTGAAAATCCATACATTTAATGGGGAGTGCAAAAAAAATTTATTGTTAAAAAGTGTTTAATTAAAGGCACATTTTCATTTGCTTATTAGCAGGACTAACAACTAATCAATAATCCAAATATCATACGTACGAGTAGAGTTTGGTTTCGGGAATTTCCCGACGGGAATTCTCGGAAAATTTTCGAGATTTTCGATCCCGAATGTCGAGAATTAAAATTTTTAACATTTCGGAAAATCCCGGATCTCGAAAATCTTTTCTCGGGATTCGGGATTTCTTTATTATCGAATATTAATTGAAAAAACGGTTTTTCTATATGAAAAAAGTGGACAGAAAATACAAAACGTGCAAAGACTGATCGGGGTATTTAACACAATTATGTTAACGTCGACTCAAAGTGAGCGCAATTTTTCAACATCAGGGAATTTTGTGTTTTTTTTGAAATTCTATTTTAATAAGTAATGTTTTGAATTATTTTTGTTTTCATACTATTATTTGTTTGTCTTCTTACTTACATAAATGAAAAAAAACATATTTTTTTGGAATTTGTCTGTTTTTACACTGATTTTAGGATTTTTTACAGGTTTTTTTTAAATTTCCCGATATCTCGAGAATTCTCGAGAACTCTTTTCTGGAAATCCCGAATCTCGAGAATTCAAAATTACAGCATTTCGGTAAATCTCGAATCTCGTACACTGTACGTCTCGTTAGTGCGTATTATTCTTGTATATGGGTCCTTATGAAGTTTCCTACAAGCGCTTATTTTAGGTTCAGAAGAAATTTGTTCGTTGTTTTTATTTAAGACTATTTTCTTTTCGATAATTTGTCAAACGATTATTTCCCAGCTGGCTTTCTTACAAGGTATGCTCGCTTTTCACTCTCTTGAATCTCGTAGGTTAATTCTGCTCTTGGGACAATTTTGCCTGCTCTCAAATGGGGACCTCGTTGGCCAGACTGTGGGCTGTTTGCAGATAAAAATACCCATGAATAATTATCCTGTATATGCCAACATCTCTCAATGAACAACTACGGGATGCGATCTATGATGCAACCAAATAGCACGCGGGTCTCACTGAAACAGACTATCAAGGAGTGTAAAATAACCACAATGCAAGCTCCCGGATAGTCAGATGCCATCAGCTCGGTTTCCACCGTAGCGTAGGCTGAACCTATCTTGGATAATAAGCTATTCATGGGATAGGATTAATTCCCACTCCAGGACTCTGTTGGGGAGATTAATGAGATAATCCATTTCGCGTTATGAAACTGGAAGTAAGGCTCAACAGCGTTATATGCAACATAAAGGGGTCTGAAAAGATTATGGTCTTCTCGAGGCGTTCATCCCCTAGGACAGTGGTTTCCAAACTTTATGTTACTACACCTCCCTTTTAAAAAATCTAATCTTGGCGCCTCCACCCTCCCTTTATTCCATTAAATAATACAGACACATTTTTACGTCTCCAAATATACTAATACAAAAAATGAAAAAAACTTAAATAAAATAAACAAGGTTTTACTATAAATATTTATTTTTAGATTTATTTGTTTTTCATGCGATTGGTGTGCTTATTTATTACAAAAATTGCTCTTTTTCTACTAAATGGGCCTGCATTGATTTATTCACTCAATTTTCGCCAAATAGACAAGTTTAGCAATAAAGTTATTGTTCCTAAACAAATTTGTCTCTCAATATGATTTGACCATTTTATATAATTTTTCATGATATAGCTAGCGCACTTCACAATGGTATAGCAGTAAGGTACCACGGTGGCCGCGCGGCTTAAGCATTGGACTATCATGTCGTGGGTCCCAGGTTCGAATCCTGGGTGTGGCAAGTACACATATTGTTTTTCAATTTGTGTGTGAGTCAGGGTAAGGACCTAATAGGTTGAGCAAGTGGCTGACATCCATTTCTCGTAAAAACAAAACCTGTTAATACAAACCTCTACTCTGTGGAGGCCCATATGATCGGACATGGTCGGAAAAAGAAATAATAAAATTAGTCTCCATATCATCAGACAGGTTTGCAAACAACCTAATTTTATAGGACTGTTTTTTATGTAGCTTATAACTAGCGGCCGTTTTATGAACTATGCATTTGCAAACTGCAAACCGGTTGCTACATTTTTGTTAAACTTTTCGCGCCTCCCAGTTTGGAAATCGCTGCTCAAGGAAAAGGATTCCCAAAAACCCTGTCCCCGCAAACGCAAATGCATTCACGAGAGTTTTTGCATACGGATTCATGTATGCATTTTGTATTTTTTTTAAATAAAGAAAGGAGAGAAGAAGCAGATATTTTTAAGCTTTAATAGAAAGAGCTGTTATTGTTTGGAATGGTCCAATTTATTAACGTCTTTGGGACATCTTTGTTACAGGGTCATCCTGACAATTATATGCAGACTGGAATCGTAGCGCCGGGTATTCATAGTAACGGAGAGAACAGCAGTCCCGGAGTATATGTAAGCGTAGCATCGCTCAGGGAATGGATTGACGAAATTTTAGTCTACAACGACATTGATATGTCAGCTTATGACACCCTTTAGTTGCAATCAAATATCAAAAAGAGAAATGCTACCATCTATAATGATTGTTAACAGTAGGTACATTATATGTTATGAATATTTCGATCATTAAAATGTAGTTTGATAAGTTTTCTAGAAGGTAACACTAGATACACATTACCATCATCTCACGTAAGCTCATGTGCTATAGCACTATAACTACCAGAACATTAAATATAATAAAAAACTGTCATTAATTGCAGTTCTCCACCAAACCATTAAAATAAACATACGTGATAGCACGTGACTCAAAAGTGTGTAAACTCGCAGAAAATAAAGAAACGTTCTATCACGCGTCATATTGATGGTGTGGCGAGATACACACGAGGTGACTTTAGTGCGGTTCTGTTACATTTTTCAGATTTTTCTAACTAACAATATATGTTTTTATGTAAACACAAAGTAAAATAACATTGCACACTTTTTTCCTAAAGCGCGAGCTTACCATGAGATTATGTGCGCTCACGTGACGTGATCTTAATGTATTTATAGCATACTATTCACAACATGGAGGTACAGTCCTACAAACTTATCTGATGAACGGTCAAAAATGGAACTACGAACTCTGCGATTATACGTATATTAAAAAGCATATATTATTTACTTATTTGCTTACTATTATGTTATTCGTAATAATATAAGTTTAAAAATATACATAGAATTAAACTAAAAAGTACAAATTAATAAATAAATTCAGAAATATTCGATTGTTTTATTTTATTTTTATTTTGTTCTATTTCCATGGTGGCCGCGCGGCTTAAGCGTTGGACTATCACGCCATGGGTCCCAGGTTCGAATCCTGGGTCTGGCAAGTACACATATTGTTTTTCAATTTGTGTATGAGACAGGGTATGGACCTAATAGGTTGAGCAAGTGGCTGACATCCATTTCTCGTAAAAAACAAAATCTGTTAATACAAACCTCTACTCTGTGGAGGCCCATATGATCCTATTAGGATCGGACATGGTCGAAAAAATTCCCATGGGCATGGCCCCCATAAAGGGGGGGGGGGGGAGCTGACAGGGCTCTGGCCTAAGGGGCCGGCGTAGCAGGTCAATCAGATATGTGAGATACCCATCACAAATTTGCTCTAATAGCACAAAAAGTCGTTATTAACATTTAAAAAATAAGGTTGCAATTTTTGATTGTTTTTTGTTGATTCTCGACTACTCCATAATTCAAGTAGATGTATTAAAACTACAAAAAATCGCTAAAAATAAACTGAAGACCATTACTTTTACCTCTAACACAATTTTGAAAACGCTTCTGTTGTGCGTCACAAAGTTCATTAAGTCTAAATCGACACAGCCTTGGCAGTACCGTTATATCGGAAGATCCTCGAGAGCCTACCATTTCATATAAATAAATTGGTCTGTAATATACTCCATACATTAAAAAAATCGAAACTATAGGTCTCAATCTTCCACTGTGGAACTTTCGCTAAAGTGGCGACTGCCAAGATTTATATTCTTTGTCTCTACTAAAATTGGAAGTGCCATCTAAGTTTAAAGATTTTATTCAATATTATCCAGTGAAAACGGTTTTACTGTAGTGAGTTGTACCAAATTCGAGGCAGTGGTTGACCTGTGTGTCGCTGATAACTATCTTAGAAATAGAGAACATCAGTTGTTTATTCTCCCAAGGTGCAGAACCAACCTGCCATTGGTAATGCCAATTGGGAGGGCGATAACTGTGTTCAACCAGATTGCTTCGGGTATTGATATATTCCACTTGCGTGAGGGTGAGTTTAGGTGGACGCTATTTTATAAATTCTTAAAATAGGGTCCTCCTTAGCAAACTCGGCGTACTACTTCTTTGAACTTCTATAGATGTATAATTGTATTTATCATTAATATTAACATTAATATAATTGTATTATATAAGAATATTTTCATTTTTATCGTTTTTATTACTTTTCTTCTTTATAATACTGTTTCATGTCATGTTGTGAACGTCTTAAACTTATAATTTGTAATGTCCACAATATGTTAAAAAATAAATTGAAATTGAAATTTTAAATTGAAAATTGAAATTGAGTTTCTCAACAGTGAAGAAAATGTGCAGAATCAGGAATTTGAAAGAAATTGTGAAATTTACAATAATTATAAAGGATTAAAAGGTCTTAACTCATTCGCTGCTGACTAGATAATGATTTTTTCATTACCACCTTTAAAATGCACGTTAATTACATCGATCGGCCGCCTGGTCATTACGCGCCAGGTGCGTCTTCAGCGTCCAAAGTATTAACTGACGAAGATAACATTTATTGATTGATCGAAATAAAAATTGAGCAAGGTAAAATCGATTTTTAAAATACTTTGTCAATTTGTTTTAAAATATGGCAAATTCAAACCGATAATATTTTGGGGCTACATATGAATCGAATTGAAAGTGTTAAAAATAAACAAATTGGCATTTAGATGAGAAATCAGTGTATTACTTAAATCGTCTCACGATAACAATACGGAAGATTCCTTGTCATTTGTGTATTTTATATTCTGAAGATGACGACAGGCGAAAATCGGGTCGCGAAAAAATACTCATACAAAACTTAAACAAATTATCGTATTATTGTTGATAACAATATAATAATTGTGTACGTCCCTGATGATGTACGAAATTGATTTTCCTATTACATTATACTATTCAATATTAAGTTCTATATTATTATTATTATTATTATAACTAGATAATAAATAAACAGCGAATAAATGTATATGTTTTAAAGAATTCTAAGGATTTACATAATATTATTAAACCATTTATAATTTTTGAATAAATTATATTTTATTGATAACTTCTGAGAATTGATGCTACATTATTAATTTGTTGAACATTGCCAAGAATAATTTTAAAGGTCGCTGTTAAAGTTTAATAAATACAAAATTATAACATAAAAAAAAATAGTAAGCTTTCGAAAACCGGTGTTTTTTTTAGAGTTTGAATAGATCTGATTCTGTTTGATTAATAATATACCGGTTGTTATTGTAACGGGACATTGAAACTTTTAATAATTAATTATTGCACACATATTACATGAACGATTGATCAATGTTGTATTTTATTATATAATGAAAAAACCTCGATGAAATGAGTTCATTTCAGGGTATTTATAAAGGTGGCTTAGTATCAGTAGGTATGTGTGGTTCTGGGTAATCGGAAAAAACAGAACACAAATAAACAGAACAGTGACAAAACAATAGCCAGTGACAAAATAAATATTCATTTTTGTCGTATCTATTTATTAATTAAATACTTATAAAAGTTCAGTTTATAAAAGAAATATTTAATATGTTTAATCTATGCATGTCGGCCATTCGGCGTCTCCTCAATTTATCTGCTTGATTTTACCACAGATTTAGTAAACTCACTATTTCGTTGTACCTAGTCATCCAAGCATTTTGAACGTATGGGATTGATTAAGACAAGATATATCTAGCTTGCCTGCAACACCGAGTTGAGTCCCGTTTAATTGAGGCTTTCCAGCGATTAGAAATGCAGAAATTATATAATAAAATTGATTTTCTTTAAGCGCATTGAAAACCTGTGTTATTAAAAATCTGTACGACGATTATTTCAATATTAATTTCCTGAAATTTCATAGTTCTGTTTGTCGGTGTTCTGTTTTGTCACCGTTCTGTTTCTTCATGTTCTGTTTTGTTATCGAGCTGTGGTTCGAGAACCGCAGATTCGAATCCCACACCTAGAAAATATACATTGTGTTTTTTTTTATTAATGTGTATTTTGATCCAGAGCTCAGCGACGTCCCAAGGCAAAAAAATGCCGTTCTTAGGTAGACTTAGACTACTGTGCCCTTTCTGTTTATCTCAAATTTTATGAAAATTTGTTAAGTAAATACCTATCCTTTCCATTACCCATTTATTTTCGGTTATCTTAAACAGATAATACAATAAAAATATTGAAAAAAATATCATACATACATCATATTCGTTCCTTCATTTGCGCTCTTAAGCAATACATGACCTGAATACACCCACAGGACGTCATTGCCAGAGCCTAATAGGTTGAATGAACGGTTAACTACCAAAATATTTTCAACTCAAATCGAGAGCTTTTTTTAAGCTTTTCTCACCCAATAAAATAAAATTAAAAGGAAGTTAAACAGTTTTTATTTCAGAGCAAAATTAGCGACCTTCTTGTTCCGTTTCAAATTCACCTTTTACAACGTTTTTATTAGGTCGTATTCTTACTTGTCCGGTGGTTGTTTGTCCGGTACAAATCTTGCAATCGATTTTTAACTAACTTTCCGACTAGCTAGACATTTGAAACTTTTTGAATATATCAGAACACGATGCCAATGCATTTTTTAATACTTTTAGCCATTTTTAAGTAGAATTAAATTCATTTTCAGTCAATTCTGTTTTGTATGAAAAGTTATTTCGGAAGAAATCCGTAATCCAATCCACTATTATTGGTTGCTAGGGGTCTGGGGTCCTAGCAACTAAATTATTAATATATACGTGCGTTACTATATAAATCAATATGAAATGTTAAAATGACATTTCAGTATTATTTCTATCAAATACAATTTTTTTTTGATCGTTTAAGCTAGTCAAGTCAAGTTTATATGATTCAAATGAAAATTTAAAAACGTTGTAAGTATATAAAAAGTTCTTTTTATCTTGTAATTATTATTTATTTTTTCCTAGTAGCAATGTGTCGAATTCTCGAAATTATCATTGATAATTTCTCGAGAAATGAAAATTATCGAGACGAAATCTTTCGATCTCAAGCTAAACCTACAAAACGTTACGTAAAAATGGGATTATTCCGACTGCTTTAAGATCAGTAAACATTTTTTTTTTTTTTTAAATATAATTGTTTTTTTTAGTAACCATCTAGTAAATAGATCCAATTACAGTTACATTGTAGATATTTGGTTATTCATTTGTCAGCCAAAAACCGGTCTATAAAACTAACTTGTCCACATTTTTTATTTCCAGATAATAAAAAAAATAATCGATTTTAGCGAATAATTTATCGACTGAACAAAAAAACGATGACTGTTTATAAAAAGTTTAAATACATTAAATTACCATTTTTTTCAAATTCGTCTTTGTTTTTTTAATGAATAACTACACAATAAATAACACATTCTAAATACAATTCTTCTCAAATTATTGCTTCCATCACGATTTATTAATAGAAAATATTATTTATTGCTCAAGGCTGCCTGTTGTTATATTGTTGTTAATTCGATGTATTAAAAATACAAATGTAATTTATTAAAAAAAAAACTATCTAAGATCATCATCTCACCTGCAATGGCCTCGCTGTCAGATCGACAAAATTTAAAAAAAGAACTTCCGCACAGAAGTTGTATAAAATGGCGCTAAAATTGTAACTTTGAATTTTAATTACGATTTAACAGAACGTCTTCCTGGAACTTGGTTCTCACGGGTGATGGATACCATCGAAACTACTTTTTTTGTTTTATGATATATGCTGATATCTCCCACCACTTCACGTCCATATTGTCTCATTGTCTTATATCAAACATACAGTAATACATACTATTATTTATATTATTTATAACAATATAATTATATTCTTCGCATGTAACATAATTAGCAACGATTTTATTTGACGCAGATGATTTAAAGGAGGACATCGAAACAGTTCAAACCAGAGATCTTAAACTTGGTTGGACTTGGTTAGCGTTTGGTCGCAGTGCATGTCGCAGAGATTATAAGGGTGCCGAATACTTTCTCACTCGCACTTATGCATAGTTTTTGTTCAGGCCTTGCCAGAGATAGTATTATTAAATTATACCAAGATCCTAAATGCGTATTTATCATAAGTTGAGAATAAAATTTTATCCAAAACATAACATAGGCAACTAATATCAAAAGAACTTATAACATAAGTATTCAAACAGATATTATGTTCTTACTTAGACAACAAAAAAATTAACCACTGTAAACATTGGTGTAAAGTTCGATAGATTTTCCAGAAAATAAGTCATAGTCGGAGCGGCTCCTGAGTTAATGAAAGCGTTGCAATAGGCTTGATGAATAGCACCTGTACACGTACATGGATTTACTGGCACTAATAGTGTGTAAATTCAACTATCGCGATGATATGTCTACATACGTAGCAGTGCTGACTGTGTCCTCAATCTCATTCTTCACGCGCAAGCGAGACTCGTTGTTGTCACTTTACGATGGTATTTGACTGGTTGTGAAAATTGGTAAACGCCAAAACCGTTCTGCGCGGTGTAGTTCGTTTTTTCCCGGCAGATGCGCCACTATAGCCCCGCACCATATTCGATTTTAATCGAGCGTATCACGTTTGAATATGAAACATAAGCAGTTTTTTACGCCAGGAAAACTACAACACCTAAAAGTACAGATTACCACAAAATATATTCAAGTATGGACTAGCACAAAACGTCAAGAAAAGATGGAGAAAAAAACATACGGCGACAGCTGAAAATTAAATATAAATAATTATAAGATAAAAAGAACTTTTTATATACAACGTTTTTAAATTTCTGTTGAATTATTATATTCAATATGCTCTAACTTGTCTAAATAAAAAATAAACAAATAAACAGACAAATATAGAATACTGAAATGTCATTTTATTTTGATTTTCATAGTAACGCACTTATATATTAATAATTTAGTTGCTATGACCACCCCGTATGCAACCAATAATAGTCTTTTACTTTTTACGCATTTTTCTGAAATAACTTTCCATACAAAACAGAATTGAGTGAAAATGAATTCAATTCTGCTTAAAGATGGCTAAAAGTATTAAAAAAATGCATTGGCATCGTGTTCTGATATATTCTAAAAGTTTCAAATGTCTAGCTAGTCGGGAAGTTAGTTAAAAATCGATTGCAAGCTTTGTACTGGACAAACAACCACCGGACAAACAAGAATACGAGCTGATAAAAACGTTGTAATAATAACAAGTAACTTTAAAAATTTAGGTAGGTACTTAATTATCTTATCATAAGATTGATTTTTTTGATAATTATATTTATTTAATTCTCCAAGGGATAGTGTGCAAATATCATAATGTTCAGTATTTAGCGACATCTATCATATTGCCTAGGTACCAAGGATTTCAAGCTATACACATTTTTATTTTTTATATGGTACCTATTGTTTTTTTCAAATAAACATAAAATAGACTATAAATAATAGTTATTCAAAAATATTTTCTATACATTTGAGGAAACATAATAAACTAAATAAATATACTGATAGACATAACCATTAAATAATTTGTAATAATATGAGTAATGTCTTCAAAAATGATTCATTCCGCGACATAGTTACATAATTTGTTGGTAGAACGTTAGTGCAAAATATAGCGACGAAACTAATAAATTTGTTATTTAATTTTGCTCTTAAATTGTGTCATATGGCCCTTTGGCTTAGCAGCTTGATATATCTCACTTCCAAGATTTTACATAATTTTGGGTGATTGTAATTTTTTTTTTTTGTTTTGTGATTTTGCCGATGCTTTGACTGCGACTCGCTGTCATATCGCCTCTTCTCTTCTAGAAGGGGATCCGTCGATCAGGTCCTCACTCCTATCCTGTTAAATAGCTTTATAATTATTTTGCCTAGCTCTTCCGTCATTCTTTCTTTCTTCTTTAGACGCCAGTGTTTTATGCACCAGAATCGCTCTCCTCCGTGGGTGATTGTAATATAAATGGGGCAGTTTATTATGGGTCTACGGATTTTGAAAATGTGAAAGCAACACTTTAATGAGAGAAACGTTGAAAAGTTTCAGGCTACTGGGACATGGTTAGTTATAGAAAATATAATACTTCTGCACGAACAAGGAATATAATATACTAATTTAAAATATATATTTTTTTAATTTTACAGTTTTCATCGCGCACTGATAATACATTGTATGCTCTCTTCAGTCTCTGCCAAACTATGTGCCTCAAAACGTTCAATGTGAGCCGCGAAAAAATAATTCTGCGAATCACTAATTAGAACCGTGGAAAGTTACGAACAAGAAAAGTTAAAAACTAACAGCTTGATTGCTTCCCAGGTGTCAACGCTTCCTCAAATAAATTCAAAATGTTGTCTGAAGTGCGGAAGACGGTATAAACCCCTCCGCATCATTTTCTAAATACTTTCCACCACTTTATTATTACATGTACGAGTGGGTGATCAATCATTTTGCAATATACGATGGTATCCTGCTGGCATTAATTAATAGTGGATGATGGTTTTATAGAATTAAAAAAACGATCCTGTGCACGAAGTCGCATCTTCTGAGCAATAGTTGTCAGCATTTTGGATTTCGGTTTGGAGTCAATACCCTCGATTAGCTACTTACTACCTATAAAAACCACTGATGTCGTTTGGATCGTTGTATCTTTGTGAATTAGGTTTCACAGCGCTCATGGAAATGAAATTTAAAACAAAAAAAAGGAATGATTACAGATGGTAGACAAAGAGTTACGTGCTTGTTTATCTAATTCAGAGCTGCAAACCAATTGCGTCAGCTACACTAATAAAATTAGTATCAATATTAGCTATGTTCATAAAGCAGTATTATTTTATATTCTATACAAGTGGTAGTGAACCTATGGCATTTGTATGGCACGCGTTTGAAGAGTAAACATACCTATAATAATATTAAATATTGAAAGATCGCATTGTATAAAAAATAACAGGCAACAATACTCTTCAAGAATAAGTATTACATTTAATGTAAATATATAATTGCATAGGTCAGCCCTTAGAGTGTATGAGTCACATATAATAATATTACCCCACTTATCTTAACAGGCGACGTGGGATGCTGCGATTTTGATAGATTTACAATACTTGAGACCACTATAGCGGGATAATACATCATCTAATCGGAGCAATTATGGTGTCAATTGATGCATAAAAAAACCAAACTAATTTATACATTAACAAAAAATTAAAATCTACCGACAAAAAATGGCACCAAATAAGAAACAAAAACTTGGTGGAGCTAGTAGTAGTAATTCTGGCAGACAGTTTCAATATTGGTTGACCGAAATGTATGGCGTAATTGAAAA
Organism: Rhyacophila brunnea; assembly: GCF_057557595.1. Classification (NCBI taxonomy): domain Eukaryota; kingdom Metazoa; phylum Arthropoda; class Insecta; order Trichoptera; family Rhyacophilidae; genus Rhyacophila; species Rhyacophila brunnea. The sequence goes on along the minus strand of NW_028233068.1, from coordinate 11,493,298 downwards.
AAGTGATAAAGCTATATATTATGAGCTATGTTCTGTGGGTGGTACCTAGAACATCATAATACTTATAACTAGAATTCTTGAAAACTATTTTTCCCCATGAAAAACTGCTCGGTACGTAAGACAGTCGAAAAATAATATTTGGGAGATTTTGGCACGCGTACGTAAAAAGGTTCGCCAGCCCTGTTCTATACTAAGAAATACCTATATTTAATATTTTTGGGGAATATTTGATTGGTGTGCCACGAAACAAATTCACCTTCCCCGGTGTGCCAATAGGGCAAAAAGTTTGGCAGACAGATCGCATTGATGTTAAAGAAACGAAGCGATTTTGAAACTCAGAAATAATGGGAACTGAAATACCTAACGGGTGAGGAGAAGCAGGCAATCGATCTCGAGTAAAGAAGAATACGAGATAAATTAAAACACGCGTCAAGAATAAGTCACACGTCGAATACTGACAACTTCTCTCGGTTTATGCATCGACGCTAATTTAATATTGGTGTATTACACACACTATTGCACGTCTGTAATGCGTGGTTCATTTTTGTGGGACACTTACACATTCAAAACCCTGCGATAAAAATTTACTGTATTGGTATATAACCTATCGGAATTATATTTATTAATCTGTTCTAAGATTCGAAAAAATAATATGATTTATATAAAATAGGCTATTAGTGAAGTTCTACAATGTAAACACATCTTTCAAAACATAACGACCCTTTCGCACAAATGACGTCATTATGAAAATGATAATTTCGAGCATAATGGCGTCTATAGCATAATACTAGTTGAGTCGCCGCACTATGGTACGGTCACACACAAGCCCAATAAATAAATTTAATGTCAAAAGTGATGTATTCGTTTTAATTTGTTGAAATACATCTATTACCGATCTGCTAAAATAAATACGGTTACATGTAAATTGTACGTAAAACATTTCACCGTGGCACAGTGAGCTTTCTTGTCGGAAAGAGATGGCTGTATAATCCCAATCTTATTTCTGCCATGCCCCACTTCAACGCTACCAAAATCTCCATGGCGGGGGGGGGGGGGGGGGGGCAAAATCAAAATTGTATAGTTACCTAACTAATTCTGAAAAAAAATAATAGTATTTTTAATTTAATTTAAAGTAAATATGTAGGTATATTACGTTACATATACAATTCGGAAGAGAATTAGTACGATCTTGTTTTCAAATGATTTTCAAGATGACCTTTTTACCCCCCAAAATATTCAAATTGCCCCCCAATGGCCCCACGTTGGGAATCACTGCTGTATACTATACGGTCTCTAATTTTATTAGATTCAATATGAAAATTAATTCAATTTGCATAGGTGATTATGGCAAAATTCATGAATTCAAGAATGAAAACCTAACTTAACCTAACTTAACCTAACTTAACCTAACACATAATCCAGAATATCGTGTATTTTCCAAATTTATTTGCTGCTGGCTTCCTGTAAAGAGTACACCGACAAGAACCGTGTTTTATTTAGACATGAATTTTATCTCAGTACTATACGACCCAAAGAGGTTGGACAGTCTTTAATATTCGGCGATATATTTCCGACACAATATTTCACGGTGAAGTGTGATACGGCGAACTGCATACGTACAAGTTTCCGGACACGGATAAAGATACATGTTCAAATTTTCAATTCAAACTTTCAAGAATGAAAGGCGCTTAGTGTATATTTTTACATTCAACAATGTTAAAGAAACCATCTTATCAGATACATGAAAATAAACCTTTAAAAAGTTTACTATTTATTATGCTAATGATTAATTAAGCTGAAAATCGGTAAGTAGTGTTAATGATTATTTGTTGAAAGTGTGCTATGGGATTTTTTTCCTTTCATTAACGTTTTTTTTAGTAAATAATTTATTAAGAAATTTATAATATATATTATTATTAAATTATACAGATTGGTTTAATCACCATTATCAAGAGTATGGCGTAGTCTGTAAGACAACCTGTAGAATTTAATATAATTTATATTATCGTTTTCTAAATAATATTTTAGTCGGATCTCCACAGCTTTCTTTATTATTATAATTTGGTTAAGGCAGGGTTTAAATGAATTTTTAAAACTAACCAATACCATCTGCAATTTGTATTATTAGTTTAATGAAAACAAAAAAGTATGGCTGCCAAAATTTAATGTGCACTATTTGTGTCAGATCTCCACAGGCTATCTCCACCTTTAACCACTGCTACGTACTTCTTACGCATTTTTTGTGTTTTACGTGATTATTCATCTTAAAGATAATGGGTCAATGTATTACTTTTGGTTGCCAGCATAAAATTGATCAAGAAGTATCTTTCCATATTATTATGTATTAATAGCTTAATTTAATATTGTAAAATTTCATTTGAAACAGCAATATCTGAGATACTTGAAATATCAAATGTAAGTCGAATTTTATTACATAGTATTTATTATCCAATCCTATGCATTTAAGTATTCGAAGAGAATTTTGTCAACACATATACATATAATCATGTTTTAACTAATAAACTATTTCTTTTATTCATCGAATAATTCACAAGATTTGAGAATATAACATTCTATATATTATAGAACATACATAGTTTAAAAACATCTCATGCATATACACACTAGAAAAAAATAATTTTTTTGAAAAAAAATACAACAGCGATAGCCAACATTGTAACGTAGAACTACTAATAGTTCAAATCGTCGTAATTAAGTAGGATGCCCGTTGCTCAATTGGAGAAGCACACTGGCGCAAATCCAGCGGTTACAAGACCATGTTCCGTCGGGCGGCGTATTTTTTTCTAGTGGTGATAATATGCATTAGAAGATTTCAAAACATATGTTAAATAATTTGGTGAATCTGAAATTACAGTTGAAGTGATAGACGAAACTGTACAATGAACCTGTGTTGCGAAGTTACTTGTAACTGACTAAATCAGTTTTTAAGAGGTCCTTTTTTAAATTTATTTTTTATTATTACATTTATTTACATCTCTATAGAAGAAGACATTTTTTAACATCTACGGTTATGTTAGAACTGAAAATGGGTATCCGGGAGCACAGTGCGTCGCTGACCGATGACCGCCGATTGTCGCAGGCGGTGATTGCTTTGCTATGCTAACTTCAATGTAATCAAAATTGAAACAAGTAATAATCATTGATAGTCCGAACACGGTTGGGTTTGGACGCGTCGTATCTCTGGCCAGAACGACTTAAAATCAATAAAAAATATTTTTTTATACTTTTTTTTTGTGAGTGACACCTACATTGCAGACTCAATTTGACTCCGTAGAAACAACAATCAAGTAAGAACATTGATAATTTATTATATTAAATAAAATACATAATTCATTAGTCTGTATTTTCTATTGCCATCAACGATTATCATTAAAAAAAACAGGTTGACCAGTTCCATAAATATGTTGATTATGTAACTCGAATAGACAATGTTGTAGAACTGATTATAAATTATAATAATAATACAACATTTATTTTAAATATTATAAAATAGTTTTAAATGCGAAGAAAATTTGATATATATGAGAAAAATCAAATGAATATGACTATCTAATTAATATGACGTAGCCATCTTTAGTGTACAGATAGTAGGATGCTCTGTAATATGATTTCTATATTTAAAAAAAGAACACTGATTGAAATAATAATTTACTACAATATGAAATAATAAACATTACAGTTAAAAAGAATATATTTTTGTGCTAGGATTTTAACGATGCAAATGATTATATCAAGTTATGAGATTGGTACATAATAAATAGATTTTGCATATTATCTGCATTACCTCTACGATTGATAGCTTCATGTTAAAGAAACGCATCATATAATTAGCAAAAAATACCTACCCGACGCAAAACGTAGCATACCTATTTGTGTAAACACAATCTTGTAAACAACGTAATTAGGTATTTAATCATTAAAAAAACAGACCAACTCAAAATATTGAAGGTACTTACGAATAATGATAGAGCTAAATTTTGGCTTTAAAATATAGTTATTAATACAAATGGTTACATGTAAATTGTACGTATTATATTTCGCCGTAGCACAGTTCATCGTGAGTTATCTTGCCAAAAAGAGATGGCCGTACGATGTACAGCATTCAGATTACAAAATAACACGTTGTTCATGGAGCATTGCTGATTGTACCTAATGTTCCAATTTTATATAAATATACGTATACGATATGATTGTATTATTCTAACTTACCTATTGTCTTCAATATTTCTCTTGTATTCAGGTGGTTTATTTAAACACGAATTTAACACGAACCATATATTTCCGATCAACTCGCGGTTATTCACGACTAATGTATGAGATGAATGTTCTAAAATAGTTTCTCTAATGTTGGTGACAGGGAACTCAGAAATAATGGTAACTGAAATACCTAACGGGTAAGGAGAAGCAGGCAACCGATCTCGAGTAAGGAAGAATACGGAATAAATTTAAACACGTGTTAAGAATACGTCATACGTCGAATACTGACAACTGCTCTCGGTTTATGCATTGACGCTCATTTAATATTGGTGTATTACACACACTATTGCACGTTTATAATGCGTGGCTCATTTTTGTAGGACACTCACACATTCATAATTTACTGTATTGGTATATAGCTTATTGGGATTCTATTTATTAGTCTGTTCTGTGGTTGGTGAATATTAACCTAGCTGATCAATCTAAGTGTCATATACCGAGATATATAATATGTCGAGATATAATATCAACATCGAGGTATTGAATATAGTGTATAATGCGATGCTTATAATATTTTAGCTGACAAGTCGTCACTACATAGGGTACAAAAAATCAGTCCATCCTCACTCCTTCCACCCGCTTACTATAAATCTCCCCCCCCCCCTTATTTCACATTCATCACTATACGCCGCGATTATAAACTAAACGACAACTGGGAAGAAAATATTTATTTTCCAGTAGATTTAGAAATTAATCAATGATTTGGGACTTCTTACGTAGGTATCATGAATGATTAATATCATGGCCCCCACATCCTGAAGCGGGCCCCCAGGCTAGAATCTTTTGCGGGCCCCCTACCTATCGCTAAGGATAAAGGGAGTGTGATGCTCTACAGTAGCGTTTTTCAAACGGTGTACGCGGTAAAATTAATGTGTATATTTAGTGTTTTTTTGTATAGTTTAATATATCCATTTGAATTATGGAGTTGTCGAGTATTGGATAACAATTAAAAAATTGTATCGTACAATCACATCATTTTTAATTTGAGGAAAATAGCGCCGCAGGCGACTTTTTTACTAGTGAAGCAAAGTTGTGATGTGTGTTTAGCTAACTTATCTGGTCGACTCGCCTCGCCGGGCCCCCAAGCTAGGGCCCTGTCAGCCTCCCCTTGTGGGGGCTATGATTAATATTATAAGCAAACAAATTTATGTACGGGCATCGTCATAACCCAAGAACTACAGAACACGATGTTTTTATTACTACCACCAATGAGAGGGCTTCTTTGGCTGCCTTCGGGGGTCCCATCCCTCGTCAAGACACTTCAAAATAAACGACGATAATGGAATGTTTATGTCTTATTATCTCGACAAGCAGATCGACGACACCTACCGCTATTTTTTTTTTTTTTATATTTGGAAACCGTATATCATGAATCTATTAGTGAAGCTCTCAGATCGATCATTAAAACGGGTTTAAAAAAAAAGTTTTATGTCTATTTATACCGCCTCGATTGTAATAGAATATGACGTAGACACCGCACTAGCTCACGTGTCATACGTGTGTATTGAAATTTAAACTGCAAGGCACGGAAAATAGGTGAAAAGCCATTTTTAGTGAAACCAATGATACTCGTAGCTTACACTTTTATATGATAGGAAAGATATAAATAATACAAGGAATTTGCATACTGATTAATTTAATAAATTATTATCGCGAATATCTGCAAACATATTATAATAATATATTGTTGACCTGAATTTGTCAACACTAAATGTATTATAATAATGAGACCAGTATTTTTGAATTTAGGACCGGCCCGTAATTGCCCGTGAATTTTGAAGGCAGTTCGATTTTAAAATCAAATACGTGTGGTTGTATTGGTAACAAGTTCATTATTTTATTCTTCTATTGGCAACCCTGAAAACAAAATGGCGGTTCGCAATTGGAGTATATTGGTTTATTTACATAATCTACGTACACATTTTCCGGGGTTTAACATGATTATTCACCTTAAAAAGAATGGTTATTGTACTGCTTTTGGCTGCCTACATACAATTGACGAGGGTGTATCTTTCCATGAATATTTATAGCTAATATAATATTCGAATATCTGAATTAAAACGGAAATAATATGTGAAAAGTCAAATTGAAGTCAAATTTAATTATACGCTATCCAATACTATGCATTTATTCAAGGCTAATTTTGTCAACGTCAGCTGTATATATGATTAACTAATTTGGTGAATCTTAAATTAATTAAAAATTAGCCTTCAATGTTAAGTAGTACGAATGTGTAGACCAGAGGGATATGACTTTAGCTTTAATTATGTCAAACGGTGGACTGATTAAGGATTAACTTAATACTGCAGGGGTCGTCAGTAAATCAGCAAAATACAAACATAATATCTCTGAAAATAGAATAATATTTTATAAGAATTTATTATTGGAATCAATCGTTTTCTTTCAAAATTGTTTTTGTAACGAATGGGGTAGTTCAAAGATGTGACGTAATTATAAATGTAAAAATACTGATAATCGTATGACGTTATTGATGACCTCCAAAGTGACCGATTAATGACCCAAAATATTGTATTTAACTATGCAAAATTTATTGATTAAACACTTTGGTACATTCAAATTATGATTATGTATATATTCCATTATGAGTGATGTAAAATGACACGAACTCTAAATTCAATGTGAAATTTCCGATTCACAAATATGCAGAATCTATTACTAAATAATTAAATAACTACAATTAATAATTTCGTTACTCACCTGCTCTATTTACCTGTTGTACTTCGGATTTTCTCTCGATTTCGTGTACCGTGTCACTGTGATAATATTTAAATACATACAATTAGTTTAACAGGAAATACACTAAATTAATAATATATGGCATAAAGTTTTAAAATACATTGTATATGTATTACAGTGGTCGGCAACCTACATACACTGAAGTGCCACAAGCTTTTCAACTACACTTACAACTTTTCAAGTATTGTACACTCCGCCACATAAAAGCGCGTATTATTTAACTTAGTTCACATTAAAAATAACCATAAAAATATGCACGGATTATTATTTAACAGTCATCATAAACCTCTTCTCACTTTGTCTAGGTTTGCATGTAAATTAGCAATCATCACATTTTGTGGTTAACATCGACATACATTAATTAGAATTAAAAAATACACAGTATCTGTCATGCAATGACTTCTTAACGTAAACGTGACCTTTTTTAAAAACCATTTAAGGAACAAATTGTCAACAACAAAAACTATGAAAATGTTACTTTTTATCAGAATTTAAGTAAGTAGTTGGTGACGTTACATAGTGACTTATGTGTTGAGAACCTTTGTTCTATAGAATCGCGTCGAGGTGAATCTAGGCCATGCCACAAAAAAACCGTCAGCGTGCCACCTAGTGGTACGCATGCCATAGGTTGCCGACCTCTGTAATACAGGCACTATTAGCAATTAGACGAGTGTTACATTGTTTAATCAAATTCATCATTGGACAGTCATTGGCCTATTATTTTATTGGAGACTTTCACAATTATTTATTCTATTGTCAGCAATTGTGGAACTTCAAATTATGGTATCCCCCGCAAAAAATTTCGTCACACAAAACTTAATACAATATCATAAATAACAACCTGGTCATTTTTCGAATAACAACCTGGTCATTTTTCGAATAGTTTTTTTAAAAATTTTTCGACTGCCAAAAAGCTTTTTTTAGACCACATTTTTTTTTTAATTTAAATTTTTTCTTCATATTAAATAAAATTGGCAGCTAAGTTTTTTTACTATACATATTATTACAAGGAATAAATTTATGACAGTAAAATATTGTGACATTTTATCAGTATTGGATGATTTAAGGGAAATATATATAGCAGTGTAGGTATATTTTACCTAAGTTAGTGGCGGGTACAATACTTGGTTTCTTTGGAACATGGATAGAACATTATCTGTCGTGATATTTCACAATTAAATCCTCTGCATTACCCCAAAAACGAGCCTCCATGGACACCCACCCTCCCGCATTGCACAATTCGGTGTTAATGAACCTCCCCTATAACAATTATATATTATCGATACCAGCGGCGAGGGGTGTAGGTAGGCTGCTAAGATTTAACATTAATAGTGCACACTAAACTTTGTCAGTTATACTTATTCCTTTTCATTGAACAATACAATTTATATATGGTGATGGTTAGTTTTAAGGTGACACATCAGTGAAACGGCAAATATTTTTCAACTGTAGGCGCAACGAAATTTTGGACTCGCTCGCATTCAGTGAGAGAACGTCGAGCTGAAAACACGTCACTTTGCTTCGTGATGGCGACGGGCCAATTAATTCTTAAATCGTATAAAGATGACTAAAAACGTTACCCATTTACTTTAAAAAGAAAACATGTCAATGAACATATTATTATTGTTACTAATAGAACAATAAACAGAACATAAAATGGATTTATATGACAAATTATATTTCGTTTAACAGGCGTCATTTGCACGCGCGACCCGCAATCCGCGCATCGCCTAGCAACGATCTTTTTAGACCGTGCCTCAACTGATGTACGGCCTTAACAAATCAATTAAAACTGCCTAAATCAAACCATAGCAGTTTTGGTATGCTATGGGCGATCCGACAAAATGTAGCACACTTTTCCAATCATACTTATTTATTTTGTTTTCGTTGAACTAAGAATATATATTACAGATGGTGTTGGTAAGTTTTTTTAAATTCATTAAGCCCTGCCTAACAAAACCATAATCGATAAAAAATATTATTCTATCTATAAAATAATATGTTTTAACTAGTATGTACTATGGCTTGGATTAGGCAGACTTTAATTGAATTTTAAATACTGACAAATACTATCTACACATTGTAGTATTAGTTCAATAAAAACAAATACATTTTACGGACAAAGTTTAGTGTGTACTATTTATGTCGGATCTTAATAACCTACCTCCACCCTTCACCACTGGAGAATACTGTATTTCAAGAACTAGTTTGCCATATTGATGCAGAGTCCAGATCGAGATAGATATTCTATAAAAACTGTATGCAAACATTTGTAGAAAGAAATGAAATTATACAAATAATTATCATATTTGATTCTTATTGTCAAAATATCCAACTATTAATAACTAAATTTACGTTGCTCAGTCCACTTGTAACTATAGACACCAAATGCTACATTATTATTTGTTTTGAAATTTGAAAATTCGAATATTCAGCGTTACAAAAAGTGTTACATTTCAAAATACCCATTAACATTTTAATATAGGTACCTAGTACATACAATGAATTATTAATACATTATTATAATACAAGTTATATCAAATTAATTTGTCATTTCTCATGCGGTCAATCCATTATTCAGTATAGCCAATTTAAACTTTTGCAACATTATATTGTTTATGTTAATTTTACAGTTATACCATCATAATAATACTAATAAACTAAAGAGGCATATTATTTAAATACAACCATGATTTTATTGTATTTTATTAAATTAATATTTTGCTTACTCTAAATGTAGTCGTGATGATATGGTAAACAACGTTTATATTATAATTTAATTACAAATTCGGAGACCAGTAAAACAATCAATAATTTTATTTTGTAAACAAGCCTCACTTGAAAAAAAACAATATGAAATTAGGTACATAATATACACAATTAATGTGTGACGAGAAACATATTATTACTGTATCTAGGAACACGAATTAAAAAATATATTTGAAATAAAAACTATTTACATACAGGTTACCATTAAATTTATTTTAAATGGTAGTATAAATGGATATCACTATAAACAGCCTTCACTCAGCAAACTTTTTATGAAAATATATATACATATTTAAATACATTTCGTAGTAAGTAATTATTCTTTTAATAAAGTTAATACGTGCCATCGTATATTTAATAACAATCGTCTTTGACCTTTGCGGTGGAGTATCAAAATCTTGCAATCATTATGTACAGGTTGTTTCTATAATATTTTTTTTCTTGACAATTTTTTCCTGATTGTGTCATTTTATGATATTGACAAAAAATATGTCTATATAAGTATTAAATATTTATTCAAAATATAATAAAACTATGTTTATATTAAGTTTTCCGAGTGATTAAGTAATGAATGGTCAATGTCTACTATAATAACATATAATATGTATATTGCTAAACTAAGCACGTATTGTACAAATTACGAAGTTAGAGAAGAGTTTGTGATTTCTTGACTTATTTGGTTTCTCGAGATTCGCGAATTCTTGAACCAATTCGTTTATTGATATCGAGAAATATCTTTGGTTATTTTTTAACTCATCCCGGTCCAAATTTTCTGCCGGCCGAATATGTTTTAGTTTAAATTCGAGACTTTTTTTAGCATTGTAATTTTTTTTAGCTGCGCGTATTTTTTCAATTCTGGTTGCGGTTGGTAGTTTTTCTTTTACCGTTTCATCTTCCTTTTATTATTTTTACATAGTAACTACCAGTTTCTCGGATTCCCATTTTTTTTTTAAGATATCTCGAGAAATGATATTTCAGGAAAATTCAGAAAAATAATATCTGGATATAAATCAGCTTTTCATTCAGGCCACACCTATAGGTTAGTATTTAGAATCTCATCTTCAGCGTCCCAAAAGTGTATAAGGAAGAATTTTCTGTGACAAAATTACAGTTTAGCTCAGGAAAATACCTCAACAACATACCAATTAGAAAAATATCTCGACAATAATATGTTGGTACTGGGCAGGATACGAGCCCGCATCAATTGTGTTTCGGCTAATTGACTTTGCCAATTTAGTCAATATGTTTTCTATTCGATTTGTTTCTGAGGTGTTTCCTAATAATTATGTTTGTTCAATAAAGAATACAATATTATAAAAACATTTATTAAATAAAAAAAATAATTTGATAAAAATGAAAAGTTATAATAATGAACGGCCTCTAATACACGTTTATTTTGTTAAGCACATTGTCAATATTTGATTTTACTTTGTATGAGACTTTTAGCAAAATTTAGCAATTTACTTTTATCACTATTTTTTTATTTAACTGTACACAAATGCGATTACTGTAGTAACTCAGTAGGAATTATCCGAAGAAGAGTTCGACGAAGCTATGAAAGTTCAAATATTAGCATAAAAAATATGTAAAAAATAAAACAATCTACCTATTTATTATTCATAAACAACCTTCCTCTTGCTAATAACAATTAAATGTTATCTTGAAGATGGTAGAGTTACATCACGAAATTAGCGAGAAGGAATAAATTACATTATCAGAACCGGCTTCAAAACTTGATATCATCAAACCAATCGGCCAGCCACTAATAAACTAATTTGATTTTTTTCATTCGGCAAAAAATAATTGCCATCTCTAACGACGATAAAAAAAATACATATCCTCATCCAAATTGTTATTGTTTCGTTTAGTTTTATGATTTCAAATTGTTGTCAGTATAATTAAACTTGTACATGATTCTTAAAAGTTCAGCTACCAATAAAACAATCCAATTATTTGAATTTAGGTACAAATACATAGAAGCATATACTAAATTCAAATGGATTTAAGTTTTGTACTATTCTATTTTTGTCATTTTTTGCGACCCGGGTTTCGCCTTTTGGCATCTTCAGACACTATGTGTCACCAAAACACAAATACACGCCGACGTCAGTGTGTATTTGCCATTATATTAAATTCAAATTCCATCAAGTACCTTCGATTGATAGTATTAATAATACACTAAATTGTTGAGATATATCGGGTAATTGGGCCGGAGCCGGGTTCTGACGGTCTTATAACGACTTGACTGCGAGTTGGACAAATATTGAAATAATATTTTATTTAAGTAGTTTTATAAACATGTATGGGCGCCTGATAGTATCTTCAAAAGTGACCTTCTACAGTCTCTTAAGCGTAAAGTGTTCAACGAATGTGTGGTACCAGTACTTCCGTCGAGGTTGACTATAGTCAGGCCGGAGCTATGTTTGCTACCAACGCTCAGGTGTGCATAATATGAAACATGGACTCTTAATGTAAGATAAATCCAAAGATTAGCATTATTTTGGGCATAATGCGTGAAGATCACAAAATAAACCAATGGAAAGGAAGCATAAAAGAGTACGCGATGTGATAGAGGTTGCTAAGCAGATGAAATGGCAATGGGCTGACATGTCGCTCGGTGACAACCGCTGAAGAAATACCTCATACAGTGGTACCCAATGGTCATTAAACGCTCACAGGGATGGCCTAAAACCCGCTGGATAGACAAACTCATAAAGTTCGGTGGATGTACGTGACAGCAAATAACTAGGGACCGAGCACAGTGACCAGAGCTAGGGGAGGCATTCATTCACCATTGGGTCAACCCCGGCTGATGGTGATGATGATACATGTCGTAAACTAGGCATAACATTGTAAATAATTTTGTAGTAAAGGCCTGCAGTGACGTCCCTAGACAAAATGCCGCCCCTGGGCAGCACTAAAATGCCGCTTAATTTATTATACAGTATTCTTTATCATCCGCGCGCTTCTGATTTTTGTAATGGAAAGATATTATTTCGTTATTACTAAGTTTAGGTAGCTATTTCTATATATACCAACTCGATTTACCACTCTTCGAGTAACTGCCGCCCCCAAGCGACGCTCAATCTGCCTACCCTCATGGGACGTCACTAAAGGCCTGCCAAGCACCGGTAATCGAGGTAGCATGTATATTCCAGCCATATGACATCCCAATTGGAATAGAGAATAAACTGTAATATATACATACTGATTCATAATGCAGACAAGGTCGACAATTAAACAAGACTTTATTTTTCTCGTCTAGTTAAATATGATTTTAATTATTAACTACAAATATAATTATAATTACTTTTATAAGAATTCTTTTGATTCTCTGGAATATGATAGAATATTATGATTCCATGAATAAACAGAACACCGTTAAACAGAACTATGACATTTCAGGAAAAATATAACATATATCATTGAAATTGTCACATCTATATATTATGTTGTATAGATTTTTAATAACACAGGTTTTCAATACGACGTAAAAATCAAATTATATAATTTCTGCATTTTTAATCGCAGGAAAGCCTCAATTAAAAGGGACTCAACTCGGTGTTGCCGGCAAGCTAAATATAAATGCTTAGGTGACTAGAAATAATGACTTTAATAATTTTGTGGAGTTGTGCATGATTATCAAAATCTAGCAGATGTATTGAGGTATTTACGCCGAATGGCCAACATGCAGTTTTATAAGTATTTAATTAATATTTTGTAATCTTGTTTCTAGAATAATAATAATACACATATTATATAATATAATATGCAATATTTTATTATGTGACGCCTGCTTATAGATAGTTAGGTTAGGAGGTATAATACTATCATCATACTATTCAATAATAATAAATAATATTATTATCAGTAAATTATTACGTCAATCTATAACGAAATAAATCGTGAATAGTTATGTTATTTTATTATAAACATTTACTTATTTATCTGCTAACATTTATAATAATCAACATTTTAGTGCAATTTTCCTTAATGCTGTCCAATAGTTGTGAAATGATCCGCAATATATGGCTAACACAAATATATGAATGTAAAAAACGGATTAATTGTATAATAATATTAATGAAGGCTGTGTGATGTTAGCTAAACATCAAATTAGAAAAAGACAAGACATTAAGTTTGAAGAAGAGATAATTTATGGATACATTTACTCATTCAATGGTACGTGATAGGTAGAACAGGTTCTCAGTGCTCAAAATGACCGGAGCGCAGTTCCAGTCCGTGAAATCGATAAAATTATCGCTCCATCTCGTGGAAAAAAAATAATTTGACGGTCTGAGCTAGATATGCCATATAACATTAAAATCTAACCCGCTTATTTTTTATAAAATACACAATAAAGTAAAGCTATATTAATATCGTCGAGCGCGCCATTTCGTAAATTGTTACATTTCGAGTGGTGCACGTTCTTAATTCCGCATGTATCTATGAAATATTAAAGATATGTGTGTGGTTAATGCAATGTACATGCCCAAAAGGAAAAGAATCGGCTTGGAGATGAGTGGATTGATCCAGGCTAATGATGATTCAGAAAAAAATACTAGTAATTTCATGTTACCATTTTCTTAATGTTTACCACGATAGGGTTGCTTATATTGAAAAAAAAAATATTACTTCAGTTTTAGAGGGTAGTCGGTATGTTAAAATTTAAGGACGTGACTAGGGCCCGGATTTGTATGCAACAAAAAACATGGTTATATGCATGCACGTATGCACTTAAAATCAATAAAATATGCACTCAAATCGAAGAAATATGCAATTAAAAATTGACTTTTTTTGTGGGAAAAAATTGTAAATACCCACTTTACCCAATATTACTGACAAAAAATCGAATAACTAGTTAATATTTTTTCAACATAATACGATATCAGAACAAAAAACACAAACAAAGAATATAAAGTTAATCAATTACAATTTTCAAGATAGTTTTTTCACAAGTACCTACAAATAATTGAATAATAAATGCAATGTAAACCAAACATAACCGAAAAAACGGAAACGACACACTTAACTATTCCTAAATACTATTTTCTGTTTTTTTACCTGAAAAAAAATTACAATTAAATTTTTCCGCATAGGTATCTGTCAGTATTTTGATTAAATGCGGAAAATTACCTCTCAACGTCCACTTGGGAAAATTTTAAATAATAGTGCCCGAGTTGACTTCACTTTTTCCACTGATAAATCTACAGCTCGGATATGGCATTAAAAATGCAAGTGCATCTAAACTATCTTTCTTCCTAAATTAGTTATATTTCGATAAAATAATTTAAAAAAACTAAAATTATACATTCAAAAGCTCTAAAATATGCATTTATTTATGAAATATGCACTAATGTCTCAAATATGCTCTAACGTCTCAAATATGCATTTATATGCACAATAAAATTTTATTTTTGGATTCTGTGTCTTTCAAAACAGATTTCTGTGCAACTCTCATAGCTGTGCATACACCCTAACAAAACATGCACTAGCATATAAATCCGGGCCCTAGACATGACATCTAAATTTAATAGATGGTACATACCTACTCCCAATCAAGTTTCCTGAGTTGATTGGGAGGAAAAAGGTGTTCCAATTAATGGGGAGCACCTCAGTCACCTGCGCTTTGCAGATGGTATTGTTATACTCTCACAAGACCCGAAAGACCTCCAAGGTAGAATGCAAGAACTCGCGGATGTCAGTCAAACGGTCGGCCTAAAGATAAATGTCTCAAAGACAAAAGTGATGAGGAACTTCTTTTCGGACCCTGCGATTATCTGTATTAATGGCACCTAGCTCGAGCAAGTCAGCAGCTACGTCTATCTCGGACAGCAGGTGCCTATAGACGGAAGCATGCACGATGAAATTGATCGAAGAGCAAAGCTGGGATGGAGTGATTTCGGACGTCTGAATAGTATCTTCAAGTGTGACCTACCATTAAGCTTAAGGTGTTCAACCAATGTGTGCTATCCGTGCTCACGTATGGCTGCGAGACGTGGACCCTCAACACGAGAGATGTCCAAAAGCTAAGAGTCGCACAGCGAGGCATGGAGATGTGTATGTTGGGCATCACGCGAAAGGACCGTAAGAGAAACGAATGGGTTAGGAAGCAGACAGGAGAACGCGATGTAATAGACGTTGCCAAACAGCTGAAATGGAGATGGGCGGGGCACATTGCTCGCCGAAAGGACGGCCGCTGGACAAATGCCGTCATCCAGTGGTACAGGGTCGCCCTAAAAGCCGCTGGATTGACGAACTGGTAAAGTTCGGCGGAAATACGTGGCAGCAAAAGACACAGGACCGAGAGAGTTGGAAGAAGCTTGGGGAGGCCTTCATCCAGCAGTGGATTGATCCCGGCTGATGATGATGATGATGATGATGACATACCTACTTCATAGTCATTTGAATTGTATACCTATCAATAAATCACAGCTACTTTTGACTAGACAACACACTGACCTTATCGAGTTATTAGGTAACTTAATTGAAAACAAATATTTTACCTGCTTATAACGCAATTCACCTGTGCAACACATTGCAGCTATACAGAGCTGAGAACATGACGGCCTTGACGCCAATTTGATTATCAATACCTTGGTCAATAAGTACTTGACAGTCATTATTGTTTTGTGCATTGCAAAAGGGAAGCCTTGATACATGCTACACCACTCGAGGAATACTAAACCAAAAGCAAATTATACGAGTGTTAAATTCTTTATAATAGGTATCTCTTTCAATATTAAAATATATTTGGGAATCAGATTAGTTATAATTATAATTGATAATAAATTAACGTAATTAGAATTTAAAGTGCTATTATAACAAATTTATTATGGGAAATTTGTACGTTTGCAGTTCGCCGTATCACATTTCACCGTGAAATATTGTATCGGAAATATATGGCCGTCCAACCTCTTTGAGTCGTATAGTCATGGCCCCCACATCTTGAAGCGGGCCCCCAGGCTAGGATCTTTGACGGGCACCCCTTCCTATCTCCAAGGATAAAGGCAGTGTGACGCTCTGCAGTACTTAGCGTTTTCCAAATGGTGTACGCAGTAAAATGAATGTGTATATTTAGTGTTTTTTTTTATATATTTTAATACTTAGGTACATCCATTTCAATTATGATGGAGTTGTCGAGTATCCATACACAATTAAACATTGTATAGAAACTGTGTAAAAATAGTATTGAAGGACAATAGCGCCGCAGGCGACTTTTTTTACTATTAGAGCAAATTTATGATATGTGTTTATCTCACTTATCTGGTTAACTCGCCACGCCGGGCCCCACCTGAGCCCGGACCCCAGGCTAAAGCCCTGTCAGCCCCCCCCCCCTTGTGGGGCTATGCGTATAGTACTGACATAAAATTCATGTCTAAATAAAACACGGTTCTATTCGGTTTACACTTTACAGGAAGCCAGCAGCAAACAAATTTTGAAAATAGCCGATATTCTAGATTATTTGTTAGGTTAGGTTTTCATTCTTGAATAATTCACGAATTTTGCCAAAATCAGCTATGAAAATTGAATTAATGTTCATCTTGAATCTAATAAAATTCAAGATCGTATAGTATAATATGGTATATATCTCTTTGTGAAATGTTTTACATACCTTCTAATTATTTTAGTGTATTTAGATTTTGTCATTGTTTACTCATACTTTACTTTAGGCACGCACTAATGGGGGGCCATGATGACCAAAGTCGGCCACCAATATTTATCATTTAATCAGACGTGCACACGGAAAAAATGGCTTGGGGGTCCATTTCTAAACCAATATTCATAACACTTTATTATTGATTTTTTGAGGCGAAGGAGGGGGCAGGGTTAACAATATCTAGTAGGTGCCACTCACTTCCACATTTACCATGCCTAATAATTATAGCTTCTCGTTGATTCCACTGCGGACCTTTGCACTTTTCTAGTTACATTCTCCATACCCATACACTCTGAAATTTAACAACAGCAATAGACTATACCTTGCCTGCATGTATAAATAATCTCTTTGGTGTTAATCTGCAAGTTATTGGAGGCTATCGCACCCAGTGGCGCACCCAGGGAGGGGGGGGGGCAAGGGGCCCTGGCACCCCCCAAAAATGAAAATTATCAGAATGATTTTAAACATTGAAATTGAAAGCCAATAAATTATACCTTTGGGCTTAGACAAATAAAGACACGGCAAAAAAATCATTTGTAATAATTCTCCAGCACCCTTTTTAGAAAAATTTCTTAGATTTTAATTTCTAACACAAAAATTTCGAAACACTAATGTCAGGTTTTTTTAGAAACCCAATCCCTAATGGAACTGTCAAAAAATTCTCGGTGTCCACCCGAATTCCGGAGTGGTGTAGGTCATGGCTGGGGAGGGCTGACAGGGCTCTAGTCTGGGGGCCCGGCGTGTCGGGTTGACCAGATAACTGAGATAAACACACATAATAAATTAGCTTTAATAGTAAAAAAAGTCGCCTGCGGCGCTATTATACTTCATGGTCATGAACATTTTCAATTACTTATATAATTGTGCAATATATTTTTTGATTATTATGTGTCAATACTCGACAGCCCCATTATTAAAGTAGTTTTATTAAAAATCGCCAATAATTCACTGTATAAGTACCCTTAATTTGAATTTGAAAAACGTTAATGTAGTGTTTCACACTGCCTTTAATCTTAGCGGTAGGTAGAGGGGGCCCAAATATCCTAGCCTGAGGGCCCGCTTCAGGATGTGGGGACCATGGTGTAGGTACACCAAGTGCAATATACAAAAGACCGATAAACGAGAAATTAGGCTGTGAAGAAGAAAAGAGCCTATAGGACTAATTTACATTCTCTTCCTTGGGCCCCCCCTAATATTAAATCCTGGGTGCGCCACTGATCGCACCCACATCTCGTTAAATATTGGATGCGCATGGCCTGATAGTCATAATAATTATTATTAGGATCGTAAGTACCCGGTGTCGTTCGAGCTGTTAATATAAGATCGTGTTTTTCAACGTGCACTGAAAATGTCGCTGATCGCAACTCTAAGTGCACGTTTATGAAATTAGTGATCGCAATGACTGGTCGTTAGAGATCAATGTTGAAGATACTATTCATGTCCTCGAATTCAGTCTACGCCATGTTAAACCAATGCAAGAAACATATAGCCTTAATGTAAAAGAAAGCTGAAATTGAAAAGTAGCGAAACGTGGCATAGAGTGCATTTTGGGCATAACGTGTAGTTACCACAAAAGAAACCAATGACTAAGAAGGCATTCAAGAGTACTCGATCTGATGGTAATGCCGCTCGGTGATATCCACTCACCGAGCGACATTGCTGGAGAACGGCCACACCGGTGCTCTATTAACCACTGGATCGACGAAATCATCAAGTTTGGTGGAAGTACGTGGTATTCAAGTGCTAAATAGAGGAAGTTTACCGATTTATAGAAATGTCTTTATTCAGCAGTAGACTATAAATACATCATAAATCTATATACTTATGTGTGGCGTATTGCCCCTGGTTACCCGTTGACATCTCGTAACGTGGGGTTCCCCAAATTCTTTAATTGCTTCGTCGATGTGGTTTCCACATATTCCATATTAATTTAATTAAATTAAATTTAGATATTTCTTCAAAGATTGCAACCGGACCGTGTTTGGTATTTTTTCTAATTAACTGACATTCCGATCTAGTTTTGTTAATTTAATGATCTCAAGTTTTCCATTGTCATTGGGAATTACTCAATATAGTAGAAACGAATGAAGTGAACAAATGAAAGGAATTTATAAGTTATTGTATTATTATCGTATTGATAGGAAATGATATTTTAATTGCTAGTGGAAAACCAGAAAACACCGGAAAACAAATAAATCTTTGCAAAGAATTGTTTATGACGATTCAAATGAGTGATTTTATTTAAAATTGAGGGAAAGTCCCTTCCATAGAGTTATCGGCGCTGGCAGCTAAATTTAATGGAAAACAAACGAGTAAAACCTTTTTTTGTTATAATGTTATTATGATGACAATTTGGGAAACAATACACGCCTGTTGGATGGAGGTAAACGATTATAATAACCATGGCCTCCATATCCTCAAGCGGGCCCCCCTACCTATCGCTAAAATTAA
Source organism: Rhyacophila brunnea (assembly GCF_057557595.1). Lineage (NCBI taxonomy): Eukaryota > Metazoa > Arthropoda > Insecta > Trichoptera > Rhyacophilidae > Rhyacophila > Rhyacophila brunnea. The sequence continues at coordinate 11,473,383 of NW_028233068.1, read as the reverse complement.
TTGATACTGTGATTTTCTACAGTAGTGTTCCCCAAGTGGTTTCCACGGAACCCAAGGATTAAGGGTATTCCGTGTATTTTTAGCGATTTTAAAATAAATTCAGTTGATTAAATGAGTTGTCGGCATATTACTGATCGCAACTTTATTTTGTGGTAGCCAAGTAACATGCAACCCTTCGCCATATTGGATAAAAAGCCATTTTGTAAGTTAGGAAACACAGTTAAAATAATTATAAAATAAAATTTGCGATATGACCAAATTTGTGGATCTTCTCACTTAAATGGTTGACCTGCCACGACGGGCCCCCAGGCTAGAGCCCTATCAGCCCTCCCTTGTATATATTATATTATAGGTACTTGTGACTTGGTACTTGTGTACTTGGTACTTGTGTGTATTATAGGTGACAGTGATCAACATTTTATAATATACTTGCATTATACAATAAAACTCAAATTACACTGACTCATAGATCCAAGCAGATCCAACGATTCATGTCGAATGTCTTCATTGATCGCCCTCGATCGGTCCCTGGAGTTGTGGTCAACATATAATAATTCCTATTTTCGCCCAGGACTCAGTCGACGGTCGGTACAAATTTTATTTAAGATTTTGTACCACTAAAAAATCGGTTGATGTTCGGTTATGGAATTCGATTCAAATTCTTTAAAAAAAACCAAAATTCTTACCTACTCACAACCACTTGCTTTGTTATATAAAATTATATATTATTGACTCAAAAAGTACTAGTTAGTCCAAGATGACTAAAAATGATGGAACGTCTCAATATCTTTAAGAAGTTCCGTTTCCGGTTTGGGGTTCTCAATATACGGAATCGGATAAAGATATCAGTTTCAAAATAATTAAGGTTTTAAATTAATTAATTAAAATTTTTGTGGTTTCAGCGTTCGATTCCAGGTTCCATTTCCACCTCTGACGCTGATCCTTGCCATCACATATTTTATTATTATTAATTAATGACTAAGCGAATGAGCGTCCGACAGAATAGTTCTTGCAACGTGTACATACTACAAAAACTGTGAATTTGTAAATAAAAAAAACGGAATCAATTCATTCCACGCGATGATACTAAATAATAAATTTGTGTTTGTTCTTAATAAGCGTGGACCAGCTTAATGTAAATCGGATGCCTTATTTCCTGTACACATTATTAAAATTTGGTTCAATTTCTGATTGGAATTAGCAATACACAATAATATATAATACATATGGCAACCTCATTGTTTAATGCCGTCCATTATACAAATGAATCAGCAGTAAATTTACCATCAAGGTTGGAGATTTTTTTGTTGATCTATTTGGATTATTCACCCTTTTATTGAAAATAGATCAAGGGCAGTTTCGCTTTGAAATTAATTGCTTAGAATTGACTTGAAAAAATGGTAGTTATTACCTAAACATTTAACAGAAATTTCGATACGCACATAATCCTATTCCTTCTTTTGTGGCGCTCAATCTTCCGTTCTTGGTCATGATGAGTCTTTCGTTGCCACACGTTTCCACAAAACTTGATTACCTCATCGATCCTGCCAGCTAATTCTTCTAATATCTCTTGCGTACCGTGATGATCTGGTCATCGACTGATGTCACCTGTTCATCTCCATGTCTAGTTCTTTAAACTTTGTATTATTAACAACTGAATACGTGTATTAATTAAGGCGCTAAGTACCAAAAACAAAAAAACTGACATTTTTATAGAAAATTGTTCTAGATACTAACGCCAATAACTTCAACTATGGTCTAAGTGCCTCAAACAAGTCAAAAAAATACAGCAAAATATTTAAACTTGTCGATGTTGTAAGTCCGTTGGCCTGTTTTATTTATAATGGTGTAAATAGCACTACAGTGATCAACCTCATTCAATATAAAATGGCTGACGATTGTGTGTTGATACTTGCGAGTTCTTAATACCTAAAATTATAGAAGCTGCCATGATTGCTTCACACTGTAAAACCACATTTTTCAGAAGGTCTGCTTCATGAAATTTTACTGCAATGACTCGGTATTTTGTAACTACAGGCAATACTACTTGTTGGTACTTAGAGCCTTAATTAATACACGTATTCATTACTGTTACTATCTGTTTTCTTATCTTCTTGGTCATGACCACCTTGAAATTCTGCCATGTTCTGCGATCAAGACTTTGCAACCCTCTCGATTCTCTGCTGTTTTTAGGGCAGAGTGAAGGGTGCCAAAAGTAAGCTCATTCACCTGGTCTCTCCAGTGCGTCAACGATCTTCCTCTGTTTCGACTTCCCTGGAACTACTCAAAACCACTAGTCTCTCCAGGTTATCCGGTCCGCACCGAATGACATGTCAAAAAAACTGCAGAATGCATTTCAAACATATTATCGAAAGCCGTTCCTTTTGTGAAAAATATGAAGAACAATAATGTTTGCAGAAGCATCATTGTCGAGGCAATAGAAATTCCCCGATCCTTCCATTATAGTGGTAATAAGACAGTGTCATCGCATTTTCGGCTAGCAATGTGTGCCTTTTTATCTCTGCTTCACATCCGCCTTTTACACTAATGGTCGATTCCAGATATACAAACTCGTCCTCTGTTTCCTTACCCATTTATTTATTCTATTGACTACTGTGCGTTATATCCAACATGCAGCTCTCAATACCACATTATATTACTATTATTATCTGAATATATTTTGAATTTTAAAGTCCATCTTTCGTATACATACGTCAGTAATGGAAGAATATGTTCTTCATGGTTCGGGGATAGTGAAAAGTCACTCTTAAATTAATATATTATTCAAACGTCCAAATCAACTTCAATTTAAAGCTTTAATCTCCGATTACTCTTTTATCATATATAACCGGAGAGTTGGAGCGGACCCTTTTTTTAATTGCTCCGCTCCAGGGTCTGCTCCGCTCCGGGTAAATAGTTTTAATATACATTATATGTATATGTAAAAAAAATAAAAAAAAAAATAAGTAGTTAAAAATAAGGTTTTCGTCATTTTTATTATTAATTATATTACTTTCCGTAAAATTCCGACAGAAAATCGTCTTTCACTATCTGCCTCTTCTTACTTAGAATTAATTTTAGAACGAAAATTTAATAATAATAATAAATATCCGGAGCAGTGGAGGACTACAAATTTTCGGTGCTCCAGGTAAAACCCGATTGCTCCACTGCCCCGTGCTCCTGCTTCGAGCTCTGCTCCAACGCTCTGTATAATACAAAAATAATGCAAGCAATAATTTAAACTGTAAATGTTTTTCTCTATTCAAAATATAAACAAGCCGTATTTAGTTTTAATACATGACTTAGATGCAATATTCCGATCAAATAATTAAATGGCGATCGAATGTGATTAATTAATTGTTATTTTGTTCAGAAGCGTATGCTAGTTTTTGCAATTTCCTTATAACTATTATAAACTCGTTTTTTATTCGCTTCTCAGAATGGCTTAGAGGTCGCCTAAGGAAAAAATAGCATGCACAAAAAGCTGATTTTGTTTTAAATAACCGGTTAAGCAATAATTTATAAGCAAATAGACGAGTTCGTAAATGTTACTTCAGAAGATTATAATTATCGGTATGTATACTATAAATAATATCATATCATACAGTGATTCTAAAAGTTTATTTGACTAATATTCCGTATACACGTGCATGGATTTACTGTTGACAGTAAGTACCTATTATCGCGACCGTAACAAGAACATGTATGGGTATTATCCTGCAGTTGCAAGCTTGCATGCATGAATCAAAAAAGTTTGGAAGCTACTAAAATTTCATGCGACAGTAGGGATTCTTTCGATCTGCGCCTGCGCAGTAGAAGGGAAGTGGCGAACCTGTCGGCAAAAAACGAACTATACCTACTAGATTAACTGATTATCATAAAATGACAACATCGCGCCTCGCTTACTCTTGAAGAATGAGATTGGAGAGACAGTCAGCACTTTTACGTATAAACAGTTATTGTTACGGTAGTTTCAAATACGCATTATTGCTGTCATTAAATATATGCACGTGTACAGGCGCTATAAAGGCCTACTTACACTAATAGTCTCGCAGATCCAAACAGATTCAACGATCGTCGTGAGCTATCGTCGACTTTGAATAGCAATTACACGGAACGATTCAGCTACCAACTCAATAATAATTGTGTTGGGCGCTTGATTTGATTGATTCGTACGCTCACTTGCTAATGTCAACAATTACAAGTAAAGCAAAAAATTAAAGTTAGATAAGTAACGAGTTGCTGATACAGGCAGGTAACCTTCATTATGTAAACGTTAAATTTGTATTCAAATGCATGACAAAACACGCTCACAAAGCCACTCTAGGAAACCCAAGGTTAATTCAAACACGTATAAGTACAGACCTACAAATTTCTCTGAAGAATGGGATGGGGGAGCCACTGTCGAAAACTACCCAATCAAGACTCGTAACTGGACAAAATTTGACATTCATCATATGACATTGACATGGTAGTTCGTAGTTCCATTTTTGGCCATTCTACAGATAAGTTTGTAGCTATGTACTGCCTTTCTAAGGAAGAAGGCAGTAACTCTACTAATTGAGTTATGAATGTCAGCCGTTAGGTAATTTTGAAAGCTAAGTTATATTCTGTCACAAAAAATAATAAAAATCAATATTATCACTAAAATACCGTTAAATCCTTAGTGAAAAAATGGACATCTCGTAAAATAATACACATTTAATAGCAAAAGGGCAATAATTGCACCTATTTATTGCAGTTGCTGCTTATTTATTATTACTTTGTTTGTATTTCAACATCTTACTAATAAAAATACCTATCACCGTTTTTTTTATTAATTCACACAACTAAAATTGAAAAAAAAACACATTATGTCATTTATCTCGAAAGTGTGTAAGAGTCAGTTACTGCCTTCTTCCTTGGAAAGGCAGTAGGTATAGGCGTTTAGTATAACCCCATATATATTTGTTATGTATATGCTGTGATTTATGAAACGATTTTAGTAACATAGTTCTTTGTCCTGAGACGAAGCCACATGGGATTGATGTAGCAATAATCCATATTGGTGCTTCAAGAAACAATTTAGAAGATAAATAATTTATATTTTATATATTTTTTTTTAACATTTTCCGTGAATCGTTTTCAGAGACCGGTTAGTTCGGGAACCACTGTTTGATATGATAGTATCTTTGCAATAAACATTTGACGTCCATGTATGGTATGACGGATAAGTAAAGCGATTTGCAAGATTAAAACCACCATGATTGATATCACAACGACTATTCATAGCTGTCAAATGGCGCAAATTCTAAAGTGGCAAAAAATATTCCTGTTATAAGATGAAATGCTAATAATATATTTATTGTATCTTCTTTGTTATATAAAAAAAATGGGTCATTTTGATAAACTGCGATAAACTCTTAGTGGTTTGGAAATTTTAGATGACCTGACACATCTGACTGTTTTTGTTGTTGTTGAGAATTCGTACAGCGAAATGACAGTAACATAAAAACTAGTCTACTTACAATACTTTCAAGATTTAACATTTCGATAACTATACGAATCGTTTTAATCATATTGTGTACGTATTCAAAAAGTATACAATTATTATTTTTATTATATATTATAATGTCTACTTGTCAAAATAATATAATATATCAGTAGGTGAGCAGCAGTGGCGAAGGGTGGAGATAAGATGGAGTTAAGATCTGCCATAAATAGTGCAGACTAAACTTTGTCACTTATACGTATTTGTTTTCATTGAACTAAGACTACAATTTACATATGGTATGTGTTTACGTATGTTTTTTTTTAATTCAATGAAACCCTGCGAAACCAAACCATAATAGATAATAGTCAACTCGCTATCTATAAAATATCTATAATTATGCCATTAAATCATACATAGTTTTGGATATATTTTTTTTTTTTTTTAGAATTATTAATAACCATGTCCTTGCTTTTTCGTACAAGGTGGTTGTTAGTAATTTTTGAACAATCACAAACATCCAGGCTTTGAGAAAAACACATAAATGTTTTTGTCATGACCGGGAATCGAACCCAGAACTCTCGGGTGGAAGGCCAGCGCCTTACCCACTGCACCACGAGAGCCGCCAGTTTTGGATATATTATAGATAGAATAATATTTTTTTATCTATTATGGTTTGGTTTAGACAGGGCTTAATGAATGAATAACCAACATGTGTTGTATGTATTTCTAGTTCTACTCTAACAAATAAGTATGATTGAAAAAGTGTGCACAATTTCGTCGGATCGTCCAAAATATACCAAAACTATTATGGTTTGGTTTAGGCAGGGTTTAATTGATTTTTAAAACTTAACCAACAATATCTGTAAATTTTAGTCGTAATTCAATATAATTACAAGATATTCTGTTCAAGATATTCAAAATTTTCTGTTGAATCATATAAACTTGACTTGACTAGCTTAAACGATTAAAAAAAATGTACTTGATAGAAATAATACTGAAATGTCATTTTTACATATCATATTGTTTTCCATAGTAACGCACGTATATATTAATAATTTGGTTGCTAGCACCCCAGAACCCTAGCAACGAATAATGGTGTCGAAATAACTTTTCATACAAAACAGAATTAACTGAAAATGAATTCAATTCTACTTAAAGATGGCTAAAAGTAATAAAAAAATGCATTGGCATCGTGTTCTGATATATTCTAAAAGTTTCAAATGTCTAGATAGTCGGAAAGTTAGTTAAAAATCGATTGCAAGATTTGTACCGGACAAAGAACTACCGGACAAATAAGAATACGAGCTAAGAAAAACGTTGTAAAAAATAAATACGTATGACTAACAAAGTTTAATGTGCAATATTTATGTTTGATCTTAACAGCCTACCTATACCCCCCGCTACTGATAGATTGGTCGCTATTTTGATCAATTTAAATATGAATGTTTTACTAATAAAATATATATACATATTTTGGGCCACTTATTTCATGAAGCAATTATAGTTAATATATTTTACGATATATGAAAATACGCCCAGGTAGATAATGGGTAATTTTCATCATTTACTACATGCAACCAGTAGCAGCGTAGCTAAATTGGCGCCGATTGTCTCCACCAGGTTGTATGTTCCTCATTACCATGCTTCTTACTTAAATTTAAAGTTAAGTACAGTAAACATTTGATGTAATTCTGGGAAAATGTGATTGATTTTCATTCCATAATTTAAAAAAATGTAAGTGATGTATGATTAATTAGGTAGTCACAGCTACTTCTCTTTATCTTAGCGACTTGTTACATGAATCCGTTGTTGAACATTGTCAAACATAATGTAAACTAGTACCATCTAGATTCCATAATAAGAAATATTAATATGTGTTTTTTTTTGTTTGTTTCTAAAGCAGCAAGATGCGACAAGTCGTTTTCCTGGTGGTGGCCACACTGTGCGTGGCCTTCGTCCAATCTCAAGATGGGGGGGGTAATTTGGATGCACTCATAGGACAAGTGTTCAACAAGCAACCAAACCTAACGCCAACCCAAGGTTTGTTTTTATCATGATTTTCAATTTTTTTAAAAGCAAATTTCTGCTTTCGACTGTTCGAGTGTGATATACCTCAATGGATGGTTTCATTCGCGCACACGGGGGTCCATTAAAAATATCATTATATAATATAATAAAATAATATTGATTTTTACTAAGGGGATGAACAAAATACAGTCAAACTCGGTTATTACGATCACGGACATAGCGAGACCTCGGGTGTAATGAGGAAACATTCGTTGACATTTTAATTTATGATTTTCTCCATACATTTATTCACTTTTATAACCAGGTACTTCTCGGGTATACCGAGCAAAACTGTTAATGTGTCGATCGTATAAAAACAACATTTTCGACCCCAAGCAATAAAATCTTACCGTGCTGTTAACTAGAACGATGCCGCCGGGATCGGATTACGTTTATGACACCAGTTAAGTATCCAAGTACTTAATTGGTGTTTTCGCCGACAACATTGAAAAAGTATCCACGCATTTGGTTGAAATTGCATGTAAAAATCAAAGCTTTGTGAAGTCAGTAGGTACCTACCAGCGCCGACGGCTCAGCACTTCATTACAATAAATAACTTCTTTTGTAGTTTATGAATACCATGCTTGTTTCAGATTTTTTAATATGTTCTATGCCTAAATAGAACGTGGCGCGAAAAATGTTATATAGCGATATAACGAGTAATGCTTATAACGAGCAAATTCAGTCGGTCCCATCTTCCTCGTAATAACCAAGTTCGACTGTAGTTTAATTTTCATTACAATCTAATTTTGACATTACCAGCATAAAGTCATTTTAAATTTCGAATTATGTTTTTTTTGTTGTTGTGGCTCCACTGTGTTGCTTGAGATCCGGAAGAAGCATCTCATTTGGTTGAAATAATTCGCTTCAATATTGCGTGTGCTTTAATGTCATGATGTTATGTACCACTGTCATGCTTTGATTGTTACTAAAAATTAGTCATTATCATAAAAGGTCATATCATAATGCTTTAATTTAATATGAGGTTAAATCATTATCATTATATACTTAAAACAACCTATTAAAATGGCAAAAATCTAGCCAAAAAATCAATGATACATTAAGCATATCCTACATATCGATAGACTACATTATTATTTAAAATTAGTTAGCAAGGATATTGAAGAAATAATGAATCTATCTCATACCTACTGTTGGTTGGAAATGCATTTATGTAAACCCAAATCGGTTATCATTGCTAATACAACTGGTGGAATAACATGATGTATATTCTTGTGTGTTAATTCTACAAGGTCATGTCATATTGTCATTCGTACATACACTGGTAGTTAAGTCCATTAATAAACAGAACGGTGACAAAACAGAACTACCTATGACATTTCAGGAAAAATATAACATTTAATATTGTAATTGTCATTTCTCTATATTATGTTGTATACATTTTTAATAACACAGGTTTTCAATACGCCGTACAAAATCAAATTATATAGTTCCAAATCCTAATCGCTGGAAAGCCTCAAATAAACAGGACTCAATTCGGTGTTACCGGCAAGCTAGGTATATGTCATCTAAACTTTAAGCAAAACTTTAAGAACATGGAATCATTTTGATGCTGATGCTGGGATATCTCCTAAGACTACAAATTTATTGTGGAGATTTTTACAACGCCTTACACGGTTTCATTGTAATCATCCAAGCATTTGGAACCTATTAGATGGATCAAGACGAGATAAAAAGCTTGCCAGCAAATATTATTAGCCAATGCCTACACAGTTCGCCTTGTAGTTAAAAAAAAGTATGCAACCCTTAATAATCGAGTGGCAATAGCTGTGCATGATTATTCAAATCAATCAGATAAATCGAGGTTTTTACGCCGAATGTCTAACATGCAGTGATTATATATATTAAATATTTATATATATTTATTTCATAAACTTAAGTTTTATAAGTATTTAATTAATACATATATACGACAAAAATTAATAGTTTATTTTTCCCCTGGCGGTTCTGTTTTGTCACTGTTCTGTTTATTCGTGTTCTGTTTTGTCCGGTTATCGAGTGGAATAATTCGAACTGATTCAAAATCCTGAACGTGCCTGTTTATAACAAATATTTAGCTTTTTTGCTATTCATATGTATGTATCTAAATTAATAAGTATAATCGATTACCCAATGTTTATTAATAAAATTAATAACGCTGATAATATTTTGCAATACCAAACTTGTATTGGTTTCCGAATCGATATGCTTTAACTACTGGTTCTATGAGACCAATGCATGTCCATTGCAGCTCATCACTAAGTACCTACAAGATTATATTTATTGCTTACCTACATTATGTGTATAACAGAAATACATTGATAACTCAAAATCTATTTTTTAAAGCATGCCACCCAGGGGCGTTTTTAAACATTCTGGGACCCTACTCGCAGCACCAATAAATTCTGGGCCACCATATAAAAATACATATTTATCTTTTAATTAAAATTTAATTCAAAATGGCGCGAAAGTCCGTCTTAAATATATACGCTATATATTTCCTCTGTTATTATTTCTCTAATTACTCTCAATGGTTACAGACTATGTTACCTGTTTCCACAGTTTTTTTTTGTTTCTTTTTTTAAAAGGCTTCAGAGTCGTCAATATCACCGAATATATTTTTATCTTTTGTTGAAATTTGTCTATAGTAGTCGATATTGTTTGCTAAAAGAGTCAAAATCTTTTCCCAAGACAATAATTAATATACCATTTCTTTTATTCAATGAATAATTCACAAGATTTGAGAATGTGACATTCCATATTATCGAACATACATAACTTGAAAACATCTCAGACAATCACTAAAAAAAATATATTTGAAAAAATAGTCAATAATAACGCAATTTGATAAGCATTTCATGTATGATCTACTAGTTTTAATTGTCGTAATTAGATAGGAGGCTCGTAGCATAATTGGTTAATGTACAGGTTGGCGCGACACCGGGTTCAAATTCCGTCGAGTTTCGTATTTTTTTTTAAAAATATGATTTTCGTAGTGGGTATTTATATCTGAGGTGTTTTCAAGTTATGTATATACAATAATTAATGTTTTGAGAGATGCGTTCAATCTCTGAAAATAACGTTTCCATAATATTGTAATATGTAATAACAATTTGATGTTTTTTAAAACGTTATAGCCAGGAATTTGGTAATATTTGCTATTTTTAATTCGGTGACCTCTTATTAGTGTGGGGCAAATAATATTGGTAAATCCGACCCTGATGCGACTGATTCATATTTGATTCAATGTATTATTATTTATTATACTTTTGATTTTTGACTTATCAATGTATTCGCGCCCATGATTTTGACAGTCATTGAAACTAATGCAATGGCTAGATTAATAATGTATTAACGCTCATCCACACATTCGCATCCGCACATCGCTGTTTTAGGAGCTGCTGCAAAGCCTGTCTATAACAGCAACAACAACAACAACAATAAACCAAACCTCAACCCGACTCAAGGTAAGAATGAAGCACAAAAAATCGTCGCTTGAAATTTCAATTTCCTGTTTTCATTCTATATCTCTCGTCAGAGAATTGCAACGTAGTGCACAAATAAATGTAATATGAATAATTACAATAACCACTTAAATTTGATAATTATAGTAAAATATATATTTATGTATCTATATTATTCAAATATACATATTTTTATGGCTATGTTGTTCTTTGCAGATTGTTTTTGGAATTTCCAGCGCCGATAACATAATTTTGGAAAATAACTCTCCAATCGAATGTTTTATTTATCATTGTTGCCTGCTTGCTTTATTTTTTTTATATTATCAAAATATTACATCATTTATTTATGGCTTTACACTACCATTTTAATATAAAAGCTGTAGGTATGCACGTAATAAGAATTTACAAAGTTTGAGAGTTTTCAATCTCAAGATTGAAAAAAAACCAAATGAATTTATTGCCCTAATTTATTTTTCAAATAATATAATATATACGTAGTAAAATACTTACCCAAAAAACATTTTCGGATTTTTTATAACAACATCATTATTTAAGCTGTGAAATTAAAACGTCATAGAAGGTGAATAAATCGTGGGCTATGAAGGTATTTAGAGTTGCCAAAGGATTATGTACCAAATTTGAAAGCGGCCACACTGGATAGGGACAGGTGGAAGGAGCTGTTGGAGGAGGCCAGGACCCACACCGGGTTGTCGCGCCCCTGATGATGATGATGAACGGATTATGTGTCTATATATAAATATTAAATATGTATGCTAGAAAAAAATCAACGTTATCCGATATATTATACTACATACACATAAAGCACAAAGAAATTAGCATTATGCCTAATTTTATAGGACATGTCAAACATCAAATCGCAATTACTCCATAACATGATTTCGAGACTTGCCAACTTTTGGCAGTACCCCACGATTATTATTAAATTACATAATATTACAATTGCCCTTAGATTGAAATATATTTTTTTATTTAGAAATTGCTCATTTTCCTTATTTACCTAATATTAAATAAGTTGACAAAAGTACAGTATTTATGATAAAACCAATATAGAAAAAATGGTAGATACCTATTCGAATACTTCTATTCCAGGGTTTCGGAATTAAGAAATCGAGCTCAATCCACTATTGCAAAGCATGCATAGCATAGCATGCATAATATTAAACTCTACGATAATAACACATAATAAACACATTATTTTTTTAATTTTATCAGAGAGTAGTGCTTGTTTGCATTGAGAAATAAAATAAAATATATTTATTTACATTATTGGATTTGACCTTTCGCCATGGAGCATCGATTATGTAATAATTACTATGCTCGTTCAAGGTTAGTTTAGTTTTTGAGATGTTTGTTTGTACGTTGAGATAATATATCTTAACACTTTGATACAGGTAAAATTGTAATAAAATTATTACAAAAAAACATAGACCTTTACAAAAGAATACCGTAGTCAACTCTAATGCAAAAGGCACTGGCTTCTCATATCGGGAGTTCCGGGCTCGATTTCCGGTGAGGTCATAATACATCTGTGACTGTTTAATTATTTCTACTACACTATTGTAATAAGGTCTCATGGCCTCTTGTAGTGTTAAAAATAATAAGAAAATGTATAATAATTATTAACTGTCTGAAATTAAATGAAAGATTTTTCGAAAAATAAACTATTAAAATATAGTTTTAAAAAGTGGGTTAATTATTGATAGAAGGAATTATGGGCATATTGGTGGCTTAATATGGCTTCATTGTGTAGTAAATCAGCCTACATTTTATTTAGGTATCTACTTAAATATAACAGATAATAATATTTTTAACACTTAAGGGTTGACATGATTATGAGTGAATTTTCTTGTCAAATAGGTACTTATTGAATGTCAAAGTTGGTCGAGCGAATTAGATTCGAATTCTAGGTCTGGAAAATACACATATTGTTTTTCATTTTTTTGGAGTTAGAGGTGGTTGAGTATGGTTGAGCAGGTGGCCTTTGTGGGGAAAATGGGACCTTTCAACCTCCCTCCCGCCTTTAGCTCACCTCCCAGGGGCGGAGACTTTTAGTATGTTTACTTATTAACTACTCCTAACAAAGTCCTGAAGTCAAAAATTCTCGCATATTCCATGCACTCTACACCCATCTTTTGAGCACTCAGTGACTGGACTATATCCGGAGCGCATTTATTAAACCCCTAAGTTCCGTGCAGGAAAGTGGTCTAATCGGTAATCAGCACGACGTAGTATTAGTCACGATTAGTGATTCCAATCCCGGGATCCCGAGCTATTTTAGATACCTATGAATCCCGGGATTGATAAACGTAATCCCGGGATTTCGCTATTGATTTTTTTTATCAATTTTTATGGAAAATAAAATAAAAGCGAAAATATAACAGAAAAAATACTTGTAATAAAAAATAGTTACATTATAAATAAACTGAGTTTGAATGAAGTTTGATTTATACCCATGTGTAGGTTGCCGATTCATTTTATTTTTTCACGTGAATTATTAAAAATGGAAAGATTGGAAAAAAAACAATGCTTTGCACTTTTAACAAAGTAATTCCACCATGGTATCATACGTTTTACGGCAGTTTCATATTTGTCTGACTAATTAGATTTATGAAGCGGAAAGGCCATAAGTACGCCATAATTATTTGCTTTAATATTTTAAATCACGCTAATCCATTCATTAAGTCTTTACTATCAGAAACAGCAATCTCCTATTAAATTCACATTAATTTTTAAATTACAATATTATTTACTCCGTTAAACTTGTGTATTTCCAAGATTGAACGTATACAATATTAACAATAAATGTCTTAAATTGTATAAATTATACTAGATTTATTTTTGATCGATTTTATCAATGATATTTGTAAATATAAAAATTTTATATTAAAAATGGAAAAAATGCTAATCTCGGGATCAGTCCCGGGATTGTCAAATTGTAATCCCGAAATCCCGGGATCAGAATTTTGGCTCGGGATTGGATTCCCTAGTCACGATATATGAATGTAGTATGTTAAGTTTTTTTAAAAATGGAAGGACAATTAATATTATTAGAATGTGCCTAGCTAAAGAATTTGTTGAAATTTTACAGGAAGGCCTGCTGGCGACAAGTCTTGCAAGACAGAAGCTGGGGAAACAGGAGAGTGTGTCTCCTACTACCTGTGCACAGCCAACAACTCTATCATCGTTGATGGAACTGGCATCATTGATATCAGGTAAGGCCAAATCTTCAGTATCCATTGATGAGCACCTGTATTGTTTATAATCAGTGACAGAATGCCGCCTCATTCTTGTCCAGTATTTCTTATGATCCTTTCATGACTCCAATATCTAAGAAATGTGTTGAAAGATATTTTTATTATTACTAAGTTTAGGTAGATATTTTCCTCGATTTGCCACCCTTAGAGTAACTGCCGCTCCCAAGCGATGCTCAATCTGCCTACCCTTACGGGACTTCACTGTTTATAATTATGTTATAATCTCGTCCAGATATATATATTAATTTCAATAAATAAATATATATGGATGAGTATATATATTCTTTTTAATACTACAACAGGCCATGAGTCTCAATGACAAAACAGTTATGTATTTAGAGGAGAAACAATCATAAACACTCCTTGTCACTTTTACACTTTGTCTGTCATACTTACTTGTTTTCGTTGAATTCTCGTATAACAAATTTAATGGTTGGTTTTTTTTAAATTCATTAATCCTTGACTAAACTAGAAATAATATATGATTTAATAGCATAATTTTTGATATTTCATAGATAGACGAATATTTTAGTTATACGATAGAAGTTTTATCTATTATGTGTTGGTTTACGCAAGGTTTAATTAAATTTTAAAAATTAACCAACACCATCTGCAATTTGTATTCTTGGTTTAATGAAAATAAATATAAACCTATGTCAGTTTATTGTGCGCTATTTATGTCAGATTGCAACAGCCTACATCCACCATTCGCCACTAATTTGCGTTATTATTAGTTTGATGGTGATTGTAATGAGTATCCAAAAACATTTAAAAAAATTATCATTTTAACGACAGATGTGAAAAAATGGAATATTATTTGTAAAAGACAAGTGTTTTTTCATACTTGTAACGCCGCAGTGCCAGTAGCCTATTAATTAATTTTATTATAATACGTTTATTAAAGAATGTAAAATAGCGGGTGTGGTAAAGTCACTGACATTTTTGACACTGTATAGTAAGTAGGTCACATCATACTTGAATTAAATTCATTGGATTTGCCTGTTTCATATAAAAATAATATCCACTATAAAGAATCGTCTCCAACCCGCCCCGCCACCAATGGTTACAACCAGAGCTTCGAACTCGAACTGAACCGTTATTTTTGTCGGAACGAAAACCGGGACCGAACCGGGAAAAAAACGGTTCGAAGCCATGGTTACAACCAGTGGTGGCATAGCAGTTGGTCACGTTGTCAAGATATATAGATATTCTTTTGTGAATTTATTATAGAAGACACATAAATCTTACTGCGCTGGAAAATAATAAAAATCTTATGAAACGCCGCAGGAAACTGTAAGAAAAATAACTACAAACTAGAAGAGGTGATTTTCAAAAAATATGGAACTTTATAGTTTTAACAAAGGCCCACTATATAATCAGGCAGTGACACGAAACTGTAAACATACGATAGTAGTGCTAGTTATTTCTCTAACTTTGAGTGCAATATGGTAAACTGTTTGTAGATAATGATATTGAAATAAATGGTAATAATTTGAACGAAATAATATTATGCAATCGCATTGCATTCGAAGACAATAAATAACTATCATTAGGGGTGTCCACATATTATGACGTCACACGATTTTGGTTATTTTAACCTCCCCTCCCTCCATCGTCACATAACCTTTTACCCCTCTGTCTATATTACGTCACATTTTGCACCCCTCTCCCTAAACGTTAAAAACAGTTTTTTTTTTATATATTTATCCTTAAATCCCCGATCCCCAATATTGTGTTTTTAGATCCTTTTATATTTTTTGTTTAGACATCACATTTTCTCTGATCGTCATATATGGACGGCATATTATCCACAGTAATTTGCAATTCAGTGGCACAGCCTGAAAACAGTCGGTCTTGGTTTTAGCAGTAGTCTTTTGTAAGAATTGTAAGAAAATAAATATTTATATTATATTGCGCGTTATTTGTTCAAATACAACTCAATTTAAATATTGAACATCATTTTTGAAAATTACCTCTTAATTAGGGTGAAGTGTGATTAGTGATTGATTATTAATGATTATACCCAACAGTTCATCAAAATAACAATTTAAATATCAGTCAGAGACGCAGACAATAAAATAAATATTAATCGACTGATAATAAAATAAATTAAATAATTAACCTTATTAATATCTATATCAATTTATGTAAAAATACAAGTTTCCTGCTAACAATTCTATATTATTTTGATGGACTATTTCGGTTAAAATTTTTGACACATTTTAAAAGTGTTCTGTGTTTGTTTTCGGCACCATATGGTTTGAGAAATGATGTATGAAATTTTGATAATTATGTATTTAATTTATTTGTTTACAAACGTCACGCAAGTTATAAATAAGAATGGCATCAATAATATAATATATTAGAGATTGTGATTTCTCGAGAATTCTTGAGATTCTCGCGAAGTCATCTTTATTATAATGAAATTTTTGTCGATTTTTAAAGCTTTTCGGTCGAAAAAATCCGAAATTCAGAATAAAAAACGAGAGCTTTTTTTTTAGCTTTCCAACGAATTTTTTTTTTAATCTTGAGCTATTTTGTTTTTTTTTTACTTTTTTTTAAATTCCGGATGCTGTTGACAGCTCAGCATAGTACACATTTCTAGATTTAGGTATAGAGAATTTTCATTGATATCTCAAAAAACGTGAATTCTCGAAATTTCGTAAAAATAATTTCTCGAGATTCGATATTCGCCTTATCTGATTATTTTTTGAAAATCCTCGATCAGAACCTTTAACATGCATAGACAATAGCAAGCACTCTATAAGTGGGTACTCCACTTTGCTGGACGTGTGAAAGACACGAAAGTATTATTTAATATGATTAAATAGTATATATTGTGAGGTAGGTATATTGATCTACAATTGATAATAATATGGCACCAGGTATTTTCAATTAAAAAAAAATAGCGTTACCGATATACATATTCCATCTCTTTTCACTCTGAAAATCACTCATCATAATAGTGTATTGTATAAATCTATTCTATAAGTGCTTCTCAACCTTTTTCGTGTCATGGCACACCATTCAATTTATCATGGCACACATGAATACGCTGGCACCTGTCCCCTTTTAGATTAAAAAAACTTTGACTTCTGTCATATTATCACTAAAAATATTTTTATATTTGGGGGGGGGAGGGGCGGTAATTATGGTCTGGCACCCGGTTAGCAGCTACCCTTGATGTTCCTCCTGATAATAACAAAAACCATATTTTAAAACTTTAAAAATAAGTAAGTACGCAGATACATTTTTTAAAAACTGCAGTAAGCACCAAAGAAAATAATACCCCAATAATTACCTACTTTAATTAATTAATCCCCTATACTTTATAATAAGAGTAAAATAAATGTGTAAAAATGGTGTCGGAGAATATTACCTTTTGAGTTTACCTATATAAAGAAAATATAATGTAATTTCGTGACACACCGTTTGAGAAGCTCCGTTATAACTTAAAGTCATATATTATGTCAATAATATAGGTATGTAAGACAATAAAATAAATGTTTTATTGATATAATGTGTATTTTTATTTGTTTATTTATCATGTTTTTGTTTTGTGGTTTGAACACTGTGTGGTTTTTGATTTGTGGTCAATTAATTTAATAATTGTTACGATTTGGTGGTTAAATTTTACCTGTTCGTAAAATCGTCCATATGATAAGGATTGAGTTAGCCTCAGGTATTGCTATTTAAGTTTGGTGAGCTCTGGTGGCCTTTCTATTATATTATTGTTATGAGTTATGACTAATCATTTAATGCGGTTTTCCGGTAATATACCTTTCTTACTAACCAAAATGGTGAAAAATGTGTTCAGATACAAAAGTACGAAAATAATATTTATTGTCACTAAATATTATTTTCGTTCATTTTTTACTTTGACTTAATAGGTAGGTATGTCAGAAGTTGTACTATGTACATAGTTAGATATATTTTTTGTCAATAGAGAGGTCCAATTTAGAATAAATAATTACTAGATAAAAAGAACTTTTTATATACAACGTTTTTAAATTCTGTTGAACCATATAAACATGACTTGACTAGCTTAAACGATCCAAAAAATTGTACTTGACATCTCATGTTGATTTCCATAGTAACGCACGTATATATTAATAATTTAGTTGCTAGGACTCCAGATCCCTAGCAACCGACAATGGTATTGAAATAACTTTTCATACAAAACAGAATTAACTGAAAATGAATTCAATTCTACTTAAAGATGGCTAAAAGTATTAAAAATGCATTGGCATCGTGTTCTGATATATTATAAAAGTTTAAAATGTCTAGCTAGTCGGGAAGTTAGTTAAAAATCGATTGCAAGATTTGTACCGGACAAATAAGAATACGAGCTAAGAAAAACGTTGTAAAATAGTATTTCGTACATATTTAGTGCACTCGTGCAAAAAATGCGGAAGTACATCGCTCAAGTATGCAGTTACATCTGTAGTCAGTTTCAGGGCGTTAAATGGGTAAATTGATCGAGTGGATATGGTAATATAGTTAATATAACATCATAAATGACACCATAGATTTAATAGTGGTCTATATATTTTATCTACTACATTTCTGCATACATTTAAGGATTTCAGCAAACGTTATATATACATCTCAATCCTTAATTTTTAGTCTAAATAAATAAGCAATCAATCGTAGGGATTGCAATACCGGTATTTCCCGGTATTGCAATCCCGGTTTATTCAATTATTTATCGATACCGAAATAGCGGTTTCACAAATAAAAAAATATTTTCGGTATTAAGATTACACGTTTATGTTTTCCGAAAATGAATTTAATGGTTTTTTTCATTACTTAGTACTATTATTGTATACGTTTATGAAGCCAAAACGCAAATATATTGACAGAAACCAACAAAAGTCAAATAATATTAAAATAAAATCTCTTAAATAATATACTAGTCGCGATGAATTGACATATTTCGAAAAAGAAAATATACTTACGTGGCAAATGTTTCCAATTATCCTATAACTATTGATCCAACATTGATAGTACAATACATCCAGCACACGTTGAATTTGAGAGATTTTCCTGCACCTACCCAAACTAATTGTATTTGTAAAAATTAGCATTTCTCATATATTAATATGATCTATACAAGGTCAATATAGTAAATGTAGGTAGGTAGGTACATTTGGTTGCTATAAAATAGTGTTTTAAATAGATTATAGTAGTTCTATTTATTGATGGTACTTATTTTTTTCTATCATATGTTTTGACGAATACCGGTATTCAATAAGAAATACCGAAATACCGGTATTGATATATTCATTCGGTATTGCAATCCCTAATCAATCATAATGCTTTCAGAATTGAAGATGGCCCATGTGAATCATACATGGAAGTCTGCTGTCTTCCACCAGACCGTTCTCCAAATGTCATCTTACCTCCACCACCAGTGGTTCCAAAACCAGCTGGATGCGGAATCAGAAACCCAGAGGGCGTCGGCTTCAGGATCAAGGGAGACAAGGACAATGAGTCACAGTTCGGAGAATTCCCATGGATGGTCGCGATTTTGAGGTAAAATATAATTAATTAGGTATAGCTTAGCAGTGTGCAAAAATTGATTAGCATCGTGTATTTTCTTTGCTGCAGGTAATGACATAATATATACCTACCTAGTAAATATTTGTATTGACGTGTTGGTGGCAATCCATGCACACTTAACACATAATAGTTAGGTAGTGAAACATATTATGATGAAACCAAGATGTTGAAGAAAATCTTGTATGAAACTAGTACAATTAGTGTTTTTCAAATTACTCTATTATTTTCTAATTTTGCAAATTGCCAATAATGCCCCCCCCCCCATGTGCATAGTTGAATTTTCTTAGTATATGCAAATAATTGCTAAGTATGTCAAAAGGGCCTAAATAAATATTTTATAAATATTTAAACCTACAAATTGAAAAACAATATGTGTATGAGTCAGAGTATGGATCTAATAGGTTGAGCAAGTGGCTAACATCCATTTCTCGTAAAAACAAAATCTGTTAATACAAACCTTCTCCGAGGCCTATAAGATCTTATTACGATCGGACATAGTCAAAAAAAAAATAATATTCGCATCTTTACAGGAGAGTAATTTGTAATATGGATCCTTTTGGTGTCATCATTTTATTTATCACTAACAATGTTATCAAAAATAGTTGTAACTTCGACACTTACGGAATAATTCTTGCTCTCGAAATAATATATTATGCATACCTAGAAACGTAATTTTCGTTAACTCAAAACTTAAATGCATCTCCGCTGTAACATTTTTAAATTGGTAACTTTTCGTAGCAATTTGTATAATTTAATTATGTTCAAGATTGTTAAGCCAAAAGGGCATATGGTACATTTTTAGCGAAAATAGGTTATTACATTTATGAATTGTCATGCTCAGCGTCCCAAAAGTGCGTTAGGAAGAATTATTCCGACATAAAGTTTCAACTATTCTTTTGGTAGGATAGTTATTGAAAACCAACAAATCTTTGATCTCTGTAAACTCGATACTTAAGGTGATTCATCAGTGAAACGGCAAATAATTTTCAACCATAGGCGCGACGAAATTTCGCACTCGCTCCCATTCGGAGAGAGAATGTGGAGCTGGAAACACGTCATTTTGCTTCGTGATGACGACGGCCCCATTTGCCCATTTACTTTAAAAAGAAAACATGTCAATGAATATATTATTATTGTTACTGATAAAACAATAAACAGAACATTAAATGGACACATGTTGGATTTATAAGACAAATTATATTTGGTTTGACATGCCTCATTTGCACCCGCGACCCGCAATCCGCGCATCGACTAGCGACGATCTTTTTAGACCGTGTCTCAACTGAGGTATAGCCTTAACTAATTTAAATTCCTCGCGAATATTGAAATGCATCATATGCATTCTTTGTACCTACAATGTTAGCAAATCTAACCTAGGGTAGGTAGAACATTTTTTAAATTAAATGGCTTTTAAACAGATACCGACCTATTTAGTATACCTGCGTATCCGATTATGTTAATATTCAATATACACATTTAACAGGGAAGAGGCTGTTGCTGCCGGAGGTCAAAAATTGAATGTGTACCAATGCGGAGGCGCCCTCATCCACCCCAAGGTCGTGATGACAGCAGCTCATTGCGTCACCAAGACGAACGGCGTACTCCCCAAGCTGAAGATCAGGGCTGGAGAATGGGACACGCAGACCAAGAACGAGATCTTCCCTCACCAGGACAGGAATGTGGTCAAAATTGTCAGCCACAAGGACTACTATTCAGGTACCTATATCTTTTCCTGGCCGCTTCCCGAGGAGGTTTCAAACAGATTTTATGCGAGAAACTTTTCGAATTGAAAAATAAACGTGTGTATTCCACTAGAGCCGGGATTTGTGCCGGCGAGCTACGGATTCTGAAGCTGACCTTTTGCCAACGGCGAGAACCAATCTTCTAGTAATTCTATGGTTTCTAGACTTGATTATAGAATAGTATTATTAATAAGTGTAGGAATCATGTAGGCACACTATAGGTCAGGGATGGCAAACCTTTTTACGTACGTGTGCCTAAATTTCCCAAATAATATTTTTCAACCGTTTGACGTGCCAAGCAGTTTTTCATGGCGAAAAAAATAACGGTTTTTAAAGTTTTCGAAAAAAATAGTTTCTAAGAATACTATTATAAAAAATTACAATTGAGTTCTTGATATTCTATCTTCCATCATATTTCTAGCTGAAGGCATATCTTTTATTCTTTGAATATTTTTTTTCTTGTTTTCAAATTCCTCAAAGAAATCGTGGAAGCATTTAATATTCTCCATCACTGAACGGTTTTCCATTTTTAGATATTATGTTTAAGGCAAAATAACAAGCATTTATTATATTTGAATGACTGCCGATAATTAATTTCATAAGGTTTGTTATTTGAATATTTTTATTTTTAATTTCCCGGTCTTAAGGACTGACCTATGCAATTGTATATTTACATTAAACGTAATAAAGGATTTGCCTTCAATTTTTTATACAATGCGATTTGTCATTTATGTATGAATTTCGTCGTTTCCGTTTGCGCATTGATTGGTAAACAAAATATGAAAAACCGATGAAAATACGCATAGATATGTCGTTATTATTTATTACGCTAAGTACTTAGATATTTATTTGTATTTTTTTAAAATAAAAAAACACTTTTTAAATATAACATATAAAATTGTGAGTAATTTCTTTTCTCTTCCAAATGAAACATTCGCGTGCCATGCATAATCATCTCGCGTGCCATAGGTTCATCATCCCTGATATAGGTTGTCTTTAAGACACTTCCGGAGTTCATTCATTATGGAGTATATCATACATGTGTTACGGCACTGTATACAATTTAAAAGACAATTTATCTGGTGAACCTCATTAAGGCTGTACTCCCATGAAATCCAGAGGTACCTACATAATCACAATTTTTATCGTAGGGATGGTTTGAAGATATCATGCGGGGAAGTGTGCGGGTGTACTGTACGAAAACATTTTCTTCGTTACGTGTTAAAACTGTGAACTAACATGCTCCGCCCATTTTTAACCGCAATTCTATTATCAGCTCCTTCCATTTAGTAAACAACAGCGCCTGGAAACGTAGCCAAGAAGATGTTTTCGTACAGTAGTCTGGTATAAGGACGAATAGGGAATGGCGGATGTAACCGACTACACCTCGTGGTACTTGTGTGTGGATATGACATAGGTATGGTTGTTGCCTTCCTGCGATTCCTGGTAATGTTTAGTCACTAGTGGTTGTCATAAATATGGACGATTTAAGCCATACGTATAGTCACTATCATGAGTACAGAACAAAATGAAATTATTAAAATTTACCATTCTAAGTATTTTAACAACCTTCTTCGATTGGATTGTGCTGGTATAATGATTCTGTGTAATTTCCCCTCAGGTGGTCTATTCTTCGACATCGCCATTTTGATCTTGGAGTCACCTGTTGAGGAAGCTGAAAATGTCGGCGTCGTCTGCCTGCCTCCCATTGGTGTTGAAGCTCCTCCCGGCAGATGTCTGGCTTCAGGCTGGGGCAAGGATATCTTCGGAAAGGAAGGTCGCTATCAAGTCATCCTCAAGAAGGTAAGATTCGACTAGGAAAAAATCTTGCACTAGACTCAATTCAATTTATGGTGTTCGATGGAATAAACATGATGTACCGCTTTGACATTTACCTCGCGTAATGATCGCTAGAATTAAGCATAGTAGCACGTGCTATCTCAAATCAACACTGGTCAGTACTGTGTAAAGTTTTACAAGCGTCAATGGTATTTTTTTTATTTTATAATTTTACCAAGGTTTCATATAACCTCTTCTTTCCAATTCTCTCAAAAAAACCATTATAATCTTACCGAGTTCTTTTATCTTCCACAATGCTAGGGCACATCCAACGGCTTTCATTTTTCATTCATAGTGTTATATGAAGAAAAAACAACTTATTAGAAGACAATGTCGAGAATTCATTTTTAAACTGCGCGATTACTTTGAAAACGAGGGAAACAATGGTGGACCATACTGCCTGCTATCCAAATATACATCCATGATACGCAATATAGACCAGTGGTTCCCAAAGTTGACTGGGCTCCGACCCATCTAACAAAAATTTCCAATCTTGGGACCCACCTCTTAGATGTCTTAGAGAAAAGAGGGCATACATATAATTGACAATGCTCAGATTCCCTAGTAGCGAGTCGTGGAACTAGTTAATGCTGTCTTATTTGTTCTAATTGAAATAAAAAAAATATTTTTTAAAAGTGTTACCAATATGAATGAAAGACTGTTGAAATAAGAAACACAACTTAAATAAAAAAAATTATTACTTAAATACCTACACCTGCAAGGTTTTTTTTACAAAGTTATTTCAATGGGAAGGATGTATTTGTTTCTTATCTTTCTACATTACAGTTTTAGCATCAACTTCAACTTTAATTACTTTTAATCACAGTGAGTTTGATATATCCAATTTATTTCGGTATTTAGTTTTAATGTTAACCATAGCCGAAAATCCGACTTCACATAGATATTAGGTAGTAAAGAGGAGGAGAATTTTCATAGCTTCATCGAACAGGCAAGGATAATTTATCAGCAACTGAGAGCCAGAATTTCGTTAACTGTTTACGATTAAAACTATTTTTCAGTGACGTATCTTCTGATAAATCAATGAGTTCTTCACTTGCTTTTGTTGACATACTAGTTGGCAAGTCGTCTTGAAATGGGTTACAAATCCAACGCAACGAATCAAACTTTTTCATCTCTTCCCCGATAGTCGTCAAAGTTATTTATTAACAGTGATAAATGACTGGAAATTTCAGACAGTACGTTCATCTTAGGCTGCACTTGGTTTTCAATAATAAAAGTTTCAAGTGTTTCATGAATGAAATATCAAATTTATCACTTCCTATTTTTTTTAATTCATGTATACAGTGGCGAGGGCCCACTCAATATTCGCTCGCGACCCATAGTTTGGGAAACCATGATATAGACAATGTTATGTATGCCAAAAGACAGGGACAGCATGTGCGATGTAACTAACTGACTTCTTATGATCGATTGACTGTTCACCACCAGAAATTCATAATATAAACATTTTCGCATATTATAATGTTAATTTTATAGTATAAAGTAAAACTGTTATCTAATGAAATGACTTTGTAATACTTTGAATAGGTAATTGATGTGTGATTGTTGTTTGTTGTCTAGGTTGAATTACCAATCGTAGACCGCGCAAAGTGCAAAGCTTCCTTGAGAAAGACTAGGCTGGGACAACGATTCGAGCTCCACAAGACCTTCATCTGCGCCGGAGGAGAATCAGGCAAAGACACTTGCAAGGGAGACGGTGGATCACCTCTTGTCTGCCCAGTGCCGGTTAGTATTTTATGTACCTACCTACTTAAACCCAATAATCACCAACTTTAAGTGGCGATGACTCCTTACTGAAATATAATTTAGCATTTACCTTGAAAAATAAATTTTAATTGATAGTATCAGTATATAGGAACTATTGGATACCTATCTAACATCAATTAGGTCCCATCTACAAACTCAGTCTTAATACTCAGTAGAGTAAAATTATATTTTTATATCCAGCAGTTCCAAACTATTGTATTCTATATTACCATAATAATATTTCTGTAGGTCATCATGTTCAAACTACAAGGCACGAAACATTGTTTTAAATGGACTTAAAGGCTATTTCAATTAATATGTACCCAGAGTAAATATTCGTCCTCACATTTTCTCACTCGTATACATTCATACATATAAAACCAATCTAGTTTACAATGTCTGGTGGCTCGACTCTGTAGAACCTTAAATCTTTACAGTGCTCGAGCGGATCCATTTTGTCTTCTTGCCTCTTTCAAATTAAGTTGCTCTAAAATCCACGATTAAATTGTATCTGGACGACTGCTTTTTTACTGTATTTTTCTTTTTTTATATTGCCTGTCTTCTCTAGAGATTTACTCTCTGTTTTTCTGTATTTTTTTCTTATGATTACTATTAAAATGTGTTTTTCTTTCTTTTTTAACCATTTTCAATAACTCTTCAATTATATTCTTTACAGTTGTAGCTAATATTTTTTGATCTAATGTAATTCGATTTATTATGCTTTGTGCAAGCTCCTGTTATTGGGACCATCACATATTATTGTATTTTATATCATATTAATTATTCTCTGTGAATGATCCTGTTGGCTGATCTAAATATAAAAAAATATATATAATATATATGTAATTAAACTTCTCGGTATTGTAATGAATCGAGTTATCCGTATCCCATTGATTATTTCTTAACGCCTCTGTTACCTTTTTTTCTACAGGGTCATCCTGACAGATACATGCAGTCTGGAATCGTAGCGTGGGGCATTGGTTGCGGAGAGAACAGCACTCCCGGAGTCTACGCCAACGTAGCATCACTCAGGGAATGGATTGACGAACAACTTATCTACAACAACATTGATATGTCAGCATATCACATTTAAATGACATCACAACATGTCTTAAAACGACATCTAAAATGACACTCAAACAATACTTGTTCGTAACCAGTAATTTTTTGAACAAACTAGATTTAATGTTAAGCGCTGTGTTTTTTAATTAAAAATTGTGCATTTTTTATAAAGTTGTAACATTTATGTCTTACTTTTGTCCTTTTGTGATATTCAATACGTCGTCAATATGTTTATATATTATTTGGTATTGGAGTTTTTCAATTCCACAAATAGATACAATAAAAATTATATTTTTAAAATACTTCAAAAGTTTGAGAATCTCCATGCTTCTAGTTGGTAGACTAGGATTAATATGAAAATGTGTTTGAATATTTATTATAAAGGATTCTAATGTTTTGTTTCCTACTTATTTAAAATTTATGCCATTTTTTAATTAAAATAATAACTTATTGTCAACATTTTTTATATGACATATCAATAAATTTTTTATATCAGTGATTCTAAAATTATTCGATATTTATTTTCCTTTTGTTAACCAATCAGCTATTTTTCACCAATTAAAAATACTGCCGATTCCTTTCCACTAACCAATTAATTGCAGACTAACAGGGAGAAAGTCCACCTCTAAATCTGTAGGTCGCTTGTTTGAATCTCAGTTGGATCAAAATATTGTTTTTTTGATCAATTATATTGTTATAAAAATGCAATACATACTGTAAAATGAATCATTTATAAATAATACAAATTTCTTTTTGTGTATTTTGATTACAATAGTATTGTCAGTATTGATTTAACCTGGAGATTGCCACGAGTGAGTTAACTCATCAAAGTTTGTATTTGTATATGTACAAGCCACAAACGAAATAATTCGCGACTTCATTGTCAATGTCATATATATTTTCTGTCTGTTGTATATTTTCAAAACAATATATATCATTTTAGTATGAAAATGTTCACAAAAAACCAAGAAACATGAATACACTAAATAAAATAGGAACTGTGCCAAATATTAAAAAAAAAGTTACTCAACAAAAACGTTGTTAACTTGTGAAATCCAAAAATTGATTACCCTTTTTAATGAATACCCGGTTAAAAAATAATGATTATTTTCAATTAAAGCGAATAACTTATATGTATAATATATATAGTATATGAGGATTTTAGAAAAGCATTTTACATTGTTACCTTAAAACATGGACTAAGTGCCACCTGAATTCTTCTGTGGAAGGGCTATGAGCCTGTTATTTTAAATCTCAACCATTTTCATACAACTGACATTTGCCACTTGATCCCATTTCAACAAGACATATGGCACATATTTCCAATATCATCTTTGAGATTGAAGAGAAGCTTGAATATTTGTTTTGGGGAGACTGCATATTACGTATCTTTTTGGAGTATTAGACACATAAGTCATATTTTATTTTGTGTATTCACATGTTAATTTGATAAATTTTCATTATTTTGTGCGTATTTCATACCGATTAACTAATTTACGTGATTTATTTTATTCCAAAAATAGCTGGCCTACAGTAAAATTTTCCTGGCCGTAAAAAGCTTTGTTAAGCCAATAACTCGAAAACTATTTATTAATTCTGAAATTTGAACACACAAACCAACGCGTCTTGTTTCACAGAATATTGAGGCATAAAAGTATTTAAAAAAAATGACAACCAAAATTTTTTCATTTGTCATTCACACAACACATTGGGTCCCTGCTCTGTATTACACAAACATAAAAACATGACTTTTACCAGATGCAGGATTCAAGCACATACTCCACCGAATATTACATTACATTACCATGTTTGATTCTAAGTCGCTCATGGAGGTTGTATTAATGAATTTTTGCTTTATGCTTATGTTAGCCAAATGCTCATCCAATTAGGTCCAAATACACATTGAAAAACAACATGTAAATTTGTAAGGCCTGGGACCCACGATTATAAGCCAATACGCTACTACTTAGGCTTGGCTATCGTGGGCGTACATATAGTAGGGGTTGCTGCCAAAAGTTAGTTAGAAAATTATATGTATCAACATTTTCAATCAGTTAGTTTTGATAACTATTAATTAAAATTTAAAAATTTGTTAATAAAACCTCCACTCTGTGTAGGCACATATGCATGGGCCCACAAGGAGGGGGCTGACAGGCCTCTAGCCTGGGGCCCCGGGCACAGGGGGACTCGGCGTGGTGGGTCGACTAGATAAATCAGATAAACACACATGACAAATTTGCTCTAATAGTAAAAAAAATCGCCCGTGGGAGCTATTTTACTGCGACCAAATTAACATTTTAAAATGTGTGGTTTTACGATGCAATTTTTGATAATTGTGTGTCGATACTCAACAACTCAACAATTCAAATGAATGTGTTAAAAAATATAAAAAATCGCTAAAAACACACTGAAACTTTATTTTACCTTGACACTATTTGGAAAATGCTACTGTAGAGCGTCACACTGCCTTTAACCTTAACGATAGGTAGGGGGCCCCGCCAAAGATTCTAGCCTGTAGGCCCGCTTCAGGATGTGGGGACCATGCCCATATGATCATCTTAGGATCGGACATGGTTTTAGTAAATATCTCATCATTTTCCATTTTACTTTTCAAAATAGCGAATAATCCTCAGAAAAAATATAAACACAATAAATACATATATTGATTTTTTACACATTTTATTTAAAAAAATCACAAACATACATAATAATATTTACCTAATTAATATTTAAGAAAATAATAGATAATATTTTACAGAAAAACTTGAAATTACTTATGAATCATAATGATTACATAAATTGAGATATAATGAGTGTCATCACATCATCTAGTAAAATACAATTTTATTCATAACCTCTTAACAATTTACATAGTTAATCTTCAATGGCTAGAAAAAAGATCGCTAATAATTTTATAAAGATGAACATGCAAAAGCCAGTTCCTCATAGACCAAGACAAGCCTTGGTTTACGACTAAATGACGATTAGGCCATAAAACACAAGAATTACAAAGCCCGTCTGAATGTTCTCAAATATTACCGATATTGAATGCGTATTTCGTTTGTATTACCAAATTTAACGGACAATATGATTTATAGACTATTGAAAAAAAACATTTCTCACACTCAAGAAATACACCTTCATACATCCACACCCAAAAGGTAACCCACTGCTTTATCTTTGTGTTCCCTGGTAATGGCGATTTATCTCAATACATTGGAGTTATAAATGAACTGCATTACTTGCGTCAAGAAACACTGGGTTTAAAGTTTTGCCTTTATGATCGTCCACATATAAGTCACACTTTAATAGATGGGAAGGGGTATGATATAATCCGAAGAAAGGGATTGGAAGGGGGTGTTGTAGAAAACGTGATGTCACAAAACCAATATATATTTTCAAAAATTACATAATTTAGACAAGGGGGTAAATTTTTTGTGATGAATTGTACAATGGAGGTGGCGGACGTCAAAAAATACCTAAAATCATGTGACTTCATTTATGGATGAGCCCTTTTCTTAAATACGTATGTAATCAACATTATTATATTTAATTAAAAACCCACTCAAAGAGACAAGAGTGAGACGGGCCTGGTGCGACATGAGTGAACTGTCTGCAATATCGACTGTAGATGATATACAAGTCCATTCGGCATGATAAGCCATTTAAATTGACGGAGTAAATTAATCTGACTCGCTCTCAGACGATTCACTGGCCACGTCGGCAACATCAATGGAGAACTTATATTCCTGATCGCAACCGAGGTAGGCGTCACTCATGAAGTACAGCGTGTATGTGTGGTGACCGGGCGCCGGGGCTACAAAGTCCAGTTTCACTTTGACCTTCTGCGCGAGGGCCACTCGCTTGATGGACACTAGGGAGTTTGTTTTTGGATCACCGATTACTACCCACCAGCCTTCTTCTCGTTTCTGTAATAAGAAATAGATCAATATTAAATACAGAGTACTTGATGCAACTACAAATACGATAAAAGAATGTGTAAGGGATGTGTCCATCATAAAATTATGTTTAAATAATGTAAAATTGATCTTTATCAAATTATTTTAGTATTGAATGGTAAACATTGGACTATGAGATTATAGTGACTCAACGAGGAAGACATGATCCACGTGATGGCAACACTAACCCTGCGGAATCGCGAGTCTATGGATATGTATAAGTCACCATATTGCCATTTGATCAGCTGTCTCCGTTTAAGAACATCATACCCTATTGACTTACTACATTAACGTCTTTGAATTCACATATCAACATAATTACTTGTGTTCAATACAAATGTTATAGTTATACGAATCACATACTCGTTAAGGCTAAACCTCAGTTGAGGCACGGTCTAAAACGATCGTGGCAAGGCGATGCGTGGATTGCGGGTCGCGCGTGCAAATGACGCATGCCAAACGAAATATAATTTGTCATATAAATCCAACATGCGTCCATTTAATGTTCTGTTTATTGTTCTATTAGTAACAATAATAATATATTCATTGACATGTTTTCTTTTTCAAGTAAATGGGTAACGTTTTTAGTTATCTTTATACAATTTAAGAATTAATACCCCCGTCACCATCACGAAACAAGTTGACGTGTTTCCAGCTCGACGTTCTCTCTCCAAATGCCAGCGAGTCCAAAATTTCGTCGCGCCTATAGTTGAAAATTATTTGCCGTTTCACTTGCCTTGCAGCTTATTTCAATACCCGTGACAAATACAAATTGCGAAATATTACAATTTTTTCCAAATTCCGAGTGAATTGCAAACTCCAATAGAAAGTTTTACTAAATATTATTTTAGAGAACAATGTAATTTTTTTAATGGTGGTAACTATTAATTCTTGGTGGAAAGACATTGTATTAATTAAAATAAAACACAATATATAGTACTTGGTCGACTTAGTTTAATAATAATCAGGACCGCTTTCACCCACTTCAATCGGACATCATCAACTGATACAAAATATCATATCATAATATTATAAATAATTGTACCAACAGTTATAAAGTGGAATAAGTACCTACTACCCACGGATACAGAAATCATATAAAACTTTATTACATTTTTTTCCAACAAAGTTTATGGTTAGTTCAGGCCACCATCTAACTTACCCCAAATTCTTAACCTTCAAATCATCTATAAAGAGCACTTTCCTAGTCAGCCCAGGCTCTCATGTTTGATTTTCGCAACGACAATATAATTTTATTAGTCTTGGGCATAATCTATTGTGATTTGTTATGTATAACTGACCTGTGGGAAATACGGCGCTATGACAGGACCCGCCAATTCATCCTCTCTTTCGAGCGTAACATTGACGTGAACGGGTGCACCGGCGCGGGGCTGTCCCCCATCACCCGACACTTCGTACGACAGTTCAATATTGGGGTAACGATTGCAGAAGCGTGCCACATCTGCAGTTTGCTGCTCGCTGAGCTGCAGTAGGCGGCCACGGGCGTCGTCCTCCAACTCCATTATGTCAAACACCGTTTCAATACCCTGCATGAATGAATTATAAAGAGTTTAAACAACACTTAAAAACCATTAATTAACTGATTAATTTTTTATGAAAAAAATTAATTTACGATAACAAAACGCACAGCTTTATTTATCAACAGAAAAATTTAGGTAATCCTCTGTCTAAGGTGTGCCACACAAAATAATGATAACTACGATTTCTTTGGGTTCATGGGATAAAGCAAATCAAAAGTTACCTTCTCCGTACACCTAGTGATGATCTCTTGCGAAAAGTGAGGCAGTTGTCTGAGGTAGGAATCTTTGGCCCACATGGCCTGTGTTACCATCTGCGCTAACTCCATGGCCGCCACGGCAGGTGACAGCCAACCGTTGCTGGATAGCACATCCACACACGCTTGGATCAAACGAATCGCCTAATGAACAATTTCAAAGTTATGATTAAGCGTAGCAATTAACATTATAAGTAATTAAATGTGGTCATTAAGTGGTCAACAGTTAAAGAGTTAATACAAAGTAATTGAAGAAAGTCTTCTCTATTACATGGAACCTAGATAAGTAAATGAAAGTTATGCTGGGAAAAAGATTCATGAACTAACAAATAAGCTGCATGTAATTTCACATGGCATTAATTTGTATTAAATTTTACACTACTTTATGACTACATCTGTCAAAAACCGCAAGTATTTCAATACAATTTAAGATTCCCTCAAACCCTGGTCGAGACCAAGATTATCTCTTCTTTTCGTTTATTAATGACCATTTCAAACACGAAACATGACGTTTGACTTGTGGCGAAACCAAAACATTCATAATATTATAATGCAAATAAAACCTGTGAAAAGACAGAATGTGTCTAATTATTTTACATAGAAAGGCGGACAAATACATCAAACTAGTATAAATATTCAAAATATTTTGATGAAAATATGACTGACATGAATCATAAATAATGCTGCCATATTTTAATGCTCCAACTCGTAAAATAATAATTTTATATGGCTACACTTACTACCAATTCTATAACACTGACAAGCAGTACATAATACTAAAAAAGGTTCTCTATATTACATATTATAGTCCAAGCTCTATAGTTAATTTTTTTTATGACAAAATTAGATACCACACGATATACCCATGATATTCTGTTGAATTGAAGAAATAATTGAACATATATATATTTTTTGATTGAGTAATTATACCTTAGACAAAACTTGCTCAGTATCCTGTTGAAGTTCAGCTCCGAGTTGAAGCCGAGAGAGATGTGCTTGCAGCAGGAGGTTCGCTTTGACATGGGGATCGTTGAAGCGAGGAGGCCCACCACCAGTCGCAGTAGGTTTGTGAGGAAGTCTGTAATATTAAAAAAACAATAATGGAATGTCAGTATCGTTGTAGTTTAGCTTCATGACCCATGGGTTCAAAGTTCATTTTCAATCGTTGTCTTGATGGTTGGATTGAACACTGTCGATTATGAACCTTCATTGGATGGAATTTCATTTTAACATGTATTGTGCAAAATTTTTGTTTGTGTATTCAGATGATTTTCGGGAATTTACTTTACGGGAAGTACTTGAATAAACTCATTGATCGGAAAAAGTCAGTTTCTGGTGGAAAAGATAAGTCATCATCAAGAAAAGAGCAACGTTTGACAGTAAACGGAGACTAGTATAGTAGTATTGTTGTTTTAATTTAATAAAATGCAATTATTTTGTAGTACTTATTCCACTTTTAATCAATAGATTAGGACCGGTTTCGTCCGCCACAGAGGGACATTTTCAACTCAATCCTGTGGTGGACGAAACTGGTCCTAATCTATTGATTAAAAGTGGAATAAGTACTACAAAATAATTGCGTTTTATTAAATTAAAAAAACAATACAATGCAGTTCCACCATGAATTGACAGTTAACAAAATAAAAGGAGACTAGTAGAGTGAAACCAAATGTAATGTTTGTCGATTTAAAAGTAGAAACAAGAGACTGTGATGATTGTTAATTGAAAAGTAATTTTTATATTTATGACTAGTATGTATTAATATTTTTTCTTTTCTCCGATTAAAAAAGCCCTTTTTGTGAGAGTGTTGACAGGTTACTTGATTATTATAAAAGGGGGTCGCGATTCTAAATACGTTGGGAAACAGTGCAATAAATGGTTAAGTGACTCACCTTCCGCTGAGACTTTTGAGCAGCTGGTCTTCACGGTGTCTGACACATATATCATCGTACTCTGCGGCTGAGGAAATGATCTCAAGTAGACCTCGGATCTTTGTTTTATTTGTCAGGGACAAACTGAATAATTCTAAAACAAAAAAAATCCATAATAATATACTGTCCTTGATTGTAAAAATAATATCTGTTATGTGCATAAACCGTATTGTGCAGGGGACAAATTTAATAAAACTGTAGGTACAGTTAAAAATAGGTAAATATGGGCCATCTCTGTTGACAATAAATCAATAAAGCTTTGGCACTTTGGTAGGCACATCTATGATCGGAAACAAAATTAATGAAATTCAAAATTTTAATATTTTTTCCCCATACATTTCATATTTTGTAATTCGAATTTTTTTTCAATTTTCGGTCCCATGGAATTCGTATTAACAAGGTTTTACTGTAAATGATATTGTATATTATTACCTATTGTTGTGTAGTTGATGTAGTAATACGATGCGATCATTCCAAGGTTGAGCGCCTGGCAATCCATCTCGTCCTCCACGCTGATACACTTAGATTGCTCCAAGTCCGATAACGTAGACTCCACCAGCTCTGATAAATGATCGGACAAATGCCTACCGAAATAAGATCAAGATTAGCACATAGAGTTTAAAAACTAGAATTGAGATTGCAAGGAGTCTTTCTCAAAATGAGACGACTCCTTAGTAATCGAGATCTTAACCTTTCTAACGCGGCAACTGACTTTAGTCAGCCTATACGCGCAAGTCATCCGCGCGTCAGCTGACTAAAGTCATTTCGATTTTCGTTTGCCTAGTACTGCTTTCGGCCAGGCGCGAAAAAATCTAATATTGATTTAATTTATTCAGAAATCATCCTTCTCTTGACATCTGTCAATGAATAGCCTAAACTTTTGTTCTATCTAATTTAAATAAATATTTTTCGGGAGCGTGTCTTGGATAAAAAAATATCAGTCATCGGGCCAATTCAAACTTGCCGGGTATATAGTGTCTTATCGCTTCTTAGTGCATGTGCGCCGAAGATATTTGACTGACGCGTTTGTAGCGATACGAATTCGCGATATAATATGTTATATTGTTTTTTAGTGATTGAAAAACTATTTGGTGCATAAACTGTTATATAGAATATGAGAAAGTTACATTGATCAAAGTGAATTTACAAAACATTTTACAAAAGGAATGCTTTTTGAGATTGCATTCATTCGTCTACCTGCTAGTATATTATCCGCGAGTTAATAGTTTCGGAAAATAATTTGAACAAGGTGTAATTTAAATATAAGAGTCCGCGATTCAATATTTCTCTTTCTTTATTGTTGATTAACATTTTTAAATACTATTTTCTGATTATACTAATAGGTAAAACGGACAAAAGTTGTTTATTTACCTTAGTTATCAGTCATTTATAAAGAAAAGATATGTTAAGTAAATAAACATTTTCACACAATTGAAAATTTCTGTATCGGAAAAATTAAAAACATTTTGTGATAGCATATTGTGTGTGGTCGATATTTTGTCATTATTTTAAAATGGATATCCCTGGTAATTTGAGCGATGAAATGGGAGAAGCAATTCATGATCCTGATTCAGATTATGAATTGAGTGAAAATGAGTACTACGATGATTCAGATACTTCCAGTGCCCCATCAGAAAGTGCTGCTGCCGCCGCCTCTAATTTAAATGTAAATCGTAATGTTGACGATCTGTCTTCGTGGACTACTGGACCTTTCATACCAGTTGTTCACGAATTTGATGATTTCTTTTCTGGAGTCAGCCCGCACACAAATTTATCAGATAGCTCTAAAGAAATAGAATTTTTTGAGCATTTTTTGAATTCAAATATAATGGACAGAATCGTAATCGAAACAAATAACTATTATACAGAAGACATTAGAAGACAAGAACCATCGCCGAAATCACGAATGCATAAGTGGGTCAACACAGACGTCCCAGAAATGTACATTTTTTTTGCTGTAAGTATGTTGATGACTAGAAATCGTCACATCACAATAGAGGAACATTGGTCAACCGATCCACTCTTATCCAGCCAAATGTTCGGGAAAGTAATGCCAAGAGACAGATATACTTTGCTTTTGAGGATGTTGCACTTTTCGGATCCCAATACTCAAATTCCTGGAGATAAATTACATAAAATTAAGATTCTGATCGACCATTGCCGAGAAATATTCAAAAAAACAATGATGCCGCACGAGAACTTATGTATCGACGAAAGCATAATTGTTTTCAAAGGTAGATTGCTGTTTAAACAGTACATTCCTTCAAAACGCCACCGTTTCGGCATAAAAATGTTCGTTCTTTGCGATGTGATGACTGGTTATATATTAGATTTCATAATATATTGCGGGGAAGGAACAGATATTGTCGATGAGCAGGGACTTGGCATTTCGGGAGCTGTGGTAACGACATTAATGAACGAATATTTCGGTAAAGGTCATACTATGTGGACTGACAACTGGTATTCAAGCCCAGACTTATTTAAACATCTTCACGAAAAAAAAACAAATGCTTGCGTAACAGTCCGAAAAAATCGAAGAAATATGCCAACATTTAGGAAGCTCAAGAAAGGAGAAGTGGAGTCAAAAAATAGTAGCTCGCTATTGGCTATAAAATGGCACGACCGGCGCGAAGTCCATATGTTGACTACATTGCACAATGATTCATTTACACCCACAGGAAAATTCAATAGGCAGACCGGAGAGCCTATACTGAAACCTACGTGTGTTATCCAATATAATAAATGTATGGGATCTGTAGATAAAGCTGATATGATGTTAAGTACACTAAGTTGTATGCGAAAATCAATAAAATGGTACAAAAAGGTGGCTTTCCATATCATAGATCTGTTTTTATTAAATTCATATATTCTGTTTAGTACTATCACAGGCAAAAAAACAGGTCTAGCTAATTTTCAGTTAAAAGTAATCAGGCAAATATTTGAAAAATATCAAGTTCCAGCCACATCCCGCGCACAGCAACCCGTCGACCATCCACTGCGCTTATCAGCTAGAGCGATGGCAAAGCATATGCCGGACATAATTCCTCCCGCAAATAAACGGATAAATCCTTGCAGAGTTTGTCATCTTTGTGCGAATACAAAAAAAAAGCCGAAAACCAAAAAATATTCCAGATACATGTGTTCCGAGTGTAACGTGCCATTATGCGTGTAACCGTGCTTTAGAGAATACCATGAAAAGGTGAACTATTAAAATATTTAAGTGTTTCAAAAATACTAAAATGACCTACCTACATATCAGACGATGTTGAAATTTATAAATTAATAACATTTGAAACTATGTGGATTATGTGTTCTGTTTAGTGAATAGTGTATTGTCATGTTATCAAAATAAACCATTAATATTATCAAGTGGGGTGTAAAAAAGGATTTCTCATAATTTATTAAGTGGTCTGGGATTACGGTTGCATTAACTCTGAAGTTTTGAACATAATTCTGTCATCGACGCACTTGTCCGGAGCCGACACGTCAACAAAATGGCGACTGAAACGTAAGTCACACGCTTTTTGTATAACGCGGCTTGTTCGTCATTCTTTATCATAATCAGGGCACAAATGTTTATTTTTAAGATCGTTAAAAATATTACGACTATTCATAATCACCGTTGAACACTTAAAATATTTTTGATGACTGTATTTGTACATGTTTGACTGACATTTATTGTGATTTATCAATACTTGAAATCATGACGCGCTCTATTGTATTAAAGCGGTATTCTTGACGCTTTGAAAGGGTTAATCTAGGTCTGAAACTGCATATGGAATCATGGACGCTAAACCGAGCGATGTCACGGAGAGATGTAGCTGTATAGAAGCATCGTCAAAATTCCTTTAGGACTGAC
This sequence comes from Rhyacophila brunnea, assembly GCF_057557595.1. Classification (NCBI taxonomy): domain Eukaryota; kingdom Metazoa; phylum Arthropoda; class Insecta; order Trichoptera; family Rhyacophilidae; genus Rhyacophila; species Rhyacophila brunnea. The sequence continues at coordinate 11,435,588 of NW_028233068.1, read as the reverse complement.
CGGGTGACAAACGTTGAAGTTCTCAATCGAATGGAAAAGGACCGAGAAGTTCTGCATAGTATTAAAACCAGGAAACTACAGTACCTCGGCCACATTATGAGAGGACAAAAGTACAGCATTCCCAACTTATCATCCAAGGAAATATCAACGGTAAGCGTAGCAGAGCTTAAGAGGAAAGATTGGTAAGAGTGTAACTTCACTTAACTTGTCCAGGTAGCAGATGATAAGACTACGATCGCCCTCTAATGGTGGCTGCTAGGTGATGGCACGATAAGAAGTTGAAAATATTGTAAAACCTCAGAAACTAATCTAATAGAAAAATTTGGACCGAAAGGGATTCAAATACACATGTTATTTTCCGGACGAGTTCTCTTAAATAAGTAAGCTACCGATCCAAGAGTCTTTATTGCTGTTTGCCTTTGATGTGTCACTATACGTTTTAATAAAATACGTTTACCTGTGTGTAACTCCTTGAAGATTGTAGTAATTGGGATTCTGCGTGAGGCGTCTATAGAGGAATGTCCATGTGAGGTAGTCTACGGCGTCTTGCTTGTTCTCCACTGTCTTTGTGACTATCTCCGCATTAAGGTGATCATGGAGCCTGTGGTCGAGATGGCTCTACAAAAAGAAGGATGATGTTACAACCATTACTGTGAAGTAGTTTAAAAAAATCTGTCTTTAAATCTAATGCAAACAAGAATGTGTATTGTATAAATTCTTTTCTTTTCTTAAAATATTTTCTTCCCTCTAAACCAGTGCTTCTCAAACTTATTCATACCACGTCACCCGAAATAACAAAAAAAAATCCAAGGCTCCCATCCCCAAAAATTAGTAGTAGTCTTTAGTGACCAACAGTTTATTTATGAGAGGGGTGTGATTGCATATTTTTACACAATAAATCAATATCCGGTACAATGTTTTATTTACTAAATAATCTAAATAATTTATAAATAGGTATTAGTAGATTATGTATCCATATTATCAGATAAAGTAAAGTGATCGTGTGAAAATTCGACCTCGAGATTTTGACTGATTTTTATCAGGTGTCGTCCAGTGACAGTGATTTATTCAAATACTTAAATATTTCACCCCAGTTTGAGAAAAACTGCTCTAAACCAGTGGTGCACAACCTATTTGAAAAACGGGCCAATTTATCCATTTTCTAATCTTTCACGGGGGGCCGCAGTGGGTAAAAGTGTCAAATAATGATATATTTATACTAGACGAGATGTACATTTTACTATTTTAAATTTAATAGTTACATATTGGTGATGAAGCACTTGTTATTTTGGGCCGCGGTTTGTGCATTACTGCTCTAAACCCTTGACTAAGGTGCATGAGCTCTTAGTCAATAATTATACAATCACGAGTCCTAAAGATGACAGATTGTCTGGCATTGGTAAAATAATTTAGTAAAATTGATTATATTGTGGAACTGTCGGATCAACAATGGGACATTAGGGTAACTTGTAAGCCAAAAATACTCAAGAGACTTTAACAGTTTTACTTTATCATGGTAAACCATTGATTGGCTAATTATGTAATTATAGCAATAAAGAGGGGATTTTAAAACATTCACAGATCAGATGACAGTCATAAAATTGGCAACATTGCTTTACAGGTTGTGATTCTCTTTTGTTTCTTTATTTAAATCTCAATAATTAGATATGTACCATATTTTGTTTCATATAGTGATTGTTTCTTCACTTGATCACCGTTTGACAAATATACAAGCAACATATTGTAATCTTGTTTTTAGTTTAATTGTAAGACCTCAATATTTATGAATGATAATTTTTATACAACTGTACCTCAATAGGCAAGCACTCGTTGAGGAACTTCTTGAAGAAATCTTTTTTGGAGGACTGGCAAAGTAAAACGCACTTTGCGTCATCATCTTCCAGGGGCCTGCCGGCTCTGCCAACCATCTGGAGCACTTCCGTCAGGGGATAGTCTTCGTAAGCGTGGATTTTTCCATTGTATCTAAAAGAAAACATTAAAGAAATATCAAGTATTTATTATCTACTAAAAGACCCAATCATCTATTCAGCCTGAATTATCAGCACCATGCCTCTTGAACACCCTTCCTTTCATTTCCTTCATTCCCCTTCCTCTGATGCAATATTCTAAAAACTTCAGTTTAGGATTCACAAACTTCTAAACTTCTGAACTAAATTTGCTCTAATTGTAAAAAAAAATCGCCCGTGGCGCTAATTTCCTTCAGGGGTATTAACATTTTAAAATATGTGGTTGTGTAATTGCATTTTTTGGTTAATGATTGTTAATACACTGAATACCCTTAATTTGACCTCGAACACCATTTGAAAAACGCTACTATATAGCGTCACACTGCCTTTAACCTTAGTGATAGGTAGAGGGCCCGCCAAAGATCCTGGACTGGGGGAATCAGGATTTGGGGGCCATGGACATCACTACAATATACTTTTATTCAAATATATGATGTTTTTACAACTTTAGTTGTTTATTTGTATGTTTGTTTGTTTAATTTTTCGTGCGCTTCATGGAACAGGAAAAGTTATTTTAAATGATAGTTGAACATAATTTTCTTTAGTAGGTAAGAAGTTTGGCAATAAGTGAGTTCCGGCACATTTATTTAAAAAAAAAAGCCCTGGATGTGTCTACCGAATTGGGTCATAAAATGTCAGGATTATTTTATTACCTTCATAAAATAAGTAATTTTGATGTTTTAAGAAAAGTTTGTCACAATTTTCAATGACTGGCTCATGAAATAATGTACTTTATTACGATTTATTGAATATTTTTATATGCCAGGACTCTGAAATAATTTCGAATTACGAAATTCGAATTATAGGTATGGTTTTATATGAAAATAATGTTCAACAGACTTTTTTTTCGGGAAAATCTCGAATTACGGCAAATTTCCAATTATCAGTGTTCTTATTAACAAGGTTTTATTGTAGTACTCAAACGATTGTCGGAATTGGTTTTAATTTTATGGCAAACTATTTCGTAACATTCTTGTATAGAAACACTACATCTGTTTATTTAATTTAATCTTCGAGATATTCTGACAATTTTATTTTACCAATTAAACACATTGTTAAAAATTAATCATATTGTGAGTTAGATAATAACAATAATTTTTTTTAAAATAAAAATTGCAATGCGAGTGTCAATATTACGAACAGAATTGAGTCGAGTCTGACTCCACATAAGTCTGGAAAGGATTGATGAGGCAGTGACTAAAAAAACTATCAAAATATGGTACTCACGTCTGTGTGTCAGCAATAACCACAAGATGGGCCCTCAACTTGAGTCCCCAGCAGAGATCGCGGGCAACCACGGCCACCTGTACAGCTCCCGATTCCAATAACTGAGCTGCGAGCCGCCTGTCTCCAGAGGCCAGTCCTGCGTGGAGATATGCCACACCTCGGGACAGGGTTTCTTTCAGGGTCTGTTACAAAACAAAATAAAAGAACTATTAGCTCTATTCTAGAATTGACCTCTTTATCAAGCAAGGCGAAGAGTTTGGACGAATAAGAGAGGACCATTTTTAATTTCTCTCTCCGCTGTATGCGATTCTTACCAACTGTATTTACTGTTTGGTTTAATAATGCTTTAATGGTTTAAAAATATTTTACAGTGAAGTAATTAAGCAAGTCAAAATTCACCTTGTCAACCATCCTATCCAAGAATGGCTTAATGTCATCCTTATCGGCATGGAAGAATCTTCCGGGTTGTCCATCGGCCGCGGCGTGCGTGAGAAGATCAACGGCAGTCAATCGGGCCTGCCTCCGACCGGGCACAAAGACCACGGCCGGTCTGTGCATCGCGTACCGTGATACCGAATCGTAGATCGGCTTGGCCATGGCGGCAAGACGCGACGCATTATGGCTTATGTTGATACCCTAGAAAATTTATGTATTTTTTTATATTTAATTTCATATATCCCTTCCTACGTTTGTATTTTTCATTATTTTGTTTTCAATTTAAAGTAAATACTCAGCCTACGAGGGGTACAGCAGAATACCAAACTTGCAATTTAGTATATTGATAATTTACATTATTAAGTGTTTTAATTAATCAATCTACAAACATTAAATAGAAAAATAAATATTTTTTAAGTCAAAGATAGGTTTACAATTAAAAAAAACTTATTAAATGTGTGTTCTTTTAAAAGGTTTCATCTTATTATTACACATTAACTTTGTGGTAATGTTTATCATTAAAATGTGGTTTAATCCTTTCGCCGCGGATGGCACACCTGTTGTACCCTTATTATTTGGCCATTCGATATAATTAGCATGTTATTTAAATGTGGTAATTAAATAGTAATTAAATGCTCCGCAGTGAAAAGGTTAATAAATTCTCCCAAAGGTATCAGAGAAATTTGATTGATAAATTCATAGTTATGTCATTTATACCTAATTTACACTTTATATAATCATTTTTATTTATATAGAATCAAGCTTCAACATTGAGATAATACCAAAAACTAGAATTACATTTTTTAAAAAATCTCATACAAGGACCTTAAAGATTACGAATAACCAAAATGTTTTTCTGCGAATTATTCAAGATTCTTTTTTTCTTACCCGATGTATTTATTAATGTTAAATGTGTAGGCATAAAAATTCATAGTATTAAAACTATCCATATTTTGTGCATATGAATAGTTGTTGAATGTAATATTAACCTGAACGTGGAGTTCCAGGGGCACTGGCCTAACGCTGGGATGGAAATTGAAGGAGGCGTTGGCCCCGCAGCCCAGCCAGTGAGCCACGTCCCTTGCAGAGGCTAGGGGAGCAGACAGCGCCACGATGCGGGCTGGTTTACCTGTCTGGGATCCAACGTAACGTGCTCGAGCTAACACTACCTGTAAATCAATAAAAAAACATTACATATGTAATTAGTACACATTAATATGTTTTAAAAGCTTCTGAAGAGTTAGACCCTTTCAAAGAAAACTGAAACAACCCTATATAAAACTCTCTTGCGCCCAGCGAACAGGATGTGAGAAATATTGATATCTTTGAGTTCTGAAAAGAATCTTTGGGACTGTTATGACATTTGGAGGTTGAAGCAGTGGCGAGGGGTGGAGGTAGGCTGTTAGGATCATACATAAATAGTGTAGATGGTGCTGGTTAGTTTTTAAAATTCAATTAAGTAAATCCTGTTTAAGGTGATGTCTCTAGGTAAAGTTGTTATCGAAAAATAGCTAGAAAAGTTTATTAATCGGTAGATATATATTCAAAAGTAATGAGAAAAATAAAATAAAAAATTAAGATGTATCGTGGAGTTCTATATACCAAAAATACGTGTCAAATTCGGTACATTTCTATCGGGTGGTAAGAATGAATGACATAAGATTTATTATCAAAATTACGATAAAAATATACCTAAATCTATTACCTAGCGAAACGCTAAACGTAAATTGGAATTTATTATATCCTTATATCTTTTTTTTCAAATTTAAAAAACATCGATTTAGAGGTTAGAAAGCACGCAATTAAAATCGAAATATCTCGGCTTACACGCAATTTATCGCGAATAACGCTTAGCGTTTCTATTAAAAATATTATTTATTAATTTTTACGGCAGTTATTTAAATTTAATCTTGTATTTTTGTATATTAACGAATCGATAGAAATCGAAACCATAATAATTGCTCGAATTGGCAACATGCTGACAACACTAAGCCGACGCTTGGCCGTATAGTGCTGCCGTCGTGGAATTATTTGGAAACAAAATTTCTTCATACAAAATACACACACAACCATAACATGACGTTGAAAATGAAACTCAGACATAGACAAGACAAAATAACATTATTTTTCTCTGAATCTTGGCAAAAATCAGTTTGTGTTAAACTTCTATGCGAAATTGCCATATGAATAAAAATAACTTAACAAATTAAAATTACAATATTTACTTAATATACGTAGGAACCTGCCTATATTCAAAATTTGATACTGAAAATTATTTTCAATTAGTATTTGCTTAAATTACAACTGTTTTTTACCATTATTTATGATAAAAATAAACAAATCTCGCATTTTGACATATTATGGCAGCACCATCAATAATCACCGCGCGCTTAGGCAACCGCCAATCAATTTTATCTTTTTATTAATTAATTGTAATAATTATAATTAATTATAAATTAATTAACTAATCAGTAACATTTTCGTTACTAAGTAGGTCGTGTGATTATTGATTGATTTTTGGTGAAGAAATCACACATTGTATGATTTTCTGCAACCAAAATTATTTTATTAGGTTATGTTGTAGCTACTGACGTTTGGCGTGTTGTTATTCTTTATGTTTTATGCATTTTTATATAATTTATGTTACTCAGTGCAAATTACGTGATATTGTTGTGATAAATTATATTGTGAGTGTTTAAATTACATCACATATTCAGTGTAGTTTAATTAAATAGTGAATACCAGAGGTGTGTGATAAGTGAATATAAATCTTTGTTACATATTGATCTAGTACCTATATTTTATTAATAATTATGGATGTGCCATGTGTAAGTGTTAAAAAATATAAGTCCTACACTAGAAAAAATACAAAACTATCTTAAACTACCAAAATATTGATGGAAAGTCGTGATGAATACTTTAGGAAACGGAAGTTAGTATCATCCAACACAGCCGTTGCTTGTGAACCAATTCCGGTGATAAATAGTGATGTATCCATCTCGGATGACCCAGACAATCTTCCAGTATTGACAGATGAGCACAATTATTGTGTGAGACTTGATAGTTGTGAAGACATTCAGAGCTGTTGGCCGAAAAAATTGAAAACGTATTCGGTATACGGTATATCGTATACGGTATTAAGTCAACATTGCATTTTGAATGCAGGTGTTGTGAGAAAACAGCGTCAGTATTAACTGAACCCCAAACGTCTACGATTAATACATCATTTGTTTGGGGATCTTTAAATATCGGGATTGGTTACAGTCAGGCACAGGAATTATGCGGTATTGTGGGAATTCCATTCATGTCTTCGGGAACGTTCCAAAGGCATGAAAAAAAAGTTAGCCAGTCATGGAAAACTCATTTGTGTGATCAAATGTCGAAGGATATAGAGATCGAGAAACAGTTGGCTATAGAAAATAATGAAATTGATGAAAAACACCCCTATATAACGGTCATTGTTGACGGAGGTTGGTCAAGAAGGAGTTATGGCCATAGTTTTTCTGCCAAATCCGGAGTGGCATGCATCATCGGAAAACGAACAGGAAAACTTCTTTACCTAGGTGTTAAGAACAAATATTGCCACATTTGTACCATCGCAGCCAATGAAAAAAAACCAGCTAAGAAACATGAGTGTAATATATCTTTTTCTGGACCATCGACAGGCATGGAGCAAACCATTGTAGTTGAGGGACTAAATTATATTTTTGACAAACATCAAGTATGGGTAAAATTTTTAATAGGGGATGGTGATTCAAGTGTATTTGCTAGGGTGCGTGAGAGAGCACCGTTTGGGTATAAAATTAAAAAAATGGAATGCGCGAATCACATGGTCAAATGCTACACTAGCAAACTTTATACGATGGTTAATAACGTAAAATACGATACGAAAAGCCGAAGCTTATTGCGGAAGGAGATTAAACGTCTCAAAAGTGCTGCACGATACGCTATAAAACGATGCGAAGGCAATATCACTCAGTTAAAGTTGGATTTGAAAAATGGACCCAATCATGTATTTGGCGAACACTCTGAGTGCCGTGCAGATTACTTCAAATAATTAAAAGTGTTGTTATTAGTCGGCTAAATCGTCAAAATCGTCTTAAGGCGAGACGTTTAGATTTCACTTCCAGGTATAAAAAACCAACTGTCCCTGTAAGCAACCAAGCTGACTGTGAATATGGCCCGCATGCTGCCGATTCAGATATTCCACAGTTGGACTTACAGGAGAAAATGAAAGAAATTATGGAATCTTTACAGGCTGGGGTTTCTTGCGATACAGATTGTAAGCAATTATTGCAGTTGGCGACAGTAGGGCAAAGTGAAAATTATTTGTGGATTGATGCCAGGCATAAACGTTTGACAGCATCTAAGTTTGGGAATATTTTCAAAATGAGAAATACGACACCACGGCATAATACTGTTAAAAATATACTTTTCCCAAGTGATATTGTGACAAAGGATATAATGTATGGCAGGAAGAATGAACGCACTGCTATTGCCTTATATGAAGCAAAAAACAAAGTCACTGTTATGCCTTGTGGTCTTTTTGTAAGAACGGAATTCCCATTTTTAGGAGCAAGCCCCGACGGTTTAATTGGGGAAAATGGGTTGATAGAAGTTAAATGTCTTCCGTCCATCGGTTCCAAACCAATTTTAGAGGCAGCATTACAAAACAATATATTATGTTTAACTATTGTGAACTCCGTACTTCACTTAAAAGAATCACATAATTATTGGTTTCAAATACAGGGACAGTTGTACATTGCGAAGAAGGAATACTGTGATTTAATTGTATATGCCGACAGTGGAATCGAAATCATACGACTTTTGCCAGATCCACAGTTTGAGACACGTGTTCTACCGCGTTTGATAAGTTTTTATAATGATTGCCTTCTTCCAGAATTAGCTGATAGCCGTATCCAACGGGGTATGAGAATTCGCGAACCTGAGTTTATATTAAATAATTTGCAAACTAAAGCGAAGAAAATAAAAAAGTAATTTATGTTGACTTCTGATATAATTCTCGCAATAAATATGTCATAGTTTTCCTTGACATTTGGACATGGAATTTCGCGTATCCATAAAACTGATAGACTACGTAGTGCGCTCTTAGAAATCACAAAGGCCTACCGAGCAACTTCAACGGACGCGCTTCTGGTCCTGGCCGCATTCTTCCACTTGACCTGCACATACAGGTCAGCGGTCCGTCAACGAAGCTCCTCAAAGGTGAGGAGGCCGTTGTTGGTGACTTTCACCTTGCCCCGCCTCCTCGGCATGTTGCTGAAAAAGTAACCTGACTATACGTCTATTGACGCTTGACGCGGCATAGAAGACCTGGCAGCGACGGTGGAATGAATCAACCAAGGGCCGGCACACATTTTAATTTTTTCCAGACATTAAATGGCGATTGGAGATAACCAAATATCTGACTCCTGACCATCACACCGATCAATTTGTGATTGGACACGGTGGGTTAGCTGGCAAGCTCTTTGAGCTTGGACTTGTAAGCCGTCCGACATGTCCATGCGGAGGGGTAATTCAGGATGCCAACCACATCCTCTGGGAATGTCTTAGAATGTGCTCCCGAACGGGAGGAGATGCTCAGGTCGGTCCAACCAGCTGTTGGGCCCATCGGGCCGTCCGACTTGGTTGCTACTAAGGCCAATTATCCTGCATTTAAAAAAATTGCGGCGTCTTACTGCGGGCGTGAAGATCTCTACACGTAATTTTTGCTGTTCGTATGATTAGCTTCATTATTTTTTCATATATACAATAGAATTATTTTTATTTTAATAATTTCCTTGCGCTCTTCTCTCCCCGGAACTTTGCATTAGAAAGTAACTTCTTTAAACTCAGTCAGAGCTCACTTTGAGCGTAGCAACCTTAGTCCTGGGTATCTTTTCCTAGGGCATTCCCAGCCTAAAACTGAACTAGATGCTTCACATCAACCAATGTAGGGCCACGTGATGGCTCGTGGGTTAACTTCAATAATATTGCTTATTATATATACTTCATTAGAATAAACAACTTCTTTTGTAGCTGTTTATGCATGCCATGCTTGTTTCGTGGATTTTCACGATGGTTTTCAGATTTTTCGTGTTCTATGCTTATAACGATATCTCATAATTATTATTAATTTACAATGCTATACAATGTAACCAATGATTTATTATATTCTAAAATGTTTTAATGAAAATAACTAGTGGAACTTTTTTATATAATTATATACCATATATAGTTAGTTTATTTAGTGGTTATTTTGGTTTCTTTGGCAATTCTTCCAGAATATATTCCTAGAATTGTCGGACTTGAGCGATAATAAAACGCATTTCTAATCTACGCATGCGTTTTACTATTTATTATACATGTTTTCCTGATATCGTCGCCTTGGAAGTGAATAGAGCTTCACGGATGTCATTTGTGTATTAGATTGTTTAGCAAATTTGATGGAAATCATGTTCCTGTAAAAAGATCAGTTATTTTTCTTCACCATAATAATAATTATAACCAATAAGTATTTCAAAAATTGTTTGGTCAAATAAAAACGTTTTTGAATTTTGTGTGGATTACCTCTATTCACTTCCAAGGTGAAGATATTCACCAAGATTTATTTTCAACACGTCTAGTATTCTCAATACTTTCTATAACCTGATTCCTAAACCTAAACAATTTTTCACAAACATGTGTTTGGATCCAGCGTGTCTATTCCTTAGACTATGTACGCAAGACGCTTCCCGCTGCTATCTAAGGAAGGTTTGTTTCCAATTGTTGTAATTGTTACAATAAGTGCTATGTTTTAACAGCACTTTTCTTGGCAAAGCTAAACTTTCGAGCGAGATGACTGTTTAGACCAAGGGTTCCCAACCTCGGAACGCGACGGGTTTTCTGTGGGGTCGCCAGCTTATAAAGCTAAAAAAAATTCACTATAATGCAATTTTTATTTTGGGCAGAGAGGTGGTGGCGTTCTCATTGCTGTACGCTCCGACCGACCAGACAGTATATCTGTTGTTGACTGTCACTTTGCTGCAGCTATTGACGTCGTTATTATTCGATTACGGTGAAATGGGTCATTTTTCACTGTTACGTGTATTTTCCACCGCGATCGTCTCGCGATGCATATAATTCGTTCTTTTCATACTTTGAAAACTTGCTAGTTGATAATTGTATAACCATCATTGGTGATTTCAATTTGTATTCATCTCATTTCTTATCCTGTATGAATCTCAAGCAGTTTTCAGAGATAAGAAATTGAGATACCCGGGGTTCCAGCGGCTAGCTCAGGTGTCCATCGAACCCCGGATTCACAAAAAAAAGATAAAAAAAGGATTTATATATGTTGGTAAAATTAAATAAAACACTAAGTCTTTCTCGTGCGGTCTTAGCGTTATATATTTTAATATTTGGTTGGACAACGTTACTTTATAGTCCATTACATATTTTGTTTTTACAATTAGTTACACAGGTCCGTACACGGTTTACAAAGGACGCTTACTAACTTTCTTTTTCAAATTCCCCGTACCCACGCCGTCCAGCAAAAAGGACTCTCGTGATTGGACATACGATTAAAGCACTTGCATCACAAAAAATGGAAGAAAGCGAAGTGTCTTAGCGATTTTATTTTCTTATATCATATCACGTGTATTATATCAAATCTTGTGACATTGTCAATGTTATCAATGGAATCCAGTTTTTACTCTTGGCAGACGATTTAAAATTATATGTGTCAATTCACAGTGAATTAGATTGTCACATATTACAAAATAACTAGTAGAACTTTTTTATATTATAATAAGTGAAGGTAATTCCATAAACAACGTTTTTTGTGTAATTGAATTTGATCAAATTATATACCTACAATATATTATAATATACTATCATAAAAATGTCAATACGATATAATAAAATATTGTACTTATTTAAAAAAATTAATAATTATTTGAATAAGTATATATATATAATAATATTATAGTAAGTAGAATATATTATATTCTTATAATATGTAAATGAATTTTTGTCTAGCGATTTTTTTCATCTGGCAATACTTGCAACTTATTATGGTAACTTACTGCCATCTGGTTGGAATCGACCAAAGTTTTTAGTAACAGATTATTAGAAATTCATGGTAGATGCCTGTAAATATAAATAGATGGCGTAAAAGTCACATTATATGTGTAATTTAGGCCAAAGACATCGCCTTAAACCAAACCATAATAGGTATGCTATGGGCGATCCTGCAAAAATAGTGCACACTTTTTCAGTCATACTTATTTGTAATTTTAAAAACTAACCAACACTATCTGCAATTTATAATCTTAGTTCAATGAAAACAAATACGTATGGCTGACAAAGTTTAGTGTGCACTCTTTATGTCAAATCTTAACAGCCTACTTCCACCCTTCGCCACTGGGTTGAGGTATAATGAGGAGCTGTACACACTGTATGGGGACGAAAAGATCACATGGCATATGAAAATGTGGACTGCACTTGCATAGAATGTCAGAGTAGTTACTGGCAAAGTGGGGGATGTACGCATCCCTTAAAGCCTGGGTGTTTATCATGTTTCAGTTTCACTTCTACCAATGCAACACTGTTTCACTCACGAGTGCGTATCGACTCAGTAAACATTGAGCAACATATTATGGAAATATTTAAGTTTCCTCAAGCAATGACGGGTAACAGTTAAAAATATAATGGCACACTCTTGCAAAATTGTTGACAATTGACTGGCAATAATCATGGCTGTGACATCATTGTGGCCATTTATGGTGCTAAAAATCCTGCTACTTTTTCACATACACCATGCATCCTGACCCCCACATCCGTCTTTTGCACTACACATAAGAGCTATGACGTCATAGCCATGACCTTTTGGTCTGTTTACAAGATATATAAAAGATAATAATGTTGGAGTATCTTACCTCAAGGACTGGACCTTCACTGCCTCCGAGGAGTTGTAGCTCGTCAGCGATGAAAAGTTGAACATTCTGCACGTTTTTACGGCCTTTCCACCTAAACAAAGATAATTAATAACGTGAGTATAAAATTAATAGCTTAGGTTCAAAATATTTCATAATATATGTTAAGACATTTTAGAATGATATCCAATTGGAGTAATCATAGAATTTAACATAGTTTATAAGTATTCCAATTTAAAAATTTAAATTCGGATTATATTTTACATCTGATAAGTCATGATTGCAACTTCATGACTCTGTATATAGTGTAAAGGACGGAAGCAGGGGTTGGGGGTATAGATGTGTACCTAAAATAGATGTGTACGCAAAATAGCGGATTTATATTTCCGCTGTTTGCAGCCAAGGCTTCTACAGCCATGTATTGGATGTTAGGCCCATGCTCTGGGTCGAAAAACAACATGTGAATCTTTTGCTAGACTCGGGATTAGAACCCGAGTTCTTCGACACATCAAGCCTACACGTTACGTCTCGGCCATCGCAGGCGCTACACAGTGTACGCTACAAACTAGTTTATGTTAGAATTAAATACCACAATATGATATTGTTTAATCACTCTTCAATATTACCTTCGAGATAGGACATCCCATTTATCAGCTGTGGTGATGATGATTTGCCCTTTGGTAAGTAGTTTATTGTCTGTTACTGTCTCGCCTGTCAGTAAGACGACCTATAAATAACATACAACATATTAATTTTACAAAATAATCATTAATTAAACTATTTTTATTCACACATGGTTTAAAAATTTTGAATCAGATGGATACAAGTTCAAGTCCGGCTCGGTAAAAATATTTTTCGAAAATATATATCAGAAGTATTACAATTTATGTGTGTTCAATAACCAATGCTTCATTCTTATTATAAGGTTTTTGCAACACGGTTTCTTATTAAATGCCATGTTTACCTTGACAGCTAGTGTCTGCTGGAACTTGTGATGCCAATCAGCGAATAGTGTTTCAGCCAAGGCTTCTTTGGCAACAATATAGACGCAGCGTCCGGCCGGATTGTTAGCCAACAGCCTCAGTATTGCCAGCTCTGCAATGGTAGTCTTGCCTGATCCCGCTGGGGCTCCCAGTAATATGTTGTCGTCTGAATTGTAAACGGCATTGAATACCTGAAGTTCAGATAATATACATTTAAATTCTTCTGTATAATATGGAACTTTACGAAAATTGCAACCGTAAGCCGAGTTTCGAGAATTAATGGTTGCGGCACATACTGGTTGTGCTACTTTATAAGAAAATGGATTATGGAGTTCACAGACAACGATTCAAGCTCGCAACCCACGACCTAATAAGTGGACACATTTCCATCCACCCATCGCGGGCGCTAAAATATAAAATAAGGTGTTACACTTTAGTTGCATCTCATTTTTTGGAAGACAAGTCAGGCCATGAGAGACGTTGACTACTGATTTCCATTTAATTTTCTAGGTAAAGGCTCGATGACATTGAGCGAGTTTACAAGCTACAAGCCGGCGAATTTACTATCTGCTAGTAAACTCGCCCAGTGTAATCATCTAAGTAGCTAACAAGCAGATTGTAAACAATCTACAAGAAAAGTTGAAAGCTGGGCTACTTTACTCGCTACTCGCAGGCGCCTTGTTAGCTACTAAACTAGCCATGTGTCATCATAGTTGCCTGTGAACTAGCTGCAAGTACGAGCAAATTAAAGAAAAAACATATGGTTTCAACTCGCTAGCTTGTTGGCTACTAAGCGAGTGGAAAGTTTTGTGTCATCATCACTATCGCACTAGCTGACTCGCCCGCTTTTAAGCTCGCTGACTAGCAGCTTGTAAACTCGCTCAACGTAATTGAGCCTTAAGATAAGTATGATGAAGAATAAATCCAACATCTATTATTTTAAGCAAAGGCATTGAGTCAAAAACAGTACATTGCCAATGATTTATATATTCATTACCTGTGTCTGTATTGGGTTGAACTGTTGAAATTTATCCGCATAGAGAGCCTCGAATCGTGGACTCCTCAACGCAGTAACCGGCAGTGGTTGCAAGTCCAGCAATTCTGTCGGTGGAAGTCCTTTCTCCGGTAAGATAAGATGACCGAATGAAACTGGCAACCTGGTCTCTGCTCCCAGCCATCGATCGGAAACAACTCTCAAGAAATACTGCGGAGGCAAGGGCTCAAATACGGGAACGAAGAACTTGACAGTATGCTCATCATTAGCGTATTTAGCTTTCAATAAAAAGTACTCGTGGTGTAATATAGCTTCTGAATCCACGTCTTCAACTAGAATCCAGAACGCTTCTGATCCTCCGTGAACTTTTTCGTCCCATTGGAAGTCTGGCGTGATTGTCAACTCGACGCGCAGAGTGGATCGTGTTACTGGCTGTATATGAGTTGATAAATCCAGTTTAGGGAATTGGCGGACAAATCGATGGACCGTACGGCCCAGTTTAGGCGCCCGGATCAGTTCGCCCATCTCGTTGGGGCCCAGTTCATAGAGACGCTCCCACGGGAAGTTTTTCTTCTCTATTTTCTTGACGATTTCTTCAGGCATTTTGCGGAATTGGCGCAGCGGTGACATGGACTGCCACATGCGGCGATCGATCATCTTGCACAGAGTCAGAGTTTTGTCAACTAATTGGGCCCAGCCTCTGCAAAAACGGCAAAAGAAATCGACACGATTAATTAAGAAGTATGGTCGAATCGTTGGGACTGATTATGTATTACGTTGAGTGTAGCATATTAAAACAACTCTAGATCAAGTAAACACAAACATTAACCAAAACTACAGAACAGAGAATAAATAGAATTCTGATAGGCGAAATTCAATACACTACATTTTGATGTAGGGGTTTTGAATGTGAGTGACCTACGAAAATGAAACACGCATTATGCACATGCAATATAGTGTGTGTAATACACTAATATTAAATGAGCGTCAATGTATAACCGAGAGCAGTTGTCAGTATTTGACGTATGACATATTCTTGACACGTGTTTAAGTTTATCCCGGATTATTCCTTACTCGAGATCGGTCACCTGCTACTCCTTACCCATTAGGTATTTCAGTTCCCATTATTTCCGAGTTCCCTGAACAAGACCATCTATGGTTACAACACACTGTCGACTGCATATCTCACACTTTTTGTATGGAACGTTTGCACACAAAGTACAGCTGCGTCGAACACATGTGAATCACTACGGCAATGGCTGGGTAATTAAATTAGCTCATCGCTGTCACTGACCACACATCTTACCGCAGTTAGGCAGTTATCACGATGGTACGGAATGGTGAACACTTGGCCTAAATGTATATATTACAGTAAAACCTCGTTAATAAGAACACGGATAATTCGAAATTCACCTTAATTCGAAATTTTCGCGAAAAAAAAGTCCCTTGAACATTATTTTCATATAAAACCATACATTTAATTCAAATTTCGTAATTCGAAATTATTTCAGAGTCCTGGCATATATAATAAATCGTAATAAAGTACTCTATTTCATGAGCCAGTCATTGAAAATTGTGACAGACGTTTCTTAAAACATCATAAATTACTTATTTTAAGAAGGTAATAAAAATAATCTTGACATTTTATGACCCATTAACACACAAGGAACCGGAAATGTGGTTGGCACATCTATGATCGTAAACGATATTAATGAAAATTAAATATTTTTATATTTTTCCCCCATATATTTTATAATTCGTAATTCGAATTTTTTTTCAATTTTCGGTACCGTGGAATTTGTATTAACGAGGTTTTACTGTACAGGTGGCCAAAATAACGAAATAGTTGGCAAGCAGTAAACAAAAAATTCCTTACCTGTACAGCACAATTTCAAAAATAGCCCTCAGCAGCCTGGAAGCAGACTGCGTTACATAAACACAGTCGGCAGAGAGAGCGAACCCTTCCAATTTCAACTGGGACACATACGCCTGAAGCAGGGCGTTGACCTTGGCCGAAGCCTCTTCGGGACCCTCCTTAATGGGCACTGGAACCCTTTCCAACAGCTTCTGAAGCTCCGGTCTTTCCTCTTCTCGCACCGTCAGATTTCTGAACTCTCCAGACAATGAGAAGACTCTCAGAAGTTCGATTTCTCCGAGCGTCGGTTTGAGGAGTTGATTGTAGGTCAGCATCGTTTCGTGGGTGCAGTAATAATGAGATGCGATCCGGCCAGGCTCTGTTGATTGGAAGTGGCCTGATTTGCGGTCATATTTCACAAGACCAGATCTGTAAAAATTTTAATTGAACAATTATTATTTACATATTTGATAGTCCGTGTACTTCATTACTTCACCATGCACATCACGGGAGATGGCACTTTGCATAATGCCACGCTGTCACGGCGACATGGTTTCGTCATTTTGCAGAATATTTTGAACAATCACCATCTCTGTAAATTCTATGATGGAGAGTGCCAACTCTAATGTATTAGTATTTTACATTATTATTCATTATTCATGCTAATTTCAATTAATTTTAACAGTTTCTACGTGTGTTTACGTTAAAATTTTGAACAGAACCCAACCTGCAGACTATAGATAATAAATAGACAACATTCTTATTGAAAATATATAGTGCCAACCTCTAAAAACAAAAAAACACGTGATTTTGACTGACAATGTTCATTTAAAAGTTCAAAATGTGCTACAGGATGGGAGCATAAGTCATAACAAGAAAAACGACATTACACACTATTTTTCTGTAGTGGCACTTACTGTGACGTCACGTGATAATACGCGATGTGCAGCATAATGTAATCACAACTTTACTGTACATATAGAAATGATTGGAGCAGCATTTAACTCGGTGCCACCAAATGTTTGGGACTCACGGCTGATTAGTTAAAACCAAATTATTGATTTGAAAGATAATGATTTACTTTATTGACATAGGAAAGTTTACCTAAATAAAATTATTACCTGTCAAGTTGCATGGCAGCCGTGTGCACCAGATCGGCCCGATGCATTTCCAGAAGTGGATCGCTTGCCAATCTTTCAGGAGACACTCCATATAAGGCTGGCTGACGTACCATGCGAACGTACAAGTATGTATAGCCCATCCATGTAACGGCTTCACGAACTGACCTGTATAAAAAAAGAAAGGCGATCAGGGCCATCCATTGTGTCACCACATTGGCATGAGGCAGTGTGCAGCCAATGAAGTTTTGTATGTATCGCTATTGATCAACTAACTTCACGGTAGTCGAAATTAACAGAGGTTCTGTACGGTTTTTGCGCAAATGACAAAATTTCAAACCTCCTTGATAAACTCTGACAGTAAATACTACTAATTATGTAACTATGGAGGGATACATAACCTATAAACATACCACATTAGTGTGATGTTCAATGATTTTACCACGAAATAAATAGTTGGAGGGGCACCAAGCGAGAGAAAGCAATGCAATAAACTTCATTATAAGTACAGTCGAGAATAGCAACCATAATAATAAATTACTCAAAAACTTGATAAAGCTCACCACGTGAGCAAAACACGTGTAATGAAGCAATTTTTATATGTGGTACCAAGAAATAAACTTGTTTTATACACATTGGTCTCATTGAAAGATCTAAATTGTAGAGGAATCCCTTACCTGACTGTTCCAAGAACAATCTCAGCATTTAGAGTATCAGCCAATTTGGAGACGAGCTGTGATTCAATCGGCAACTGCTGATTCAAGAGTGATAGGTAATATTGAAGTTCCGAATGATTTGTGATCAATATACCTGAAAACATACAAATTTTTAGGATATAAGAAACGGTATAAAATAACTATCTTATTCAGCTATAACTAGCTTAATACTTTGGACGCGGAAGACGCACACGGTGCGTAATGACCAGGCGGCCGATCGATGTAATTAACGTGCATTTTAAAGGGGGCAATTAAAATCTCATTATCTCTTCAGCAGCGAAAGCGTTAAAAACATTTACTCAATGGTCATAATGGTCGATACTCTTTGACTGTCAATTGAATCAATTATCATTGGCCCGTATTTCTTCTAAGATGAGGCGGGTGCTGAATTAATCATTAATGGTGACCGATACCGTTTGATGATCCGGGATTGCATATCTGACAAACATGTGGTTGCAATAAGACGCCATCCCATACCATACATCCCGGGAGACCATGGATTTACTGAAGGAACGTTTAACCTTTTCTATGCCTCATGAAATTACTATGGCAGTATCTGATAATTTAAGTTTAATTAAGTGTTTCATAATTATTCAAACAGATGTCACTGTGTGTTTAACTTTTAGATTATGCAAATCAATCAACAGTGGCTAGTAATTTGAGTTTAAAGACGGACGAGATAACTTGCGAAATTTGTATGTGCGACCTGTCGATCACAGCCTCATAGAGCGAGAAAACTTGCTGAAGGCATAGAACCGGTTAAAGATCACTGGATGGATCCTAATGAAAAAGGTTTTTGTTGTAAATGTACAAATTTAATCATCTACAAATCAAATATGTTATTGCAAAAGAATTAAGACATTTATAAGATAACTCCACTTCAACGTGGCAGATACTGATTAATAAAATTCGTCTAGCAAATTTATATTTACCCTCTCCCTTGGTGTCATACTGCGGTCGACCAGCCCTTCCCAACATTTGGAGGACATCCAAAGCGCCCAGCTCTACCCAACGGCCTCGCTCCGGAGAGTAAACTTGTGTCCCCTTGATGATGACGGTGTGTGCGGGCAAGTTCACACCCCACGCCAGAGTGGCTGTAGATACCAACACCTGGACAAAACACACACACACACATTAAATACACCATACAAGATATTTTAAGTGATCCGTACATTACAAAGTCAATCTTGCCAATCTAGTTATAATTATTAATTCTTGCCACAAATGTGGAACATATCCAAATACAAGGAGACAACACCACAACGAAAAGAGAGAGAGAGAGAGAAGTTGATTTTGTTTCATATTTGCTTCTGTAAGTCTAGGGATTTATAACCTAACCTAAATTCTATATCGAGATATACATACTTGTACTAATACTGCCAGCATGCAAAATACTGTTGTGGATGTCAATATATAGAAGGTGCACAGTGATCTTATAATTTTTTTTGATTAAAACACATAATGACGATGCCGTAATGTTTTTAGTATGACTGGATTGGCAGCGGCCACAGTAAAATTAATATTCTGTGCATTGAAAAATGGCAGCTGTAAAATCTTCTTTATAACCAGTATCTTTGGCAGCGTTTTGACATTTTGTTGTCCATTGAAAACAGTGATGAACAACACAATGATTTTGTTGCTGACCAACAAGGAATTTTAAAATAATATGTAAAATACTGAATAGGATTTTATTGTTTTGTAAAATAATCAGTTTGGATAAATCTGCGATAAAATATATAAAGCGGCACATAAAAAGTTATTGGTATTTAGTTTGGTTCTCGTGAAAAGGTTGCTCATCACTGATCTATAATATATTCTAAATAATGATGGTTTGGTAAATTTCGATACCTTTTTAACTTAACTTAACTTAACACACGGTTTCTGTCCTTTTACATGCACTAATAAATAAATTTATATTATGTCAATGCTTTGGTTCCAGTACAAGTCAAACATATTTCATATTCGAATACCAACCATTCATAACAAACCCAAAAATTTAAGTTTCATGGTTTACTTACGCAAAATAACGGCAAAAAAGGGCGATAACTATGTTCAACGAAATTGCTTCGGGTGTTGATATATTCCACCTACATGAGGATGAGTATAGGTGGACGTTATTTTATAATTTTTTAAAATAGAGTCTGCTTAACTCATCCGGTGTATTTCCATGTACCTATATCTAATATATAAAAATTAATATTTGTGCGTTTGTGTTTGTTTGTTCGTATTTAATGCGCAGCCATACCGTTCATCCGATTGCGATAAAACTTTGTAAACTTATTGCTTGCACTTGCGGGAAGAGTATAGGCTATACTAATATATAAAAATGAATGTCTGTCTGTCTGTATGTCTGTCTGTCTGTGTGTCTGTCCCGTATGTGTTCCTATACCATTCATCCGA
Source organism: Rhyacophila brunnea (assembly GCF_057557595.1). Taxonomy (NCBI): domain Eukaryota; kingdom Metazoa; phylum Arthropoda; class Insecta; order Trichoptera; family Rhyacophilidae; genus Rhyacophila; species Rhyacophila brunnea. The sequence goes on along the minus strand of NW_028233068.1, from coordinate 11,414,918 downwards.
TTGCAATGAAATTTTGGTAAGTGGTTGCATGCACACCCATGAAGGTTTCTGAATTAGAAAAATCATTATCTTCTTCTTCTTCTTCATTCTATCTTCTTTTATTCGTATGGTCCCTATACCATTCATCCGATTGCAATGAAACCTTCGTCAGTTGTTGTGGTAACACCCGCAATGGTTTTTGAATTAGTACAGCCATCTTCTTCTTCTTCTTCTATTATATCTTCTATTCGTATGCGTTCCTATACCATTCATCCGATTGCAATGAAATTTTGATCAAGTGTTGTGCTCACGCCGCAAATGTTTCTGAATTGTTACAACTATTTTCTTTTTCATTCTATCTTCTTCTATTTGTATGCGTTCTTATACCATTCATCCTATTGCGATGAAATTTTGACCAGTTGTTGTGAGCACGCCCGCGAAGAGTTCTGAATTAGTACAACCATCTTCTTCTTCTTCTATTCGTATGCGTTCCTATACCATTCATCCGATTGCAATGAAAATTTGATTAAGTGTTGTGTTCACGCCCGCAAAGGTTTCTGAATTGATACAACCATTTTCTTCTTCTTTTTCTTCTATTCGTATGCGTTATTATACCATTCATCCAATTGCGATGAAATTTTGACCGGTTGTTGTGCGCAAGCCCGCGAAGGTTACTGAATTAGTACAACCGTCATCTTCTTCTTCTATTCGTATGCGTTCCTATACCATTCATCCGATTGCAATGAAACTTTGGTGAGTTGTCGTGCGCACGCCTGCGAAGGTTTCTGAATTAGTACAACCATCATCTTCTTCTTCTATTCGAATGCCTACCTACACCATTCATCCGATTGCAATGAAACTTTGGTGAGTTGTCGTGCGCATGCCCACGATGATTTCTGAATTAGAAAATCATCTTCTACTTCTATTCGTATGCGTTCCTATACCATTCATCCGATTGCAATGACATTTTGATCAAGTGTTGTGCCCTTGCCCGCAAAGGTTTCTGAATTAGTACAATCATCTTTTTCTTCTTCTATTTGTATGCGTTCTTATGCCATTCATCCGATTGTGATGAAATTTTGACCAGTTATTGTGCGCACGCCCGCGAAAGTTTTTGAATTAGTACAACCATCTTCTTCTTCTTCTATTCGTATGCGTTCCTATACCATTAATCCGATTGCAATGAAACTTTGGTGAGTTGTCATGCGCATGCCCACGAAGATTTCTGAATTAGAAAATCATTTTCTTCTACTATTCGTATGCGGTCCTATACCATTCATCCGATTGCGATGAAACTTTTGTCAGTTGTGTGCGCACACCTACGAAGGTTTCTAAATTATTATTATATAACATACAAAGTTTGTTGTTTGTTTGTTCCATCCAATTTTGATTTTTTTTACTACATATTAATAACATTAATAACGTTTTCATATTTTGGATTCGATTTTAATTTAGTGTTCTTATGTTTGACCTTTACTCCTATTAGAATTATTTTCATATTGCCATATTGTATTACACAGATATTTTAATATTAAAAAAATAATTACCTCTTATTATTTTTCAAATATCTAAGATAAATATAACCACGAAGCGACCCTGTGCAAAGCCGGGTATTTCAGCTAGTAATTAATATTTTTGTATGTACATATTTCTACTGTTTAATAAAATACTATCTATCTCTCATGTTGTGAACGTCTTAAACTTATAATTTGTAATGTCCACAATATGTAAAAATAAATAAATTGAATTGAATTGAAAAAAAAAAAAAAAATCTACACATTTAATAATGTATGGAATTTGCCTGATAAAGTGAATCTAAAATTGTGTTTAAATGTTTGCAGTTTTTGACAGATGAGAGTGATAATAGTGTGAAATTAGCTACAAATGAATCTGCACTACGAAATGACTTTAATAATTTAGTCAGTAGTCACTCTCATAATATTTAGGTTCAGTATTCTAGTGAAAATTATCTTTACTTGAATATGCCTGTCTGCGAATAGATCCTCAACCAGTGTTCTGTCCACCCTAGTCATTCCGGCGTGATGGATGGCGAATCCGTACGGAAGAAGATCTTTCAGTTCTGTGTTCTTCACTTGTTCGGCTTCTGAACGTAATACCTCCATACTGGCGGAACCCTCCCTGCAAAAGAAAGATACATAATAATAGAATGCATACAATAGAAAGGTGTTGATTTAATTTTAATTCAATAGGTAAGGTAGGTAATCCATGCTACCATCAATTCAAAAAAAGTCACGTGAACTAACCTCAAAAACTGCCCGAGGGTATCTTTTTCGAGGCACATATCTCGAACAGCTCGCGCAGTCTTTCCAGTTTCTTTGCGAGAGTGAACGAAGATTAGAACCTAAAATAAATAAATAAAACATACATATAATTAATGTACCAAATAAATTGCTATGCAAATCGATATGTATTTCATAAATTGAGTTACACCAATTACTACAATTAATACAAATATTAATTATGGACACACTAACAGAATAGGTAAAAACCATCAATGCAAATATACAATAATCCATGTCATTGCAATGTAGATAGGTACAGTAGGCGCTCGGTAATCCGGCACCCATATTTTTTCACCTATGCTGGATTAACGGAAATACCGGATTATTGGATTTCTATAGGAAATAATTCTATCACAGATTTGCACAGCAATCTTCCACCTTTTAGTTATACTAAGGGTTTTGTGTTTACATTTTTTGTCCGCCATTTGTTTAAGTGACGCTTTCACGCACAAGAGAAACAAACAAACACATGTTTATCTGTCAAGGTCGGGCACCGAACTGCTGAGCGAATGGCTCTCCGCTCTGTAATCCGGCAGTTTAATGTGAAACCTGCCGGATTACAGAGCAGGAGAGCTGTAGACTCGTTAATAGAATAGAATAACAATACTGTAAAGACATGAAAGTAGATTTTCAAAAATGACCGTTATTGTAATGAATTGTTGATAATAATATGTATTTATGGGGTCGTCCATATATTACATCATACCCTAAAGGTGGGGAGGTGGTCTGATATAATGTGAGTAGAGAATGTGTCACAAATCAACAAAATATAGGTATGTACTTATTTTTTTGAGAATAAAATATTCCATGAGAACATTATATTGAAATCGATCATTTTCAATGAATGTAGGTGTAAAAAATGTGACATAATTTAGACAACAGAGTAAAAGATTTTGTGACGATGGAAGGAGGGGAAATAGTGTGATGTCATTTATCGACCTAAGAGTTGTAATCATATTTGATTTTAAAATACGTGATAACCTCACCTGATTTCTTCCGGCGTGTTCCATTGTCTTTTCGTAGACGATTTCATTCATAACTTGAAATCTCTTAAGAGCTTTCTTCTCCGTAATACCAATGTACTGCTGCTCCAAAGCGACGGGCCTTTAACATAAAAAACATTAGACAGAGTTAATTGGATGCATTAAGTGCGCAGGGTGATGAGGCGTATTTATAGGAGAATGTTTCCATAAAAGATAATCGGATTAAGTGTTTATTCTTTTTTTATGGGTTGAATACTATATGAATGCATAGTACGGTGTAATAGCAACAAAATTTTATGATGACGGGTAGTCAGTGAAGCTCTCCAGGCGAGGGTCTATAGGTGAGCATAACCACACACAGCCAGTGTGTAGACACTGTCTGGGTATAGAGAGAGATGAAGCCGGGTAAAAAGAGAGTACCGCTGCAAGAGTAATAGGCGTAGTAAGGTAAAGGTCACTGTGCATCAAGAATGTCTGGTGGTTAGCTGACCAACCAGCCCGTTTAAGGGTCATTGTGTGCATCGACCGGCCGTCATCATTAGCGGTAACTGAGTAATTCATTTGAGCTGAAGAAGATAATCTCTGATAAAAAAAAAAGTGGAGTAGCTTTAATAGTATAATTGTTGACCTTGTAGGATAAAAAGAAAGCAAATGACAATTTTAAATACCAACCTGAAGCTATTGTCGAAGTAGAAGAGCCCCGTCTCCGGTTTGACCCTGAGGAAAGTGGCAACGTCCCTGTAATTGGGCAGGGTGGCGCTGAGGCCGACCAATCGAACCTCCTCTTGCGAAGTCTCGGCGGCTCGGACGGCGCGGGCCACCAACGCCTCCAACACTGGGCCTCGCTCCTCGTGCAGCAAATGCACCTCATCTATTATCACTAGTCGGACCAGGTTCGTGAATGTTCTCTCGCCACCTGTAGTAAGATAACATGTATTTTCATTTATTTCATCAAAATCTGTGGAATATTATAACAGTCTAGTTTACAATACTTATGGCTACCAAATTCATGTGATATATTATTAATGGTCTATGGTCAACGATGTATTTATTGAGAGGATTATCATCTGATTTACAATCATAAAATATAATTGTGACAAAGTACACAGGGTGATGAGCTTATGTAGGTAAGATCCACTGACACAATCCTCTAAAATTTTAATTTTACCTTTTCTGGTGATGATATCCCACTTCTCGGGTGTACAAACGATAATTTGCGTGGCTGCAATCTGTTCCCTTGTCAGCTGATGGTCTCCAGTCAACTCAGATACCGTGATATTGTACGGAGCCAAGCGTTTGCTAAAACTGCCCACCTGTTTATCAATCAAAAATCTTTTAGTTGGAAATAATAATTGTGGACAAATATTTGGTGATGTTCAAAAAAAATGAATTTGACTAAAACAAGTACATAGGAGTCTTTCAAAATTCTACTATTAAAAGCAATGAGGTTCGAAATTTTTTCACTGCGCTGATGGAAACACCCAATTGGGCAAAAATTGTACAAAGGCTACATTCAGTTTTCACTTATCTGCACCTTAGCAATATAAAACCTCATTGGTTATAAACCAATAGGCTGACACCTATTGCTAACAAGCCAACCAATGGACGACCTCAATTGCGTTATAAAATATCAAAAACTGTGTACACGGTAACCTTATACGAATTTTGCTAAAAGTCTATCCTGCATGGTATAGGTCTCTCAGCCAGAGTTGGTGCGAACACAGATACGAAAGATTGTGTCTATTGGTGCATTTTCGAGGCAACGGGCATTTCACGTCTACTAGAAACAGCCGTGTGTCTTGCTTACGCCTACTTATTGCGCTTATAGCGAAAAGAGGACAACATACGTATACGTTAATGTCGATTTAAAAATTTGAAACATCCTTTTGTAAACAATGCGTCTGTGAGTATTGCTTCGCCTCAACTCTTGTTAACACATCTATAAATCAATGAGTCAATGACATCTTTGAAACAATTTTTCGCCTGGTCGATTTGGTAACCAGAGTAGAATTAATATTCTGTGAGTTGATAAGTTGACGGATTGTAATTGAAACATGGCGGATTTTCTATGGCAAAAATAGTGAAGTTTTCTACAAATGAATTGCAATTAATTTAACCAGTAGTCCATGAGTCCTATTTTCAACATTACTTTCATGTATATAAACTCTTAATATAAAACTTACCATTTCCTGTACAAGAGACCTCATTGGGGCTACGTATACGAGTTTAAACTGGTCGGCAGCGATGGTTCCATCTTGGTTGATATGTTTCCCGATCTCTCGAAGCATGCAGAGCAGCGCCACGTTGGTTTTACCCGCTCCAGTGGGTGCACACACTAATAGGTTCTCATCCGAGTTCAAAGCAGCGGGCTCAAGACGACTCTACGTTGGATTAAAATTTAATTATGAGATACATATTATAATAATTATGTAATCATGTTGTCAAATTGATATTGACACCTACAATGGGTCAGAAAACACCTGTTACTATTTACAACAGATAGGGATTGCCATCTCGCAACAGAATTTCCAATTCCAAGATTTCTGGACCGGTATTCATCATCATAAAGATCAATACAAATTTTTCACATTTAGAGACATTTTATTTATTACAATGAGTATAGTACAAAGCTTCATACCAATATAATTATTATTTTCCCTGGTTTAACATTTTTCTATGAAAAATCTTTCAAAGTATGATTCCTATTATATACATACGATGAAAAGAGATGTCTGCTAAATTTTAAATAATGAGTAAAAGTACTGCATTGTAAAATATTTTCTATAAAATATTGTCAATGTTATTTGGCCAAAAAAATGAAAAACCAACACTTCAATCGTAATGTTCATTGATTTTATTATTTTTTATATCTTTAGTTCACGAAAATAAGCTATTTTTAACAAAAAACAGATTCATAAAAATCAATCTGAAAATTGCTGAATTTAATCATTTTCAATACCGGGATTTTAAGAACATAAAATCAGGCGGTATCCCTAAATTACAATCCCCAAAACTGCATACATATTCAGCAGACCGTAAGGAAAATGTGACAACCACAATATAAAACTGATGATGTCCTGAAGGATTTGTAAACCTGTACAATGATAATAGAAGAAGGATAACAGGAGATCGAGCACAATGGAAGAGTCTACTGAAAATAGTCAAGATAAACCATAGGCTTTAAAGCCACAGCTTCTTCAGGCAGTGACTAGCATTTTGTGTATCGTAGTGAGTTTTTTTAAAATAGTCTCAAGAATCAAAAAGACCTCACCTGTATTCTATTTAAAGTTTTGAATCCCTCGAAGGCATGCTGAACATACTTGGGGAGTTTGTCTATGGGTATCAACGCCTCGTCGTCATCAAACGGTTTTGATTTCAGTGCAGGAACGTGTACTTCTTCATAACCTGCCAAATGAAAATCATAAGTACAGTAAAACTGCGTTAATACGAACACGGTTATAAAAATACCACATAAGCGTGAAGTTCGATAGTTTTTACTGAAAATATGACGTATCTAGAGCGTCGCCGAGTATGAGAAAATAATGCAATAAGCTTCATGTAGGAGCAGTCAGAAATAATAATGGTAAAAATAATTAATTATCCTTTGTAATTCGTGCGCAGTAGAAGAAAACACAATCTGCGCAATTTTAAGGTTAAGCTATTCAACTATAATTCAAAATTTGCCATAAGTTGCAATTTTCACAAAAATTCCAAACATCTATTTCGAGTGATTCAATTTTTTTCAATTGTTGAAAAGTTGTTCAAAAGTTGGAATAAAAAAAACTTTTTTTTCAAGTTTTACTATTAGTTCGATTTCGAATTAATGGGGTTTTACTGTAATGATGAATAGATTCCTACAAATAAACAATCAAATTATTTTATGACTATTCAACAATATTTATAGGCAAAGGAGCCTCCAAGAGTTAACTTCCTCTCCCAAATGACAGCCATGTTATACAGGTGTAATAAACTATGGATGCCGTTTAGTTACCTTTTCGTTGTTTCCTGAAGGATCCATCAGGCAGCTGACACCTCTTATTAGCCATTAGGTGAGAACCTTGAGCGAAGATCTGAAAATGGATAAACATATTTTAAAAGAGGACAAAAAAGCGACCAACAATGTTGCCAAAATGATAAAATTTTACCATTCAACAAGGACTTTCTAAGGGAAGGTTGTATCTTCGATATAAGATAAATTACCCTTTACAACATGGAAGCACAAGAAACCTAGCTAGTAAGTTTATACAATTTATTTTAATAATCCAGTATTGATGTAATGGTTTCTAAGTAGCTTACCAGTTCTTCTAAATCTAAAGCCCTTCTTGCCCCTCCGACTTGTCCCCCTCCTGGTCCAACTTGTGCATTCAATTCCTCCATAATGCCACCCATATTTTTGGATTCGGCTGCCTCGCGCCGCGAAGACCCACGAGAGACCTCTGTGCCGCCCTGAAATATTAAACCATTCATTAGATACTAATAAACAGACTGTAGTGCTCAGACATTAATATGTGCAGATGCGATTTCATTTCATAAGCAGGAAGTATGCGTGGCTAATTATGTCTATTGCGGACTTTGTTAAAATCTCAGTTGATCTCACCTTGATCCCACTCTCTCTTGTTTCTTGTTTATCGAATATTGCTAGTAATACAATATGTTTATGTCATGTGGCCATACCAGTAGCAAAGCATGGAGGTAGAGCTGCACATTAAACTTTGTCAGTCATACATACTTGTTTTCATTGAACTAAGACTATAAATTGCCGATAGTGTTGGTCAGTTTTTAAAATTCAATGAAACCGTGTAATGCGTAAATCAAGCCATATGCATTCTTAATTCAACAAAAACAAATAATTAGGACTGAAAACGTGTGCACTATTTTTGTTGGATCGCCCATAGCATACCTAAACTATAATGGTGTGGTTTAAGCAGGGTTTAATTGAATTTTAAAAACTAACCACTACCATCTGTAATTTGTATTGTTAGTTCAATGAAAACAAATAATTATGACCAAGTGCACTATTATATGTCAGATCTTAGCAGCCTACGTCAACCCTTTGCCACTAGACCATACCATAAGGGTATAGGAGAAAAACATGAAAATCTTATGTCACACAAATGTCAAACTGAGATATCGTTGACTCTAAAGGGAGTCGGTTTTTGTCTTGCATTGCTTATATCGCTCATCCCTTCCGTCTCACAGGGGGAGACTTTTGCTTTATGATTCCTATGCACTATCAAGAGTGTCAAGTCTGACGTGAATGTAGACTATATAATAATGTTTTTACCTTGAACGAAAGGGACATTTCTTGTTTTTAGCCTGTATGATAATTTTCAATGCTCTATAATGCTTCGACTATTACTGTTGATGCCGAAACTAAAATTACCATCTAAATCGTCAGGTTTTCAAATTTTGAACTAAGCTCATCACAGTATAAAAAGTATTGAATAATATGTCAAATGCTAGCATGTGATGCCCTCATTCAGCAGACAACTTATATTGACGGATCTATAGTACTTGGTTCGATCTACGAGACTGCATTGCCAGTTTAAAAAAAATCAAAAATGTGACATCTTACATTAATTCAAAGAAGTCATGAAGGCGCGACTGAATATTTAAAATACAGTATCACCCCTATTTTACGTTTTTTAAGGACTGAAAAAAAAACCTTATTGAGGGAAAATGTAAAAGGGGGGTAATGAAAAAAAGAACATTTATGTTTCTAAAAAAATAACCAGAGCCGGGCCAGTGAAACGCGTGAGCCAACGTGTTTATTCACTTTTTCGAGAATGTTTCTCTTGCACTGACAAAGCTTTCCTTTAGATAAATATGAAATAAATAAACCGCGAACTTGTAACTTGTAAGACTGATGACAGAATAATGACAGACGGGAGTGTATACAAAACACAAACACGATGCCAAAAGAAAAGATGGCGACCGATGGACCAATCACCTTGTTATGCGCCGAACTCGGGCCAATCACAGCGTCGCTCGTCGACCAATCACCGTGCGCCGTTCTAAAGACATGGAGTTTTCCCTCCAAACACCTTACGCCGTTCGAATATCACGACCCAATCATTGTCAAGCGCGCGTAACTCGCATATTTTGAATATTTCCGACGTAAATCGCGGGAAAGAAAAACGTAAATGCGGGTATTAAATGTACTGAAATACATCGGGACTGAAAAAATTACACGCAATTGCCGGGAAAACGTGAATTCCGGGCACGTAAAAACGAGGTTATACTGTATGTATATAGTTTGGATAATCAATACATTTCTCACCTCATCATCAGCTTTCCCAGTGTCTAATTGGGCAAGAATCTTTTTCAGTGCGGGCTCCTTTGACATCTGGTCTCTGATGGACTGCTTCTCGGAATCTGACTGCGATGATGCCAGCATAGTGCAGTAAAGAACTAAAAAACGAAATTAGGCGATTAAATACCAACAATAATTAATTAACAAAAGCAGAGTCTAACGTGTATAAATAACAGACTATATGCAGTAAACTGGTATTTGGGTGGACTTTCATTACCATAAATTACCTACGAAAAATGAGAACCCCACGTCTATTTAAGCGAATGACTAACAACCAATTTTTGTTGATTCTACAGTAAACTTCATTAATTCAAAATCAATGGCACTGAAAATCAAAAAAATTTTAAATTACAAAAAACAAAATGTATGGAAAAAGAATAATTATTTCGATTTATTGAATATTGTAGGTACCAGGTAGCAGTGGCGAGTGGTGGAGGTAGGCTGCAAAGATTCCATATAAATAGTTCACATAACATTGTCAGTCATACTTATTTGTTTTCATTGAACTTACAATACAATTTGCAGATGGTGCTGGTTAGTTTTTAAATTCAATTGAACCCTGCCTAGCCAAACCATAATAAATTAGGTAAGTTTAATAGCCGTACATATTGGATTTCATTGGTCAGTTTTTCAAAAATTATTAAGCCCTGCCTACACAAAACCAAAATCGATAAAAAATATCCTACCACCTATAAAATAATGTACTGTTTAATGGTATAATTTTAGATATTTTGAAGGTAAACAAATATTTCTTGACTATTATTTTGACAATTAAACCCTGCCTAGTCTATGTTCATTTTTTTAACTTAATTAGGACCTGCCTAAACCAAACTATAGTAGATAAAATAATGTATTATTATATTCATAAAATATCCAAAATTATGTATGATTTAATGGCATAATTTTAGATATTTTATAGATAGATATATATAATAGAATATTTTTTGACTAAGTATTATCTATTATGGCTTGGTTTCGCAGGGTTAAATTGAATTTTAAAAACTAACAAACACTATCTACATATTGTAGTCTTAGTTCTATGAAAACAAATACGTGACGAAGTTTAGTGTGTCTACCTCCACCTTTCGCCACTGGTATATAGTAATTATGGAAGTCCGTAATTATTTAATATTACGAATTTCGAGTTAAAGGTACAGGGGGTCTTCATTATCCGAGTATACGTCATCCGAGTCACCGCAGTTACGAATTTGCAGGAGAATGCAAAAAAAAACTACAAAAACACTAGCGCAATAGCTCACAGTCATCAACTGTCACTTCCAATCCCACACTGCTCAATTGCTCACATGTCTTTTTCATTTCTAAACGTGTCCCAATTAAACCCATTTACTAAGTAATTTTGGTCCCCATTTTAAGCGTATCCGGAAATTTGTACGTAAACAGTTCACCGCAGGACACTTATTCGTGCACCGCAGTACGTGAAACATGAGTTCGTGTAACATTTAATCAAATGACGAGTTCTTCGTTGAAAATTTCACTGTGGAGTATATTTGTACGTATGCTACAACATGTGGCGAATTTTATGAGATGACTAGATTAGGTTAGGTTAGGGTTAATCTAATTGGAACAGTACTATTTGCAAACTATCATGTTCAACGAAGAACTCGTCATTTGATAAAATGTTATACGAACTCATGTTTCACGTACTGTAGCGCACGAATAAGTGTCCCACGATGAACTGCATACGTACAACTTACATGTAACCCATTTTAAGCGGATTTGCTTTAAGTGGTATTTTTTCAGACCCAATTACCCTCGGATAACGAAGACCCCTGTACCGTTTTATATTATGTATTTTATATTTACTAGACCGTATTTTAGCAATGATGTCATCTATCCATTTAGTGTTAATGAATTTAAAACTGTCAATATTCATACAACTGGCATTAGAGAAACATTCCAATTATTACATCTATTGGAAACAAATTGGACAATTATGGTACTTTGAGCCTGATAAAGAGGAAAGTAAACTCACCCATGTGCCTGTGCTTCTTGAGGAGTTTGATAAGATCGAAGCAGTCATATCCGAGAAGAAGCACGAGCTTGTTTTCACAATCTCTGTCGTCAGCACTTTCCTTCAACGCCTCGAGGGCGTCGGCCGCCTTCTGTTGTGAGAGTACAGCGTCCGAGTAGACTCTAGACAGCCGCCGCTGCAGCCAGTATGCGTCGATATCCAGCGGATGGAGAGGACGCTCGCGCCGACCGTCTTCCGCTGACCCTCCAGCCAACTAGAATGTAAGCAATGTGAATTTAGCATGGCATAATATGTCAATATTTTCATATGTTTACAGTTGAAATAGTCGATAAGAAAATTATTCAATTATTGTATATCAACAGAAGGTTTTATAAAGTGTGGTTTAATGAGATCCAGAAAGATCTGTAAGTGCTCAGATTAGTAAAGGAACCAGCAGAACAAGTAAATACGACACATACATTGGCTGCGTGTATTGGCCCGTGCCGACTCCTTCCTTCTTTTCCAGATTGTTTTGCTTCTCCTTCTTGCTCTTCTGTCTCCATTGTCTCATCGTCCCCTTCTTCAACACCCTCCCCTTCTCTGTCATCTTCCTCCCGAACCTACAACAAAACATAACCGTCTATTTATGAGTAATTCAATTCCAATGCTATTATAAATGATCTCACACAAGCATTTTTTTGCAAAGTACACATGTAGATCCTTTGTAGGTATATAACCCTACAACCGACATGTTATTGTCTATGGCCATTTATAGACAATAGACAATAACAGTTGTCTTTCGGCCTTGCTATAATGTAGTCGACATGCGTCCCGCGTCTCTCACTTTATCAAAGTCATTTCTTTGTGCCGTGTTAAACCAAACTTTATTACTACAATATAAAACCAAGAAAATACAAACTCCGTGTAAATTATTCATCACTGCCCGAACATACCACGTCACACACACATCAAGCAACCTTCGTCGATTAAACATAACATCGGGGGTAAGAACAACACTACGTTCAGTCCAATATCTTTTGTATAAACATCATGAGTGTTTACACACATATTGCAACTTGTATGGGAATAAACAATTGTGTGCTAAAAGTGTTGCTCAAAACATAATATTGTCTGTATAACTGCAATATTAATAATACATACTGTTAACATGTCCAATGCTGAAACTGCACCAAATTCATTCTTACAAAATGTCTTGTGAAGTGCACACCATGTCAAGTACTACATCAATATAGTCACAAAATTTTCTCAGCGAGGCTAAATTATTTACATTCAGAATTAGCACATGATTCCAGTCCATGGTCGTTGGCAAACGAGGTTGTATTGCTTTATTGCTCGCTGTTCATAAGTCGGATTTATAAAGGTTTACACAATTAGTGTGGTAATTCTTGACAGATAGATCACTGAAATGATATCCAATTATCTAGATATTTACATAATAAAAACGTTTATAATTCTGACCTCTCCAAAAGCATCTTCATCATCTTCCGAGCTGGACTCTTCAAACTGTACGTTGATGCCGTAAGCCTCGTCAATCTGCTCCGGGTTGTCACCCGTTGGTTGCTGTGTCACTCCGACACCGCTGAAGTCTGTTATTTTCTTGCCTAGTCGAAAAATAGAATACACATTAATAAAATATCTTCATTTGACATGCAAAGTTCTAACAATAATCTAATAAACATACTTTGAAAGCAAAAGGCAATAATTTGACCTTGGGTAACCAAGAATATGTAAAATTCAATTTAAATTTTCATTCATAAACTGAGCTCATGACTACATGAGCCACCAAAGTATTTTAGCCTTACGGACTTTTTTATGAGGAATGGTTTTCAGCCATTAACGTAACTCACTGTATCCTTCTTCTGGATTAAAAAAAATGTGAATGATAAAGAAGTAAATAAGAGTAAGATATGTGTTAGATTTTGCTAAGCAGATTAAATGACAATGTGCTGGACATGTTGCTCAGCGAGTAAACATCCGCTGGACCAGCGATACTCAACCTGCGGCCCTTTAAGCTTTTATGTGCGGCCCAAAACACATTTATTATCAGGAATTTCGTATATCTTGAAATTCGTTTCGATTTTGACGCACAGATAGTGACACCCGGAGAGGATTGTCATTATGGTCCACATCAGATCTGGTATAAGAGTGTTGCTATTGCACACGATTAATTAAAAAAAAACGCATAATTTTTAAAATCTCAAAAATGTTTTGTAAAAAAGGGGGGGTTTCATGATTTTTTCATCACACCAGTAGTGATGCGGCTCGCGTTACTTTACAAATATATGTATTTGGCCCGAAGAAAAAAAAAGGTTGAGTATCATTGCGCTAGACAAATGCCATCATACAATAATACCCAAAGGGCACTGAACTATAGGCACACCTAAAACCCACTGGATAGATGAACTCATAAAGTTCGGTGGATGTACGTTGCAGCGAAACACTAGGGACCGAGAAGAGTGGAATGAGATAGGGGAGGCCTTTTGAATGATCAACAGTACCCATCACGGCGGGGATATAATATATATTGTGTCTACTCACCCAAATTGACCAACAAAGAAAATCTTTCATCGGGTACTGGTCCCAGCAAAGATTCTATCTCTGTCTTTCTGTCATGATCTTTCATCCGGGTGTTCTTCAGAACCGCTAAGACCTGGGAACAGATTTTTGATTGTCAATTTCATATGATTATTAGAAAAAAAGAATGATTTTTAAAACTATCCCAATTTATTGTACTATTCAGACAATCATTCCCAAATAATCCATATAATTGAGATTAGACTGCAAGGGATCTTAAACCTATGGATCACAAACGGGGAATTCAGAAATAATGGGAACTGAAAAACCCAACAGGTGTGAAGTGTGGAAGAATATGGGATAAACTTAAACATGTGTCAAGAATATACTTGTCCTTCGTTCTGACAACTGCTCTCGGTTTACACACTGACGCTCATTCAATATTGGTGTATTTGAAGGTTGCAACGCAAACTATTGCACGTCTATAATGTGTGGTTCGTTTTCGTAGGATACTCACACATTCAAAACCCTGCATCAAAATGTACTGTATTGGGATTTAGCCTGTTGGAATTTCTGTTGTTCTCTGAACTGTTCTGTGATCAAAACCAAAAATTTGGTTGCTTGGCAATATTGTACTAATATGGGACAATTTTTTGCCGTTTCACTTATATATGCTCATAACTAACATTTTTTATGAAGAACGTTTGTCAACCATTTTGCCAACACATCGGGTTCTTGTAATGAAATATAGAAAAAACATTGAAAAAATAGCATGTCATTGTTGCCATCTGAAAAATCAAACCAATGACCCAGTTTTAGGGAAGGGTGGTTGATTAACTAGGCCACTGTGGGTGCAAATTCACTACATACATATTGCTGAAAATATTATGGACATACAAAGAAAACTGGATACAAGGAAAAGAAAGATAATTTTAAGTTGTTCACTGAAAACAAAATAAATGGTTGCTTATAGGATATGTATCATATCAAATAGCTGCAGAATGTTACCTCATCAGCAGCTCCGCACAGTATATCCCTAGGTTGATCTCCGAGTGAGGACTGCATGAAGGCGAGCAGCAAGTCGTGTGCTCTTCTAGTTTCTTGCGTCCTCGGCCTGTAAACTGCTCCGACGAACTCATCGACGCCTTCCGAAGTTAAGGTGGCGCCTTTCATACGTTCAAAGTCGTACTGCGCTTCATCGCGCTTTTGGCGTCTGAAAAAATGGTATTAGATTTTACACTTATCACTTCTGTCGCATGTGTTCGTCACATACTTATTTCCTTTTAAATAAATTATATTTGAAAGTTTAGTTTGGAGCAGAAGAGTAATAAACCTGGACCAGTCAAAATTTTGCATACTTCAAGATCTGTTCCAAAGCTCAGGTTATAATACAGTTTGTATTAGGTACTCTTACAGTAGTTCTATCTCTTTGAATATAGTTTTGCATTTACTCACTTGACTTTCCTCTCTTCCGCCTTATCTGGCTTGGTCCTCTGGTGGCGATCGCCCATCCGCGTCCCGGTCAGCTTGCCGACAAGCGACATGACTTCTCCGGTAGCCTCATCTCGACCCCGTCTTTCAATAAAGCGGACATCAGCTTGTAGAACCAAGTTCGAGTTCTATTCACATGAAAAATTAAGTATGATTAATCTTACTGAAAAACAAATTATGAGACAATTGTATCTGCTAGTGTGGAAATTGTACAACAGTTTATTTAGGTCAGAAAGGCAGAAGCTTTATTAGACTCTCTGTCACGTAACCTTGCCATTTGGAATAGATGTTTTTGTATAAAAACGTGAATAAACCAATAGACTGATTGGAATTTACTAATACAATTATACGGCGTACGTGTGTAAGCCAATCGAGTGCCCGGCTTTTACTAATACATTTATACGGTTGCGTATACACACAAATCCTTGTCACTGTGTACAATGGCAAGGTTACACGAAGGATAGTCTACTAGGTATAAAGACTACAAATATTATTTTTTCAATATTAATAAATTCTTGAAAGAAATGACATACTATTAGAAATAGCACACTTCAAAATGTTTAGCTATAGTTTTATTAGTACTTATTCCATAATTGTTATAATAAAGCCAAGACGGGTTTCATCCTCATGGAAAACAGGCAAGGCACTTCACAGATTATAGCCATATTGGGGATCCAACTCATGATCATATCATATTGTTCAAAAATCTTCTTTTAAAACAGTTTTGCTAGGTACCTAATTAAAGATATTTAAATCCGTAGAAATACATTTCATTCTACAACCAATGTACCATTGCTGTAATTTAATAGTGCTGTATATAGTGTTAGAGAGGGAAGCGGGGGTTGGGATACATATGTACGTGAAAGAGTAACTCCATTAACCCATTCCAGACAGACTTAATTTTTCAGGATCACTTAAAAAGGCACACTGATTACTAAAATTGATATAACTCATGTATTATTCATTCAATTCAAATAAATTTTTTAAATATTTATAGGTTTTGAATTTTTCTATTAAGTATTTACATTTTAAGTAAACTTTGTGTATAAGTGGAATGAAAAAAACATGTCAAATATAGTTTTTTGGGTTTTTTAGCCTTTTTTTATACAAAATGACATAGATAAAAAGTCCATGATAGAAGTAAATAATAAAAGGAAGATATACTAAAACTGGAGCTAAATATAATACTCTTCAAGATATTTAGAAGATGGAGCGCCATTTTATGTTTTTTACTGTCTCAAACACCTCATACCTAGCAAACTGATCATTATTTTGACAAATTTAAATAATTTTTTTTTTTATAAATCAAATATTTCTAAAAAATATATTGGACTGTATATAACCAACATCATAAAATGATAGCTACATATATTATTAAGTAATTTCAACTTTAAAAAAAATCAAAATATGATTATTTTTTTTTGATTTTCATCATGTCCTGCATCCTGTAACACCGGCGCCAAATTGGCGCCGATAGGGCGCAATGGGTTAAGACATGAACAGGTATGATACTATGGTCCAATTGCATTTCCCCTTCCACCGCTATTCCAATAACCAATCTCTTTTCTTGTACCTAAATCTATCATTCGTTAAATAATAAAATAAATGAAGATAATAATTACATTATGTTACTATCATGTGCAAAAGGCGTGGCGGACGTGTTCTAAAAGAGTGATATGTATCTGAAACGTTAGCTGTTTAAATTGCTGTAGTTTTAGTTATGTTTAGCATATTCTAGCCTGAAACAGCTGTCGACGTAAATATCTCAAACATTGCAGAATTAAGTAACAAAAACTTTGTTTCAAAACTATGGTAATTGTACGATGTTCAACTAACATGTCAAAGTTAGTATCTAGTAAGAGTTATTGAGAGACAAATGACACTAGTTAATATGTTTTGCCATCAAAACGTTATGTCCACCTAATTATAATGATCAGTGGGCCGACCCGCTGCCCTGTGCGAACAATTAGAGAATGGATAAAATGGCCCCACTGATAAAGTTGTGCATAACTGTTATATAGATAGTTAAAGCTGTTGTGTCAAGCATTCTGCAATATCTGATTCATTTCTGACACGAATAGTTCTAAAATAATATTTATAACAAATTAAAATGTATTAAGTACTTATAATATATTATAATGAATAATTAGGGTATTTATGATACTATGAAGGTCGGCTACCCTTCAAAAGATTATTGCAATATAAATACAAGTTAATTCGTATCCCAATGTTTAGTAAAAGCGGTAAAAGGAGTGTTTATGTATAAGGATCCCGGTATAGTTTCAAATAGTAACCTACCGCTTTGTACTCATATTGCAGCTGCCTTGCCGCAGCGTCAGCCATGGTTGACAATCAATTATTAAAAATCCTATTGTACGTTTTCTGCATTGGTAGTATAAGTTTAATCTGTAATGTTTGGAAACGTTATTCAAACGACAACTATACGTACTTAAATATTGAGGTTATGCGTTATGATTGAAACATAGACAATCTATTGGCGTGATACAATTGACAGTTCTTTTCGTGAAACCGAATGATAGAAAATTCAAAGATTACAAATAAAAGAATTCTACTGAATTAAATTATTGTATATTATTAAAAAAGCTTAGCACGATTTGGTTTTTATTATATTCTATGATTTGACAAATCCCATGCCAAGAAATGATAGTTCTCAACTCATGTCCGTCCAAATAAAATAACCAAAAAAAAAAAAAAATATCTGCATAAAGCGGGAATACAAAAATTAATACTATTTTAATAAACGATTTTAGCCATTTGACCAAATGAATTTTTCACTTAAGGTTATTTTTATTATTATCTACTTACTTATTTTAAACTTATGCCTTTTCGTACTCAGTTGTGTGGTTTAATATATTTTTTTCGCGTACGTATAGTGGAAGAGCTATCACTATATCAATTATGTTCGACTAATTGTATGATATACATTTTGATTTGGCACGATATCCCAATAAAAGTATCCACAATACTGAGTATACTCAAAACTATTGATAATAAATCAGCTAATAATAATTTTAGTTTATGGTAGTTCGTATAGAAAACTTGACGAGCGAAATTTATTGTAAAATCAAGTATTGAATGAAAGCAGACGACTTGGCATGTGTTATGGATATTAAATAAAACCATTGTATAAATAAAACGTCACAAAATTGTATAGTATTATGGCCCATTTCAACTATCCCATCGCTTCATTGATGCGAAAATGTCAAAACATCCCATGTTACACCCACAAATTATACAGCACGTCTGTCAAGGTAAAAAACCCAATAAATATTTACGAAATGTATCGTTGCTCGTCGATGATCGTTATTTCTGTACCATAAACCGGTAATAATGTTATTTGACCATACTGTTTGTCCTAAATTACTTATTATTCATATGCGAATACTGGAATTACTAAACGACACTTTCTTTTGGTAAAATCATATCAGAAAATTTTGCTGGCAGAGCAATATTTTCCGAAAAGTAGTTATGTGCCTAACCTACGTTACGATTGAATGATATTTTTTTCATTTTCTCAATTAAGTGCATGCTATTAATATGTACAAATAATTGAATTACCCAGCACCGTTACTTTTAATTAATTGCTGGGAATTCTTGATTCATGCTTGAAATTAGTGAATGTTGAATTTATTTAAAAGTGTACCTAGTTAAAATGTTTCAGAAATGTTAAGGCTCATTATATTAGTTGAAAGATATGTCCTGGCTTCTTCCCAACAACTCCCTGTGCCTATCCATAATGGCCACTCTTCATTTCAGTAACCAAAATGTATGGCAGCTTGATAGCTTCATAATATAGCAAGCGTATTTTTAACCTGTCTCTTCTTTGCATCCTATTATTAGATCGATCAATATTACACTATGTGTTGGTTTATTTGGTTTATTATCATTCATATGGTGCACAAGATCCATTATGATTGATTGAACCGTTTCTCCTTTTGAAGTCGCTGTCTCTGATTGACTGGTAATGCCGATTAAAAAATTTTGGTAAATGTGCCGCACATGTGATGTTGATGATGGCTCCATGGTCTGGTTGCACTATCACTCGCGCGGTATGGTTTGTTGGGTTACCTGGTGCGCGGCACTTGACGGTGCACTGTTGATGATGATGATAGGTTGTATGAATGATGAGAGCCGGCTTGCCAGGTGTTAGCAGTAACAGGCTAACACGCACACCAGTTGTCTTGAGCTAACTCTTGAATCACTCTGCCTCGTTCGTATCGTATCAGATAAAGAGCGATAAATTTAACGAGGCTACTCGAGGCGACTGTCTTGAAGTCACTGAATGTACATTGTAGTCATGGTTTACTCATGACCCATTACTGCCGGTCGCCCTGGTCTGGCGACAATAATAAACAAGGATTCGAGGGTAGGTGGGAAGACAGGATGAATGTGAATATTGGCCCAACCATATTGTTAATTTAATGTTTGATAGATATTTTCATATATTTCCATACATCATTATCACTCACTAAGGTTTGGTTTGGTTTGGTCTAGAAAGAACGTTATAAAAAGTCATGCGGTCATCTGCGGCACCATTACCAACTGTTTATACTTGCATGTTTCATGTTACATAGTACATATTATAGATCAGTGATGGCGAACCTTTTCATGCATACGTGGCAAAATATTCATAATAGCGTGCCAATGGCTAATATTGGCGATACATTTTAAATTAAGAAAGCATTATGTGCTTATAGGTAGTAATAATTGATTATTACAAATTTTCGCTCTGCCGTTTCAAAATAAAATAGTAAAAAACAAGGTACTTGTCAGTTTACAGGAAGCCAGCGGCAAACAAATTTTGAAAATAGCCGAAATAGTAATTTTTAGGTTAAGTTAGGTTAGGTTTTTATTCTTTATTAATAATAATTCATGAATTTTGCCAAAATCAGCCATGAAAATTTGCGCGGCTCCCTCCTGGCTTCCTGTAAACCGACTTTTTAAAAAACAATTTGAAATGCGATGCAATAACATGACATTGGTCAAACCTCAAATAAATACGATGTGTGTTATTATACAAACAGACGATTTAACCAGTTAATTACACATATTTGTTAGAAAAACCGCTACAAATACGATATTTCTGAATTTACAAGTAGAAGATATAACCACCTAAAAATACCATGCTGGTGACAAAACATTTAAAACAATTAATGCTTGTTCATATTATTAAAATGACGACCGTGTTATTTATAACAACATATTTCTGTAGGTACTATGTTCGTAAGTTGAAATATAGATACATAAAAAATATTCGAAAAAAAAGTTTAAGTGGATAGGTTTTTTTTATCAGTAGGTAATAAAAACACCAATTATTTGCTTAGATACAAGAAATTCAACCCCATCCAAAGGTCACAAATTGTTGATAAAAGTAGATATTGCATAAACCAATTCTCTCCCAACGATATATGCACAAATCGTGAGTGGAGAACCACAAGGTTCTAAGTGTTTATTTTTGGCGAAATAAAAGAAATAATGAGGCGGCTTAGAATACTACAGCATTGTTAGGTTTGTTTTGTTAAAAATAAACACTTAAAACCTTGCAATATTAGGCTCGCGAAACTGGTTTTCAAATTTAAAAAAAATGCATATTGAAGTCTTCGGTTATCAGCTGTTGACTTCACGTTTTTACAAATATTTAAACAAAAAAAAAATAATTGAAATAATCTTCACGTACGCTGACACTGCTTAACAAAGATGTTGAAGAAACCCCTCTTTTGCCAGATAGAGATTTTAGTAGTTAAGTTTTAGTTTGTAATGCTGTTTTACTATGTAATTATACAATGACAGGGTGTAATTGAATTGAATGGCGATTGTAATATCATATTTTTCATATGTGAGGTTGAGAAATATCCTTCCAACATTTTTGAAGCATCGGGCATCGGTATAGAGTCGAACTTGGTTATTACGAGGAAGATGGGACCGACTGAATTTGCTCATTATAAGCATTACTTGTTCTATCAGAGAATAGGTATTCTTAAATGAGCGGTCACATAACACAAAAAGTCGCAATTCAAACAAAAATACACAATTAGAATTTTTCCCCGAAACAAGCATGGCATTCATAAACTACAAAAGAAGTTGTTTATTGTAATGAACGCTGGTAGGTACCTACTGACTTCAACTTAGATTTTTTACATGAAATTTCGACCATATGCATGGATACTTTTTCAATATTGTCGGCTAAAACACCAATTAGGTACTTAGACACTTAACTAGTGTCATAAACGTAATCCGATCCTGGCGGCATCGGTCTACGATCGGATTTTATTGCTTAGGGTCGAAAATATTTTTAAACGATCGACACAGTTTTAAGAAAATCGGTATACCCGAGAAGTAGCTCGTTATAAAAGTGAATAAACGTATGGAGAAAAAAACTAAAATGTCAACGAATGTTTCCTCATTACATCTGAGATATCGCTATGTCCGTGATCGTAATAACCGAGTTCGACTGTATTTCTGATCAACGGATGTACTCAATATTTCCTATTACGCCTGTTTTATATATTTTTTTAGCACCAATACAAAATCAATGTTTCGTTGTCTGCTGACGTATTTTAATGATATTTAGCTGATTTAAATATTTTTTACAGTTGTGTTTTTTTTAAGTTTTAAGCGGAACGCAATTTTATTGGCATTTCTGAGTTCTGATTATGTTGGTTTCACGCTAAATGTGTTTGTGCAAGGTGTCAATGTCTTTCCATAATTCTTTTTACGTTTGTTATTTACAGAAAGGCTTAGTGCTCGGTGCATACACTGAGAAAGGAGAAGAAACAGTTCAACTAACTCCGGAAGCAAAAGAATTCGATGCTAAGGTTGGCGGAAAGCTGTGTCAGCATCTTAATTTGTGAGTAAATTATTTTTAATCTATTAACAAACTGTTTGTAGATGTAGATACCGAGTCCACTGAATGATGAGACATATTAAATTTATCAAACAGAATAGGTACAGCAAAAGAATGTTGTTTTTTTTTTATCATAGAAACGTTGTCAAACATTATCCGTCTCATGAGTCTATACTTGCACTATTTGCGAGCCTAATACTACAAGGTCCTAAGTGTTCGTCCTTGAAAAAACAAACCCAACAATGAAGTAGTATTCTAAGCTGCCTCATTGTTACTTTTGTTTCTCCAAGGACAAACACTTAGAACCTTGTAGTTCTCCACTCGCGTATTGTCTATTTGGCTATATCGGTCACAAATCTATAATTACTTGAATTAATGTGTAGTACAGATGGTTACATGTAATATTGTACTTAAAACTTTCACCGTGGCACAGTTCGCCGTGAGCTTTCTATCGGAAAGAGATGACCGTATACTATACGGTCTCCAATTTTATTAGATTCAATATGAACATTAATTCAATTTCCATAGCTGATTTTGGGAAAATTCATGAATTTAAGAATGAAAACCTAACCTAACCTAACAAATAATCCAATATATCGGCTATTTTCAAAATTTGTTTGCTGCTGGCTTCCTGTAAAGTATAAACCGACAAGAACCGTGTTTTATATAGACATGAATTTTATGTCAGTACTATACGACCCAAAGAGGTTGGACGGTCTTTAATATACGGCCATATATTTCCGATACAACATTTCACGGTGAAGTGTGATACAGCGAACTGCATACGTACAAGTTTCCGGGCACGAGTACAGATATTGACAGACAAAAATTATCAGAATTACAAACATTAGTAACTAAATAAATAATGAATCATAAACAATAATATCTATTGCAAACTTTATTTTTGTTCTATTTTGACATTATGGTAATTGTGCCGCAGACGACCGCATGACCTTTTATAGCTTTCTTTTTAGACCAAACCCAATCTAACCTAACCTGATCTACCCCAACCTAACCTAACCTAACCTAATCTTAATGTGTGATAATGATGCATTGAAATGTATGAAAATATCAAACTTTAAATTAACAATATTGGATCAAAAAGCATCTGCGCCGACAGAAAAAGGTATTTATTGTAATTTTTTATATGGGATTAACTGGTTTCGCCAAAAAAATGGTAAATGGTGATGCGGTCATCTGCGGCACTGATAAAATTTATGGCAACTGTTGTGCATGCATTTATTATTTTTGTTTTTTCTTGATGCGATGTTCTTTTACGTTTGTGTCAAATTTTTTTATGGATGGTTATTTTTTAAATTTCATTTTACAATGAGATCTTTGGAAACAATTATGATTTATGCCAAAAGCCTGATTTCTAATCCTATTCTCCATTTCCAAACTAAATTATACGAGACCATTAACTTAGTTGTTCTAACCTCTTTTGACTTCGTTGATATTTTAGTGTTATTTCAAGTAATTTAAATTTTTTTAATAACTTAGTCAATCTCCTATTTCATTCATAAATTTTATGAATTTAATAAATTTGTGGATAAATTTTATGTTCACGATTAGCAATTATGCATTTTGAATTTACAAAAATCTTTTGAGTTTATTATTTATTTTGCCAAAGTTTTAACAATGGTTTTAAATCGATATTGTCATTGTAAACTCATAGCGCTTGTACACGTGCATGGAATTACCGTCGGCAATCGTGCTTGTTTTACATTAACTGTTTACACGTAAAAGTGCTGACTGTCTCTCCAATCTTATTCTTCAAGAGTAAGCGAGACGTGAGGTTTGAGGATTTTATACTACTATCTGACAGGTCGTATTGAAAATCGGTTAAGCTCAAAATGAGTAGTTCGTTTTTTTACCGGCATGTTCGCCCCTATCGCTCTAGTGCGCAGATCGAAAATAATCTTACTTGCGGGTAATAAATCATCACAATTCGGAAGTTTCCAAACTTGTTTGATTTATGCACACAATCTTGCCAACTGCAGGATAATACATGTTTCCCCATACATTTTCTTACTGTGCACAGTACATCCATGCACATGTAAACGGGGTATTAATCATATATTGTAAAATTGCGCAGCTGTTGATTGTCTTCTGCACCATTGAAATCTGATACTGTAACTTTTATAACTATTAACCGGTTCTATGCCTTCAGCGAATTTCTCGCTCTATGAGGGCGTGATCGACAGGCCGCACTTATAAAATTTCACGAGTTATCTCGTCCGATTTCAAACTCAAATTACTAGCCACTGTCAATTAATTTGCATAATCTAAAAAATTAAACACACAGTTACATCTTTTTGCATAATTATGAAATACTAAGCCACAGATTTTCCATATTACAGCGAATTTAGTAAGAGATTCGTTCTACATTCGACGTGTGTCATTAAAAATCTGCAGTCAGTCAGATACTGCCATAGTAATATCGTGAGGCATAGAAAAGGTTAACCCATTAAATGGCAGTGTATTGGCATGACGGTACCCGGTGAGGAGTAAAGTACAGCAAGTATACATGCTCATTTTCTATTGCTGGCTCTGCGCGCACGTAATTGTAAAACGAGTAAACTTGTTCATGGCGTACATTCGGGTCAAATGTCTGATTCCTGTATCAACAATAATCGTTAAATCCTTGGTTTATTGGTTAATTTTTTAATATTTAAAATAACTTAGTATATTAAAAAAAAATTTAAATAGTTTTAATGTATCACTTGCAAGTTCCTTATTTACCTTATACATTCCGAATTGCATCGATTATAAGACAAATACTAATAATAAAATTGAATAAACCACCAAATCATAAAAACTTTATTACAAAGATAAAATTAAGTCAATCGTCATTGGACAATAAAAAAATAGTATATTGTCGCCAATACTGCAAGAACACTTATTTTGAATTGCGCAAATTTTACAGCAGAGACAAAAAACCATTTTTCTACAAAAATATAGTTTCTAAGTTATATTTTTGTAGAAAAATGGTTTGTGTCCTGTAAAATTTGTGTAATTCAAGATAAGTGTTCCTGCAGTATTGGTGAGGAGATTATTTTTGTACTTTCGTCTGTAATAACACCACTGAAATCTGAAATTTTATTTTTGTTCTCTGTGATTTCCCTTAAAATATCAGTATTGACAGCGATTTTAATATGTCATCGATTATAAGACGTTCCCTCAATTCAACAAAAATATGACAAAACATGCGTCTTATAATATAATTGATGCAATACAGTACTTATATGATTATTGTGTTTGAATACTACAGTAATATTTATTTTTATTTTTAAATGGTGCTTGGTTGTTGAGAAGTATTTAAATGATAGAAATTTTGGAGCTGATTGGCATAAATCATTATTGTTTCAGGTGAGGAGACACCGCAGAGACTACTCTTTCAAACTGCGGATACATCTTATGTAAAATAACAAAAATTAACAACCCTAAAATCTTATTGCCAGATTAAATAAAGTATAACTATTTAAATATTGATAATATTGTCAGATACATACGTTTAAAGTCTTTTATTTTAAATTCGTAATAGCCTGTGATAGAATGTTACTCATAAAATAGTGAATTAATATTTATAATATTAAAAAAAACAAAAATATTTTTTTCCAATTTTTAAAATTATTGCCTATAAAATAAATGTGTCTAAAATATCTACAGGAATTTTTATGTGATATAGTAAAATAAATTTAAAACATAGCATTGAAGAGATTCATAAAAAGATTATTGAACAACCGTCTGTTGTAAATTTATATTATTTATATCGAAATATAAAGAAAATCAAATGTTTACGAGTGTTTTTGACAAAAAATAATAAGTGACAAATTCTCATTTCACGTTGAAAGTTTTAATGAAGACATTGCATTCGGCAAGGGAATTGTGAAATCAGCATAGCTTTGATGATAGTAGATTAACCGTGAAACTTTGCGACTAGATCGACTGCGGTGAGAAAAGAATTGTGATTATACATCGTGGACATTTTTAATTGAAAATATCCTGTAAAAATATTTGCCATTTGTAATCAGAAACTGTGTCAAAAGTTTTATAATGTTCCTTATATTGTAAATGTATTCAAAATTATTTACATTGTATTTATTATAGAATACTATTGTATGTATTTTATTGTTACTGTACAATTTAAGTGAATTGAATTGTCTGCGTATTTTTAATTAATCTATATAAGAGATGCACGATTATGTATATATTATCGATTGCAGGATGAATTAGGTCATTAGTTAAATAAGTTTGGGTTTTGTTACGTTTTTAAAATGGCTGCCAATCGGGAACCGAGAAACGCGTCGCCGTCTCATTCGGGCACGATGTCTCGGAACAATCCCCCACGGCCCCGACTGCCCGTCCTCAACGGGATGGGCGGATCAATGGAAGACAAGAACAGCGACTTCCTCTGTCCGATCTGTTTTAATCTTATCGAAGAAGCGTACATTACCAAATGCGGTCACACCTTTTGCTATGCCTGCATAAATAAATCAATTGAAATACACAAACGGTGTCCGAAATGCGGATTCACTCTCACCGGGCTCGATCATATATTTCCTAACTTCTTGCTGAACGAATTGATATCGAAATATCGGTTAAAAGTTACCATGGAAAGTATGGCACAGCCCGGTTCCGTCTCGGGTGATTCCATCGCAGCCTCGGCCACATCCGACGGCTTGCGGAGCTTCATAGCGGCCGAATCGCAGAATCTCAGTATGCCTGACGTCGATGTAATGCTGGATATATTGACACAACGGAAGCAATTACTCGAGGCGGAATCCTGCGTCGCTCAAAACCGATTGCTGTACGACTTTTTAAAACATTTGCATCAAATGAAAGAAGAGCAGCGCTGTCAACTGACAAGAGAAGTAAAACTGATAAGACGTGACATGGACGAGGTCGAGAGCGTCTTGAGAGAAGTGCAAAACAGTTGTCCTACCGTTGACGATATTGTAAAAGTCACCGAAAATTCTGGTGCAAATGTCGACGCGATCCGCCGTGAAATCGTCGATCTTATAGACACCATCGACGCCAGCATGCTGCACCGGGCTGCTCCGGAGACGGCAGGGAATTCCCAAGGCGACGTATCCACGTTTGGACAGTCGCAGAAGGCGGACCAAGCGACGTTATCTGCGAGAAAACGCCGCATGCACGCCCACTTCGAGGATTTCGTGCAATGCTATTTCGGATGCAGATCTAGAGAGTTATATTTCGGAACTGACACACCGGACCAGAGCGAGGCCACTGAGAACTCTTCGACGGTAGATGATCAGGACAGGGGTTCGGGACTCGGCGAATTTAGAGAAAATCTTGTCAAGTTTTCACGGTTTCGTGGCTTACGTCCGCTGGCCACGTTGTCATATTCGAGCGACGTTATAAACTATTCGACGATCGTCTCGACGATAGAATTCGATAAGGACAATGAATTTTTTGCTATCGCTGGGGTCACAAAAAGAATCAAAGTCTTCGATTATAATTCTGTCGTGAGGGATATGGTCGATATACATTATCCCTGCGTTGAAATGGCGTCCGCCCACAAAATATCTTGCGTCAGTTGGAACACTTACCATAAAGGAATCTTGGCATCCAGCGATTACGAAGGAACTGTTACCGTCTGGGACGTTACGACCGGACAGCGGACGAAAGCCTTCCAAGAGCACGATAAGCGATGCTGGAGTGTCAATTTTAATCAAGTGGACGTGAGATTAATAGCGTCCGGTTCCGATGATGCACGCGTTAAACTGTGGTCACTGAATGTCGACCATTCGATTGCCACACTTGAAGCGAAATTTAACGTTTGCTGTGTGAGATTCAATCCCAAGAGTTCTTGTCATCTAGCGTTCGGTTCGGCCGATCATTGCGTTCATTATTACGATCTGAGAAACATGAAAGAGGCTCTGTCAGTGTTTAAAGACCACAGAAAAGCGGTTTCATACGTGACATTTTTGAATTCAGAAGAAATCGTATCTGCATCGACTGACAGTCAATTGAAAATGTGGAATATTGACTCGCCAAGGTGTATACGGTCGTTTGTGGGTCACGTCAATGAAAAAAATTTTGTCGGTCTCGCGACAGATGGCGATTACGTTGCATGTGGCTCCGAAAATAACGCTTTATATGTCTACTACAAAGGCTTGACCAAACAGCTGTTCAGTTATAAATTCGACCCGGTGAGAAGTTTCCTGGAGAAAGACAAAAAAGATGACGAACAAAACGAATTTGTTTCGGCGGTTTGTTGGCGGCAGAACAGCAATGTAGTTGTAGCTGCCAACAGTCAAGGGACAATTAAAGTTTTGGAGTTAATCTGAGATAATTTGTTTATAATATTGTATATATTATTATGGAATAGGATTGTGGTATCCACAGAGTTTAAGATATAACAGGTTTCTTGGAAAGAAAAATTAATTTGGCATATACATATTTTTAATACCGCCGTAATACATAGAATCCAGTCTCTATTTAATGCATTTATGTAATCTGGAATTACATAATTACATAGACTATTGTAATTTTACTTTTTCAACCTTATAAAACTACTTTTTTGGCGAAGATTCAGTTATATTATAGACAGATGATAATTTGTACAGTTTTCCCCGCGGTGGCACAGTTGGTAGAGTGCCTGTCTTTCAAGCCATGGACGCGGATTCGATCCAGATTTTTTCTTTCATTGAATATTCACAGTATTGCTGCAGTTACACTTAAGTCGGCTCGCATATCATAACTCGTCTCGTCTGCAACGTGTCGAATACGTCGATGTGACATCATCGTTATTCACAAAACACATGTTGCCAAATGAAGCTTTGAAAAAACATCTAGTGCTGCTATCAACAAATCGCATGCGTCTCGGGATGTGAGTCGAAGACGCCAGAACGCGTACGCACACCTACAAATTGGTCATTCCTATACCGGCTCGCCAGTCGCTGCATCAAATTATATATATACGTTTCGAGAGGTAACGCGCCACTGTCGTAGGTAGATGTGCGCGGTCTTCATATGCGACATCAAAACGACGTTCCTAGAAGGTTTGATTTATGGCAGACTAGGCGAGTTTAGATGTGAGAGCTGGCTAAATCTCAATTATCTCAAAAGAACAAAGATATTGCTACACCAAGTCTTCATGACTCAATTTGGAGGCATCATTTATACTCGATTTTCTAAATAGAGTCGTCTATTTTCAAAAACAGTGTAAGTCCACAATTGGTCAAAATCTAATAATCTTCAGTGTTTCTCAACTGGTAGTCCGCAGAAATTTTCTGGTGATCTGCGAATTTTTGGTATCCAAATGCCTATGCTAAAAATTCCGATAAAATCTTCATAACCTGTGCACCTGAGGTATTGTGCATTATTTTTGTTCTTAACGGTTTTACGTGAGGAAATCAATCGCGATCACTAATTATTGTTTTTAAATATAGTCGTTTTTTACCTTTTTATCCGCCCAAGCAATGCCAGAAAATTCAGATTGGGTTTTAAAAGTTATAAATTCTATAACATTCAAAATTCGCCAAAAGCACACGAAAAAGACGATTCTAATTTGAAAATATACGATGACAAAAAGAAACTATTGTTAAAACAAACAATTTAGGTTTGAAACGCAAATACTTCATTTACCCCCATTAATATTGAACTTTGAAAATATGTCATTATTTGATCGATAAATTCATGGATCTGTCCAAATAAACGTGTAAACATCTGTTTTGCAATGTTGTCTGTCATTTTTTCCGGATTTCGTTTAGCAATCTAGGATATATTTGAAAGGTTTCCCAAAATAAATTGACGGTGTTGACCATCAGCAAATCTATTCTGTTCAATATGTAATCCAATAATTGTTTCTAAGTAAATAGTTTCTATTGTAACAAATCAAATAACTTAATTCGATGATGAATCATCGCAATGTAAACGCACAATGAATTATGAATTACGATATTCAGATGCCAAAGGCTTGTACTGTAATTGTAAATATATTGTCTCTGGAAAAATTATTAATTGTCAGTTGTGTATTCATTCATTCATGATTTCTCAAATAAAACTCTTATTGATAAACTGGAATCAAACAGAATTATTTGATTTATTGTAATTGTCATCCATTTCAACAATGTTCTGTAGTTCTATGAATACGTCGTATTTTATAACAGTGCCAAATAAAATTATATGTAACTCTTACTAGTATGGTAAAGATATTTTTTGAATTAAATTTATTTTTGACTTAACTTTCTAGTTTGCCTTATGCAGGCTCCAAACGGTGTGTTGATTCATACGTACCATGATGAAATTGGTCATTCGATTGGTAGACAACTTTGCAAGAATATATGGAAGATATTAATTACATATCGTCATTGAGTTGTTAAAATCTCCAATGTGACAAAATTAAAATTTTACTGAAGTGATAAAAAACTGTAAACAAAAAAAATTAAATGTAGATTTTTTTATTAGTGAACAGATAGTAAAGAACTAATCATCGAGTGATTTTAATATCACTGGTATGATTACTACGTAAACCGGAGGTGTTACGAGACATATTAAATCAGTTGTCTTTCTTATCAGGATTTTTTTTGATTTTTTTACGGGAACTAGTTGTTAGCTACTTGATCTAACTATTAGGTTCATATTTTGGGTCCAAATATACATTGGGAAAAAACATGTGAATTTGCCAGACCCGGGATTCGAATCCGGGACCCACGATATAATGCGACGTGGCAGTCGCTCGGCCATTATGAGCATTAAACCAGAGGTTTCTATAATTCAAGTTATTTTAATTTTGCTTATATATAAAACATTGAGAGTTTTACTAAACTATGCAATGTAATATAAATAAACAGGATACATTTATATTAAAAATATCATTTGGAAAAAATTATTGCATCGAAGGTTTTAACAGCTGAACACCGATATACTGCCGTACTAAGCACAGAGGCCGTATCTGCATTTTAGGCAAGTGGGAGATCTGAGCTTTCATATTATTTTACTTTTCCTGCTAATACTGGGGAACTTTTTATTTATTTTATTTGCCTATAATAGTTAATTTTGGTTTAAGATTTGTTTACATACCTTGAAAATTTGATTTATGTTATTATTATTATTATGTATTGATATTAGCCATATATATGTCAGATACGGCTAATATGCCTTAGTAAATGATAGTTACAACCAAATCGCTTAGTATTTATCGAGTTTATTTCTCAAACTCCGTAGATACGGCTATTAAAACCCTTGATTTCTCCGTAACTATAGCAGTTACGGCTTGGATTTATTCACCGATCTTATACAAAAACTCTGCAGAATCCAAATATCTAAAAACATGAAAATACCTAAATACGTCAGTTACGGCCTCTGTGCTTAGTACGGCAGTATAGTCTACTTCAGATTAAAAAAATATTCTTCCAACAATTCAAACTTTGCATTGGTATATTTTTAAGTTACGCAGTATTTCCGCCTATTATTTTCTTAACCGGATGTATGCCACAAGCGCGTTTACGTGCTCTACAAATTCGTACACACAAGGCCGGCCATAAAAAATTAGCGTGTATACATGCTGTACTTTACACACTACATTGGCCCCTGCCGGTTGTTTTAAATAAATTAATATATTCACAATATACTGCCATGTCTTGTAATCAAATTCGTAACCGATTTACAAGTTTTTTTGATATATTTTTGATATATATCTAAATAATGATGTTTCTTAGCCTTTATTTTATCATAGAAATTCATGGCTCGCCGGGTATACAATGGCGTATACCGGGTTGAATATTTGGTTTTTTGACATTTGTAATCCATAGGTTTAAATCCCGGGTGTGTGCTTAGGGAACCTGCTAAAAAAATGTTTTAACCATATGCACTTTAATTATATTTGTGAAATCTCATCCGACATTTGTATAAATCAACGCATCGCGTGAAGCTGTCCGTACAGTAGGTGTTGGGAATTATATAGTTCACTTGGTCAAATATAATAGTTTCTCGTTAACTACTTGTAGAGAAATATTCAAAATAGTGTCAAATTAGCATCAATCCAGTATAAGGTTAGAACTATGCTCTTGTCTTGTGTTGCATAATAAGTATTTGCTAATTCAATCATCAATATTATATTAATGTTGTAACTTTATAATCATGTAAAATTTATTACTTTCTTATTTTGTTGTTGTCAATTCATAAATTAATGGTCCATCAAATATGTCAGTAGGCACTAGAACAGTTCAGTATACGTTATCACCATACATACTACCTTGATATTAATGTTGTTTATATTTTTTAGCGGCCAAGTCCAGATTTATACTGAGCATATAGTGTGATTTATAGTTCAGTCATATTAAGGTGAAAATAACCCCTTACATGGAAATATTCTCCATAAAGGGGAGACTGCATTTGTATACTGATTACTCATAAAAACAAAAATCTCTTAATACCTACAACATTCTCTGTGGAGGCCCATTCGTGGGGTTGCCGCCAAAAGTTGGTAAGTCGATAATTTAGGTATTTAGAGTTAACGGATCATGTGTCTATATATAAATATTTATGCTAGAAAAAAATTAAGATCATCCGATATATAGAACATGCACATGAAGCACAAAGAAATTAGCATTATGTAGTAGTATGCATAGTATATATTTTGATTTAAATTTTCCAAGATGGCGGCCGTAGCACAGCATGTAAGAGTGTTGATTCATGGTAATATATTGTTATTCGGCACTTGCATTATATATTATGCAAAGTTTCTCTTTTGGCAGTAAAACAAAACCATAGTATGACTGGACTAATATTATTGATACCTAGATATGTAATACTGAAACAAGTTAATGATGGCATTCGTTGTAATTTTTTTGATACAGTTCAATAAAGAAAGAAGTCAAAAAAATGTGGTAATTAATATCTGGGTTGATACCTTAATGCGCTACTAAACACTATTATTGTTCAATTGTTATAGCATGTCACTTACCGAAACAAACATTCTGTCTCTCCTTCACGGCGAAAGCATCTATAAATACTTGCTTATTATAGTATCCTATTTGTTATGTCGAACAATCCATGGCGGGACAACGATAATGATATTTGTGTACGTGAAGTGACTAGTTATGTTGTGGCTACTATATGCTGAATCAAAATCATTATATTTGTCTCAAAAATCTGATTTTAGATTTAAATAAAAATATATGCAAAAACCAATCGACTTTATCATGGATTAGAGTTTTTATGAGTTGTTTCCGTATTGAACAAGGATATCATTATGTACTGCGAATTTGAACAAACAATATATTTCAGTTCTGGGCTTGAATTAAGCTTACATCGTTAAAATTGCATAATACAATGAGATATTTGTGAACTGATGGTGCGATATGTAAATAGATTATCATTTTTTGTTAATTTCTTCACAAAATATTCTATGAAAAGCAAAATATCCTCTTCATTTGTTTGTATTTTCATTTTTGTTAATGTGTTTTTGTTAGTGTCATTGAATGATGCCAAGAAGAAAACAATCCTTAATTAGCTTAAATATGTGTATAGATTAATTTTATAAAAAAAATGTGTAAAAAAATCGATCCTAAATGTACCTAACTATTAGTGTCGTAAACTATAGATTAGCAGAAAATATATTTTTATTATGTTGTTTAATTTTGATGCAGTCGATCCATGAATTTTCAGATTAATTGGGGACAAAGGTAGCCCAGTGTCATTATTTGTATCTTTGCCTTTTCTGATGATCATCATAACGAAATCTGGGTAATCATGGTTCTACTGTTCTTTCACCAATTAATTATCATCATTTTCACCCTACCCAGGGAAGTGTCTAGAGTTCGGTTTTGGGAATTTCACGACGGGAATTCTCGAGAAATTTTCGAGATTTTCCATCCCGAATCTCGAGACTTGAAATTTTTAACATTTCGGGAAATCCCGGATCTCGAGATTCGGGATTTCTTTTTTTCTAAATAAATTAACAAATTTTGAGTTCGAGTGTGTGCGAGTGTGCAATGGTGTGATTTTAGTTCTTTAAATAGATATACGATTACGAACTAAATATGTATGAAAAAAGTGGACAGAAAACAGAAAACGTTCAAACACTGATTGGGGTATTTAACACAATTAAGCCAATGTCGACTCAAAACGAACACAATTTTCCAACATAAGAGAATTTTGTGTCTCAAAAGCGTACACGATTGTCAGACCATAGACAGTCTGTGTTTTATGAAATTCTATTTTAATAAGTAATGTTTTGAATTATTTTTGTTTTCCTACTTCTATTTGTTTGTATTCTTACCTACTTAACCGGTTAAGTGCCCAGAGCGTCTTTGGACGCCTTAATTACACCGATTCTTACGTTAATTACTATCAATTAACTAATTGCGGCATAGAAAGGATTAAATAAAAAAAATCATTTTTTTGGAATTCGTCTGTTTTTACACTGATTTTAGGAGTTTTACAGGCTTTTTTAAAATTTACTCGATATCTTGAGTAGGTATTTTCGAGAATTCTTTTCTGGAAATCCCGAATCTCGAGAATTCAAAATTTCATCATTTCGGGAAATCCCGAATCTCGAGATTGAGATTTTCTCGGGAAATATCCAACTCTAGACGGGTCCCCCCATAAGATAGATGGTTACATATAAATTGTACGTAAAAATTTCACCGTGGCATAGTTCGCAGTGAACTTTCTATCGGAAAAAGATGACCGTATACTACATGGTCTCCAATTTTATTAGATTCAATATGAACATTAATTCAATTTTCGTAGCTGATTTTGGTAAAATTCATGAATTCAAGAACGAAAACCTAACCTAACCTAACAAATAATCCAGTATATCGGCTATTTCAAAAATTGTTTGCTGCTGGCTTCCTGTAAAGTGTAAACCGACAAGAACCGTGTTTTATATAAACATGAATTTTATGTCAGTACTATACGACACAAAGAGGTTGTATGGTTTAATATACGGCCATATATTTCCGATACAAAATTTCACGGTGAAGTGTGTTGCGGCGAACTGCATACGTACAAGTTTCCGGACACGAAGATAGATACCATGTAGGACCATATCGAAACAGTTAATAAATGGCTATTTATACTGTAATTAAATATGACAAAAGGGTGCATATTCACAAGCACATTTTTCCTGCAATGTTGTCACTGTAAAAAACTGTTTTACATAAACTTTTATCCACATAATTTAATAATAATATAAATAGTTGACCACGTCCCTCAAAGTGAATGAAACTGGTCGTGAATTCTGTTAAATTATGTGGATTAAATACACGAGGTTCTCAATATCCAAGGATTTATTAACTGAGTCTCTAATTATCGGCTGCACTACGTAAGACACAATGCCACAAGTAAAATGTAAAAATGTCATTGCTAAATCTGTGTCTGAGGTTATAGCCAACATATCTGCTTCCACTGTATACATCTTCAATTATTGCCAAAAATTGCTTAGGTATACTGGAATTATAATTGAGGGCCTCTCTGGACAAGTAGCGTTATCATGAAATCTTCATTTTGGGATAATAGCGATTAATCACAAAATGCCAGTTTAAAAATAATAATATGATATGTGCGGCGTATCACCTTCTGTGATATCTGTTGTCAAGATTAAATAATGATTCTTGGCTGGTATGTATGTAGACAAATGGTCAGCTGAATGTATTTTGCAGAAGAGCTTTTTGAAACAGCCTACTTCAGTTATTTATTATTTATGTAGACAAGTGTGTGCACCATTTTTTTCATCAATAATCCTACTAAAATATGATGCATACATTTATTCATAAAGATAATAAATAATTTCAGTAAGTTGTTTCAAAAAACTCTCCTCAAAAATTTCAAATTTAAGTTAGAATAGTTCTGTATTCAGCTGACGAAATGTATGGTGCATCATTAATTGAAATGATATTTACCAATAACGTGATTATGCTCTTTTTCTGAAGAAGGTCTCAATTATTTGTGCAGCGCAGAACAGTTATTAAAAAATCGAATCATCTTGAATAATTTTGGTCCCCGTTTTAAGAATAATCTCTTTATCGGCTATTTCTTAGTATCAATAGTAATTGTCCTCGGATAACGAGAACCTCTTGTTTGCTTTAATTGTTCTGTTTCCATACAGCAGTGAGGAATTGTAAAGTTTTACTAGAATTTATGAAAATATAGCATATTGTCATTGAAACTAGAAAATTGTGTAACTCCAATAACACTACTTTACAGGAGAGACAAAAAACATTGTAGTTTTGTGTATAAATCTATGGCTATGGAGTTAAATCATCCATGATTTAACAATATTACATTTTTTTGGAATTACATCATTTGCCAGACGGATGGCATTCAAAGTCAATTTTCGATTAAAATAGAGTTACACATTTTTCTAGTTTCAACGACGAATTGTATAATAAAGTAAAGTATAATAATTATTATATTTAAGTGGACACGTTAGCAGGGCAGGACAACAACTATGTAAAAACAGGAATGAAGATTTGCAATATGCACTCTTATTGCAACGTAGGTAAAGTTCATTTTTCAACCGCATGTGTGACAGTGTAAAAATTGGTATTTTTCATTGTATGTAGATAATAATATCGGTGTAGATATTTTTTTACAGTTATGTTGATTGTGCATAATAGTTTTGGTTTAAGAGCAAAGGTAATTCTACATAATTATGTTTTAGAATATAAACACAAGACTTGAATAAATAAATGTATCATGTATGTAAAATAAAAAGCCTTTTATTTTGTGGTCCTTAATATACTCCTCTGTGTGGATGGACAGCATCAAATAAATTCCTGGATTATGGTGAGAACAGCATAGGATTGTGGTGAGCGGAGGAAACTGCATAATCTATGTCATACAGTGAACAAAAACCAGGCAATTAAGCGGAGTGGGTTAAAGGGAAACACCATTGCAATTTTTATTGACGTAAAACAATCACCAAGCGCAGTGACAAGACTTATATTATTTGTGGTGTTTATGAGCAGCCAAATTAAAAAAAAAATCCTTTCTGAATTGAATGCAAAGGTTTTTTTTTTAATCTCTTGTCAATGTATATGCAATACCTATATTTATTTTAGATATTACACATGTTTTTTAAATAGTACTTCGGACAAAAATAGTTTTTTCATTTTTTTTTAAATTCAATTTGGAACAGGGATGTATCAAATGCATCGTGTACTTGCTAACAGTTGGCTAATACATTTTTTTTTTCGGCCGTGTCTGAACCTAATAAGATCATATGGCTCTCCACAGAGTGGAGGTTTGTATTAACAGATTTTGTTTTTACGAGAAATGGATGTCAGCCACTTGCTCAACCTATTAGGTCCATACTCTGACTCATATACAAATTGAAAAACAATATGTGTATTTTCAGACCCAGGATTCAAACCTGGGACCCACGACGCTTGAGCCGCGCATACATAATACGTACCTAATATTAATATTTTTTTTGCATATAAATGTGACTCACAAAAAAAATATTTGGTCCTCGTAAAAAGAACATTTAAAAAAAATGGTAGGTTGGCCGAATGATTAACAACTATTCCTTATAAAAATGTCTATTAACACAACATCTGCTTGTGATTGAACATGGTAATTTACATTTGAAATACAGATAACAAAATTTTCTCATCAGGGGATCCTCACTAAAATCTGGCAAAGCTCGGGTGTTTTGGGACCTCCACAAAGACTTCCCAGCAGTGGCTCTCGTGGGTCTTGGATCCTCCAAAGCCAAGTTCAACCTTGAGGAGGAAATCGATGAAGGAAGGGAGAATATCCGAGTGGCTTCAGCAGGTAAAGTGGGGATTAATTTATAAGTTCTGAAGTCTTTTATTCTATCAAACTTTATAATAACAGCTTCATGCTCATTTGATGCCAAATTAATAAATTGGATTTTGATATTTTCAAAATCGTAATGACGTGTATTAGGAATTATTAGTGTGGACTTACAAAATGTACAACTGAATACAATTATTTACTGAAAAATGACTTTAAAATATATTATTTTAATTCAAAAATTGATTTACAATTAAAAAAAAAAACGTATAAGCATGCATTGAATAATTTCTTATCAATGAAATATGGTTTAATAATGGTATCCACTTTAGTGAACATTTTCTTGAATTAACTATATTTTTTAATTAATAGCTATGCCCTTGCTTTTTTGTACAGGGTGGTTAAGGGGGTTAATGACATTGATGTGCATTTAATTATATTCTTCTAGTTATATCTTTAATTTTATTAATGCTAGAATTAAATACAGTATAACCTCGTTTTTACGTGCCCGGAATTCACGTTTTCCCGGCAATTGCGTGTAATTTTTTCAGTCCCGATGTATTTCAGTACATTTAATACCCGCATTTACGTTTTTCTTTCCCGCGATTTACGTCGGAAATATTCAAAATATGCGAGTTACGTGCGCTTGACAATGATTAGGTCGTGACATTTGAACGGCGTAAGGTGTTTGGAGGGAAAACTCTGTGTCTTTAGAACGGCGCACAGTGATTGGTCTCCGAGCGACGTTGTGATTGGCACGAGTTCGGCACATAACAAGGTGATTGGTCCATTGGTCGCCATCTTTTCTTTTGGCATCGTGTTTGTGTTTTGTATACACTCCGTCTGTCATTATTCTGTCATCAGTCTTACAAGTTCGCGGTTTATTTATTTCATATTGCTTTCGGTTCGATTATTATTCATTTTTACGTCCTCATTCTTGAAAAATGCAACAAGCTAATATCATACATGATTTTTTTAATAAAAAATAAAAAATTTTTCAATAAAAATTTAAATTGAATGTTGTTTTTTAATAAAACGTTATTTTTTTAGAAACATAAAATTTAAATGATCTTTTTTTCAATACCCCTTTTTACATTTTCCCTCCAATTAGGTTTTTTTTTTCAGTCCCTTATAAAACGTAAAATAGGGGTTATACTGTAATATGTTGTGTAGTGTTCTTGTATTGTTTTGTTGTTTAGTATTTCGTGAGGTGTTTGTAGGTGAAATTAACCATTTCCATAGTACTTAATTGATTTTTCTAGAAAACAATACTATTTTAACAGTTTCAGTAAATTGTATCTTTATTGCATGTCTTAAAGCCCTGTAAAGGATTCAACATTTAGTGGAGTTACTTTTTCTCACATATGAGGCGTCTATTTCTAAAAACTGGAAAAAAAACATAATCAATAATAAAAAACGTTTATTTTATTTTATAGCTGGTTGCAAAGCACTTCATGCAGCTGGCATAACAAATATTAGCGTTGATGCCCTCGGAGGTGCTGGACCGGCTGCAGAGGGAGCATCCCTCTCGCTTTACACGTATCAGGAAAATAAACTAGAGAAAGAGAGGAAAACACCGCCTCAAATAGCACTCAGTTCTAATGACAAAAGTGAGTATTCAACAAAAAACCTTCTTGAGAAGACAGGTTAAATATATAAAAGTGAAGCAGAAAAGAGAACTACTGAACTAATGTTTAAAATAACTGCGAGTCATTTTGCACTGTGAAAATTTATTTGTAACAAACTTCACGCTATTATCACCTGCATCTATCAAAAACTGCAAGCATTTTAAAATAGTTTTTGATTCACTCAAATAGCTAGTTTTATTAATTATTAAATGCCCAGATATTGCCAGGATAAACCCTGAAATTTGAATTTGTTATTGTTTTATTGATTAATTCTTTTGAGATGTAAAAATGGAATAGTACAGCAGAAGTGATAGCTATATTTGTACAAATCAAGCTGGACAGTAAATTTTATTCATGTGATCATATCATTATAAAAGTTTTTTCGGTACAGTTCTGTTATGAGGAATATAGCTGAAAACACATTTTGGAAATACCCAATATACTGGATTATTTGTTAGTTTGGGTTAGTTCAGGTTAGGTTAGGTTAAGTTTGGTTAGGTTAACCTAACAAATAATCCAGTATATCGGCTATTTTAAAAATGTGTTTGCCGCTGTATTCCTCATAACCGAACTGTACCGTTTTTTCATGTTTTATACATTATGATTTATTCACCAAAAGTAATGATATAAGTATTTAACATTAAGAACTGCAAGAGGAATGGAATCGTGGTATCACAATGGCCGATTCACAGAACCTGGCGCGGAGACTGATGGAGACACCAGCCAACTTGATGACTCCGCAAATATTCGCCCAAAATGCGGTACAAGAACTACAACCATTAGGAGTTAAAGTGACAGTAAGGTAAGAGTAAATTCAATTATCTTATTGTCATTTTTTTTGTTATATCTAAGCGTTCCACACTTTATAGGTTATTATTGCTGTCTTTTCCAACAGCTTTTAATGCTCAATTTTAGCATGTCAAATGATGGCCGAGCTGTTTAGCGTCAGGTGTATAATGTCTTGAGTCCGGGTCTGGCAAAATTAACATGTTGTTTTTCAACATATATTTGAACCCACAGTATGGACCTGCAGCCCTATGTTGTAAATTGTGACATGAAGTCACCCGACGACATGACGTAATTGTGACGTATGCTCAATACACGCATCGAGGCGAGCCGCCCAATGCACACGGCTCACCATATATATTATTATGCTGAAACACCTATTTGTGTATGGGGACAATGAATAACGCCAGTATTAGAGTAGCGTTAATTTCTCGAAGGCTATTGACTCACTCCAGTAGTACGTCACAATGATGTCATATGACGTCATGTCGCCGGGTGACTTCATGTCACAAGTTACAACATAGGGATGCTGATAGGTTGAGCAAGTGGTTAACATCCATTTCTTGTAAAAACAAAAAGTTATCAATACAACCTGCAACATGGTAAAAAAAAAACATGCTAGTTTTTCTCTGAAGTTATGAATTTAGTAAATGATACTCACTGTGGTCTTGTTCAGATCTGGGTTATTATATTTGCCTGTGGCCCTTGTTTATAAAACATGTATTTGTTTTTTGATAGAGATAAGAAATGGGCAGAAGACAAAAAGATGTTTTCATTTCTGTCGGTGGCCAGTGGGTCTGATGAACCGCCTGTCTTTTTGGAGATGAGCTACAATAATGCCCAAAAGAAAGGTATGCTATAAGTTCATCGGAACATTCCCCTAAAAGTCATCTTTTTGCTTTCAGTTTTCAATTTTACATAATTCTGTCAAAAAGGAAACATTATTTGACATAATCAATATTTATATGTAATTTCTGCAATAAGCATTAACATAGAAGAATATTGGTCGAATCCATATAATTAATCGGAAGCGTCATTAACCAGCGGCTTTCATAGAATTGATAATTTTTCTGTGTTACAAAAAATATGGCCTCATAATAGCATTTTTCCATGGTTTGATCTGAGATCGGATAAAGGCCATTATATTACTGTATTTAGGCAACTTCAATGCATATAAGCAGTTCAAAGCGGCTCTCTTTTTATTTGAACTGGGTTTGTAATTTTTATACATTTCGTTTTTGTGTATTGCTGAAAATAAAGAGTCAAGTATGTATATATTATTTTGTTTTTAATATCCAAATAATATCCCATTTAAGATTCAACCCAATATTTAGTTTAAATAAAAGAGGTTCAATTTTGAATCATTTGTATTGTATGCATTGAAGTTGTCTATGTATAGAATTTAAATTCAAATTCCATCAAGTAGAGTATACGCTTTATAACTTTGCACTCTTTACTACACTGACACGCCTCTTTGTCTGATTACCTCGCATCAAATTAGATCAAATTATATTCACTCGAATTAATGTGTAGTAATAAATAAATAAATAAATAAATAGATAATAAATATATATTGTATAAAATATATATTTAGAATATATAAAATCATTATCATCCTAG
Organism: Rhyacophila brunnea; assembly: GCF_057557595.1. NCBI lineage: Eukaryota > Metazoa > Arthropoda > Insecta > Trichoptera > Rhyacophilidae > Rhyacophila > Rhyacophila brunnea. The sequence goes on along the minus strand of NW_028233068.1, from coordinate 11,372,708 downwards.
AGCCAGAGTGCAAAGTTATAAAGTGGCAACTCTACCCTCAGTCGATAGTATTAACACTTTACGGTCCGGGAACGCCACATTGGCGTCCTTAGCGAACCGAACGTTACGGTCCGGTGACGCCGACGTGGCGTTTTAACTTACGCATATCTTTACTGTGAAAAATAAATATTAAATTTAATATTTGGTTGCAAGATCTATCGACAGATGGTTGAATGACATGTGCAAGAAGTAAAATCACGATGGAAAAAAAAATATTTCGGTGTTTTTACAGAGATGGCGGACGTAATACCATTCAGTATTTTTTTGTACCTATACCATTTTTTTAATTAGTTACAAGCCCGTTTCTAGGCGGGTGAATCACGAGACATAAACAAAAAAAGGTAATAAACACTCAATGTTATATTCCAGTGTCGTCACTTCAACTTCGAAATTTAATTGTCGACCCTTTTCAGTGGCAGTCAACCATTTATGAACCTGCATTCTTTTTTAAAAAAAATGAACGCGATTTTTAGCTATGAAATTGCGTGCTATTTGATATTTTGTCTTTAATGGTTTACTACCCATGAAACGTCCACCATGCTTCATCATCCATGATAGAAATTTTAACTTGAAAATGAGAACAGTTATAAATGTGAACTTGTATCGCGTTATTTTCGTTCGCTTTTTTCGGGAGGTTATTGCTTGTGTAACTGCATAAATAATAGCTATTATTATTTATATTTGTTGCACTAATTTCATTGAAAAAATAATTAATCTAAGTATATTTTAGCTAGGATATATATTTTTTATTAGTTTTATCTCCAAAAAAACTTTTTAAAATGGAGGACCAATCGTTTTTAGAGGAAAACTATGCGGATTGTATGTCAGATATTCCCAGTGACTGTGAAGATATCGGAGATTTTAGTGATATTGAAACAGACTCATTTGCTCCTTTGAGAACACGCCCACGTACAACATATTTCGCGAGTGATTCTGAGGATTCAGAAACTGAGGCCGACAATGATGGAACGATGATGATCCGCCGAGAGAGAACAAGCCATTTGAAGGATTATCAAGAGTAACATTTGATAATGATAATTTAAGTCCTAAAGCTAAATCTAAAAAATGTGTGGACATAACCATGTCGGAGTTGAAAAAGTGGTTCGGTTTGGTGATAATAATGGGCATTGTCAGAAAAGCGACTCATTCTTATTGGCCGACAAATCCACTTATTCCACGTAAGCGGTTTTTCAAATATCGCGTTATTTACGGAAACGCATGCACCTTCTACATCTTCTGATACAGATTCAACCCATAAAACCAGTTCACCTACTTCATTACAAAGACTCTCTGGCAGTGTAAAACAACATCAAATATTTCCGGGGATTTCCGCAACTAATAAACGTTTAAGAAGAAAGTGTAAAGTGTGTTCCTCACATAAACTTCGAAAAGAACCTATTTACATGTCCAAAGAGTGTAAAGTACCTCTACATCTACATATTGGTAATTGCTTTTTTTCGTATCATTTAAAAAAGTGTATTAGTTGTTAGTTCATTTACATTCATAGTTTTATAAACTATTTCAAATAATTTCAGTTTTAGTGTTTAATTTGTTTTAAATCTACTCGTACACTATATTATTATGTGCCAATAATTATTTCATGCCTAGCCAGTTATCTAAAGGTATCCATAAGATTGAGTGTTGATTCAAATATTTTTGTGGAATATGGATGTTTGTTTTACAATTTATTGCTCTTAGATTTTGTTATATGATTTTTTTACGCACGCCTCTGCACTGTTATTGGATTGTCTCGATTCCTACAAAAATACCAAATTGTAATAAGCGGTGGGAATGTATATGCGTGCATTTTATTTAATTAAATTTATGCGAAAATATGCACGCCACTGCACTGCCTCTATCGCTAGGCCTCAGCCATAAAACTCGTAAAACCAATAAATCACTAAATAAGTATTCGTTCGGGAATGTTTAAAAATAAATGTGCATTTATTTTTAAACACTCACAGTTTGTGTGAAGTCTTTGTTATTTTATTATATTTGATAATCAGAGATATGAGTAGTAGCGCTAAAAAGGAATTGATACGTATTCTATAGCGGTGTAAAACATTTTGTATTTGAATATTTTATTACATTTTTTAATTAAAAATAATATATTGTGATTGCTTTATATCAATAGGCTGTTTCCTTTACATTATATTTAACAAATTGAACTAATCTAATAACATATAATAAACAATTTACGAAAATTTACAAATTATATACTTTACCTTTATGGAACGCGGGCCAGAGGTTGACAAGTGTTAAATAAATGACACAATTTGATGCATTGATATATTTTAAGTATTTTCTGAAAATTTTATTGAAATATATCAATAGGTTCAAAAGTTATGGCATTTTTAACTTCGTGATCGAAATTTGTTGATTTTCATTTAAAAATACCGGATATTGGTGTAGGTACGTCGCAAAAATTCGCGGACCGTATAGTGTTAATATTATAATATATTAGTCTACGGAAATGGCCATCATTCTAGGTTCAGACTGAAGAAAAAACACTGTAAGAGTGTAAGTAGTTATGAAGTTTTTCTATTATTCTATGAGTCTATTATTTTAAAGCACATTAAGCCAAGTAATTACACGATGGACATTTTAAATAACCATTAAAGTGAGCCTCACACTGCATATTATGCATTCTATAATGAATATTAGCCTGTGGAGTGGCAGTAATGGAGCTGTATTCTTGGGCATCTGCTAATTACAAATTTCTAATTTACGGTTTATTTTGAACACAGATGAAAAACCAATATGCTTGGTTGGCAAGGGAGTAACCTTTGACTGCGGTGGAGTCAGTATTAAACCTTCAGCTAACATGGCAGCCATGCGAGGTGATATGGGTGGTGCGGCATGCGTCGTTTCCGCCATAAGGGCTGTGGCCTCTTTGAAACTGCCTGTTAACATTGTCGGTGCGTATTCTACTGTTATGATTTTCAATATTTTAATTCATTTTATAATAGTGAGTTTTCTAGTTCACAGGTGGCGAACAAGCCTCAAAATGGAATTGTCTTTCGCTCATTTATAGCGCATAGTCGATACTAGTTTGCATTATCATTTATTTGTTATGTAACATTTCTGTTGTCTCCATATCATGATGTACATGCTTCACTAGAACTAAATGGTAATTCATCAAAGTAAACATAGATTTCAGAACCCTTCTACCGTTGATTGAATTTTAAAGAGAGTGCAATTGGTAGTTAAAGCATTGCTCATTTTTAATACAAACTTAAAATACAAAGTAGACAATATTGTACCTTTTTAAATAACTCTTCTGATTATCATTCTTAAGGTCAGTTTATACACTTCATTTTACTTTGATACTTGCATGCGTGAGCCAATGTCTTCAAGCTAAGATGGAGCATGTGAATGGAGTCTGAAGACTTTTGAAGTGCGTACAGTTCTAAAACACTGGCTTGATGGATATCAAACTCTGCTTGATTTTGACCTACAAGCCACAAGGGATGAAGACAAACTTGAACAAATGTATCCCTCACCAATTTATTACAATTTTGCTTGTGATAATATCTTTTCTGCGATCATGGCATTTTCTTACGATTTCATGAAATAATCTGTGTTTGTGGAAAATGAAATCAAAATAGCATTGAATACAAAAAATTGGCAGACTAAAAATAAAAGATGAAAACTCTACCAAGGATTTGTCGATAAAGAAAATTACTTCTTTAATTTCGATCACTTCGGGCACTATTTCAAAACTGAACATCGCACATGCGTTTATTAAGACGCACAGTATTAAGACTTTCCTTTACTCTTGGCTTAGGCAGGCAAGTGTTAAGGTAAGACAGAACATGTTAACTGGCCTTTATAATGAAACTCAATATAAATTTAAAAATCAGTACATAATTTTATATTCTATCAGGTCTTATTCCATTGACTGAAAACATGGTGAATGGAAAAGCAACTAAACCGGGTGATGTGGTCGTAGCCATGAACGGTAAATCTATTCTTGTTGACAACACTGATGCAGAAGGAAGACTCATTCTGGCTGATGCTTTATGCTACGCTCAGAGGTAAACAAATTCATGTTTCATTAATTATTATCTCTATTCTTTGGGATTGTATTAACAGTAAAATTTAACATATTATTACATAATTTTATATAGATTAATCTAGAAGGATCATAAAATAAAGATTATTTTACTACAATAATATAATTAATATATCAAAGTGTGATATTGTTTCAGCTTTAATCCCCTGTGGACAGTTGACTTGGCAACACTGACAGGAGCGATGAGAGTGTCGCTAGGCGGTTGTGCTGCCGGTGCATTCACAAAGAGTCCTCAACTTTGGCAGGCGGCACTCAAAGCCAGTGCTGTGTCCGGAGACCGGCTCTGGAGATTCCCGCTATGGAAAGACTATGTCCGAAGAGTCACAGGTTATTATAAATTAACTAACTTGGTTATAGTGTTGGCCAAAAATCGAAAAGAAGAAGTAAAAATCTTCACTTTGTTGAGTTTTTTTTTTATGTATGATTGGTATATTCTACTTTCTTTTCCTTCTCTTCCCAATTTTTCAGGGTGGATATAAGAGGTTAGCAAATGACTAATAACAGAACCATATAAAAATCTGTTTATCCTGATGTATCTTTATAAAGATATCTTCCATATCGTGAAAAAATTATATTGTGTGAAGATTCATACTGTTTATAATGTGTTAATGACAGGTACAGTAGGTGTCCATTATGGACCCTGGCATTCTCTAAATGTCACCAGTTTGAAGGATTGTCATAATTCTTTATATATTGATATGTGTTCTAAAAGAAATCTGGACCATGTCGCAATGACAAAAAAGATAAATTTATATTACAGGTATTTTTGCAAGAATGGTTGATAGCTTATCTCTCAGTCCATTGGGTCCTCGTTCTAGATCAAATACACATTGAGAATAAAATGTGAATTTGGCAGACGTGGGATTTAAACCCACGAACCACATCATATTTTTTAACCCTGCAAACAGGAATCTGGGCGTTTGGGTTCAGAGAGTGCGTAGATTTGTAAATATATATGTCCCAGGAGAGAGATTCAATGAACATAACCTTAATATCATCTGCGTATTGTCATGGAACCCCTACCTATTGTAATTAAAATCTTTCAGTGTTTACCCAATTTACTATTTTTCAATTTTTCAATTTACTATCTTTTTAAAATCGTGAGATTAACATTCTTGGCTTGCAGACTATCCAAATGTAGATGTCCACAATGTGGGTAAAGGAAAAGGAGGCGGATCTTGCACTGCAGCAGCGTTCCTCTCAGAATTCGCCCCGACTTGTTCACCATGGATGCACCTGGACATCGCGAGCGTCATGGATGAGACTGATGACCAGCCTTACCTCGATAAAGGTAAGATTTTCTTTTTTGTTCAGTTTACCATCCATCAAACTAGGTGTATTATAGATAATCTGAGTCAACAATTTAGTATGTGCAATGGAAGCCTAAGAGTCTCCACACCCTTAAAAGTTCAAAGTGGAAAAATCTGCTAATAAGATTGTGATAACTGTTTTCTGATATAACGAAGGACTTTGATGCTTATGGAGTTTGTGCCACATAACACAATTAATAATTATAACAAGAGAATTATTCTAACGAATAACCACAATCCACAAGTATTATCAAGAAGGAAATGAAGGAAGGCACATATCAACAAAGGCATAAGCTGTCATCCGAGAATGTGGGTTTCAGCAGCTAATCTACCCATCTTACAGCTTTACTTCTTAGAATTATTTCCTGTTCTGAATTTTGACAAGGTCTAGTTTTTAGAGCAGTATAAATAATATTTTCAAAATAAAATGAATTTACAAAATATACTTTCATGTGGAGGTAGATAATATAATGAACAACCCTCGTAATGTTATGGTCAGATACAGCAATAAATTGGTATATTGAATTTTTAATTTTCAGGTATGTCAGGTAGGCCTACCAGAACCTTGGTGGAATTGATAACCACAAAGTACATTGATGGGAAGTAAATTTGTGACAACACTGCATTCCAAAAATGGCATTTAGATAGCTATAAGGACTTTTTGTAGATTAAATATGAATAATAAAGACTCTGTTTCTTGTTACATACTTGAATGTTGTTTCATTTATTGAATATTTCCACCCAAATCTGAATATGCTGAAGCAGAGGTCGGCAAAGTGATTCATTTAATTGTTTGACATAAACAGGAAATATCAACACATTGTGTTCTAATGATTGCGCCGGTAAAGGAGCCGAATTATCAATGACTACAAGAATTCGCAAAAATCACTACAAAGTCTGTAGTAATCGATTCACTATGAAAGTCTATGCATAAAGTTAAAGTAAATCACCATTTTTGATCATAAATGGACCATGATATGGGCGTCATAACATAATTTGACCAGTAGCTATTTCAGATTTGATACCATTATTAACAAAAGGGGTAGATCAAAGAATTTTGACTATAATATAAAAAGAGTGTTATACACCATTTATATTACTTCAATTTGAACATCCGACATTTGAAGGCATTTATCAAATAAATGAAGCATGGTTAGGTTGATAAACTGCACAGATATTAACATCGCTAAGTTGGCATGTTCAATTTCCTAACTCAAGCAATCACTTTTTAATATTCATTATATTTACGCTGTCAACAATAATAATATGTATACGGTTTTAAAGGATTATCCAACTTATTATTACAGTAAAACCCCGTTAATTCGAAATTTATAAAAATATCGAATTTCGAAATAGAAAATGTATGGTTTAAAACATGAAAGAAAATTATTTTTTTGTTGCAGTAGTGTAACATTGTTTCCGTTTCCAAAACAATTTCTTTCAGATTAATATCAGTGGTGCCAATTATGGTTCATTCATTGACATGGTATTGAATTTTGGTAAAAATTTTGATGTACCTACAGCGAATTTCGAATTAATGTAATTTTACTGTAATGCCAGTGTTGTATTATTGGATTATTGTCTATTCATTGTGACAAATTGTCTTTTCATACGTCCTGCAAATTAAAAAATATATCAAAGTACAAGAGTTAAGTTCTCTTCAAAAGAACCTGTAATGCGAAGTCATGTAGCTAACCCACTCAGTAAACAAGTCCTTTTTCGCATCACTTTCAAAATATTTGTGTTTTCTTCAATATTCATGGGGTATTAAAGATATTGGTTGGATAAACCTATACATGTTCATGTTCTCACTTAAAGCTATGATGGTAATTATCTTTCGATAATGACTTCTCAACTATTATTATTTTATAAGTAATACGTATTCGAATAAAGCTGTCTGTGGGGTATGTTTGCAATAAAACTCCATTTTTTGTTCATATACCTACATATGTATATATTTTGCACCATGTTAAAACATAACAATAAAAAATATAGTATTTAATTCATTTAAATACAACTCTGTTGAAAATGACCAAAGTTTTGAATTGAATATTTCAAAATATATATATTATTCAAATATTAAATATGTTTTTTTGACGCTGAGTATTTTTGCATCATTTTGTTACGTCTAGAGCTAAAGTAGTTATGAATTTTCGAAAAAACCCTTCACTTCCCGTTTTTATTAAAAAAACAGCCGGGCGAAAATCTCACTCAATATTTACCAAAAATCCTCTTACACTGATTGATATATTAAATTTTATTAAACTGTCAAATATTTTCAATAAATAATTTTTAATTGTTATTTTCCCAATAGTTTTAATACCTTCTTAACCTTTTCACTGTCCAGTTGCCATAGTATAAACATACAATCTCTGTGAATTGAATTTATAAGTTATGTTATATTATTGTATTCTAATATGAGTGTACTATAAATGGCATATTTGGTGTGTCGTGTGAGAATTGTACTGGCAGCACAACGGTTAAAGCATTTTTTTGCAATATATTAAATTATTTCATTAAATGACATAAATACTATAGCTCCATGAAAATAAAAAAAACTTAAATAAACCAATGAATTTGTAATTTTGTAACACAAGATAACAATATATGAGATATAATATTATGTAACAATTATACATAATATTATATTGATTAAAGACATAAATGTTGGCCAGTGTTTGCCATAATATAATAATAAAAATATTAATAAAATTACAAAGGGTTACATGATTTAAATTACATATTTTGAAAATAACTACCAATGTAGTGTTTATAACTAAATAAAGTAATTGGTATAAAAAATAAAATTTAACAAATTCCTTTTATTAATAAAAGAACCATTTATTATTCCTTGCATAATATTCCGAGGCATAATGTTATCAGCGTTCTTATTCATTTTGTAGACTTTTGTCAAATATGTTTTGAGGGTTTATAAAATCGAGCTCCCGCGGTGAATTAGTGGCAAAATATTCACTTCCGAAGCCACATTTGGTAAATTTACATATTATTTTTACACTATATATCTAAATCCAGACCGCGAATTTCGCAAAGACTACAGAACAATTAATCTTCTTTCGTAAAACAATCTTCGTAAGGCATCCACACTCATCATCTGATTGTAGAACCAATGGAAATAATATTTGTGCTTTGAGAGATCTTTTTATGATAACTGTTTATTTTTACTTTCCAATAAATCAGTTATGTGTCGTATAGATTTTTTTACCAATATATGCTTAGAAATTTCATTCAAATGTGATATATTGATTATTTCCTGTAGTGAGTAGCATATTATGTTTGTATGATGATGAAAATATTTCATTTAATTTTACACAAAATATAGCCAGCCATAGCTATCATTTGTGTAAGAAGTGAAAATATGTATGTAATATATTTTTTTAAAACAGAATTACCAATTCGACTTCAAAATTGCCGATCGTACAGAATAAAGATTTTATATATGTGAATATAATAACATAAATATTTGCTTATGATGACAATATGTTGATAATTCAACATCTTTTTTTTTAAACATAGTCTGAGCATGGTCTATGCGGTGTAGTAATATCATAAATCAGATATTTGATTCCATCCACGTGTACCACCAAAATAATAAAACTGATTTAAACACAATGTGCATTGTAAGTGCTGTCTGGATTATGTATTGATATTTTTGGACACCATGCGTATGTTTATTTCATTAATCATTAAATTATTGACGCTATCAAAATACAGAGTAAGCCTTCACAATCCCGGTTAAAATATGTTATTCTTTAAAAGTTTATTTGAATAAATTATAAATTTGACAAAATATCTACAAAATGAAATGTCACAAGAGATGAGTAGTGTCGTGGCATTTATCACAATTTTGTTTTGAGAACGCTGATCAGCCATTTTACATTATATACCTCTAATAAACATCACAATTATTTTATATATTGCGCATAGACAATAATCACGATAATCAATATCACAAACACAAAGTAGACATAGCATAGACAATAATTCATTAATCGTTGAATATTTGACCGGAAACCATATTTAAGGATGTCCCGAAATGGTTTACTTTTGTCATTGTGATTCTTATTTAAATCATTTAAAATAGCAGCCATTGTATTTTAAACAGTTATAGTTACAAATCATTAAAATTACCATAGAAGATCTCACTAATTCGGCGCTATCTGAGCCGGGCTGAGGTGAGTGATCATAAATCTCGAAACTCGCTTCTCATTGCATCGTTTCACACACATTTACATGTTTTTTATTCTAAAGTTTTTCATACATCCGGCACTCAGGTTTAATATAGTACCTACCGGATTATTGAGATTCTACTGTACTTTCCATTGTGGCATGACTCGCAGACGTTTCATGCAAGTTTGTATGATTACATATTATATTAAATCTTTCAATTTTCTAATTATTTGCATCAGTTTTTTTACGTCTTTTACCGTTGTTATTTCAACATGTAGGTATAATAGACATACCACTTATAACACAAGTTGTTTTTCCATTTGTCACAATGACTAAAATATCCATATCCTAAGACACATCCCAGATATTTATAATTACTTTATCATTTTATATAATGAAATAACACAGAGAACGTTACATAAAAATGAGTATCATCTACAGTATAATAATATGTGTTAGGCTGTTTTCTTACTGTTTAAGCAAATATACAATGTAATTATATTTCAGATCCCTTTTCCAGCTTTGAAATTATACATACAATTAATTAAAAACATCGGTTTCATTGAACGGACATTATATTAAACCTGTACGACTTTCTAATCCATTGTAATAATATTGTAATCATTTGAAATCAAACAGGTCTCAGAATGAAGTCGATAGTGTATTTATATTACACACTATGTCATTCGTAATGTCATATTTTATTTACCTTTCTCATATTATCTCCAATTTCATTGTTTATGTTCTTATAATATGTATATTATGCACAATAAATTATGAGAAAAAGATAATTTTTGACTTACATAATATATCTTGCAAGATGCATTACTTCGATGATTCAGCAAATATGAATGACATTTGATATTATAAATACTGATTATTCCATATTATATGATTATTAGACCAAGGCTTAAATCATAGTAATGTTATAAAAAATGTATTGTAAGAAACAATACATTAAAATACATTTTATATAGGTACATAATATCATCACCGTTCAGGCAAAAGTCACCAACCCTAAAAACATAGTTTTGAGATATCGCAATTTAAAAGTTTGAAAATGCAGGAAAAATCAGATTTTAATGTTTTTAAGGTTTTATCTACATTAAATTATTTTCTCATGTCTTCTTAATAATTTCTTTATGGTAATTTTACTTTTTGATGCTAATTAAAACATCTTGAAGGTTTTGAAGGATGCAAGGTAGCTCAATTATGGTTTGGTGACTTTTGCTTGTTAATAATCTGAACAATGTTAGCCAAAAGAAGGATCATTAAAACTCACCATCCATAGTATAGTGACTTTTGCTTGTATATTTATAACGAAGGATTTTTTTTTCATATAGTCAATAATGTCTATTCACCTATAATGACTTTTGCTTGTTAAGATTTTATCGAAAGTCATTTAGTGAAAAACAAATAATTCGGATTTAAGCAAAATTTTACTAACTAATGTTCCGTGGTGAGTTTTGCATCATAAAGAACATAATTTTACGCTTCGGGTGACATACTCAACTCAAAACTGCCATTTTCAGGGTTGGTGACTTTTGCCTGAACGGTGACGATATAAAAATCAAGACTTTGTAAATACATAAGTAATCTTGAAATACATAATAAAAATTCAAATGAAACAGCCATTTTTTAAATGTAATTCAACATAATCTTCATTCCTTACAATAAATCTTATTCTAAAAATTCATTTTATTATAATAAATTGTGAAATATCACTTAGAATTAATAAGAGAATACAATATTACCATAAGTAAATATTACTATGTACTAGGTACAAGTATATATTATAATATAAAGCAAGTTAAATGAATCGCATTGGGTTCTTTACTATTAAACCCATTACATTATGTATAATAGTTTAGGGTCTTAAAAACCCAATCCATTGATTTGTTCAGCAATTCTTTTTGAATTTCATCTTACAAATTTTAAAATAACCATAAGAATCATTCGTCGCCTTTATTTTAAATTTATAATTTGTTAAGTAACTAAACGAACGTCAATTATTTTTTTATAAGCAAGCATGGTGGTGTTAAATGTCTTATCATTATTTCAAGTCTAAATTGTTTTAAGATTTTCTGGAAAAGCAGCAATGTTTATATGAAAATTGTAGGAATATTCTGTAATTAAAGTTGTTCACGTAAGCGTTTAGAAAACAAGTTTTTCTGTTTATTATTAATAATATATTATTCAATATTGTATTGAAAATTATATCAATGTTTTTTACGTAGGTATATGTATTTCTGAGATTATTTGGTGGATTAGTGCTATATTAAGTAAGTTACATAATTAAATTGAAATCAGTGTGGAAAAAGCTACACTTTAATATTAAAGTGATTTCAAATGAAACGATAAAACATTTATTTCAATTATTTTAATGCGTTCACAAAATTTAAATTTAGTTGCTTGTAACACGTCATTGTTTTAGTAAGCTACGTGACTTTAAACTTTTACAATACTATGTGTTATTGTAAACAACACCAATGTTTATAGTATGTAGAGAAATATGTTTTTAATATATCATAGACATCCTACATTTATTATAAAGAATATTACTTTTTGATATTGTATATAAATAATCTATTTAAAATTATCAGAATAAACATTTAGCATGTTACACTTTCAAAATATTCTATGATTACATTACGCTAATGCCTTGTGTTTTCTTGGTCATTCAAAATTTTACACTAAATAATGATATTTATTTTTTTTGGTTTTGTAAATATAGAACTATCTGTTATTAATATACTGATATACAATTATACTGAATAAATATTACGGTTCCATACATTGAAATGCTAGAAAAATATCATTCTTTATTAGTTAGTAATGATATTTTTGAATAAATACAATGATCCCCCTTAAAAACCTAATCATTAACTTCACACAACATAAAACAACTGTAATTTTGTGGTGAATTAACAATCATTATGACTTTGAAAGACATTTACTGGCCATCGTCCCAACTGGGAGACTTCCCAAAAGATGAGAGGACAGCTGGGAATCAGCGTGTCGGTTTGATGAAATCAATTATAGAATCTGTTTATCCAAACCCTATGATTCTAAAGTATATTAAAAAAATCCCAATATATATATATATGAATGATTAAAATACTGAGTGTTACTTACTATGTATGTATTTTAAAAGGTTAAAATTTTAAATAATCTCATTATTATGAGTTACGAATGTCAACATTGGACGCGTAGACAGATTCTTATTTAAAATATTCAATTATACTTTTATAGCGCTATTATTATATAGACAATTCAGATATTTAATATTAAAAAGGTGTTTATATTCTCAACACTGCGGTAAATGTAATAATTATACTACATTTAAAAATATTAAAATAGATAAATAAAAATATTTCATAATACATTATTATGAATGTCTTTTTTTTATAACATACGATGATACCAATAAATATGATATTTTAGATATAAGAGATATTCAGCTAAGCAGCCATACATAGACTGAAATCTCTTAAAAAATTATCTGAAGAAAACATGGCATTTTGTAGTAATTTACTTATTATTACAAATCAACGTTTACTTGAATATGTAACTAAAAAAAATTATAACAATGAGTTTCCAATAAAATTGTTGTAGCAATTAATATTCCCAATAAATTAATGGACTGAGATTGGCCTGGGAAATTTTCTAATCGCTCAATTTTCGCATCATCAACAGCTCGGATTAATCCACTGCTGGATAAAATATTTTTTCCAAAACAGAGTATCGCCACGAAAGTGAAGTCTAATATTGAATGTCTCAAAATACAATAAATATTTATAAAACACAATACGATGCGTGGCGAAAAAATATTGTATATGATCTCATTCCACAGTTTTAGAGTAGGTACTGGATAGAAAAAGGGTCTAAGTGAAATTGGAATAATCTCATGTGATCGAGTTTTTAGAATTTTTGATTCCTTATGTCACCAAAAATTATTTCAATCTGACAGCTACAGATGTCTCTGGAGGTCCAAATAAAACATAGATAAAACGCCATCAAAATGTTTAACCTGTAGTCAAGTTTACCACGTATCCCCGTATTCTACCCAGTTCCTTAGTGAGGAATTTGATTGTAATGATTTAATATTATAATACTTGGATAAAATTATAACTAATATAATTTAGGACTAGAAATTATTGTAAATTGGTTCATCAATTAAAATACAACTTTTAATTCAAGACAAGACGTGTCATTCATTACCTAAAATAATTAGGCAGAAGAGTTTAAGTATTGTCTCAATTTTAATATTAAAAAATGTTAAACATATTGCATTTTTATATTGTCAATTTTTCCAGAATATTCGAGTGTAAATATCGTAAAAGATAGAAATATTGTCATTTTCAAATTCCGAAAAATTACCACCAATTTTGTCTGGTTACTTTTACCAGTTTCATATTGTCAAACGTGTATACAAATATAGATAAATTTACAATAAGTTGAATACACATTTTTATCAATAAATTAAAGAATATAATAATTAATTCATGAATGTTATAAATTAAATAAATGGCAATGTCATTTTTGACCTAAATTAATTTTATTTGCCTATTTATATAAATTAAAATATACCATGTAACTGATAAAAAATGTGAAAAATCTTTGGCATCATTCAAGTATTACAAATTATATTTTGGCATCTTTCTTAGATTGTCAATATTTTTTTCTGATTGAGTATACATTACTAAATAGATATTATTTTATTGTGTCAACTATGCCAATTAATTTAAAAAAAAGTCACAAAAATCTTGCTTATACTATAAAAGTTAATCTACAATTGTCACAGGGCAATATTTTTGTATAATTTTATAAAAAATGTGACAATTGAGGAACTTTTAGCCATATTTAGTAAAATATCTCAAAAGATATGATTATATATTTTTATTTACAAAAAAACATTAAGTATACCCACCATTGCATAATTAAATTCATTATCATGCTCTATGCTACCAATCTTATAAAGACAGCTGACAATAATATATTAATATATCTTTTAGCTGTCTTATTAAAAAAAATCATCTTTTTATATTTGATCATCACAAGTCATGCAATGGTGTTTATATTGAATTTCAATGATAGCATTGAAATTAAGGGAAATTCTTAATCCTAAATATTAAGCCTTTAATAAAAATATGCAGAGGCATATTTTTTCCAAGCATTTTATAATCAGCAGCCTTTATTAACATAAAATTTATAAATAATTTTTAAATCACTAATGGCTAGATATTTTCCATTGAAAGAAAAATTAAAATTATCTTCAAATTTATTGCCATGGCAATCACACGAATATAACACTGTATGATTTTTCCATGGTCTTCCAAATCTGTCATCCAACATGATCGTCCGATGTGGCAATCTTTGTATTGCCGCTTATCCACGAATGTCAGTCATCCGAGGTCCGTCGAGAATTTTGCTATGTCGAATCGATGGTTGATCGGTCCGAACATTTTTCAGTGTCAAATACACGTCAATTGTCGTAGAAAGCGAACCACGTTTGTGGATCAAAATAACAAATCTGTATAAAGATAAGAATTTGAGGTAAAATGCATGGCGGGATAAATTTTAAATAATAATGATATAGTTTTTAGACCTTTATAGCACAGAAAAAGATAGCAACACTGAATTATTTAATCTATAGTTATTGGTCTTCCATTAGATTATACATCATGTACTTCCACTATCCAAATGAAAATGGCCGTCATCTGATATCAGATCCGACCATGGAAAAACGGTATTACACAAAAGATGTTTACGTCTGCATACAAAAATCATTCTTTACCCTGCTGTCAGAAGGTGTATATTAAAAATAATCCATAATGATTTCAGCTAATGTATATTATTATCATGTATGAATGAATTTTAAATGAACCATTTAAAATAATTTATAGGTTTTTTTGTTTGGATTTACTAGCTAATATAAATATTGTGCTTATTATTGATTTGTAGATACATTCAAAAGCCTATTGAAGAATATAACTTTTGTATCTTCTGCGTATTGTTAAAAGAATGTTTCAATTATTTATCGTACTTTGTATGAATTATTATTATACAGTTTATAATGAATGCATTATAACGAATTATACTGCAGTGAATATAGCTGTTATAAATTAATATATTTGTATAGTATTGTGTTATGTTACAATATGTGTTGTATGTGTATTTCACTTTTCTTTATAAATGGAAATAAAATATATTGGAAAAAGTTATTAATCAAGATGAGTGCATAGAGAGATAATGGGTGAAAGATAGTGGGGAAAGCCTAACTTCACCCATATCCATAATATAATAAAATGTTTATTTAAAAATTAAACTATGTGCATATTAACATCTTCATGAAAATTGATATAAATATTTTGCATTTCTTCATTCTTTGTATGGCCTCCTACTTTAAAACTGAATGAATATCTAGCCATTCTGATTATGATTAGATCTAAAATATACTATGCTAATCTTATACATTATAAAGATAATAATAGTAATGGATAATAAAAAATAAATATTGTGGGTAATATATACATAAGTATTATTATTATAAAATATGTTTCATAAATTTTTACATAATTTATACTGATAAATAAAAATGCTTCAATAATATATATAATAGATGATATTATTTTACAATCAAATAACAAACAATAAGTTAGGTATCAATAAAAAATAACATTTTCTAAAAATGTTATATATTGTAAAATGAAATTTATTTACAGAAAAGAACCAATAATTTCTCTTCAATTGTAAATTTTGTACATATAATAATATTATCGTTTTATTATCAAAAATAATTTAGGAACAAAAACAAAATATAAAGTATACGTGATGTTTTTAATGAAACCTAAACTCACTCATAATCACTGGCCAACAATTATCCATCGCTTTTGTTAAAACATTCTCTCCAAAACAATAATAAATAAATTTAATCAAAAGAATACCATCTACGAATTGTTTTTGAAATCATAATGGTACAATTTTATTTCAATAGAAATAATTCCGTGTATGGCGTGAATATGTTGATATGTCTAAAAACATCAATTCTCAGGGCAGTTATTTGTACGTTTGGCTTTCTGTAGTAAATCAGATTATATCTTTCTAAATTTTAGTGAATTCTCAACAAACTTAAATTTAAAATGACTTGATTTACCACAGAAAACCAACCTCACAAATAGCTGCCCTGAGAATTGATGTTTTTAGACTTATCAACATATTCACGCCGTACACGAAATTAGTTTGTAACATACCTAATGATTTATATTTTTTCAATTATCGTTTATTTGAAATTTAAATTGAAAACCTGTTTTTTTAGACTCATTTTGTTACTATGTAATTATTTTGTACCACTTTGATTTTAAATAATTCACTAAATTAACAATAAAATTATTATCTTTTTTCTTCCTTCATTAAATTTTCATTCTCTTATATTGTTATCATTTGTGCCTTTAACTTCAGTTCAAAAACTATTCAATTAAATATTTTTATAATTTAAAAATTCCATCGGAGGAAATAAAATAGATAATAAATAGATAATAAAATATTTATCATTGAAATACTGCTTCTTTTAAATCTCTTGATAATGGTATTTGTTAGTTTGACGAATGGAGGTTTAATTTTATGATATTCAATGATAGGATAAAAACATGGCGGTAGGCGTATTTAATTTTGCAAATTAAATATTTTTTATCATTCCTTAGAATATGCCATTGTATGATTTAATTTAGTTTCATACTGTTTTGAATTATTTTAATTAGTGAATGCAAGATGATGAAGTTCATGTTTATGTTACGTTCACACAAAAATATTTATCTTACAAAACTATTCTTTGGTGTATATTATTTAATATCCACATTTACTTTGGATAACGAAAAGCCGTCTCCATATCACAATAGCATTTTACATTCCTGAATATATTTTTTTGTGTTTAAAACGTTTTCATTTATAAAGTGTATTATTATGCACGTATGTATCATCATTATAATAATTTATATGTGATATCAAACTGAAAAGTTATCAATGATGAAAACATGGACAATATTACTATTAAATATTCACCACCATATTGATTTAGTTTTTTTTTATATTGGAAGCTGACATTTGGAAGATTTATTATGAATTTTTCTGCAAATATATTTTTATTATTAATTGTATTTCGTCAACTGAATGTTATTTGTTTCAAGAATTATTATTTCATAAAATGGTATATTTTGTAATGAGCTAATTAATATTAAGATGAAGTTCAACATAATTTTATCACATCTTCTGACAGTAGATGGAAATTTCTAAATAAAAGTTTCATTATTAACTGTAAGATGGCAGTAATAATTTTTTTTTTTAATTATTTACTATGAGTGCAGAATATAGTTATGATGTAATATAGCACACACTCAGGGTGAATTGTGCAAAATCATGGGGCAGTACGTACATTGCAGCCACACAAATGAACGTCGGATTCACCAGACAGACGAGGGTGTGCTAACTTTCGAGAGCACATTGACTGTATTCTCTGGCGTGAGTCTGCAAAGATGTTAACAGAAAATGAAGACACCTTATATTAATAATAATTAGCACATTTATTACGATATTATCGATTTGGTTTTTTTATTTACATTATTATTTATTTTCACAGTAATTTGATTTGAATTAAATATTTTTTGTAGATATTTGGAGCAACTCACTGATTAAAAAAAAATGATATCCAATCAAACAAAAAATAATTATTATTGTCAATACGATAATATAATCTTTGAGCGCAAACTGTATAATAAAAGCCTTATTAAATCTATTTTAATTTTAGAGATGTTTTAGTAACACAAAATAATTTAACTGCCATAGTATTTCATGTTTAATTCATTCGGTTAATTTTTTTTATCAGTGTTGTAATTTTATCAGTTCTAATTAAAATAAGGATGTCATAAGTATTATTCTCTCTCTTTCACACTTATTATTGAAAATAATTAATTAGCATGGCTACAAATAACTTGAGTGTGCACCATCATTGAAATATGAAATCTAAGACACATATATTTCATTCATACATAGGTACTGTTATTAGAGTACAGAAGAATAAAAAGAAGGTAATACATAGTGGTGGTGCTTTTCAGTGTACTGTAATATGACGGAACGATTCGAATGCTGGGGGGGGGGGGGGTTATACCAAAGATGCCAGGCACTGACATTTAATGATGATTAGGCTGACTCCGTGGTCTGGTTCTCACTCACTTGTGCTAACCACTCTCGCGCGTTACTGTTTATTAAGTCACAACAAGTGCATGTAAATGACGTCTTAATATTCTACAGGTTATAGGTATTTACAAACACAGTTGCAGAATGACTCACTATTAATAGTAGGCCTGGCAAGGATAATGATATTGGGTGACATTTAGATTGTGTTAGGGCCGCTATAATTAGCCCAACCACATAGTGCATACTTATGTTTTATTGTTATATTTTAGTGGTACACACCTAAAGCCGAGTCCGGCACCTTCATCAGTTACCAGGTCATATTTATTAGGCCTGTTACCTGGTAACCAAGTGAGGTGCGTAATACATGTGGACCTGGCTTAAGCAATTGTTAGCCATGTTATGTATAACCTATTCATTTATTTGCTTTGTTCATTTGAAGAAGTATAAATAATAAAATTATAAAGACAGGTAAAAAATTCTTTGCAGTCATCGTAATAGATTTTTGGGGTTCCACCATGTGTACTTCTTTTTTTTTTCCTCGACGTTTCGGGCTCGTATACATCATATATCGTCTATTGATAATGGCCTCTGCAACGAGCCTGAAACGTCGAGGAAAGAAGGAAGAAGTACACACAGTGGAAACCCAAAAATCTATTATGATAAAAAACAACCGCGAAAGTCTCAAACATTATATTCTTTGCAGTCTTTTGCTCACCGTTCATTCAGCATAATACAGCTAACCAAATATGCTGATATACTAAATATATAAATTATAATAAATATTGTAGGCAGGTAATATAAAAGTATAATAAATTAACACAAAAAATACATTAATGCAGGTTTAGATAGATATGCATTGAAAAAGAAGTGTGACAAATAAAATGAATAATAATATTAATGTACATAACATGATTATTGTCTTTTTTGACAGTTGGACACCTGTAACAACAGCTCATTAAAATTGCAAGTATATTATTTCCATATACCCTGGAGAATTTTGAATCATTATTGTCAAAATCTGTTCATTCTTAAATCTTGAGATAATTAAAAAACACTCCTATAACCAATGCGCTTATAACTTAAAGGAGACCACATTTCAAACAGATTTAATAGGTAGAAAATATAACACTACTGCCAGTGGCAATTTTAGAGACGTGGAAGCTCAAAACGTTGACAGGTGTGGACAGGCCCTTAGCAAAAACCTTGCTTATGCGATAAAACACCATTGAGTGTTAAAAATAAAACAATAGTGTATAAAGTTTGATTGTGCATTACTCAATTGAAAATATGCACCATTTTAAGATTACTATCCATTCAGATGAAGTGACTGCCTCATTTGCTTAATGAAAAACCGCTATTGCTTCCTGCTGTATTCTTCTTGTGAACAGTGAATTCAACAAAGCTGCTTAAATTGTAACCAATATCTGGTTTAGTAATTCATTTCATTTATAATATGGTCTCTTTAGAGTTACTAACTCAACAACATTTTGTTATTTAACTTTGTACCGTTAATGTATAACAGTAGCAACTGCAAAATTTTTGTTACTATATTAATACTTTGGACGCGGAAGACGCACACGGTGCGTAATGACCAGGCGGCCGATCGATGTAATTAACGTGCATTTTAAAGGGGGCAATTAAAATCTCATTATCTATTCAGCAGCGAAAGCGTTAATGGCAATACTGTCATAACTCACAAATAGACTCAAGATTATTGAAAGACGTATTTAAAATAGTTGAGACATAGTTATATGATAAAATTGGCTGTCTCAAATAAATATTATAATAACCCATTTTTGACAAAATTACTTTTATTGGTAATTGCAAGTAGGCATTTATTTATTACTTGATTTAATTGAAATTTGAATCTCTATGTTGGCATTATTTGTATCACATATATAATATGGCCATAAATTTAGCAATCACGTTTATACATTTCGATATCTCAACAATACAGGAACAACTTAAAAAAACCTTGTTCTAAAATAATGGCATTTGATTTTTTTGTACAAATTCCATCAATTTTGAAATGTTTTATTAAATTTTTTTTAAGGAAGCGTGATGTAGTCTTTTTGCAAATCAAACTAGGGTATCGATTTCTTGAAAATTTTACCTGTTTTTACTTAGCACAGCTGAAATTTTCACTTAATACTGTTTTACATTCTGGGTACTACACAATAAATATGACATTTTGTAATATAAATTTGGCAACAGCGTTTTCCTTGAGAATTCGCAATGTAAAATAAGAATTCGTTTAATATTTGCAAAGTTAGACTTATTCATTTGTGAGTTGCTCCGTTCATTCTTAAATTCAGTTTGATAGTTTCTGCATCGTATTTTCTTTGCTCTGGACGTTTTTAGTAAATCAATATGGCGGGCGGTTTGGGCTATTCGTCGTCATCGTTTTGATAGCTCACATATCGGACGGATGAGGACTTTTCGCCGATGATCAGAGACTGGAAAAAGTGAAAAAAACAGTCAACCCATATCTGTCAACCAATTACTTTTCTTCTTCATAAGAAACTGCACATAGTCACCTCAATACTACAACTACATAGCTCTGATTTGGTCATTGTTGGGAAAATGAAATTTAAACTTTATAAATCTAGGCTATAATTATTATTTAAAATAAAAATGGACAATTAATAATTGTGCTTGTCTAATTGGGAACAACTAAATAATGTTTAATTGTATGAAAAAATATTGCAGATATATTATTTTATAGTTTTAAACTTAAGATCTAATATTTTCAAACACAAAATTAACACAGTTCCCATTAACTTCTGAGACTAACCTAGTTTTATCATTTTGTAGAGAAGGAAACGTAGAATCATATTCAATAGCTATCTCAAAAACAGTGAAAATCAAGTTATCTAGTTGTAGTATTGAAGTGACAATATATTCTTAGAAAAATATTTTTCAATTAAATTAATTATATTTTCCAATTCGAGGGCTTAGTGTCAAACAACACTATCTACAAAAGTGCAACTTTACAGGAGAGCCAACAATCGTTATTTTAGATTCTTGTAACTCAACAAGGGAAATGTTTATTTAAAACCTAATGTTAATATTTTATTATTTATTGTGTATTGTACATTTATCTTCCTTATGATGATGTTAAAATTTATAGGGATAGTTTTAAAAAAATATGAAAACAAGGGTAATTTATCTAGTTAGCGTTAAACTTTACTGACGATTTAATAAGAAATTAGAAAAGATTGACATAACGTTGTTTGACTATCATGTAGCCATAAATGTAAAATAACGTTATCTCAAAAAAAAAAAAAAAACACTTTTTTGTAGATAACGTTGTCTGACTTTAAGTACTCGAATTGTGATTAAACATAGAGTTCATAATGCCTAAGATTTTAATTATCTACAAGAATATTAATTATTAGTGCAAAATGATACCTTTTTCTCTTCTTTAGTGGGAGGAGCTCGAAGGAAAAATAGAAGAGGTGCATAAAGGAAGTTGAGAATTGCAATTCCAAAGAGCATCCATTCGAATCCGATTGTGTTGACAAGAGTTCCTGACATAGCTGGACCTGTTATGAGAATAAACATATTTTAAAAACACTTCAGGCTCATGAACATGTTATATATGAACTGATGTATTGCTATGATAGGGATTTGATTTGACAAAACATGTCTGATGATTTTTTGATTCATATTTTATATTACGTTTATGTTATATTTATATTTTAAAATACTCGACATATATTTCAAGAGTACTTCGTCATGTTACTGTAGTACAGTGGTTTCCAAACTTTATGTTACTACGCCTCCCTTTCAAAAAAAATAATCTTGGCGCCTCCCCCCCTTTTATTTAATTAAATAATACAAACACCATTTTAAATGGTCAACAATGTACTGTATATTAGCACAATCAATTTCAATAATAGTCAATCCAAATTCATCTTCGTTCATTGACAAATGGAATCTATCATAGGACCCACATCCTGAAGCGGGCACCCAGGCCTGGATCTTTGGCGGGCCCACCTACCTATCGCTGATGTTAAGGGCAGTGTGGTGCTCTAATGTAGTGTTTCCTAAATTGTACACGTGAGTTTATAATTTAAGTAAGTATAAGTATATGAATCATCATATAGGTATCACATCAAATTGCAATGCACAACCTCATATTTATTTAAAAATAGGAGAATTTTTTACCATTAATAAAATAATGTGAAAAGTGCATTAGCAAACTAACCAAGAACTCAGTAAATAGATTTCTGTTTGCTTCAATACAATGACATTGCTTCAATATATCAGGCGCAGAAATCATTTAAAAGTGGAAACATTGCCAACTTATTTTTATTGTAATTTTGATTTCCAAAGCTCCAATTTTTTATGAATGCCTTCACTTTGTCTTTTTAAATAATCAGTGAATGCATTAGTGGTCCTTGCATTGATTTAATTCAACCAAAAGACAAGTTTAGTTTAATAACAAAATTATTGTTCCTAAACAAATTTCAAGATTATGATTTGAGTGATTTGACCCTTTTATTTCATTTTTTCACGAGATAGCCAGCGCGCTTCACAATAGTATAGAAGTGAGGTATTATAAAATATTAGTCTCCATATTTTCAGACAGGTTCGCAAACAACCTTTTATAGGACTGTTTTTTTATGTAGCTTATAACTAGCGGCCGTTTTATAAACTATGCATTTGCAAACTGCAAACCTGTGGCTAAATTAAATGTGTTAAACTTTTCGCGCCTCCCTTTGCAACACTCCGCGCTTCCCAGTTTGGAAATCGCTGCTGTAGTAGGCACTCTATTAATTAATGATTATCATAATATAGTAACTAAAATTTATCAATTTAAAATATTCAAAGTTAATAAGGATTTTCTTACCAATTGCAAATCCTAGACAAAACGCGATGTCTCCAATAGCATAGACGGATCCATATACCGCGCTGTGCCTGATATCTACCAAGTATCCGAGTTCTGGCATCATGGAAGAGTCCACCATACCGATGGCAAAGCCGAGACCGGCGTTCGGAATGATCAGGTGGTTGATTGAAGTTGCCATTGGGATCTGTATGTAAAATTGTTAATAATCAAGTAATATCTGAAAATTTGGTTTCCGATCTCTAAAAAAAACATTGTATTATATCCCAACCATGTCCGATCCTAATAGGATCTTATGGGCCTCCACAGAGTAGAGGTTTGTATTAACAGATTTTTGTTTTTTACGAGAAATAGATGTCAGCCACTTGCTCAACCTATTAGGTCCATACCCTGACTCACACACAAATTGAAAAACAATACGTGTACTTGCCAGACCCAGGATTCGAACCTGGGACCCATGGCATTATAGTCCAATGCTTAAGCCGCGCGGCCACCGTGGGTGTTGATTGAATTATATAGTGAGTATAAATTTGCAATTTTAATATACATTTTATGTAATAAATTGTCTTATTCATTATCAGTTATTTACAAATGTATTATTTTCCGATAAATGAATATAGAAAAAAATGTATCAATGGGTATTAATTGTACTAAAATAAACAAGACTGCAGGAATTATACACACATAAAATCGGACTTCTACTGTAGTATTAAGAAACCTTGAATTAGAATGGACTTACCAGGATTAAACAAACTCCAATGATGACCAAACCCATGCAGGCTGCCAGCCAACGCCCCATCCGATGGCCCAGTGGTCCAAATAGATTCGTTCCTGAAATATAGATGATTGTCTATTTTATCATGAATTTTAGTTAGACAACTTTATGTCACCTAGACCTTTTATTAATCTTCTATTGGTGACTTTACAGCGATTATCTACATTTTAATTGGATATATAAATGATCAGTTGATTCTTCGCATCTGTGATATGAGGTAGTGATATTATGTCGATTGACTAAAAACATCAATTCTCAGGGCACTTATTTGTACATTTGACATTCTATGGTAAATCATTTTTTAGATGTTTTTAAATTTTAGTAAAATGTTTGTAAATTCTCAACAAACTAAAATTTAAAAACATTCCTGATTTACCACAAAAAACCAACCTTATAAATAGCTTCCTTGAGAATTGATGTTTTTAGACTTCAACATAATATGGCGTGAATATTATTCACGCCATATACGGATATATATCATATGGTGATGACTTGTAAAGGTAGGTCGATCATGCACTGTTTAGGGGTGGCATGTTATGTAAAAAAATACAAGTACCGCAATTTTTGAGAGTAGGTTTCATAGAAATGAGAATATTATTCACCTGTGTATTATTGTTAATATTATCCGAGAAGAAGTGATGTTGTAAATACATACTGAATTTGAGGTTAAAAATTGCATTAAATAGTGTTTTAAGTCTGTTTGGACTCACATGCTCTGTAAAGACCAAAATTATGGATTTGAGGTATGTTTGGTAGGTCTTAACAATTTTTAGGCTTTATAGAAAAGATTTTCAAATCATATCTGTTATTAATGTATGACATCTTTTCTCTGTGAGTGATAACGATTGCATGAGCACAAGAATTTAGTCTCAAGAATATGTAATTTCTTATAGCACAGCTAGGGAAATGTTACTAGTCAAATCATGCATTATTAATTTAATAAAAAATATAATATACCTATTAGATAGCTGATGCTAGCGGGTAAGAATGTGACTCCTTGCTTCCATCGCCCGGCCCCCATAGTGTCCATCATCCAGATAGGGAGAGATGGCTCCAGCATTGCTATCCCCATGTTAGCAAAAGTTATAGCTCCTACAAAAGTCAAAACAAAGGTTATATTACAAAGGAGTATACTGTTTTGTCTATATATCGACCAAATTATTAGTGCAGCTTGTTGATACAGTGATGGTTCTCCAACATACTGTGCGATTTAAGTACTGTAAATATTTCAATTAAACCAATAACCGACAATTACCGGCAGCAATAATGATGTATGGATCCATGACGAGGGCTTTGAGAGAGGGTGGATCAGATTCTTGGCGAACTACGGCTGGCTGCAGCATCAAAAGTTGAAGAACTGAGGCAAAAAACAAAACAAATCAATACATGCTATCGGTATTGTTCTTGAGGGATTGACACAGTTCCATAGTATTTACAATAAGTCAAAAATTTCAAGTTTTGAGTTATATTAGTCATTATATTCGTATATCGCTCCTCTTCAATTCCCCAAATTACAACTCAAAAACATTACTAGTTGTCCTCGTAGGGCCGATGTTTTTGTCACTTTTACTACAAATCGGTTTAGGTGAGTGAAAACTTTGATCAGCCATTTCTCAAAACTACTACTTCCTAGTTGTAGGACTATGGAACTGAGCCATCGAGTCATGTGTTGCTCACGGACAGCAATTAAAGGAAATGCGAATTTTTCAACGAGATTTTTTCACCTATAGCGCCAATAAAGTAAAGTAATTTCAGTGGATGAATAAGATATTATATCAGCTTCTTACACTCAAAAGCGATAGTGTTACATCAAATTTGAGACTATAAATGGCAAAAGACAGTATTTTGAGTCTACCTCAGAGCAGCATGATATATTTATTGTGCAGTTGATAAATGACTAATTTTCATGGATTAAAATTAAATTTAATATTGTAGCTTACGTCCATCCCCTAACGCCAGAGCTGAGAGGATCAAAAATGGAGCTGACTTTCCAACAAATTCATACATCACCCCACCAAACGGAGGTCCTATAAGAACTCCCAATGCCAAACCACCAAGAGCTATTCCCATTGCATTACCACGTTCCTGGAATATATAAAAATAAATATTATTTACTATACTTTCCATTACGGAATTAATACTTTTATTTGGATACTATGCACCATTTATAATTTAATAATATAAGGTAAAGTGTATAGAAATAAACCAATGGTGCTCCAATAAGAGGCCCCTTTTCTGGAGTGTGTATTTTAACAAGATAATTAAGGGCGGACGTGCTCAGCGTAGGTGAAAATAGAGCTTTTATTGCATTTTCAAACCATGATCCTGGAAATTCCTTAAACGTTGTAGATAATCTATTTATATAATTTTGAAGCCTTGTTATCCTTTATATTTATTTTAAACATTTGAACTGCAAAAAGTATTTTTATTACATAAAATAGTGTTCTTTTAAACCTCTCGCTCTAATGTTTTAGAATATAGTCATATTTCAGTACATGAATGTGCAGCGGTGATAAGATTTTTTTCATTTATTAATTTTTAAACGCATTTATAAAACCATTAGTATTATTAATGACGAGATTATTTTTGTAAAATATTTACGATAAAAAATTATATTGATAATCTCTGTGATCCCAAATTTGACAAGAATTAAGCACTTTATTATTCAAAAAATGGGCAAAATTAACACATTTGAAGATAATTCTAAAGATACTTATTATAAGCTATGTCTTTGACCATTCAAGTGTGATAAACATACTACGAATAATGATTGCTTTATAATAATTATTGACCTAAGAATAAGGTAGTGTTTTTTTGAAATACGCCTTTTCTTTTGCCATTCCCCAGTGGTTAAGTTACAACATACGGCCGCAGCCATAAATTGACAAACTAAAATTGAAGTAGGGAGTAAGATAATGTTAACGCGCGTGTTTGAACATGTACCTAACCGATTTATTTTTTATTTTTTTTTAAACGGTACATGTAAATGTACATGTTCAAACACGAGCGTTAACATGATCTTACTCCCTATTTCAATTTTAGTTTGTAAATTTATGGATACGGCCGTATGTTGTAGCTTAACCACTGGGGAATAACAAAAGAAATGGCGTATTTCAAAAAAACACTACCTTATACTTAAGTCAATAATAATTATTATAAAGCAATCATTATTCATAGAATGTTTATCACACTTGAATGGTCAAAGACATAGCTTATAATAAGTATCTTTAGAATTATCTTCAAATGTGTTAATTTTGCCCATTTTTTGAATAATAAAGTGCTTAATTCTTGTCAAATTTGGGATCACAGAGATTATCAATATAATTTTTTATCGTAAATATTTTACAAAAATAATCTCATCGTTAATAATACTAATGGTTTTATAAATGCGCTTAAAAATTAATAAATGTAAAAAATCTCAACACCGCTGCACATTCATGTACTGAAATATGACTATATTCTAAAACATTAGAGCGAGAGGTTTAAAAGAACATTATTTTATGTAATAAAAATAATTTTTGCAGTCATCAAATGCTTAAAATAAATACAAAGAATAACGAGGCTTCAAAATTATATAAATAGATTATCTACAACGTTTAAGGAATGTCCAGGATCATGATTTGAAAATGCAATAAAAGTTCCATTTTGACCTACGCTGAGCATGACCCCCTTAAGGGCTAGTCGAACAATCTAGGTTGTCACAAGTTTTGTTTTTGTTTTGTTACGCCAAAGAAGTATAACTTCTAACGCGCGTACATAAGTACACATACCAATTTTTTTAACACATGTTTAACTTCACATGCATGAATAATTATAGTACATTTTAAAAGCCACAGCCGAAAGCTAACCCACTTCCCTTGTGTTTCGTGCTATTTTCTTTTAACAGGCATATGTGGATACTTCCAGGTGATCGGTATTCTGTGATTTTCCATATAAACAAGTAGGAGGTGATTATGTTTGAGGCAAATTCCCCGTGTCATGTTTAGAACCACTGTTATTATTTTGATATCAGAATAAATATTATGGAAATGAAAGTAGTAAAAAACGGTTGTTACCTTATCGTCTGGATATCTTTCAGCCAACATCCCCATACCGGAGACAGAAGAACATGAAGATCCGATCCCTTGAAGTGCTCTAGCCATAAAAAGCACCCCATAAGATCGTCCGAAAGCAAATACTAAAAACAAAAGATTCATTAATTCATAATAACACAATACCACATACGATCTAAGACCATTGTACAAAATTTCGAATTTCAATCATGCTGTGGGCTCTGTATGGAATGGATTTGTCAGATTTCACTGTTATGTATAAAACCGAAAGTCCACAAACAAAATGTTCTTCTTAAGAACCTATGTCAAATAAGTAGAAAATTTTTAATATCACAAGTAAAATTAATGAAGTATGTATATTTCTTTAGTGACCAATATAAAATTGTAGATATACGTACATAGAGAAAAAAAATACTTACTTAGGGTTGATAAAAACATGATGATAAAACCAGTAAACATGGGAACACTGTATCCAATCCTGTAATGATAAAAAAATATTTAGAAATTTTGTGCAAATATACAAAGCATTCCAATATACAAAAAGGATGCTAAAAAAATATTCAACTACCTTCATTATGTACCTATGTCATGTATAGTCGAAACCGACTGAAAGGGAAATACCGGCTATGACTATATGCCATAATGTTGGTACCTAGCCAAACAATTTTTAAACATCTTACAAATTTAATGAAGTATATTAGAACAATGTTAAAATTAGGTAGGTACCTAATAAAATAAATATGTGGTCTATTATTTTTCTGTATATTGCCATCTTATGGATGGCATTCAAAGTTTTTTAACGTAAGTTACATCTAATAATATATACCATTAATAGATGTCACGGTTAAATTAATGCATTATTTATAAATAATTTATTCTGATCCTTGAATTGAATGTAGTAAATGAATACAATTTAAAAAATGTCTCGTTTATGTATTCCATGTAGATAAGTAGGTATTATTTTTACTTGTGAGTTAAGGGTCCAACGATGGGATTAGCAAGCAGCTGTACAAATGCCTTTGACGCAAACATCATTCCAACTTCTACAGTTTCCTCAACCAATTCCTTATGCCTGGCCTGTTCCAATGCTGTTATGTTCACTGAAATCAAATAATTACTACATAATAATATATCATCGACATATTACTTATGAGACCTTTAAGTTTACGTAATTCTATCTATCATCTGTGAAATATTTTAGTAAGTACATACAAAAAGTTATAATTTAGCTAGATAAAAAATTGGTGTGAAACATGGACCATAAATTTAAAAGAGATTCATAAACTACGGTTAACACCACAAGTTATGAAAAGCAATGTTAGTCGACTAGAGTGCACCAGGACGGTGACTCGGGACTTTTTTCCAGAAGGGAGTGCGCTCCAAACGGTTTTCATCAATAATATGCACACAATTAATAATTATGAATCACATGAATATAGAAAATAATATATTACGTAAGTATGTTATTGTTATTAAAATTTATCACTTGGAAGTAAATTGAAATATGCACTTATATACATTTTCACCAACCGCTATGTTCCCACATCATTTTGGCTGCATAACATGGCGTAACAAACGAGAAACGACATGCCATGACTGGTTGTAAATGGCGTGCACTGGAGTGTATAAGGGTCCTATCTTTATTTGTATTATTACTTCGATAGAATAGTTGGATGATGTAAATTTAATACAAAATAAATATTTCTCTGTCCTGAAAATCAGGACGTAATAGCCAATCGGCCCAAAGACAGAATTAAGTAGCTCTTTCTTTGCAACTTTACCGCCAACCTGGTAATTGATGCTCTAACAGTTTGAGAGTACTGATTAATATCCTGCGATTCGCCACATATGCACGTGTGGGGTTTTGTAAAGGGCAAATTACACTGGTAGATTTTCCCGCCGATCATCTACACCGATTACCCATATCATGAAATTATCAGGAAAAATACACTAGAGCTGTGGATAAAATAGAATAATTCCTATTTTGCACTCACGACTCAATCGAAGGTCGGTGATAGTTGGGTCGACGATTACCGACAAAACACGGTAAGTGTTGGAGTAACCACCGATCTCTGATTTAGTGGTGAGCGCAGGGCTCGAAATCGACTGAAGCGCACCGGAGCACCCTTCTGGTTCACAAAATCTTGAAGATTAATGATTTGTCTCGTGGAAATATTAAATTGACCGTCTGAGCTAGATATGCCATAATAAAAATCGAACACAATTATTTTTATAAAATACATATACAGTTAGATAAACTATGTTAATTTTGTAAAATTATCGAGCGCTGGGTGAGCGAAAATAGGGAATATTTTATTTTGGCTACAACTCCAGTGAACGATCCAAAGAGACATTTCATAATCAAGGGCGATCGGAGGGGACGGTCATCGTGCGAATCCGCCAATGTAATTTGAGATTTAGACGAAGGGCTATTTGAAACCGACTGCAGACGAACGTAACAATTAGCTTGTCTGCACGAATGTTTTTTTTTCGGTCGCAAGATGAGGCGTTCGGAAAGCGGGCGGCGGTCGAAACGCCTCCGTAGGCGTAGCAAGCCGCTGTTTCGCTACATCGGTTACGTCGTGTTATTGCGTCATGCGTGATCATTTATATTAATTTGTGGTCATATTAACCGTGTTTTTAAGGTTCGTGTAATTTGAAATTTTTTGAGGTAACCTTGCTCGTTTAGAATGGCCCAATGCTGGCAAAACCAACGTAGTCGATGTCCAATGGTTGAAGGCAGTCTAAACGTCAAGTCTGGATGCCCATCGTTCATGTCAATAACTTTTACTGTGGGATACCATTAATTAACTTATTCTTCTCACCTGCAGTATCGTTTCCGTTCGGTTGTGTGATGTTGCTGTTGGGGCAGGTGCAAACCGGGGTGGGGGGCGGTGGAGGGCCCACGGGAGAGCTCAGCGGTGCGTCGGGGTGCCTGATGTCGTAAAGGAACTCCGGTATTATTGGCACTGGAATAAAGAAAGAAAACAATCTCAATCACTTAGTACTCATAATCAGTTTAAAAATCTGTCAACTAAACTTTCCACAAGACAATACAACATTGCAAATGTTGAAACCGCTACGATATACACATTATCTACAAAGCTAGTATTTACTAGAAAAAATAATGATAATTTTTCCCGCCTGGTCTTACAGGTGGTAAGATTCATGAACTACAAGGACCCACCTGACGTGTACGCAACAATACAATAATAATAATATGTTCTATGTCTCTCAAAGACCTTAATAACAATAATAATAAATTGTCCGCTGCATCCTGGTGATACACAATTCCTGGATCTCCCGTTCGACTAGGTGATTATAAAACTTTGGATAAAAAAAGTTGGAACCCGACAGTACAAGAATGGCACCAACGCTCGAAATGGAAAAAAATCCGAACCGGAGCACCCATAATTACGCAAAAATATTAACATATTCACCTAATTTTATAATTTATAAAAATAAGTATGTTAAATCTTTTGTTATATGGCCTACCTAGCTTAGACAATCAAATTAATTTGTCCACGAGACGGAGCGATAATCTCGAGGATTTCATGAACCGAAACTTCGCTTCGGTGCGCTCCAGTCACAGAATGGCATTGACGTGTTTTTTTAGTGCCTCGTTTTCTAAAGACGTATTATCGAAGAAATTGATTAGTTTTATAAAATATCAGGTTTGAAATAAACAATTTAATTACATAATATAAATTTATGGGAAAATACATAAACCTTTTCATATTTTCCATGACCGTTATTTTCATAAATGTATGTTATTCCTCTTAACCATAATAATAGAGATGATAGGTAAACAGTTGTTTTTTAAAAGGCTCAAGAAATCTTTACATTTTTTCTAGAATATATATTTATTTATATATTATACATTCTTTATATAATATGCCTTTTAAAATTACAATATGCCATGATGCCCAATGACAGTAGTGTACATGAAATAATTGCATAAACAATCAGGCTTCGAGAAAATAACATAAATGTATGACCTCAATATGAATCGAACACATTATCTCAAAATCCGGGGATTGAAAATTCCACTCGGGATTGCAATTGCTAATGTTAAAACTAATGTGATCAAATATACGTAGCCTTACTTTCACATCGGAAATTTTACCACTGCTAGGTATATTATTTCCCCTGGAAGCGGGACGGATTTTTATTCACTTTGCCAATACTAGGAATACTTATATCTAGATTCTACGGATAGGTAAATGTCATTAATCAAGTCATCAAATGTCAAAATAGCGCGGATATCATGATTCCCTTTTGCTTACATGATGTTAAACACAGAACTTATCATCCTCATGATCGGCTATAGAACTAGCACCTAGCGGAAAAATACGAAGCTTGCAATTTGAGACATTTTTTTGATAATTCACAAATTCAACTGTGTTAAAATAAATATGTACCTATCTGAAAACATTAAAAGAAAAATTTTATTTTAGGTCAAAGATAGACCTACAATTGTAAAAATGTGAATTTGTTGAATTGGACCCCATCCTATTATTACATATATTTTATGGTCATATTTATTATTAAAATTTAGTTTAAGTTTTCTAAGCATCGCCTAAGAGATTTTTGACTAATTCATAGTTTTATTATTTTTATATCTATTTTAAAAAACATCGATTTAAAAAAATACATAAATGTGTGTAACTTGAAATTCTTTTTATTTATATCAAATCGAGCTTCTATATTGGGAGCATACCTAAATAAAATATGATTGCTCAACAAAAAGCGTAAACGTCAAGAGAATTTCGCTGGAGTGGGGGAAGAACAAACATTCGCTCGCTTGGTCTAAATGCGCCTTTAGTTGCATATAGAACGTCATGTGACACGTATGAATAATCAAGACGATCTGTCTCACATTTAGTGGAACTGAAGGAAATCCATGACTTCGGTGACTTGGTAGACTACACTTTCGTGCCCTATGGATAAACAACAGGAAAATGCGAGCAGATAATGTAGAAGTCTGCTTGAGACTGTCAGGGTTCAGTCCGATGGGTAACACTAGAAAGGAAATGAACGAGTCAAGTCGTGTTGCAGTCAGGCCTATAAATACTTAATGATAGGTTTGTTTTATGACAAAATTTAATTAGCATGTCCAATAACTGTATCGTTTACCCTTCCGCGTCATTAATTATAACTTCAAATATAAATAAATGTTCGGTGAACATCATATTTCAATGACATGTTAATTAGCAATCGACATGCTAATAACTGAATTAATTCAATAGAAGTGATTTTATTATAGCGTCGGCCACGTATTTTCACTGAATAGAAATCCATTGGCGTAGGTGGGTAGTTAGCGAGGGAACAGAGGGCCCGCATATCGAACGTTTCTACGCCACTGCGCTTGACAGCTACCCTCTTCACGGGGGCTGTGTACGTTTCCACACTGCGACGGTGCACCGTGACATAAAAACTATGATACCATCGGAATAGTACCATATTGTAATAAAGCTGCAATATAAAAAAACTTCAGTCGAACTTGGTTATTACGAGGATGATGGGACCGACTGAATTTACTCGTTATAATCATTACTCGTGATATATAATTTTTCGCACCACGTTCTATTTAAGCATAGAACATAAAACATCTGAAACCATCGTAAAAATCTCAGAAACAAGCATGGCATTCATAAACTACAAAATAAGTTGTTAATTGTAATGAAGTGCTGAGCCGCTGGCGCTAGTCGGTACGTACCTACTGACTTCACAAAGCTTTGATTTTTTACATGCAATTTCAACCATATGCGTGGATACTTTTTCAATGTTAGCGGCGAAAACACCAATTAGAGACACTTAACTAGTGCCATAAACATAATCCGATCCCGGCGGCATCTGTCTAGTTATCTTAGTCTAGCCAGGGCAGTGTTGACCTGTGTGTCCCTGATAACTATCTTAGAAATAGAGACCATCAGTTGTTTATTCTCCCAAGCTGCAGATCCAACCTGCCACTGGTAATGCCAATCGGGAGGGCGATAACTATGTTCAACGAAATTGCTTTGGGTGTCGATATATTCCATCTACGTGAGGATGAGTATAGGTGGACGTTGTTTTATAAATTCTTAAAATAGGGTCTGCTTAACTCATCCGGTGTACTTCCTTGTACCTATCTAACTTATATATTTTTTGTATTTACACATATCTTATCTATCTCTGTACTGATGTATCTCTTTTTTATGTAATACTGTTTTATATTTCTTTGTTTCTAAATGTCATGTTGTGAACGTCTTAAACTTATAATTTGTAATGTCCACAATATGTTAAAAAAAAATGAAAAATTGAAAAAATAGTAACCGGTAGGATTTTATTGCTTAGGGTCGAAAATGTTGTTTTTACACGATCGACACATTAACAGTTTTGCTCGGTATAACCGAGAAGTAGCTCGTTATAAAAGTGAATAAATGTATGGAGAAAAAAACTAAAATGTCAACGAATGTTTCCTCATTACATCCGAGATCTCGCTATTTCCGTGATCGTAATAAGTAAGTTCGACTCTTTTTGGTACAGTTAATACTACTGCACATATCATAAACGCCAAAAAATGTTATAATGGAGATATTATTATATACTATAATTATTATAATTGAAAGCCTGAAGAGATAGGATCAGTTTTTACGTCACCACATTTGACCATATAACTAACTGCCTTGTACGAACGAATTTGATTTCTAATCGTGGATTACATTCCATGAACTCATGTCTATACAACGTTATTATTTTGATAGCAACGTATATAATTTAAAAAAATATGTACACCTTCCCATTTAATTATCCCAAACAGTCAAATGTGACAAATCCAACCAAAATACATATACATCATCTACTTTATTAGATTAGAGTATTTCCACGAAACCCACTCTAAAACAACGGTGGTTTTAGGTACGTAGAGGTATGAGGCGCTGACAAGTTTGGAGGCCCCCTCGTGAATTTAAAAAAATGAGATGCCAGATGCCAGTATTTTCTAACGAAGTGACCGCATCGTCCGCTTCATGGAAAACCACCACTGCTGTCAAAAGTTGTAATGATTTTATTTGTTCCTTCACTTGCCGCCCCTAAGCAACGCATGACCGGCTTAACTCCACGGGACGTCACTGATGAGGCTCAATGGCAGTAGTGTAGAATTAGCAGTGAAATAGTTAGAAAAGTATCCAGACTTGATAAAATCACATAAATGTTGTCTAACCCTCACCTAGAATCAATCCCTGAGCCCCGGGGTGAGAAGACAGAGGTTGACCCTTCAAATACTAATAAATATTAAGAAATATCAATTGGCTTTTGACATAAAAATACTCCATGAGTTGAAAAAGAGATCCCATTTATAGAATATTGATAACCATTATGTATAATCTATAATAGCATATAGATTTGAAGTCTATTTTCTCAACTTGGTTACCTCTGTGCTTGGGTCTTTTAAAATTTGTTTAAATCATTATATATATTGAACATACTCGTACATAATTTGAAAAAATCTCATGCATATACCTATTAATCTGTTTGTAGAAAAAATACGACACCGGCGGAACTTGAACCTGTTTTGCTGGATTCGCGCCAGTGTGCTTTTCCAATTAAGCTACGGGCACCACACTTAATTACGACGATTTTAACTAGTAGTTGTTACATGAAATTTTTATCAAATTGCGTTACAATGTTAACTATCAGTTTTTTTTCCGACCATGTCCGATCCTGATAGGATCATATGGACCTCCACAGAGTGGAGGTTTGTATTGACAGATTTTGTTTTTTACGAGAAATGGATGTCAGCCACTTGCTCAACCTATTAGGTCCATACCCTGACACACACAAATTGAAAAACAATATGTGTACTTATACAAACAGTTCAAATTAAACAGTTTTAGTATATTAAATTAAGGTAAGTAATCAATTAACTCACCATCTCGTCATTATTCAACAAAATGTGACATATTGGTATAATGTCATTGTATGCTGCTATTTGACAGGCTTGGACAGGCTCGTGGATAATCGGTAAGCGTCAAAATATGCTGTGCGGTGTACGTAGTTGGTATTTCTTGCGACAGGTTCGCTACTATCGTTCTAAGTTCTATGCGCATTCGCACCGCCATACAAGTACCAATTATTGCATAAAAATTCAGGAGCTTTTCAACTTGTTTGATCCATGCATGCAATCTTGCAACTTGCACGATAATACGTGTTTACATGTGTATTTTCTTGTTATCAGTTGCCAGCAGTAAATCTATGCCCGTGTAAACGAGGTATTATGCTACAACTGTTAAAGATCATAATATTCTATTCTATAAAATAATATAATATAATATATTTTCTTGGACGTTTTATTTGATAGTATTAACTATTAACATCATATTACTATGGAAATTGAGAAAAAAGATTTCATGGTTTGTAAATATAAATATTTAACATTATGTTAATAATCTCGTGTTGGATTGGGTTGAGTGTCTGAAAAAAAATACATCCGAGTGTTTAAGATGTATTAAAAAAAGGCTTTTTCACACTAGTCATACTGAAAGTATTTGAAAATTCTGAGCCCTAGTGTATTTTGACAGATACGCTCTAGCTAGGAAATGAGATATGAAGTACCGATCCACTGGAAACCTCCGCAATTAAATTGAATTTCCTTTGTAATAAACTTTTTATCAGTGTTCCCGATTCTAAAAGCACTGCACTGGAAAATATATTTGATTATTTACGACATTATTTTACGAAAGTGTTTTTATTCTTACATTTGTATGGTGCTTAGAATTATTATATGAAATTCCGTCCACGAAACCCAGTTCTGACATATTAAGATTGAAATTTATTCATTTCACCAAGATTGAGTTAAGAACCTACTGTTGTTTTTAAAAATATAGATGGTATAGATCCACCAGTATAATTTGTCCGCTGAGTGAGGGCGCCACATTATTAACATGACGTCATTCGACACTTTTTATACTGTGATGAGCTTAGTTCTAAATTCGAACACCGGACGATTTATGATGGTATTTCCTATTTATAATTTCCTGAGAATAATGTATTGTCACGTTTGAGCTAATTTCATCCTAAATAAGATCCGAACCCCGCCCCATGCAACGATCACTTGTTGCACATGGTTATATGTTCAAATCCCAAATTCGCATGCTGTCTTTCACTTAATTGCATCCAGAGCACGAACCTAATATTATGTCGAGTAGGAAAGTTGTTAACATCCATTCTCAAGCCCCCAGATACTGTCACAAGACCAGGCGACCAGCAGTCACGGGTCGTGAATCGACCATGATTAAATAACATAAGACCAGTTACATTCAGTTACTTCAAGACAGCGGACACGCCTAGGCTTGTTAAAGTTAAGATTCTATCGCGCCACATAGTGACTCATCTAAAACGCATCTGTTCGACCGTCGTAGCGCCAAATTTGATATGGTTTGAGCAAACGTCGCGTCTATTATTCATCCAGAACTTGTCATCCTTAGTTATCCCAAAACACAAGTGCAACCTTGAGAGTGACATTCAGAACCGTCCGTTTACCAGTGAGTGAGTGCGCTAACACCGAACCAGCTTCAGCGCGCCAGGCCTCTAAACATCAAATGTTAGTGCCTGGATTGAATCACTGTTTAAACCCCTCCTAGATCCGTAATCCACAATTCAAATTACTGTCCACTGCAAAAAGCGTGCACATTAATTTTCTTGTAACAAAAAAGTTAATAAACATCTTTCGAACAGCAGCCAAGTTCCACATTAGATTGTAGACCCATTGAAAAAAGTATGTAATATTCATTGAATTTTTATTAAGCGTAATAATACGCGTAACAAATATTGTTTGGTAATTCTTACGGCATTTCAGGGGAAAAGTTTTTTTAATCCGTCATTAATTACCGACTATCAATGCCATAGTATCACGAAATGGTTTTAAATGTATTCTGGAATACATTAGGTACCGATTGTATTGCCCAAAAAGTGTATATACTTTTACTTTTATACGTTTAAACATATTTTTACTTGTAATTATTTGTGAAAAGTGGCACACATTGACAAACGTGCATATAAAGTAAGTTTAGTCTTTAATTTTGTTTAAGGGATTGCTAAAATGTAGGTACACAATTTTTAGGTAAAATATAAGTCTATTTATAATTTAGTGAATAATATACAATGTACGTAACAGTATCTGTACAATCGACAGGTTACATGACACCTCGTCTCGCGTTGGTTTGAAAATCAACGCGAAGAAAACCAACATTTTATTCAACAGAACAGGTCCCGATCCAGATTTCCTTCTGATTAGAGAGAGGCAAAGCATCGAGAGCGTCGATAGCTTCAAATACCTGGGGGTACACATCACGGGAGATGGCATTTTGCTGAGAGAGCTCGCTAACCGAATGGGAATAGCCGAAGCAACATTCAACTCGATGCGGAGTGTCTGGGACTATTCTGACGGTGCTGCTTTACTGTAGCGAATCATGGCACCTTACGAAGGCCTAGAGCAACTGTATACCAAGCTTCGAAAATAGATGTTTGCGGTGGATACTGGGTGTGCGGGTGGTATGACTTTAGGAGCAACGAGGAGATAAGAGAGCGCACCAAGCAGCCTCTCATCACGCTGAGAGTGAAGAGGCGACGTTGGACCTGGCTCGGCCACGTACTGCGGATACCAGAAGAGAATTTCAACCTGGCTTACCTGTTCTTCAAGCCTACCGGATTCCGGCGTCCTAGAAGGCCGGTAAATACTATCTATAGAGTATATACGGTAGAGGTACGAGATGTTGGTTTGAAATGGAACGATTCAAGAAGACTTCTTTAACTTTGACTTCAAGAGGATTCTTGGAGGCGCCTCGTGCTGTCCATATGCTCCAACTAAGGGGCAGATATGGCCGTAGAAGAAGAGTATAATAATATGTGTGTAGTTATGCAGAACATAGTACCGGCCCACGATGGCCGAGCGACTTAAGCATTGGCTTATAATGTCGTGGGTCCCAAGTTCAAATTCTGGGTTTGGCGAATACGCATTTGTTTTTCAATTTCTTTTTGCAGTCAGAGTATGAACCTGGAGGTTGAGCAAGTGGCTACCATCCATTTCTTGTGAAAACAAAATCTGTTAATACAACCTCCAGTCTGTGGAGGCCCATATGATCCTCTTAGGATCGAATATAGTAAAGTAGTAGTAGTACTTATGCAGAAAGTAGATAGTCCACAATCCGGAAAAATGAGTTATCGTGTGTAATAATTAATAATCTAAGACATTTTTTTCTCATTCTGCATAAATCACACATGATCCCTTCGTAAAAAAAATGTAATACGAATTTACAAACAAAATACCAGTGGTCGCAGAACATGCCACCTTCGATTTGCAAAAAATAGCCACACTGCACATAGAAAAATACCATAGTAACACGCTTAAAACACTATAATAACATTATATTTATATCCCGCGCATCTATTTTATATACAAGATTTCTATCAGCCGCTACGGCAGCTATCTAGGGTAAGTTTGTATCGAAGTATTAGCACCTATTCTAACAATTACAATACGTTAGCCGTCTAAATAGTCAAAACTGTCTATCTCGCTCTAAAATTTAGCATAGCCAAGAGATGTGCTGTTAAAACGTAGCACTTATTGCAACAATTACAACTAACTTATAATAATTGTTACAATAAGTGGTAATACTTCGATACAAACCCACCCTAGATAGCTGCTGTAGCGGCCGATAGAAGCATTGTGTATGATGCGCTGAACTGTATTAATACAACATATTGTCTGTATCTCAGAGTCAGTGTGTACCAAGTCCGATTTTGCTGAATATAAGTAAGTACAGTTTTTCTGCGTAAATTATCATGTCTTCCAAGATCAATTCACTTTTTAACCATATTCATAGCGGAAACCACATAATCGTTTAAAATCTTAAATTTATTTTTCCCAAAAATGTTCCTTTTGGACTTAAGATACACTGGCTTTCAGGTGATGAGGATTATGATTATCAGGCCAGTTTGATAAGAGTATTAATCATTATATTTACAGGACAATATAGTTTTTATGGCGATCATCTTCATAAATTTCCTCCCCGAAGGTTACCATGAAAATGTTATAAATGTGTAATCTTCCCATCAGGGCCAAATAATAAAATTATTACAGCGAAAAACTTTTCACAGGTCCGTATATAGGCTTTATCTTGCATTCCACATTGACAACATTTGAAATAACTATCTTCATTCTCTCTTATTTAATAAGCAGTTCTTATTTCAAAAATAAAAATATATATTAGAGTATTAAAGGCATCAAATCACAGAATTTTATTTACACATTAGTTGTTTTGTAAACCACTTGTGACGGTCTATCCGCTCGTTGCAACCAGCTGTATAGTCAGTGGCGAAGGGTGGAGGTAGGCTGTTAAGATTCGCCATAAATAGTGGAGACTAAACTTTGTCAGTCATTCGTATTCATTGAAATGAGACTAC
The DNA here is from genome assembly GCF_057557595.1 of Rhyacophila brunnea. Taxonomy (NCBI): domain Eukaryota; kingdom Metazoa; phylum Arthropoda; class Insecta; order Trichoptera; family Rhyacophilidae; genus Rhyacophila; species Rhyacophila brunnea. Next base: position 11,331,781 of record NW_028233068.1, on the reverse strand, counting down.
AATTTATAGATGGTCTCGGTTAGTTTTTAAATTCTATTAAACCAAGCTATAATAGATAATATTCAAAAAATACTGGTCTATCTATAACATATCGAAAATATGCCATTAAAGCATACATAATTTTGGATATTTTATAGATATCATAATATTTTGTATCTAATATTGTTTGGTTTTGGCAGGACTTCGTGAATTTTAAAAACTAACCAACAACATGTGTAATATGTATTCTTAATTCAACGAATATAAATAAGTATGAATGACAGACAAAATGTATACAACTTTTTCGGATCGCACAGAGCGTATCAAAACTATTATGGTTTGATTTTGGCAGGGTTTGGTTGATCTTTGAAAACTCACCAACACCATCTGTAAATTATTGTAGTATTAGTTCAATAAATGTAATAATATAATATATGTATAAATTATGACTAGTTACTTAGTTTATTGTGTACTATTTATGTAGGATCTTAACAGCCTACATCCGCCTTTCGCCATTGCTGCATACAGCTGATGATATGTTTGAAGGTAATGATGTGATGATTATGGTGGCTACGGTATGGTTTGGTAGAAGAAGAAGTTTAAACACATCTCACGCACGAACATGACAGGAGAACAATAAACATTTTTAGAAGATTATCAAGATCCACACCGAGTTAAACCCAATTAAAATAAAAGTAGATGAACTAATATTTAAATTGCCATCTTCTCGCACTCGCCCTAGGGCTTGTAGAACTTAATTTGCACCGTGCCTGGCTACGGGCCTGTGCGAAGGTACAGGCAAGTAGAAGCTTCTGTTAATAATTTCAGAGGGCATTAATAAAATAATAATTGGGTCAGGCGGGGAAATAATTAATAATCTTCTCCGGAACTTTCTCATTTCACTTCGAAATAAGTTTTTTTTGAGAGGTACCTTAGATTATTTCATATCAGTGTTATTATCATCGTCTAGGTATTCTTTTTTCGAAATACTTGGTGTCCATTTCTTATAGATCAGTTTATGCCAAACTGTGGCGCGCGTATCTCTGGTGGTTTTTAGGTGAAAGATATGAAAAAGTACGCAGTTGAACTTTTTTCGTAAATACTTACCGTCCATTAACGCAGTGATGCCGACAGTGCACGGAGGTTACATGAATTAGACAAACAAATAAATAATAAAACTTTACGTTTTTGAAACACAATTTTGTCGGATATCAAACCATACACAATATGTAGGGATTGCAATATCGAATGAAAATATCAATACCGGTTTTTCGGTATTTCTTATTGAATACCGATATTTATACCGGTATTCGTTAAAACATAAAAAATCAGAAGTAAGTAAATATAGCTATTAAAATCTCTTTAAAACATTATTTTACAGCAAAAACCTACCTATCTACATTTATTATGTAGACATTTAAAAATATGTATTGATTATAAATATTGTAGAACTGGTGATTTTTACAAATAATTTTAATATATTAAATAATTTTAACCAAAGCCCCCAAAAAGGTTAATTCATTAAATAAATGCGACTGCAGGAAAAGCTGCTTCAATTCAACACTTAATTTAATTACTTATAGAATAATTGGACAATAATTATTGTCACTGATGTTTTCTATTTCGAAACCATGTTAATTTATCGTGACACTTTTATAAATAGGTATCTTTGATGGATTTTGTTTTATTATTATTTCACTTCTGTTGGATTCAGTCAATATATTTGCATTTTAGCACCGTATAACTTATACACTCAATTTAATAGGCAATGTAGTACAGAATAATGAAGAAATAACATTAAATACATCTTCAAAAACGTAAACGAGTGTGGTTTCTTAATACCGAAAATTCAGGTATTTTGGATTTTTAAAACCGGTATTTCGGTATTTATAAATACTGGAATACCGGTTTCGAAATTTCGGTATTGCAATCCCTAACAATATGCTAGAAAAAGCTCTCGAATATAATTACCAAGGGGAAGAATTTTAATTTTACCATACAAAGGAATCATAATAATTGCTAGAGCCTGAAGCCTGTCATCATCAGAGTTATCAAAACCCAATAACTACGTTGGGCTGACTACATAATACGTGCGAATGAGGAAACAGCGATAAAAGCGCCTCTCATTAATTGGTCCGTAAGGACAACCGATTGCGGAGAAACCAGGACTTCGGTGGCTTGATTATCTGCATCTACAACACAAACATGTACCCCTCCAAACCAACCACCCCGCACCATATTCGGTCTTAATCGAGCATACCACGAGACTTACGTTTTGATGTGAAGCATCAGCAGTTGTTAACGCCCGGGAATGTCTCAGGAGCAGATACCCAAGACTAAGATCGACATGCTCTCAAGTGAGCTTTGACTGAGTTTACTGAAAGATATTGATTATCTACAGAGAGACTTGCGTACACTTACTAGGAGTGATCGACTGGAGAAAGACAGTGGGGTATCGAGAAGAGTGAAAGAGTCTGCTTAAGGTAGCCAAGGTCCACGCCGGGATACAGTGCCATAAAAGAAGGAGAATTTGTTGTAACAAATGGAATACATCGGGAAAAACAATCACTAAATAGGCATGAAACGTCTGGGAAAAGTGTTTTAGATAATACTATTTAAGTAATGTTTTTTGAAATAGCTACTAATTTTTTCAACATATACGGACCATGCTCTGGATCCATCGAACCCGCAAACCCCGGATTTAGCATCGGATGTTTCTCCACTCATCTATGTTGTTTATCGTTGTATATTTATTATATTGTGTTAGATATAAAAAAAATTAACAGATTTAGAGACAATATGAATCTTTCGGGAATTATTACAGGACTTAGCAGTGGCAACGTCAGCAACAGATGTTGGTAAACTTTTAATTGGTTCTAGGCATTGGGGACTATTTTAACTGTTTAAAACTTTACTAATAATCTTTAATTATAATATTATGTTAGTACCTACTTCTATAATCTTCAAATCAATTTTTAGTAGTATTATGAATTAAAAATACATTTTTCATAATAATACATTATTTTGGGCTAGACAAAAGATAATATTATATATATCTAATATGACTTTAATATTTAATTTGAGTGCCACGATGTATTAGAATCCGTTATTTTTTTTAAATATATGTTTGCTTAATATAATCATTCCTCATATAGCATATATCTTCGGTGGAGATCATTTACCTAAGACGTTGAAAAAATGTACCTTTATAGAAATGGACTCTAACTATATGAAATTGAAGCACAAAAATACTATGTTAGCTACATTTCATTTTATGGAAGATTCATTTGAAAGAGAACTTCACACTTCTTACCATGACATTTCACTATATTTTTTAATTTAACCAATTAGTTAAGTACATATGATATGGTTTATAATATGCAGACACTGCCAAAATAAGCGTTGAATACTTAAAAATAATACTTATAATGAAATCGACTTTAATTGAACATGTCATAATATGTATCAAAACAAATATTTGAATATAAAATTTGGCTATAAGGAAAAATTTCCTGTCAATTTTATTTAAGGTAGCCAAAAGCAATTTATTGACCATTATTTTGCAGATGATTAATTACAAAGAAATCCATACGGAGGTTATAAAAACATAGCAACCGACTTAAAAGCAGAATGCGAGCCACCATTTTAATTTCAGGGCTGCCAATGAAGGATACATAAATAATGAATTTGTTACCAATATAATCACAAGTATAATAGTTCGATTTAAAAATCGAACTGCGTTCAATATTCTTAATGAGGAATGTATATTATAAGACTTCTTCTATCTGGAGTCAAAATTCTTTGTACAGTCCTACAAACTTATCTAAAGAACGGTCAAAAATGGAGCTACGAACTACCATATGGACGCCATTTTAAAAACGTCATTCGAATGTCTGATTCTGTCCAATTGCGAGTCTTGATTGGGTAGTTTTCGACAGTGGCTCCCCCATCCATTCTTTAGATAAGTTTGCAGGTCTGTAACTTACCTTTTTACATTTTTAAAAAAATTGAACAGATTCAAGAATAAAATGCTATCGTAATACAATATACCTACCAGATGACTTCTGAGATTTTTTATATTACATACAAATGATAGAATTAGGATATTGGATAAAATTGGATTCACAATTGAAACTTAAGGTTCCAAACCAATAGGACATTTTAATAGATAGTATACTAATAAAAGTGTCTTACCGACGGTGGTGAGCAGCATGTTGTCAAGAAGAAGAGCTACCGCGACGATGGCCAGGACCAATCGCCTGCTTTCCCGCCAAGCCTGGAGACGGCCACCACCCGCCATCCCGACTGCTTCTGCAATAATCATAACAAATAAATAACATCATAATTTATCATAATGGTCTTCCATTAAAGAGTATTAATAAACATCATTAACTTTGATAATAACGATGTTATACTCGATGATGTTGGAGAACATCTCCTTCATCTGTAGAATAAAAGTGAACATGCAAGTGTAGATCAGGGGTATCCAACCCAAATCGTTTGATGGGCAAAAAAACATTACCGAGCTTAGGTTGGGCCACACATATAAAAAAAACAAAGAACTTATTCAAAATATTTTATTAAGTACCTTATAATTAATGTGACAACTGTTTTTTTATATTGTTTGATATCTTTTTCATATTGACTGGTAATTTAGCCGACGCGCATCGCAGTTGATTGGTCGTGTTTACATCGAGCAACCCACTGCGACACTGTGTTTTTACTAAGTACATTTAATTTCAAAAAGAACAATTTGCAGCGATATGTAGTCACAAATCTATCTCCGAGGATATAATTCTGATAAAATCCAAGCTTATTCCCTTCGAACATGCACTTTCACTCTATGCTTGATTGCAGTTCTATTAGATCCATTTGTAAATTTGGAGGCGCTGATTCCACCTTAAGACCACCCCCGACTTAAGAATATTTTGAACATTTCCTCATAGTTTTGCATAAATGCGAATGTGGTATCGATTTTAATTAATTTCGTCACTTCATTAGAATATTGAAAAAAATCTTTACGGTCACTATTAAGTTTAATTACTTTAAGCCATAAAACGCAAGGGACACAAAGTTGAATGCGTGTTTCGATCACGCGACAAACTTTAATGCATATTATGTGTAAATATTGAAAATAACATATTCTTTAACATACGTTGAAGTTTATCCCACATTTATCCACACTGAAGATTCGTACCCCGGTATAACACACACGGAAGAATATGCCACTTCCCATTAATTTGGCGTTCCCAGCCCAAAAGCAAACACTAATGTCTACCTCATCTAAGATGGGACTTTTGTGAAAGTAAAGCCGACAGTCAGGTTTATAAGGTTAAAAATTAATTAGCTGCAATCTATTTCTCATTGCAGAGTCATTTATAGCAATTTTACTACGTCATACACTCATGTTACAAGCCCTATAAGAAGTTTTCCTATATACAATGAATCATATTATTTAGTAATCGAAAAAAAAATGGAATCATCTTCAAACGGCAATCATCTAGCATATTTCGTTTGATCCAGACCAATGGCATTAATATGGACGAAGCATCTAGAAAATAAAATGACACTCACTTTGTGTCGGGTCTGCCGGATGGCGAAATTCATATTTTAATATCGGTATCCTACGCTCAAATGAACATTCTGCTTGCAAGCGGTCTGGCGACACCGCTGGATCTGCCCATACAAAATTTCTGACTGTCAGGTTTCGACTCCACCGTTATTATTGTGTTACAAAATGCCAATGTGCCTAGTTAAAAATTGTAAAAAAATCTACTAGACACTCCAAGAAAGATGGGATATCACTTTGCATGTGTTAGTATTATTTATTATTTATAAAATGCCATTTTAAGATATTGATGAATGTTTATTCAATGCAATTGAATGACAGGAACCATTGGACAGTCAGTCGCCTGTGATTCGCTGAGCTCACTGACGTCTAATCTCCGAGAAGTCGTAAGTAACCGAGAATCTGTTTCTAACGCAATGAGTCATGACACTAATACGCCATTACAATAAAGGTTATATTACTATAAATTCTCGAAGCTTGTATCGCATAATGGAAACGGATACGTCAATGGTCACGTGACATCTACCTATACATCTGTGAATGACTTTCATGCACAATTTCTCGTGCGCGCCGGGTATGAAGTGAGTCGTCCATTTAATATGTCATTGATCCAGACTGAGGATGATGAATAAAAATAATATACGTTTGAAACACATAATGTTATTTGGAAACTAAATCTAAAATCGCATATTTTTCGCAGGGTGTAGAGTTTTTTTTCCGCTACGCTACGCAAGAAAAACGATGCTAATTTTATTCATCGTAGCTTGTAGCTGAACGGGCTACGTTGCTACGCGTACCGTAGACCCTCTACGGGGCGAAGAGAATAAACGATACCTGTGATAAATGTGTTGTTAAAGCGATGACGGGTTTAATAAAATAATTGTATATTATTCAAACTACTATCCTACTCAATTACTTACACGTTCATGGATTTACTGCGGACAGTAGTGACAGTGGAAATACTAAGAAAAAGCACGTGTAAACACGTATTATCGTTAGATTGCATGCACAGTTTTAAAAATTTCGGAAGCTTCTGAATTTTCACGCAAAATTGGCACTTGCATAGTGGGTGCGGATGCACAGTAGAACGATTGTGGCGAACCTGCCGGAAGAAATACGAACTACACCGCACAGAATATTTTGACATTTATCGATTATCTACGAACTTGTCTGAAAATGTCCCAACCAGTCTGAATCTGTCAAATAGTACTATACAATGACAATATTTCGTCTCACTTACGCTTGAAGAATGAGATTGGCGCTTTTACGTGTAAATAGTTATTATTGCGATAGTTTAAATTACACACTATTGATGCAAATAAATCCATGCACGGGTACAGATGCTATACTACTCAATCACGCATTGAAAAGATAACGCATTTTTGCCAGACATAAAGTTCAAATCCGCACCTACGGTTTTAAAGGCGGATGCTTTATTAATTACTCTGCCTAGGTATACTTATGTGTCTATGTGAAAATGTTGTTAACACACTAAATTAAGATGCTGAAGATTGAAAAAAATATACAAATACATGCGGTAAATTTCTAGTATAGAAGCTCACTATTTCCTTTGCTTATCATAGGCGAAAACTCCTCTTTTGACACACATCATTAATTTAGTATTCTGATTATCACACATAGCTTTGGGGAAAACAAATTCGACTACTTTCAAAATCCATACATCGTAATAGTCCAATACTGTAATCCGATCTGTCATTCCGAAATATTTAATTTTACCACGGACGGAACGTTAATCCAAGGGATTTCACGAAAAGCTGCACTCCGGTGCATTCCGGTCCATTCACAGCGTTGAATTCAGTGTAATATTTAATAACAGTATGTTTATCGATGCTGTCCAATACTTACAAATTGTAGTAGTATTCATAATTATACTTCATCTAGTAAGAATATATAGAAAAAATACTAGATATATCTAATTATTTAAATTTAAAAAAAACATAAATATCCATATTATATTATACCTATTACCTAAAATTAGGTAGGTATGAACACGTAGGTATGTAAATAGGTAATACCAGAATAAATCCCTGGAACTGGTGATTCGATTTTAGGCTTGATGGAGCCGAACCATTAAAAAATTGATTCCAATAGGTCTGATTTTGACAGTAAATAAGTATACAAAAATTGCATAGTGATACATAAATGTAATTAACTTATGATCTAGTCAGTTTTGAAACAGTTGCTAATCTAAAAAACATATAGACGTATAGACTTTGTACATAGTAAAGAATTAATGTTTTATCGCATGCTTTGATATTAAGGGGGGACATGCTCGTCGAAGGTCAAAATTGAGTTTTTATTGTATTTTCAAACCATGATCCTGGATACTCCTTAAACGTTGTAGATAATCTATTTATATAATTTTGAAGCCTTATTATCCTTTATAGTTATTTTAAACATTTGATGACTGCATAAAGTATTTTTGTTACATAAAATAGTATTCTTTTAAACCTCTCGCTCTAATGTTTTAGAATATAGTCATATTTCGGTACATAACTGTGCAGTGGTGTTAAAATTTTTTACATTTATTAATTTTTAAACGCATTTATAAAACCATTAGTATAATTTATTACGAGATAATTTTTGTAAAATATTCACGATAAAAAATTATATTGATAATCTCTGTGATCCCAAATTTGATAAGAATTAGGCATTTTATTATTCAAAAAATCGGCAAGATTAACACATTTGAAGATGATTCTAAAGATACATATTATAAGCTATGTCTTTGACCATTCAAGTGTGATAAACATCTGATGAATAATGATTGCTTTATAATAATTATTGACCTAAGAATAAGGTAGTGTTTTTTTGAAATACGCCATTTCTTTTGGCATTCCCCAGTGGTTAAGCTACAATATACGGCCGTAGCCATAAATTGATAAACTATAATTAAAGTAGGGAGTAAAATTATGTTAACGCGCGTGTTTGGACATGTACCTAACCGATTTTTTTTTATTTTTTTTAAACGGTACATGTTAAATAAATTAAATAATTACTAAAGTATGTAAAAATAGCTGTAAAACTTCTGCGCAATTTCAATAGTTTAAGGTAAATATTCGTATCTAATATAATATGAGTATTGTTTGTAAAAGTATGGCAATTTTATATACAAATACTTCAAAATACTTCTTTCCTTTTCAGCTTTCTATAAAGAAATATTTATTATAGCTTTATAATTTTAAAACACTATATCCCTACCGGATTTTTTTTTTGAAAACATTACGATGCCCGACGGGTCCAAAATATTTTTTTTTCTGGCAGGTATACTGCCCTGCTAAGTAAAAATACAGTATTATGGTTTAAGTGAAATTGTTCTAAATATACTACGCCAAAATAATCCAATTATTTAACATAATATAAGAGAAAAGATAGTTTAAAACTTGGGTTCTCTTACAACAATTTCACTAAAACCAAAAACTGCCTTTTTACTTAGCAAGGCAGTATGAGTGAGGTGTTTTCAAATTATGTATCTTGAATAATATATAGATGTTACATACTCAAATCTTATGAATTATTAATTGAATAAAAGAATTGATTTATTAAATTATTAGCAAGTCAAAGAACGTTATTACTAAAAATTAGGAGTAATCTTGGCGTCGGTTTGCAATTAGAACAATTAATGATTCCTTAATTTAAAACACAAAGCAGATAGCGCTAATAACGCAATTTGATAAGCATTTCATGTATAACCTATTAGTTTATGTTATCGTAATTAGATAATAGTCTCGTAGCATAATTTATTAATGCACAGATTGGCGCGACACCAATGGTTATACGGGTTCAAATCCCGTCGAGGTTCGTATTTTTTCAAATATGATTTTTTCTAGTGGGTATATATCTGAAATGTTTTCAAGTTATGTATGTTCAATATATGGAATGTTACATTCTCAAAATCTTGTGAATTATTCATTTGAATAAAAGAAATAATTTATATAATTTAACGTTGAGGTCTTTACATAGTGTTTTTTTTTTTTAGAATTATTAATGATCATGTCCTTGCTTTTTTGTACAAGGTGGTTGTTAGTAATTTTGAACAATCACAAACACCCAGGCTTTGAGAAAAACACATAAATATTGTGTGTTCTGACCGGGATTGAACCCAGGAACTCTCGGGTGGAAGACAAGCGCCTTACGCACAGCACCACGAGGTGTTAAGTGGTAACTTGCAATTTATATATCCACTTTGTATAGGGAATTCATCTGAGCGATTCCGTGTTATTTCGGATCGAGAAAAACAACGGAAAAAATATCGTGTTAACTATTTAGAATATCCCTACTGGTACATGAAACCGTGTTATTACAGCGCGCGCCGGGAACAGAAAAATAGTCCGTCGGGGACCTTATCCACGTCATTGCCCCTGCCGGACGGAACGCCCCACATTATGCAAATCTAATTTATAAAATAATTATTTTAAACTGTACGTTCTATCTGTACAGTTCTTGTTTATTGGATTCACCACTCCCCAGTATTACAATATTAATGTGAGTAGATATATATGGTGATACGCCCATACCTACATGGAAAACGCACGACCATATTTATTATCTAAATAATTACAAGATAAAAATAACTTTTTATATACAACGTTTTTAAATTTTCTGTTGAATCATATAAACTTGACTTGACTAGCTTAAACGATCAAAAAAAAATGTACTTGATAAAAATACTGGATAATGAAATATCATGTCGTATGCACAAGATTAAAGCCAAGATTGAGTTATATTATGTGAATTTCTATCGTTATACCGATGCAGCGCCGTTGATTCAAATCACCCTCTTTCTCATTTACGTATAATATTATATGCGTTGTGGTTAATTTGGCATATATTCATTTTTCAGACTATTTATTTATTTAAGAAAACAAAAAATTGTGGACATAACAAATGAAAATTCAGGATGTTCACACCATGAGATTTACATTACAACAAATATTACTCTCACAAAAGAGAAAATGAATATTAATAAAAACATTAACAATTTTATACAATAAAATAAAGTTTCAAAAACAAAATGCAAAGTACATCATTGAAAATGTCTATGTCTTTAGGGAGCGCGTTTACTAAGATGGCACCCCTCGCTAATAGTGCCTTATAGGCTTGACTCGAGGAAACAGCTCTGACCCAGAATAGGTCATGACTGCGACTACGTAGGTAATTGACAGGCACATATAAATTTAAATTCTTTATGGCGCCAGGATAAGAAACCATCCCTCGTGACAGCAGGTAAAAATGTTTCAAGAGCAGAAGTGACCTAGGAGATTCAAGAGAGTGAAAAGTGAGCATGCCTTGTAGAGAGGCAGTCGGAAAGTAATCGTTTGACGAATTATTAAAAGGAAAATAGTTATATGTCTTAAAATAAAGACATCGAAGAAATTTCTTTTGGACGCGCTCTAAAATAAGCTTGTAGAAAATTTCATAAGGACTCCAGATAACAGTGGCGAAGGGTGACTTTTGGAAAGAGGTAGGCTATGGAGATCTGATAAAAAGAGCACACTTGTCAGGTATACTTACTAGAATAGTACGATATTTACCACGAATGAATAGGTACACACTAATAAATGACAACGACACACTAATTCAATGAAACTTCAAAAACTCATTGACGACATAAAAATGAGCGATGTGTTTAAATTACGTATTTTTCAAAACATGTTTACCCATCAAAAATTTATTTTTATTTTTAAAAACAATCTATACTTACTTATTTATTAATATTCGATTAAACGCCGTTGAAATTATTTTTTTAATTATCTAATTATTAATGATTTTGGACAAAGTGCGCAGTCGTGACAACAATATTATGCGCGAACGTTTTAGGCTCTGCGATAGGAGCTTACCTTATTTCGTACAAATCAGTAGACTTGCTGAGTTTATGAGACGTAAAGTCCATACGAAAAAAAATCAGAATTATTTCACACATAATCGGAAATTTATTTACGTCGTGACGTCGCGGCGTTTATTATTTAATTTACGGTGCGCTGTGGTATATTTGTTAATACCTGTGAAGATTGTTTTGTAAACTGTGTAATACTGTAATACATTCCTACATATACGACATCTCTCGTTGGCAACATAAATTATTTTTATATAACATAAAATAATGAAGTGATTAAGTATATAAATATGTCAAAATGCAATTAAAAAATATTTTTCTTAAGAAGGTAGGCTTTAAATAATCGCCTAGTACGGAGTCTTCGCCACTGCCGGATAATAGACCCATATTCAAGAATACTACGCACTAGCGACACGTAGAGTGTACGTAGAGATACAGTTCTCTTTCAGATATGGATATGGTTACCCACTGTAAAAATGGAGGGAAAAACGTAGGGCTTAAAAACCTTTTGGTTTGATATCGTGTAACGTCGGCAGAATTTACTACTTGTAAACGTATAGATAATATATTATAACAAGTTAGTATTATGTGTCTACATAACGTACTGCAGAGATGTTTGATCTCTTAGTTGGTGACTCTTTACAATAAAAATATATAGCCACTTGCTAGTAACGGTAAAGTGAAACAGAACAATGCAAGAAAATAGAATCTTGAAAGTATAATTATTTATGCCACCGTCCTTCTCGAGTAAAAACGCCATTATTTGCTACGCTTTGAACAGATGTACTCAACCATTTTAGTATCTAAATAAAATAATATGGTTTTTCTTTATTTTCGTTACGTAGCATGAAGCAAAACACAGCATAGAAACACGCGAAGATACAAAACCACAGACACTGTTACAAAATCACAATATTAACATGGGACATGTTTTACTCGTGATCTCCGACGCAAAAGCGTTACGAAAAATAGACGTAGAATAACTATAGACGCGCAGCCCGCCCGCGGCCCGCGCCCCACTCCGATTACTTACGCGCGCCGATTATTTTCATTTTACGTTCAGTAGCCTACATTCTGTGCGACGTATTGTTCGTCTGTTATTATTACTTCTTTAGTTTTATGATTGTAATTACATAATAGATATTAAATATGATATTTTGTCGCTTTTGTGATTTGTTTGATAAATACCTCTTTTAAGTTTATTATTTAGTTGATAATGTCCCTTGGAAGAGGACGAAACTGGTACAAATTTTAATTAATAAAGTGGAATAAGTACTATAAAATTGTGTTTTATTTAATTAAACAATTAATACAGATTAATGTCAAAAAACATGCTTAATAGATCTCCGCACTTGGTGCGTCAATGTCACAAGTGTAGTTCTTATAGTTTCCGTCAAAGGTCTCATATGTCAAATCATGAAACCATGTGACTCTATCAAGCTCACAATCTTTAAATAATGCAACTTCTGAAAAAATGTGTTTTGCACTTATGACGTTATTGCACATCTAGTCATTTTACAACGTTTTTCTTAGCTCCGTCTTGCAATCGATTTTTAACTAACTTCCCGACTAATTAGACATTTGAAACTTTTAGAATATATCAGAACACGATGCCAATGCATTTTTTTAATACTTTTAGCCATCTTTAAGTAGACTTGATTTCATTTTCAGTTAATTCTGTTTTGTATGAAAAGTTATTTCGGAAGAAATCCGCAAAAAGTAAAACTATTATTAGTTGCTAAGTGGGTCCTAGCAACAAAATTATTAATATTAATATATACGTGCGTTACTATGGAAATCATTATGACATTTCAGTATTATTTCTATCAAGTACAAATTTTTGATCGTTTAAGCTAGTCAAGTCAAGTTTATATGATTCAACAGAAAATTTAAAAACGATGTATATAAAAAGTTCTTTTTATCTTATAATTATTTTAAATAAGAATCACCACTTTGGTATAGTTAAGTATAGGTATAATGATCTATTTATTTCAACAAAAAGATTTATAGAATCGAAGGTAATTAATAATGGAATATTACAATATTTTTGACAGATTATCAGTTGAGAATTCCTGGCGAAAGGAAAGTAATTCTAACAAGCATTTTCCTGTCTTTTATAAGGCAATGAAAGGGTTCGCTTTTGTATGTCTCTCAAATTGTATGGAAAATGTTCGCCTCCTGCCCACAATGGTTGATGCTATAACATTGTGTAGGAAATAATAAAGATTAAAGTAAATCTGGCTTTATCTTTGAATTATTGCAACGTTTAAAACATTATATTATAAATATATTTAACTAAATTTATACCATTAATTCGACAGCTTTATAAATATTCACATAAACACCCATTCATAGAAAGGCGTCAATTAATATTCGACAACAATAACTTACTGTCACTTAAACAACGCTAATATTCTATTTTAAAAGACTTTAAGTGCATATTTTACAATTATTTTTTCACTGGTAATATATTCTGCTATCGTACATGGCAAGTAATCCTTCTGCATGACTACAAATAATCACAGAGAGAGAATACTTAGATTCTTCAAAAGAAGGGTACTTCGTGGTATTTTTGAGCACATCAAAAGTAGTCAGTCAGCATGTCGAAGAAGATACAACGGCAACTCTATGTGGGAACGCCCACAGAAGGCGGGGTTTATAAGACATTATTTACAAATTGCACATAAAACTAGTAATGCACTTTCTGTGTTAGTATCGAAAATTGGCGAAGATTTCATATCGACAGAAAGAGAGACAAGTAACCTGGGCCCAACTATTATAATACTCATCCTCACGTAAGTGGAATATATGGGTCTGGGTATTTTTTTATTAAGTATATTAAATTTGTGAAAAATATATACATTTTTAGGATTTTGGTATAATTTAATAATTATATGATTGGTGTGAGCTGTATCAAGGCCCTATTTAAAATTTTATTCTGACTCCTTCTTATTAGTTATTACTTTAATTTTATTGATTTAATTTAAAATAGGTGAGTCAAAAAGTTTGGGAAACTTTGGACTAAAACATAATCAATCGACCAAAGACAGAGGCACAATGTTTTTTTATTATTTTTGTAATTTTCATGTATGTATGCAGTAGAAATGTTAAGAAAAAAAACTTAGAGTATATGTATAAAACAAAATTGATCACATTTCACAGTATTACAAAACTTATATTAACGTATTTTTTTTGACCAAAACACTGATTACTCAGGATTCGATAATGTATGACGTAATAAGCCGACACGTTAGCCGCCCGGCCATCGTGGGGCCATTTTGGCGTGGATGTATATATGATACTATATTATTTTACAACGGTGAAGTACCTACTAACTTTCTACATAACTCCGTCAAAATATTTGACGTCTCACTTCATAATGACATTGTCAAAATTTCATCATCACTCACTATGTCTGTGGTTTTCAATCTTTTTCGTTTCACCGGCAACCGTTGTGTATTAAGATTTTTTCATGGCGCCCCGAAAGCGATCCTATAAAACAGTGAAATATGTGAGCCTGTTTTTCACCACTCATTTGTCCAATCTTGTAATCAAACTAGACACATCTACCGTCGTATTTATCATTCGACGTTTATTAATACCCCATTTACACGTGCATAGATTTACTGCTGACATGACGTATTACCGCGCAAGTTGCAAGAGTGCATGCATGTATCAAAACAGTTCAGCAGTTTCTGAATTTTCACGCGACAGTAAGTTGGAACTTATGCGAAATCTGAGCCTGCGCAGTAGAACGATAGTGGTGAATTTGTCGGAAAAAATACGAACAACACCACGTAGAGCATTTTTACGTTTCACAACCAGTCAATAGTACCATAGAATGACAACAACGTGTCTCGTTTATGCTTGAAGAAGGAGGAGAGACAATCGGTACTTTTTCGTGTAAACAGTTATTATCAAGTTTTGAGTTATATTTGGTTTTATTTTGATTTTTCCTCCCACAAAAGACGCCGAACCTTCTTCTATGTGGAGCATTTTATAGTTTATCTATAAAATTGCTGACGGTAATTTACATTTTCATTTTTGTGTGGAAGAAAGAATCACCAAGCTGCATAAACCTAAGCTATCGTGAATTTCAAATAAGTATATTAACCAAATCTCGCGCACGATAAAAAAAAACACGTAAGTAAACACGAGAAGGCATAATATCAGTTAATATACTTGGAAATAATTGCAATGTCAGCAATTGTCTAACACTCAATGGACAATGACACAAAATTTAATTTGACTTCGCGATCAAGATACTAGGTCTGAATAATGGATACTTTCTGCATAAATCGAAATACATCCAAGTTCTCTAAATATTGATGGGTTACATTAAAAAATATTTTGGTTCCTGGCTCTCAGCAAAGTCCAATATCTGATCTGATACCTCTGGGTGCAAATGACTCAGTAAATTATGGGCATCACTTCGCTTTTTACTCTGCAATATTTGGTGTCAGAGTATACGTCAAACGAATATCTCTTGAAAACATACTCTACAACGAGTCTGAAACGTCAAACAAAGTATGAAAAGAACATACGATGACAACCCAAAAACCATATAAGACAATTAGTAAAGATTCTGAACTAAACATTATCAGAGCTGTGACTCTAACAGGTGTGCTTACCTATCATGCTTGGCTAATAACGTATAGATGTGTTTTATCGTAACACCCCGTTTACACGTGCTTGTTTTTACTGCTGACAATACGTATTATTGCGGCCATAACAAAAAAATCGTGCAAATTGCAAGATTGCATGCATGAATCAAAATAATTCAGAAGGTTCTGAATTTTTACGCAAAAATTGGGCCGTGTAATATCTGCGCCTACGGAGTAGAACGGTAAAACGTAAAAAACGTAAAAAACGAACTACACTGCACAGAGACTTATTTTGAGGTTAACCGATTTTCACGACCTGTCAAATAGTACCATAAAATGACAACATCGCGTCTCGCTTATTATTATAGTGAGATTGGCGAGAGAGTAAGCACGATAGTTTAAAATGCAAGTAAATCCATGCACGTGTACAGGCATTATAAAAGAAACAGCCAATATAAATTATTTTTAAATAATGGACATCCTGCGGCGCCCCATGGGGTCTAGGCATACACTTTGAGAACACCTGCTGTAGGCATTTTATGAAGGCAAATAGTTTTATTAGTCTCTCAAAATATATCATCAAACACTGTCTTTATTTTACGATGCATTACACGTATTTCGCCTCTCTCTTATCTAGTAAGGGGCAGGAAATTTGATTTACGAAAACGCTTCCCTGTTTAGAGCGTAAAAGAAAAATAAATTCGCTAAACGTTTTTTTTTGTATAGGTACGGCACACAAATGTAGTTGGCGTGTGTAGGGAATAGAAACGATGCCAGTTTTATGACAAGCGAACGCGTGCAAAAAAACACGTTATCACACGAATTAACTTTAGGTTATTCTCTTCAGCACTATTTACCACGGCTAATAAGCGTTGCGCGCTAAATTAATCTTAAAATCACACCAGTTTTTTTTAACCTAAAACTAAAATCAGTTCAAATAACAATAATATCCACGAGTGTCAGTGACGTCCGTAGACAAAATCCCCCCCCCCCCATTTTTTATTATCCTTTCATGACTCCAATATATAAGAAATTTGTTGTATGGATACATTACTAACAACATGTATAATACACCTACCACTAAAACATACAAAATTTAATTTATTAATATTTTTCCTCAAAAGTGGGGATTTTTTGACGTTGGTAATACTAAAATCGTCGACCAGCAGCGGTAGGTGGGATGCTATGTGAGAGGGGGGCATGCATCTTTAGTTTCGACGCAGAAAAATCTCCACGTGTCAGCAAGGACATCGGACGTCGAAGACCAACGGAAGTAAACTAGACACGAACGAGACAAAAAAATTTCAGTCTTGTTAAACTTATGTTAATTAATACATTTTGTTTCCAACCAGTGTGCTGATATTTTTAATGGAAAGACATTTTCGTTGTGACTAAGTTTAGGTAGCCATATATATATATATATATATATGATGACCAAATGATTCTCCTCGATTTGCCGCCCTTTGAGTAACTGCCGCCCCCAAGCGACTCTCAATGCGCCTACCCCCACGGGACGTCACTGACGAGTGTTCCTAAAGACGTTAAAAACCTTTTTAGATAAAGGCAGATCTAAAATTTATATGAAATAAATGTTACTAAACACAGTGATTTCAAAAACTGAAAATTATTTCGTAGTTAAGCCTCAATTACATTGAGCTTCTTTACGAGCTGTGTGTTGGCGAATTTATAATCTGCCTGTAAAGTCGCCCAGTGTAATCATCGAACAAGCTAACATGTTCTATGATTACACTGGGCGACTTTACAGGCAGATTATAAATTCGCCAACAAACAGCTCGTAAAGAAGCTCAATGTAATTGAGGCTTTAGGCTCTACTTATATACATTTTTATTTTCCCACCATTTCTCTGGCATTTTAAATATATTCGACAATTGCATACTGACTGTGCTGCATTATGGTAGCGAATCATGGCACATTATGAAGGCACAGAGTTGAATGTTTGCGACGTGCAGGTGGTATGACTTTATGAGTAATCAGGAGATAATATGATAACGAAACAAGCATCATCTCATCACGCCGAGAGTGAAAAGGCGACGTTGGACCCGGATCGGCCACGTGCTGCGGATGTCAGAAAATAACCTCAACCTGACTTCCCTATTCTTCGAGCCAACTGGATTATGGCGTCCTAGAACCCCGCTTAATACTATCTATAGATTGTATACGGCGAGCTATGGGACGCTGGTATAACTGAAGAAGACTGAAGAGCGACAGGAATTTTTGGAAGCCCCGTGCGGAATCCATATGCCATATTATAATTGCTACAATAAGTTAGCCTTCTAAACTTCCATAACTGTCTATTTCTCTCTAAAAGTTAACACAACCAAGAGAGGTGCTGTTAAGACATAGCATTTTTTGACTTATTGTATCGATTAACCGCCTTAATACATAAATGATAAACTACCCTCAATAGCCGCCGATAGCAGCCTTGTGTATAGAATAGATGCGCTGGTATCGGTATCGCACCGAAAGAAAATATCGATCAAAAAGTATCAATACTCGCATATATCGGTATCAAATGATACTCTTTTGGCATCCCTACTTACAGCTAATTTACTAATTAGCCTTAATACCTGACCCCCTTTTCAGCTACGCTTGTTTACATTTCGAAAGATTACTACATTAAAAGAATAAATTATTAGTCCGTCAAAATATTTTAAACTTCGAAGCTTATTTCAGAAAGATGGATATAAAACTTCAAAGCTTTTACATTGTATGAAAATAACCTTTCTTTATTTTTTTTTATAACCCAATATAGTTAAAATTAATTTACGGTAGTGAATAACTTGTGAAGCTTAATTACTAAGATATCATGGCAATTACCTTTTATATTAACCACAAAACTTTAGCAATATTATGCTATTAAAATACGTGAAAGCCTTTTAAATGTATGTATATGCGTTACTGTTATAATATTTTACAACGTACTCTCGAGTTATGTATTTAATTAATGTTTCTATTTCACAAGGAAAGTAATTATAATTTATAATGAAAATACTCTTTTGTCTAGATATCTAGAACCAAATTTGTATAATTATGTAGTTAATTTATTCATTGCTTAATAAACAAAGTTTATTGAGTATTATTTAGATTAAAATTATATTAACTATAATATTAGGTATAAATTTAATCAATAGAAAATAAAACGGTTTAGGTATGTAGTTTAATTATTTCGACAAATTTTTAACATTTACACCTAGTAGCGCAAATTGATTGATTCGTCAATATGTGTGTATTAAAAAGTAATAATGCGAATAACAAGTGACATGGGTGCATAAATAATAGTGCAATGATCTATAATGCTTTTTAAAAAGTCCGTATTGTTTTATATATAATATGTAAATTAATTAGAATAATTTATTTTTGGTAATTCTCCGTCCTCCTCTCTACCATGGGCACTTTTATTAGAAAGTCTCTGTGATCTCAGTCAAAGCTCATTTTGAAAGCGTGGTGACATTAGTCTTGGGTATCTGCTCCTGAAACATTATCAGGCGTAAAAAATGTGATGCTACACACCCAAATATCCGGCGTCGTAATACGCTCGATTAAGACCGATTGTGGTGTGGGGCGGATTGGTTTGGAGGGAACTATTGAACTAACTGCAAATTGTAGTCTTAGGCCCGTTTCAGATGGGACACCGGTATCACGCTCGATATAATATAGGAGGCCTTTGTATTCGAATACAGGGGCCTTTGTATTATATTTATGAACGTCCCAGAGCTAATGAGTCAACGCGTGTCCGGTACACTTTTCCGTCGGCCGCTAAATTCTCAAGCCGCCGATACACTTGTTTTTATTACCGCAGCCAGTTTTATGTTCTAATTTATAACGCGAAATTATGCGTTGACTCATTAGCCCTGGGGCGTTCATAAACATTATACAAAGTCCCCTTTATTCAAATACAAAAGCCTCCTTATTATATACGAGCGCGACACCGGTGTCCCGTCTGTAACGGGCCTTAGTTCAATAACAACAAATACATTTGACTGACAAAGTTTAGTGTGCACTATTTATATCAGATCTTAACAGCCTACTTCCACCCTTCGCCACTGACATGTATACAAATATATATAAATATAATATATACCGTACCATATCAGAAACCAGAAGACAGATACCAGAAAACCTGGACTGGAATGAGGCTATAAAGAAAATGGACCAAAGTATGTGGATATATTTTCACCATAGGGCATCATTAGAAAAGGGGAAATGGGGTAAGTCTATTCTACCATCACCACGAGAGGTGCTCTGGTTTGTAGAGTCTCCTTTGACAAGGAATTAGCTTAAGTTAATACTGAGGCTAAGAACAGGCCACACAATGGGAAAAAGATTTGATGTCCTCATGGGAAGAAGCGAATCGCAACTCTGCGATGAATGTCATGTTTTAGAGGACATTGTACATATAGCACCGCAATGCCCTAAATATGAACTTCATAGAGTACAGCTGCGAATTGCGGATATCTATGAGAATGTCGACGAATTAAAAATGTCCTGGCGGTGGGTAAGACGGAAGAGCTAGGCAAAATTGTAAAGCTATTTAACAGAATAGGAGTGAGGACCTGATCGACGGATCCCCTTCTAGAAGAGAAGAGGCGATATGACAGCGAGTCGCAGTAAAAGCCTCGGTAAAATCACAAAAAAAATAATATATATATACCTATATAAATATGGGCGACAGGTGGACGAAAGATATATCGAATAGTACTTCTAAGTATCTATGTATGTCCTAGCTACATAACATCAATCGGCATAAAAGAGAGACGTTGTCTGTCAGAGAGAAAATAAAAATACTGTCGCAATAAATTCCTATTCGCCGTACCTATTGTTCTAAATCTCTTTGAGTCGATTTCCCTGGGGATCGTTTCTCCAGAAGATTACAATTTTTTTTAAGTATATACTCTCTAGCCGCACTTTAAAACCGTACGAGATGTTTCACTTAAGTACAGAAATATGTAAGTGCCATTTTATTTGAATATAATATTATAATACTATAAATACTTTTTAAGTGCTTTTGGACGCTTGAATGTCTTCAAAAATTATTTACAATTTCGGGTCGAAGAAACGTACTTATCTTAATTTTTAGAAATTTTGAGTTATGTATGGTACTGAATATAAAATAACATATTATGAATTATGGGGAAGCCAGGCGGGAACCGCGCTAATTGGCATAGCCGATTTTGGCAAAATTCATGAATTGATGAATGAAAACATAACCTAACCTAACCTAACTTAACCCAACCTAACAAACAATCCAGTATATCGGATATTTTCAAAATGTGTTTGCCGCTGGCTTCCCCAAAACTGACTTGTACCATTCAAAATTATTAGCAAGTTGAAGTAAGTTGCAACAAAAAACCTGTGACGTTGGTTAGTAATTAAAGTAATACCTACTTTGATTTAAAATACAAAAACCGATCGCCAATATGGCTCAATTATTTAGAAAACGCTTAAGTGAATATTAAAAAACACTAGTTAAAATTTGTCGTAATTATGTATGACTCCTTTAGCATTGTGGTCAATGTGCGTGGGCGCGATACCCGAGAGATGTAGGTTCAATTCTTGCGGTGTTTAGTGTTTTCAAAAATATGTATGTTCAATAATTAGAATGTTACACTCGTGAATTATTTGTTGAATGAAAAAATAGCTAATTAAATATTATTATTACGTTTAGTGACAAAAAGGCTAGTTTAATAAAAAAATGTATGTCCTGAACATTGATATACTACTAGATGAGGAGTTCCCATACAAGTATCATTTTAAAAATGTACTACAAAAGAAGATAATTACGAATATCGTCTTATAATATTTCCTTGTAGGTATAATGCGTTAAGACCGTTAACATGGATTCCCGAATTTCACCCGTATTGCCCTGGCTGTAAAACTAAATTTGCATTCTTGGAATAGTGACCCTAAGGATGTCTGCAACCCAAAGCTTGCAAGCTACCAAAAATTCATGTCTGAGCGGACAGAGCAAGTCGTCATGTGCTGACTATTAGTTAGAGTAAGATGCAAGCTAGATCGGGCTTACTCATAATTATTGCCAGGTCGTTTTCGAGACAAATATTAAGTGAGCTTATATCGATTTAAGTCCGCTGATATTAAAACAGTAAGTTTTAACACTGGCCAAGTCGCTGAAAATCGGGCGTCATTTTAAGAAGCATATGATTCATCCAGTAGTAAATATCAATGGTCCTGAACAAACTTTCTTGTCAATGTCAATGTCAATGTAAAGTCGAGATAAATGAGATACATTTCTTTCACACGTGTGTATGTATACTGTCTATTGAGAATTAGAAAATTTCCACGAAATCTACTCTCAAACACTGTTGACTTTAAGTACATGGAGGTTTA
Organism: Rhyacophila brunnea; assembly: GCF_057557595.1. Lineage (NCBI taxonomy): Eukaryota > Metazoa > Arthropoda > Insecta > Trichoptera > Rhyacophilidae > Rhyacophila > Rhyacophila brunnea. The sequence continues at coordinate 11,309,406 of NW_028233068.1, read as the reverse complement.
TGGCACTGACATTAAAATATGCATTACAGTAAGTATTACAATACAATATTAGTTACGTCGTCAGGATTTTCGATACTTTTTTGTGAAGCGACAGCATTTTCTCCTTTTAAAAATCACTACTGCTCTCAAAAGTTATATTTCTATTCGTTCCTTCATTCGCTTTATAATATGCCACCTCTATACAACCCATGACATGCCTACCGCCACGGAACATCATTGCGTACGTAAGTATGCGTTTACCCAGTTCCACTCTAAAATCGTGTCCGGAGACTAGTACGTATGCAGTTCACTTCAAAACCGTCAAACCTCTTTGGGTCATATAGTAATGTCTAAATAAAACACGGTTCTTGTCGGTTTACTTACACTTTACAGGAAGCCAGCAACAAAACAATTATTGAAAATAGCCGATATACTGGATTATTTGTTAGGTTAGATTAGGTTTTCATTCTTGAATTCATGAATTTTGCCAAAATCAGCTACGAAAATTGAATAAATATTCATATTGAATCTAATAAAGTTGGAGACCGTGTAGTATACGATCATCCCTTTCTGATAAGAAAGTCAACGGCGAACTGTGCCACGGTAAAATGTTTTACGTACAATTTCCATGTAACCCTCTAAAATATCCCAATACAAACACAATGTAGAAATACATATTTACAAAAGAAATACAAAGATTTATCATTAAACGATCAGTCAAAAAATATATTCTAGACTAGATTATATACTATATAGACTAGAATACGTTAATCGCATAAGTACAATAAGTACTTACTCAATTGAGTTACATCTGCTACGATTCATTTGTTTTAGATAAAATAATTACAAGATAAAAAATAACCTTTTATATACAACGTTTTTAAATTTTTTGTTGAATTATTATGCTCAATATGTTCAAACTTGTAATTGATATGAAGTAAATAAAAAACAAACAAATATAAAATACTGAAATGTTATTTTGATTTCCATAGTAACGCACGTATATAATATTAATAATTTAGTTGGTAGAACCACCCACTTAGCAACCAATAATAATGGATTAGATTACGGATTTCTTTCGAAATAACTTTTCATACAAAACAGAATTAACTGAAAATGAATTCAATTCTACTTTAAGATGGTTAAAAGTATTAAAATAATGCATCGGCATCGTGTTCTGATATATTATAAAAGTTTCAAATGTTCAAATGAAGTTAGTTAAAAATCGATTTCAAGATTTGTACTGGATAAACAACCACCGGACAAATAAGAAAAACGTTGTAAAATAGCAATTCACTAACTTTACTGTGAATTTGACCCACAGCTAGTGAATAATAATAATTGTTCACTAACTATGGACACAATTATTATAAAACCGAAAACCGCGTAAAATGGAACGTTATTAATTTAAAATTAATTCTGAATTAATTGCGTCGGATACTGATATTCTTTTAGGCTTAGATTTGAGAGAAAATTATTCTTTAAAAGATTCCCGAATATTCCGTAGAGGGTATGGTGACCACGATCCATATTTTATACTGATCTCGGATTAGACCGGATTACCATTTGACATTGTCCTCAAGAATGTGGCGTATAAAAGCATTTTACCCGGAAAGGATGTCGTAATAAAAACGAATAAAACACAATATAAAAAGGCATGCATTTGCAATATGCCCAGGATATTGTAATAATTATTATTAAAATAGGAAAAACTACTATGGCCACGATGCCCGGCAGAAGTAAAAGTAGGTAATAATGAAAATTAAGGTCTAAAATAATTATTTGGTATTAAAATACGACGGAAATCAGACGTTAAAGCTAAAAATAATTAATAGATAAAAAGAACTTTTTATATACAACGTTTTTAAATTTTCTGTTGAATCATATAAACTTGATTTGACTAGCTTAAACGATCAAAAAATTTGTACTTGATAGAAATAATACTGAAATGTCATATTGATTTCCATAGTAACGCACGTATATATTAATAATTTAGTTGCTAGGACGCCAGACCCCTAGCAACCAATAATGGTGTCGAAATAACTTTTCATACAAAACAGAATTAACTGAAAATGAATTCAATTCTACTTAAAGATGGCTAAAAGTATAAAAATAATGCATTGGCATCGTGTTCTGGTATATTCTAAAAGTTTCAAATGTCTAGCTAGTCGGGAAGTTAGTTAAAAATCGATTGCAAGATTTGTACTGGATAAACAACCACCGGACAAACAAGAATACGAGCTAAGAAAAATGTGGTAAAATAATAGAACACATTAAAATGATTTACATATATATAAGTTTAGTATTCTTGCTATTAATTAATTGATCTAACAGAAAGAATTATTTCATTTATTTCGAATGTCATACCTACGAGTACATAGTATATCTAAAATATGTGTTTATTTTTTCAGTTTTATTTATATAATAATTTAATATCTGGTCGCATATCGTGATGCCCTGATACTTTATGATATTCGTAACTAATTTTGCTCTCACTTTCTTATTAATTGTCGTTACAATAAAAGTTCGCTTCATTAATTAGTTGAGAATTTTAGACTGTTAGGATAATAATTAATTGTTAAGCTAATAATATCCCTAAGTAAATCATAAAGTTAACAAAAACTCGATTCTTAATATTAGTCTTTTGAAACATCGTTGTAGTAAAAATATTTGTATATGATATACCTAATTATATTATGAAGGTATCTATAATATATCTATCTATCCACTTTTTGACAAAGTGAGAAAATCCCATATTTTAACTCTTCTTACTTGCAACAAAACAAACACAAGACACCTCTTTGGTCACATTAATAATGTGAATTTAGCAAAATGACTTCTACTTTTTTCTGCCTTTGCGATGACGTGATTGGTTGAAATGGATTTGACGCTGTCTGAAAATAAACTTGCTGGATTTATCCCCAATTGAAAATTAGTCATATAATTAGTATGTCTTTTTAAGCGAATTGATGTTAAATTTGGCAAGTTCTGAAAATCACATAAAGGTAAACACTTTTTAGAGAGCGATCTAGCAGTTTTTTTTTTTGAGTTGACTACTTTTGATATTCATTTTGTGTTTTTTTGTGTTTTAGGTAAAACATAACATTTGTTGTTTTTAATTAGAAATTTTCACCCACTCCTGCTAGGAGTAGCTTATGTGAACGTTCATAAAATAAAATTAATCCTATACCTCCATCAGTATTAGTGTGTTGTACGTAAAAAAATGCAGAAAATTAGCTAAGTACAGTATTTGTACATATCTTTCGAAACCAATAATTTAACTTTTGAGTATATTCATAATATAAGTCTCAAATTCCTACAGGAAAAAACCGGAAATCCATAGTGGCTGAAAACCTCAAATTGCCTTTAACCGGATGTGTTCTTTTTGGATATACAATACACTGGCTGGCATGTGTAAAAATACATTCATACCTACCTACATAGAAAAGTTATCATTTCTATTATCAACGCATTATGTTTATTTGATAAAACAACATTTAAGTCAACTATTGAGCTCAGTGTGAAATTATTTGTATATCCTAACGCTAACTACCCAAAGTTGAGCAAAAAAAAATGTTAAATGATTTTAAGCAGACTATTTTAAACAATAATCGATTATGAGGTGTATCCCTAAATATTATAGGTACTTTTGTTCTAACTATACCTACCATTAAATATTTTACAAAATAGGTCGTAAAATACCGCCTTTCGTCGTATTTTTCAAGTGATGTATGTTCAACAAGGAATTAGCTAGGTATACGTATAATTATTGAATTTGTCAGTTCGTATAAATAACTTAATAAATACTAGTAGGGATTGTAGTTTAAAACATATTTCATTGATTTTTTTAAAATTATATAGATGTTTCTCGGTGTTTTTAAAACCTACAATAATTATTACAACGCATTTTTTTGTTCAGAGAATTCGGTATCACTCTTAAGAAAAACATTATCATCAAGTGAAGTAATAATAACGGTATGAAAATAACGTATTCAATTGATGGCCCAACCGATAATCAATAATATTTATAAATATATAATTCTTTACGTAAAAATAACATTGTATAATTAATACATCTGTACACCTATTATTTCTGAAGTTTTGATAATGTAGTCATTAAAATGATTCTGAAACGTTTGAAAAATATTTCGCAACCGAGGAACACGGGATACCAACTAACCCATATGTAGGTATAAATAAAATTCAAAATAAATTCATAAAAACACTAAATACGAATAACTTTATACTTAATTAATATGTTTGTATTATTGTAAAACAACACATCATTAGCTGTGGTTAAGCGGTATACATTAGTAGATAAGTAACAAATTATTTTGTTTATAATAAAATATAAAATAAAACTTGAAAAGAGTGATAATTCAATTTTATTTTATCCGTCATTAATTAACTTCGCTGTGTGGTTATACTTGATACGTTTTCCGTGTAGCGGCAACACTGTGATAATTTTTCGAGGGAAAATAAGTTGAGAGGCTCACCTTTTAGCGAAGTCTTCTATAGGAGATGTTCTACGATGGTGGATTTTTCTGGTATCATACAGGTTGCTGGCGATCTTCTACTGTTGTTAATGTAATGATTGGTGTTGAGGGTATATTTTGTTCGTTGTTGAGTTTCGAGACGTGCGGAATGAGCCACGCACGGCTGCCAACTGAAATATATTAAATATATCAAGAGATCGCAGCTTCTGGGGAGATATTTAGCGCTTGCGTGGAATTGATAGAGCGGAACCGTGCGGTGACAATTTTCCTGAAGATTTTCCGCATTTTCGTGAATTATTTTACGTTAGTTTTCTTGTGTATAATTACACCCACAAAAAAAATCCTTCTGCTATTTATAGAAACAAGCCTTCAGATCAAGATACCTACTTCTTAAAGAATACCTACTTAAATAAAGCTCTACAAAATCCCTCAAAGTTTAAGAATGTTGACAAATTCACATATCGCTACCTGAAAGCAATAATGGAATAAGTCAACACTACTAATTTTCGAGATAATAATTGAACTTTAATGTTTGTATTATACAAATGAAATAGTTATATGTATTTTGTTTTTTCTGCAGTTTACAATAGATGCTAATAGTAAGATGTTTGTATTACATTATTAATAGTGGGTTAGATCAGTTATCACATTGTTGCATTGAAGCTGCACATTGGGATTTTTTAAATTTTCAATGGGGTATTTCAATTTTAAAAAAATAACTCATTTATTCATTATTTAGGTATAGTTTTCAGTAATAGATTGGTATATCTAAAAATATACTTTTTTCATTTTATCTCATTGTTGTTTTCAGGTAGAGAATCTAGAATTACTCATTATTCATAAAACGACATCATTCAAGAAGTCTGTATAGGTACTGACAAACAACAAATTCTACCACAGTTTACAAAGACAAATTTCTGTCTTTAATCTAGTTTTATAATCAAGAAGATGTACATACTTTATGGGAGGCTTCACTAAGGCTACGGCACTGGATTGGCCACGTGCATAGAATGCCGAAAGAGTTACCAGCATGGCGGGCTATGTATGCATTGTATCATGTGGGGGTAATAGAAGACATGGGCGGCCGAAACTGGGATGGACTGCGCCACAAGAGATAAAAGAATGCTCGACCAAGGCCGACAATGGTTGTAGTGCAAAAATGTTTTTTTTTTTATTGCCGTGTTCCTGCAACGTTCTTACCTAAATAAAATATCAATCACTATACTATTATAACCAAATCAAACGATAACTATTTTGGCAAAAAAATCTATACAGTGTGTTAACATCACTCGTATTTTTATCATTAATATGTATTAATTTTAATATGTACCTACCTAATATATAATTTAATATCTCATGCATATAATCACTAGAAAAAATCTATTTTAAAAAAAATAATACGACACCCGACGGGATTTAAACCTGTAACCCCTGGATACGTGCCAGTATGATTTTACAATTAAGCTATGGTCATCCTTATTTTTTACGACAATTTTAACTAGTACTTCTTATATGAAATGCTTATCAAATTGCTTTACAATGTAGGCTATTGGTGTTTGTATATTATAAAACAAGGTAGGTCATTAAATGCTTTGATTACCAACCGACGTCACGGATTACTCCAAGTGTTTAGTTTCGTAATTAAGTAGGGTGCCCGTAGATTAATTGGAAAAACACACTGGCGCGAACCCAGCGATTACTGGTTCAAGTCCCATCGGGTGTCGTATTTTTTAAATTTTTTTCTTCTATTGGGTATTCAAATTAGTTAAGTTTTCAAATTATGTATGTTAAATATATGGAATGTTAGGTATATTCTCAAATATTGTGAATTATTCACTGAATAAAAGAAATAGTTTATTTATTTTTAAAACTTTTAATATTGCAAAGACATATAAAATGACCAGATCAGCGTCTTACAAGAGCATTAAATACCATATTGTGTTTTGTGTGGGATAATTTATTTACATCACGTCAGTTAAGTGGCTGGACTTAATTTAGATATTATACAACGGATGTGGTTAAATGGAGTGAATAACGAACGCACGTGCAAATTGTAAAATAGACCAAACATCTTGATCACAATAACAAAACAAAAACGCCATTTTTATTTTCGTAGTTTCTGTGTAACATTCTATATCTCTGGTAGTCAACCTTTTTATACCTACCGCCCAATTTTGTATCTCTGATAGTAGTAAAATTTTCTAACCGCCCACCGGTTCCACAGTAATGGTGATTTATAAAGTAGGGAAGTAACTTTACTTTATAAAATTTAGAAAGCAGAGCTACAGCAAGTTAAAGCAAGTTAAAGCATAATAGTAATAATTACTTACCAAATAATACTTTATGTCAGACTTTCGCAAAGTTTGGCAGAATAAATCTTTATTAAACATCATACTATAGGTATCTATCTTTTTATTTATACTTTTCATACATATAAGCATGAAGTCTGATGGAATTACATTTAATTAATTACATATTAAAACAGAATAAAAATGTTATTAAAACCCCTACCGCCCTACATGAAAACTGAAACGCCCACTAGTGGGCGGTAGGGAACAGGTTGACTACCCCTGTATCTATAGGTATCATGCATGTCCAGCGCATCGGCCGTGATTAGGGAATCCAATTCCCGACAATTTTCAATACCTATGAATCCCGGGATTAGTGTAACATAATCCCGAAACATTCGGGATTAATTTTTTTATCAATCACAATCAATAAGTATGTTTAAAAAAATATGTTAGTGAAGTGTATGTCATGCACATGTCACAGGGGGAGTCGCCGGATGCTCACGGATAATAAAAATAACCATTTTTTGTTGTTATACGCAATCGTAAGAACATTCGGTCGATTGCGGGATGAATTTTGTCGATCACAGTATCACACCATAGGCATATAGCAATTGAGTCGTGGAAACGTATAAAGCGTGCACATTCGGTTGTAATATAATATGATTTTATTGAGATTAAAAAAGTTAGCATTTCCTTCATTCAACGAATAATTCACAAGATGTGAGAATGGAATATACATAATTTGAAAATATCTCATTCATATACACATAAAAATCTTTTTTAGAAAAATACGACACCCGACGGGAGTTGAACCTGTATAACCGCTGGATTCGCGCCAGTGTGCTTTTTCAATTAAGTTACGGGAATCCTACTTAATTAAGACAATTTCAACTAGTAGTTCTTACAATATGAAATGCTTATCAAATTGCGTTATAATGTTGGCTATCGGTTTTTGTATATTAAATTAAGGTAGGTAATAATTAAAAACCTTAATTACTAACCGACGTCACGGATTACTCCAAGTATTTATTTTTTACAACGTACTTGCACCTGCTAATAATTGAATAAAGCACTTCTTTTATTCAACGATTTACAAGTTTTGAGAATGTAACATTACATAAATATTGAACATACATAATTTGAAAACATCGTATACATACCGATATCTACTAGAAAAATCCATTTTAGAAAAATACGACACCCGACGGGACTTCAACCTGTATAACCGCTGGATTAGCGCCAGTCTGCGTATAATGTCGTTCAGGTTCGAATCCTGGATCTAGCAAATTCATGTGTTGTTTTTCATTGTGTGTTTGGACCTACTTGTTGAACCCAATAAGTTTAACAAGTGTTTAACATCCATGTCTCTTAAAAACAAAAATCTGTTACGATAACCTACACGATATGGAGGCTTATATATATATTATGATATTCTTAGGTTCGAAAATGTTGGATTAAGTATAAATACACAGTTAAAGTGGTCAGATATCAGTGGTGGAGTGATGAGGTGACGTGAGACGTGGAGTGACACGTAGAAAAGGATAAAAAAAATCAATCTACTTCTGTATAAGTATATGTCTCCTTTTATTCCATATTTCGCGCGGACTATGGCTAGCTAAAAGTTAACCTTTCATTATTATAAAAAATATTTTTTGCACCAAGCACCGCGCACAGGTCTAATTTCAACACCCCCTCAATTTTCCCCGTATTGAAGTGGCTGAGTTAGTTAAGGGTGCAGGGTGGCGGCATAAAAGGCCCCGGGGGGGTACCTGACCTCCAAAAGCATCCTTCATTCTCTTAGGGCGCTCTACCACCCCCTCCAAAGGGTGCAGAATATATTGTTTTACGTTTAGACGCTTTTTTAATGTCCCTTCGTCATCGGCGAAATACATCCTATTGTGACGTGTAAAAAGCGAAAAAATTTCAGTCAAACTAATAAACTTAGAAGTTGAATTGCTTTAATAAACTATTTAGTAATAAGAACAATATAGATTTACCTAAAGATATCTTTATAATTGAGGACCTGAGCAGTGGTGGATTAAGGGATTTGGAAGCCCGGTGCAATCAATGATTTTGAAACCTACACGATAAAAAATAAATTATTCTTCTTATTTTGCCATCAAGGCAATCTTAACTTTGTCCTCTGGTACCCGAAACAGTTCAGTGGAGCTGAACTCGAACGAAACACGGATGTTCTTAAGCTACGAAATACGGCATCGTCCTCTTCTACGCTTACCATTGATCTTTACTTGAAAAGTTGGGGAATGCTGTACTTTTGTCCTCTCATAATGTGATCGAGGTACTGTAGTTTCCTGATTGTTATACTACGCAGAACTTCTCGGTCCTTTCCCATTAGAATGAGAACTTCAACATTTGTTACCCGGTCAGTCCAAGGAATTTCGAGGATGCATCTATACAACCACATCTCGAAAGCTTCAACTCTCCGTGACATCTTTTGATTTAGTGTCCATACTTCCATATCATAGAAAATAATTGAGAGAACATAACAACGTACCATACGCAATCTCAGACCTAAGATAAGGTCTCGATTGCTAAGCAGGAGTCGTATTTTGAGAAAGGTACTCCTTGCAATCTCAATTCTAGTTTTTATTTCCTGAGACTGGTCATTTTTCCCATTTTTCATTAACCCATGTACCTAAATATTTATAATGGGTCACACGTTCAATTGGTGCGCTGTTAATGACAAAACTTGTGTTGGTGTTTGGCGTCTTTTGATAATTTTGAAAAAATAAATAAACACCATAAATTCAAACAATCCTTTATTTGTTTACAATTTGACTTTATTACATTTCTTTTTCGTGAATAGGTAAATTTTTTTACAAATTAAAAATAATAATATACCTACACCTAACATAGTCGGTACCTACTTAGTAAAAATATCAATGTATATCTTTCATGAATTCACATCCTGTAACTAAAAATAATTAGCATTGAAGATAACAGAGATGGTATAATAATTTTAGTAGTTGATTTTTTTGTATACAAGTGAGTACCAACGTATCCGTTTTGGTGGTTATGTTATAATACCCCTTTGATGTTAATTGCATGGAATTTTTTATGTATTGAATAATATTTTATACCCCATTTACATATGCATGGATTTACTGCTGACAGTACGTATTACTGCGGCCATAACAAAATAAAAATGCACGTGTATATATTGTATTATCGTGCAACTTGCAAGATTGCATGCATGGATCAAAAAAGTTCGGAAACTTCCGAATTTTCACGCGACAATTTAACTGTGCGATACGCCTGCGCAGTAGAACGATGGTGGTGAACCTGCAGGTGAAAAAACGAACTACACCGCGCAGAAACTCGTTTTGAGGATAACAAATTTTCACGACCTGTCAAATAGTAGCGTATACGCTGCATAACTTTGCACTCTAGGATGAAAATGATGTAATAGGTATATTCTAAAAATATATTTTTTACATAATATATTTATTTATTACTACTCGTACATAATATTATTAATACAAGTGAATTTCATTTTGATCTAATTTTATATGATGTAATCAGGCAAAGAGGCATATCAGTGTAGTAAAAAGTGCAAAAAAGTGCGAAGTTATAAAACGTATACTGTACTATACAGTGACAGCATTTCGTCTCGCTTATTCTTGAATAATGATATCGGCGAGACAGTTAATACTTTTACGTGTAAATAGTTATTATCACGATAGTTGAATTTACACATTATTGGTGCAGGTAAATCCATGTACGTGTACAGGCCTATTAGATTAGGGAACCAGGTTGTTATCCAATGTAAGGATCAAATGCATGTCTATATCTTTTCATATAAAAGCGATTACATTTTAATCATGTTTTACACACAAATACATATGTTTTGATGTAACAAGAGTTGTTTCTAACTCATTTTACAACGTCTTTCTTAGCTCGTATTCTTATTTGTCCGGTGGTTCTTTGTCCGGTACAAATCTTGCAATCGATTTTAACTAACTTCCTGTCTAGCTAGACATTTGAAACTTTTATAATATATCAGAACACGATGCCAATGCATTTTTTTAATACTTTTAGCCATCTTTAAGTAGAATATAATTCATTTTTAGTTAATTCTGTTTTGTATGAAAAGTTATTTCGATACCATTATTGGTTACCAGGGGGTCCTAGCAATTAAATTATTATAAATAATAAATAAATAATATATACGTACGTTACTATGGAAATCAATATGAAGTGACATTTCATTATTCAGTATTTCTATCAAGTACAAATTTTTTTGATCGTTTAAGTTAGTCAAGTCAAGTTTATATGATTCAACAGAAAATTTTAAAACTTTGTACATAAAAAGTTCTTTTTATCTTGTAATTATTATGTAAATATATGTCATTTGTAATTACATCAACCTACTCCTTTAATCCCCGGCGTCTGAAGTATGACGAAATGTAAAAAGCGGAAAAATCGGGATAAGAAAAAACAGATCAGCAATGTAACGCAGGTACGTGAATAACACAGCTTGTCGTGTTTTGGAGTTAAAATCGAAATAGGGAAGACAAATATGAAGGTATTAAACATTACCTTATAGGTATATATATACCTATATATTATATATATATATATGTTTTGATATATCTGTAACATAAATATATGAAAATGTATAAGACAGCACGGTACAGGGAGAAGTGTCTATCTCTGACGTACGCACGTATCTTTGTTGCGCGATCGCATACATATAACACCCACGTTGCATCCATCGCACGCTGCATTTTACATGGTATTTAAATCGATGGGTTCTTTAGCTATAAATATTGTTACCCTACATTGTTTTCGTAATGCTAGTTTTAAATAGTATTATTGAGTGCATCGGCAAGAATGATGACAGGTGGCACTGCCACCTGGTCATATTAAGCTAGTTCCTTATAAACAGCATACATTTAGTTTTACTTACACAATAATTTCGTACTTACATAATAAAATATAACAAACTTTTTTTTTATTCAACAAATATTGCACAGCTTGAATGTAAGATTCTTAATTCTTTATTCAATAAAAAATGTGATATTCTTAAATCTTGTAAATTATTCGTTAAATAAAAACAATTTTTCTTAAAATTATTGGCAAGTGCAGGTACGTTAGGATTAAAATTTGGAATGATCCATGGAATGAAGGAATCAAAAGTAGTCCATAGAAGCCGGTAACCAATATTAATTTAAAAAAAAATGGAAAATTAATGCCTCAGTCGCATGACTAAGTTAATTTCGATGTATTTAAGTAAAGTGTAGTTGGTAAAACACATTCACCGGAATCTGCCAACTGCGGGTTCGAGTCACGCCCAGTATTATATATATTTTTAAGATTCTTTCTAATCCGTAAGTATGCGTTTTATAAAATATAGTCTAATAACAATATCGGGTTCGGAAGTTGTGTGAGTTGAATAGTATAAAATAATGTTATTTTGTTTTCTCTATTAGCTACAGGTGGTAAACACTGTCACAAACACAGACACTGTGCATTGTCCTTGGATAACATACACTAAAGATAGGATTTGTTGAATGTCCATCAACATACATAATTTAAAAAAAAAACTTCTGAGAAAATATATTATCACCAATAGAAAAAAATCTTTTTTGAAAAAAATAAAACACCCAGCAGGAATCGAACCTGCATCTCTCGGGTTTCGCTCAATAGTAACTAAATTTGGAAAGTGCTTCAGAGTAAAATGAGGGCAATTAGTTAATTAATTATGCCGCCCATAGCATAGTGGTATCTATGCATGGGTGCGAAGCCCGAGATATGCAGTTTAATTCCTGCCGGATGTCTTACTTTTTTCAAAAAAGATTTTTTCTATTAGTTTTTTCTCAGAAGTGTTTTCAAAATGATGTATGTTCAATAATTAGAATTGTACATTCTTAAATCTTGTGGATTATTCGTTGGATAAAAACAAATAGTTAATTAAGAATGTCTATCAGATGAGTTTGAGCATTTTATAGATTAATTATATACTTATAGTATTAGTATACTATATATATATATATATATATATATATATATATATATATATATATATATATATATATATACGCCAATCCTTCTATATTTCAATACTACCAAGTATAATAAAACATCTTGTCTCTTATTCATATAGGTAGGTCTTACATATTATATCCATAGACAGGGTTGTAAATTTATCCTTTAAATTTGGTTGCATTGTGCCGAATATGTGAGAAAAGAAAGCCATTTCAAAAAGCCAAACATATAAATAAATATACCCCAAGCCAAGTATAATAAATGTTTATAAAAACAAAATGTTTCATTCTTTCATAATACAGGCTCTGAGTGGCGAAGGGTGTATGCTGTTAAGATCAAACATAAAACTTTGTTAGTCATACGAATTTGTTTTTATTGAACTAAGACTATAATTTTACAGATGGTGTTGGTTAGTTTTTAAAAATCAATTAAACCCTACTTAAACCAAACCACAATAGTTTTGGTATACTTTGGGCGATACGACAAAATTGTGCACACTTTTTTCATTCACACTTATTGGTTTTCGTTGAATTTAGACTACATATTACTCATGTTGTTTGTAATTTTTTTATAAATCATTAATCCCTGACTAAACCAAACAATAATAGTTAAAAAATATTATTCTGTCTATTAATTATCCAAAATTATGTACGAATTAAAGGCGTAATTTTAAATATCTTTTTGATAGATGAGTATTTTTTGACTATTATCTATTATGGCTTGGTTTAATTTAATTTTAAAAACTAACCAACACCATCTGTAAATTATTGTAGTCTCGTTACAATGAAAACAAATACGTATGTCTTTAGTATCTATGATGGATCTTAACAGCGTACCTCCACCCTTCGCCACTAATCCTACATATTTGCTGACAATTACTTATCGCTATATGTTTTCATTTTAAATTTTAAAGCAATTTGTTAAATGCACAAAAGGGAAAACCGTCCATGTAAAATCGTCAATTTTAACATGTAATTTGAAAATAAATACAAGCTCTTCTTGCCCACTTGTTGAATCGTATTCATTTTTATTTTCCGTCTCTTTCTTGTTAAAAAGTCGTGACCGAATCAAACTTCGCGCAATGGGAGGGGGCGCTGAGAAAAGCGCTGGGGGGCGCAAGTTGGAGAAACTGGAGGTAAAGAAAATGGCGGGGTTGGGGAAGGTAGACGGAGAGGGGCTGGCGGGAAAATGGGATGTAAAGGGGCAACCTGTGAATGCATAGTGTAACTAGTAAATAGACACGCTATTTATTATGCTATGAAGTTAGACAAATTTAATAAGAAAACTATTTCAAAGGCATTTACCCTTTGATTAAACACGCTCATAAGTTGTTTCATTTTATTTATTTTTGTATTCTTCACTGATGGATTGTAACTTCTGTTGAATGTTGAGTGTTGAAGAAGAAATCAAATGTAATGTTTCCACGGATCGACTTAGGTTGGACAGAGAGTAAGTTGTTCAAGTGAAACAAGCAAGTTTCACTTGCCGATGCTTGTTGATATCACCTTGGTTACTTGCTTATCTATGCAACCAGTTGACTCAAATGTTGAACGACTTAAATTAAAAAGGACCTCAATTTTGTTCAATTCAACTATCAAGTTAATCATTTTTTTTTAAATGTGGCTGTAACATAATATTGATATTCAACTGTCGTTCAACACACTGTTGAACAACAAACATCGTCACGCGATAACTGAGTATTACAATCCACCCTTTGCATAACTGAAGGTATTAAGACGCATATCCTACTTCAAGTTGTATATAACTTGAAATTCTTCTTTATTCTCCAAATTGTCGGCATTGTGAGTTGCTCCGCTCCGGGACTTAATATTTGCTCCAGCTCCGCTCTAGGGTCTGCTCCACTCCGGGTAAAACGATAGGTATTATTTGTATATGTTGAAAAAATTAAAAAATAAGCAGTTTTAAAATAAAATTTATTATATGTTATTTTCATTATTAATTCTATAAAACAAAATTGGCGCCAGCAAATCGTCTAGTATTATCTGCCTCTTCTCACTTAGAATTAATTGTACGTAAGTGTAATTGCTTTTTTACAATTACTTATAATTGTAAGTGGAGCACTGTAAATTTTCGGTGCTCCGGGTTAGGGAATCCAATCCCGAGCCAAAATTCTGATCCCGGGATTTAGGGATTACAATTTGACAATCCCGGGATTGGCATTTTTTTCCATTGTTAATAAAAAAAATTATATCTACAAATAACATTGATAAAATCGGTCAAAAAAAATCTAGTATAATTTATACTATTTAAGACATTTATTGTTAATATTGTATACGTTCAATCTTGGAAATACACAAGTTTAATGGAGTAAATAATATTGTAATATAAATAATAATGTGAATTTAATATGAGATTGCTGTTTCTGATAGTAAAGACATAATGAATGGATTAGCGAGATTTAAAATAGTAAAGCAAATAATCATGGCGTACTTATGGCCTTTCCGCTTCATAAATCTAATTAGTTAGCCAAATATGAAACTGCCGTAAAACGTATGATATCATGGTGGAATTACTTTGTTAAAAGTGCGAAGCATTGTTTTTCCAATCTTTCTCATTTCTAATAATTTGTGTGAAAAAATAAAATGAATCGGCTACCTACACATGGGTATAAATTAAACTTCATTCAAACTCAGTTTATTTCTAATATAGTTTTTTTATTAAAAGTATTTTTTCTGTTATATTTTCGCTTTTATTTTATTTTCCATAAAAATTGATAAAAAAAATCAATCCCGAAATCCCGGGATTATGTTTATCAATCCCGGGATTCATAGGTATCGAAAATAGCTCGGGATCCCGGGATCCTGGGATTGGAATCCCTACTCCGTGTAAAGCCCCATTGCTCCAGTGCTCCGTGCTCCTGCTCCGAGCTCCGCTCCAATGCTCTGGTTATATCAAATCCGAATCGATATAAATAAAAACATATTTTTATTTTCAAGATAAATCGATGTTTAAAAAATAATTAAAACGTCTGATTCATTCATATGTTTCGCCTGCACATTAGAGAGATGTTTTAAAACTAATTTTAATGGTTAAAATAATCATATTACAATAATATTAATTATTCGAGGTACCTAATAGGATAAAAGTGTTCAACGAACTTAATTTTTATAAGAGTTTATTTTAATCAGAAAAAAATGTTTTAACTCGGATCTTTCATATACTGTCGCTAGACGTTCTTAGTGGCATCTTACAATTATTCATAATCAAACATACACATAATGAATTTAATGTCTACATAACATGGGATATTTAAAATATTTTAAATTGCCAAAAACTGTTATTGACGATTGTTGATTATTGACGAAATTAAAAAAAAACTCAGATGGTTAGTACTTGAGTCTAATTGGTAAAGCGTTCGCCTGGCATACGTTAGATGTATGTTCAAATCCTACTCGGTCCAAGATGTTTGCAGATTTATAATAGGTATGTTTCTGGGGTCGTCCCAAGTTATATATTTTTAATCTATACTAACAGGATTTGAAATCGATTCAAATCACAATATAAAGTGTATTGAAATATCGATGTGGTATTTTTTATGTTTACTGAGAGTTCTATGTTTTTTTTTAATGTTTTTTGTGCAACCTTGTAGATAGGTACAAGTGGGGTGAGACCTACACGGAGAGAGTATGAATAGAGAGAATCGGAGGCGAGAGAAATGGCGGTGTTGCCAGAGTTTACAACAAAAAATTAAATTTATCAAATACCTACTTATAATAATCATTGACAACCAGATTAGATAAAATATATGTGGTTTTTTTTTAATTTAAAATATTTATTACATACTATGCATTATGGTGTGTAATTGATTCAGAGCTATGCTCCAATGGGTTGGGCGAATGTTTAACAACTTGGCTATTCTTCGTTAAAAAAAATGTTAACTAATTCAACTATTTGATTTACATAACATAAGTGATAGTTATCTGTTGACGGAATTTGAAACATTCTCAGATCATACTATATATTTAACAGCATCGACACCAGGCGGCACTTGGGGGATAATCCAGTCATCGAAAGATATGTGTTCTAATCCAAATTGGTTCATGATATTTTCTAATGGTATTTCCAAACCTTAACCAATTTGAGGAGTAACAACGATATTATAAGTTCGAATCAGGCTTAAGAGTGGGTCTATTATCTTGACCCCGCTTCGGTTGAAGCACGCCCTTATGATAGAGAGGATTCCAAATAAAAATTTAATACTCATTTGCTTGAAGTTGTATGGATACTATCTGTGGCTTTATCCATCTGACCTTCACTTATTTATGGTTATAACTGTAGCTTAAAATTTAGAAAAGATCCATATTTTATCCGAATTATTCGTGTTGTAAATAAAAAATCTGACATTCTTGGTAGAATAATTGACTTGTATGTCCCTGATAACAGTGATAACTATCTTAGAAATCGAGATTATCTGTTGTTTTTTCTCCCGAAATGCAGAACTAACCTGCCATTGATAATGCCAATAATGGGAGGGCATTAATTGTATTTTATAAAATTGCTTTCGATTATACTTTACCTAAAAGTGATTTTAGGTGGACTTGGCAACAAAATTCTAATCATGTGTATTAATCATGGCCCCCACAAGGGGGGGGCTGACAGGGCTCTAGCCTGGGGGCCCGGCAAGGCGAGTCGACCAGATAAGTGAGATAAACACACATCACAAATTTGCTTTAATAAAAAAAAAGTCGCCTGCGGCGCTATTTACCTTCAATATTATTATTCTTTAAAATTATGTGGTTGTACGATACAATTTTGAATTGTGTATCAATACTCAACATCTCCATAATTCAAATGGATGTATATAATATATACAATAAAACACTAAATATACACATTAATTTTACCGTGTACCTACAGTAAAAAAATTGGAAAACGCTACTGTAGAGCGTCACACTGCCTGTATCCTTAACTTAATAGGTAGGGGGGTCCGCCAAAAATCCTAGCCTGGGGGCCCGCTTCACGATGTGGGGCCCATGGTATCAATACAATAAGAATAAAAATAATCTACAAAATGTAGGTATGTAGGTATAATATATCATTCCATATTGAATATAATTACATTAAAAATAGTTTAATTGAACAATTTAAATTAAATCATATGAACTCGTTACCATAGAAATAATTCAATGAGCAAATAGCGATTTATATTTACACTTGAATAATAAATAACTAAAATTAGTGAAGAATATAAGATGGCAACACCATTATTAAATTGTCTTCCCAACCCAATCCATTTTCAGTGTGAAGGTGGTATGGACCACCCCATTCTCTTTGTACCACCCCCACTCAGCACCCAACCATGAAGGCATACGAAGAGAGCCTGTCAGCGCATGCCTACTGCAAGATGGATACCATACACTGCGCCGAAGAGTTTTATTGTCGCGGCCACAGCTATCAGTTTTGCGATATTTCAAAACAAATATCTGAAACCACAATTCTGTATTTTGTTTTGTTTTCAATCTATCAGTGTGTATTCTTACTCCACGTTGCAGCAATACAGGCTCATTGCAGAGACCGATTTCAAGAGATACTCGAGTTCAAAATGTTTGACGAAAGAAGCAGAAGAATGCGCCATAACATCCAATATATTTACCTACTTACTTTGCAGTATCATACTCCATCATCAGAGCATAGCAAGCAGAAGTTATAGTAATTTTCACATGTATATGTATAAATATAAATTACTTTTGTAGAATTACCGCAGGGTGATCGTGTTGACTGAATCTCTCGGACGGTTTCCGTAGCACATGCCTCATCAACGTGATAAGCCTCTACGTCAACGCAAACCTCACCAAGGGCTGACACATCCACATATGAACTCGAGTATTCTTGACGTGGTCGTACCCATGTACCACTACTATTTGGTGGAGACATTACAAATCATCATCAACCGCGAATCTTTCCTTCATATTTTCAGTGCTACGTACATCAGTCGAACTTGGCGAGTTGGTTGATCCACCGGACTTTAGGGCGGTCCTGTGGTCATTTAGAACCCCTGTGGTACCAATATATAATGGAATTTGATCAGAAATTGTCCACTCGCCGAGCGACATACTATATATATGACCCATTACTATTTCATTAGTGTTCATTTATCTGCTTCCTTATTTAAGGACAGCAAAGACGGTCCTCGTAATCTAATGCATAAAGCGCTGACTTTTCGTTCGGGGGTGTCTGCTTCAATTCCTGGTGAGGTTACAATACATTAATATGATTTTATCAAAGTCTAGGTATTTTTATGATTGTTTCACTACTGCTGGTGTGGTGAAATTATTTTTGTAGTGTCAAAGTTATATAATAAATCAATTATTAATATAGCATTTCATGTTATCAGAGGAAAACCGGCGCTGTCAAAATATCATAATTTTTTCTGGGTGTGTTGTGCATAAGTCTTTATGAGGCCAAGATAAAAAACCCAGAATTAAGATAGCATATATTTGCTAGACACATGAACGTATGCGGGCATTCCTAACTATAATAATATTATAAATACGACTTCATATTTATTTAAAAAATAACGTGTGAGTACCAATTTATTTTCCAATTTTAATCATGTAATTATAATAAGATACGGCAATAAAATTCTAATGTTAAAATCACATACGTATGCTCACAAGTGCGTACCTATAGGAACACTACTTAAGTAAAACTATATGTACAGCAATAATTATCAAGCAATTAAATTGGTGATCATCAGAAAAATAAATTGAAAATATCCACGAAAAAAACGTCAGATTTGAGAACTTTTAGACGATAGGAACTCAAGAAGGTAATGGGTCGTTTTACACATAGTCAAAATTACAATTTATTTACGCAACAGTATTGGCGAAAAACAATTAAACTTACTTACTTGTTTTAACGTGAATAGAGCTTAAAATGTTAAAAATAATTAATTTGTTAAATATCAATATATTTTCTTATATGCACGTAGAAATTGAACTGTCTAATCGTTTCTCTCAAAATTTTACGTCAGTTTACCGGTTCTCGCTTGTTTCTAAGTTAAAAATAACAGCGACATAATTTTCATTAGACACGTGATTCAAAACTATTGAGTGTAACATAATATTGCTGAGAACTGTCTGGAGAAGGTCTGGACTGCCGACCTCGCGCGCTCCATCTCCACTACACTACTGGTGAGGTCACAATACATCCATGTGGCTTACTCAAAGCGTGAACGTTTCTGAGATTATTTCAGTACTACTAAACTATTGTCATGCGTGTCCGGAAACTTGTACGTATGCAGTTCGCCGTATTACACTTCACCGTAAAATGTTGTATCAGAAATATATGGCCGTCTATTAGAGGCCATCATTGACCATCGTCGTCATTGGCCGATGATGGTGGTATTTCTAGTGCGCTTGGAATCCGCATGAGTGTGGCGGGCTCTGCGTTCAACCAACTTTGAGTCGCATGGAGGTCAATGCTGTATTCTGTGAGGACCAAATGTCGTTTGTTTAACGCGTGCGTGCTACCTATGCTCCTGTATGGCTGTGAGACATGGCACCTTACTAAGCTTCAAGAGTCTCGGCTTTCGAGCTTTGAGAATCGATGTCTCCGCCGAATCTTAGGGGTACATTGGTACGACCGCGTTACAAACACCCGAGTTCGTGAGCAGACACAACAGCCTTCGGTGATTGAAGTTATCACGAAGAGACGTTTTACGTGGCTGGGACACGTATTCCGGATGCCGAAAGGAGTGCGGCACTTTGTACCCTTGTGGCAGAGCCTCAGGGTTTCCGTCGCCGTGGCCGGCCCTCCCTCACACTGCAGCGGTGCTACAAGAGCGACCTACGTGCTGCAGGACTGATATGGCGGGAGGCGTAGGAGTTGGCGATGGACCGAGGCAAGTGGCGCCAACTTGTGCTTGCCCTATGCCCCAATATTGGGACGTGACAGGGTGGAAGAAGAAGAAGATATTAAAGACCGTTCAACCTCTTTGGGTCGTATAGTACCTACCTACTGACATAAAATTCATGTCTAAATAAAACACGATTCTTGTCGGTTTACAGAAAGCCAGCGGCAAACAAATTTTCAAAATAGCTGATATACTAGATTATTTGTTAGGTTAAGTTAGGTTAGGTAAGGTTAGGGTTTCATTCTTGAATTTTCCCCAAAATTAGCTATGAAAAGTGAATCAACGTTCATATTAAATTTAATGCAATTGGAGACCGTATAGTATACGGTCAACTTTTTCCGATAAGAAAGCTCACGGCGAACTGTGCCACGGTGAAATGTTTTACGTACAATTTACATGTAACCATTGTCATGTTGTGGTGTTAAAATGAAAAAAAAAACCGTTTTTGTCTTTACGCGTTATGCCCAGCAAGCTCTCCTCCATACCGTGTTATGTTCGTGATAATATGTATAACATGCGCTATGAAAAACTCCTTTTGTGGTGCAATTCTGACTCAAAAACCCTTATCAGGAAAGTCGTTGACAATATATAGACCTGTCTTCATATGAGAAGAGTCACAAGGACTCATGCATCAGTGAATCCAGAATAGACTCTGGAGGAATAGCATAATCAACGCAGAAGGATCTATGTACAAGTCCTCTTACTTAACTACATTTATTTCGGATATCACTTAAAGCTGGACGCGACAGCCGAGCGAGAGAGGTATATACATTTTCCGATAGTGTCTAATGGGAGTGAGTGCAACACAACTACACTGGTCACGGACACGGTGTATAATACGGTTAACACTTTGAGGATGTTTTAATATGTTAATAATAAAATTATTGTGTGTAAATATTCAAAAGGGAATTAACAACATTCTAAATTTGAATAAAAATTAAGTTATCTTAAAAACTAACCTTATATGGGATGAGAAATAAGAAAGTTAAAGTTTCTAAAGAATTGTTTGCTCATTAGTGTATGGTTAAGATCTCTAGCTTAAGATACATTTGATATTTTTAAAAAAATCACAAACTCATCGCACAGGTGAGTACAATATTTTTTATTCATTACAACGGAGTTATCAAAATACTTTTTTAAACAATCTTGCATAACACATCAGAAACAATCATATTACAAAAAAATTTGCTGCTGCTTTGATCTCACAGCCATCAAAATCAGCCTTGCTTTGACACACTGATCACATAAAACGGATACATGTAAATTGTACCTACGTACAACATTTCGCCGTAACACAGTTCGCCGTGAGCTTTCTATCGGAAAGAGATGACCGTATACTATACCGTCCCCAGATTCAATTTTCATAGCCGATTTTGGCAAAATTCATGAATTCAAGTATGAAAACCTAACCTAACAGTATATCGGCTATTTTCAAAAATTGTTTGCCGCTGGCTCCCTGTAAACCGTCAAGAACCGTGTTTTATTTAGACATGAATTTTATGTCAGTACTATACGACCCAAAGAGGTTGGACCGTCTTTAATATACGACCATATATTTCCGATACAACATTTCACGGTGAAGTGTGATACGGCGAACTGCATACGTACAAATTTTCGGACACCAAGATTGTCACAACGCGGAAAACCACAAAATAAACTAATGAATGCTAAGAAGATATAGGTTGCTAAGCAGATAAAATGGCAATGGGCTGAACAACCGCTGGACAAATGCATACAATGGTACCCAATAGGTACTAAATGACCACAAGGACGCCTAAAAACCCGCTGGATAGACGAATTTATAAAATTTGTTGGATGTATGTGGCAGAATAGTTGAAGGTGCTAAGGGAGATCTTGATCCAGTAGTAGAGATGATGGTGACAATGCTTTAATAACACTATTACATATTATAGTATTGGCGCAATAAAATTAGGTATAAGTATACAGATGTGTTAAATAGAACGTGAAAATAATAAACTACAACATATATATTACTCTGCTCGGGAATTATTCATAATGTCATGGCCCCCACAATGGGGGGAATGGGACAACTGGACGCCAGGACAATTAGACGCCGCACTGTCGTAGACACGTATACAGAACGTAGACGAGGAATTTTAATCAGTTTCTATCTACTACTTAGTAGTTTTAATTCATTTTACTCTTAAAATAATGTTTTTTTTATTGCGGATTGAGAATTACCATGCCTAAGGCTTTATATAAAATAAAAAAAACTCTTTTTTCGTTGGAACTTAAACATGAGACACTATTAAATCATTGTTTACGTCTGCATATTTAAATTCTCACCAACTATTAAATCATAATATAATAATTTAAATATAAATAATAATATTAAATATATTTTTTTAAAGTACCTATAAGTACCTAACGTCTATTTATTTTCGAATTGCGTGGCGTCCAGTTGTTCCGGCGCCAAATCGTCCTAGACCCACAATGGGGGTGGCTGATAAGGGTCTAGTCTGGGGCCCGACGTGGTGGGTCGACCTGGTAAGTGAGATAAACACACATTACAATTAATTTGCTATAATGGCAAAAAGTCTCCTGCGGTACTATTTTACTTGATTTTTGATTATTGTGTATTGATATTCCACAACTCCATAATTCAAGTGGATTTATTCAATAATACAAAAAAATCGCTAAAAATACGCCGAATACCCTTAATTTTACCTGAAACAACATTTAGAAAACTGTTGTGTAATGAGTGTAGAGCGTCCCACTACCTTTAGCCCTAACGATGTATGGGAGGGCTAATATCCTGGCCAGGGGGGCCGCTTCAAGATGGGTTACATGTAAGTTGTACGTATGCAGTTCATCGTGGGACACTTATTCGTGCGCCACAGTATGTGAAACATGAGTTCGTATAACATTTTATCAAATAACGAGTTATTTGTTGGACATTTCACTGTGGAATACATTTGTACGTATCTTACAAAATGCGGCGATAGTTTGCAAATAGTACTGTTACAATTAGATTAACCCTAACCTAACCTAGTAAAGACATCTCATAAAATTCGCCACACAAATATACTCCACGGTGAAATGTTCAACGAAGAACTCGTCATTTGATTAAATGTTACACGAACTCATGTTTCACGTACTACGGCGCACGAATAAGTGTCCTACAGTGAACTGTTTACGTACAAATTTCCGGATACATTCAAGATATGGGGGCCAATGTTCCCTATAAGGTGTTTTCACCCCCGTTTTCATCCCCCGCACAGTCCTCACACAAAAATAGTGTAAATGAAAGTTTCCTTTGTCAGATTTTAGTTTTCCTCGAATGCACGAAACCACCACATGCACAATTCTTCGACTCATTTCTCGGAAAGCTAAGGTCAAGTGCGACTAATACCTTAAAAATATAACTTTTAATGAAAAATTGTATCTGTGTGTTTGTGGGGGGGGGGGGTTAGTCTATTGCACCGGGTGACACCAACCACCTAGTTACGCCACTGCTCAGATGCGTTGATGATCCGCACACACAATAGAAAAAATAGAGGGAACGTTGATGGGGGCCATAATACATAATATTACCTATTACTTGATCGATAAAGCGTCAATTACATTGAGCTTCTTATAATCTGCCTGAAAAGTCGCCCAATGTAATCATCGAACAAGCTAACAAGCAGGTTGCAAACACTCTACCGAGAAAAGTTGAAAGCCGGTCAACTTTACACGCTACACGCCGGTGTGTGGGCCTACTGCGTCTGCGCTGTAGCAACCTCCCGGTAAAAAAAACGAACTACGTTCTGTCAAAATAGTCGCTGGCTTGTGGCTTCTCAGCTAATGGAACGTTTTGTGTGTAATCATCAAATCGCAGTAGCTGAATCGCCCGCTTTTAAATTCGCCAACAAACAGCTCGTAAAGAAGCTCAATGTTATTGACGCTTAACACATTATAAATTGTCGTAGAGAGTCTTCGTCACTCTGTCCAAGATGTTCAAATGAGTTTATCGACCAACAATATATTTTTCAAATCTTTTATCACTTGAGTTTTACCGGTAAATATTTTGTAGATAGTAGAAAATGACTACACAGTGAATACTTCAATACATTTGAAAAATGACTGCGAACAGACCACCTACTAGAAAAGTATAATGACATCAAAAGTAGGTAAGTATGTTTTTTTTTATATAGAGTATGCAGACAGGAAATGTTTCATTTTGTATATATAATAAATATTTTTTTTTGTAATTTCTTAACTTAACGTGTTAGAAATGTACGAATACTGCGAACCACGTACTGTAGAGAGTGAAAGGGATAGCAGAAGCTTATAAGCATATATTATAATGAGGCGGAAAGAGGCAGGCATACTCACTGATAATATTATTATCGACTCGATGAAACCTGTGGAGCTATTGTATAGATAAGTTACTTTGATGCTTGTATACGTCGGAATGAAGGTTTCTCCATTCAACATCGAGATAATAATTATGTACTTGTTCGTAATAGATTCTTGGGTTTCCACCGCGTGTACTTCTACCTTCTTTCCTCGACGTTTAGGGCTCGTAGCAGAGGCCATTATCAAGAGATATGTGTGATGATAAAGTGTAGTGCAAGGAAGTGCAAGAAGGAGTAGTAGAAGGAAGAAGTACACGCGGTGGAAACCCAACAATCTATTACGATAAAAAACGTGAAACTCTCAAACATTATCTACTAGTTCTTTGTGATTCGGATTTCACCACTAGGCATGATGAGCACCAGGGGTGGCTCTATCTTAGAGGTTCGTAGGAACCATCCCCTCACCGTTATCATCTAAAAAATACACGTCCCATATTTTTATAATTTTCATAATATATAATATGATTAAATGAACTGTTTAATTTATTTTATCCATCTAAACCCGTGGCTAATGGTAAATGATGATTACGCGATATTAAATTAAATACACCCTATTTCAATGTGATAAGTACCTATGTACAAATTAAGAAAGCTATGGCGTCTATTTTCCGCTAACCGGGGTGGGGTCACTCAGGTCCAACCCGTCGCCGCGGTATAAATCTCTATCTACAAAGGATGTGAATGCATTAACGTTAGTATACAATCAAATAAACCCTAGGTGAGTAAAAACACTCGCTGTATGTCGTTGTTCAAAATTGATAATGGTAAGTCTATAATAATTATGAATTATTATTAATTATGTTAATATTTTTAGCATGCTTTTTGGATGTGATTAAGTAACGACTATTCTGAAAAGTTACTCATTTCCGCATATATATTATATACACGTACATAATTTATAATATGAGAAAGTAGGTAGGTATGTATATTTAATAATTAATGGCTAAACCCCACCGTGTCTGGAAACTTGTACGTATACAGTTCGCCGTATCACATTTAACCGTGAAATGTTGTATCGGAAATATATGACCGTATATTAAATACCGTCCAACCTCTTTGGGTCGTATAGTACTGATATAAAAATCATGTCTAAATAAAACACGGGTCTTGTCGGTTTAAACTTTACAGGAAGCCAGCAGCAAACAATTTTTGAAAATATCCCATGTACTGGATTATTTATTAGGATAGGTTAGGTTAGATTACGTTAGTTTAGGTTAGGTTAGGTTAGGTTATGTTTTCTTTTTTGAATTCATGAATTTTGCCAAAATCAACTATGAATATTGAATTCATATTGAATCTAATAAAATTGGAGACCGTATAGTATAAGGTCATCTTTTCCCGATAGAAAGCTCACGGCGAACTGTGCCACAATTTACATGTAACCAAACCCCACCACCTAGAAAGTCGTCGAGCCGCCACTGATGAGCACACAAACCTAACTGTAATTATCAGATAAGACATATTATAATGTAAATTGAATACTACCTACTTGACATAAAGGTTACCCCTCAATCTATGTGTAGTTCATGTGTAGTTATGGTACTCATACCCCTTTTATACGGTTGCGCACACAAGTTTTTAGGTGAATGGATCGTGACCCGGATGATGCGACTATCGAACAGTCGTCGCAAAGTGTTGGCCCTACTCCTCTCGGCATTGTATAGAAAGCAAGGGCCGTATCAGTGGGAAACCCGTGGCACTCATGAATCGGTGCAGTCATTAGGGATGCGGCATGTCTAAACCCGGCTCGCACATCAAAATTCGTCTCGTCTTCAACGTATCGAATACGTCGATGTGACGTCATCATTATTCACAAAACACACGCTGTCAAATGGGGCTCCGCAGATTGGTTAAATGCGACTTTTTAGTTTGAAAAAAAAAACATCTGGTGCTGTTATCAACAAATCGCATGCGTTTCGGGCTGCGAGTCAAAGACGCCAGCACACCAAGTATCTATAAATTTTGAGAGGTTACGTGTGACTGTCGCTAGATAGATGTGCGCGGTCTTCATATGCAACATCGGATCGACGTTCCTAGAAGGTTTGATTTATGGCTGCGCGGCAAACGACGCGAGTTTAGATGAGAGAGCCAGGTAAAAGACAAGATACCGCGGACAACACAACTACCACGGCCACTAATGATTCTAATAATTATAACTGTTACGCCACGCGCATTCGACAACCAATTGTGGACGTGACATGTCGCAATAACTGGTATACGAGCGCCCGTAGTTATAGCTGTAGGCCAGGTGTTCATGGCTAGAATCAAAGTGCGAAGTGTCTGAGTATGAGGAATGTACTCAGAAAGTGTGAGGGTTTGCGGGGTAAACGCGGAACTGAGTGGCACCTGCTTGACTTTGTTAATCCCTCCTCCCTGTCACGTTAAAAAATCAATAATATTTTTTTTTTGAGGATAGTTTTTCGAAATGGACCGCCTCCCACAAATACCCTTTATTAATAGTCAAAATGAATTTGTACCGTTAGTCACAGACACAGACTAAAGATATCTATACTCATTGTCTTTTAAATTTTGTAAATATCATAATAATTTTATATTTTTAAACGAAATTAAAAAGAAACAATTCAAGGAATCAAACCACTTTTATAATGATTGAGTTTCCCGCGTAAATATTCTAAGCAATATCTCAAAAAAATCTATAGTCTTTGGTAATATTATATTAAGTTTGAAAGTGATATTTTCATTGAAAGGGATTGGAACTTAAAATGCTCCCTACAAATCGAGAAATACTACAAAGGTAAATTACTGTATAAAACTAAATATATAGAGAAAAAACATAATTTTTAAAAACGTCAAAAACATACCTATTAGAAATAACGTTTTTAAATCTTGTGTACCCAGGGCCGCGCCAAGAATTACGTGCCTCCAGGGTGCCAGCCGAAAATCGAAAATCCCCCCCCCCCCTCCGCCACAAATAAATCATATTATTTTGGCGGAATATTACAGAAAACAAAGAAAATTTTAAATAATTATTTTATATATTATTAATTATTATTTAATTAATTAATTATCAATTTATTTATAAATATTAAATATTCATGATAATTTCTTGCAATGTAACTTTATGACTCAGATCATTTTCTGGTGTTCTTATTTATTATGTTATGATACCAACCTACCCTTTTGAAACTTTGAAAGAATGCTTTGTTGTATTTTACAACGTTTTTATTAGGTCGTATTCTTATTTGTCCGGTGGTTGTTTGTCCGGTATAAATCTTGCAATCAATTTTTAACTAACTTCCCGACTAGCTAGACATTTGAAACTTTTAGAATATATCATAACACGATGCCAATACATTTAAATATACATAAATATAGATATAAATACAGATAAATGTAATATGGAGAGCGTAATTAATCAAATAATTAAGTAAAAAGTTAAGAAATTCGAGAGATAGATTTATAAATGAGTTTTTATTAGTTCGTTCATTTGGTCAATCCAGATTAATGGAATAATAACAGCTTTTTTTATTCAATGCGTACATATGGGTTGACAACCCGGGCGGCAGGAATCAAGAGGCGGCAAAGGTCCGAAAAAACAATGATTTATATGTTATTGAATTACATAAAGTGAATCTTATGATAAAATATATTAAGTACCTACATACGTAGCTTCTTGCCGAAGGGTGGAACTTCCCACATGTTGGAAAATCAATGAGTCAGAGAAAATCTACAATACTTAGGTACGTCATATATTCTTATTTACGACTTTAAAATTTCTGATCTATGAAATTGAATACAAATAATTACAAGAGAAAAAGAACTTTTTAGATACAACGTTTTTAAATTTTCTGTTGAATCATATAAACTTGACTTAACTATCTTAAACGATCAAAAAAATTGTATTTGATAGAAATAATACTTAAATGTCATTTGACACTCATATTGATATCCACAGTAACGCACATAGGTATATATTAATAATTTAGTTGTTAGGACGCTAGCAACCGATAATAGTGGATTGGATTACGGATTTCTTCCGAAAATTTTTTCGTACAAAACAGAATTAACTGAAAATGAAT
Organism: Rhyacophila brunnea; assembly: GCF_057557595.1. Taxonomy (NCBI): domain Eukaryota; kingdom Metazoa; phylum Arthropoda; class Insecta; order Trichoptera; family Rhyacophilidae; genus Rhyacophila; species Rhyacophila brunnea. The sequence goes on along the minus strand of NW_028233068.1, from coordinate 11,280,354 downwards.
TCAATTCTACTTAAAGATGGCTAAAAGTATTTAAAAAATGCATCGGCATATTGTCTAAGATCGGCATCGTATTCTGATATATTCTAAAAGTTTCAAATGTCTAGCTAATCGGGAAGTTAGTTAAAAATCGATTGCAAGATTTATACCGGACAAAGAACCACCGGACAAATAAGAATACGAGCTAAGAAAAACGTTGTAAAATAAGACATTTTTCAGTGTAGGTACCGCAAAATTTTGTAATATAAAAATTGTGCCGTGGCGTTAAAAATATTGAGGAGCACTGGTATACGTAAAGTTAAGCTGTTCTATCTTTTAAATGTCACGATATGAATGTTCTTTCAATTGTCATTCATTTAACAGAGTAAATATATCGAATGTCGTTGTCTGTTATGTAGGTACATATAATATATTATACATTCCGATTATAGAATATCGGTCAAATCTTTATTTACCATGACTATTAAATATCAATATAAGATATTTTAAAAGAAAAACCTATAATTATCGGGTTATTGAGATAATTCGAAGGCTACAAAATATATATTTTTTTAAATATATAGGTGTGTACCTACTTCCTTATATATATATTTCATGGCACGTGTTGGAAAATTGTCATGTATTTTATAAAGATGGCTTGAAATATATTATTATATATGTGCACGCTTAGTTTTATGGTATAATATATTTATATGAATATCGCCTATATCCCACGCTTCATTGCTCTGAATTAACTAGGTGCAGAGACTTTCAACATAAATATATTAAAATCAATTCAATTAAATATTATTATAGAAATATCTTCGAAACTATAGTTTTGGTTTGATATTATGTAAAAACAAAAAAAATATACATTTTTTATATAATTGTATTCGATATGAATTAATATGATATATAATTTGATACTAGCTCAGTGAATCAATTGTAAAAACTTGATGTTTAACGATTATTAAACTTTTAATTGTTTTGTTTTTTGTAAATTCGTTCACATGGTTACTCCACCTGTGCATCTATTCTATGCACAAGACAGCTATCGAGGGTAGTTTTGTATCGAAATATTAGCACTTATTGTAACAATTACAATAAGTTAGTTGTAATTGTTACAATAAGTGCTAGGTTTTAACAGCACCTCTCTTGGGTGTGCTACATTTTAGAGCGAGATAGACAGTCTTGACTATTTAGACGGCTAACTTATTGTAACAAGTATATTCTTTCTTCTTTCGACCATGTCCGATCCTAATAGGATCACATGGGCCTCCACAGAGTAGAGGTTTGTATTAACAGATTTTTGTTTTTTACGAGAAATGGATGTCAGCCACTTGCTCAACCTATTAGGTCCATACCCTGACAGACACAAATTGAAAAACAATTTGTGTACTTGCCAGACCCAGGATTCAAACCTGAGACCCACGGCGTTATAGTACAACGCTTAAGCCACGCGGCCACCGTGGGCGAGTATATTACTTCGATACAAACATATGAAAAACTAAACTCGATAGCTGCCGATAGCTGCCGATAGCAGTCTTGTGTATAGAATAGATGCGCTGATCGGTGTTCGTCTTCTGCCTCTTTTATCAGGTATATTGCTCACAACAGTCAATCTTTCGAGGTTTTCGAGAAACGTAAAACATGATACAGGCACACATGTACTTGCGATATTAAGGCATTGGTTCTATCTTCTGTCCATGACACCCTCTGCAGTTAGTGCTAACACCACATTTTAAAAACGTCGAGAATTTACTACTAAAATAAAAAATGACATTTTTTTTACAGTCCACTTGCAAAACACTGCCATAAAGCAGTAGAAACTTATTGATATTGAAAACTGTATTTGAAATAATATTGACATCTCACAGCGAAGGGAATTCCAATCTGATTGTTCTGTATTTTATTCTTTCGATTGTGTCAATACTTTTTTTTACGATTTACATGAATAATGAAGCTACAAGTAAATATTATGCAATAGTCACCTCACCTACATTTTCTAATGCTCTGTAAAAAAACGTGAGAGCCAGGTTGAAAGAATTTGCGCAAAGTAGCATTTCACATTCTCACAAAATGATGTCGCACAATGGGCATGTAATAAGTACAATCCGCTGTATCTAGTGCAATGAAAACCGTTCTTGGGTAAGTAATGGCTCCCGAGATATTCACAGCAATAAACTGCAACACCATCGCGTCGTCATCATAGATTCAAACCAATTACCCTCTTTGACAATAATTATTACATATTTTAACTATATTTGTATACATTAATTAAGAGAGGTGTGTTGTAGCAGGAAATGGGCGTGTCCGGAAACTTATACGTATGCAGTTCGCCGTATAATGTCGTATCGGATATATATCAGTGGTTAACTTTCAAAACTGGACATGTCACATATATGCCGAAAATGAGTTACTATCGGAATATCATTCTATAACCTTTGTTGACTTTCAAAAATAGCCACAAAACACTTATTACAGATTGAAAAGAGGTTTCAAAAAGTAGGTTGACATTTAAAGTAGGGACACTTCCAACGTTGTTGACATTCGAAATGAGACATGACACTTTCAGCTAATGGTGGGACTGTATTGAGTCACGTGACCACTTGTATGTTGTCATACAATCTGATAGTTTGGTTTCTGTCGCATGCGTGTTTTCGCTCTGTGTTTTTATTTGAAAAGTTCATTTATCTCTGAGGAGTGGATAGTGGACATGTCCAGTTTTGAAAAATAACCACTGATATGGCCGTATATTAAAGACCATCCAACCTCTCTGGGTCGTACCTATAGTACTGACATAAAATTCATGACTAAATAAAACACGAATCTTGTCAGTTTACACTTTACAGGAAGCTAGTAGCAAACAAATTTCGAAAATAGCCGATATACTAGATTATTTGTTAGGTTAGGTTTTCATTCTTGAATAATTCACGAATTTTGCAAAATCAGCTATGAAAATTGAATTAATGTTCATATTGAATCTAATAAAATCGGAGACCGTATAGTATACGGTGATCTCTTTACGATAGAAAGCTCACGGCGAACTGTGCCACGGTGAAATGTTTTACCTACAATTTACATGTAACCGGAAATGAGTGGGCATGTCGACTACGTGATACGGACACGCGCACACACAGAAAAATGTTATGGGGTCCATTTTGAAAAAATATCCATTATAATTTTATTTATTAATGATTTTTAAAGCCATCGGGTGGGATTAATAAATTCTAACATGTGCCATTGAGTTTTGCATTTATCCCGCTTAAGGCTATACTTCAGTTGAGGCATGCTCTAAAAATATCGTGACTACGCGACGCGCAGATTGTGCAAACGACGCGTGACGGACAAAACATAATTTGTCATACAAATTCAACATGCGTCCATTTAATATTATGTTATTGTTATTTAAGTAATAATAATAATATATTCATTGATATGTTTTGTTTTTCGAGTAAATAGGTAACGTTTTTTAGTCATCTTTACACGATTTAAGAATTGATTCCTCCGACGCCATCACAAAACAAATTGAAGTGCTCACAGGTCGACTATCTTTCTCCGATTGGCAACGCGGCCGAAATTACGTCCTACCTATTGCTGAAAATTATTTGCCGTTTCACTGAAGTAATAACCGCGGAATACGGTACTTTTTAGGTACGTTATCCATACTCAGACACTTCATAATTTTAGTCTAGCGATAAACATCTGGCATGCATGTATAACTAAGGATGTTCACCTGAAAGTTATTGCGAACTGTCGCATCCACAATTGGTTATCGAATGCGCGTGGCTTAACTGTCATAATTGTTACGTCGACTAAAGCAAACATTGGATAGCCCAAATAGTCGCAAAATTTTATGAGTGATATGGGTCTTCCATTGGCCACAGGCCTTGCATGTCATAGAATGCCGAGAGAAGAGGGTCCAACCCGTTGAGAAGGTTGTACGACAGTCAAATCATCCGGATCGTTATTCAGTGATGACGAAGACTTAGAAGAATTAATCATGCCCCCTACATCCTGAAATAGGCCCTTAGTCCAGGATCTATGGCAGCCCCCTACCTATCGCTAAGGTTAACGCATTCGCTGCTGAGTAGATAATGATTTTTTAATTAGCACCTTTAAAATGCACGTTAATTACATCAATCGGCCGCCTGGTCATTACGCGCATGTGCGTCTTCAGCGTCCAAAGTATTAAAGACAGTTTAATACTCTACAGTGGCGATTTCCAAACGGTGTTTGAGGTAAAATTAGTGGTATTCAGTGTATTTTTAGCGATTTTTGTGTTTTTTAATACATGCACTTGAATTATGATCAGTGATTGGGTTAAGAATAATAAGTTGTCGAGTATTTTGATACAAAATAATCAAAAATTGCATCCCACAATCACATATTTTAAAATGTAAATACTCATGAAAGAAAATAGCGCCGCAGGTAACTTTTTTTACTATTAAAGCAAATTACTGGGCGCCCAGGCTAGAGTCCTGTCACCTTGTCAGCCCCCCCCCCTGTAGGGGCCATGGAACTAATATTCAATTATACCAAATAGCTGTTGATGTAATGTATACTTCAAAGGTGTGCGATAATATTTTTGCACTGGTGTATCTATAGTCTAAGGGTGTATCATATTTATTGATTTTTACTTGCAAGATTTCTATTAAACTTTGACTAGGAAGACTTGTAATTACAGCTTTGACGATACTGGAAACACTCTGTGATCCGTAATTCAAAAAAATACCTGTTGATTTCAAATACGTGGTTGATAATGACATCGTTTTTTAGCAATAAGTTTAGGACATCTGCAGAGGCATTCGCTCCAAATACCTTTCATATTGAAAACGGTGAGGAATTCTTCTTCGAAATTCCTCGCCCGGCTAAAGACGTGACGGGCGTTTTATGATTCTCACTGATGCGGCGAGGCTTCGCGGGAAGATCGCGCGGATTGTCGGTATTGGCACCCTGCACCATACTTAATTGACGCCTTCACCATTTTGTTAACTTCCACATTATTGACTTACCGTCGATTTAACCTTTCTCTTACTGTGAAAATTAATTCCGTTGCGACATTTTTCATCACATTGCGTTACCATATTAGTTTCACGATAATACAGTATTTTAACATAGAAATACTTGTTTTTAATTAACTATTTCTTCTATTCGACGAATAATTCACAAGATTTAAGAATGTACCATTCTAATTATTGAACATACATATTTTTTTAGCCTAAAGTAATGTAAACCCAAGAGATGCAGGTTCGATCCTGCCGGGTGGCTTACTTTTTTCAAAAAGATTTTTTCTATTGGTTAATATAATTTCTCAGAAGTGCTTTTCAAAATTATGTGTGTTCAAGAAATACTTGTTTTGGCAAAATAATATCGTCGATTTTTTAAATGTTCATTATAAACAAGAACATCTTGTTAATACGTAAGCGTTCCCGGTTGCATGTAAATTTTAAGTAAAATATTTCACCGTAGCACAGTTTGCCGCGAGCTTTCTACCGGAAAGAGATGACCGTATATTATACGGTCTCCAATTTGATTAGATTCAATATGAACATTAATTTAATTTTCATAGCCAATTTTGGCAAAATTCATGAATTCAATAATGAAAACCTAACCTACCTTAATCCGTCCAGTGCTCAAAATACTCCTGGCGTGTAGCCATTTGATACATATACATTCACTGCTGACCAGTTAATTACCACATTTAATTATCATTCTAATTGCTACACGCCAGGCGTGTCTTGAGCACTGGACGGATTAAGGTAGGTTAGGTTAGGTTAGGTTTTCATTATTGAATTCATGAATTTTGCCAAAATTGGCTATGAAAATTAAATTAATGTTCATATTGATTGATACTTACATTGATTCAAACCATAAAATCCAGACGCCAATATTAGCGACAATTGTGCTACAAGTGCTTCAGTAGCATGACGCACGTGGCTCAATTGGCAGACCGCATTGGCCGGAATCCGATGTATACAGGTTCGGGTCCTGTCCTGTTTTTTCATTTTACAACGTTTTTATTAACTCGTATTCTTGTTTGTCCGGTGGTTGTTTGTCCAGTACAAATCTTTCAATCCATTTTTAACTAACTTCCCGACTAGCTAGCCATTTGAAACTTTTTAAATATATCAGAACACGATGCCGATGCATTCTTTTAATACTTTTAGCCATTTTTAAGCAGAATTGAATTCATTTTCACTTAATTCTGTTTTGTATGGAAAGTTATTTCAGAAAAATCCATAAAAAGTAAAACATTTCAGTATTCTATAATTGTTTGATTTTAACAAGTTTTGACAAGTTTGTGCATATTGAGCATAATAATTCAACAGAAAATTTTAAAACGTTGTATATAAAACCTAACTATAAGCTATAAACCTAACCTAACCTAACCAACGCATTGGTAATATGCAGGAAAAATTCATGTGTGATCTTACGTTAATCCCATAAATATTAAATAATTTAAGCATTATTTAACTTATAACTAGATATCATATAGTTATAGGTTGATATGAATGATGACTAGGTCGTTTTAAGTTAATGATGCATCGCATATTAATCATCTATTGAAATGTGTTGTTAGTGGGAGTCCGGGGGGTAGGTCAACCAGTATGGAATACCGTTTCTATAAGTCTGAAATCTACACGAGATGCGTATCCGGAAATTTGTACGTAAACAGTTCACCGCAGGACACTTATTCGTGCGCCGCAGTACGTGAAACATGAGTTCGTATAACATTTAATCAAATGACGAGTTCTTCGTTGAACATTTCACCGTAGAGTATTTTTGTACGTATGCTACAACATGTGGAGATGTCTTTACTGGGTTAGATTGGGTTAGGGTTAATCTAATTGGAACAGTACTATTTGCAAACTATCGCCGTATTTTGTGAGATACGTACAAATGTATTCCACGGTGAAATGTTCAACGAAGAACTCGTCATTTGATAAAATGTTATACGAACTCATGTTTCACGTACTGCGGCGCACGAATAAGTGTCTCACGATGGACTGCATACGTACAACTTACATGTAACCACACGAGATGTGCATAATGTTTTTGTGACCAAAGCATTTGTCAAAATATCGACTTATAGCAGGGCTCGAATTGGACTGGACTATATCTAATTAAGATGAAATTAACTAGTAGTTGTCATTTCTGAAGCACTTTACAAATGTGGGTGTTATTTCTAGTAGTAGTTTTCTAGTAGGTCACAAGTATTCTTCAAGGGTTTCGTCGCCGTGACCGACCCTCCCTCACCTTGCAGCGGTGTTACAAAATCGATCTACACGCTGCAGGTCTCACATGAGGTGGGGCGTGTAAGATAAGCGCGCGTCTAGAAATCAGTTTATTGCTTCATTGTGTATACATGTCATGGCCCCCACATCCAGCAGGCTAGGATCTTTTGGCGGCCCATTACCCACCTATCTTTAAGGTTAAAGGTAGTGGGACGCACTACATTTACGTTTTTCAAATTGTGTTTAAGGTCAAATTAAAGGTACCTATTTAGTAAATTATTAGCGATGTTTTCTATTTTTAATACATCTACTTTAATCATGGAGTTGTCAAGTATAGACAAGTAGCACATTAATCAAAAATCAAAATCATACAGTAATCAAAAATTAGGCACATCGCACAATCATATAATTTATAATTTTAATGGTCATAAAGTATAATAGCGCCGCAGTCGACTATTTTTTTTACTGTTAAAGCAAATTTGTGATGTGTGTTTATCTCAGTTATCTGGTCAACCAGCCACGCCGGGCCCCAGCCTAGAGCCCTGTCAGCCCCCCTTTTGTGGGGGCTATGATACATGTCCACGTTTTCGATTCCTATATCACTTGGAGAAAGACACGAACGATCGTTATTTTTAAATAACCCTGTTACAGAAATATTGACTACGCCTGGAAATATATTTCTTTTCACTGTTATAAAACCTTGTAAAAAAAATTGAGGCGTTTTGAGATTTCAGACAAGGGCGGCCGTATTCCTTGGGGTGGGCCTGTCTATAATGTAATGTCTTTATTTAGAATGATTGCATATTTATATGCATTTGTTACTGCATAATATAAATAATTTCGATTCTATTTTCTCTATAATATTACTATCTTGATCGTTGCAATGTTTTATTACCGTAAATGTATCAAATGTGTTACTTATTTTTTCCTTATTTTTATATTGATATTTCAATGGATATAAAATGTACACTCGAGTTAGATAATAGGTATTTGCCAGTCTATTTACGTGCATATTATTTATCATAAATCGATGTTATATAACTGATATAGTTTTTACATATTTGTATCGAAAACGCAACAATGAATGCCGATTTAACACGCTCGCTGTGGAATATTATGCCCATAGATAATTAATTTTCTATTTCAAGTCCAGATATGATTCTATATAATAGATACATAACTTTAATTATGTATGGCAACTTATTATTATCATTATTTGAAAATGGAACGAACATAAAATTAAATTTGAATTCAGTAATTTCCAATTATTTAAAATATAATCAATAATTTGGAATTTCTAAAAATGTAAAGTTGATTTAGGACCGTAAAGTTTACTAATCGATGGTGAACATGGCCCCCAAATCCTGAAGCGGCACCCGAGGCTAGGGTCTTTAGTGGATCCCCTTACCTATCGTTAAGGGCAATCGCAGAATGATGCTCTACGGTAGCTTTGTCCAAATGGTGAACGAGGTAAAATTAATGTGTATTTTTAGCAATTTTTTATACATCCATAGAAATTATGTAGTTGTCGAGTTTCAACATATGATTAAAAATTGCATCGTACAACCACACGTCTTAACATATTTACATTATTGAAGTAAAATTGTGCCGCAGATGACTTTTTTTTTTAAATATTAGAGCAAAATTTTTATGTGTACTTATCTCACTTATCTGGTCGACTCGGCACGCCGGGCCCCTCAGGCTAGAGCCCTCTCACCCCCCCCCCCTTCTTGTGGGGCCATGGTAGTGAAGAATATTGTGAAGAAAAAAAAATGTTAGAAAAAAACCAATAAATGAAATTAAATAAAAACAAAAATACCATTAGTGCAAAAATAATTTTGTTTTTTTAAGGTGCTTAACTGTATTTTTGTTTTCGTTTAATTCGATTACCTGATTTTAATAACTTAAATTCCTGTAGTATCCGGGGACAATTTTTCGGTTTGGGAATCACTATATTGGAGTGTAAATAGTAAATGTGGAATGATTTTTTTATTACAATTCATTTCGGGTTACTACATTAATTCGTATAATTTGAATTTCACCAACGTCAGTGTTGAAAATAGCCCCCCGCACATTTCATATGTCGCCTCGCTCCGCTGACTTTTCCAATGTAATCGATCACAACGTGACTCGTATAAAATACCAAACACTTTCTTTACTTTATCAGTTAAACTCAGAAAACTGAACTGGTACATTGACAAAAATAAACATATTTAAAAAAGTTCCAAATTTTTAAATAAAGAACAAACGTAAATTAAAATTTTGAAATAGTGTTCGAAAAGTGCGTCGAAAGTTAGTGCAAGTTGATAATAAATAATTTCAGGACTAAGTGTAAAAAAAAAAACAATTATGTTGTCAAAAAGTGTGAGTAATTAATTGAATTATAATTATACTTATTAAAATATTTGAAAAATCAATAGATTAGCATGATTGGATCTGATCCCGGGTTCGAATCCTGTGACTATCTTTACTTGATTTTTCAATCGATATGTGGTGTCTATTTGAATCTATACTATTCATACAATGAGTTGGTTAGTGGCTTCGAATACCTCCATAACAAAAACCCGATAGATTTACGAATGCCTAATGATAAGTCCTCATTAAAAGAATATCTGTTGAAATCTATCATCTCACCGATGAACACTTTATTATGCATATTCATTGGTCGGAAATGATTTGTTTACTTTTTTTATTATGACAAAGTCGTAGGTAACCTGTCTAATTTAATGTTGTCATATTTTTTAAAAAAATGTGTTTTTGATGGTTTATAATATCTATATTCAAAATTATCTATTTTCAATTAAATTAAATTAAATAATAAGCTACACTTGCATATAAAATTTAGTGGTTATTAATTTTAAAATAGCATCTTTAGAATTTATAAGATTTAACAAAAATATCTCATAGCCTACGAGACAAAAGTGCTGTGTAATGTATAAGATTAACGAGCATTATATCTACTAAAATTTGTAACATTGTTGAAATTGTTTAAAAAAACAAATTTAAACTTTTATTTAATGTAGGTACCTACTATAAATTAATGAGCCTTGGTATTGAACATTTAAAATACCTACGAATTGTAACTATATTTCCAGTTTCTGGTCTGCACCTGCTTGGCAGCGCTGATATCTGGTTACCATGCCAAAAACTACGGCCCGCAGACCTTCAACAATGATGGAGGAGGTTATCAGGACTATAATTCAGTGAGTAACTATTAACTGCCATTAGTAGAGATATAAATTAATACAATGATTTCCATTATCTGAAATATAATAGAGGCAACTGCATTCAATTTGTAAATTCCCCAATTTACTTTAAATTCATACCTTATTTTAAAATTCAGATAACATTAGAACCAAGCACATTGAAAAAACCTTATATGTATAGACGCCAGATGGAGCGTAATAGTAATCCTATAGCTAATTCAAATAAAGGTAGAGATAAAGGCTACTAAGACAAATGATTAAATTAGCTGCAAGTAATTTACTGTAGCAGATTCATTTATAGTACACGCCACACTAATATCATCAGTACCTTCAAACAGTTCAATAAAATTTTAGATTCACTCCATCAGTTAATTCCATAAATAATTTAAATAAATGTGCTTTTGCCAAGATAAATCATAAAACTTGATTATTTTATAAATCGGTAGTACTGTTTATGAATTATTTACTGCCTACAGAATTGCATATTATTATATAGATCATTTAGAATACGAAACATGTGTGATATATTATACTAGAACGAAATTAGTATTGTTCAAATGTCGCTATATTACTGCATGTGAAAGGAAAATGATTAGGTATATTAATATGCAGTCTAGTATAGCGAATCATCGTTATTTACAACAATATTACAAAAAAAATCATACAAAAATGTACGTACATACAAACAAAACTTCAAAATATTCCAAACATGGTAGCTTTTATCTATTTTACAACGTTTTTCTTAGCTCATATTCTTATTTGTCCGGTACAAATCTTGCAATTGATTTTTAACTAACTTCCCGACTAGCTAGACATTTGAAACTTTTAGAATATATCAGAACACGATGCCAATGCATTTTTTTTAAATACTTTTAGCCATCTTTAAGTAGAATTGATTTCATTTTCAGTTAATTCTGAATTGTATGAAAAGTTATTTTGGAAGAAATCCGTAAAAAGTAAAACTATTATAATTAAAGCAACTAAATTATTAATATTAATATATACGTGCGTTACTATGGAAATCAATATGACATTTCAGTATTATTTCTATCAAGTACAATTTTTTTTGATCGTTTAAGGGCGGACGTGCTCAGCGTGGGTCAAAATGGAGCTTTTATTCTATTTTCAAAGCATGATCCTGGACATCCCTCAAACGTTGCAGATAATCTATCTATATAATTTTGAAGCCTTATTATCCTTTATATTTATTTTAAACATTTGATGACTGCATAAAGTATTTTTATTACATAAAATAGTATTCTTTTAAACCTCTCGCTCTATTGTTTTAGAATATAGTCATATTTCAGTAAGTACATAAATGTGCAGTGGTGTTAAGATTTTTTACTTTTATTAATTTTTAAACGCATTTTTAAAACCATCCGTATAATTTATGTTGACATTATTATAGGTAATTAGCTTAATTAGTATCTTTAGAATTATCTTCAAATGTGTTAATCTTGCCCATTTTTTGAATAATAAAATGCCTAATTCTTGTCAAATTTGGGATCACAGAGATTATCAATATAATTTTGTATCGTAAATATTTGAAAAAAGTAAAACACCCAGCAGGAATCGAACCTGCCCATACATATAGATCACTATGTTATAGGCACCATACTTAATTGCGACACATTTTAACTAGTGGCTCTTAATACTCTCTGAAGCGCTTTACAAATTGAGTTACTAAAAAAACCCGAGAGATACAGGTTCGATTCCTGCTGGGTGTCTTTTTCTATTGGTTATAATATATTTTATCAGAAGTATTTTCAAAATTATGTATGTTCAATAATTAGAATGTTACATTTTTAAATCTAGTGAAATTTCCATCATCACGATGTACGGGTTTCTGGTCGTCTTCCCCCGACTGACTAAGTCCTCAATTTCGTAAATTTCTCGGATCTGTTATTTTTAATATCTTTATGGATTTCATTTCTACGGTTTACAATATAGGTACATTTCGTCGGCTTAAGTCTAACACAACGTAAGTCAGTTTAACCTTAGTATTCAGGAGGCAGTTAAAACTAAATATTTCAACTTACGGAATCAAATTCATATACGTACTATTTTTGTTGTAGGACAATCTTTCAATAATTTTGAAATATAATGTATATACAGGACTTACATGTTATTAGAACTATCAAGTATATGAGTTACGTGTTATTATCGAGTCAATTTGGTTTTGAGCATGTCTGCTCTAGCTTATCCGATATGTCATAATTGTGTTTAGGCATATTTTATAAGCTATAAAACGTGACCATTTTTCTGACTGAATAAAATACTAATATTGTAATGCTTTGATAAATTTTCAATTTTCGCCGCAACGATATTGTTTCCTAAGATTGTTTTAAAATTTCCAACTTACTTTGGACTTTCAAAAAAAACTTTCATCACAGAATTTCCGTATCGATTTCTATATTATATTATACAAATCGAGAGTCCACACTTTTTATGGCGTTGAACACTATCGGAAGTTGTCAAAAATATGTTTTTTTAATGTTAAAATAAAATTGTGTTATGTCGCACCAATAATGGATGAAAAACACAGGAAATATACTTAAAGCCGCAGATAATAATTTTATAATATTGTGATTAGTGAAAAAAAACATCCGGAAAATATTAAAAACAATGGCGATAAATAGACGCGACTTTTTATTTACAACACATAACAATAAAAATGTCGACTTTAATTTCCTTCTCGAACATTTTAATTAAAATGAATTAATACTAGATAAAATAGTTACTTATGTACATATTCTTTTCTTTTTAGGATGGTTACAGAGCACCTCCACCCGCCATTTTGACGCATAAACAGGCATTATCGAATGGTGAGTTTTACTTTCTTTTTTAAATAGGTATATCTACTTATTATAGGTATATACTACTGTGGGTCTATTCTATACTTATCGAACACTAAATTGATAAATAGTATCAAACTTAGGGTAGGTTTGTATCAAAATATTAGCACTTATTGTAACAATTACACGAAGCTGGTTTTTATTGTTGCAATAAGTGCGATATTTTAATAGCAGCAAGATAGGTGCTGTTAAAACATAGCACTTATTGCAACAATAAAAACCAACTTCGTGTAATTGTTACAATAAGTGCTAATATTTTGATACAAACCAACCCTAAGTTTGATAATATTTATCACTTTATCACTTTAGCGGTCGATAAGCATAGAATAAACCCACTGATGTCTCTTCGATGTGAAACATAATTAGTTTCTTCGTGTGTGTTTATTAATAATTTATATATATTGCCTGTTATCGCGAGGCATGGTTTCCTGGTGTCCAAAAGAATTTGAATTTACATGCGCCCGCCAATTACCTATGTGGTCGCAGCCATGATTTATTCTGGATCGGAACCGTTTCCTCGTGTCAAGCCTATCAGGCACTATTAGCGAGGGGTGCAAGACTAGTAAATGCGCTCCCCAAGAAGGAGACATTTTCACCGACGTGCTATTTATTTTGTATTCGAAATTTTATCTTTCTGTATAAAATTGTACTTATGTTTTTTTTTTATTATTATATATTCTCTTCTTCTCTCTTGTGAGGGTAATATTTGTTATAATGGAAATCTCATGATGTGAACGGCTTGATTTAGATTTGTTATGTTCACAATGTTTTGTTTTATGAAATAAATAACTATTTACAAACAATGTGTGATATAGCGACTAAGGTGTGTGTATTATATTACATGTCTACTTCTGAAACTCCTAAAGCGACACCTTTTTGTAGTCATCGAAAACATAATTGTTATTAAAATATTTTTTTTATTCAACGAATAATTCACAAGATTTGATAATGTAACATTCTTTATTGAACATATATAATTTTAAAATAACTGTAAGAAATATATCATCATCGTCTGAATCTATCCAATGCTGGATGAAGGCCTCTTCAAGCTGCTTCCACTTCTCTCGGTCCTGTGCATAGCGTTGCCACGTACTTCCGCAGAACTTTATCATTTCATCGATCCAGCGGCTTCTAAGTCTACCTTGCGGACGTTTTGTACTTCTTGGTTACCACTGGATGACTAGATTTGACCAACGATTGTCTCTTCTTCGAGCTATGTGTCCAGCCCATCTCCATTTAAGGCTTTTAATAAACTCTATTACATCGCAAACCCTTGTCTGCTTCCTTATCCACTCATTCCTCTTCTTGTCCTTTCGCGTTATGCCCAGCATGCACCTCTCCATACCATACCACGTTGTGCTAAGAAATATATAACCACTACAAAAATCTTGTTGAAAAAAAAATACTTCACTTCCAGTGACCATTGTAAGATATTCACAATTAGATAGGACACCTATAGTTTAGCAGTCAGAGCACATGGGCGCGGGTGCTCACGGGTGTTTTAAATTATGTATACCTGATTGGTAATTCAATTGATTTATATTGGTGCATACTATATCGACTCCGTGTATTGTTCAACGTGATCACCACGACATTTCATTATTTGGATAATATATTTATACAGATCACATTACTCTTCACAGATGGAGTCTTCAATTACGTTTTCGCCGCTGACAATGGCCTCAAGCAAGGAGAATCCATTTCACCCGACGGCACAAGAACCGGAGCCTACCAGTACATAGACACCAACGGGAAAACTGTCTCCGTCAAATACACAGCTGGGAAAGATGGCTTCAAGGTACGCAACTAAAAGAGCAATATTTTGTATATGGTCAACAATAATTATTATTGATTGATAAACCATTTCTTTCATTCAACGAATAATTCAAAATATTTTGGGAATGTAACATTCCATAATTATATTGAACATACATAACTTGAAAACACCTCAGATACCCCTAGAAAAAAATCACATTTGAAAAAAATACTATGCTCGACGGGATTTGAACCCGTATAACCACTGGTATTACGCCAAATGTGCATTAACCAATTATGCTACGAGCCTCCTATCTACTTACGACAATTTAATCTAGTAGGTCATCAATGCGTTAGTTAGTAATTAAGGTAATTAATATTCCTTGATTTAATACACATAACATAACGCATTGATAAGCATTTCATGTATGACCTACTAGTTTAAACTATCGTAATTACATAGGAGGCTCGTAGCATGATAATTATGCTACGAGCAATTATTGCACTATTTCTATTGGTTAATGCACAGTTTGCGCGATACAAGTGGTTATACGGGTTCAAATCCGGTCGAGCATCGTATTTTTTCAAACATGATTTTTTCCAATTAGTATATATATAAAGCTGCGCATCTATTCTATACACAAGACTGCTTTCGCCCACTATCTAGGGTAGGAAAGTATCGAAGTATTGATTATTGCTTATTGTAACAATTACAATAAGTTAGTTGTAATTGTTACAATAAGTGCTATGTTTTAACAGCACCTATCTTGGCTGTGATAAATTTTAGAGTGAGATAGACAGTTTTGACAGTTCAGACGGCTAGTTTATTGTAATTGTTACAATAAGTGTTAATATTTCGATACTTTCCTACCCTAGTTAGCTACCGTAAAGGCCGAAAGCAGTCTTGTTTATAGAATAGATGTGAGGTGGTTTCAAGTTATGTTTGTTCAATTATTGATTGATTACTTGGAATGGGAATTATAACGAAATATTACTTAGGTATACATTCCAAAGTAAAAGCCAACATATTATGACTATGCGTTAAACAATACAACGTAATGATATAGTGATTAGTGATTACTCTTTTATTAATATAAACAATAATAAACTCTTAACTTGTTGTGTATATTATTATAAAGATATTGACAATGAAATGATTCTTCTAAAATATTGTTTAAGGTCAGTGATTTGTGGTTTGTGAAATTACACAATAAACGGTCATCTTCAAATGATACTGTCTGACCATCATTTTGTTTTTTTTTTTTGTACAAATAAACCAATATCACGAGAATAATTCACAAAACTGTTACCGTTTACCGTGTTATTTGAACCGAGACAGTATTGAATAAAAGCCAAATCGAAAGTCTATCGAACCATTGGACCATGAAAAACTCTCAGTTGGTCAGTAAATAAATAATAATAATTGTTAATATTTTTATTGCCTGTCTGAGACTGCATCATTTTCCGCATTCTGTGGCATTTCACAAAAGAATTTACTGATACCTGTTAAACTTTTTTTTATGTAACTCATTAGAAGCAAATAGAGCGAGAAAGCGGGTCACTGCACTCTACAAAGATATTCAAAATAATAACAACACTCTATGGTGTAATATTGAAATCAATTTCATTGTTTGTAAGAAAGACATTGTAGGTTATTGAATCTTTAGGCTGAGATAATGACGCAATAATTATAATATGAGTTAAAAAATTATTACAGTATAATGCTAATAGATTTAAGTTTTGTACTATAACATTTCTACTGTACTGGTACATTCTAAATGGAATTAGTACACAACTTAAATCAATTAGAATTTAAAATTCCATCAAGTACCTTCGGTCGATAGTATTAATATTATTACAGTAATGTTACGGTCACATGTAAATTGTTCGTAAAATATTTGTAGCACAGTTCGCCGTGTGCTTTCTTATCAAAAAGAGATGACCGTATACTATACCGTTTCCAATTTTATTAGATTAAATATGAACATTAATTCAATTTCCATAGCTGATTTTGACAAAATTCATGAATCCAAGAATGAAAATCTAACCTAACCTAACCTAACCCAACCCAGCGGCTCTCGTGGTGCAGTGCGTAAGGCGCTTGCCCTCCACCCGAGAGTTCTGGGTTCGATTCCCCGTCAGGACACAATATTTATGTGTTTTTCTCAAAGCCTGGGTGTTTGTGATTGTTCAAAATTACTAACAACCACCTTGTACAAAAAAGCAAGGACATGGTTATTAATAATTCTAAAAAAAACTAACTTAACCTAATAAATAATCCAGTATATCGGCTATTTTTAAAATTTGTTTGCCGCTGGCTTCCCGTAAACTGACAAGAGCCGTGTTTTATTTAGACATGAATTTTATGTCAGTACAATACGACCCAAAGAGGTTGGACGGTCTTTAATATACGGCCATATATTTCCGATACAACATTTCACGGTGAACTGTGATACGGCGAACTGCATACGTACAAGTTTCCGGACACGATAAAGTTACAATACAGACAATTTTATAATATTTTGTAGTTAATTACGTCGATATAATAAAATTAATGGCAACAATACTAGATACATTTTTCAGTTACAAGATAGAAATGTTTGAGAATCAAATTAGTGTTCGAAATATGACTCTATTTTTTCGCTAATGAAAAAAAAACAAATGAATATTCTACGGTAGGTAGCCTACAATCCATGATGGCCTAGCGGCAACGTATCGGCTTATAATCTCGTGAGTCCAGGATCTGGAAAATTCACATGCTATTTTTCAATGCGTGCTTGGATCCAGAGGATGGACTTGATAGGTTGAGCAAGTGGGTAACACCCATAATATAAATAAGTTACTAGTAGTTCCCCGACCTTCACGAAGAGTCTTTCCCCCCTGGTCACCTTCAGCCTCTCGACCCCGCCTTTGCTAGAGGTCCTACTCATCAATCGCAATAATAAAATCATTAAGTTCCAGTATCTCGAAAAATAAATCGACGACGCCTATGTTTTTTTTATATCTACCTGCATTAAGAAATATATAAGTGGAGTTGTCAGATCGATAGCGTAATCAAGAAAAATGAAGCCATAAAGTTTAGAGTAATTTAAAATTAAATTAAAATTTTTAATTTAATCTATTTTCAGCAAATAAATACTTACGTATCGAATTTAAAGAGTTTCAGTATACGTAAAATAAACGAAAAGGTTTTTTGAGGGAGACAAGAAAATATTACAGATTTTAGCTTACGGTTTTAAAATATTGCGTATAGATTATTTTGCGATCCGAAGATCATAAGTACCTACCTAGATATATTAAGATGTGTTATCATTCTGTCTTTATTTATGTCTCTTTTTATGAAAATCTCCAAGCCATTACTTCTAATAGGTACTTTGACTAAAGGGATTAATGTATCCGATATATTATCATAAAATCGATAAATACAATGTTTTTGTTAAGGCATGCTCTTCTTCATGCTCTTCTTCATGTTAAGGCATGCTCATGCTTCAGTTGAGGCATACTCTAAAAAGATCGTGACTACGCGACGCGCAGATTGTGCAAACGACGCGTGACGAACAAAACATAATTTGTCATAAAAATTCAACATGCGTCCATTTAATATTATGTTTATTGTTATTTAAGTAATAATAATATTATATTCATTGACATGTTTTGTTTTTCGAGTAAATAGGTAACGTTTTTAGTCATCTTTACACGATTTAAGAATTAATTCCTCCAACGCTATCACAAAATAAAATTGACGTGCTTACAGGTCGATTATCGCTTTCCGATTGGCAACGAGGCCGAAATTACGTCCCACCTATTGATAAAAATTATTTGCCGTTTCACTGAAGTATGCTCTTAATAACCAACTTGTTATGAGTAGATGTAATTTTCTCACAATGGTTGTATATGACACTAATTTTTTATAAACTTGTTCTGTTTTTAAATCCCGGAATTCTGACATTCTCTCTTTTGATAAAATCTCATCTAAAGAAGATATCTAGTGAAAATATATCACTAATGATAACATGAAAAAACGCAAAAAAAAATTTGAGGAACCATGGGTACTTGATGATAAAATCTCGACTGATTGACTTATTTTTTCAGCTGAATCTAATTAAATATTAATGCATTGGTACCTTTACAGATCATAGAGGGAGATCATGTGCCTCGCCAACCGCAGCCATACAAGCCCCAGCCCGAGTTCCAGCCCCCAGAATATCAAGACAAGTACCAGAATGAACAGAAGCAGTACCAAGGAAACGGAAAGAAGTTCCCAGTTGAAAGCCAGCAGTACCGACAGCCAGAAGAGCAGGAAGACGATGGACAATATCACAGGGAAACCACGCCGAAACAGAAGTACCAAATTCAGAAAAATCAGAGATACACATCGCCACCTCAACAGGCTGCCAAGTCACAGGTAAGATTATACTTATAAGTTCTTTGTTTTATTTTTTCAGGTAAAATACCTGTGTGGAATGGAATTTAAGATATTCATTTGTGTGACATAGTTGATATCCAAACCGCCGCCTAAGAATGTTCAAATTGTTACCCCCGCCATTCGCACGCATCAAACTGTATGTTAATTCAATGGATGCAGAGCTCGAAATGGACCGGAGCGCACCGGAGCGCCGTTCCTGTTCGTGAAATCGGTAAAATTATCGCTCCGTCTCGTGGATAAAATAATTTGACCGTCTGAGCTAGATAGGCCATATAATAGAAAATCTCACACACGTATTTTTATGAAATACACATAATATATCATCAGAAAACTGTCGAGTGCTCCCGTTCGTAAACTTTGCCATTTCGAGCGTTGAATGGATGCCATTAAGTATGCAATGATAATCTTTGAAATTGTGATATACCTACATTTAAAATTTTAAGATTTTGTTAAAGTCACTAGCCTAAAAAATCTCACTTCAGCGAGACTTCAAACGTTTTTCTAGCAGCGCACGCCTTGCCTATCTCACGAGTCGTCACTGGACATAGTTAATCTTCAGAAATAGGAAAAAGAGAATTTCGCTAGCAATATCTCCGTTTAAATGATATCATTTAAGAAACATTTATGCCAGGCTTTCCGTAGGACAGTTATGAGCAACATGTTTTACACAAAGGATAAATTAAATACCAAGAGTCCGCTTTCATATAAGTATTTTAAATAATTGTATTATTTGTACATTTATCAAAACAGATTATTTTACAAAACAATAAAATTCTTTCCATTCTTCGACAAAATATTAAAAAATCATCCTGGCACCCGTAGGTTGTTTATCACTAATGTTTTCTAGTAGAAAACATTGAAAAATATATTGGAGATGTCGAAGGAACGAAATTAGTAAGGCAAGGGGGTTAGTGGCGTCTCTAGACAAAGTGATGCTTTTAAGCAGGCTTAAAATGTTGAGCCCTAGCATTTTTTAGTTTTAAATTCTATTTAAATTAATTGTCTACGACATAATTATTTACTTTGTGTATCCGTTACGAAAACTTTTAAAGCTCAGACCAATATGTCCACTGACTGTCGCAGGCGAAAAATGGTCTAATTTCTTCGAAAATAATGATCGAAAGTTTAAAAATTCGGATTCTTTCCTAAAATCTAAAAGCAGTACGGGACAGAGTTGTAGGTATAATGTTTTTTTGACAATAGATACTTTAAATGTAATAGACTAAATTACTTAACTTAGAAAGCACACTAAAATCTAATGGTACATTCAAGGACCTACTTAGCATTCAAAGATGTTGACTACCTACTTAGTAAAATCTCTCAAATTATTTGAGGTTTAGCTTGTAGCTTAAAATTATTTCTTACTTAGACTGAATACGTAAATACATGACATCAAATTTGGTACATAATAATATGTGATAATGCGATAACCACACATTGATAAATTCTGAATTAAGTAAAAATGCCACAACCTCGTATTAATATGTTATTTATATCCACACTGATGCAAGGGATAAGGAAATGTTCATTTCCCTATGAAAACTCGTTCATAGTAGGTATATTTATCATTTGAATCAAATGCCCAAAATGAGTACCTACTTAATCCTTACTTACTTACTTAACCAAATCATACAATGCCATTTTTTTATTTAATACGACTATTTTTGCACGTAATGCACAGGGGTTGGAGCACGGCCCCCACAATGGGGGCTGAAAGGCCCTAGCCTAGGGGCCCGGCGTGGTGGGACGACTAGCTAAGTGATCATACATAATATCATGCCATAAAAAGTCGCCTACGACGTTTTACTTCAAGACTATTAAATATTTTAAATATGTGGTTGTGCATTGTACTGTGATGTGATATGATAATAAATATTAGCACTTAAATGATAATTTCCTAGTAAAATTTTGGAAATACTACTGTAGAGCACCAGTCTACCCTTAACCTTAGGGATAGGTAGGGTGGGCCCACCAAAAATCATAGCCTGGGGGCCCGCTTCAAGGTGTGGGGACCATATGTTGGAGTATTTAATATGTAACTATTACATTAAACATAATATAAAATGTATCTCTACTATCTAGTCTAGTATAATAAATCATTATTTTTCAACACTTTTACCAACGGCCCGTAAACAATTATTAGAAAATGAATATATTGGACCTTATGTCAAATAGGTTATGCACTACCGATTTAAATGCATTATACCTAAATGTATTTTTATTCAAAGTGTTCAACATAATTTATATGTTAATCATAATAATGATTATTGTATCCATTGGTTCAATGAGCAATAGTTACGTATATTTGGTACATTTATAATGATAGTGTTGTTTTTATTTTGTTTTTATTTTGAACTTTAAAATGTTTTATATGAACGATATTATTTAGTGGTATAATAAACAAGTGGTGCTGAATTCGATTCCATAATTTATTAATATATTGTTTTAAACTTCAGCCAAAATTGTTTGAACTGCCTGAGCTTACGGAGATTAGGCCACACAGATATCAAACAGGTGGAAGACAGGCAGAGCCACCAAGGACTATGCTGTACAACGTGGAACAGAGACATAACGTCAACTACAGACGGTACCAGGACAATGGAAAACCGGTACAGTTAAATTCATTTGCCACTATGCATAAACCGACTTAAATCATTGTATTACTAAATGAAAGTTTATTTTAGATGGAAGCCCATTAGTTACCTAATATTATGTTTGTACTTCAGAATTAATATCATTTTGTTTTCATATTACGAAAATAGGTGTAATGCATTATTAAAAGCGAACAAGGAACTGATCATAAAACGTTAACCACAGCCACTGAATCTCTATTGTATTGTCGGGTTATTAGATTGATTTGATTGTTTATGGATTTATACATAAATCGAGTTGTTGTCAGCAGTATTGCCAACTTTTATTGACAAAAATATGCGAGAAAGAGTAATAAAATAAGTTAACAGAAAAAAACGTTAGATTTTTGTTAGTTTAGAATCTAGCACTTCAAACAAATAAGTCATGACTTTGAACATTGTTTTGCCAGAACAAAATATATTGAAGGAGAATTAATTATCTTACAACTAATAACTATACATAATAATTTTGAAAACACTTCTGAGAAAATATATTATAACTAATAGAAAAAATCTTTTTGAAAAAAGAAAGACACCCGGCAGGATCGAACCTGAATCTCTCGGGTATCGCGCCCATGCACATATACCATTATGCTAAAGGCGTCATACTTAATTGCGATTTTTTCATGGGTTTTAATTCTCTCTGAAAAGCTTTCCAAATTGAGCTACTATTGGCGATCGGCTTTTGTATTTTAAATCAAAGTAGGTTTTTCTTAAATTACTAACCGACGTCACGGATCCCTCCAAGATTGTTTCTTGTAACTTACTTGAACTTGCTAATAATTTTTAATTAACTATTTTTTTTCGTAATTGTAAAATTGTAAACACAATTTTAAAATTCTAATTATTGATTTTTTTCAAAAAGGTATTTTCAAAATAATGTTTGTTCAATAATTATAATGTTACATAAGTACTTAAATCTTGTGAATTATTCGTTGAACAAATAAAATAGTTAATTAATAAATATACTTTAAAATAAAAAGTCATATAAGTACCTACTTAACCAAAAAATAATCAGGAAATAAATATACGAAAATTTGTTGTACGTAACTTAAATAATATCGTATGTTACGTTTTAATTTATCGGTATTTAAGACATTATAAGGTAGCTCAGTATTCAGTGGCACTATAGGTGAAAGCGGCATGCAGTTGAGTGGCAGTATATTCTAGTATTGAAACAGGTATTGCAACAAACAAATTCCAATACATCCGCAAATCGCCTATGGTGCCATTATGCCAATTTACCGATTGCACCCAGTATATTAATTTTCAAGCAAATTGGTGTAATAATATTTTAAGCTGTTGTTGAAAAACGCTAGATACAACGCTATACGCCAGATTCGAATTTTGCAACCTAGAAAATTATAGATCTGGTAAGAAAAACACACTATTGAGCTTGTTTATTGTTATATTGTATCCCCCCATTAAAATAATCACCACTATCTGATAACAAAATAAATGCGACAATGCTTACAACTAAATTTCAAATCAAAATGTTATACTTAAAATTACTGACCACTTAACGGCCCACATGCTCAGCGTAGGATGGAGCTTCCTGGGTTATGCTCTGAAAATACCATAAAACTACCATTTTGACCTACGCTGAGCATAATGCTAATTGCTACGCGCCAGGTGCGGTTTGCGCATTGAACGACAAATATACGACAAGTTGTCATTACTTCCTCTTTGATTAAATCCAATGTTTTTCTTCTTTTAGGCCGATGGTGGTGAAAATTATCAAGAGGCATCAGCAGGTGGTCAGGATGCTCCGCACAGCTTTGCTGGAGGATACAACTTCGAATTTAAAGGATGACTGAATTAATATATACTTAAATATTTTATATTATCACTGTGTACATATTATGTTAAACCTACTTATAATAATAGACTTAACAATAAATAAGCCAATTGGTGAAATAATTATTATTACTTAATGATTTCGACACAGATTCACTATAATATGCATAGTTAGAGGCAGGGAACACAAAACTAATGGAAAGTGTGATGTATGATAATGGACATTATATGGTGAAATATTTACGATAAAAAATATATATTTTATAATCTCTGTGATCCCAAATTTGACAAGAATTAGGCATTTTATTATTCAAAAATATGGGCACGATTAACACATTTGAAGATAATTCTAAAGATACTGATTATAAGCTATGTGTTTGACCATTCAAGTGTGATAAACATCCTACGAATAATGTTTGCTTTATAATAATTATTGACCTAAGAATAAGGTAGTATTTTTTTTGAAATACGCCATTTCTATTGGCATTTCCCAGTGGCTATTATTACTTATGGATTTCGACACAGATTCACTATAATATCCATAGTTAGAGGCAGGGAACACAAAACTAATGGAAAGTGCGTTCCTTCTACATTGATGTCCCGTGGAGGGTAGGCAGGTCATGCATTGCATAGAGGCGGTACGAATACAAATATAACAACTTTTGATAACAGTAACGGTTTTCTATGAAGTAAACAATGTGGCCGTCTCATTAAAAAATATTCTTCTTTTGCCTTTTAAGATTTTTGTTTTTACGAGAAATGAATGTTAGACACTTGCTAAGCCTATTAAGTCCATACCCTGACTCTAAACATACATTGAAAACAATATGTGTATTTGACAGGCCCAGGATTCGATCATGGGACCCACGGCATTATAAGCCGACGCGTAAGCCGCTCGGCCATCGGTATCGACATATTGATTTTTAAATATTCATAAAAATTCTGACAATACAGAGAGCACAAAATTAACATGAACTAGGTTACCCTATTATAGGGTAGGTACGGATCTTGATTTACAAAAAAAATTGGAATAAACTCAAACACGTGTTAAGGGGGGACGTGCGCCGCGTAGGTCAAAATGGAGCTTTTTGGTATTTTCAAAGCATGATCCTGGACATTCCTTAAACGTTGTAGATAATCTATTTATATAATTTTGAAGCCTTATTATCCTTTATATTTATTTTAAACATTAATTGATGACTGCATAAAGTATTTTTATTACATAAAGTAGTATTCTTTTAAACCTCTCGATCTAATGTTTCAGAATATAGTCATATTTCAGTACGTCCATGTGCAGTGGTGTTATGATTTTTTAGCTTTATTATTTTTTAAACTCATTTATAATATGCATAGTTAGAGGCAGGGAACACAAAACTAATGGAAAGTGTGATGTATGATAATGGACATTATATGGTGAAATATTTACGATAAAAAAATATATTTTATAATCTCTGTGATCCCAAATTTGACAAGGATTAGGCATTTTATTATTTAAAAAATAGGCACGATTAACACATTTGAAGATAATTCTAAAGATACTGATTATAAGGTATGTCTTTGACCATTCAAGTGTGATAAACATCTTATATATATTATAATAATTATTGAACTAAGAATACGGTAGTATTTTTTTGAAATACGCCATTTCTATTAGCATTTCCCAGTTACAAATTTATAGATGATTTGAAATTACAAGTAAAAATGATGGCTTTCTAAATTTGCTTGAGGGCGGCACTTTGCCTTGGGACGTAACTGATCTTCCGGGTATGTTAGTAAAAAAGTACAATAATTATTCTCGAGTGTGGAGAAAATATACGATATAATCTTAAACACGTATTAAAGAATACGTTTTTTTCAATAATCTGTATCATAATATGCATTAAAGTTTGTCGCGTAAGCGAATCGCGCATTCAGTATTTGTAATATTTGAAGACATTTCGGAGGCTTTGTATGTCTTGAACCAAATTTTTTTTTCTATGACGACTGGCTAAACATTAATAATATATTATTGATCTGTTTTGTGATTAGAGCTAATGCAGATGCAACCACGTGTAGCTGCGATAGGTCTCAGCTGCAGCCTGTATTCACCGCTCGCATTAGAACCACAAGTGTATAGGGTAAAGGTACGTGCAAAGGATGAGATCGGAGGTCGATGGCACCGACAATTCATCGACTTTAAACAGTATGAGAAATACAACCCATAACGTGAGATTGCAATCAGTCACATTCACAAGCGGCCGTGTTGTAAAACTTAAATTACACTGGCAGAGTCTCATACCGATCGTCTGCCCCGATCGCACCCGATCGTCAAATGTCATTAATTTGACAGTATAATGATATTTATTTTAGATGACTCTGGCAGATTCAGCTTTACATGGGCCAATTGTTATTTATACATATTCATGTCAAATTAATATCACCACTCCACGATGGCCTAATTTGATCCGACCAAATGCGCATGGTATATACCTATATACCAATAATTATACGTTATACCTGAGATATAATAATATATTATGACGTAGGTATTGCTATAACTCAGGTAGAACATAGGATTAAACCAAACTAATTCTACTTAATATGCATGCGCGATCACTTATTATATAATATTATTATCAATATTAATTGTCGATAATTACAATTATGTGCATTACGTGGGATCTCGCTTGTTTCCCCCAGTACCAGCGCTCGAAATGGAAAAGCTTACGAACCGGAGCGCTCGACAAATTTTCTGAAGATATTTACATAGTCATCAAATCGTATGTGTATTTTATGAAAATAAGTGTGTCACATTTTCTATTATATGGCATATCTAGCTCAGACGGTCAACATATTTTTTCCACGAGACGGAGCGATAATTTTACAAATTTCACGAGCCGGAACGGCGCTCCGGTGCGTTCCGTTCCATTTCAAGCCCTGCCCGGTACCTACTGTTAGGTACAATATTTTAATTGTTCACTAATTATTTATTATAACTGCACTTGAGACCCAGTGTATCGTATTTTACCAAGATTAAATCCTAAAATCTAAGTGAAGTCGAAAAATATTACTAAGACTCAGCGCTAGAAATGGACCGGAGCGCACCGGAGCACCGTTCCGGTCGTGGAAAAAATAATTTGACCGTTTGTAAACTGTTCTTCATTCTGTTGAAGAAAATATGACCAAGTCAAGTGTTTTAATTTGATATATTCTGTTAATAGTTTTCCGTTTGTTGGGTCACTCTACCGGCGAAAAGTAAAATAAAGTCAACCGTCTCTTCAAGGTATATACAAAGTTGTCATATAAGGCAATACCTATTATTCGTTATATACCTGTATGTCGACCATGCCCCCCAGATCTTGAAGCGAGCCCACAGGCCAGGATCTTTGGCGGGCACCCCTACCCATCGCTCTACATAAGCATTTTCTAAATGGTTTTATTTAGATAAAATTAAGGGTATTCGGTGTATTTACGCGATTTTTTTGTATTGTTGAATAAATCGACCTGAATTATGGAATTGTCGAATATCGACATACAATAATCAAAAATTGAATTCACAGAACACACACAACTAGACATATGAAAATTATTCCCTTTAAGTAAAATAGCGTCGCAGGTGACTTTTTCCCATAAGGGAAACTTTGTGATGTGTGGTTATCTCACTTATCAGGTCGACCCACCACGCCGGGCCCCCAGGCTAGAAGTCTGTCAGAGGGCCATTATATAGACTCTACATACATTGGAGAACACTGGCTAGTTATTGAGAGAAAATTTACAACAACAATTTTTTACAACTAGATAGGCCATTTAACAAAAATCGAACTAAATACATATAATATTAGATAAGTTCAGAAAAATATTGAAAATCTTTTTCGTGAAATCCTCGACATTATCACTTCATCTCGTGGCAAAATAATAAAAAAGTAATGACATTCAATTACCTTGTTTATATTGTTTTAAAGTTTAATTTGAAACTTGTATGCCAGAAGTTGAATTATTAGTATTACATTTGAACGACTAAGTTACAAATACAATAAAATTTAACGTAGGTACTGATTCTTATATAGTCTTCATAAAATAACATGAAAATGATAATATTTTCGATAAATTATCGATAATATAACAAAGGCCAATTTTATTGCATTTAGAAAGTTTGCAGCGTCATACTGCCAACGTGAAGATCTCTTCACTTAGTATGTTCGGCAGTTTTGTATTAGCTTTAATTTGTTACTTACTACAATTTCTAATATTGCCATTTTGCCAAAGCACGTTTGAGTGCATGGCGACCTTAGTCTTGGGTAACTGCCCCTGAGACTTTCCCAGTCATAAAAATAAAAATGATGCTTCACATCCAAATGCAGGGTTCCGTGATACGCCCAATTAAGACCGGGTGTGGTGCGGTGCGGGTGTGGTTTAGTGGGGCCGTTAACTCCAAAGTCTCAAAGATGGAAAACACCCAACCTCTAAAGAGGCCATTCTTTAATATATCAAAAGGGAATGGGAGGATCGTGTATACTGTGGTAGTTAAACTGTGGAGAAAGACACACAGAATCCCTGAGGCTAATGCCCTATAGCAGCGATTTCCAAACTGGGAGGCGCGGAGTGTTGCAAAGGGAGGCACGAAAAGTTTAACACAAATAATGTAGCCACAAGTTTGCAGTCTGCAAATGCATAGTTTATAAAGAGTCTGGGGGCCCGGGCATAACAGACATTACAAATTTACTCTAATAGTTAAAGAAAAGTCGCCTGCGGCGCTATTTTGTTTCAAAACTGTTAAATATTTTAAATATGTGGTTGTACGTTATAATTTGATGTGATACCTATATGATGATTGCTATAGGTACTTAAATGGTAACTCCCGTGTATAATTTAGGAAACACTACTTTAGAGCACCACACTGCCCTTAACCTCAGCGATAGGTAGCTGGGCCCGCCAAAGATCCTGACCTGGGGGCCCGTTTCAAGATGTGGGGCCCATGATAGAATCCATTTGTCAATGAACGATGATGAATTTGGATTGACTAGGTACCTACTGAAAATGAAAATTTGATAGAATTATCATGCGTTAATTCATTAAAACAAAAACCGTAGTTCAATTTTGATTGAATCGAAGTGAAGAATAATATAATACTTTGTCAAGAAGAGCAATGCAAGTTGTAAGTAAAGTACTGCTACCATTTGTAACATCATATTTAATATTTATGCGAAACGGGATTTTCTGCATTTGCTGCAATTAAATCCAATTAACGGCCCCGTTTGGTAGAAAAAGAGCACTTTGTGCTTATAAACAAGCACATGCATCGCATGAAAAACAAATTAATTAAAAAATGAATGTAATAAAAGTAGTAGAATCTTGTTTATTTTTATAATTAAGTTTTTTTCATTGTTGTATTAAGTAGTACATTTTTGGCTATTTAAAAAGATGTCTGTATTATTTAATGAAAGAAAGGGTGGGGAGGCGCCAAGATTAGATTTTTTTAAAGGGAGGCGTAGTAACATAAAGTTTGGAAACCACTGCCCTATAGAGAGCTTGTGGCAAACAAAGGGAAAATAAAAAAATACGTTTCGTTGAGGTGGCCAAGACTTAGAGTGGTTAGTAGGTATCTGCGCATCTATTCTATACACAATACTGCTATAGTCCGCTATATGCAGCTATTGATGGTAGTTATTCATTTTTTTGTATCGATGTACTCTCTAAATCTGCCAATAGCGGCCTATATCAGTCTTGTGTATAGAATAGATGCGCTGGTACTATGGTGATAATAATTATTAGTTTATCTATTACGAAACGAAATTCATTTAAAATTCGAATCAAATTAGTTTCTATTTGTATAATATTATTACTTAGTCCTATTTTAAAATATTATTTTATAAACACTTCTACGTCCTTTTACCGCCGTATCGATAAACTCAACCCAAAACTACCCGCCGAGCTGTGCGAGGGTGGTGATGGGATGAATCAGGATGACCACATTTCTATTTTATAGCCATTTTAATAATCTATCATCCAACCCACTTTGGTTTATTTATATTTACATACATAATATAAATCCCGAATTGGAAAATAATAGGTACCTTTATTTATATTTGTTTACAAAAATCATATTTTATGAGTGCTTTAAGAGCATACTTAAGAGGAAACAACTACGCATGAAAGTCGAGGACCGTCTGTACTTTGATAATATACTAGAACCATTGCATTCATTAAGAGCATACTTCAGTGAAACCGCAAATAAATTTCAACAATAGGTGGGACGAAATTTCGGACGTTGCCTATCGGAGAGCGATAACGAGCTGTGAGCACGTCAATTTGTTTTGTGATGGCGTCGGAGGAATATATTCTTAAATCGTGTAAAGATGACTAAAAAACGTTACGGTACAGTTCGGTTATGAGGAATACAGCGGAAAACACATTTTAAAAATAGCCGATATACTGGATTATTTGTTAGGTTAACCTAACCAAACCTAACCTAACCTAAACTAACCCAAACTAAGAAATAATCCAGTATATCGGGTATTTTCAAAATGTGTTTTCCGCTGTATTCCTCATAACCGAACTGTGCCAACGTTACTCATTTACTCCAAAACATGTCAATGAATATATTATTATTATTACTAATATAACAATAAACATAACATTAAATGGACGCATGTTGAATTTTTATGACAAATTATGTTTTGTTCTGCACGCGTCGTTTACACAATCTGAGCGTCGCGTAGTCACGATCTTTTTAGACCATGCCTCGGCTGAAGTATAGCCTTTGTTACCCATGAAAATAGATAACATTTGTCGATGAAGTAGGTAGTAATTTTTTGTGTTAGTAAATGAAAAAAATCCATTCGGGTGTCAGATCGAGGAGATAGATCTTCCAGTACATCTTCTCTGGCACTATAGCCAGGACAAACCTTGATCGCCTCAAGCAGACTCCTCCACTCCAGTGACGTCCCTAGACAAAATGCCGCCCCTAGACAGCGCAAAATATCGCCCCATTTTTTTATACAGCATTTATTATCATCCTTTCATGATAAAAATAAATAACTATGAAATGTGGCTTATGGATACATTACTAATAAAATATATACCACTAAATCTAATTTAAATGCCACATCTGCTTCAATAGACAATATTGCCTACGGTTTCTGATACATTTTAAAATACGCCTGACAACTTCCATAACTCGTGAGTGACTTGCAAAAATATTTGGATACATTTTAAATTGGGTAACTATGTACCTACCTATAATTCGCAAATCTGCACGTTTCATTGCTGGTCATCAAGGACGTGACATCCAAGGACAACGGAAGTAAACTAGACATCGGCAACCCGACAAAAAAATATGGTCCTGTTAAACCTTGTATGTATAATTATTAATACATTTGTTTCCAACCAGTGAGCTTAATTTTTAATAGAAAAATGTTTCCGTTATTACTTATAAGTTTATGAAGATATTTCTATATAATATACCTAATGATTCTCCTCGATTTGCCGCCCTTCGAGTGACTGCCGCCCCCAAGCGACGCTCAATTTGCCTACCCCCACGGGACATCACTGCTCCGCCCATCTTCCCATGCCAATCACTTCTAGTGCTATTGTATCTACTAATAATTGTCGCATGCTTAATTACTTTAAAATAATCAATAATCATAATGATAAATAGACAATCGTAGTGTCTAGTCTGTGGCTATTGATTTGTGACCGCAACTGTCCAGTAGAACTTATACCACGTAGACCAGTCAACATTGTAATAATATGTCACCATTCTCTGGCTTCAAATATGAAAAACTGGCTTGTAAAAAATACAACTTTAAATTAAAGGTGTTGAATACAACTTTCTTATATAGAGATAATAGAGCGTAAACATATGAAAGTGAAGCAAAAAGAACCCGTAGTCTACACAAAGTCTGAAGAGCGGTGGACTTCAGTGAGTTTTATAGGTTCCACAGAAGGTTCCATCTGACAGAATAAGGGTTTTTTCAACGTCCAATTGAGAAATATTTACAGATTTTTCGAAAAACTGTCATACGTAATTCAGATTAGTCGGGCACGAGACATCGCAAGATGTTTGCAAAATTTTACGCTTTATATAATCTGTCATCAGACGGTTAGAAATTTTTACGAAACGTTTGTCACCTACTGTTAGTTTTCCAGTGACAAGCGGAAAATCTATTTGATACAGTAATAATAATATTGAATAAAACTATTACTAACCAATGTGTACCGACAGTGCTGTCAACTCTCAGTAGAGTATATGCTGGACAATCGTAATACATTTTTGGGCTTCCAATGCGTGTTCTGCCTCATTCTTTCCTCCACGTTGAAGAGGTCATTCTCAGAGATAATGTGTTGATCAAGTGTACTGTAAGGTGTATGAATGCAATATATATACCTACATATATCTTTTAAACATTTTTTGTTTGATTCTACGTCGTAATATATTGTGGGGTCACTGCCAAAAGTTGGTAAGTCTCAAATCATGTTATGGAGTAATTACAATTTGAAGTTTGACATGTCCTCTAAAATCAGGCATAATACTAATTTCTTTGTGCTTTGTGTGCATGTTCTATATATCGGATGACCTTGATTTGTTTTGTCTAGCATTCATATTATTTATATACACATAATCTATATACACATAATCCGTTGTTAACACTAAATGCATACCTAAATTATCTATTTACTGACTTTTGGCAGCAACCCCATGAATAGGTAATTAATTTTGGACTAATTCCATAAAAAAAACTCTGTGTGCGAGCGCCTGTCATATTAATAGTACACATTAATTGAATTAGCGTTTACGTTGTAGAACTCTATTATATTGATTTTGAAAAAAGTTATTTTCGTTAATTCTAGCTTAATTGAATACGTTGACAGCTGTTTCGGACTATAAATCCATATTAGGAACGATCGACTATAACTTTTATGCTATCAACGGCAGTTAACAGAATGACACAATTAAAGTATAATTAATAACAAAAATAACTTTGTTTTTAAAACCAGTTAGTCTGTAATAATTTTATTATTATGTTTGGTATTTTTGTGGCAACCCTGAATATCGTAGTGCGCGACAGGGTGCATGGTGGTTGACAGCTAATTTGCCAATGAATAGAACCCCTTCCGCTCGTCTCCCATCAAATTATCCTCGAAGCCGGGATTCCGGGAGGATTTTCAAATAGAGAAAGGGAAACACCCTCCGCAATCCAAGAAATAGACGCCGAGATATTTTAATAAAAGGTCAAAATATCCTGTAAAAACTAATCTTTCCTTATTTATTTTTTATGTAATTGGTTCCACAAAGATGTCCGATCTAATTATAAAAAATATACTCTAATGGTATTACTTAATAATATCGACTGCTTAATCAACAAACCGGCTAACTCCATTTGGACAAATTGTTCAGAAAGGAGAAAAAACATAATAATTTAACTATCGAGCGGAATTTAACAATTCCAAATATACACTACAAATAAGCTGCACTGTGAATTAATACACTATTTTAGCTTCCCTTGCATTTATAAAGAAAAATTATATAAAGAGCAGAGTTGTTCCATTTACGATATTAGAAATTGTATCCGGAAATTTGTACGTAAACAGTTCACCGCAGGACACTTATTCGTGCGCCGCAGTACGTGAAACATGAGTAAAGTTCGTGTAACATTTAATCAAATGACGAGTTCTTCGTTGAACATTTCACCGTGGAGTATATTTGTACGTATGCTACAACATGTGGCGAATTTTATCAGGTGTCTTTACTAGGTTAGGTTAGGTTAGGTTAAGGTTAGGGTTAATCTAATTGGAACAGTACTATTTTCAAACTATCGCCGCATTTCGTAAGATACGTACACATGTATTCCACGGTGAAATGTTCAACGAAGAACTCGTCATTTGATAAAATGTTATACGAACTCATGTTTCACGTACTGCAGCGCACGAATAAGTGTCCCACGATGAACTGCATACGTACAACTTACATGTAACCATTGGAAATTTGGCACTTGCAGTAAAGTTGTCTGCTTTGTGTGAAGAACGATAACGCATTTATTTATAGGTTTGGGAGTTTGAAATTTTGTGTGAGTATAGAAAACAAGCTTTATAACAAAATGGCATCAAAATCTCATTTTTGGTCAAAAGTGCAGTTGGCTGGTTTGCAGATTTAGCAGTCGATATGTGATTTAATAATAATATTATTATAATAGGTCGACAACGTTTTTTTCCGTGGAGGGCGCAATACAACATTTGAAAGTCGCCAAGCTACTTTTTTGACCAATTAAAAGCATAACTAAAAACGTTTAGTAGGCACCGCATAGGCACCTTTTACAAGTGTATAATTATATATTTAATTTACATAATTTGAAAACCCATAGATATAATTATGTATTAAGTACTTATTTACTACTCACTTCACCCTGTCCGCCTAACTATTGGGGCATAGGACAAGTACAAGATCGCGCCACTTCCCTCGGTACATCGCCAAATCTCGCGCCTGTCACCATGACCTATATATTATGTATACCTACTAGAAATAATCTTTTTGAAAAAAATGCGATTCCCAGCAGGACTCGAGCCCGCATCCATTGGATACGCGCCAATGTGCTTACAACGCAATGCTGCAATGTGCGGATTTTTTGTTTTTACAAGAAATTAATGAACCACTTGTCCAACCTTTTACCTAGGTCCATACTCACACAAATTGAAAAACAACATGTTTATTTGCCAGACCCAGGATTTTAACCTGAGATCCACAACGTTATAGGCCAAGTGCTCGAAATGGATCGTAACGCAACGGAGCACGGCTCCGGTTCGTGGATCCCCGGGATTATCATTGTCTTGTGAAAAAAATGAATATTACATTTCAGCTTGTGAATTATTAAACAAATTGTCGGAATCATGGTAAAAAATATATTTGTGACGTGAAGTAAGTTCCGATGCCTGTGGCATGAATAACAATGGATGCGACAAGTCACCGCCATCTTTAGATTAATAAAGTATGAGCATAACTTTTTGCACAAGCAACGAGTGGTCCACTGCCATACTATTTATAACGTACTGGCAAGCAGAGTTTGGTATTCTATAATGACTGAAGCGTATAAGTTATTAGTTATTGTCGTTTAGAATCGACTGTCACATTGACAAACGTCCTAATGTATTATGATATTATAATACACAGAAGAAGTTTACTTACTTTGATCGTCACTTCCAATTATTAATAACACATAACCACTAAATCAGATGAACTCCAAGATCTCCAAGATACGTTAAAATAATCTGAAAGAAATCTGAAACTAAGAATACTCCGACAAGTGAACACGACAGACGCGTCAGTATGAGCACTCTATAGACAATGACAGATTATACATAGTCAACGGGAGGGGCGAAAGTAAGACCAATCGTGTAATGTATCGGCTTCCTTCTTCAGTGGGCAATGGACACGTTCAAAAGTTGTTATTCCATTTAACCATCTGAGCTTGGCGGGGGACTTTTAGGTAGGTATACAAAAATATGTCAATATTTCAGAAAATTTATCAAGTGCACCAGTTCATAAAATTTTCGATTTATATCAAATCTTATTTAATATGTATGGTCTGAATATTGATGCTCGATTTGATATACATAAATGGACAGTGTTATGCAGTTACCAGTTATCCACCAAAATGGAGTTTTGAGTTATAAGCAATTGAAGTTAATATGTACACCATTTAGTCAAGATAATGAATAGAGTTATATTTTTTTTTGTAAATTATTACTTGAAAACGTACCTTGTGATTGTATAAAGACTTTTTTAATAATACGATCCGTTGTTTATAATATATTAGGTAAATGGTTATTGAAAAATTGTAATCGTTGCAAAAAAAAAAAAATATTAGTTTTGCAGTATTCCACTATGCACCAAAAGTGTGACCTAACTGATTTTCCATTAACATATCAATTATTTACGAATTTGGTTTTGCTTATTAAAAAAACAATATGAATATAGAATATTTATTACAAAATTATATGTTTATTACAATATAGTATGAATAACTGAATAAACAAAGTACTATTCTAAATAAATTATTACCACAGTTTAAGAGTAATAATATAAAAGGAAGCAGTAAAAATAAATGTAAATGTTATGTTTTAACCGATGAATAAAAC
Organism: Rhyacophila brunnea; assembly: GCF_057557595.1. Taxonomy (NCBI): domain Eukaryota; kingdom Metazoa; phylum Arthropoda; class Insecta; order Trichoptera; family Rhyacophilidae; genus Rhyacophila; species Rhyacophila brunnea. The sequence goes on along the minus strand of NW_028233068.1, from coordinate 11,244,360 downwards.
TTAAAATTAGTGTCAAAATATGAATTCTATTCGATTTCGAAATCCAAAGATAATCCAAACCTTTCTACATCGTCAGTATAATCAGCACCGTCATTATTGAGAAATTGGTAGAAGGGTTTGGCATCGCATCTTTGAGTACTAAGCTTAGTAATTTTTTTAGATAAGTTATTTTTTCTGCTGATAATTTTTCTATTTAATGTATTATTATAATTTAATGTGCCTCCAAAACTAAGAACGGTATCTTCAATAACATTGACAATATTATCATCTACTGATAATACAACAATATCTTCTTCAATCATTGCTGAGCTGGTAATGTCTCTTCTATTTTTCAAAGCCATTTAATTTCTTGCCATAGCAACCATGAGTTTGCCTCTATTCATCTTGGAAATAAGGCAAAAAATATATTACCACCAATAATCCTCATTTACATATAAATAATATTATTTTTATATAAAAATTCCTTATAATACACTAATAAATTGTTTAAGACAATATTTATGTATCAACCAAATATTTCAATAAATCATTTTGCAACTACCAGTTAAGCACCAAATAAAATGAAAAACGTGAATCACATTTCGCAATAATCAGTTAAGCAACTGATAATGCACCATAAAAGTGGGAACATAATTTTTGCAATAATCAGTTTAGTGAAGGCTGAAAGTGACACATCCTAAAAACGCTTTTTTCTTATTCAATTCAGCTTATCTTAGCCTTATATTTCCATTGTAACTTATAAAACAATAATTATAATGAATCTAAGTATGTGGGGCGACGATAACTAGGCAGATATTGTAAGAAAATGCAAAAAACGACAACGTTTGACATCCCAGTTTCACAACAGCGGCCATGTTGTTTGGTGAATGGCTGTTTACTGCAAAATGGATTTGTTTATTATTGTATACACACATTTTTTAAAAGTCTCATAGATGGCAATACAGACCGAATTTGACCACGATCTTTTTTGCAAAACGTAGAAAACATATTCATATTGTCGTTAAAACGAAAAACGCAAAAACACAAAAGTGTCGCTTAACTGGTTACTGCATAACACCGTCCAAATAAGGATATCAAGTTATACATATTTATATTACAACGTTTTTCTTAGCTCGTATTCTTATTTGTCCGTTGGTTCTTTGTCCGGTAAAAATCTTGCAATCGATTTTTAACTAACTTCCCGACTAGCTAGACATTTGAAACTTTTAGAATATATCAGAACACGATGCCAATGCATTTTCAAGTAATTTTATTTTGTATGAAAAGTTATTTCGACACTATTATTGATTGCTAGAGGGGTCTGGGGTCCTAGCAACTAAATTATTAATATATACGTGCGTTACTATGGAAATCAATATCATGACATGTCAAGTACAAATTTTTTTGATCGTTTAAGCTAGTCAAGTCAACAACAGAATAAACGTTGTATATAAAAAGTTCTTTTTATCTTGTAATTATTTTTATAAAAAGTCTATGTTTTTATAATAAATATTAAAACTATAAATTATTAAAAAGTCTCTTAGACAAAACATAGAAAACTAAACTAAATTTTCATAATAAATATGACTATAAAATAATATGTAATAATAAGATGGAATCCTTTAACAAGTTCACATTTTATAACATTTTTTTACAATAATTATTTTAAGATTATCTTTGACAATAAAAAATATTTTTCTTTTAAATGTTTTCAGATACATATTTATTAATAATTAATACTGTATAAATTGTAAATTATTATCAAAAAAATGACTCAAATTGCAATCTTCGTATTGATGCCTTTGGTAGGTAGAGGAGAGGTATCGCAAGGTACGAAGAATAAATTTGTAGAAAACGACATTTTGAATATGAATGACTTTTTGCCCAGGAACGTCACTGGGTTCAGTTTATATAGAAAAAACGAACATAAGATCCGAGTACCTACATACTAGACATGCTTTAAATGTTGACGTCTCAATTTACTGTGAAAAAAATACATGAATAAAAAAAACACTTTATATTCTTTAAAAAATATTTTAATATAACATAAATTCTCTTCCACACAATACTTAATTATCATAATATATTTTTTACAATTTTGATTTGGCAGGGATAGTATACGTATGTTGTATTTTAAAATTTTTATTATAGACATTTTCAAGTAATTCATTATTTTACAACGTTTTTATTAGGTCGTATTCTTGTTTGTCCTGTGGTTGTTTATCCAGTACAAATCTTGCAATCGATTTTTAACTAACTTCCCGACTAGCTAGACATTTGAAACTTTTAGAATATATCAAAACACGATGCCAATGCATTCTTTTAATACTTTTAGCCATCTTTAAGTAGAATTGAATTCATTTTCAGTTAATTCTGTTTTGTGTGAAAAGTTATTTTTGGAAAAAATCCGTAAAAAGTAAAACACTATTATTGGTTGCTAGGGGGGTCCTAGCAACAAAATTATATATATATACGTGCGTTACTATGGAAATCAATATGAAATGTCAAAATGACATTTCAGTATTCTATGTTTATTCAGTATTTCTATCAAGTACAACTTTTTTTGATCGTTTAAGCTAGTCAAGTTTAAGTTTATATGATTCAACAGAAAATTTTAAAACGTTGTATATAAAAAGTTCTTTTTATCTTGTAATTATTTGTATACCTACTTAAAATTTTGTTATTACATCATATTAGTCAACAGTCATTTTGAAATCTTTGTTATGATGAAATACAAAATAATATACCTACAAGCCAAATAAAAATAAAAAAATATTTAAAAGTATTTTATCAACTCAAATAATACACCATAAAAAAAACTGTTATACTGTTAACTGTTATATTATTAAAATGCCTGGAGATTTGTTCATTTGGTCAGTATTTTCATTATTTAGTTAGTAATAGAAATGGTCAGTATATTTTTTTAAGTAAACTCTTATAAAATCACTTAGTATTTACCACCTATTAAATAATATATTTTACGACGCGTTTCGCTCACTATATGTACATTGCTGCTCATTGGTCAATACACAAAATGTCAATAGATTGATTTGACGAAAGAAACCATCTCACAATTTGCCCAGCTCAATATGTAAAATATTAAGATATGTTTTACACAATTTAATTTGACGGGTTGGTTCTATTTGAAATATGTTTACATGACGTATAGATATTATTTTTTAAATATTTTCAAAATAAATGTTAGTAATCAAACTAGAGTAAAACTGAAAGTAATGTCTCATAATATGATTAAGTATACACCATGTTAGGTATGTTGTCTAGAATAAAACTTAATTATGATTAATATATTTGATATTAAAAAAACAAATCATCACACGAAATACGTAATCAATAATTTATTGGTTTTTGTGAGTTGGTAGCTTTCGGCATAACTCCATCTAATTAAGAAGATTAACATTTTGTAATCAGCATTTAAGATATTAATACTTACCATATATTGAAAATACTGACCAAATAAACCCAAACCAAATATTAATATTTTCAATCACTTGATGCATTTGGCCACAGCATTACATTATCTTAATGACAAAGTCTTTTTGATTTGGCCAGTATTTCGTTTAACGTTTGAACATATTCTATAGAATAATTACTGATCAAGACACTCGTTGTTGTCACCGAAATTCTTGCATGCCTTCGGACTGAAGTCCCAATCAGGAGTCACGCACTTTCCACATGAGCTTGACAGCAATAAAGAGAAGAACCTGAATGTAGCCGTCTGATTGACAGGATCAAATATTAGAGTGATTCCGGTGGTAATGTGAGTTATCTGCACCGATCCACCATTTATTGCGTAAATACTGGAAGAAGAAAATAATAATAAATAAAAGTAGGTATACCATAAAGTTAATTCGCTCTTTGTAAAGGTTTACATTCGTATTAGGGGTTGTCTTCAGTTCTATTTCTTGCTGAATGACAACTTCTATATGAGGCATCTGATTCCAAAAAGCGATAAGTCCACATTTGGTCAAAATCGAGAAAAAAATACGCACGTATTCTTTGTATAATTTTACATAATATGTATTGACCTATAAATTCCATAACGCGACACAACCCTACAAAAAAAAATATTTTAAGTCTCGATTTATTACAAAAAGCGCCAAGTCCGTGTTTCATATTATTTAAAGCTTGGTTGATTTCGTGCGTGTTTAAGTCAACCAATAAGGGAACGTTCAATATTGAAAAGGGCGTCTCCGCTCCGCTCCTGCTGTAGCATCTGGTAAACTTATGACAGTGCCACGAAAATATGTGCCTTATGCGGAGTAAATTAAAAAGTGAGGAACAAATAGCGCTACGTCCAATTTTATTTTGCCTATATTTAATACATTTAAGAGTTTATCGGCTGAAAAAAATTGCCATTTGGTTCTAATTTCGACATAGAACACAACGGAAAAAATAATCTCACGTTAAAACAAATAATTGAAGCTTGAAACATAAAAACGTGGTTTCCCGAAAATATTGAATTGTGGACTTGTCGCTTTTTGTAATTAGACGCCTCATATCAATTTAACGAAAACTCTTACGTAATATCTGGAATATCTTCATTGGGATGTTGATAACCATCCATCCAATTGATCTCTTCTTCGTAGATTCTGACGATAGCTTGCTTCCCATTGGTAGTGATTAGGACAGGCGTATCTACATTGAAACATAATCACACATAGGTAATGATGTAATATACCAATCGTAAAACACTGAATCTTTTCAATATAGGTACCTAACAAAAATATTTGAAATATTATTGTAGGTACATATATAATTCGGAAAGACCTCAGAAACATACCTATTAGAAAAAATCTTGAAAAAAATATAGGTGCTGGACGGGAATCTTTTTTGGGAAATGGTGGCATCCAACCACATTGGCTGGAATCTGATGGATGCGAGTTCAAGTCCCTCACTATTTTTTTTTTTAAATCGTTACGTTTCTGAAGTGTTTCTGAATAATTATGTATGTTCATTAATGAATTTTACTTTTCAATCTTATGAATTATTTGTTGAATAAATGGTGTGTCAAAAATGTGACGTAATATAAACAGGGGTTAAAACGATATGTGAAAAAATGTAACAATGAGGAGGGGGGGGGGGGGGGGTTAAAAATACTGTACGACAAGATCTTCTTGGCTATGTGTTAAAACTGTGAACTAACAAGCTCCTCACATTTTTAATCGCACTTCGATTATAGTGACGTCCAGTTAGCGATGAGTTTTTATAGTATAATTTTTATATATCTCCTACTTAGTCGACAACAGCGACTACAGGCTATTGCCTAAATCTTTTTGTTGGAAAGTAGCCAAAATCGTGTGATGTCATATGTGGACGGCCCCTTCTGGGGGAGTCTGGGTGCGAGGACATAATATATTATACCTGAAGTAGAGTAATAGCAAGCCATCCACCTCTAAAGTCATGGGTTGTGGGTTCTTATCCTACATTTATCAATTCACATGTTGTTTTCTCAATATCTGTTAACATAACCTCAATTTTTGGCAGGCCTATATTATTATTAGAACATTTTTTTACAAGGAATGGACGTTACCCACTTGGACAACCTATTAGGTCCATGCTATAGTTCCAAACACACATTAAAAAATAACATGTGAATTTGTCAAACTTGGGGTTTGAACCCTGCTGATAATGTCCATCCATCGTGAATCTAGCTACCTACTTTATATTGCTATATTCTACCGTGTAATACAAAATTGGAAGAATAAAATGACAACAAGGAATTTTACGTACCTCCGACATAAAGCTTGACAGCCAGCATTCCCTCGGCAACCGTCCTCAAGAATGCGAATCCTGGAGATGGTGTGCAGTCGGCCAAACCGAGCACCGTGAAGTCTAAATTCTTGTGGACAATTCCTTCGATGTCGGTGAATGAATCTCTTTCGATCACGCATTTTTCTATTGAATGAGACATAAAGACAATAATAATTACATTTCTATTGATAGCATTATCATGAGCCAGGGTCAATCCACTCTTAGATGAAGCTCTCACCTAACTTCTTCCACTCTTTTCGGTCTATAGTTCTTTGCTACGATGTATATCTACTGGATTTTATAAGTTTTAAAAGAGTCGTCCTGTTAAAGGCATCCCTTTCATTGTTTAGTGCCCTTTGGGCACCACTGTATGATGGCATTAATAAAAAATATGCAAAGGTCATGACTTTGGAAGATTCCATGCGAATTACCATTTCTAACATAGAACCCGACATTGATTTGTTATGTAGAAACATGCAACTACAAATAATACATACTACTGTGGAACAACATCTTCTTGGCTATGTGTTAAAACTGTGAACTAACAAGCTCCTCCCATTTAGTCGACGACAGCGCCTTCCGGCTTATGCGTAATTCTTCTTGTTGGACAGTATGTATTATTATTTTACATAATGGAATTCTAACAAATAAATGGTAACTCGATTGATACAATTTATAGTATCAAATCCAGAATAATAATGAACACCGGGACTGAATAGTCTAGTGGTTGTCACCGAGTGACATGTCCAGCCCATTGCCATTTCATCTGCTTGGCGACCTCTATTACATCTCGTACTCCTGTTTGATTCCTTATCCATTGGCTTCTTTTGTGGTCTTTATTATTCATTATTATACACATGCATTTTTCCATTCCACGTTATGCTACTCTTAATTTTTGGATTTCTATTACATTAAGTGTCCATTTTTTACATGCATACATGAGCACTGGTAACATATTGTTTGAAAATTGTACGCTTAAGACACAAATGTCAAACACTGTATACCAATGTATTGGTATACAGATATACAATTCGTACAATAAAATAATATGCTAGTATTTGCATGTAACTCCTATTGATAGAAAAAATACTTGATATACACATACTATTGACAAACATAACTTACTTATATATCCTGCCTCCTTGTGATTTATTAAAGAAGTCCAGAAAGACTTCAGCTCGACTTTTTCTCCTGTTGGAGATTTAAGTACCATTCCCTCCTCCGTCATACTGCCGTTTAGGGCCAGCATGGACTTTTCCAATTGTCCAGCAATAAGGGATGTAATGGACATTCCCGGATAAGTCCAAAGAAGATCAGAAACTGTTTTAACCTTATTCGATAGAGCTACTATAGCATTTGAAACCTGCAATTCAAACACACACAGTTATTAATGATTTGTTATAGAACCAAGACTTACTAATCAGGAAACACACGAGCTAACCTAACATGACAGAGTGTTGATAGATCATCGGCTCAAGTTCCTCTGGGCTGGCTTAAATTCACACTTTTTTTCATTACCTATGCCTACTGGTCTATGATAATAAAAATTCTAGGTGTGTGTTTAGTATGAAATATCACTTATAATGGCAGTTCCGTCGGGTGTGTTAATTAACAAGGGTACCAACTCAAATAGTCGGCATTTAGATAACTGCAGATAACCATTTTGTATACAAAATACATCCGTAATATATTGGGGTTATATCAGGTGTTATTGGGTGTTATGGTGTTATGTAGTTGGAATAGATCTGCTAATGGATATATCATATATATTTTATTTTATGCAGATAATTTTTAAGGTTTTACGGCTGGTTGTGTGAATCAGGAACATGTTAAATGTCATCATCATCAGGAGCACAATAACTTGCAATGGGTTTTGGCTTCATCTAATAACTCTCTCCAGCTGCCCCAAAGATAGCAACTAATTTCGGTATCTACCTCAAGCATAATATGATAAACATGTCGAGTGTAGCATAGAATAGAGTGCGTAAATAGCTTAGGAAAAATTATATAACATGTAGGTTATTAGTACAGGCCATAGAGTAAAAAAATACTTTTAAAATTATAATCTACTAAACTACAGTCCTACAAACTTATTTAAAGAACGGTCAAAAATGGAATTATGAACTACCATATGGACGCCATTTTGAAAACATCATTCGAATGTCAGATTCTGTCCAGTTGCGAGTCTTGATTGGGTAGTTTTCGATAGTGGCTCCCCCATCCATTCTATAGATAAGTTTGTAGGTCTGTACTTCTTGTTAATTTTTCGAACAAATATGATAATAATTCTATATTGCCATCTGTGAATATACTGACACAAGCTATTACTTTTAAAAATCGATAATTCATTGGTTTGCGTCTACAAGAATACTATTTTTCTAAAGAAAAAGCTTCAAAATCACAGAAAATTAAATTTAATCAATGCCCTTACATCAATGCAATAAAATGTGGAATTTATTGTGTTATAATTCTATTAATCTTAGGATAAGTCAGGATATTGATACACCCCTGTTACAGGCGGGCTTCTCCCGGTGTAAAATAATCATTTAGTAGTCATAAGTCGAAACGTAACCCTGACCTCTAGAAACGGCTTCATAAAACATCAAATCTGATTCCTTGCTCAACTACGTAATTTTTTTTTTATTCATAAGTAAAGGCCTTCGTCCGGTGTGTGAAAATCATATACTGGGCGGAGGTGTAATTAAGATAAATTTAATTTGATTTAAAAAGTATAAATGATGATGGATGAAAGAGATAATTTTAAGACTAAATATAATGTATAAAATATTTATTATTAAAGTATTTAGATCTAATAAATTTTGCCGGCAACGTTAAAATCTCCGCGCGCCTGCGCCGAGGTGGTCCTCGTGATTCGTCAAATCAAAAGGATCACGCGATAAAATTTGGCCAATCACGAGAGTCCTTTTTGCTGGTCGGCATGGGTACGGGAAATTTAAAAAGAAAAAAAAAGTGAGTAAGCGTCCTTTGTAAACCGTGTACGGACCTGCGAAACTGATTGTAAAAACAAAATATGTAAAAGACTACAAAATAACGTTGTCCAACTAAATATTAAAATATATAACGCTAAGACCCGCACAAGAAAGACTTAGTGTTTTATTTAACCTAACAAACATAAATATATCGTTCTTTTTTGTGAATCCGGGGTTCGATGGACACTTGAGCTAGCCGCTGGAACCCCGGACATCTCAATATTGTTGTGTGAGAAGTTATATGGACACCTAATTAAATTTGAAGGAAAATCATAGAGATTATAATAAATTGTCAGTCACCCGAAGGCTGGAATAGTCCAATTGGCAGTAGGTACATGCGCCTGCTATTCAAAATGACTATGGATCGATCTTACCTGCTGCTTTTAATTTTAACTTTGTCAAGTAAATTAATCATAATACAGACCGAGACACACCCTTCATAAAATTTCAAAATATTACATCAAACTTATTAATTGGGTAATATAATATTTGAAGTAACTAAAATATACTCACATTATTTGATTCCACAGAAAACTCGACTTTTGTGTCTGAGTGGGGCTTAATTGAAACATGCGTCTGAGAGTCGATAGGGCATGTTGGACCGTTTCTGCCATACAACACGCTGATGTCCAAATCCTTATGGCTCGTCCACTCGGCATAGGTATGCCCCTCAGCGGCAATACATGCCTACAACATACAGATTGGTTATTAGTTGTACTGCTTAGTATAAGTAACTATTTGGTACATCATGTTCAAAAAACTGTCATCTCTTTTAGTGGTCATAGTATGAATATCATTTTATGAGGGTGCTTTAAATTCCACAGTGAAAGTGCTGTTTAAGTTCTACGTAGAGTTGTAAATAACCTCTCAATTAAATCATGGATAGTTCAGTAAGGCAATTTCTATTCGATGCAGAATAAATTGTTTCATATTAATAATGTTACTCATTTTCCTTTATATTTTTCACATCATACTGTGAATCAATTTGATTGTATTTTACCTTCCATTCATCTTGTCCAGGTTTATCTAATCCTGTGATCTTGGAGGACAGTTTCCATCCAGCAATCTTTATCTCCAACTTCATGCTTCCATTACTCCACGAGAGAAGAGTGTTTTTGTCGTCTAAGCTGGTTCTGGAAGAATAATTGAATAAGTTCAATCGGAAGAAAGAAATACTGATATTGATTCCTCGTAGAACACGGTTTTTGAACCACCAATTAAAAAACTAATAAAACAACACAATACACAGTTAAATAAAATGTATACTTTTATAATAAAAAAATCAGTATTGGTATTGAATGACGTTAAATCTAGTTAATATAAACCTTGGCTTTGAGCATATTTTGAAAGCTCAACAATACAGTGTAATTATTGGATAGGCGCTTAGGTCACCTTCAGGCTTATTGTCTTGAACGTGAGACTTGAAAACACTGACTTGCACATGTGTAGCTAAATTTTAAAACCCGCTATAACACTTTTTTGAAATAATTAAGATATATCGTCGGTGTTTTGTAAAGGCGAATTAACTAAAATGCTATTTTACAGGAGGAGGATTTTTAACTATTGACATTTATTTGTTTATGACCTGTGGATGATTATAAATATCTAACAAGTTTATAATAAAGCTTAGAAAGAATACTGGCATTATAATAGACATTGTTATATAATATTTTAAAAGGCCTAATATGTCACATTCGCTTTTTATTCGTAATTTTAATTAATTTAATTTTAGTCGATTATCGTTTTTAAGTACTTTCCTGTGGAGATACCAATTCACCGTTTTTACACAACAAATCTAGTGGGCTACATATTGTATTTTAATTAAAATCTCGATTTCGCCACAATGGTTGATTCGCCCTTTTTACAAAACACCGACGATATTATATATCGTTCGTTATTAAAATCTCTACATGAAAATTTTATCGCATCTTTCAAAATCCGCTAGGATTAACTGTCATTTATGAAACAAAATCAATGCGTCTATCAATTCCCGCTATAACACTACTGAAACATTTAAAAACGTTTTTAGTTCAAAAAGTTTTTATTGATTCTCTCAATAACGTAATGAAAAAGTGTTATAGCGGGTTTTGAAACTTAGCGACATACATGTATTTTATTGCAAAGGAGAGTAGTACATTTGGTTCTTTGTTTATTATTATTGGTTTTTTATTGTTCAATTCCAGCAAGGCAAGCTTTGGACAATTTTACTCCAGAAAAAAAAGTAAACTTTTAAAGTCAATTATCTTCATGAGCTTCTTGAAACCATTGCTTGATCTACAAATAACTACTATTTTTGCCTATTCCCACATATAAACTTCTTTTCATATGTTCCCTGTCGTACAACAATAACACTCACAAGCAGTGACATCCCATCGGGGTAGACAGGCTATGTGTTACTCTTAAGGGTGGCACATTAAGGAATTAACACTATCATAAACACTTTTGAAAGCAGTGGCGGTTTGCCATGGACCCAACGATGATGTCGCTTCATTACAAAGTATCGACAACTTAGTTTGAAAAATAATCAAAGCATAAAAAATCCTTCATTCAGCGCTCTTTATAATGTGCTGTCCTTATGCAACTCATGGCCTGCCTACCCCCATAGTCCTATAGTCCAATTAAATTACAACCAACTACAAATGGCATACAGTTGAACTTGGTTATTACGAGCAAGATGGGACCGACTGAATTTGCACATTATAAGCGTTACTCGTTATATCAGAGAATAGGTATTTTTAAATGAGCGGTCACATAATGCAAAAAGTCGCAATTCAAACAAATATACACAATTTTTCCCCGAAATAATCATGGTATTCATAAACTACAAAAGAAGTTGTTTATTGTAATGAACGCTGGTAGGTACATATTGACTTCACAAACCTTGGATTTTTTACATGCAATTTCAACCATATACGTGGAAACTTTTTCAATATTGTCGGCGAAAACACCAATTAGGTAGATACTTAGACACTTAACTAGTGTCGTAAATGTAATCCGATCCCGGCGGCATCCTGTCCGGTCGGATTTTATTGCTTAGGGTCGAAATATTTTTAAACGATCAACACATTAAGAGTTTTAAGAAAATTTTTAATGATTTTCAGCTCAGTATATCCGATAAATAGCTCGTTATAAAAGTGAATAAATGTATAGAGAAAATCATAAACTAAAATCAACGAATGTTTCCTCGTTACATCCGAGATCTCGCTATATCCATGATCGTAATAACCGAGTTCGACTGTATAACCGATAACGGATTGAAATATATTTAAATACCTCTTTGAAGTCCACTGCAAAAAATTGATCTTGGTTCTGTCGTCAGACTTTCCCACCTTGAAGTCAATTTCTGTTTCTGCCCACACTGCTGTCGGGCGTACTCCAGGTGCATTAATCCTCAGCAGGCAGCTTCCTTCGGCTGGTATCGACATCAACGAGAGGAAGTGCGAGCCCATTAATAATGGTTTTGCTATTGGCATCGTACTGTCAATAAAATATTATTCTCTATGGTTAATTAAACTTGTTCTCTCAAAACCTAAACAAGAAATTGTGCTATTTACTATTGACCAAACGAGAGCCGGTTTGATTTTATTTTAAAGTCCTGCGTTTTTACCAAGAGGCGAAAACAAATAATATAGTCTTCAATTTTCCAATAGATACTTGAAAAAAGGTCAGTTGACTGTCACTCCTGACAACAGGAACAGGCATTCCATTCAAAATGTAACTTTCTTAGGCTTTTTTTCAGGCCAATAGAGCATTTTCTCCATAACTGCTTATTTTGTATAATGATCTTATTATTATGAATGTACCTACTTTTTCAAATGTGAAATTAATTAGTACCGAAATAAATGTGTATGTTTGAAAATAAAATATGGTTATCAAATTGCCTATCGGTCAATTTATTAGAGATTGTGTCCAGTTTCCTTCCATTCCCGCAAAGTACCTTAAAACCTAGTGAAACAGTACCTAAATCGTGTTTTATGAATATTTACAATTAAAATGTAGTTTGACAGGTTTTTAGAAGGTAACTAGCAAAATAATTTTTGAAAAATTCCTAGTTTGAACTATTTGTTTTTTTTTTAATTTAAAAAATATCATTTATTACAAAAAAAATTAAATGTATATAATTTGATTTTTTCTTTATTGCATGCATTTGTTAAAAGAGTTCAGTGCAACGATCCCAGTACGGTCGGTCTCATTTTAATGTAAACATTCAATTCGGTTGCAATGATTGCATGTTATCATCACATAAGTAAAATCACCGCTGTGTTTATTGAATAAAAGGTGTCGAGTACCACTAAACATAGGTTTATAGGAATTGCTGTAAACTTCTATGATTTCGTATCAAATCCAGATAATTTATCCGAGTTTCAACTTGAATTTGAATTATTATTTGGACATTTTAGATTAATTTCATTGGTCGAACAATCTTAGTAAATATTTTAATTTAAAAAAATATATGTATATATTTATTGCTTACTTTGCATTTGATTTGTGTGAATTTATCAACTGCCAAACAATTTCAGGAATTGACGAAGTTCCCTTACAGTCAAAATATAGTCCATCTTGTTTCGTCTGAAAACAGAAAATAAAATCTATAGGCAATTTTATTTATCAGAGCAGTGGCTGCTGGACATCATTTTAAGAAAAGAGGCTTCACAGCTGTACATAAAGATGGCATAAGGTGAGGAAGGTACGACCATGACCTAATTTATTGTATGCGGTGTATTGATCTTTCTATCATACCCAATCACTTTTGACGCTCCTCATCAAATGACTGGAGGGATAAAGGTGGTTCAGAAGGTCTAAATAGAGCTTGTTGAACTGTGTTAGTAAGAGATACATGATCTTTAAGGTAGAGGGAAACAAACATAGAGGTATTAAATAAAAAGAGGGGCAAAGAATCGGCTTTCTCATTCAACAGAATGAAGCAGGTCAACAATAGCCGACCACTTATGCGAAATAGCGACGCGATAAAAAAAATGCAGGGCATCATGGAGGATTTACTTTGGTCATTATAACGTACCCATATAATATAATGTTAAAGTAGAAATTTTGCCGCAAATTGATTACCAGCCTTCCTCACCATACTTTTTCACCATACTTGCCTGCTTCACCATATTTTCATATTACCTGCCGCCCCTAGGAAATAAAGATGTACACAGAGGTGATTGCAACCCACATCTGATGATAAAGTTCATAAAATACTCACTTTACCATAAGAAGTTATAAATTAAAATAGCTGCAAATACATTAAAACTCTTTCTCATATGACAATATAATTGTTGAAATCAGATCACAATAATTATTATTATTCTTCCAATGCTCATTTACTTTACCTCACAACCAAATATCCAAGGACTGAGGGTTTATCCTCGATGAATGACTGGCTAATGGGACCCAAAAATTTTAAAACATGCCTAATGAAAAAAATATTATCTACTTTTCTTTGAATAGATTTTCTTTCTTCAATAGACCATGTACGATCCTAATAGGATCATATGGGCCTCCATAGAGTGAATGTTTGTATTGACAGATGTTTGTTTTTACGAGAAATGGATGTCAGCCAATTGCTCAATCTATTAGGTTCATACTCTGACTCCTATAACAATATGTATATTTGCCAGACCCAGGATTTTAACTTGGGACCCACGACATTATAAGCCAATGCTTAAGCCGCTCGGCCATCGTAGGTGCTTTGAATAGACACTTAATAATAACAAAATATAATAAATTTCAGTTTTTATTGACATTAAAGTAAAAAGACATTATCGATGTTGTTAAATTATGTTGTGTAACTGATCCAAATTCATTACAATCTTGAAAACACGTCTTTATCTGTTAGCAATTAATTTATTTTTCGGGCTATAGTCTCTTATATGTTAAATCCAGGCCTTTGATGACATATTAACTTACATGTACTCTCTTTCCACCAGAGTCAAGAGAGACAGCTTCTGTGCACATCCTACAATGTTCTTGCAATCGTTTCCCATCATTTGAACTCAATATTATTCTACCACCCGAATAAGCTGTTAATCCGGCTGCCAGAGATCCTCCAGGCTGCAGCCATGTTGTCCTGAAACCAAATCCATATGCAATAAAATAGAGGTGCCTGACAATATACATATTTGCAGATACACATAACCTTAGATGTAACATAATCCACAGACCCATGAGAATGTCAAACAGAGACAGTGCATTTTATTGATTAAAAGAAACTATAAAAGAACATACCAACATAACACAGCTGGCGAAGAGGAATGGTATCAACTTGGATATGCCTTCATCCTATAGTCAATTGATCATGGTTGATTATACTGATGACTTACTTACTGTACCTTAATATTATATTAGTATAGATTAGGTAGAATAAGCGTCTTTATATTATCATTATCTTCTTTTCTTGATGCTGTTTTTTATCAAAGTATGTCGACCTAATTGCAATATACGCCTACCTTTCCTAGGCCAGTTGTATCAGTCGTATCGTTTGTGAAAACCCTTTGGACATGAAGCCAACAGAAACGACTTCTGCCTACGCAATGCCGCTTTCAATCATACTTTTTATTGCGAATGTTTGAAAAGAAGTAACGTAACAAAATAATCTAAATCTGCTGAAATACTTTAGTGCTAAAGGGAATAATTCATATTGGACGCAGTTCAGCTCATACCTAAATGCAGTTTTAGATGCTGGAAGTTGTTATCGTGTAAATATTCAAATACCTTTTATTAAGAGAATTCATACCTGATCTTGGAGAAAGGCACCGATACTGAGATGGTGATATTACTGGGAAGGTAGAGATCTGTCACTTGCGCTACTTCAGCGGCATGAGAAATGTTCATGACCGGATCGTGTGATGTCAAACTTAATAACGCTAAGCTTGAAGTTCTGCAAAATTAATGATCGAATTCTGATAATGACATTCAATTTTGTTTCCTGACATCGCAATAATATAAACATAGAATAGGTATAAACTCTGATATTCATTAAATCAGGTTTGAAATTAAGAGGAAGTGTTATAAAGTTTTATTGTTGAATAATTAAAGATTTTAAAAGTGTTTTTAGTTGATCCATACATCATGTCTAACAATAATAAGACAAATATGTTGTATTTTGAAGGCATTCTTTCCAAGTACAAGTAAAAGTACCAGTCAATACACAGTTCAAGATAAGCATTCTGTAATATTAAATTCCACTTCCTAATTAGAACTTACGTTGGATATCATATAGATGAAGAGACATTTATTTTATAATTGCTGCGTTCGGATATAGAGAGATACCTAGGTATATCGTCTGCTTAATTCTAACATATCGTAAGTCAGTTTAACCAAAGTGTTCAGGAGGTAGTTAAAACTAAATATTTCAACTTAGGGAATCAAATGAATATACTTATTTTGTTGTAGGACAATCTTTCACTATTCTGGATTATACTTTAAACAAAATATTTAATATTTTTTAAATATAATGTATCTACAGGACTTACATGTTATTAGAACTGACTTACGTGTTATTATCGAGTCAATAGTATTCAAAATAAAAGAGATAATCAAATTGCAAAATTGCAAACATATGACATACGTGATGTTCAACTGGGTGTCGAGACACTACCATAGACATATTATATAGGTATTATACGACACTACTGAGATATGAGGCGTCTAATTCCAAAAAGCGGTAAGTCCACATTTGGTCAAAATCGAGAAAAAAATACACACGTATTTTTTTTATAATTTTACACAATATGTATTGATCTATAAATTCTAAAACGCGAGATAACCCTATGAAAAAAAATATTTTAAGTCTCGATTTATTACAAAAAGCGCCAAGTTCGTTTTTCATATTATTTAAAGCTTGGTTGATTTTGCGCGTGTTTATGTCAACCAATAAGGGAACGTTTAATATTGAAAAGGGCGTCTCCCATGCTGTAGCATCTGGTAAACTTATGACAGTGTCATGGAAATATGTGCCTTATGCGGGATAAATTAAAAAGTGAAGTACAAGTAGCGCTAAGTCCAATTTTATTTTGCCTATATTTATTACATTTAAGAGTTTATCCGCTGAAAAAATTGCCATTTGGTTCTAATTTCGACATAGAATACCACGGAAAAAAAATCTCAAGTTAAAACAAATAATTGAAGCTAGAAACATAAAAACGTTGTTTCCCGAAAATATTGAATTGTGGACTTGTCGCTTTTTGTAATTAGACGCCTCATATGTTATGTTAGTTTACATGATTCTATCTCCTTTCCACATGCATATTTGGATATTAAATGAATGAAATAGATGCGTTATCATACTTGTAAATGGAAATCACCAAAACATAAAATCTGAAGAAAAATGACTTACGGTATGTCAGAATTAAGCCGACGATATATTTTGAGAGAATGTTTTTATAGTTATGTCTAATTAATTAGTATACACCACAAGGATTGTATCATGATTATATTATAACTTATTACTTGTTATTAAAATTAATGGTGAATAAAAATTTATTTCGTAAAAATTGAGTAAGTAATTGATTAAAATGGATAGATTATGACAGCACCAATTTTCATTTATGACTTATGTAGCATCTGTACTGAGTTATACTTTGTCAAATTTATAAAAACCCTCAAGGCGGACACCTTGAACGAATAGATAAAATATTTGCTTGAATAAAATTCCACACACTTACTTACAAAGCATGAATGACAAGGCTGAATAGGGCGTCCATAGGGGGGGGGCTTACTTAAAGTTATAGTAGCACAAATAATGAATTATTTACTTACCTAAAATTGACATCAGTTTTCCTAATTTTTTCATCTTTAGTTTCTTTGTACGTGAGGTTTCCTCTAACAGATGTGAGTGATGACAGCATCGTATCAGTCTGTATGTTTGTTCCTAAAACGATTCATGAAGAATTTTAGTACCAACCTAATTTTCCAATTCATAAGAATAATACATAATTTATAAACATGTCAGAGAAATATATTATGACCACTAGAAAAAATATTTTTCGTCGGGCGTTGTATTTTTTCAAAAAAAGGATTTTTTCTAGTCATGCATCAGAATTCTATATCAAATCATAGCGCCCTGCAAATGTTCGCAACCTCTGTAAATAATAAATAATAAATGGAAACTTCGACGACACCGACCCCATAACCTGCTGAGCGTCCCGCTCGCTGGCCGAACAAAACATACCCTATGAAAAACTATCATAGTGTTACCAACGTAAACCCGGCAAAACCGCGAGATTTATTAATAAGATTTTCTCTGTTTTATCAATACATCCCCATTCATTCCACCCGACCCTGTCTGATTCCTGATGTGAAATTTGAGACAAATAAAGCAGGGGGGTTTGTCACCAAATATACCCCCCTCCAAAGAATGCCTCAAATCACACATCAGATTTCTATATCAAATCATAAATAACCAGCCCTGCAAATGTTCGCAACCTCTGTAAATACTAAATAATATTATAAAATAAATAACATCTCGAAAGTGATTTTTACGAGGGGCGAATCTCATGTACAGAGGGTAGCTACAGGCTAGTCTTAGCCCAAGGCCGCTCCGACCGTAACGGGACATTGACATACTCTTCTGACTTCCTACGCATCTCCCTCCCACCCTTCACAAGAAGGTAGAATTAGAGATATTTTTTAAGTAGTACCAAAATGACCACCATACTGTGATAAACGAGAACCAGCCCTTCGCCCGATATACGGCATGATTGACGCCTAGGATATCACAATGTAATCTTTATGTAAATCTTTATTTGGCTACGTATTTTTTTCGACTTATACGAGGTATAAATGAGAACTCTGCCATTCTGGGCAGTGTTGACCTGTGTGTTCCTGATAACTATCTTAGAAATAGAGAACATCAGTTGTTTATTTTCCCAAGGTGCAGAACCAACCTGCCACTGGTAATGCCAATTGGGAGGGCGATAACTATGTTCAACGAAATTGCTTCGGGTGTTGATGTATTCCACCTACGTGAGGATGAGTATAGGTGGACGTTGTTTTATAAATTCTTAAAATAGGGTCTGCTTAACTCATCCGGTGTACTTCCTTGTACCTATCTAATTCATATTTTTGTATGTACATATTTCTACTGTTTAATAACATACTATGTATCTCTTTTTTATGTAACACTTACTGTTTTAAGTATACTTCTTTGTTTCTATATGTCATGTCTTCGTACGTCTTAAACTTATAATTTGTAATGTCCACAATATGTTAAAAATAAATTGAAATTGAAATTGAAATCATGGTATTACTATATATCTGATGTGTTTTCAAATTATGTAATATTATGTTCAATATAAAGAATGTTTAATTCTCATATCTTGTGAATTATTCGTTGAATTAAAGAAATAGTTTATTGCCAAACCATTAATATGATACGTTTCGTATGTGGATAGCACTGAGAATATATTATTTATAATAATCATTATTTTTATTTAAATTGTATTGCAAAGCATTTACCGATCTCTGAAGGTAGTTGGCTCACCAGTAACGTTGGATACAGCAGTATTTGTTGATTAATATGACTCTCCGATAACAGAATACTGGTCAAAGTATCTATCACTGAAATAAAATCAAAGAAACATAATATTAATTATAACAGAATGCGAAATTATTGAAAATTTATACTAACTAGTAAATAATTACAAGATAAAAAGAACTTTTTATATACAACGTTTTCAAATTTCCTGTTGAACCATATAAACTTGACTTGACTAGCTTAAACGATCAAAAAAATTTGTACTTGTATATATTAATAATTTAGTTGCTAGGACCCCAGAGCCCTAGCAACCAATAATGGTGTCGAAATAACTTTTCATACAAAACAGAATTAACTGAAAATTAATTCAATTCTACTTAAAGATGGCTAAAAGTATTAAAAAAATGCATTGGCATCGTGTTCTGATATATTCTAAAAGTTTTAAATGTCTAGCTAGTCGGGAAGTTAGTTAAAAATCGGTTGCAAGATTTGTACCGGACAAAGAACCACCAGACAAATAAGAATACGAGCTAAGAAAAATGTTGTAAAAATTATTATTAAGTCATCCCATTCGTTGACGCTGTTTTCAATTTGTCATAAATAAAATTGAATAATTGATGATATTGTATGTTATTTATTTTATGCACTGGTCGAAATTAAGTCAAGTCCTAGTAAAATAAATTTTTGAAGTGAATACTTTTTACGTGCTGTGTTGTACACAAAAATTCTCAGAAGAGTGAATCCTGATGATCTGAAAATTAAAGAAAGCGGGCAGATTCGGTCCATAGAGCAAGCGCGCACGCTGCTGATTGCACTATTTGTGTGAGTGACAATTTTTTTTTTTTTTTTTTTCTATATATATAGAAAAAAAAATTATCTATATATAGAAGAAAACTATTATTTTAGATGCAAACCAATAAATTATCATTTTTTAAGTATTAGTTTGTGCTAATATTAACAGATGGTAGTATAAAATAATTATTGTTTTTAGATGAATATGTAGAAAATTACATTGGATTCAAGAATTTTAAAAATAAGTACTTACTGAAATGATTTTAATTTTGAATAAAAATACCAATTACATTAAAACATTTCAAGCTTATACAATTTACTATTGCTAACTCTACACATCCGAAAATGGAAATCAAACATCGATGATTATAATTCTAAAAAATATCTACCAAGGCTATCGATTTTTGCCAGACACGGAAGTTGACTCCAAACCCATGGTTTTAGAGATGGGCGCTCTAGCACTACTCCTTTGTAGGGATAAAATATCTAATGGGATAGTAGTACATAATATAATGATAATTTTCACATTTAAATACATCCACACATTCCACAAAAAACAATAGACCTAATTTACTTATTATAACGTCGAGGTACCGTCCTGAAAATTAATGATTTTCGACTTAAGACGGTACTTCGGTGAAACGGAAAATAATTTTAAACCATAGGTGCGGCGAAATTTCGGACTGGCTGGCAATCGGAGAGCGAAAGTCGAGCTGTGAACATGTCAATTTGTTTTGTGTTGGCGACGGGGGAATTAATTCTTAAATCGTGTAAAGATGACTAAAAAACGTTACCCATTTACTTGAAAAAGAAAACATGTCAATGAATATATTATTGTTATTAGTAATAGAACAATAAACATAAACATTAAATGGACGCATGTTGACTTTTTATGATAAATTATGTTTTGTTCTGCACGCGTCATTTGCACAATCTTCGCGTCGCGCAGTCACGATCATTTTAGACCGTGCCCCAGCTGAAGTATAGCCTTAACAATATATTCACATCATATTTTTTGGTACTGCATCAATTAAATGAATTAAAAAATGTATACTGACATTCTTTGTTTGTGAGCTTGTTCATGGATGTTTGGTTCAAATGCATTGCCAGAACTGCTTTTCCTTGATGTTTGATGATGAGCTCAGCGTGAACTGGATCCAGGAGTTGATCTGTTACTCCGTACGACTGAAGGAGGGCCACTAAGTTCTCCACTGATGTCACAGAGGACGGTTTTGGTTTCAGTCGAGCCATTGCAACTGCTGTTAAGCCTTGAACCTTCAAGTAGACCTGTAAACAAATATCGATCATATTATTACACCAAGAAAATATGACATTCAACAACTTTTATTAATTTGTTTATATTTTCACATCAGTATATTCATATTATTGCATGTACAGTCGAACATGGTTATTATGATCACGGAAATAGCGAGATCTCGGATGTAATGACGAAACATTCGTTGACATTTTAGTTTATGATTTTCTCACTTTTATAAAGAGCTACTTCTCTGGTATACCGAGCAAAACTGTTAATGTGTCGATTGTTTAAAAACAACATTTTCGACCTTAAGTAATAAAATCTCACCTGGCAGTTAACTAGACCGATACCGCTGGGATCGGATTACATTTATGACACTAGTGAAGTGTCTAAGTACATAATCGGTGTTTTCGCCGACAACATTGAAAAAGTATCCACACATACTATGGTTGAAATTGCATGTAAAAAATCCAACCTTTGTGAAGTCAGTAGGTATCTACCAACGCCGGCGCCTCAGCACTTCAGTACAATAAACAATTTCTTTTGTAGTTTATGAATGCCATGCTTGTTTTGGGGATTTTTACGATGGTTTTCAGATGTTTTATGTTCTATGCTTAAATAGGATGTGGCGCGAAAAATGTTATATAACGATATAACGAGTAATGCTTATAATGAGCAAATTCAGTCAGTCCCATCTTCCTCGTAATAACCATGTTCGACTGTACTTACTTCTGACACTGTGACCACTGAAGGGGTGACAATCGTGTTGGCGAGGAAATCTTTAGAATTTATTGACACAGTGACCATATTTTAACACACATTTGAGGCGCCAACAATTGCTTGACTTGGGCCAATGTGAAACCAAACATGCTCTATCCAGAAAAATAAAAATTCATTAAGAAAATACTTACTCCATAGTCAGCAACTACGAGCCCCGCATTTTGAACAATCATTGTGAAGTATAAAATATTTGGAAGATCCGTCTTAGTATCGGCAACAGTAAACAATTGGGTGATGAGACCCATATCTCTTTCCGTATCGGCAGCGTCATTCAAATAATTTCCCGTGGCCCAGAACCGGTTTCCAGGGGGTCTCAGTACTTTTGACAAATACCGCGCCATTTTAGCTCTAAAATGTTTGACAATTAGTAAAGAAATTGAACATATTATAAATTTTTGTAAGTATTTAAAATTCAATTTTTATTAATTATAATTACGGCAGCTAATGGCGGTTTACAACAGCCAAAAGGTTACATAATTTTATAGTTACCTAATTTATCAGCGTTTTAATATATTGTCAATACACCCACAATGGATGAAGTATCCCGATATATTATTGAAATGGCAACACGCTAGCTAGGTATACGTGTAATAATATTATTCACAAAATTCTCCATTCATTAAAACCCATTCTCTGCGGACCTTTTAATTAATATTTAATTACCACATTTAAATAACATGCTAATTATATCTAATGGCCACCTGATGGGCAATGCACCAGTTGAGATGGACGCAGTGAATGGGTTAATCGATAAATTGCTTTCAAACTATCCATATCTTTTGATTGGTATTTGTGTAGATATTACAATCTTAATTTGTCTGAAACTATATTTGGTTTTTTTCGTTAACAAAATGTATTTATTTAACAGTGGCTGTCGGTTTTGTTGCAATATTATTTCTTATTTATCCGAAAATCACCTGGCTAGAGTCTGTATTCTATAAACTGGCGTACACGTTATCACCGGCCTTCTTCGCGCTCTGAAGCGGAGATGGTAGGCTGTGATAACGTCAAGGTCAAAGCGGGGGTGGGAGACAGAAACGCACGGTGTATTGTGTCGAGGCTGGTATATTTTATCGTATTTGATACAGGGTATTGTCGTTGGCGGTCGGTAATTGGTGCTTTGGCGGGCTGCAAACGTGGTGTTGCGGCTGGGCTGCTGATTGATGTTTGGCACCCGAGGTGAGAGACAGTGCTTGCGGCGTGGCGATGCAGTCTTTTTGGCGGGAAATGCTGGCTGGGCTGCAGACGCTTGTGGCTCCGCGTCCGAGGCGAGAGAGAAGAGATCCTGGCTGGTCGACGTCTGATACGAGAGAGAGCTTTTCGCGCGCGTCCCACTATCAGATTACCGGCATTAACGCCCTCTCTGTTTTACCGACGAATTGACTAGTGGCGGTGCGAGCGACCGTTTTTGACAGGCCGCGTCTGTGTTTTGGCGGGAGCGCTGACGAATTTGAATTTACGATTCTTTGAGGCGGGCTTCGCACGGCTGAGGGTTGCGAGAACCGTGAAGAGTGGACGTAGGCTGAGGGGTATGGGAAAGTTAATGGTTCGGACCGTCCTTTGAGGTGGTCTCCTGTGGGAGACTTCCATCTGGTATCAACGTCACACGGAAAGCATTGTGCCATTTGCAAGTTTTCAATGGGAGGGAACAAGATGGATGCTGAAGCGGGGGGGGAAACCGCACGCCAGCTTATAGAAGACAGACTCTAGTGCATAAACTTTACTGTATTATGCATAAGGCCCTAATTCTTATAAAACATAAACAAATTGTATCCAAAATTGGTAAGTAACTTGAATATTATATAATTCTATTTATGGATATTAAAACATATGAATTCCGATGGAAATATTGGGAAGTAGTGACTTATAAATATCAACAGATTTTAAATTACTGTAATAAGTATAAATAAAATTTGAAAACATAAAATTCCTGTATTAACTTACAGATGTTGGTAGCAATCATAAGTTGTATGCTCCAAACTCTTTATGGTAGTGTAGTAGAAGTTCTTTAAATGTCCGTTTGGCTGCGAGGTGATGAACCAGTGGAGGGAAAGAAGACGGTGCGGTGAAGGTTCAGACAAGATTAGTATAGTGATGGCTGCGACTCTCATTTCCAATGTCTCTCTGGGGTTTTGAAGGATTGGCCAGTACAGATTGTGTGACTGTAACATATTTAAAGGGAAATGACATGGTTTTTCAGTTTGGGAATCTAAGAGCGCCTGTACACGTGCATGGATTTACTTGCACCAATAATGTGTATTTTAAGCTATCGCGAAAATAACTGTTTACACCTAAAAGTGCTGACTGTCTCACCAATTGCAAATGTAAGTGAGACGCGATATTGTCATCGTATGGTGCTATTATTTGACAGTTCAAACAGATTCGGACAAGTTCGTAGATAATCGGTAGACGTCAAAGAATTTTGAGTGGTGTAGTTTGTATTTCTTCCGGCAGGTTCGCCATTATCATTCTACCGTGCATGCGCACCGCCGTGCAAGTACCAATTATCGCATGAAAATTTAGAAGCTTCTGAACTTTTTTGATACATGCATGCAATCTTGCAACTTGCACGATAATACGTGTTTACACATACATTTTCTTGTTATGGCCGGGATAATATGCACTTTCTTTTTTTTTTCTTTCAACCATGTCCGATCGTAATATAGTGACACCCCGGAAGTCCGGGTAGGGAGGGGAGTCGGGGCCGCACGGCCGATCCGACCTCAGAGCTCGACTCGCCGGTCAACCGGGCGTCAATGAGGCCCTCGTAGCGTGCCGTCGGCAGAACGCGGGAGACACACGACCAGCTTCCACCCTTCGACTAGCTCAGAATAGTTCAAGGCGGTCAATAGTAGCTGGTTTTTAGTCCGGTAGAGCACGTTCAGTGCACGGTAGGTCTTGACAGTTGGGGGTAAATGCAGGATTGACGGGATGGAAAAATGATGAACGCACGTTGTTCGTAGCACCAATCGTTGCCGAAAGTTTTATTACCTAATTAGTTAGGTTCACGAAAAAAATTACACAACACACATTACATACACAACACAATATTACTACACATTAACAATCTCACACTTTATAAATTTTTAACAGCCCTAAATTTATTAAAAACGGGCGCCTAGGCTGTCAATTAAAAATTAAGCTTCCACAGGGCACACAGCCTGTCGCGTTTGGGAGTCTTACGCTAACTAACTTTCTACCTGCAGTGTTGCGGCTAGCTCTCCTTCTTTTGAGCTTTATCGCTGTCTCTTTCAATCTACCCCTGAACGACCACCCCTCTCTATCATTCTTGCATGCGGCGAATGTTTGGCTTTTGCCTGGGTTTTACCGTAAGGGTCGTCCAAGCTACCTTTTTGGCAGGCAGACTGAAAGTTACAGAGATTTCTAAGAATTGAGCCCAAAAGAAGCAACATTTATAGTTGATTACTAAAGAGCATTTTATGCATAAAACGGCGATGGAAGGATTTTGGCGGGATATGAGAAACATGAATGTGGCATCCATATCTTCGCTCGTGATTTACTATTAAGGGGTCCTCCATGCCCGTAGAAACGTGGAGGTATCAAGCGGCCCCATTCAGATTCGAGCGAAGTGCCCATTCTGTTTCCCGCCATCGTCCCTCCATCCTCGCTCGTATTACCGCAACACAGCGGTGTGCTCCTTGCCCCATTTACTTTATTGACGGTGACATGACCAAACTCAATAAGTTTACATATAACGGGCCCTTCTTAGGGTCAGTTTAAAATTATATTCTCGCAAGTAATTCATTACAATTCAAGAAAGGCATCGGGGCGTCGCCATGAGCAACCTAAGTTCACATAGTTTTTTTTTTCAGACATGAAATATAATTCGTATCTATAAGGAATTTACATTACAAGACCGGACGTCATTGTCCGCCTCCGTATCCTGCTTGAAGAGCTTATTAATTAATCTTATTAATAACGACCCTTTTCCATTACAAAAATATTTTTTTTTTTTTAAACAATGCCTTTCGCTACCTTTCGCACACGTCACGAGTCTCCATGACGCAGCTACATTCGCGACTTCTATTTTAAGCTTACAACTTTCATGGTTATAAACAAGCACTAAGCAGCACTCACACACGGTTATTCTGGGTCCTCGCCATTTGGTCGCAACACCCAACCGTTTACAGTTACTTTGGGTTTACCAACGAGACTATCCCCCACCGTTCATATCCCGAGGGAGGGTCGACGGACGCCCCTAGCTGAGGCGAGTGGTTCAGACAGACCTTTGCGTGGTCGATCCCTCGCCCACATGCTCAGAGCGTGAACATCGCCCCCCATCGTTCAACCACCAGCAGAGTATACCTCGCTGCAGCGCCCCCGCGGTGGACAGTGATAACCAGCCTCAGTTTATCCTGTCACCTAAGTAGCGGTTACAAAAACAAAGCACAATCTTACAAGGTGGAATCTGGCATGAACGACATCGTTACAGGCTCATCACCTTCAGTTCGCTACCAATTACGCACACCGGTATTCTTACTCGGTGACGCTACATTTGCGAGAAATTATGTTTTGACAGGCATAATCACAAAGCAACATCTATTACACATTACAATAAAAGAAAAAAGAAGACAATTTAACAGCAATCGACTTCTGGGTAAAACTCTATCATTCCTGCCTCACTACGCTAGTAACAACATATTTTTAAATCACAACAGAAATTCAAGACATAACTAGGATGAAAACCACAATTACAATCAATAAACAAAGTATAAAACCTTAAAAACCCGTCCCTCCGCCATGAGGTGACCCTGATGCAAGCTTCCTACCTACGTTTCGAACCGCAAGAAGAAGGCGGGTAACTGAAGTACCCACATCGCTAGGTTGCGAGCGATTGCGTCAACGACGTTTTCGACTCGTATGGCGGCAGTCCGTGCTATTTTAATTTCTACCTGTTTATTTCTACGCACCGTTTTAGGTCGCGTACGTCTACGGTGGCTATCCCCACCGATTTCCGTGGTCTGAAACCTCCTCGATTTATATCCTTCTCGGTGAAGGCCTCCCCTTGCACCTTTATATAAATACCTTGAATTTCTAACTATAAGGGTAGATTCCACACCACCCGTATCCACTCTTCTTCGAAAGAGTAGATGGTGGAGCATCGCCCGTTTTAGCTCCTCTGAGGGCCTATCCTCATCGCCTACTTCAACACTACACTACTGCACTTTTTCGCTACTTCACCCCCCCACTACTAATTAAAAAAAAAAATTAAAATGGAATTAGATTTTCTGGTAATTCGGGTAGACACAACGACGCCATTCTGCCTCGCGGCTAAGCGAGCGAATGCTGAAGTGTCGCCCTTTCTGACATGGCTGAAAGCCCATTGTTATCTACTACGTTCGCTAAGTAATCACAGCAATGCTTCGGATTCACGTCCGCTAGCCCTTAAAGATTCATCCTCACTTAGCGACATACAATTCACGAGAGGGTTGTGGCATTCCGACCCTGCATATCGAATTACTAGAATATCCGGCCACCGATCGATAAGGGACCCTCAACACATAATAAAAATACGCCTCAATACCGCCCTCCGCCAGTCGTATCTTGACGAAGAGTCGAAAAACGGCCCCTGCGGTGGTGAGAGGGTCTGTGCCGACAGGGGTTTACCAACGGACTCTCACACAAGGGTGAGAGGGTCTTACCGAAGGCGTACGAGCCGGCCTCCCACACACTCGCCGGAGTGACGAACGGCGCCTCTCAGTCAATCACTCCCGACAGAAGACAAAACCAAGGTGCCACAATAAAAAAAAAACAAATTTAGCTTCGCCTCGCTACCCATTCATGCACGGCGGAATCACTCGGCCGGCACTACACTTCGCGATCTAGGCTTCCTCTCAACACACACGACACGTCAAGTCTCCCGCTCACGATCGGTACCATTACCTAGATGCAGGTTACTTCCACAGTGGGCTCTCGCAAGATGAGGCGCGTAGCTAAGACTCATCTCGTCGACCCGTGGCAGTTCATCCTAACACAACTATTCCTACCTAACGAATGCGCACACTAAAAATCGTACCCTATTTTCATCACCTGTATCTACATGCGTACATACATGCGTCCTTTCTGACACGGCTGAAGGCATATCGTTATCTACCACGCGCGCTAAGTTATCACAGAGATGCTGCGAATTCACGTCCGTTAGACCTCAAAAATCTGTCCCCATCACACGACACCAACTCACGGGATAGTTGTGGGGGACACACCATCCATTACTAGAATATCCGGCCGCGATCGACTGTTGACTCGTGACACAAAGAAAATACAAATAAAATACAAACACAATTATGGCGTACCTGGCGCGAACAGATTCGTTACACACCGACACCCTCCGCCTCACTACTCTATTGCGCACACTGGCACTCGTGCTCAATGTCACTACATTCATGGGCTCGCCTTAATCCTGACAGAGAGACGACAGATGCCTCCTCGATCAATCCCCGATCGAGAGGCATGGTCCTACCTCAACGAGTCAACCAACCAGCCGACGGCGCCATCATCTAGTCAACCGCCCCGTAAGAAGATGCGCGTAGCTAAAACCTATTCCGTCGGTCCACGGCAGTTCATCCCAATACCTCCATTCCTCCTTAACAAACGCTCCTCGCTAACGACCGTTATTACTTCTCGTCACACGCTCATACATGAGTCGTCATTAAGTAAATTAACCTAGGCAAAATTCAAGGGATACAATTAACAAAATGTGCTTACAAAACAAAATTTAAAATAAGTATTCATGGTTATCATACTTAGTACACTAATCTCCGTACTAAATACGCAATACAGAGTCATCAACCTGGCCAAGGTAGATTTATAAATGAGAATTAAGATTCATTTTCAACATTTTTCATCTCATCTTAATTGAGTGAATAAGGTCATTAATATTTAATTATTCTATTTTATTCCGTCGTGTTCGACAACATAGGTTAATGCAGTACCAAACTGCGGCATATACTGTAGTTAAATTGTAGGTCTAACAACAAAATGACACATCAATAAGACATACACTGCAATGATAACAATACACAAACATTACAATACGAAAATAAACAACAATATGAAATATGAATTAAAATGAAAGTTTTATATTGGCCTGGTCGTTCCTCCGTAGGGGGTCTCCTTCCTCGTCATCTTCTCCAGTTAGAGCTTTATAGGCGCTAACCGGCTGTGTGGCGGTCTGTTACCGCGTCGTCCGCGCCGCGCTGGCGTACCACGCCTCTCCACGGACATTTCGTAGCCGGCATCCCTCCTGGTCCGCGCCGTCTTCTCGCAGATACACTGCACGGTACACTCAATAACTTCCATCAAGTCCGTATCGCAGTTATCCATCGTATAGTTAAAAATAAATTTAGTATTTAAAATTTATTATTAGTGTCATTGATCCTTATTTGCACGCACTGGCAATTGTTCGTATTGCAAAATCAACAGAAAAATATAAACTCGAGAAAAAAAATGTCTTACTGTCAAACTGACAGATGACAGCTGTCAAAAGTAACAAATGGCAACACTCACAGCTGATTCAAAATGGCGGATGTCAACAGACTCAGCTGTTTCAAGATGGCGGACTATCACAACACGACAAACGTCAAAGTGACAGTTGACAACCTTCACAGCCGATCCAAGATGGCGGATGTCAACAGACTCAGCCGTCCCAAGATGGCGGACTATCACAACACCACCAACGTCAAAATTACAGTCGTCAACCACAACAACCGTCCTCCCACTGTCACAAATGTCAAAATGTCACTGTCCACGTCAACTGTCAAACGCTTTAAGCACACTAAATTTAGCACTGACTCTTCATTTCAGGATATCGGTTCGGTGAAGCTCCTTCGGTTCTTCACTGCCCTATTTCTGACACGTACTTGTCAAAATGACAGGTACTGTCACAGGTCCACGTTGGGCTCGCCAAATTTGACACCCCGGAAGTCCGGGTAGGGAGGGGAGTCGGGGCCGCACGGCCGATCCGACCTCAGAGCTCGACTCGCCGGTCAACCGGGCGTCAATGAGGCCCTCGTAGCGTGCCGTCGGCAGAACGCGGGAGACACACGACCAGCTTCCACCCTTCGACTAGCTCAGAATAGTTCAAGGCGGTCAATAGTAGCTGGTTTTTAGTCCGGTAGAGCACGTTCAGTGCACGGTAGGTCTTGACAGTTGGGGGTAAATGCAGGATTGACGGGATGGAAAAATGATGAACGCACGTTGTTCGTAGCACCAATCGTTGCCGAAAGTTTTATTACCTAATTAGTTAGGTTCACGAAAAAAATTACACAACACACATTACATACACAACACAATATTACTACACATTAACAATCTCACACTTTATAAATTTTTAACAGCCCTAAATTTATTAAAAACGGGCGCCTAGGCTGTCAATTAAAAATTAAGCTTCCACAGGGCACACAGCCTGTCGCGTTTGGGAGTCTTACGCTAACTAACTTTCTACCTGCAGTGTTGCGGCTAGCTCTCCTTCTTTTGAGCTTTATCGCTGTCTCTTTCAATCTACCCCTGAACGACCACCCCTCTCTATCATTCTTGCATGCGGCGAATGTTTGGCTTTTGCCTGGGTTTTACCGTAAGGGTCGTCCAAGCTACCTTTTTGGCAGGCAGACTGAAAGTTACAGAGATTTCTAAGAATTGAGCCCAAAAGAAGCAACATTTATAGTTGATTACTAAAGAGCATTTTATGCATAAAACGGCGATGGAAGGATTTTGGCGGGATATGAGAAACATGAATGTGGCATCCATATCTTCGCTCGTGATTTACTATTAAGGGGTCCTCCATGCCCGTAGAAACGTGGAGGTATCAATAGTATATCGTATATCTAATAGGATCATAATATGGGCCTCCGCAGGGCGGAGGTTTGTATTAACAGATTTTATTTTTACGAGAAATGGATGTCAGCCACTTGCTCAACCTATTAGGTCCATACTCTGACTCATACACAAATTGAAAAACAATATGTGTACTTGCCAGACCCAGGATTCGAACCTAGGACCCTCGACTCTATAGGCCAACGTTTAAGCCACGCGGCCATTGTGGGTGTTAACAGTGGAAGAATAGTTAGAATACGCACTGTCAGCAGTAAATCCATGCACCTGTTAAAGTGGTATAATGCCAAAAGTATGCGCTTTAATGTACCTACTCGTACACGATTACGCAACAGTTTTTTTTAATATAAATATAATATTATATGAAATTATTATTAGACAAATCTACTCAATAATATAAAGAGATATGCTAAAAAATACAACGTTTTTCGGTCTCATAAACACATAACAAACAAACAGGTAACAAATATAATGTTACCTCAATAATGTACAAATGAGCCAAAGGCATAGTGGCCCAAACTGCAAGGAATCTCTCATGATGAGAGTGTCCCAAGGAGCCTCTGATCACTGGGGACAGATACGAACTGACATGTTCCAGTTGAAGATTCGACAAGCCCATCAACCAGACTAAGCGGTCGGCATAGTCAGGACTCTCTGAAAATCAGAAATAGATAATACATTTTAAAACATTGTAAAATAGCGTCACTGTGGAGTAAACATTAAATGTAGATATTGAATTTATTTATTTACATGAGGTAATTAGCTTTGAATTAAAATAATTTACTTTGTTTACAACGATGCTTATTATATTTTTATTAGATTCGGCTCATGCATAAAAGTGACTATTAATTATGATATCAAGTTCTTTACTTTTTTATACATAATCAAAACAAATTCTACCGATTTTAGTGATTCAAATCTTGGTTTCAGACCATGTCCGATCCTAATAAGATCATATCGTCGGTCCCTATTAAAAAAGTCGGATCTGAAATTTTGTCATTTTCGGATTATTACGTAAAAGTTATTTAAACACTTTAAACATTTATACCACAATCACAGTTTTTTTTGTTTGTTTGATAAATTTCGAGATACACACTGTCGGCTGGGCGTGGGTGAGCAAGATGCGTTGGATCTGACAGTTGCTGCTATGTTCACCGGACAGACGGATGTTTTTATAAACGTTTAGAAAAGTTTCTATAACCCGTATTTTTATTCATTATGGCAAGCCATTTAGGTCACAAAGGATATTTGATGAAACATCTTTGATTGCTCGTAGTGAAAAATAGTATTTTGCAGATCCGACTTTTTTAATAGGGACCGACGATATAGGCCTCCGCAGATTTATTTTTTACGAGAAATGGATATCAGCGACTTGCTCAACCTATTAGGTCCATACTCTGACTCATACACAAATTGACAAACAATATGTGAACTTGCCAGACCCAGGATTCGAACCTAGGACCCACGACGCTATAGGCCAACGCTTAAATCGTGCGGCCATCGTGAGTGTTTCAAATATTGACGATCTAAAATATAACATTGAGACAGTCAAATAGGTGTTTGAAATACACACTTTTACAATGGAAGAAACAATATAAATAGAAATATACCTGTAAATCTTGAGAAATACAGCTGAACATACTCTTCAAATTTATCTGACGAACACGAGCCATAAAGAAATGCTTTGTACACCAGTGTAGAAAAGGCCAGAATAGCCGAATGCCTCACACTCCTTGGGTGCTCTTGCCCTAATTTCAAAAGTGCTTCCACTTCTCCGAGTGTTTCTTCTTTGTACAGTTTCACAGCAGTTGGCAATCTTCGTATGAGGCCCAGAGCCGTTGACTCATCTTGTATTTTACCAGCCAGTAGTAAGTCTCGGACAAGCAGTAGAGCTGCTTTCGTGCCGACTTGCGGCAATGCTTCCATGAATATGTTTAGCATAGTTTCTCTGTTGTAGCTTGTTCCCAGGCGAAGCTCTTCATGGACGGCTTGTAATGAGGCATGGGATAATGTTGTCATTATCCTAAAAGAAATCATTATTTCAATTAAAAATAAAATTGCCATCCATATCTGTATTGCGTGTTGTGAGAAAGTAGTATAATTTATATAGTGACATCTATTAAGCTTTATTAACAGTATAATGAATAAGCTTATTGTATTCGCCAAAAGATGGTACATTGTAGGTACTCAATAAAACTTTAGACAATTTCGAATAGATGTTTAATATACCATAGCCTATAAAATTTATCTCTATTTTTCTAATTAAATATTGTTATAAAAACTTTTGAAACAGAAGAGCCAAATATAAATAGCACAACAATTTAGATTTATTTTAAGAAGCTTTATAATCAAGATATAATAATGATTGAACATTACGGATAGAACTATCCCTGTGATGTAGAACTATAACTATACCTGTATATTTCCAGCGGTAATTTGTCTCTCAGCAGAGTGTCTCTGAGACCATGCTGTTCCAGTCCCTCGGCTGCTTTAGCCAGAACAAAGAAGAGTTCTGAAATGGGACGCTCCGCTGCTTCTTTAGGGGGCACCCATGCCAGTGATGCGACAATTAGAGGAAGATTATCATTTGGCGCCTTAGTGGTATCAGGCTGGATTGCTGTCACGGATTTCCGTTCCAGAGTAAAGCTAAAACCATTTTAATAACAAGTTTGTATCCAGTTTATACAGACTATTGTAACATTAAATTAAGAGAATAATCACTAAATAGGTGATTATGCAAAGCCATCCATAGTCAGGCCGCGGCACGGTAACCTGTTCGCAGTCAATGAAGGTTTTCGATTCCATATATCGCTCAAATTAATAAACTGATTACAATTTTGCTATAAGCTGTTAATACATACATCTTAATTTTATTTAACGAATAATTCATGAGATTTAAAAATATAACAATCCTTATTAAACTTACATTCGGAAACACCTTAATATGTATGTTTCTGAGGTGTTAATTATGTATGTTCAATAAAAAAAATACATTCATAAAACATATGAATAATTTTTTAAACCAAAAAATGGTTTACAAAATATTATTACTAAGTGCAAGTAGATTAAGATGAAAATTTTAAGAGATCTTGATACCGACTAGGAATCAAAACTAGACCACAAAAGTTGGTCACCAATATTAATGATAAATGTGGAAAATCCTTCAGTCGCATAACTATTAGTTAATTTCATCTTAATTAGCTAGGGTGCATGTGGCTAAATTAGTAAATTACATTGAGTGGAATCCAATAGATGCGGGTTCAAGATCCGCCCGATACCGTATTTTTTTCAAGATTTTTTCTAATGGATATGTTTCTGAGGTGTTTCCTAATTATCTATGTACATAATATCGTCTCTGTTCTGGCAGAACACACTAACTGGAGAATACTAGTTTTGAGTAATTTGACTTTGAAGTTGTTCAAATGTTTGAAATGGTCTATCATGTGAGTTTATTAAGTAATCGTAAAAAGGATGACTTTAAAATAAAGACTGTTTATTTATTAAAAAGGTTTCCAGACGGTAAAGTTTGAAATAAGGAACATTTTGGTATAACTAACTCAATATGTCATTTTTTTGAATTAGTGTCTTCTGCCAGAACAGTGATGATATATCCTAATTCTAAATGATGTTGCTTTAGGAAAAACATATAGAATAAATAGTTCTAATGCAGAAATTTTCTACACAGTCTCTTTATTCATTGTCAAATACTAAATTATCAAATAAGCATTATCTTCAGTGCCCACCTTTCCATATACAAGGGTCCTTCTTCTTGAGTCAAAGAGTTTTACAATCGATTTTACATGCATAAGTATTACAATGAACTCACTTAGTTAGTGATTGGAAAATATGGTGGTGGTAGTGTATTTCAATTGAGCCAACGGAATTCATCGTGACTAAGCCTTTCTCGTCCATTCTGTACCAGCGTTCTGCATTACCGATCAACGGATTCTAAACAGAAATATTTTATATGAATCAGGTAAATATACTTTAAATATACTAACAGGTAACCTATGTTTATTGCGACCCCGATGAGTGCGAATTCATTATATCGTGATCGACTTTTAATATTTTTTTTTGTTTCGCACTTGTTTTGACATGTGCCACATGTCAGGAATCATCAAAATGAGTGAATTCACGCGCATATCAACTTTCTCTCTCGAACGAACGCTACTGAAACAAAAGTAATCCAATACGTCGCAGACAAATCAAGAAGGGTAAATAAACTAAATAATGATATTTTTCAGTCTATTGCCAAGTTAAGCCGTGTTTAGACCAAGGGGATGAAAGTTCCATACAGCGAACGTGACCACCTAATTCTCAGTTTTCAGAATATATGGTAGCACGGTCACACACAAAGTCGCATGATACAAGGCCATTTCAATGACCAATCAGAGCTCACCCATGGTCCAGCCAATCAACATTTGAGCTTTCGATCAGTCTTTTCAAATTTCAAGTCAATTCTACATGATATTTTCAAAACAAAAGCAGTCGTCCAATATTTTTCGAGTTGACATAATGTCAAGTGTCAGAATAATATTGCTGTTCTGCATTTTTAAACTATATTGATAAAAAGGTTTTGCAATCCGATGGCTGATAAAATAAGTTAATGGATAAGTCTACTTTTATTATATAAGTTTATAGGTATTATACGCTTGTATGCCCCTTGAAATTTCTTTGCAGTCGTCGCATCGAAATAATGATAGTACCTACCTATTGTAATTTTTAAAAACATAAAAATTAAATACCTAGGTATATAAAGAAGATTATGTTTGAGTAAATTACGTACCTACCCATATAAAATATCTATATTATATTTGCGCATTCTTACAAAAGTGTAAATGGCGACCATTGTCATTTTATATTTAAGTACATTTTAAAATTATTGTTTCAGAATCTACATCAATATATTGTCGATCGTTGGGGTTTTGACTGCGAGAATATCAGCAACCGATGAAAATTTATAATGAAACACAAAATGAAATAATTAATGAAGTCATCAATCTGACAGGAAGTGCTGACAAACAATTTCCACGGTGGGAGTGCATTACTATTATTATTATTGCATAATTATGTCCTCATAAATTTATGTTATTATTCATAATTTGTCAATATGATTATCATTGCAATAAAATGTACCTATCTGAATTGAAATATCGACTTTTATTCATTGTTGTCACAATTTCGTTTATATAATTATAAAATCTACAATTATATAAACGAAATTGTATTAAATTATTTTAAGTATTATTAAAAGTATTTAATACTTTTTTGGGTTCGGATCTATGGTTCTGTCATAGTCAAAACTTCTAGTCACGCCAATAGATGGTACCAATTATAGGGGGCATCTTCTTGTATGGAACTTACGAATCTATATATATACGTCTGTTATCTATGGTTTAGACCAAGCGAGCAAATGTTTGTTCTTTCCCCACTCCAGCAAAATTCTCATGCTCGCTCAACAAAAAGCGTTTACGTCAAGTGAATTTTGCTGGAGTGGGGGAAGAATAAACATTCGCTCTCTTGGTCTAAATGCGGCTTTATATAACTGTTAATTTATATACAATGTTTATTTTGTTATTTAGTTCATTGATAGTTTAATATCATTTTTTCAATCCTCTGTTCACTACGAAATATTGCTTATTGTGACCATGTCTAAAACTAATCCCTCGCAATCAACAAGGGGTTACCTGTACAATCCGATATGGATCATGGCTGTCACATGAAGAGGTCTCTTAAGCGATTCTATGACTTCAGCGAGTTATCTCGCTCTATGAGGCCGTGATCGACAGGCCATACATACAAATTTTGCGAGTTATCTCGTCAAACTTTAAACTCAAATTACTAGCCACTGTCAATTAATTTGCATAATCTAAAAAATTAAACATACAGCAACAACATCTGTTTGAATAATTATGAAATACTAAGCTCCAAATTATCGGTATTACTGTATTATCGGTATTAACGTGTGTCGTTAAAAATCTGCGGCCTGTCAGATACTGCAATAGTAATATCGTGAATCATAGAAAAGGTTAAGAGTAATTTTTACGAGAAACAGATGTGTCATACTCACTCAACCTATTAGATCCATGTGCATTACAAACATGCATTAAAAACAACATGTGAATTTGCCAGACCTGGGATTCAAACCCAATATACACGATTTCGTGGACATGTTACCACTTTTCCATCGAATTTAATTGAAATTATTGATTTTAATTATTGACTTTTAGAAAGTAAAATGATAGTTTATACCGTACTATGTACGAATACCTTAATATCTTTACTGCAGATGTTGGGCATGACTGACATCCATAAGTTGTGAGAAGGAGACGCCAGCAAAGTCGGTACGATGTTTGATCTGCGAACCACACCCTCTTCAACAGAACTATACTCCACGGCACATATACCGTATAAACAGGGCTGAAAATCACATAAGAATAAATTCTTGAATAATATACTTTTGAGATCATTTCAAATCAAATGTATTCATTGAAGAATGGTTTCCTAAATTCAGTAAAAAAAAAAAAACATTTTAATTATTCATGTCTTCTTTTAAATATATGGAATTTTAGTGTTTGTAAAAAATTCAGCATTTACTTGGCGGTAATAAAGCTTACTGTGTGTACAGAACACGTCATGTTTTGCATAAATTTTATAGGTTAATTAATACTTAATTAATTATCCATCGTAGCTTACTATACAATATAGTCTTATTAATGTAAATAATGGGAATGCATATTTCTGAGACCTTATTGTGACCTTCACTTTTTCCCACATCAACAGGTCTATTCTTAACGGTTATCACATTTCCGTATTTTCATTGGTCCAAATTAATACGGAAAGCATTCTATAAACAAAACAATCCTTCTTTTTTTTTCTTTCGACCATGTCCGATCCTAATACGATCATATCTGCCTCCACAGAGTGAAGGTTTGTATTAACAGATTTTATTTTTTATGAGAAATGGATGTCAGCCACTTGCTCAACCTATTAGGTCCATACTCTGACTCATACACAAATTGAACAAAACAATTATCGGCAGTTATCTCCAATTCATAATATGGAGAAAACTTAGGTCGGTAGACATGTCTGTCAAATTTGGATATCGTGCTGCCGAACCCAAGCGGATACGACCAAACACAAACGGATAAAGCCGAACCAGCGCCATCTAGTCGGTAATGAGCCGAATACAAGAATTTTGTATTGACACGTCAGACATATCAACATAACCTACAATTTTATTGCGAAAACAATCGGATCTTGCATCTCATCAATATGTATAATTGACGTACTCCGTCTCATTCTCAAAGTTAGCACAGGCCAAGAGAGGGGCTGTTAAAAGATATCACCTTTCGACAGTTCAGACGGCTAACTTTTTTACATAATTAACCGCCAAAATATATGTAAAGTGATAAATGTGATATATTTATCACAATTAGCTCTTTTTGGATGTTAAGTGATATTACGTTAGAATAGGCCTGCAAGATCATAATGTATATGCTTATCTACTGATTTACATAAGTATGACTATGCATAGAGCTCTTAGAGAACTTCTAAGCAAGCCACCTTAATAACAGTTCTCTAATAATTCATTATTAATATTTATAAATTATGCTCAATCCAAATTAGGATGACATATAGCTATAATATTATACATGTTGTCTCGCCTGCTTTAACATTTCTCCCATGCAAGATGGCTAGAATTTAACACAGTACCACGTAGTATCTAATATCATCGTTTGTCAATATGATATAACATTTTACAAGCATCATTGGCATTTGAATTTTTACAGTTTATAGTTTTGATTTATAGTGTTCTTGTGCTGCGTTCTATGACAATTGTTAATTAACTATATTATTTATTCAACAAATAATTCACAAGACTTAAGAATATAACATTATTTTTATTCAACATACATTGTAAACACTTCTGAGAAAATATATAACCAAAAGACAGGGACAGCATGCCCGACTTAGCTATCTGACTTCTTACTTCTTACCAGCTATAATAATTTATAATATAAATTAATAAATAATATTTTAATAATGGCATATATCTAGGAATTAAATTAATATATACTTAAGTGTATATATATAATAATTTTTTCAATGAATCAAGGATCCAGTATCAATTATTGTTAGACACGAGACAATAATTTATTATTCTCTCACCTCTGTTATTTCAAAAGCTCCTGGTAAAATCCTTCCGTTGGTTTGCATTTGCAAAGAAGCAGCGATAGCCTTCTTCATATTGACACTCCACAGAGGATC
The DNA here is from genome assembly GCF_057557595.1 of Rhyacophila brunnea. NCBI lineage: Eukaryota > Metazoa > Arthropoda > Insecta > Trichoptera > Rhyacophilidae > Rhyacophila > Rhyacophila brunnea. Next base: position 11,205,191 of record NW_028233068.1, on the reverse strand, counting down.
CAACGCTGTGTGGTTGATATTTTCCACTGCTCCTGACGATCTCACTGTCACGGTAAATGGCAGCAGCAGAGAGTTAGCAGACTCTGGTATCGGTAAATAATCAATGTTGGTCTTCTCGAAGGCATCAGCGTTTGCAGTTTTTTGCTGAACAAAGAATGTAAAATAAAATATTCTCCTGAGGATAAAATGGATAAATTCAAGTCCCAAATATCTTAATGGTCAACAGTCAGGATCACAGACATTTGTTGTAAGCAATTATTAAAATGAGACATACATTTGCTTTGATTGTCTAGATCAGAGGTTCACAAAGTGTGTCCCGCGAGAGTTATGTTAAATCTGTATTATTTTTTATCTTCATATCGAATATTAAAAATTACATTTAAAATTAAATATCCTCTGACAAGAATGAATGGTCCAGAAATTTTTGCAGGATTTAGTTTTATACAATAATTGCATAAATCACACGGTGAAAAATTTTAAATATTATTTTTTAGTTTATTAATAATAGTAATAATAATGAACTTACCTATATTTATTTAAAAATATAAGTTTACACAATGAAATAATTTTTTGCCTTATGTTTTTTAAAAACAGAAAATATTTAAAAAAAAAAAAAAAAAAAAAGAGGGGCCACAAAATATTTTTTATTTCAAACTTTTTCGTCAAAGGGACAATTATTGTCCCTTTGACGAAAAATTTGTGAACCCCTGGTCTAGATATTTTTATTATAATGTCAGAAACCGATATTCCTGTACTGGTCTACAGTAGGCTTTCAATTTCAATTACTGTTTCAATGTGATTTCTTTTTGTTTTTACCTAAGCTAAGCTGATAATGTTTATCAATATTTTTTACCTTTAAATCCTCAAGCCTTATATCCAAGATATTATTTCCTCCTGCATCGTGTCCAGCGGAAGTCCTGACAACTAGGGTACCGAGCAGGGCGTGCACAGACCTCATCCTTGTTGGCACCTCGAACCCTGACCCGGACTGGGCCGAGTACTTGAACCGGTACTCCGCAGAGTGCTGGGGAAACAGCGGCGAGTGGCAGTCGAGGCTTGGAAACCAGAGGGCTGGAATCAAGAAGAATATTAAGAATCAAATTCACCTTTCGCGTCAGTCATATAGCCGATTTTAATTGAACCAAGATTCGCTGACCTAACCTGTTACACAGATCTTTAATATATGTATGAAACATACATAATATAATTTGAAAACATCTCATACATAAATAATATACCCATTAGAAAAAATCTTTTTAGAAAATAATACCCGACGGGACTTGAACCTGTAACCGCTGGATTTGCACCAGTGTGCTTTTCCAATTAAGCTACGGGCATCCTACTTAATTACGATGATTTTAACTAGAGGTTGTTACATGAAATGCATATCAATTTGCGTTATAATGTTGGCTATCGGTTTTTGTATATTATTAAATTAAGGTAGGTATCAATTAATTCCTTAATCACTTCATTATTTAGTATTTTTATAACATGTTTAGACTTGCTAATAATTTAATAAACTATTTCTTTTATTTAACGAAAAAGACACTAGATTTGATGATGATTCAAATTATGTATATATTGAATATACCTACATAATTTGAAAACATCTACAAAAAATCATTTTGAAAAAAAAATACGACAACCAATAGAACTTGAACCTGTATCTGCTGGATTCGCGCCAGTATGATTTTCCAATTAAGCTACGGGCGTCGTAGTTAACTACGACGAATTTAACTAGTAGTTGTTACATGAAATGCTTATCAAATTGCGTTATAATGTTGGCTATCTGTTATTGTATATTAAATTAAGGTAAGTATCAATTAATTCCTTAATTACGAACCAACGTTACGGATAACTGAGCGCCTAGTTTCAAAAGCCCCTAAAATGGTTTTTGAAAATTTTTGAGTTAGACATGTATGTTGATGGATATTTTTATTACCTATATGATGGCCAAAGATTGAACTGGAAAAAACGCCAAAAACCGTCAATACGTATGATCAAAAATTAGGGTTATTTTCAAAACCAGCTAAAATGGTTGGGTGTGCTTTTCAAATACTCCTAAAATGGAAAGCCAAAATACTCGTTAGAATGTAACGAATTACAAAATAAATACATAAAATTCATAAATTTAATAGAAATGATTTCTCTCATTTTTCTCAAAACTACCCAAAATCGTTTTTCTCATTTTTCTCAGAACTACATAAAGTCGTTTTAGGGGCTTTTGAAACTAGGCGCTTCAACTATTCTTAATATAACGTACATACTTAGACTTGCTAATAATTTAATAAACAATTTCTTTTATTAAACGAACAAGATACAGGATTTGAGAATGTAACATTCTATATATTGAACATATATAATTTTAGAATATCTCATGCATATGCCCAATAGAAAAAATATTTTCTAGGCCTAAGATTTGAGGCTCCCTTTTAAATCTTATGACACATCGATTACGTAATTTTCTTTACAGTAAAAACGCCACACTGTAGGATCGGCCCTGAGGTTTACAACTTCGTATATCTGTACTTTTTTTATAAAAATAGTAAGTATACACTGCTCGCTATGGTAAAGTGGACATAAATAATGAATACACATCATACATTGATAAACTTTGACTCTAAAAAAAATAATAAACACCAACACATATGAGTGAGATACATAATCAAAGGAATTTTAAATTTTAAATAATCCACAATAATTTAATTTGATCACTGATCAACCATGCTTTATTAAATTTCGGCTTGGAGCTGCATTTATAACCCAAAAAAAGATGGGTTTATATCCCGAAACAGCTGTCAACGTAAACGATTCAATTAAAGTATATAATTAACAAAAATAATTTTAATAATATTAATACTATCGACCGAAGGTACTTGATGGAATTTGAATTTAAATTCTAATGGATTCAAGCTCTGTACTATAGCATTTACCGTTTACCTTTGGTGAGTGTACACGACGCCTGAAGATGCCGAAAGGCGAAACCCTGGTCGCAAAACGCAAAAAACGACTTAAATGGAATAGTACATAGCTTGAATCCATTAGAATTTAAAAATAATTTTGTTTCAAAACCATTATAATATTTTTCTTATTCTCAAGGAGTCATCTATATATGACGTCCACGCTAAAGGGGAGGGGGTCTGATATAATGTGATAATTTGTGACAAAGAGAATAGGGTAGGTTATTATCTAGAACACGTCATGACGTCACAAAATCAACAAAATATAAGCACTGAGATTAAAATATTATGTGAAAATATTTAAATTTCAATGAATAGAGGGGTTGAAATAATATGACGTGTCTAATTATGAGAAGAAAATAAAAGATTGGTGACGAAATGTGACAATGGGAGGAGGGGGAGTCAGGGACGCGCCTAGTGGTGGTTTTAAGGGTACGAAAGACCTGGACGGTAGTATTCATGGGGCGATAAAAGTAATTATTCAAATATATAAAATTAACTCTATGATGAAAAAGTCACCTGTGGCGCAATTCTCTTTAGTGTCATTGGATAATCGTTTTTAAATGCTTCCGTGCTTCATCTATGCATATCTATCGATTTAAGATGCTTTATATTATAATTCAGAATGTTATATTATTTAATAGATTAAAAATAAATGTCAATATTTTGATGATAATACAATAATAATTAATGCTTCAACTTTTCTTTTGACTTCTGTCAAAATTTCAATAAAAAATAGTTATAATTTGGGGAGGACGACAATTTTGAACTGGCACCCGAGCGGCTGCCACCCTTAGCATGCCCCTAGGGGGAGTAAAAAATACTACAGTATTTGTCTGAGAAAAATACAGACCAGGTAATCGTGCGACGTTATTAATGGAATACCTACACCTTAGACCATGGCCCCCACAAGGAGGGGCTGACAGGGCTCTAGCCTGGGGGCCCAGGCTCAGGAGGGGCCCGGCGAAGCGAGTCGACCAGATAAGTGAGATAAACACACAGCACAAATTTGCTTTAATAGTAAAAAAAGTTTCATTATTTTAAATTATGTGGTTGTTCGATACAATTTTTAATTGTATATCAATACTCAATATCTCCATTATTCAAATGGATGTATTAAAATATACAAAAAAAACACTAAGAGGCCATCCATGGACTGAAACCGTATGCGGTTTAGATCCGTGTGCCATACTAAACTTTTGTTTTTGTTTGTGATTTTTGTTCATGAAAATATATTTTCACTAAATTTGTAACTGTAAGTGTATGATATAAAATAAACGGATACGATCAGATGCTTATAATATAGTTTGTGAAAATATATTTACATGAACAGAAAAGATAAGCTTAGTTTGGCACACGGTTCTAAACCGCATACGGTTTCAGTCCATGGATGGCCTATAAATATACACATTAATATTACCGCGTAGGTACACCATTTGGAAAACGCTACTGGAGAGCGTCACACTACCTTTATCATTCACGATAGGTAGGGGGCCCGCCTAAGATCCTATCCCGGGACCCGCTTCTGGATGTGGGGGCCATGCCTTAGACACAGTTCATGTATCTTTCAAAATGTCAATTACCTGCCTACTTCAAAAATATTCATCTGTATATTTCCTGTCTCATTTCAATGTGTAAGTAATTAGATATTTTTCTGATATATGTAAATCATTACTTTTAATAAGAAGTCTCCAGTTTTACTACGTGAAGACAATTATTATTCTAATGATAATTATTTTGACTTACCCAATAACAAAGGAATCCATAGTCGCTGCATGATTTCACAAACACTTTTTTTTGTTCAAACAAATTTTAATAACGAAACATTTGCATTAAATTCACTGTCAATCTATCAACAAATTAAAGAGATGTGAAAATAATCATTTTGTTTTCAATAATCAAGTCCTGTATCAGTGGGGTACGGTGCATTCGTTTTGTTTAATTCTTTTGTGTATACCTACTTGAAATAAATTTAATTGAATGAAACGAGATAAAAATATTATTTTATATTGACATATAAATCTGTTGTTTGCCTAGACGATAACAATATTATGTACCATCATTATTTCTGGCAATTCTGGAAATCTCAACATTGTTTGCTATACCTATATAATCATTGTTCGTTCATAACTATAAAAGATTTAAAAAATGACAATATTTTTATGTTAATCACGTATGAAAAAGAAGCTTTTCTTTCGTGTCTAGGATGATTTGGCAACGGGACAACTGGACGCCACCCAATTTAAAAATAAATAGACGTTAGGTACTTATACATGTACATTTAAAAAAAATATTTAATATTATTATTTATATTTAAATTATTATATTATGATTTAATAGTTCATGAGAATTCAAATATGCACACGTACATAATGATTTAATCGTGCATATATTTAAGTTCCAACGAAAAAAGAGTTTTTTATTTTTATATAAAGCTATAGGTATGGTAATTCTCAATCCGCAATAGAAAAAAAAAATATTTTAAGAGTAAAATTAATTAAAACTACTAAGTAGTCGATAGAAACTGATTGAAATTCATCGTCTACGTTCTGTTTACGTGTCTACGACAATGCGGCTTCCAATTGTCCTGGCGTCCAGTTGTCCCATTCCCTTTCTTTCCTCTTCTCGACCAGTTAGGTAAGTTCCAGAATGGTTACCATATAAAACTTTCACAATGTGTATTATAATAATATAAGCTCAATCAGAGGTGGACATAGTGTTTGCCTTTATTTTAATAAAACACGAAAATGGTTTAGAAAAGAAAAGATTGAAATTTATTGACTACTGCAGAAATACGTTTTTCATACTAAACATTATAATATTGTTATAAGTTATAAGATATTCTTTTGCAATCCTAACTATCAAACATTAAAATCCAACCGATACAGAATTTACAGAGATAAGATAGATAATCTCGTAATTTCAATCGAGAATTGAAAGACATCATGTGATTTGATCAGGGAACTCAGAAATAATTGGAACTGAAATACATAACGGGTATGGAGAAACCAATGACATTAATATGGACGAAGCATCTGGAAAAAAATGACACTCACTTTTTTGTCGGGTCTGCCGAATGGCATAATCTGTTCTAACGCCATTACAATAAAGGTGATATTGCTATAAATTCCCGATGCGTGATATCGCATAATGGAAATTGCGTGACGTCTACCTATACATGTGCGAATGTCGCTATGAGCCAATTTACTTGCTAGCTACTGTATCGAGTGCGTTGTCCATTAATAATGTCATTGGGAAAAACAGGCAACCGATTTCGAGTGTGGAAGAATATGGGATAAACTTAAACACGTGTAAAGAATACGCTTGTCTTTAGTTCTGAAAACTGCACTGACGCTCATTCAATATGTATGTATTTGAAGGTTGCAACACACACTATTGCACGTCTATAATGTGTGTTATTTTTTGTAGGACACTCACACATTCAAAACCCTGCGTCAAAATGTAGTGTATTGAGGAATAGCCTATCGGAATTCTATTTATTAAAATGTTCTGTTGGTTTGATTGTTCCGATTGGCAGTGGCGGATTTAGGTACGCAAAAGACAGAAGCTCTGGCGGGTTTGGAGGTCCCTTACGAAAGAAAGCCTATGCAATAAACCGATGATTTCAGGGGTTTATTACTGGGAATGATTGTTTTACGCTTTCACTTTTACATTGTTAAAAACGCATTTTTTAAATACTTTCATACTTTTTGACGCATCGACTGCCTCGTATATGTGATACAAAATCGCGTCTGCTGGTTGGGTTACGTGGGTACTGGTTGCAGTGGCAAGGGGTGGAGGTAGGCTGTTAAGATTTGACATAAATAGTGCACACTAAACTTTGTCAGTCATACTTATTTGTTTTCATCGAATTAAGAATACAATTTGCAGGTGGTGCTGGTTAGTTTTTAAAATTCAATTAAACCCAGCCTAACCAAACCATAATAGTAAAAATATTCTTCTGTCTATAAAATATCCAAAATTATGTATGACTTAATTGCAAAATTTTAGATATTTTATAGATAAACGAATATAATTTTTACTATTATCTACTATGGCTTGGATTAGGTAGGGTTTACTTGAATTTTAAAAACTAACAAACAACACCGTCTGTAAATTGCGGTCTTAATTCAATAAAAATAAATACGAATGGCTGACAAAATTTTATGTGCACTATTTATGAAGGATTTTAACAGCCTACCTCCACCCTTCGCCACTGACTGGTTGGGTACGTGAAATAGATAAAAATATAAAAACTGTCACGGCTCTGTAGTTATGTTTACAAAACGAAAGTCGAAAACTTCAAGCACATTGTAGATAAGTGAGACGTATTTTTGACATATTCTCGATATCAATGGTAAAAAAAACTTAATTTTAAAAGATTCCACAATGTGTATAATACATTCTTTAGTACATTATATTTTATATCTTCAATTAGGTGCTGTGTAAAAGTCGAAACATAAATAATATATCTTATTATTATAATATATTCATAGTAGATAATTGTTTCACTATAGTAAATTGGGAGAAGTCTATGTGTATGTATCTATGTAGTCTAATATTTTAAACTTTAGATAGTCACTGAGTAGATTAAATCGTCACTAGTTGTAGAGTAGATCAATATATTTCTTGGTCTACGTGTGATTCACTGTTGTCTTAAGGCATACGCGACTTCTGTTATACTATACTATAAGTACCTATCCTAACACTGCCCGTAAAAAACTATGAATAGTCGCAAAAGCCGAGAGCTCGCGAGAGGAATCACAACTGAAGACTGAAGAGTCGTCCCACTTATATAATTTATCTTCTTCAACCGGTGGATGAGAGCTAGGGATGGGCGACGACAAGTATGATGAATAAATCAATCGATTCATTTGAATCAACCTGAACTACCTACGTATTTATTTTAAGTCTTTTTTTAGGTTCTTTATTCGTTCACTAATTTTATATCGTCTTAAGGACTGCAATACCGGTATTTAATATACCGGTATTTTCAGTATTACGAAATAAAACTATAAGTATCTAAAATGACCCGACTAAGGTGAAATAATGACATTCTTATTTAATTTGGGAGACAAAGCTCTTTAATTTGTTTTCGGGTGAAATACATTTTATTGACAAGTTAAAAAAAATTCCTCTCGACTTTCGACTGTTTCTAATGCAAATTTTCTTTCATTGCAGATAAGTTGACGGCATTTTCTTTATACGTTTTTAACAACCGCAAAACCGATATTATGTGATGATTTCAATTGATATTGCAGTCTCTAGTATGATGAAAATTCAATGTACCTATACGCAGTGCTAAAAATTATGATTAATTTATGTGGAATCTATTTAGGTTAGGTTATGTTAGCTTAAGTTAAGTTAGGTTAGGTAAGGTCAATATTTCATTATACCTAGTCACCCAATCATTTCGAACATATTATATTGATTAATATGAGATATCGTAAGCTTACCGGCAAAGTCCCGTTTATTTGAGGCTTTCTAGCGATTAGGAATGCAGAAATTAGGTATATAATTTGATTTATTATGGCGTATTGAAAATCTGTGCTATTAAAAATCCATCAACATAATAGAGATAGGACAATTTAAATATTAAATTTATATTTTTCCTGAAATGTCATCGTTATATTTATCGTTGTTCTGTTTTCTCATTTTTTATTTTGTCTTGTTCTGTTTTGTCACTGTTCTGTTTTGTCATGGAACCACGGATTAAATATAGGGTTTGGTGATGTGCTTGGCAGTGAAGAAGTAGGAACCGAGAAGAGTGAAATGAGATAGGGGAGGCCTACGTCCAGGAGTGAATCGACCATGGTTGATGATCTACTATCATAATATGCACCTATATCTTTCCAAGTGACTTAGAACTTGGTACAAATGTGTTAACGCTATGAAAATAAACATTCTATACAAATGTGGTGCTTAGAGTCCCGAATCAATGTCCTTCAATATTTTCATTTGTAAAATAAATATCTTAAATTACGGAAAGTTTTAACTGAAATTCCCTCAAATTCTCTGTATTTCTGCCATTCAAATATTCATAAACATTACTTTTCTTATAAAGATATAAATAATTTAATTAGTGTGTACGTACCAGTGGCGCACCCAGGATTTAATATTGAGGGGCCCAAGGAGGAGAATGCAAATTAGTCCCATAGGCTCTTTTTATTCATCATATAATTATTTTTACATATTTTCACAATACATGGCGATATATTTGTACAGTTTCTCCTAGTTTTTATTAAATTGGAGGCATAGTGGCGGTAACCGTTGAGCGTGTCATCGGCGACTGGCGGATTGGAAGTGACTAACAGCGACCATGCTGGACATGTTCATCTAGTATGCTAAAACATTACTCAAATGACTTTTTTTACTATTAAATCTAATTTATGATGTGTGTTATCTCACTTAGCCCCCCACAGCCCGGCCTCCCAGGCTAGAGCCCTGTCATCCCTCCCCAGCCATAACACCACTCCGGAATTCGGGTGGACACCGAGAATTTTTTGACAGTTCATTAGGGAACGGGTTTCTAAAAAAACCCGACATTAGTGTTTCGAAATTTTTGTGTTAGAAATTAAAATCTAAGAAATTTTTCTAAAATGGGTGCTGGAGAATTACAAATCATTTTTTTTGTCGTGCTTTTATTTGTCTAAGCCTAATGTATAGTTTATTGGCTTTAAGTGTTTAAAATCATTCTGATAATTTTTATTTTTGGGGGGAGCCAGGGCCCCTTGCCCCCCCCCCCCCCTGGGTGCACCACTGCTCATGGCAATTTATATTTTAAAAAAAAAACCATCGATCACGTCATATTTTACACATTTTTCTAGTACCTACTCCGATATCGAGACAGATAATTTTGTGGTAACAAAATATAGCTTTGTTATTTAGCTATAATATTATATAATCATGACATACATATTTGCAAAAAAAAACACATGCCAATATGTGCCATTTTTAAATTGGAACACACCTTTTATAAAATAACTAAATTGTACCGTTATTTAAAACAAATTACTTTTATTCGTTGCCCATCGCTATTCAAAATAATTATTGTTGATATATAAACAGAAAGAATAGTAAAGCATAGTTCAGATTTAATGTTTTTTGTTATTTATTTATTACTGTCAACTGCCATTAAGGCGATACTTCAGTGAAACGGCAAATACTTTTCAACTATAGGCGCGACGAAATTTTGGACTCGCTGGCAGTCTGAGAGCGAACGTCGAGGTGTGAATACGTCAATTTGTTTCGTGATGGCGACAGGGGTATTAATTCTTAAATCGTCTCGTTTACTTGAAAAAGAAAACATGTCAATGAATATAATATATTATTATTATTGTAGCGCCGCTGCAGGGAGAGGGAAGACGAGCCACGTCGACAGAACCCTTGAGGCTGTGCCACGAGGGTACGAAGTGTCGCACTGTCGGGCGGCATCCGGAACATAATATGTCCTACGAATGAGTATGTCCAATACTACTACTTCACCATGTTCGATCCTTAGAGGATCATATGGGCCTCCTCAGAGTGGGGTTGTTTTAACAGATGTTGTTTTTACAAGAAATGTATGTTAGCCACTTGCTCAACCTATTAGGTCCATACTCTGACTCATACACAAATTGAGAAACAATATGTGTAGTTGCCAGACCCAGGATTCGAACCTGGGACCCACAGCGTGATAGTCCAACGCTTATGCCGCGCGGCCACCGTGGGTGTAAATAAAGGAAACAAACACTTTTTGTGGTTCAACCCCCATGCCTTTTCCATTGCACGTTTTAGTTTAGTGTAATTATACCTACCTCACAGAAAGCAGGTATAACAAAAGTAACACTGTCTTACATAAAAGTAAAGCTGTTTCAATTAAATGTGAACACGGCTTAAAGACACTGCATATCTGGACAATTATTATTTGTATCGTTCAATAAAGTGTTTCCACAACGTTTTAAAGGGCGAACATTTTTTTAATAAGACACTGTGTGAAAGCCCGATGTTTATATAACAAATCTATTCACACCTAGTTAAGTGTTGGGTATTTCCCGAGAAAATCTCAATCTCGAGATTCGGGAATTCCCGAAATGATGAAATTTTGAGTTCTCGAGATTCGGGATTTCCAGAAAAGAATTCTCGAGAATTCTCGAGAAATCGGGAAATTAAAAAAAAAACCTGTAAAAATCCTAAAATCTGTGTAAAAACAGACAAATTCCAAAAAAATATGATTATTTTTCTTTATGTAAGACAAACAAAATAGAAGTAGGAAAACAAAAATAATTCAAAACATTACTTATTAAAATATAATTTCAAAAAACACAGTCTGTCAATCGCTGCGTCTGACAATCGCGTACGCTTTTAAGACACAAAAATCTCCGATGTTGCAAAAATTGCGCTTATTTTGAGTCGATGTTGGCTTGATTGTGTTAAATACCCCGATCTGTCCTTGAACGTTTTGTGTTTTCTGTCCACTTTTTTCATATAGAAAATCTTTGTTTTAATTAATATTTGATAATAAACAAATTCCGAAACCCAAGAAAAGATTCTCGAGATCCGGGATTTCCCGAAATGTTAAAAATTTTAATTCTCGAGATTCGGGATCTTGAAAATTTCTCGAGAATACCCGTCGGGAAATTCCCCAAGCCCAACTATACTCACACCAGAAGGTGTCACACCCTAGGCCATACCACGTCCGGGGTGGACGCGTTCGGCGGAGCGTTGAGCGGCGTGCGCAACTCAAACGTATAACCAAAAAAAGACATTGTCTCATTTTCACACACGGTTATACGTTTGAGTTGCGCAAGCCGCCTAACGCTCCGCCGAACGCGTCCACCCTAGACGGGGCCTAAAAATCTAATTCCACCATCGCTCAATATGGAAGATTTTACGAATAATTTTCATCTCGATAATTTTCAGAAAATATTTACATATTTGGAAGTGGAAGATAAAGGTGGTTGTAAGGATAAATGGAGTGCATTGACCAGCCGTACAGCCCTAGCTATTGATTCTTGGTGAGGCTGACATGAGGAAACAGTTTTCACTCAAAATAAGTCACGGAGGTAGGTACCTAACAGTTTTGCAAAACAGTTGAGACTAAAAATGAAAGAGGGCGGTATTCTAAGTCTGTTTAAGGTCGGTACTTTGCTTAGGGACGTCGCCGATTGCAAGTGCTTACAAAATTTCATATAGAAAAATACGCTTTTATTGTCAAATCTAAAACGGTACCGATTACTATATGTTTATTTTATGCTATGTATTGATATTATTTTTTATGCATGAGGTATTGAATGAAATAAAAACATTTGCAGATGTCTTTAAAAGTATTCAGATTTTTCAGGTTTAGCTCCTAAAGAAATCCCAAACTTCTCATGTACAACCTCTATCTATACGGTACGCGATTTATCAACTTTTTTTTACTGTAATTTATTTTTAAGCCATTTCACAAAAATATTCCACCGGGAACATTTTTTTCATAAATCGGCACCATAGAGGTATTAAATAAAAAGTGGGGCAAAGAAACGGCTTTCTTATGCAACTGAATGAAGCAGGCTAACAATAGCCGACTACTTACGAGAAATAGCGACGCGATAAAAAAAAAATGCAAGGCATCACGGAGGATTTACTTTGGTCATTATACCGTACGTATACGTACCCATATAATATAATGTTAACGTGGAAATTTTGCCGCAAATTGATTACCAGCCTGCCTCACCATACTTGCCTGCTTCACCATACTTTCATATAACCTGTCTCCCCTAGATCGGCACCTACTTTTCAGTAGGTAGTATATAATATTCAGTCGCACTCGGTTATTACGACCACGGATCTACGGAAACTACGATCAGGGTTTTAGCGAGATCTCGGATGTAACGAAAACCGTATACGAATAACGGAAACATTAGTTTATGATTTTCTCCATACGTTTATTCACTTTTATAACGAGCTACTTATCGGTTATACCGAGCTAAAATATAGTCAAAATTTTCATAAAACTGTTAATGTGTCGATCGTTTAAAAACATTTTCGACCCTAAGCAATAAAATCCGACCGGATAGGATGCCGCCGGAATCGTATTACGTTCATGACACTAGTTAAGTGTCTAAGTACCTACCTAATTGGTGTTTTCGCCGACAATTTGAAAAAGAATACACGCATATGGTTGAAATTGCATGTAAAAAATCCAAGGTTTGTGAAGTCACTTGGTACTAGGTTTGTGAAGTAACCTACCAGCGTTCATTACAATAAAAACTCTTTTGTAGTTTATGAAAGTCATGCTTGTTTCGGGGACAAAATCTAATTATGTATTTTTGTTTGAATAGCGACTTTTTGTGTTAAGTGACCGCTCATTTAAAAATACCAATTCTCTGATATAACAAGTAACGCTTATAACGAGCAAATTCAGTCGGTCCCATCTTCCTCGTAATAACCAAGTTCGAATGTATAATATAGAAAAAAAAATAACAATATTTTACACACTACAATGAAGTAATATGTGTTCAAATAAATTCTCATACGTTCAAATTCATTTTTTTTATTTTACTAATAATGAACATTACAAATTATTAATTTAAGACGTTCACAACATGACATTTAGCAAACAAAGAAATATTATTAAAACAATATAATATAAAAGTTATTAAACAGTAGAAAAGTGTAAATACAAAAATATATACAGATACAAGGAAGTACACCAAAAAATGAACTAAGCAGACACACGTACATACATACGTAATACATAATTATGTAGGTAGCACATATTTAGTTATTTAAAAAATATATATAATCATAATAATTATTCTCCCTGCCTAAATAATTGTCGAGTAACTTTCCAATTTAGCTGGATTGTAATTATACAATGTTTGAGAATCACTTCAATATTCTTACGAAGATTGACTGAAGTGATCCTAGGTCAGCCATTATTGATAATACAAAGAATTTTGTTTCATACACAACACATCTTGTCCTCTCGTGTATGTACACAAATTATTCTGATAACAGATTCAGAATGAATGACTTTATTACAGGGTGTTTGGAAAATCATCGCGTAGGCACTCCAATTGACAAATAATTATACATTACTACGTACTCGTAGCAAGGTCAAAAACTCCACGTGGAAGAAAAACACGTAGGTACTGTGACACCCCCGTATGGTCCCCATTTGGGGATGTCTTTGTGTATCTGAAGAGGCCCGAATCGGTATCGAAGCCAGCAAATAATAAAGCGCTGATTACGAAAATAAAGAATGTTAAAAGTCGGCCGGCAACATTGTCTTTGACCGTTGGAGATATGCAACGTCGCCCAAGAAAAAAAAACCGTTGGGAATGATTTTTCAAGATGGCGCGCAGATCGCGACAAGCAGCAAAATAGCGAACGCGTACATTTCGCCCTCCGTAGAATAAAATTTTAAAAAAAATGTAACCATATAGTATATTAACGTAAATAAACTCGCCGCTTTCCATCATAATTCCGGTGTATCAATTATCTACCTCCAAATCCTAAAACGCAGACGATAAACCAGAAACTAAAAATAAAAGTGACAGTTGAAATATTCTCTTACCAAAATGGAGGGGAGTGATAGTACCCACTAATTATGAAAACAAAAAAAAAATGTTTTCAATAAAATTTTAAGACAGTTATTTTTTAATATTTTTTTATTGATTTAAATTTTACAGAACAAACGCTCAACTACCAATCAACAATGTCAATGTCAGTGACGTCACGTGAGAATAGGCAGACTATGCGTTAGTACTATCGGCGGCTATCGAGGGTAGTTTTTCATATTTTTGTATTGATGTATGATAATACATTTTGAAAACACTTCTGAGAAAATATATTATAACCAATAGAAAAAATGTTTTTGAAAAAAGTAAGACACCCGACAGGAATCGAACCTGCGTCTCTTGGATACCGCGCCATGTGCATTACCAGTATGCTACGACTGCCATGCTTAATTGCAACAAATTTTAACTAAAATATACTAATTAATTAAAATTAAAATATTTTATATAATTTACCTACAAACCATACCTCTTATTTAGTTAATTTTAGTTGTATGACACTATTTAAACCCCGCATAGTACGTATCACAACATGATTAAGTAAATTCATTCATTTGTCAAATTAATAATAATTACACCATGGCCCCCACAGGTGGGGGACTGACAGGGTTTTAGCCTGGGGACCCGGGCTTAGAGGGGGCCCGACGTGGCAGGTCGACCGTTTAAGTGAGATAAACACACACCACAAATTTTCTCGTATAGTAAAAAAAAGTCGCCTGCGTATTTTATTTAAAGAATATTAACATGTAAAAATATGTGGCTATGTGATGCAATTCGGCGTGATATGATGATTGATATAATTAAATGATAATACACGTGAAGAAATTTATGTTAATTGTTTTTAGTGTGTTTCTTGACTAATAAAAATGGCTATTTATCAAATATATTGAAGGATCGCATGTTACTTGACTACCACAAAAGGGAGTCGCAATCAGTTCTTCATAATTGAATGCCAAGTCCCGATAACTGAATAATTTAAGTGGGTTTCGTTAAAAAATACACAGAACGCCCTTAACTTTGCTTTGAAGAACCCTAGGGTTCTATTAGGGATACTATTTAGGGAACACTAAAGTGTAGCTGTAGAACATCACACTGCCCTTAACCTTAGCGGTAGGTATAGGGGCCGGCTTCAGGATATGGGGGCCATGGTTTACACTGTCTACTTGTGATATTTGTATAAATAAAAAACACTACTATTTCCACTAATTTTTGATTAAAAAAAATCGGTGCAGTTCGGTTATGAGGAATACAGTGGCAAACACATTTTGAAAATAGCCAATATACTGGATTATTTGTTAGGTTAACCCAATGACATTAATATGGACGAATCATCTGGAAAAGAAAATGACACTCACTTTATTGTCGGGTCTGCCGAATGGCATAATCTGTTCTAACGCCATTACAATAAAGATGATATTGCTATAAATTCCTGATGCTTTTTGTTGGGTCTGCCGAATGGTTCGGTTCGAACGGGTTCGCTCAAATGAACATTGAAATTAGAAACACAACTCTAACGCCATTACAATAAAGGTCATATTGCTATAAATTCCCGAAGCGTGATATCGCATAATGGAAATTGCGTGACGTCTACCTATACATGCGAATGCGCGAATTTACTTGCTAGCTACTAACTGTATTAAGTGCGTCGTGCATTAATAATGTTATTGGGTTAACCTAACCAAACCTAACCTAAACTAACCCAAACTAACAAATAATCCAGTATATCGGGTATTTTCAAAATGTGTTTTCCGCTGTATTCCTCATAATCGAACGGTACCAAAAATTCTTCTCACAAAAAAAAACCCCAAATATTTTTCGTGTCTTGGCTTGACTTCCAACGACTCATTTGCAAAATTAATACCATAAAATTTGCCTGACAATAATATAAATCAGCTAGTTTTTTTATGTCGTCTACAATAGCCATTATGTTTGACTTAGATTGTTAGCGGTAACCGTGACCCGTATGAAAATCCCCTCGTAGAGATGTCAACAAAGTATTGAAACTTTTATTCAAATACGTCACGGATACTGAGTATAAATACGCGTGTCTCTCTCTCCTTAGAGCAGTGACGTCCCGTGGGGGTAGGCAGATTGCGCGTCGCTTGGGGGCGGCAGTTACTCGAAGGGCCGCAAATCGAGGAGAATCATTTGTTATAAGAAATAACTACCTAAACTTACTAATAACGAAAATATATTTCCATTAAAAATTCAGATCACTGGTTGGAAACAAATGTATTAAATAACATAAAAGGTTTAACAGGAATGTATTTTTTGTCGGGTTCACGATGTCTAGTTTACTTCCGTTGCCCTTAGACGTCCTTGGTAACCAGAAAAGACGCGCTCACGGATGATAAAAAATAGTGTATAATAAATGGAGCGGCTTTTTGGTGCTGCCCAGGGGCAGCATTTTGTCTACCTAGGGACGTGACTGCCTTAGAGTCTTTTATTTTGGAAAGGTATTATGTGGTAGTTACTCGGATATGACTCTGGTGGTTGTACGGCAGTGGCGAGGGGTGGAGGTAGGCTGTTAAGATTCGACATAAATAGTGCACGTTAAACTTTGTCAGTCATATTTATTTCTTTTCGCCGAACTAAGAATAAAATTTGGTGCTGGTTATTTTTTTAAATTCATTTAAACCCTGCTAAAACTAAACGACAATAGTTTAGGTGTGCTATGGGTGATCTGTCAAAAATAGTGCACACCTTTCAGTCATACGTATTTATGTTTGTTGAATTAAGAATAAATATTACAGATGGTAATGTAATGATGTAAACGTGCCTAACCAAACTATAATACATAAAAAATTAAAAAGGGAGTAAACCCAAGAGATGCAGGTTCAATTCTTGTCGGGTGTCATACTGTTTTCAAAAAGATTTTTTCTATTGGTTATATGTTTTTTCAGAAGTGTTTTTCAAAATTATGTATGTTACATAAAAAAATATTCTTCTAACTATAAAAATCTAAAATTATGTCTGGTTTGATGGCATATTTTTTTAGATAGTATTTTACACATAAAAAATATTTTTTTTATTATCATCTACTATGGCTTGGATTAGGCAGGGTTTAATTGAATTTTAAAAACTAACAAACACTATCTACATTCTACACAACAGATTGGTTTTACTGACGAAGTTAAAGTTTAGTGTACACTATTTATGGCGGATCTAAAAAACCTACCTTCACCCTTCGCCACTGCTGTACGGAGGAGAAAAGGATTTCCAGGTTCTCTGTAATATGTCTATCTGATGTTTCAGGGCAAGAGAGATGGTGGAAAGCGATATTGGATACGGCCAGAGCTCACACAGTGATGTAGCACTATGCATAACTAACAAAGACATAAACAAATTACTCTCGGACAAATTCTTTCAATACGATATCGATACCGAGTATTGATAAGTTTACTTTGTACGTGACATTCCTACCCCTTCCCCAATATTAAACAATATTTATTTAGCAGTGTTGCCCGCCTCAGACACTGTCTAAAATAATATGCAAGAAAACGGACGGACGTGACGTCACGAGCTGTGCCAAGCACGCCTTTCCCCGCTCGGCACATTTAATAATATGACGGCAGGCAACATCGGAAGCTTTCCGCGGTTGGCAACTTTTTCCTGAAAAGTTTGTTTTTATTTCGTACTAGATAGTCGCTCGCGCGTGCCTGCTAGTATTTAAAGAGAAATTATTCTAAGTGTACAGTTTTCGAGTGAAATATGAAAAGAGCAGTTTAATAATATGGCATTATTAGACTCAATCAATAAACTCTATGGTTGTGTAGGTAAATATTTTAATTCGATTATTAAGACACCTACCTACTACATGTAGTAGGAATGTTGCTAAAAACGAAAGTGAAGAAAATATTCTAATTTTAAATTATTGTGTTCAAGGATTTGAAAATTGGCGGGAATGGGTGTGTACTTTCTCGATACACCGATGGTAAGGCAATTTAAAGTGCATTAATAATTTGTTAAAAATTAGACAGTAAGTATATGTACTTATAATATAACTGTCATATCGACTTTGTTTAGGAAAAAGGACGTAACCCTCGATTTTTCGAAAAGTGCTTTTATTAGATATCCAGTTAAGTGCCCAGAGCGTCTTTGGACGCCTTAATTACACCGATTCTTATGTTAATTACTATCAATTAACTAATTGCGGCATAGAAATGAATATTAACGATGTATACAACTAAATACACGTTCTGTAAAAAGGAAGTAAGCCGCAAATGCCGATTTATTATCTAAATTAAGGTTTTAATTGAGCTTTAATTAAGTTGTAATTTAAGGAAAAATGCATTTACCATAAATTTTAATGATTTTTCTGTAATAACTTCTTTAATTATTAGTAGATCGAAAAGATATTACACCAAATCATCAATCATCATGCACCTAATGTCTGTGCCTATTTTTTCTCAATATTTAACCAAAATCATTAAAAATACATTTTTTGCCTCTCTTGTAAAATTTGTTCTGTGTGAGTTACGCCCTTTTTCCTAAACACAGTCGATATGACTACAAAAATCATTAATCTTAGCATTCTATAGATTGTGTAGCAGTAAATTTAAATTATTTGACTTGACAGTGAATGATTGTGGAGTAAATTCACTTATTTTCAAAACTTGACTCCATTTATTCAATTCTGCCGTAGTCCCACTATATTATTATAATATTTTTCTATGACATTATTATTATTGGCATTATAATCTATTGATAAAGACTTTATCCATCACCACTCATATGAAATGGGGCCTTATTATCGTTTCAAATTCCACCTCAAGGTGTGTGGAATTATGTCCACGGAACAGATCGGCTTACCTACACGTCTACTCGGGATGACATCCCAGTCCAGTCTGTTGCAGTATAGCAAGCATGGCCCCCATATTCTGAAGCGGGCCCCCAGGCCAGGATCTTTGTCGGGCCCCCTACCTATCGCTAGGGTTAAAAGCAGTGTGACGCTCTACAGAAACTTTTTCCAAATGGTATTCCAGGTAAAATTAAGGGTACCTATTCAGTGTATTTTTAGCGATTTTTTGTATTTTTCAATCCACTTGAGTTTTGAAATATTCGAATATCGACATACAGTAATCAAAATTTGCATCACACAATCACATATTTTAAAATGTTATTCTTAAAGTAAAATAGCGCCGCAGGCGACTTTTTGATCATTAGAGCAAATTTGTGATGTGTTTTTATCTCATTTATAAGATAGTCGCGCCACGCGGGGCCCCCAGGCTAGAGACCTGTCAGCCCCCCCTTGTGGGGGCCATGGTGGCAAGTAACCACCTAAGCAGCTGATATCTACTTAAACACCAGTAGCTAAGTAGTACACGGAGATAACTAGATTGACTCCAGACCATTGGGCTTCGCAGTTCTTAACCGAACACAGTGGTTTTACCTCCAAGCTCTGTCAGCTTGGCCTAATAGAATCTCCGACTTGATTACGTGGCTAATTGCATGATGCCGATAACATCCTCTGGAAGTGTCCCCATATGTCTGTTGAAACGGAAGAACTTCTAAAGTCGGTCCGACCCTCAGTCGGACCAGTCGACCAATGCGACCTTGTATCTACGAGGAAAAACTCTCAGCATTTAAAAAGCTTGCGGCGTATTACATTATATCGAAGTACGAATCACGCACACTCTGGTGCACGCCAACCAAGGATCTTAGGAATTTGCTCCTGGGAACATTGAAGAGCATCTAACATTCGTTATGCCACGGTATACGTCTGCATAACGGTTGTGGAAACATTGCGAGTTTAGTTTTGATGTCCTGTTTTCTCAATCTATATCTGAGACCCACTAATTTGGACAGGTACTGGTACTGCACTATCGGCCTTTCTGTTCAATGGATTTTTTGATGATAGAAAAGTTGTCAGATTTCCACGTCTTAGCTTTTTGAATATTAGATCATTATGCATTATACATCATATTAATTGTCAATTAATTTGAAATAATTACAAGATAAAAAGAACTTTTTATATACCATGTTTTTAAATTTTCTGTTGAATCATATAAACTTGACAATTCTATGTACTTATTAATAATTTAGGACAAATAAGGCAACTGTCAACAAATCATTTTTTTGCTATTTTGCAACAAACAAATAAAAATACTATAGAATACTGAAATGTCACTTTGATTTCCATAGTAACGCACGTATATATGAATAATTTAGTTGCTAGGACCACCCCCTTAGCAACCAATAATAGTGGATTGGATTACGGATTTCTTCCGAAATAACTTTTCATACAAAACATAATTAACTGAAAATGAATTCAATTCTACTTAAAGATGGCTAAAAGTAGTAAAAGAATGC
The DNA here is from genome assembly GCF_057557595.1 of Rhyacophila brunnea. NCBI lineage: Eukaryota > Metazoa > Arthropoda > Insecta > Trichoptera > Rhyacophilidae > Rhyacophila > Rhyacophila brunnea. The sequence continues at coordinate 11,184,376 of NW_028233068.1, read as the reverse complement.
ATTGGCATCGTGTTCTGATATATTCTAAAAGCTTCAAATGTCTAGCTAGTCGGGAAGTTAGTTAAAATCTATTGCAAGATTTGTACTGGATAAACAACCACCGGACAAATAAGAATACGAGCTAAGAGAAACGTGGTAATAAAAAATAAACCATCTTATGATAGTCACTGCATAACTACAGTGTTTAACCGTATTTCATTATTTTACTTCATTGTAAAATAGAATAGATTATTATTAATATACCTAATAGAATTTGAAGATTTACTCTTTAACTATTACAGTATAAAACTTATGTAGAATTTCATATATGAAAAAACGATTTTTTTAAATACTTACTTAAGTTTATAACCAAATTAATAAGTATCTAATTTTATATTAAGTAGCTAAGTGATTAAAATGGTTGTCGATCTATTTTATTATGAAAATACAATAAAAGTCTGAGTTGAATACAAATGCCGCATCCGTGACTCTTCCGTTTGATTTATTATAACGATTTTCACTAAACCAATTTGGGGCGCAGTCAGACAATATTATTTATTCATCACAAAAATTGAATAACAACATTTTTAACACCATCTTCTTTTCATGCCGTCACATCTAAGAAGGAATCTTCAAAATGATCTCCACCTTTGAGACCGCTTGACCGGAACAGCGAAACCATTAGAGATGGTAAAACTGGTCGATTTTGAAGACTAAGTATACTTACTACTAGTATAAAAAAATACTTAGTATAGAAACTTGTTCCAAAATACTTACTAGTATTTGGAATACTATATAGAGCGTTTGGCGTGCGTATGCGACAAAAGTTTCATACTCAACTGAAACTAAAACCAACTCCATATTAGTATTTGAAATACGTATCGGCTCAGACTGTGTATCGGCTTCAATAGAATCGATAAAAATACGCTGAGCTCTGCTTGTCGAAAAGTCCCATTTATTATAAAATTTTAAACACATTTTAAATTTATGAGTTATTTTTCTGTTAGGTTACAATATTCTTGTTAACAAAAATGAATAACAGTGATTTTTTTTCATTTTAAACATGTTTTGAGCGGTAATATAACAAGCCTAAGCCTATGCGTCATCTCACCACTGTGCTGCGACACAAAATTTATGACCTACTATTCATACATTCGAACACAATAGACTAATAAATTAAAATATGCCTATACTCAATTGCTATCTCGTTCGCGCGCAATTAATGTAAATAGTGTTGAAAGTCTACCAACTGACGAGTGCACAGAACAGCGATATCATCACAAGTTTTTTGGAATAAGTTTATTCGGCCACACATACTGAGTATGGGTAGTTTCATCCGAAAGTTGAGTACACAAACTGTTGACAGTATTTCCAGCTCACCTCTAGAAACCATGTCATAAGTTTCTTCAGCTACGATATTCGCCTTTTACTTCGAACTATTTTTCCTGCAGTTATCCTTGTAGGTATACGTTGTAGAATGTAATAATGATACTCATTTTCAATTAAACTCGTTGACACTAATTATTAACACACTACTTATGATAGCTACTCAATTGTAAATAAATTTATTATAAAGATAGGTAAATTAATATTTTAACTTCGCACAATAAGGATATTTTAATTGATTTTTTCCGAGCATTGGTTATTGGAATAAGTTATAGGGTCCATGCACTTGGTTTCTTGTGTATTATTAATTCTTCTCGACGTTTTGTGGTCATGACAGAAGCGAGAACCATAGAACAGATAATCAATAGAATTCCGATAGACTATATACCGATACAGTAAATTTTGACGCAGGGTTTTGAATGTGTGAGTGTCTTACGAAAACGAACCACGCATTATAGACGTGCAATAGTATGTGTAATATACAGAGCAGTTCTCAGTATTCGACGTATGACGTATTCTTGACACGTGTTTAAAGTTATCCCTTATTCTTCCTTACTCGAGATCGGTTGACTGCTTCTCCTTACCCGTTAGGTATTTCAGTTCCCATTATTTCTGAGTTCCCTGATGAGAACTCTTCCAGAAAGAATAAAAAATGATATTATATATATTTACACATATTATATTCTTTTAATACTACAACATGTCACGAGGCTTAATGACGGTAGTGTAATTATTAATAGAAGAGAAACAATCACAAACACCCAGGCTTTGATAAAATCACATAAATATATTATGACCTCACCGGGAATCGAAACCCCCGGATGAAGCCAGCACCTTATGCACTGATGTATTTCTGAATTCGTTAAAGTTGGTAGACTTCAATGGGCGGGTCATCTAGCAAGAATTGACAGTGCACAATCCCCAAGAGGAATCCTAGATACTAGACTGGACGGTCGAAGGTCGATTGGCAGGCTCAGACTTTGGTGGTTGGACGATGTCAACGAAGATGCTACAGCGACCGGTGTAGATACCTGGATGATACTGGTGTAGGATAAAAGGGGATGAGTGAAGTTCTAATGATGACAGATAACATTCTGAAGATGTTGTGTCCTAAGATATACATAATTACTGTTATTATGTATTGCAAAACAACGTGTAAATCGTCGCCCCAAAAGCAAAAGGGCACTTGTGCATAAATTGAGTTTTGAGAAACACACATTTTAAGTGTTTAAATTTGGAACACATGTGACCTAATTACTCAAGATTGAAATGCAAGTTTTATTTTTTTTATAATTTGTCATTTTTTGATTTTTAAGAGGTTTTAAGTCACATGTTACCTTTTTCCTATATGCATTTATGAATAGCTTTATCTTCATCTTTTAATTTGCGAGCGTCCACTTTACGCTTATTGTGATCTTCCAAAATATTTATTTGGGCCTCTTTGTCCGCTGCCAACATGTTTTAAAATTTTTCACAAATTTCACAAGTGCCCTTTTTCTGCAACGAAATTATTTTTTCTGTACAAAGGCCCTTACTCACTTTTAAATAATTACACTTGTTACCTTTTTCCTATATTATTTTTGTAAACATTGCACATAGTTCCTAAAATCGTGTACATGTTACCTTTTTCCTATACATTAAATGAAGATCAGTTTACAAAATACACAAGTAACCTTTATTTTCTTTGCTCAATGGTGAATTCATGGGTTTTGCTTCACAAATGCCGTTTTGCCCATAATGTAGAGAAATAATTACGAAGAAAACTGCATTCATAACTCAAAACCGTCAAAATTGCACATGTGCCATTTTGATTTTGGGGCGACGAAATATTGTTTAGTATGATTTGAGGCCATGATCTTCTTCTTCGTCGTGTCGGGTCTTCAATCGCTATAATGTGTCGCTCCAGAAGTTAGCGAAGGCTAATCATTTTCCTCTGCTAGTAGGATCTCGTCAAAATTGCAGCTGACTTACTGGGCAAGCCTTGCATGAAAATAGGTGATAGAAAATATTTCAAATACATGCAAAACGAGGCGATAATCAATATATAAGAAGTACGATGCACTATCTTCAGTTCTCGGCTCTAGGTTACTAACAAATTGTGATACGTTTCGAGGTCACAGTAAATACATTCTACCTATACCTACAACTTTCTTAACCACGTGTCTATTATATATTATAAGGTCGTGAGTTGTATGTACGAGTAGTTCGTACTTACATACTTAGGAACCGACATAAAAAATGTCTTTGTGAAAAATTTAAAATAGCTCCTTTGATTAATATTACTTTTCAGTGATAAAAAAACGTGAAAGTGAAAAATGAAATGGTACCATACCGGTTTTTTATTATCATAACACCCCATCGATATTTTAGTAGCTGAAAGAATACAATTTTCACATGGCACTAGTGGCACAGTTGGAAGAATAAAAATATAGACTAAATATAATATATAATATTTGAATATGTACCTAACCAATTTTTTTTAAACGGTACATGTTCAAACACGCGCGTGAACAACATTTTACTTCCTACTTCAATTATAGTTTGTCAATTTATGGCTACGGTCGTATGTTGTAGCTTAACCACTGGGGAATGCCAAAAGAAATGGCGTATTTCAAAAAAACACTACCTTATTCTTAGGTCAATAATTATTATAAAGCAATCATTGTTCGTAGGATGTTTATCACACTTGAATGGTCAAAGACATAGCTTATAATCAGTATCTTTAGAATCATCTTCAAATATTGTGTTAATCTTGCCCATTTTTTGAATAATAAAATGCCTAATTCTTGTCAAATTTGGGATCACAGAGATTATCAATATAAACTTTTATCGTAAATATTTCACTATAACAATGTCGATATAAATTATACTGATGGTTTTATAAATGCGTTTAAAAATTAATAAATGTAAAAAATCTTAACACCACTGCACATTTATGTACTGAAATATGACTATATTCTAAAACATTAGAGCGAGAGGTTTAAAATAATACTATTTTATGTAATAAAAATACTTTATGCAGTCACCAAATTTTTAAAATAAATATAAAGGATAATAAGGCTTCAAAATTATATAAATTGATTATCTACAACGTTTAAGGTATGTCCAGGATCATGCTTTGAAAATAGAACAAAACCTCCATTTTGACCTACGCTGAGCATGTCCCCCTTAAGGATAGCGATATGCGACTGGTCTTGAATTATATTATTAAATAATAATTGCCTCTTTATTTCAAATATTTTTATTTCCATGTAATATTGTGACTTCCCTGCCCAATTCTGAGATTTGTCGTGACTTGTTTGAAGAAAAATTAGCTCGATACACGTGTATTATATTAGCGTGTAGATATATTATTACGATATATAGACATGTATATATTTTAAACTGTTTATCTATATTTGTTGCGAAATCGAATATAATATTCCTTTTTAAACAGTTAAATTTGGCAGTCGAACATCACAGACGTTTACGGAGACAAAGTGGTCAATAGGTAACACATATTGATTTTTTCTTTAACTTCTCTAAGTTTCATATCTACAATTTTACTAGATTTCTATTTCTAATGCTAAATTAATCATGTCTATACTATCATTATAAAGTCATTTATCTCAGCACGCGCTTATATCATTATCATCAGCCTGAATCTATCCAATGCTTGATGAAGGCCTCTCCAAGCTGATTCCACTTCTCTCGGTCCTGTGCGTTGCGTTGCTACGTACTTCCGCAGAAATTTATCATTTCATCGATCCATTGGCCTCTAGGTCTACCTTGCGGACGTTTTGTACCTATTGGATACCACTGGATGACTAAATTTTAAAACGATTGTCCCTTCTTCGAGCTATGTGTCCACCGCATTTCCATTTGAGGTTTTTAGCAAACTCTATTACAGCGCAAGCCCTTGTCTGTCCCCTTATCCACTCATTCCTCTTTTTGTCCTTTCGTGTTATGCCCAGCATGCACCTCTCCATACCACATTATATACTATATCCATACCACACTATACACGACACTAGAGTTGGGGTTTTCCCGAGAAATCCGCGAATATAAAATAAATTACGCGAATTTTCTTAAAAAGCAATTTTCATCGATTGATTGAATATAATGGTACCATCAGCACACTCCAGTTCGCACAGATTCACGAAGCGCGTGAAGCCCATACCTCGATTTCGAAGTTATTGACTTTCGTAATCGAGGAGGATGGTAAAGGAAAACGGAGCAAGGATACAACCCTATCTGACCCCGGTCATGACCCCTAGAACTATTTTATGACAGTTTAGCCTATATCAACATAGCAATAATGTAGATTTAAATTATATGAACGGTCTTGGGAGGGATTCCGTATAAATTCAGTGTCCTTCGAAGGTAAAGGGGTGTGGAATGTCTTAGGCCAGAGGTGGGGAACCTGCCCTGCAGCCGTGGATAAATTTTGCAGATTAAATATTTTTACATGTTTTAATTAATATATTTTTGTTAGTCTTTTATTACTTTTATTTTAATATTAAAATTTAAAAAATACTATTCAAACTCTTTCCTACAAAACAGATACATAATAAGGAAGTCTAAAAAAATACGTTATCTACACAATTTTCTCACGCAAAATAATGTCAATAAATTATCAATCCGTCATTATTTTAAGCTAATTAGTAACTATTCAGTTATTTTTTTACAAAATAATGTACGTACAACTAGAAGTTTCTTAAATGCGGTCATATAAGGTTACAGCTAACGTAATGCGGCACCCCAACATAAAAAGTTCTGAGACCCATGCGGCTTTCCAAATTTAAAACATCTCAAAAGATATTTTTTTTTAAAAACGCGTTTAATTGTAATTTTAAATAGACGTTCTTGCCTGTATTTTCTTTAAATGCTTAATTTTCGAGATATTCGGCATTTAAAAACTAAGCAACTACGCCTTGCCAATGTTGTCAAATTCATTACATAGTATCCTACAAAAACAATTTGCTGTTAAAACCAAGTTGCTGTTTTTTGCTTTCCTGAAGTCCCCTAATTTTGACAGCTGCCTGTTTTAAGCCTACATGTAATCCACAAAGCAAAATACCGATCCTATGCTGCCCTTCCAAGGAAGAAGGCAGTAACTCGCAAAATTTGTGAAATTGAGTTATGAATACCATCCGTTAGGTAATTTTGAAAGCTATATATTCTGTTCACTTTAAATCAGAATTATCACTAAAATATCGTTAAAATCCTTAGTGAAAAAATGGACATCTGCTAAAATAATACAAATTTCTTAGCAAACACCCAGTAATTGCACCTATTTATTGCAGTTACTGTTTGTTTATTATTACTTTATTTGTATTTTAATATCCTACTAATAAAAATTATCACCGTTTTTTATTAATTCACAGTACTTAAGTTGGAAAAAAACCACATTATGTCATTTATCTCGAAAGTGTGTGAGAGTCAGTTACTGCCTTCTTCCATAGAAGGGCAGTATGGGCCTCCACAGAGTGGAGGTTTGTATTAACAGATTTTGTTTTTACGAGAAATGGATGTCAGCCACTTGCTCAACCTATTAGGACCATACTCTGACTCACAAAAATTGAAAAACAATATGTGTACTTTTGCCAGACCCAGGATTTGAACCTGTAACCCACGACGCTATAGGCCGACGCTTAAGCTGTGCGGCCAACGTGGATGTCTACATAACAACTTCAAATCCAAACCTCGTTATAATTTATGCTATTTTTATTTCCAGACTTCAATTTTCTACATTCTTCAGCTTCACCAAACTTTATTTGACGAACCTCCGCATAGTTTATCATCACACCCGTCTTGCTTCCTCATTTTTTGCGACAAGAAGATGGCGTCGAAAGCAAAGCGGCCTGCCGTCAGATTTCATCTGGGATCCTTGCAGAAGACAACGGCATTCGAAGGAGTGAGAAATAATAAAATAGTGTTACCTACTTATCAAAACAATCACCGCTGACCTTTTAATTACCACATTTAAATAACACGTTAATTATATCTAATGGCCAAGTACTCCAAACGCGCCAGTATCACTAAAGCGTCAATTACATTGAGCTTCTTTACGAGCTGTTTGTTGGCGAATTTAAAAGCGGGCGAATCAGCTACTGTGATTTGATGATTACACACAAAACTTTCCATTCGCTGAGAAGCCACAAGCCAGCGACTATTTTGACAGAACGTAGTTCGTTTTTTTACCGGGAGGTTGCTACTGCGCTCTACTGCGCAGACGCAGTAGGCCTACACGCCGGCGTGTAGCGTGGAAAGTTGACCGGCTTTCAACTTTTCTCGGTAGAGTGTTTACAACCTGCTTGTCAGCTTGTTCGATGATTACACTGGACGACTTTACAGGCAGATTATAAATTCGCCAACAAACAGCTCGTAAAGAAGCTCAATGTAATTGACGCTTAAATGAGTATCAATATGTAAAACAATCAACCAAGTGTACGGAAAAAAATATTCCCACAAAAAATTGTAAATCATCGGTCACATTCGTTCTAAACAGAGAGAAACTATATCAAAATGTAACCTATAATAGTTACTAATCAAATACTCCATGTTTTAAGTAAAGTTTCCACGGAACTCTAATAGAATTATTATTGTTTCCACGACGGTTATACTGTACAAGCTCGTTGTCTATATTTAACTATTTTTGAATCACTTTGTATGCGCTTTGAATTTACTCTTTAACGACGGTCAAGCTGTAACAAGCCTACTTGCGCTCATTGTCTTGATGTAACTAAAGTTTATTTATTAATCACGGTCAACTGGTGACCAGTAACTGAGTTCCGGATAGACTTGCGATAATAACGAGGATTTGAGGTAGGAGGGAAATATTGAGATGAAGGCGTCGATTGCCCCAACCATATATTATATTTATTTCATAATTATATAGGATAAACGAAAAAATATCTAAATTCTTGTTCATTATTAAGAACTTTCTGCTGGCAAGATAATTTATTAACGTGCCTCGTGTAAAACAGAAAAAATGCCTCAAGTCCCCCTATAGAATTGGTACTAAATCCCCTCATCATTTTTCACTACTACCAAAGAAAAGTATTTCATACCTATTTATGTTAAAGTTTTTTTCCCCAATTAATAATTCGCAAAATCATCTGTCTTCTAAAACCTTCCAATAAATCTTATTAATACTTTTAAAAATTGTCTCCAATTTTTTTAGAAACCACCACAATACATGTATAATATGCACGAATATTTTAATTAATAGTTACCCAATTATTTTTCCATACGTACAAATGAAATCAATGCTATATTTACTTGTTTTGTTCATCTGTTATTGGCTTCAATATAACGTTTTAAAAATAGAAACTGCGCAGAAGACCCGTGTGCTTTTCGGGCTGAAATTTTCGGGAAATGTTAAATTATTACATAAAGCCAATTTGATTAGAGTTCACCAGATAGCCCTGCTACTGAAATGTTTATTCAAAATCTTGTACTGGTTTTATATAAGTGTTTACATATTACTTACTTTGCAAAGGACTTAACGAAAGAGAACGACCACGCCATCTTGGAACAAGGAAGAGACTCTGGCGCCCCAAGCCCGGACCTGGCTCCCGCGATGCAGCCGGCCAGTGCCAGACTGCTGCATAATCAACAACGTAAGAATTTTTCATTAATACATTTTTTTTCTTTTCCTCAACAAATCTCATCGAGTTCCACTTGCCGTGTCAAAGGTTCTATGAGAATTCGAAATAAAAAAAAATCGAGAAATACAGTTGTCCACAATGAACGTTACCGCCCACTGCGCACTGTTAATTTTATTTCATTCGAAGCTTTCAAAGCGTTTAAAATATGCACGACAGTAGTGTACTGAAACAGCCGCGCAATTAGTAATAGAAGTGACGCAATCACAAATACCCTGATTATAATCATATAAATATATTGTAACCTCACTGGGGTCGAATCCGGAGGCCCCAGATGAAAGGCTAATGCCCTACGCACTGGAGTACGAGAGCCGCCGCAATTACTTGGGATCCAATGTTTCGCGTTCCAAAGCGCGGACACAATCATTATTAATAAATATTTCCATGCGCATTCAAATAAACACTTGTAGATGCGACAGGTCGCAATAATTTGCCGACGAGTACGTACAGTTATAGCTAAAGGCTAGGAATTCATCGCTAAGAATGTCTGGGTATAGTGAATTTACTCGGAAAAGTGCATGCGACCGCGGTTGAAACGAAAAGAAACTATAAGTAAATACGAAAATCAGTGGGACCTGTTAAATTTTATTAACACTGCCTTAAGGGCGGACGTGCTCAGCGTGGGTCAAAATGGAGCTTTTTTCTATTTTAAAAGCATGATCCTGGACATACCTTAAACGTTGTAGATAATCTATTTATATAATTTTGAAGCCTTATTATCCTTTATATTTATTTTAAACATTTGATGACTGCATAAAATATTTTTATTACATAAAATAGTATTATTTTAAACCTCTCGCTCTAATGTTTTAGAATATAGTCATATTTCAGTACATAAATGTGCAGTGGTGTTAAGATTTTTTACATTTATTAATTTTTAAACGCATTTATAAAACCATCAGTATAATTTATATCAACATTATTATAGTGAAATATTTACGATAAAAAATTATATTGATAATCTCTGTGATCCCAAATTTGACAAGAATTAGGCATTTTATTATTCAAAAAATGGGCAAGATTAACACATTTGAAGATAATTCTAAAGATACTCATTATAAGCTATGTCTTTGACCATTCAAGTGTGATAAACATCTTACGAATAATGATTGCTTTATAATAATTATTGACCTAAGAATAAGGTAGTGTTTTTTTGAAATACGCCATTTCTTTTGGCATTACCCAGTGGTTAAGCTACAACATACGGCCGTAGCCATAAATTGACAAACTATAATTGAAGTAGGGAGTAAAATGATGTTAACGCGCGTGTTTGAACATGTACCTAACCGATTTTTTTAAACGGTACCGTTTAAAAAAATGGCTACGGCCGTATGTTGTAGCTTAACCACTGGGGAATGCCAAAAGAAATGTCGTATAATTAATAAACAATTTTGAAAACTTCTTTTTGAAAAAAGTAAGACACCCCGAAGAAATCGAACCTCCATCTCTCGGGTATCGCGCCCACGCACATAGACCACTACTCTAAAGGAGTCATACTTAATTGCGACAAATTTTAACTAATGGCTTTTAATACTCACTGAGGGGCTTTCCAAATTGAGCTACTATTGACGATCGGCTTTTGTATTTTTATCCAATGGATGGAGGAGCCACTGTCGAAAACTACCCAATCAAGACTCGCAACTAGACAGAATCAGACATTCGAATGAAGTTTTCAAAATGGCGTCCATATGGTAGTTTGTAGAGTCTGTATTCTATAAACTGGCGTACACGTCACACGGAAAGCATTGTGCATCGCGTTCAACTGTTGCAAGTTTTCAATGGGAGGGAACGAGGTGGATGCTGAAGCGGGGGGGGGGAGAAACCGGCACGCCAGCTTATAGAAGACAGACTCTAGTTCCATCTTTGACCGTTCTTTAGATAAGTTTGTAGGACTGGATTTCTCGATTTCTCGGTGCGTGGGCGCTTGGGACTTTGTAGTTAATTAAATATTTATAATATCTTATTACAGGAATCTCGATATTGAACAATATCAACGACGTGTTGCGTACTCGCGTCGAGCACGAAGCGTCTCGCTCCACGCTGTCGAGATTGCACGACGAGCTGCGAGCGCGACTGCACGCCAAAGCCAGAGACTGCAGAAACGCCAAAGCTGCAAAACTCATTTCGACCAGAAAAGCCCGGACCGCTCTGGAGCTAGAAAGGGACACACTTATCGCTCAGGTCACGCGATTGAAAGAGCACGCTGAGGCCCATGAGAGGGAACACGCCGGCCACACGGACTCTACTGACGAAATAAATGCCATTCCTGATAATTCGAATATTACTGCTGACGTTAAGGTTTCTAAGGATAAGAAGCCTTCGAAAAAGGTACATACTGTGGATCCACATCTGGATATGTCCATTCTCTACCTCCTGCCACTTAGCATGTTCCTTAGCGCATCGCTGTCACATAACATATCGGGCGATCATCAAACAGAGTGTATGTTTCATGGCTTCATCCACTTCATCGAAACGTGTATTCGGCGTATTTTCATTTGTCTACCACACCGTATTATTTTGTTTGTTTTTTTTATACACTAATTTCATTTATAGTTTTAACTCATTATACCTTTCATGCACCGTTTCATGTCGTCATATTGTGCAACTCTTGGTTCCATGGCCTAACTAGCTGAGATCAGCTCTCTGGCCACCTTCGGCTCCCGCCAGAACGCCTGGCCTGGTCTGGCAAGTACACATACTGTTTTTCAAATTGTGTATGAGTCAGAGTATGGACCTAATAGGTTGAGCAAGTTGCTGACATCTATTTCTCGTAAAAACAAAATCTGTTAATACAAAACCTTCACTCTGTGGAGGCCCGTATGATCTTATTAGGATCGGACATGGTCGGGGAATTATCTCGAAATTTAGATCAAAGATAACCGTGTTTTATGTTTTATCTGAAAGCCGTACACGAGGTATCTGTTTGCAATGGTTTCAGATCGATTGCGTTATTAACACCGTAAAGTAAGTCTTTGATGCCCACAGTGGCCAAGTGTATAAGAGTATAATGTCGTGCAAATACAAATCTGTTTTTCAATGTGTATTAAGAGTATGGATCCAATATGTTGAGCAAGTGGTTAGCATCCATTTAACGTAAAAATAAAAATCTATTAATCAAAACCTCCACTCTGTGGAGGCCCATATATGATCTTATTAGGATCGGATATGGTCAAAAAAAGTTTTTGAAGGAAATTGTATGGAGATGCCATGTTTGGAATACCGTACCGCCCCCTAATGTTAAATCTAAAAATACGGGTTAGCACTAAAAAAGTTGAGTCCCACAGAAAGAAAGGTTAAGATTTTAAACATTAATAAAGTCGATAGGTGTGTATAAATTACAAGCAAACTTTAAAAGATTTTTCAAAAGAAAACAAAGTGAATTATCTTCTATGTCGAAGACAATAGAAATCATCATGCCTATTTAAACTTTCACTCCAACAACTTTAACAGAACCTTTACGCAGTTAATCTAATCATTTGATTATTAATTTAAATAAAACTCAAATGTAATTGTACCGATTCCACTTTTATTAAATATAACTGGAATTAGTACGATAAAGTTTTCGTTTTATTAAAATTACTAACACAATGCATTTCCACCATGAATTGACAGTTAACAACCATGCCTCCACATCCTAAATCGGGCGCCCATGCCAGAATATTTGAAGGGACGCCTTACCTATCGCTAAAATTAAGGGCAATGTGATGATCTACTAGTAGTTTTTTCCCCTAAATGTCATTCCACGGCTCCCCAGGGTTTTGCATGGTAAAATTAAAGACAGTCCGAGCATTTTTAGCGATTTTTTTTATTTTTAAATAAATCCACTTGATTTATTAAGTTGTCGGCACATAGAAATCTTCACATCATATTATGAAACACTGATCTTCATTCCTTTTTGTGGTAGTCAAGAAGCCAAATTTAACATGCGACCCATCGCCATATTTGATAAATAGCCATTGTTATTAGTCTGGAAAGATACTAAAAATAATTAATAAATAAAATTCCAATCGTAAATTATCATTTAATTATATTATTCGTAATATCACATCAAAATGGATCCCACAGCCATATATTTTTTAATAATAATATTCTTTAAGTGTAATAGCGCCGCAGGCGACTTTTTTACAATTATAAAATTTGTGGTGTGTGTTTATCTTACTTAATTAGTTGACTCACCATGCCGCCCCATCCAAACCCCAGGCCCCCGGGTTAGAGCCTTGTCAGCTCTCTCCTTGTAAGGCCATGGTTAACGCAATAAATGAAATTAAGCAGTTCAATTAGTCAATCAGGAAATTAATAGTTTTTCCTGCATTGGTGATATTTGAACTTATAATTATTGAACCTTCAGTTATCATATAAATATCTACTTTCACAATAATATGTACGAGTATGTAAGTAAATACGAGTCAAAGTTAATTGAATTACCAACACGAGGAACCTATTTTTCCAGGCTGATCAACGGTTAGCTGCTGGTCGATTGCTTCGAGAAGTTCAGCAGCTACGCAGTCGACTCACAGCTCTGGAAAAAAGAATTCTGGCAGAAAGCAGAGTAAGTTAATTTTGAAATAATTGATCGAATAAAATAATATTTGTAATAATAACGAGACATGGAAAGAAAAAAACATTGGTAATGTCATCATCATCATCATCATCATCAGCCTGAATCTATTCACTGCTGGATGAAGGCCTCTTCAATCTGCTTCTACTTCTCTCGGTCCTGTGCGTTGCATTGCCACGTACTTCCGCAGAATTTTATCATTTCATCGATCCTGCTGCCTTTAGCTCTACCTTGCTTGGTTGTGTACCTCTTGGATACTACTGGATGACTAAATTTGTCCAACGATTGTCTTTTCTTCGAACTATGTGTCCAGCCCATCATTGATAATGTAGCCAAGACAAAACACAATTTCATCGTCTGAATCTCGCTTCAGTAAGTGATTTATAGTTTAAAGAACTTGCAATGTACACAAATTCTACTCGAGCGCATCTATTCTATACACAAGACTACTATCGACGGCTATCGACGGCTATCGAGGGCAGTTTATCTTATTTATGTATTGAGGAAGTTAATTGTTACAATAAGTTAACCGTCTTAACTGTCAAAAAATGCTATGTTTTAACAACACTTCTCTTAGCTGTGTTAACTTTTAGAGCGAGATAGACAGTTTTGACAGTTTAGACATATTGCTTTAATAACATTTTAAGAATGTTAAAAATATTTGAAAATGGTGATTTAAGATAAACTATAACAGAAAATTATAAACGGGCGAAAGTTTTAATTAGATTTTCTTTGTACTTTTTCAGCGCAAAAAGCAAGCAGAAAGTGAACTGGCGATTCTTAGAGCAGCCGTTTCGAGGCAAAAGGGGAGCCGCACTGAACGAGCTCCTCTAAAACCACTCTGGACTGGGAATTAGCATAGCAATAACTGAGTTATAATTAAATAATTCAATTTGGAAGAATATAGTTATGATACTAACAGGAAGGATATCGGTTTCTCTTACGAAAGCATTTTCTTAAATGAAAAACATTGGTTTGAATACTTTGATAATATCTAGATTTTTTTGGGATTTTTAGATATAAAATTGAATAAAAGATACACGATGAAAATGAATGATATTATATTGTTCATATTTGTATTATGTAGATAATATACCAAGTACATAATATGCATCATAATAATTCTCACTTTCCACTATAATATCATAAAATAATGGTACCCAACAGAATATCTTATATCTCACTATATTTAACTGATAAATGTAATGAGTCATTCATTCACAGATTCACACTTAGTATTGATGTGTCACCTAATTACACAGAACCTCCAGGAAAATAATTTTCTAGACGAAAAATAAGGCATGTATTTCTGAATAGGCGGCAATCATTTGCCGGCCATGGGCTATATGATTCGTAGATCGCCCTCTTCATAATGGTGACCTCGTACATTCACCTTACTTGTGCTATTGTGAAAGGCAGAATGATAATAAACGATTATTAATATTTCTCATATAACATCAAGACCGTGTGCCAATGTTTGCAGAAAATGAAGATTTTCGATTGCAATTTTCGTTAATAAATTTCATAATTTTCAATATGAACCTATTATCATTTTCTACAAACAGTTTCCCATACTGCATTCGAAGATAAGCAATAACTAGCACAATATCTAAATTCACAGTATAGTTGATATTATGTAATACGTTATATTACCAAAATCGAGAAGTGATTACCTAAATCGTATTACAATTAACATTGGTTAATTGAAAATAATCATTGGTATAGTTCGCGCAACCAGAGTTGGGGCGGCCGAATACTCATACAGACGCATTCAAAAAAGGAACAGCCTCTAAAAGAATACTGTATTCTTCATAAATTCACCAATACACACAATCTTTCGTATCTGTGTCGCACCAACTCTGGTTGCGCGATCTATAGCACAACATATCAAATGAATAATTTATTGATTGGATTTTAGTGAGGAGAGTCACCATCTAAAAGCTCTAGGTCAATTTAAAACAGCTGATCATGAAGACATGTAATTACATTATATAATTATTAAGTTACAATTGATTATGTACTCACTCACTGAGAATGCATTTTGATAAGTATAAAATAAAATGGAGGACTAAATATGTTGTATTTTTATTATTCCCTGGATTATGGATAGCAGGATACCTGGACGATTGAATGATTAACGAGAGCACCTCGTCAATATTTTCTAGGTCTGCGCATCTATTCTATACACAAGACTACTTTCGGCCGCTACAACAGCTATCTAGGGTAGGAAAGTATTAAAGTATTAGTACTTATTGTAACAATTACAATACATTATTTGTAATTGTTACAATAAGTGCTATGTTTTAACAGCACCTCTCTTGGCTATGCTAAATTTCAGAGCGAGACAGTCAGTTTAGACTGACTGTTTAGTTGATGTTGATACGTTCCTTCCTACCCTAGATAGCGGGCCGAAAGCAGTCTTGTGTATAGAATAGATACGCAGGTAAGTGGCGTAAACAACAACTTGAGTGGAAGACAAATTATATTTTTAAGATCAAGAGAGACAGCGTACAGTTAGTTGACAAGAAATATTCTATATATCAAATAATTAAAATGAAGTCCGGCGAGGAGTGAGGTCCCAACTGGGGTTACCTGCAATTTTATTATAATGCAATAGCAAAAAATGACGATAATAAATCTAATCGTCGTCCCCTCCCATATTATACCTTCTTCTTATTGTGCCATCCCCTAGAGGAGGTCGGCCACCATCAAGGCGATCTTATCTTTGTCGTCTGCTATCCGGAACAGTTCGGTGGAGCTGCACTCGTACCAATCACGGAGGTTCTTAAGCCACGAAATGCGGCGCCGTCCTCCGCTACGCTTCCCATTGATCTTTCCTTGAATGACAAGTTGAGGAATGCTGTATTTTTGTCCTCTCATAATGTGGCCGAGGTATTGTAGTTTCCTGGTTTTGATACTACGTATAACTTCTCGGTCCTTCCCCATTCGGTTGAGAACTTCAACATTTGTCACCCGGTCAGTCCAAGGAATTTTGAGGATGCGTCTATAAAGCCACATCTCGAAAGCTTCAAGTCTCCGTGACATTTCTTGGTTTAGCGTCCATACTTCCATACCATAGAAAAGAATTGAGAGCACATAACAACGTACCATACACAGTCTTAGACCAAGGTTAAGATCTCGATTGCTAAGGAGGCGTCTCATTTTGAGAATCTTGCGATCTCAATTCTAGTTTTTATTTCCTGAGACTGGTCCCATTCCTCATTGACCCATGTACCTAAATATTTATAATGGGTCACACGTTCGATTGGTTCGCTGTTAATGACAAAATTTGTGTTGGTGTCTGGTGTCGCTGTTTTTGATACTAGTAATAGTTTTGTTTTCTTGAGGTTCATTTTTAAACCATAAGAATTACTGACCTCATTAACCTTTTCTACCAGTTGATGTAAACTCTTTAAACTATCAGCAATCAGCACAGTATCATCGGCATATCGTATATTGTTATACTATATTATACTTATAAGTATACCACTTAATAGTAAAACTGCACGGAAGCGGCAACCTAGCGAATTAATCATAAAAATGCTTATAATAATTTTTGGAATTGTCTGCGTGAATCAATCAATAATAATTGCATTGAAGCTTTTTTTAAACTGGCGAAAATAGTGAGGCTTGAAACAAATGAATCCGCAATTATCGAGTCATTTTTGGCATTAATTTTATGATTTTAGACTGCATCTAGAGAAAGTTTTTTTTTCTATTTTAGGTATAAAAATAATTACAAGATAAAAAGAATTTTTATATACAACGTTTTTAAATTTTCTGTTGAATCGTATAAACTTGACTTGACTCTTAAACGATCAAAAAAAATTGTACTTGATAGAAATAATACTGAAATGTCATATTTATTTCCATAGTAACGCACGTATATATTAATATTAATAATTTAGTTGCTAGGACCCACTTAGCAACCAATAATAGTTTTACTGTTTACGGATTTCTTCCGAAATAACTTTTCATTCAAAACAGAATTAACTGAAAATGAAATTAATTCTACTTAAAGATGGCTAAAAGTATTAAAAACATACACTGGCATCGTGTTCTGATGTATTCTAAAAGTTTCAAATGTCTAGCTAGTCGGGAAGTTAGTTAAAAATCGATTGCAAGATTTGTACCGGACAAACAACCACCGGACAAATAAGAATACGAGCTTAAAAAAACGTTGTAATAATAATTACTATGCCGTAGAGCTTCGTAGACCCTCTACGGCCTACGCCATATAGAAAAGTTGTATTGGAATTTGGCGTCTGACGAATTTGGAAAATGGTGTCTAGCAAACGATGTAAAACTCTGTAATTTTTCACCTATCTGCGCAGCCATAGTAAATTTTGTTAAGTTGGGACGCTTGTGATGAAAGGATCTAAAAATATTATCAACAACACACCCGGACGGAGACCCAAAATGCAATGCGATGGCTTGGCTGCATTCATAGCGACGTCACCACGCTAAGCGTTTAACACTGAAGAACTGCGGCCTCTATGACAGCCAGGCATAGATAGGTATTCTAGAGGTAGCTGAGATCCAAACAGGACTGTAGAGCAATTGATGGTGTTGATATATTTTGTCTGATTATAATATTTTCACAAATTTTGTTTAATGAAAAAATAATGTCTTATATACACGGAGAGCATTAAGTAATATCTACTCTTTTCATATCCCTAGAACTAATTTCCAAACCTTTTTCAAAAGCCTGATCATGCACATCGCCAGGAAAACAAAAGAATTCCTAGAAGATAATTGTATAAAGAAGTGAATATGGTCAATGTTGAACAATAGTTTTGCTGTTTTTATTTCGTGACAATTTGGAAAAAGACTTCCGCCTCGAATATTATTGGTACCTTTTAAGCCATGTGGCAAAACATCCATGCGTGCAATTTATATATAGGCACTATTCCAATACCAAATATATTATATAAAATCATATGGCGAAATCCAAAATAATTACAAGATAAAAAGAACTTTTTATGTACAACGTTTTTAAATTTTCTGTTGAATCATATAAACTTGACTTGACTAGCTTAAACTATTAAAAAAAATGTATTTGATAGAAATAATACTGAAATGTTATTTTGACACTCATATTGATTTCGTATATATTAATAATTTCCTAGCAACCAATAATAGTGGATTGGATTACGGATTTCTTCCGAAATAACTTTTCATACAAAACAGAATTAACTGAAAATGAATTTAATTCTACTTAAAGATGGCTAAAAGTATTAAAAAAAATGCATTGGCATCGTGTTCTGATATATTCTAAAGGTTTCAAATGTCTAGCTAGTCAGGAAATTAATTAAAAATCGATTACAAGATTTGTACCGGACAAACAACCACCGGACAAATAAGAATACGACCTAATAAAAACGTTGTAAAAATACGAGTAGCGTACTGTGGCATGGAAATGTGCATGTTGGGCATAACGCGTAAATATCACAAAAGAAACCAATGGATAAGGAAGCAGATAACAGTACGAGATGTGATAGAAGTCTCTAAGCAGATGAAATGGCAATGGGCTGGACAAATGCCATAATAGAGTGGTCTCCAATGGGGCACTAAACACCCACGCCACGCTGGATAGACGAACTCATAAAGTTAAATAGATGTAGGTACCAGGCAGGAAAGAACTATGGACCGAGAAGCTGGGGGATGCCTTCATCCAGCAGTGGATCCACCCCGGGTGACGATGACGATATGGCGATAGTAAAAAAATAAACAAATAAAACATTTTGTTTAAAAAGAAAAATACATCAGAAAACAAAACCACGGAGTTAGTCATATGATTATGTAAGCTCTCAATGGATCTGGCAAGGCATGAATTCACGTAATAATTTCCGGGTCTATGGTTGAAACTCTTCCTTGGAAGGTATACATGTTACGTCATGATTCCATGATGTATTCCATTATCTGAATCTCACCACACTCGCATATCTAAGAAAGTTTTGAAGGCGAATACCATAAAAGGATATATTGTATGTTTGGTTAAATAGCGACTAATACCCATTATTAATATAATACATACGATACCAGGCATGACTCCCACATCCTGAATCGGGCCCCCTACCTATCGCTAAGGTTAATGGCAGTCTGACGCTCTATAGTGGCGTTTTCGAGGTCAAATAAAATTCATTGTATTTTTTTGCGATTTTTTAACACATCAAATTATGGAGTTGTCGAGTATCAACACATATTAATCAAAAATTTCATTGCACAGACATATATATATATATTTTTAAGTAATAATCCCGAAATGAAATAGCGCTTTTTTACTATTAGAGCAAATTTAATATATTTGTTTATCTCATTTATGGTCCTCCCTTAGCCCGGGCCCCTAGGCTAAAACCCCTCTTGTGGGGGCTATGATATCAAGTGTGAACCGCACTAAACTATTAAGCTAATGATAACCAACATCTACTTATCCGTCAAAAAAAAAACAAAACAAAAAATTACGGAACAAAAATGGCCGAAAGATATTTTATTTTATATTAATTAACAGGGTCGCCCTAAAAGCCGCTGGATTGACGAACTGATAAAGTTCGGCGGAAATACGTGGCAGCGAACGACACAGGACCGAGAGAGTTGGAGAAAGCTTGGGGAGGCCTTCATCCAGCAGTGGATTGACCCCGGCTGATGATGATGATGATATCTACTAATCAGAGAGGTACTGATTTATTATACTATTCAATATATTTAAATAGACAAACAAACATATTAATTAATTACAGGAGTTATCAATATAATGATAGTTTTATTTTGGTACCAATATACAATATGAAATTAATGTCATACAGAATATTTATGGGCCTTTAAAAATCCTGTTTGCATCGGATTGTCTCCGTTGGCCATAATGGTAAAAGCATTCGTGTTATACGCATGTAAAATTTATACAAAATCACGTTAACTATTTACCGTTTGCGGTTGGTCGGAAACTTTTCGTGGTGGCCACCATATTTATTTTGTCGTGATTTTCAAACAGCTGTGGCCGTGTTGTTTTCCATTATTATTACCATGAATGGAAAGCGCGCATGCGCAAAACTAACCCGACTCTAACCTGAAACACTCCCACAATATGTGAGGTCGACAACCAGTTTTACTATTTATGGTCAATAAAATTTACTTATACATTATTTCTGTTATGACATTTGAAATTATTTTGACATTTTATAACTCAAGCAATGGCATCCATTTTTTATTTTAATAGTGATTTTACACAAATTTTATAGGATTGTTCAACTGAATAATAATGCCGAAGTGAGATTGACTTTTATACGCCCTGAAAATTGGTATTTATGTATAATAACAGTAGTGTGAAGTTATCTGCAAATGAACGTTCAATGTGAAGTCACTTGTAACTAACTTTATCAGTGGACCAGTGGTCCTCTTTTTGCTCAAATTTGATACATTTATGCTCAATCTCTGTAGAAGAGGTTTTTGTCTACATCTTTGCCACATTCGGGTGTGCTTTTATTTTAGTCTTGAAAGGACGTTGGGTTGATACAAATCGGTAGCTTCACACAATAAATGATTGTTTTTAATTAAATTTATTTTAATTACGTATATTTATATCAAGTTACCCAACAGCTTTTGTTATAATACAAAAAAACACATATATTACCATTTAATAAAAATATAATAAATCTAACATTTCAAACTATGTACCTATATTATATGACTATAGACAGGTACATTAGAGGAAATAAAAATTATCGATGTTGACCAATGGTGTTGCGTAAATGATTTTAAAATCATGACAATCTCGAATTGGACTTTTCCTCCTGGCCAATTAGCTGGGGAGCCTTGAAATATGGCCCCTTTAACCATACTTATACACTATACATGTAGGCCTTGGTACACTATCCTTCTTACTGATCTGCGGCTTGACCTCTAGTTTCTTTCTTATCGAAGAATTTCTCCGGCATTCGTGTCTACGGCATAGATAATATACTGCCTATGAGTTTAATGAAGGTGAAGAGTTTCCAAACTTGATCCAACCAAGAATACATCGCACCTTGATACCATATAGTTCATTTCTGAAAATACTTTTTTCACTTTGTAGAAATACCTTTATTGATAAGTAATTAAAAGTTACACTCAAAATAAGATTTTTCTAAAGCTTGTATATTTTTTTAATCAAAATATGAAAATAATACAATATAGTGGACCGCCATATTATAATTAGGATAGACTTTTGCGTGTTTTGTTTTCTTAAAATTAATGTAATTTATCTAGAGTCTTGAATGTCGATTTTAATATTTATCATATTCTCCGATAAAGAAATATAAATTTTGGGAACGGTTTACCGTATTTAATTATAAATGATTTTTTTTAAAAGACAAACCTACTTAGTAAATAGGCGAGTAATTATTATTAAAAAAAATTCTCTGACGTGATGGTTTACGATTTCTGTAGGTTAGATTGTCGATCTCTGCCGAAGATTCACGATGATTCGAGTCGGCGCTATCGACCCATAAGACAGTACAATAAAATTAGGGTTGTGCCATTTTTTGCAATGTAAATATTGTTTTAAACACCTGCGTAATAATATTGTGATTCAGAAAGTCAATCTGTTCATTCCGGAAACTATCATGATGGAATATCTCATACGCATAAGTAAAATAATGTTACATAACAAAATTATTTCTAAAGAAAATCTTCTTAACAAAAGTGAGAGTATCTTTTCATTCCAGAATATCTCATAATACCATAAGTAAAATGATGTTACTTTCTGTTTTTATTACGATAATCGGCAGTAAATACAATACCAGCACCTTTATTACAACTGTGTTTAAAAATTATTTCATCGAATTATCAATAAACTATACTTATTAGGTAGGTAAATAAAATTATTTCAGGAATTGCATTATATCTTTTTTATTAAAATGAATAATAGTCAGACCTACTAGCTAATTTTTTATTCTCCTTTCATTCAAAAACTTTATTAGATAAAATATAGCAGGATTAAAATCCTTGCATACCTATATACAACGTCAAAATCCTGAAATATATTGATGAAAGAATGAAAGATGAAAATAATCGAACCACTATTCTTTCTAAAATATAGAACGATGATGCCTTATAAAGTAATTCATGACGATCTTCATCTAAAAAGAATGGTAAGTGGCAAGTGCCGAACAATAGGAAACGTTTTCTTACAAAAAGAATACTTCCAAATTTTATGTTTTTATTGTGTAACGACGTATGTATACGTTTAACTAATAATGATAATTTTACTAAGAGCACTTACTCAATATCCTCTAAAAAATGTTTCATAAAAGAAACCCATTTCCTTGTATGGCAACCATGATTTTGCACCCACCGCGGCGATCCAAGTCCCTCCCCTATTGTATAAACAACATCACACCATTCTATATTCGTCCCTACAGTACATCCAAATTTTACATATTAAATTACTTAACCAATGTAAATATACCTCCATTTTGTAGCCATAAAAGTAATAAAAATAAAGTAAACCAAAAAGTGATTCGAGGAAATTCCAAATTCAAATGTAATGCGAGACAATCAAACGTCAAAAATTGGACGGAAATATTTTCCGGATGTGTACGTGCTTTTAACCAATATTTATTTTATGGTGTCATAATAATACAAATCGAAGTGCGGCAATGTTTTAAACTTATAAATAGATCAAAAATATAGATATCTATATATTGTAAGTAATAATTACATAATATTATAGCATGAAACATCGCATGAAGTAATGTTATTATTATTTTGATATTTTGTAACAGGAAGATAATATTATTGTAGTTTGACATACATATAGGTGATCCCCGACTGTTGTTTTTCGCTGAAATTCTGCGCAATTACACTAATAAAATAAAATTTCATGGAATAATTGAATGAATTAGACGAATGATGTAATCTTTTGCACGCAATAGTTTCGGTGACAAGATACGTGTTGTGTTTTATGAGAATTTGTTTTGAAATAAGACGTGTTACGTGTTACGTCAGTGGCCTAGTGTTTGAATTTCGTTCAGGTGTGTCTAGTTCATTTATTTTTATATTGTCAGTTGTCACACCTTTACCTATATAATATAGAGATAATGTAATAAAATACATAGAAAACTATAATATGTTGCTAAAATACTTGATTAATAATGGAATAGGTAGGTATATTATGCATGTTATCTATCAACAAAAAGTGGAATAGAATTTTTATGGAAAAAAAATCAATTTCATTCGTTATTTGACCAAAGTAATGCCATCATTAGGTATATTTATTAATGCAATGTTGTCGTCAAATTGTTATTCAATTCAAACCAAGAAATGAAAATATAAATAATATTAAATTCTACAGGTTTTGTCGATAGCTATTTCGGTTGTAATACCAATATCAAAACTAGCCAGTCTAGATAGTCTTGATAATGCTGTTACAACCGAAATAGCTATCGACAAAACCTTTTTTTTTTAAATAAAAAAAACTTGTAGAATTTAATATTATTTATATTTTCATTTCTTGTAAAATGGAATTCTTCCAAGTAAATACTAACCCAATAAATACATTCAAAACCATTTAAATAGGCAGGTAAAAAACTGATTTAATTGACATTGTATACTATACCTATTATATCCTGAGGATTGAACAAATAGAATTATACCGGCAAAATAAATCAAATTAAAAATTAAATACGTCATGATCCAAATGTCTACATAGTCGTTTTCAGCATTTTATAAACGAAATATTGTATACAAATGTCTCATTATTAATTACTGTTCTAAGATATAGAATATTGATATGTTTTTTTAACGTTTTTAGTGTTAGGATAAGAACAAGTCAGTCCTAACCATTTGAATTAAATATGTTGCTATGAAAATAATGACAACATTTTATACAGCATGAAATATAATTCGGTTTTACAACTAAAATGTTTTTGAAAGCTGTAACATGCTTGAACCCTGTTAATTTTTATAAGTATACGTCACATGTACCTACTTGTTTAATTCTCGCCACCTGAATTATTATTGTTTCAAATGGTATATTGTCAGATACATAATATATTCATGACATTGTATGATTTTTTATTATTATTTATAGGTATCTAATTTAATATAATAGTGTAATAATTAGTTGGGTATTTTCTGAAGATTTTTAGTGGCACATAGAGCAAATCGGATAAAGCTTAGATCAATTTTCCCTTTATGAATTTATTAATTTCTACACTTTCCAAATGATTTTTTTGTATTATAGTCTAAATAAGGCTCCAAAAAATATTTACGAATGCTTTAATATATAGCTATCGTAATATTACGAATTAAATAAGTAGATGCTTATTAATAAAATAAACATCATTAACTGTAAAAAATAAATTAGTTTTACAATAAGCTCGTCATATACCTACCTATAAGTCAATTACCATAAATAAGGCATTCTATATTTAATAATATTTCAAAAATGCTGTGCTTCGTCTTATTGCATGTTTTCTTTCGTAAATAGAATACATAAATTTTAAATATTAAAATACCTACACGACCATCAACATATCATGAAAAATTAAACAATTGATCTGCTCAATAATATTCTCGAATAAACATTTTAAATAATTTTGACGAGTGGTTCGACTCGAGACCTTTAATTGTTTAATTTTGTTTGTGATATTTTTTTTAAGATTTATTTTCACTTTTTCTAATTTAATAATTTCATGACTGGTTTGAACTGTTTCGAGGCCCCAAATCGATTGCGTCAAAGAAAATCGCCGTTAATTAAAAAAATATTTTTTTCGGGAAAAAACCACTGCAAAAATGTAATAAAAACTACCTTTAAAATGCTTATACTAATAATAATATAATTAATAAAATTATTTATTTGCAATGTAGAAAGAATTGAAAAAAATATTTTATCTAGATTTTTTTACTTTTCAGCGTGTGAAATAAAAAATTCTGTCCATCGATTTATTCAGACATCATAGGACGAAAATAACAAGGTTAGTTCGAATAATAGTCATTGTATAGCCGTGTGTGTATCAGTCAATTAGTCGATTAGCATTGTTGCTGGAAACATATTAAATGAAAAGATAAAAACAGTTTTTTTATATAGACATTATTAATTGAAGGCACGAGGATTCAAGGGGAACAAGCGCTGTATAAGTAATAATTACAAGATAAAAAGAACTTTTTATACCTATACCACGTTTTTAAATTTTCTGTTGAATCATATAAACTTGACAATTCTATGTATTAATTAATAAATACTTTTTTTGTACTTGATAGAAATACTAATAAATATAGAATACTGAAATGTCATTTTGACATTTCATATTGATTTCCATAGTAACGCACGTATATATTAATAATTTAGTTGCTAGGACCCCCTTAGCAACCAATAATAGTGTTTTACTTTTTACGATTTTTTCCGAAATAACTTTCCATACAAAACAGAATTAACTGAATATAAATTCAATTCTGCTTAAAGGTGTCTAAAAGTATTAAAAGAGTGCATGCGTCGTATTCTGATATATTCTAAAAGTTTCAAATGTCCATCTAGTCGGGAAGTTAGTTAAAAATCGATTGCAAGATTTGTATTGGACAAACAAGAAAAAAATTGTACTGGACAAACAAGAAAAGATTTGTACTGGACAAACAAGAATACGAGCTAATAAAAACGTGGTAAAATGAGTTTCGGAGCAGTAGTTGTCATATGATCGTCTCTGTATGAAACCTAATAAGCATTTTATTCTTATCATTGGATACCATTCTATGAACACCTTTATATTATAAAACGTTTTTATGTTTATCAACATCTCTAATTTAAACGTGTTGCCATAGCTTGTACCCCTTCATACTAAACATACAGAAATATAGATATATATATTTTAAAATTATGAATTACTTTAGAAACAGAATTCTGAAAATAGATGTTAACTGTTTTGTATGGCAATATTGAATATAATATAAGCATCTGAATCCATAATACTGGATTACACTCTCCATGTGTATAAAATGTTATTATTTTCAGAGCAATGTAATATGTATCTTATTTTAAAGGTTTTTGCCTGATGTTGTACTTCTTCAAAAACAAAAACAAAAACACGATGAAAAATAAACGTTTTTTTATGTTAAAGTTTTTTATGGTTTTACCGAGGCGTTGACTGCGACTCGCTGTCATATCGCCTTTTTTCATCTAGAAGAGGATCCGCCGATCAGGCCCTCACTCCAATTCTGTTAAAGAACTTTACAATTCTGCCAAGCTCTTCCGTCTTACCGACCGCCAGGGCACCTTTCAATTCGTCGACATTCTCGAAGGTATCCGCAATTCGCAGCTGTACTCTGTGTCGTTCATATAAATATACTCATGTACTGCTATATTATGTACAATGTCCTCCAGAACATCACATTCATCGCAGAGCTGCGAATCGCTTCATCCCATGAGCCCAAATCTTCAGCTTAAGCTCATTTCTCTTCAAAGGAGACTATACAAACCAGGGCACCGAACGTGGGGATGGTTGAATGGATTTACTCCATTTCCCCTTTTCTAAGGATGCCTGTGGTGAAAATCTATCCACATGCTTTGGCACATTTTCTTTATGTATGTTGAAGTTATATTGAGTCTTTTAAAAACAAGACGTCATTTACAGAATATTATAAACAGATATAAAGAATTTATAATCGCATTTAACTTTAAAGTCGATTTACTTAAGTACATCAACGGACTTGGATACATTTAATCTTCAATTTTTAGATTTACAAAATATTATACTTTAATGGCCATATTGCACCTACAATACTTTTAATTACCAACTTAATTAATTCATAATATTCGTTATTAACTACACAGCAACTGTACTTAGGTACATAGGTAATAATTTTACTATAGTGACACCACGGATTCTAGTCGTTGTATTATGTGTATTAAAACAATCATAAATATTGTCAGAATAATTAATACTATGTGTTTCAATAGGGAAAATAGGCGAAGAGCGACGCAGAAGAAAAAAAAATATAATCCACAATGAATTCGTGCGATAAAGTCCGAACGATGCTGCGGTCTCCGTCGCATGAGTCCATCAACACGGATTTGTCCCTGCTCTCCGTGTCGTCACTTTCCGTAGGACGCCACCTCACGTGCAAGGTAATAATCAACCTTTACGTTGCCTAATGACGATACATGTAAAACCTCCCTAAACGAAAGCTTTCAGAATCTACGTCATTACGTACTGATGTGGATATCACCGTTTACATCTACGTGTTTTTATATTTGTTGAGGCCATCTGCATTAATGATATTGTTCTCTGCATTCTGGCTTAAAAAAATAGATGGGCCTAACGAATGACTAACACAAATTAGCGTAAACGGGGGTTTAAAATTAATATATCATCAAAATTCTGAACCACAGATACTACAGGGGAAACATTTATATTTTTATCAGACAGTATTTACGTAATACATGGGTCATTTTTTAAATAAGATACTCGTATGTTCAAAATAGACAGAAATTCACATAAAAAACCGTTAAATCTATATTCTTACCTACTTTGTGATATCATGCTTATTATAGTTTATCGAAATGTGAATTGAAGGCGTCCCCCGAAAAGGAGTCTATATGCAAAAACAAAATTGTCAGGAGAGGAAAAAAACGTTTTATTCGATAATGTGGACTCTGGAGTACCTATATCTGTGATAATAATTATGTTCATGAAAGCACTCTTTATCATTGACATTTTTTTTGTATAATAAAATAATCATATAGACCCATTTTCTACAGTAAGCATTTTAGTATTGCTAATATCTCAAAAACTGTGGCTGATAAAATAATAAAACTTTCCAATAACGTGAGCAATGCTATATAGACCCGGTTTAGTCAATAAAATCACTTTTTGACATGCTGTATTATATAGACCCCTTTTCGGGGGACGCCTTCAATTATAGGTTACTTAAATGCATCTAGCATCCTTCGACTGTACAATATTGTGTTACACATACATATATTATATTATATTCTTTATAACACTACAACAGGTCATGAGACCCAATGTGTAGTGAAACAGTAGTGTATTTAGTAATAGAAGAGAAACAATCACAAAAATATCCAGGCTTTGAGAAAATCATATACTTAAATATCGAGGGTATACTGACAGAACGCATTATTTCAGTTTTTGCTGTTTTTCTGTTTTAAATGCCAAAATGTATACAATTTTACGCTCTACGCCTGGTAAAACGCACACAGGCATAGGATATTATAATGGTGAGAAAATAGAAACATTATTAAATCATATTGTTATTTTTTTATTCTGATAGAAAGCATGATAATGACCTAATGCGTTCTGCGTATACAAAATACAGGACTTTTAACATGTCGTATATTGTGTTTGCCATAAAGGTTAGTCTTTATAATGTAGAAAAAATGTTTTAAAATCATAAAAAAAATCTACGTGGGAGAACGCTTTGAAAAAAAAAGAATATCCTTTTTGCGATTATCTCAGAACTTGTTTTAATGAGTTAATGCTTTCTGTCAGTATACCCTCGATATATTGTGATCTCACCGGGATCGAACCCGGAGCTCCCAGATGAAAGGCCAGCACCTTACGCACTGTACCATTAGATCCGCCGTGAACGACTTTCGTTAAAGAGAGCGTATTCTATAAATGAGAAAAAGGATCCAAATGACCTTCAAAAGAGATTTACTCATTTTTTTTTATCGTATAGAACAATTTATAGCAGAGAAATCAGACCACGCGCATGTGGCCCCAGCTCCAAAAGCCCATTTGCCTTCTTTATTTCGAAAATTGTATGTTTTCGTGCCGAAAAATCTGTCGGAACTTTTTAAGGAAATATTTTTAGCTGGTGAAGCTTTTTAAAAGTTTGGAAGAAAAGCAAATGGTAGGAAAAGCTAAAAAAACTTCTATGCGGCGATTTTCTTCACTCAATGTGGTTGAGTGGATTGAAAAGGTTGGACACCGGTGGTTTATAGCAAATATATAGTTATAATTATTCTCTGATTAGATGGTGGTGATTTTTATAATTGGGGTATGTTATAGTTATTATAATCACTTACTCCGCAAGTAAACAATCCACTAATGTAAATACGACCTTATTGAGCTCACTGAAAGCTCATTCGAAATAATTGTTTACGACTTACGTAAATGAAAATTAATGTTATGATTTTCGTGGAATAATTATTGTAGAGTGGTATAACGATTTTTGTTTGCTAATAATATTAAAACTATTCAAAAAATAAATCTATTTCAATAAATCAAATTTTGATGTTTCTGCATCGTTTTTAATCTTCCAAAATCCAAAAGAAATAAAGTTCTTGCTTTTCGATGGTGCTAGGTATAGCTCAATTTTAGTATCGACTTTTCCTCAACGGCCTTCTTACAGTGGGTGCCTATGCCAATTATTTTTAGCTTTGCGGTTAATGGTAGTAGCAAAAAGAAACCACATAGAAAAAATACTCATCAACCAATAGCAAAGGCAGTAGGCTGTTAAGATCCACCATAAAAAATGCACATTTAACTTTGTTAATGATACGTATTTGTTTTTATTGAACGAAGACTACAATAATTTACTGATGGTATTTGTTAGTTTTTAAAAATCAATTAAGCCGTGCAAAACCAAGCCATAATAAATAATAGTCAAAAAATTCTCGTCTATCTATAAAATATCTAAAATTGTGCAATCAAATCATACATAACTATTGATATTTTATAGAAAGATTATTTTTGTATATAATATAGTTTGTTTTGGCAGGGCTTAATGAATTTTAAAAAAATGGTACCAACAATATGTGTAATAATTAATGTATTCTTAATCCAACGAAAACAAAGTTTGAATGAAAAAGTGTGCACAATTTTGTCGTATTACCCAAAGTATACCAAAACTATTATGATATGGTTTAGGCAGGGTTTAATTGATTTTTAAAAACTTACCAACACGGTCTGTAAATTGTAGTATTGTAGTTCAATAAAAACAAATACGTATGACTGACAAAGTTTAATATGAAGTATTTATAGCGGATCCACTGCACTAGAAGCCTCTGCCAAATGAATGGGCTTACAAATAAACGAGGCAAAAACTAAATACATGCCTGTTATGTTAATACGTGTACACACCACGAAAAGGCGCACCAAAGTTAGATATCGGTGCACACAAGTTTGATACGGTCGACAGTTTCATATACCATGGTTCTCTTGTAACTCGACATAATGATATTACAGAAGAAATCAACAAGAGAATCATGTCTGCGAATAAATGCTACTTTGGCCCGTTAAGACATTTTAAGTCCCGCATACTATCTCGCCGAACTAAAAGCACTCTTTACAAGACACTTGTAAAGCCAGTGCTCACATACGCACCGAAACCTGGACATTAACTCTGTGAAATGAACGAGCCCTGAACATTTTTGAAAGAAAAATTCTCCGCCGTATATATGGACTGATCAGGGACGGCACCAATTGGAGGAGAAGATATTATAATGCTGAGCTCTACGGGCTGTACGAAGATTGCAGCGCAGTTCAATCAATTAAGATTGGGAGACTGCGATGGCTAGGTCATGTGCACCGTATGAATGACAATAAACCGGCAAAGAGAGTGATGTCCAGCAATCCAATAGGGCGTAGAAGAAGAGGCAGGCCAAAGATTCGCTGGTTGGATGGAGCTGCCAGTGACTGCCGTATTCTGGGGGTACTGAATTGGAAAGCGGCCACACCGGATAGGGATAGGTGGAGGGAGCTGTTGGATAAGGCCAAGACCCACACCGGGTTGTCGCGCCCCTGTTGATGATGATGATTTATGGCGGATCTTAACAGCCTACCTCCACCCTTCGCTCCGGATAGGTTCTGCCAGTGGTGGTAATGGTGTCATCAATTTATTTCTCGGCCGCTACTGGAGACGCTAGTGTGTATCAAAATCCAGCCAGTTTGGGCTGACGTGAGCGGTGTCTCTGTCACCCTTCCCATACATTAGTATGGTAGTAACAGGTATCACTTCCTACGGAATGACGCACGAGTTTCCATATTAATATAATATGTACATACACAATGAGTGATCGATTGATTTTTCTTTCGCTCGCCGGTGACGCGGTTTCGCTAATATCGACCGCGGAAAAATTAAATGTATTCACATATGGTTTTGACATTTGATCGGGCACGGCCGATGAGAATTTATAGCTCCGAAGTTATCTTCATCGAAAAGTAAAATAATTAATATTTTATTAAACATTTCAGACGCCTGTGGACATGCAGCGCGGCCCCAGTCCAAATCCTGACGGGAAAATTCACAAGTGAGTAGTTATTCAAACCATTTGATACCCAGTACGTATAATATTATAATAATATATTCAATTGAAATTAACTTTGTTTGCTTAGTTATATAATAATAATGTAATGGTTTTTAAAGAAAGTTTTTCTTAATTTTACATTTCTATTTTAGTTGTTTATTACTAGTTGTTTTTGTTGATGGGGGGGCATAGGCCAATCCTCAAAACGATCTAAGAATAACTGTGGATGGTTTTGCTCTCCGAAACAACTGCCAACCATAATAATTTAGAAAAGTACAGTTGACGAAACTTTGCTTCAAAACCATTAACCATTACAATACAATTCTAAACAGTTTATTCTGCGTTATTTATAAAAAAATAATGATTATTTTTCTTTGATTGTCAAAATTTTTAACGCATTTATTTTAAATGAGCCCTGGGCTAATCCAGTTTGGAAGCCCAATAAAATCAACAAATCGTGTCTAACTTTTGTCAAAATACTTTTTTCTTTTCATTTATATTATTATATTAAGATCGTATGTGTTTAGTCAGGATCAGAGTTTAGATGAAACATAATATTTTAATTAAAAATCATGTTGTTTTGAGACTTTAAAAAATCTAGGTAAGTACTTTTAAAAAAATGGTATGAATATTAATAATTGTTTAACTAATAAATTATAAAGACTGATATCATAGATATAATTCATTAGTTAACTCCATTAATTCCCAATACGTTACGATTGTTCTCAGAAAGGACGATTTTACACTAATTCTTGAGTGTAGTATTTTGATTGTTTATAATAATTACTAATGATCCATTATTAGAATTTGACGATTTATTATACGCTTATCGAGTGTTTTATTATTATTGATAAGGCAAAGGTGTTTTACAAACACTTCAACTATTCATAATTTATTTGTTGTATTTTTTTTTATTGTGAACCTTGACTTAATGATAAAGTTTTTACCTGCTTTATTATAGTGATTTGTTATAAGTATAAGTTAGAGATAATAGTATTCGATGTCGATGTGTATTTGCCTTTTGGCGAGTGTACACAGTGCCTGAAGATGCCGAAATACGAAACCCGGGTCGCAAAAAACAAGTACAAAACTTAAATCCATTGGAATTTAAATTCAAATTCCATTCCATTCCACCTTCGGTCGATAGTATTAATATTACTTTCATTTTTGTTCTTATAAAGCTATTTTTTGTCTCTCCTGTACCATTTCAATTTAATCACATAGAATGTATTGATAATTGCGATAAGGATTTATAAATACAATTGTCTATGTCATTATTCCAGTTATTTCAGGAATAGCTAAAAAAATAAGTGCGTTAACAAAAATATTTGAGAACCTGTGTAACGTAAACTCAACATCACAGAACGAGTAAGGTGTTATATTATTATTTTCGTGTGAATATTTTACATCAAATATGTCGTATAATTCAGGAGGCCCGGAGACGTGCCGCTGGCGGAAGAAGGAACGGAGCTGCTGAGGGGTTGCGCCCTTCTCTGCTCGGCGTTGGGTCTTCGGCGATCTCTCAGCACGGGGGACGTTCCAAGAGCACTGTCGCCTCCGCCGGCTCCCAGATGGTAAGAGTACCACTATTGTATTCCGGGTATTTGTGTCACTCCTTTCACCGCAAAGAATTCATCATATTGAACTTTTTGTATTACAACGTTTGATGGCAACTACTGAAAGTATATAATGTGGTAGACACAGAACATACCTATAATTAATAGAATTCCGATAGGATACGAATACAGTAAAATTTGACGTTTGGTTTTGAATGTGTGAGTGTCCTACGAAAATGAACCACGCATTATAGACGTGCAATAGTGTGTGTAATATATGAGCGTCATTGCATAAACCTAGAGCAGTTCTCAGTATTCAACGTATGACGTGGTGTAACGGTCATAATAAAAAATATTTGGATCATTAGTGTCCATTTGTGTCGTTCGCGCTGCCTTGTCTTTTGGACATGCGACATCACAATATGAAAGCAAGCATAGTAAGTTGTTGGAACAATTTATGAAGGCCACGGGTCTTCCACTGACACAGACCTTGCGTTTCGTTTAATGCTAATATGAGAGGGTCCAACCCGTTCAGTAATTATCCGAGTCACGAACCTTAGTCGTGAGATTCTGAGAAGAATAAATAATAAGTAATATCCCATTTACCTAAATAATTTGTATTTTTTCCGTTTATGGGGGGGGTCCGGACCCAAAAACCCTTCCCTTGTGTGTGCGACTGCTAGGCGGAAATACATGGCACTAAAAATCAACCCGAGAGGTACCTATTGAAATAGATCAAGGCCCGAGCTCGTATCAATAGATCTTATACTTCCCTTATTCTGACACGCCTTTTCTATACTATTTCAGTGCCGGATCAGAAGCCCGGCTGAGCTGGGCCGGTGGAGGCGGCGGCTGCGGCATCGGCGGCTGGCTGGGGGCGGCGTCGCGCTCCTGCAGCACGTGGGTGGCGGTCGGCGACTCCAGGCTACCCTCGCCGCACCGCCCTGCGCCACCCATGCAGCCCCCGCCGCCCGCCGATCTTCTGCAGGCTCTCAACAACAAGGTAGATAGACTGTACAATAATTTATTAATCAAGGCTAGACGTTTACAAAGTGTGCCCCTCGATGTCTTAGAAGACTGCAGGATATTCGAAAATTTTAATAATTCCAGGAAATTTTAAGGCGTTTGTCGCGCTTCTAAAAAACGCTAATGTGTAAGGAGACTTATCCAAAAAGCTTGTTTCTGTATTATAAGCATGGCCCCCACATCCTGAAGTGGGCCCCTTACCTATCGCCAAGGTTAAAGGCAGTGTGATGTTCTACAGTAGTATTCCCTAAATAGTATTAAACGGAACCCCAGGGTTCCACAAGGTAAAATTAAGGGTGTATTTTTAGTGATTTTTTGTATTTTTAAATAAAATCCACTCGAATTATTCAGTAATTGGCACTCGGCATAGAACCACTGAATGATAGCGACCCCTTCTTGTGGTAACCGAGTGACATGCGACCCTTCGCCAAATTTGATAAATAGCTATTTTTGTTAGTCAGAAAACACATTAAAAATAATTATAAAATAAATTCTACATAATATTGTGAATTGAGGCGTGTATTTTCAAAGTGAACTTATTCTACTTCAAAACATATCAAACAAGCCCAGAAAACTGTTTACGATGTTGATATTGTTACATAATATGTTTTTTGTATTGGAATAAGTTACTTTTGTAACTAACACCGATTTTAAAGTTGATTTTTCTACTGGATTGAATTCTATTAGGTTCTTCTATACAACAAAATACTGGCATTCATTAGTGGTGGACCATCATAGTGGAACACCCCTCAATTATCAATTAATTATATTTATCATCATATCTATCACATAAAATTCCATCACACAGCCATATAATTTAAAATGAAGTAAAATAAATTTGAAAATAAAAAAAGCAAATTTGTGGTGTGGATTTATCTCACTTAACTGGTCGACCAAAAACGCCAGGCTCCCAGAGTAGAACCCTGTCAATCCCACCCCCCCCCCCCTTGTAGGGGCCATGATTATAAGTGTTTGTATTATTGTTAATTTATCTTCAACAGTGTCGACAAGTATACATCAAGAGGCGGCTGATGACCACTTACAGAGCTCTTGAGAGAATGT
The DNA here is from genome assembly GCF_057557595.1 of Rhyacophila brunnea. NCBI lineage: Eukaryota > Metazoa > Arthropoda > Insecta > Trichoptera > Rhyacophilidae > Rhyacophila > Rhyacophila brunnea. The sequence continues at coordinate 11,148,916 of NW_028233068.1, read as the reverse complement.
CACACAGCGAATTTAATCTTGACAGACTTGAGGTAAGGCAATTTAGATTATCACTGGCGTTTCATTATTAGGACATTATTAAAAAAAACTATTAATTATTTAGAACAGTCCTGCGCATCTATTCTATACACAAGACTGCTTTCGGCCTTTACAGCAGCTAACTAGGGTAGGAAAGTATCAAAATATTAACACTTATTGTAACAATTACAATAAGTTAGCCGTCAGTGGGTCTATTCTATACTTATCGAACACTAAATTGATAAATAGTATCAAACTTAGGGTAGGTTTGTATCAAAATATTAGCACTTATTGTAACAATTACACGAAGCCGGTTTTTATTGTTGCAATAAGTGCGATATTTTAACAGCAGCAAGATAGGTGCTGTTAAAATATAGCACTTATTGCAACAATAAAAACCGGCTTCGTGTAATTGTTACAATAAGTGCTAATATTTTGATACAAACCTACCCTAAGTTTGATAATATTTTTCACTTTATCACTTTAGCGGTCGATAAGCATAGAATAGACCCACTGATCTGTCAAAACTGTCTATCTCATCTCTAATTTATCACAGCTAAGAGAGGTATTGTTAAAACATAGCCTTTATTGTAACAATTACAACTAATTTATTATAATTGTTAAAATAAATGCTAATATTTGGATACTTTCCTACCCTAGATAGCAGCCGAAAGCAGTCTTGTGTATAGAATAGATGCGCTGAATCCATTATTGTCTCTCTGTGATAGTATCTTCTTCTTCTCTTTTTTATGACCTAAAAGGATAGTCACCCATCCAGGGAACCACTCAAATAATAGAGGCATTAGGAATGTGTTATCGAAGGATAAGTCAGAAACGAATACGTCATCAAACAAAGATGTTGAAGAAACTCTTTGTACTCTAATAAATAATTAATTACTGACGTCCTAACTGTACCTAACTGGAGTTGGTACTTTGATCACATATAGTGACCGTTCACTGTCAGAACAGACCTTTATTTTAGCATGGTGTCGTTTAGACTGAAGCTCACGTTTGTCCTCTATTGGGGAATTCATACTTTTTCGTTATGTTGCAGATACTATAATTTTAAAAATCGGAAATTGAGATTCAATATTGTAACCATACTAAAAATTCTAATTGTTATATCAGGGAACTTGAATGGATTTTATTAATTTTAATTTTAAATATAATATCTGCATACTGCCATATTCTGTAAATGCTAACACAAACTAATGCTTATTAGGTAAAATAATTTTAGATCATATTTAACTAACGTCATTAAAAGCAATGTCGACAATGGCATATTGGTAGGTACATGTCATGGTTCAAATTCACATGCCACCTAAAAAAATTATTATTATTTGTAGAACAAATGTGTGTACATATTTATTTTACTAACATTGTTCGATGTCGTGATCGCGCTCTAGGTGTCGAGAGGCACCGCCCGAGAGCTGACTCTGCGAGACGTAGAGCGCGAGCGCGGGAGGCCGCTTTCCAAGTACGAGAGGAATATGATGATCTTCGACTGGCTGCACACGCTGGAGGAAGGCGCACCCGTCGTCCCGTCGAACCCTCCCATGGATCACTGCGGAGAGACGACAGCGTGCTAGTTCACCGTCTTGGATCCATCAATATTGTAACCCATGCCAGGGCTACTTGTGCACTTGATAATGTTTTTCACAATGCTGCTTAAACTAATTCTTGTCTTTGTAATATAAGAGAATACTTACTTATATCTTTGTTGAGTAATTTCAATTGATGCCAGAGAGAGAGAGAGACATTGACTGCTTCTACGATACCGCTTTTACCGAGGACGTTTGAATATTTTTTTGCTGCGGTGATGGAGATGTTCATGGGTGCAAAAGTCGGACAGAACCCATTTTCAGTTTTGACTTATCTCCACCTTAGCAATATAAAAAAGCTCATTGATTGCATTAACCTTAATACCAATAGGTCGACCAATGTACGGCCGGATTCCATCAAACAGTTGGTATATACATAGCGTATGCGAATTTATATAAAAGCCTGTCATGTATGGTAAATCAATGGCTTTTAACAGCGGTGTCAGCAACAGATCTAGCACCTTTCAGATGCTTGGGTCAGTATGTCAATAATTGATCTGTCAATTGATTAGCTTATCAAAGCATGAGCCAGAATAAAAAATATTACCTGTATAAAAAAGCTTATTTATTTTGAATAACCAATGGATTATAAAGTAAATTTACTTGATTAATTTCTAAAGTGCCCTTCTATGGTCTTCTATAAAAGAAATTGGCAATGATCGATTTCAGTACCTACGGATTTGTGTCATATTTTCCATAACCCCCCTCTTCCTATTATCTTCAGGTGTGACATATTATATGCACTGATATGTTATATGAATTATCATGCTTTTTCCAATTAAATTTTCCTGGGGATTATCCCCTTGGACCCCCAGCGTAGAGTGGTATAAAATGACTAAATAAAATACTATCTTGACACTGTTTAGTTTTTTTATCCTTTATCTCTACAATCATGGTAATTCATATATTATACATTCCTTTATCTGGCAGCAATTGAAATTATTCCAGTGTCGAATTATTATCGTTATAATAATATAAAAATATTTTTATCTGAAAGTTGTCAATAGACTGAATAATTTCTAATAACTACGCTTGTATCGTCTCTTGTTAGTTTAAAATAATCTTCACGCTCCCCTCTTAGGCCAGCTCCAGACCATGCGTTGTTTTGTAAGAATGTCCAAGGAAGAAGAGCACATTGTTGGCACCACCAAGTAATTGTCACACAAGGCTCTTTATACTGTTCACCACAATTAAAAACTACCAATATTATGTGAAATAAGCGCATGTGTCTGAAGGCTATAATATGTACACTTACTTATCGTGATAATCTACTGAGAAATTTTAAATTTATATTAAACACAATAAGTAAGCGGCAATGTTATGGTTATAGTCCAGATTGACTCCAGATCATTGGACTTCTCAGTTCTTAACCGGACACAGTGGTTTTGCCTCCAAGCTATGTCAGCTTGGCCTAATAGAATCTCTGACTTGCTTATGTGGCGAATTGCAGGATGCCGATTACATCCTCTGGTAGCGTCCCCATATGTCATATTATAGTAATATAATGTCCTTGAACAATATATAGACAACAAAAAACAACTGCTTTACATTATTAAACGTTACAGCCGTTTTAAATTCATAAAACAAAATCAATCGAAAAATTCAACAGATTCAGATCTATCAGGATAAGAAAGTGTTTTTATAATAATATCTTTTATACGATATCACTGTATGATTAATTTTATACTCTATAAGTTTTATATTTATAATATACTGTGTTATATAAGTCAAATTTTTTATAAGCGCTTACAAGATATGGTTAGGTCTTGAAACTGTCTGAGATATTTATTCGTTAAACTTTACTTTCACTTCAAGTACTAATTTAATTTAAATTTTCTCTATCTGTTATATGCTGTATTATTTTTTTTTTTTTTTTTTTTTTTTATTATTTACTGTTTATAAAATGTGTTATTGTCCGAAAATATCATTACTTGTGACAGATAACGACTGTTTAAAATGACATGTGTGCTTAATGAAATAGGTACTCAACGTTGGGTTCACACACATCGTCGCTGTAGGATTGGTTTCCCGAATAGACCAAATGTTCAGGAGACGAAAAACAAATTTCATAATCCTATATTTAAATACATGTAGATATTTAAATTGTTTATGAATGAATGATGTATTCATTACCATTACAAAGTAATTTAAAGAAAGGGATGGTTCTAGTCCAATTAGATACAAAAAAACATTCTGCATCAAGAGGTCAACTTCGACAAAAACGGATATTCGGTAAACCAATCCTATAGCGACGACACGATAGCAGCTCTATTGTCGTTCAATTCCTGTTAAATAAAAAATGAACAGTTATAATCACAGTTTTGCTTAATTTTAAATATATGAAACGTGATTTCGAAGAGTGATGTCAATTTATCTTCTGTCTTGTTATTACGGTGTAGGATAATTCTAACCTATCGACTCTATGTTCAGATTATTGAATATCTCTTCATTAATTTGTGTATTAGAACCGCTTATGAACATGTCGCTCATTAAAGCTCCACACAAACTTTGTAAGTTTTCAACTAAGTATATATTTTGTATGTATATTATTATTATTGTATCATAAGATTGTATATTGAAATATTGATTATTTCACTTTTATTACAATTCGTCTATTGATAATGATCGAGGGAATAAAATTTTATCTTTCTTCTTATTGTACCTACCTATCTAAAATAGTAATATTATAATAATATATTTCTTATATTAAAAATATCCAATATACTACTCAAATATTGGAACGTCCTTAAAAGAAACATGTTCAAACATCTAATTTTTCTAATTGTACGATCATATCATTCTCTTAATGTTGCCATATTGAATAATGTAAAAGTTGATACCTGTTTGCATTTTGTATGTCATATTAAAATAGATTATATTCTCACTAGGTATCTATCCCATGAAAGATTTTTTTAAACTCTTTTCTTGAGGGCTGTCTTTACTTTAACAATACTATAAAATATTAATGCGTTATTTTATTTATATTAGGGAAATGCAAGAAACTCTTTAACTGCTACATATATACAGAAGAAGACATAACTTAAGTTTCAGAATCATTTTATATAACATAATGGAACCCATTAACGCTTTCGCTGCTGAAGAGATAATGAGATTTTAATTGCCCCCTTTAAAATGCACGTTAATTACATCGATCGGCCGCCTGGTCATTACGCACCGTGTGCGTCTTCCGAGTCCAAAGTATTAAATACTTTTAGCGAAACGCAGTTTTAAGTGTGATTGAAATATTTTTAACTACCAGAGCACATCTGTGACAAGTGGTTCAATTTTTTGTTACATTATTTTATTCATTTCATGTGCCAGTTATTTTTTTACCATTAATTCGGCCCCATCAATGCATTTGTACCAACTGTATGTTTATAAAATTACGGATACAGTAAAAGATGTTCTCAACGGTGTTGTAAACTTTCACATAGAAACAAATCTTTTACGATCCCTTTCTCAAAATCTTTTTTTTTTCTTTTGACCATGTTCGATCCTAATAAGATCATATTATTTTATTTCAAAACAGATTTTTGTTTTTATGAGATGGATGTTAGTCACTTGCTCAACTTATTAAGTCCATACTCTAGCTCCAAACACAAATTGAAAAACAATGTGTATATGCCACACCTAGGATTCGAACCTGGGACCTATAACATTATAAGCTGACGCGTAAATCGCTCGGCGATCGTGGATATTAAAATCATATCTAAAAATAACTAGCAATGGATGTGAAACTAATAATCTTTTGGGATACGTTGTATTAGACTAATACAATCCTCCAAATGTAGACAAATGCAGGAGATTCACGCACTACCCCTACAGTTAAAATATCTTATTTCAAATCTCTACTATTTGATTCTGCCTAAGTACCTACTTAATTTATTAATAAATTCCATACCAATTACAACTTTCATTTAACATACAAAAGAATTTATAATAATCGTAGTTAGTGATCACAATATTTTGAGCTTTTCATTTTGCATTCATCTAAAATACTAATTCATTTTTCTAACGCATAGATAGATAGTAAATGGAATACATAGTTAAAATTATACAGGCATTTATATCAACGATACGGTAGCCCAATTTTGAGAGTTGCCAACAGTGCCGGCAAACCACAGCTCGAGAAAGACAATAAAACCACAAACTTCACTCATTTTACACTAGATTTAAACACGGCAGAGTTGCTCAGGCTTAGGGAAACGTAGACACTATTATAGAATGTAAATAGATGTTGAACAGTGTTTGAAAATACATAGTACATATTGATTAATATTAAACCTAAAGAGTTAATAGGTACATATGTTCAAAATGTTATGAAAATATATTTAGAATGAATCAACAGTAGCGCAATGAAGTGAAAATAATATAGAACTAATTGTTTTGGAATCCAGCAATATTACCATAATTTATAAAAAAAATTATAAGAAATTCATTGTTTATTTTATGAAATTGAAATGAGGTTATTTGATTTATTGTGTAGTGTAATAAGTATTACAGACATCTAGTGACAAAATTACAAAACATGCAATTAAACAATGAAAAATTACTTGTAACAATATAACTAGTGAATGATTATAAACTTTTCATCAGGGTGGTGTGCTAGCAGATGGGGTTACGTAAATATTATCATTATTTATTCCTAATAATTTTAAATCGTCATGATTAATTGAAATACTATTTAATTGAATTTTTCAGTAAATAGTGTCTAATTCGACATCTTCTAATTCCGCCACTAGGTGACGCTAGCAACTATGGTATTTAATTTTATCGAAAATACGTACTCTTCAGATTTGTCTTTTGTTTAACCTTTAATATCAAGTAAAAGATGTCCAATGTTGTAGTCAGTCATTCAAAAAGTCTGTTTAACGATACAGTATTGGAGCTCACTATTTATATATTTATTGTATTTTTATGTTTAATGTTTAGAAGAAGCAAAAAGGTATTTCTATCACCTACGTAATGTTATATTATTTTTTAATACAAAAACACAATAATCTACTGTACACATTAATATGATCTACCATTACAGAGAGCCTCGTTTAATTAGAATTATGAATTAACTAAACAAATTATGAATTTAAAATTACAGGTGAAAATAATATTTGTTATACTTATAAAATTTGTTAAATTTCGAATTATTTATTTTGATAATTTTCTGTTAAGTGTGTGTGTATACAATCTAGTCACTGAATTTTTATTCAGGAACTGTTTGCTTATTTTTGCTAAATGACGATGCACGATTTGATAAAAACAATAATGAATTAAGATTGATTAGTGGAGGACAACAATTATTACTGTAAATGCGGGTATATTGCCATATCTTGATGAGATGAGTGTTCGAACTGAAAAATTGTTTAAAAATTTATAAAACACTGCTGATATTCAAATTTTGTTTATAAGGAATTCTGAAATGTTGAAATATTAATATACTAGGCAATTATTTTGTGTTTCTGCATGTAATAATAATATATACACCAAACTTAATTTTAGCATTAATTTTCAGGCACAAGGTTTTTACAAACCATGATTATAGTTTTTTCAGGTTTGGTATTAAAATGCTGTACAAAATAAATATATTGTTAGGTCTATTTTTTTGCGTGTATTTATGCAAATTAAAATTATGCATGTTGCAGATAAATTAATTTTATTAGTACAGTTGTTAATGATATCATGCTTATTATGAAGAGTTTCACTTTCGCATAAATAAAATTCAGGAGTTGATAACCACAGAATAATCATCGATAAAATCGGTAAACGTTATGCTACTATGTACATTGAAATGTATAATCTACATATAAATAATATGTACACGGTTATTTTTTCAGTTAAGCCTTAAATATTCACTTTTAAATTATTTACTCCCATGGTGGGGCAGGGTGTTGATAACAATATGGAAATATGCACAGACAAAAACCAGTCACCAACAAAATTACATTAACTCTAGAGGCCACGGGTAGAGCCCAATCCAAGCATGTCATATTCATCCAGTGGAAATCAAAGGTCACCAAAATTTAAAAAAAAAAAGATAGTCAAATTCTGAAAAATTATTATTCCCTATTGCTAGCGATAAAATCGTCACCTTGGTGGTGAACTGACCTACCCACATACATTTAAAAAATATATTTGTTTGACCAAACCTGAAATCACTGTCATTAGTTATAATATATCATTTTATAACCATCGAAAAACAATAATCCTAACAATTAATGATACTAAACAATAAAATTATATTGACTAATGAATTAAACCAATTTTAAATTTAATATATAATTCTATTGTAAACTGCTTTTAATAAAATGATTGACATTTTTTTAAGTAACTTATGTTTTATGATTGCTAAACCCACCTTTTTATCTAACGTAAACAAGCATAAATTATTAATTTTTACATCAATCATTGTAAAGATTTCTTTAAATACCACAGGGGATGGTGCTCTGAGATGTCGTTATCCGCATGGGAATGACTGGAGTGTATACTGAGCATGCAGTGGTATAACTTTAAGAGTCTATAGTCCCACAAACTTATTTGTAGAGCAGACAAAAGTGGAATTACGCCATACGTCATTTCATTGTCAGTTCTGTTCAGTTGCGAATCTTCATTGTGTAGTTTTCGACTGTGGCTCCCCCATCAATTACCCAGATAAATTTGTGACACTGTAAGGAGAAGATAAGAGGGCGGACCATGCAGCCTTTAGTCACATAACGCGATGTAGCTCTACACTTGGCTACATGCTACAGATGACTAAAGAGAGCCCAACATGACCAGCATTTTCTTCAAGCCAACCAGATTCTGGTATCCTAGGTTGCTATACACCATAAATAAGGTGTGTATGGGTGTACAGAATGCTGGTATGACACAAGAAGACTGGCAAGCAATAAATGGTGTAATGTTCTTTTACTTGGTTTGGAAGGAAAACTACAAATGACAGGTAATAAACACAATATTTTTGTAGGCTGTCAGTTTGTTTTATTAAATATTCTGGTGATTCTAGAAAATGAGAGTTCATGTCACTAATGACAATCAGTTTCTGGCCTTAGAGATATAGCTTGGTCTCCACATGCTCTAAGGAACAGACACAGACTATGAAGAAAATTTGAAATAATATTCTTCATTTTCTTCCGACCATGTCCGATCCTAATAAGATCATATGGGCCTCCACAGAGTGGAGGTTTGTATTAACAGATTTTGTTTTCACGAGAAATGGACATCACCACTTGCTCAACCTATTAGGTCCATACTCTGACTGATTCACAAATTGAAAAACATTATGTGTACTTACTTGCCAGACCCAGGATTTGAACCAGGGAGCCACGACGATATAGGCCGACACTATTTATTTACTTGCTTTAATTATGCTGTATGTATCTGATTACAGCGAGAAAAAAATTTCTTGGTAGGGGAAGAAAGAAAACAGATTATGGTTTTTACAAAAATTTATTTCTAACTTATCAGTTCTCAAACATAACATCGCAACTTCACAAATTAAACTAGAATACTAAAAGTAGCATTTCTCTACAAAATAAAGTATACATAAAATTATTTATTTCTAATGTGATAATATTAATTATATTAATATAAAAGTTAGGTAGTAGTTTAGCTAAAACATTCTGATGTGAGACTAGCGATCATTTTTACCACCATACATAAAGCAGAGGGCGCAGTCATATATATTATATATATTCAAAATTCCTTCACCTAAAATAGACACTGATGGAACAGAACAACTCAAGTTAGCATATTAATTTAAAAGCTTCAGATAGTGGGTAGTTTCAACTTCTTTTATTTAAATTGCTGTCCTCAGATCTATTCTTGGAATGCAACATGAGGAATAATGATTATTGGCGATACTAATAATGCAATTTCTATTTATTATAGAAAATAAAGGTTAGACTCCACTGGTCACCATTTTTGGCAAAAACTTAAATTAGCTCTACAAATCCAATGTGGACCTTGTCCGCCTCCTGAAAAGGTTTGTTATAACAGATGTTTTACGAAAACTGGTTAACCTGTTAGGTCCGCTTTGGATCAGAATACGCATTGAAAAAACTACATGGTAATTAACCGAACGCGTAAATCAAACCTAACTAACGACCAATGCTTACCTGAGTGGACAATATAACACTCGTCCATCGAGAGTTTTTGGGCAAAACTAAAACCAAGCAGATATTGAGTTGTGAAAATATACTGCTGTCCTATATGATGGTAAAAACCGGAGTCCAAAAATATTTGTTATATTTTTTAAACAAAATTTCATATTCCGTAAACAATAATGATGGAATTTCATTATTTCAATAATTTTAATGAAAAGGTGAATCATATATACATATTACAGTAAAATACTATAAATTGATTAAAGGGAAATATATTTTTTGAGAACTTTATTCAAATACAAGAGTAACAAATTGGCTGCAGTGTAGTCGCGATGGCTCATAACATTAATGATACGTACAAAACAAAATGGTAACCATCCTTCCGCCCTCATTCATATCCCTTGTGCATGGAAATCTAAGAAACTAAACATTAATCCGCCGTGTGTGACTTAGCCTAAGTTAAGTCAAAGTAAACACTAAATATAGCAGTGTTCATCAGAGTATAGAAAATAACCACAGACAATAAACATCATTTATTACAGTCACCGATGACATCTGTTTATTTAAAATGATAATAAAAAAAAACATTGCACGACAATAATTATACCAAAGGTTCAAATCCATTCTCAGTTGCATAAGAATTGATACGAAGAATTGACACAGTGAAGAAAATATTATTTGATATTCGACAACAGCGTATTATCAACCAATATGCGAAATTCACAACAAATATTTATATTCAGTAGTGTTAATTAATACCAGCATATTTACAGCGTAATGCATAGTTATACTTGGACACTTCAGTTAAAAAATTTCGACACCCAACATACACTGCCGATATCGGCGACATGGATGGAATGAGAAAAACAAGTGATGTGTAAGTTATTAGTTGAGGCTAACTTAGTGTTAATAACTCTGCATTACGCTCTTAGTCTCCATAATATTGTATGTGTCATATGTTTCGATACATATTGCAGAATTTTATTGTTATTTCAACAATTTAAAGTTATAAAATTTGTGGATAAATAAATAGGAACTTTTGTATATTTCGTTATAATTAAATTCTTTTAATTATTGGGTAATACGGAGTGAACAAAATAAAAACTGCGACAACGATATTTGGTTGCTATGAATACAGTTTTATTTATAAACGTGTGAAAACGTGTAACTTACGATAGATACAGTGGTTTACTGACAAAAGTAAGCTGTTAAATTCTGAAAAGTATATAAATAATATAGTCCACAAATACGTTTAAGAATATAACACCCAATATGATGGATATAGCCGTTTTGCTTAAACATTTAAAACATACAGTCCGTAACACAATGAAACCATGTCAAGATGAATCTCTCATGGTGTGATAAGAGTAGGTTTGTTTTGTTAAATAATCTATCCTATTATACCATGAGAGATTCGTCGTGTCATTTTCAAATGCTGTGTTTTCACAACAGATGGAGCATGTTTTTGGTTGTAAGAAAATGCATTTTTTTTCAAAAAGATATTTTTTAGTTCTTTCCTTCTTTCTTTTCTTCACCACCCGTCGTCGACTGCTCTCCTGCATTTTCCGTTGACGAGGATGATGAGGAAGAGCTTGAAGCTGTATCTCTATCAGCAGCCATCTGAAAAATGATTGCAATAAAAATTATTATATCTAACTACAATAATCGTTCATCATTATCAAACAAAAATGATGTTTTTAAAATTGGAACTACGCAGAAGAACCATGTGCATTTTACCACGTTTTTATTAGCTCGTATTCTTGTTTGTCCGATTTTTTCTTGTGCAGCACAAATTTTTTCTTGTATGTCCAAGATTTTTAGCTAACTTCCCGATTAGCTAGACATTTGAAACTTTTAGAATTTATCAGAACAGGACGACAATGCATTATTTTAATACTTTTGGCCATCTTTAAGCCGAATTGAATTCATTTTCAATTAATTCTGTTTTGTATGTTTCGGAAAAAATTCGTGAAAAGTAATATTTTCTACTTACTATTATTGGTTGCTAAGTGGGTCCTAGCAACTAAATTATTAATATATACGTGCGTTACTATTGAAATCAATATGAAATGTCAAAATGACATTTCTGTATTCTATAATATTTATTCAGTATTTCTATTAAGTACAATAAAAAGTTTTTATTAATAAATAGAATTGTCAAGTCTATATGATTCAACAGAAAATTTAAAAACGTGGTATATAAAAAGTTCTTTTTATCTTGTAATTATTAGGTTTAATTTTCTGGGAAATATAAAATTATATGTGAAAAACCAGACCAGCTGATATTAAACTCACTAAATTCAATGGTTTACAACGGTCAAATACATACGTAGTGTGTACAATATTATAATTAATACAAGGCAAAAGAATAATCCCATATATCTTATTAGTCCAGTCAAATTAGACTGAAAAATACGTTATGGTTGCAAAAGGTCGGGTAGAAGATTTTTTTTTTTAATTTGTATATATGGTAATGAGTGACAAGAAAACGAGTTTTGCCAATTCGGACGACTTCGGCACAACTTTTGGCGGGCAAAAAACTGCAAAATTTTGGGTGTTTTTTTGGTATTTCGGATTTCCTAAAATGTTTATTTAATACGTTTTTTTCTATCTCTGACCGTTTATGAGATACTTGCTGTTGAAAACAGTATATCGTCGCTCTAGGATTATATTGTCCAAGGCGACAATATGTGAAATGTTCAGGAGACGAAAAACAAAGTTCATTACCTTATATTTCAATATTATTTTATTTTTACATTTAATAAATATGTTGGGTAGGTAATGGTGGGTTTATTACATTCATGGAATTTGGGCCACAGGTAATGGAGTGACTAGTTAGATAGAGTCCATTAATTTCGTTGGGTTTTTTCAGTTAATATGCTATTGATATTAAATATTTTGTTATTGTTATTTGAAATTATCCTATAATTACCTTTTATTGGTTTAAGAATATCTTTCTGATTCAAAATAAGGTCAGTAATATTAAAATTATTAAGAATTGAAATTATTAGGGTACCTACTTATATAATAATAAAAGATTAGTTACCTATTAAAAAAAATATTTGGGGTTTATTAATTAGTTACTTAGAGCCCTATGCACAATCGTCTGTCATAATTACAACAAAATTACAACAAAACACTATCCAGAAAGCATTTCATAGTTATGATCGAGTTGTCTATGGTCCACCAAATCTGCAATAGCTTCGTTCTGTTTTTCTATTGAAAATATTACCATATATAAAAATTCTCTTTTTCATAATTTAGGTAAATTATTTTGTAATTGTTAAACGATGACAAAAATATGAAAAATATACAAAATAAATTCAATAACTATAAATACACAATTAATATTTAATAAAAATGATTAAATGTCTCCGCAATTAGTGAATAATATAAGTTATTTTTTGACCATGTTTTTCCCGATACGGTAACACTTGCCGTTGAAATGTCAGATTTTGTCATTTACAATTATTACAAATATATGCCATGATGTGAATAATTATATAGAGTGATTAAAACTAATATTACCATGTTGGTATGTAGGTAACTAAGCACTTATATATTTCAACTACCTATCTATTGGTTTAATATTACATAAATATCTAAATCTGAATAAGAAAAGTTAATTCATAATTCATTGACACTGACATTTCAATTCGATAATCGGTTTTACTAAATTAAGACATGTACAGAATCAAGAAAGTAAAGGAAAATATTTCGTATTAAATGTCACGGATATTTAATAGTTGTTCAATACCCATATTGAGATCAATTGTTAAATGAATTTGAGTGTATTGGCCGTTTTAAAGACACGTCAATTTATTTTGACAGCAGCTGTCAGTGGTAAATGGCAATACGGAAGGGGGGCAAGGGGGCGAGTTCATAACAAAAGTAGTCTATGGTTAAGGATTCCTTATTTCTATAATCTATAGTTAACAGATGGATTTCGGCTACTTACAATTTTTACTGTTATTTTATGGTAAGTACGAATTGAGCATCGCGCTCCTAGTTTGGGTTTACAAACTAGTCTTTATTGTCAATGGGCGCAATGTTCCAGATGGTGCGTGGGGGTGGGGGGAGGGTTAGTGGGAGTGGTAGAAAGGGCCACATTCTAATTTCTACTTTCACCAGCATTGAGACTCACAGCATCAACATTAACAATCAGTTTATTGTGGTTGACGGAGGACATCTCCTACATAAAGTAGTTTGGCCCCGAAATTCATGCTTTGATGACATTGCGAAGATGTATTCGGATTATTTGACAAAACATTATAAGTTACAAATTGAAGTTATATTTGACGGATATCCATCCAATGCTGCATCCAGTGGGACAAAGTTTGTATAAAGATTACACCGTATAAATTTAAAACCATGCCCTGAAATTATGTTTCAAGGAAACACTGTCAATCAGGTGGACCATGAACTTTTTTTGAGCAACGGAAGTAATAAAAATCGCTTGATAACACTACTTAAAACACATTTCTCACGGGTTGGCATAAAAGTGAACCAGGCAGAAGAGGATGCCGATGTTTTAATTGTAACTACTGCCATTTAAAAAGAAAATGAATTTAAAAGCGTAGTAATAATAGGTGAAGATATTGACCTTCTTGTACTGATGTCGGCAAGAGGACAATTCTTGGACAACTTATTCTTTCGAAAACCTGGAAAGGGAAGTAAACCAGATGTGTTGTTCTCGACAAAATCGTTTAAATATGACGCACGTACCATTCTTTTCACACACGCGTTCAGTGGGTGTGATACAACATCCTCTCTATTTGGCCATGGAAAGATTAAATTGTGTGGTATTTTGGAGAGAATATTCAGTTGAAGGAAGTGGTCACAGTATTCAAGAATCCAGATGCCAGCACTGATGAAATAGCTGTAGCAGGAGAACAGGTCTTATGAGGTTGTACAGTGATGCCTGTAGACCTGAGGAAACACTGGACACTGCGTTATCGGCTATTCATGAAATCGGCCAAACAGTTTAAATTTAATCTATCAAGACTATCACCAACTCGAGACGCAGCGCGACACCATTCGCTGAGATCCTACTACCAAATTCAAACTTGGCTTGGCAATGTTAAAAAACCAGAAGATTGGGGGTGGCAGCGAACCAGCAATGGCCTAATACCCGTGGAGATCATTAAAGATCCAGCGCCTGAAAAAATACTGAAAGTACTTTCTTGTGCATGCAAGAAGGGGTGCAGTAAAGCATGTACCTGTCAAAAATCAGGGATGAATTGTTCGTCAATTTGCAAGAACTGCAGTGGAGTAAATTGTGAAAATGTAGCAGATATTTCTGGATTGGGGGAAGAGGACGCTGAAGAAGATGACTTTTATACTCAAGCAGAACTTCCCAGTAATGAACAGGTAATGGATGATATGAAATTAATATATATATAATATCTCTCCATTCTTTTCAAATTAATGGAATATATTATATAGTTTTGTAGGACAATGATCCCGACGTGGGAGCTGCATTGCAATACTTTGACGACGTAAAACCTTTGCCTACTCCACCTCACCAAAGCGGCAGAAACGGTTAAAAAATTAAGATGTTTGGTGAATATAATTATTCTGTACATATTAACATTTGTTTTTCAATCATTACTAAAACTATGAATATACTTCATTTGTAAGATCTTAAGTTTAGATTAGTATTTTTTCTCATTAAAGTTTGATTTTTACTAAAACGCGTGTTTTCAACAGCAAATATCTCATAAACGGTTAAAGATAGAAAAAAACGTGTTATATAAATATTTTTAGGAAATTTAATAAGCTTTAATTCTGTGTAAAACAATATTTTTCTACGACCAACCGTTTTTTAGATAGCGAAAAACCAAAAAAACACCCAAAATTTTGCGGTTTTTTGCCCGCCAAAAGTTGTGCCGAAGTCATCCGAATTGGCAAAATTCGTTTTCTTGTCATTCATTACCATATATACAAATTTAAAAAAAAAAATCTTCTACCCGACCTTTTGCAACCATAAAGTACAGATTGACTGGACTAAATGTAATAAGTTTCTCAAGAATTTTTTTTTTTTACCATGTCCGATCCTAATAAAATCATATTATGGGCCTACACAGAGTGGAAGTTTTGTATTAACAGATTTTGTTTTTACGAGAAATGGATGTTAGCCACTTGCTCAACCTATCAGGCACATACTCTGACAAATACACAAATTGAAAAATAATATGTGTACTAGCCAGACCCATGATTAGAACCTGGGACCCTTGACGTTATAGGCCGATGCTTAAGCCGCGCGGCCAAGCCCACAAGTAATTACTATTGCAATACTTGCCTTCATACATATTATATTACTAACATCTTGATTAGCCAATGATGTGAACATATTTTTCACTCCTTTTTGCCATGAAAGACCATGGCCCAAATTAAAGTAAAAATGTTGAATGATCTTACCTTTTTGTACGCCTGTTCGAAGAGTTTCAAGGAAGCTTGTTGCAGGGTGTTGGTGGCGGTTTTGAGGGCTTCGGGGTCTGTTTCATCTTTGTTGGCGAGCAATTCTCGTACTTTAGCGATTTCTGCCTTCATTTTCTCACACTATAAAAAAACAACAGTCAAATGAAATTTGATAATGAGTACCTACATATTTTGGACTTACTCTGCCTTAGAGCAAAAATGATAAAATACTTTACATAATATTTTGAGGAGAAAAAACAGGTGAAAGTCATGAAGGAAAGACTGGAAACTGACTGTGATGAAAAGGAAATGTAATCGATACTAAATACATTTAGTAATGTAATTATGTGACAGTATATTGAAATTGAAATTATGGATAGCAGAACATAAATCGTCTAGTGTTTGAATTTGGAACTAAGCCTATCTCAGTATAAAAACTACTGAATGATAACGCCAAATGTTAGCATGCAGCATCCTCACTTAGCTGACAACTTATTCTAGTTTATCTATGGGAAGAAAGGTTTTTGATCAATTTACAAGATGTAACAAAGAAGGTAAAGCAAGATAGTAATTAAGTAAATATCTCATTGTGATTGAATGTTACATTACCTCTTCTTGTGGCAGCTGGTCTTTAAATTCTTCCATTTTGGCTTCAGTGTCGTGGACAATGGATTCGGCCTGGTTGGAAGCTTCCACTCTTTCTCTCCTCACCTTATCTTCAGCCGCATACTGTTCTGCGTTCTTAACCATGTTTTCAATTTCATCTTTGCTCAAGCCGCCTGATGACTGGATGACGACTGCGGAAATAGAAATAACAAACCATAAGTTCAAGTCCATATTAAAAATAATTACAAGATAAAAAGAACTTTTTATATACAACGTTTTTACATTTTCTGTTGAATTATTATGCTCAATTTGCTCAAACTTGTACTTGATATGAAGTAAATAAAAAACAAACACAAATATAGAATACTGAAATGTCATTTTGACATTTCATTTTGATTTCCACAGTAACGCAAGTATATATTAATAATTTAGTTGCTAGGACCACCCGCTTAGCAACCAAAAATAGTCTTTTACTTTTTACGGATTTTTCTGAAATAACTTTCCATACAAAAAAGAATTAACTGAAAATGAATTCAATTCTGCTTAAAGATGGCTAAAAGTATTAAAAGAATGCATTGGCATTGTGTTCTGATATATTCTAAAAGTTTCAAATGTCTAGCTGGTCGGGAAGTTAGTTAAAAATCGATTGCAAGATTTGTACAAGAACAAACAACCACCGGACAAACAAGAATACGAGCTAATAAAAACGTTGTAAAATATCAATGTCATTGTTACAAATCAGTAAATATAACAAATTGAATACCATTGAGCTCATGTACGTAATGCAAAAAATAATGTTCGATAGTATCACCGACCGTATAATACGATAATCCATTCCTGTTATATTATAATATGTATACGGAATCCATAAGATATTTTCAGCTGCAAACACGGATGAAAAAATTCAAAATGAACATTGTCATTGAGACTAGGACGATACTGTTCTATCCATAAATGTGTCGATTTCCGGTTGATAATGTGATTTGTTACATTTATAATTTATTTGAATATGTTAAACCAACCATTTCTTTTTCGAGGGGGCAGAATTGCACTTGAATACGTGTATCAATTAAGGCGCTAAGTACCAAAAACATAAAAACTGACATTTTTATAGAAAAATGTTCTACATACCAACGCCAATAACTTCAACTATAGTCTAAGTGCCTCAAGCAAGTCAAAAAAATACAGCAAAATAATTAAACCTGTCGACGTTGTAAGTCCATGGCGTGTTTTATTTATAATGGTGTAAGTAGCACTGCAGTGGTCAACGGCATTCAATATAAAATAGCTGACGATGGTGTGTTGACATTTGCTAGTTCTTAATACCTAAAATCATAGAAGCTGCCGTGATTGCTTCACACTGTAAAACTACATTTTTCAAAAGGTCTGCTTCATGAAATTTTACTGCAATGACTCGGTATTTTGTAACTACAGGCAATACTACTTTTTGGTACTTAGAGCCTTATTTAATATCACTTGTTGCTGAAGTAAATGAAAGACGTGGAAGTTTAGAGTGGAATGTAACTAAAGAGGAAGGAGATTACAATGAATAATAAATAAGACTCACTCTGTTGTTCTTTGCCAGTTCCCTTGTCCCTGGCGGAGACGTGGACGATACCATTGGCGTCGATATCGAAGGTGACTTCAACCTGTGGCACACCACGAGGCGCTGGGGGGATTCCAATAAGTGAGAAGGCTCCGAGTTGCTTGTTGTCAGTTGCCATTTCTCGCTCTCCTTGGTGTACTTTGATTTCTACCTGGGTCTGGCCGTCGGCAGCTAAAAACGATAAAACATAAACAATGAATGATAAAACCCATTTTAACCTTTCTAACGCGGCAACTGACTTTAGTCAGCCTATACGCGCGAGTCATCCGCGCGTCAGCTGACTAAAGTCATTTCGATTTTCGTTTGCCTAGTACTGCTTTCCGCCAGGCGCGAATAATTCGAATATTGATTTAATTTATTCAAAAATCATCCTTCTCTTGACATCTGTCAATGGATAGCCTAAACTTTTGTTCTATCTAATTTAAATAAATATTTTTCGGGAGCGTGTCTTGAATAAAAATATATCAGTCATCGGGCCAATTCAAATTTGCCGCGTATATAGTGTCTTATCGCTTCTTAGTGCATGTGCGCCGAAGACATTTGACTGACGTGTTTGTAACGATACGAGTTTGCGATATAATAAGTTATATTGTTTTTTAGTGATTGAAAAACTATTTGGTGCGTAAACTGTTAAATAGAATATTCGAAAGTTACATTGATCAAAGTGAATTTACAAAATATTTTTACAAAAGGAATGCTTTTGGAGATTGCATTCATTCGCCTATCTGCCAGTATATTATCCGCGAGTTTATAGTTTCGGAAAATAATTTGAACCAGGTGTCATTTAAATATACCTAGAAGTCCGCGATTTAATATGTCTCTTTGTTTATCATTGATTAACATTTTTAAATACTATTTTCTGGTTATAGTATTAGGTGAAACAGACAAAAATTATTTATTTACCCTAGTTATCAGCCATTTATAAAGAAAAGACACGAACACTCAGACGCCCGTTCCCGCATAAATGCGGAAATTGTCGTATTACGCAAACACCAGGTCCCGCGCTACTGAATTTTTATACACTGCGCGGCAAATCATCGTCTGCTGGTGTGAGACAGACACTTGAGAATTATTTTTTTCGTAATACTATTCAAAAGGGTTTGATTCATGACTACTATTTTTTTTATGTAGAATTCTTCTTATATTTATAGTCGAAAATAACTCGAGTTACTTACTATCACGTCATTATAATAAAATAAGAGATTACCTATTCTAGTACCAGGTTATTGAAGTAATATAATAAAAAAAAAACAAATGAACTTGAAAATAAAATTGTGGTGACTATAAAGCATTTAGAAGTGCAAAAAGTGTTTGAAATTTAATATTTTACGAATTGTAATAGGTATTCGAAAAATAAACCATTTTGTTATATAAACTATGTGTCATTCGATTCCATTCAGTTCGGGGTCAATGGTAGGTACAAACCAGGCACTGGTGGTAAGTACATCACTCTCAAATAGCCAGTAGTTCTCAAGGATGATTTATTTATACTCGGCCTGCAGTGCTGCAATGTGTATGCGAGTTCAAACAAAAGTTACACAGTTTGAGATGTCCTGGATGCTATAAAAATGAGTTATTTATGACTGATATTTTTTCAACACACTCAACAAAAATGCTCATAAAAGTCATAAACCATATTATTATTCATTATGTGTATGACATATTTGTCGAAATGGTAGCCGGTAGACTATAAGAATACTGAACTGTTCTTACACTTGTTAATCTGTCATCGACGCATTAGTCCAGCACCATTTCGTAAGTGTCATGGCGCCGCTCGAGTAAGCTGGCATTTTTTCAATGAAGAAGTCTTGTTCGTGATTTCTTATCAGATTTAGGCGACGAATGTTTATTTTTAGAGTCACATAAAATATTAGGTTCTGTCATAATCATTTTTGAACTTGACTCCGATTTTTTACTACTCTATTTGTGTATGTTTGACTGACATTTATTACGATTTATTGATGCTTGAAATCACAACGCGCACTGTTGTACTAAGTCGGGATTCGTAACGCTTAGAAAGGGTTAACATAAATATCATTGAGTATTAAACTACTACAAATATAAATTGTTTTAATGCTCAATGGGAGACTCGACTTCGTCTTGACCTTGTCTTGAAAGTACTCTTTGATTTGAAATAGCATTATAATTCAACTAACCTGTGGAGAACACTTGACTCTTTTTGGTAGGAATAGTGGTATTTCTGGTGATGAGTTTAGTGAACACTCCTCCGAGGGTTTCAATTCCAAGTGACAGTGGTGTGACATCGAGCAAAAGAACATCGGTGACGTCTCCGGCCAAGACTCCGCCCTGCACGGCAGCACCCACCGCCACAGCCTCATCGGGGTTGACGGCGCGGGATGCCACACGCCCAAAGATCTCTTGGACAGTTGCTTGCACCTGCCAAATGAATTGTATTCTATTAATGATACACCGATAACCATTTGCTAAAACTCTAATGTAGTGTTGGCATTCAAATATCATTTTAATTTCAATTCATAATATTGAGCCATATTTTTCCCATTGTAGGTATGTATTTATGAAAATTTTAAAACATTTAAAAATGATCAGAAATAGGGATTTTAAAGATGGCAGTACGTTTGAATACAAAAAAATTACAGACCTACAAATTTATCTGAAGAATGGGATGGGGACTGGACAAAATCTGACATTTTCAACATGGCGTCCTATGGTAGTTTGTAGATCCATTTTTGGCCATTCTACAGATAAGTTTGTAGGTCTGTATGTATAGTGTGGCTAAGACATCCATAACTATTGACTCCGCATCGGGTTACAATAACAATTTTTTGTTACGAGGGTGGGTCAATAATTCCTTAGAAAAAAGCATTAAAACAGGTTTTATTTTTGTATTTTTTTTTTATTTCTCAACATAATTTCCTTGGAGCTCAATACACTTGGTTAGACGTTTCTCATTTTTTTTTTAAACCGTCAGAAAAATAAGTTTTCGGAAGGTCCTCAAAATAAGCATTTGTCCGATCGATGACTTCTTCATTTGAAAAAAAACGTTGTCCACTTAGCCATTTTTTTAAGTTTGGGAAAAGGAAAAAGTCACTGGGGGCTAAATCTGGCGAATACGGTGGGTGGTCGACCAATTCTAACTTCAATTCTTCAATTTTAGCCATTGATCGTAAACATGTGTGAACACGGGCATTGTCCTGATGAAAGAGGATTTTTTTCCTGTTTAAATGAGGCCGTTTTTCTTCAATTTTGTTTTTTAGCTGGTCCAATAAAGATGCATAATAATCCCCTGTTATTGTTTTTCCTTTTTCCAAATAGTCAACGAAAATAATTTCACGTGCATCCCAAAATACAGTAGCCATAACCTTACCAGCTGATTTTACGGTTTTCGCCTTCTTTGGACATGGTTTGCCTTCGCAATTCACTGCTTTGACTGTTCTTTCGTCTCGGGAGTATAGTGGTGTATCCATGTTTCATCTACAGTCACAAAGCGACGAAAAAATTCATCCGGATTGCGTTGCATGAGCGACAACAGGGCTTTAGAGGCCACCACCCTACTGCGTTTATTGTCGACTGTGAGCAAACGCGGCACCCATCTTGCAGAAATATTTTTCATGCCCAATTTGTCATGTAAAATAGAAATGACGCTACCTTTTGAGATCCCTGTAACCTCAATTATCTCACTCAACTTTAATCTTCGGTCACTTAACACCATATCGTGGATTTTATTGATCATTTCTGGTGTAGTCACCTCTACAGGACGTCCTGAGCGTGGTTCATCCTTTGTTGATGTACGACCACGTTTAAATTCATTTAACCAGTTATAAATAGTTGCGAGTGAAGGAGCAGATATGCCGTGAACTAAATCTAACTCATTTTTTGTTTCCTTTGCTGTTAACCCTTTTATATTAAAATGTTTAATAACAACTCTAAACTCAATTTTCTCCATTTTCCATTTTTCCATTTTCCACAAGCATTTTTTTTTTAATGTACGAGAAACATACAACAACCCGACCAATCTGATTGAAACTTCGCAGCATACTGAATCGGTAGTGTCGCTGCATGAAAACAAACCGCTTGCAGTACTAGTCGCGCCACCTGTCGGCTTTTCTAAGGACTTATTGACTCACCCTCGTAGGTTAATACATCTGCATCCAGCTCTAAGTTTCCTATTATGTGATGATTTCGCTTATGCGGTGATCACGTAGTAGGTACGTGTAAAATCACACCGTTATACTTAAACTACTGTCGTTATGGGACCAAAGATCTCCCAGCACCAAAGGGGAAACTTATTTCATAATAAAAGAAGGAAAGAAGGCAAATGAATATTACCTTGGGCATTCTAGTCATGCCTCCGACGAGAAGCACTTCACCAATGTCTGATCTCTGCACCTCAGCATCTTGCAGGGCTCTTTGGCACGGACCAACCGTCCTCTTGATTAATTCTCCGACCAAATTCTCCAACTTTGTGCGGGTCATCTACCAAAAAGAGGATCACACAATTAATTCATATCCCATTTCTACAGCGATTTGAACGACTAATCTTAGATAATATTATTATACATAATGAATGGTTAACGTTAAAATTAGTATTTATCAGCTGGGCGAACATTAATAAAACAAAAAATCTTGATTTTCATAATATTTAGTGTATCGTTCCAAAATAATGGCATTCAATTTTATTTGGAGTAATATTCCATTTAGATACATTATAAATACCCACCGTTCCGTATCTCCAGACAATACCGACTGAAGGTACTTGAATTTAATTACTATGGTTGAACAACTTAACCTTGAAATTGGGATTTCTTCTACCGCGCACGAATTATATAGGGTAAATTTTTATTGTTACATTATTTCCGACTGATCTTACATGAAACCTATTGCATCGCTTTCTCTCGCTGCTGCATGGCTCTCTCGCGTTGCTCTAACTATATCTATATTTTCTATAAAAACTATCAACGCTTATTTTGTTTGTAATTTAAGTTTTATTATTTACCTGAGATTAGTTTAGATACCCAATTGACGAAACGTCACAGAGAATGAGTTCAGTGTCTATCCCTACCGTGTTACAACACTTATTCGCATTACCTTCAGATTCATATGTTTGGGTCCAGAAGCGTCCATTGTGAGGTAAGGCAGGTTGACATCGGTCTGCATGGAGCTGGACAATTCAATTTTAGCTTTCTCCGCCGCCTCCTTCAGACGCTGCATCGCCATGGGGTCCTTGGTCACATCTACTCCTTGCTGTATCAAAGTATATAATATTTAACAATTCATTCACTTTACGTAATATTTGAAATGAAAAACAATAATATATATATTATGTGGTATTTATCTAATTCACAGGACAACAGTAACTTTTGAATGTTCCTCTTTGATGGAATTGAATCGAAACGATACTATCCTGTCAACAATTTCCTAAACTTTTCTGTCACTGTCTTGATTTATATACTAGGGTTACAAGATTCTGAATGATGGTTGATGAAGGATTTATCATTCATACAATATTCCAAGTAAAAGACAGTTCCCGTGATAACTTTTCTACGATAATAATTTGTCAGACTAGTTAATGACTAACCTCTTTCTTGAATTCAGAGACGAGGAAATTGACAAGGACGTTGTCGAAATCTTCACCTCCGAGGAATGTGTCTCCGTTGGTCGACTTCACTTCAAAAACTCCTTTCTGAATTTCCAGGACGGAAATATCGAAGGTACCACCGCCCAGATCGTAAACGGCAATACTGTTATGAAAATAAACATAATTAACAAGAAATATCGCAAACAATTTCATAAGTATCTAATTTTATGTTACACATAAAAAAAATTGGGATGTGAGAATGTTTTTTGAAAAGGCTAGTTCAGAAAAACTGAAAAATATGATTCACTCCCAAATAATAATGCAAGGAAATGTAGAGGACAGCAGAGGCGTAGGTAGTAGGAGAATCTCTTGACTATGCAACGTCTGAGTAACTCAATGTCCAAAGCATTGGTGATCTGATACTATTGGACTACAATAGGAAGATATACCGCAAATTGATCGTCATCCTTCGATAGAAGATCGTCACCAATAGACGTATAAATATGGAAAAATATACATTTATGCATCTTGCACAGTAAATGGTGCAAAACAATCATCAAATACATGAACATTTTATAAAATGACATATGAAATTAATTTTCAAAAGTCTCTGAGATTGTTCCATCAGACACTCACTGACATGGCGGTATTAATTCATATCAGAAACTGTGTGCCTCAATACCGAATAGAATTGCCAACTTAGAAAAGAAAAAATATCTCTTTAATACGCACATTTTGTCTTCGGTCTTATCCATGCCGTACGCGAGAGCTGCAGCTGTGGGTTCGTTGATTACTCTCAGGACATTCAAGCCAGCAATTTGACCTAGAAATATCAACACAATTACAATGTCATACTACAGTAACTTGTCAATATGTCAAGCAAATACAGACGAATATCATATTGTCCCAGATATAATGCGAACCATATATGTATTTTGCATGAACATTGAAAAGGAAAATTAAATACAAATAATGGTTTATTTTAATAAAATGGAAAAGCATGTTTATGGAAATGATTAAAGTCCACAATGGTCTTTTTTACAGAAAAATATTTTAGGTATATCGCATTATATCCAGTGGTACATATAAGATTACATCTGGCATCAAAACCATAACACTGATCCTATCCTCTGAGACTACCTATAAATGAAACTTTTAAAATTATGACTTGTGGAAACAATCCATCTTCATACTGGACAGGATGTACACACATCATGCCATTATCTAGATTCAAATAAAAGATAGTTACCGGCATCTTTGGTGGCCTGACGCTGTGAATCATTGAAGTATGCGGGAACTGTTACAACTGCATTCTTGACGTTGGTGTTCAGATAAGCCTCAGCAGTTTCCTTCATCTACAATTATCAGATAGACATTGTCATAATGGATAGTGCACAATTTGATATAAAAAAATGACAATAATAAATAATTTTTACATAGATTACAATTCGCAAAATGATCAACATAGCTAGAAAATTAAAGACAAGGAATTCTACAGCTGATCTTCTCTATTCCGAAAGATAGCATCTGAGGTAGGTGAAGATAATATTGATGTAACTCAATCAGAAGACTTTGGGATAAAGTCTACAGAAATAAGTCAAACACTCACTGGCATGGCCTTTAAAAACAGACAAGAAACTGGAATCCAGTAGGGCCAACCGGTGATGTCGACATCAAAATAACATTCTTCTCCGCTGCGTAAAACAGTTTAAAAATAACAAGTAGAACTATCAATTATTATTATGTTACCTTGACGAGGACGAATGCTCCGATTTGACTGGGGGAATACATTTTTCCGTCTGTAGATTGCACCCATGCATCTCCGTTTGATGCTTTTACTATTTTGTACGAAAGATTCTTCCTGTAATATAAAACAATAATGTTATTCATGAATATGTATTGATGCCAACGATCAGAAAGAGGCGTTTCACGTGGCATGTGTTCCGGATGCCTCCAGAGAGTGTGATACAAACGTGACACAGTCGCACAGATTCTTATCACCATGTGGCAAGGGATGTAGCGATAGACTGAGGGAAGCGGTGCTATCTTGTGTTTGCCATGTGCACTAATCCGCTGCTGGATCGTAATAGAATGAAGTAGTAGTATTAATGCTATACACACATCATAATGGAAAGAATTAATTTCAAAGTCTTCTACATATTATAGGCTAAAAAATATATTAATTGCATTTACGATGACAACTAACTTATACAATATACATGACGTATATAATTAAAATTATGAAAATAAAATTTAATCAAATCAAATATTCAAAGGAGTTTTAGGCATTTCGGGGATTCAGTGTACTTACCAAAAAAAAGACAAGTTTAGAGGTAATAATCATATTTCTTCGAAACAATTACATTCATTATGTATTTGCCACTCATTATATTAGATATTTTAATATTTACTATGGATAGATATTGAAAACGTCATAAAGACAAAAAATAATACTCACATGTCTTTCTTGACTTCTGCGTCATCGTAGCGTCTGCCGATCAAACGCTTTGTGGCGTAGAAGGTATTGGCAGAGTTAGTGACAGCCTGCCGTTTTGCAGGTGCTCCCACCAAACGCTCTCCGTCACGAGTGAACGCCACATGGGATGGGGTCGTGCGACTGCCTTCACTATTCTCAACTACCTGTTTCAACACACATTAATAATTCAATACAATCAATTGATTCATCAAAAGTATCATTTATATACTAAGTAAATGGGATTTCCATTATTGTCAGAATGTATTTTACCATAAAACCATTATCAAAATAAAATTGTGCCGGCTGGTAAAAAGAGAAGTTTTTTAAGTTGACTAAACTGTTGATAGATTAAAGTTTGTTTTTATTAAAAACATTAATCTATTGAACTATGACATTGGACTAATCTTAGGCCATTTAATTTCACAACTGTGAATGTTCATATGCATTTATAGATCAGACATCTATAAATCAAGATATCAGGCTCTACAGTTTTATCTATGCTTAAATTATCATTCAACACAAAGGGGGTTGTTCATAACTCTTTTTAATCTAGCACCAGGTCGACCAGTTCTTTGTTTGCCTTCCGGCTTCTCAAACGTCAGATACATTGTAATGTAAGACTCATCCATCCTGTGTACATGGACCAGCTATCGAAGGCGGCCCAATGTGCGGGCTCCCCTACAAAGTGTTCAGCTCTTAATTGTATTGTCTACACCCCCAACTGTGTCATTGATGGGTCTGAAGATACCACGCAGCACACTCTACTTAAATGACTCTTCACTCTTTCCATGCTTTTGGTCATGCACCCGATCTCCGAGCCATATATTACAACAGGTTTTATTACTGTCTTATACAAGATACATTTCAAGTGTCAGTTCAAAGGTTTGGAACGTAGCACCCTAATTAGACTGAAGTGACATTAGTTGCTCAATATTCTAGTTCAATGCCTCTTTAAATTTTACTAAATATTATGTTCAAGATTTTACTAGCAGATGGCGTTCATATCAAAACATTTTTTAAATTTTGATATTGACACTCAATTTGTTAATGCATCTCATGTCCACTTTCAAAAAATTTATGTCCTAATTACAAAAGTCTGGTAATAATGGTTACGACCAATAGAGGCAGCACAAGCGCAATACCACAAATGTACCAATTATGAAAATCTTTCAAAGACAAAAAAACCTTACTTTTTCAAGCATGATACCCAAACATATAGTCACATTGGTAAAAAAAATCAATATTTGACCGATACGACACATTTCAGATAATTTTAATTAATCGGACTTCCGAGTATGATCAACAAACCTTGGCTTGCTTTCCTTCCATGACCGCGACACATGAATTTGTCGTTCCCAGATCAATACCAATAACGGCGCCTTTAACTGTTTCTGACCTAAAAGAGGAAGAAGTGATATTACAATAATTTCGAAACTTTGTCTTACCAAAACTATTCAACCTATGGTACCATTACCATTATAGTAAGCCACACGATCAGTGCTGTGTACAGGGATTAATACATTTAGTGCAAGAGGTCAATCATCTAAAATGGAGACATTGAAGATATAAATTTTCGATGACAATAATATCCCACATCAGCGCCATCTTTAGATTAATAAAGCCTGAGCATATCTTTTTGCACAAGCAACGAGTGGTCCACTGTTCAGCTGTCAAAATCAGATCCAAGATTGCTTGATATATTGATTCGCCCTTTCTCGTTTCAAATTGAATTATAAAAAATTCTCAAATCAATTATATTAACTATCAGTGTTATTTATAAATAATATACATTCCTGTTATTCATCAGCTGTCAAAGTCAGACTAGTCCTTCACACAAAAACCGGTGGTAATATCGATTTCCAAAAAATATTTAGCATTGATCTATGCATTACATTTGTAGGTGTGTTAATGCTGGTGTATTATTTATCATGTAACTCATCTATCCAAATCAAACCATTCCCTGTGTGAACGTGACAGACACGTCAGTATGAGCACTCTATAGAACATTGACAGGTCATCCATAGACAACAACGGGAGGGGCGGAAAAAGTAGGACCAGTCGTTGTGAATGTATCAACTTTCTACTTGAGTCGGCAATGCCAACACCCAAGACAAGGATTGCAATGTTTGAATATTGTAACTAAATATTGAAAAAGCACCCTCCAAAGTCATGTTAAGAGGTTCGGTGCGATAAAAAAAATAGGCGACCACAATAAAATGTCATGTATTTATAGTTATCATAACTTCTATATACATAATATGATCATAATTTATTAACCTTGAGAATTGGACCTACTACAGTTCTCGAATGCACCATTCTCACAACCAGCAGTCAAAGGAACTAATAGACTGTCATTGGATACACAATACAAAATTGCCTCTAGATGTCGTCATTCAATGCACCATAAATAATTTGCAGCATCCATTAGATATTTTGAGAGGCATACATTTCGCAATCATTTGTGACAATTGCAAAATGTGTTAAAAAGTTTAAGGTTATGTAAAAATCTGCAGCGGTCTCAAAGGTCTTCCAGACAAGATGTGCGTTACGTACTATTGAAAGCGTATAAATATGAAAAAGGGTACTCACTTGTGTCTGTATTGGATGTCATGTCTGTGGATATTTGAGCACACAGGAACTCCAGACTAAAAAAGGGATGAAAAAATAATTAATCGCTTTGTCAAACTACGCAGCGGCAATTTCAATCAGGTTGCATTACGTTAAGAATGAAAACTTGTTGCACAATTTATTTGAAAACGATACGTTAATGCTTAAATTACGAGTGATAATACATAGAATCAAGGATTTAGTCAAGTGTAGTAAGATATATGAAGATAAGTCGCAAAGGTCTAACTCTGTATCTGACATCGTACTTACATTTCTTAAAATTGTAGAGAATTGTCTCTGTGTGGCAAGATCTGTTGCGATTCCCGAACATTCAACGGCCTTTCGGCTGATTATTCTTGCGGCACTCAACATTTTGTATTTTAATTTATAATGAAATTATACCGACTAGGAAGTCTAAATTTCACGTGCGGACCAATGCGGATGACGCAATTTGCAGAGAAATATAATGTCCGCGAGATGTCACTAATATCCACATTTTAATGCTATTATCACTATCATACAAGAGATTTTAAAATATCACCTCTCATCATTAAAAAACTTCATGCTAAAAAATATTTCAAATAGGTAGGTAAGTAATATGTATTAATTTTAATGCTCATTCATATAAATAATTAATGATTTAAAAAAACCCTACATTTATTAAAAGCTATGTCTCAACATAAAATAAGTTACAACTCGTTGTGTTGAACTACTGATTCTATTATAGTGATAATTGTCAGCTATAATACGACCAATGAAAAATCTGCTTTCCAAGGCAGCGAAACTTTTTTTAAATGTATGGCTAACTAATATGTACTTACGATGTCAATTTCCAGAATATTCTAGTTCCATTGGGATATTTGAGTCGTATAGAATCATATTATGTAGAACTGTGCACTATTCATCGTTTCGAGAAAATGACGAAAAACGCTTTGTTGGATTTTTGAGTTTTATAAAAGCATAAAATATTTTTCTACTTTTAGAAATTAGAAATACTCAACAGAATTTACGTATGTCAGAATTATGATTGTTGTAAATAATTAAATATACATGTTTTAAAAGTGAAGAGTGCTACATTTGATACTCACATAGTATACAGTTCTGTCTTCGTTACCAAGGTTGTGTAACGTTCTGTATTTGATCCCAAACAATTGTAGATGACGTCACTAAGTAGTAGTTCAAATTTACCAGTGCAGTACATCATTATAATAAAAATAATGTATTTTTTTATTTATTGATTTCAATACTTTGTACAATATACAATATTTTGTACCATCGCGAAAATTTTGTCGATTCCCAATATTGAATACTTACCTACCTGTTACCGACTGAATTAAACTCTTTATTAAATTCCAAACCTAACAACGTTTTCCTTTCTATTTAAATTATATTGTGGCTGATTTCATATTTTTTACAATAGGTAGGCCTCAAAGAGATTGGACGGAGCTCTTCAACCTCTTTGGTAGGACTGCGAGATGAGAATCTTGTTTGAAAAATTCTAATTGATTTCAATGTACCTAAATAATTTTACATGGCACAAGCAACCTTCTTACCACTAAATTGCTAGGTGTGAGAAAATATTGGTACCTACCACTGGACTATCATAACTAGTTGGCAAAATATTATATTATAGACCTTGAATGCAGCCCCCATGGTCGAGTGACAAAATCTCCGCTTCTGACAAATTCACATGTTGTTTTTTCTGTGTTTGGGTCCAGAGCATTGACTAAATAGGCTAAGCAATGGTCACCCATTTTTTCGTAGAAACTGTTTAAAAACCTCTTTGGAGAGGCGATGGCCAAGATCCGCACCTCATAGTAGTCAATTTAAAAAAAGAGAGATACTCGATCATCTGAATATCACCATATTCATTAGAAATCATCCTCGCCATTGATCAATACTGAAATTTTCAAAATCAGGAATGAAAGATATTTTTTTGTTGGTAGTAGGTAGGTACCACCTATCCGAATTTATTATCATTATTTGGAATTTCATCCCCAATTAGTATGGATAATCAAGGTCTTCTTCCAGCCTCTTGAGTCCAAATCCCAATGGAAATAACTTTCACCATCCTGTTTTTTTTCTTTGAATGTAATAATTGTTGGTAATTTTTTTATATTTCCTCATTTTCCTATAGGGGTTGTGCAATAAATAACACCTAATCTGTTCCATTATGTGATCCATATTATATTATGGTCTATTCAAGGGTTGTGGTATAAAAAGGACAATATCTTTTCATTAGTAGGTATTTAATTTGTTGTAGTAGTTCATTAATTAAGTATTTGTTGTGTTTCTATAGTATTTTGAACCCAATTTTGATTGGATGAGCATGCAAAAGGAATTATGTGAAAATTACCCGTAACACTATATCCTGGACAAGACATGTAAATCTTGATCAAACCTGGGTTTATATTAGGTTAATTAAAATAAAACACAGTATCAGTGATGCCAACTGTACTATAATTATAGTACAATACTATAATTTGAATTCTGCGGAAAATGTAAAATACTATAATTTTACGACAAATATACCAATATACTATAATTTTAAAGGATTCAAAACGAAAAATGTTCCTGTACTATATATTTTTCAGAAATACTATAATTTTTACGCCTTTGTACTATAATCACCATAGAAAAAGATGGCAACACTGCACAGTATGTACCTAGTACTTATTTTACATTGTTTTATAATTATTGTCAGGACTGGTTTCGTCCGCTTCAGAGGGACATTGTCAACTTATACAAAGATTATACAATTTTACAACTACCGCATGTACTACATGTTGTTTTATTTTAATTAGTCAGTTATGTCTTTCCGCCAAGAATTGACATTCAACACCATTAAAGAAATTTACACTAGGCTTGTTTACGGTTTGAACTGATTTGGAAAATACTAGCTGGAACAAAGAGAGTGGATGCAAGAGGTACCCTTATAAATCTAATATAAGCCACAAAAAAAAAAAAAAAAATTTAACTTGGCACATTGTATCACACTGTATTGTCAACGTTTGATATTTTGTTTCTGTATTTTGACACACTAATTTTAATTGTGCGATCCATTCACAAGTTATTTATGGCATTATTATGTAAAATTACTCTACGGTTATCACTACATTTGCATTATACTGTGACATTTCAATATAGGTAAATAATTACAGTCTTGTTTTGAATCCCGGGTCTGGCAAATACACATATTGTTTTTCAATTTGTGTTTGGAGTCAGTGTATGGACCTAATACGTTGAGCAAGTGGCTAACATCCATTTATTGTAAAAACAAAATCTGTTAATACAACCTCCACATTGTGGAGGTCCATATGATTTTCTAAAAATCGAACATGGTGAAGTAGTAGTTGTTTGCTAGCATCAATGACATTAACATGGACGAAGCATCTGGAAAAAAAATGACACTCACTTTTTTGTCGGGTCTGCCGAATGGCATAATCTGTTCTAACGCCAATGCAATAAAGGTGATATTGCTATAAATTCCCGATGCTTTTTGTCGGGTCTGCCGAAGGTTCGAACAGGTTCGCTCAAATGAACATTGACACTAGAAACACTGTTCTACCGCCATTACAATAAAGGTGATATTGCTATAAATTCCTGATGCATTATATCGCATAATGGAAATTGCGTGACGTCTACCTATACGTGTGCGAATGTTGCCATGCGTGAATTTACTTGCTAGCTACTGTATTGAGTGCGTTGTCCATTAATAAGCTAGCATTGAAACAGGCATTGCAACAAACAATTAATTCTAATACACTAGCGAATCGCCTATGGTGCCACTGTATAACTGATTTACCTATACAGTACATTTCGGCTATATTAATAATTGTTCGAAATGGTCATGTATGTTATAATTAATAAAAAAAATAGTATCCATTCATAACAAAAGATTCAGGGATTATCTTGGGAATATCTGCATGTCATGTAATAATTGATCGAATTGACTGTTTGAATAAATCTAAAATTGTGTGGAAATGTTTGCAGTTTGTGACAAATTAGGATAATAATAGTGTGATGTTTGTCATGCGACTAATTTAAATGTTAGCCCTGGTAGTCCTATTTTAGCTTCATTTTCATATACATATTTAGACTTTTGAGAAGGTTTTTGTCAATGTCACATGTAAAAGCTATGCCCACTAGAACGGCCAGACTTCACTTCACCTTGCTATCCACTGCACAGACCTCAAGCGCTGACTGTATCCCTGCCTTCCTGCGGGTCAAGTCGCAACATCTGGCCATTAATGGGCTCAGAAGTCTATTTTATGGATTATTAGCCGTCTACTCTATACATGTATACATCTCTATACATCAATTTGGCACCACAGCATAGACATTTCTTCATCACTAAATTAACTATTAGTTTGGCTATCGAATGGCAGCAGTCAGCAAACACTGGTAATTCTTATCCTCTGTTAATTAAATCCCAACTCTTCATCTCTATTGTCCATTTGAAAGTGTCCCAAAGTCGAATTATGATACATACTTAGCTATTTTGTTGTTTTCAAAAATGCACTCAAATGATTGAATAGAAAAATATGAAATGACACGATAAAAATTGAATTCATAGATACTACATAAATAATTATAATACCGCATTGTGTAGTGTAGATAAATATTTTAATAATGATTTCTTGATCAAACAATACTAAGGTGTAATATGTAAACTCGCTGTATTTAAATGCACATTCAGTAGGTTATAACAAAACAATAGTTACATAGTACAATATTTTATTATCAACGTATTTATAATTATTATAAAAAAATATATAAAAATCATCAGGAATGAACTGAAAAATATTATAATATTATGAAGAAATGTGGCCTAGTCTTATAACTATATATAAATACTTAGAATATTTTTTTTGCCTTACATAATTAAACAAAGTGGGTATACTTAATATAATATAGTGTTATTTGCAAAACAATAATTATTATTGAAAAATATAAAATTGCCAAACCAAAACAACTACCCTGCAGAAAAAAAATGTAGATACATAATAAAGGAAGGAGTAGGTAGTACAAAATGTTTAAAAGCTGACACAGCTTGCGAGCCTAAGGCCATCCGCTCACGTGAATACTCAAAAAAGACAAAACTGAAACTCCAGTATCTAGCTAATGTATTTCAATGGCGGCTAGCTGACGGCAAGACTGGAATCTCTCAATTTCAAATCGTCCGCGACCAAAACCGAAGAGACGTGACATGCTAGTCTCCCGGTCTCCAGTCAGTTTCCAATCGCCCATAAAACAGTGGTACCAATATCAGTAGATTCGATGAAAAATCATATTTTCTTACCAAAATTGGTAGCACTGAACTGAACTAAATAAGCAATAACAAGTCAAGACGTCAAAAGTTCAAGATGGGCGAACCGATTTTTAATTTAAAATATGTGGCAGATGTTGAGAAATACTCCTGCCTGTATAATTACAGGCTGCCAGAATATTCCCGTAAAGATATTACTGAAAAAGCTAAAAAGTAGGAAAGACAATGGGTCCGACAGTTTGAGGTTATGAGATTATTAGGTTTCAGTATCGCCATGTGCGAAGCATCAGTCATTGGCCAGTTTATGAGTTCCATCACCAACCAGTTCGTCAGATTTTAGTTTCTGCGTGAGCGAATGGCCCAACACTACAAGGTCCTAAGTGTTCATCCTTGAGAAAACAAACCCAACAATGAAGTAGTATTCTAAGCTGCCTCATTGTTACATTGTTACATTTGTTTCGTCAAAGACGAACGCTTAGAGCCTTGTAGTTCTCCACTCACAAGCTTCCCATATTCATATATTATCTAAAATAGACATTAAACATAAATAGTATAAAATTGCACTAATTAGTACTAAAATGTAAATGCTAGAAAAACGTAGTTCGGTTACCCATAACAAACTCATAAAACATAAAACAAATTACAATTGAATGCTGTGCGTTATCACTAATTACGAACATAATAAGTAATTGCAAAAATATACAAAAAGTACTTATTACAAAATATTCATTTCAAATAACTTCACTGATATTATTCTAAATCGTAAAATACAGAAATAAGATTAATTAACAATAAAATGGTACTAGATATTAAAAACGTATCCAGTTGCGATATTCATAAATAAATAAAATTTTGATACTTAATTGTGTTATTGCATTGCCAACAGGATTGACATTAAAAAATATTTATCATAATAATATTCAATAAATAAATAATTTAATAATAGATATGCTAAATTTATTATGCCGTACAAATTATAGATCCTTTCGTATATTTTGATATTTTACCTATATCAGGATTCACATTTTGATGATAATCGTAAAAACATTTTAAAACTTCGGTAAAATAGCTGTGTGCGAAACTGTATTTTTAAAACGTTTTGGATTTTCTTCACTCAACTAAGTATTACAGCGCCTGTACACGTGCATGGATTTACTTGCAGCAATATGTGTATTTTAAACTATCCCGATAATAATTCTTTACACGTAAAAGTGCTGACTGTCTCACCAATCTCATTCTTCAAGAGTAAGCAAGACGTGATATTGTCATTTTATAGTACTATTTATTTTAACAGGTAGTGAAAATCGGTTAACCTCAAAATGAGTCTCTGCGCGGTGTAGTTCGTCTTTTTACCGGCAGGTTCGCCTGCGCCTATTGTTCTACTGCCCAGTCGCAGATATCGAACAAACCAACTGTCGCGTGAAAATGCAGAAACTTCCGAAGTTTTTTGATTCATGCATGCAATCTTGCAACTTGCATGGTAATACTTATTTAAATGTGCATTTTCTTGTTATGGCCGCGATAATATGTACTGTCAGCAGTAAATACATGCACGTGTAAACGGGGTATTATATCAAAAAATTGTTATCCCCATCCGTACAATATTTTCCTACGATATAATTAGACATAATAGATATTACAACATCATTGTGTAACAAACTTAAGGGCTCTGAGATTTAGAGGTAGGTAACATTGTTTGGCATGGATTCAATGCCTGAATTACCAGCATAATAATGGGTCTCAGAATACAGAACAGATCAATGTTCTACAGCGCCATCAAATGGCAAACAGAATGGCCAAACCATCTATCTGAATGTGATATTTTTTAAATTGTCTATGGGATGCTTAATAGAGTAATAAATTAAAGGGAATAAATTTTGAATACAAGTGAAAATGATCCAAAACATGTTCGATATAACTCTATATTTATAGTACATCATAGCCTACGAATTATTCCGAGTATCGATATAAATATATAAAAACCACCATTAGACTATCTTCACTACTGTTGGGCTTAACTGGGCTACAAGTAGACTTAAAAAACAATTGTGCTGCATTGAGCATAAATACGTGTTGCTTAAAACTAGAAATTAGATTTACGGCCACAATAACAGTACAGTGGTAAGTAATGATTTTTATTTCAATACCCACAACAAAATACAGAAACCTGAACAATGAAATTAGGTGAATTTTTTTCATACAAGAATTATAAGAGTATTTTGGCAAGTATAATTAATAACAAGAGAAGTATTCACAGTGAAACGTAAGTATTTGTATTCAAATCTCAGAACACACAGTTAAATATTTTCCATCTGTTTTCTAAATACGTATTCACATAATTAAGTCAGTATACAATCGCTATTGGAAGTAAAAGACATGTTAAGACTGCTAGGCAGTTAAAATCTATAGTGGAACAATCCAACATTAAACATACGCAGATGCGATTTCTTCTACTGCACGGGAATTTGGTGGGGCGAATGTGATTATTGTTACAGTTGCTATTCTCGAATATACAAACGTCAAGCCTATTGCATCGCTTTCTCACACTCAGCGCCACTTTGACTATGTCTTGTTTTCAATCAAAACGTCACACTAATACGGTATGTGTAGATGGTTTTTAAAAGTTGGCAAAATATTACCGATGCAGTGATACGAATCAAACAGCTATGTCAATTAATTACTTGTCGACATTGGGTGTTAAAGGGTCATTTATAAAGTTAATGCATATTATGTAACATACAATATTATTTAATACTTGCCATAGATTATTTTATACTTAACATTTTTTTTTATCAATACTTACTAGTTGTCGATAAAACACTTTCCATTTAATCTAATCACTAAATAATAAATTAGAAGCCGTGAAAGACTTCATGGAGATTGGGAATGGTCAGTATATCAGATGGCTTCGAATTGTTTTTTTTTATGTTACTGTGGCCGAAATCCCATTTTCTCTTATAACCCTAGTAAAATATTATGAACATTACCGGAAATACATTTTGCTATTCTTCGTTCCGCGCGACAAAATAAAGCCTTATACGCCGCATGGTTAGATTTTTCAATATATACAAATGTTCTACTGGATGGTTATGTGGTCTTACATGTTCAACTTTTCCAAAATGTAATCATGTATGTATTTACATAATAATCAACAAGAGCAACGCCCGGGTTAAGTACATTGTATTTCCAGTAACACCTACGTGATACAATTAAAACAACTTAAACTTTTCTATAATAATTAACAAGAGAATCAAGTCAACACATGAAATCGTTTAACCGCACCTATCAATAATGAGACAGATCATTCTATTAACAGAACTGAACAGAATTTTCTCTGGTCATAACAAAAGTTTACCCAGTGTGTAACCATTCATTCAGCAATAATTATCTATTGCGTTAAAAGCAAGCAAGAGAAGACTGTTGGCCTCCATAGAAACATGATGATGGAAGATGTCGATGACACTTCCCACCGACTAACGCAACATCTGAAGTAGGGATTGCAATACAGAATGAAAATACGAATACCAGTATTTCGGTATTTCCTATTGAATACCGATATTCGTGAAATATATGGAAAAATCTACCAATAAATATATTTGTATTCCATGTGTTCCATGATTCCATGGGCGTTAAAGGGCAACAGAAGTAAACCAAACATCACGTAACCCTACAAAAAAATACAATCATGTTAAACCTTCTACGTTAAATAATCCATCTTGTTTCCACTTTCAATACCGAATGGTATTATCTGATTTTTAAAACCGGTTTTTCGGTATGGAAAAAACTGGCATGCCGGTTTCGAAATACCGGTATTGCAATCCCTAATCTGAAGTAACTTCTACAGATTCGGAAAAGGTTATCGGCACATTTTCAACAGGAATGATGAGGTTAGTAACCGAATAGAAGAGCTTATCTAGTCTCTCAATTGGTATCAGAGCTGTGGAGACATAAGTAGCAGAGGATCGATAGCAGTACCAGCACCTTTCACTTCAGACGATTCATCCATTCAATAACAATCCTCGCACAAAAAAAACAATCACAAATTGAATCTAAACTCAACTAGATGCGTTTCCTTGAGGCAATCCATCGGAGGGAGTATTCTCTTTTGTGTCGTCGCTGTCTCCGCTGACCTTATTCATCGAAACTTGCTCTTTCTTGAACGCTTTGAAGCCTTCGATGGAGTCTTCCATGTGATTTCTGCAAGCTTCTTTCTCGTCGAATTTCAAAAGGCATCCTACAGCGCCAAAGTACCTGAAGCATAATTACAAAAATTATGAAGTAGGTAGGGTAAGAGCTACTATTATGGGCCAGCTTCAATTATTGGCCACTTGCAGATAACATCTAGTTTTTTAAGATATTTAATCAACATTGCCATCTGTTACGTTATTAAAAAATCTCGTCATTTGTTCCTCCGTTGGTAAAACAGATAATTGTTACTTTTAGCATTATAAAACAACCTCAAAACCGCATTTGTATCTGACAGTTCGAGCGAAACCGTGAAATAAGTGCGATTTGTTGTAAATTGTATAAGGACATGACTTCTGTTAAAAGGTATGTTAAACATTTAATATCATACAAAATGCTAATCCAATTGACAATTATATATGCATTTGATTTATGTATACATCATTAGACATATATTTTGGAAAAAATAGGTGGGTAGGTATATTATGATGGTGGCCAATAACTGATTCCAAAATATGTCGATTTTCCTTTATTGGCCGGCCTTGCTAATAATAGAATATGTGACTAATTAGTAAAGTATTACATTTATTATTAATCATCTTTGTTTTTATTATATTTCTCCGACATTCGTAGATAAATGTTGGGCACCTGGCCCATAATTGTAGTTTTGATGGCCGATAATAGAAACTTTTTTCTTGATTGTTCCAGAATAAAAATGCATCAAAATAAACGAATGAAATATAGTCAAGAACTGAAGAATAAACGAAGCAATAGAGAATATGAAAGACCATAGTGAAGAGTATTTGCGTTCAGTAACAAGAAGATTTGAAATACCAAGAAGCACACTAAAATTCCATCCGCAAAAATCCTCTACTGAAAAGTTTTGTATGCTGTTCCGACTGTGAGAAAACTTCAATGATTCTCATTTATCCGTTATGCTACGTCAAGATGTTTGTTAACTTCTATTAGCTAGGTATAAGATCTCTTTTGAATTTTTGAAATCAATTTTCAACAAGCTCTACGTATTTAATTAAATATGCCTATCTCACTGTAACTCAATGTGAATGTGTTCTTTCTATTTTTAAGTAATATACGTATGTCTAATAAAATGACGATAAAGTTGCATTAAGTACTTGATTGAACACTTAATAATGATGTGTGATCATAATATTACATAAACTGTTTTTAATTTTTGTTTAAATAATGAAATTACAGCAATTTCGGGGTGGCCAATAATTGCATCTTTTGGTGACCAGTAATTGAAAAAAGTGGCCAATAATTGTAGATTTCTGCCTTTTTTTTGATTATTTTTTTTATGATGTAAAATATATTTTTTTAAATGTTCTGATAATTGATTATTATAAACAAATAAACAATTTAACAAATAATATTTTTTTATTTCACCTTCCTAATGATATATGTCCACAAAAAATTAACAAAGTTGAAAAAATCCTTAACTGGCCAATAATTGTAGCTCTTCCCCTACATAATTTTACTAATAATTATTGCAATATGTATTCTATATCACGTGAAAATGCAGCCATTCAAATTTAAACTCATCTACGCGTAACTACGATTCCTTTGACATAATAACGTCTAAAATGTAATAAAATCTGTATTTTTCTTTCCAATAAACATTTGCGTACTTGGATTCGAGGTATATATACAACAAAGCTTTATACAAAAGAAATTATTGATGAAGATGCTTACCCCTCATGCTCCAAGAAGAGCGCCTTTAGAGTTCCCTTGGACCAGTAGTCCATGGCGTATGCCAGCAACTGCATTGCGATAGGATTCACGCGCAGGAAATTTCCGCAGAACACCACCTGTAATGTAAATAATAAAATCTGATGCAATGACGAATGAGTATTTCTATCGGGGGTTAATCGAAGTTGCTGAGGTGGCCCGGATGTCAATGATATCTATTCTGGAAGGTTGTGTTGATGTGTAATGCGTGACATGGTTTATTCGGGACACAATTAAATAATACACAGTGTTGATGTTTCTTGGTTTTGTATTATAGATAATAATTTGGATACGGCAATACACAGGAATGGCACATTAGTTTTTATGTTGAATTTAGTAGGATTGACATTATGATTTTAAGGTTGAAACGTTATGCAGAGTTGCGCGCATAATTTGACTGTATCGTTGAAAACTGAAAATGAAACTAATTTATTGCCTGTCATTTCCTGTTCGTATTATTATCTATGCTATATAAATGAGCATAGATAATAATGCTTTAGGTATAGGGTTGAGTAAACCTCAACATTATCTCCAAAATGGAATAGTACCAGGTAGCTAGGATCATTTATTATTAAAAGATGAATTTAATCCCAATTTATACATCATATATGCACATCAGGAATGTTCGCAACATATGATTTTAATCGGTAACCTAGCGGACAGATCATATGAACGCTTTTTAAAACTGTCATTGAGTATGTAGCTATGGCATGCCTGAGCTTTGATAAAAATCACTAACATCCGAACCACGGTAGACCCATAGATTGGACCATTCAGCTTTATTATGTATCCACATTGTTGATATGTTTACTACTGCTCCAAACAGGGACATAGCATTCAACCGCAATCAACTAAATAACACAAAACATTTTGACTTACCCTCTCTATCCTCTCATTGAGAGCGCACAGCCTGGCGATCGATCCGATGTTGTTGGTGATGGTAACGAGTGTTGCCCTCGCTAAGTCTTCCTTGCTCACGTGACTTCGCCTGTCTGAAGAATTCATTTGACCAAAACTGAAAACAAACAACAGTGTTTGTATGTGAAACTTACACTACACTGACTAAATAATTAATCACTTGGACTAGGTTTTCAGTGAAACATCGTAACATACTTTCAACCGCTGATTAATTTTATCAACAGATATTAAAATTATATTACACACGCTAGCATGGTGCGTGCCACATAATATAATGATGAGCATGTGCCGAATTGCAAATTTGAAAAATTAACATTATTTGTCGCATCCCATCTGATTTGAAGATGATATACGTCTGAAAACATTTTCATTTATTATTTAATTTAACGCCCCACGGTGGCCGCGCGGCTTAAGCGTTGGACTATCATGACGCGGGTCCCAGGTTCGAATCCTGGGTCTGGCAAGTACACATATTGTTTTTCAATTTGTGCGTGAGTCAGCGTATGGACCTAATAGGTTGAGCAAGTGGCTGACATCCATTTCTAGTAAAAAAAAAAATCTGTTAATACAAACCTCTACTCTGTAGAGGCCCATATGATCCTTTTTAGGATCGAAGAACATGGTCGGAAAAAATAAAAAATTTAATTTAAGATTATAATATGCCTAGTATTATAATATATTGATAAATGATCTTATTATTCATCCTTTACACTTGTCATAATTTACCTGCTAGCGACGAGGTCTCCGGGCAATCCGAACCTTGCGTAATCCCCGCCGTATATATCTCGCACCAATTTATCAACACGAGTGTTGTCGCCGGCTGCAGCCAGAGCGGTAGCCTCTTCGAAGGTTCGACAGCCAGTCAGCAAGCAACATAA
The DNA here is from genome assembly GCF_057557595.1 of Rhyacophila brunnea. Classification (NCBI taxonomy): domain Eukaryota; kingdom Metazoa; phylum Arthropoda; class Insecta; order Trichoptera; family Rhyacophilidae; genus Rhyacophila; species Rhyacophila brunnea. The sequence goes on along the minus strand of NW_028233068.1, from coordinate 11,106,933 downwards.
TCCGAGGAATGTACCACCGCCCAGACTAAAACACATATTCAAATATGTTAATATGATTTATTACGGATAAGAGGAATAGTTTTTAATTTGGTACACATTTTGAATGATTAAATTAATAATAACCTGGTTCCGCTGATTCTCCTGTAGTCCTTGGGTCCTCTGACAGCCAGAACGGAGACTCCCGACCCAATATTGACAATGATAAATGGATACGGGGTGGAGAAGTCAAAAGGATGCCTCGTGTATAAGGATGGTGCTTCATCTGTACTCTGCAAACCAAACAATAGATTTGTATACTTATGGAGATTGGAGGAATCCTGACGACATCAATGAATCAAATTAAATAATAAATTTGGTTTGAATTACAAAGATGAATGCCATATTCAAGAAATTTTTAATCTTTTCTATGCCTCACGATATGACTAAGGCAGTATCTGACAGGCCGCAGACATAAATTGAATGTTGAGCAAAACTCTTATTACAATCGCTGTAATACCAATAATTTGTGGTTTAGTATTTCATAATTATTCAAACAGATGTCACGGTATGTTTACTTTGTTATACTATGCAAATCAATCGACAGTGGTTAGTAATTTCAGTTTAAATTCGGACGAGATAACTCGCGAAATTTAGATGTGCGGCCTGTTAATCACGGTCTCATAGAGCGAGATAACGCGCTGAAGGCATAGAACCCGTTAAACATCCTCGGTCACACACATATTACAAATCATCAGTTCACAACATTACTGGTGAGTTACAGCACACTGAAATGAATCGGAAGTCAGCTGCGAGATATCATTCTTTCAATAAAAGAATAGAAAAAACTCAAGAAAAGAAAAAAAAGACGGTGGGGCATTCTAAAATGTGACATTAGGGGGAGGTGGGTTAGAAAGTATCCAAAAACATTCGACATGGACGACCATAAAGAATTACATTAATCACCACACTTCTTATCTTAGATATGAGGCAATGGTTATGTTTTCAATTATCTTAGATATGAAAAAATGTTAAGACTTACAGGTTCGTTGGAGTCTTCGTCAACGGGAGAGGGGTGGGGCCTCGGTCCACCTTCAGGGGCATAGTAATAGCATTCGGTGCTACTCAACGTGTCGATGTACAGAATACCGGCAATCAAAGCGTCCAATTCATCTAGTTTCTGAAGTCGCATGTTGACCTCCTGAGAACAATACTGATTAGTTCGTAGTATTATTTTTTTTGTAATGCCTATTTTGTCAGAAGAATAAGGTTTTATTCAAAGACTATAATAACTAGATGCAGTCTTAGGAACTTATAGTATTACAACACGTAATAGCAATTCTTTAGTGTGCTTGAATTGGTAAAACCATAACAAAATTAATATTCTGCAAGATAGTTTGAAAAATGGCGGTAATAAATCCTGTTCATAACCAGAATCCTTGGCATTTCATTATTATATACGTTATATATTATAATTATTGCTTATTTAAATAATCTAAATAAAGACTGTTTGGTTTATTTTCCAGCCAATCACTGGCAGTTATAAAATATGAATGTTTTAGTTCTGGTACAAGTCAAATATGTTTCATATTCGAAATTGGTCAACACAATTATGTACATAGTAATAAATAAAACAATAACATTCATTTACAACAAATCTAAGTTTCATCTTTTTGCATGGCAATATCCATTATCCGAGGGTAATTAGGACCAAAAAAATACCTCTTAAAGTGAATTCGCTTAAAACGGGGACTAATATTACTTGGTAAATGGGTTTAATTGGGACACGTTTAGAATAGAAAAAGACACGTGAGCAAGACAAAAATAGCATAGGATGGAAAGATTGAAAGTGGCAGTTGACGACTGTGAGCTATTGCGCTTGTGTTTTCTATGTGTTTTTGCATTCTCCTGCAAATTCGTAACTGCGGGGACTAACGAATACTCGGATAATACAGGGGGTCCTATATATCATTTCGATTGACTGAATCTTAAATTGTCTTGCGAGTTTTGACATAATAATATGCTGGTGATGTTAGTGAACAAATGAATCCGCTATGTGAAATAACTGCCAGCTTATTTAATTGTTATTCAAAAAAAGTAAGACACCCTGCAGGAATCGAACCTGCATCTCTCGGGTTTCGCGGCCATGCATATAGACCACTATGCTAAAGGCGCCGTACTTAATTGCAACAAATTTTAACTAATGGCTCTTAATACTCTTTGAAGCGCTTTCCAAATTGAGATACTATTGGCGATCGGCTTTATTAATACTATTTATTAAATAAATTAATACGGCTTAAACATTGATAGGTTCCCTGACTTTGAAAAGTTTAATTCCTATTGATGGACATTTAATGAAATATATTTATACCTTTTTAAAATCATCCTCAAACTTATATGCGCCACCGCCGGTCGCGCAGACGGACGTCAGCAGAGCGCCCATCCCTTTAGAGCGAGCAAGAGACAGAAATGCTCCCATCTCACTCGTTGGAAATCTGATGAAGTGAAGCGTGCCCCTCCTACCTCGAACTCGGACATTTTCCATCTAGAATTTTCGTAAGAAATAAATATAAACTGTGAAACAACCATAATTTGATTCAGCCGCGAGTTTCAAACTCATTAACACTCGTTAACACATTATTGGGTTCCACCTCTTCCTATCCATAGTAGCCGCTCTTCGATTCAGTACTCTTAAGCGTGCAGTAGTCATTATTAGATCCAACTAGTCAGTGAATTGTTAGCCTGCCTCTTATAGAATCGCTCGACATTACTCTCTTCACTGGCTTGGTGTCATTCATACAGCCCAAATGACATATCCAGGTGCAGTCTTCCAATAATTATTGATTAAATCTTCGTACATACTGTAAAGACGGATATTAGGTTGTAATTGAGCCACTCTGAGCAGTAGAACGATAGTGGCGAACCTGCCTGCTAAAAAACGAACTCCAAATGAATTTTCAGATTTGAGTGATTTTCATTACCTGTCATATGGTACGAAATAGTAATTGCATCTCGCTCACTCTTAAAGAATGAATTGGGACAGTCAGCACTTTTATGTGTAAACAGATATTGTCATGATAGTTTAAAATAAGCACTATTGCCACCAGTAAATCCATGCACGTGTACATCCGCTATTAAGATTAGTTGCAATTGATTGTCACCAATGACAATGCACAATAATATAAATAAATAGTATGTAAAGTATGTCAAAGTAACTAACTTGCAGTCGAATCAAGTGTCCGTAATTAATATGGACATGGCTCAAATCATAAATCATGTCTGATAGCGTGCAAGACAAATTGCTTATTACAATCTGAGTAGAAGAAAAAAGTGCAACGGACTCGAGTGAACATTGATATCGAGCATCCATTACCCCTCGCTGTCAATCAAATTTTATTATTTATCACAAATTCAAAGTTCTAAACAGAACATTAACATACATTCGTAAAGTCGAAATAAATAATTGCGGCGTGAACTGTCTAGTCTGATGATAGCGGGTCAATTTGATTACCTTCATATAATTTATACGTCTGTCAGTGGCATGCGGTGACTCTTACGTGGGCATGCTCTTCAATATGTAATTGATTTTATCCATCAAAGAGCCATTTACTAGATACCTTACATTAAAATATTACTTACTCGGAATCGCCTATCTATAGATGTGGAATATATCATGGGTTACTGCCAAAAGTTGGTAATTTAGGTATCTAGAGTTAACAACGGATTATATTTCTATATTATAATAAATATGTATGCTAGAAAAAAAAATCAAGATCATCCGATACTCATCCGATACATAGAACATGCACATAAAGCACAAAGAAATTAGCATTATGCTTGATTTTATAGGGCACTCCATAACATGATTTCAACACCCAAATTTTGGCAGTACCTAAACCCACGATATGTGGAAAATGTGTATTTTTGAAAATATATTAATTGTCCCTAAATATGTAAATATACTAATCCCCATGGTGGCCCAGCGGCTTATGCATCGGCTTATAATGTCATAGAACCCAGATTCGCGTCCTGGGTCTGGCATAAACACATATTGTTTTTCAATTTGTATTTCCTAATAGGTTGCGCAAAGTGGCCAACATCCATTTCTTGTAAAAACAAATCTCTGTTAATACAACCTCCATATTGTGGAGACCCATATGATCTTCTAAGAATCGAACATGGTGAAGTAGCAGTTGTTTGCTAGCATTGAAATAGGCATTGCAGCAAACAATTCTAATAGACTATAACTTTGAACAAGGGATGCGCCGCATAACACAGCATCTATGAAGCATTAATACACCACTGATCAATCAACTAAAATATCAACAATCTCCTCAATTTACGGTGGATTTATTTTTCATATTCAAGTGGAATCGTGATCATTTTTGAAGAAGACGATTGTAGAGAACCTAAATTCTAATGCAGGGGTAGTCAACCTGGTCCCTACCGCCCAATAGTGGGCGTTCCAGCTTTCATGGTAAGCGGTAGGGATTTAAAAAACATTTTTATTATGTTTTCATTAAATTCCCCGTGACAATTTAAATTTCAGAAAATATACTATTTGTATCGCCCTTGCATAAGTTTAGTTTACGTTATGTAAGTGATACTAAATGGCGCTATAGTGCAACCGCAAACAAAAGAGCCTCGTCCCAGAATAGCTTGCGCATCTCCCCCCACACCACCTAGCTGTAACAGACAAGCAGAGCTGGTAACCGGTGCCCCCCCTCCCAAACCCAATCCACGATACGCGAGAGGCATGCGTAGACGACGATAACAGTAGCAGGCTCTTTTGTTTGTGGTCGCACTGATCAGTACGCAGTCAAAGTTGTGAGCTTCTATATATGCTAATTATAAATAAAAAGATAGATTTAACTACAGTAAGTTGTTTTATAAAGATTTATTCTGCCAAACTTAGCGAAAGTCTGACATAAAGTTATATGCTTTAACTTGTCTTGCTGTAACTCTGCTTTACAAATTTTATGAAGTAAAGTTACTTCCCTACTTTATAAATAACCATTACTGTCAAACCTATGGATGGTTAGAAAATTTGACTACTAAGAGATACAAAAGTGGGCGGTATAGGTATAAAAAGGTTGACTATCCCTGTTGTAATGTTTCAAAAGATTCCCTCCATTAATAATTACATGTTTCGTTAATTATTGCATATGTAAAAAATTTAACAAAAATAATCAATTAGGGAAAAGTATGACATGTAGAATATAATCCTGAACGATCAGTGCAGGAAAATAATTAACGTGATAAGATCGTGATTTATGATGTTAACCACTCGTCATACAAATCATACCTATGCATGATCTGTAAATAAAAGGATTAGGCACCCAATGTCGACTGTCACCCAATCAGTATGCATTTGTATAAAATATTTATATTTCCAGTACTTATTTCTGTTACCGTCAATTTTTTTAAAATGACAAATATTTGAAATTTTAATATTAGTTATCCATAATACAACATCATGCGGAGAGGGTCTGATATAATGTAATAATTTGCAATAAAGAGCACCCCTCCTGTGCATCTATTCTATACACAAGGCTGCTATTGACGGCTATCGAGGGAAGTTTATCATATTCATGTATTGAGGTGTCAGAACAGTCTATCTCGCTCTAAAAGTTAACACAGCCAAGAGAGATGCTGTTAAAATATAGCACTTTTTGACAGTTCAGACGGTTAACTTATTGTAACAATTAACTGCCTCAATTAATGTTCTGTACATTGGCAAATTAAAATATGACAGCTATAAACATTTATAGTAGTTATCTTTGTGCAGCTGTTTTGATCTATCAACATCTTTGGCATCTATTCTATACACAAGACTGCTTTCGGCAGCTACGGCTGCTATCTAGGGTAGGTTTGTATCGAAGTATTAGCACTTATTGTAATAATTACTTCCATTTATAAAATGTTTCTATTTGACAGATCTTCGGTGTTTTACTGTCAGCGTTAACTGCCCGGATAATCCAAAAATCCATTGACTGGTGATTAAGCCGACTTATTTAAATAATTACTACTTAACTGTGCTTATGTAAAAAAGAAAATATTGACAGTGACAATAGCAAAAGTTTGAGAAACAGAAAACTAGCGAGATAAATTAAACATTCAATATTCATGATTAACAATTTATATACCTGTAAGTGTCCATCCCTGTGCCCCGTGTTACCATAGGCACTATTCCTGGTGAGGTATCTCCTGATATTGCGGAGAGCCTCGGCCTCGCGAGCCAGCTCCCGCCTCGAAGAGTCCCTCGGTTCAAAGTAAACCAGCTTCGTCAGCGTGCCACCGATGTCCATGCCGAACCACGGCATAGCTACACAAAAAATTCACAGATTCATCAATGATATTGTAGAAAGTATCTCTTCACATACTGTGAAATATTAAGTATTACCACAGGAGCATAATTTGGTAAAAGATTTTTATTAGGTTCGTCACATATTTTTCACTAATTTTTTTTTTTTTTTTTTTTTTTCGACCATGTCCGATCCTGATAGGATCATATGGGCCTCCACAGAGGAATTTTCACTAATTAGCCTAACAAAAAATATTTGTAACTTTGTCATTTGTGTGATATTCAAACGGTGCATCGCGACCAATACCGAAGGGCAAGTAGTTTGAATTTTTTTCAGACTGTCTTATTTTTTATTAGACCATGTATGATCGTAATAAGATCATATGGACCTACACAGGGTAGAGGATTGTATTAACAGATTTTCGTTTTTTACGAGAAATTGATATTAGCCACTTATTCAACCTATTAGGTCCGTACTCGTACAAATTGAAAATCAATATGTCTATTTGCCAGACCCATGACATTATAAGCCGACGCGTAAGGCGTTCGGCCATCGTGCCAGACTTACTTAATACAAATTGCACGGTGATCTATGATTGCAATGATAGATCCTATTATGGCACCAGTTTGTGACCTTGTATGCTTTCTTTCACGGTATAAAATAATTTTTGAACAGCACCTATATATTCACCTTAACAATTGGTTTTCAAAATACTTTCAGGAAAAAAATATTATGTGGAAATTTCCACGGATTCAAGATATGAGAGATTTGAGGTTGTTGTGGTGACATTCCTTCCAACTATGACGTTATGCATTGCTTGGGGGGTGTAAATTATGGAAGGAATGCAAATAATATAACTTTTGAGAGTAAATTCCATGGTGTCGACTATTTTTCTGACTGTGTATGGATCGCTACATGTATATTATATCAAAATTTAAATAAATCCTTTTTTATACCTAACCTAACCTACATAAAATTTGAGACTAAGAATAATATGGGGTGGCATTTTTAATACTGAAAACCAGCAACGGTGCATCCATTGGATAGCGACCCGTGTACTTCAGCAATTAAGCAATCTGTACCATACTAATGTGTCGAAATTTACTAACATTTAAGGATTATCTCAAATTCTGTTAATATTTTCTAATAAGTATGTTTCGCAGGTATTCCAAATTGTGTATGTTCAATAACGAATACTACATTTATAAAATTCTGTTGAGAAATTTAATAAAGAATAGTTGGACATATTATCATCATTGAAGAGATAAATCCTTCTTTTCTTGCTACTCGTGGACTTTGAATGACAATGAACACCGTGTAACAATGTTTACTTTAAAATTGGCATTGGAGCGATTGTAATTATTCAAATAATACTCAAATTTAATTTCTAATTACATTAGAAAATAAAACGCAATAAGTAAATGAACTATTTATTGCAATAAGTAAATGAACTATTTATAATTAACGTGATTCCCATGAAATGATGTTCCTGACAAAACCATTGAAATGATGTTCCTGACAAAACCATTCCCGAAGCACGTGAAGATATTAAAAGTTTGCAAAAATTTTCCTGATCGACATGAATAAAACACAATGGAACAATACCAATTACATAATAATGTAAATAAATTAAAATACAGTATGTTAATAATGCTACGTCAATTGTTGTTACTCTACCGATAGCCTATTGTAGGAGTATATTATTACTGCGTATGTTTACGTATATTTAATAATATAGGAAACTTCATTCATGAACGGAGTATATATTTTGAATAATCATATGTGAAGGCTTAGAGACGAGACCTTTGATCCAGGGCCGTTTCAGATTAGAATGGGATACAGGTGGTAGTACCAAGACTAGATGTTTATTAAGAACCAAAGTAAAATAGAGTATATCGTTATATAGTTGAGCAGGTATTAAACGCGTAAAAGTATTTTGTCTTATGTCCCAGAATTCTGTATTTGCCGACCTCAGGATTAGTTGGCAAGTACAGCCTGCCTTCCCGGAATTCGACAGTCACACTCTAGGTAGGCAATCTTCATGACTCCTGACACTAGTATTTACACATAAAGATGAAACATATTTTATCAATTTGCAGCCAACCGGTTTATTTGGTCGCAAAACACTGGTTCTGGGTTGTTTCTGGAGGGCACTCAAAATGTTGGTATCACAGACGATACAATATAAAAAATATAAGATTACAGTACAGCTATAAGTCCCAGAATTTATCTGAATAATAACAGACAAACAAGATAATTTTAATTAAAAACCAAATGTTTTCATTATGAATAGAAGAAAAACTTTTTTCTGCCAGACATGTGACGGATTTTTCACAGATCAATCAGGACATATAAAATACAACTAATTTTATACTGTTCAAACTAGCATTTCCCAAATGGGAACACTGCCACTAACTTTCTTTAAATGTTAAAATAACATGGGTTGATTGTCGTATAGCAACTGGGAATTATGTTAAACTCACTGCTTCAGCGATTTTGTTAATAATGATATATAGAGAGCGCCTATTTTTCGGCAAAATGAAGCCGTGTTTCTTGCGTATAACGCACAGTAGAACCTCGATTTTATTATTATCAACTAAACTATGAAACGTTTTACCATCGTATTACTTCTCAGTACGGCTCCCAAATTTAAACACAACATAGTTAACAATATGTTCCAATTACCACTAACTTTATATTTAACACAAAAACAATAAATTTCAGCAACACGTGCTCGCATTTTTTAAATAAATGTGATCAGTCTAACCCATTTTTACCGGCGAAGATTTGAAAAAATATTTAATTCAACCGTAGAAATTCTATCTTACTCTATCGCATAGTGCGGAGATATAGGCATGCCGAATGCTTACTCACTCGCACTTTTGTTTCGTTTTTCTTCAGGCCTTGAAGGAAACCAAAGTGGATTATCTTCTATATTATGCCGGGTCCACACTGGCAACATGTCGCCGGCAACCTCGTTAAATTTTACGATAATTATCATAATTGCTTAAGAAATTTTACGATAATTATCATACTTATCATAAAATTTAACGAGGTGCCGGCGACTTGTTGCCAGTGTGGACCCGGCATTATGCAACATCTTTACGTGCCATCCTTTCAAGTTCTATTTTTGGTTTAAAACATTTTTGAAAACAGTTTATTGCAGAATTCTAGTGCATGCATACGTAATTATTCCATTGTCAAAAAGCCTCCCCTTTATGATAAAAAATTGTTTAATTTGGACATAATGGATTCACCAGTAAGACTAAATTTAGACATATATTATAAGACTTGCAAAGATTAAGATATGAAGATAAAAATAATAAAACGGTTTAATTAAATCAAATGAGATTGAATTACATGGTTGGGATTGCTCCGGAGGGGAGTCACCGGCCTCCGCTTTCTGCCGAGCACCGTCCATGATGCCGCCGCGACTCTCCAAACGTCCCCTGCTGAAGAAAGTATAATGAAAAGAAGATAAATAATATCCGGTATTTTCTTAAACTGATTTGAGAAAAATATAATTATGTGTCGGTAATTAAGATTCTACACAATAGTAATGCAGAAGATACAGGGTTATGTTCTCATTCTCCCTCTGTGGTTCGATACGATGTTAAGCAAATTGATAACAACTAATACCCTTTAAATACCGGGAATGGTGGTACCTGGCGGGCCACGAATTTCTATGAAAAATAAAACCTTTTTTAGAAATATATTAAAAGTATATCATAAAGACTTGTATATCGGTTAAGAATATCACCATGAATACAAGAGACGTCAGTATATTGTGTACAATATATTAATTCATTTAAAACAACCGAACGGGGCTAGTGTAGTGAGTGTAAAATACAATGTATATACGTTGCTCAATTTCTAGACGACCGTGCATGCACGGATTTGTAGAGCGTGTAAACGCTCGTGTGACATACATCCGGCAGCAAAAATCCCATTATTGACGAAAAGCGCTGAGTTTTAAGAGAAAAAAATATATTTTACCTGTGCAGGACCCTCCGTTTGGCGCGGGCTGTTCTGGCAACCAAAATGGCGCCCCCTTCACGCCGTGGCAACAGCCTCATCACACCGTCTTACTGCTAATGCTGCAGAAAAGAAAAAAATTGATAAGCATTACAATCATTATATTTACATAATCACACCAAACCTCCAGTAGAAAACGAAAATAATTTGCTATGTGGCCTTCCACAGTGTGAAGCTGTGCTTCAACAAAAGATTGTTTGTCAGCCATCTATTCAACCTGTTGGGTCCACACCCTGATTCCAAAGACAAATGTTGACTAAAAAACGGCACATGACTTTAAAACTGTACTAAAATTCGAATTACTCCTGACACCATCTATAAATCAAGTTAGAATTAATGTCATTACCTTGATTTAAATTACAAAGATGGTACCAAATTACAATTTTGTGACAGAATTTGAAACTCAGGCAGCGGAGTTATTAAGAATTGTTCGCAAGGGCATAATTGGTTAGGAACATTCATGAATACTAAATAAAAATGTCACAACCTTGTATTATGTCAAGTCAACAGTGATTCACATTCACAAAGAACAACCCTCTTCTTTAGCGATGACGTATTTAAATGTATACTAATTTTATTAAACATGTTCATCATAACCGTGCTTATCGATTCAACGATTAATAATTGCCATTTTATAGTATAGATATTCTGCGATCATAACCGAGCCTATTGATTCAATGGCACAGTGGTTACTCTCAGTTGAACATCTTTCTATTTTCTGATATTTTGGTCCATAATAAGGTTAATGTTTTAAAACTAGTTTCTGTTTAATTTTTATGGATTGAATATTATATGTTACAAAAATTAATATTATAATCTTTCTGAAAGTACACCAGGATATTTTTGGGTGCCCACGTCGTTCCATACTCAGTCGTCGCAGGTCAAAGCATCACATGTACAACTTCCGACATCCGCTCTAAAACACAATACAATTCTGCATTACAAAAGCGACTATTTATGTATGTACGTACGTCATTTGAGTGACAAAGTTCAATCAAACCGAATGTCAGCAGTGGTGTAGTGTTAAATAAAAAAAGTGCTGAGACAATACACTGTCTAATTTTTTTTATCCCATAGTTCAATAAACAGATTTTTCAACATTTCAATAGTTACCAGAGTTAGATGCCAATGAATAAGGACAATAATATGGTGATTTTTCTATTAAATAATTGGACTTAAAGTTGAACTTTTTTCATATCTTCACATCCATAAGTTTACAGGATATTGACAAACCCACAACATGCATCCCCCATTCCTGTGATTCCCAACTTTTTTGATTGGCGGAACCGTCAGAGGTTTTTTTTTAAAATCTGTCCCACCTGACTTAGCCACATTATGCTCCAGAGGGATAAACTTCAGCAGTATCCAAGTAGTGGCATATCTAGGTAAAAGTGCCACCCTTAAGCAAACTTAAAATGCTGTCCCTAAATAGATTAATTACATAAATTCGTTACCAATCTACTATACTTTATTGACACCCACGGTGGCCGCGCGGCATAAGCGTTGGAGTATCACGCTGTGGGTCTCAGGTTCGAATCCTGGGTCTGGCAAGTACACATATTGTTTTTCAGTTTGTGTATGAGTCAGGGTATGGACGTAATAGATTGAGCAAGTGGCTGACATCCATTTCTCGTAAAAAACAAAATCTGTTAATACAAACCTCTACTCTGTGGAGGCCCATATGATCTTATTAGGATCGGACATGGTCAAAAAAAAAAAAAACTTTATTATTTCTTCAATCTTAAACTGAACTGAATCTCCTCACAGTTGATTCATTCACTACTTACTGCAGTATCCTTAAAAAAACCCTAAACAACACATGACCTGTCTGTCTCCATGCTATAATTTTTATCACTTCCCCACACCGTTGCCTGAACTTCCCCAAGACAGCCTTACAGCATTACCAATAAGCCTTGTTATAAGTTATACGTAACAACTTTCCATTGTTTTATATATATTATAAACATCCCATATTTTTGAATTACATAGAATCTACCCAAATAGCATTCATAAATTGATATCTACATCTACTCCTTCGGTCCCTCCAATGTTTATTGTAAAAATGAATATGGTATTCAGTTAAAAATCAATTACAATAATGGTGACTTACAGTTTTTCATAAGATTTCTTTGATCTATTCTGTAAAACGCGTCCACTTTGGTGTTGAGATTTTGTATGGGAGGGGATTGTATAAAAAATGTTAGAAAAAGTTCTGGAGCACGATTGTCTTGAAAAAAGTCGCAGGTCGATGACCCAATGTGCACCCACGTCACAACATAAATGAATGTCAATGACACAAACGCAGAGATAAATGCAAATGCCTCCTGTTTAAATCTTGAAACGCGTATCTTTAACTTTTTGATGATTACAGATTATTAGTTATATGTAGGTATCTTGAAAAGAATTAATATTGTAAATAAATCAAAGATGAATAACATGTTTACGGTTTAATGCCAGTGTTATCAATAAATAGTGTCAACCATGACATGACATTTCACAGGTTTGCCAGTGTTATTGATCTTAATTCGTAATGAATACACCATAATACATCGTGTAACCAAGAGAGAAAAGAGATCAGATTGCCCTATAACACCAGACCAGACTATCGCAAGAGGACTTGTACTTAACTCCCGGTTACAAAGAGCTCGTTATGTGGAACTTCGTTAGAATGGAATTAAAATATTATCCGACACATTTGATAGGCAGAATAAATATTGCAGTTGGGTAACAGAGAATCAGATATATATTTTGATTTACAACTTTTCAGGAATGAAAATTTTCGGTACTGTTCGGTTATCAGGAATACAGCGGAAAACACATTTTGAAAATAGCCGATAAACAGGATTATTTGTTAGGTTAACCTAACCAAACCTAACCTAACCCAACCTAATCTAACCTAAACTAACCCAAACTAACAAATAATCCAGTATATCGGGTATTTTCAAAATGTGTTTTCCGCTGTATTCCTGATAACCGAACAGTACCAAATTTTCTTTAAAAGTGTTTATGTATTTCTTTAAAGTTTTGCAGTAAAAAACTACTTTTATAGTTACATTTTTATTATTAATTCTTTTGAAATTATATTTATTAAATTAATTCTCCCATGATGGCCGCGCGGCTTAAGCGTCGGCTTATGATGTCGTGGGTCCCAGGTTCGAATCCTGGGTCTGGCAAGTACACATATGGTTTTTCAATTTGTGTATGAGTCAGAGTATGGACCTAATAGGTTGAGTAAGTGGCTGAGATCCATTTCTCATAAAAACAAAATCTGTTAATACAAAACTCCACTTTTTGGAGGCCCATATATGATCATGTTAGGATTGAACTTGATCGAAAGAAGAAAAGAAGAATTCTCTACGGGCTATAGGGATAATAATCATTTTGAGATTTAAATGTGAAGCGACTTGTAAATTAAGCTAAACTACATGCACAAATACAGAAATTGATAAACATATATCGCATTAATATACCTATAATTCACATGTTGTCGTTGTATTTAAGAAACTCCCATTTTTCATGACAAAATGAAATCTATAAAAACCAAATATCTCAAAACTAATTCATTTGTCCTTACATACTGCAGTTTTACACTTTAGCGCGAATACAAGTTCAAACAGTCATATTCCTTGTATCAGCCTTTCTCTATCCAATTCAAATGGGATTAATGAGTTTTACAAGATAGACTGGTGATATTATTTATGTAATTATGATAAAATTCATTATTTTTATATCACCATATTTCTTAACAATTTCCTATACATTTTCATACAAATTACAAGGTTGATGGGTATACGTCAAAAAATTTCTTAATGGCATCACCGTAAAAAGAGAGTAAAGCAGATTCCTCTAACCGCCCCCCCCCCCTAGTAAGTGACCAAATTGAGTACTAGGCACAAAAGTTCTGCTATACTGCTCGAGTGCCTAAATGGAGGTATTGAACATATCAACAGACTAACTATTTGAGAGAGAATTAACATTAAGCATTTAAAAATGCACGAAAAGTTTGATTTATGAAAATCAACATGAATCAGATAACAAGTGGAGTATGGGATATAAAACCAGATCATACCAACCAGTTTAAAGCAGTCAAAGATTGATACATACATGTATATCTACTTCATAATACAAAATAACCTTGGAAATGAATTATTTAATCATTATTATCTAATCAGGAATATATTATATATTTTTAATAAATATTGTAGCCAAAACAATGATAATTTACTAATAAGTCTTCAGATATGAATCACAGCAATGTTCTGAAAATATATTTATTTAAAATACCTGATACACTTTAACTTAGTATATTATTTTCATATTTTTTACTGTGACTCATAGATAATATTAATATAATATAACATTGTTTTGTCTGAATGATATAAAATTTATATATAGGTGGGTACCTCTACATACATAAGATAATGCCACAAATGTAAGAAGAAAAAAAAGATAGAAGATAGAAGATAAAGAAAGAAGGAGGTTCATATTATTATGTTCAAATTATTATTTTTTTAAATTAAAAACTAGTAGGTACCTATCGATACTCTGAAGGCGAGATACCCTTACGTAGCTCCACTGATTCGATCATATGTGATAGAATAATACTTATTATATTGTAAATTTTTTGAACAATTTGAGAATTAAAATAAACAATAATCGCAGCTTTACTGCTGAAGGCTGAGAAAATGTATCTCTCTCCACCCGCTGTCTGGGATGACATTACCTATCACTCCGTGTCAGCCGGTCTTATTACGAGATCTAGCTCAACCATCGGGTTCTATGGGAATTAAATCTTATGGTGAAGACACCTTTTGGCGGTGTTACTATGTATGCCTTACTTTTAACAACTGTCTTAGTACCTATCTATCACCTTTAATTTTTCCCATTCCAAGTAACAAAATAAAACACACAACCCCACTTATTAATGGCAGCTTTGATAACCTAAAAAAGGGGTCTAAAATCTGGTTCTAAACGGAAAAGAAGAAAGATGAATACATCCCCTAGCTCCTTCCACTCTTCTCGGTCCCTAGTTATTACTGAAACAAACATTCATCTTGAATTGTTATAATACCACTAGAAAAAATACCAGGTGGTAGCGCAACCTGTCAACATTCTTGGATATGGTGATATGCTAGTACTGCACTGTAGGCATCCGTCAAACTATTATGAGAGTATCCTACCACTTATTTTGTTTTCTTTAACGACCCGATTGAAATATACGATTCCTTTATTTGCGTGGCAGTTTATTTTTCAAATTTAGAATTTGCGTTTACATGTGTTTTCTCTCAACTCATCCCTTTTAATACGTCTTCTCCCTGTCTCGCTTTCTCCTACACATTTACATAATAATATGTTTTCTCTCATGCGTTACAGACAGATAAATCAAAACGAATATAATATATTGTAATATTTTGTACTAACCTAAATACTTATTATTTTTATCCATGAAATTTTAATAATTATAATGTCAATATAAATAAGTTTAAGTATATATATTTATATAAAAATGACCCAGAAATAATTTTGAATATGACACCAAAGATAATATTATGAAGAAGACCTTCAAAATCATCAGACACATATCACAACCAATTCAAAAGGCATAAAGACAATACAAAAAATTCTTTTTTTTCCTTATGGGTACGTATTTTCAGTATGGAACAGCGAATCGTCGAAAGGAATTAGGTAGGTATAGGAAAGTAGATTTCAATAGAAATTATAATATATTATATGCTTTATGTAGGAGTATTTAATAATCCGGCATTAACATAATATTACAATATTTTTAACAGTGATCAAGACGTTATTGCTTTGGCAGATTGCAGCTTTTCTAAAAAAAATTCTAAATGCTGACTGGAATAAGAAATAGAAAAAATTGTCAGAAAAGGCTAAAAAATGAAAAAAAAATATTCGACAAGAGGTAGGTAATTTCATAGTAATGTCGATTTCCAATAGAAACAAAAAACATCCCGAATTCTAGACTTGATTACAAGAATTCTCAAATCTCGAGAAATCACAAGCTCTCTCTCATCTGGAGGTAGCCATGTTCACTTACCAATAGTGAAATGAAATGGCAAGAATCTCAGCCATCTCAGAATCAACAAGACGAGAACAGACAGCAAAACACGTGTTACAACCGAAATAGCTATCAACTTTTAAAATATTCCGCAGAATTTACTACTTATAATGGAATTCAATGAAGTAAAATGCTGACTCAATTAATAATCAAAACACGTATTTATATACCATGAAAGACCAATTTATATTATGATAAGTATAATATTATGGGAACAACGCCAGAGTAAATGAAGCCAAAAAACCCTCAAAGATCACATGAAAAATAAACAGTTCCGAGAATTTTTGCTATGTTGCTATGAACACAAAAGAAAAAAAATCTGGAATGCACACACCACATATGGAAATGATGGATGACATTATGATTCCTTACATCGTGATGCATGGAAGACCCGATAGACCGTTCTCCCGAGAGATGGAAAAATAATCAGGACTCAACTTGCCAATAATCTGACTAAAACAAACCTCACCTCACTATCGACATCTAGAAACTTAAACTACAATAATGATAATTTACATCCCCCCTTTAGTCTGGGTAAAAAATAGTTCAATAAAAATGAAACTTATTTTTTCATTATGAAAAATACGACATCTTGTTGATTTAAATCCTACAAAAGAAACCCAAGAGTCATGACTTTTTTTAAACTGCATTTTTTTACCGCGCTCTGGTTTATAGCCAGCCACCTGTGATGTGTATTCCATTTGAACATTCGTTTTTTGCGCTCAAGTAATTGAAGATAAGAATAATTCATCATTAAATTGATGTGCATCATTATAACACAATAAAAACGAATGAAGAAAATTAAAATTAAATATTGCAAAAATTGGGTCAAACACAGCTAATGGCAGTTGCCTACTTAATTATTATTTGTAGCCTTCTTCAAAAACGGCGTAATTTTTGTGTCATAAAATGTATTTATTAAGGTGGGTATTGCCATTTTTACAACGCCTGATAACAAATCGACTGAAAATAAAATTCAGCGGGTGGATGCGTTTACGTGGGCAGACTGACGACTGATGACCCAACCTTAGGCGACAGTGATGGTAAACAATCAAACATGAAATCGAGGGGGCGGCGGACAAATAGGTACAGGATTTGTCCAGCTAAGTGGGTTTTCTCGGATTTTTCCGTTTTCCTTAACGTGCCTAATAATGGTAATAAATATTACATGTACCTGCCAACTGCGATTAGGTCCAAATAACACGCTAATTAGATAAAATAATCGTCAGTCAAACATGATAAGTAAGTATTGTAAAACTTTCTTGGTTTTTGTCTGCCTTTGAGAATTAGTTCTAAATAATTACAAGATAAAAATAACTTTTTATCTACAACGTTTTTAAATTTTCTGTTGAATCATATAAACTTGACTTGACTAGCTTAAACGATCAAAAAATGTGTACTTGATAGAAATAATACTGAAATGTCATATTGATTTCCATATTAACGCACGTATACGTTAATAATTTAGTTGCTAGGACCCCAGACCACTAACAACCAATAATGGTGTCGAAATAACTTTTCATACAAAACAGAATTAACTGAAAATGAATTCAATTCTACTTAAAGATGGCTAAAAGTATTTAAAAAATGCATTGGCATCGTGTTCTGATATATTCTAAAAGTTTCAAATGTCCAGCTCGTCCAGTCGGGAAGTTAGTTAAAAATCGATTGCAAGATTGGTACCGGACAAAGAACCACCGGATAAATAAGAATACGAGCTAAGAAAAACGTTGTAAAATTCTGTCGGCGCATCGGTTTTTCGATCCAATAATCGTTATTTGAAAATTTGAAATTTTCTTACATTTTGATGCACCATTATCACAAACTATGATTAAGTATATGAGGTAATATTAGGTTCGGGTGGGTTATGTTAGGTTAGGTTAGGTTTGGTTAGGTTAGGTTTGGTTTGGTGTCGAAATAACTTTTCATACAAAACAGAATTAACTGAAAATGAATTCAATTCTACTTAAAGATGGCTAAAAGTATTTAAAAAATGCATTGGCATCGTGTTCTGATATATTCTAAAAGTTTCATATGTCTAGCTAGTCGGGAAGTTAGTTAAAAATCGATTGCAAGATTTGTACCGGACAAAGAACCACCGGACAAATAAGAAAGAATACGAGCTAAGAAAAACGTTGTAAAATACTCAATAGACCGCATAAAACTTGTCACTTAGAATAATAGTGTTGCAACTCTACATTTACGGAAAATAAGTATATCTATACCTCAGACGTGGTCATATAATATATAATATTTATATTAATATATTAATAAATAATAATAAATAATGTATTAATAATATATATGCATAATTGTAATATCGGTTCATTTCTTTATAATACTTTTTCTTAATAACTGAACTCCATACTATTCTGATTCGGTTGAGCCTGTCTCGCCCCGCAGCGTTGCTACAAGAACAATCGACGCGATACAGACTTGGCATGTTAAAAGACGCAGGGCATGGCACTGGAATGAAAGAACAGCGTAGTCGTGTGCTTGTCATTATATGTTCCGATGATGTAACGTTAAGTAGTGACCTGACTGTAGTTGACACCATCATAAAATCGTCATTAAATCTACGACAATCAACAAAGCAGTTATGATACTAATTATTTCCGCGGAGTTGTATAAATAACATACATTAAAATAATTTATTGAAGGTATAATAAACTAAGACACTATTTTAGAATGTTGGCAACTTTCTTCTCTGTGAGTACACGCCTTAAGGGTGTTGCTCTCATCCCTTCACTTTGTTACGATAACGAGTATCTTCCAAGCATAATTTTTGCAACGAGCTAATTTTTATTAACCGCTTTATTCTGTATTGAAATTATTTTTACTATTTATAAATTTCTAACTCACGTAACTCTGCCAAATAGAAAATCACACACAAATCCCAAAACAGCTGTGAATGTGGTGACTATTTGCCGTTTATTTGTAAAAGTCAGGTGAGTTATAGATTTTGAATGGTAAAAAAGACTTCATCGTTCTTCTGAGAACATTCCTAAATGACCCGGCTATGCGTCTATTCTATTATAATATGGGTGGTTCACAATAATTATGGATCCTGAGATATTTGGACCTAAAGTTAAAACTCCTTTTGTAAAATTCAGGAATGTTTTCACTGTACATACCTTAGACTATAGATACATATAGACGCCACCCGTTGCATTGCTAAATGAAGCCGCGTGCCTTGCGTTCGGTTTGTGAGCGAGCGAACGCATTCGTCTACAAATGTTCGAGACCATAGACCATTTCGCTAGTGCTTGCCCAAAGTGCTCGCACTAGACGCTCAGAATTAAAATATAATTTTCTATTTTTTTACGTTATATAGTATTTTTAAGCGGTCAAAATGCAACCATTAGATAAAGATATCCATAATTTAAGTTATTTTAAAGAAACACTAGGTCACTGATATTAAAATATATAATAAAATACAAATAAATTATCACGAACATGTATCAACTTACTTATGAAACGTAATACCATCTTCTTGCTTATCAGTACGGCTACCACATTTTAAGACAACACACAGAACCATCTTTTCTTAATTAACCAAAAATATTTACCATTGACTTTATGTTTAACACAAAAAATATCAATTTTAGCAACACGAGCTCGCAAGATGTCGACGCTATTTGAAGCGTTTCGCCCCGATTTGATGGCGATACTTTTGGAAACTGGCTTGTAGCTAGTAGACCTTTTATCTTACTCTAGCGCGTGTCGCAGAGATTGTAAGGGTGCCGAATACTTTCTCACTCGCACTCATGCATCGTTTTTGTTCAGGCCTTGGTACATACTCTTGCCATATTTTGATAGTACCTAAATGGATCAATAATTTAATTAAATAGTCGAAACATAAAGTATATTCAAGCTTTATTAAAATTAACAAATTAATGTTAGCAAATACCTCTTTATACTGCTGAAGGAACTGTCAAAATGGACAAGATTCACATTCAATTTGATGTATTATCAATACTAGTATTACCATGTATGCGGAAAATTGTAGAGCTACGATTTTAATAATAATAATATTAACACACAACATATAAATCTGTTTTATCTAGTCACTGAAACAAAAAAATCGAATTTTATGAAAATTAGACTTGATCCATGATTATTGTGTTATTTGAGTATAATTTAACAAAACAAAGAGCCCTCTATGGACTCCTATCTCCCGCCAGCCCTATCCAGTTTCCAGGCAGTATTGCCAACCCTCGTCGACAAAAACATGCCAGATGAGGTAAGAAAATAAATCCCATTCGCTGCTGACCTTTTAATTCATATTTAATTGCCACATTTAAATAACATGCTAATTATATCTAAGGGCCACCTGATGGGCAACGCACAGCATATAGAACTTGAAAAATCAATAAAAATTAAACTTTCCTCTCAAGATAAAATATAAATGTCCTATTTAGCTATATTAGTGAAAAATCAACGTTGAAATCGGAATGTTTCAGGATCGGTTGTGAGCCCTTTGTAGCATAAAACCATCTTTATTTTGAATGCATGTAAAAACTCATATTTAGTAAATTTATTTATCAAGAAAGTCCAGTGTTTTTTTTTATGAAAACTTTAAAGTTAGACGTGACGTGCAAAATCGTTAGATTTTACGCAACATGTCAGATATGATGTTTGCAAGCTTAACTACTATAAGAAAAATGTTAGATCCGGCAAGTAAAACACCAATTTATCTCATTGTGACCCGCCAGTCGCAGCTTTGCGCTTTTTGTGGGCTTGGTGACCCATTATAATGGAGATACAGTAATAGTTCACGATTCGTTTTTATTCTGTAAGTACCTATATCCCGTTTTATAAGCCTGTCCAAAAACTCTTTCAAATACTACTAACTTATTTGATTACATATAATATCATTTAAGTTGGTACCAGTGTGAATGAAAACTGATATGACTCTAGACAAACTAGCGTTCCCGCCGATACTTTGAAATTAAAAAAATCGAACCAACGTAAAATAAGAACACTGTCGAAATAAGAAAACAAAAATACTGCTATAATAAACAGATCTGAGGGTTTCGGTTCACATACTGATAAGAAAGAAAAATGTCACCAATAGAATTTCGCGCATCACTGACAAAATTATTGCAATCGTCAAGGCGTTTAATACCAATATTAATAATTATTTTTCAAGAAGAAATGATAAAATTCAATGTAATTCCTTCTCGGATGACTGCATTAAATATGTTGATAAGTAAGTGTCTTCTCAGAATTATATTTTTACATTTATTCTCCAATAATTCCGTAGACTGTGTAAACGTAAAACTAGGGTTGCCAGTTGCTAGACGTCTCGTAATTTACGGGAGTGTCACCATATTTGACCTGTCAATTTGATATACCCACTCGTATACATTGTTACATAGGACATGACAATATTTAATTTGAAACCTCTAACAAAACCGATCAAAGACATATCTGTAATAATCACCATTAGGTAGAGTTCATATTTACCGACATACCATATCAATTTTCACAGTAAACCTTTGACGAGACAGCAGACACGAATGCAATTTGCAACCGTTGTTGTATTTGATCCTAATTGAAAGGTCCTGACGGACCGAGATTTCTTTACTAGGCTGTCTCTAGTTTTCAATGCTCCTACATCGTATTTATTTTCGTCCCGTTTTTTTCGGTTACATGTAAATTGTACCTAAAACATTTCACCGTGGCACAGTTCGCCGTGAGCTTTCTTATAGGAAAGAGATGTCTGTATACTATACGGTCTCCAATTTTATTAGATTCAATATGAACATTAATTCAATTATCATAGCTGATTTTGGCAAAACTCATGAATTCAAGAATGAAAACCTAAACTAACCTAACAAAATAATCCAGTATACCGGCTATTTTCAAAATTTGATTGCTGCTGGCTTCCTATAAACCGACAAGAACCGAGTTTTATTTAGACATTCATTTTATCTCAGTACTATACGACCCAAAGAGGTTGGACAGTCTTTAATAACGACCATACAATTCCAATACAACATTTCACGGTGAATTGTGATACGGCAACGTACAAATTTCCGGACACGGATGTCATGGTGTATTTTTGATTGTTTTTTTAATAAGTATCCTAATTTTATTTTCATATTTTTAACGAAATCAAAAACCAAAGGCTGAAAAATAATATGATAAGTGACCAAGGCAAATGACCGCAACTAGTAGAAACACAAGACACATAGAGCAGAAGTCGAAACTGTTGAAGTTACGCGAATATTTGTTTTCTCAATTCCAGATCACAATGAATTAATATATAAAGGGCATTTTCCTTGGTGACATCTCAACGGACGAACAAAAGAAACAGTCTAGAAGTGAATATTGTCATTGGTCGTAAAAATTTTGCGATGTCAGTTAAATTTAAAATAATTACAAGATAAAAAGAACTTTTTATATACCTACAACGTTTTTAAATTTTCTGTTGAATCACATAAACTTAACTTGACTAGCGATCAAAAAAAATTGTACTTGATAGAAATACTGAATAATGAAATGTCATTTCATGTTGATTTCCATAGTAACGCACGTATATATTATTTAATAATTTAGTTGCTAGGACCCCCTAGCAACCAATAATGGTATCGAAATAACTTTTCATACAAAACAGAATTAACTAAAAATGAATTCAATTCTACTTAAAGATAGCTAAAAGTATTAAAAATGCATTGGCATCGTGTTCTGATATATTCTAAAAGTTTCAAATGTCTAGCTAGTCGGGAAGTTAGTTAAAAATCGATTGCAAGATTTGTACCGGACAAATGAGAATACGACCTAAGAAAAACGTTGTAAAATGGCGTGATCTGAATTTTTCCGAGAGACAAAAACTCTTTCGTCAAATCAACAGCGAAATAGAAACTACCGGAGTACCCAACAAACATAACAATATTCATGATTATTAATTAAAATAATACAATTTAAGTTATTCGCTTGTTTCTTATTTTTACATTACTCTTGCAGGATTAAAGACAAATCATTGAAACTAATAAAACCTCGATCACCGTCCCAAATCCTTCCCCGACATTTATGGCAACCCTATCGTCTGAGATGTCCCACAATTTGTAAACAATTGATTTATCAACGGTTCAACAATATTCAATAACATTTACTTCTTATCAATAATTAATGTAAATTTTGAAAATTAAATTATATATGAAATTGGTATTGTTAATTTCAGCATTATGCGAATGCGTTATCGTAATGAGTGGAAGAATCTGTGTTTTTTTTTAAATCCACTGATAAAACAGTTCAGTGCATAAAACTTTTGCAGGCGTAATTGTAGGTAATAAGATTAATAAGACATACGTAATGGCATTTAATTATTTAATGTGTATATTATATAAATATATATATAAATTCATTCAAGAGAAATCGACATATTAATTTATAACAAAAAAATAAATAATAAAACATATTACCGTAAAAAAAATCACACGATCTTCACTTCAACGCACGCAACACAGAAATTTTAAATTAAAAACACGGACACTAAAAGAAATTATCGAATTAATATTAATTAAAAAAAAAAAAAATAATAATCACTTCACTTTGCGACACGAAAATTGCACGAAAGTGATTATAATAATATACACTGTTTTATACCGCATGTATTATGTCGGCTTATGAAAGTGTAGCAAATTCAAAAAAAAAACGTCCGAACCGGTAAGTGTTCAGAAGAATACTAAATTCGTATTGGAAATGATAATAATATGATAATAATTATGTGTGTGTGTATACGTCGTCCGCTGTCAAGCGAGGTGGTGGCATGGGCACTTTGATAAACATTTTTATTAAGATAAAAAAACATAAATTCATAATACTATATTATATTAAATTAAGGCAGTGTAGAGCTCACTGTTAATCCGGCATACGAGATAACACTAAAACAATTGCACAGCAGGGCATATTATCTATGAACAGGTATACATTATACATAGATAATATTAAAACTGGATGCAACATCATACCGATCATGCCATATTATGGAAATAATCATAATAAATAATTACAAGATAAAAAGAACTTTTTTAAATACCACGTTTTTAAATTTTCTGTTGAATCATATAAACTTGACAAGTCTATGTATTAATAATTTAGGACAAGTCAACAAATCATTTTTTTGCTATTTTGCAACAAACAAATATAGAATACCGAAATGTCATTTTGATTTCCATAGTAACGCACGTATATATTAATAATTTAGTTGCTAGGACCACCCCCTTAGCAACGGATTGGATTACGGATTTCTTCCGAAATAACTTTTCATACAAAACAGAATTAACTGAAAATGAATTCAAATCTACTTAAAGATGGCTAAAAGTATTAAAAGAATTCATTGGCATCGTGTTCTGATATATTCTAAAAGTTTCAAATGTCTAGCTAGTCGGGAAGTTAGTTAAAAATCGATTGCATGATTTGTACTGGATAAACAACCACCGGACAAACAAGAATACGAGCTAAGAAAAACGTGGTTAAAATTGAGTCCTTGAGAACTACAGTGGTGTAAGTCAGGTTATTTGTGTTTTGAGGTATTAAAGTTTTCATTAAAAACAACATTGAAAATTGTTCGAAAGTCCCACCACGTTAATTCTAGATATTTATTGTTCGCAAATATTTTATTTATCTGATTTTTGGATTTTTGAGTAATTTTGTATAATTTCATCTTAGAATAGAGGTGCAAAAGACGTAAACCAGTATCATTTACGTGACATACACCATTATAACCAAAACTTACTTGACTTACAATTCAATTTGATACCATTATGAATAAAAAACGTTAGTAAGATTTTATTATAAACATGATATAGGTATTTGAAAAAGAAAAAATACAAGCATAATAAAGTTCTTAGAATTGGAAATTATACTTACTTATTACAAAATTAAAAAGGTAAAAAAATGAAATCCTAAAACTTCAAGCATTTTCCAAAGGATCTTCACTTTCCAAAATGTGGCCATTGTCACATTCTTCAGTTGAGTGTGAGGAGTTTAAATTCAATAAATATGCATTCTCTACTGGTGGAATGAAATTGGTGGAATGACACATGATTAGTATATATATATATAGTATATTAGTTTATGCACATGACTTACACCAGTCTTGTTATAAACTGATTGCAAATATATTTTTCCTCTAATTTGGAAGGCATGTAATCTATGATTTTTTTAAAGAATTTCGATGACTTGAATAGTCAGCCTAATGCATAATAATATAGCCTACCATTTTTTTTCTTTTATTTTTTTAACTGTGAATTCATGGTGGAACTGCATTGTATTGTTGCTTTTATTTAATAAAACGCAATTTTTTTTTTTGTAGTACTTATTCCACTTTTAATTAATAGATTTAGGACGAAACCGGTCCTAATCTATTAATTAAAAGTGGAATAAGTACTACAAAAAAAATGCGTTTTATTAAATAAAAACAACAATATAGCCTCCTACCAATAAATGATTTTAACTCATTTTTCGAAACTTTTGACTTACACCACTGTAGTTCTCAAAGGCTCAATTGATAATGCTGTAAGAGGAAACCGGTCGTATTATATTATAAGTTTTGAAAAATACGCATATTATTTAACAAACATAACAAAATAGCACCCGCAGTGGACAGGTGGTAAATTGTCAGCTAATTAGGAAGGCAGTGTTCTTCAACCGGTGGTCCGCGGGCTTTGCCGCCCTAAAGGGTTCGCGAGTCGGTGAGTCGGTACTCAAATAAAATTATACAAATGTAGAAAAATAAATATTTATTAAATCATACATATTATGTATACGAAGAATTTGGTTGCAAAGTACAATCATTTATTTTTAATTATTATTATTTTACCTCATTTTTTCAAATGACGGATGTTTACGTAAGTAAAAAAAACGTCTAAAAAAGGGTGTTGCTCTGTTACCCAGTGTGCGACAGGTATAACTAATTTTTTATTTAATTAAAATTGAGAAAGATTTTTTTGCTAATATGCTCGAAAATTTTTGTTTGTATGTATCGAATGTAATCATTTTTGATATATTATCATATCCGAGATTTGAAAGGTTATAGTTTGTTACCGCAGCTAAAGCTTTTTGATATAGTTATCATCACAAGATTTGAAAGGTTATGGTTTGTTATCGGAGCTAAACATTTTTAATATATCATATCACGAGATTTGAAAGGTTATGGTTTGTTATTGGAGTTTAAACATTTTTGATATCTCATTACGAGATTTGAAAGGTTATACTTACCTAGTTTGCTTTATTTGGAGATATAATTTTTCATTAAAATATTTATAATTGCTCATTGTCTTAGTAGTGGTAAGTTACAAAGTATTTGAGTTAAATATGCTTTTATACATTTCAATGATTATTGGTTGTCAATCCTTCAAAAAGTTTGTGTTTTTGATTTTAATTCGGAAATTCAGAGGTATGTCATGTGATTTAAAAAATATTTTATAATAATTACACATATTATTATAAATCCCTGTTCTGTTGAATATTCTTTAGTTGAAAATGTGCGTCAGACGAGGACGAAACCGGTCCAGATATTAAATAAAAGTGGAATAAGTACGATAAAAAATTGCGTTTTATTAAATTAATAATACAATGTTTACCCATTTACCCATTTACCCATTTACGCACGCATTTATATAGGAAGGAAATCCGGGGTTACTGGTTTCAAAGAAGGTTACCTCAATTTAATTTTTTCATCGATGACTATTTCGGTTATGGTTATAATATTATGATCATTATGATTAAAATTAAAATAGTCGAAATAGCTATTGACGACAAAATTAAATATAAGTGTTGCATACCTACCTACTACAAAACATTGGGGAATCGCTATAAAGCCTTGTAATACACATAAGACCAGTTGTTATCCGAACCTTTCGGATAAAACATGAATCTTGTGCATTTACATCATTAGGTTCAATGCAGAGTCGTTAAATGAAATTATACATGACCATCGACACGCTGTATCGACAATGTCTCGGTGAAGGCAAACTGTGGTTTACATTATGGATGATTGGTACGTATGACATAATATTATCACTATTATCAATATTATCAGTTATCGCTTAATTGCTAAACGCGTAATAATTTAGGGCAAAGCCTTGACGGGTTCAACTCCGGAGACACCTAAATGGCAGCAATAACCATATCAATCACCTATGTAGAGACTATAGAGCATAGGTGTCCAAAATTTTGACTTCGCCCGACCACTTTGAGTGAAGAGGAATAATTGTTTCCGTCCAGTTTTCAGACTAAATAAAATAAATCTTAAGTAATCAAGTGTAATAGCGCCTGTACACGTGCATGGATTTACCGGCAGCAATAGTGCCTATCATGACAATAACTGTTTACGCGTAAAAGTGCTGAGTGTCTCTCCAATCTTATTCTTCAAGAGTAAGCGAGACGCGATGTTGTCATTTTATGGTACTATTTAACAGGTAGTGAAAATCGGTTAACCTCAAAATGAGTACAGTTCGTTTTTTGCCGGCAGGTTCACCACTATCGTTCTACTGCACAGGCGCAGATCGAAAAAATCCCTGCTGTCGCATGATAATTCAGAAGCTTCCAAACTTTTTTGATTCATCCATGCAAGCTTGCAACTGCAGGATAATAATACATGTTCGCCCATACATTATCTTGTTATGGCCGCGATAATACTTATTTTATTGGTATTAAGCTATATTGTATAATTATTTATGTCAAAAAATCTTCAGTACGATCAACTTTTCTATTAAAAATTTTAAATTCCGTCCAGAATCCAAGTCAAGAGCTTTTTTAGGTTATATAAATATATTCTGAAAACACGATAGGTAGTGATAGGTATGGGTTTATGTAGGGTGTTGATTTATACTTTTACACTTATTGAAAACACTGATTCAGGGACATTACGTAAGTATATTTCGCTTGACAGGAAACAATTAATTATTAATAACATTTGTAATCGTAGGCTTTGGCGTATTTATCGTATTTAGAGGCGACGTAAGGGCTCAACAAGGGTAGGTAGCCGACTGACCGTACCCACTTCTTGACCCTCAGTCCGCCCAGAAACAGATAACGGTAACTTTGTGTTTCTTTGGCTGTGCGTGCATCTTGGTCTAGCTTCGACTCGTTTACAGTTACAATAATATGATCATTATATTCTCAACTCTGTCGATTGGAGGATTGTTGATAGGGGATTTAGGCATTATGATATTTGGTAACAGTAGGTACTGGTACTTCTCTGTCAAAAAGAAAGTCGTCAGCTGAATGCAGAAC
The DNA here is from genome assembly GCF_057557595.1 of Rhyacophila brunnea. Taxonomy (NCBI): domain Eukaryota; kingdom Metazoa; phylum Arthropoda; class Insecta; order Trichoptera; family Rhyacophilidae; genus Rhyacophila; species Rhyacophila brunnea. The sequence continues at coordinate 11,078,292 of NW_028233068.1, read as the reverse complement.
TGTGCTAACTTAGATACCTACATCATTCTAACACACATTTAAAATATTTTAGAAGGGAGGTCTTTGAAACAACCTACTTAAGTTATCTATTATTTATACAGATAAAATGTATACCTATCATATTTTAGTAGGACTATTGATGAAAATAATGATGCATACATGTGGCAATATGTTTTGCTTTTGTATAATAGGTGTATGCCTAAAATATTATTTCATAAGCTTGCCAACTAGGCATCTTTAAGATAATCCTGGGGCGGAGAAATCGTTATTAATTATTAATTTACATTACATTTCACAGCTCTAATAAGAATGATTTTGTCACGATCACATCTCCTTTTTTAGATTTATTCAGTAGGGCGATTGAGTATTGTTTTTTTTTTCATAAATCAATATTTTCGCTCCAATACCAACCATATCCACCCCCCCCCCCCCCAACACCTACGTCCTACAGAGTTACATTATACATTTATTTAGTTATATATACCTACACATTATTACTACAATAGCTGGTCGCGACACGAAAAAGGTTGGGAGCCAGGTATACTATAGCTGCGCCGACATAAGAAAGCGTAATTTAAACATAGACAAGTAAATCTTATTTGCCTAGTCAAAATTAACAAAGATGGACAAATCTGAAACATATTTAATTTAGAAAGTTAATACTTAAAAAGACCTATATTAACATAACCTGGCAAAAATTATGCTCTCACTGTCGTACGTTTTCTTACGTCGGTGGTGTTTTTAATCTCGAATTTATTTCTGATTTAAACATACATATTATTATATTTACACTTTATTCACATCAATCATTATCCTTATGTGTTTATTTCAATGTCAGGTATAAATTAACATAAACGTCACACATCAGTCATGAAAAATAATAAAAATATACCTATATTCGTTATGTTATCATGGTATAGATGGCACTTGGTTGTTATTATTAGTTATTAATTCTTATTTACACGGCGGTGTTTATGTCAGTTTGTGTTTATAATTATTACACTTTATTTATGGGCAACAAAAAACTGTCAATATTAGTATCTAAGTATACAACACATACCGTAGCGTAGGTATGGTGCATTGGTATCCACAACTTTTTTTAACTAATGAAAATTTGACCGTGATCTACTTAGGAAAATGCGTGGGAAAAAGAAATATTGTAGAAAATCAAAACAACATGACTATTTTTAGAGACATTTTCAATGTCGGGCTAATTCCGCTGGAGGCACAAGACGTCAACAGGTGTTACAGGTGACACAGCATCGCAAGGGAATTTCCTCATGCTGTTAGGAAAGAAGTAGTGAAAATTTTAGTTTTTTTTTAATATTTATATACCTACATTATATTTCGAACATCTTAGATCTCTTATAGAATTAGTTTTTATACAACGTTCATTTGGTCACGCTCATAATGTACCCTGGTCTGTACTAGGTAAAGGTAAGTGTACCTTTAAATGAGGCTGATTTTCCAGTCACGCTGAACGTCTGCGCTGTCGATGATCGCTGGAAAATTAGCCTAAGCACCGCCATCTTTAGATAAATAAAGCCTGAGCATAACTTTTTGCACAAGCAACGAGTGGTCCACTGTTCAGCTGTCAAAATCAGATCCCAGATTACTTGACATATTTATTGATTCGCCCTTTCTTGTTTCAAATTGAATTATAAAAAAATCTTAAATCAAATATAATATTAACTATCAGTGTTATTTATAAATAGTATACATTCCTGTTATTCGTCAGCTGTCAAAGTCAGACTAGTCCTTCACACAAAAACCGGTGGTAATATCGATTTTCACATTGACAAACGTCCTAGTGTATTATGATATTATTATACACAGAAGAAGTTTACTTACTTTGATCGTCACTTCCAATTATTAATAACACAGAACCACTAAATCAGGTGAACTCCAAGGTCTCCAAGATACGTTAAAATAATCTGAAAGAAATCTGAAACTAAGAATACTCCGAAAAGTGAACACGACAGACGCGTCAGTATGAGCACTCTATAGATAATGACAGGCAATGACAGGTCATCCATAGACAACGGGAGGGGCGGAAAGGTAGGACCAGTCGTGAATGTATAGGCTTTCTCTTCAGTCGGCAATGGCCGAAGACCTAAAACGCCCCCCAGACATTCTGCACTGTTTGCTCTACATTTTCGTGTCCGGAAACTTGTACGTATGCAGTTCGGCGAAGCACACTTCACCGTGAAATGTTGTATCGGAAATATATGGCCGTATATTAAAGACCGTCCAACCTCTTTGGGTCGTATAGTATCTACTGATATAAAATTAATGTCTAAATAAAACACGTTTCTTGTCGGTTTACACTGTACAGGAAGCCAGCAGCAAACAAATTTTGAAAATAACCGATCTACTTACTGGATTATTTGTTAGGTTAGGTTAGGTTAGGTTAGGTTAGGTTTTCATTCTTGAATTTATGAATTTTTCCAAAATCAGCCATGAAAATTGAATTAATGTTCATATTGAATCTAATACGATTGGAGACCGTATGGTATACGGTCATCTCTTTCCGATAGAAACGGCGAACTGTGCCACGGTGAAATGTTTTACGTACACCTCACACGATCCTCACGAACAAATTGGGCGGTCTGGAGGCAAACGTTTCGATTTTTCAGTCGATCCCTGCTTCCTGAACAGAATGCATGGTAAAGGAAGGATAGATTCTTCAGGCATTGCAGCCACACCGAAATCACTTTGGAACGGTGTTGGTGTCATTTGAAAGTAACGATAGCAAAACTGATAAATTAGTCGCCTACACAGGGCTGCTAGAAGTATCTGTCACCATTCTACCATAATATCTCATTTTGATCTAAAAACTAAATATTTGAGTACCCGCATGTAGCGGCTGTAGCTATTGACTGTAAAATTAGAGCTAAAAAGGGTAATGAGAGGGTAAAGGGTAGTGCTATATACAATCTTTGAATGCAATACGGAAACCTGCAACAAATGAACATTTTCGATTGCATATTTCGTTCAAATTACTGCCATTTATTATTATTATTATTAATTATAATAGTGCAATTGATGTTTTCTATGTAAATATTTATAGTGTATTTTCCAAGTTTTTTCCCATTAAGAAGTCTTCGGGTACTTCGCGCAGCTACCCTAAATGGTTCACTCATAGCATTATTAAATCCATTGACTTGAAAGCCATCTGTCATAAACGATGGAAGCGCTCGAAGTGTCTGAATGATTATGGTGCTTTCTCCGATATGCGCAGAAGAGTTCATCGCGCCATTGACGCTGCTCACAAAGCGTACATTGAGAAAATTTCCTTGAATTTAACCTCAGACCCGAAAACTTTTTGGACGTATGTTAGGAGCTTACGTAACTCTTCTGCACAGCTATCGTCTATGTCTTTTGGGGGTAGTGTATTGAATGGCTATAAATCCATCGCTGACGGTTTTGCTGAATATTTTAGGTCAGTTTATTCCACGATTCCACCAAAACTTCAACCTCAACCTGAATACTTTTCGTCTTCTTGGCCCATACTAAATATTGGTCCTCTGGATGAGTCAGATATGAAATATGCTTTTTCTAGACTATATCCGAAATCCTCAGTAGGTCCAGATGGCATTCCTCCATGGCTATTAAAAGGATGCAAAAAACTTTTAAGCGATCCTTTGTTGTATATTTTCAATATATGTTTAAGTAAATCTACCTTCCCTGAATGTTGGAGCTTAACTCGTATACGACCGGTGTATAAAAATGGCTCGGTATCTGAAATAACTAACTTCCGACCAGTGGCTGTTCTCTCTGCACCGGTCAAACTATTTGAGTCCATTTTACATAAATATATATATATACACATGTGGATGGTCATCTCACTGACGCTCAACATGGTTTTCGATCTACTCGATCAACAGTTACCAACCTCGTGGAGTACACTGAATACATATCTCGTTCACTAGACAATCATTGTCAAGTTGATGCAATTTATACGGATATGTCAAAGGCTTTCGATCGAGTTGATCATGATATTCTTTTAACTAAACTGAGTGCAGTAGGCGGATCTATTAATTTTGTAAATTTTTTCAAATCTTATTTTTCGCATCGTTGTCAATATGTCGAGTACGCTGGGTGTGCATCTGAAGTCTTTCAAACTCTTTCAGGTGTTCCCCAAGGATCAAATCTTGGACCAATTATGTTCCTCATATTTGTCAATGATATAGTTAAAGCCATGGATGGAGTAGAATTTTTACTTTTTGCGGATGATTTGAAATTATATGCACCGATTCGCAATGAGTTGGACTGTTGCATGTTACAGAGAAATCTCTGTTCAATTGAAAGTTGGTCAAAAAAGAATAAATTAGAATTTAATACTGACAAATGCTTTTGTATTACTTTTTCTAGGTCAAGAACTCCGATTAAATACAATTATATTATGTCAAAAAATTCTTTAAAACGTCAATCTGAGGCGAAAGATCTTGGGATAATTTTTGATTCTTCATTATCCTTTCACTCGCATATAACTTCCACGGCTCTACGTGCGAGTAAGCTTCTAGGATTCATCATGCGACAATCCAAACCATTCAAGAATCCTAATGTATTACGTACAGTACACTCTACGTCTCATTAGTGCGTAGCATTCTTGAATATGGGTCGATTATCTGGTGTCCTTATGAGGTTTCCTATAAGCTTATTTTAGAACGCGTCCAGAAGAAATTTCTTCGATGTCTTTATTTTAAAACATTTAACTATTTTCCTTTCGATAATTCGTCAGATGATTATTTTCCGACTGCCTTTCTACAAGGCATGCTTACTTTTCACTCTCTTGAATCTCGACGGTCTCTTCTGCTGTTGAAACACTTTTGCCTGTTATCGCGAGGGATGGTTTCCAATCCTGGTGTCCTAATGAATTTGAATTTCCATGCGCCTATCAATTACCTACGTGGTCGCAGTCATGATTTATTCTGGATTGGAACCGTTTCCTCGTGTCAAGCCTATCAGGCACCATTAGCGAGGGGTGCAAGACTAGTAAATGCGCTCCCTAAAGACATAGACATTTTCAATAATGTACTTTGCATTTTATTTTTGAAACTGTATTTTTCTGTATAAAATTGTATATTTTCCGTTCTCAAAAATTATATTTTTCTGTATTAAATTATACTTAAGTATGTTTTGATTATTTTTTTTTGTTATTATTATTGTTATTATATATATATTTCTTTTTCTATATTCTCTTCTCTCTTGTGAGGGTAATGTTTGACTTATAATGTAAATCTCATGTTGTGTACGTCTTGAATTTAGATTTGTTATGTCCACAATGTTTTGTATTCTTAAATAAATAAATAAATAAATCATTTTCTATAAACGGTAAAACTATAATATTGCATTCGAAGTATAAGCAATAACAGCGTCGAAGGGTGGAGGTGAGCTGATTGAGATCCGTCATAAATAGTGAACATTAATCTTTGTCAGTCATACATATTTGTTTTCATTGAACTAAAAATAAGTACAATTTACAGATAGATGGTGTTGGTTGGTTTTTTAAATTCATTAAAACCCTGCGGAACCAAACCATAATTGATAATAGTCAAAAAATACTCGTCTATCTATAAATATCTAAAATTATGCATTAAATCATACATAATTTTGGATATTTTATAGATAGAATCATTTTTTTTATCTTTTGTAGTTTGGTTAGGCAGGGCTTAATGAATTTAAAAAAAAATAAGCAACATGTGTAAAATGTATTTCTAATTCAACGAAAACAAATAAATATGAATGAAAAAGTGTACACAATTTTGTCAGATCGTCCAAAATATACCTAGGTACCAAAACTATTATGGTTTGGTTGAGACAGGATTTAATTGATTTTTAAAAACTAACCAACACCATCTGTAAATTGTTGCCTTAGTTCAATAACAACAAATACTTATGACTAACAAAGTTGAATGTGCACTATTTATATCAGATCTTAACAGCCTACCTCCACCCTTCGCCACTGAGCAATAACTATCACTACAATCAAAATTCACAGTTTCGTGTAACGGCCTGATTATATTAGGCGTTGGTTCGGTGCGAGAAAATAGTGACATTGTCCATACCGAAATACCTACACGCGCTGCGGGAAACAGCAGAAACGCAGCGTTTTTGCCGTTTCCGTAATTCCCCGCCCGGTGTGGCCAGACCGTGAGAATTTTTAATTAATCACTATTACAACGATTGCGTACATATTAAAAAAAACTAAACATCATTGAGAATTATCTGCATAACGAAACAGATGCATTACTTAACACAGTAAAATGTATTAGCAAGACGTTTACCACACTACCACGAGTTTCATTAACGTCCAATGTCAAGGCAGATAATAGGTACACGCATAGACAATTTGTAGCCACGGAAATGGCACAAGGAAGAAGAAGATGTTTGATAAGGAGATGTCAGCAACTAGCTACTTATTTCTTTATAGTATTGAAAAAGATAAAGCGTTGAAAGACTGGGGACCTTTGGACCTCATTGCCGACCTTAACCTCCGGTTTATTATTAATAGGACATAAACATACGTCGTTTAATAGAATGCGCATTATACTGTGTACGAAACGCTCGCTAGACTTCGTCGCGGAGCGTCACGTCGGTTATCGAGATCGAGCCCGCAAGATTAAGTCATTTTGACAGACGACGCCGATGAGTTTGAAATAAGAAGAAATACGTCTTGGTACAAGTTGGTTTATAGCAGGGGTAGTCAACCATTGTATACCTACCGCCCACTTTTGTATCTTTGTTAGTGTAAAATTTTCAAACCTCCCACCGGTCCCACAGTAATGGTGATTTATAAAATAGGGAAGTAATGTATTGTGTTCGTCAAAATAACGTACATAATATGCCATCCATAAAGCATTATTATTTGCAATGGTATACTCGTCCAATTGCATGGAAAATGGAGAGTTTTGGAGAATACTTAATACGTTTTTTTCAACATTAACTGCCATTTCTTCAATTCGTCGCTTTACTAATTACTATCGCTTAGGGGCAACATTTTTAAAATTTCAAGTATATTCTGATCATCGAACAAGCTAACAAGCAGGTTGTAAACACTCTACCGAGAAAAGTTGAAAGCCGGTCAACTTTACACGCTACACGCCGGCGTGTGGGCCTACTGCGTCTGCGCAGTAGAGCGCAGTAGCAACCTCCCGGTAAAAAAACGAACTACGTTCTGTCAAAATAGTCGCTGGCTTGTGGGTTCTCAGCGAATGGAAAGTGTTGTGTGTAATCATCAAATCGCAGTAGCTGAAACAGCTCGTAAAGAAGCACAATGTAATTGACGCTTTACTGCTGAGATAAATTCTTTTATAGAGGGTATTATTATAGTTTCTCTAATATTATAGCTTTTACCACTTTTTGCAATTAATTGTGAAATACGATAAGAAATGTTCATAATGAAAATGTTTTTAAAACCCCTACCGCCCACCATGAAATCTGGGACGTCCAAAAGTGAGCGGCAGGGACCAGGTTGACTACCCCTGGTTTACAGGAAGCCAGGCGGGATCCGCGCTAATTTTCATAGCCGACTCTGGCAAAATTCATGAATTCAAGAATGAAAACCTAACCTAACCTAACAAATAATCCAGAATATCGGCTGTTTTCAAAATTTGTTTTCCGCTGTCTTCCTGAAAAACGACAAGAACCGAAATACTATTCTTTATTAAATTCGCTGATTCGATTTACATTTGCTGTTGGTTGGGGATGCTGTTTGCAGAGATGAATTTACCGTAGGGTTAATTGGTAGGGAGTCCCGGGGACCGAAAAATAAATTAAAGGCAAATCCATGAAAACATCTTAAGTCAGAAGCGAGCCAAGCGGGAGTGTTAGGGATGCGAAAATCCGGGAAAAAAAAACATTTTTAATGATATTGTTAAGCTTCCGCGATACTACATCGAGTCTCAACTGATGACGATATTAATATTTCATCACATGCCATATTATGTATCTCTCACAGGGTGGAAGTTGTATTACCAGATTTTATTTTATTTACGAGAAATCGATGTTATACACTTGCTCAACACGTCAGTTGTACCTATACAGCATGTGAATTTTTCAGACCCGGGACCCACGAAATTATAGGCCGACACGTTACCCGCTCGGCTACCGTGGGTTTACAAATTCTATTTTATATGCAGTCTGCTAAATAAAGGTTTATATCATTATTTAATCCCCCCCCCCCCTATTCATTGCAACTTTTAATAATGACTGTGATTTAGTAAAACCACTGGATTCTTTAACCAATTGCCGTTTTCCAGACCCGGGGATTCGAGCCCGGGACCCACGACATTATAAGCCTGTCGCGTGGGCCATCGTGGTAAATTTACGGTTAATATTAAATCATCTATTTTTTTGTGAATCATGTTTTCTTCAAATAATTGAATGCTTTCTCCCACAGGACATTTTCTGCATCCGACAGTGATAATATTATGCAGGATTGATGGATGGTGGAGTTGGTTTGATTTTCTATTTATATAATATGATTTGGAACCTACCATAAAATGACAACATCGCGTCTCGCTTACTCTTGAAGAATGAGATTGGAGAGACAGTCAGCACTTTTACGTGTAAACAGTTATTGTCACGATATTTTAAAATACGCACTATTGCTGCCAGTAAATCCATGCACGTGTTCAGACGCTATTACTTAACAATGTACGCAATTATTGTGGTGATTTTATAACACGTCAATAAAATGTCTGCAATTTTGACATAAATAAAACAATATAATAGTTACACTATTATCTCTTGCGTATTACGTGTTGAGTCAAGAGGTTCAACCTTATAAACATCGACGATGATTTACTGACATTCATTATGATTTATGAGCAAGCTGAAATACGAAATATCACATCGATTTCAACAATAGTATGATTAATTTGAAAGACACATAAATATATTTCAGTGAATATAAAATGTATGTCGAACAAGAACTTCATTGTCCACTTGTTAAAACTGTGAACTAACAATCCCCTCCTGTGCAGTTAATCGCACTTCCATTTTCAAATGAGGAACGCCCCCAAATTTATCATTTCATTTTACGCTTCCGTGGTGTATGGATCCATCAATTTACATAAATTCACGCATTTTTATAATAAAAATATGTCTGAAACGATCAAGAGTGATGTTAGAATTATTAATAGTAAACTTTTGGATTACGAAGAAGAAAAGTTGCATCTAAAAAGAGACCCGATACATTATTTAAACACGCGTTGCCGCCATAACAGGTAAGTCACTGACAAGTCTTCTATATGCGACTACAGCGACTTCCTGTTATCGACTATATTTTGTTATCGGACAGTACCTACCATTATAACAACTAACATTTTTTTTTAATTTTCGTTACGTTATCGAATGTTTAATGTTATTTTTATAAAACCCATATTAAAATTTGCGTCTAAATATCGAAGAACTAGAAACCATAATCATATGGTTTTTATAATATCTACCTAATACATCGTAAATACTTATGTAATGATATTGAAATATCTTTTTGAATATACCTACTACTGAAGCATTACATTATTAGTAAGTACATAATATTGCAATCCAGCCGTACTGTTTTCTATTGCGTTGGATTCCGTTGTCGTATTTTAGAGAGATTTCGGCAGAAAAATCGGTCGCTAGCCTGCCCCACACCTCCCTATTCGTTTGAACGGATATAATTAACTATTTTTACCACGTTTTTATTAGCTCGTATTCTTGTTTGTCCGGTACAGATTTTTTCTTGTGTGTCCAGTACAAATTTTTTCTTGTTTGTCCAAAATTTGTATTGGACGATTGAAGATTTTTAACTAACTTCTCGAATAACTAGACATTTGAAACTTTTAGAATATATCAGAACACGACGCCAACCATTCTTTTTATACATTTGGCCATCTTTAAGCAGAATTGAATTCATTTTCAGTTAATTCTGTTTTGTATGTTTCGGAAAAAAATCGTTAAAAATAATATTTACTACTCACTATTATTGGTTGCTAAGGGGGTCCTAGCAACTAAATTACGTTACTATGGAACTAACTAACGTTACCTACTATGGAAATCAACATGAAATATCAAAATGACATTTCAGTATTCTATAATATTTATTCAGTATTTCTATCAAGGACAAAAAACAGTATTTATTAATACATAGAATTGTCAAGTTTTTATGATTCAACAGAAAATTTAAAAACGTGGTACTTATATGTATATCTTATATATATTTATCTTGTAATTATTTTATTATTCAAGGACCAATTCTTAAATCTTGTGAATTATTCGTTGAATAAAAAAACAGTTAATTAAATTATAAGCAAGTTCAAGTTACAACAAAAAAATCTTGGGGTGATCCGTGACGTCGGTTAGTAATTAAAAGTAATTAGTACTTACCTACTTTGATTTAAAATACAAAATCCGTTCACCAATTAATAGAAACTCAATTTGGAAACCGCTTCACAGAGTATTGTAAGAGTCATTAGTTAAAAATTTTCGCAATTGGATATGATACCTGTAGCTGTAGCATCATGGTCAATGTGCGAAGGCGCGAAACCTGAGAGACCCAGGTTCGATCCTGCTGGATGCCGTATTTTTTTCCTATTGGTTATATATTTTCTCAGAAGTGTTTTCAAAATTATGTATGTTGAACGGATAAGTATATTATACCTGAAACGTAGGAAAATTACAAAAATGAAAAAAACAAAAGAGCGGAAAACTAAATGTTTGACTTGCAGCATGAAGCATAAATACCCGAGATCTGGACAAGGTATTTTAAGTAGGTCAATTTAAAAAATGGTCCACTTTAAATCCCTTTCAAAGAAACTCTATGCTTTCACTCGAAGAGAATCACTTCCATCACAACTATACGACGAGATTCTTGATGACACAAAAATATATATCATAATAATCGTGTCCGGAAACTTGTACGTATGCAGTTCGCCGTATCACACTTTACCGTGAAATGTTGTATCGGAAATATATGGCCGTATAGTAAAGACCGTCCAACCTCTTTGGGTCGTATAGTACAGACATAAAATCCATGTCTAAATAAAACACGGTTCTTGTCGGTTTACACTTTACAGGAAGCCAGCAGCAAACAAATGTTGAAAATAGCCGATATATGTACTGGATTATTTGTTATGTTAGGTTAGGTTTTCATTCTTCAATTCAATATGACTTTTGCCAAAATCAGCTATGAAAATTGAATCTAATAAAATTGGAGGCCGTATCCATCTCCTCCATCTCTTTCCGATAAGAAAGCTCACGGCGAACTGTGTCACGGTGAAATGTTTTACGTACAATTTACATGTAACCAATAATAATATAGTTTGTGTCGGTAGAATTGAAGAATTCGAATTTTAATATACGGGGAAACCGGATGCATTGGGCCTCCAATGTTTTAATTTCTAAAAGACTGTCAATATTTTAAAATTGGTTATGTTTTGATCAAAAAAAAACCTACTTATTTATATTGCAATAATAATATTATTTTAATATTGATCACGCCGAATTACCATGCAAGGATTTATCTGTCAGTCAGCATTCTCATAAAACTAAGTGAAACACGTCCAATATTCGTGCAAATAACATGACAATATTACGTAAGTAAGTAAGTATAATTATATTATGTCAGTTTTGATGAACCTTTTCGAACACCAAATATGTTTCATAAATTTTACGAAATAATGAAATGAAGTCTCTCGGATCTATGGTTCAGGAGATGCGACTGAATTTCACGACAATTTCGGACAACGGCTATGCGGTTGTCAACCTTAAAACAGTATAGACCAGGGTTGGCGAACCTTTTTACGTACGCGTGCCAAAATTTCCCTAATAATATTTTTTGACTGTCAGACGTGCCAAACAGTTTGTCAAGGCGAAAAAAAGTTTTTTAATTTTCTAAAAAAAATAGTTTTTAAGAATTTACTTTCACCGTATTTCCAGCCGAATGCATATCTTTTATTCTTTGAATTTTCTCCCTTGTTTTCAAATTAGTCAAAGAGGTCGTGGAAGCATTTAAACCACTCTTCTTTCAAAATATATTCTCCATCACTGAACGATTTTCCATTTTTAGAGATTATGTTTGACGCAAAATAACAAGCAGTTTTTGACTGCCGATTATTGATTTCATAAGGTTTGTTGATGGAATATTTTTATGTTTAATTCCCCGATCCTAAGGACCGACCTATGCAATTGTATATTTACATTAAACGTAATGATTATTCTTAAAAAGGATTTGCCTGCAATTATTATACAATGCGATTTGTCATTTATTCATGAATTTCATCGTTTCCGTTTGCGCATCGATTAGTAAACATAATATAAAAAACTGAAGAAAATACGCATGGCTATGTCGTCATTATTTTTCAATATTATATAAGTACTTATAAAATAGTAATTTATTTTTTCTTCAAAATGAAACATTCGTGTGCCATGCAGAATCATCTCGCGTGCCATAGGTTCGCCATCCCTGGTATAGACAATAATGTATACAGCTGGTGCTTTGAACACCTTCTTAAACTGTTTATAAGGGGTTTATAATAAGGGGGTATAAGGGGTTGTAGAGAGAGAGACGCAACAAAACCAATAAAATATAAACTAATTGATACTGTGAATTAAATATAACATACTGAAATCAAGGGGTCTCGACAAAACCGCCCGGACATTTCCGCCCAGACATTGCCGCCAAAACAATTTAGAAATGAGACAATTTTTGTTGTTTGATTTAATAAAACGCATAATTTTTTTGTAGTACTTATTCCACTTTAATAAATAAATTTGGACGATTTATTAAATCAAACAACAATACAATGCAGTTCCACCATGAATTGACAGTTAACAAAATAAAAGAGACAAATTTTATTTTTACATAATATTTAATTTTAGATAAGTACACACATAAAAAAACATAAATACGTACTTAAGATAAGTACATATATAAAAATAGAGATAAGTATTTAAAATATTTACAAGATAAAAAGAACTTTTTATATACTTACCACGTTTTTAAACTTTCTGATGAATCATATAAACTTGACAATTATGTATTAATAATTTAGGACAAATAAGGTAATTGTCCACAAATCATTCTTTTTCTATTTTGCAACAAACAAACAATAATATAGAATACCGAAATGTCATTTTGATTTCTATAGTAACGCACGTACCTATATATTATTAATTTAGTTGCTAGGACCACCCCCTTAGCAACCAATAATAGTGGATTGGATTACGGAGTTCTTCCGAAATAGCTTTTCATACAAAACATAATTAACTGAAAATGAATTCAATTCTACTTAAAGATGGCTAAAAGTATTAAAATAATGCATTGGCACCGTGTTCTGATATATTCTAAAACTTTCAAATGTCTAGCTAGTCAGGAAGTTAGATAAAAATCGATTGCAAGATTTGTACTGGATAAACAACCACCGGACAAACAAGAATACGAGCTAAGAAAAACATGGTAAAAATAGTATATATTCCAGGTATTCCATTAGGGACTCGGGTACCTATAAGACTGTAAGCTATGCAGCTGCATCGGATTAAACATGTATTATCGGCTTTTTTTTGTTTTTAGTACTAAGTAGTGTTAAAAGCCAGGGAAGCCTCTACTAACAGCTGCAACGGATTAAATCTCAAATTAGGTACACTGATTATCGTAAGTATGTAAATTTCTATCGATACGAAATTCGAAAAACCAAAATAGCGCTTGTTTTATATTAAAGTCTTGTATTTTTGCGAGTGGTTTTGTCTAGGCAGATTTGTCCGGGCGTTATTGACGAGCACTAGTACGGGGGGATTTGGTTTGTCGGCAATGTCCGGGCGGTTTTGTCGGGGTGCCGGATCTACTTAGTTCACTCGATGTATTTTTTTTACTCGCATTGCAATGTATTTTATTTAAACATTGTTAACGTTTACTTTTATTTGTTTTTTTGTGTCGCATTGTGAACGTTTAGAATTTGTAATTTGTCATGTTGATCATGCTTACATATGTAAAATAAATAAAATTGAATAATTGAATCAAGTGGAGGTAAAAAAATATCGAAAATCGTGTGGTCATTTATGGACGATTCCTAATTTATGTGCTCTCAACTCAACGTAAAAACTTTAAAATTTTCGGCAAGACGAATGCAAATGACGCTATTCGGGTAAACGGCTGAAAATGCAAACGATTCTAGTATTGTGGATATTCGTTAATATAAAAATGCAGGGAAAACAAAACTAACTCTGCTCTTTGTAAAATGTAATTCTACCACGTAAGTTCTCAATTAATAAGGTAATTATTGTCTTCAAATGGTGTAAGACGTATTTACATTCGGGCCAAGGTTTTTCATAGATTACTTTACATAAGATTAATAACAAATATTTTGTTTACATAACAACGCATGCAATGTTTATTGCTAGGTACGTACTTATCCAAGTATTATTATATCATTCATATCAAAGTCAAAGTTTGCAACAGTGCTTTTAACTCAAGTGACCGCGAATCCTTGGAAGAAGGTCGCAACTCATGTAGTTATAGTCAGGTTGGTTTTAAAAATACGAATTCTAGAATTGATCAGCGTTATGTGATAATGGATTAGCATTAGCTTGGTACTTACTTACTTATCGTGTCCGGGATCACACCGCTCCTTTCCAAAACGTTGCAGCGGAGACCGCCCTGTCATTGGCCTTCAACAGGTCCTCCTCAACACACTCAATCCCAATTCGAGGGTAAACCAACATAATATGCTTCGCATCCTGCACCTTCCCACACTCGCATGAGACATCCTCGCCGGTTAAGACACCCCACTTCTTGAGGTTTGTCTTGCATTTTGTGACATCGACTGTTCATTCGCCGCTTCTTCTTCTACTTCTCTTCGTATATCAGGAGGAGCTATGCCTATGATGGGGTATATTTTATCAACGAGGGTCGGTCGCAGGCATCCCGATATGATGCGACCTGTCTCGTTGGAATCACAAAATACCATCAACAAAAGGATTAGATTTGTACAATTTTTTTAAAATTTTGTATTATTTCGCCCAGTTTCGCCCAGGAGAAATTGAAATACTAACTTTCCTTATCTGACAGACGCTAACGTCGGAGTCGGGAGGAGAGTAGGTCTACTCGACGATGCAAGTAAAACTCATTAAGTCTATAGTTGATTTTGAGTTATTGATCCATAAAATACGGATATAGAAATAGCCGTTCAAGAAGACATAAATCAGGTGAAAGAGATATCAAAGCAGGACCAGTGGCGGATTTAACCTGTCTCGCAACATAAAAAGCCACCCTGGCACCCTCCCCTCGGCATTTGGCATGGCCTCGTTATCATTCCGAGTGCGGCCTTAGTATATAATGGATGTGCTCTCTCCTATGCCTTTCCGTTTACTTCGCACGTTCTACAATACATATAGGTAGGTAACTTCATTAGGTACTTATATACACATATAATGTTTTAGACTTTTACGGTTGTTTGTTATCGTGATAGATTTTTGAGTTGCCACCGCGTGTTCTTCCTTCTTTCCTCAAGGTTTCGTGCTCGTTGACGAGACCATTAAGTGTATATACTGTTGGGCATGGCCCCTACAAGCGGGGAGGCTGACAGGGCTCTAGCCTGGGGGGGCGGCGTGGCGAGTCAACCAGTCTGAGATGAACACACACCACAATTTTTCTCTAATTGAGAAAAATCGCCTGCGGCGCTTCTATACATAGAAGATTAAATATGTGGCTATGTGATGCAATTCAATGTGATAGGTACAATGATTGATATAAATAAATGATAATTCACGTGTAGAATTTATTATTAATTATTTTAGTGTGTTGTTTAGTGTTTAGTAAAACTTAGAGTAGCACAACGTGGTATGGAGAGGTGCATGCTGGGCATAACGCAAAAGGACAAAAAGAGGAATGAGTGGATAAGGAAGCAGACAAGGGTTTGCGATGTAATAAAGTACATTAAAAGCCTCAAATGGAGATGGGCTGGACACATAGCTCGAAGAAAAGACAATCGTTGGACAAATTTAGTCATCCAGTGGTATCCAAGAGGTACAAAACGTCCGCAAGGTAGACCTAGAGGCCGCTGGATCGATGAAATGATAAAGTTGTGCGGAAGTACGTGGCAGCGCAACGCACAGAACCGAGATAAGTGGAAGCAGCCTGAAGAGGCCTTCATCCAGCAGTGGATAGATTCAGGCTGATAATGATGATGATGATCCTGACTGATAAAAATGGCTATTTATCAAAATATAGAGACTGGTGGCTGCCACAAAAAAGGGATGCAAAGTGACGACAACTCAATTATTCAAGTGGATTTATTTACAAATACAAAAAATCGCTAATTATACACGGAATGCCCTCCCTTTATAGGGAACACTCTTGTAGCACATCACACTGCCATTAACCTTAGTGATAGGTAAGGGTGGCATCAAACATCTTGGCCTGGGTGGCCGCTTCAGGATGTGAGAGCCATGCTGTTGGGTGTATGAACACGAACACCGTTCCAAGTGCGTCGTAGAGTAAATGAACGGGACGGATATTGTAAATGTAAAGAGACGTAGGTATAATCTTGGATCAACGCAACAACGTGGTCCGATTGAATGACAGCCAATGCAATTTACTACAAGATTTAAATGTAAATATACGCAGCAACGTCACGCCGAAGAGCCGTACGACGTTTTCATTTTTTTCGCCGCGAAACCTGGTGAAATAATTTCAAAATCAAAATAATGACATGACATAGACCTCATTCGCCTACGCGAAAGTTCGGTTACCTAACTAAGCGATTCGTTAAATGTCCACACTCGAAAGAGGAAAACTACATCATAATAATAATCTTTCACAAGAAGAGAGATTCGTGCTGTCGGCCGAGGACATTTATTTAAAGTCGTTAATGGCAAAAATAATGTCACACGCCCACCTGTCTCCAATTGATTGACAAAGATCATCTTTGCCTTTTATGTTACTAATTGCCTATATATCGATTTGACGACATCTCTGAGCCTCTTTCTTTGGATACGGATGTATCTGAAAAACATCCAGATACCAAAACGAGAACGCTTATTCTTTAAAATATGTAATATACTTAACTTAAAACGATGTAGGCGGAGCGAATTGGATTGGTCACTTAACTTTAAAATTGGATGTGAGTACGTGGTAGGTACGTGGATCGGCCAACTCCTATTTGATTATCTTTATTTAAAATCAAATTCATTCACTCATGAGCAACTCACTATACCAGTGACGTCCCTAGGCAAAATGCCGCCCCATTTTTTATACAGTATTTTTTATCATCCTTTCATGACTGCAATATCTAAGAAACGTGTTGTATGGATACATTACTAACAAAATATATAGGTAGGTACCACTAAATCTAATTTAAATGTCATACTTCAATAGACAATATTGCGTGTTTTAGATACATTTAAATATACACCTGACAACTTTCAAAACTCGCAAATGACTGACAAAAATATTTGGATAGATTAATTTGGTCAGTAGGTACCTGTACCTATAATTCAAATATAATTCCCAAATATCACGTGGCATTGCTAGTCATCAAAGACGTGACGTCCTAAAACAACGGAAGTAAACTAGACATCGCGAATCCGACAAAAAAAATCAGGTCTGTTAAACCTTTTATGTCAATCAAGACATTTTGTTTTCAACCAGTGACTCAATCTTTTAATGGAAAGATATTTCCGTTACTACTAAGTTTAGATACCTATTTCTATATACACCTAATGATTCTCCTCGATTTGCCGCCCTTCGAGTAACTACTGTCCCCAAGCGACGGTCAATCTGCCTACCCCCACGGGACGTCACTGCACTATACGTTAGTCCGTGTATTATACCGACCATCGTCCATAAAATTCATGTCTAAATAAAACACGGTTCTTGTCGATTTACACTTAACAGGAAGCCAGCAGCAAACAAATTTTGAAAATAGCCGATATACTGGATTATTTGTTGGGTTTGTTAGGTTTTCATTCTTGAATTCATGAATTATGCCAAAATCAGCTATGACAACTGAATTAATGTTCATATTGAATCTAATAAAATTGGAGACCGTATAGTTATAGTACATAATATACGGCCATCTCTTTCTGATAAGAAAATTTACGGCGAACTGTGCCACGGTGAAATGTTTTACGTACAATTTGCATGTAACCACGTTACACATGTGCCTCATGAATATGTGCGTGTCCCTGACAACTTGCATCTGCAAGGACTGTTCCACAATAGGTTTATTACAATCGTTTGCATACGAAGTTACTGCTGTCAACCGATCGCACTTGTGTATGAGCTTATTAGAGATTTTTTGCTTGTCAACATCAAACTTTTCCGGACTACCGCCCTCTTTTATAGCATATTTTATAAGGCACCCCCCTGCAGTCAGTCAAAAATTATATACTGAAAATAAATTTTGACAAAGACTTTTCAAAATGCGATGTTTGTTTTTTTTCGTGAACGAACAACGCATTACTCCTGATGACCCCAAAATGCATCAAATGATTGACACAGGTGTGAGGTCTAAATTAATTGTATCCATCGCCCTTTTCAGTATCCGACCGCTCCCTAAGCTCCCTGTTAGCATCCAGACAAAGTTGCAATTTCCCATACCTTGGAAATCACTGCTCAACTACAGTATGTCAAGTTGGACTGTATTTTGCGCTAGCTATAATAATATATAGACCACAATATTATATACCCATGGGCATGGCCCCCACAAGGGGGGGCTGACAGGACTCCATCCTGGGAGCCCGGGCTTAAGGGGAGCCCGGCGTGGCGAATCGACCAGCCAAGTGAGATAAACACACATCACAAAATTGCACGCATCCATGAAAAATGTCGCCTGCGGCGCGATTACACTCCAAGCATACTAACATTTCAAAATATGTACTTGTGCAACGTAATCTTCGATGATTCTCTGTCGATATTCGACAACTCCACAATTCAAGTGGGTGTATTAAAAATACAAAAAAATCGCTATAAAATACTTCTTTATAAATTTTACCTTGAACACTATTTGCATCACACAACTTTACTGTAGATCGTCACAATGACTTTAACTTTAGCGATAGGTAGGGGGGCCCGCCGAAGATTCTAGCCTTGGACCTCGCTTCAAAATGTGGGGGCCATGCCCATGGGTATGAAATTCAAAAAAATATAATATGCTTCGTCCAGTGTTAATTGTTTTGTGTGAGCCAATGCTGATTACGCGGGTTTCTAAATCCTCTAAAAACCTTGGAAAATACACATGTTATAGGTACTAACTAAGGACTACTAATTCAAAAATGTCACTTGCGGCGCAATTTTGCTTTGTGTGTTTTACACGAAACAAGAATTTATTAAACACAATTAACATTTAGAATTCGAAAGGTGTTTTATTTAATAATTTCATAGGTGTTTTTAAATTATGTAGGTATGTTCAATAAAGAACTTTACATTCTTAAATCTTGTGAATTGTTTGTTGAATAAAAAAATTATTTAATAAAGAACAGTATCGAAGAATTGAAAATCATAAGTGTATTCTGATAAGTAGTGATAATAATATTATTACACCCAGAGATCAAAAGGGGATACCCAACCCAGTTCCGTCCATTTTTAATATGGGGGTGGGGCTAAGATTATTAATATGCCCCCGTGGCTCATAAACATTCACTTACGTATTAATATTTTTATTCGCAAATAAATAAATAACTCAACTCGTTTTATTTCTGTAGGTAAAGAAAGACACATCATTTGGTACCTTTTTATTAATTGCTAAGCGACATCGGTTTCGTCCAATGTCAACTGACCTGAAATACCCTAAAGCAGAGCTTCCCAACCAGCGTACCTCAAGATAACTTTGCGATTCAGATTTTGTTCCGTTCCTAACTGGCAGAATGCTTGAACCCTCGAAGTTAATTTCAGAAACATTCTGTCGTCTGAATAATTATGGTTTATATAATAAAATATGACTGTTCATATATTGGAATATTGGAGAAAAGGCCATACCTAAATACTTTTCAAACATTTGCCATCTTATTATAATAATAGGTCTACATCCTTATATAAAAAATCTTTGTCGTCGATGGCAACAATCAAGAATTCAAAAGATCATCTTAAAAAATGTAAATCTAAAGATTTACGAGTAACTCTTTCAAGCATCGACCCACATACAGAAGCGCAAATATTTCATTGCATATATGGATAATAAATAATACTTGTATAGTTCCTTAATAAAGGTCGACATTTATTTTTATATGTTTCTATAGCAGCTATTGAAGTAACCTTTATAATTTGAAAATGATTTGAGTACTTAATTAGAATTTGTGGTTACAGCTACTTCTTGAGTTCTCGTCTCAATGCATAACATACACCATTTATAAAATTCACTAATTATAATATTGCCTCTTACTTATGTTTAATTTTCAATAAGCAATCGCCATCCAAATTCCAAATGATGGAATTAAAATAGAAATAGGTAGGTACACAGAACAAAAACGTACACATTTATTATGTATAATAAAATACCAGTAACGGCTTAAAAACAAGAAAATAAATTGTGTTTCACTTACCAAAGTCCATAGTTATAGTTGATATCTGATATTACTGCCAATGCTGATTAAAAAGGTATTTCTACTTTTTTTACTATGTTTTTGTACGAAATGTCATGCCGGAGTTTTGTGAGAGTTTCCGTGAAAATATTTGAACACTTTTTAATTTGCTAAGAGACGGAGGAAGATGTGAATATATATTATTTCTGCCGAAAACACTAATATAAAATATAATACAATTGAACGCAGTGACAGAAAAAATATTTCGTGTGGCGTGATGTTTTGCAGAGAGCGTCAATTATTATTTTTTTACTCTAACCGACGCACTCAAGGCCGTGAAAAACTAAAATATTACTTTGGACTCATACATAATTTTTTTCATTCAACAGAATAATTAAAGTAAACTTAAAACCACTGAAAACGTCAAAGAAAACTACGAATCACGGGCAATTTTCCTTGAAAGATTGTCATTAAGTTTTTGTTTTTTTATCTGAACGTTGTTATACCTGTATACGCATGATTGCCAGGACTCAATACAATAAATATCCCTAATTAATTTAACAATTAACTTTAATAATTCATTTTTATCTATTACATATTATTAGGCCCTGTGAAATATTGAGAAAATATTGCACTGATAGAATTATATAATTACATAAATAAAATGCATGGATAAAAACGCAATAAAGAAATTTAAGACATCCGACTGGCAGCACTGAAGTAAATTAAACGATACGAACCGAAACATTATGTTATTTTATCAGTGCAATCAATTTATTGGCCATAAAAACTGAACATGGCAATGCCATAAATATAAGTTGAGCAATAAACTTCTGATAATACGCAAGCCATGTTTATCAAAATGCACTTTTTACCGTAATAAATATTGCACTTCGTTGACAGCCAACACGCGCGTATCACTATCACTTTAATTATGTATGTATTGTTATGGGTACCTAGACTACCTAGTAGATATTTTTCTTTTAAAATAAATAATATAAGTACCTAATAATATTACAGACGTGGTTAGATAAGGACTATGTACAATAGCTTATTTTAATTACACATAATACATACATACTTACTGTCTTAGTTACTTAGCGTCTGATCACTTAAGCCGCTTTGACACGGTCCAAGTACACTTGGATCGAGTGCCATCCAAGTCATATCCAAGTGACAGCTTCATACTAGTTATTCCTATCCAAGTTAACTTGGATGGCACTCGTATGAGACATCTTCATACTAATTATTCCTATCCAAGCTACTTGGACCGCGTCCTACTCATCCAAGTTAACTTGGATAGTACTTGGACCGTGTCAACGCGGCTTTAAGGGCCCGCTGAAGAGCCCGCCGTTCAAATATAATTTAGTATAAAAAGGACCTCGGCGTCGTAACTACGTCAATTTAAATCGATCTTTTCGCAAAAATCACTAATCATCGGAGATTTTATTTCAAGAAATATTATTATTATTACTGATAATTTCTGCTGCGCGGAGAATTATTATTATTTTATGAACACCTGCGAGATGAAGCCGATCAGAAAACAGGGCTGTCAAAATAATATTAAGCATTCATATTTTTTAAATGTTAATTTCATCATGGTTTTTAATCAAACCTGTGCAAGTACGTACTGATAACTTGGGTGGATTTTGTAGCAAACATACTATTGATATATATACGGGTATATTATTATTATAACCCAATTCAAATTGAACATAGGTTGATACTCAAATACATACTATTATAGTATGTTTATGATTTCGAGAAAATAATACGATGGTTTAATTAATCCATATCAATTATTTGAAAACATTACATTCGCACTTTGCACAAAATTACAAACACATTCGAAGTTTGCCGCACACGTACAGACCACGTGATATTTGTTTACGCAAAATCGTCGCTTTTCAAAATGGCGAATTTGATTACCAGATTTTACTGCGATGAATCAGTATGTTCCTTTTTGTCTTTTTTTATTCGTAGGTTTGTTTACTATGTACACCGAGAA
Source organism: Rhyacophila brunnea (assembly GCF_057557595.1). Taxonomy (NCBI): domain Eukaryota; kingdom Metazoa; phylum Arthropoda; class Insecta; order Trichoptera; family Rhyacophilidae; genus Rhyacophila; species Rhyacophila brunnea. The sequence goes on along the minus strand of NW_028233068.1, from coordinate 11,055,779 downwards.
ATTTCCATTTATAAACTCGGAAACGATTTTTACAGAAGAGTTTTGGAATATAATGCAACCAAAACTGGAAAAAAATTCTATCATGGGTGTTGACTTCCTGAATTAGCTAACCCCAGGTCCATGCCACTACGTGAACCACAGTGGATATTAAGCCATTTCCACACTGGCAACAAGTTGCTGGCAACCTCATTAAATTTTACGATACTTACCATAATTGCTTAAGAAATTTTACAATAATTATCGTAAAATCTAACGAGGTTGCCAGCAAATTAACTTGTTGCCAGTGTGGACCCGGCATTAGATGCACAAAACTTAAATAATATATATTATAAATAAAAATTTAAAATTATAAATATATATTATGATTTATGTCTTCGACAGCCCTGATGAAATAAATGTGAAATATGAGTCGGATCAGTCACAGAGCAAATTTAATTTAATTTAATTTTACAAGTTAATTTGCTGGCAACAGTAAAATCTGGTAATCAAATTCGCCATTTTGAAAAGCGACGATTTTGCGTAAACAAATATCACGTGGTCTGTACGTGTGCGGCAAACTTCGAATGTGTTTGTAATTTTGTGCAAAGTGCGAATGTAATGTTTTCAAATAATTGATATGGATTAATTATACCATCGTATTATTTTCTCGAAGTCATAAACATACTATAATAGTATTTGAGTATCAACCTATGTTCAATTTGAATTGGGTTATAATAATAATATACCCGTATATATATCAATAGTATGTTTGCTACAAAATCCACCCAAGTTATCAGTACGTACTTGCACAGGTTTGATTAAAAACCATGATGAAATTAACATTTAAAAAATATGAATGCTTAATATTATTTTGACAGCCCTGTTTTCTGATCGGCTTCATGTCGCAGGTGTTCATAAAATAATAATAATTCTCCGCGCGGCAGAAATTATCAGTAATAATAATAATATTTCTTGAAATAAAATCTCCGATGATTAGTGATTTTTGCGAAAAGATCGATTTAAATTGACGTAGTTACGACGCCGAGGTCCTTTTTATACTAAATTATATTTGAACGGCGGGCTCTTCAGCGGGCCCTTAAGAGCGCTTCAAATTCTTCTTTTATATGTGCCATGCGAAACAAATCAATAAAATACCTAGTACATAATATAATACCTTATATTATCGATTGATTTTAAATGATAGAGGTTATTTAACTTTGGTGTTAATCCGATAATATCATAACAGGCTCGTAAATGTGGATAGTTTTTTTTAGATAATTATTTGAGAACGCAAATATCGTTTTGAGATTGAGATACGAGGGTGGGTCAATAAGTCCTTAGAAAAGCCGACAGGTGGCGCGACTAGTACTGTAAGCGGTTTGTTTTCATGCAGCGGCACTACCGATTCAGTATGCTGCGAAGTTTCAATCAGATTGGTCGGGTTGTTGTGTGTTTCTCGTACATTTAAAAAAAAAATTTGCTTGTGGAAAATGGAAAAATGGAAAATGGAGAAAATTGAGTTTAGAGCTGTTATTAAACATTTTAATATAAAAGGGTTAACAGCAAAGGAAATAAAAAATGAGTTGGATTTAGTTCACGGCATATCTGCTCCTTCACTTGCAACTATTTATAACTGGTTAAATGAATTTAAACGTGGTCGTACATCAACAAAGGATGAACCACGCTCAGGACGTCCTGTAGAGGTGACTACACCAGAAATGATCAATGAAATCCACGATATGGTGTTAAGTGACCGAAGATTAAAGTTGAGTGAGATGATTGAGGTTACAGGGATCTCAAAAGGTAGCGTCATTTCTATTTTACATGACAAATTGGGCATGAAAAATATTTCTGCAAGATGGGTGCCGCGTTTGCTCACAGTCGACAATAATCGCAATAGGGTGGTGGCCTCTAAAGCCCTGTTGTCGCTCATGCAACGCAATCCGGATGAATTTTTTCGTCGCTTTCTGACTGTAGATGAAACATGGATACACCACTATACTCCCGAGACGAAAGAACAGTCAAAGCAGTGGATTGCGAAGGCAAACCATGTCCAAAGAAGGCGAAAACCGTAAAATCAGCTGGTAAGGTTATGGCTACTGTATTTTGGGATGCACGTGAAATTATTTTCGTTGACTATTTGGAAAAAGGAAAAACAATAACAGGGGATTATTATGCATCTTTATTGGACCAGCTAAAAAACAAAATTGAAGAAAAACGGCCTCATTTAAACAGGAAAAAAATCCTCTTTCATCAGGACAATGCCCGTGTTCACACATGTTTACGATCAATGGTTAAAATTGAAGAATTGAAGTTCGAATTGGTCAACCACCCACCGTATTCGCCAGATTTAGCCCCCAGTGACTTTTTCCTTTTCCCAAACTTAAAAAAATGGCTAAGTGGACAACGTTTTTTTTCAAATGAAGAAGTCATCGATCGGACAAATGCTTATTTTGAGGACCTTCCGAAAACTTATTTTTCTGACGGCTTAAAAAAAATTGAGAAACGTCTAACCAAGTGTATTGAGCTCCAAGGAGATTATGTTGAGAAATAAAAAAAAAAATACAAAAATAAAAACTGTTTTAATGCTTTTTTCTAAGGAATTATTGACCCACCCTCGTATTGTAGTGATTATAATAATTCCCATATGATTTACAGGTTGACCACCTCGTCAATATTTTTTTTTAAATCACTGACAATATCACAATATTCAACAATGCAGACAAAAAATGTATTGGAAAAACGATGGCTGAAAAAAAAAATCTTCAACCAACCACAACAAAAATGTTTTATAAAATGCCAGCTTGGAGTTGGGTCTTTATCCAGTTATTTTATTCTAAACGGTTGAAATGGTTAATATTTAATTTCACCTTTCTAAATGTAACTAGGTACACCCACTCACTGAAAGCTTTCACGCACGTAGAAAAGTGGTTGGGGGCGAATCCATTTAGAAGAAATAATAATATACGTATTTTTCTTTTGATTTTGGCGGCAGAAGGTGATGGGGAACAAAATCTAGTAGATGCAAAGAGGTTGTCTGAGCTGGTGTCATTGATTACCCCGCCTACAACCTATAGTTTCGAAACTTTCTAACACTGGCACTTTTCCGAATACATTCTATACACCAGTGCTTCGCAACCGGTGTGCCGCGAGACGATGCTAGGTGTGCCGCGGTGCAATAGCCAAATTTGCGTACATGGCTGGTAATATATTTGAGCACCTGCATGAACTTAATAAAATAATGCAAGGTCAGAATGAAAATATAATGATGTGCTCTGATAAATTAGAAGAATTCAAAAATAAACTCGAACTTTGGCAGGAGTTAAGACAAGGTTCTCTACAAATGTTCTAAAGGAACTACAGACCACCATTGAAAACAAGCAATTAATTTTGGATCCGTCTCAAAAACAGTAAACTAGCTGCAAAAGAAATTTCATCAGAACTTTCATACAATCAATGCCACAGGATATGAAACCCCTTTGCAACTAATGCCGAAAATTCTATAGAAGTGCTTTTCCTATAAATTTAAGAGGATTTTTTTGAATTGATAAACGACGGGACGCTAAAACTGAACTTGCCGATGTTCCATTGGCTATTTTCTGAATTTCTGGAATAAAAAATATCCTCGGATTTCCGACAAGGCTATTGTAGTTCAGCTCCAATTTTCGAGTAAAAAAAAAAACATATGGTTGTAGGATACAATTCATTATAATTGTGTCAATACACGACAAATAATTATTTCTAACCCGACAACTAACTAACCATAATTATATTAATATATTATAACCATACTAAAAATCGCTAAACATAAAATCAATACACTTAATTATTTTACATCGAACACTATTTTAGATTATCACACTGTCTTAGCGATAGGTAAGGGGGCCCGCCAAAGATCTTGGGCTGGGGTCTCCCTTCAGGATGTGGGTTCCGTGTTTTGGTGTATAAATTGTTTTACGTGTGGTGTGCCGCGGAATTCTGAGAATACCTTTGGTGTGCCGTGGGTGCGAAAAGGTTGCGGAGCAATGCTATACACTACGTTTTTTGAGTAAGTTTAGTGATGAGCACGTGCTAATCTACTTTTGAGTTATAACGACGTCATGTCGCATTCAGAAGTTTTTATAAAATGCGTAAGGCCCAACGGTCATACTTATTGGAATTATTGGTGTCCGTTTCTGTCGTCCGAGCCGTCTTGTCTTTTAGATATGTTTCGTCAGAATATTAAAGTAAAAAGTGAACATTGGATGCTATAGTTTGCACCAATGTATGAATTCCACTAACCCGGCTTTCTGTGGCGTATAATACGAATAGGAGAGGGATCTACCCGTTAATAACGCTGTTCGATAGTCAAATCATCCGGGTCACGATCCACAGTCATGGAGAAGAAGAATATTCCGTTCACATAAATAATTTGTATTTTTTTCGTTCCTGGAGGGACCCATAGAAAAAGGGAACCCAATTCCTCCCCGCCCTTGAGAGCATCACCGTCATTCGCAAAAATATATAGGGAACAAAGAGATTGGAGAATAATATTATTATATTATAAGCTACCTACTAAGATGGTAGGAAAATGCTAGATATTCTCAAAATTCAAAAAATGTCTAGAAACAAGCAGTTTTTTATATAAGTAAGTACAATAATAAAGATGGAAGAAGAATTTCGTGTTTTAAAACTAAATATATAGGTACTTAGGCCCTCCTCCCACGGCGCAACTGAAATCTGACAGAACTGGTTTGTGAAGGATCTCATAAACTGGCCAATGTGATGCTTCGCACACGGCGCTACTGAAACTCAGTTGAAATAATAATCACATAACCTCAAACTGTCAAACTGGACTATCAGCTGTGTTGTACAAAACACGCGCGCTTATTAGGTTATTTTAATTTATGTTAATATTTAACAAACAATGTCTTCGAGCGGGTCAAGCGACGAGGAGACTTTGGTTTTGTATCAATACAACAGATACAGGAGTCAAAATAAAAGAAAATATTGGATTCATCCATAGACTATAGATACATATAGACGCCACCCGTTGCATTGCTAAATGAAGCTACGTGCCGTGCGTTTGGTTTGTGGGCGAGCGAACGCATTCGCCTATAAATGTTCGAGACCATAGACCATTTCGCTAGTGCTCGCCCAAAGTGCTCGCACTAGACGCTCAGAATTAAAATATAATTTTCTGTTTTTTTACGTTATATAGTATTTTTAAGCGGTCAAAATGCAACCAATTAGGTAAATATATCCATAATTTAAGTTATTTTAAAGAAACACTAGGTCACTGATATTAAAATAAATAATAATATACAAATAAATTGTCACGAACATGTATCAACTTACCTATGAAACGTAATACCATCTTCTTGCTTATCAGTACGGCTACCATATTTTAATACAACATGCAGAACCACCTTTCCTACTTAATTAACTAAAAATATTTACCACTGACTTTATGTTTAACACAAAACATAGCAAATGGATTCATCCTTATATAGAAAGGAATATAAACTGCAGATATTTGTTGCTGCAAAGGAACTGCAATAAACCGATTCCAAATTTCTGGCTTTCTATAGAATGTCCAAGGAAAGCTACCTCGAGCTTGTTAGGATCATCACTCCTGCTATTCAAAAAGAAAATATAAACATGCGGGAATGCGTGAGTGCCGAGGAGAGGATCCTAATAACTCTGAGGTAAGCCATTTTTGCATTACTTACCTTATAAAATAATCCTTTTGCCACCTTATGGGAGTTGCCTACACTACTTTAGGTAGGTAGGTAAGTACCTACTCATAGACTAATATACTTTACCTACTAAAATAATGGGTGCATAGGATAGACTAATATACTTTATACATAGTCATATTGTTTGAAAATAATGTTCAAATATGAATGCTTCATCTAACATAGTTAGGTATATTGTTTTCAAACAATGTTTAATAAAATTAAGAAGGTTCAAAAATAAAAGCTTAATTGAACATAGTCATATTGTTTTCAAAGAATGTTTAATAAAAATAAGAAGGTACAATAAAATGCTTAAATTAACAGTCATATTGTATAAAAAAAAATGATTTAATTTACTCCACTCCACTAGCACTAGTCTGTTTCACAATATGTGTGTGCGGTTAACGGATCATCTCCTTGCATGCAATAATAATATGGCAACGGAGATAGTGTTTGGGCATTTGGCGGTGAAAACAAAGTTCGGGGAGTACAAATATCGTCAATCAAAATTAATACTTTGCGCTTGAACAACTTCATCTCAGAATCATTCATTTCCTCGACTTCAGGCAACAAGCTCAAAAGTCAAAAGAAACATTTTTTTACTATTTGTTTCTTGTCCAGCATCGGAAGTCGTGGCTTTGGATGTCTTTGCATTTAAATATTTTATGAAGCTGTCGTCGACAGCACTCAGCTGTCTTCGTTTCCGAGCAAAGGTATTAGTGCTTGGAGTTTCAGACTGCTCGTGCGACTTGTGTCGAAAAGTTGTGTCTCATCTTCATGTAGAACGGATGTTTATTCACTTAATACTTGTGCTAAATTTCCATGGGTTGTGGCCGTCACGGTTTTTATGAATGGGAGAGTGAATTGCATTGCATTTGATAAATAATAGTCTTTTTTTTGCTTTGTCCCCGATCCACTTGCGGCAGGTTTCATATGACGGACGAAGACCGCACGGAGGTTTTTCCATTTTTCCTTGGATTCAGTAGCTGAAACAATATATGAATACAATTATTAAAAATAATATTCTTTTGCAGGTATTTGGCAACAGGGTGTACATTTGTCGCGCTTTCGTTGTACTTCGCTAGAGGAGACAACACAATTGGAAGGATTGTGGCGGAAACTACGAAAGTATTTTGGATCATGATAAAAGAAGCATACTCATGCCCATCCCAAGCGAGGATCGATGGAAATCTATCACGTATATTATCTATGAATCTATCGCTCATCGTTTTCATTCGCTGTGGAATCTACCAAACTGTGTCCATTCAAAAATAGTCTGGTCAACGCCAAGTTGGCAATACTGTCTTCCATTTGTTACAAGTTGCCAGGTTTGGAAAAAATAATGAAGACTGAAATTAATGTGCACGAATTAAAATATCCACTACACAATACATTTTAAATGTTCCTAAAAAGCGTCCATTTAATAATTAATGCTCAACGGAAAGCGGTATAAAATTGAGTTTTAAAATCTTTTTAAAACTTTATTTAAATTTTCACCTTATTTTCAATAAATTGATTGAATAATAATAGACATGAAGCTATAAATATTCAAGAAATACTTTTATGACTGCGCTTAATTTAGGCTATACGCATATTTAAAGCTATGAATATATTGACTGTTGAGCGCTTGAAACATAGTGCGAATGTATACTTGTTTAATATATTTTGTATCCTTGCAATTTTATTTCATACGTCAATTTTTATTTATTGAAAAATAAAATTGCTCTTCTCGTGGGTCGTAGTCCTTTGTTTATCATCATTTAAAAATAAAAACACTCATAATATTAATTTTTTATTGTACAATTTTATCGCAACAAGTGTAAATATCATGCTGTATTTGAAAGTCACTCTTTTATAACTATTGCATATTAAAATAATACAATTATTGTTTCAATTTGTATAACCAATTTGAAATTTATTAGTGACAGCAACGATGAATTCTAGTTTTAAATCAGAAGACTTCCCAGATTGTTGGGCCGACGATGTAAGGATGACAGCCCTTTTCGCCCCATTTCGTTTGAAAACAGTAAATCCTACAGATTGGGATGCGAAAATGAAATTTTGGTGCGATATGTTTGAGAAATGGTGCTACAATAGGGGCTCATTTTCACTGGAAGAAGCGAAGAGTGCCTTTCAAAGGAAAGGAAAATATCCAGCCTGTTTGGAAATGGTGATGGAAAAGATGATCGGGTAATTTGAAGAGTTTAACATAATATAATAATTTAATCATGACATGATTTTGCAGCTGTAGAAATTCTATTTTCCTCTAACGCATATTGTGGAGAATATACGTGCCGAATAGTTTCTCACTCGAACTTATGGTTCGTTTTTTTTTCAGGCCTTGTCTAACAACAGTGATTTTACAAAAGCACAGTCACTATTAAATGTTGCAATGATTTAAATAATGTTAGCTAACCTTCATTTTGCAGACGACGCATAAAGTAGAATAATATGAAATGTGTAAACCTATAATAATGCAATTGTTTTCCAGCGACTCTCGACTGGTGTCTCCGTCGTCGTTCACCCCGTACCAGAATGAAGGCTGGATAGGCTGGGGCTTCCGACAGGCGCTCCGGCCTGCATCCTGGGCTGCCAACTCCGTCATCAAGGCTGCCATATCACCCAAGGTCAATAAAGAGACCAGATACATACATGCTACAGTCATGATGGTGAGACCCATGCAATTATAAACTTCTTTTCAATATGTTTATTGTAAATATTACTGTAATGACATTCAGGATGGCATTCATGCTTGAAAAAAGGCTTATATCACATTGGGGGACCCAGAAAAATAACTTAATAAAATAACGGTAATGTACCTACAACACGTTAAATATTTTTATTAGTCTTCTTGCTTTTTCCTCTATGATATTGCACGTCGTTCAACCATGAATGTTTTAGCTGATGAAAATTTTCATCCAAATTGATGATTACTAAGTACTATAGTGGCTTCTCTGTGATTTACAAATTTTTTCATAATAATCATTGTAATAATTAATTTTAACAGATAATAGTATATTTTATAGACAGTAGCTATGTACCAGTTTTTATCGAGATTTTGGACTCTGAAAATCATTTGTGCAGGGCCGCTGCTTTGTCTGCCTTAAGTTTTTTTCATAAATGTTTTCAAATTTATTTTTCAAACCCTAGGGCTCCTACCGGTCGATGACGACATTTTAAAAATAAATATTCTGCCCCCTTAAAATGTAACTTTCTGTGATATTATTCGTAATTTGATTTCAGAACCAAGCTCTGGCTTTCTTGTCCGCAGTCCCTGATGACGCCAGAATAGGTACAGCTCAAGAGCTACAGAAATCTGTATCAATGAGTCGCCCTTTCGCAGAAGGAGACGCATTTCTTCTGACAATGAATTGGCTCAGGTCGAAGAACTTAGCAACCGTTTCCAGCGATGGATCACTTTATAAATTAGGTTTGTTTAGGATTTTTTCTTTATTTTCCATTTATTGTCTTATGGTATGGCTTTTGCATTTAATATTATTAGTCAGGATGAAATTATTTCATTCTTGGCATGTCAGTGCATTATTTTGAGGCAGTAAATTTTTTCAGTATCCCTGTACTATTACTATTAATTAAGAAGGTTCACTACCAGCGGCGGCTCCTCTAATACCATGCAAGTGCTACGCACCGCCTGCATCTTTGAAGACATCGCTCAACTTTTCATTGTTATTCATACGTGTATCACTCACTTCGCGAAGTAGAACATGTAGCAGTATTATGAACAATATTCCGTTCGTGCGCAAAGCGATTACGATCCAAACAGATTTTCAGTTTGCACAGGATTACAATGAGGTCATTATATACTACTTAAACCGTGGTCGAATGTTCCTGTAATGACGTTTTTCGTAGAATTTTTTACACACTTTTAGATCGGCGCACGAAATTAGGACTCTAGAAACAAAAACGCCAGTTTCTGTTTTATAACAATGTTGGCGAGTTAATTTTTAACAATTTCACATTTAAGATTTAATGAATCGCCAAACTTTTACGAAAATACAAACTACCGCATTTATTTCTAAACCACTCAAATACATTCAATAAACAAAAAAAACACATCAGCAGCTATTTATTTGGCTGAAGCATTGTTTGCTCAGAGCGTACAGTCGTAAACCGTGACATTTATTTTTCTTTATTGATATTAAATCATTTGAACTGTTTAAAAACTCTTTTTAAGAAATATAATAAATAAACAAAGACATATTTAATTTACCTTCTGAGAAGTTCAACGTTTCAGTCATTTTACACTAAGATATTATCTTAGCTTATTGACACGGCAGCCTTCGGTGATTAAGGTAATCATGGAGAGACGCTTTACGACCTTTACGTGGCTAGGACAAGTGTTCCTGATGCCGCCAAAGAGTGTGACACTGCGTACCCTTATGGCACAGCCTCAAGGGTTCCGTTGCCATGGCCGGCCCTCCCTCACCCTGCAGCGGTGCTACAAAAGCGACCTACGTGCTGCAGGTCTGACATGGCGGGAGGCGCAAGAGTTGGCGTTGAACCGAGGGAAGTGGCGTGAACTTGTGCTTGCCCTATGCTCCAATGCTGGGTATAGAAGGTAAACCATTGCGCACTACCAGAAAATGCTATTCTGAAGACCACCGGCCGCCACTGTTCACTACACTAGTCTTATTTTGTGCCGGCTAGTTACGATTTATAGAGATAAATTAATATTGTATAGGTATCACAAACACAGAATTTATTTAAACGATCATATTTTGAGACATCAGCAAGTAGGTACAGTAAAGACAAAACAATGATTCGGTTGGTCGATGGTGTGCGTGCGGATGGGGAGCCGTACTAATTACCTGGCAGCCGATGAACGTGTATTCGTACGTATTCCTGCCGGAAGAAATACGAACTACATCGCACAGAACATTTTGACGTTTACCAATTATCTACGAACCTGTCTGAACCTGTCAAATAGTACAGTACAATGACATCATCGCGTCTCGCTTACGCTTGAAGAATGAGATTAGAGAGAAGGTCAGCACTTTTACGTGTAAACAATTATTATTGTGATAGTTTAAAATACACACTATTGGTGCAAATAAATCCATGCACGTGTACAGGTGCTATAATGCCAAAGTGACCTGCATGTTATATCAAAATAGAATGAGACAGTAGCGTGATTGTGAGACAATGTCGCGTCTGCAGTCAGAATTGTTGCCATTTTTTAAATGTTGATTTCCCAATGTTATTAAAATGCGTGCAAATCTCGGAATATTAATTGAATAAGTATAAATTAATAGCTAATGTAAACTTTAAATAATTTAATGGTTACTTTATAATATTGTTTTTTGAATTTTACTGTAAATGTACACGCAGTGATAAAGTATACCAAAAATATTATGTAACAAAAGTATATGTCAGATATTATAGATGTCAACAATATTGAAAATATAATTAGACCCATTTAATACTGCCGACCTTTCGTATTTGCGTATATAATCGATACTTACATTCAAAACTATTTATTTAATTTCTCGTTAAAGTGACAGATAGATTGATGTACGTCCATAGATAACAGATGTTCCATACAAGAAGATGCCCCCTATAATTGGCACCATCTATTGGCGTGACTGGAAGTTTTGGCTATGACAGAACCATAGATCCGAACCCAAAAAAGTATTTATAATTATAAAAACGAAATTGTGACAAAAATGAATAAAAGTCGATATTTCAATTCAGATAGGTACACTTTATTGCAATGATAATCATATTGACAAATTATGAGTAACAATATAAATTTATGAGGACATAATTATGTAATAATAATAATAGTAACGCACTCCCAAATTATTTGTCAGCACTTCCTGTCAGATTGATGACTTCATTAATTATTTCATATGTTGTGTAGCTTGAAGATTTCTTTATAAATTTTCATCGCTTGACCATCAACAACATATTGATGTAGATTCTGAAACAATAATTTTAAAATCTACTCAATCTCAAAATATAAAATGACAATGGTCGCCATTTACACTTTTGTACGAATGCGCAAATATAATATAGACATTTTATATAGGTAGGTAGGTAATTTACTCAAACATAATCTTCTTTATATACCTACCTATTTTTTATGTTTGCCTTGGTAGATTTGCAAACGTGAAAATTACAATAGGAAGGTACTATCATTATTTCGAAACCACGACTGCAAAGAAATTTCAAGGGGCATACAATTGTATATACCTATAAACATAATATAATAAAAGTTTTTTTTTTTTTTTTTCGACCATGTCCGATCCTGATAGGATCATATGGGCCTCCACAGAGTGGAGGTTTGTATTGACAGATTTTTGTTTTTTTTACGAGAAATGGATGTCAGCCACTTGCTCAACCTATTAGGTCCATACCCTGACACACACAAATTGAAAAACAATTTTTGTACTTGCCAGACCCAGGATTCGAACCTGGGACCCACGGCTTTGTAGTCCAACGCTTATGCCGCGTTACCCATTAACTTATTTTATCAGCTATCGGATTGCAAAACCTTTTTATCAATATGGTTTAAAAACGCCGAACAGCAATATTATTCTGACACTTGACACTTGGACGACTGCTTTTGTTTTGAAAATATCATGTAGAATTGACATGAAATTTGAAAAGACTGATCGAAAGCTCGAATGTTGATTGGCTGGACCATGGGTGAGCTCTGATTGGTCATTGAAATGGCCTTGTATCATGCGACTTCGTGTGTGACCGTGCTACCATCTATTCTGAAAACTGAGTATTAGGTGGTCACGTTCGCTGTATGGAACTTTCATCCCCCTGTGTACGTCTCAATGGCGTTATGTGCGCAGGTTTACTATAGCAGACTTGTTTACTCTGGCTCTATACATTAATTAGCTGATACTTTTGTCGATTCTAAGTATTATTTTTCAACAATATTACGTAATATGTAATAAGAACTGAACACCTAAATATCTAGTTTCGGTAGAAATTTTATCGCTATCAAATTATTTTTTTACTCAATTAGTTTATACCTCTGTAGCCCCAGACGCAAACAACCGTGTAAAGCCACTGACTGAAGCGGAGATATGTCTTCCAAAGCTGAAGAGGGCGCAACGAAATCTGGAGACCACAATTGACGAACTGGAAGCGGCTTGCATAAAGTATAGAGACAACGCCAAGGCTTGCCTGGTGAAGGGAGATAAGTCAATGGTATGAATTTGTCTTTTGCATCTGTTACAAGAGTCTCCTCACGATATTCAGTTTTCATCAATAATTGTTTATGTGTATTTGCAACAAATTGCTCGGTTTTGTATGTTACTTTGAGTTGGTTACTGGCAGTATAAAAAATAATATTCCATGCAGCATAAACAAGATGGCGTCCTGTTTTGACATTTTGTTATTACACTGTACGTATGATGTGGCGTTATTTGTTTTTTTGTGACTGTTCATCTAAATATTCTAAATAATAATAAGTGGTTCAATCTATAAAAAAATTCCAGTTTTACACTTGAAACACGGATAAGGGGCATTTTTATTTCAGTAACGCTTTGACGAAAAATCTCACCATAAAGGTATGATGTTTGCTACAAATAAATCTTCAATGTGAAATGACTTGCAGCTAATAGTAATCCTTTCAGCTTTATTTTCATATTATGTAATATATTTAGGCTCTGCCTCTATAGAAGAATGTTTTCTTCTACATCCTTGATTAAAATTCTGATTTTCAAAATTACAAACATGGTTATAAATTCTGTTTTGTTACAGTCTATTTATTAGGTATTGGTCTGTAGAAATATACCATATAATGGACTGATTGTAGGCGATGAGCTGTCTGAGGAAAAAGAAAGCATTGGAGAGCAGATTAGACAAAACGGAGACGAGGTTGGAGTCTATCAAGACCTTAATAGATACTGTCACGCAGACACACACAGATGCTGAAATACTCAACGCTTATCAGTAAGTCTATAGCGTATTATTATTTTATTCAAACGTATATATTATTTTCATGTTGATTGAATGTACTTTTGAAAGCCGCTGCGGCTGCGTCAACAGTTTTTTTATTGTTGTTAATTTCTTTTATTTGAATTGAAGACATTGATATCTGGCGAAACATGGATAATCTCTCACTCTCAACTATGTAGTTCGACCTGCAAATAATAGTTAGCAGTCAATACCTGACAAAGTACAAATAAGATACATTTAAAAAGACAGATCAGTCTGTGTTCTAGAATTTTTTTCTGTGGTATTATTTAAAAATTATGAATATTCAAGAAGAACATCATTCTTAAATGTGTATAAATTCAGTATTAAATAAAAAATTAATTGTATTTAAAATGATAATGATTCATTTTATAATTTTTCTATTGTATGGACACAATTTAGGAGGTTTTTGTGGATTGATTTTTCAAATTATTACACCTGTTATTGATGTAAGAATTTTACACAGAGGTAGTTATTCGATAATATTTGAGTAAGATAGGACTTACATTTTTTACAAGATAAACTGACAATATGTCTGTTTATTATAATATTGTATTCATTTCCAGGAGTGGACTGGGAGCATTGAAGAATACAATGAAAACCACAGGCCTGGAGGAGGACAGCGTTTTAGACACAATGGATGAACTGAAAGAGGTACTGCATGTTATTATAATTCATATCTTATATTTAAAAACATTAATAGTTTGACCAGAACGATGTTGCCTGTTACACATATTAAAATGTGAATATTCTTATTTCTTGGAGTCCAGTTTTTGAAACAAGCGGTAGGTATTTAAGCTATTCAAACACCTTGCATCGATTTCGTATGAGAAATTTTATTTTTGCTTCGATTTATATCTCCTCGACCATGTCCGATCTTAATAGGATCATATGGGCCTCCACAGAATGGAGGTTTCTATTTACAGATTTACAGATTTGTTTTTACGAGAAATAGATGTCACCCACTTGCTCAACCTATTAGGTCCATACTCTAACTCATACAGAAATTGAAAAATAATAATGTGTACTTGCCAAACCCAGGATTCGAACCTGGTTCGATTTATACAAGTGCATCTAAAATTGCGGAGGCTTTTGAGTGTGACACGCTTCACCAGTAGAGGCGCTAGTGTCACTGGCGGTCGTCCCATTTCCTTTTTAATTTTGACAGTTCGAAAACATTGAATGTCATAACTCAACGTCGTACCTATACCTCTGTTATTTATTGTTTTTTGTTTTTTAAATATTATTGTTGGAAGTGTTATTTTATATTTAAATTCTCATCTTAGTATTTATTGTGATTTTGTTATATGAATACATACATATTTTTATAAATATTAGGTTTGTAAAATGTTCTGTTTACATTCTCGTATTTATATTGTAATATCAATATTATAAGGTAAAAAATTAACATACGTGACTTCTTTAAGGATTAATTACCTAAGTCATCCTACTCTACTAATCACAAATAGCACCGAATACATTTTTCATGTTAAGCTAGCCGTATGACGTGTGACACATCCATTCAAGCGCAATACTGGAGCCTGTCGCTATCATCTGTCTTGGGATTCGAATGCCTAATTTAAAAGATATATTTTGTCTTACACCATTGACAATAATCAACATTTATAATGGATTGAATTAGAGGAATTATTAGAATATCTTTGAAATGTAATAATTGGGCACTCAGTATTTACAAGATTGTAATATAGATCTTGGAGCCAGAGAGATGTCGTCATTAAATTAGCCTACCTAACAGAAGCGTTGCCGCCACTAAATAGTGACAAACTTGGGAAAACTACATGGCATTTCTGTCAAGTTTAGTATAATATAAACAAAATTCGACCAACTATAGTACATATTTCAATTATTCGTCTGCAATATTAAGTAACATTATATTTTCCTGAATTTACTATAATTCCTTCATTATTTTTAGAGCTGTCACGTGTATTTCTCAGTGGTGTCACTAGTCTAATGTTACTAAGCTTACTTGACTAAGCATCTGGCCCTTAGCTCTTAAAGAAATAATAAATAATATGTAGTGATCACCTAAAAATTGTGTTTGTTGTAGACTCTGGACTCATTTAGTGACATAGAAGCGGCGATTTCTCAAGTGATGGGTTCTATAACAGACTCTATGGATCTGGAAGCAGAGCTCCGGGAATTGATGGCAGAAGACGCCAACAAGGGTGATTCAGGGCAAGGTGGAATGAACACCAGCATTGAAGGTTTGTTATTTATCTAGATATTGGCATTGAGAACTTAGAACTTGTTCTTCTTTTCTTTAAATTGATGGTATTGTAGCTAGCTGTAAAACATATAAATCAGGGTTTCTTTACATCTTTGAGCCGTGACCCAGATTGTATAGTAAAACCCTGTTTATATGAATACAGTTAATTCGAAATTCACTGTAAATCAAAATATTTGTTAAAATTTATAAAATCTATTTATAGCAATTTCCACTAATTTGATGGATAAACTATAATACCCACCACTGATATTAATCTCAAGTTTTACTGTTTTTTGCCACATATTTCGTAATTCGAATTCTTTTTTGATTTTCGTCCAGTCGAATCAACAGGGCTTTACTGTAATAATAGATGGTTTCACAACCTGATTAGAAGAGAATAATAAAATACCACATACAGATAACAATTATAATATATTCTACCTGTGTTGCCAGATAAAACATAATATACAGAGTAGGTGGGGAGGGATGTCATCACAATAAATTAAGTTAATTCTGAATACCAAGAAACTGTTACTTTCGACAAGTAACGGTTTGAAAGATTTCTAAAATGATATGTCGACATTTCTTATGTGATATATTAAATGTCTCAAAAATATTATCATTACTGGGTATATTTTCTGACCCCCTCAAGATGTCAATTGACACAATTACGGGAATAAAGCTTTGTTCTTCCGAATTCTTAGTGGTATATTCATTAAATAAGATTTACTAATGTCTTGTTTTTTTGATTTTGTTTTAGATAAAACTAATGAAAAAGAGAAGACAGAGAAGGAAAGAGTTGACAAGGCCAGAGCGGAGAAAGCTGACAAAGAAGTGATCGTTAAAAAGAAGGAAACGGACGAAGATGAAGACTTCCATGCTAAAATGGAGAAGAGACTCAAAAATCTGCGACTCGTTTCAGAAAATTCTTAAAATGCTTTATTAATATAGTGCTGGATAGACATACGGTGAATGCACATACATCCAACCAATTATTACAAAGCAAATCAAGTAGGTACATAATATAAACGTTTGTATTTACGAATAATGTGTATGTACTCCCGGTTCGGGAAATTGCTGATAAAATAATTTAGCACAGAAACAAGTAATATACGTACATGAGAATTGGTTTATATGTCTGGTTCTGGTGTCATGAAAAGTAGCCTATCGATGGTCTAATGTCAATACTCCGTATCTGACTTAAAGACGAAAATGACTTTTTGATGTACTAAAAACAACAAAAACACTGCCCATTGACTGCGAAATTCCCATATCTGTAGTTATTTTAACAAAAATGATACAGCCATTTTAGTAATTTCCCATATCTGAACATGAATAAACCTGTAATAACCCGTATCTTGCCTCTAAGCTGTCAAGCGTGTTGCATGACGTGTGTTGAATTCTGTTTCAAAATGTCTCTTTCGAATTATTTAAAAGGTAAAACAGTAATATAACAAATTTGTATGTTTATCTTTATTTATGTGTCACATTTTATTGGATGTTATCATTATATTAGGCGTTATGTGCTTTGCTTTACCACTTTTTACGTTACGGGTTATTGTCATGCTATGTAGTTACATTTGTGTGAACTATTAACCGGTTAAGTGCCCAAAGCGTCTTTGGACGCCCTAATTATACCAATTCTTATGTTAATTACTATCAATTAACTAATTGCGGCGTAGAAAGGATTAACAGTCAGATACGGGATAATAAATATTTAGTTTTTTTTAGCTTCCTGCACAATTTGTAAAGTCACTTACGGGATATTAACATTAGGCCATCGCTATACTTATTGTTGAAAACATACAATTACACTTTATAAGTAAACGTCAAGAATACACTTCAATTATGTATATTAATTAATAGATGACATTTTTTATTATTAATTATTACAGTAAAATCCATGAGTACTTTGACATTCATTTTTATTGTGTTTCACTTGTAATTTGTAATTTAATTACCCATTTAAAACGACCTTTACACATTGTCTAAGCTGACATAACATTCTGATGTCTATGCTCTCGTCCAAAGGTAGAGGTTATTTCTTATGACACACTGCGACTAGACATAAATAAAATTGGTCTACATATTATTTATATTATGTGCCCGGAAAATCGTGTTTACACTTACAATGACATGGAGCTAAAAGTGTCATAAAAATATGCATGATTTCAATTAATTTGAAAGCAATTTAATATTGTGATTTAATTTAATTTAACTATAATGAAAGGGAGTCTCAGATATTCACCAGAGATGTATACTTAATCACAAGTAAACACATTATGCGAGACATTACCCACATCCAAATATATTGCAATCAAAATGTAATATAATTCTTATGTTCAAAAAAGTTGGGACACCCAACGTGTAATGTAATGTTCTTGAGAATGGTGTATGCATTTAAATTCCATATTGTGCTAGTTACGCTGGTTGTAACATTCTAAGTCCCTTGCACAGCTATCCGAGACAATCTCAATTTTTGTTTATCCGTTAATTAGATGTATGTACCGATGCAATTTCAATTGTTGGTAGAATATTTCTCAACATCATATATAAAAAAGATGGTATTACGCTCGTCAGTCACTGGCAGTTACAACTACAGGAACTATAACCGAAAGCAACACGCACCGGTTGTTATGACTTTGGTGCGTTTTGACAGGCGGCGGCAACTATAGACTCAAGTGACAATCCTGCCGAACGCATTTTAATTTAGTAATTTAGTTGCAAGTGATAATGTTTTTTTTTCCATTGACAATGATCCTGTGTATGTCAGTGCATTAAATTACATGTAATTGGTGTAACTTAAAAAAAATACATTATTCTGTCACATTCTGTAAAACAAATGTGACAAGACACATTGGAGTGTTAAAATTTCAGAATCAACCAATAGTCTTCTTGTTAATTCTGAATATACACAATATATGAGAATGTAAAATTATTTTTATCTCGTTGTCGACTTAAATCAGTACTACGTATCTACCGTGAAAAAAACTACATATGAATCATACAGCAGAAAATCAATATTTGATACAAATACATATAAGCGCGTACTCACATGAGGTTTTTTGTCCCTCCTGAAATTTTTCAAAAATACTTAATTCTCGGAATTGCGCTTACACCAACGATGCGTTTTGTGAATGCAAACTACACGAATGGATAAAGTTGTCGAGTTGCAGTCACCTTGAGTTTGTATGCGCCCAGTATGTCATTCACTATTTAATGTTTCGCACATTGTCTTTCCGCATCTTTTAACAATGTTGACAATCTCTGGTTTCCCTTGGTAGCTAGGGTGAATCCAATAGAGCATTATTTACATAATGAATAAATTTAAAATCAATTTTATAATTTATTAAGAAATAATCAAAAGCTTTAAAAATATAAACTGACATGTAATTATTGAAATATAAGCTTCACTGTCCTAAATAATATGATTAGTGAGAATTTGAAATGCCATGTAAATAATTGACAACAATCGATATGCATTTTATTTGGAATGATACAAATACGTCTCATTGGATGTAAGTAATAATAAGGTATTTATTTTATTTGTGTTTATTATAATTTAAAAAAATCTTTATTTTTGTCTTATTATGGTAAATTCCATTGATATTATTGTCCTTTATTGAGCTTATTTTTGGTATCTATGTAATAAAATGAAAACCTTCATATCAATAAGTAATTCATTATTTATAAAATTTATATGCTGAGTATTTTTTTTATTGCTCATTAATCATTTACATATTCACCACATTATTCATGAACTTTTACCATCTCTTTTGCAAATTTTAAATCCCTTACAAAAATGTGGTGGCTGTGTAGAAAAATAATATGATTGTAGGTGAATTGAGTAGAGTATCACTGACGTTTCGAAAAAAATGATAATCTGATGATGGCTGATCAAAAGTAAAAGAATTATGTATATTCAATGTCAAGTTCTTCCATTTTACTTTCCAGTATTGCTTTGATTTTTCTTGGTTGTTTTTACTACATGCTATAGTATGGCACATTTTCTGCTGATTTGCCTAGATACTTTTCCGATTTCATGTAGGTAGTTGTCTTTGCACTGTCGACCAATTGGCTCCGCGAGTGTCTGTTATTTCTAGCACATTCAGTCTTGGATCTGACTTAACAAGTGAATTTCAAGAATGACCCCTTCTTTCAAAATTATCAAATATGTCAAAATCACCACTGGCAAATTTTTGAACCGTCATTTACTTTTAAATATCATAATCTACCCCATAGCTAGAATTTTTTTATTTTAAATCCCGATCAAAAATGAAACAACATGGTATGATAATTTTATGTGTAGGGAAGAAATGGGAAGTCCGCTTTTTTGTTTTGGGATAATAGAAACCTTTTTTTTTTGTTCAAAACAATAAATCGGCAATCTGGTTTACAAAATACAACAGCTTAGCACGCATTTACAAATGTTAGAAGCTTAATTTAAATTAAAGCTAATTTACTTAGTTAACCATTAAAAAGATTTATTACTTATGTGTATCCCTATTTTTATGTTTATTTAAATATTTTAAGTGATGATTATATGTATTTGCGTACGGAGTGAATATGTTGACAAGTCTAAAATCATCAATCTCAGGGTAGCTATTTGTAAGGTTGGTTTTCTGTAGTAAATTAGGAATGTCTTAAAATTTTAGTTTCTTCGAAATTTCCAAACATTTTGCTAAAATTTAAAAACATATAATCTGATTTACCACAGAAAGCCATCCAAGGATATTGTGTTGTCATTTGCATAATTAATATATTATAAGAAATTTGCTGACATAATAATATAATGAAATTTCAATAAACTGAATACCACATACCTATTATAATTATTTAAACAAAATATATATTTTTATGTAATTAATCTTTTGACACTCTTGTAAATATCATGTATACATAAATTATAATGTAATTTTTATTATGAAGAAAAAAAAAGTTTTTGGAGTATAAAATATTTTATTTCACCCTTTCATTCAATTTTATATGAATGTGTGTAATTGATAAGAAACTCAGAGATTAATAATTTTATAAATAATATACAGTAATACGGTGATTTAGTAAAAAACGGGACTACAAAGATAATAACAAAATTCTTTTAAATTTAAAACAGGAGCATGTGTAATTAAAGAATTGTCTATGTATGATAAAATTGGGTAACTACCTGAAATACATTCCATATTATGTACTCTATAATCATGGCTTAACAGGATCCGATCTATAAACCCATATTTTGTAGATCAGATAATATTATATTCTGTGGTTAGCTCTTTTTCAAATTATTCCCTCTCTTTCATGGACCCGGTAGGTTCTGTGCGGATAAAGCGCGTCATTTTGATAACCAGACAGAATAAGAAATACTCAAATATTATGTTTGAACCTAGCTTACTCAAAAATAACCAGAATGGAGTTGGTTAATGAAGGCCTCCGACTTCCTGACTAGCTCAGGCACTTGGAAGTGGAGGTTCATTAATGTGGAGGAACAGGCAGGAACCTCATGGACGTGGAGTAACCAAGAAGTCACGGGGCACAAAGTCAATTAAACACCAGATGAAATCTTCAGAACTCGTATTTTATTGTTATTAGAATATGTTTGGCCTTATGGCATTCCTTCATCAAGGATTATAGTCCAAAGGTATCATTCACATTGGTTTCGAAAGTCCCAAAGGTTATAATAATTAAAAGAAACTCGATTTATTGTTATTATCCATACACCACAATTAGTAAAAAAAAGAAAAGTCAAATCAATTAATATTCGAAGTTCACAGTTCAAAGTCTCAATAAACAAGAGTCAACTAATATCCGAAGTCACAAAAATAACCACATTTATTACTGATTAATTAAAAATTAATTCGAATATTATTATTTAATTATTTTTTTTTAAATTAACTTGATTATTATTAACTAATTATTTAACATTAACTTAATTATTTCTAATTAGTTATGCAGACGAGATCGTGAGGGTCCCGGAACCCACAAAAACAGACTGATTTTGGATTTAATAATCTTGCCTTTTTATCCGTTAGGGGTGGTCGTATTTCTTACCAATTCACACCGATCACCGATACCGCCATGTGCTACACATTTATATAAGGTTGACGGATGTCAGTCTAACAACCAAACATATAGCGATATCGATGTACATAATATGATTAATATTACTTTAATTACATTAATTCCTCAATTACTATATACCACTAACGCCCATCTATACATCTCGCTTTAATTATCCGACTAATCCATTGCCTGTTTATATTAAATTTACCTATTATATTACAATTTACATTACACATTACAATTACAAATCAAATCTTATCTTACATTTAATCTAACTTAATTAACCCTTTATCCAAATATGTATTTAATCTAAATTTAATCCTATTACCTTATTACCTATATGTACATGGTCTGCGACCGACTTATCTCCTCCACAGCTCACCTTGCGGAGTGCTAACACTCGACAAGGCAAACTGTGGGACTTCTACATATGTCAATTTTGTTCAGCTTTGTCGAGGGTCGTAATCATTCCACCGGTGGCACATTGACTACCAGGGTCAGACCGAGCGGCTGGGAGGCACTACTCCTTATGGGAGCGTCCCCCACAGGGGCAGAAAATTCAGTGTGCGACATTAACTATGCTTGTGAAACACTCATATATTCCAGTATGGCTGGAATGTCATCCATGATGACACCATCTTCTCCGTGAAGGACTGAATTTAGTGCTTCCACCAGAGTTGAGGGGATGATCCTATTATGGGGGGTGTTCCGTTGGTTTAGAATCGGAGAATTTGCTGCTACGATGGTAGACCTTTGAGGTACCATATAGGACTCACTGATGGTCTGCCACATTGGAGACTCCGCTGCAGTTGCAGTATCTGACTCCTGGGGAGCATATTATGGCACTACCCTTGGAGTGGATTTTTTTTATATTTTGATCCACGCCATATTATGTTAGAAATTTTATTATTCATATTAATTAATTTTTTTTTTCGACCATGTCCGATCCTAATAGGATCATATGGGCCTCCACAGAGTAGAGGTTTGTATTAACAGATTTTGTTTTTTACGAGAAATGGATGTCAGCCACTTGCTCAACCTATTAGGTCCATACGCCTTGACTCGCACACAAATTGAAAAACAATATGTGTACTTGCCAGACCCAGGATTCGAACCTGAGACCCACAGCGTGATAGTCCAACGCTTAAGCTGCGCGGGCACCGTGGGTTAATTATTAATTTTAAATAAAATATAAATAAATTTATATTATTTTTTTTCGATTTTTGAGAGAAAGGACATTTTAAACACACAAGCAGTTGAGTTTATTTTTCTTCGTCATAGACCTTAATATGTCTGAGATCTTGTGGGTAACTCGACTGGGAGATTCCTGAATATGGTGTGGTGGATTGGAGGAATGTATGGCAACAGATTGTACATGTCCTTTTTCTTTGACACAGCAATTTGCAAAATGCGAAATCTACCACTCTTCAAAATAATTTTAAATAATATGTAAAATAAAAATAAATCTGTAACTCATTAATAATATTTGCTCTGTGTTTAAGTGTCTAGACTCCAGGTGCTTAAAAGTTTGTTTAGTTTAAATACCTTAAAATTGTGCTATATTTACGATCCTACTCGGAAAAATTGATGGTGATATATTTATTACCACTTGAGAAGAGCACCTTGCAGTGCATATAATATAATGCCAAAACATCGTATGGAATTTAGTTGTTCGAATATTTTTGACATTATGACTGACTGATTTATTATTGTCATTTTTATTATGAAACACAGCAGTTAAACAATACGAAAAAATGATTCGTGGAGTATAAATTCGTCATATAAAAATCAGCGCGATGGACTTGGTCCGTTCTCACTTGGAAGGATGTTCATTTGTGCCGACCGCTCCAAACAATCACCGTTATTTATGATAAAACTAGTCAAATTAGGACTACGTTCACTATTGCAGTTAACAATTAAAGCTTTTCACACATCTTTTATGCAGTAATCTCAAAAATGATATTTTTGGACTTAGTTCACTATGCTTGTGAAACACTCACTTATTAATCGGACAACATAATTAATAATTATCCTATTTCAGAATAATTATTGTTGAAACGGTCAGTGTTTTTTGTACACATAATAGAAGACTATGAAAGGACCGGGACCCACCTAATAAATCTCTAGCTAAACTGACCCTAACTTAGTCATTCTATCCCGGGACATCACGGTGCTTACACAGTGGGGCACATCCATTATTGTATGCGATGGCAGTTTCACCACATCGGGCGCCCTAGTAAAGGGGAACAGCCCTATCTGTGTGACATATAGCTTTAGAAATAGAGAATGATACATTGAAAAATTAAATACAAAATTTTGCAGTATAAAATATTTTATTTCACCTTTCCATCCAATTTTATAACAAAAAGTATACCTATGTAATAATATTACATATTCATTTTATGAAAGTTATATAAATTAATTACTTTATAAACATACAGTGACTGTGTTTGACAATAATTTTGTTTCAATAAAGATAACTTATGCAGACATCACAAACATAACCTAACTGACATTGGAAATATATTAGTATTTATTACATTACAGCAGTGTCTGCCAAACATTTTTACCTGACATCACATATATAGATAGGTAGGTAATACAGATAATAATTTTATTAGTGAGGAGGATGCAATTAATTTTGAGAAGTATGAGAAAAACAACTCTAAATTAGATAAACAAACACGTAACTCCTCATCTACTATTTGTGATCGGTCCTGTTATTTATAATTTTATTTTTATGAGCGTTGAGAAACCTAATATTTACAAAGATA
The DNA here is from genome assembly GCF_057557595.1 of Rhyacophila brunnea. NCBI lineage: Eukaryota > Metazoa > Arthropoda > Insecta > Trichoptera > Rhyacophilidae > Rhyacophila > Rhyacophila brunnea. The sequence goes on along the minus strand of NW_028233068.1, from coordinate 11,031,072 downwards.
TGACGATCCAAATAGGAAGAGAGATTTAATGGTTGTAATAGTCGAGTTTCAACACCCACGATGGCCGCGTGGCTTAAACGCCGGCCTATAGAGTCGTGGGTCCCAGGTTCGAATCCTGGGTCTGGCAAGTACACATATTGTTTTTCAATTTGTGTATGAGTCAGAGTATGGACCTAATAGGTTGAGCAAGTGGGTGACATCCATTTCTCGTAAAAATAAAATCTGTTAATACAAACCTCCACTCTGTGGAGGCCTATATGATCCTATTAGGATCGGACATGGTCGAAAGAAGATAGTCGATAGAAGATATTCAATTCAAAATGCTGACAACTCTGCAAATGGTTTTGTGCACATGATCATCTTTGGAGTCCTTTAAATATTCTTCCACTGTAAATAACAGGTGTGTATCGTTGAATCTTGGCTACATTTGATAATCAAGTGTTTCTTACACTCCTGACTAAATTAAAAAAAATTTTGAAGAAGTATCTATACCTTATTTTTTCACGGAACAGTTTGGCAGACACTGCATGACACATTAAATGCATTACAATATTAGTGTTACATGATAATATATTATAATATAATGTATTAACATACCATGTAGCCACGGTAGAGTAGTGCTAATCTGAAGCCGTGGGTACGAGTACGAATTATAAATCTGGCAAAAATCACATGTTATTGTTAAGTGTGTTTGATCCAGAGGGACAAAATGGGTTGGGCGAACTGATAACAATCATTACTCATATATAAATCAATTACAGTCGAACTCGGTTATTACGATCACGGACATAGCGAGATCTCGGATGTAATGAGGAAACATTCGTTGACATTTTAGTTTATGATTTTCGCAATACATTTATTCACTTTTATAATGAGCTACTTATCGGATATACCGAGCAAAAATATCGTCAAAAACTTACTTAAAACTGTTAATGTGTCAATCTTTTAAAAACATTTTTAACCCTAAGCAATAAAATCCGACCGTAGACCGATGCCGCTGGGATCGGATTACATTTATGACACTAGTTAAGTGTTTAAGTACCTAATTGGTGTTTTCGCCAACATTGAAAAAGTATCCACGCATATGGTTGAAATTTCATGTAAAAAATCCAAGCTGAAATCAGTAGGTACCTACTGTCCAACAAGATCATTTTGGCTACGTGTTAAAACTGTGAACTAACAATTCTTCGATTGAAGCACCTTCCGGTTAGCGACGAGTTGTCCACCTATTAAAACTGTGAATGAAGAAGTTCCTCCTACTTTTAACCGCACTACTAACTTCCGGTTATTGCCTAGATCTTCTTGTCGGACAGTACCAGCGTGCATTACAATAAACAACTTCTTTTGTAGTTTATGAATGCCATGCTGGTTTCGGTGAAAAATTCTAATTGTGTATTTTTGTTTGAATTGTGACTTTAAGTGTTATGTGACCGCTCATTTAATAATACCTGTTCTCTGATATAACGAGTAATGCTTATATTCAGTCGGTCCCATCTTCCTCGCAATAACAAAGTTCGACTGTAACATAATCTCCACTCTGTGAAGTTCTGCTTAGCAGCGGATATGGTAATTTACTATATTGTGCGCTAAATATACAGTTCAATGGTTAAAAGCTTATAGGCTATATGAAATTAATGAGTATTATAAATATTCCAAACAAAATAAATAATTAGAGTAGGTATGTATTAGGGATTGCAATACCGGTATTTGAAAACTGGTATCCCAGTATTTTTCGATACCGAAATACCGGTTGTAAAAATCAGACAATACCAATACTTACATTCTTTATTAGTGGAAACAAAATGTATTAATCAACATAAAAGGTATATGTACATACTAGGACAAACATCAGCATCTCTACCATATCTAACTTTTACCTGTTTTAAAGGTTAACGTACTTATGTGTACATATTTAGATATTTTTGCTATAAAATATTGATATTTTAAAGAGATTTTTATATCTATATTTATTGGTAGATAATTCTATTTGGTACAGTTCGGTTATGAGGAATACAGCAGAAAACACATTTTGAAAATACCCGTTATACTGGATTATTTGTTAGTTTGGGTTAGTTTAGGTTATGTTAGGTTGGGTTAGGTTAGGTTTGGTTAGGTTAACCTAACAAATAATTCAGTATATCGGTTATTTTCAAAATGTGTTTTCCGCTGTATTCCTCATAAGCGAACTGTACCTTCTATTTTTTCCATATGTTTCACGAATAACGGTATGAAATAGGAAATCCCGAAATACTGTTTTTGGTATTTTCATTCGGTACTGCAATCCCTAGTACATAATATGTATGCCTTTTGGCATTGAAAAATGTCATTAAGTTTTATAAAATAAGTAAACTTTGCTCAATTACGTATAAAGGGCATGTATATAGATAAATAAAATACATACAATTCCGCTTAATTGCGGCAGCCACTTATTTGGGCTTAATCTCAAGGAACGAACAGTAATTTATATCGTTTAATTGGGACAACATTCCACTTAATTGGGACAGTAAATTTAAGATCACATATATAATTTCAAGAAATTTCAGCTAGAGATTATTGCATAAATTTCCCTTTTGCAAGCAATACAGTATGTCGCCGATAATTAGCGAGCTATTTATAAAAGCCAACAACATACAGAATTGCTGTGCTGTTTGCAGCTTAAAACCTTTAGAGATTTTGAGCAATGAGGAAAATTACGACATGTTTCGATTGATAATTTTTGTCAAGAATTTTTGACAATAGATAATAATTTAAGATGTTACGCTGAAAATAAAGACTGCGGATGCAATTGTTGAAGTAATTAAATCGAAACATTGAAAATTACATGAAGAAGACGTTAACGATGATGATGATCCATCCACCTGTGCCTGTGACTAACCAGTGAGTCTATTCTGTACTTATCGACCGCTGAAGTGATAATGTGATAGATATTATTATCAAACATAGGGTAGGTTTGTATCAAAGTATGTAGCGCTTATTGCAACAATAACAACCAACGTATTGTAATTGTTACAATAAGTGCTAATTTTTTTTTTTTTTTGACCATGTTTGATCCTGATAGGATCATATGGGCCTCCACAGAGTGGAGGTTTGTATTGACAGATTTTGTTTTTTTACGAGAAATGGATGTCAGCCACTTGCTCAACCTATTAGGTCCATACCCTGACACACACAAATTGAAAAACAATATGTGTACTTGCCAGACCCAAGATTCGAACCTGGGACCCACGGCTTTATAGTCCAATGCTTATGCCGCGCGGCCACTTTGATATAAACTTTGATATAAACCTACCCACTGGAGACAAAAATATTATAGCCGGGATAAAGCGAAAACTTACAAAAACAAAAGACAGATTACACTTAATGCATTTTTGCAGAATTAATATGTAGGTAGAATGGTGTCAGATTCTTGTGGCAGTGCAGGCGATTAGGTGTTGGTACCGTCAAATGACACTAACACCGTTCAAAAGTGATTTCGTCGTGGCTGTTATTTAATTTTAGAATTTATTATTCTCCTCGCATAGGTATAGAAATATACCTTTTTTTAAAGGAAAATATTCGTTGTTTAATTTTAAATACCCTGGTCCCAATGTGTCCCAATTAAGCGGAATCGATTATATATATTATGTATAATATGTAATCTTTCTCTTCTAATATAAATTTGTATAACATGTACAACTAGAATGAAATAATAAAAAAATACTGGGATATTGTATTATGAATTAATTAACATGGGGTAAATTAATGAAACAGGGATTATTTGACACCGTTAGTACTATAGTGGTATAACTCCAAAAAGGTAGATAAATGAAAATGAAAAAATTAAGTTAATATTACAACATTGTTGTAGATGTTTGAGTTGAAAATGCTTTTTAGATCAATGTATATTAAAGATTATAAATACTTACTAAGGGATCATTATGCGGGTTGGGCCATTATAGTACTCACAGCCTCATTTAAACAATGTAATAATATGATAATTGGGGTGTCATAATATATTAGTTATCATTTGATGGGAAAGATAAAATGTCATGTTATTTTTGCGGTGCATTTAAAACGGGAAATATTTGTGATCTTTCCAAAAGGACACGGCGACCATTCTTTTATTGACGTTGAAAGCATCAATTTTAGCGATCTCCTCTTTGGTGAGCTTTAAATCAAAAATGTCGATGTTTTGGGCGATTCTGGACGGAGTCACCGATTTAGGAATCACGATGCAACCGCAGTCGATCTGCAAAAATAAAATATGTACATGTAATTAAAGTGAAACCATGATTTTACAGTTTTGAAGGAACTGACAAAAAAAATTAAAAAAGCGGATGACACTGGAATGAAGAACTTCTCAAATTCGGTGGGGATATGTAGCAGCGAAGACGAAGGAACCGAAAAGAGAAAGAAGCTCTGGGGATGTCTCTTCATCAAGGATATGGCTATTGAAGTCATATATTATATATGGGGTGTATGAAAGCAGCTGAAATGGTGGACTGCTTTGAGAGAAAGATCCTGAGGCGTATATACGGACCCGTGAATGATGGTGGGGAGTGGAGAATTAGGTACAACACGGAACTATACCGCTTATACCAAGATTCAAAACTCTCCACCTTCATAAAACTCCAGAGACTAAACTGGGCAGGCCATGTCCAGCACCAGCCTGAGTCACGGATACCGAAGAAGGTCCTCGAAGGAAATCCAGGGGGGAAAAGGCCAGTGGGAAAGCCACGCATACGATGGGGTGATAACATTACAAAAGATGCCAACCAACTGCTAAAAATCAGGAACTGGAAAAGACGTGCGGAGGACCGTTCCGGCTGGAGGACGGCGGTAGAGGAGGCCAGGGCTCGACTTGAGCTGTAGCGCCATCGAAGAAGAAGAATATATAGGGTGGGTGCCCCTTGTATGTAGTCTAACATATAAGACACCGGCTTCTCACACCTGTAGCTTCTGGTTTGATTCTCGGTGAGGTCACAGTACATTTATGTGATTTTCTTCAGCCTGTTACTTTCTGTGATTGTTTAACTATTGCAATTGGATTTAGTATAAATTAAAAAGTAAATAAATAATATATATTGCTCAAAAAATTTGTACAATTAAAAGCAATGTACCAAAGGTTAAAAGATACAAAACCTCTTTTTTCTCATGCTGTGACCTATACTTTTTAATCACACAATAATTCAAAGTTTTGAATACGAGAGATCATAATAATCTAATAGTTATTTTATACAGATATGTAGTAAATATTCAATAAGTATAGACAGACCTTTTTTTCAAAGGGAATTTTCATTTCACAGATAAATAGGCCTTATTAATAGCTCGGCTTCTAATTGGTTACGCTACATATTACTGAATGATAACTTACAAGATATCTGAGTACCACTTGTGTGGTGGTCTTGTTGCCGTACTTTTCACCAATACTCTTGAGCAAGGGGTCATCTAATCGTGGAGCCGGTGCCGACTCTGACGTCTTTGCTTCTGGCATCGACCCCAGAGGACAGTATGCAGTCACCGCCACATCATTCGCTTTGCAGAATGTAATCAATTCTTTTTGCGTCAAGTTAGGATTAACCTATATAGAAAAATATAGATAAAGAACATTGATAAATCTCCATAATTTACCTACATATTATATAATGAAATAACCTTTTCAAATTTTATATTGACCATGATGTATCGATCCAGTTAACAATGGATCTTGGTTTTAATTAAAATATAACAAAATGTATGTAATATTATGTAACAACGATCAGGGCCGGTTTAATAAGACATCAACGTTACATTATGTGGAATAGGTATATGCAAATCCACCAAGAATTGAAAGTTAACATTATTAAAGTGAATAGATCTTGGGTTCAAATTTTAACTGGATTTTTTTTTAAATATCGTACCAGCAGGGCTATTCTAAATAGTTAATACAATAACAAAATTAGCACGGATATCACTCGGAGCAATTCTATAAACAAGGTGGTTACTTATAATAATTGTTAGCACAATCTAATAGGATACATTTGGAGTCAAGTATGATGTGTTAACTATGTTACTCAACAACATTTTACAGCTCGCGGTTAACATGGTCACGGGCAGCCGTGTTAAAAAGTATCACACCTGACAGTTAGCTTTCCGGGATAATTAACTGCCTGAATACGGTATATCATGTTAATCACTTTTTTTTTGATTTTGGAGTTAAGTGATATGTTAGAATAGCCGCCCTAGGGAGAGTTATTAGATTGGATAAGAGAATCAAATTGTTTAGCTATTGTCTACTAATAGTGCCCAGATATGCATGCAAAACATGGACCTTCAACATAAGGGAGATCCAAATATGCGGATTATTACCTTTAATCACAAATCTTTGTGAAAATACCATCAAGATGCCTTCAAAATGCACAAACCTTTCTAGTTATATATTTGGACTATTAACAATCGAATGATCCAATAATTTTCTAATTAAAAAAATACACATGTTGATATTATAACATTAGTCTTACCTCAAACTGGTTCGTGACAGGTTTGATCTTGCAGTTGTCCAAGACCCTTTTGAGCTGTTCAATACTGAAATTCGAGACACCGATGGATTTGGCAAGGCCAAGTTCCACACACTTCTCCATACCTTTCCACGTGTCCAAATAGTCAACGTCACTGTATGTGCCATCTTCCTGTTGAAGCAATTCATAACATCATTAGATGTATTCATGTTGCTACAGCGTGTACTTGTTGGTAATTTATTATTCAGTTTTAAAATGTGTATCATAATAGGAGAATCATCAGTACATCGTTTTAGTGATTTATTACCTTCACTCCAATAGGCCAATGAACGAGGTACAGATCGATGTAGGTCAGTCCCAGCTTGGCCAACGACTTCTTCAATGTGGGGATCACTTGAGATTCTTCATGGCAGTTGTTCCAGATCTGAAATAAACAAAATGGCAAATATTATACACTTTTAGTTATCTCATGATCGTCAGCTTAAACTTTACTAGGTTCAAAAAAGATAGTGCAGTAAAACCTCGATAATCCGGATAACCGAAAAACTAATAAAACATCTATTTTAATATCAGAATAAACATTTTTAATAGCAATTTTTGAGAAACTTACTTTTTTACCAAATACAGTCGTGCTCGGTTATTATGATAACGGATATAGCGAGATCTCGGATGTAATGAAGAAACATTCATTGACATTTTAGTTAATTACTTTTCCATACATTTATTTATTTTCATAATGAGCTACTTATCGGATATACCGAGCTAAAATATCGATTATTAAAATATCGATATCGACTCCCTACTTTAATTATAGTTTGTCAATTTATGGCTACGGCCGTATGTTGTAGCTTTACCACTAGGGAATGACAAAAGAAATGGCGTATTTCAAAAAAACACTACCTTATTCTAAGGTCAATAATTATTATAAAGCAATCATTATTCATAAGATGTTTATCACACTTGAATGGTCAAAGACATAGCTTATAATAAGTATCTTTAGAATCATCTTCAAATGTGTAAATCTTGCCGATTTTTTGAATAATAAAATGCCTAATTCTTGTCAAATTTGGGATCACAGAGATTATCAATATAATTTTTTATCGTGAATATTTTATAAAAATTATCTCGTAATAAATTATACTAATGGTTTTATAAATGCGTTTAAAAATTAATAAATGTAAAAAATCTTAACACCACTGCACAGTTATGTACCGAAATATGACTATATTCTAAAACATTAGAGCGAGAGGTTTAAAAGAATACTATTTTATGCAACAAAAATACTTTATGCAGTCATCAAATGTTTAAAATAACTATAAAGGATAATAAGGCTTCAAAATTATTTAAATAGATTATCTACAACGTTTAAGGAGTGTCCAGGATCATGGTTTGAAAATATAATAAAAACTCAATTTTGACCTACGACGAGCACGTGGGCCGTTAAACAATGTAAGGTTAAGTATCCTTACACATTGGCGTTTTTGTAGTGCCACAAAAACACCGGCATACGCGTGAGCCACAAAAAGTGGTGCCACTTTTTCTTAAAGTGTGCATGTGTCATATCTAAATATATGTAAATTCGAAATCAGTGCATGTGGCAGGCGTTTCTGGCTCTTTGCTGTAGGGCTCTAAACCTTACTAAAAGCTAATAAAAGATTTAAGTATAACAATATGCATTTGACCCTAAGAGTATGTCAAAGGTTTCTGATTTGTCAAGAGTACCAGACACAGGATGCCACAGGCTATCCTTTCTGAAAGTTTACAAAAAATATTAGCACTATTTCTGTCATTAGATGCCATAGTCAATGAAAAATAATCTGTCATTTATAATATGTATTATAAAAATGACAGCTTATAATATATATTATAACTATTATTGTTAGTAAACCAACTTACTTATAACCAGTATGAATTCTTTAATTTAAATCTATAGTATAACGACTGACCTTAGTTGTGACGAATATATCCTCCCGTGAGGCGACACCAGTCGACAGTCCGTTCTGTATTCCAAAACCAACCTCTTCTTCATTGTCGTAGAAAGCCGCCGTGTCAATATGACGATAGCCGCATTTAATAGCGGCTTCTACAGCCAGCTGACATTCCTTGTTCTGACTGCCGCCTCTCTGGAAACGAATTGATTGTGAAAATAATATGATTTATATGTCAATGTTTCCCATTATAATATATAGGTATCCCGTATTTAGTTTTGATTCTTGTAATTTCTTTAATTAAGGCACAATCCCAATATTGTCTGATAAAATCGTTGATTTAAAAATTTGTATTCTACATCCTAACTGTACTGTGGTCTAATTTTTATAGCATATCAATCACTTGGCAAAACGAATGTTCCATATCTTAATTACGATGAGAACATCTAATAATAATAATATACAACACATCCTTTCAAATAATGTAGTATCCTATTTTCTACGTCCATAAATGTTGTGTCAAACAATACGTGGAGGGAAAGCGACAATGACAAGCTATGTTGCTTGTACTATAATAGAAGAAAATAATCTGATCGTGTTAACCCATTGGAGACAATCGAGACCAATTTAACAGCATTGTTCCAAACACCAAATGATCGTCCTTGGAAAAAATGTTTTATTTTTGGATATTTCTTAAAACCCTACATTAAATTAAACATTGTAGCAGTTTTAGTATACTCTTATAAATTTACTATAAAATTTAATCCGGCTATTGCTTCACTTTTTTCTCCTTTTAAATCTGTCTTCAATGGGTTTAAAATTTAGTTATTGTAAATTTTGATGGACGGATTCTTCCGGCCTTATGGCCATGACTATATCACTTTATAACGGTGTTAGTGTCATTTGAAAGTAACGATACCAACACCTAAATGAGCCGCCTGCACTTCCACAAGAATCTGACATAATTCTACCTACTTATAAATATGGTAGAATATAATTGTTTCATTCTATGTTAGTTAGATTAGTATGGATTTGGTAAGGTTTAGTTAAGTTAGATTAAATACATAACATATTAAAATAGTAGTATTTATAATCTTGGGACTAACCAATAATTTATCTTAAATATGAAGTGTTTTATCTACACATTATACTATAAGCGACAATCTAATCACCATGAAGAGCACAATACCAATTTGAAAATCGCCATGGGCGAATTATATATTTAAAAATCATAATAAAATAGTTAATTTCTATGTATATTGCTTAATTTAATATTATGGAGATGGCATTGACTTTCATAGTGAATCGGTTACGTTGTATTGCTGTGATTTTCAGTGTGTCTTGTAGTTGTCGATATCACGGGACCTCTGCTTGCACAGTCATTATAATGTGTTATCTCATATTTTGATGATGGTAATAGCTGATAGTTTCCGGCTTCTACCTTAAGTAGTTTACGCAACTATGAGTACACTGACGACGCAGTTTTATTCAACAATTCCATCACGGTCATTTAAGAGACAATGGATACACAATGTAATGATTTGTCTTGCGTTGGTCTGAAAATCACCGAGACGAACACCAACTTTCTACATCATTACCAATCAAGTTAAGTCAACTTCGTGTGTATCATGTGTTTTGTTAAAGTCAGCTATATAATACATAGAATAAGTTGACGAGCAGCATTGAAATAGTATGTGCAAGGCCGCTAAATGTTATATATATCTTCAGTTATAAAAATATGGGGTGGGTTTTAGGGTAGCATACGATTAAATGATTTTAAATAAAAATTATTCAGTAGGACAGTAAGGGGTATCGAAAAGCAAACCTCTTTTGGAGAAGTGGCATCAATGGTTGATGGCAACGCTGTTGACGCACCGTCAGACAGATTGAATTGGAGCTAGCTCAATGGCAGGCCATGAAATAAAATTGCACCATCTTTGATGTCATATTTATGATATATATATAACTAATATATTATTTTCATCAATCAAGTTGATATTTAAGTTACAAATTAAGCTTATAAATATAATTTATATTTTACTACTATCAGGCAAGATAGAGCTGCATATTTCGGACACATCTTCCACGATGATTAGGAAGAATTACTGTAACCTACTATGCTAGGAAAGATTAATGGAGAAAGTGGAGTAGTTAGAAGTAAAATTGAAACAAGTCGAGAAGATTTGTCATTAGAATCACCAATAAGAAACCTAGACATGGTGACTAAAAGCAGTGCGCTACATTACGAAAAACATGTACCTAGTTTGAGAGTCTAAAAGCACAAACAACACGGATTAATGTTACGCTGCACGAAGCGAGTGAATGTTTGTTCTTTCCCCCACTCCAGCGAAATTCTCTTGACGTAAACGCTATTTGTTGAGCGAGCATAAGAATTTCGCTGGAGCGGGGGCTTTAGAAAACAACATGAAAATAGTATTTTAAAATATAGATCACGCCGAAAGAGTTTAAAATTTTTAAACATATTGTCACTATGGTATTGTATTTTTTAGATCAGGGGTTCCCAACCCCATGCCCGCGGGCACCATGGCGCCCACGGAACGATTCGTATGTGCCCGCCACTATTCGACAGAGACAGAATTTTCACGCTAGCCTGACACACGCAGAAAACCTGAAGTGAACGAACGCCACGAACTGAGCCGATGAACGCCGAAGCACGTGACAGTAGTCACGTGCTCGTACCGTCCCGATTGCTTCGGCGATCATCGGCTCAGTTCGGGTTTTCGGCGTGTACAAGGAGTGATGTGCAAATAGCATTCCCCGCCTGGAACCGCGTTGTTGTCATTGTGATTGCGATTACTTCCCCGTTCGGGTTGCAACAGTTAGCTAGGAGACATCTTCGTCTGACAAAAAACGAATTAGGAGTTTTGATATTCCTTCTATATAGTTCTAAAAGGAGTGGACCGAGTAAAAGACAACGAACCTATAATTTTAACACTGACTGGGAGGAATCATATTGTTTCTTTAATGTGAAAAATAAATGCGTCTGTTTGTTGTGTGGTAATAGTATTGCAGTGCCGAAAAAACATAATGTTGAACGACACTTTCAGACAATTCATGCCACTATTGATGTGAATTATCCACTTAAATCTGAAGTAAGAAAGAAAAAAATATGTCAACTAAAATCAAGTCTAACTGCACAACAGACTGTTTTCACTAGACATGTGGAAAATTCTAAAAAGGCCACCATTGCTTCTTTCAAAATTTCTCACATGCTCGCAAAAATGAAGAAACCTTTCATTGATGGTGAGTTGTTTAAAAAACTATTTTTGACTGGTGCCGATTGTTTGTTTGATGGATTTTCTAACAAACGTGAGATTGTCTCAGCAATACAAGACTTACAGTTGTCAAATAACACCGTCACAAGAAGAATACATGCAATTTCAACAGACATACAAACTCAGTTGAAGACTGCCTTGGAAATATGTGACTGGTTCTTGCTACAATTTGACGAGTCAACAGATATATCAGACACCGCACAGTTAGCAGTTATGGTGAGAATGGTATTTAGTAACTTCACAGTAAAAGAGGATATGTTGCAAATATTACCTATGAAAGGACAGACAAGGGGTGAGGATATTTATAATACATTCAGAACATACGCCAAGTCAATAAATATGCCTTTGCATAAGCTGTCTGCGATAACCACCGATGGGGCACCAGCAATGGTAGGTAAAAACAAAAGATTTATTGCCCTCTGCAAGAAGGATGAATCATTTTCAAACTTTATGTCCTACCACTGTATTATCCACCAGGAGCTCTGTGTTGTAAAATATTGCCATTTGAACACGTTATGAAAATAGTTACAAAAATAATCAATTCTATTCGAGCAGCTCCTTTGTAACACCGACTTTTCAAGGCCCTGTTAGAAGATACTGAAGATAAAAAACATGATCTTATTCTGCATACTGAAGTACGTTGGCTCAGTAAAGGAAAGGTTCTTACAAGATTTGTGAGTTTAATTGAAGTAATAAAAACATTTATAAACGATAAAAAGGAAAATTATGATGAACTCGCTGACTCTCGCTGGCTGATTGGTTTGGGATTTCTCACAGACATCATGGAAAAATTGAATTCTTTAAATTTGAAGTTGCAGGGGAAAGACAAAAACATAGCTGAAATGATAAGCTCTGTAAAGTCATTTAAAGCTAAATTGGATTTGTTGATATCACATCTGCAGATCAATTCTCTCGTGCATTTCCCACATATGAATAAAATGCTAGGTAACAATGAATTAAACGGGTCATTATTTATTAAGCATCTTCAAGTATTAAAAAAACAATTTGAAGAGAGATTTTTGCAGTTTACAGATATCGAGCCAATTGTTTCCTTCTGTATCAATCCTTTTACTTGCCAAATAAATGTAATGGAAATGGCTGCATGTATTGCAGATTTTGTTCAAGGTAAGACAGAAGAACTAGAAGTAGAAATTTTGGAGCTTGAGAATGATATTTTGCTTAAATCCTTAATATCAGAGGACTTTTTCAATACAGTGGACAGAGAAAAGTTCCCATTTTTGAAAAAAGCGGCATATAAAATTGAATCATTTTTCGGTTCGACATATTTATGCGAATCATTGTTTTCAAACATGAACTTAATAAAATCAAGATATAGATCTCGACTCACCGATGAGCATCTTTATGATTGTTTGCTAACAGGATTATCGTCATACTCTCCTAATTATGAGGCACTGGCCAATGATATGCAATGCCAAAGATCACATTGACATATTGATATTCTATTTTTTTATAAAATGTTTTCTTTGTATTTGTGTTTTTTGTTTACTTTGTTTACGTTTTGTAAATACATTTCTCTGTGTGTATGCAATTTGAATAATAGTTTTATTGTTTTGAAACATTTTTGTTTATTATTTATTAATAAATTATGAATATAAGAAAATAAATTATGAGAAAATGAGAAGTTATGGAAGGAGTTTGTCGATTAAAAATAGGTGGTGCCCGCCACCCTACCGATATTTTAGAATGTGCTCTAGAGTACAAAAAGGTTGGGAACCCCTGTTTTAGATCATTCACTTTTTTTTCACAAGAGTAGTATATCAGGGTGATCAACTACTCAACTCAGTATGAACATGGTATGTGAAAATGTTCCAAACTCTTTTAAGTGAGACTTCTTAATCCTTTTGGGTAATAGCTTTCCTTTTACAAAAGCGCTATCTGACAGGGATGCTAGCTCTAGATTCATACCCTTCCCTGAGACTGTGGCATTTCTGAGAATTTTCGCCTGGCTTGAAAAATTATTACCTACTTACTAGGTACCTAGTAGGCTAGCAGGTATAATTTAAAAATATTTCTTTGCTAAGACTAAGTACATCACCGGAGTTTTGAAAGATGCGTGCGTATTTTTTTTGAATGTTCGCCGGCTGGCGAATAATTATTGCTAGACAAAATCGATCAGACAATAGACATATTTTTACAAAATAATATAAAAACAGTTTAGAGTTAAGACTAAAAATATACTAGGTATTCTAGGTATTAGGTACATTGTATGGCTGGGAACTTTGCTTCCAATATTTATAAAATATAGGTAAGTATACGAATTTTAATATTGGTCAAAATTGGATGAAGGCTAATGTAGGTAATAATATTAAAAAAATGATATTAATAATTATTATTTTAGGCATCGTGTTGTGCTGACGATTGTTTCATGTTACTTCGGCAATCGATTTTTGAGATGATTTCGAAGAGCGCTGAGTGGTAGGTATTTAATAACCAATAGCTTAAATATTTGTCGTCATTAGTATGTCTTCCGTAGCATAATGGCTGAATGCGACGAGTTTGGGGCGTTTACCCGTTGGAGATGCCGGGTTCGATTCCCGACCGGTTGGCTTACTTTTTTCAAAAAAGTTTTTTCTATTGGTTGTGATATACTCTCTCAGTTAGTGTTTTTCTAAATTATATAATGTTCAATAATCAGAATGATATATTCCTAAATCTTGTGAATTATTCATTTGAATAAAAGAAATTGTTAATTAAAAAAAACAGATAAGTTCCAGTCTATGACTTTCAAAACATGCGAAAAGAAGTCTGAAAACTTAATGACTTATATAAATTAATTATGTAATTATATTGATACCAAAAATGCGGATAAGAGGTTAATCGACTAATAAAATAGACATATTGTTCTGATGTTTGCTTTCTTTACTAAATTTAGATGCAATTAAAGTAATTATAACATTCATACTGAAAGCTTTGTTTTATTACTTAAATCCTGATAAAAAATTGCACTAAATGCAACAAGTGCATTCACCGTTTGATGTAATTGGTCATTCATTCATTCACCCACAATATCAGTACCACGTCGGCATATAATATTGTGGGTCCCAGGTACGAATCCCAGGTCTGGAAAATTCACATGTTTTACGTTGTATTTGAACCAATTTTGCCATATTTTTCCATGATTATTATAGGACGTTTCAAAATTATGGTATTTTTGATATGTTTGACGTAAAATTATGGTATTTTACATTTTTCACGGAATCAAAATTATAGTATTGTACTATAATTACTGTATAGTTAACACTGGTTTTAATCCAGAGTATGGACCTAATAGGTTGAGTAGATGGTGGCTAACATTTACTTCTTGTAAAAACAAAAATCTGTTAATACAACCTCCATCCTGTGGAAGCCTATATGATACTCTTTGGATCGAACATGGTGAAGTAGTCAAAAATGATAGATCGAGAATCCGAATTACAACTGCAGGTATTTAGAGTCACGATTATAAAATTAGTTAATGGAGAGACGTTGATGATAACTAGACAAATACTTACAGCGTATGTACCAAGTCCGATGACTGGAATTTCTTTTCCATTATTTAACTTTATCGTTGACGCCTTTGCCATTTTGATATCTGGAAAAAAACCAAAATAAAATTTAGAACTTTTAAGCACTCATTAATCGAACATACAAATACAATGATTTAAATTAGTTATTTTTGTTAATTCTACTTTAATTGAGTCATTTACGTTGACAGTTGTTTCGGGCTATAAACCAAACTTCGATTGTAATAGTTATATGATCGGGACAATATTACTCTTATAAGAGCTGTGAAATCAAATGGAATTAATAATGATTTGTCCGGTTTTAGATGGTCCGGCAATAAATAGTGTTCATGCTTCAGGATTATCCTAACGACGCCTAGTTGGCAAGCTTATGATACAATATGTTCTCCTGTATCATTTTCTAATGAATGTCAAGAAAAATTAATATTCTTAGATACTCGTGAAGGAAAACCATGTATTAACCCATTCACTGCGGACCTTTTAATTAATATTTAATTATCACATTTAAATAACATGCTAATTATATCTAATGGCCACCTGATGGGCAACGCACCAGTTGCGTTGGACGCAGTGAATACGTTAAATAGTCCTCTAGAATAATAATTGTGATTCCTATAAATCGCATATATAGAAAGTACTAAACGACGTTAAAATTAATTTGTGACAGATTGACAGAAAAATATGAAAGAGTATGATGTCACAAAACACAATTTTGAAAATGATATATTTCTGAAAATGTGAATTTCTTAGATTTCGGTAGTCATAGTATTAAAAATCAACAAAGTGGCGTTTAAATAAGGAATTAGTGTGTTATTCAAGAGATTTTAGAGTAATCATTATAGGAATTAAGCTAGTTATTGCTACCTATTTATAATAACCAGTGAGTCACTTACTGATTCAATAATAATTTATACCTATAACATGAAGAATGTCAAACGACCTTTCTATGATACGTATTGCGGTGAAATGAGATAATTATTGACGAATTGTTGAAACATAAGTAGATCAAGATAATATGAATACGTGTATTAAATAAGGCTCTAAGTACCAAAAAGTAGTGTTGCCTGTAGTTACAAAATACCGAGTCATTGCAGTAAAATTTCATGAAGCAGACCTTTTGAAAAATGTAGTTTTACAGTGTGAAGTAATCACGGCAGCTTCTATAATTTTAGGTATTAAGAACTCGCAAGTGTCAACACACCATCGTCAGCTATTTTATATTGAATGCCGTTGAGAACTGCAGTGCTACTTATACCATTATAAATAAAACACGCCAACGGACTTACAACGTCGACAGGTTTAATTATTTTGCTGTATTTTTTTGACTTGCTTGAGGCACTTAGACTATAGTTGAAGTTATTGGCATTGGTATGTGGAACATTTTTCTATAAAAATGTCAGTTTTTATGTTTTTGGTACTTAGCGCCTTAATTAATACACGTATTCATATGATGATAATATTATCTGTAAGTAGGCAATTAAATGAAACATTTCCAACAGGGTATTTATTATTCACCTATACTTATGAATGAAAAGATATGACTATTATTTGAATAAGTTTTTAACATCCATGGAAGGTGTATACTGGATTGATTTAACCATGACCCTGTATAGCGAGGCCAGGGCATGAAATTATGAATTTTGATTGTAGTACTACATAGTTATTACTTCTACTTTGAATACAATACGGTAGGCTGTTTGCAGTAAATGATAATTATAAACAAAATATGGAATCGAATCTTCATTTATTGATTGCATTGAATAATAACTAATACTACAATCAGAATTTTTAATTATCTAAGTAATTCTAACACCATAAAACAGATGGCAGCAATGCTATCAAATATAATATATTAACTTTAACCAACGAACATTTGGAATCAATCATGTTTGAGAAATGGTTTGAGTAATTACAATTACCAATTATACAAAAACTAGATACCTTACAATGTAGGATAAGTAATTCAAGCTCTGTATCATCCGGAAATTCAAAATAAAATAACTAGTTATGTAAAAAAAAAATTCTATTACAATGCTTTATTTAATTTTCTTAGTAAGATTAAATTTTGCTTTAAAAAATATATCGTCGTGGTAAATGCAATAGGTCGTATGTCAAAAAAATCTCAAAACTGTTTTATTGCGCCATAGTGATCAGCTCAGTCATCTACACGACCTCGAATAGCTCTTATGTCGTTGAACCAATAAGAAGTCGACTATTTCAACACTTGCAAAAAGACGAATCGACACGTCATTGATATTGGTCAAGCCAAACAGTTGTATGTCAAACCTCATCATGACAGTAATGTTTTTGTTTGTTTCTATTCCTCGTTCTTGACGTTATATTCAAGAATTCATCAAATAATTTGATGTAAGTAATTTTCTAACCACTGTTTTATTTAAATCTACTTTATAATTACATTACTGTTGTTAATTTTAGTAAATTTTTCAAGATTCTTTCTAGAGATACTAACCTTACTTTTTGTCTCATTTATTTATTATTGCCAAAGTAATTATTTGTTCAAGATCGACAGTTTTAATAAGACACTGTTTATTTAGAGTAAAAATTAGTTATATAATAATGCAATTATTATTAATTAAATAGAAATTTGGTACACGAATCTTTGACATAGAACCTTTTGCATCAGGGAATTCCGAGCATCGGTTTTGACATACGATCAATTGCATCTGTTCCAGATTACCAAAAAGCTATCAAAATGATTAATGGAAGTCGTGGGCGGTACTTGGTATCTTTAGCAGTCAGCAAAATTACTTCATCTAAGAATAACGGTAAGAATAAATAAGTTTATCTCGTCATAAAACAATACGGTGTGGAGTGGAGATGACATTTTGCTGAGGAGCATGAACGATTATCAAATTTAAAAATCATTATTTTCTTCAGGACCTCAAGTAACCTGTGGAGTCGTAGGAACCACTGACGATGTGGCGTTACAAGTTGAACCTGGGAATGCGGCGGAAATTGAACTCTTAAAGCATCCATTAGAAGAAATTTTTCAAAATATTGGCTCAGAAATAGAACTCGATTTTGCTGAAGTTAATAATACTTTGACTGTTGAAACTCCAATTTTAGAACAAGCAGAATCATTGTTGAAGCAACCTTCGGACATAGAGATAGCAGAGAACACTGTATCAACACAATCAGCCCTGAGACAAAATATAAATTATGATATGACGATGGCTGAACATCTAAGTGGCCCTGAACATTCACTATCTGACAGCAGTAGTGACTCTGAAGATCTGTATCAACCTGAAGCTAATCAATCAAGCTCATCAGAAGATTTAGAGGAGTTTGCTATGCAGTCTGACACCCATGGTGATGAACCTAATGAGCAAGTCAATCAAAGAAAACGAAAAGGGCAAAGCATTAATTGTAAACTGTGGAAGAGGCAAAAAAACTCTCAACTGCGATTGCTAGGCAAGTCTTATGTGGGTTTTGAGAAGAGTGAAGAGTCCGGCAAGTATAGACAAACGTCTAAAAAAAAATCTAAGACCATAGGTCCACGTTGTGGTGGGCATAATGTGCGTCCTCAAAAGGGTGGGCCAAAAACAGCCTTTAAGTGCGATACAATTAGTGATAAACAACGCACCGTGATATTCACAAATTTTTGGAAAAAAACAAGTTGGGATTCCAAAAAAACATTTGTCACCGAAAACGTTTTGCAAACCACCCCAAAATACAGAAGAATCGCCAGTGAAAACTCAAGAAGAAAACAAAGCTTTCGCTTTTATTTTACAGCAAAAAATGAAGAAACTGAAGAAATAACTGAAAATATAATTAAAAAACAAGTTTGCAAAAAATTTTTTTTAAACACTTTAAGTATAGGGGAAAAATGCTTAAAATTATGGACCTCGAAGGTTGAAGAACCGCAGTCATCTGAAACGAATTTAAATAAACAGAAAGATGCAACACTAACTATTTCAGAAGAGTTAGAGACCTGGTTTAACTCTCTGCCAAAAGTTGAATCGCACTATTGTCGATCCTCTTCAAGTAAGTTATACCTGGAGCCAATTTTTTACAGTTTTCGAGACATGCATCGCTTATATCTAGAAAAATGTGCTTCTGAAAATAAAAGAAAAGTATCATGGGGTACATTTCAAAATACTTATAAAAAATTGAATCTAGACATTTACACGCCAAAAAAAGATCAGTGCAATGAGTGCACTTTGCACAAAAACGGGACACTCGACGAAGAAAGTTTTCAGAAACACATTAAAAAAAAGAACGATGCTAATGCGGAAAAAGAGTCTGATAAATCCTTAGCTCTGAAAAATGAAAACATCAGATGTTACACAGTCGATTTGCAAGCTGTTCTTCTTTCGCCAAAATTGAATCTAGACATTTACACGCCAAAAAAAGATCAGTGCAATGAGTGCACTTTGCACAAAAACGGGACACTCGACGAAGAAAGTTTTCAGAAACACATTAAAAAAAAGAACGATGCTAATGCGGAAAAAGAGTCTGATAAATCCTTAGCTCTGAAAAATGAAAACATCAGATGTTACACAGTCGATTTGCAAGCTGTTCTTCTTTCGCCTCGTTTAAATGCTTCAGCAAATTATTATAAAACAAAATTAAAAGTACACAACCAAGTCTATTATAACCAAGCCACGAAGGACGTCTCGTGTTATGTATGGCATGAGGGAGCTGGGGGGCTTGAAAGTGACGTCTTTTGCACTATAGCTACTAAATTTATCTTGAAGGAAATCGGCCATCTGGTACCGCAAAAAGTTATAATATGGAGCGATGGTTGTGCGTATCAAAATAGGAATGTAAAATTATCAAACGCACTACTCGACATCAGTATGAAGAATAATCTTATCATAGAACACAAATATCTGGAAGTAGGGCATACACACATGGAGGTTGACAGCGTCCATTCAACAATCGAAACGAAGCTGAGAAATCGAAAACAAATTTTCGTCCCTGCCGACTACATGGCTATCATTGAAAGTGCAAGAGTAAAGAAACCATACAAAACACTTTATCTCAGCCATGACGATTTTCAACAATTCAGCACAGACTACTACAGCAGTATTCGGCCTGGAAAGAAAACTGGCGACCCATGTGTAAACGATGTCGTTGCATACCAGTATACTCCAGAAGGTTTAATAAACTTTAAATTGGACTTCGGCCATACATGGAAACCACTTCCAACACGAGCGCGAGTTTCAATCGCAAGCAGTGAACGATTAAAATTATACAATGGGCCTTGCCCTATTGAGGAGAGTAAATACCAACACTTGCAGGTACTAAAACTATTAATTCCAGAGGACTACAGAGATTTTTACACCAGACTACCGTTTAAATAAAAAAAATACTTTTTTATAAAAAAAATTAAGTATTCTTTTAAAACTGCTATTTTTACTTTTAAGTAGGTATTTACCTGCTCTGTTTTAATGCTTTTTTAAAAAATATTTTATGTATTGTATTTTAACTTTAATCTTTTCTTTTAAAAATTGTAATTGTTTTTAAAAGTACCTAATTAAACAGATCTCCAATTTATAATAAATCTACTTTTTCATTAGTCTAAGCTTACTTTTTAAGCGTTTATGTACAAGTGTATAACAATATGTATATTAATATAATATAATCTGTATAATATTATATTCGTTTCATTATAAATACCAAATTTTAGTGAATTAAATATAGGTATGTATACATAAAAATTGGACTTATGTCAACAAAAGTGGCCAACATTGATGAGCAAATAGTCGTATGTCAACCTAACTTTCTAAATATTCATCTTACGTAAAAATGTTGATAACCATCTTAACAGGGAACAAATTTAACCATGAAAATAAATTTGTGAAAAAAATCGGTGAAATGGGGTTAAGATGGGATAGTTTTTTGTCTCTCCTGAAAAGTTTGGTATTTTTGACATACAACCTATTGCATTTACCACGACGATATATATTATACTAGGTACTATACTTATATCAGTGGTGAAGGTGAAGGTAGGCTGTTAAGATCCATCATAAATAGTGCATATTAAAATTTGTCAGTCATACGTTTTTGTTTTTATTGAACTAATACTACAATTTGCAGATGGTGTATGTAACAAAGTTTGATGTGCACTATTTATGGCAGATCATAACAGCCTACCTCCACCCTTCGCTACTGACTTATATTATATAATATCATAAATAATATGTCCTTAATTTCAGAAAAAGTAGATCACGGAGGATTTTTCTTCCCCAAAGTAGATCTTATGTAAAAATTAGTTGAGACCCCTGCATTATATGGACGCACGCAACTAATTTGATTCATTGGGTCTGTGATTCTCAATACAATATGATTATGTTTAAGGGTTTTTAAGGATGGGAGAACGGTAGAAGACATGTGATCTCTTCAGAAATTACATCTGAACTAAATACTTCCCGTAATTTTGGATTTCATTGTAATTGGTCTTTTGAGACATAAAAAAAACCAAAACCTAACTTCACTAACAACCCAATGTAACTCCAAAAATAAGTAGGTTGTGTTGTAATAAGACCTAAACCACTAAAACTATCTTTATCAAAATTATAATATCCTAAATCACATAGGTTTTATTGTAATATTTAAATAAATTAATTGATAGAAACCTTAGAAAAGTATTAGGTATGGGTACCTACCTACTTATGTGTGTGAGATAAATAAGTTTTACACTCAAAACTTCACAATAATTTAATATTCAGTCGTGTAACTAGATGGGTAGCAATTGATATTATTATGTTTTATATAATAGAATGATAGTGCTTATCAAAATTATGTTGAATTTAGGTAATAGTGTTGCCAATTTTATTGGTTACACATACTCCACTCCACATCAAAAATAGAACTGCAAAAAATGAAGTTTACCTTGAGAAATTGTTTATTTTTTGTTGTAAGAACTAACTACGGTTTCTATAAACTAGTAGTCAGAAAACAAACAAGTTTTTTAAAGAAAGGTACATGCGCAGTTAATTTGTATGTGTTTACCGGTGTGAAACTGCGACCATAGATAAAATACGTAGCGGCCTCGGGCCTTCATTTTTTTGACGTTTCTTGTAGGTTTGCCACAACAAAAAAATAACTTTATGTTATTAAAAAATACAAGCCTCTGAAAATAGAAGAGATTTAAATAATAATATGTAGGTAATCCAATCCAATTTAGGTTTTTACGTTTTAGTCAACAGAGTAGTTAATAATTTTAATCACGACCTTTGAGGGCATTTAAGGGCCTGAAGTAAAATAGGTATTAGAAGATAAGTAATTTTATTCAGGATATAATTATGTACCTATCCAACTTTTTTTATTCTCTATTATCCAATTATTTTATAATCTTACTGATTTCTATGGTCATCGTAAATGTCAATGCAACGTTTTGTAACGTTATCTGTTCTTTGGTATACTAATTTATTAATTTATTTTGCGTGATTGTATATTTATAAAGGTATACTACTCTGATTGCATTGTTGTTACGTGGGGTGATCAAAATGGTGTAAAATTAAACGAATTCGCCGTTCCATTACGATTCCTTTCGTATTCACAAACACATAACCTAACAATTTGTTATTTTTTGACTTTATGTGAGTATTTTCATGAAAACAAAACGATATATGAATTAAAATTGAGTGACCTCAGTCCTGCTTTTAGTACTATATTAATACCACATAACTAATTAGATCAAATTGTAAAAATTTCAACTGCCAAAACATAACTTATTCTTCATTAATCATGTGAACTACATTTCTAATTCAGGAAGTCACCTACGTAAGGATTTATTTATTTTTCCTAACGTTTTCGTGTTCTGAGGAATTATTTTATTCCGGCGTGTCGCTCGTATAACCGACAACTGTTATTTTTGTTTCAGTGGTAATATCAGAAAATAAAAGCTAAAGGATGTCTTCGCAATATCTCTCTCGGAGAGAGGTGGAAGACCTGCGGCCATCCTTGGACAAAGCCATTTACCGGTGTCTAGGCTACAGCGATTCTTCGCTCTTGTCCACCGCCTCTACTTGTCTTACTAATGGGTGAGTTACCTAACTTTTATTCCTCCTCTCGTTTTAAAATCCAGTTGATCGTCAACAATGGAGGATTCTTACTAGTCTTGTTACAAGTAATGATCGTTCGCTAACCTATCCACTCGGGCCTGTGGTTTTAAAGATAACATACTCACTATTATATTTCTATTTTGAAAAAGTTAATTCTATTATTTTTCCTATAATAATGTAAAATTAATCATAATTTACTCAAATATATTCGTTCGGTATTTTATTTGGGAAAACTTACATATGATAATAAAACACAAATTTTAATTAAATTTAAACTAACATATTCTAATTCACGCATCATAGTGTTTGCCTGCGTAAACTCAGTGAAGTCACCTTTTTAAACGATCACAAATCAAATTAGATTGTTTCACTGTAACGATTAGTTTCGGTAACCATTGTTCTCAAAAGTAAGAATGTAAAATATGCAATAGGCTACGCTGGACTGGCTGACTCACAAAATATGTGCGGAGATTCATTGATTATTCGCTTAATACAGTCTTTGGTTCTATGTATGTGAATTTATTCCATTAATAAGATTATGAAGGCCGTCCCATTATCACTATCTTCACTAAAAACTCGCATCCTACAATTGTTATGAGTGACAATTTTGCTCCCACTATTACGTTCATTATATTCAATCAGTTTTTTTTTTTTTTAACTTATTACAAAGTCACCATCGAAATACTTTTGCTACTGGATTTTTACATTATGAAATTTTAGAGATTATATTTTTTCAATTAATTTTTGCACCTATAAATATCTTGGGGTTAAAATAAACTATTTCATGTCTGTCGCACTTTAAGAGAGAACCGTGAATGTCATAATCGTGCTTCTCAGCACTAAAATGATAAACTTCATTAGCGTTAGTATTCACAATATTACAAGAGAAAAGTGTTACATAAATACATGTAGACGTACAGTGAGTATGGACTTGTGGAAGTAAACAGACCCTTTTTACTTTATAACAAAATCTTGTCTAAGATCTCACGTACGCAAGTGGAATATATCCATACCTAAGTAATTTGTTCAAAAAATATCCATCGCTCCTCTTATCAACGCAATACAGTTGGTGTTTATTATGAAGTCTCTCAAATGATATTGAATGCTTTCAGGTATGATCGCCGCAAAACAGCTGACAAACTGTCTTCGATATTAGACTCCAAAAAAGCCGCACGCCTTGCAGAAAAAATACTCCAATTGGCCGATGACGCCATTTCTGCTTCGTCCTCCCAAAATAAATCCAGCACGACCAGCAGCAGCACCAGTCAAGCGACGAGCCGTAAGAGACCTCACCAGGATGCGCCGCAATCCGGCAGTGGCGACGGGCGTCACAGGTCAACGCACGCCAGCGAACGGAGCGACGGAAAGAGATCAAAAGGGGACGGTATTACAGACAGCGCGAAGTCTGCGAGGGGATCTAATAGTCATTTTGAAGACAACAAGGGATCAAAGAGTAGCAAAAGAGATGATGCGAAGAGAGAAAATGGTGCCTCTAAAGATATTGGCAACAGTAAAGATTATGTAAGTAATAACTGCTTTGATTTAATGTTAGTTCAGAAAATGATGGTAATTATTTTAGTAGGTTTCTATTTTGTTTATGTCCAACTAGAAAGAGTTCCAACTGGCCATCGTGAGCCTGTAAGCCTATAATGTGGATCCCGGGTTTGAATCCCGTGTCTGGCAAAAAAATCACTTGTTTTCGTCTATGTGTTTTGGACCCAGAGTATGAACCTAATTGGTGGCTAACATCCATTTATCATATGATCGATCTTCTTAGGATCAAACATGGTAAAAAAAAAGAAAGAGTTCAAAATTGTAGAGAGGCGTCTTTGGACAACCTAGATGCTGACAAATTGGAGAAGCTTTGCACAAACGGGTTGTCATCGTCTTTGGTATTTTCGTTATACTCTTTATCCTTAGTCTCATTACTGACGATGGTGATCACTCAAATTACAGGTGTTACCAAGAATCCCCTTCTATCTAATGCGATTATGCGTTGATTTTGTTACTTCAGTCATTGTTAATTCAGTCACTTTCCATTTGAATCACTTTTATCTCTAGGGTATTCAGATCTTTTCTTACTATGTGACCGAAGAATTGAAGAATGCGTCTCTTGTAGATGGCTGAGTTCGACATCAGGCATTTGATGTCGAGCTCAGCTCCAGAAGTTTGACTGCTCTGGCTGTATAAACAGATGCTTGTCCACTTCTTTCTGTAAGGAATTTCAAACTCTCTGAATTGTCATTGCTCTAGATACCAGGACAAAAAATGAGAATTCAGATGAATTCTCATGACCAAATGTGATGTCGATGTTAAGTTAGTCTTAATCAAGACATTGTAATAAGGATAATAATAAACACAATCCTTGTTTTTCTCACTTCAACTAAGGTGGCGTAAGGTTAAGTGTTGCTTAAGGCCACTTAGGCACTTAAGTTTGATTATGCATTTGGTCATAATGCTTCAATTTAAAAGTAGAGTAAAATATGGGCATTCACAGAGTGGAGGACTTTTTTTATGAAGAATAGTTGTGAGCCACTCTCCCAAACCCATGTGTAAATTTAGGAGTTTTTACAGATTTTAATGATTCATCAGGTGGAGGCGGTGTTTCCTTGGATCCTTATATCAGACAATTTGTAATATTTTATTTTCTTTTTGGTTATAGGGCCCCGATCATCCGCCGGACCACAGTGCACTGCCGTTGGATTCTGTCGGAGCACAAATGACCACGCTAAGTGCAGATAGAATTCGGCTCATGATGGTTACGGCGCAGAAAGAAATTGAAGAGAGGAAAAGGGCCCTTATCGCTCTCAAAGGGGAAGATGCAAAGTTAGTTTTATGTAACATTATTTAGATACCAGCTATTTAATGTACAACTGATTGATAATAATTTTAATACATATTGTGATATTTTCCAGGGCTCCCACGAATCCTAATGTGGCCGCCGTCAGCGCAGCTCGAGCAGCAGCAGCTCAAATCAAAGTCCAAATTCTCCCCAACTCTAATAACTCTAATAGCTCGTCGATGCCACCGCCCGGAGTCATCAAACCTGTACTCTATTCACAGCCAAGTGAGTCACCATCACTATCCGGTTTCTGTTATTTTTACTTATTGTAAATAAACACTGAATATTTAATTTTATGGGTACACCATCTAGGTGGTTGAATGACTGGGAACCTGGCTAAGAAAAGAGAAAAATTACCAAGACACGAAAAACAATGACAACCTAATAAAATATCATCTATGTAATTTCTATTAAAATGTACACTCAATAGTAGAAATGTTTTAAATTATTGTTACACTTTAAACACGTTTAAATGCTAATTTTACGGAGGCTTTTAATGTTGTCATATTGCATCTTAATGTATTTCTTCATACATACATACGTCTAAATGGCTGACATTCTAATGCGTACATGCTTTGTATTCAAATACATTGAAAAAACAACATGAATTCGGCAGGCGTAGGATTCGAACCTACAGCCCATGGTTTCAGAGGCAGACACTCTCACAGTAACAGGAATTTTTCATCTCCATGAAGTGGTCTTCTCTCAGAAATATAAAAAATTCGATCAAAATTAAAAATTCAATTTCATTCATTGAAATGAATTCCAGGCACATGTATGCAGTTATATTTATAAACATGTCAACAGTGCCCAAGACCAAGGTTACACAATACAATTCTATATGTTTTTTGTTGTTTTCTTTTGTTTACACCCATTCAAATGTGAAAAACATTTTTCGGAACTTAATTGTTTAGTCGACTGACATATAAATACAAAAATGATTGTCGCAAAATGTACAAGAAACGCATTGTGCATATGTATTATTATCTGGTTATAGCTACAACGGTATCCAGCCGAGAGGATTATGAAAAGCAGAAACGCATGGCAGAGCTGCAAGCCAAGATTCAATCGAAACTTGCCGGAACAAGATTTGACGCGGCCACAGCCGGGGAGAGACCGCGCCCTCTGATATTGGACACGGAGGGTAGGGCCGTTGACCACGCCGGCAGGCAAGTGCTGATGCCACAGCATCTGCCAACTTTAAAGGTAATTCTTCATCATCAATTTAATATATCGTCGCTGTAGATGTCAAGGGAGCCAAGCCACAAATATGGTAAAAACGAGTAAAGTACACAAAAGCATTTTAAAATCATCAAAGACGCAGTGGTTAATGGATTTAAGCCACAAAACTCTTGTGACTACACATTTCAATATTCAGTGGTCAAGAGATATAACACATAACTTCTAAGATACTTTTTTTTTAGTTATTTGTACAAAATAATAAAAAGATAACACCACAAAGTATATTCTACGTTCAAAGTTTCACTGTTATATCTTTAAAAACAAAAAAGTTCATTAAAAAAATGTTAGTTTTTTTGTAACATAAAATTTTTGCGCGCCTGTTTCTCAGGATTATGATTTTGTAGACTGGCTCCCTTCACACCTACGGCGACGATATTATATAAGAGATTTTTAATTTGGTACAACTCAGAGACATTCCTATTAAATACTATAGTAAAACCAAGCCATTACTGTTTAACTACACTACTGTTGTTGGGCCTCACGTCTGAAAAAATGTCTCATTTGTTGTAAATATTTATATAAGAATTTCCTAATATAAGTAAGTATGTTTCTGATGTATTTGAATAATATTAAAATAAACCCCTATCAAAAAGATTCGACACATCGTCTGAAACCGCCTTACTGATTTTAATTTAGACTGTAAATTGTTAAATAACTTATATTATTGGAATCTGTCTCTTTCATAGGCAAACATCAGAGCGAAGAAGCGTGAGGAACTAAAAGCACAGTTAGGATCGAAGTCTGGACCTGAACAAGAGGAAGCAGCGTGGTTTGATTCGCGCGTTGCAGCAAAACCTGCTTTAAGAACGAAACGGGCCCTACGATTCCATGAACCGGGTAGATTTCAACAAATGGCCGATAGAATACGGATGAAGGTAAAAGGTTTCTTCTTTTTCTTGATTATCTGCTGCCGGACAATGGCATCTCATAAACCTAGCCTGCCCTGAAATTTCAGCGGAAATCCATTTGATGTCGTCCATTTACTGCATTCGGTTTAACTTAACAAACCTTTTTTTCATTACACTTACGGTGTAGTTGCAGACTAGTTTAACTTGTGGCTTGGCGGTGGCGCTTGTGTTTTTATTGTATTATGAGAGTATTGCCAGGATAGGAAGATATTATTCTCCAGTTCCTTGATAAAAACAGAGATATCAAATACAAAACATACGGCAATTTATTCTCATTGCGTTAGGATATTTTTAGTTATTTGGCAATGTTGAATTGACAAATTTAATGATTTGTCCTGTCAACGCCGTGATTCTTTCGTCAACACTGTTTATGTTCCGAATAAGCTTTTTTTGCCATTTTTATTCTTCGCAGTACGACTTATAATCTTCCTACCTTCACCTTTCAAAACTTTTTACATTATTAACACATCTTAACGACTTACAGTACACACAAATAAAAAGTGTCTAATGCTTTCATGTGAAAGGGAACGAATAGGGAAGCGAAAGAGGGGATTTTAGTACACCAAGCTGTTACACATTGAATTAATATTTTGAATTCTACTGACAAGAGTGTCCGTCTCCGAAGCCATGAGTCGTGTGTTCGAATCCCACATCTGCAAAATTCACATATTGTTTTTTTATATTTGTGCTTTGTAAAATGAATATCTGCTTTTATAGCAACACTGCCCAATCCATATAATATATTTTTATTTTCACTGCCGATTGATCAATCTTAAGGTCTGATATGGTGGCCACCGTCAAATCCATAAATCGCGTAGCCATATTTGCAACAATACTGTTATGTACTATTATGAAGGCTACTGTGTACATTTTGTTCCAAACAGTAGTAGATGAGAGACATTGTATCCAGTGCAGTGCACTTCTGGTTTTACGTCTCATTCGGAATGTTGCCACGTGATTTGTGAGATTTTTGTCTTGTGAAACAATATTATTAATTATTAATAAATTTATTTCAGGCCCAGTTAGAAAAACTGCAGAATGAAATTTCCCAAATAGCCAGGAAGACAGGCATCTCTTCGGCGACCAAAATGGCTCTCCTGGCACCTGATATGGAAGACGCTGACGATATACCGGAACTAGAATGGTGAGTGTCCGACAAAATGTTTATCGATTTATCGTATGAGAGATAATTGGGAAAAATCAAGTATATTGCCAAACGCTACTTACCGTTTTTACACTGCCCATATATGTAGAATGTAATGCCAAATCCTACTCACTCAGAGCAAAATGAAATAATATTTTTATTGGTTTCATTGTTTTTTTTAGTACTAAATATTCATATTTCTAACTTTCATATTTAGGCTCTTACATATTATTATCTTCTATCTTGAATGATGTCTAAAGGAAATTGCAGCGTTATACGGCAAGCGTGAGGAGCTCATATAATGATTGGCTCTGCCGCTGTGTTTCTTTTCTTTTCTTTTCTTCTTCTTCTACTTTGCTCTTATCCTATGGAATGTTTTGGTAATAAATTTATGGATTACACTTGAATGTATGACAGCATAAATTTTGGGTAGATGCCCTTGAGTCATTCCCAGACTTGCGACTGGCGATACATCAAATCACCTTTTGTGCTTTGACATATAATGTCCTATTAAGATTGGGTGTGGCACGAGGCCGATTTGCGTTGGTGGGCATTATTTAATTGAACAGTTAGTACGCAACGAGGTAGATTTAAAAATAAATTGTATGTATCTTTATTAAGGTGGGACAGTGTTATCCTGATGACGGAAGAGGAAAAGGATGCAGCCAACGCGAAGGCTCTCGCAGCGGGCGTTGTCCGAGACCCTGATGACATTGCTGCTGATCTCAAGGAAGACGCCATCAGCAATCTTGTTGAGCACCCCACTCAGATGAGACCTCCCTGTAAGTTTATTTTAGTTTTGGTCCTGAAACAGAAACCTTGCCAACTGCTTCAATATTATCAGTTTCAACTTTATAATGATGAGAACACCAGTCTGAATATAAACAATAAATCAATAATTACAATAGAACATCAGGATCAGGATCTCGATTAGCCTTATGCTTTGTATTCTTAGGAAAACAAATAAGTATGACTGACAAAGTGTAGTGTGCACTATTTATATCGGATCTCCACAGCCTTCCTCCACCCTTGACCACTGCTGTCGGCGACACAAGATATAGGTTTTTGAAAAATTAAATTAAATTTATTATTACACAAAAATCTAATTCTATCTTTAATCATTTTACTGGGCATAAAAGGGCATTTGGCAGGTAAAATTGTTAAATTTTATTAAAATGAAAAAACAGTATCCTGTGTTGTTTTTTTAGCTCTGAAGAAAAATCTTAGATCTGCAGAGAAATGTAAATCTCTCTTAAAAATTATAATTCGAAGTTAAGAGCTTGTTTTTTTGGCATTTTTTTATTTTTGCTCTATTTTCTAATTTTTTGATT
This sequence comes from Rhyacophila brunnea, assembly GCF_057557595.1. Classification (NCBI taxonomy): domain Eukaryota; kingdom Metazoa; phylum Arthropoda; class Insecta; order Trichoptera; family Rhyacophilidae; genus Rhyacophila; species Rhyacophila brunnea. Next base: position 11,000,348 of record NW_028233068.1, on the reverse strand, counting down.
ATTTATTTATTTATTATATAGTCTATAGTCTATCTATACTAAAGAGGTAAGTATGATGCAATGTTGATATTTGTGTTTCAGCCGAACCGACCAAACCCGTCTATATGCCAGTATTCCTCACACAGCGAGAAAGAAAAAAACTACGACGGCAGACAAGACGAGAAGCGTGGAAAGAAGAACAGGAGAAAGTTCGTTTAGGTCTCGAAGCACCGGCTGAGCCCAAATTGAGGTTAGAATTTTAGATTTATTCTTTATAAAACAGGTTGCAAACAGTCAAACTCAACCCCTCCATTGTATTCTGATACAGTGCCGCGCAAAAAATCGTCTGTATAAAGGCTTTTCATTCCCAGAAATCTTGGTAAAAGAGAGGTCCATAAATTTTGAGTACCGCAGTGTGGTGTGGAAACATACATACTGGTCATAATGTGCATTACAAAAAATGAAATAATTGAATAAATAAAAAGAACATTCAACGTAATGGTTTGCTAAAAATTGAAATAGAATTGTTCATAACTTTATTCATGGTGTCATTCATAGGATATCTAATCTCATGCGAGTGCTGGGTTCAGAGGCAGTCCAAGATCCTACCAAAATTGAAGCTCATGTGAGGGAGCAAATGGCGAAGCGAAGAAAGGCCCACGAAGAGGCCAACGCAGCGAGACGGCTGACCAGAGAACAACGTGGAGAGAGGAGAGCCAACCGGTTAAAAGAAGACACAACGCTCGGTGTCCATGTGGGGCTTTACAGGTAAAAATAAACTAAACTTATATTTAATTAAAATTAGCCTTTTTTGACAGGAGTAGAATGCTAGGAGACTCAATGAGTAGGGGGCGATATGGGGATGTGAGACTCCGCAAACAGTGCAAAGAATATAAATCGAAACCTCATATTTTTCACCACTATGAATCATTTTATATGCTTTGTATAATATGGCATGTAAATTAAAATAGATTGCTTTTACATGGTTTTCCACTAATATGTGTTTATAGTTGGTCAAACTTTCTGCTTGTATATGAATAAGCACCGCATTTTAAAATTCGTATTTATGTTTTATTAAAATTTAATTTATTAATGTATATAGTATTTTAAATGAGTTTATTATGAAATATGTGCTCTAAAAGGGTTGACTGGACATTTTTGTAGGACTGATCTAGTCAATTAGTAGCGACCCCGAGTATGAATGAATAGTACCACGTGTTTACGAGGGAAGGTCTGTATTCATAAATTTATGATAGTGCTATCCATGTATGGGATCAGGAAAATTTGTCAATGTCCATATTAATATTTTTTTTTACTCTTTTCAGAGTCCAAGACCTATTTGAGACTGCATCGAAGAAATTTAAAGTGGAGAAGAATGCGCAGCAACTTTTCATGACTGGATGCGTTCTCCTTCACAGAGGCTGCTGTGTCATCATCACTGAAGGTGGCCCTAAGCAACACTCCAAGTTTAAAAGGTACCAACCTATACATTATTATACATTAACAAAAAACTTTGTTTTTAAAAACATTTTTAACCCGGCCGCCGCGTCAGTTTCAATATGAAAGAAGCCCGCTCTGCGGGAAGGTTTTTCTAAATGCTGTGCTTCGCTGTATTATGATAAATACGGCAATTAAAAATAGCTGGTATAACTGTTATCATGCCTAGATACATAAGGTTCGAAGTGCCACACTAAAAAATAGAATCGATTGTTGAATTTAGCTGTATTTACTTCAATGAAACCATTGATAGTCCCTTGTATTGAAAAATCACGGAGCCATGTTTGATGACGTAGACACGCTTGTGCGCCCATAAAAATTAATAAATCACTCACTATAATATTTTACTCATGTTAGAAACAATTAAAAATGCCATTAAAAATATTGAAAATAATAGCTTTTATGTGTGTGTCGCATATTATTACATGTTTTATGGTTCACGTAAAGTTGAGTCCACACTGCTTGAAATATTATAATAATTTCTTTTGTTATTTTTTGAGTGAAATTTGGATTTTTACTAGATTAAACTTTTCAGTTTTATTGAGCATTGTGTTATGTTAGTGATTGTCGTTTTATGTTTTATAAAAAAAACAATATTTATTTTGTAAAATCTGCGTATTTTTTTCTAAGTGCTATAAAAACATTTTTTGCGTGAGGTTTTAAAATTTTATAAACATTAAATTGCATGCAAAGATAATATGTAATATAGTTGAAAAGTCAATATTCCATGATTTATATTTTATATTATGTTGTATTATACCCGTGTGTTTTTTTTTTATACTTACGTTTATTTATACGTTTTATATATTCCTTCATAGTAATTCGTAATTTATTGGTAAAACTCGCAATCGTCCTAACTAAAATATAATAATATATTATATTTTTTCATTCCGTGTGGACGCATCTTTACAAATATTTACGACTTTCAATAATGAGCTCGATTTATGACTTTCAAACAATTGGGGTGACACATGATAACATGACCATGAGTAATAAAAATAAATGACATAATCCAGAACACAAGTTCAAGTACATATTTAGAAATATTTCGACGACACATTATTTATTGTTTTCGGTTCGGTTTTTTGGTTGTCTTTTATTCCCGCAAACATGGTGTTGTAAAGATCGCGGTGAATATTCAACTTTACAAGGTAAATCACTCGGCGCACACTCGAACTCGAATGAAAATATTTTGTATGCCTAGTGCGCAGGCGCTGTAAAATACCGCGTAGATTTGAACTGATGCAATCGTACCGGCGAATCTCAATAGATCGAGAGGGTTCGAAAGATCGATGATTATGAAATTAAAACAACATATTTTTGACAAAGTTATATAGGTGGAAGTAGGCGGATGGATCGGGCTATTTTTTAATAAAATTCTCAATGCCGCATGAAAAATATTTCTTGCGTTATCCACAGGTCAAGGTTTGCGTATCTGACTGCTATACGGTCGCCCATGTGTTACGTACTAGCTGTATCCTACTGGAATACGGTCGCCGGGAAAGGGTTAAGGAGTTCAAGTTCCTTACCATTTAGTATACGAAATCATTTAACTTATGTAAGTGCAAGTTCAATTTCCACTTGCAGGCTGATGCTGCACCGAATCAAATGGGCGGAAGACAAAATCAAAGACCAAGACGGAGTGGAGGTGCCCAACACCTGCCAGCTGGTCTGGGAGGGCACTGCCGCCAACCGTAGCTTTGGAGAGATCAAATTCAAAGTCTGCCCCACCGAACGCTCCGCCAGAGAACATCTAGCCAAGTACAGGGCTCAGCACTACTGGGATCTGGCCTACGGTAGCGCAGTCATGGGAGCACCCGGTGACGATATTTAAACCATCTCATTATACAAGTGATTCAAACTGAGTTCAGCATTAGTATATTCAAATGTGACAAATTGCATGATCTTGATCATATCCTATGGGAGTGTCCATATGTCGGTTGAGTTGAGGGACCCTCAGTTGAACCAGAAGATTTCTCATCTTTTAAAAAGTGTGTGTCTCTGTGTGGTAGCGAGTCAGAATGTTGTTTTTCATTAGCCGCTTCGCTGTGGAGCATTTAATTACTATGAGGACACAACAGCTGTGCTGTCAGAGGTGAATGAGTTAAGGTTAGACCATAATAGATTAATTCAGAAGAGTCACGGACATGATGTCTACATTCAAAATTAAATAGTTTTCTGTGTTGTCCTCCATATATGTACAGCCATATGTTATTGCCTCGGAAGTAGTTCCTTTATGCCAGTGGTTTCCAAACTTAACGTTACTACGCCTCCCTTTTAAAACAATTTAATCTTGGCGCCTCCCCCACCTTTATTTCATTAAATACATTTTTACACAAGTGCTTTTTTCTACTAAACGGGCTCGATATATGGATTTCATTGCATATGCATAAAATCCCGTTTCACATAAATATGATGTTACGAATGGTAGCAGTACCTACTTGCATTGCTTTTCTTGACAAAGTATTATATTATTCTTCAGTTCGATTCAACCAAAATTGAACAAAGGTTTTTGTTTCCGTATTTAGTATTCCGTAGCCATTTTTATTAGTCAGGAAATACACTACAAATAATAATAAAATAAAATTCTACATGTGAACTATCATCTATCACACACACCACACAATTAAATCAAATTGTATCACACAGACACATATTATATTATAAAATGTTAATATTGTGTAACCGAAACAGAGCCGCAGGCGACTTTTTTTTACAAATAGAACGAATTTGTGGTGTGTGTTTATCTCACTTAACTGGTCGTTCCCCGATGCCGGGCCCCTAGGTTGGAGCCCTGTCAGCCCTCCTCTTGTGCACAATAGTATAGAAATTCGGTATAATAAAATTAGTCTCCATATCTTCATACAGGTTTGCAAACAACCTAACTTTTATAGGATTGTTTTTATGTAGTTTATAACTAGCTGCCTAATAGTTTTATAGTTTTATAAACTATGCACTTGCAAACTGCAAACCTGTGGCTACATTATTGTGTTAAGCTTTTCGCGCCTCCCTTAGCAACAGTCGGCGCCTCCCCAGGGAGGCGCGCCCCCCAGTTTGGAAATCACTGCTTTATGCAGTTCACCAAATACTGTACCAATCTTAAAAGTCGAATAGACTGATGAATCACTGGTTTTAATGTCCATGCTATATCATAGATCACTTATGTTTAAATGAAACTCATTGGATAATCGTTGCTAGCTAGCTGACTTTTGACTTATTATATACAAATTATACAAACTATGCGATTTATCATTAAAAACTTATCGGTGGCCAATTTAACGACTTCTGTTTTAATAGTCCAACTTGTTAACAAAGTAATCATTTGCTTTGTGATTACTATAATAAATTACGGCGCATTTCTTCAATTTAAAAATTAATATACTTACTATTTTGTCGGCTGAATTTTTGTTTATAATAATGAATTACAATGGTGTGACTCCCGACATATATGAGTGTAGGAAATTTGTTTTAAAGACCTACAACTATAACTTTGTCGTTAGTGATGTGATGTAAATATTGCCGATGTACTGCGAGGTATTAGTTCTCCGAACTGCCGTATGTCAAGTTATTATAGTTGGCGGTCAATAACAGAATTTTGTATTTGTAAATAAATAATAATGTCTATGTTTTGATTTTAAGTAAATAATGTAATAAAGAAGGTGAGAACTATTATTGCAATTGAAATAAATAATTATTTTGTACTTGGTTTGTTTTATTCAATTCAACCATCTCTGTTTTTATTTTTTTCTGCTTTTCTGTGCATAATGGATTTTGGATGGTATCTCATTTCTATGTGTAACAATAACTCAGTCGTTGACCTATCTTAGATTTGAGCCCAAAACATTTGAAAGGTAGTGTACTGAGCGCAGAACTTACTTAAGTCGTGGGCTGATCGAAGTGTGTATGGTATATTTTATCTTTTAACTCTACATTACAATAATTTGATACAACGCGAGTATACAGCGCTCGAAATGGAAAATTTCACGAACCGGAGCGCTCGATAATTTTACGAAAATATCAACTATATAATACTATAACTACATTAATTGTAAATGTGATTTATAAAAATAAGTCTGTTATTTTTTTATTATATGAAATACCTAGCTCAGACGGTCAAATTAATATTTTCACGAGACGGAGCGATAATTTTGTGGATTTTATGAACCGGAACGGCGCTCCGGTGCGTTCCGGTCCATTTCGAGCCTTGCGAGTATAATAAGTTTGCGCGGTAATCTATACTGAAACTACGGCATAGTCAGACTATGTACCTAGTTCAATCGAATAGTTCACTTGACTCCGATAGGGCTTACGGCTAACCGCATTTATCCGTTTTCAGAATGCAAGCAAAGTTACTGTAGTGAATTAGAGTCTGTACTCTGTCTGAGTAATTGATAACTGAGGTTCAAGCATCGTCTTATATAGTTAAATCGGTGACCCCTTCTCTGCCATCTGTGTGTATAACATAACGTTTGCTGCGCGGCAGTGGGAGTGCACGGATGGTGCTGTATGCGACATCCTAATGAGTGAAAGAGATAGTATTCGAAGATCCCCGTGCTATAAAGTTATATAATAATATGTAATATGTATATTACAACTAAGGGGACTTGAAAAACTAGACATAAGTGCCATTGTTGTATGCAAAAAAAATAGAAGTATATTTCTTATTCGACAGATTGTATGAAAATTAGTGGGTCCTATCACTTTCATACAAGGTTTTCTTCAAAATCTTTATAATATTACCCTTTCTTCAACGTAATCAAAAACATGACAATTGTATTTACATGAAGAATAAAATACTTGCAAGGTCAAGCGTTAAAGAAAAAGCAAAGCCACACATTCTGTAAAAGTGTACATACAATATTAACGCTTTCTATGCCTCACGATATTATTAAGGCACTACCTGACACGCTATAGTTTTTAACGACACACATTGAATATAGAGCGAAGCTCTTACTACAATCGCTATAATACCGATAATTTGTGGCTTAGTATTTCATAATTATTCAAACAGATGTCACTGTGTGTTTAATTTTTTAGATTATGCAAATCAGTTGACATTGGCTATTAATTTGAGTTTAAAGTCGGACGAGATAACTCGTGAAATTTGTATGTGCAGCCTGTCGATGAGGGCCTCATAGAGCGATAAAACTCGCTGAAGGCGTAGAACCGGTTAAGAATGAGAATTGAAGAACTGAAGCATTCATTGTACATGGCTTTTGGACTGTCACCCTACTAAAACCATTAACAAACCGAGAAAATATCAATTTATGTTTTTATGGAATAGTTCTAAAATTAAAAGATAAGTTGAGAATGTGCATACATACATAGAAATTACAAACATATACGTATTTAACTTTTAAGTCAATTTTCTCAACAGTTGCAACCTTGCATCTGTTCAATCCTGAGCACCTGAATTATATTTAAAAAAAAAATCAAAACATTAATGGATTTGTTTGTTAGTCCCATATAGGTTGCTGCTTCTTAGATAGTGTGTTATGATATTATCAAATTTGTTTTTATCTGTCAAAACAGAATGGAGTCCATGGAAGAGATTTTGCTGAGTATAGACAAAAAACTTGATATAAAAATTATTGTTATTTACCGCCATTGTTATTCCGTGTATAATTGTTTATATAGAAAATAAAAATCATTTCCGTGGTTAATAGATAACGCTCTGCTCCATGTTTCCGTGTGATTAGATAAACAACCATGTGGATTTTTTTTAAAATGATATAATTTTATTCCCTCTCTAGAGAATTGCTGTCACGAAAAATAAGGTCTGTGTGACTGATCCAAGTACATATTGATTAAATCGTGTCATCGAATGCCGTGTCATGAAATAGATGGATATATAGCATTGAGATCAAATTCATGTCTAATTAAAACACGTAATATAAAGCACCGGAATACAAGGGAAAGATAGATGTGGGGTTGCCGCCTAAAGTTGATAAATCGATAATTTCGAGTTCTTAGAGTTAACAATGGATTATGTGTATAGGTATATAAATATCTATGCTAGAAAAAAATTCAAGGTCATCCGATATATAGAAAATGCACATAAAGCCAGTAACGTCCTGTGGGGGGCGGCAAATCGAGGAAAATCATTTGGAATATATATAAATAACTACCTAAACTTAGTACTTGATAACAAAAATATCTTTCCAATAAATAAATCAGCTCACTGGTTTTGTCGGGTCCGCGATATCTAGTTTACTTCCGTTGCCCTTCAACGTCCTTGGTGACCAGAAACGACACGTAGAGATTTGCGAATAATTAGTCTAATATTTTGTTGGTAATGTATTCATACAACACATTTCTTAGATATTGGATTGATGAAAGGATGATAAAAACAATGTATAAAAAAATGAGGCGGCATTTTGGTGCTGCCTAGGGGTGGCATTTTATCTAGGGACGTCACTGCATAAACCATAAAGAAATCAGCATTATACATACCTGATGTTAGAGAGCATGTCAAACTTTCAAATTGCGATATTACTCCATTTTGATTTCGAGACATACCAACTTTTGGCAGTAACATATTATGTAGAAATACAATCGTATCATATAATCTGTATAAAATTCTGGTAGGTATTCATAAGTATCTGATAATAATGACAGCGTTACCAATCAATATCAAAAAAATGTTCTAATTGAATTTAATAGAATTGGGACATCACTGTCTGCAAAGTTCTCTCAACAATGTGTATTTTTTTTATCTCAATACTATACGGCTATCTCTTCCCGGTAAGATAGCTCACGATGAACTGTACTACAGCAAAATGTAATATTTACGTGTAACCGAATAAACAATGTTGCAGTGGTGGAAGGTACCTATTGGATTCGAACAAATCAGCGTATGATGGGTGAGAAATTCAGTAAACAACCAATGGCCAGCGTTTCTGAAGATTGTAGGTCTGACATTGGCGAGGTTCATAGTGCACATATCTCTGAAAGCGTGAGTACGAGCTCGATCCTGCATCAATGTTTTTTTTTAATGTGTGTTTCATCCAGAGCAAAGACTGGTGGGTTTATCAAATGGCTAGCAACATTTCTCGTTAACAAAATCGACCACTAACTCTTGAGATTTCTGAATTTATTTTATTCTAATTTTTTCATAATGCAGTCTTAGTCGCCGCACATTGTCGTAGGTTCCGGATCGGGCAACATCACATGTTGATTTTTCAATGTGTGTTTTGACCCGATAAGTTGAGCATGTCGATAGCACCCGTTTCTCGTAAAAAAAAAAAATTATTACGAAATCTCTTCGTGAGGCGGTCAAGATCCATATCTGGCTACGCTCATGGTGCAGTGCGTAAGGCGTTGGCCATCCATCCGAGAGCTCTGGGTTCGATTCCCAGTGAGGACACAATATAATTGTGTGATTTTCTCAAAGCCTGGGTGTTTGTGATTGTTCAAAATTACTAACAACCACCTTGTACGAAAAGGCAAGGACATGGTTATTAATAATTAAAAACAAAAGATCCATGTTATTATAAAAATTTAAATAAGAAACCTATTCGATTTGGTGACATTGCATTACTATTGTCTAGATGTCGCTAGTTTACCACATTCATATTTCAATAAATATACGGACGGACGAAGAAATCAATTTGTACTACTTATGACAATACTGTTACATGTACCTACATCAAATTGTTATACTAAAATTAATTATTTTTACAGTCAAAAGTAAATGTTGACAAATTAATGACTTCTCAATTGAAAAATTGTGAATTCACCAATTGCATAATTTAAACCTGCAACCCACAGGTTTAAACTTATTTAAACGATATATTATGTATTATACTGTTTTTTCTTTCCTCATAGATATAATCAATGTTTTGTAAATTTGTGTTTGTTATTTACTTTGATTGTTTATGATTCGTTTTATGGTTACCGATAATTTTGCAGTGTGGTTAGGAGACTTTTACTTTGATATTATTGACTGTGAATTAAAAAAATAATTTTCCTCTATAAAATAAGACAGAAATACTAATCACTCATCAGTTTATCGTGGTACATATACACTGCGAATAAGTGGAGTGAGTGACAGGTAATTACGTCAGTCAAATTTACTACAGATATCACATTAATTAATGTAATAAATAAAAATAATAGTAGGCTGCCATTCATTTATATTTTTAATATGACATGCGAACCGTGAATGCATTATATTATGCTTAGCCCAGACCAAGATGTATTTGTACTGTAAACAAAGGAACTTTGTATAAAAACTTTAAAAAATTTGTATAATACTATTTCTACAAATGACCAGGACCTTTTGTATTCCGCCATAGATGGAAACCATGTGAAACTTTAATGTACTGACAGACAAGTGTGGCCATTTTTGGTGAAAATTTTTTACTGTTTCATCGAAAGTACCGACGCATGGTATTGTGGAATATAGTTTTTAATAATGTACAGTACCTCGATATAACGGACTAATGCGGGTGAGGTGGTGTCCGTTAAAGCCGAAAGTCCATTATATAAAAACACAAACAAAATCCAGCTTATTCGTCTTCGGATGATATATCTAGACACACCCGTTGTGGAGTGACGTTAATGTTCGATGTCGACGCGCTTGCTTTCGGTAATCCTGCTTTGAAAAAAGAATCAAGTTTTGTTCGCTCTTTCGAAATCTGCTGTTTTTTTATAATCAACTCTAAAATTACGAAAATCAGTCATGATGTGTTACCCAGGGTCACCTTTATCTATTTCTAACCATTGTAAACTTATTGAATGGAGTAATGAATGCATACATTTACTTCAAGTAAACAAATTAAACTGCTGTGCAGCTGTGTGAATTAGCGGCCTGCATTGCAAACGTCAGTGCTACATTCAGTCTACGAGCAGGATGGCATTATGACTCGAATTTGAGTGCGAGAGGTATGATCATAGAGGTATTAAATAAAAAGAGGAGCAAGGAATCGGCTGTCTCATACAACTGAATAAAGCAGGCCAATAATAGTCAACAACTTACGAGAAATAGCGGCGCGATAAAAAGAATGCAGGGCATCACGGAGGATTTACTTTGGTCATTATAACATACCCATGTAATATAATGATAACGTGGAAATTTTGGCACAAATTGTTTACCAGCCTGCCTCGCCATACTTTTTCACCATACTTTCATATAACCTGCCGCCCCTAGGGTATGATGTTATTACTATGCGCAGCACATTTCACATTTGACCTATTTTGTCCGTTATATTGAGGTTTTAGTGTTCATTTAATTTGATTGCAATGTTTGCAGATGTTGACATGCGTTACGAGTTATAAATAAATGACTATTCACGTGCATTTGGGTATTGGTGAAAGTTTACAAACCATTATATTTTGTATGTGAATATATTATGTATCTTGGTCTGTACTAAGCAATATATAGAATAACCATTAGTTACATCATGGTATCACCGATTTGCAGAACTACAAATCCCCTTTGTCAAAAGTCTTTCATATACTTACATATCTAAGTCCACTACCCACAGTTCCTATTAAAGCTTTATCAATAATCTATTATTCCATTTTTCTCAACAGATTGGTGTTAAAATTTAAAAACGTTGATTATAATACAATATTTTGAAAACAATGGCGACACACAGATTGAATACCGCTGCTGAAAACAGTACTCCATATCAAGGTGTCTGGCGATTTAATGAAAGTGTCGACGTTGACCTCAGAGAAGACAGAAGATTATCAAATGTGGAACTCAACCTGCAGCGCAATACTGCATTCTTGATGGCTTTGGAAAAAATTAATGAATTCTTCAACGCCATAAAAGAAAAAGAAAAACGCATCAATTTTGACCACCAGCAATTCAGGGTGACAATGGTAGATAGAGTCCTACAGCAGGCGAGCCACGGAGCCGTCACGACCGTCTTATACCCCGTAGAGATGGAAGGAACAGTCGATTTGAAGATCAGACATGATATCCCAGTGCCGTACAAGATTCACATTGATATCGATAACCCCGAAATTACAGCGAATCTCCAAGGACCTCATGGACCGCACATCGGCTACAAAATAACCGGCAACAAAAATTACGAACAGAAGTACAACCTCATTCCTAAAGTTGATGGACATATTCTTTTGAATTTGGGCGGAAATGAAGATTTACCTGATAGGTCGCGGGCTGTAAATGTGGCAGGGAATATTCAGTATGTTCCAATTTCTCGAGTGTTCTCTCGACCTGTCAACGACAGTTCTGTTCTTGTTAGAACAGATACTGAAAAAATTACACAGAGTCAAATCAAAGATAGGGTTTTTCCTTTTTTTTATTGAGAAAGAAGCTCTCAAATGTGTGCCTCGCCTGACCGAATGCTGCCGTTTTAGTACCTATGTATACTTTGATCCAGATTGGATAGTGGGAATTGGATGGAAATATGCAAAAAGGATCCATTCCATACTGTTCCAGAATATAAGTTACAAAAGAATAGTTAAGAATCTGTTAGAATATTAAAACTATGAATAATTAGTCAAAAATCTCTTTATTACAAATATAGAAAACTTAATAAACTAAATTTTAATAATAAATATGGCCATAAAATAATATGTAATAATAAAATGGAATCCTTTAACTTTAACTAATTCACATTTTATATTGAATTAAAAAAAAGACTACAGTACTAAACTAAGTAATAAAAAATAACTGTGAAATTTTTAAAGTATTTTACTTTCAAATTTTCCCCTGAGTAATTATGGGATGGGGGGGGGGGGGGGTCACAGAAAAATATTAGACTCAAAAGGGGTCACAATCCAAAAAAGGATAGGTAGGTGGATGACTTATATTAAAATCGAATCCTATTTTGTCATTCTGTGTATCTGTCCACTTTTTCTTACGCGTGATCTCTTGTTAATAATATAATTATTATGATGACTTCCTTGGAATATTGGTTCTTTCAAACTTCTTGATAAGTTTCCCTATTTTAACTGATTTGATTAGTTCTTCAGGTATTTTATGTTTTTCGATCTTGTTTTGTGGGAACACTTCATCCGAATCCTCATCCTGATCATCATTTTTTTCGTGTTCATTATCTGCTTTTATCGCGACTTTTTCTGCACGTGCCTTAACATCCTTAGTTTCTTTATTGTCAATTTTTTTGGATTGTTTTTCTTTCCCTTTTTCACCACCGTCATTAATCACAATATCTTCATCTTTAATATTGGGTTTGTTTTCCGATTTTATAGCTTCCTTGTTCTCTTTTATTTTGGTCCGTTTTACTTTTCCATTCTTCCCACTTTCATTGGCCAACTGTTCAAGTGTTTTAGTCTCAACCAATTTATTTTCAACATCTTCTTTAGAAATCCCGTTTTTTTCGTCACTGTTTCCTTGTATTTTCTTTCGTTTCACTTTTCCACACTTTCCACTTTCTTTGGCCAGCTGTTCTGGTGTTTTAATTTCAATCTCTTTGTCTTCGGTAACTTCTTTAGAGATTTCGTTTTTTTCGTCGCTGTTTTGTGCTTTGCTCCGTTTCACTTTGCCATTATTTCCACTTTCTTTCGTCAATTGGTCAGACGTTTTTGTTGTTTTGAGGGATCTTGAAGGATTACTCTTTTTCTCTGGCTCCTTTGTTTCAATTTCTTCGAATTCTGGAAGACGCTCGTAGTCGTTGGATTTAACTATTATTGCCTGAGCAGCTGCTGCGAATACCTTATCAATATTTTTCTTGTCCAGAGCTGAACATTCAACAAATCCATTGGCTCTGTAACATTATAATAAAATAGTATTAAGAGCCATATGCATAGTCATACTAATTTCAATAAGGAATGGAAACGCGTATAAGTAACGTTTCATAATAATTTCCATTTCAAGTGACTACTTATTTCTATCTATCTATTCTATGACTGTGCATAATAGGCCCTAAGATTATTATTTGTATAATATTGGATAGCAATTTAAAAATAGCTTCATGAATTGTGCAATACTTAAAAATACTTATTATTATTATTCGACCTTGTCCGATCCTAATAAGATCATATGGGCCTCCACAGGGTGGAGGTTTGTATTAACATATTTGTTTTTACGAGAAATGGATGCCAGTCACTTGCTCAACCTATTAGGTACATATGGGCCTCCACAGGGTGGAGGTTTGTATTAACATATTTGTTTTTACGAGAAATGGATGTCAGTCACTTGCTCAACCTATTAGGTCCATACCCTGATTCATACACATATTGAAAAACGATATGTGTACTTGCCAGTACTTTAGTACAGAGGTTGGCAACCCAAATGCATTGGCGTGCCACAAAACAGGTAATTCAAAGTACTGGAGTGAAATAAAACTAGTAAATCTACTGTAAGACAATTTCATTTGACTACTTATAAATAATACACACTACCTACATAAAAACATCATATATATTACAATATTTAAACATTAGTGATTCCCTTGAGGTTCAATTTTGGAAACTAACACCCAGGGAACTGTTCTGTGCTAACACCTGAATATTTGGTTCATAGTTTGAAGTTTTTAATTTCATGCACATTTCCGAATTTTCTTCAGTGAAACGATTTCGATATGGGTTTATAATATATTTCATAATTGAGAATGTTTGCTCACAGTAGCACGTTGTACCGAAAACACTTAAAAGAGCGAAAGCGACTTTTTTCATAGGTTAGGTATTAGGCATCGGTTGCCGGGCGCTGCTTTAGTAGAAAGAAATATTGAATTAGTAATTTGTTAAATAAGTTCAAGATTAACACACTTACTGGATCTTTCGTGCCATTTGTTGGCCTTCTGTCGTTCCTACTAAAGAATCAACAGATTCACTGTCTCTTAAGTCAGTCATTGTACCTATAATAATTAGAAATAAATAAGAAATATAAATCAATTGAAATCCAATATAAAATTAAACCATGGAAACAATAATGATCTGCAGAATTAATATACTTCAGGCGAATCCTCTACCTTTCAGACACACCTAGAGGAGAAATACGAAGCTTGCAATTTGAGACATTTTTTGATAATTTTAATAAATATGTATCTAAAAACATTAAGAAAATATATTTTTTATTTAAAGTCAGAGAAAAGCTTACAATTTTAAAAAAATGTTATAAAATGTGAATTTGTTAAGGGATCCCATCTTATTATTACATTTTATTTTATAGTCATATTAATTATTAAAATTTAGTTTATTAAGTGTTCTAAATTGTACCTAAAAGATTTTTAAGTAATTCATAGTTTTTACCACGTTTTTATTAGCTCGTATTCTTGTTTGTCCGGTACAGATTTTTCGTATTCTTGTTTGTCCAAGATTTTTAACTAACTTCCCGACTAGCTAGACATTTGAAAATTTGAGAATATATCAGAACACAATGACAATGCATTCTTTTAATACTTTTGGCCATCTTTAAACAGACTTGAATTCATTTTCAGTTAATTCTGTTTTGTATGTTTCGGAAAAAAATCGTTAAAAGTAATATTTACTACTCACTATTATTGGTTGCTAAGGGGGTCCTAGCAACTAAATTATTAATAATATATACGTGCGTTACTATGGAAATCAAAATGACGTTTCTGTATTATATAATATTTATTCAGTATTTCTATCAAGTACAATAAAAAGTTTTTATTAATACATAGAATTGTCAAGTTTATATGATTCCACAGAAAATTTAAAAACGTGGTACATAAAAAGTTCTTTTTATCTTGTAATAATTATTATATTTATTTTAAAAAACATCGATTTTTATAAAAATATATATGTGTATAACTTGATATCCTTTTTATTAATATCAAATCGAGCTTCGAATTGGGACCATACTTAAAAAAAGATATGATTTAAAAATATATTAAATCGAAATATCGTCTACACTAGATTGTGCCTACACGAAAATACAATGGCAGCAGGCTATTGTTACAATGCTGATTAATGACGTCATCATTATTATGACAATTTTTTTAAACTCTGATTCGCCGATAATTAAATTAAAGTTTTTAAATTCTTAAGAATGGTGTAACTGTCCATAATAAATATCAGTAGCGAAGGATGGAGGTAGGCTGTTAAAATCCGCCATAAAAAGTGCACATTAAACTGTGTTAGTCATAAGTATTTGTTTTTATTGAACTAAGACTACAGATGGTATTGGTTAGTTTTTAAAAATCAATTAAACCTTGCCTAAAAAGCCGCGTCGACACGGTCCAAGTACGATCCAAGTAGACTTGGATAGGAATAATTAGTATGAAGATGTCACATACGAGTTCACTTGGATGGCACTCGGTCAAAGTGTACTTGGATCGGGTGCCATCCAAGTTTACTTGGATAGGAATAAATAGTATGAAGCTGTCACTTGGATGAGACATCTTCATACTAATTATTCCTATCCAAGTCTACTTGGATCGTACTTGGACCGTGTCAACGCGGCTTAAGCCAAACCAAATTAGTTTTAGTATATTTAGGCGAAACGACAAAATTGTGCAACTTTTTCATTCATACTAATTTACACATATTGTTATTCTTTTTTTAAATTCATTTAGCCCTGCCTAAACAAACTATAATAGATAAAAAATACTTTTCTATCTAAAAAAATATTCAAAATTAAGTATGATTTAATTGCATAACTTTAGATATTCTATAGATTGGTGAGTATTTTTTGATTATTATCTATTATGGCTTGGTTTTCGCAGGGTTTAATTGAATTTTAAAAACTAACCAACACCACCTGTAAATTGTGGTCCTATTTCAATGAAATCAAACAAAAAGTTTAATGTGCACCATTTATGGTGGATCTTAATAGCTTACCTCCACCCTTCGCCACTGCCATAATATATGCACTAGGTGTAACTGAATATATTATTATACTTACATAATATATGTCAACCACTTGTGCATTTTGAGTACCTACCTATATATTTTATTTAATATTTGCCATAAGAATTGCATACTTTTTTTTTTATTTTAATCTGCGTGATAGGTACATGAAGGTACACTTTATGTTCATTTATTTTAGTCCTTATCAATAAATTTATACCTACTTGCAGGACTTGTGCTTTTATTCGTCAATTTTCGGCCTTATACTGTCAATTATATCATTAAATAAATGAGATCTGGTATCATATTATATCTCAAGGAATCCGTCACCGTGGCCGACCCTTCCTCACCTCACAGGTGTGTTACAAAAGCGATCTACGTGCTACAGCGAGACGCAGGAGACGTGGCGATGGACCCATGGAAGTGGCACGGCCTTGTGCTATCCATATGCCCCAACACTGGGGCGTGACACGGGAAGTAGTATTAGTAATGGGGTATCATATTTACCCA
This sequence comes from Rhyacophila brunnea, assembly GCF_057557595.1. Lineage (NCBI taxonomy): Eukaryota > Metazoa > Arthropoda > Insecta > Trichoptera > Rhyacophilidae > Rhyacophila > Rhyacophila brunnea. Next base: position 10,983,611 of record NW_028233068.1, on the reverse strand, counting down.
CTAAAATGATGGGCGTTGATTTCGAAAAACGTCGTATCTCCGGAAACCATTTCTTTTCGACGTTGCTGAGTGAATTACTCGAAGATATTGAATAACAAAGAAGATAACAATCAGTCTAGAATGAAACAAAAAAAATGACAGTTTACTTAAAAAAATGTGAACAATAAAATATTTACTGTTTTTTCTTATATCCCTTTACTGCATGATTTTTTTTTTTTGAAAAATTTTATTTTTTCTTGGTGTCAAAATGCCTTGTGAATGAAGGAAAAATAATGAAAAAAATATTTTTCGAAAATTTCATTAAATTTTGTATGTTATTGCGTGGTGTCGCAGATTTACGACATTTGGAAATCTTACATTTTAGTATGACAAAATACAAAACCAAATGAAAACAATTATAAAAAACTAATGTACACACCTTATTTAATGTGTAGATATTTTTATTCAACCAATTTCAATCGTCTGTATATTTTTTTTTGTTTATTTTTACAAATGCGGATTTTTGCGTACATACGAATTCGTCAACTGTCAAAGCAGAAATGCATAGACTATAATGCAGAAATGCTTTATTTCTTGAAATGTCCAAACAAAATCGGTAAAGTAGGATGTTTATGGTAAAACAGTTTTCTAGGCATCGAAAAAGGATATTATTTGATAATTTACACAGATTGCATTGGCTATATCGAAATAGTTTGAAATGTCGCAAATTTATGCAGTACTATGCAGTAAAGGGATATAATATATTATGTATTATCAATTTCAGACAATTTTATTTCTGTTCATCATCATTGTTCATCTTCGATTCTGATGTTTATGATACTATGGTTACATGTAAATTGTACGTAAAACATTTCGCCGTAGCACATTTCGCCGTGAGCTTTCTATCGGAAAGAGATGACCGTATACTATACGGTCTCCAATTTTATTAGATCCAATATGAACATTAATTCAATTTTCATAGCTGATTTTGTCAAAATTCAGGAATTATTCAGGAATGAAAATCTAACCTAACCTAACAAATAATCCAAGACATCGGCTATTGTCAAAATTAGTTTGCTGCTGGCTTCCTGTACAGTGTAAACCGACAAGAACCGTCTTTTATTTAGACATGAATTTTATCTCTGTACTATACGACTTAAAGACGTTGGGCTGTCTTTAATATACGGCCATATATTTCCGATACAACATTTCACGGTGAAGTGTAATACGGCGAACTGCATACGTACAAGTTTCCGGACACGTGATACTATACCTGAATTAAACAACTTACATTTTTGTGCCAAAGTATCCTGGATTCGTCAAAATATTTCTGTCCTGGTGCCGCTTTAAGGGTAAAATAATATTCTTCTTCGTTTAGCATTATGTGACATCTGCCTAGGTAATACCTGTAACAAAACATATAGGTATATAAACACCAGTATTTTATCGAAAATGATCGCACCAGTTGCAACCAAATCAAGGGTCACTGGTTTGGAATACGACAAGCCGATCCATGGCTCCCACATTCTGAAGCGACCCCCAAGGCTAGGATCTTTGTCGCCCCCCTACCTATCACCAAGGTTAAAGGCAGTGTAACGTTCTAAAGTAGAGTTTTCCAAATGGTGTTCACGGTAAAATTAAGGGTATTTAGTGTATTTTTTACAACGTTTTTCTTAGGTCGTATTCTTATTTGTCCGGTACAAATTTGCAATCGATTTTTAACTAACTTCCCGACTAGCTAGATATTTGAAACTTTTAGAATATATCAGAACACGATGCCAATGCATTTTTAAGCCATCTTTTTAAAGCCAAGCTTTTAGCCATCTTTAAGTAGAATTGAATTCATTTTTACTTAATTTTGTTTTGTATGAAAAGTTATTTCGATACCATTATTGGTTGCTAAGGGGTCCTAGCAACTAAATTATTAAATAATATATACGTGTGTTACTATGGAACTACTATTGAAGGAAAATAGCGCCGCAGGTGACTCTTTTTACTATTAGAGAAAAGTTTTGATGTGTGTTTATCTTACTTATTTGGTCGACTCGCCACGCCGGGCCCCTAGGCTAGAGCCATGTCAGCTCCCCCTTGTGAGGGCCATGAGCCGACCTATTTATAAAATACATAGGTATTGTTAGGGAACAGCTTCATCGGGAAGCCTTAGCCCAACACGACAACGCAAAAGTGGAGGGAGTGCCGCATGTCAACTACCGCGGTAATAATGAACTCACAATCGCATGTTCTCTGTGCACTATTTCACACTAGTTAAACGGAGTTTTTTTTAAACATAATTTTCCAACTGGCGGTTTTATTAGATATTTAATTATACGGCATTATAGAAAACGACATCAGCAGTGACAACCCTAGACAAAATGCCGCCCCATTTTTTATACAGTATTTTTATCATTCTTTCATGACTCCAATATCTAAGAAATGTGTTGTATGGATACACTACTAACAAAATATATAAGTAACACTAAAATATAGAAAATTACATTTATAAATACTTTTTTCCCCAAATGTAGGGATTTTTTTGACGTTGTTGGTAATACAGCGGCTGTCTTCTTCATGCTCGGCAATATTAATGATATTTTTAGCCTGAGATCTATAAGGTTTAGGTAATATTAAATCGATAATCGACATAATGACGGAGCGACTCTTCGATAACGCAACATTCGTGCGCATTGGTTAATAAGTCAGACTATAATTATTCGCAAATATGCACGTGTCGGTTACGGTCACCAAGGATGCCGAAAAGCAACGGAAGTAAACTAGATATCGCGAACCCGATAAAAAAGTTACAGTCCCATTAAACCTTTTATACTAATTAGCACATTTTGTTTCCAACCAGTGAGCTGAAATTTTTAACGGAAAGATATTCTCGTTGTTACTAAGTTTTATATATAGGTACCAAATGATTCTCCTCGATTTGCTGCCCTTCGAGTGACTGCCGCCCCCAAGCGACGCTCAATCTGCCTACCCCCACGGGACGTCACTTGTCATCAACAGCTCCGGCAGACAGACGGTCCAGTCTTCGCCTCCCAGATATTAAGTCCCGATTTCACGAACAACGGAGTCACAACATATTTTATATTCTTACATTTTATTACTGCCTTTACTGGGTAGGTCGGTTCTGCTCAGCTTTTATTGATCCATTGATAAATTAAAAAAAATAATTATTACTTCTATACGTCATCATCTTCGAGCCTGAGAGGATCATAATATGGGCCTCCACAGGGTGAAGAATGCATTGTTGTATTTTACGAGAAATGGATGTTAGCCACTTGCTCAACCTATTAGGTACATACTCTGACTCCAAACACAAATTGAAAAACATTATGAGTATTTGACAGACCCATGTTTCGAACCTGGGACCTACGACGTTATAGTCCGGTGCTGCGACTGATCGGCCATCGTGGGCGTTAATTAGTAGACAATATAATAATCCACAACAGTATATTGAAGCACGCTATAAGACTGGAGCTGATCTAATAACTAACTAACGTTAAGTCGATGCCGACATCCAGAGTGTATTTGATAATATCATTGAGATGACATTGTTAACTTTCAGTTAAGTTCCATAAACGAGTTGAGTAAAACAATCGATTAGTAATCAAGATATTATAATGAGTAGATACGTACAACTTTTTATTTGAATCCATGTCCTCTGGAAATTCCTTCGTAGCATATACAGACAAAAGGGAACTTTTGCCAGTACGATCATCTCCAACGGCTGTTATATTCAAAGGTTTCACTGTAACTTGAGACATACTTTAACCCTTTATAAAGGGCGAAAAAAATATACACGGGTGGTTAACTCCGTCAATTGCATCGAGTGAAAAGGGAATAACGGAATACTTCATAATATTCATTTTAATCTACCGTGATGACTGTTGTCCAATGACTCTCGAAACAGGAAATGTTTCATTGTCATATATTGGCGATTCTCCGGTATTATGTTCCGGTACAAAGTGATATTATATTCTTGAATAAGACGTATCCTTAGCCAGGAGATAAAACGTAGCGGGTTCCAAAAATTAACGAAGACGTAGAAGAGAACGGTGTTTGGTTCGCCGTTGTAGAGAGACGAGAACCAGTCTGGCTTTGGTGTGAAGGAGTTGGATGATGACGAAGACTTGTTGTGAGAGTAGATGAGCAGATCGCTCTGACTTTAAATTATTAAAAAGGAACATACATAATTTTGAAAAGACTTCTGAGAAAATATATTATAAGTTATAACCAATAGAAAAAATCTTTTTTGAAAAAAGTAAGACACTCGGCAGGAATCGAATATGCGTCTCTTAAGTATCGCGCTCTGTGCATTACCACTATGCTACGACTGCCATGCTTAATTGCGAGAGATTGTAATTATTGGCCTTGTGAATACCCGCTCACAAGCGCTCTCCAAATTAAGTTACGGCATGTATGTTTATGTAAGTTCAATAATTAGAATGCCACATTCTTCAAATCTTGCGAATTAATCGTTGAAGTTATACACACAAATCGATGTTTTTTAAAATAAATATAAAAAATATTAAAACTATGAATTAGTGAAAAATCTCTTAAGTACAGCATATAAAACTTAATAAACAAAATTTTATTAATAAATATGACTGGTACTTATAAAAATATATGTAATAATAAGATATGTCCTTTGACAAATTAACATTTTATAACATTTTTTTAAATAGTAAGTTTATCTTTGACTTGAAATAAAAAATATTTTTCTTTTTATGTTTTCAGATACATATTTATTAATTAATACAGTTTAAATTGTAAATTATCAAAAAAAATGTTTCAAATTGCAAGCTTCGTATTTTTCCGCTAGGTGCCTCTGGTAGGTAAAGACATCGCCTTAATCGTCGGCCTATAACGTCATGGGTCCCAGGTTCGAAACCTGGGCCTGGCAAGTACACATATTATTTTTTAATTTGTATATGAGTCTGAGTATGGAACTAATAGGTTGAGGAAGTGGCTGACATCCATTTCTCGTAAAAACAAATTCCGTTAATGCAAACATCCACTCTGTGGAGGCCCATATGATCTTATTAATGTCGGACATGGTCGTATGAAATATGGCTGTTGTTTGATGATTTTTTTCAGTTACCTGCCACAGCCTATTTACCATCAACAGACACCCTTCGCTACTGGTAGGTATGCAGTTCATGTCTAGTATTTCAATCCCGGTACCGGTTATTGGCATATCCCTAGCAACAACAAAAAAAAATGATAAAAAGTTACAGTTGTTATAAAATTGTTTATCATCTATGCAAGCTAAATGTTATAAATTTAATAATAACTGATTCACCAACTCACTGAACATGGAAGATAGGAGATAAAAAAAAACATGGTGATGTTTTGTTAGATGTTAATTAGTCACTATTTTATTATGCCCGCGATGTCCGAGTGTTCACTTGTCTGCTTGTGAAGTCATGAGTCTCGGACTCGAATCCCGAAGTCTAGCAAATTCACACGTTATTTTAAAACGTTTTTCTTAGCTCGTATTCTTATTTGTCCGGTACAAATCTTGCAATCGATTTTTAACTAACTTCCCGACTAGCTTTTAAACTAGACATTTGAAACTTTTAGAATACACCAGAACACGATGCCAATGCATTTTTTAAATACTTTTAGCCATCTTTAAGTCGAATTGAATTCATTTTCAGTTAATTCTGTTTTGTATGAAAAGTTATTTCGACACCATTATTGGTTGCATGGGGTCTGGAGTCCTAGCAACTAAATTATTAATATATACGTGCGTTACTATGGAAATCAATATGACATGTCAAGATGACATTTCAGTGTTATATCTATCAAGTACAATTTTTTTTGATCGTTTAAGCTAGTCAAGTCAAGTTTATATGATTCAACAGAGAATTTGAAAACGTTGTATATAAAAAGTTCTTTTTATCTTGTTATTATTTCAATGTGTGTTTGAACCCAGTACATGGAAACCTCTTCATGAGGCTGCAAAGATCCACATCACGGTATTGCCAATGAATATACCTATATGTACGATACGTACATGACCCTAACATCCTGAAGAGGGCCCCCAGGCCAGGGTGTACGGGGGGTCCCCCTACCTATCGCTAAGATAAGGGCATTGCGATTTTCGACAGTAGTGTTCTCAATTAGTTTCCGCGGAACCACAGAGATAAGGTTATTCCGGGTAGTTTTAGCGATTTTAAAACAAATCCAGTTGATTTATTGAGTTGTCGGCAACCATCGTCATATTATGAAGCACTGATCGCGACCTCTTTTTGTGGTAGCCAAGTATCATTATCGTGCAACTCTTCGCCATATTAGATAAATAGCCATTTTGTAAAATCAGGAAACACTTAAAATAATTATAAAATAAAATTCTACACGTCATTAATTATCATTTAATTATAATCAATCAAATTGCATTGCACAACTACAATGATAATATTTTTTAAGGAAAATAGGAGGCATTTTTACAACGTTTTTACAACGTTTTTATTATCTCGTACTCTTGTTTGTCCAGTACAAATTTTGCAATCGATTTTTAACTAGCTTCCCGACTAGCTAGACATTTGAAACTTTTAGAATATATCAGAACACGATACCAATGCATTCTTTTAATATCTACTTTTAGCCATCTTTAAGTAGAATTGAATTCATTTTCAGTTAATTCTGTTTTGTATAGAAAGTTATTTCAGAAAAATCCGTAAAAAGTAAAAGACTATTATTGGTTGCTAAGGGGGTAGTCCTAGCAACTAAATTATTAATATATACGTGCGTTAATATGGAAATCAAAATGATATTTCGGTATTCTATATATTTGTTTGTTTGTTGCAAAATAGAAAAATAATGATTTGTTGACAATTGCCTTATTTGTCTTCTTCTTCAGGGGGTGGTCCTAGCAACTAAATTAATAATATATACGTGCGTTACTATGGAAATCAAAATGACATTTCAGTATTCTATATATTTTGTTTGTTTTTTATTTACTTCATATCAAGTACAGGTTTGAGCATATTGAGCAGAACATTTAAAAACGTTGTATATAAAAAGTTCTTTTTATCTTGTAATTATTTTTTACTAATATAGCTAACTTGTGATGTGTGTTGCGCGCCCCCTCCCATATGCCCCCTATCCTATTATTATAAACATTGCATCAGGTTATAGGATCTAGATCTAGTATTATTTTATAACTTACATAAAACGTATCTGGCATCGTCACCTTACTATTAAAACCTCATAAGTCTGTTTGAGAAGAATCTTGAGGGGAAGAAAAAAACGTAATACAAACAATATTGTAAACGATGAATCTGCTAACACTGGTTGTGATATACGAGGTTTTAATTCAATGTTTGAAACCACGAGACCTACGAGTTTTTAAAATTTGTCGATGGATGGACAGCATACTAGTCTAGAGAACCGAGGTTTCGATATGATTTTAAATGTTTTTTTGTTTGAACTTTGTCGAACAAACTTCATTTTTCCATAATATTGGACTTACGAGGTCTTAATAGTAAGGTGACGACATGGCATTATATCTAGCATTTTACGACATCGCAGACGACTTCAGATTCTCACGAAATTGATTATTTCCCACCTCCAAATAAAATGTATAATTATCAGCAATAAAGATAAGTACCTACGTATTGTCTTGGTACCTACATATTGTCTCTACATATGGTGCCACGGTTGCCGACGATGGTGGTATTTCTAGTGAGCTTGGAATCCACATGGGTATGGCGGGTCTGCATTTAACCAACTTGGAGTCGCATGGAGGTCAAGGCTGTATTCTGTGAGGGCCAAATGTCGTTTGTTTAACGCGTGCATGCTACCTGTGCACCAGCTGTATGGCTGTGAGACATGGCATCTTACTAAACTTCAAGAGTCTCGGCTTTTGAGCTTTGAAAATCGATGTCTCCAAAACATCCGAGTTCGTGAGCAGACACAGCAGCCTTCGGTAATTGAGGTTATCACGATGAGACGCTTTACGTGGCTGGGACACGTATTTCGGATGCTGCCAAAGAGTACGACACTTCGTACCCTTGTGGTACAGCCTCAATGGTTCCATCACCGTGGCTGGCCCTCCCTCACCTTGCAACGGTGCTACAAGAGCGACCTACGTGCTGCAGGTCTGACATGGCGGGAGGCGCAAGAGTTGGCGATGGACCGAGGGAAGTGGCGCGAACATGTGCTTGCCCTATGCCCCAATGTTGGGTCGTGACAGGGTGGAAGAAGACCTACATATTATATTAATTTTTTCAGGCTTTCCTTTCATGACCCTTATTATAAGAAGTTATATAGGATAAGATAATATATTGTTAACACTGATATCCGCGGTATAATAATAACATTTTGAAAATGTAACCTACGAAGTAAATATAAAAATGAAATTAAAATGAGGGTATTTTTATCACATCATGCGGACTTTATAATTGTTATATGAACTGTGAGATTAAATTGTCAATAATTAATATCGATTTTACCTTGACGTATCCGATTTTAAGTAATCCCCTATACCTATATACTATGAATCATGTCCCGATATTATTTAAAACATAGTTGGAGAGTTTTAAAATGGAGATTTTGAAGGGAAATTAAAAAGTCTCGATTCTCTTACTTATAAGAGGTTTAATATCAATAATCGATTGAATCAAGACACCTCTACAATTATGCGGTTATTATATATTAAATAATTAAAGTAAACTGACATTGATTTATCTAACCTTCAATAGGATGCCTTCTACGATGCGTAGACATGCTACGATTCGTAGAGTGCTACGCCGTAGAGCCTGCAAATATACTCTACGCAGTCTACGCCCTACGGCGATGGTATTATTTTTGCCAAATTGTTCCGAATTTCCGTAGTGTACATATATGTAATATTATATTGCTACGTTCTTTTGGCATGTTAATAATGTGTCATATTATAGCGAAAAATGAAAACAAAAAATATATTCTAGTATTTTAGAAATTCCCAGTGACATCTACTGAAAAAGGATGTAGCTAACATCTAACCTAGAATAAAAAAATAATGTAATATTACCCTAGATTATTTTGTCGTACATTTCAACCACAATTCAGAGGGTAAAAAGGGAAGTTACTATATTTAGTTTTGACTATAACCAAAGGAATCCATATGAACGTTTTTGGAATAAAAATACTTGTTGGCGATTCCATGACGTTTTAAGGGTAACTAGATTAATTGCTAGGTAATATGTATATCGATTTATTGGACATTGGTGTATTAGCAATAAACAAGATGATGACTGATTTGTACTGTTTTGCGATTAGTAATTGAATTATCTAATCTAAATATTATATTACAGATCATAACATTAATACAATGAATTTTTTCTCAGTGCTGACCTGGAAAATATACTTGGAGCACAACAATGTGACGTTTGTTACAAATGAACCTCTAATGTAAAAAGCTTCAGTAATCCTTTTTCAGTTTCACTTTCATTTCCTCATACGTAGTTAAGCTCCATCTCTACAGAAGAGATCTACAGCACCCACGGTGGCCTAGTTGATAGAGCGCCCGTATCTTATCCCGTGGGTCGCGGGATGGATATTTTGTTTTTAGTATCAGCGTGTGTTGGATTCAGCATAATGAGACAACAGTTTGTTTTGTTTATATTTTGTTTGTTTGTTTTATCTATGACTCTCCTACCCCACTTAGGTGTGAACTTTTAAATGTTTTTCTTTTTAATTTTTATATGTATAATACTTATACTTAATGCATTGAATTCAATAATAATTACTCAGGAGCAGTTTCGATACGAAAGACGGTAGATAGCATAGTATACAAGAGCCATCGTAGTACAGTGCGTAAGGCATTGGCCTTTCATCCGGCGTCGATTACCGGTTAGGTCACATTATATGTATGTGATTTTCTCAAAGCCGATGTGGTTGTGATTGTTTCACTTATATTCAGGGTTCGAAATGGACCGGAGCGCCGTTCTGGTTCATGAAATCGGTAAAATTATCGCTCCGTCTCGTGGAAAAAATAATTTGACCTAAGATAGGCCATATAACAAAAAATCTAATACTACACTTATTTTTATATAATACACATAAAAAAATGATAAAAACTATGTAAATATCTTCAGAAAATTTTCTAGCGCTCCGATTCGTAATTGAACCATGAACCGGAGCAACACTCCGGTGCGCTCCGGTCTATTTCGAGCCCGGGAAAAGGACAATATTATTATCATAGAGTTGCAGATTTATCAATATAGCAAACTATTGCATTGTAGTATCGTCAAAATGGTTCACAGTATTTCGTGCGAAACGGTTGATAAACTCATACACAAGTTTAGCATTTTAAAAATAACTTCTGCGCGATTAAGTCAAACGATAAAATTTTTGTTTCGTTGTACTTAATATATTTTTTATACACAAAAAATAATTATAACTATAATTCTTAATTAACACGGAATTATTCTTGCAATGCTGAAATCTAACCAAATAAATAACTAATTCACAATGATCTATACGCCCTTTTGGCATTGTCAATTTATTCTACCGCATACAAAGTACTAAATTCATCCCTCGCGCTTCTATGGATTTTACACCCGCTGTTCGGTGGCCATGGCAACGGACGTACCACCAAAACGTGGAATATACGAATTTAGTGTTGCCATACTATCTATCACGTTGAGAATGATAAATATTTCAAGAGCTAATCTAATAATACCATAGCCAGCATTCTAATATTCATTTTTAGATGTATCTACTATTATTATCGTGGAAATAGTAATACGAATATTACAACTGCATCATCATTTTCTACATTTTTACATCTGTTATAAATTATTAGTCTACATTTTTAATGTCATTCGGTATTGAGGATCGTTGTTTATTTTAAATACTCCTGTTGTGTCTCTCCAGCGATACCTGCATTTCACTGTCAGCATTTGTGAACGTGTTGAGAGGCCTATATCATTCTTCACTTCGTTGGACAATCATATGGACAAACTATTATTCATATTTAATTAACTGTTTTTTTTTATTCAATAACCAATAGATTTTTTTTGAAAAAAGTAAAACACCCATCAGGAATGAAACTTTCATCTCTTGGGTTTTGCGCCCGTGTACATAGACCAGTATGCTATATGCGTCATACTTTTTTCTATTGGTTATTAATATATTTTCTCAGAAGTGTTTTCAAAATTATATATGTTCTGGTTCATTCATCTGGTTATGTGGCCGAAGTGCTCCTTGGAGAATCGGTCGTTCATGTTTATTTCTTACAGAATAGATATAATATAAATAAGTACATTTTGTTTTCATTTATGTTCACGGAATCCTTACAATGCGCATTCAACATGCCTCAAAAGAATCAATCATACCAAAATTATTACGAACTGTAAAAAAATTGCGTGTATTTTAACACAGGTGACTAAAATGATTTTTGTTTTGCTATCCATTCTCGGGCATGTAGATTATAAACACCAGATATATTGCATATATTTTTTGACCTGTTTTAATTTAATTGGTATCTTTATTTGAAATCATTTTTTAATTATTTTTCAAAAGACTTTATAAGTAACATAAAAACCACAGAACAGATATTTCTGAGTTCCCTGATAAAAACCAACTTACATAACAATGTTATATTGTCATAATATGTGGTTGTAAATAATATCTTAAATATAATATAAATACAACATTTTTGTTCACCCGAAGGCCGGAATGGCACAATCGGCAGCGTGCGCACTTGATTATCTATACATAATATGAATCGACCCCAACAGCTGTTTTTTTTATTATTAGTCTCATCACCGTGATTCACTCCCTCGCACAGGTCCATAAAAAGGGTCTAATCATCGTTTTGATTGAATATATTTACGAAATCTCACTGTAAATAGATCAGATCAAATGTAGTCGCTTACTTGTATAAAAAGTTAGTAACATACATAGATAACAAAAACTATAAATTGAGGAACGACGATTTGCAGAACTAGCCTCACCTCAAGTAGTTATAGTTGTCGGTATTTGCATGAGGGTACGCGAACAAAAAATCTGGTATAATTATTAACAACTACTTTATTACATAACCAAGACAATTAAATAGCTGGATTTATTTATTTAAAAGAAAACATTTAAAACTTGCATGACAAATCAAAAAAATATGAGAAGACCACGTGACCTCGTCGTATCACTTGATTCGTATTGCATCACTCAGGTTCTCCTGCAAGGGAAGATGTAAATCCCTACGCTTCAAACTGAGGCGTAGTTTACCTTACCGCCTCGCAGTAGGCTCTTTGCATATAAGTAATGCCATTAGTGCTATGGGTGCCCAAAAGAAGACTAAAACAAATAAAAAGACATGTGTTGTTGATTCATTTGTAATGCATATTGTGTCCTCAGACAAATATAATAATATTATGTTTATTCAAGTTTAAGAATGACAATGTTAGTGTGTAGTCATGGGGGGTGACAGGGCTCTAGCCTGGGGGGCCGGGGCTTGGGGGGGGAGTGTGGGGGGGTAGACTGGATAAATGAGATAAACACAACTCATAATTCAGCTTTAGTAGTAAAAGAGTCACTATTATACTTCATAACCATTAAATTATATGATTGTACGATGTAATTTTTGATTAACGATTTTTGATAATTTGAAAAACGTTAATATAGTGCGCCACTGCTTTTAACCTTAGCGATAGGTAAGGGGTCCGCCAAAGATCATAGCCTGATGGCCCGTTTCAGGATGTGGGGGCCATATGTGTAGTATAGGTTTCACTGTTAGTTTCAAAACTGGATAGTAAATCACAGGAACATGCCTACCTTGCTCCTGTGAAAGTATTTTAACATATTTTGTACGACGTTTGATTGCTATCTATTTTGGATTATGCCCCCAATCCAAATAAGTAGACAATTATAGCGGGCAACAAAAAGTAATATCGCCCAAAATGTATAGACGAATGATGAAAATTATTTTCGATGATGGCAACTCTGAACTCTTTGCCAGAAACAGTCGATACGTTGCTTTGGCTGAAGTCGTGCTGTGCTCTTCGGCGCCGCGATGTCCGTACGTTCCTCCCCTTTTCCGTGAAAACTCAATCTGCATCCAGTGAAAAACACTCAAAATATCAAGATTACAATAAACAACGACAATTTTCGCATAAAAAATAGACCGAGCGACAGTCCTTCATATTGTTTTCTACGAAAATCACGCCCACTTTTATATCCAGCACGATTCCAATTGAAATAATTAATTTCGTGAAACAAAAGCTAGAGAAATCAGCAAAAAATCGTGTTCTTTTGTTTTCTTATTAAATTTTGAATGCAACAAAATAAACGGAGTTGCATTATTGAACATACATTTATAATTATTGTGGATTGGAACATGGCCATTGTTCCAATAAAAAAATTGTAAAAGAAATAGTTTAAAATCAAAAAAATAAAATACCCTCGTCTTGTAAAATGACAACTAGACGTTCTTTCAATTGATTTACTAGTATTTTAGTGAATTTAGATTGACTTATCACATACATAGACGTTATAATTTCTGATCAAACAACGCAGTAAAATAATACATTGCATACACAATAAGATTGAAAGGGAATCTGATTTTACTTTAAATAATATTAAAAACAGATACTTTTATAAAATTATGATTTTATAAAATACTTTTGATTCGATCTTTTAAAACAGCATCATCCCAATACAGCACAAAAATGTGTATTCATGAATATTAATTAAAAACAATAATTCATATTTTATTACCAACAACTAATTCAATTCAATTAAAACCAAACATCTTAAATGTATTGTCAGTAATATATAGTAATATATAATCATGTGAACTTTGAATTTGTTAAAATAATGTAAAACAATCACCAGATTGTATTTCTAAAATATAACCTAACAATATAATTAGGATACTGAAAATTGCTTTGCCTTAAAATTGTAGAATATGTGAAGCTTAGTGAATTAACGTAAGCAGGTTTAAAAATCTATAAGAAATTAAATTAAATATTTTTTTATATTTCCGCATTAATATTGTTATCAATCTTGTGGTGCCTGGAGTTGTGAGAATTGAAATGCAGGTAAATATTGCATGCCTCACTTTTAACATATTATTATAATATCCAACTGATTTAATTTTTTTTATATATAATAATTATATGTCATTACAGATTTCGGAAAGACAATATATATTTATATTCAATATAATATAGCAGTATGCACAATAAGCATACAAATATTAATAAAAACAATTGAAAAGTCAAGGTTTAATTTAAACGAATAAATGTGACATATTATAATTTAAAAAAAATGAGTTGAAAGCACATATCTCCACATATTGATACATCAGTTTCAAAGTATAATAAGTCAAAAATTTGCAGTTTTGAGTTGGAATACCGATATCTACTATGTAAAATGTAATATTCCAATATGTAATTATTTTAGAATGACAATGGTTATTATTCTTTAGAATTTATACGTCAATCCTGTGGAAACCTAAACTCTTGTTATTAATATTAGAAAAATAGAAAATTATGTTTATAATAATAAATATATTTTTAGATAATTTAGAAGATTTAGAATTACACTGGAATCTATAAAAGTTAGATATACAGAAGATCAAACCTGCCCAAAATCTTGTTTCCTTATTATATCAGAACTATGCTTTATGAGTTTTTACACTTTGGAACTGAGGTATCGTTATGTATTTATGTATAAAACAGGATGCAATATAATATATATGACAATATAATTAATAATTTTATTCCTTCTTTTTATTTTATTTTAGCTAGGTATACCCATAATATCTCATGTATATTATTTTATTATTATTTTCTTAGCAACCACCAATCATAATTTTAATATTGTGAGCTGGCTTATTCCTCCTTCAAAACTTAAATAAACATAAAATGATCATTATTTTCTCGTGGAATACCTAGTAATAAACGATCATTTGAAAATAAGACCTTATTAACAAAATTTTCTTTAACGTTACTAACAAAACTTAAATTCAACTGTGGGGTTAATGTTCTCAACTTAGTCACAAATACACTAATGCAGTTCAATTCTCAGCACCTCAATCAATTAATTATACGACGTTTTTACAAAATAAAATTGCTATTTACACAGGTGACTGTGTCGTGTCTTTTACGGTAAAATACAACAAACCTAACCTAACCTAACACAGCCCATTTTTATTTCAGAGTTACAGTAGGTAGGTACCTAGTTTACGTTAGTACATTACTAAATAGTAGGTAGGTGCATTACAAAATATGAATCTTTATGAAGTTAGCTCAAATTTTTCTCTTGGAGACATCTTGTATAGAAGTTTAGCGACCAAAATGCACTACATCCCTCTATCTTGAACCAGTCTCATAGGATCACCAACGTCTTGAATCAATATTTCTGTCTAAATGCCTTTATGGATACCTTGCATTTACTATCGAGTTTCGTTAAGGACTATGGCACACAAACTACTCTACTTGATGCTAGTCAAATGAAAATTTTGCCGGCTGAAAAAGATGCCTTATTGAAAATCATTCGTCTACCTGCATCGGGTATTGTTAATTTGAATTCGGCCAGAGCCTATGGAACCACCTTGCAAAAACCCTGGAAAATTCTTTGTAGCGCAAGGCGGTGGTGATTCTGATGAATATTTCGTCTGAATATTTGAGTCACTTAGTTGCATAGCCTCTACATTTCCATGCGCTATAAGTCGGAATAAATCACACTTCTCATTGCGGGACATTTGCCCAAAATATATATGCAACTGTTCTGCGTTTTATTGTGACTATAAGTTCATTGGATTGTGTTAAAACCTTCTGATTCGTCAAGGTACCGGTTTCATGGTACAAATTATGTTCAGTTCTCATAAAAAATAAATCATGAACCCTTAGGTGGTGGCGATATTTTTGTGAACTGTTATTTATGATTCGGATTGGTAAGATGAATTAGGCAACTCCGAGCACTAACCTTTTGTTGATGGTGAGTAAGAAGTGGCGAACTCTTGGCTTCCAAGTCAGTAATGCACCCACTGTCAAGGCTATGCCCACAACGTCGCTCGTGGCTTTGGAGCGTACGGTCACTATGCAGGCTGTGTTTATTGGTTTGATTATTTTTTGATGTTTGTTTTGCGACCAGATTGGCACTAATTATTGATGTCTCCGCGCGAAATCCATATTTAAGGTAGGCATAGGTTTAGGATTGTTTGGAAAGGGTATCACGAGAAATTGGGTCAAATAGGTGGGTTATCTCTAAAAACAATTTGAAACAGTGTGTTTTCATTGTTTTTTTTATCCATACGGGACATTAAAAAGAAGACGTGTTTGATCCACCTCTAACTATTAACACAATGCTTACGGGCCCTTTTAATTAATTTTGTAATTAACGTGTTAATTTGCATTTGAAAAGTAATTAGCAAAAACACAATTTTGTGCGGCCCGTAAGCTATGGGTTAAGTATTATGCTAACTACATACGTCGCAATTACGTTACACTTTATAATCTCGTTTTATCAGAGTTAAAAGTAATAAGTGCAATAATAGACTATTATGCTCTGCTAAGTAAAAAAAACAGTAGGTACTTTTGGTTTTAGTGAAATGAGAACCCAAGTTTTAAACTATTTTTTCTCTTATAGGTACTAGGTATGTAAAATTATTGGACTGTTTTGACATAATCTCTAAATAGACACTGTATATTATAGATTATGTCAAAACAATCAAATATTTTTACATAGGTAGTGTAAGAGAAAAGTTAGTTTAAAACTTTTGTTCTCATTTCACTAAAACCAAAAACACTGTATTTTTGCTTAGCAGGGCAGTATTAATTGTGTCACTAGATTTCAAAATCAGCCAAGTCCATAATAGATAAATAGGAGAAAAACAGCTTTTTGTTTTCTCAAATACACAGTCACAAGGGTGAAAGTTTATATTATTTCGAGTATAGAATATTTAAATTAATAAATTCCACATTTTGATAATGCAGAAATGTTAAAAAGCGGTAGTTCTTCAACAATTCACAAAAAAGTAAAAAAAATACCCAAAGGTGGACTTGGCTGATTTTGAAATGTAGCGACACAATTGTACTAATTGAGTTTTATCCGTGGTTATTTAAAAAAAAAACTATTTTAGTTACATCATACGACTAACTAAAGCATTGGTGTTAGTGCTGGGTTACTTGCTTCTTTACGGTATTTATCAAACTTTCTTATAATATGTTAGTTAAGCGTACAATTAAATAGTAATCGTCTAATAATTGATCATTTCATTGGCTACATTAGTACTTTTCATTCTATATTAATTCGCTCTTCCGGCAGCCAAGAACGTAGTTTCTACGACATGTTTATGGTGTGAATATTTTTTATACCCAACTACAATTTTCTGATAGGATGTTGATATGTCAGTAGATTGAGATCTATTTATAAGCAGAGCTATTGTAAACACATCGAGCTTTCCTGCTATGCGTGCTAACGGCTGACATTTAAGTATGTATGTAAGCATACAATATGCCACATACAGTGGCGTAATATTATTACATTAAAAGTTCCCGCCAAACGACCTCGGACTTACAGACAACAGATGTCCTTAAAACCTAACTTAAATCATACGTATCTTCATAACTTAACTTAAGACTCTAGAGTGTAGCTAAACTTATAAAATTCAATTCAAATAACCTCAGAAAGATTACCAAAAAAATATGGGTCTTGAACTCACATTCGTCGCAATCCAAAAGGTGTTGCCAATTAATAAATTGTACATACAATAAGTATACAATATTTAAATGATAACATAATGTTGTAGATACATGCATTAATTTTTAGTTCTATGACTTATTTTACAGTTGTGATTTGCAAAACAACAAAATTATTCTTCAATCTTGGTTCTTGTGAAAACGATGTTGATAATAAAATTATCACTTATTTTTTGAAATGCTAGTTTTTGTACATTTTTTTTTAATTTTGAGAAAATCTACCCTTTTCCTGTCATCTAGCTTATTTTGCAATACTGGCTAATACACTTTTTAATGTATAAATTGTATTATCTATAGTCTATCTATACCGTTATTAAATAATATATTCACAGGAAACACGATAGTTTAAAGAAATGACAACACAGTTAGCAGAAATAATTACGGATATAACTTTTCTGCATGTTTTTTTTTACAATAATAAATTAAAACTATTATTAGTGTACCTAGGTGTGGTACTGTTTATATGGGTATATTAATAATACAACCAATTTAACCTTTAACATGCGCGGATACAATTTCGTCTAGTGCGCAGGAATCAGTCAAGGCTATAAAAATATATCATCATAAATCATCCGGTGTTCGAATTTAGAACTAAGCTCATCACGGTATACAAATAATTGAATGATATGTCAAATGTTAGCATGTGGCGCCCTCACTCAGCGGAAAATTTATACTGGTGGTTATATAATGTGATTATTGGTTTTCTCAACTATAATTATTATTACAATAAGCCTATTTCAGCGTTTTTTTATACGCGTATATTTGGGCAAAACCATTGATCTTAGTATCGTTTATAGTAATTCCATTGCATATCTAGCATGTGTAATCCGTCGAAGAGCATATGGTTATAGAGGTATATTAAAATGAATTATGATTAAAACTTTATGACAGGTAGAGAGATAAGTGAGATAACAATAGCTTAATCAATTTCAGATTTACTTAAATTTGATATCTGACATTATTAAATAAGCTATCTGACAGGTATTAAGATAACGATAATTTCATCATACCAATACGTTTGTATTAACAGTGGCATATTATTATTAGGCTGCTGTAAAATGTAAATGGTATATACTATTTGAACCCCGATCGCATTGATGTGATTATTCTATTATGTATGGGTGAACGAAATCAATCATTCATAATTTGAAAATTGGCATGAAACCGGAAGAAGGATTTTTTTTAATTGGCTCTATAATCCAATGTGAATCTTATCTAATAAATACTAAGCAGATTTAGTGAAGGTCTTGCCAGTAAACATAAACACAAATAATTACAAGATAAAAATAACTTTTTATATACAACTGTTTTAAATTTTCTGTTGAATTATTATGCTTAATATGCTCAAACTTGATATGAAGTAAATAAAAAACAAACAAACAAATATGGAATACTGAAATGTCATAGTAACGCACGTATATATTAATAATTTAGTTGCTAGGACCACCCCCTTAGCAACCAATAATAGTCTTTTACTTTTTACGGATCTTTCTGAAATAACTTTCCATACAAAACAGAATTAACTGAAAATGAATTAAATTCTGCTTAAAGGTGGCTAAAAGTATTAAAAAAATGCATTGACATCGTGTTCTGATATATTCTAAAAGTTTAAGTTGTCTAGCTAGTTGGAAAGTTAGTTAAAAATCGATTGCAAGATTTGTACTAGACAAACAACCACCGGACAAACAAGAATACGAGCTAATAAAAACGTTGTAAAATACTATTAATAGCTGTTTTGAATATTGCAATAGAATAGTTTTAAATTTGGAATATTATGATTTTTTGACTAGAAGTTGGATCCGGTGGGTCCTAAACACTCAAAAAATCTAATATAATCACATTTCTATTAAATCCACGTATTCCTAATTATTGAAGAATATTATTCTTTAGTAGAATAAAATAATAGCTACTTCACATCGTTTATAACCATGCACATTCGCATTTTGACAGGCATTTATTTTTGTAACGATGAAAACATTAGACTGCGGCGCTGTTTTATTTTTATTTTCAACGAATTATTCGATACCAACACTACAAAAAATATTTTACACCAGAGGGCTATTCTAAATAGTAAACACGTTTACGTTATTTTTATTGCTCTAAAATAACACGTTATCACTCGGATCAATTCCATAAACAAGGCGGCTATTAACAATACTTGTAACAATAACACATGTCACTGCATTTTACTAGATTCCAAATGCATCTGCTTAGAATCAAGTATGATGAGTGTTAACAATGTTTTTCCGTACTATTTATTTTAACGATATTTGACAGCATGCTGTTATGTTAAAAAAACACCATGACTGTCAGTAGTTAACGTCTTGCGAAACTATTTTATATACAAGGAGGCTATCGACGGTAGTTTATCGTATTTATGTATTGAGGCGGTAAATTGTTACAATAAGTTAACCGTCTCTAAATTGTTAAAAAGTGCTACGTTTTAACAGCCGCACTCTTGGCTGTTTTAACTTTTAGAGCGCGATAGACAGTTTTGAGAGTTTATACGGTTAACTCATTGTAACAATTAGTTCGTCTTAATACATAAATATAATAAACTTATAATATTTATCACCTTATGTATATAATAGACCTACTAGGATAATTGATTGCATGAAAACGACATATCATATTTATCACTTTTTATCGATTTTGGAGTTACGTTATATTATGTTAGAATACCCCTTGAAAGAGTGACATAATAACGCCACTGACTTTGTATATTAGTATGTTTACAGCACGTAGACTTGGTTTGAAATGCTGTAAATTACCACTTGTAGTATATTATCGATTCCAATGGTATTTTATACGTTTAGTGTAAACGATTGCTCTACCTCTGAGTTTGTTCGTGTATTTTCAAGTAAATACCAGGCATGCAGAAAAAATATAAAGGTGTACACGAAATAAATAACGCTCACATGCCACAGACTTCAGTGGGTCTATTCTATACACAAGGCGGTTATCGACGGTAGTTTATCATATGTATATATCGAGAGGTTAATTGTTACAATAAGTTAACCGCTTAAAGCGCTTGATGGGACAACGACTATAATTTATTATTCCCACGATCATTCGGAATTGGCGGCTTAATCGCTTTTCACATTTTACACCAAGTTTATTGGGTATGTGGGTATTACACACAAGGCGGCTAACGGCGGCTGTCGACAATAGTTTGAAGCGGTTGATTGTTACAATAAGTTAACAGTCTAAACTATGTTATGTTTTAAGTTTTAACAGGCCCTCTCTTGGGTGTGTTAACTTTTAGAGCGAGATAGACAGTTTTGACAGTTTAGACGGCTAATTTATTGTAACAATTATTATACCGCAATACATAAATATGACAAACTACCTTCGATAGCCGCCTGTGTATAGAATAGACATGCAGCGGTGATTTAAAGTACGTGTAGGCTCCAGGAACTTACTGACTTTGAGGCCTCATACGATATTAATTCAACACGGTAAATAAAGTTTGATTTATTATTTAATTTATTACAAAAGACTTAAGTAATGTATATTACATAAGAGATATACATTTTTAATTTAACTATCAATTATTTGATTATGTCAAGAGCTGTGTGGAATTTTGCACCATCTTGTTGGAAACACATAATATCGTTAGGTATCTAATTTATTATTCATGCCAGAAAAATCAGTAATCACGTTTAAGTATAAGTTGTTCGCTAAATGTTCGCTAATTGACATATCATTCAATACTTTTTATACTGTAATGACTGTGATGAGCTTAGTTCTAAATGACACCTGACGATTTATGAGGTTATATCTATAACTGCATTGCTATTTTCGTTTTCAAAAAAAATACGGTTCAATTACACCTCCTTACAAACTACACCTTGTCTTGTAATGACGTTCACCGATTTCGATTGAATTAATTTAGTTTTGATATTTCAAAATATGCTCAATGTATCCCCACTGCACCACTGAATCGTGTTCGAAGACTTCTTGGACGTCTGGTAGTCTGCGAGGCTGAAGCCCTGTAGGACTTATTACGCTGTACTGTAATAGCAGCTGTCAGCTACGGCAAACCTTGAATAGTAGCCATGCACCATGATTTTATTTCGTCAATAAACTAAAGTCACTAATATTTAGAAAATTAATAACCCTATCGACCGAAAGAGTACCTACTTTAAACTAATTTTAATTAAAGCTATAATTTTTCGGTGCGGTTTTCGTCTTTCTGCATCATCAGGCATTTTTCACACTCACCAATGGTGAATGCCTGTACAGTGTATACAGTGACTGAAGATGGCAAAAGGCGAAACCCAGTTCAAAAAAAAATACTCAAATGGAGTAATAAAGATGAAAGTGTACCAATGTAATGTATAATGCGATGTATATTAGTAGCGAGGACTCGGGACCGATCGATTATTAATAGATAGGTACCTAGTAAAATATTGTAAGTATAGTAGGACTGAACGAGAATGCGGATGACATTTATTGTACAATAATAGGAAGAACTAAGACCTACCGCGCATGGACGATTACATAACCGGCCGGTAGCATTCGGACAATCGTTGGTTTGCTCGCGCATGGTCCAAATTATTACCGGCCAGTATGTTTGAGCGCGCATGGCGTGATATAGATCGGAGGCAATGCGCGCGCACTGAAGATATGCGTCCGCACCGAAAAATGGCGGACGCAATATAAGAAACGTCAAAATGGTTTTTGTAGAGCTTATATTATATAATATATAGAGGTTTTGTATAGATTATCAAACTGTTTTAAAATGTGGGTGTATATATTATTAATTTATGAAGAAAGAAACTGAAAAATGGGACTGGTACGCGCATGCAAAGCCAATAGGTACGCATCGATGAACTGTCAAGTCAAATGTGGATCTCATAACGGTTCGATGTATGCGTGTGCTCCATGCGACCGCGTCACTTGTGCGTGCATGTATGAGTGCACTCTCGGCCGACCATGACTTGTCATGCGCGGGCTCTCATTTAAAAGCATTGCCAATGGGACCCCGGCCGGTTCGAATCGGTGTAAAATTTTGTGTCTGAACACAGATTTTCAATTCGGCCGTTCGCTCGATCGTCCATGCGCGGGGTTGCATTGCAATACGATGGTTACAACTCCTCGATTGTTGACCGTACGATAGTACATCGTTCATGCGCGGTAAGCCTAAGTGAACTATGTGTGTCCAGCCCATCTTCACATAGCTCGAAGAAGAGACAATCGTTGGAAAAATCTAGTCATCCAGTGGTATCTAAGAAGTACAAAACGTCCGCAAGGTAGACCTAGAGGCCCCTGGATCGATGAAGTGATAAAGTTCTGCGGAAGTACGTGGCAACGCAATGCACAGGACCGAGGGAAGTGGAAGCACCTTGAAGAGGCCTTCATCCAGCAGTGGATAGATTCAGGCTGATGATGATGAAGTGGACTAGCCTCTGCTATTCATTGAACATAATAATATGTACTACCTACTTAGTGGCGTAACAAGAGTGTGAAAGTGGGCAGCCTCCCCGGGTGCTGCTCTGGTAGAAGCGCAGAAGTGAAGAATAAAAAAATGAACGGAAGGTTTCATCCTAAAATGACCAAATTATGGGGGAACAAACCTTCTTATGAATATGATAAAAAGTAATGTACTAACAAATTACGAACAATAATTACGATCTCGATTATTTTGTATTAATTGTTTAGTCTTTCGTCTGGATAATTATATTATGTCATGTTCAAAATTGACTTGTTTTCCTTCATAATTAAGTATATCAATAAGCAAAATATTATAATATAAAACCCTCAGTTATAACTGTTATAAGTACAGGTGTGTAAAATGTATCATGCAGTTAATTGCGTAATCAATGTGTCATGATAAGAAATCATTAAGTAGATATTTCCTAAGATTCTCTGCATTTACGACAGCAGTGGCGCACCCAGTAGGGGGGGCAAGGGGCTCTGGCACCCCCCAAACATGAAAAAATCAGAATGATTTTAAACATTGAAATTGAAAGCCAATACACTTTACGGGCTTAGACAAATAAAAACACGGCAAAAAAAAGATTTTAATTTCTAACACAAAAAGTCAAAAAAATCTCGGTGTCCACCCGAATTCCGGAGTGGTGTAGGTCATGGCTGGGGAGGGCTGACAGGGCTCTAGCCTGGGGCCCGGGCTGTGGGGGGCCCGGCGTGTCAGGTTGACCAGATAAGTGAGATAAACACACATCATAAATAAGCTTTAATAGTAAAAAAGTCGCCTGCGGCGCTATTATACTTCATGGCCATGAACATTTTTGAATATATACCTAATTGTGCAATATATTTTCTTATTATTATGTATCGATACTTGACTATTATTAAAGTAGATGTATTAAAAATCGCCAATAATTCACTGTATAAGTAAATCTGAACTAAAACACAATTTGAAAAATGTTAATGTAGTATTTCACACTGCCTTTAATCTTAGCGGTAGGTAGGGGGGCCGCCAAATATCCTAGCCTGAGGGCCCGTTTCAGGATGTGGGGGCCATGGTGTACATGGTGTGGTGGGACTAATTTACATTCTCCTCCTTCGCCCCCCCCCCCCCACAATATTAAATCCTGGGTGCGCCACTGTACGACAGGATACAGGTAAGTAGGCAAAACAACAATTTTGTATTAAGTATCATGAGCTAAAATTAAATTTACGTATCTTATGCTTTGAGTGCTTATTAGTATCTACTGGCCACGTTTTCATTTGGTAAAGTAATGTAACTGGGCCAAGGTAACTATAAAACTGCTCGTGAACTGCAGCTTTGCGATCGCTGCTTTCTGACGTCACGTGGCTTATTTCTGAAATGCAAATTGGTCATGCATAATTAATTGAAAGCGATTCCTTCAGGAACGGGAAACTGATACTATATGAGAAATTGGAAACATGTTTTGCCAGATAACAGATTAAAGCAACTCCGATAACTAAGTTTAATATTATGTTGTAAGTATTTACCTACGCAAGTGCTAAAGCTTTTACAATACAATGTGGTTTATCGTTTAATATTGTTTGTTGATTCACTTTCGAAATTCGCTCGAAATGGATACTAACGTACCGGAACATAACTCCGGTTTATGAAATCCTCGAGACGTGAAAAAAATTTAAAATATTAAAAATTTTGCTACGGTTCGGGAATTATGATTATTGAAATCGTTACATTAATTTACATTTTTTTAATAAAGCTTAATAATAAACTTGATAGGTATGTCCTACATACATATTTTTATAAACGATAATAAGATTTCGTGTTGTTTTGTTATATTTTTTTTAGATGATTTTAATATAATTTAATATTAATTCTGGACAAAGTTTTCGATGATTCCATGGATTTGGGTTTAGTATTTCAGGATTCGCTTTCCGACATCTTTAATGTATATGAATATAATAAATTATGTAGGTATGATATTTTTTTCCGACCATGTCCGATCCTAATAAGATCATATGGGCCTCCCACAGGGTGGAGGTTTATATTAACAGATTTTGTTTTTACGAGAAATTGATGTCAGCCACTTGCTCAGCCTATTAGGTCCATACTCTGACTCATACACAAATTGAAAAACAATATGTGTACTTGTCAGACCCAAGATTGGAACCTGGGACCCACGACGCTATAGGCCGACGCTTAATCCGCGCGGCCATCGTGGGTGTATATAATAATTTAACTAATTAACGGTCGTAAACATTACATTTTTATAAGTATAAAACAGTGACGTACCTATAGTATTTAAAATAAAAGTACAGCCCGGTATCAAGATCTCTCCAAATTTTAGTTATAGCGTACTTGCACTTGCTAATATTTTAATAAACTATTTTTATTCGAATTATTCGTTGAATAAAAATATAGTTTATTTAATAAATTATTGGTAACTTTCTGCTGCCGTAGACAATTTAGGAACGTGGCTCATATAACATAACGGAAAAATCTTGCCTAAAGTCCCCATATAAAGATTTTACCTAATCCCATTATCATTTTTTACCACGGCTAAGAAAATATCTCTATTATAAACCATTTATTTTACAAATATTACCTTTTCTCAATTTTACGACAGTACATAGGGTACGTAAAACAAAATTATATTGTTTATTGTTTATGTTTTTGCTTTCAATATTTAGTTGGGCGCCACCTGAGAAGTTTGAAACCAATTATACGCCTGACATTTTATTGCAATCGACATTAACATCTTTTTAGGTATACTTATGTAGTATCTGCATCGACATCCATTATGATTTCAGCGTTTCCCAAACGGTATGAGTCGAGAGAGAAATTAGTAAGTGCCTCTCAGAAGTCGTGACTTACACTTAGAGGCCATCCATGGACTGAAACCGTATGCGGCTTAGATCCGTGTGCCATACTAAATTTATGATTTTTGTTCATGAAAATATGTTTTCACTAAATTTGTAAGTGTAAGTGTATGGTATAAACGGATACGATCAGATGCTTATAATATAGTTTGTGAAAATATATTTCCATGAACAGAAAAGATAAGCTTAGTATGACACACGGTTCTAAACCGCATACGGTTTCAGTCCATGGATGGCCTATTACAGTAATGACCAGACAGATTTAAAAGGAGAAAAAGTGGAACAACAGCCAGATTAAATTTTGCAGTAAATTTGACAAGAGTTTAATAGACTATTATTCAATAATTATTACTACAATTTATTTACACACTTCTAATCTTTGTTTATACTTTCATCATCATCATCAGCCTGAACCTATCCACTGCTGGATGAAGGCCTCTCCAAGCTTATTTCACTTCTCTCGGTCCTGTGCATTGCGTTGTCAAGTACTTCCGCAGAACTTTATCATTTCATCGATCCAGCGGTCTCTAGGTCTACTATAATATGACATACTAAGTATAATAATATGCTATATCTACGTTGCATAATAATAATATGCTAATTTTAGAGTTTGAAAAATGTAATGGGTAGGAATTAAGTACACATTCCTTAGTGTGCCGCGACATTTTATTTTTTCAATGGCGTGTCGTGTAAATGTTGGGAAGCACGGCATTACATCGTATTACATCGATTATAAGACGACCCCGATTATTAGGCGCACAGTAATTTTGAAATACAATAATAAAAATAAAATAAATCATTCTGAATTCATAAAAAAAATCTTTATTACAATGACGACTGTCATGCAATGACAATAAAAGTAGTGGATATTTTAATTATGTCCTTTCGCCTATAATATTATTATCAAATCTTGAATACATTATTATTAGTGTTTTATCACCGATTGAATGTCAGGATACAGCACATCTATGCTATACACAAGGCTGCCATCAGCGGCTATCGGTAGCTATCGAGGGTAGTTTATCATATTTTTGTATAGAGGCGGTTAATTGTTACAATAAATCAACCGTCTGAACTGTCAAAAAGTGATATGTTTTAACAGCACATCTCTTTGTTATGTTTACTTTTAGAGCGAGATTGACAGTTTTGACAGTTTAAACGGCTGACTTATTGTAACAATTATAAAACTCAATACATAATATGATAAACTACCCTAGATATGCGCCGATAGCCGCCGATAGCAGCCTTGTGTATAGAAAATCGCGACCATATTATTATAACATCGTTTTAGACGCGTTTGTGACACGCCATGGACCCTGTCTACATTCAGGATTTTTTTTCGTTTGCTAGATGAACGCATCACAGTGAGTGCGTAGCCTACGCATTGCCTGCCTCAAACTGATTTCAAAATTACTGTTTTTCGCGATGAAAGTGCTAGCGAATGTAGCTCCATCACTGATGGATTTATGTACAACATCACGTTAGTATTGATAACCGAATGATTCCGTGAAAAATGTGTAATTAATAGTATAATGTACTTACTATAATTTTATGCGAAATAAATACTATAATTATGAAGGAGTCAAAACGACAAATGTTTTGTGTACTATCTACAGTTTTTTTCAAAACGATATGATTTTAATTTATCTTTGTATTAAAATCGGCATTATAAAAATATGACAACCTATTAGGTCCATAGTCTGACTCATACAAATTGAAAAACAATATATGTGTCGCTACATTTCAAAATCAGCCAAGTCCACCTTTAGGTATTTTTGACTTTTTTGTGAATTGCTGAAGAACTACTGCTTTCTAACATTTCTGCATTACCAAAATGTGGAATTTATTAATTTTAAATATTCTATACTCGAAACAATATAAACTTTCACCCTCGTGACTGTGTATTTGAGAAAACAAAAAGCTGTTTTTCTCCTATTCATCTATTATGGACTTGGCTGATTTTGAAAACTAGCGACACAATGTAGCAATTTGTTTAGCCTTTTTAATAAACACTATATCTTCTATTCAACGAATAATTCTGAAAATTTGAGAATGTAACATTCAATATTAATGTCAATATTAATAAAATCGCTTATCAAACTGAATATTTCAGTTTTGTCTTTATTTCAGACCTTCAAACGAAGTCATGACATGAGATGTCATGTTGTAGACAATTATTATTAGTATCTCACTGTGGTCATGAAACAATATCATATACTACTGTATCTCTCTCAGTAATCCGCCACCCCAAAAACCAGACAAGTGTCCAATTAGTGAAAGCGGCGTATTATAGTGCATATATACAAAATATGGTTCTTGGAGGCACCGCGTGGTGTCTATATGCTCCAACTATGGGGTGGATCTGATCGAAGAAGAACAGATGTATAATCGTCCACTTTGCGGAGGCACCAGTTTCACAGACATGTTACCCTAATATTTATATATATCTTTTTTAGAAAACGTAACACAATTTGGTAAGCATTCCATGTAAGAACCACTAGTTAAAATCGTCGTAATTATATAGGATACCCGTAGCTTAGTTGGAAAAGCACACTGGCGTGAATCCAGCGGTTACATGTTCATGTTTTCTTTGTGAAAAGGATTTTTTCTAGAGGGTATACTATGCATGAGATGTTTTCAAATTATGTATGTTCAGTAGACGTATATCTATTATTAGATGCACGCCCATAATATCATGGATACTAAAATAGGAAAAAATCATGCATAGTCTATGATTCCATGGAATACTGAATACGGTAATATTAAATTCTACAACTCATTTTCTGTTTCAATAACGTTGTACATTTTGCTTCGCACGAGCGAGAGCTTTTCGGTCTAGGTGGTTGGGTACCCACGGTTCTACCTATCTACCTACCTATAAAACCGCGAGTAGGTACTCGATATGAAAAGGATAGAATGCCATTATTTGGCCTTCGGTCGCTTATACAATACCTAAAATTATAATCGAATTCAAAACAGTTGTACATTGCTGCGAAGTTGCCAATGTTGATGAACTATTCGGTATAATGGAACAGTGACGAAGACTGACTATTGGACGGAGGTAAACGATTATAAAACAAACTAAAAGATTAACACCACACATTCAGAGAGTGTGTTATAATAATTAATATATATGCAGGCCTCGGGAATGCGGCGCGACCGCGGAAACGGTCCGCGCATCTACCCTCCGGCGCGAAGGCCTATTCTAACATATCACTTAACATCCATCAAGAGCTAATTGTGATAAATATATCACTGATAGGTATCACTTTAGGTATTCATATTATCATCGCATCTATTCTATACACAATGTTGCTATCGGCGGCTATCAAGAGTAGTTTATCGTATTTATGTATTGGCAGTTGATTGTTAACCATCTGAACTGTCAAAAAGTGTTATGTTTTAACAACGCCTCTCTTTGCTGTGTTAACTTTTAGAGTGAGATATACAGTTTTGATTATACTACCTCAATACATAAATATGATAAACTACCCTCGATAGCCGCCGATAGCAAACTTGTGTATAGAATAGATACACATATGTAGGTAATATGGATATTACGTGATGTGAAAAGAATGCAATTGATTTTTAATTATGTCAAAACGTGGCTTTAGATTAGATAAGCAAACACGTAACTTCCCATGTATCATCTGTAATCTTTCTCGAATTTGTTTATTTATTTTTCTTGAGCACTGAGAAACTTAATTCGCAAAGATACGACGATCCAAATGGCAATAGTGATTTAATGGCTGTGGTAGCTAGTCCAGGATATTGAATCCAATCTGAAATTCAAAATCCTGACAAAAGGAAATGAGGCTTTGTGCACAGGATCTTTTTTCATCTCTACCAAATTTCCTCTACAATGTCAGGCAAGTACCATCGTGTCTTGCAAAAGGATTGATTACCTACCAGTCGCATCCGTACATTGATTGATAATCAAGCCTGCCTTCTGCACTTCCGACATAAATGTAATTAGCTATGAACTGTGTACGCGCGATGACTCTCTTTAAAATATGTAATAGTATAATACACCGTACAGACAGATTACCAGACTTCTTCTATCGCGGCACGAATGTCTCGCGCAGTGGCGAATCGACGACTTTCTAGGTGGTGGGGTTTAGTCATTAATTATTAAATATACACACCTACCTACTTTCTCATATTATAAATTATGTATCAAGCTATTTATAATAATATGATTTTATTAATGGGAAATGAGTAATTTTTCAGAATAAATAATATGATTATCTGAGGCGTATCGCGCGTGAACATCATTTTACTCCCTACTTCAATTATAGTTTGTCGATCTATGGCTACGGCCGTATGTCGTAGCTTAACCACTGGGGAATGCCAAAAGAAATGGCGTATTTAAAAAAAACACTACCTTATTCTTAGGTCAATAATTATTATAAAGCAATCATTATTCGTAGGATGTTTATCACACTTGAATGGTCAAAGACATAGCTTATAAAGAGTATCTTTAGAATTATCTTCAAATGTGTTAATCTTGCCCATTTTTTGAATAATAAAATGCCTAATTCTTGTCAAATTTGGGATCACAGAGATTATCAATATAATTTTTTATCGTAAATATTTCACTATAATAATGTCAATATAAATTATACTGATGGTTTTATAAATGCGTTTAAAAATTAATAAATGTAAAAAATCGTAACACCATTGCACATTTATGTACTGAAATATGACTATATTCTAAAACATCAGAGCGAGAGGTTTAAAAGAATACTATTTTATGTAATAAAAATACTTTATGGAGTCATCAAATATTTAAAATAAATATAAAGGGTAATAAGGCTTCAAAACTATATAAATAGATTATCTACAACGTTTAAGAAATGTCCAGGATCATGCTTTGAAAAAAGAAGCTCCATTTTGACCTACGCTGATCATGTCCCCCTTAATAAAATTTTATACACAATATACAGTGGATACACCTTGCTAAAATTAAATTAATTAAAATAGAATAGAATAAAATGATTTTAATATATTGTCATATATTATATTGAATCCTGTTTTATACAGCATAGTTCTGATATAAAAAGGAAACAAGATTTTGGGCAGATTTGATCTTCTACTGTATATCTAACTGTTGTATATTTTAATGAAATTCTAAATCTTCTAAATTATCTAAAAAATATTAATAATAAGAGTTTTTAGAGGTTTCATAATATGGCTTCAAAATTATATAAATAGATTATCTACAACGTTTAAGGTATGTCCAGGATCATGCTTTGAAAATAGAACAAAAGCTCCATTTTGACCTACGCTGAGAATGTCCCCCCTTAAATTTCTTAATTTGTCCATAGCTGTCGCCATGAAATAGAGCGTATTTAATGTACTTAATTAATTATTTTAATACTCCGTAATCATCATTATGTTATTATATAATTTATAATCATTGATTTATTTATTTGTATGATAATAATAAATATCTCTATACAATGCGACAGGTTTAAATGGATAAAATTAAAAAATTAAAAAGTAGTTCATTTAATGGAGTAGTCCAATAATAAAAATATATGACTTGTATTTTTTGACATGATATGGATGTGGGGATGATCCCTAAGAACCCTTAGGGTATAGCCGCCCCTGGTCTCGCGACATAGTTTGGCAGACACTGTTTTAGAGTTTAGTTACTCATTGCATCGGTTATACAGTATTGTTGCACAAATCACTTATTATGCATACTTATAGAATATATTAATAATTAATATTGTTTTAATTTTGTTTCAGATATAATGGTCCAACATGGAAATGCAAATGAAAGCCCTCGCCTACCTACTGTCCATAATTTTGTTCCTGGTGTCGGCCGCTTTACCTACAAGTAAGTAAAATAACATTACGTAAAGGCATATTTAATTTTAAGATTTTTTTTCAACCATTTTCACGGTGTTTTACCATCAACCCTGGGCTTGGGCAATTGGGCAGGTTGTGCACAATCAAGGCTCGCGCTTTAGGTGGCTTCGCGCTCTATTTGTAACGGGCGCGCGATCTCTAGTTTTTTCAATATTAATAATGCAGGACGTCTAGGCAGAGGCGTGTTTCTTTGACGCAAATACCGCAACTGATTCGTCAGAAATTTTAAT
Source organism: Rhyacophila brunnea (assembly GCF_057557595.1). NCBI lineage: Eukaryota > Metazoa > Arthropoda > Insecta > Trichoptera > Rhyacophilidae > Rhyacophila > Rhyacophila brunnea. The sequence goes on along the minus strand of NW_028233068.1, from coordinate 10,951,531 downwards.
TGTGATTTGTAAAAGAGAGGACTATGTCAATTAAACAATGTTAGTACAATGTATATAAAATTAAAATGATAAATTTATTATGAATGCATGGATTTATTCGGAAAATTAAAAATTGTAATTTTTGTTTATTAATTATTGCATATTAATTATAAATATAATCATAATACTATTATTATATACTATACTATACTATACTATACTATACTATACTATACTATACTATACTATACTATACTATACTATACTACACTACACTACACTACACTACACTACACTACACTACACTACACTACACTACACTACACTACACTACACTACACTACACTACACTACACTACACTACACTACACTACACTACACTACACTACACTACACTACACTACACTACACTACACTACACTACACTACACTACACTACACTACACTACACTACACTACACTACACTACACTACACTACACTACACTACACTACACTACACTACACTACACTACACTACACTACACTACACTACACTACACTACACTACACTACACTACACTACATTACACTATACTATATTATGTTATACTAAGTTATTTTAGTAAACCTAACATCAGTTTTTTTTTTTATTTTTTAAATAATATTAATACTTATATATTTCACAGAACAAAATCATAACCAGTAATGTTCCGTGGGAGTAGGCAGATCATGCGTTGTTTAGAGACAGAAATTACAAATATCACACAAATCTTAGAATCTTAGATGGTAGATTTCGTAGTTGTGAGATTTTTTCGCCTGCAGCGCTAACGTTACGCGCTGACAACATTAAAAAGGTTTTGATTAAATGTACCTTTATTGTTGTAATTCACATTATATTCGTGTTTTGTTTGAAGCGTGGATTTATTTGGAAAATTAAAATTAGATTGCTATTTTTTTATCGTATGGGCCTCAAAAACAGTCAGTGCGACGAACCTCTATGTCACTAAACGCGAGACTGTATAATGGTAAAGTCGAATTATTTAAAATTATAAAATAGACACTTAAATGTAATTTATCATAAAACAGTGTGCTACATAGTTCAAAACAAAATTCTGTTGTGTCAGAGTGAAAGCAAAGTTATTGTGTCACGTATTGAGGAAAATTATATTTAACGCGACTGTAACCGTATGTAGATACTGCTACTTTTTTGCGTATAATTGATTTTGTCAAAAGTTGGCGAGCAAAAGTTTTTAATGTCTTGAAAACACGTCGGGGCGATTTATATTACGTCAATTAAAATGCGTAATAATATTATTATTTAAAAATGTAAATAGTATATCTATACCCACATGACATCAAGAATTTAGACCAGCGCTGTCCAACTGGCGGCCCGCCAAAATATTTTTGCGGTCCGCGAGCTGTACAGCAAAATTTTCATCAAACATTGGGGAGAGAATTCTGCCCACATAAGGAAAAAGGCAGCTTTTCGACAAAAATAACAAATTGAGTTAGTGTACAGATAAATACTCTACGTGAAATTCTGAACCATTTGACATAAAGTCAAAGCGGTATAAAATTTATTTCAATATAATAATCGACATATTGTTTTTCGTTTTTTTTTCACAAAAACGGTAGTTATTCTAAACAAAAAGACATTATAACGAGTTTCATAAGCAAAAACACAGCATCTATTAAAAATATACTGGTTTTTGCTTATACCATATATCAAATGATTCATACAAATTATTTAAAAAATTATTAAGAAAAGTTGAAAAAACGTTAATGTCTCATTATCTCAAAATATGACTTTGGCGAAAAGCTGCCTTTTTACTTATGGGGGCAGAATTGCCCATCATACATTAAAATATGAAAACATTTCATTATAATACTAAATATTAAAAATACTTTTTTCAAAACCAAGAAATATACCTACTGCTTAATTTTTCCAGCTTGAAAAAACATAAATTTGTTGATGAGAATTAAAATATTGCGTTTAGCAACTGGAATAGAAGTGTTCAAACTTTTGGATATAGAAAAATACCCAAAAATGTGAGATTTTGGACATCAAATCATTTCTATGCTCGGAAATACATATTATATCTGCGAGCGTGCCTTCTCTGACATGAAATACATAAAATCAACATATAGAAACAGCTTGAAGGACTCCACGCTTGAAAATATAATTAGACTTGCCACAACAAAATAATGTTGATATTGAGATAAAAGAAATTGTTGCTCAACAACTAACACAATGCTCCCATTAAATAACTTATAAGTATAATCTTTGTTTTGTGAACGTAATTAATTTATGATAAATAAAAAAAATTAAATAACTCAATAATATTATTGTTTTTATTATTTCTAGTTATGTGTTATTTTTGATTTTTTTTATAAAAAAATAACTTTTGAATTGACATTAACTGACTTTTCATTTACCTATCCTCGTTGGCCCCGTAATGTTTGCTAAAGAAAAAATGGCCCGCGGCCTAAAAGAAGTTGGACAGCGCTGATTTAGACTAAATACATACTCTACCGCTCCTGTATATCATTATAATGTTACTCCACTTCCCTCGGCCCTTCGCTACGTTTCGCGTCTCCTCACATCTGCACCGCATAGGTCGCTGTCGTAGGCTGTTAGAAGCTTAACTAATACATAACTATATCAATGAACTTTTGAGATACACAATTTTGAACACTTTAATAATATATTAATTTATTGAAGTATACCTATTTTAGCTGTAACAAAATTTATTTATTGTTTTTATTTTAACATCTTGGTGATTATAAATTGTTATCAATGAGTACTGCGAGTAGCAGTGGCGAAGGGTGGAGGTAGGCTGTTAAGATGCGACATAAGTAGTGCACACTAAACTTTGTCAGTCAAATTTATTTTCATTGATCTACGGCTACAGTGTGTAGATAGTGTTTGTTAGTTTTTTAAATTAGATTAATTCCTGCTAAATCCAAGCCATAGTAGATAATAGTAAAAATATATTTGTTCATCTATAAAAAAAAATATCTAAAATATGCCATTAAACCATACATTTTCGATATTTATAGATAGAAGAATATTTTTTATCGATTATGGTTTAGTATAGGTTTAATATATATAATGAATTTTAAAAAACTAACGAAAACAAATAAGTATGACTGAAAAAGTGTGCTCTATTTTTGTCGGATTACACGTAAACTATGATGGTTTGGTTTAGGCAGGATTTAATTGAATTTTAAAATGTAACTAGCACCATCTGTAAATTGTATTCTTAGTCCATTGAAAACGAAGAAGTATGACTGACAAAGTTTAGTGTGCGCTATTTATGTCGAATCTCAATAGCACACCTCCACCCCTCGCCACTGGTGAGTAGGTAATAGTTTTCTGAATTAGCTTGTGAATCTATTCGCGCGGTGTATTGTCTGAGTACACTGAACAGAATATTGTAGGTAGAGGTAAACTACGGTAAGTCAAAATTTGGTGAAAATGAGCTATTGCCATTTTGATGTTTTATTTCTCGTGCTCTATATATTATATAACATGATAAATAGCAGTAACTCACATTACCTTTAATAACAAAGAAACAAAGGTCTTAACATAAGAACCCCGTTTTGTGCATTAAAAAAAATTAAAAACTAGAAAGAACACAAAACGAAGAATAGGTATATTATATTTGAAAAGAATGTAGGTATCCTTAATCTTATCACTGAAAAATAACAGCCGGTAAACACCGTAAGCATGCGTGACAAATCACAAACAATAATAATTTGCCTCTCATGTAGAGTAATATCATTTATCAATAAGGACTGACCGTAGTTTACCTCCCGCCACAGAGATGTGATGTGATAGTCATGGATGGTGGATGATGCAGTCGAGATTTGGTGGTTGCTCCGATGGATGGAGGAGCGAGTTTTATTTGCAGCGTAAACAGTCGCTACAAGAGTATTATGTTGCAGTAGCAGTGATGTCCTTAGACAAAATGCCGCCCCTAGGCAGTACCAAAATGCCGCCACATTTTTTAATACTTATAGTACTTTTATCATCCTTTCATGACTCTAATATCTATGAAATGTATTGTATGGATACATTACTAACATGATATATTGTATATACCACTGAATCTAATTTAAATGCCATATCTGCTTCAATAGACAATGATTTCAGATAGACATCTATATTTAAAAATACGCCTGACAACTTCCAAAACTCGCGAGTAACTAGCAAACATTATTTGGTTAAATTTTAAATTATGTAAGTATGTACCTACCTATACATAATTCAAATATTATTTGCAAATCTGCCAGGGCTCGAAATGGACCGAAACGCACCGGAGCGCCGTTCCGGTTCGTAAAATCACCAAAATTATCGCTCCGTCTCGTGGACATATTAATTTGAAAGTGAGTTAGATTTTCCATTTAACGTAAAAATCTAAAAGTTTGTCCACACTGGTAACCTCATTAAATTACACGATAATTATTAAAATTTGTTTGACCAAAAATTATTTTAATCGAAATTTAATGAGGTTGCCAGCAACACACTTATTTTTATAAAATACACAAGCAATTCGATAACTATGTTAACATTTTCATAACATATTGTGGGCTCCGGTTCGTAAAATATTCCATTTCGAGCGCTGAAATCTGCACATGTTATTGCTGTTCACTAATCGTTATTACTAAGTTAAGGTAGCTATTTCTATATATACATGATGATTCTCCTTGATTTGCCGCCCTTCGGGTAACTGCCGCCCCCAAGCGACGCTCAATCTGCCTACCCCCACGGGATGTCACTGTGCAGTAGTTATGTTACAATACGTATGATACTGTTCCAAGGCCCGAGTCTCGATAGAATAAGATGTTGTGCTACGATACAGAAACTGTGTTACTAACAGACCGGGAACTTATATTCGAGTGACAATGTCCGATGAATTATGATCCGTCATTTATTGACGTACTCACAATCAAAATAAAATCTTGAAAAGTATATTTAGGAAATAATTATTATAATTCAGTCAGGTATTTTATATGGAGTTTGCGTCATCGGATATAGCTGACTATGTGGAAAATGGATATGCGGAAATTATCATTGCAGTCAACTATTTACTGAGTTTGCCATAATTGGACACTACGAAATGGATATTACGAATATATATTTGTGGTCAGTTATTTAATATCACCGATTAATATGCTGACACGGACTGAGTTGTTTATTTCCATAGATAGTGATTAGGACTTAGTACCCATTATCATAATGCATGTATAAACTATAATTAATGATCCTTCAAATGTGAAGTAATTTTCTATTTGGTGCAATATTTTCAGCGGGTGCCATAGATTGCTTCAAGTGCGTGTCAATGAACGGCGCGAATGCCGCTTGTGACGACCCCTTCCACAACAATCACTCGACAGACATCCTGGAGAGCCCGTGCATGGGCGGCAGGAAGGGGAGAGATGGCCTGTTCCCCGCAACATCGTGCATCAAGATAGCCGGAATATACGGTAAGCGAATTTTCTTAAATCTATCGGGAAAAAAAGTGTTACGAAATTGCCTTGTAGTGGCAAAATAACAAAAATTTGGATTGTCCAAGAACTTTTCGAGAATAAAACAATCTCTTCTTTAATTAACATGTTCTCCATTCGATTTATACAGACCTTGTCCACAGCAATGTAACTTGCAACATTCCATATCAAGCAAGCTTGCCATCTGTTAACTGGGTTGCAGATCTAAACTTGTCTCGACTGCAACTCGTTGGTATTCACAAAACACGTTTAATTTAATGTACATCTGCACATAGTTCTAATGTGACATTTTAGTTAAAAAAAAAAAACAGCTGTCAAACGAATATTATTTATAATGGACAAAGCGCATCTACATAACCTATAAATAAATTAATTATGCAGCGGTGCACGATTGCAGAATCAGTTCATAGTTCATAAGTTCATAATAATTTCACTTATAATTTGTCGTCAATGTCAAAGTACCTACCTACTGAACTTATTTTTCAACAATTAGCCAGTCTGAGGACTTGTTTACACGGGCTTAGTACCAATCATCAGTACTCGCTACTCGCACTAATACCGAGACGTTGCAACAGGCCGAATACTAATCCCTATTACTGATTCGGTCTTTTGATGCGTGGCGGTATCAGTGTGAGTAGTGATTAGTATTAATTCTAAGCCCGTGTAAACAAACCTTAATATTCATCAAAGTTAGAGGAAGGATTGATTCTTCTGGCATTGCGGCTACGACGAAGTCACTTTGGAATACAATGATAATTTGAAAGTACCGATACAAACACCCAAATGAGTCGCCTGCACTGCCACAAGAATCTGACACCATTCTTCATGAGTAGTGTTTTGTATAATGTACATGTAATAGTTAACTTTTCACATTCATCCAAACGGTGTTTGAAGATTGTTTATTTATGAAAATAGTACAAATGATATTTTAATCTAATGACCCTGGTGATATTTTAGCATTGCCAGCAAACGTAAGCTAGACAGATAAGTTATTTTAAATTGGAAATGTTTCGATGACTGATCGCTGTGTGTGCGTTGGTGCAATAGTGTAGGTACCTATTGCATTTTGTATATATTGTATACCAACCAAATTACATACAATACCAAGATGTCGAGTTAGGACTGAAAAGACATTTAAAAAATATATACATATGCGTTACCACCCGCGCACCATGGCGTTTTCAATGCATATATAGATTTTACAACCAGTCAATTCCGATTAACGTGATCCGGTATTTCATTCGACTTACTGACTTCGTTCACCTTTTGTTCCCTTTTAATTGGCGTATGAAAATAATTAATAGTCCGTGAGATGAATGTCCACTTATATAAACTTCGCTTCAATTCACTACCAGAAAGAAGTATTTTTTTTTCTTTACCGCCACACAAATGGGTTACATGTAAGTTGTACGTATGCAGTTCATCGTGGGACACTTATTCATGCGCCGCAGTACGTGAAAGATGAGTTCGTATAACATTTTATTAAATGACGAGTTCTTCGTTGAACATTTCACCGTGGAATACATTTGTACGTATCTGACAAAATGCAGCGATAGTTCGCAAATAGTACTGTTCCAATTAGATTAACCCTAACCTAACCTAACCTAGCAAAGACATCTCATAAAATTCGCCATATATTGTAGCATACGTACAAATATACTCTACGGTGAAATGTTCAACGAAGAACTCGTCATTTGATTAAATGTTACACGAACTCATGGTTCACGTACTGCGGCGCACGAATAAGTGTCCTGCGGTGAACTGTTTACGTACAAATTTCCGGATACGACACAAATGAGGGTGTATTTGTAATATGTACATATACGTAGAAGATGCAATTGATGAGTCAAAGGTTTCTGCTAAACTGTCACGAGTTAAAATAATTGCAAGGATAATCGAATATGCATTATTTTTACTGTTTTATTAGTCGTTGAATTGAGTGTTTATAGTTTTTTTGTGGTTTCCAGATGACACTGGTGAAAGGATAACGGTGCGAGGATGCGCTTTGGACAGCGGCACCCTCACAACGGACACGGAAATCATCAGGATGTCACACTGCGGACGATTCTACTACGACGATCGGTACATATATGTTTTAAAAATTAAACTTACGAAACCGAATTTATAGATCACAAAACCTAAAGCTGATAATATAGCTGCACAACACAATGTAGATTGCGAAGGGTGGCCATATTTAGGTTTGATATATTATCATATATTGGTGTATCATTTTTGATTGCCATCTTTGTTTATATAAAAAAAAAGGTTATCGACCACAGCCATAGGATTGTTATTTTTTGTAATTGTGGAATCCTGGATTAAAAATAAATTTTGCAATTGTTGTGATTTTTAAATATGCAACAATGAATTCAAAAATTAATATTTTGTATTAGATTTTTGAGCTGTCTCCACGTGTTTTTCTTCCTTCTTACATCATCGAGCTCATTTCAACGAGGAAGTAGAGTATTCGCTTGATAACTTTGCACTCCGGCTCTATGATGAAAATGATGTAATATGTATATTCTAAAAATACTTTTTTTTACATATAATTATCTATTTATTTAAGTTACTACATATATTAATACAAGTGAATATCATTTTGATCCAATTTTTGGCGAGGTAATCAGGCAAAGAGGCGTATCGGTGTAGTAAAAAGTGCAAGAAAGTGCAAAGTTATAAAACGTATACTCTACACGTGGTGTCAACACACAACAATCTAATACAATAATAAACCCAGATGTAGCTCAGACGTTATAATGCTGAGTTCTTCGAGCAATTTATGTATAATATAGTTAATATCTTGAGGGTGCAAAGACGAATAGTATATGTTGTTAGATCTCCCGGAGGAGATGGGCAGATATCAAGAGACATTTACAGAGATCGACTGTAGAGAAAGAGTTTGTGATGAATATATCTGGAGTATAATAAAGTTGTGCAGTCAGTCATGGGTTGAATCAAAGCTGATAAGATGGCGCTGGTTGAATGGAGTGAGTAAATCTGCCTCAAATTTGTGAATGGCAAAAGAAAACGATTTATACGTAAAGCATCTAAAGACTTCAATTAATAATTAAAAGCTATCTCTGGTAGCGCAATTCTGATGTAAAAAAAAAACAACATTATTAGTTAATAATTAGTCTGAAAAGGTTGTCAACCACTGTCTGTTGGTGTCATACCAAACAAAAAAATATTTAATCTCGACGCTTATCTTTATCTTATTCATATGTCAAATATATAATGATTTAAACATTTAAACCAATTATGATTTTTATGAAAGACGGATTTTAATATTCAGAGGTTTTTTAAAAGCTGTATCAATAAATATCAAAGGTCTGCATAGATAATATGATATATTGACGAAATTGGTGTATGGATTTGGTTTTTACTTGATTTCAAGTTATTTAAAATTGGATGTTATGAATCATATTTAGTACTATATGTATAATAGGTACCTAGGTATATTATGATGTTAAATAGACCATTGTAACTCTTCCTCAGCTACGTCCACGGCTGCCTGCAGAGCTGCAACGACGCGGACGCGTGTAACACCTCCCCCGCCCTGAACACTCTCAGCATCACGACTCTACTTTCCGTCCTTCTCGCCTGCTTCCTGCGCTCCCGTTACTATGCGAGGCCTGTCGACGCCGCGCCATGCCCGTCGTCTCATAAAATGGCCGTCGCTTCGATTCATCTTGACAGCTAACGCAGGGTACGACGTTATCATATCTCCGCATACTATAAATACTTATATCGAAACAAGCTGAAGGATCGGTTCGTGAAATCCGCATTGCAATCCTTTAGAAATACAAATAATTTAAAGTGATGGTTTATTATACAGACGCAAAAATTGGGTTACCAGATGAAAAATTACAAATGGTTAACCAATGACTTGGAATGGAAGACCCTGTAGTAGGTATATATAGATTTAATATGAGAAGTAATTGACGAAATCGTTTATTTAATTCTTCTCGTGCCATCCCCTATCGTCGCTCTAGGGGTCCCGACAAAACCGCACGGACATTACCGTGGGTGTTAAAAGCTGATGATTATAAGTTATTACTCTACTAACAGCTGCAACGGATTAAATATTAAATTAGACTGATTATCGTAAGTATGTAAATTTCTATCGAAACGCGATTCGAAAAACCAAAAGAGCACTTTTGTTTTATATGTTTTTTTTTTAATTTTTGCGGGCGGTTTTGTCTTGGCGGATTTGTCCGGGCGGTATTGACGAGCACTGGTACGGGCGCATTTGGTTTGGCGGCAAATTCCGGGCGGTTTTGTCAGGGTGCCGTCGCACTATCGTCTGCTATGGGGAACAATTAGGTGGATTTCTACTAACGTACCGATTACAGGAGTTCTTAAACTATAAAATGAGGTATCGTCATGGCCCCCACATCCTGAAGCGGGTCCTCAGGCTAGGATGGTTGGCGGGCCCCCTACCTATCGCTAAGGATAAAGGCAGTGTGACGCGCTGCAGTAGCGTTTTCCAAATTGCCTACCCGGTAAAATTAAGGTGTATTTTTAGCGATTTTTAATATGTACCTACATCCATTTGAATTATGGAGTTGTGGAGTTTCGTCACACAGTTAAAAATTGAATTGTACAATCAAATATTTAAAATTATTAATACCATTGATGTAAAATAGAGCCGCAGGCGACTTTTTTATTATTAGAGTAAATTTGTGATCAGTATTTATCTCATTTATCGGGTCGACTCGCCACACCGGGCCCTTCCTGAGCCCGGGCCCCCAGGCTAGAGCCCTGTCAGCCCCCCCCCCCTTCTTGTGGGGGGCATGGATGTCGTTCTCAGCTACGTTTGTCTCCCGTCAGTTCAAAACCATCAACTCTCTGTGATATTTCCCGGCACGCATGGAATAGAAACAAAATGGGAGAATATAACGGCGAAACAGATCCAGCTAACGCATATAAATATTTACGAATAAAAATTGCGTCGCAGCACATGTTAGTTTTTTTCTGTATATTATGTGAACATTTTTTTACGAATAGTGTGAGAAAATGTGCATGTCTATTAAAGTCAAATATATGACTAAAGAGGATCGTTTCTATAATGGTTTTTTTAAACAACCGACTCAAAAATTTTAAGTCGAAAAAGCCTTTGAAAATGTATTGTCTGTGTTTGAAAACATGCTTGTAAATATTTTTTTTAACCTTTAATAACACAGTTTCAAATTAATATGTCAACCGGGATGTAGTCAGTTTTTTTCAGATTACCCCAGACGGTCTATGAATGAGTATGTAGATAGATAAGTGTTCATTTACCTCCAAATTCATTCAGTTTTTTTACAGGCACGAATTATATAAATATTTTTAATTTTTACGTGAAAAATAATCGACAATTTAATTATTTAAGTATTTCTGAAAACTGAATTGTTAAAAAATGTGAAAAACGACTAAAGTACTGCAATAGAACAATGAAGTACTTACCAACAGTTTCCACGCTTTGGGTTTGCACCCGGGCGGTAACCACCCTTGGCGCGTCACTGGGTAAAGATACCCCAAAACCGTACCCGATTCAATTTTTCCACTGGAACCGAATCCAACACTGAATGTATAAGAATCTAACGGGTACTAACTAAAATATCGGCCACTAGTAAAGCCAACGATAAATTAATATACTTAACTCAAACTGTATGACATATACATTAGACCCGATATTAATTAGTACATTATAATATTGTGTGCATTTGTTTGAATTTTCAGGTGTCGGAAGAGAAGGAATTGTAACAAAAAATGCGAAACTATCCGCATCTAGATGACGTCATAATAAAAAATGGCGAAACGGAAAGAAGAAGAAACCGCGGCGATTTGACGAGAGCGCGGCTCTTCGAAAATTATATTTTGTGATCGAAAACGTTGGTTTAGTTACATAAAAAAAATATCTAAAAAATAATAATAATATGCCTGCTTAGGTAGTAATATGTGTGCGTGCGTGTTTTGGTTGTCCTTGAATTATCATATTATTTTTTTACTAAGCACAGTGGGTGCACTGCTTGAAATGCAATTATTTTCTACTACTTGTGTGTTTAAAATAAAGTGCTTTGATGAATGAACTTGCATAATGTAACCAATGTCGATCGAATGACCCTCAGAACGTTGTCCTTAGAAAACTCGTAACCTAGCAGTCGCGATCATAGAGCGGAATCTATCACCTGCGCGCGCACTGGTGAAGTATATCCACGTTACTATATAACAATGCTGTACGCGCGCACGTGTTATTTTCAGCATTAACTGTAAACGGGATTGTTAGTATACAAACTATTCCGTGTTTGATATATTAATCATTTAATAATTCTGAAACGGACAAGTACGACGTCAAGCCCTAAAGGGTAGTGGGGGTCTGATATAATCTGATTATTTGTGATGAAGGGTTGGGGGGGGGGGTGTACAAAATATGACGTCACAAAATCAACTCAATATAAACTTTTTTTCTGAGAATAAAAATATATTATGTGAGAACACTACAAGTATATACTGAATCGACCATTTTCAACGAATTTATTTGTCAATGGTGGGGTTCAAACATGTGATGTAATTTAGATAGGGGGGTTAATGATGTTGTGACAAAATGTGACAATGGGGGATGAGGCGAGTTAAAGCTATCAAAAATTTGTGACGTCATTTACGGAGGACACCCAAGGTCGTTTTAGTACCTATATATATTTTTTTAATTGAAGCGAAAAATCATCGTTGAATAAACAAATAGCAGACAACAACAATGACAAAATAAATAACTGTTTATGTTAGAGTGGGGGGGATCGATTTTTTGTATTAGTTAATGTCAGTTTTCTTGGCCTTCCGCACAACTTGATTTAACTAAAGGCCGTGCCACAAGGTGAGTTCTCGTGAACTGCAATTATCTCAACTGAAGCTGTTTAATTATATAATATTATAATCACATTCAAAGAATTCAACAAATTAATAAAAATTTTAATTACTCAACTGAGTTACAGTAAAGTTTAGAATTTTTTGTATGGAAATTGATGAGAAAATAATATTATCAATTATCAATTAAATTTCAAATTAATATATCAAATCCGAGTTTTAAAAAATGAATAATAAATAATTATTTCCGATAGAAACGTACCTACCCCGAAGAATGAATGATATTATTAATTGTATAGCAACTAACAATTTAAGAATAATAGAAAGTATGAAAATTAATTACTGTGGATATGACAGCTTTTGTAACATGTCTACTTAAATATAATGCTTTTTCGGTACGTTTTGGATAACTCGTGGATTCTGTGCCTGATTACTGTGGTTCTACAATAATTGCTCTGCATCCATTTTATACCTAATTCTGCTGTTAGAACATCAACTAATCGGCATTACTATTTATACAGATCTGTGAGTTTAGTGTAAAAACTACTATTGTGGTATAATGAATGTAGTTGAAGCCTCCCCTCTTATTATATTTTCTGTGCTCACCCTCAACAATGATCTATGTTACATTTGGGCACTTTGAGATAATCAAAGAAAACTATTTTGTAGAGAAGAATTTATCTATAATAATTAAAAGGCCTCTCCTGAATTCCTGAATCACTTATTTTTATTCCTCTTCCAATTTTCCATGTTAATTTTTCTCTCTGAAGTCTTTTTGCTTAACAAAAACTCTAATTATAATATTATTTTTAAGTCTACTAGAATCAAAAACTGTCATATCCATTATGTAAAAATATTTATAGGAAAACGAACCAAAATGACTAGGGGTGGCAGAATTGGATAAGAGATAAAATAAATATTTATTGCTAGACTGTAATGAAAAGTAATATTACTTATGTTATTGCAAATATAGGCTATATCGACACTGGTGAACAATTAACATTTTTTTACACTGTGAGCTATTTATCATAATCGTATTATTAATTAAAATATTATTAGATGTGAGCTAATTAATGTATAAAAATGACTTTCTCGATATATTATATTATTATGTTGCTTTAAAATGTAAACTACCTATCTATTTTTTAGATCACTGCAAATAAAATCATTTATTTTGTAGTATTTTCAGGTGTAACAACAATGAGATACTTATATCCCAATACATGATAATGCCTATGAATAAAAAAATGTTATCATGCAAAAGAGTACTGCTAAAATAAATTGGTTCAGTGCACAGTTGTGAAATAATTAAAAATCATTGTACACTCTTAATTGGACACGTGAACACTCACGAGAATTATATTACAGAATAGACTTGCGACAATATCCCGGATGGACATGGAGTCCACAGATATGTAGGTACATGGCAATGCAATACACACGATACAGAGAAATGGATTCAACATGGAGAGGCATTCATCCAACATTTAACGGATCCAACCAAGCTGAAGATAATAATGAATAATCATTAGTTTTACTTGTCTAATAATAAATTATCTACACATGAGTCGTTTGGTGTTTACGTCAATTTCTCATGAGAATATTTGTCAAGAAATTGTCGCAGAGATATAAAAAAAACACATTTGTTACTTAATTCAAAACATCACTTAAATACACACTTTGTGCACTTTTCCAACGACTAGAACGATTCGTTAAATATTGTCAGTCTATCTTAATTGTAATTTTTCTTTTCATTTTCATATTTTTTTGTAAAAAAAAAATGGGCTACGGTAGTGTTTAGTACGTACTTTACTATAATATGATATTATATTGTGAGCTAATTTTTGTACACTTTAGAATGTAATAAATACACGTTTACTTCCATCGTAATGATTTTATACGTTTTCAATAGTAAAGGACAAACTTAACAATATTATTATATTTTATTCATTATAAAAATAATAGACCAAAATATTTTAAGTAACTACTTTTAATTTAAATTGTATTTGTTACGTCATACTTATATCAAATGAGATTCTTGGCGAAGGTTCAATAATTAGTGCAAGTTTTTGATTCTATACCACTCAAATATTTTTCGTGATTTTAGGTTTATATTGTATAATCATTACAATGAGAGTCAACAGTTTGCTAATTTTGTACACAACAATACGCTAATGTAATCACAGATTAAAATGCATTTATAAAAAAATATAAAAAATATTATATACCTACATATTATTAAAAATACAACACTATCTACTAGTTGTGTATGTGTACATAATATATTAATTAAGTATTGTAAGTTGTATGATTAAGTTTCACATTTTTATTAATTACATATTAGAGACTAATATCGATCAACAAATTTAATAATTTTATTATTGTTTGTTTTTTTATCTGAAAAGTTTATGCAGTAATATTACAATATGGCTTCTATTAAGTGGCAGACACGTCAGAGCGCCGGATATAGCGTGAAAGGACGAAAGCGGAAGAAGGGGCTATACAGGTGCACCTAAGTAAAATGGTTGAGGATTTTTTACTAAATATGTACATAAATGTATAATGTGAAAGAACATGGGGTATATTTAGTTCCTTGATTGACCGTAATATTGTGATGACATGTCGTCCGCTATATATAAAGTGCAACGTCAAAAGTAAGTGAGAGTGTATAGGAGAGTAACGATATTATATAATATATTTAATTTTGTGTCCTAAGCCTAAACTACCATAACAAAAAATAGTTGTAACTTCTCGTAATAGATTGTTGTGTTTTCACAACATGTTCTTCCTTATTCTTTCATCGACGTTTCGGACTCGTTGCGGAGACCATTCTCAAGAAATAATGTGTTGATAAAATGTACTGCGCATTATAGTTGTAACTTCGTCATGGAATACGTTCTATTTATGACGCTAAAGATGACATTCTAAGGCCTTGTCCAGATGGCGCGATTTGACTCGCGCGCATTCAAGGTACATGTGACCTCATTGAGCCGTCCACGTGTAATCGCCGAGTGTCAATTCTCGCGCGCGGTCGAGGTACAGGTGACCTCATTGAGCTGTCCATACACACTCATCTGGACAAGCTCTAAAGTCTAAACAATTTAGTTCCATAAATAACTCTCCCTGGAAATACTCCATTACGTACTTTTGGCTTTGTATCTTCGTTAATGTTATAGAAATCTCACTAAGTATCACAATTTTGTGATAGATTTTAAAAATTCTTACACACATTGAAATGAAAACCCGTGAATAATAATCTTTTTGATCCTATTAATCAATTAGTAAAATTTAACTAAATACGTAAAGTATGTACTTTAGCATGCAATCTAAAGCCGGGTACTCATTAGCGAGCCGTAACTGTGACCGTTGCAGATACAGTAACCAGTATGGACGCCAAATAATTAGTTCGCGAGCCTAATAAATAATTATTTCGCGTCTAGAGTCGGTTACAGCATCTGAAACGGTCACATTTACGGCGCGCTAATAAGTGGTGGATAAAGAGGTTTTATAAATCACTTTAATTTTACCAAACTTATTTTGAAGCTATTCACGAAAATGTGTGCCTGGTAATAAATTATTTTTAATTCTATTAAATTCACTTTGTATTGGGCCCACATGCGACAACAGTACCTACGTAATTTAGACACTATTTAATGTTTAATTAACATTGAAATATATTATTTTAAAGGGTTAAAAATATGACTGGCGTATTCATTTGTATCAAATCGCATCCATAATAAAATTATCAAAAATGTCAAATTTGGTACCTATATTTATAATAATAAGTATATCAAAATGCCAGTCACTGTGTATAATATTTTGTTAACGCCTAGCAGTAGCGAAGGGTGGAGGTAGGCTGTTAAGATCCGCCATAAATAGTGTACGTTTAACTTTGTTAATAATGCGTATTTGTTTTTATTGAACTAAGACTATAATAATTTACAGATGGTGTTGGTTATTTTAAAAAAATAAATTAAACCCTGCCTCGCCAAACCATAATCGTTTCGATATACTTTGGGCTATATGACAAAATTATTCACACTGGCTTAAAAAATATATATATCTATATATTACATTTTTTTAAATTCATAAAACCCTGCCTAAATTAAACTATAATAGATAAAAAAAATATTATTCTATGTATAAAATATCCAAATTGATGTATGATTTAATTGCGTAATTTTAGATATTTTATAGATGGAAAAATTGGTATTTCTTTACTATTATCTATTATGGGTTGGTTTTCGCAAGGTTTAGTTTAATTTTAAAAACCAACCAACACCATCTGTAAATAGTAGTTTTATTTCAATGAAAACAAATACTTATGACTGACAAAGTTTAGTGTGCACTATTTATGGCGAATCTTAACAGCCTGCCTCCACCCTTCGCTACTAACGCCTAGTCTATACCAAGATACATAATGTTTTTCCATACATCCACAAATTTTAAAAGTATTTACAAACACTTGTATTAATCTGTTTATATTATACAAATGTCTATGATTTGTTGTATTCCGCCGCTGATGATAAACATTGTCCACGTACATATTATTATTGACATTCACCAGGCATTAGAATTCGATTAGATAGGTAAATTAAATTTGTATGGTTATAATTATTAGGCAAAAAGAAACCAACCAATTTATAGACAGTGTACTATCTTCCTAATATATTGATTTGAAAATACAAAATCTAACTAGTTAGATATGTACTTACCTTTTTTGATAATTTCGTCATTGTACAGGCCAATTGTCGTAACCCTCACTTTTCACCGAAGTGACATTTTGATGGCAATTGACTTATTGCATACTCTGGACATACGAACTGGACAAGTATCATAAATCCCAAAAAATATATCAAATCAAAATAATTCAAAACTATTTTTTAAGCCATTTGTAACTTGTCAACAAATATTCCAGCCAAATGCTGTAACCCCTAAACGTAAGCCACTGGTGTGTCAATAAAAGAAAATTCTCAAGTTGTAGTAAAATAATATATACTTATAAAAGAAAAAATAAATATTATAATATAAAATAATAAGTAAATCCAATGCCCACGGTTTTTTTCACTTTCTGAACAATTTGATATTTGAGTGTTACGCCAATTGGCCTGTTTAGTGACACTTTAATTTCTTTTAGCGTAAAACAATAATGATTTGTTATTAAAATTTTAATCGATCATTTTGGTTTCTTTTATAACACACATTTAATATTGATGTTTATTTAGATAAAATGTATGAAAGCTGTACCTACTTATAACATAATTTCGAGCCATAAGTTTGTAATTTTGCCAAATTGCAGCTAAGTAGCTTTACTGTATTTATTTTATTGTCTTTATAATACTTTTCACTGTTATAAAATAGCTTGTTTTAATTTTCTGAAGCCGATAATGTCATTTAAACATATTGTCAATGCTTTCGTGAACTTTGAATGTGGACATTTAGATTGCAAACTGCTTGCGTATTACAAAGTTATATTGGCAAACCTGGGTTTGTGATTGTTTGTATCGGACACTTGTTTTCCCCTCGACAGTCCGCCATGTCTTCACATCCGTTATCCGGACGCATATATTTATACATCTATGGGACGCATACTGAAGCGCAGTGGCGAGTGGTGGAGGTAGGCTGCTAAGATTCGCCATAAATAGTGCACATTAAACTTTGATAGTCATACGTATTTGTTTTTATTGAACTAAGACTATAATTTACAGATAGAATCTATTGGTAAGTTTTTAAAAATCAATTAAGCCCTGCCTAAACAAAACCATAATGGTTATGGTATACTTTGGGCGATACGATTAAATTGTGCATACTTTTTAATTAATTGAATTTTAAAAACTAACCAACATCATCAAATTCTATACATTGTAGTATTATTTCAATGAAAGCAAATAATTACGACTGACAAAGTTATAGGATTGGTTTCTCGAATATCCGTTTTTGTCAAAATCGACCTTTTAATGGAGAATATTTTTTTGTATCTAAACGGACTAGAACCATACTTTTCTTTTAATCACTTTATAATGGTAATGAATACATCATTCATATACTGTAAAAATAACTATTTAAATATCTCCATGTATTTAAATATAGGATTATGAAACTTGTTTTTCGTATCCTGAACATTTGGTCTATTCGGGAAACCAATCCTACAGCGACGTTATGTCAGATCTTAACAGCCTAACTCCATCCTTCGCCGCTGCTGTAACGTAACGGACGTTATGCATTTCAAAGTTGTACCGCGAGACCTCCTTCTTTGCCTTTCGGCCCCGTAAAGTTTATGAATTTTGAATTTGGTTTCCAAATAAAAAATCAAAAATTATTAAATGCCAAATAACATTATCGATGTAGGTACATAATGTGTTATTTCTTACAAAATTAGACAACATAATAATATCAAATCGATGATTATTATTGTACCTACCCTTTATCCGTTGCGGAATAATACCAATGTGTCTTTGAACATATGGCTATAATATGCTCGATTCCCACATCTGGTTAGGCGAATAATTGCTGACAGCTATTTCACGTTAAAGTGTGTTTATATTATTATCCTAATGTGGTAGCCTTTTCTCAAGTATAAAATGGTAAAATATTACATATTTATTATTCCTACAAGATAGTTTGTACAACACGAAGGTCCAAGGTACGAACTGATTTTAATGCTCAAGAGTCAAAGGTGATTAACTGATTAACATAAAACCGCAACGTTTCAAAAACCCATTAAGTACATAACGTACCTAACGCGGTTGAGATTTTATTTTATTCAATATGTCTTGTTTCAAGAATTTAATTTAATTCTTGTGGAGATTGTTTTACAAAATGTTGTTCGGTGATCGTTTTAGAAATCCGACTCCAGTGGGTCTATTCTATACGCAAAGTGATAAATATGATCACTTTATCATATTTGTGTATTGAGGCGGTTAATCGTGACAATAACTTAACCGTCTAAACTGTCTATCTCCCTCTAAAAGTTAATACAGCCAAGAGAGGGGCTATTAAAACATAGCACTTTTTGACAGATTAGACGGTTAACAATTAACAGCCTCAATACATAAACATGATAAACTACCGTCAATAGCCGCATTGTGTATAGAATAGCTTCGCAGATTGGCAGTACCTAATGTGTGTCGATTGACATAATTTACTTTCACGCTATTGTTTTAATACAGGGCTCGAAATGGACCGGAACGCACCGGAGCGCCGTTACGGTTCGTAAAATGAGCAAAATTATCGCTCCGTCTCGTGGACATATTAATTTGACAGTGAGCTAGATTTGCCATTTAACGTAAAAATCTAAAAGTTTGTCCACACTGGTAACCTCATTAAATTTCACGATAATTATCAAAATTTGTTTGACCAAAAATTATTTTAATCTAAATGTAATGAGGTTGCCAGCAACTTGTTCCCAGTCTGGACGCGGCATAACACGCTTATTTTTATAAAATACACAAGCAATTAGATAACTATGTTAACATTTTCATAAAATATTGAGCGCTCCGGTTCGTAAAATATTCCATTTCGAGCGCTGTTTTAATATGTAAAACTTAGATGTCCGAAATACAAACAAATATTAACTTATAGTTTGCGGTTATTTTTACAAATATTATATAATTTATTTAAAATAATGCAGGCGCCTCTCACACTTAATATTGTTATGATTTCTAGCAATAAGTATTGTCTATAAGCAACACAGAACAATAAATGTAACATATCAATTGAGGGGGCTTTGGCGATATTGAAAACGAGCTATCTTATATCTTAACGCATCTTCTCGTGTAAGCTATGTATCAAAAAAATGTACTTACGAGTTAACGTAATATTATCTAATAATATTCTAATATCATTATGTGAAAATGATTAATAAAAAGCACCAAACACGACCAATCTTTGACTTTTAATTTACTGTTAACACCACTGCACAGTTATGTACCGAAATATGACTATATTCTAAGAAATTAGAGCGAGAGGTTTAAAAGAATACTATTTTATGTAACAAAAATACTTTATGCAGTCATCAAATGTTTAAAATAACTATAAAGGATAATAAGGCTTCAAAATTATAAATAGATTATCTACAACGTTTAAGGAGTGTCCAGGATCATGGTTTGAAAATACAATAAAAACTCAATTTTGACCTTCGACGAGCATGTCCCCCCTTAAGTGATTTATTCTCTCACAATTATTTGTGTATTTTTCTATTGTTAAGAAAGTATGTCACAGCACTAAACAAATGAATTTATTTTTAATTTATTCTAGATACGTACATAATACATGCCAGTGGCGATTGGTGGAGGAAGGCCATTAAGATTTCACACAAATAGTCCACGCTAAAATTTGTCAGCCATACTAATTAGTTGTTTTCATTTACAATTTTCAGATGAGGCTGGTTAGTTTTTTTAAATTCTATTAAACCCTGCCTAAAACAAACCTAATAGTTTAGGTATGCTATAAATAGGCGATCCGACAAAAATAGTGCAGACCTTTTCAGTCAAACTTTTTTGTTTTAATTGAATTAAGATTACGTAATATTACAGATGATGTGCATTAGTTTTTTTAATATTCATTAACCCCTGCTTGTACCAAACCATAATCGATAAAAAAATATTCATCTATCTATAAAAGCAGTACATAATTTTAAATATTTTATAGATAAACAAATATTTTTTGACCTTTATCTACTGTGGCTTGGATTGCAAGGTTTAATTAAATTAAAAAAAAAACTAACAAACGCCATCTACACACTGTAGTCTTAGTTCAATGAAAACAAATACTTTGACTGGCAAAATTTTGTGTGCACTATTTATGTCGGATCTTAGTAGCCTACCTCCACTCTTCTCCACTGATACAAGGCCATTGGACAATAAGATACTGATGGTACTGGAAATAGATATTAAAGGGTAAGTACATAACGAAAATGGTGCTCTTTTTTATATGATCTCATTGTTATTTTTACTAGTAGATTGTAGAATTTATGAATTCATTATGGTCGATTTATAATATTGCTTTTAATCGGCTGTAAAAGACATGTTATCCTTTGATTTAGTTTGATATTCGCACCAATGATTACCCGAAAATGTTAGTTTTTAAAACTAATTCCACATAGTAAATGCATAAATTACAATAATAATTATTAATCAAACACTAAATTAGTAAATTAAAATATGTTTTATTCAAAAATAATACACAAGATTTAAGAATATAGGCATTTGAACACTGTCAGAACCATATTAGAAAAATCCTTGAAAATATCTTCGATGAGAACCGAATGAGGTTCGAAATCCATCAATGGTTCGACCACCATTCGGTCAAAGTAATTTTCTAATATAATTCTAACGCTGTTTCAAATTAGTTTAATTAAAAACATTTATGTATTAATATTTGTCCCGTTATTCCTTCGATCACAATTACATGGAACATTATCACCCAGACCAACTGTGTCCACTAATTGTCTGACAGCGTAAATCAAATCGTCCACCAAATTCCAACCTCTCTTCTGACGTGACTTTCCCTGACTCCTTGGTTCATCTTCTGTATTATTTGATTTTAAATCGTCAAGAGATGCAGCATTGTTTATTTTATTATCTTGATCTCTCTGCCAGTACAATACGTGTAGGTCATTTCTCCGTCCATTTTGATCGTCAGTAGAATCTTTGTCATTTCCCACGTTGTTAGATTCTCTGGGATTATTAATTTCGTAGTTGTAATAGCCATGTTTTAATTCTGACAGCTTTTCTTCAATGTAACGAAGTAATCCAGTAGTATTCGATTGATGGATGTTAATTTTAGGATTGACTGCATTGTCGGTGTTATTCTACAAGTTTAAATAATTCAGTAAGCTCATAAAGTATTTAATAATACGAACTTAATAGCTGATTAAAATGAGTAATCTAGCTGTCATACTGTCTCCATAAAATATCTTAAAGTTTATTTGTCCTCTATTTTAGTTGCTATTAATTAAAATAATAATAGGTTCCCAATTTAATAACAATCGGGACTAGTTTCCGAACAGTTTCAAATGAAGACGAACATCAGTTGTCCATTTCGCAAAATATCCTTCTAATCTCTAAGCTAAGCAGACAAAATAATTCCCAATCTATTCAATTATATGAATTAATTATTATACACAACATTTGGTTTCATTTTAATGATCAGTATAATTATGTATGTGACCTAGGTACAATAAAAAGTATAGGTACCCAAAATAGTTACCAAGAATATTTAAACACACAAACAACATAATACACGACGAAGAACTACAAATTTCCATGTATTTGTATTATCAATATAATAACTAGGTAATTAATGTGATAACTGAGCTTGTTTCAATGAAGGTAAAAGTTTTATATATTTTGACTTGATATTTGAAAGAGCAACACGAAGTCCTCGGTCAAGACCATTCGTAATAAAAATCTTGAAGTGATGAAAAATCATCCCAAACTATAATTTAAAATATTTAAATCTATAAATAGTAAGTAAATATATGCCTATATTAAGTTTTCTAGGAAAGGGAACAATGGGTCTACGACATTTCACGAGGCGTAGACCGTCTACGAATTGGGAACTTAAAAAAAATATTGTGAGCTAACGACGTTCACAATATGTGGTGTATTAAAAAAAACCGGTTCTAATCAAACAAGTAAAATAAAGATACATATTTGCTTAACATATATTAAAATAAGTAAAAAACATTAACAATGTTCTACAATAAAATAAAATTTCAAAAATACAGCACATCACTGAAAATGAATATATTAACAGTTAACAGTACAGTTAAGTAAGTTCAGTTAACAGTACAAAACCATCGTATATTTATAAAATAAAATTATGTTTACCATGTTAAATTGATCAGCTGTTGTAGTCCCGGAAGCCATTTTGAGAGCAGCAAGAGTTGCCAATTGAACGAAGAAAATTTTAAGGAAATACATTTTGACTGTCGAATGAAGATTGTGAAATTTCTTTCAACTGTTCACATTTTATACTTTTTTATTAAGTATTTATTATAACGTTCGCTTGTTTGAAAGAAAGCCAGGGGTGTACGTGAATAGGATTATATTATTTATACCCACTTCATTGGATCCCAAATCCCACCAATAAACTCTACTTATTTCCCCATTTTATCGAGCGCGTTGTCTTGCCTTGTGGTCTTTTCATATTTCTAATTAAGAAGTGAATGAATGATTAATCATCCAATGACTGAACTGCAAGATATGAATTATTGACTATCTTGACTCTTTAGTTTTCTATTACAATGGATTACAACAAGTGCATACATTATCGATATCAAACTTCTATACCTACAATATATTCTACATCTAAACAGGGGTAGTCAACCTGGTCCCTACCGCCCACCAGTGGGCGTTCCAGCTTGCTTGGTGGGCCGTAGGGGTTTTAAAAACATGTTCATTATGTTTTCATAGAATTCCCTGTGACAATTTAAATTTCAGAAAATATATTAGGTATTTATTACATTGATAGGGTCGTGCCCTCACACACTGTGTGGAGTTGTTTTCTTTTTTAAAACTCACCAGCAACTTGGTTTCCATTTTATGCCACGTACTTTTATTTAATTACATATCTATCCAATTATAAAAATGATTTAGTGAAAGATCAATTTCATATCTATCAACAAAATGCTCAGCAATATTCACCCGTCAATATTCTGCAATAAAATTATTTCAAGTCTCACAGGGCAAGAAGCGTGGGACGTTGGCGAATAATCGACGGAAATGGCACGACCATGTGCTTGCCCTATACTGCAAGGCTGGAGCGGAACAGAGCGAAATAAAGCTTGTAAACTAACTTTACTATACAAGTGTGTTCTGTTATATTTGATTACTAATTAGGTACATACCTTCCTCCAGCAATCAGTCCTCCGGCCAAATATGTCGAGTTTGTACTGATATTATATTATTAAACCATTTCTTTTATTCAATGAATAATTCACAAGATTTTTAGAATGTAACATTCCATATATTGAACATACATAACTTAAAAACACCTCAGATATATTATTCTTCTTCTTTCTCGGCACTGCATCCCGGGGCGGGATTTGGCCTCCTCTACAATTGTCCTCCACACGCTCCTTTCCCTGGCTGCTCCTCTCCAGTCTCCAGCCCGAACCATCTTTCTCCAGTCCTCTTCGATACAGTCAGCCCACCTCTTCTTTGGTCTGCCCCATGACCGTTTCCACTGTGGGATCTACTTGGTCATGATTTTTGGCGTCCTGTGCTCAGGCATTCTCTCAACGTGTCCAGCCCACCTTAGTCTTTGGGATCGACAGAATTTCAC
Source organism: Rhyacophila brunnea (assembly GCF_057557595.1). Classification (NCBI taxonomy): domain Eukaryota; kingdom Metazoa; phylum Arthropoda; class Insecta; order Trichoptera; family Rhyacophilidae; genus Rhyacophila; species Rhyacophila brunnea. The sequence goes on along the minus strand of NW_028233068.1, from coordinate 10,926,929 downwards.
CACCGTTTCATGTTTTATTAACATTATAATATATTATAATAGGTATATTATAATATACGAGAAAATAGAATTCTAGCGTTGCGAGAAAATGCTAATTCAATTAATATAATATCGAACATACATAACTTGAAAACACCTCAGATATATTATACCCACTACAAAAAATCATATTTGAAAAAAAATACGAAACTCGACGGGATTTGAACCCGTATAACAATTGGTGTCGCGCCAATCTGTGCATTAACCAATTAATATGCTACGAGCCTCCTAGAAGGAGCCCCGCCCCTCAGGAGGCTAGTAGCATAATTATTGGTTAATGCACAGATTGGGGCGACACCAATAATTGTTCTACGAGTTCAAATCAGTCGAGTTTCGTATTTTTTTTCAAATAATATGATTATTTTGTAGTGGGTATAAGTATATTTGAGGTGTTTTCAAGTTATGTATGTTCGATATTATATTAATTGAATTAGCATTTTCTCGCAACGCTAGAATTCTATTTTCTCGTATATTATAATATACCTACCACAATTCAATGATTATTTACAGTAAGTATTTCTTGTTATAAACGTAATATTAACAAACAATCCAACAATTTGTACATGTAGAAACGACAAATGCACCCATGTTTGCATAAATAATGAGACAGTTTGTTCCTATTCGAAATTCAAATATGAATATTTTTAACAAAAACTATTTTGTGACACATAAAAATAACAAATGTTTTAAGATAAGATTAGATTTTTAACGTTGGGAAAACTACAAATTTAAATTATCGTGATTTCTTTTCGTTATAATATTATTATTTTCTAGAACATTAGGTAGGTATCATATATATTTTCATGGACATTTAAAACTAACCTTATTTTATTTTAAAACCCACGGTAGATTAGTGACTGATTGTTCACCTTTGAAGCCCGTCCTCAAGATCAACATACCATCCAAACACAATTTAATTACATCAACAAAGATGTATTAAGTTGTTAAATGGAAAATTCATGATTTCTTTATTTAATTATATTTTGAACCCAAGCCATACATACATAAGTATGTCAGATACGTTTAAATGACTTATCACTACACTGTCTAGGTAGAGATAGCTAAGCAGATGAAATGGCAATGGACAATGAGCTGGATGTGTGGCTCGGCGAGTAGGAAACCGTTGGACAAATGCCGTCATATAGCAGTACCCAAGGGGCACTAAACGCCCACAGGGACGCCCTAAAACCGGCTGGATATACGAGCTCATAAAGTTCGGTGGATATACGTGATAGCTAAGAAATAGTTACCTAGAAACCTTTACATAGCAATACTTTTTTCAAAATAATCCTTGCCAGAAGACAACTAACATAAAGCATCTGACTAACCGTATATTAATTATTATTATATTATAAGTTTTTATCGGACAGAAAATTCGAACTTTATACCAAGTGACGTTTTCTAATGCAATAATGAGGCTCTTACATATCTATGGTATGTATGTATTTCCCGCCATACCATTAATTGCGTGTCACAATTAATTAACTGCCATTATGTAAATTAGCCGCAATAATTATTGACATAGTAATATCCTTTAAGGGCCCGACCACACTACAGAAAAATGAAATTGGAATAAATTCGTAGCATTTCCGCTGTTTTTTGAAACACGTGTATTGATATGACAACGCCACATCACTACCTATGGGATGATACGTCTAACAGCCGTTGCACACAAACCGCAAAACGACGTCAATACTCACTATACAAACAAAACTGCATGCTTATGGAGAATTATATTAAAATACAGATAGCGGTCTTGTTTTCTCAATGTTTTTGACCACGATCATCCGCTCATGTGCGCGCACTATACGATTTAACCCCTGTCGCACATTGAAAATCGTCTCGTCTGGGATATAGTGATAAATCAAAATCGCAATATAGCAATTGTCTTCCGTGCGACAATGACGTCACGCGGCAGGCTGAAACGAATGAAAAAGGCACTTCTGCACAAACGTCAGTGCAACATTGTTCCTATTCGAAATTCAAATATGAATATTTTTAACAAAAACTATTTTGTGACACATAAAAATAACAAATGTTTTAAGATAAGATTAGATTTTTAACGTTGGGAAAACTGCAAATTTAAATTATCGGGATTTCTTTTTGTTATAATATTATTATTTTCTAGAACATTAGGTACATAGGCATCATATATATTTTCATGGACATTTAAAACTAACCTTATTTTATTTTAAAACCCACGGTAGAGTAGTGAGTGATTGTTCACCTTTGAAGCCCATCCTCAAGATCGACATACCATCCAAACACAATTTAATTACATCAACAAAGATGTATTAAGCTGTTAAATGGAAAATTTGATGCTTATGACACTTGCAGCTGCTTTTTTCAAACTAAAATGTCGCATTCGAGCAGTGTGTTTTGTGAATATCAACAAAATCATATCGACATAGTCAAGTAACCTTCGTTGACGCACGCTAACTGCAGTGTTGTGTGTCTGAGCCCTTACTTACCGCTTCCACCCGTTATATTATGCGGCTTTGCGGTAGAGAGTGCTGTAGAAATGGTGCTTTTTTGCGAAATGGGGGAATTCCAAAACTTATAGATTGGGTGCAAAGCCAGTTTTAGACAACGCAAGACCGCAGGGGGTTACCTCACTTTTTGCACAGCTATACGCAGAGCAATTGCCCTCACACCTTCAAGAATGCACCATGTTGCTTTCAGTAAGCTTTGCGCCTTGTGAGTAAACGCAAAATTGGCGAAACTATCTTTCGGTAATTCTACAAATTCACCTGTCAGTGTGACTGAAGTAATCTGCGGACGCAGAAAGACGCTACGGTTCATCTCAGTGTGGCCAGACCACAATACGTTGTAAACAAAATATTGTTTATTACTTACTCGTGCTACAATAATAATATATCTATTACAGACTGGTTTTTTTCATACTACTTATCAACCGTATTAGTATTGACGTTGCAATAAATAAATAATTATAACAATAATTAACAATGTCAAGGCTTGCATACAAAGTTCAAAGATCAGATCCTAGGTGACTCATAATAAATCTTATTAAGTATAACATACTAGGTTATATTTGTTACGTTTTCATTTTAGCATGTGATCTTGCATTTAGCATAAGGTGTTTTCCATATACCTCTTCAGCGCATCTATTCTATACACAATACTGCTTTCGGCCCCTACGGCAGCTATCTAGGATAGGTTTGCGAGCAAGTGTAGTAATATGAAGGATTTTTATAATATGTGACAATCTATCCTGTTTTCTATAAATAAAACACAAAAACGCAATCGTCTTCACACTGCGTTTGACATTAAAATCTTTCCTTTAAACAATTATTTATATTTTTAATTAATTACTTTTTTTATTCAACGAATAATTCGCAAGATTTATAAATGTAACATTCTAATTATTGAACATACATAATTTTGGAAAACACTTCTGAGAAAATATATTAAAACCAATAAAGAAAACCTACTTTGATTTAAAATACAAAATCCAAGATTCAGAGAGTTTTATAAAAGCCATTAGTTAAAATTTGTCACAATTAAGTATGTTACCTTTAGCATAGTGGTATATGTGCGTGGGCGCAAAACTCGAGAGATGCAGGTTCGATTTCTGTCTTACTTTTTGTCAAAAAGATTTTTTCTATTGGTTTTAATATGTTTTCTCAGAAGTGTTTTCAAAAATGATGTATGTTCAATTATTCATATAATATCGTGTCTTGGCATTGTAAGCTGAGAGTTAAAGCGGGTTATATATTGATATACTTACAAGTATTCAAGATGAGATTGTTCATTTTTTGAGTCAAATGAAAAATTAGCGATCTTCGATTGCTCCTGTAAGTTCACCATCACCATTCAAATTTTACCGCCTTTCTTGTCCAGACAGTGAGTTGCGTAGGTTGGAAGTGTGCGTTTCTGTTATAAACATATAAGTATTTATTAAAACTATTAAATAATTTATATATAGGTAAGCTTGTTTGGAATATGGATCGAAAATAAGGACAAGATTCTCGATTCCGAGATTAGTATTTTTGATCCGTTTCCCGGAATTTGAGAGAAATCACTTATAGTTACAAATAGCGTCCATCCCCCAATACGAATTCACGTAATATGAATTAACTTTAATGAAAACAATCTATAAAAGCATACCTATACATATTTTGTGACAATGATATGATTTTTTATGACGTACTATTCGTTTTTGGCGGGGTTTTTTTCTCAATGTCAAGCTAATATTCTGTTCTGTTATTACGAAGAAAAAAATTATATACCTCATTGGCGAGGGGTGGAGTGGCTGTTAAGATTCGGCATAAATAGTGCACACTAAACTTTATCAGTCTCACTTATTTGTTTTCATTGAACTAAGAATAAAATTTGCAGATGGTGCTGGTTAGTTTTAAAATATTCAATTAAACCCAGCCTAAACCAAACCATAATAGATTATGTATGCTATGGGCGATCCGAAAAAAATAGTGTACACTTTCTCAGTCATACTTATTAGTTTTCATTGTATTAAAAATACATATTGCATAATATATTTTTTTTAATTCACTAAGCTTTACCCACACCAATGCTCGAAATGGAAAATTTTACGAACCAGAGCGTTCGATAATTTCACATAAATATTTATATTATGTGCTTATTTATACACATGTAAATACACTGTTATATAATTTTATGAGTATGTTATGGGTTGGAATTATTAAAAGATATTATTATTGTATTTAATGTAATCCTTTTATTTCCGCTTTATAACACAAAATCACATAACATATTATTACTGGTATACTAATATAAGGTTGAATATTATTAGGTACAATATGTGTTTTCTGTTGGAAGTCCGACTGAAGAGTGTTTTATATATTGGAATACTACTAAAAAAGGAACAATAAAGATGATGCAACGAACTTAAGAAATGAACAAGATTTAACATGTAAAAGAAACAATGAACTCATTTCAGCCGGTCGAATTCGACTGGCTGACTCACTAACAGTTACAGAATTTGAATGGCACATAACATCTCCCTTCAAAAGAATAAACTTATGGTATACAATTTATACCATGAGTTTGGTTAAAAGAAATTATAATCATATTAGTACATTGGTTTTCGAAAATAGATTTTGTTGTGAACAATAGATTGTGATGTGTGACAAATAGATTTAGAACAACTGAAGTCATATTACATATTATATATATATATATATATATATATTTTTAGATTTAGAAAAACAATAAAATTCTTAATATTAAGTAGTATATAATATAATAATGTAAATAATAACATAAACCTTTGAATGAGATTATTGTGAGGGATCTAAATTAGCTTGCTTAATTCTATTTGTGTGAACCTTAACTAACTTATTCTGAACCTTAATTGTAACATTTAACGGACTGTTAACCTTGACAACTTCGTAAGGTCCTTGGAAATTAGGAGATAATTTTTTTGATTTATTAATTTTAGAGGCGTTATTGGTTAAATATATTTTATCACCGATTTCAACTGTTCTTAAGTTCTGATTAAGGTTCTGTCGAGAGATTTTATTTTTCCGACAAGATTCACATTGTTTAATGTAATCTTTGATGTCTTTTTTCATATTCGTCCATTTGTATTTTAGACGTACGCGATTTAAGGTTCTGTGATATCCGGAATGTTCGCTTATGGGAGACTCATGATATTCTTTAAGTATTTGTGGAATTTCATTGTGATTAGGGTTAGTTATCGTACTTATTTCTGAAGCTATTTCCTTGGACATTGATTTATCATTCGAAATACAGTGTGCAATCGATTGTTTTTGATTTGTAAGAGATTTGTCGGTTTCATTTAAGTTGACATTGACATTTTCATTTTGTTTCTCGTTAAAGTCATTGTATGAATATGAAGGATTACACGCTGAAGAATTATTTATGAGAACTGTACTTTGATTGTCAATTTGAGACAAAGCGTTAGTATTTGAGTTTGTAAAATCAACGAAACTTTCGTGTTTATTAAATGGTTCCAGAGTTATTTTATTTGATAAGATATTGACTGACTTAATACTGCTATTGACGATTGTAGCATATACTTCATTTCCTGGAAGTACCTTTGTAAGAGTACGTGATAAGTATACGTCTGGAAGTATTTGGATATTTGGTATTACACCTTCGTTAATTTCAGGATTTTGAACAACTAATTCTATAAGGGTTTTAGATCTAGGCTTTAAAGTATAGATAGGATTGATTTTAGTGAATATAGGAATAATTTCATCGTGAATATGTAATGTATTCGTTTCATAGTCAATTTTTGCATTATTATTGACGAAAAAGTCATGACCTAGTAATCCGTCGAAAGGAATATTAGTGACATGGTTTGAAATGACGTGAATAGAATGATGAAGTTGCTTACATTTTAAAGGAAATGTTATATTAACTGTTCCGATAGTTTTAACTGGATTTGGAGAGTTATCGATACCTTTGAGCATGACAAGTTCAGTTTCATTAACAAGTTCGTTTCCATCTAGGGAACTTATTTTTACTAATGAAATGTCGGCGCCTGTATCAATCAACAATTTTAGATTTTTTTTTCTCTGTATATGGAAATTCAACATATGCTGTATTTGATTTTAATGAAAATATTCTGCCTGAATGCTTTGCACGTACCGGGAGGAGGCAGGTCTCCTGGAGTGGTAGGAGTTGATAATTTTGAGAATTTTGTGAATTTTGCGAATTTTGCGGAGATTGATGGAAAGAAACATTTGGATTTGTTTATTTAGTTTGAAGCTGAGAAGGATTTGAATTATTTTTAAAACGATTATTATACTGTCGTTTTCTGCACTCTTCGATTAAGTGTCCTAATTTTTTGCAATATCTGCACACTTTATTTACTGAAGTTTTGAACTGATTTATGTTTTGATTATTGTAATTGAAATGATGCGACTGATTATGATAATTATTTTTAGAGTTTATGTTCATATCTTTGAAATCGTTTAAAATCTTATCCTCGTCTATAGCCACGTTTGCTGCTTCTGTTAATGTTGTTGGTTTAGACAATCGAACTACCATAGACGTTTGAGGATGGATTCCTAGCATGAAAGTATTAAGAGCGCTATCCTCGATTTGTTTAATGCGACCTTTTAACTCGTCGTCATCCTTATGTATAAGTCTAATTGCGTTAATGAGGTTATTTCTGCAATTCTCTACACGCTGAATAAATTTGATAATAGGTTCTTTATAATTCTGTTTGCAATTTCTCAGTTCTAATTCTAATTGAGACGTATGTTTATTTTCACCGTAAGTAGTGTTTAGGAAAGATTTTAAATTTTCATAAGATTCAAATTTATAATTTGAAATTGTATATTTGGCGTTACCTACTACGCAGTGAATCATGTATTTTAACAGGACGGGTTTTAATTCATTCGGACATATCTCAAAAGCTGTATCACAGTCATTAAGAAATGGATAAAGATTTTTCTTTTATCCATCGAAGGTTGAAATAAATTTCATGAAGGTATCTAAACTTAGTGACGACATTGTATTATTGTAGCGATTGATAATTTTCATATAAATGAAGAATAATTAATTTACCGTTCTGTTGTGGAGAATAAATACCTACACTTTACACTGTCACTGTTACAGACACTAAGCACTTGACACTCGGAGATTATATCTTGAAGATATTGGAGATTTGAAGAATATGAAGCTGTAGCTTGAAGCATTTGAAGCTGGAGCTTGAAGAATTGGAGTTGGAGCTTGAAGAATTCGAGATTGGAGTTCGAAGAATTGAAGATTTGAGTTTGTAGAATTGGAGTTGGAGCTTGAAGTATTCGAGATTGGAATTCGAAGAATTGAAGATTTGAGTTTGTAGAATTGGAGTTGGAGCTTGAAGAATTCGAGATTTGAGTTTGACGAATTCGAGATTGGAGTTTGAAGAATTCGAGTTTTGATTTTGAATAATTGGAGATTATTCATCGAATTTAGGAATTTGAAGATATTTGAAGACTCTTGGAGACAGGAGTTTGTTGGACTTCTCTTGTAGATTTGAAGATATAGAAGATTCTTGATTTAATGATTTTGAAGATTTAGGAGAATATACAACTATATTATTAATTAGATTTTTAATTTCCGTTCGTTTTTCACAACGATGTACTTAAAAAAAAACAATTAGTGTATACGTAATATTATTATGTGTTTTATTTTTAGGATTCTTGCTATTTTTAAAGAATTTGAATTCACCGTTAATTTATTTCACGTTATTTAGCTTTATCCACACTTCCTGACACCAATTTTATGTTATGGGTTGGAATTATTAAAAGATATTATTATTGTATTTAATGTAATCCTTTTATTTCCGCTTTATAACACAAAATCACATAACATATTATTACTGGTATACTAATATAAGGTTGAATATTATTAGGTACAATATGTGTTTTCTGTTGGAAGTCCGACTGAAGAGTGTTTTATATATTGGAATACTACTAAAAAAGGAACAATAAAGATGATGCAACGAACTTAAGAAATGAACAAGATTTAACATGTAAAAGAAACAATGAACTCATTTCAGCCGGTCAAATTCGACTGGCTGACTCACTAACATTACAGAATTTGAATGGCACATAACAAGTATTTTATAAAAATAAATGCGTTAGATTTTTGTTTCATGGCCTGTTTAGCTCAGACGGTCAAATTAATTTTACCAGGAGACAGAGAGATAATTTTAGGGATTTTATGAACCGGGACGGCGCTCCGGTGCGTTCCGATCCATTTCGAGCACTGGCCCACACAAAACTGTAATCGATAAAAAATATTCTTCTACCTATAAAATATAGTTTTACTATAATCTACTATGCCAATGTCTAATTCAGGGGGGGGGAAACTTTTTGGATGGAGGACCAAATTCAAAAATTCAAAATGTGCGGCGGGCAAGTAAAACATCATTTTTAGATATACACTATTTATTATCACGAAAAATAAATATTATAAAAAAAAATAATGAGAAGAATGAAACTGTTGTACATTTTTTTAAATTCAGGTGTTAATTTTGTAGTTGATATTCTCAAAACTGCTTGTAAATGGGCATCGGAGATATTTGATCGTAAAGAATTTTTATTGAGGTTCATGATCCAAAGTTCACATATATGTTGATCCAAAAATAACGAACATTTTTCTTACATAATCTTTAAGTTGGTCGAATTTTTCTGAATTAAGGGCATGGTAAAATTTGGAGATTTCTTCACGACGATGCAATTCTCTTAAATCAGTGTCACACTGCAGGTCAATAATATCAAGTTGTAGCTCTGTCGGCACACTATCAATATCTATTGAAATCGATGTTCAATGTAGAAAATAGTGGTTACATAGTGTGAGACGAGACGCAAGGAAGACGTACTGAGATAATACATTTACGAAACGACAAATTCTTCAAATTTTAATCTATTGTCAATATTTAAAAAATATATATAGATATATATATATATATAAAACAGTTATTCGTAATCAGAAGTACAATTAATGATGGCGGGCCGCAAAAAAATACCCGGCGGGCCACATGCGGCCCGCGGGCCGCAGTTTGCCCCCCCCCCTGCTAATTGAATGAATAACTAACAAACACCATCTACATTTATTGTAGTCTTAGTTCAATGAAAACAAATACGTTTGATTGACAAAGTTTAGAGTGCACTATTTATGTCGGATCTTAACAGCCTACCTCCACCCTTCGCGACTGATATACCTTTACACACATTATTTTAAATTATGTTTTTATTCTGTAAAATATGACAAAATTTAAACCTAAATTTATTCTATAAATACTATGGAACTAAATTTGTTTTACGAATGACGATAATTTTCATAATATATTCGTACACTTATAATTATAATATCATCATCAGCCTGAATTTATCCACTGCTGGATGAAGGCCTCTTCAAGCTGCTTCCACTTCTATCGGTCCTGTGCATTGCGTTGCCACGTACTTCCGCAGAACTTTATCATTTCATCGATCCAGCGGCCTCTAGGTCTACCTTGCGGACGTTTTGTACTTCTTGGATACCACTGGATGACTAGATTTGTCCAACGATTGTCTCTTCTTCGAGCTATGTATCCAGCTCATCTCCATTTAAGACTTTTAATAAACTCGGAAAAATCTTGTCTGCTTCCTTATACACTCATTCCTCTTTTTGTCCTTTCGCGTTATGCCCAGCATGCACCTCTCCATACCACAAAATCTATATGTCTATAGATGGATGTATATTTGATGAAATTGTTCGCAGAGTAAAGCTAGGCTGGAGTGCTTTTGGCCGCCTGAATAATGTCTTCAAAAGTGACCTTCCACTGTGCCTAAAGAGCAAAGTGTTCAACAAGTGTGTGCTTCCCGTGATCACATATGCGTGTGAAACATGGACCCTAAGTAAAAGAGAGATCCAGAAACTTAGAGTAGCACAACGTGGTATTATATAATATACATTATTATATATTAATAAAATCGTGTAAAATCACGTGAACGATTTCCATCACAGGTTTTGGTGTTTTATAATCGTAAATGATTCAATGGCTCGGTATCCTGAGATTGTAAACCCTGGTAAGTATATAGTTACTTAATACGCATTTTATTTCACTACAATAATTATTACGGTCTGTATGTACTAAAACAGGTTAACCGGTTTTTCTCATGCATTTCTGCATCTCTGCCTTGTACCGAGAAGCAGTGTCAAGGAAAGGTGATGCAATTAAGTCCAGAGGAAACCCAGTCAGGCTTTACGCAGTAACAAAAACGTTGAAGAAAACCGTCTCTATAATATAGACGGAGTTTAATCATAATAAAAGTGTGGCTGAAAAACGACTAATGATTAAACAAACAGTAATGTCTTAACTTGTGGTAGACTCGTCATGAACTTTTTAATATCGGAAAATAAAGGGAAGAGGTAGGTACATTAATTAAGAGGTTTCATGAGAAGGTTTTTTTTTTTAGCTTACTACACTAAAATATAAAGGCCATACTCTACATAGTCTAAATGTTGTAACATGTATACGCTTAAGATATTTACCAATCAAAAAAAAGTAATAAAATATCATGTCATGATTTTACATACAGTTTTAGCTGAGACAGAAAATTAAAGAGACAGCATTTTAATTTAATTTTACTTTGACTAGGTACTTCAAAGTGTGCACGTCCTTTCGCAGTGAAGATTAATTTGTAATAAACTTTACACTGTTAAAAATCAATAACAATATGTCAACACAGTAATAGATTCATCCAAGCAGTAGATTTATTAACTCATTTAGTGCTAACACCGCGACTGGCGCCGCTTGGAGCAGTTGGCCATTCGATATAATTAAAGTGTTATTTAAATGTCGTAATTAAAACTTCAGCAGTGATTGTGTTGAAAAATTACATATTAAATACATAGTATGTAGATATTGCTGAGCTAAGCCGTTGAATTCATTAGGAATGAATAATAAACCATCTTTATTTATATGAACAATCACGTAAAATCTCAAATCTCCTCCTTCAAACTGTAATAACATTAATAAACAATAATAAAAAAATCAATATTTTTTATGGAATATTAGTAGGTACTTCATAAAAATCATAATATGTTAAGAAACCATAACTGCAGAATGTTGAATACAATAAATTATGTATAATAATTTACAATCATAGGTGCATTTTGTTTCAATCCTTATTACCTCACATATTATCCATGAACGGTCGAGTTTAATACACCTGCAATCAATTATATAATCTCATTAATACTATAATTACCTTAGTCAGGGCCGCACCGAGCGATTGGGTACAAAGCACCCGGGCGGCAGAATTCAGGGGTAGCAAAAATTCCGTATATTTTAAAATATTTTTATTAAAAACATATATTATATTCGACTGCGAAAACCGAATCTTATGTTAAAACCACATCTATAATATATGCTGCCTATAAATAGTCGATGGGCTGTACTCCTTGTAGCACGGCAAATCGAAGAATTAACGCGAAATACAACCAATTATCATACTATCAGAGTAGGCACCTATACGTTTTATAACTTTGCAACTTTTTGCACTTTTTACTACAGTGATACGTATATTTGCCCGATTACATCGCATAAAATTAGATCAAATGATATTCACTTGTATTAATATAGGTATGTTGAATAAATAAATTGATCATAGAGCCAGAGTGCAAAGTTATGAACCATATAGGTACTCTACTTAAGGTTCGTTTCTTTCAACCTGAACGAAACAAATCAAATAAAACCATAGACAATATACATACAAATTGTATGAGTAAAAAGTTGACCGGAAATGGTTTGAGATTTGACGTTTGGTTCAGTGTATCATTGAAAATCAAACCGTTCTCGGACACCATCAGAAATGGTTTGACATGAAACGTCAAGCCAATTCGGACGATCCATAGACTAATGGCAATCTGTCAAAGTGTTGATAAGCATTATTCGGCATTTATATATCGTGAGGTGTTCATATTAATATGTTAGACATTTACACCATAGGAATTCACTTGAATTATGTATATTATAGATTAATAATCAATACATATTATTCGTAAGTAACCATAAGCGAACATGACGCCGCTTTTGGTCTTATTATCGCAAAATCCAGCACATATTTTCTATGCAAAGAGTTCGATTTAATAATATCATTACTATAATAATTATTATGTCAGACCAAGAATTTATTTTCATTTTGCAAACTGTGTTAAATCAACCCGGAATGATCCGATGATGTCGATATCACGATAGGAGGTTAGAATTTCATAACAAGTTGACGTTTCAATAAATATGTTTCTGTTTTAGAGACTAATATGTTATGAATTAATTTTAAGTACCTACTGGCAACACTAATTAGTCGTCAGAAAAGCGTTTCCGTGGACATTTACCAAACGGTCCCAAACCAAACGGTCCCATTTCGTTTGTTTGATTCAGGTTGAATGATACAGACTTTTAGGAGTTTAAAATCTCCAATCTATGACTGATACATCACAGTTATACAAAAAAAACACCGATAGGTTCTCATTTTCATACGTTAGTGTCAAAGCACTATAAAATTAACGTTTCCGCAAAAAAAATATCTGCATAACAAAGGACGCCAGAAAATGGACATAGATAGTAAGTAATAGAGATAACACAATTTAAATAAAATGTAATTTTATTCAAGAATTAATTGTTTCATGGCTAATTTTAAAAAAAATGCTTCAGTTCCTGGGAAACTCTATCGAAACATTTTGAACGTTTTAAACACTGTCTTACGTTATAATTTGAGAATATGTATTATATTTTAACTAGATACTAGAAATATTTCAACATTTTTTTAATATTTCTGCTACAATTATTTTTTTATTTAGGAGAGGACGGCAATATTAAGCTGATACCCAAGCGGCAGTCACCCTTCATGCGGCTCTGACCCTAGTTCTTGATTTCAATCGAATTCACTTTTCAAGATCATTCTTCCTACAAATTTTATTCGCAGATGACTATATGCGAATAGTGAACAGATACCTATCAGTGTATTAACACCTAACATTTATCAGTCTGACACTAAAATTAGTGCTATCATTATTTAAACTATAGTGAAATATTATTAATTGTGGGCATTACCATAGCCATCCTAACCAGCACTCTTTGCTGAACCTATATCCTCTGCCAAATAAGTGCCCACCAAACCCTCATTACTTGTGTGTGTTATTGGTTTTTTTTTAAACAAAAATGTGGTGGTTATGGATTATGCTAATCGTTCTACTGGTTACGTTAATCATACTGAATAATCAGGAAATTGTTGCCAAAATTAGGGTTCTATTATGGGCCTGTACCCTTCCTGGACCGATTTCTTTCCCTCCGTTTGGATCATCCCATAGATTTCTGTGCCACAGAGAAGGTATGTACCTACTGTAATTATTAAATAATAACTGATATGTAATAATATTTCAATTTTTTCCAACATTGTAAAATCTCTAAAATACTACTCCTCAAACCTTTTCAATGGTATCGTCTTCATCGGTAACCGGACAAAACAGAACAGCCAGTGGAAAAATAAAACATTAATTTTTGTCGTAGCTATTTATTAATTAAATACTTATAAAAATTATGTTTATAAACTAAGTTAAGTATACTTATAAATATTGAATATTTAAAAAAAAAACAATTTTTAAGCGAAATCATCAACTGTCTATTAAAATATACCTACTTATATACATTTTTTTACAAAACCGTTATTTTGAAAATAATACATTTTTTTAATATATTATAGAGTATAGTATCGATGGGTGATTAACACAAAAACCTATCTACAAAAAGTCCATTTTTCAGGAGAGGCAAAACAAACTTTTTTTTGTTCCAAGAGGTTTTTTTTTAACAAAAAGATGTAATTTTGATGATCTATATTTAAAAAAATACTGTTTTAAAAAAAGTCGACCCACTTACGTTTTTATGTTACCAATAAATTTTCAAATTATCTTTGCAGTTTGTTATTTACCTAAAACAAACACGTATCTACAAATTGGCATGTTTTAATGAGTGGAAAAAATAAGTTTTTTTCAAGATGTATAATAAAGACTACTAAAGAAAACTATGGAAAATATCTAAAGTTTTTTTTATGCATCGGAATGATCTTTTTCCCATGCAATACAGTGAAAAGTTTTTAGAGATTCATCATATCTGATGTTCATTATTCATAAAAAATGGGATATCATCCTGTTTTTGAGTTACCAAATATTGTCTTTTTATTTTTATGTAGTATTTCTTGAGAAAAAAATTATGAAAAAGAAACAGTTTGACAGTTGAAAAACATGGCGATACGTTTGTGTGTTTCCAAACTGCCAGAAAAAATCCATAAACACAAAAATGTATGAGCTGATACGTTTTTGTGTTAATTTTTTTCGATTAAATTATGAGATACGATTTAGATTATTTCCTTACTCATAGTATATACGGAGATATTGTCTTTCTGTTACAGATAGAACCGATTATAGTTCACAATTCTGCATACTCAACTAAAAAACGCATTTTTTGTAGATAGGTTTTTGTGTTATTCTCTCATCGGTATAACATTTTATAATGTAATCACTGCATGTTGGCCATTCGGCGTAAAAACCTTAATTTATCTGTTTTGATTTTGATGATCGTTGTGAAAACTTTCACAACAATTTGTAGTCTTAGGACATCTTTCAGCAGCAGCTTTAAAATGATTCCATGTTCTAATTGTAATGGGAGGTGATCTTCCTTTTTTATCTCTACAGAATTATCAAACTCATTATTTCGTTGTACCTAGTCACCCAATCATTTTGAACATATTAGATTGTTTAAGATGAGATATAACTAAGCATGCCGGCAACACCGAGTTGAGTCCCGTTTAATTGAGGCTTTCCAGCGATTATAAATGTAGAAATTATATAATTTGACTTTTTACGGCGTATTGAAAATCGTTGCTATTAAAAATCTATCTACATAATAGAGATACGACAATTTCAATATTAAATGTTATATTTTTCCTGAAAGGTCATAGTGCTATTTATCGCTGTTCTGTTTTGTCATGTTCTGTTTTATCATGATCTGTTTTGTTATGTTATTTTTCTATCATGGAACCGTCATAATCATCAGGGGTCCACTATTATCGGTAACTAGTTCTTCACTGTAACCGAATTTGGTAAGTTCGTCGATCCAGCGGGTTTTAGGGCGGCCATTTGGTCATTTAATGTCCCTTCATTGCCACTGTAGGTATGGACGGCTCATTGTTATTAAATCTGAAAAATTAGGGCTCGCCGTAGAAAATAGTAAGTAGGTACAAACAATAATAAAACACAAAATACCGCCTTACGAAGCAAAATCTGTGAATAATTATCAAAGTATAATTGAATTTAACAGACGTGTTACAAAATATAAACATCGATAAACAATAATATTAAAAAAAATACGTGTGTATGTTCCAGGTTCGAATCCTTTGTCTGGCAAATACACATATTATTTTTCAAGTGTGTTTGGTGTGTAGGTAGACTAATAGGTTGAGCAAGTGGCTAACATCCATTTCTAGTAAAACAAAAATCTGTTAATACAAACATCCACTCTATGGTCTTCTTAGAATCGGACCACAGAACAGATTAATATTAATTTTGTGTTCCCTGGATGGGGCATAGTAAAAAAGATGAACGGCACATGCACCAATAGAGAACGTAGATTTTACGTACGCATATCTACTTGCAAATATTAAACATCTGCTTTTTCAATGTACATGCATCGAACCAATATCTGAAAGAATCGTACTACAGGTGTAGGTACATACATTAAATCATAATTTTAAAAAAATACATGAATTTTCACCCCTGTAGAATCTAGTAAGTATATATTAATATATTATTAAGTAGGGGTTCCCCGATATATATTTTACAAAACTATTCAAGTATCAACCAAAAATAACTGTTCTAAAGTTAAAACCAATATTAATATAATATTTTTATTTTTAGATATTTTAAATCGATTGCTAAAAATTCTGAAAGAGTTTCCACAGCCAATAATCAGATTGTGGATAGGACCAAAGTTGTTGATTATCTTCAGAGAACCCAGACATTTGGAGGTAGGCATCTAAACTTTTTTTTCATTATTCTACTTTTCATCTTTGGATATATTTTGTTGTAAATAAATATGATAGTAGATAATACTATACCGGTAGCGTTGGCAGGTATCACTTAAATAATGGTACTTAATGGTATTCTTTAGACTTAAAAACAAACCAAAACTAAATCTTACTATAACCTAAAAATATGTCTTAGGTTTTGGTTTGGTTTTATGTCTCAAAAGATCGCGATCACAAAAATTATGTGGAGTAGGCACTAAACTTAGTGGCGGCTCGACGACTTTCTAGGTCGGTGGGGGTTTAGTCATTAATTATTAAATATACATACCTACCTACTTTTTCATATTATACATTATGTAGTACCAAGTTACTTATAATAATATGATTTTATTAGTGAGGGAATGAGTAATTTTTCAGAATAAATAATACGAATATCTGACTCGTTACTTAATCACATCTAAAAATCAAAAAAATATTAACTTAATTAATAGTAGCTAATTATTATTACCAGTTTTGAACAACGAAATACAGCGAGCGTTTTTACTCACTATGGGGTTATTTGATTAGCTCCCCAGTATGCATATACTAACGATAACGCAGTCACATCATTTGTAGAAAGAGATTTGTACCGCGGCGGCGGGATGGGACTGAATGACCCCGGTCAGCAAAAAATAGACGCAATGGCTTTCTTAATTTATACATAAGAGAAATACAGCGTAATTAATTTATGTAATTATTTTAATACTGCGTAATCATCATTATGTTATTATATAATTTACAATCATTACTTTATTTAATTGTATAATAAAAATAAATATATCTATAAAATTGCGACAGGTTTAGATGGATAAAATAAATTAAATACTTAGCTCATTAATCATGTAGGTATATTATGACAATGATACAAATATTGGACATATTATATTTTTGTGGGGATGGTCTGGTAGGTACTGCATCTTTACTTTAAATATAAACTTCATCTTAAAGTTCCTCTGTTGTTGGAAGATGAACACCACCGTCCCACGTAGACCTTTGAGAGGAGATTCCGAATAATGGTCCTGCGACAACTGAACGGTTCTTGGCTGTCCATCTAGAAATCTTTCTACTACTGACACTATAACGGCCTTCAAATCATCGATCAGTTTCAGCACTTTGTATTGGTCGTCTCTTATGAGGTGTCCAAAGGACCCTATTTATATTTTTATATACTTCTGTCTATTTTCGTATGCCTTTATAGACCCGATTAGTGACCGGTATCATTTCATGATATTCTTAATGTTCTACAGCTGGGTTTCCCACACTTTTCTGCAATGGAACACTTCGCGAACCCGGAAATTTTAACGGAACACTTAGTTTATTTTGTAGGTTATTTATTAGTGCAGATAACCGTTCTGCCAATTTTGGCAACTGTCGTTTAACTGATAAGACTTGTCAGCCGGTCAGTTAAAAACAATATACCCCATCTTTTTCATGCGCACAGTGTGAGAAAAGATGGTCCTCCGTCTGTACTTAGATCATGGCCCCCAGGCTAGGATCTTTGGCGGGCCCCCTACTTATCACTAAGGTTAAAGGCAATGTGATGATCTACAGTTGCATATTCCAAATGGTGTTCGAAGTAAAATAATTAAGAGTATTTTTAGCGATTTTTTGTATTTTTAATACACCCACTTTTATGTTGATATGCACAATTATGGATATGTCAAATATCAACAATAATAAAAAATATAAGTATGGCAAAACTACATATTATTAAATGTTAGTATGCTTGAATTGAAACAGCGCCGCAGGCGACATTTTTTTACTATAAGTGCATGTTTGTGATGTGTGTTTATCTCACTTGGCTGGTCGATCTCTCACGTCGGGCTCCCCGTAAGCCCAGGCCCCCAGACTAGAGGCCTGTCAGCCCACCCCCTTGTGGGAGCCATAACCTATCTAGATACTTGACGTCATAATCACCAGTGGTGATTGATCATCACTTGCCTTTCAATATGAAGTAGATTCTTAATTATTTTAGTTTTACTTATTTTACTTCCACTTAGTAGAAGATCTTTAAATGTGTTGCAGTGTATAAAACCTTTCCAAATGGTCGCGGAACACCTATTCAGGTTCGACGGAACATTGGTGTTCCGCGGAACATAGTTTGGGAAACCCTGTTCTACAGCAAGGGTTGGAAAACAGGGATAAAAATTATCCCCATATAAACACTAAACATGCACAGTGGCGCGTTTAGTGACGTAAAGGCAGGACGCACCGAAGGAGTGGAGGAGAATCTTTCACTGATACAATAAGTTTATTCATTGTTTCCCTGGCGATCTGATCGTCCCTTTTTATTAAATATGTACGTTACTAACTGACAAATTTATTGCTTCAGAAAATCCTGCAATCTACAAAGATGGTTGAAAAGGATTCCATGATGGACGTTGTAAAACCTTATCTTGGGGATGGCCTCATAACGGGACATGGTAAAAAATGCTCAAATATTTACTTAATTACCTCCTTATTATACTAGTTTCAGATCTGGTTAAGTTAAAATATCATTTAAAAAAGAACATTTTGATTTTGACAGCTGTAAAATAGATCCACTAAGTTTTGGCGCGAAACATTAACTATGGACTCCTATTGTTTGTGGGACTAACCACAATAGAAGAGATAGTTGGAAGGGCGTCAGTACGAGACAGTCGATATAAAATGTTATGCTCTCTTCATAATGGCCCAAGCAAGGCCAGTGTTGGCGCCATTTGATGCGTGTTGTAACACCGATAGTGTAGTACAGACGGCAAACATTTGCCGTGCATGGGCCACGCAACGCGTATGTTGCACAATGATGACCGCCTATGTTCGCCTTCCTTGGCCAAATGTGAAGGGGAGCATACAGGGAACTCAGAAATAATGGGAACTGAAATACACAACGGGTAAGGCGATAGCAGGTAACCGACTCGAGTAAGGAAAAATCCGGGTTAAACTTACACGCGTGTTAAAAATACGTTTTACGTCGAATACTAAAAACTGCTCTCGGTTTATGCATTTACGCTCATTTAATGTTGGTGTATTACACACACTATTGCACGTGCATATTCATAGGACACTCACACATTCAAAAGCCTGCTTCACCATGCGGCGTATTGAATATTGCCTTTCGGTATTATATTTATTATCTATTCTGTGGGAGCATAATAAGGCTGATAGCGACCATAAGAGCTTGCCCAGATGATGCGCGTCTCGCCGCGATATCCCGTTACTGCGTGTGGACAGCTCAATGAGGCCACCTGTACCCCAGTTGCGTGCGAGAAGTGACACACGGGGATAACATGTGGACGGCTCAATGAGGTCACATACCTGGAATGCGCGCGAGTTTGTACGCGCGAGTCAAATCGCGCCGTCTGGACAAGGCCTCAACAATAAACATAATATTAACCCCGCCTACTTCATGCGCATGGGAATAAGCGGTCCTATAATAGTGGAAATCCTTAAGAATACATACTTATTATATAGAACCTACTTTCTTACAACCAGAAAGCCTACTTTATTTACTGTATTTATTCGTATTTCATCAAAATGACCTTTTATTAATTAGTCTGATTTTTGTACACATTTCGACTCAGATTAATTGTATTGCAGGCCCAAAATGGAAGGCTCACAAAAAGTTAATCATGCCAACTCTAAACCCTAGAGCAGTCGAAAGTTATTGTGAAACATTCAGACGGCAAGGGGCCATCATGGTGAGTAAGATGGCGGAAGATTTAAATAAAATGGCCGCCGGAAGTGAATGCGAAATGGTGCTGGAGGACTACTTGCTCCCGTGTGCCATTGATATCGTTGGTGGTAAGAACATATTTTTTCATATAATCGCTCCAAAATATACACAGTTTTTGATACTAATTACATGTTACCGAGCGTACTTCAGTGAAACGGCAAATAATTTTCAACAGTAGGTGCGACGCAATTTCTTACTAGTCGCCAATCGGAGACATACAACGAGGTGTCCGCACGTCGATTTGTTTTGTCATGGCGTCAGATGAAAATATTCTTAAATCGTGTAAAGATGACTAAAAACTTCACGTATATACTTAAAAAAGAAAACAAGTCAATGAATATACTATTATTGTTAGTAACATAACAATAAACATAACATTAAATGGACGCATGTTGGATTTTTATGACAAATTATATTTTGTTTGGCACGCGTCATTTGCACAATCCGCGCATCGCCTAGCCACGATCTTTTTAGACCATGCCTCAACTGAAGTATAGCAAAATTCAAATGTTTAGCTATGACGTTAAACCAGTGGTGCATAACCCACGGCCTACCATTCCAAGCATTACATCCCATCGATGTAATGAAATGTGTGAAAAAAAACTAGCATTTCCTTATAATTACCTATTTTATAATATGTAGTGTTGTATAGCTTTTCGGAAGGACTTTGTCTTGACTCAAGGGAGAATATATAATAATTATGTAGATATCATTATTCGCGACATTCGTACGCTATGTATCAACCTGCAAACAGTAAATGAATAATAGCGCCTGTACACGCGCATGGATTTATTTGCACAAATAGTGTGTATTTTAAACTATCGCGATAATAACTGCTTATACGTAAAAGTGCCAATCTCATTCTTCAGGAATAAGCGAGATGCGATGTTATCATTGCATGGTACTATTTGACAGGTCGTGAAAATCAGTTAACCTCAAAATGAGTCTTTGCGCGGTGTAGTTCGTTTTTTTTACCGACAGGTTTGCTACTATCGTTTTACTGCGCATGCGCAGATATCGCATATTCCAATTATTGTCGCGTGAAAACTCAGAAGTTCCTGAATTTTTTTGACTCATGCATGCAATCTTGCAATTTGCGCGATAATACGCGTTTACACGTGCATTGTTTTATTATGCCGCGATAATATGTAGATACAGCAGTAAATCCATGCAGGTGTAAACGGGGTATAATACTAATAAAAAAGGATTGTGCATCACTGCGTTACACTTACCTACCCAATAGTAGATGCAATGTTTTTTCTTTTGAAAACTTACTATCTATAATATAAAAACCAATATTTGTTTGTTTGTTTGTTTGTTCGTATGTTATGCGCTGCCAAACCGTTCATCCGATTGCGATAAAACTGTGTCAACTTATTGCTTGCACTTGCGCGAAGAGTATAGGCTTCTTATTTATAAAAATAAATGTCTGTCTGTCTGTCTGTCTTTATGCGTTCCTGTACCATTCATCCGATTGCGATAAAATTTTGGTAAGTGGTTGTATGCACACCCGCGAAGGTTTCTGAATTAGAAAAATCATCATCTTCTTCTTCTTCATTCTAATTTCTATTATTAGTATGGTTCCTATACCATTCATCCGATTGCGACGAAATTTTCGTCAGTTATTGTACGCACACCCGCAAAGGTTTCTGAATCAGAAAAACCATCTTCTTCTTCTTCATTATATCTTTTTTTATTCGTATGGTCCCTATACCATTCATCCGATTGCGATGAAACCATCGTCAGTTGTTGTGGTAACACCCGCAAAGGTTTCTGAATTAGTACAACCATCTTCTTCTTCTTCTTCATTATATCTTCTTTTATTCGTATGGTTCCTATACCATTCATCCGATTGCGATGAAACCATCGTCAGTTGTTGTGGTAACACCCGCAAAGGTTTCTGAATTAGTACAACCATCTTCTTCTTCTATTCGTATGCGTTCCTATTCCATTCATCAGATTGCAATAAAACTTTCGTCAGTAATTGTGCCAACACCCGCAAAGGTTTCTGAATTAGTACAGCCATACTCTTCTTCTTCTTCTATTCGCAATGAAACTTTGGTGAGTTGTCGTGCGCACGCCCACGAAGATTTCTGAATTAGAAAATCATCTTCTTCTTCTATTCGTATGCGTTATTATACCATTCATCCAATTGCGATGAAATTTTGACCATTTGTTGTGCGCACGCCTGTAAAGGTTTCTGAATTAGTACAACCATCTTTTTCTTCTGTTCGTATGCGTTCCTATACCATTCATCCGATTGCAATGAAACTCTTGTGAGTTGTCGTGCATATGCCCTCGAAGATTTCTGAATTATAAAATCATCTTCTTCTTCTATTCGTATGCGTTCCTATACCATTCATCCGATTGCGATGAAACTTTTGTCAGTTGTTGTACGCACACCTGCGAATGTTTCTAAATTAGTATTACATAAAATACAAAGTTTGTTGTTTGTTTGTTCCATCCAATTTTGATTTTTTTTTACTACATATTAATAAAATTAATAACGTTTTCATATTTTGGATTCGATTTTAATTTAGTGGTCTTTTGTTTGACCTTTACTCCTATTAGAATTATTTTCACATTGCCATATTGTATTATGTACACAGATATTTTAATATTAAAAAAATTATTATCTCTTATTATTTTTTTTAAATATCTAAGATAAATATAGCCTCGAAGCGACCCTGTGCGAAGCCGGGTACTTCAGCTAGCTACCCATAATAAATTGTATATCTACATATTGTTGTGTTTTCATTGCAGAAACGGTTATGGGTATGCAGCTAAAGTCCCAAACGTCCAGTGACAAGGAGTTCTATGAAGCATTTGAAATGATGTACTTTCTAGCTGTGGACAGATTGGCGAAGCCTTGGCTCCAACCTGATATTCTGTATTGGCTGTCTGGACGCCAGGCTAAACAGAACAAGAGCATAAACACCTTGAGGACGTTTATTGTAAATGTTGGTATCGCCTTTGTTCTCGTTTCTGAATTCTTCTTTAAATGCCATCTCCTCTGTGAAGATTGGCAATCATCAAAGTTATCGTCACCTGCTAACTGAATAGACAAAGTCATGCTCTTATGAAACCATCAGTTGCACAGTTTTCTTCCATAATATGTTCCAAATTATAAATTCTTTTATGTTTTTAATAAACATTTTTTTTTATTCAACGAATTAGACACAAGACTTCAGAATGTAACATTCTTTATACTGAATATACATCATTTGAAAACATTTCATGCATATACACACTAGAAAAAAATCGTCCTGACGGGACTTGAACCTGCATCTGCTGGATTCGCGCCAGCATACAAAAATGATTTTTCTAGTGTATATGCATGAGATGTTTTCAAATTATGTATATTCTTTTATGTGGCAAAATATTAGAGCTGCAACTTTATTGGTCAAAAAGGTACGTTAAAAGATATCTGCATCTGACCGAATGTGAAAAAAGTTTATATGAGGAGTCTAATTCCAAAAAGTCCACATTTGGTCAAAATCGAGAAAAAAATACGCACGTATTTGTATAATTTTACACAATATGTATTGCTCTATAAATTCCAAAATGCGACATAACCCTATGAAAAAAAATATTTTAAGTTTCGATTTATTACAAAAAGCATAATCAAAAAGTCCAGGTTTCATATTATTTAAAGCTTGGTTGATTTCGCGCGTGCTTAAGTCAACCAATAAGGGAACGTTCAATATTGAAAAGGGGGTCTCACATGCTGTAGCATCTGGTAAACTCATGACAGTGCCACGGAAATATGTGCCTTATGCGGAGTAAATTAAAAAGTGAGGTACAAATAGCGCTACATCCAATTTTATTTTGCCTATATTTATTACAAAATGGAAACTACCATGTGGGTGCCGTATTGGAAACGTCAGATTCTGTCCAGTTGCTAGTCTTGATTGTGTAGTTTTCGACTGTGCTCCCCCATCTATTCTTTAGACAAGTTTGTACGTCTGTATAATCGTTTGCCATCACAGTACCTCAGTATTGAAAGAGCTATTTATCACATTGTATTAATACATCGAAAAGGATTTTTTTTGATTATGTCCGATCCTAATAGGATTATATGGGCCTCCACAGAGTGGAGGTTTGTATTAACAGATTTTATTTTTACGAGAAACGGATGTCAGCCACTTGCTCAACCTATTAGGTCCATACTCTGACTCATACACAGTGACGTCCGTAAACAAAATGCCGCCCCTAGGCAGTGCCAAAATGCCGTCCCATTTTTTATACAGTACCTATGTTTTATCATCCTTTCATGACTCGTCTAATAAATGTGTTGCATGGAGACCTTACTAACAAAATATTATACCACTAAAACATACCAAATTAAATGTAGATATAAATAGCGAATAAATAAGGTAATTATGTTAAACACTTGCAGTGAGGTCCCTAAATAAAATGCCGCCCTTAGGCACCACCAAAATGTCGCCCCATTTTTTATACAGTATTTTTATCATCTTTTCAAAAGTCCAATATCTAAGAAATGTATTGTTTGGATACATTACTAACAAAATACCAGACTTTTATTACTCGTAAATCTGCACATGTCGTTTCCGGTCACCAAGGACGTCGAAGGGCAACGGAAGTAAACTAGATATCGCGAACCCGACAAAACCAGTCAGCTGAATTTTTTATGGAAAGATATTTTAGTTATTACTAAGTTTAAGTAGCTATTTCTATATATTCCAAATGATTCTCCTCGATTTGCTGTCCTTCAAGTAACTCCCGCCCCCAAGCGACGCTCAATCTGCCTATCCCCACGGGACGTCACTGATAGAGACATCATATTATTAGCTGTAGTTAAGCATGGGTTGGTAATTCGATTAATAGAATTCTTTTGAAACTGGTAAGAAATGCAGATATCTTTTTAAAATACTGAAGAAAAGTAAATATAAAGTGGTGGAATAAAAAGTTCCTTCCGTTGCCCTTCAACGTCCTCGGTGACCAGAAACCAAAGACCACACTTGCAGATTTGCGATTAGTCTGATATTTTGTTGGTAATGTATCTATACAACACATTTCTTAGATATTGGACTCATGAAAGGATGATAACAATAATGTATAAAAAATGGGGCGGCATTTTGGCGGTGCCTAAGGGCGGCATTTTATCTAGGGACGTCACTGGTCTCTATACACCTACGTGTCTCAATAATTAATGTATTTTATTCTTTACAGAGCATTCACACTAAAAAAGAGCAAATGGAGACAGCAACTATGCACGACATCATAAAGAAAAAGTATCCCCTAAATCTAAAAAAAGGCAATAGTCTTTCGAAAAATGCAGAGCAAGCCAACGACGATGACGGGTTGTATGGAGACATGGTGAATGAAGACTTTAATGAAAACGGAAGACCAAAGATGAAGACGACTATCGAACAGCTTTTGAACGCAATGCAAGAACAATCCGTTGAAATGTCTGAGAAAGAGTTGATAGATGAAATGCTTACGATGTTTTCAGCTGTATGTATTTTAACGCTCAGTTTAAACTTATCTAATATATAAAAATTAATATTTGTTTGTTTGTTTGTTCGTTCGTATTTTATGCGCTGCCATACCGTTCATCCGATTGAGATAAAACTTTCTGAACTTATTGCTTGCACTTGCGCGAAGAGTATAGGCTATATCTTATATATAAAAATGAAAGTCTGTCTGTTTGTCTGTCCCGTATGCGTTCCTATACCATTCATCCGATTGCGATGAAATTTTGCTAAGTGGTTGTATGCACACCTGCGAAGGTTTTTGAATTAGAAAAAAATCATCATCTCTTCTTCTTCGTTCTATTTTCTTTTATTCGAATGGTTCCTATACCATTCATTCGATTGCGACGAAACTTTCGTCAGTTATTGTACGCACACCCGCAAAGGTTTCTAAATTAGAAAAACCATCTTCTTCTTCATTATATCTTCTTTTATTCGTATGGTTCCTATACTATTCATTCGATTGCGACGAAACTTTCGTCAGTTATTGTACGCACACCCGCAAAGGTTTCTAAATTAGAAAAACCATCTTTTTCTTCTTCTTCTTCTTCATTCTATCTTCTTTTATTCGTATGGTCCCTGTACCATTCATCCGATTGCGATGAAACCTTCGTCAGTTGTTGAGGTAACACCCGCAAAGGTTTCTGAATTAGTACAACCATCTTCTTCTTCTATTCTATATTCTTCTATTCGTATGCGTTCCTATTCCATTCATCCGATTGCAATCAAATTTTCGTCAGTAATTGTGCCAACACACGCAAAGGTTTCTGAATTAGTACAACTATCTTCTTCTTCTATGCTACGAGTATCTTCTTCTATTCGTATGCGTTCCTATACCATTCATCCGATTGCAATGAAATTTTGATCAAGTTTTGTGCTCACGCCCGCAAAGGTTTCTGAATTGATACAACTATTTCCTTCTTCTTTTTCTTCTATTCTATCTTCTTCTATTCGTATGTGTTCTTATACCATTCATGCGATTGCGATGAAATTTTGACCAGTTGTTGTGCGCACACCTGAGAAGGTTTCTAAATTAGTATTATATAAAATACAAAGTTTGTTGTTTGTTTGTTCCATCCAATTTTGATTTTTTTTTACTACATATTAATAACATTAATAACGTTTTCATATTTTGGATTCGATTTTAATTTAGTGTTCTTTTGTTTGACCTTTACTCCTATTAGAATTATTTTCATATTGCCATATTGTATTACACAGATATTTTAATATTTAAAAAATAATTACCTCTTATTATTCTTTAAATATCTAAGATAAAAAAATATAACCACGAAGCGACCCTGTGCAAAGCCGAATACTTCAGCTAGTTTTATATAAATAATATAATTGTTATAGGAAACGAACTATGAACAAAACAAAATCGGTTTTTTTCAGGGTAAAAGTGCCCTGATCACAAGCATATAGGTATATTATATTATGTCGCGTCAGGCCATGGACCAGTTAACTCCTGAAACTTTTTAAACGTCATAACTTCTGAGCAGTTTGTGTATATTTTCTAAGCGATATTCAAATTTATCATTTTAGTTTGAAAATATTTACTATATACGCGAGAAACATGTTGATTTAGATTAAGTAAGTTTTCACAAATATTTTATATACTTACCTGTTTCATATTTTTAAGGGATTTATTTTATTGTAAAAATAACTGGCCTACAAGTGTCCACCTAGTAAAAATTGGTTGGCAGTGATAAGGTTAGTCAGTTTGGTTGCAGTTGAGATAATTGGTTTTGCAGCGCTCGAAATGGAAAAGATTACAAACCGGAGCGCTCAAAAATGTTCTGAAGTTATTAACATAGTTATCAAATTTTATTTGTATTTTATAAACATAGGTGATAGAATTTTTGTTATAAGGTCTATCTAGCTCAGACGGTCAAATTATTTTTCTCACGAGACGGAGCGATAATTTTACCGATTTTACGAACCGGAACGGCGCTCCGGTGCGTTCCGGTCCATTTAGAGCCCTGGTTTTGAAATAAATCACAGTTTTCAAAATACTGTTGCTTAGATTTTAGAAGTTAATTGATGTATCTTTTTTAAAATTTCTTTTACACTATTTATGTATAATTAAGTTTTGATATTGTGTCATATTCAATGTTTGACATAAGTAATTTTACTAAAAATGATTTACACAATTTAAACGATTTCTACAAATTAAACTATTTATTTATTTATTTATTTATTTTGCTTACATGTGACAAAATCTATGATATAAAAAAGAGCACAATTCTTTACAGGTATTAGCATTAAAATCTTAATTTCCTAAAAACGCGAGAAATTTTACCCTGCAACCACAGACATATAAACAAACTGTGTGTCAAAAATATTGGTATGCATGGTTGGATTAATGGCATGATACCGGCTCTGAAATTTGTCTAGTGAATTGCTCTAGATTTAAATTACACATAACATGTGGAGTTTGGCCACCTCATGTAAAGGAGTCCACTCCACCCTGTCTACAGCAAGGTTCCTTCACCACCTTAACTCAATAATGCAGTGTCTTCTTCTACATAGTCCAGCCACAGCAGTCTAAGTCTCCGATCCTCATTTCCTTAAAGCTTCTTAGGTGCCTTTTATCCTGGAAACATAGCATGCCCAATGAAGTCGCTCCATTATTAGATATGAGGCGACGCTAGATGAATCATCGTACAATGCGTATATTTCGGTTACATGTAAATTGTACGTAAAACATTTCAACGTGGCACAGGAATACGGTCTCCAATTTTATTAGATTCAATATGCATTCAATATGAACATTAATTCAATTTTCATAGCTGATTTTGGCAAAATTCATGAATTCAAGAATGAAAACCTAACCTAACAAATAATCAAATACATCGGCTATTTTCAATTTTTTTTGCTGCTGGCTTCCTGTAAAGTGTAAACCGACAAGAACTGTGTTTTATTTAGACATGAATTTTATGTCAGTAGGTACTATACGACCCAAAGAGGTTGGACTGTCTTTAATATACGGCCATATGTTTTGAACTGCAGACGTACAAGTTTCCGGACACGGTATAGGTATTTCATGGTTGTATGATTCTCACCACGTGCCATCGTCTTCAAATACAGCTCCTCAGACCCTTCTCAGAATATTCCATTAAAAAAAATGTCCAATACCCTCTTTTTTATTCCTAAGCCCAGCACTCCGACCCAAAGATCAATATGGGTCTGATGAGGGTTTTGTATGTTTTAATTTATTTTAGTTTTCCTTGTGAGAAATCTTGATCTGAATTGCCTCTCTAAAGCTAAACGGTACGAGGGATTTGTTTGCCAATTAAAAATAAAAAATCAATTTGGGCTTAGCCGACCGAGATTTCTCTCAAAATCCCTCCGGACAAAACAGTCCGTGTACGTTGGTCAGCCGAATACAATCATACAATTTTTACGATTGATAAAAAGAAAAATCTGATTGCTCAAAGGAACATAGTCTTACCTTACAAGACACTGAGTTTGAATGATTTTCGATTCAATAGTGTATTAATTGTCTTTTTGTTTCAGAGTTCTGACACCATCGCTTCAATAGCCTGCTTCTGCTTAAACATGCTCGCGATGCATCCAGAACACCAAGTAAATACCTATTATGTATATTGCCATAAATAACCCACAACATTCATATTATGTAAGATAAGTTGACCATGAAACAAGAAAGAATAGAAGGGCGTGCGAGCGAGATATAGTAATACAACAGGCGCGATATAAACAATGTCGGCGATAGCGACTATAAACTCAGTGCTCGAAATGGAAAAGCTCACGAACCGGAGCGCTCTACAATTTTCTGAAGATATTTACATGGTAGTTATGATTTTATAAAAAATATGTGTGTTAGATTTTCTATTATATTATGTCCTATCTAGCTCAGACTGTTAAAATATTTTTTCCACGAGACGGAGCGATAATTTTACCGATTTCATGAACTGGAACGGCGCTCCGGTCATTTAGAGCCCTGCTATAAACTATAAATACATTAGTCCCGCTTGCTGATTATATAAATATAAATTATATAAAAATATATAAAAATTCCGAAATAATAGTAATTAATAATACTCATTTCGATTCAATTTTAAAAAAAAATGGATAACCACACTTAGTCAGTGGCGGTTTTAGGTACGTGGAGACTCAAGTTACCGACAGGTTTGGAGGCCTCGTCGAGATTTTTTTCTGTCTGTACGATAAATCATAATAATATAACAATATAAACAGTGGTGTGCCTAGTAGGCATGGAGCGCGCCGGGTCAGCGCTCCGACACTTTTTCAAACGGCTACCATCAATATTATATTGTTACATACAATGATGTTGAATCACGTGAATATAGAAAATTGTGTGGTTGTTACCTTTGACATGAAAAACAAATTGACGAACTCAAATAATAAAATATTGTTGAGAATAAATTATGTGTATCGCCAGGATTGAAATACAAATTTGATTTTGTACACTGGTATTGTTAAAAATCCCTACGCTTAGTTACAAGAGTTTGAAACGCTCAACGAAGCGACCGTGTAATATAATAATATTATGCATCATAGAAAACCGCATAAAGTGCACAACTGGCACTTGTGCACTTTATGGCCTGGCTTGACCTAGTATAATAATATGGTAACATGGACATCTCACTTGACCTCATTCTCCTAAGAATAATCTATCAGGCATAGTTTCGTTAGTAATACTATTCTCAGCTAATACATCGTCTGTTGATTTATTTTAATAGAAACTGGTGATGGAAGAATTGGAAACTGTGATGTCAAGCTGCGAAGGATTGCTGGATTCTTCAGCTTGCTCGAAGCTCATCCATCTCGATAAATGCGTCAAAGAGACAATTAGACTGTTCCCAATCGGACCATTTATTGTAAGGTACAATAGAGAAGATTTTGAACTGAGTGGTAAGAATTTGAAAACATTATATTTTTCATTGCCTACAAATTATAATAAATTAGAATAAATGCTAAAATTGAGAAAGTAGACATTATTTTGTTGACTAGCATATTAACGCCCGCGATTTTCATATGTGCGATATGGTGTGTAAAACTCCCACCTCCGCACCCGTTATATATAAATATGCAGCCACGTCAATGCGCGGCCGCTTAACATAACCCTTACATGTGCCAGATAAAAGAATTTAAGCCCTCATTTTGTCCCGAGCAGAGCCGCACGGGACTGGTGATGCAACCTTGCACCGAAGTGCGAAAGCATGATGTTAATTTATATGGCAACTATCAAAGTGACTTTAATTTGAAGAGTCGCAAGGAGAAAGTGCCGAATGTAGGGCGACCAAAACATTTTTTTTGTTCAGAATAAAAAAAAATACAATGTCAGTTACCGCCGCTTTTCACAAAGATATTCTCCAATTCATCATCATCATCAACTGGGGTCGGTCTACTGCTGGGTGAAGTCTTCCCCTAGCTCCCCCACTCTTCTCGGTCCCTAGTCCTTCGCCTTCATTCTCAAATTATACAGGTATAAATGAGAACTCTGCCATTCTGGGCAGTGTTGACCTGTGTGTCCCTGATAACTATCTTAGAAATAGGGAGCATCAGTTGTTTATTCTCCCAAGGTGCAGAACCAACCTGCCACTGTTAATGCCAATAGGGAGGGCGATAACTATGTTCAACCAAATTGCTTCGGGTGAGGGTGAGTTTAGATGGACCCTATTTTATAAATTCTTAAAATAGATTCTCTTTAGCAAACTCGGTGTAGGTACTTCTTTGAACTACTATAATTGTATTTTCACTGCTTTTGTATGTTTATATTATGTTGTCTTTTTATATTTTCATTTTTATCCCTTTTATAACCTTTCTTTTTTTTTCTTCTTTATAATAATGTTTCATGTTATGTTGTGAACGTCTTAAACTTATAATTTGTAATGTCCATAGTATGTTAAAAAATAAATTAATTTTAATTGAATTGAATAAAGTAAACCATTCTGTTTCAGTGAAGTGATTTCGTATTAAATATTATATTTCTTACATATTTAAAATAAATGGTTTCAGTAAGGTATATAAATATCTAGGTACTAAGCTAATTTGTGCCATTGCCCATACCAACCCATTTGCATATTAGTTTGGAAAGTGAAAATATAATATGTACAAACTAAATAATATTATAATTAATTTAAATAATTATAACTTATCTCCAGAAATATATTTATACATAGATACAATGTGCATGTGTTTATTTTTTATTTTTGAAGGAGTTTTTGTAATTCGTACAGGGGCGGCCGAGTCCCTGTGGGGTGACCTGATCATGTTACATGTATTTTTACTATTTCAGAGACTGAAACCTTGCCAGCTGGAGTGACGGTGTTCATGAGTCTCTTCTCAACTCACAGGAATCCATCACATTGGAAAGAGCCAAACTCATTTCGACCCGAACATTTTTCGCCAGAAGAAGTCAAACAAAGGCACCCCTATGCATTCTTGGGTTTTAGCTCTGGAATGAGGAGTTGCGTTGGTGAGTAGCTGATCATTATTCGCAGTGGTGGAGTGGGACTAAAACGCAGGACACGACGGAGCGTCCTTCAAAACTTTTTACCTATAACATTTCTCACACATGAGGATCGCAATACCGAATGAAATCATCAATACTGGTATTTCAATACTTTATATTGAATATCGGTACTCATTAAAAGCATATCAGGAAAATTCTCTCACTGCGCCCTAATTTTTTCCCCTGTGCCGAACAAAATGAAAACAAACTCTGTCCAGAATTAGAAAACCAATGTTTTGAACAGTTTTTCAGACAAGACCTTTTCCGTCCTAGATAAATTGTGTAGTAGATTTTGTTGTCAGATGATTTAGTCATTTTATACATTTAACCTTTTTTCATTTTCTCTGCTTTCATAATTCCGAAAATACCAGCATTTTAGATTTAAAAAACCGGTATTTCGGTATGGATGAATACCTGTCCTATATGGTTACATGTAATCTGTACGTAAAACATTTCACCGTAGCACAGTTCGCCATGACCGTATATTATACAGTCTCCAATTTTAATAGATTCAATCTACATTAATTAAATTTTTATAGCTGATTTTGGCAAAATTCATGAATTAAAGCAAAACCTAACCTAACCAAACAAATAACCCAGCATATCGGCTATTTTCAAAATTTGTTTGCTGCTGGCTTCCTGTAAAGTGTAAGCCGACAAAAACCGTGTTTTATTTAGACATGAATTTTATGTCAGTACTATACGACCCATACGACCATATATTTCCGATACACTATACCGTGAAGTGTGATACGGTGAACTGCATACGTACAAGTTTACGGATACGGTCCTACAAATCCTGTGAACTTTTGAACGATCGGTAGGCCTAATTCCTTAGTAGAAAAGTCTATAGATAAACGTGTTCTTTTTTTTTTTTTTTTTTTCTGTATCCATGAAAATATTGTAGTGAAAAATGATAGAAAAAATGTTCCGTGTAGCAGTAAGTAACACGACTATAAACATTGCAAGGTGCTATCCAGATTTAAGGTAATTTAAAATATTAGTAGATTTTTATCTACTACCTATCTTTTACCTACTAAAAATATGTTGTGGCTCTTTAGAATAACGTTTATGACCACGTAGTGGACTTCACACCCAATTTGAGGAGCAGTGGTCTAATGCTACACTTTTCTTATTCTTCTGAGAAATAAGTATTACTGAAAAAGTGTGCACTATTTTTGTCGGATCGCCCATAGCATACATAAACTATTATGATTTGGTTTAGGCAAGATTTAAATGAATATTTTAAAACCTAACCAGCAGTTTATTGTATTCTTAGTTAAATGAAAACAAATAAATATGACTGACAAGGTTTAGTGTGCACTATTTATGTCGAATCTTAACAGACTACTTCCACCCCTTGCCACTAGCGGCTATTATAAACATGCCGCCATATTGTTTAAATTTTAACTTATATTAATTCCGATCTGGCGCATGGCTTCAAAATTAACCGCATTGAACAAGACTTCCCCTAGTTATAGTCACCTATCACTCTTTATGTGTTAAGACTTGTGCCATTTTATATTATATATTTCCAGCTAGAATAATAATTTATTGTTTCAGGTAAACTGTACGCAATGGTCTCTGTTAAAATACTGGTGGCTGAAGTGATGATGAAGTTCTCCCTAACTCCTAAACGTGGACAGCCAACGGTGGAGAACCTTCCTCTGGCCAATGACATATCCATCAGACTAATCGGAGGAAACCGTGTTATACTACGACCAAGAATAAAATAACAAAATTTTATTTATAAATTATATTCTGAAGATTTTTTTTATATAATGTAGTATTCATTCATAAGTCATTGTTATTTATAAACGGTTTATATACAGTACACCCTGCAATAACAAAATATTATACCTATACTGGATATTTACTTTGCCCTCAATAAATACCAGAGCGTTGGAGTGGACCTCGGAGCAGTAGTACGGAGCACTGGAGCTATGGGATTTTACCCGGAGCACCGAAAATTTGTAGTGCTCCACTGCTCCGGATGTTATTTTTTATTATCAAGTTTTCTCCCTAAAATCCAATGAAAATAGTATATTTTGACACTTCGCAACACTGGAATTATTTTAAATATGGCAACACTGCCGAGTGATAAATAACCTCACTTTTTTGACAGAAGAGGCAAATAATGAGATACGATTTGCTGCCGGGAATTTTGTTTAATAGAATTAATAATGAAAAAGATGATTATTTTAAAACTACTTTTTACCCTGAGGGAGCCGGAGCAAGTATTAGGTCCCGGAGCGGAGCAACTCAAAAAAGGGTCCGCTCCAACACTCTAATGTCAGTTTATCACACCGGCAAATTTTTCATAAGCCTCCACGTACCTAAAACCACCACCATCTGAGAGAAGGTTTCGTTGGAAATGCTATAATTCTCAGTAGTGTGTATGTCAATTTAAAGATTTTTGGTGTATTTGTATCTTTAATTAATTGTCCAAAAATAAATAATATAATGGGTAAGTAGGTAGGTACCTAACAAATTTGCAGATAATATAAAACTAAAAAGCGCCCGTCTGCTTAAGGGTGGCACTTAGTCTATTAACGTCTTTGATAGTGGTGTACGTAATGTAAGGGATTGAAGCGGAAAGTCAGGGGCATAGATATCTACGTGAAAGAGTGAAGGGGCATCTAGTTCCAAGACATCTGCAGCGATGATAATATAACGTCGTTTCCATTGCGTAATTGTATATATGCAAAATATGCGTTTTTCATATTTTTGTATAATTAACACAATGCTTCCGGGCAATTAATTTTGTAATTAACGTGTTAATTTGCATTTGAAAAGTAATTAGCAAAAACACAATTTTGTTCGGCCCGTAAGCTATGGGTTAAAACTGCGAAAATCGCCTTTACACACATGTAAAATAACATAATTTACAAAAATTGCATTTTCGTTGAAATTATGAAAATCTTTTTTGAATTGATTCAAGTGCCATACTGTTTACTGTAAACTGTTTTTATGCTACCCTGAAAACTTAAGATTTTGCAGATGTACAATTATTTTGCAATGGAAGGGACGATAATGGTATCTATAAATGTGACATTTTGGTTTTTTAGTTTATTATTACTATGGTGTAATTCTGTATAACCGTCAGAATAATAAACTCCGCGGTCTGTTCGTTGAAAAAATAAATAAATAAAATTCTTTAAATCAGGCCATACGCATTTTTATTGTAACATTATAATATTATGTATAATAACAATTACATTTTATTTATAGTTTAATACAGTTATATATTATGCATGATTATACAACTTCACATTTTTTTTTGTATCGCTAGATTAATTTCTATACATTCATATTTATTAAGGCAGTTGTCTCGTTCGTAATATAAAATAAACACAGAGACACCAATGTAGTGAACAGAATAAAGTCAGACATTCTAGGCCAGCGATGGTGAATGTTTTTTATTCTTTTGATAAAGGTTGGCGTGGCAAGGACTAATTATTGGGGAAAATTATGAATATTATTAGGAACAACATTATGTATATATTTTAGTATTGGTGTATTATTATAAATTTTGATAAATTTAATTAGTACCCTACCCTTTCGCCCCATGGAGATATTACTAAAAAAATGTTAAATGCGAGTCTTTTTTTAGCGTGCCTGTACACGTGCATGGATTTACTTGCACCAATAGTATTTTAAACTATCGCGATAATAACTGTTTACACGTAAAAAATATTACAATTATTAATTATTAACGCTGCGAAACTTTTATATTTAACACTACAACGTTGAAAATAGATTATGTCGTGTAAAATAATGTGATAACAGGAAGTCACTGTAGTCGCATATAGAAGACATCTCAGTGCCATACATGTCATGGTGGCAACGCGTGCTAGAAGCGTGTTTAAATAATGTATCGGCTTTCCTTTTAGATGTGACTTTTTTCTTCTTCTCAATAAACCAAAAGTTTACTAATAATAATTCTAAGATCGCTCCTGATTATTTTAGACATATATTATATATAAAAAGGGCTGACTGTCTCACCAATCTCATTCTTCAAGAGTAAGAGTAAGAGAGACGCGGTGTTGTCATTTTATGGTACTATTTGACAGGTTGTGAAAATTGGTTAACCTCAAAATGAGTGCGCGGTGAAGTTCGTTTTTTTACCGGCAGATTCGCCACTATTGTTCTACTGCGCAGGTGCAGATATCGCACAGTCCAATGAAAATTCAGAAGCTTCTGAACTTTTTTAATCCATGCATGCAATCTTACAATTTGCACGATAATACTTGTTTACTTGTGCATTTTTTTGTTATGGCCACGATAATACATACTGTCAGCAGTAAATTCATGCACGTGTAAATGGGGTATTATGCGAGCACGACACAATGAACACACTCAAAAGAAACATTTACTGGTGAAAACCCATTTAATCAGATGCTTGTTCGTAATATTATAATAACGACTGTCCAATCAGCTCTGTCTACAGGTGCAGTATAGCAAGTGTGACAAAGACAATCCAACACCGTCTTATTATAAAATTGATTTAATTTACAATTCTTTCACATGCCAACAGAATTTCCTATCGTGCCATAGATTCATCATCGCTGTTCTAGGCACTGCCATTGATTCAAAGAATACGTTTTACACAGTCAATCACAAAGTGTTTAATTCATGAAGATATATATATATATATAAGACAAACTAAAACAGGAGACAAATTAAAATTGAAAACTGCCCCATACGAACCACATTTTGCAGTTTATATGGGCTGTAAAATCTAATCACACTAACATTTGTCCCACTGTAGCAGACTTGTACAGAAACTACAATTGCATCTACAAAATATAGTCCGTGTGAGGCAGGGCCAAAAGATCAAAAAGGAGCAGCTGAAAGTGTTTAATTATATACAAAGGTATAGTGTAGGACCTAAAATGGCCCGAAACCGTGGACGGCTTATTGTAATGCCATTAACAATACAAAGTTTTACTTTGATAGAAATATTTCAGACATGCATTGATTATCTTTAAAGATTGGTTTTCATGTATTTTTAAAGATAAATTAATTACTCATTAATTGAACTAAAAAGAAATGCACCTCAATTTTGTTGTCAATTTGAAGATACCAATAGATATTTAAAATTTTAGATACACATCTTAGAATCTTGATTTACGTGAAAAAAAATATTGGAAGTCGTAATTATTATCTCATGAATCCTAGTCAGTGATGCTACAAAAATTGTGAGAATGCTAAATTTTGAGAGTAAATATACACATTATAATATTTTATAGAAAATGTAAACAGTGACTCAAGGCGCACACACAAGGAGGGGTCCTTGGGTCCGAAAACCCCCAAGAATGAACAAAAAATGCAATACATATTACTAACCGCGGTGATATTAAAAGAAATCTTAATGTGTTGTGTGCTTATAATATTGCCATGCGGTATGTCTGAAAGACGGGAAAGTGCGGCGCGGTTGACACAAATGGACCTAATAATTAGAACTGTTAGTCCAAGCGCACACAATAATCACTTGCGATTACGATTGGTCACGAGGAATGTTCCTGAGAAAATGCAATCGAAGCAACAAGGCAGGATAATAGCGTCTGTACACGTGCATTGATTTATTTGTAGCAATAATGTGTATTTCAAACTATCGTGATAATAATTGTTTACACGTAAAAGTGCTGACCGTCTCGCCAATCTCATTCTTCAAGAGTAAGCGAGACGCGATGTTGTTATTTAATAGTACTATTTGACAGCTCGTGAAAATCGGTTAACCTCAAAATGAGTCTGTGCGGTGTAGTTGGTTTATTTACTGACAGGTTCGCCACTGTCGTTCTACTGCCCAGGTACAGATATCGAACAAATCCCAACTGCCGCGTGAAAATTCAGAAGCTTCCAAACTTTTTTAATCCATGCATGCAATCTTGCAATTTGCACGATAATACATGTTTACATGTGTATTTTTTTGTTATGGCCGCGATAATACGTACGTCAGCAATAAATCCATGCACATGTAAATGGGGTATAAGAGCAGATGTCAATGGCACCAGCTATGTAGTTGTGAAATACCATACTCTGTAGAAAATCACATCCAGCGTAATATCAAAATATAATCAAAATTTGAATAATATATAACCAGATTTGAAACAAATCGATAATAAATCATTATAGAAATGGACCACCCCTATTGCATGTTTCTGTGTGCACGCCTGAGTGGATATATATTAAATTTCATGGAAAAGCAGTTGCAATACTATAATAATGCAATACGCTACACACAATTTGCTACTTTTCTCATGTTGAGTTTTCTTCGATGTTACATTGTTACAAATTGCTTCTACTTCCACAAAATTTTAATTAAATTTGAAGACAGAAGTTTTATTAACATTTTTTAATTCAATATTCATTATGTACACTACTGATATTATCATAACTTAAAAATAAAGTAAATCTATGTGCAATGTGATTTCATTTTTAAAACTATAAAATAGCAAATATAACCGAGATAAAAGAAAGAAACGCCTTCAGGTTTTCATTACAGACAGTAAGTAAATATTAATTTCTATTGGAGTAGACAGCAGTGGCGAAGGGTGGAGG
This sequence comes from Rhyacophila brunnea, assembly GCF_057557595.1. NCBI lineage: Eukaryota > Metazoa > Arthropoda > Insecta > Trichoptera > Rhyacophilidae > Rhyacophila > Rhyacophila brunnea. The sequence continues at coordinate 10,888,049 of NW_028233068.1, read as the reverse complement.
TAGGCTGTTCAGATCTGACATAAGTAATACACACTAAACTTTGTCGGTCATATATATTTGTTTTCATTGAAAAAAGACTTAAAAGTCACAGATGGTATTGGTTAGTTTTTAAAATTCAATTAAACCCTGCGAAAACCAAGCTATAATAGATAATAATCAAAAAATACTCGTCTATCTATAAAAAAATCTAAAATTATGCAATTAAATCATACATAACCTAGGATCTATTATAGATAGAATAATATTTTTTATCTATTGTAGTTGTAGTTTAGGCAGGGCTAATGAATTTAAAAAAATATTCTTAATCCAACGAAAACAAATAAGTATGAATGAAAAAGTGTGTACAATTTTGTTGTACCGCCCAAAGTATGCCAAAACTATTATGGTTTGGTTTAGGTAGGGTTTAATTGATTATTTTAAACTAACCAACACCTTCTGTAAATTGTACGTTTAGTTCAATAAAAACAAATGCGTATGACTAACAAAAGTCAATGTGCACTATTTATGGCGGAACTTAATAGCCTACCTCCACCCTTCGCTACTGGTAGACAGTAATATTTATGTTGTTAAACTTTTGCGTAGCATGAAATATTTATATATAAATTATTAATGTGTATTTCATACAGAATAATCATTAATAAAACTGTTACTGTAGGTATAATTATCAATAAATACATTTAATTAGGGGAGACAAAAAACTGAATAATATTTTAAATACAACCTGAGCGGAGATATACAAAAAGCATAATATTCATTATAGTATTATTATTTTTTACATTAATATAGAATTTATACATACTTACCACAATTATTATCATTACATATTAAAAATATTACTATACTTTCATAATATTGTCCATGGTTTAGGTCGATTTAGGACCATGGTTGCACAAACTACACATCGACAGATTATAAATAATGAATACATTTTTTAAAACAAAACCAACTGTACGATATGAGAACAGAAGTCAAGTTAGCACATATATATTATATGATTACTATTGCTACAAGGCCCACTATATAGTCAGGCCATGACACGAAAATGTCAACTTCGTGGTGGTGCTAGTTATTGATCATACTTCGAATGCAATAATATGATCCAACTGTTGCTTATTTAAATAAGTAGTAATAATTTTAACGAAACATGCAATCGAAAATCTTCACTTATTGTAAACAAGTTACCGCATTGCATTCGAAGATAATCAATTACTAGCACTACCGCCGTAATTCGAAATTCAGTGTCGCAGCCTGCATAATAGTCGCCTTGACACTGCTACTAGGCTAGCTATATTTTAAATACAAAAGTCAGTATGTATTAATAAACAATTAAATGTTGTTGCTCGATTTTATACTATGATAAAAATATACATTTGCTTAGTATGTGTGTAGTTAGTTTTTCAAACATAAACTATGAATATATCCCACAGAAATAAAATTCAACATTATAATTCGTTAACTCAATTTATGCAAAAGTCCAGGTTGCCTGACTTCCATTCTCAACTGTGATTTTAGTTAATGTTTATATTTCAGTGTCACACAATAAATAACGTATGTTTACAATTTTATTCAGATAACACCAATTTTTGATTAAGGAAAATACGCTTCAATGATTAAATAAGTTACATCGATAATATTATCACTTGGAATAACACCTCCATAAGCTTATAGGATTAATATTAGTTTATCTCATGAAGTTGAAATAAATACTGTCGAGAAATGTTTTATGACACAATTAATCAACAACCTAATTCAGTTAAAAACAGTGATTATTAAAGGTGTATTAATTGGAACCACCATTCTAATCAGCTCTTCATAACAGATTTTTTTAACGAAAATTATGTTGTTTATTGTTAATTTTTTATAATTACAGGTAACACTCATTGATCGCGGGAGATACAATTACGACACGATCGATTGCGATTAATAAAGGATTTGAAAAACCAAACAATTTAAAACATAAAAACACTATATTAACAAACAAACCAAAATTAATAACAAAATAAACGTCAGCCTATAACGTCGTGGGTCCCAGGTTCGAATCCTGGGTCTGGCAAGCACACATATTGTTTTTCAATTTGTGTATGAGTCAGAGTATGGACCTACTAGGTTGAGCAAGTGGTTAACATCCATTTCTCGTAAAAACAAAATCTGTACAAAACCTCCACTCTGTGAAGGCCCATATCGTCACCGTTCAGGCAAAAGTCACCAACCCTGAAAATGGCAGTTTTGAGTTGAGTATGTCACCCGAAGCGTAAAATTATGTTCTTTAAGATGCAAAACTCACCTCGGTACATAAGTTAGTAAAATTTTGCTTAAATTCGAATTATTTGTTTTTCACTAAATGACTTTCGATAAAATCTTGACAAGCAAAAGTCATTATAGGTGAATAGACATTATTGACTCTATAAAAAAAAAATCCTTCGTTATAAATATACAAGCAAAAGTCACTATACTATGGATGGTGAGTTTTACTGATGCTTCTTTTGGCTAACATTGTTCAGATTATTAACAAGCAAAAGTCACCAAACCATAATTTGAGTTACCTTGCCTCCTTTAAAACCTCCCAGATGTTTTAATTCATCAAAAAGTAAAAGTACCTTAAAGAAATTATTAAGAAGACATGAGAAAATAATTTAATGTAGATAAAACCTTAAAAACATTAAAATCTGATTTTTCCTGCATTTTCAAACTTTCAAATTGCGATATCTCAAAACTATGTTTTTAGGGTTGGTGACTTTTGCCTGAACGGTGACGATATATTATTAGGATCGGAAATGGTCAAAAAAAAAAATGTCATACATATGTATATTACTTATAATATATTACCGACACCACTTACATAAAAGGTCGTAACTGTTTTATTGGATATTTTGACTTGATTGCCTTTATTAAATAATTTTAAAGATAATAAAACGATGATATCGAAAAGAAAACAATAATTCAATCAATATTTTATAGGCATAACTAAAAAATTATAATTCCGGCATTTAATTTAACGTTGTGGTGTCATTAAAATTTATTGAAATCGTACTACTGAAAAGTTACCATTTTGCAGTTCCGACTATATACATAGGGGGTGTCGATATAACATTGCAATCAACTGAAAAAAACAAAAAAGAATTTACATAATTTTTTTTACCCTGTCTGCACTTATGTAAAATTTTTCGATAACTGTCAATTAATCTGATCGTACGTGTATGATTCCACTCATTATGATTCCTGGCATGTGGCACATGTCAAAATAAGTTAGCAACCAAAAGATATATTGAAAATCAATCGCAATATAACGAATTCATACTCGCCGGAGTCGCGATGAACGAGGGTTACCTGAATTATCCTTTTTTCAAATTTGCTGCCACTTAAAATAATTATTTTTCACTATATTAATATATTTTATATTTTTAAGAGTTCATAATTCGTTTATAATATCTTTAAAATTCTTTATAAAGATATTAGACAAAGCACCTCAATTACTTTCAGAGTACCAGCTTTATTAAATTTTAAAAGATAACTATGAACCGTTATTTAATATGCTTATTAATAAATCTTTGATATTTATTGAACTATATTTTTCTAGAGTGAAGTGAGGTGCAATTAGTATTTTTAAATCCAATTAGGTACTCTGTGTAACTGCTACGAACATTGGAAGTACGTACTTACAATTAAGTAAGTATTAAGACATTACGAAAGAATCATTGAAAAAACAACAAAAAGAATCCAAACATTCATGAATTATATTATCATCAATCATGTTGTTTTGTCACCACTATTTTGGACTCACACCATGCAAATACCAGTTGGTTCTAATAATTATCATCAAAACGCGGGTGTCATATTCCAGTATCTCATATTTTATAGAGGAACAGATATACATGGTCCAAATAGCGTAATTTAATAACCATTAAAATACCACATGCATCCTTTGAATAGTTGCAAACAAAGATTGAAGAGTGAGATTGTGAAAACCACTTAGTCCAAAATAACAAATTTTCATGTACATAACCTGAGTGTTAAAATTTATAGCTGCCTTAAAATTCGTTAGAATCAAAAAAACCTAAGTTTCTTTTCTGACATCAAATGACCTACGAATTTTTATAGTGGACTCTTTCCAAAATTTACAAGAACCTGAAGAAAGAGACAAATTTATAATCAATTGTGTTTAATATAATAATTTATTTTATTTATTCTTTTTGACACTACAATAAGGCAGAGAACCAATGACAGTAGTGTAGTAATAGACACCTAAATATATTGTGATCTCACTGGGAATCGAACCCGGAGTACCCTGATGAAAGGCCAATGCCTTACGCAATGTTATATTCTATATTATTTTCAATGTTAATTTTACTCTAACAAAGTCATTAAAAAATTGGAAATCATAAACACATGATTAGGGATCGTCCATAAATGACACAAGAGTTTTGGGTAATTTTCGACCCCCTCCCCCATTCGACACACCATTTTCACGGAATATTCTGTTGTAACAGAAAAATGAGTTTATATCTCAAAATTAGTTTCAGACTTAGTACAATTCGAAATGTCACTCTTCAATTGCAGTGAAGACGTAGAATTAGAAAGCTTGTTCTAGTAAATAGCATCATGATGTTCAGCCCATGTCCATCGGCAATGTATACAAAATTATATCATTACGGCTGTACAAACACAGCTAAACTTATATCCAATATCCATTGTATATTCGCTGCACAAGTACAGGTAATCGACAATAAAATGTCTATCGGTATTCACAACAAAAAGTATCACCTCACGGGATTTGAGTGTGCTCCGACTCCAAACTAAAAGACTATACATGTTCTTGGAATAGGTAACTAGATTAATTATTGTGAATGTCATACTGAGGCCTGTTTTACCATGTGCAATGCATTGTCTACGAGAGAACAATAATTAATACCTACTAACTTTTATCGTAATAATAACATGTTTTTTTCTCTTTAATTTAGGCAGCTAATTCAATGTCGAAAATAGACTATGTTATTAAAATTATATTTACATCTAAAATAACAACGCAAATTCACAATAATCAGAATTCATACGAAGAAGAATCTATACAAAAAGGATTTAATTAACAATTATTTATGACATAAATGTAGTAAATTATATTCTAATATTTATGTTCATAGTATGTTCATGAATACAGATATCCAAAATATGTCAATACTTTGAACATTATGTCTGAAATTGTCAGTTATTCCTTTTTGTATAATAATTCCACTTGATTATTTTGTACAATAATGTTTATGTAATATGAAAATATGCACAATGGATTATAATATATTATACATCGTCACCTCAATACTACAACTAAATAACTTGATTTTCACTATTTTTGAGATAGCTATTAAATATGATTCTACATTTCTTTCTCTACAAAATGATAAAACCAAATAAGTCAGAAGTCAATGGGAACTGTATTAAATTTGTGTATGAAAATATTAGATAACTTTAAAACCATAAATGCATTAAATAAATAAAATACTATATCTACAATTGAATATTATTTAATTGTTCCCAATTAGACAAGCACAATTTTCCATTTTTATTTTAAATAATAATTATAGCCTAGATTTATGTTAATCAAGTAAAGTTTCAATTTCATTTTTGCAACAATGACCAAATCAGAGTTATCTAGTTGCAGTATTGAGGTGACGATATTATATAACGTCCCAGTATTGACAGAAAAGTATTAAAAGTATTGATATAGCAGACACCGTTGCATCAGAAATATTGTAATGATTAGATTATTTCTTGCAACAACTGTAAACATCTCTAAAAAAATTAATTGTCGTTGATAGAACATAAATCGGTTTCTTAGCACTATAAAGGGGTGGTGAACACAATAAGTAAATACATATTAATTAAATTATTTTTATTTGACACTGAGTACACATAAATACTTTCCATAAAAACTGAAAATACTTGTATCAAATTCTATATACTTGACTCATACCTTGTTTTATCATTACCCATGGTTCATTTTTAACAGATTTATTAGTAAACTACTCCCCCAGTTCTCGATATCCACTTTTTGTTTTAAATTTTCTATTAATTTCATAACTCATTGACAATTAATATTTTTTGTTACCGTTCGTATCACGTAAGATTTACCTTAAAGTCAATACAGAGACGCTAATATAGAAAATTAAATGTCTTTATTATAAATGATAATAATTTATACAAATAGGTTGTTTTGAAAATTTCCAGTGAAAACTTACCAAATTTGAATAACATTTAAAGATATTCACAATTAAAGATTCTGAGGCTATACGAAATATCGATTTTAATACCAGTTAAATTTTGTTTAAAACTTCATTTAGTGAGTTTTCGCTGGAAAGTAGCAATTAGATAAACAGATTATTACCACATAATATCTTTCAAACAGTGTATCAATGTACCACATTGTCAGTAAGGTTCGTTAGTCCAGGAAGATACAAAGAAAGAGAGATTAGGATGCCGAACCAGAAAAGCCGGTACAATAACGTCTTGTGGACGGGAAGAAATAGTATCTTCGCACCTTACTCTCACGGTGGTACCACTATAGCAGTTTCTCATAACAGTCTTACTATAGTGTTAGAATCACTATTTTAATGGATGTTAAGCAGATGGAGCACGAAAAAATTAATTACAGTCTAACAAACGGAGAGTACTTTCACCGTAACTTTGAGCATAAGATTCACCTATATAACTATTAAAGAATTATAAGACTATTAAGAATTATATTTCCTATAAATTCATGAATTAAATAAAAATGTTACCTGAAGTCTGATAGTATAGCTTAAAAAATGTACTCTATTTTGTTTCATTTAATGAATTTTCAGTTGTTTAAAAAGGCAGCGTTTGTTTTACTTAATACTATGAGACCGTTCCTGTTTAATTGCAACGGAATGATGTTTCAAAATATGCTAGCCTTATTAGCAAATGTATTATTCTGCCTGCTGCGTATACCAGTGGCGAAGGGTGGAGGTAGGCTGTTAAGATTCGCTATAAATAGTGCACACTAAACTCTGTTAGTCATATGTATTTGTTTTTATTGAACTAAGACTACAATTTACAGATGGTATTAGTTAGTTTTTAAAAATCAATTAAACCCTGCCTAAACGAAACCATAATAGATTTGGTCTAATTTGGGCAATACGACAAAATTGTGTACAATTTTTCATTCATAGTTATTTGTTTTCGTTGGATTAAAACTACATGATACACATATTTTTGGTTCATTTTTTTGATTCATTAAGCCCTGCGTAAACCAAACTATAATAAATAGAAAATATCATTCTATCTATAAAATACTCAAAGTTATGTATGATTTAATTGCATAATTTTAGATATTTTATAGATAGACATGTATTTTTTGACTAATATCTATTATGGCTTGGTTTCTCAGGGTTTAATTGAATTTTAAAATCTAACCTACACTATCTGTAAATTGTAGTCTTATTTCAATGAAAACAAATATGTATGTCTGAAAAAGTTTAATGTGCACTATTTATGGCGGATCTTAACAGCCTACCTCCACCCTTTGCCACTGGCGTATACTGTTAAAGCTAAAACTCTAAATTGCCCATGCATAATATTGCCATAGTCACATTGGATGGGCATACACTTCAGCAGCCTTGAATTCCGCAATAACAATACAATTGCATGGTAGACTAAGTCCACAAGGGAAAAGTCTCGTAATAATGAGAATCCCAATAGACAGATAATAAAATATTCATATTGCCTGGAGAATATAAATGTAATTAAATAATAATATTTAACTGTCAAAGTAATTAATTATACTTTAAATTGAAGGGGTCTTCAATATGTAGTTTGGATATATTCAGGATCTTTCAGGAATTTAAAAAAAAAACATTTAAGTAACATTATTTTTTATTAAACAATATAATACAATCATCTCTGGGCTTTAATGTCTTATCTTTAAATTGCAGAATATCATCTGAAAGGCATAGATTTTTTTATTAATTTAATTAGAATTTACCATAGACATCGTTACACAAGCAAACGAAAATATTTAATAAATAAATTAATTATTTCTTTGTGGGTTACCGTATTTCAAACAAACAGGAATGTTCTTTTTAAATTTCACGGCTGGAACGATCAACGTTGCCAGTACATCGAAAGGATAACATTTGAGCTAGCGGAACCGATTGGTTTCTTCTGAAAAATCATCCAAACATTACTAGCAACATTATTTCGATTGTTGCTGCATTCAATCAATAATGAGTACTGTACAATAGATTCACAAAATTTTAGAACCAGCATGAGTCTTATATTTATATGGTCAGTATTTTTCATAAGGCAACAGTAAATATTTTTAATAAATGGTTTAAATCAACTAAAGTGAGAGTGTTCAATAATCAGATCATTCCGATTGATGGGTGTAACTTATTACCATCTATGCTACCCTGAATGACAAACTTCTGCAGACATTTAGGATCCCTCTTTTTTTAAATAACAATTAAAAGATAAGTGTTTCAATGTATTTAAAATACTAACTGTTTAAAGAATACTGACCAAACAAATACAAGCCATATAACAATATAATACTTTTAGTTTTGTTCGAAAAGACGGCTAAATACTCTCCGCACTAATTAGTAATGACTATAGGGCCTACGAATCAGTTTACTCGCTAGTGTTGATGGTGATTGTCTTGCCCTTGGGGTCATCGAATCTGTCCATTGTCCTGATGTCCATCATGAAGGTCATGCCGGCGGCAGTGATGAAAAGGAGAAGGAACGTAACGAAGATGCCTGTCCAAATTGGGACAGTGGTGAAGCCAACGCAGTCATACGGTATGTTGCTGAAACGCTGCTGGCCTAGGTCTGTGAAGAATGGCTGGGCCTGGAATAACAATATAGTTTATCCATATGATAACAATCAAAATAAAAGGGTCCCTCCTCACAAGAAATGGATCGTAAATATATGACAGTGAATCTGAAATTAAGCACATTTCATTTCGCATTGTGGATGAATTATTCATAGCAAACTTCTCTATCTTCACCCGGATCTATCAAAAACCACAAGCATTTCAACACATTAGATTGACTGAAACGGTCATTTCCATAAATAATTATTATTACTAGTATAGGCAGGGTTAATGATTTTTAAAAACTAACCATCTGCAATTTGTATTCTTAGTTCAATCAAAACAAATAAGTATGAGTGATAAAGTTTAGTGTGCACTATCTATGTCGGATAACAGCCTACCTCCACGCCTAGCCACTGGCATGTGCATATTCAGGATCCTGACAATTCATTCGTCGAAAACAGCCAGTGAAAAGGTACAAGTTCAGTGATCCCAGTCCTCGGTTTTACGCTTGCACTTTCAAGACCCCCCCCTACTTATGTGGTTACAGTTACCCCCATCCATACAACCCAATTCTCCATTCAAGATTGTGACAAATACCATATTAGGCTTGCTCTATACCTATACTGAAGGTTTAAATTTTAAAATAATTCCTTTGACATAAGACCAACGACAAGTTTTAACAATGGTATAATTTGGATATATAGCGATGGTGACACAAGCTGATTTTAACCTTCCGGGATAAAGCCAGAACCAGATTTGGATAGCCTTATATCAGGAGTTTGATGTGAATCTAACTGTACTATATTAGAATACATGTCACATTGAACCGGTATTGTGGCATCCATCTCTCTTACACGGCGTCTATCACTCCCCAATAGCGCCTCTCACTTGAAAGTCCCACCAGACAACATAGAAAATGCGCAATAGATGCTGGGATAATCTCATGGTGCCTGCTACCCAGGCACATCGGGATAGTATAAATGTGAGCTCCGAGGACACCTGCAGTCACTCGTTTAACTTTTATCACTCTCTCACAAAGTCAGATACCTATTTGGTCGCTATCTTCAACATTCTACTTATTTTGTCTGCATAAACAAACTACCATTCTCAAATTGTATTTCACCGGAGCCATACGCATGATTAACCTCATCCTCATCTCCGGAAGCGACAATAGATCCTACAGTGGAAAAAATCACTCACTTGGAAGTTTTTGATGTATAGTGTGTAACTGCCATTAACATGGGTGAATCTAACATATGGGGAGCAGTGATAAGAAAAGCCACGCGCCGCATATATGCTGCGATCAATGATCTGAAGTTCCTCGTTGCCTCCTTGGGTGACAGTCAAATCTGAAAGCAATTACATGGAACAGTAAATAACTTGACAAGTTGTGGTTTTCTTTCAAGATTTATAATGCAATTGATTCCAGTCATCAAGACCCTTCACTAAGGATTTTCTAGCACTCAAGTTTTTAAAAAACCAGTCGTGGTGAGTCAATTACCAAATAATGATAAATAAACATTAAACATGCCTAAATGAATCGAGTCTATATTGTGATAAACATTTCAAAACGCCTCAAAATTTCAAGATTTTGAGTTAACCCCTTACCGCATAGGGTGCCATATATGGCCGCAGCACAAAATAAATTTTTTGGGTGTTACGAAAATCATTTATCGTTTTACTGCATATAGAACCATATCGGGCAATATTCATCTATCGAATACTGCCACCTAGCGGTCACTAACAGAATTTTTCACTCAGTTATAGCAATTTCAAACTGCAACGACAACACGTGTTATTTGTTGCGTTTTTAAGCGGCTATTTCAATGCAACTGTGTACAGTATGAGCGAAAAAAAAAATATTTCATAAGATCAGATATTGCTGAACACAACTGTAATATTTTGGTAAGTATTTATGTTTCAATCATTATTATAATGTGATGTTTATGTAAGGACAAATCTGGCACTATATGCATTGAAGACTATATGTATACGGCCATATCTGGCACTACATGCATTAAAAGTTATTTTTATATTTTCCACATTTGGCACTACATGCATTAAAGGTTATTCTATTAATAAACTTTCTTTATGAAGAACTAATGACGGTGTTTTTTTTCGTCGCATCGAACTAGATGCTGGCAGATTCTATGGGAACGGAATTTTAGCATGGAACATGCTTTAGTCTTTTTTTAGTCCGTTTAGACCACCCGGGCGGATTCATTATGAAAACATTGCACAGCATTGCATTGCGGTAATGAAAACGAAAATAACACGAAAGTAGCGCGGGCCGCGAGTGGCTTTAGAGTTCACTTGGTCGCGAACGGCGCTTCGGCAATGGCGTGTGATCCGCACCCCGCAACCTCAATTCCATCGACAAAATTGATTCAAAAAATATTACTTATTTCAGCTATCATAAGCCCATATCCATTACTTCTAGCGATTATATATATACTATATGAATTTATAAATTTTAGTTTTTAGAAAAGTAAAATTGATTAAATCCTTTGGATTCGGTTACTTTAACAAATACATTTTTTTCGAATTTGGACAACCAGCATTCAGAGAATCAGTAGGCAAAGCATGTTCCATGTTTAATAATTTTAGCCGTCAGGGTTTAAGTAATCATCATTTGAGGGGCAAACTGCTTTGCCGAGTTTCATATTGCCTAATTTCTGTTTTCTTTTTATTTCACAATTTTCTATTTCATTCATGTTTTTTATCCTCAATAATGCATGAGGTGCCAGATATGGGTACATTGTTAATATTATCGTGACTGCATGTAGTGCCATATATGGCACAATTAATTATCTTTTAAATATACTATAAATAATACAGCAAAAATTTTTTAATTATTTTTTACTAACCTTTCCAACCATGATTCATAACATATATTTTTTTCAAAACGAAAAAAAAACCCATGCGGTAAGGGGTTAATAATGCCATTCAATGTAGAATGGTCGACTCGAAGAAAAATTTCTTCAATGCGTCATTAAATCGAAAACCCGAATCGATTAATCATTAATTCAGTATACACTGGAATTTCTGGGTTAATTCCTTACGTAATTTTAAATTTTCATTGCGCATTGCTGAATTCCATCCAACTACTTACTTAAATACATTTTCCTAAAAATCATTTTCATTTAAATGAGAATTTCTGCAAAAATTCAAACGCCAATATCTTGAAACAACATTTTTTGAGTTGTTTCCCTATTGAAATATGGTATCGATTTAAACTAATTGAAATCAAATTTTGAAGCGGTTAATTATTTATATTATGCTATAATTGGTGCACATTGAAATTATTAATGTTTACCGTTATTGGTAACGAAATAAGTTTAGTGCTAGAAATAAAGCAAATCAATATTAATTTGTTGGTATCCCACGATGGCCGCACGGCTTGAGCGTCGGCCTATAGCATCGTGGGTCCCGGGTTCGAATCCTGGGTCTGGCAAGTACACATATTGTTTTACCTAATAGGTTGAGCAAGTGGCTGACATCCATTTCTCGTAAAAACAAAATCTGTTAATACAAACATCCACTCTGTGGAGGCCCATATAATCCTATTAGGATCGGACATGGTCGAAAGATATTTAAATTACACACAGCGTTTTTAATGCCATCATACGTACATCAAAATAGATTAGGTGGATTTTGCATAATTTCAAGTACAAAACATAATTATAATTATGTATATCGATATATTAGTAATTTTAAAATACTATATTATTCGATGCAATTGTACATGTGTGAAAAAAGTTAACTACGCTGAACTCACAATTTACACGGTAGATACGTTCCACGTGATACCATGTTAAAAAAAAACATGAGAAAAAGTATACACTAAAATATTTTAAAAAATCAAGGGTAACAAAAATTATTCACTATGTTTTATTTTAACACATTCTGGCCAAATTGGTCTCCAACATGCATTCAGAGTTGATGGCTTTGCACCGTGTCATTTCGAAATCGTGTAAAAAAACTGTGCAAGGGAGATCAGTGAATATTATTTTTAACAGCAAAATACTGAAGATGAAACAAAATTCAACTTCAAGCCCGTAGAAAACGTCGGAAAAGTAGACAGAAGTTGCTGGACCAAGCAAATAGTTAAGTTCTCCAGAATTATTTGGCAAGAGAAATGAAATCAGTTTAGATAGGCCTCCATCCAGTAGTGTGTAGTGCATTGATTTAAGCTTATTATGAAGATAATACTTACTCAAATACCAATAACCAGACGGCTCTTCAAAGAACTTGAATTGAACATCGATGGTATCGTTGAATAACAGATTCACACTTAATTCAGTTTCAGAAGTATTTGACAATGACATGATGCCGTTTTCCAAGACAGTTCCATTTTCGATAACCATACTAGGATCGCTTAACAGGATAAACTTCTCCCCGTAAATATAAATTTTATCCTCGGCATTGTAAAATCCGGTGGTGGCGTTCGCCGTGCCTACGGGAGAATCACTTTCGGCCGTTTCCATCAGGTGACGTCGCTGTCTTGATGACTCGGGGGTAATCTCAAATGACGGGTATCGGGCTGTATAAATGGCCAAAACGCTGTCATGCTTCTTGAGAAGCTTATCGAACATTTCCGTCATGAATTTGTCGTGACGGGATAGCATATGAGTTCTGTCTTCGCCCTCGCGAGCATCCTTAAGACTAATGTACAGAAAATCACCAGCTCGAGGTAGAATGTCCGCAGACAGCCCTACGTCTGACAGTTGAACTCGGTCAATTTTAGAGGGGTCTGCGAGTTTATTTAAAGTATGTATCGATGACGCGACGAATGGCAGATAAATGACGGATTCTCCAGTGATCTTCTCGCGTAATCCTGGGAACGGAGATTTTCCTCGTAAGTCTTTTGAAGTGAAGTCTTCTACGCTTAATGTTTCTTCGATGAAAACGACCGTAAACGGACGGCTGTCTAATTGCTTCGATAAAATACTACTGTATTTATCTGCAGACAGCTTGTATAAGGCCCTCGCTTTGTGATCAGAGCCTGCGGTAGCTCCCCACATGAATACGGGGACATATTCATTCGGCTGCACTAGCTGTAACGCTGATACAGCGCAAAGCGCAGATAGCAGCAATCCGATACGCGACATTTTTCTAAAAGGTTAATCGTTCTAAGGATCAGCGAAACATCCGCGATATTTATTTCTAATTATAACACAACTGGGTGTACGTTTCCTCACGATTGATGGAAAATATGTTCACTTCACTGACAAACGGATGGCAGTAGAGAATGACTGGGGTCATGTGAAGGAACAAATCATATGATCACCCCGCCTCCAAAAATTGTCTATGGCATACTATTTGCTTATTGTTGGAACACAAAAGCCCTGAAAATTTTGGTTTTTCAATATCTTACATAGGTACCTAGGTAGGTAGCAGTAATAAATTATTTCTTGCATATTGTACAATACCAAAATAGAATATTTAAAAACATTAATTATCCTTGACATACATAACTGTAGGTATGTAAAAATGTTACAATATTATTCGAATTTGACTTTGAAGTCCTTGAGATAGGGTTTGCTCTTTCTTCTTCGCGTAAGGTTATATTCTACTAATTTATTTTTCTTTTTCTTGTCGTTGGTCATTCCTCCGTTTTTATTTACTGGTCATACCCGCGCGTCTATTGTTTTATGTATGGAGTTTGGCATCACTTTGTCTTCAATAAGGATTTGACTTTCTTATTGTTTACATGTTGCGTCTGACAGTTCATTTTAACTACCTATCAAAAAAATTATCTTGGACGAATGTTAAGTGATAGTTAAGTGAACGTTAAGTGATTAGTGATTATGGCGCAACATCTGAATGACCGTGAGGAGGATATTCCAAAAGCAATGGACACCAGATGGCGAGCAGAACTGCTACAGGAGGAAAAGTTCAACGTACGAGCGTCGATTAAAATGCTGATGTTTGAGGTATCCTCGTTACGTACCTTATTTCAGCAGGGGGACCGGCAAGGAGTGGCACAACGCCCAAAAAACAATTCTTGGCGGCCCCTACGGTCGTAGAGTTAGGTCCAAATGACAAGATGCGTGGGTGCGACCATTCGTCATCAGCTAACCATCTGACGGAGAGGACCATCGCGGCCCTCCAGAATGCGATGTTTTCCCAACGGGACAGCTTCTGAAAGGGTATGCAAGGGTTAGTGGATTGGGCAACTAATCCTGAAAATATCATAACAGCGATGAGCCTGTACCAAAAAATCGAAGAGGGTTTTGGGGACAACGCATAATAAAATTTGCAAGAACATTACTCAGATCCTTACCAGAAGTATACCTTCACTCGGGAGGCACTATCAAGGAATCCTCCAAGCTGAGAGTCCCGGAAGGCCCTCAAACTCACATTATGGCCGGGGTACTCCCAAGGGGCGACGTCCTGTGGGAAGGGAGTTCTCCATCGGAGGTACGGGCTCCGCCAGGGATCCGTACTCTAAGCGAAGGTGACCGCATCTGGACGACCAACAACATAGGGGGCTGCCTAAGAGACTTTTGGAGAGTCTGGATGGCGTAGTGTACCCCCCCAACATTGCTAAAAATAATAGCCGTAGCCCGCATACCTTTTGTGCGGAAACCACCATTGGTAAGTCCTTCTTTACTTTTACGGAAAGAATTTCAAACGCAACAAACAGCAGAGGTCACTCTCCAGATCGAGGACTTAAAGAACTAAGGGGTTCTAGAAGAAGCGGGTCAAACCCCCAGTTTTTCTCTCAACCCTGTTTCTGATCAAGAAAGAAGACGGGGGGGGCCCTATGCTCTGTTTTCAACCGAAAGCGTTTGAATGCGTTCCTACAGCCAAAGCCATTCAAACTAATTCACCATTACGACGTTCCAGCCGTCTTACAAACAGAAGACTGGCTAGTAATAATAGATCTAAGCCAGGCGTCCCTCCAGGTACCAATGGCTTCTCAACATCGTCGATTCGTTCGACTAGCCTACCAAGGGGAGCTCCTACAATTCACGTGTCTCCCGTTCGTGCTGCCAACCGCTCCGATTATGTTGGCATCCCTGACCAATTGGGTCACCGAACGCCTACGAAAGAATGGCTGAGAATATTCACTTACCTAGACGACTTCTTAGTAGCCAACCAATCCGAGAAACAATCTCGGTTCAGGTGGAATACAGGATAACCTTCCTACAGTCTTTAGGGTGGTTAATAAATATTAAAAGATCCTGTCTGAACCCAAGCCAACAATGAGGGTCCCTGGACATCACGTAGGACGCACACAACAAGCGGAGGTCGGAGGTTCTGTCGCCTGAGAAGTGTGTAGCACTCCGTCACCATCTGCTAATGCAGGTACAAAAAGGCAGTTGGTCCCCCAGACAGGCACATATCCAATCACTTCTGGGGCGACTCAACTTCACATCCTACCTCCACGAGGAAGGTTGCATTGTTGACGGCTACAATGCTCCAGTCATCAATATGGCCGAGGTCCCATCCTCGCCAATTGATGACAATCCCACCACAGGCCCAACGGGACATCATGACGTGGTGGCTCTAGGTGATAGGATCCTCAGAGTTGACATAACGCAGGTACAAAAAGCCAGTTGGTCCCTCAGGCAGGCACATGTCCAATCCCTTCTGGGGCGACTTAACTTCGCATCCTACCTCCACGAGGAAGGTTGCATTGCCGACGGCTACAAAGCTCCAGTCATCAAAATTGTCGAGGTCCCATTCTCGCCAATAGACGACAATCCCACCACAAGCCTAACAGGACATCATGTGGTGGCTCCAGGTGATAGGCTCCTCAAAGTTGACACACATCAATCACTTCCTGACGACAGACGCGGCTGACACAGGCTAGGGAGCCCAACTGAATGAACACCCCCTTTCAGGTACGTGGAAACAAGACCAGTTAACATGGCATGGCATTCCAACAGGAAGGAAATGTTTGCAATTCAATCTCAGATACAATCAATCATAGGATCAGATCTGCTTCTGCAGACAGACAACAAAACAGTGGTGGCATACATCAACAACGGGGTCTAGGACGATTTGGCACCGCGAACTGACCTCCGCCGATTGGCCTCCGGTAATTGGCCGCCGGTACAATCGGACGCCGGCTCAATTGGACGCCGACCCAATTCGACGCCGACCCAACTGGCCTCCGGGAGGATTGGACGCCGCACAGTTGAATTAAATGCGCAAAGGAATAGACGTACGGTACGATTTGTTGGAGTAAATAAGCAAGTCAGTTTAATAAGCTTCTATCTTCTCAGTAGTCGTACCTTATACATTTTGCGCCTTGACACATTTTTAATATAGATTAAGAATAATTATTATGCCTTATGATGTTTATTAAAAGAAAATAATTCTTCCCTCGTTAAAACTTAAAGATGTGCATAATCAATTAATTTATTGTCTATACATGGGTACTTATTTATATTTACAACAAATATTAAAAATATTGTTAGATGTTAGAATGAAAATTACATTATATTTCAGCGTTTTATCGACTTGAAAATATTATAATAAAGCTTAAACATGTATATTATTATGCGTAAATGTGTATTTTAAGATAGTATGAAATTACAAACAAAATATTAAGTAAGTTATCTGCTAAGTATAAATGTTTCAGTAGTTTGATTGATAAACTACTTAGGTACTGGGTGCCGGACGAAATCCCGAAGGCCGAAATCCCGAAAAATAAAAAAATACAAACATCAATAATTGCGCAATTTTTGCAAGAGAGACAAAAACCCATTTTTTGTGGAAATATAAAAAAAAATGTAAAATACAAACATCAATAATTGCGCAATTTTTGCAAGAGACAAAATCCATTCGTTCTGCAAAATGGTCTCTCCTGAAAAAAATTGCGCAATCGGAAAAAACCCATTTTCCGCAGAAATGGGATTTGTCTCTCTTACAAAAATTGCGCTCACGATTGCGCAATAATTGATGTTTGTATTTTACTTTTTTTTATATTTCCACAAAAAATGGGTTTTTGTCTCTCTTGCAAAAATTGTGCAATTATTGATGTTTGTATTTTTTTATTTTTTGGGATTTCGGCCATTCGGGATTTCGGCATTCGGGATTTCGGCCTTCGGGATTTCGTCCGGCACCCAGTACCTAAGTAGTTTATCAATCAAACTACTGACACATTTATACTAAGCAGATAACTTACTTAATATTTTGTTTGTAATTTCATACTATCTTAAAATACGCATTTATGCATAATAATATACATGTTTAAGCTTTATTATAATATTAAGTAGATAAAACGCTGAAATATAATGTAATTTTCATTCTAACATCTAAAATTAGTTTTAATATTTGTTGTAAATATAAATAAGTACCCATGTATAGACAATAATTTAATTGATTATGCACATCTTTAAGTTTTAGCGAGGGAAAAATTATTTTCTTTTAATAAACATCATAAGGCATAATAATTATTATTCTCAATCTATATTAAAAATGTGTCAAGCGCGAAATGTATAAGGTACAACTACTGAGAAGATAGAAGCATATTAAACTGACTTGCTTATTTACTCCAACAAATCGTAACGTACGTCTATTCCTTTGCGCATTTAATTCAACTGTGCGGCGTCTAATCTTCCCGGAGGCCAATTGGGTCGGCTTCCAATTGGGCCGTCGTCCGATTGTACCGGCGGCCAATTACCGGAGGCCAATCGGCGGAGGCCAGTTCGCGGTGCCAAATCGTCCCATTCCCTCAACAACGAGGGCGGCACAAAATCTGTCACCCTCCTAAACCTATGCCGACAGATACTAGAATTTACCAGTCGAGCCAACATCACGTTTACTGCACAATACTTCCGCAGAAATTACAACTGCGTGGCCGATCATCTCTCCCGCAGACAACTCATTCCCGAATGGCACCTCATCAACACCGCAACCACCCCCCTGTTTCAAAGATGGGGTGTTCCCGAGGTGGATTTATTCGCAAGCGAATCAGCACAAATGTCATTGCAACGTATGTGTCACGAGACGTTACAGACAGTGGCGCGCTGTTTCACGACGCCTTCAGCCGAGTGTAGGACTTCAGACTGGCGTGGATATTTCCCCCACCAAACATACTTTCACGAGTCCTAGCGCACCTGAACTCAGCAAAAGGGAAGTACTTACTAGTGGCACCGAGCTGGAAACAATGCTTTTGGGGAGTGGGCGATAGTACCTCCTTATACAATGCCTCACCTACATACGACACTAGTAGGTATGGAGACCAACCGTCCACCTCCAAGGACCCGGGACCTGTCCCTTTAACTATGGATAATTTCGGGTGGGGTGGAAATAACATCAAATATGGTGGAATAAAGGGCACGACTCTAAAAACTTATAAACCCGCTTGGAACAAATGGAAGATAATGACATGGGTAACATGAACCTAATGGATCATAATAGCCGTCAACCAATGGAATTGGCCAGATACCTAGGCTACATGCACAACATGGAGGGTTTGTCGTACAACACCATCCTGGTGCATAAGTCAGCCATAGTCACATTTTGCAAACCGATTATCTTTGTAGATATCAGCATCAACGTGGTAGTACAACACAATATGTTACAGGCAATTTCGGTACATAAAACGAAACCCGTCAAACCATCGGTTTGGGATCCAGGACGAGTGGTAGATCATCTTAGGAAAACAACACCGGTGGAGTACAACCTATTCGAAACCTCTCGCAGTACAGCTACCTACTCGGCTGCTTCTCGCATCGGGACATAGGGTTCATGACCTCACACTACTCAGTAATAGTAGACAATGGATTAGTGGAAAAAAGTGACCACATAATTGT
This sequence comes from Rhyacophila brunnea, assembly GCF_057557595.1. NCBI lineage: Eukaryota > Metazoa > Arthropoda > Insecta > Trichoptera > Rhyacophilidae > Rhyacophila > Rhyacophila brunnea. The sequence goes on along the minus strand of NW_028233068.1, from coordinate 10,868,450 downwards.
ATGGCCAATGTTTGGCTCAAATACAGATACCGCCAAGCATCGTCAATCGGAATGGAAGCTAAGCGCTTCCACGTGTCAAAACATCGACCCAGTATTCTGGTTACGGAAACTCGTCTGCATGTCAAACCCAAGGAGAGGAGAAGGTGGGGATATTTCGGAATTATTTATATCTTCAAGAGGATCACCAAAACCAACCACCTGGACAGTTATAGGGAATTGGATAAGGTCAGTACTGTTGGAAGCAGGGGTACAAGAACCACCAGGCAGTGTCCGCTCAGTGGTGGCTTCCTTAAACTGTAAATATACCCAATAGATGATATCTTAAAGAGAGGTAACTGGCGTAGTGAGTCGACATTTCACGACAACTACCAGAGAACGATAGATACACCACCATCAGAAGGGGAAAAGAACCCATTAACTTTTCTATTCAACCATATACCTACATGGAAAGTCACGATGGTCTATACCTCGTCAATGAATCATTGTCATATACAGGTATTTGGCATACCCAACACCAGGTGATAACAAACAGATATCTCAAGGACTTCAAAGTCAAATTCGAATAATGAAAGGAGTTTTACCTACCAATAAAACTCTTATTATTCATGTTGACTTTGAAGTCCAGGTAACTTCTACCTGGTTCCTTGGGTCATATCATAATGAAGACAAAGTGATGCCAAACTCCCTACATAAAAAATAGACGCGCGTCATAACCAGTAAATAAAAACGGAGGAATGACCAACGACAAGAAAAAGGAAAATAAATTAGTAGAATATAACCTCACGCGAAGAAGAAAGAGCACACCCTATCTCAAGGACTTCAAAGTCAACATGAATAATAAGAGTTTTATTGGTAGGTAAAACTCCTTTCATTATGTGCCTGAATAATTTAACGTCACTTCGTCGAGAAAGTAAAGATTTTATTAGAAAATTTAATAACAAAAACAATATTAATTATGTAATCGTATTTACTTCTATGTTAAATTTATTTCAAGCACAATAACCTGTAAAACAAAAATGTATCCTCAGGTAAAGTTACCCGTCTGTAAAACTCCATGTATCACAGACAATAAAAATAGTTGCAAAAGAAGAAGAAGTTTTCATAACATACTTCAGTCAGTTTAGCCCGCCTTTTCAAACATACGTACGTAAAAATAAATAAATGTGATCATAATATAAACTACAATGGATGAAATTATCTCAACATTAAAGAGTTTAAGCCGAGCCAAGAAGAATCGAAAGCAGTTGGCAGCGTACGTCGATAACATTTCTTCAAAAGATGTAAAGTATTGCAGTAGAAATAATACAAATTCGTAACAAATACTATTTTCATTTTGCGCATACATTATTATTTTATGCACGTAGTCTGTGTTAATGTGTTATGAAATAATGTATCATTGATCTACAAAATAGTTTACTTTCATGGTTACTTTTCTAATATCCAAGTAATTTTAGTCAGAATTGATAAGCAAAATATTATCGTTTGACAGCTAACACGACAAGTTCGGTCTTGTCAGATCCAATCATCATATCCGTTTTGTTATATCAGTTGCCAGTTAAATTGACGTGTAAATAATTACTATGTTGCCCTTAGACTATAGATACATCTAGACGCCACCCGTTGCATTGCTAAATGAAGCCGCGTGCCTTGCGTTTGGTTTGTGGGCGAGCGAACGCATTCGCCTACTAATGTTCGAGACCATAGACCATTTCGCTAGTGCTCGCACTAGACGCTCAGAATTAAAATATAATTTTCTATTTTTTTACGTTAATAATTTAGTATTTTTAAGCGGTCACAATGCAACCATTAGGTAAAGATATCCATAATTTAAGTTATTTTAAAGAAACACTAGGTCACTGATATTAAAATATATAATAATATACAAATAAATTATCACGAACATGTATCAACTTACCTATGAAACGTAATACCATATTCTTGTTTATCAGTACGGCTACCACATTTTAAGACAACACACAGAACCATCTTTTCTACTTAAATAACTAAAAATATTTACCATTGACTTTATGTTTAACACAAAAATTATCAATTTTAGCAACTCGAGCTCGCAAGTTATCGACGCTATGTGAAGCGTTTCGCCCCGATTTGATGGCGATAGTTTTGGCAACTAGCTCACAGATATGTAGACCTTTTATCTTACTCTAGCGCGTGTCGCAGAGATTGTAAGCGTGCCGAATACTTTCTCACTCGCACTCATGCATCGTTTTTGTTCAGGCCTTGGATCCTAGATTCGAACTTTGCCAAAAACAAAATTCTCAGGGAAAAAATATAGGGTCTTTTTACTGGTTCTCTGCCACCGGCCGCTGTCATCTGTCAGTGAGCGCAGTGTTGCCAACCGAACTATAATTATAGTACATTTTGGTTCGCGTACTATTCGAAAAGTTACATTTTCGTCCGCGTACTATTAAAAAAGTATAGTACGTCAAAAATACAATTTTGAAAATTTTTATTAATTGAATTCGCCGGTTTGGTTAGGTTAGGTTAGTAAAATGTTCCTACTTCAATCACAGCAAATCGTAATAACGTGAAGCGAGGGACGGTGTATAATATAAATAATATAAGATCTCAGTGTGCGATATTAGTCTATGGACGTGGTTTTGCGTTGTATACCTACTCTAAAAAACTAACGTGACAGTTAATGACGGCGGCCGGTGTTAGCATTTTTCGGTCGTAAGAGGTGTTATAATTAAGCAGGGCATCGGAATTTCTCGAATTCTCCGTTATGTTTATGTGACAAACAAAAAACTTTCATTTTCTACACGTCCTATAATTTTTGCCGAAATACTATAATGGCTTGGACCGCGTACTATAATTCGATGACAAAAAGATAGCTAAAATTCAAAATGGCGACTGACAGATTACGATGACGGAGAACCAGTAAAAAGCACCAAAATATATGCTTACAATTATATTTAAAAAAAAAAAAAAATACAATAAGTATATCGAAATATTATTTACCTAAGTAGGTATTTTTTATTTCTTATAAATACCTAAGCTATAAGACATCTTAAATTATTGAAATGAATGTTCCAGAGTTATAATTGACATACACGATAGAAGAGATAGAGTGTGCAGATATCATTTCACCCTGTCGTATCGTTTTGTCTTGCTGCACCCCCACCCCCCTGTTACCCGCTCGGTCTATTAAACTTTCTTTACAATCAATACATTAAATTTACACTATTTACAGTACCTATTCAGCTATCAAACCTTTCGGATAATTTTTGTTACCATTTCTTATTTCAGCTGGAGTTATTGGTGTCAACCAAATTGATGTCATCGTCAGGTCCTGAAATTCTCGATGCTCTGTTCCTCGGTTTTGTTGAAACTCCACACGGACATGCCAAAAGACTAAAAGTACCTAATGTCTTAAAAATTAAATTGTTGTTTTCTCTGTACACGAACGAGTTTACTAGTAATTTACCATTGCTGCACTCAATCGTATTATAAGTATTCAAAGGATTTTGTATATGTGATTTAGTTGGCATTCACAAAACACATGTAACTTAATGAACTGAAGCACAGTGTCGATGCAACATTGTTCATTGGATAAATAGTTGTTCGTGTTTGCAATAAAGCTGGAAAGAGCTTAGTAGAAATGTAACGTTCGGGAATACTGTCCGACAACAATACATCGGCGATAACAGGAAGTCGCTGTAGTCGCATATAGAAGACTTCTCAGTGACGTACCTGTTATGGCAGCACGTATGCTAGAGACGTGTTTAAATAATATATCAGCTCTCCTTTTAGATGCGACTCTTTTCTTCTTCGCTATAAACCAAAAGTTTACTAATAATAATTCTAACATTACTCCTGATCGTTTTAGACATATTTTTATTATAAAAAAAGCTTCAAATTATAAGTAAATTGATAGATCCGTACACCATGGGAGCGTAAAATGAAATGAAATTTGGGGGCATTCCTCATTTGAAAATGGAAGTGCGATTAGCTGCACTGGAGGGGATTGTTAGTTCACAGTTTAAACACGTGGACAAGAAGTTCTTGTTGGACAATAATGGCAAAATTGAAACGCATTAAATATAAATATAATTAAACGTTTATAATATAAAATTACGTTGGCTTCGTATATTGTATCACATTGTATAATATATTCAGTACCAGACAAATGTGAATGCCAGTTCATATAGACCCAAAGCTTTTGCGTCATTTTTAGTTTATAACTTAATGACAGTTAGGCCATTAACCATAAGAAATACAAATGTCCTCAAATATTACTAATATTGAATGCGTGTTTCATTTACGGGAAAAACTTGAATGATTATTATGATATAGACATAATTATTGAAAATAACATATTCTTTAACACGTGTTTAATTTTATCCCATATTTTTCCACAATCGAGAACTTCCCTTATTTTTATGTTCCTTAGTTATGTATTTTGTGAATGCCATCAATATCGATTATTGCTGTTTTCATTGCTCAATGATCAGTTCCTTTGCCGTTTTTCAGGCAGTATGATCAAAATACTATTTGTTTAGTTCTATTGTGCCACTATAGGTCATTCATTATCTTCAAACGTATCGTATTAATTCTTTCAGACGGTTCAGTCGATGTTGTCCAATCACTGTTCTTTAGAATGTCCGGCTACTATGGTGACGACTTTGACAACGGCACTGCTTCTCGAAATGCCGCAGTTCACTTCCGATCATCTTGCAGTCATCGCCAACGACTGCGTAGACCGCATCAGGGATAATTCTGATGCACACACCAGGTTTCATAGGAATAATTGCAGTTTTATTAATACTTTACCTACCGCAAATATCAGCAATGTCAAAAATCAGTAAATTTCAATCACAATTTTAGATTTGATCAGTCAACCAATTCCATAAATTGTCAAATTTACATATAATGTCCTGTGACTTGAATTTGTCTTATATGGATTTGTTTTTATATGTACATTAACCATTTCTAATACGAAACATCGACTAGTACTGAAACCAAAGCATTCACATTATTAAACAAACGGAGCTATGACTACTTGTGAAAACACATACTGCAGCAATTATTGTACACAGATAGGCAGCCAAATACACCGAACCAAAATTATGTAGAACAGTTCGTTGTATGAGCAACCACAATAAATCATGCATGCCATACATACATGATAATATCGTCGGTCCCTATTAAAAAAGTCGGATCTGAAATTTTGTCATTTTCGGATTATTACGTAAAAGTTATTTAAACACTTTAAACATTTATATCACAATCACAGTTTTTTTTGTTTGTTTGAAAAATTTCGAGATATTCAAGTTAAAAATGACGGATCTACCGAGAGTGTCCGAATAACAATGTCGGTTCTTACCAACCGACATTGTTGGCTGGGCGTGGGTGAGCAAGATGCGTCGGATCTGACAGTTGCTGCTATGTTCACCGGACAGACGGATGTTTTTATTATCGTTTAGAAAAGTTTCTATAACCCGTATTTTTATTCAATATGGCAATCAATAGGTCACAAAGGATATTTGATGAAACATCTTTGATTGCTCGTACTGAAAAATAGCATTTTGCAGATCCGACTTTTTTAATAGGGACCGACGATATGATGTCATTGCATCTATTCTATACACAAGACTGCTATCGGCAGCTATCGAGGGTAGTTTTGTATCAAAGTATTAGCAATTATTGTAACAGTTACAATAAGTTAGTGGTAATTGTTACAATAAGTGCTATGTTTTAACTATTTTAACAGCACCTCTCTTTTGTGTGCAAAATTTTAGAGCGAGATAGACAGTTTTGACTGTTTAGACGGCTAACTTATTGTAACAATTATAATACTTATATACAAACATATGAAAACTACCCTCGATAGCTGCCAGTGGTGAAGACTCCATACTAGACGATTATTTAAAGCCTACCTTCTTAAGGGCGGACATGTTCAGCGTGGGTCATACCTGGACATACCTTAAACGTTGTAGATAATCTATTTATATAATTTTGAAGCCTTATTATCCGTTATATTTATTTAAAACATTTGATGACTGCATAAACTATTTTTATTACATAAAATAGTATTCTTTTAAATCTCTCGCTCTAATGTTTTAGAATATAGTCATATTTCAGTACATAAATGTGCAGTGGTGTTAAGATTTTTTACATTTATTAATTTTTAAACGCATTTATAAAACCATCAGTATAATTTATATCGACATTACTATAGTGAAATATTTACGATAAAAAATTATATTGATAATCTCTGTGATCCCAAATTTGACAAGAATTAGGCATTTTATCATTCAAAAAATGGGCAACGTTAACACATTTGAAGATAATTCTAAATTTACTAATCATAAGCTATGTCTTTGACCATTCAAGTGTGATAAACATCCTACGAATAATGATTGCTTTATAATAATTATTGACCTAAGAATAAGGTAGTGTTTTTTTGAAATACGCCATTTCTTTTGGCATTCCCCAGTGGTTAAGCTACAACATACGGCCGTAGCCATAAATTGATAAACTATAATTGAAGTAGGGAGTAAAATGATGTTAACGGCGCGTGTTTGAACATGTACCTAACCGAAATTTTTTTTTTTTTTTTTTAACAGTACATCTATCTTGACTGCGCACTTTGTCCAAAATCATTATTAATTAGATAATTAATTTAAAAAATAATTTCAACGGCGCTTAATCGAATATTAATAAATAAGTAAGTATAGATTGTTTTTAAAAATAAAAATAAATTTTATCTAATGATTTTTGATGGGTATAAATGTTTTGAAAAATACGTAATTTAAACACATCGCTCATTTTTATGTAGTCAATAAGTTTTTGAAGTTTCATTGAATTAGTGTGTCGTTGTCATTTATTAGTGTGTACCTATTCATTAGTAGTAAATATCGTACTATTCTCGTAAGTATACCTTACAAGTGTGCTCTTCTTATCAGATGTCCACAGCCTACCTCTTTCCAAAAGTCACCCTTCGCCATTGATAGCGGCCGATAGCAGTCTTGTGTATAGAATAGATGCACAGGTCTGCAAAGACAATGGCTAAAACAAAATGTACCCATTACTATTCAATGTGCGAACATATTAATCATATGGTTACCAATTAACCGGCTCTATGCCTTCAGCAAGTTTTCTCGCTCTATGAGCCCGTGATCGACAGGCCGCACATACAAATTTCGCGAGTCATCTCGTCCGACTTCAAACTCCAATTACTAGCCACTGTAGATTGATTTGAATAAGCTAAAAATTAAACACAGTGACATCTGTTTGAATAATTATGAAATACTTAGCCACAAATTATCGGTATTACAGCGATATTAGTAAAGCTTCGCTCTACATTCAATGTGTGTCGTTAAAAATCTGCGGCCTGTCAGATACTGCTATAGTAATATCGTGAGGCATAGAAAAGGTTAAACCACACTAATAACATTATGGAATCACCATCTAGTGTCATAATACGATAAATGTATCTATTTGATGAAGAAATTATGATGATAATTTTTGTGTTTTAGCTGGAAAGACATATTGCCAGAATGTCTCCGACTTTTACGGGAACGGAGCGGAATAGTTAACCAAGACAATACAGAAATGTCGGGTGAAGAATTTGTCACGAGGTGTATCCACGCTTTGTGTCAAACTTCGTGGAAATCGCCTCTTATAACCCCGTTGGCTGCCATGTTCAGGTCTATTGAATACTATTTATTTTCTATACTACTCTATTGTACCATCTGCCAAGTTATTATATTATGCCGTAAAAAATGGCATTTTGGGCTGCGGTTTTTGCATCAATGGCTATCTACACTAGCTTATATTTACAATCTTTCACAGTCTGTCATCGATCATTTGTATTAGTTTTTAGGCTTATATATTCCCTTTTTCACTTATCTTTTAGATGTTTCGCCACTAGGAGAGATGTGTGTCGAAAAGTGTTAGGGTTAGCTGATAGCGAACGTTGCTTATGCCTTTAAACTTTGCCTTTCACAACTGAATATGACGCAGCACATCTGTAGTTAGATATACCCATGGGGCGGACTCTACGTTAAGAGTTCGTAGAGACCATCCCCACATCGTTATCAAAAATACACGTCCAATATACATCATCATATCATAATATACCTACCTATTTAATTACATTATTAAATGAACTATTTATTTATTTTATCCATCTAAACCCGTTTTATAGAGATATTTATTATTATTATTCAAATAAATAAACCTATTGTTACACTCCCAAATGGTCCCCATTTGGGGATGTCTGTGAATCTGTAGAGCCCTAATCGGTATCAAGCCGACAAATAGTAAGGGTTGATTACGAAAATAAATAATAAACCGGCAACGTTGTACATGGTTGGCGGCAAAATTTCATACTGGCAACGCCGCATTGGTATCGCTTCGTAAGCGGCGGTTTTTTTTTTGGCGCGTCAACGCTGTAAACAGCCAAATCGTAAACATATACATTTCGTCCTCCGTAAAAAAAATATATAAAATGTAGTAACCTAGTAGATATTAATGCAAATAAAACTCGTCGTTTCTGACCACAATTCCGGTGTATTATTTGTCCACCACCAAGTCCCGAATCCAGACGAAAAACCATACAAAAATAAAAGTGACAGCATCTTTTCACTTTCGCAAATGGAGGGAGATGACACTATGTACAAATTAAGAAAGTTATGGCATCTATTTTTCGCTGACTGGGGTGGGGTCACTCAGTCCCATCCTGTCTCTCTCGTTCTCTAAATCTCGTTCTACAAAGGATGTGAATACATTAGCATTAGTATACGCATACTGGGGAGTGAATCGAATAACCCTTGGTGAGTAAAAACTCTCAATGTATGCCGTTGTTCATAACTGATAATAGAAAGTCTATAATAATAATTATTATAACCACCCACGGTGGCCGCGCGGCTTAAGCGTTGGACTATCATGCCGTGGGTCCCAGGTTCGAATCCTGGGTCTGGCAATTACACATATTGTTTTTCAATAATTTGTGTCTGTCAGGGTATGGACCTAATAGGTTGAGCAAGTGGCTGACACCCATTTCTCGTAAAAAACAAAATCTGTTAATACAAACCTCTACTCTGTAGAGGCCCATATGATCTTATTAGGATCGGACATGGTCGAAAGAACGAAGTTAATATTTGAAACTCAAATTGTTTTATTCTGCATTGCTGTACTTTATATTTTGAAAGAAAAGTATTAGCACATATCGTAGAAGGATTCTTATTTTCAGCAGCTTGTCTATTCTGAGAATGAACATAAACATATACATATCTACACAACGTTATAATTATTATAATGTACTGTTTTCAACTGAATTTATATTCAAATCTTGTAGTCAAATAACGCCATGTTTTTATTTATCAGGGAAGTACAGCTTTCAAAAGATGACCATTCACTGGTGGTCAACAAATTGTGCTGCGATTTTGATCAGCTGACTCCAGATTCTCTCCCACCGTTGCTACATCAACTGCTGAGGTATTTTTTTAAATAAATCTTCACAATGTAAAAGTGTCATATTGGTCTACTTTATGAAAAATGAGTTAGCGTTTACATTACGTAAAAAACAGCATGTAATTATGGCTCACTGATCTCCAAGTTGAATGTATGTACTAACTAACCTGCACTTGCGCTTAGTATGAGACATTACATAGTATTTGAAATAATTCAACCATCATGCTTGTTACATTACGTTGATGTTTAGCTCATCAGTGTCACAATAATTGTAGGGATTCATAATGTATCCAAATGTCACTCCAAAGCTAAGTCGGCTCGCACATCAGAATTCGCCGCATGTCGAAATCGTCAATGTGACGTCATCGTTATCGTCATAACACATGCTGTCAAATGGAGCTTCGCAGATTGGTCGAATGCAACTGAACAACAAATGCGACAGTTCGACTACCGACTCTTCTAACATGTTGGATGTCGCGAGAGCCGAGAACATGTCAGACCGCGCCTGCGGAAAGCGCTCGATGCAGCCATTTTTAAATCTAGACGTCAGTGCGCGCACACCGGTCACTGGGTGCTTGATGAGTTTTGCTGCGATAAATGATCCACTGTGCATGGATATTATGCCTAATAGCTGATGGATGAATCCAATATTTTCGCCTTCTGCTTAACCGGATGGCTGCCAATGACGTCTTAAGATGCAAACTTTTCCGTGAATGGAACGCCGCTCATACAAAAATGACGTCTTTGGACGTCCCGCTTTAAACGGGGAAAAGGGGGTAATTCGCGGGGGAAATCAATTATTTTAAACATACAAACATGTTGAACACACAACGACATATATTAGGAATATCGTCACATACTCAAAATTGAAACAGAATTTGTTTTTACCTCTTGAAACGTAAATTGATTTTATTTTTTTATTTTTGCAATAAAATTCACGGCGTGTAAGGTACCGTCATACACACACCTACCGGCAGTAAAAAGGTTAAAATTCTGCGGTACCAATACATATTTATCTCTTTTTCAGCGTCTGATGACATATTTGCGTAATGGCGCTGGCCAACGTACTTATTATTTTGACGTTTCGAGACGTGAGTGTCGATAGTGACACTAGTAAATGTGCGTTTTCGTCACGTGCAACAATGTTTAGCGCGGCTCAGAACTCGGTCGCGTCGAACGAGGCGAGTCTTGATATGAGAGCCAACACTTATTTTAGAGCAATAGAGTGACGCAGTTGAACAAATCGACATGAGATTCGCCAGATGAAGAATTTCGTCTTGAATTCTAAGAGCCCGAAGTATGGAAAGTTGACCTTACATAAATCTAACTAATTACATACAATCCCTATACATCAATGATTTTTTATCAAAATTGGTGACATTTTTTAAATAACGATTTTCCGTAGTTTATTAATATATTTTTTAATTGACATACAATCGTAGAAGTGCGAAAACTGCCCAATATTAGTTGATTAAGTAATTATATACTAATATAAACTTGAAATATTTTAATCATTGCATTTACTGTGATTAATTGAATAAATGAACACATCTCGGATACAGTATACCCACAGTGCCTTCTCATTCATATATTTTTATTCGTATGGCAATAATTTGTATATTATTAAGATGGCATCTGTTTGCATAGTAGATGTCGACAGTATGCATAATAATAATAAGACATTTATTTAATACCGTTAGTCTTTCATATTTGCATAGACAATTGACTCAAAACAATTTTGCTACCTGTAAGCTTAATGTTCAAAACCATATTTACTTGATTTCTGTTTAGGTAATGTAATTAACGCATAAGCCAACTTATTTAAAAGTTATGATATCCACCATGAATGACAATATCACAAATCTTCATTATTGATTATTCCCAATCGCAGTTCTAATCAATTCTTTTGTATATAATTTCATGGTATACAGATTATGCACTGAACAGCATAGCACCATGGTCTTCTTTCGCATCGCGGACTACTTCACTTCAAGACTCTTTCCCAGCTCTGTGAACCAAGGAGATGGACTACACGATTCCGAAAGTCCCATTCTGGACCCAGATGATGGAATAGGTGATTATCCTTCTATGTACTTGTGTTTTCTATATATCATAAACTTATTTATTAGACATTCAGCACAGCATACAGCACAGAAGCCATATAAATACAAAAATCTTATTATGATATAGTTGGTATCACAGAATATTGAAGTTAATGGCCCCATCAAACCACACCGCCCCACACCACACCCGGTCTTCATCGGGCGTATCACGGGGCCCTACGTTTGGATGTGAAGCGTCATTATGACTAGGAATGTCTCAGGAGCAGTTATCCAAAACTGAGGTCGGCATGCACTCAAATGTGCTTTGACTGAATTTACATGACTTAAAGTTAAGAGTACCCATGGGAGAGAGAAGCACATAGAGGCAAAATTAAAAATTGTAATAACTAACGAAAGCTAATAAAAATCTGCCGAACAATCCACAGAAATATCACAGAACAGATTAATAAGATAGAAATGCAAAAGCCACTCATTACAGACCAAGACTTTGAAGCTAGTTTTAGTTACTGTATGAAAACATCTTCTTGGCTACGTTTCCTGGCGCTGTTGTTTACTAAATGGGAGGAGCTTATAATGGAATTGCGGTTAAAAATGGGCGGAGCATGTTAGTTCACAGTTTTAACACGTAGCCTAGAAAATGTTTTCGTACAGTAATGACGGTCAGGCCATAAAATGCAAGATATAGAAAGTCTGCTGAATTTCCTCAAATATTACCAATATTAAATGCGCGTTTCGTTTACGTGACAAAATTTAACGCAAATACACAGCGCATCCCCAAATTATTCCATCCAACCATATATATCCATAAGATTATAAATATTTATTTAGTGTTAACTGTGGAAATTAGAAAATATTACATATAATAATATTTTACTTAATTAATAAGTTGTGATCAGTGCGTTATTTGCGTTGTCAGTCAGTATTGACAAGACATGAATAAAATCTGTCGACATAATGAAAACGCCCGTTCGGCGCTGACCGCGCTACGCGGTGCAATGACTCAATATTCTACAGATGCTGATGTGCAAGTCCGTATCGCCACTATTTCTTACAGCACAGCTGTAGTGCTGCGTATATGGACGGAAGAATTTCATGTGCATACAAATTGTTTACGCGGTTCAGCCGGCTATAGTATAGCATGTTACGCACGTAATTATTCTGTGTGAAGTTACACATTATTCATTCTGTGCTATTGATTTCATTAATTTGATATTACTATAATATAAAATCAATGTTTTTTTTTTCTTAGAGCAATACAGTAGTGATCAAATCTGGAGATCTCATGCAACTTGTTTATTTGTTGCCGGCAACGGGGGTGCGGCCATGAAAAGCTTGTCAACAGCACTGAGAGGAATGGCAAAAAGACCGGCGGCTATTTTGGCAAAACCACCCCTAATTCAAGTAATGCTGGTCAACTCACACTATTGGGAGAATAACATACAGGCAAGATGACTTTTTTTTATATAATACAACAAAGAAAATAGTCATCTTATTTAACCTTATATAATTATAACTCTACTTAACTTATCTTTTAAACTTTTGTAACTATAATATTAGATGTCCTAAACATGAGAAAAAACCTTTTATATAAATGAAGCCTAAATGTATGAATTAACAAAAAAATGATTAACCTTTTCTATGCATCACAATATTATTATAGCAGTATCTGACAGGCCGCAGATTTTTAATGACACACATTGAATGTAGAACGAAGCTCTTACTACAATCGCTGTAATACCGATAATTTGTAGCTTAGTATTTCATTATCATTCAAACAGCTGTCAATTGTGTGTTTAATTTTTTAGATTATGCAAATCAATCGACAGTGGCTAGTAATGTGAGTTTAAAGTCGGATGAGATAACTTGTGAAATTTGTATGTGCGGCCTGTCGATCACGGCCTTATAGAGCAAGATAACTCGCTGAATGCATAGAACCGGTTAACTTGTAGCTAGGGACTTCACGTTGCAAGTTCATTTGAAGAGAACTTCACACTTCTACTCTGACACTCCACTATATTTTCAGACTCGCTCAATTAGTTAATTACATACATGATTCTGTATACAGATATTGCAAAATAAGCCTTGATGCAGTGGCGAGAGGTGAAGGTAGGCTGTTTAGATTCGACATAAATAGTGCACACTAAACTTTGTCAGTCATACTTATCTGTTTTCTTTGAACTAAGAATACAAATTGCAGATGATGCTGGTTAATTTTGAAAAATCAATTAAACCCTCCCTTAACTATCGCGTGAAAATTCAGAAGCCGCTGAACTTTTTTGATCCATGCATGCAATCTTGCAACTTGCACGATAATACGTATTTCCATGTGCATTTTCCTGTTATGGCCGCGATAATACGTACTGTCAGCAGTAAATCCATGCATGTGTAAACAGGCTATTAGATTAGCGATTATAGTAAAAGAGTAATCAAGACTCACAACAGGTTGAATAATTGAATATTTTTCTATTAAACAACATATCCATATTATTTTGTCACAGATACTCCGAACTTGTCTGACTAATAATTACCTGGAGGACCAGAAGAGAGCGGAATTTTCATGGTGTGCTGACACCATTCCCAAGACAGTTGATGTTAAACTTCTTGTGAAGAACCTTCTGGAAAGCAGGTCTCATATACCAATTTTATTAACAAATTATGAATTAATCACCATTTTCTTTTCAGAACGGAGCATATAGATCACCACAGTGTGGAAGTATTTTAACAGATTCTGCTATTTTTTTAAATAATTACTAGATAAAAAGAACTTTTTATATAGGTACCACGTTTTTAAATTCTGTTCAATCATATAAACTTGTCAATTCTATGTAAGTATTAAAAAATACTTTTTTAAAATTTTTTTGATGAATTATCCCATCCTGCGTATTATATGAATTATCCCAAAATGCGTAATAAAGAGAGCAATTATAAGAAATTTTCAAACATTTATTAATTGAATAATATATATGAGACTTGTACTTAATATGAGATAAAAAACAAACAAACAAACAAAAAACAAGAAAGCGAGTTAATTCTTTTTTCAAAATCGTCGAATGCCGTTACGCAAAAGTGCAACCATTGAATTCGATCGAAACGCCACCTTGCGGATTTTTTCCGAACTAACTTTCCATACAAAACAGAATTAACTGAAAATTAATTCAATTTTGCTTAAAGATGGCTAAAAGTATTAAAAGAATCCATTGTCATCGTGTTCTAATATATTCTAAAAGTTTCGAATTCAATTTCAGTTAGTTAAAAATCGATTGCAAGATTTGTACTGGACAAACAAGAAAACGAGCTAATAAAAACGTGGTAACAAAATAATGTACGAGAAAATGCTCTCATATCATTACTAACTCGATTTCCAAAAATTCAAATAAATTCGTCAAATGTTGATGAAGACAAAGACACAAAGTTACCGAGGCTTATGATTAAATTAGCTTTTTCATTGTCTTTGATTGGTGGAATCGGAAGTACCGCAGATAATACATAGTCATTAGAAATAATTCACATGAATCATAAAAAGATCAATAGCTTAAAGGCGAGAGCACTCACCCGGATCGTGAATGATGTGACTTTGAGTCCCACTTGGTCCAACTTTATTTGTAGGTTTTTTTTCTAATATGAATTTTTCTGAGGTTTTTACTATATTAAAGAATACAATATTCTTAAATCTTGTATGTAGAGGTTGTAACTGAGAAATCTCATCTCGAGAATAATTAGAAAAGGCCAATCTCGAATCTCGAGAAATTAATTTTCCGAAATTTCGAGAATTCTCATTTCTCTTTACTAGACGAAGCTGCCAATCGAACCGGAATTTTAAAAATTACCTTTAAAAAAAAATTTTAGGAAAAATTTTCTCACTGAAAATTTTTTTGGCCAGAAGAGCTAAAAAAACCTCTTGACCGAAAAACTAAATCGAGAAAACAAGTTTTCTTGATTTTGAGAATTCTCAAATCTCTAGAACTGAAAAAAGTCGGAAATGACAAAAAAAAATTCAATATGAAATTTAACCAATTCTACCATATCTTATATTCTAGAATCCTTATCAAGTTTTGTTTCAATCTCTTTAGCTACACCCAATTTTGTGCTGTGTTTTTGATGTAAACAATTATATTACTGTGCTTAATTTTTTTCTAAAAAGACCATTAAAGTCATGAAAACCTAATAGTATTCAGTTGTAGTTAACACCGGCAACCGATGAACTTCTTTGTTTAAATCGTCTCTCGTCCTTTCATGTCTTTGTCTTTGCGAAAAATATAAAATGATACTTTTCTTTCCAGCAATGATCATTGCCACATAACATCCGAAGGCCTGCTTGCACTGGCGGCATCACTGCTTTCATCCGGAGTGGCTCCCGTCGGTGGTGTAGGCTTGGCCACATCTCTTAGAAACACAGGAAAGCTTCTGGCAGTTTGGCTGGCAAAGAAGACGCCTGGAGCTGCGAAGCCGGTACTTCAGCTCTTGAGGGACAACTTGGGTACAGGAAATGCAGCACAGAAACATTTAGCCGGTGAAATTATATTCTATCTTTGCCAATGACAACAACAAATTAATATTTTTTTGTTTATAGTGAAAAAAAAATAGCGCCACAATATACTATCACACCAAGACTTATGGTACTATGGACTTATGGTACTTTATAGTGAATTAAAACTCATCATGATTATTTTGTTTCACGGAGATGGAGTATGATTTGAGTTACCCCATCTCCACCTGCCATGTATATGCAGCCGCGGTTTGTGCCCGGCCGCCTTCCATGACACTATAAACGTGTCAGAATGAAAAGATTTTAGTGCCACACTTGACTGACTTCAACCTGACTGCAACCAATGCTTAAAGAAAGAGTTTTAGAAAATAAAAAGAATCTTGACTTGCTCTGCCATCATTTATCTTTAATGATGTGAAGTGTCCTCTGTACCCGTGTACTGAAACTGCCGAAATAGAGGAGTCAGGAGTTGAAAGTGATGAATCTAAGGAATGATCGGAATTATTCCGTCCTCCATATGACGCAGAAAACTTTTTAAATGCCTCAAAGGAGATGGAGTAGTACGTAATTGATAATAGGCACTTCATTTACGGTTGGATCCAAGCAAACACATTTATCTTTATACTAATTTACACATTCAACAAAGCCCGTTTACATGTTAGTTATACACGATTATGGAATTAATTTTAACTAATTGAAAGGGGTTGGAGGTTACAACACGCTCTCTAGTCCCAAAACAAGCCTGACGAATTTACATTTTTGAATTGTATCGTTGCTAACTTGATCGAACGACAACTGCCTTACCATGAGGTCACTTAATCACAATCACAATACATTGGTTCAGACGTCTTACAGATTTATCATTATGATGGTAACATAACCCGGTGTAACCTTTCGACTTAAACCTTGCTTGTACTAAAACCGTGACACATAATTCAATGCTAATTGTTTCACTCTCGAAAACAAAATGTTTAATAAAGATACAACTGTCATATTAGTTTATTATTACTCAGCCTGGTGTAGGCCCTAGCCGTCTCCTACATTGCTTTGAACCGTCTCCTCTCCTCAGCCAGAAACATCAATTGGACATGCTGAAAGACTGAAGATCTTTTTGTACACTTATCCAGGCACCGGGTTCTGGTATCTCAGCATGTCGTCGTCATTCTAACTTTGTCGACATAGAGCTCTTCGACACTGATATGTTGTTCCACCCAACAGTGTTTTAATCTGTATAAATTTATGATATCCAGCTCATTGCAGACACTATACAGTTTGCGATTAAACCAAAGACGTCATACTTGTAAATCTCTATCATAACTTCATTCAGCTCTAAAAATATTTTTAGTCCAAACAGGATATTAGAGATTGTTTCTTTCAAATACATAATAATATATGTATCCATTTTATCTTTGATTCAGATCATTCAAATTTGATTTTCACAAAACATGCATATCTGGACGTACCTCTGTATATCCCATCGACATATCATATCAGTAAGAATTGATTCAAAGGCATAATATGATTGTTTGTGTTATCTATTGAAGAGACGCTTGGCACATTATGCCGAGAAGCGCCAGCGTCCGTGACGTCGTGCTGTGCGTTGATTCAAGGCATCCTCGAAGACTGTCTAACCTCAGGGAGTGAGGACACCATCGTTTCCAGGCTTTTAGTCTTAGAGTCCGCCAGGGCTTCTTATCGGAACGATTCTAGGTTGAGAGACACACTTTTTATGGTCTGCAGAAAAGGCCTGTTCTCAAGGTAAGACATACTTTATTTTACGTAAATGCCCTATTCATTTTTTTTTTATAAATGTGGGTTATGTAGTCTTATAATGCCATCCCCATTCGGAGGTCGGCCACCATCGGGGCGATCTAATAAGTTGAGCTTACATCCATTTCTTGTAAAAACAAAAATCTGTTAATAGCATTGTTAATGTTAATTGTTAATGGTTAATCTGGTAATAAAATTGGCAGTCATATCGTCACTGTTCTGGCAAAAAACACTAATTTGAAAAAATGACATATCGAGTTAGTACCAAAATGTTCCTTATTTCAAACTTTACCGTCTGGAAACCTTCTTAATAAATAAACAGTCTTTATTTTAAAGTCACCCTTTTTACGATTACTTAATAAACTCACATGATAGACCATTTCAAACATTTTAACAACTTCAAAGTCAAATTACTCAAAACTAGTATTCTCCAGTTAGTGTGTTCTGCCAGAACAGAGACGATATGCTCTGCTTAGGGTTGAACAATGAAATTTACTTTTATTAATAAACTCCAGCGTCACATTGATATGATCTCTCCGCCCATATGTCTACTAAAATCAATGAAGCCTCTCTGGATGGCAGGAGAAAAGCTGATTCAAAGGAACGATAATCCTGAACAAGTCTAACGCCTTGAATGGCAGGCATCCAGGGTAACAAACACTCATCTGGTGATAAACCTGATGGTACAGCTCCCAGGAGCTCAACTCTGCCACAAAAACATTGTTAGCATACACCGCAAGCTGCGGATATACTCGATGTGTTTAAATTGGGATTAAAGCCCTCTCCTTTATGTAAGTGCGGAGAAATTCAAACCATACTGGTGAATGAATGTGAATGAATATTCATGTTTGTTTTTAACATTATTCACGTACAGATGTTCTTGTAGGGGTCGTCGATGGTGTTGTAGATGAAAGACGATCGTGATGATGGAGGAGTGAGAGTTTATTTATGGTTACATTGTACAAGGGTACAATCGGTACAATAATATAAATAAACTGACAGTACATAGACTGAGATAGTTAACGGACCAGGTACTTAGATTCGAGTGACATGTCCAATGAATTATGTTTCGCTATTTATACAATCAAAATAATATCTACCCATTATAATTTAAGAAATAACTATATTAATCGAGTCAGCTACTTACTGTCATTTGCGTCAAAGGACATACAAGTAGCTGACTATTGTATAAAATATAGATATCGCGGAAATAACCTTTGCTTACTTATTGTACTATAATTTGACAGTACGGAAACGCATATTAAAGAATTTGTAATTGTGGTAAAGTATTTAATATCGCCGATCAATCTACTGACACAGGTAATGAGTTGTTTATCGCCGTATTCTTAATACATACAAAAAAATCAACATGATTCGTGATCCACAAGTAGACAATTTGTTAGTGCTCCACATTAAACAATAATGTGTGACTTTTTATTTATTGTATGTATAATAATAATCTTTTTCACTATCTCTTTATTCCTATAGAGACCCAGGTGTTGGGAAAGTAGCGGTGAGAGGTCTGTTATGTTTGCTGAAGTCCTTGAAAGGAGACGACATTGGCTTCTCGCAAGACACCGGTTCGACCAACCACTCGGTTCTGACGCAGATATCCATCGATGTCCATTCTTCCCAATCCGGGTCCAGGTATTTATTATCCAAAACATTTATTATATTTTAATAGTTTTATTTCACATTTTTATGCAATAGACTGAAAATCATATAAAAAATCAAATTATGAAATTTCGGTATCGAGCATTCAAATAATATATCAATAATTTTATATTATCATTGATACAATTTGTCTTCGACACTGCCATCCATTCGCATTTACCCCATCAAAATATCCCGAAAAAAGCACCCGCATCGATATGGAAGGTCCGGTCAAAAGAGTCTCAAAAAATAGCCAAATATATGACAAATTGATGGCTTTCATTGTATCTTTTGATCCCCTGCGTGAATAAATGTTACGTTAGTTCATTAACAACAGGTAAGTAGGGAGCATTACAGCGGCGTTGGCTTTTTTTGAGACTCTTTTGACCGGACCTTCTGTACCAGTGGCGAAGGGTGGAGGTAGGCTGTTAAGATCCGCCATAAATAGTGCACATTAAACTTTTTCAGACATACATATTTGTTATCATTGAAATAAGACTACAATTAACAGATAGTGTAGGTTAGATTTTAAAATTCAATTAAACCCTGAGAAACCAAGCCATAATAGATATTAGTCAAAAAATACATGTCTATCTATAAAATATCTAAAATTATGCAATTAAATCATACATAACTTTGAGTATTTTATAGATAGAATAATATTTTTTATTTATTATAGTTTGGTTTACGCAGGGCTTAATGAATCAAAAAAATGAAGCAAAAATATGTGTAATATGTAGTTTTAATCCAACGAAAACAAATAACTATGAATGAAAAATTGTACACAATTTTGTCGCATTGCCCAAATTAGACCAAATCTATTATGGTTTCGTTTAGGCAGGGTTTAATTGATTTTTAAAAACTAACTAATACCATCTGTAAATTGTAGTCTTAGTTCAATAAAAACAAATACATATGACTAACAAAGTTAAGTGTGCACTATTTATAGCGAATCTTAACAGCTTACCTCCACCCTTCGCCACTGTTCTGTACCGATGGCGGGTGCTTTTTTCGGGATATTTTGACAGGGTACTTGGTGAATATTCGCGTTGGTTTGTGCGAGTCTTAAACCTTCATATAAAAACGCTCTAAATAGGTAGGTAGGAATGCGAAAATAAGGAAAATTTTTCAAAATAACGTTATAGATAACGATATTTTATTATATAAAATTGAGCCGTGTTAACTAAACGACATTGTTATAATTTCAGATAATTCCGACTCAAATTTGATCAATAAAATAAGAAATACGAGTGAAAATGGCTTGGATGGCTTTTATTTACTCTTTGATTAGCAAATTATGAAATACAAAATGTATGGCAAAAAACAGTAAAACTTTTTTGTTACAGTTTTGCAAAATTGTTCAAAATCGCTATAAATAGATTTCATGAATTTTCGCGAATATTTTGACTTATGGCAAATTTCGAATTAATCGTGTTCATTTTAACGGGGTTTAACGTAACACAAAAAAGTAGCTTCGTGTTTGTATATTGTTATATTTCTAAGTACAAATGATTTCTTTATTTCCAGTTTTAAGATATCTATTATTAAAATAAAACATTTATTTCGGATCACAATCGTAGACAGAATCATGGCTTCAGTATTATTTTAATTCCGGGATTTTAGGATCAGTCAAAACCACATTATTATGAATTTATATTTTCTTCGTAAAAATATTTACTATTATTCGATTTTTCTTCCTGTCCAATGAGACAAATTATTATGGGTTGATTTTTATATATACTATACATAGCCAAATGAAAATATCTCTATGATCAGACCAAAGCCTTGTATTTATGCATATGTTTTCCTGATTCCATATTACTCTACTTACAGTAAAACCTCGTTAATACAAATTCCATGGGACCGAAAATCGAAAAAAAATTCGAATTACGAATTACGAAATGTATGGGGGAAAATATAAAAATAATTTTTGATTTTCATTTATTTCGTTTCTGATCATAGATGTGCCTACCGAATTGGGTCATAAAATGTCAGGATTATTTTAATTACCATCATAAAATAGGTAATTTTTGATGTTTTAAGGAAAGTCTGTCACAATTTTCAATGACTGACTCCCGAAATAGTGTACTTTATTACGATTTATTGAATATTTTTATATGCCACGGACCCTGAAATCATTTCGAATTACGAAATTCGAATTAAAGGTATGGTTTTATATGAAAATAATGTGCAAGGGACTTTTTTTTCGGGAAAATTTCGAATTACGGCGAATTTCGAATTATCAGTGTTCTTACTAACGAGGTTTTACTGTATTTACTTTTGACGAGGTCGTGTTTTTTTTAGTTCATATAAAACTTTGTATTAAAAAAAAACTTTAAATCACTGTGTTATGAAACATCTCTTCTGCAATTGAGACATAGGTCTGGGCACTCGGTGAATGTCGATCAGATGCTACTGATATAGGGAGTTGAAGCCTGAACATTAAAGGAACGGACAATAAGCGGACTTATGGTTTTCGAGATGTGGTTGTATCAGCGTATCATAAAGATATCCTGGTCTGCTCACATTTCCAATGAGCCAATAAACCGGGAGAACTTATAGATACTATCAAACGCAGAAAAGCGGCATATTTTCTGCAATGAGAAGTTGGATTTCATATGCAATATTTCAATGCAGGGAAAGGCAGAAAGCTTCATAAATGTCTCAATATCCAAGATGTTAGGGATCTGATACGACTGGCCCAGAATAGGGATGTGTACTGCAAGTTGGTTGCCAACCTCCGATAGAAGACATCAAACAAATCACCAAAAAAAATGTGTCATTGTCGCTGAATTTTCTTTAATAGAGTTACAATAATGTCCCTTAGCACGGTGGCATTAGATACCTGTTTGGAAGACATTATACAATAGTAAATTATTTTTTCTAGCATCCGCTCAAAAGTGAATGACGGAGCAGTTTGTATGGAAATAGTTTCACTTCTACGAAAGTGTTTCAATCAAAACGCTAACGTCAAGGAAGAGCTATATACAGGTAAGATAATATTGCAAAACCGTTAATGTTTTAAAGCTTGTTTGCGCAGACTTCATTAGGACTCGCTAGTTGCACTAGCCACTAAGCCACTTAAAATGCTTAGTAAAGTTTACACGACTTGACAGCTAAATTGTATTGTTAGCACGATGGCGAATACAAAAAATTTAAATTTACGCATATTTCTGCTAGTATTCTTATTTGTCACTAATCACTAGTTGGACAAGAGTTGGGCGGTTTACACGTTGTGACAATTTGCGAGTGCGAGTGGAGGTATGGTGAGGATACATACTAATGATTACGAGTCACTTCACGGTGAGGTTTCATAATAGTTTTTTATTTTACGAGAAATGGATGTTAGCCACTTGTTCAACCTATTAGGACCATGCTCTGGATCTCAAACACACGCGTTACCAATCGGCTATCGTGAGCCACTATATATATAATACCGTCATTTTCTTATATTCTCATATTCTCAAATGCCCCGAAATTCATTCATGTATTCTGCAGAGAGCTCTGGATCTCACGCACCATACTAATATTCAATGTATCATTCCAGGTCTTCCACGAGCCGTATTAGGTAGGCCAGCCCTGCTCACTTTGACTTTGGATCTCCTGCAGGAGCAACTGTCTTCAAAATATGTAGCCCCAGGGCCAGAAGGTTTACCACCGCTGATCATAGAAAACTGCGTCATGGTGAAAGATGGAAACGCACACCTACAGGTAATGAATGAAAATTTCATTTTAAACACTTGACAGTGATGTCGAAATATTTTCAGATGTCTCCAATATAACAGCGGTGAGGTGTGGAGGTAGGCTGTTAAGATTTGACATAAGTTAATAGTGCACACTATGGTTTGTCAGTCATATTTATTTTATTATATTGTTTTCATTGAACTAAGAATGCAATAATTATTTGCAGATGGTGCTGGTCAGTTTTTAAAATTCAATTAAACCCAACGTTTAGTGTGCACTATTTATGTTGGATCTTAACAGCCTACGTCCACCCTTCGCCACTGCGATATAATTAGAAAAGTGCTAGCGCTAATAATTGATTTTTCAGGAACCAATCGGCCGTCTGCTGTTCACAATTGTCCAACTGCTGTACCAGGCTCAAGAAGATGAGGACGCCGAGGAGGTGCTTACATTTGGACCGTCCCCCGCCGGACTATCGCTTCAGAGAGATCGACTGAGGGGTCCACATCTCAAATTGTACGACTTGATGATATCCATTGCTGAACTGATGGCCAGATGTACACCAATACATTTTAAATTAGTAAGTTTTAAAATATGATAAGTCTGAAGAGTTTGTACAGAGGTTTATATGAATTTTTTACCGTTTGATATTGCTTTGACAGCATTGAAATATGGCGGCTTGTTTCGATGTTTTGTTGTTCGTATGATTTATTTACGATTTTTGTGATTGTTCATCTAAATCAGTCATGGATCCAGCCCGCAAGCCAGATTTGGTTCTTCAGTGCTTCCCAACTTCTTTTATGTTTAGGCACACTATTCAAATTATAAAATTTTCACTAAAGCTTTACCTAAACTTTATTACTAAATTTTTACGCTAAAGAATACTTACCTACATATTATATTACAATCAGAATCAAAGTTGAGAGTTTTTTTCAACAGTTTGAACAGTTTCCCCCCAAAAGAAAATTTCCCTCCAAAATCTGAGCCCAAGTGAGCCCCCATGTATGTCTGTAATTATAAAATCCTTGTTAAATTTCATTATATTTACTATATAATATAAATATATATTTTTCGTTTAAATTCTCTTAAAAATTGCAACTCTCACTACGTTTATCTTATGACAGACTTGCCGTTCTAATTCTGGTCGTGAAACAAAAAAGGTTGTCCATACCTGATCTAAATATTCTAAATAATGGTGGTACATTATATAAAAACTTTTTTCCACTAGTAACGCTTAATGCAAGGGGTTTACCCCTGTTTTAATTGTCAAGTAAATTTCAGAGAAAAGAGATGTGTGATGCTACCTATAAATAAGTCTGCAATACAAAGTGACTTGTAGCTAATTTAATCATTAGCCTTAGTTACCTTTTTTCAGCATCACTTTAATATATTTCGGCTCCGACAGAACTTGGTTTTCTTCCAACGATTGATCAGTACTGTTTTTTCCTTTGTTGATACACTTATTTATTTACAATACCTACCACACTGTACATAAGGTTTGAGGGGGGCCAAGCAAGTCAAACCAATGTCGGCATTAGAGACCATGGACTATATATAGAAATGTGCCTCACATCCACTGCGGTGTCATTGTCACTATAAGTGCAGTAGCGCCAACACTTCTTCTAGGCAACATATCTAACGACTCAGATAAGTATAGAAAGTATTCCTACGGTTTTATCATTTTTAATTATGAATGCAATTCTCTCTTACAGGATGATGGAATTCCGTTAAATGGTCCTGATTATACATCTGCAGCAAGGCGATTGGTCTTACAGCAGGCACTGCAAGCCATAGAAGCCCTACAGTCCATATCACCACCCCCGGTTCTATTGGCTTTGCATAAGGCCGGTCAGGGACTTAAGGACTTCGTGAAAGTATGTAATAATGTAGAATATTACTCTGAAATAGTTGCATAAATTTAGAAAAACCTCTCTAACACAAGAACAAAGTATGTTTTCATTCTTACTATGTCATTGTCTTATTTTCAGAGTAATTTAAAACCAAAGAAGGTGGACAAGACCACCAAATCATCGCAGAAGAGTCCAAATGCTAAAACTCAAAAAAGTCCAAAGGCTAAGTCACAAAAGAGTCCGAAAGGCAAATCGCAAAAAAAAATAATTGATAAAGGAACCGTTTTCAAAATGCCAGAGACAGTTTTCGACTTGGTTACAGTGGCTAGATTGTTCGAGTTACTCTATGGGTGAGTTCACGATTTCATTAATATTCTTATAATATAGCATTTCCTGTACCCAAGATTGTTATCCTTAGAATTGTACATGTTTCTTTGTCAACTCACTTAACCTCTTAATGACCACAATTTCAATCGCCATCGCTATTCTGATCTATCTTCCGTTATTCTCCTACAATCCAGAATGCCGATCCTGAGTTACGCCATCAAACTATCACAACTTCATCAGGCCTTCTTTACACCCAAAAAAATGTTGACTGGTCAATATATGTAAATTTGTTTGATTTTGATGTTTTAGATTATGACACAATGACATTTGTTTACATATTTTCAAAACCAATACATATTTAGGATGAATTCGCCTTCGCATGGACTAATGTCTATGTAAAGACGTGGTCATTAATTGTAAGTGATTCCCAGAAGTTACAAATATTTGATTGTAATCTTAGAATCCTCCAATATATCTGGCAAATACTTTTTTTTCTTTTTACCTCAACAACATGAGGCCCAGTAACTTAACAGAGTTAACTTCTCGTGATAATTAACTGCCTTAATACATAAAGTGATAATATGTTAGAATAGCCTGTATAGATGTAGGTATATACTACCTGTGCTTTCAAAGTGTGTATTTTTTCAATAACGTATAAGCATTTAATTTAAAAAAATCATTTTGATGTTATATTCAAATTGAGATATACAACTAACATAATTCCTTTGTACAATGAAACATGTATGTTTATTGCTATTTTTCGACAATATATGAGATGGTTACTTTCTACAATCACTTTATCAAAATTTCAGTGATTATGAAGAACATGATGGGAGCCATGAAACACTCCGAAAACAGCGTGAACTGCACAGAGATGTGTGCCGCGCTGCAATCACCATCATCAAGGACATGACTTCAGACGCCCACTCTCGCGGCGCCAGAAGTGCTATCCCCGAACCAGTATATAAGTGCGGACGATTACTCTACATGAAATGCATTGCCAGGTAACCATTTTTGTAATTATATAGTACTATAAACATACCACGTTACCGTGAAGTTTAATAGTTTTGACAGAAAATAATACTTAGAGTGGCACTGAGGGAGAGAAAGCGATGCAATAGCAGTCGATAAATAGCAACCTAATCGCCTAATTGATGCGGACTAGAAGAAATTACATCTACGCATGTTCAAGGTTAAATTGTTCCACTAAAATATAAATCGCTTTCAAAGCCTCAGCTAATTCTCATCTCTATTCCAACGATAAAAAGCATGCGTAAACATTGTGGCCACCATCTTGATATTTTATCGGCTCCCTTGATCCAATGTTATCGAAGATGAGCCATATCATTTTTCCATCTTTTAAACTTAATAAATCCAAAACGACTACAGGACACAGTAATTAATATTAATAAGATAGAAATATAAAAGCCATCGCCATGGACCAAGGTTTTGAAGCAAGATACTTTATGACAGTCAAGCCATAAAACCCAAGTTAACAAAACACGCCTGTGTTCAAATATTGAAATCGCATTTTATTTACGTGACAAATTTTAATGCTTATTATAGTAAAAGCGTAACTATTGAAAATAACATATCAATCACGTAAAATGGAAATTCTAATGGATTCAAGCTCTGTACTATTCCATTTAAGTCGTTTTTTGCGACCCGGGTTTCGCCTTTCGGCATCTTCAGGCGTCGTGTACACTCACCAAAGGCAAACACACACTGACAACGAACACTCTTAACTCTACCTTATATAGTAAATCAATACAATAAAGTAGGTAAAAACTCCATTACCTACCTATCTAGTCAGAGGTTACAAAAAAAAAAATACAATAAACAAATTATGAATAGTCGAAGTGTCAGTAAAAAACCTAATTAGTAAAGTTAAGAGTGTTCGTTGTCAGTGTGTGTTTGCCTTTAGTGAGTGTACACGACGCCTGAAGATACCGAAAGGCGAAACCCGGGTTGCAAAAAATGATTTAAATGGAATAGTACTGAGCTTGAATCCATTAGAATTTAAATTCAAATTCCATCAAGTACCTTCGGTCGATAGTATTAATACACAAAATGGAGTTAACCGGTTTGCAGATAAAGCAGTCGATATTCTCTAATGCATGTTCAAGTTTATCCCAATTTGTCCACACTCGAGATCCGTAGCCTATTATAACATACCCAGTAGGATAAGCCAGTTCCCATTAATTTTGTGCTCCTGGTAAAACTGTGTTTTCTTTTTAAACGGAATATTGAAATTGCTATGGTAATAAATTTCTGGTATTTACAATGTTTAAATTTTTTCAATTTATATGGTTAGGATTTACGTCGAAATTTCGTGGATCAGTTTTTGAAATAATTATACATGTTATGTGTGCAAGAATCTTAACACAAATGTAGACAATCGTTTTCAATAAAAATCGAATTTTTCACCATGATAGGATTAACAAGGTTTACAAAATAGGTACCGATAGGATAACAATATGCTAAAAGCTCTAAAGATATGTAAGGATGTGATGCATTAAAAAAAAATTATGTCATTTCTCTTTTTCCAGGCATGACAACTTCTGTGATTTCGACCTGGAGACTGGACTTCTCGTGGTTGAATGCTTTCACGAACTTATGGAACTCATCACAGAGAATCACCAAAAAGACATGCACACCTTTCTTGCAGCCGTTTGTAAGACTTCTTACAATATTATGCTTACAAATATGTCATTACAGTAGAACCTCAATATAACCAACTTTGGATAAAACAGACAAAATATCCAGTCAAATGTGAGGATTGTTAAAAACGTCCTTTTAATGCAGGGGTTCCCAACCTTTTTGTACTCTAGAGCACATTCTAAAATATCGGTAGGGTGGCGGGCACCACCTATTTTTAATCGACAAACTCCTTCCATAACTTCTCATTTTCCCATAATTTATTTTCTTATATTCATAATTTATTAATAAATAATAAACAAAAATGTTTCAAAATAATAAAACTATTATTCAAATTGCATACACACAGAGAAATGTATTTACAAAACGTAAACAAAGTAAACAAAAAACACAAATACAAGGAAAACATTTTATAAAAAAATAGATTATCAATATGTCAATGTGATCTTTGGCATTGCATATCATTGGCCAGTGACTCATAATTAGGAGAGTATGACGATAATCCTGTTAGCAAACAATCATAAAGATGCTCATCGGTGAGTCGAGATCTATATCTTGATTTTATTAAGTTCATGTTTGAAAACAATGATTCGCATAAATATGTCGAACCGAAAAATGATTCAATTTTATATGCCGCTTTTTTCAAAAATGGGAACTTTTCTCTGTCCACTGTATTCCAAAAGTCCTCCGATATTAAGGATTTAAGCAAAATATCATTCTTAAGCTCCAAAATTTCTAACTCTAGTTCTTCTGTCTTACCTTGAACAAAATCTGCAATACATGCGGCCATTTCCATTACATTTATTTGGCAAGTAAAAGGATTGATACAGAAGGAAACAATTGGCTCGATATCTGTAAACTGCAAAAATCTCTCTTCATATTGTTTTTTTAACACTTGAAGATGCTTAATAAATAATGACCCGTTTAATTCATTGTTACCTAGCATTTTATTCATATGTGGGAAATGCACAAGAGAATTGATCTGCAGATGTGATATCAACAAATCCAATTTAGCTTTAAATGACTTTACAGAGCTTATCATTTCAGCTATGTTTTTGTCTTTCCCCTGCAACTCAAAATTTAAAGAATTCAATTTTTCCATGATGTCTGTGAGAAATCCCAAACCAATCAGCCAGCGAGAGTCAGCTAGTTCATCATAATTTTCCTTTTTATCGTTTATAAATGTTTTTATTTCTTCAATTAAACTCACAAATCTTGTAAGAACCTTTCCTTTACTGAGCCAACGTACTTCAGTATGCAGAATAAGATCATGTTTTTTATCTTCAGTATCTTCTAACAGGGCCTTGAAAAGTCGGTGTTACAAAGGAGCTGCTCGAATAGAATTGATTATTGTTGTAACTATTTTCATAACGTGTTCAAATGGCAATATTTTACAACACAGAGCTTCCTGGTGGATAATACAGTGGTAGGACATAAAGTTTGAAAATGATTCATCCTTCTTCAGAGGGCAATAAATCATTTGTTTTTACCTACCATTGTTGGTGCCCCATCGGTGATTATCGCAGACAGCTTGTGCAAAGGCATATTTATTGACTTGGCGTATGTTCTGAATGTATTATAAATATCCTCACCCCTTCTCTGTCCTTGTATAGGTAATATTTGCAACATATCCTCTTTTACTGTGAAGTTACTAAATACCATTCTCACCATAACTGCTAACTGTGCGGTGTCTGATATATCTGTTGACTCGTCAAATTGTAGCGAGAATTAGTCACATATTTCCAAGGCAGTCTTTAACTGAGTTTGTATGTCTGTTGAAATTGCATGTATTCTTCTTGTGACGGAGTTATTTGACAACTGTAAGTCTTGTATTGCTGAGACAATCTCACGTTTGTTAGAAAATCCATCAAACAAACAATCGGCACCAGTCAAAAATAATTTTTTAAACAACTCACCATCAATGAAAGGTTTCTTCATTTTTGCGAGCATGTGAGAAATTTTGAAAGAAGCAATGGTGGTCTTTTTAGAATTTTCCACATGTCTAGTGAAAACAGTCTGTTGTGCAGTTAGACTTGATTTTAGTTGATATATTTTTTTCTTTCTTACTTCAGATTTAAGTGGATAATTCACATCAAAAGTGGCATGAAGTGTCGTTCAACATTATGTTTTTTCGGCACTGCAATACTACTACCACACAACAAACAGACGCATTTATTTTTCACATTAAAGAAACAATATGATTCCTCCCAGTCAGTATTAAAATTATAGGTTCGTTGTTTTTTACTCGGTCCACTCATTTTAGAACCATATAGAAGGAATATCAAAACTCCTAATTCGTGTTTCGTCAGACGAAGATGTCTAACTGTCGCGACCCGAACGGGGCAGCAATCACAATCACAATGACAACAACGCGGTTCCAGGCGGGGAATGCTATTTGCAGATCACTCCTTGTACACGCCGAAAACCCGAACTGAGCCGATGATCGCCGAAGCAATCGGGATGGTACGAGCACGTGACTACTGTCACATGCTTCGGCGTTCATCGGCTCAGTTCGTGGCGTTCGTTCACTTCGGGTTTTCTGCGTGTGTCAGGCAAGCGTGAAAATGCCATCTCTGTCGAATAGTGGTGGGCACATACGAATCGTTCCGCGGGCACGGGGTTGGGAACCCCTGTTTTAATGTTATACATGTTTAAATCCAAGTGTGACCGCTTGTAAACAATTGTGAAAATTTTGACACAAATTTATATTTCATAAAAAGGGTTTCATTTCTTGTCACCATGGAAGAAAGAACCAACCTTTCAATTCTTTACGATCGATTCTTTTTCTTTTGGTATGCTGGCCCTACATGCTCCCCTCTTGAGATATGAACTCCACTTAATTGGTATGATCAATGTAGTCTATAAACTGTGCAAGTTTCATCAATATTGGTTCAGTAGTTTAGACTTAGAACAAACGGGAACAGAAAGACAGACAGATAGTGCAATTTTATTAAGTAGTACATATCGCTTTCAGAGCCTCAGCTAATTCCCTATATGGAAGTTCTCTTCTCGTCTCTATTCCAAATGTATATTTTTGCAGGCGACTTGCCAGCTTCTGATGGTCTGGCCGCACAACTGTCGTCGTTGGCAAAAGTACTTTCAGTGCAGCTGCTGGCTTCTTCTTCCGGCTCCCAAGACACGGCCGATCCGCTAGCAGGAAAGCTGCCTCAAGTTTTAGCCAAACTTTTCGCCAAGGTCTTGGAACTGGTGCCGTCGAACACAAAAGAATGTGCATTGGTAAGTTGAAAATTAATTAGTTTGCATGATTATTATAGCAAACATACTTTTTTTTGAAACATGCGAAAAATCCAAAATCTTTAACATATCTATGAAATACTTGAATTTGAAGGTATTTGAAAATTGGAGGGAATTTTAACATTTTTACTTATTAAAATGATTTTTTCCCTATATTGAGGTGAGCCGTGCACTCTATATAGGTTACATTCCATTCACCTTAGAGCTGAAAGTGCGGAAGCCACATTTTTGAGTAAGTATGCAGATTTAAATGTGTATTCACGTTCTGTTAATGCTGAAAATTTGGGAGTCCAACGTCACATGCTTTTCAAAATACTGTATTCTAAAACAATGGTAGTCGAATTATTATACTTTAGAGCTGAAAAAGTGTATGTCCAATTTAAGTCATTTATTCTTTAACCGCTTCACCGGTTTTTCAGCGGAGCATTTAATTACTACATTTAAATAACATGCTAATTATATCTAATGGCCCCCTAATGAGGACACAACAGCTGTGCCATCTGCGCTGTAAGGATTAAGCTAATTATTAAGATTAATTGCAAAAGTGCAGAAGTCCAACAATATGGTCCGAACGCGAGTGAGTATTTTAACTAGATTAGATTAACTATGTTAAAACGGCTCTCCTGCAAAATATTGAATAAGTAACTTCCAGACTTTCAGCTCTGTACAGGTACAGATATATTATGCAAATGAATACGGCAGACGGTTCATTAGGGGTTTCCGACTTAAAAGGTCATACGACTATTTAGTCCAAACTCTTTAGGGGTGACATATAATATTTTCGTTTTTCTTTCATTAACAGTGGACTGAATGGATGATGACGCAATGCTCCGGCGGTAAGGAATCCCGCTGGCTCGGTACGTCCTTAGTGACGCCCATTTTAAACATGTCCGCCAGGTCTGCAAGTCCGTGGTCTGTTATCACAGCACTCAACGGTACTCTACTCAACATTATGGGACCCAACGATGAAACGGTAATATATGTTTTTTTTATGCATGCTTCCCGTTATGGCTTCACACGACGCTACTTACGGGATGTGTTCTACACTTTTATGCTATTTTGCCTATTCTTCCCAAATTGCAACCATACCAAACCGACTATGTAAATATAGATGACCTGGGCGCTTGTGTCACAATGTGAGCATTGCCAGTGTATTATGAGCTACTAGTTTTCAAAATCTCCGCACTTCAAATTATAATTGTCGGTCTCTATCGTTATCTTTTAATTACATATTCATATTCATTCCTTTAATAACTCCTGACGCTATCTATAAATCATGTTAGTAATGTCATTCAGTCTTACTGCCGTATTCTTATACATTTGAACTGCGTTCAACGTAGTAAGCCGTTTATCGGCCGATTAAGGAAACTATAAAAAATGCATACGTCACAAGGTGCGCACAGGAATGCGCACCAAACTTAAAATGGCGGCGATCTGCGCGAGCTGTCAGTGTCACTTTAATACACAATGACTTCATCACAACAAACGTTTAGTAGGAGGCTTGAAACCTTCGTAGGTTTTATAAATTATTGCGAAAATGTGTGTGAAACAGAAAGGAGGAGACGCTTGCGACTGCAAAAAAGATACATCAGAGATTATCAATGTTTCCCTATCGGCACAGCTAACTAATATTTCTTTTTCATCTTGCGTGAAGTTAACTGCCCGTCGTCGTTGTGCCACAATAGGATTCATGATGATGCTAAAAAATGAAAATAAAAATGATGTTAAGCTTGTAAAAATGATCGAGATCGTGGTTCAATGGAGGTGTTTGTAAATATAATATTGACAACGAACCGTGAAGCTGTATTGCCATATTATGGAAATATTTACTGGGTATACTTTGATCATTTCGTGCATTATGAAGTAAAAAATAAATATGATTTTGTAACAAATAAATTATTTATAGTTCATGATAATTATTTATTTATAATTATTAAATTTATATGGTACCGTTTGCACATTTTTACACCGATTCACAATTTCAAAATTTTAAATTAATTTTCGGGAAATTTAAATTTAAAATTAGGTAACATTATCCATGGCATGACGCGTATTACGTCGGCGACGTGACGTCACTATCCGTCAGATACATTTAGGTTTATGCATGCAAATTTGCAGTAAATAGCTTGAATGCAGTTTGCTGTTATATGCATACGCCTGTTAGATTGGATAAGAAATAATTTAATTAAAAATGACTGATGTCCGGTATGAAAATTTTGATATATTTTTGACCACCGATGGACATTAACATAGAGGTATTAAATAAAAAGAGGGGCAAGATATTGGCTTTCTCATATAACTGAATGAAGCAGGCCAACAATAGCCGACAACTTACCAGAAATAGCGACGCGATAAAAAAAATGCAGGGCATCACGGAGGATTTACTTTGGTCATTATAACGTACCCATATAATATGATGTTAACGTGGAAATTTTGCCGCAAATTGATTGCCAGCCGGCCTCGCCATACTTTTTCACCATACTTGCTTGCTTCACCATACTTTCATATAACCTGCCGCCCCTAGGACATTAAGGTGGATGGATGAACAATTCATTCAATAGTATTCAAAGTAATCAAGACAATCTTACTTCAATACGATGATGCACCATCGGTATGATACATTTAAATGCATGGCCCCCAGGCCAGGATCTTTGGCAGGTCTCTGTACCTATCGCTAAGGTTAAAGTCTAACGTTCTACAGTGTCGTTTTCCAAATGAAGTTTGGGTCAAATAAAATTCAGTGTATTTTTAGCGATTTTGTAACACATTGAATTATGGAGTTGTCGACTATCAACATAACTACCAAAAATGGCATCGTACAACCGTGTATTTTAAAATGGTAATAATCCCAAGGTAAAATAGCGCCACAGGCAACTTTTTTTACTATTAGAGCAAATTTAAGATGTGTGTTTATCTCAGTTATCTAGTCGACCCGCCATGCTGGGCCCCAAGGTTAGAACCCTATCAACCCCCCCCCCCCAGGGCCATGTTTGAATGTTTCAGCAGTTGTTTCCTTCAGGCAGTAGTAAAATGTATACTGCTCTTCCCTTGTATTTTAGTTTGACGTTTTGAAAAACTGAAAAGTATAAAATACTAAGTATGCATAGAATATAGATTGACCTGGATAAAATAACTCCCATGTAAGATTCTGATATGGACACTTTTGATTGTCAGCTCTAAAAAGCTATAAAGATGTTTCGAATGTGATTGTAAAGGGAAGTTTTTCAATTGGCTGTTCAGAACATACATTTTTAGGGATGAATGAATTATTATTCTTACAGATCACCCAACCGGACTTTCCCCACAACGATTCGGGGCCGTTCTCCTGCATATCGTCATCATCAGCACCGGCAGCTTTCCTCTGCCTCTGTTCTCAGCTAACTTCGAGGATAGGGGCTACTGACCTGGTCGCCGGTCGACTACGGTCTGAATTCACCGGACTGAGGTTTAGGAAACCTTGTGATCAACATGCCGGTAAGTCATCTGATACAAATAATTTCACGACTAAGGGCTAATCGACATCGATTGCAGTGTCACAATGCAGGTTTTGCTAGATTCCAAATGGATGCAATAGGAATCAAACAAGAACTGCCACTGTTTCCATCAATTTTCTGCAAATTGCAGTGCCGTGTGTCATAGGTTTAACTCATTACGTGCATCCAACGCAACTACTGCGTTGCCCATTAGATATAATTAGCATGTTATTTAAATGTGGTAATTAATTAGTAATTAACAGGTCTGCAGTGAATGAGTTAAAGAAGGCGCCTATCGAACTTTGAATTATATTTAACACATTATACTTGGTCGAATTGGTAACTATAAAAAAGTTAATATTCACTGTGTTAGTAATACTCAATGACATTAATATGGACAAATCATCTGGGAATAAAAATGACACTCACTTTTTTGTCGGGTCTACCGAATCTGTTCTAACGCCATTACAATAAAGGTGATATTGCTATAAATTCCCGATGCTTTTAGTCGGGTTTGTCGAACGGTTCGGTTCGAACGGATTCGGTCAAATGAACATTGACACTAGAAACACTATTCTAACGCCATTACAATAAAGGTGATATTGCTATAAATTCCTGATGCGTGATATTGCATAATGGAAATTGCGTAACGTCTACCTATACATGTGCGAATGTCGCTGTGCATGAATTTAATTGCTAGCTACTGTATTGAGTGCATTGTCCATTAATAATGTCATTGGTAATACTTAATATATTGATTGACACCCTGTTGTTGACATTCAATTGGTTACTTATATACTATTATTTGTTCATCTAAATCATGGCTTCCCAAAGTAGGCAATACCGTCCTCCTTGGAGAGATCTGGGGGTTGAGGTGAACGATTGTGACTAATTTAACCAGAAGTCCATAAGACCTTTTGTTCAGCTTCACCTTAATATATTTAAACTCCGTCCAGTAGTCTAGTAAAGAAGATTTCCTTCAATGTCTTTGTGACTAACTCTTGTGTTTTTCAGCGGAATCGTGCTTGAAGAACCGAGAGCGTGCAGTGTGCACAGAATTGTGCCAGATATCGGGTGAATGCAAGCGCCTGGCGAAGGTGCAGTGCCCGGCCGGCCCGTGCTGTACGGCGGCCTTACGTCTGATCACCCGCTTCTATGCCGTCCTCGCCACTCTCGCCATGCACTTCACCCTTAGAGGAGATAAAGCTTTGCTCGCAGCTAGGTGACTACATATATAATATATTATTGTCTTTGCTTTCTAACATTATTTATACATCTTTCAATTATCAACCTATCACTGCCTTTCTTTATACCAACCTATACAGGAATTATTATCTGACCGCTTTACTTATGTGCGCGGTGCATGGGGCTGTATGTATTTCCTGTTTGAACACGTAATGAAAAAAAGATTGCCAGAGTTTGAAAATTTTAAATTCCCTAATACTTCTTAAAAAGATTAAGATTACAAAACTTTAAACATAACTTTAAAATAATTAGTAAATTAGTTTCAATACTTCTTATATCTTATATCAATATATTATTTATTTATCACAATATAAAAACCAATTTAACACTAAATTATACTGATAATTTAAGAGCGGAATGCAGAAACATTTGTCATAACTAAAATTTCCTTAGCAGAAAACACTATGCAGAAACATTGTCCTTAGTTAAGATCATTTTTATTGAAAATAATACCATATTTAAAAATTTTCTTTCCTATAGTTTATGTAAATTATTTTATAATTGTTAAACGATGACAAAAAAATGACAACTGCATTTTATAAATGCAATAACTATAAATACATATTAATATTTAATTATAATACTCTAATGTTTCCGTTATAAGTCATTATACGTGATTCCACAGGCACTGCAAGATATTTTTTTAACATGGTAACACTAGCGTCAAGTGTCATTCTATCATCTGGTATCTTGTATTTCTGCGGGCTGGCGTATAAAAGTAAAATAATATTCTGCAAGTACATGCCAAACAAATTAACACTATCAATATCCATATTGAGATACATTGTTAAATGAATTTGAGTGTTTGGACTGTTTTATAGACATGCGAATTTATTTTGACAGCAGCAGCTGTCAGTGGTAAATGGTAATACAGAGGGGGGTGTGTTCATAACAGAAGTAGTCTATCGTTAAGGATTCCTTAACTCTATACTCAGGATTGTCTATAGTTAAGTCATGCTTTTCGGCGACTTATCCTTAGGATCGAAATCTTAGATTGTGCATGCCGCTCTAACATTACAGATAAAAATAAAAATCAAGTAAATGAATGCCGATGATGGCCGAGTAGCTTATGACGCCGTGGATACCAGGTTCGAATCCTGGGTCTGACAAATACACATAAAGTTTTTCAATATTTGAGTCAGACTATGGACCTAATAGGTTGAGCAAGTGGCTAACATCCATTTCTCGTAAAAACAAAAATCTGTTAATACAAACCTCCACTCTGTGGAGGCCCATATGATCTTATTAGGATCGGACATGGTCAAACAGATGATCATTCAAATTTTGATGTCCTCTTCATTTAAATTTTTAATTCCAGACTAATTGACAACAAACTTCATCATCTTCCACATCCTCTTCTCCACTGCCATCAGTTTCATTCTCGTCACTACTTCCAGTATTTACACTAAAAATTAAAGAATCCGTTACTCTGTCCAAACAAACAATTCCCGGTTCATCATTAAACAATCCTATTCCATTCACACAACTTGATTGCATTATTTTTTTGACAGTTAAATTCGTTTATGCTTTCAAATGCTTATATTAAAAGATACAGATGTCAGTTATAACTAAAAGTAGTTGCTGTAGAAAATGTGCATGAATTTATTTCAGTTACGATTCAGTTATTTTCTTAAAAAATAACAATATATATTATTTGATCTCAGTTAATATTTTTTCCCCAAAGGTAACTTAACTTAACTTTTTTGAAGTTGGTAATACAGTTTCATCTTACTTGTTATTTTTGCGATATGTTCATTTGCCCTTGTCTAAAGAAATTAAGGGTGATCCATGTCGCTTTTCTTCTTCACAAAACTTGGCAACATTTGTAATGATATTTTTAGCTTGAGATCGCAAAGGTTTAAGCATTATTAAATCGATTATCAATATAATGACTATGCGAAGCTTCGATAAAGACTACAATCGTGAACAAGGAGCGGTAGATAGAATGCTTTGTG
Source organism: Rhyacophila brunnea (assembly GCF_057557595.1). Classification (NCBI taxonomy): domain Eukaryota; kingdom Metazoa; phylum Arthropoda; class Insecta; order Trichoptera; family Rhyacophilidae; genus Rhyacophila; species Rhyacophila brunnea. The sequence continues at coordinate 10,830,593 of NW_028233068.1, read as the reverse complement.
AAAGAGGGGGTGCATATTTAGTTTCAACGGCCAACGCAACTTCTGTGCACACTGGTTAATAAGCCAGACTTTAGAATACAACCTCAATCATCCTGATTTCTCTATGATTATCTTAAAAACTATGTAGCCAAATAAAGATCTCTTTTAACTTTTATACTGCTATAAGCATCCCTAAGAAAAGGTTGACTAAAGCCACAGATAGTGTAGAGGTTTCGTATAACTCTACAGCTGTCAAAGGTTAACAACGCTACGATAATCAAACAGTTGTCTTCCAGCCTAGCTACAATGTAGTCGATACCTCCCCCCCTCGCTCGCCCGCATATCCTTTCTGAATTCAAAATTCAATCTACTTAAATCAAGCAATATAAATGTGACAGTCATTTATACCCTGTTCACGCAATATTTTCGAATGCGACTTTACGCCAGATGGCGTGCAAAACGTATAATTGCGTTCATCCAGATTTTGTATATAAGCATCTCGCCAAATCCGTACACAGAATGCCCCTCTACCATAAGTTTAGCGAACCGATTGCTAAATATAGCAGAGTCGATGTTTGACAGATTGCAACTGACAGCCCGCGTTTGTTGATAATAATTGTCATACGTACTTGTTTTCTTCCGTATTTCATTATGATTCAGTGAATTATTGTCTAATGGTATTATCTATTTTACAATTGATCCTATAATTGGTGCTTCATTTTATTCAATCATGATTGCTTTCTTTATTACTAAACTTTGCTTTCGTGGATGAAACTAATCTACAACGCCGTAAATTTCGTAAAAGCGATAATGCTTTCGGATTCAAAAGTTTCGTTAGTAAATATTTATCAGACGCAGATGAATGAAAATCTAATTAATATAAATATATATTTTAATAACTCAATTCATATTATAATTGTGCTGGAAACGATCTATGCATAATACATGGTATACTATCACCATCAGCATTTACTTTTATTTGTTTAGATAGGTACCTACCTTCCGCGATAGTAATCATGTACTTACTTCTCAAGAGTATTATATTTGATTATGTTGATGATATAATGATTTTATTTATTCAATAACGTTTATTCGGCATTTGGATTATCCGGCCATATTGTAATATAAATCAATAAATATAAGAAATAATGAGTATGTAAATGACGTAGCGATTTTAACATCTTTCATTTTCAATATTGGTATTGTATTACTACTAGAGGTATCTCGCGGAAAAATGCAAAAATTATGTCCTGTGTCGTTTTTGTTTGACGTTTAAGCGTCCATAGACATCAAACTTGTTAAAAAATGACCATAGAGAAAGATATTCTTCTGATTTTGGTAGAATGAATACTTGATCCAAATATGCGAGCATACCCCGAACACTATGATTTGAGTGAAGCATAACGGAACACGAAGCGATGTCTGTATACAGTTTCGCAAGCACTTCCATGAACACTCGACTAGTTAGTAAATGGTTGTAAACGGAAACAGCGTAAGTTTGGAGGGTAATAAACGATTCGGTTCGGCTTATTCCATGGATAGGGTATTACTCTGTGCCGTTGTTATACTAAATTTATTAACACAATATAAAACCATGAAAATACCATCTCTGTGTGTTATTCATCACGTCCCGAAACACTCCATGTCACGCACACATCCACAACTTCCAGAACAGATATTATAACATCGGAGGTAAGAACAGCACGTATGTTCATCCCCCCGATAATAGCATCCATACATTTATAAGTAAAAATAATAGAATATGTGGTGTAATTATCTAATATAATATTTTCAGGTTCAACACGGTTGTCAAATTGTCCGGGAGGTATTTCTCGCATCATGTGGATGGGTTAATCATCCATGCGGAGAGTTCCGGGAGTGAAGTCAGCGAGATGGGACCTCTAATGTCTGCGAAAATTCTACGAGACACGAAACAAATCCCTCGCCTTGTTTTTGAAATGGAAAATTTCTCCAGGAGGATTACGCTGTTATCCTCGAAGACAAAGGTTTAAACATTTGAACATTATATATATTATTATGTAAATACATACTAATTCATGAAGAATTCATTCCACGCTGTGTCCCATCTCAAACTTCAGCTTAGGAGGCGACAGAAGCGAATTGGCTCACCGTGATACTAGGAGAAATCCCGGTAGACTGATGAGATCCAAATGCAAAAAAAAATCATGTCGAACATTTTATTTTGGTTTAAGACGCGGGATGTTAAGGACATCACATTGGTTGTGGTTTCTTGACTTTTGATTCTCTAGAATCAAGAATTCGAGAATTTAAAAATGTTTTTTTGGTTTTGGATTGTGGAATATAAATAGAGATACAATTTTTAGTACTGGACAGATTAGTTCTCAAGAAACGAGAACCTCGAATTTTCATGATAAAATATTTTGGAGAAAAGAGAGTCAAAATTGAGCGTAGTTATACACAAAGCAGCCAAGCCATAATTTTGAAATAAATGAGTTATTGTGATTTCCATAATGTCACACGTTTGTTTTACGTTCTGCACAAATCAGCCAAGCTGCTGTAATGCAAAAATCTCATATAAATGCGTTTTAAAGATTTTACAAATCGCAGAATATGACTTTTTAGATCTGCATAAAGCAACCAAGCTGCTGTCATACAAAAATGTCATATAAATGTGTTTTAAAAATATGCCTTTTTCGATCTGCATAAAGCAACCATATGATAATATTATGTACCTAATTATTAAAATCCTAATTGTGTAAGGTATGTTTTTCATTTTATTATATACAAAATAATTTAATATATAGATTTTTCATGTAAAAATTAGTGCCAAGCAGCTAAATATTAATTTATAATTTACAAGTTTTTCGAATTATTTTCAGAACTTTGAAATTCCCATAATACTTGAGTAACTTAGAAGGTTTTTTTTAATGAAAATAGTTGCAAAAATAAAGATTTTTCTTACAAAAATAAGAGTTGGCTGCATCCAGAATGAACATTCTAAATAAATGGTTTTGCACAAAACAGCCTGGACTGCTAAGACACCATAATTTCATAGATTTTATGCTTTTATCTTTTGAAAGTTACACAAAATCATATATATATATAATATCTATCATTCAAAATGTATAAACAGTATACACAGGCTTTGTAGATTTAAAGAAAGACACTTTATATAAAAGTGCTTCTATCTCTGATTGAGGTTGGTGTGGAATGGCTGCTTTGCATATAACTATGCTCAATTATTCATAATATCTCAAAAAATGACAATCACAACCTCTAATTACACCAATAATAAAATAAATTGTCTATATGCCAATGTATGGACTTAATCGGATGCATCCACACAATGCACCAACTTTAATATGTAATACTAAAATCGAACATTCAGGAATTAACTTTCAGTTGTGAAGTGCTGATTGATACCATTTCTTAATATTATTTTCTTATTCTCTCCAGGTCGATCTAGACCAGTATCTATCAAAGGGAAGCACTAGGGATTTCAGAATAAAGGCTTCAGAAGTAAGAGAAGCACTCAGAAGCAACAACAAATCCGACTCAGATGACGAGATACCTGCAGAGGAAGACAATGACAGGAGCCGTGAGCAAGAGGAGAACAGCATCGATGACATCATCGACAATGCCGAACTGGACGAGGCCAAGAGTTCCGATGGAGACCAGGAAAATAATGGTAATAATTGCTTTGCTGGTATTCCAAACAATCATGATTTAATGCAATTTTTTCTTTATTCCTTTTTAATACTACAACAGCTCATGCGGCCCAATAACAGTAGTGTAATGAAACAAAGTGAGTATGTATTGCAGTAGTAGAAGTGCAACAACAAGGGCCCCGCCGTATTTGACAGATCAGCTAATGAGAAATTTAAATAAAATTTCTTACGTTAATTAATCATTCATTCACTTATACGGCAGCAGGTTGTAGATGACAATTAAAAATATCCAGAGAAACAAAACCGCAGTCATCAACACAAACTCATTTTGCCAACAACACAACTTCTCGACGGAAAGTCATTGGTAACATCAGTGCATCTATTCTATTCACAAGACTGCTATCGATGGTGGTTTTTCATATTTTTTTATTAGTATTATAATTTTTACAATAAGTTAGTTGTAATTGTTACAATAAGTGCTATGTTTTAACAGCACCTCTCTTGGCTGTTCTAACTTTTATAGACAGTTTTGACTGTTTTAACTTATTCTAACAATTATAATACCTCAATACAAAAATATGATAAACTACCCTCGATAGCGGCTGATAGCAGTCTTGTGTATAGAATTGATGCGCAGGAGTCTCAAAGGTGGAGATCACTTTGATGATTGAGGTGGCACTTGAAAAAGAATAATATTTCTCTCCTCACTATTATACATACTAATGCACGTTTATTTTTCTAAACAGGTGACTGTTCCAGGAAACACTCTCAGGAAGACGGATCTGATACAAATTCCAATGACAGCGACGGTGAAAATAAACAACCTGTTAAAAAGAAATCTAGACGTGTTTAGTTAGTTACACATATACCGTGGCATAGGCTAGTTAATACACTATAGACCAGGGATGGCGAACGTATGGCACGAGAGATGATTTTAGCACGCCAACGTTTCTTTGAACATGGAAAAATTATTCAAAGAATAAAAGATATAAAAAGGCTAGAAACACGTCGAAAGATAGAATCTCAAGAACTCGATTGTAATTTTCCAACTTAACAGAATTCTTAAAAATATATATTTTTCATTTTTTCCCTATGAAAAACTGCTCAGCACGTCAGACAGTCGAAAAATAATATTTGGGAAATTTAGGCACACGCACGTAAAAAGGTTCGCCATCCCTACTATAGACTATGTTCATGTTGTATTTTTTTTTTATATAAATAAACCGGCAAACCGGGCAAACAGATATTATAATTGAATTCCAGTGCCTATTTGTAATCTAATGTTATTCCAAAGTAATAGAAATAATAATTCATATTTTTAATAGACAGAAGTCGAAATCAATGGTGAATAATGCCTCAAGGTCCCACAGTCATTTGGTCCAACAAATTATAATAAGTTTACTTTTGTGTTATACCTCCAAGTTCTTGTTTGGACATTGTTCATACTTACGTTTATAACTTGTACATAATATTGTCAGGATTACATCTTGTGACTTGTTAATAACAAAGTAATAAAAACAAAAAAATAATTGTTGATTTTTTTATACTGTTTCAGTAAAACCTCGTTAATACGAATTCCATGGACCGAAAATCGAAAAAAAAATCGAATTATGAAATGTATAGGGGGAAAATATTACTAAAAAAAAATTGATTTTCATCAATATTGTTTACGATCATAGATGTGCCTACCAAATCTCCGGTGCCGTGTGTGTTAATCGGTCATTAAATGTCAGGATTATATTTATCACCTTCTTAAAATAAGTAATTTATGATGTTTTACGAAAAGTCTGTCACAATTTTCAATGACTGGCTCATGAAATAGTGTGCTTTATTACGATTTATTGAATATTTTTATATGCCAGGACCTGAAATAATTTCGAATTACGAAATTTTTTTATATGAAAATAATGTTCAAGGGACTTTTTTTTCGCGAAAATTTCGAATTACGGCGAATCTCGAATTATCCGTGTTCTTATTAACGAGGTTCTACTGTAGCACTTTCCTATTGTACCCAAGACCTGAACGAAAACGAACCATAAGTGCGAGCGAGAACGCATTCGGCACGCATATATCTTCGCAATATGCATTAGAGTAAGATACAATTTCTACGGCGGAATTAAATATTTTTTGTACACGTTGCCGGTAAATATTGATTTGGATGACTACAGTCATTTAAAAACTGCGAGCATGTGTTGCTGAAATTTATTGTTTTTGTGGTAATTATTTTTGGTTAATTTAGTGGAAAATATGGTTGTGTTTAAACTTGGTAGCCTTACTGTGAAGCAACATGATGTTGTAACGCTTCATAGTTAAATTAATAATAATAAAATTGAGGCTCTACTGTGCATTATACCCAAGAAACACGGCTCCATTTTGCCAAACAATGCCCACTCTCTTTATATTATTACTCTGAGATTATAGAGTTATATTAATATATAATATATTCGATACAGATATAGCTTATATAATTATATAGTTATATAAAAGTGACACTTGAAAACTGTTAGTAAGACGACGACCATATAATGGTATTAACTACTAGTCATTTCGCATTGCAGCTCTTTTTGCTCTGAGATTTATCGACCATTGCCTCACTGAGGTAACAACACATTAGTGATACTGTCAATGAGGCTTGATGATGGCTTTTCGCTCATGTTCAGTTTGGACTGTGCCATAGCAATATAACATTTCATTGGCTGAAAACTACTCCGTACAGTAAAACCTCATTAGTAAATTACTTATTTTAAGAAGGTGATAAATATAATCCTCACATTTAATGACCCGTTAACACACACGGCACCGGAAGTTTGGTAGGCACATCTATGATCGTAAACGATATTGATGAAAATCATTTTTTTTTTTTTTAATTTTAATATTTTCCCCCATACATTTCATAATTCGAATTTTTTTCGATTTTCGGTGCCATGGAATTCGTATTAACGAGGTTTTACTGTACCAATTAGCCGACGCCGGCATTCTTTGTCACTAGACATGACATGTTTCGCATCATAATTCCATTTGCCGTTGAGAAATGTGAAGTTTGCAATGTTTAATTTATAAAATCTTCATTAACGTGTTTGAAAATAAAACACAACATCTTTGCTTTGTAAATTATTTTCATATAAAAAAGTACAACGCAAGAAAACAATATAATATGTACACATTGATATTACAATTATTATTTACAATATTAAACCAGATTTTAGTTATCACAAAGGTACCAAATAGAATTGAGAAATCGTAATTTAAATTCTATTAGTTGATGGCACAGTGGACAGATGATATAATTGGAGCACGTAATGGCATGTATCAAGGGTTGGTTTTGCCACACCAAAGTGTGAACAATTCCCCAAGGTTATCGCAGACATTACAAATATGACTTCACTTTCAAACAGATAAAAAAAGGACTCGCCGCAAGATAGAAAAAACTGGCAGATGACGCATAGGGTAAGTTGGGCCATTAAAAAAGTATCAATACTTTCTTTCAATTCCGATATTAATATTTTGCGATTTTTTTGAAAAATATCCCTCACGAACAACCATTGATACTTTTCTTCCGATACGATACTTGTGTCGTTAGATTTCTAATTCAGACAAGTAAAAAATAGATAGAACTGTAGAAAAACAGCTTTTTTGATTATATTGCATTCTAAATTTAACATAAATATATAATCTTAATAGTTCCACATTATTTGTTAATATTATCTATGTAATTTGCATAGAAATGTCGGCCATTTTTTTATAATAGTCAGTGATTGGCCCAAATGGACATGGTTGGGCTTGTTATGAGAAATTGTATGACTGAAGTTGAAAAAAATGCCAAACTTTAACTTTGATTTACTTATTATAAATAATAGGATTTGGACAATTTCTAAAATGAAGAAATGAAGTTCTACAAGAACTGACAAATAACTCAAAAAATCCAAAATGTGGATTTGGTTGAGTTTGAAATCTGAGACACACTTTTTCTTTCAATATGACAGCGCCACCCATAGGTATTATTTTTTGACGCGTTTGTGAGGTTTTTAATGTATTTCAGTTAGATCTAAAAATCTTATCTCCTTACGCATTCAATTGACAGAAGAATATGGATCTATATGTTTGAATTTTTATTATTCCATTTATAGATTTAATTAATAGGCATTATTTATAGCTCATTTTTTTGTGGGCCGATTGTGCTTTTTTGAACTAATTAGACTATTGATTAGTATTTCAAGTAAATATGTAGAATTGTAATTACCTGTATATCTATTTTGGTGTTAAATATTTACATATTTACTAATTACATTACATTATAGAGGTTCTACAATTATATACATCTGCTCACTATATCATCACTATACATAAATCAGAGCATAATAGGGGCACTAAAACTGATGATTTTGAGAGAAATTCACAGTAATTATAATATATATCCTGTGAATCGTTTTAGTGACTCAAAAACACCAAGTGTAGCGGCCGAGTTACAATATACTTATATATTATTCCTACTTAGGCAAACCGAGGAATGACTCATCAGGTACGGATGACAATAGTGCTTGTTCTTGCTGGTTATCAGCAGGGTCTGGTTTCTTGGTGGCGAGGAAGTCCAGCAACTTTTGGATCTCTTTGGGGATGGGAGGAGGAGTCGGTAGGTGATCTCCTGTGGGGACGAACCCTCTCTCGTCAGCGGTGTATTGGAGCTGAATGACTTGGCCTTCCGGAGACACGTACTGGACTTGTCCTTGCTGAACCTGTGTCTCATATCCTGGCTCATCGGCATTCTTGATGAGGCCTTGCTCCTCTTGGTATATTCCGTTGGCTAGAATTAGAATTTAACCTTATAAAGTGCGGATCTAAAAGAACCCCTATCTTGGCAAACCAAAAGTACACTACAAGATACCTATAAATTCTGTGATCGTCTATGCCTCAGAAACCTGGACAATAATTCTAATTTAAATTAGAAATTTAAAGCAGTGTTTCCCAACCTTATTTCCGCCAAGCGTGGGAATTTTAATAATAAATATGGCCATAAAATATAATGAATAGCGTAACTGTGTACGTAAATAGTTTATCTTTGACTTAAAATAAAAACTATTTTTCTTTTTAATGTTTTCAGATACATATTTATTAATTAATATAGTTGAAATTGTAAACTACGAGAAAAATGTGTCAAATTCCAAGCTTCGTATTTTTCCGCTAGGTGACTCTGGTATGTAGAAGCCTCCCCCTTAAGAATTAATAGGGCTTTACATGTTTAGATAATATGTACATCCACTATGATAATATAATATAATAGTTTTAACGAACCTGTTTCTATGACATAGCGATAGTTCTTGTCTGCTTCTTCTCCGACAACTTTCTGCTCTTTCCTAATAATGGCGACGTTTTCTGCGATGGCATACGCACTCCAGAGGGCTAAAAAGCCTAGTTGCAAACACTAGAATAGACGAAAAACAACATTTATAGGTAGGTATAATATGTATATAATTGCCACCGACAATCTCTATCACCATGGCCTAATAGAAAGAGAAGATGTATGATGCTAGGGGAAAGGGTATTAAAAATATAATAAATTGTGTGCCGTCATTTATGGACAATAATTTTATAGTAAACATCATTATAACTAAAATTAATTAGAAAAACACGTAGATAATATTTGTCTTCAAATGAAAAAATAAACATTCCTCCTGAAATTCCTCCTGAAGGAAAAAGAATTAAAACTAAAAATATATGATATTATGACAGATTCAGACAATACCAGGATTACAGGATTAACGTTCATTCAATTTTCGAGACCTCGACATTTCGAAAAAATATAATTAAATGATAATCCATATATAAAGTGTTATTGGTTCTTGCTGTTTAGTGCAGTGTTTTCCAACCTTATTTGTGCCATGCGGGCCATGCCCCACTTTAACGCTTCAAAAATCCCCCCTATCAAAATTTCATAGTAACTAACAATTTCTGAAAAAAAATGAATTGCTTCAAATAAAATATGCACATAGGCAATACCTACTATTTTTAATGTAACTTTCGTAAGTAAGTATCTATCTATGTATATTATATTAGATGTAGGTACAACTCGGAAGAAAATTAGTGCGATCCTTGTGCTTGATGCGAGTTACAAAGAGTTTTTATGTGAGGTACTAATTTGGTCAATTTTGATCTTAAATCTCCACAGTTTGTGATATCAAAACGATTTCTTTTTTTCAATAAGAAATCATCGCATTCAACTAAATAATATCCTCTTGAGACCCGAGATAGAACCAGTCATGAGAAAAAATATTTGTGCATTTTTCTGTTCAATAAATATTATTAAGATCACAAAAAAAAATTAAAATATTTTTTTTACTATATATTAACTAAAATCCACTACGTGCACGTGAGTGCATCTCAGGTCACAATAGAGTACAATATTGGATACAGTACAAACAATGAAATGAAAGAAAAACAATGTGATATCCATATAATGATACAATTTTATTAGAAAAATAATACAATAATCATAATAATATAATGGTGATTGGATAATTATATTTATTTAGATTAAAAATATAGTACAATAACGGTCAAAACCCTAAAATACTACACATTAATTAACGCGCACTTCAGGGAATAGGTTTAGGGACAACCATTCTTTGCTTTAGAAGTAGATCTGTGTTTACTCGGTGTGTTATGGAAGCTAATGGTGAAGAGTTTCTTGGATGACCTTGTATCGATGATGATAATGATGGCTAAATGACTTTCATACCAAATCGTAGGGTTTGCAAGTCTGATTTTCCATGACTATGAAGTATTCCAATCACAGTGAATATTTTCTTGCCTATAAGTTTGCATGTACAATGAGCAAACTATTTCATGTCCATGTCCAACAAGTCCATGTCCACAGTGGTCAAAGATCCTCACAGTTTACATGCTTGATGTCCTGTGAAAGCAAACACACCACTGTGAAGATTAATGCGGCTCATCGACTTGTAATCAGTATTTTACAACAGCTGACTGAGTGATGCATATCGTTCTTCGTCTTCTTTGAATCATAACACGTATTGGCCTGAAATAACGAATCGGTGAGGTTGAAGCTGGTAAAAAAGTCATATGTGTAGACGTACAAGGGCAGTTGTTGTGAAGCCAAAGTAACATCACAGCGTTGCATTGAGATTGTATCGTATCTTCATCAGATAGGTAGGATTCACTTCCCCACATGGAGAATAATTTATAGAGCAATTGGAGTCCAGCACCCAATAAACCATATATGGCCATGAACTGAACTCTTCAGCTCAGCATCATTCGTCTTATTAGGCTCAGCGTACTGAAACAATAGAAAATACAATACTATGAATTAATCGATACATTTATTCCTATTTATTAAGTATTCAACACCAGGAATATAAATACTAATGGCCAATAGTATTAATCACTAGGTATATTAAGTATATTAATTATTCTGTCCATCGAATCCTCAATATGGAGATCACAAAGCCCTTTCATCACAAACTGTATCAATTTAATTGGTACTTAATTGATTTTTTAGCAGTGCATGCACTTGCCTAATAAAATGATAAGTTTGATATTTATGACTAAATGATAAAGTAATATAATATGAGCATTGATACCTTATGGTTTCATAAGCCAGGATAGGACCCTGGATTGTGATTTTGAAGGATGTATCTCAGCCTCTAGCAGTGAGTAAAGTTCACTGGTTCTCCAGAATAAAGTCATCATCTGGGCCCAGGAGATGAATGTGAACATCATTACTGTCGTCAGGGTTATATCCTCCACCAACTTCGACATCATTATCATTCAAAATATCACCAATATGCTGGCTATTCAAGGATTCGTCTAAATGTAAACAAAAAACATAACCTCAATAAATCAGATATACTAATGTCAAAATATATCACTCTAGACCTGAGTTACTCATGTGTGTACCGAATTTTGAAACTATGATTATAATATTTTACAAAAGTGTAAAGATAATTTAAAGTATACGGAATATTACTATGATTCATTGTGAAACTAAATACATCATTGGTTTTTAATATAAATAAATATTAATATTTAATTAAAAGCACTTACTTGTCAGAGTTGACTTTTTAGCCGCCATTTTTGTCTTGTGCAAATATCCATAACTTCAAAGTCAAAATAACAATTTATTTTAAAACTACATAGGCTAGTGTTTTGCTCTAGTGGTAGAAAAATATACTATCTATACCACTGTAGTCAAATGCGGTTCAAGTATCCATTCAAATCATTACTAAAAAATATTTAAATAACGTCCACATATGTGTACCTCAGGACGCAAGAGGTTATGATGGGAATGGCAAGAGTAATTTTCTCAGAAAGTCGTGGTTGCAATATCAAAAAAATGTTTTCGAAAATGCGTTTTTTAACAAAAAAAATGTACCAAATATTAATGATTTGCACATTGCCCCACAAAACATTCAAATGGTTCAAAAAATTTAAAAAAAAAACTGGTTTAGTGGAAGCCAGCCACAATTTGTTAGGTTAGGTTAGGTTATCATTCTTAAATTCATTAATCTTGCTGAAATCGCCGCTGCTCCCACCTGGCTTCCAGTAAACAGACTTGTATTGTTTTATTTTACGATCAGTTTCAATGTGTTGTCTCACTATTAAATACAGCGAGAGGTCGCAGGCTACTACTTAGCTACTATAAAATGTTGTGAAAGACTGGTATAGATCAGTGCTTACCAACCCCCGGTCCGCAATAAGGTGTACTGGTTGTCCTCCATTGTAAAATGCATATTAAGCCAAACATTCCAACCAAATCTTCATTAAAAAAATGTAACACATTCATGGAAGACGTCAATCCTTCTAATTGAAGGATTGCTTGAGAAAAAACACAGACATTGTTAATTACAAAGACATTAATTTTTCGTCCATATTTTCGACTACCTATTCGCATGGCCCCCACAAAGGGGGGGCTGACAGGGCTCTAGTCTGGGGGCCCGGGCTCAGGAAGGGCCCGGCGTGGCGAATCGACCAGATAAGTGATTTAAACACACATCACAAATTCTCTCGAATTTAGAAAAAAAGTCGCCTATGGTGCTATTTATCTTCAATGTTAATTATTTAAAATTATATGGTTGTACGATACAATTTTTAATTGTGTATCGATACTCGACAACTCCATAATTCAAATATACAAAAAACACTAAAACACTTTAATTTTACGGCGTACACCATTTTTTGAAAACGCTACTGTAGAGCGTCACACTGCCTTTATCTTAAGCGATAGGTAGGGGGGCCGTCAAAGATCCTAGCCTGGGGGCCCGTTTCAGGATGTGGGGGCCATGCCTATTCGTATGATAAGACTTTTTCATGTCAGTAATGAAAACGAAACAGAGAAACCGAATGGATGACAATACAGTAGGTAGGTAAGTACTTCATCACTCCGAAACACTGAAGCCATGGTTATTAATTGCATTATATATACACAAAATATAATGTAAAACGATGACTAAATCGTTTTAAAAACATATTTAACTTTTTAAAGCGATCATTTCGCTTATAAAATGCCTTATAATGCCAAATTTCTAAAAATGTAGACAGAATCTACAGCATGGTATCGTACATATTTTTTTAAGACGACTGGAAAAGGTTTAAGTATTCTTGCAAAGATGCAGCAGCAGATTTCACTGACTGATCGGTTTTTGATTATTTCAATTTTAGTAACAATACATAATTTTCGTAATATATTTTTTTTATTCGCTATCAAACTTTTATTTATCTGTTATTATATAAGATTTAAAACTACTGTCGAACAAGATCTTCTTGTCAACGTGGTAAACTGTGAACTAATAAGCCCCTCCTGTTTTTAACCGTACTTCTACTGCAACGAGTTCGGTTATCCACGAGTTGTCCACGTGTTAAAACTATGGACCAACAAGCCCCTCCTATTTAGTTAATCGCACTTCGACTCCATCGACTTCCGGTTATTGCCTAGATCTTCTTATCGCACAGTAATAACTATGATACTATATAAATAACATTTAATTACTACTAGTAGTTCTTACATGAAATGTTTATCAATTTGCGTTATTTTTTAATATCGGTGTCTGTGTTTTAAATTAAGGCCTAGGTACCTATCATTAATTGCCCTAATTACTAACCGACGCCCGGCTCTCGCCAAATATTTAGTTATAACGTACTTGAACTTGCTAATAATTTAATAAACCATTTCTTTTTATTCAACGAATAATTCACAAGATCTGAGAATGTAACATTCTGAAAAAATAGTTTTTTTGCGTTAACGGTCCTCGAAATATTACTCCTATTTTTACCGGTCCGCAGGTTTAAAAAGGTTGGGAAACACTTAGACTCTAATTCATAAATAAAGCCTTACAAAAATACACATTCCGTACATGGCGATTGGTCTATAAAGTAACTGTGCTTAAATAATTAATATATTAAACTTTTAAAGACTCTAGACCATGGTTTCCCAAACTATGGGTCGCGAGCGAATGTTGAGTGGGCCCTCGCCACTGTATACATGAATTTAAAAAAATAGGAAGTGATAAATTTGATATTTCATTCAGTATGATTGTTTTGAAACACTTATATATTTATATTATTAATTACTTAAACATTATTGAAAACCAAGTGCAGCCTAAGATGAACATACTGTCTGAAATTTCCAGTAATTTATCACTGTTAATAAATAACTTTGACGACTATTTTGGGGAAGAGATGAAAAAGTTTGATTCGTTGCGTTGGATTTGTAACCCATTTCAAGACGACTTACCAACTAGTATGTCAACAAAAGCAAGTGAAGAACTCATTGATTTATCAGAAGATACGTCACTGAAAAATAGTTTCAATCGTAAACAGTTAACAAAATTCTGGCTCTCAGTTGCTGATAATTATTATCCTTGCCTGTTCGATGAAGCTATGAAAGTCCTCCTCCTCTTTACTACCTCATATCTATGTGAGGTCAGATTTTCGGCTATGGTTAACATTAAAACTAAATACCGAAATAAATTGGATATATCAAACTCACTGCGATTAAAAGTAACTAAAGTTGAAGTTGATGCTAAAACTGTAATGAAGAAAAATAAGAAACAAATACATCCTTCCATTGAAATAACTTCGTAAAAAAACCTTGCAGGTGTAGGTATTTAAGTAATATTTTTAGTTTAAGTTGTGTTTCTTATTTCAACAGTCTTTCATTCATATTAGTAACACTTATAAATTATTTTTTTTTCAATTAGAACAAATAAGACAGCATTAAGTAGTTCCACGACTTGCCACTAGGGAATCTGAGCATTACCAATATTTATGCCCTCTTTTCTCTAAGACAGCCAAGAGGTGGGTCCCAAGATTGGAAATTTTTGTTGGATGGGTCGGAGCCCAGTCAACTTTGGGATCCACTGCTCTAGACGAACATAAGTGGGTCTATTATATACACAAGGCGGCTATCGGCGGTAATTTATCATATTTATGCATTGAGGTATTATAATTGTTACAATAAGTTGGCCGGCGTATAGATTATAAATTTAAATTATATAGATTATAAGTTTATTAATAACGATTGCGATGTACCAATCTTCCTGTAACAGCAGATGTAGAAACACTGTTTAATAACCTTTTCACAATATTGCCGAAATATTAAGAAAAGTCACTTGCATAATAATTAATTGTGTCATCACTTAGTACGTACGAATACCAAAGTGCAGTGGTTTTCAAAGTATGCAACGCGAAATTTGCCAATATTTTATTAATTATTTAAACTATTGATGATTGACGAAACTAAAAATAATCAAGATGTAAGTAATGTTGTCACTGTAGCTGTGAATGTTGTGAAAACTTGAATAATATACCGTGAAATGCTTTACGCAAACATGGATAACTCGCAAAATTCCAATATCATTTCTCAATAAACTATTCTCAGGTCTGAAGTCATATAAATATATTAGCAATAACCTTAAAATAAATAAATCGAGCAGACATATTCAAAGAGTCAATAAATAGATAATGGCATGTATTATATTGTATTCTTATCTCGTATGGATAAATGAGAAATGGTCGAAGGATTGGACCATGGCCCCCACATCCTGAAGCGGGCTCCCAGGCTATGATCTTTGGCGGGCCTCCATACCTATCGCTAAAGATAAAGGCAGTTTGATGCTCTACAGTAGGTGTACCGAATTGTGTACGCGATAAAATTAATGTGTATATTTAGCGTTTTTTCTGTATATTTTAATATGTCCATTTGAATTTTGGAGTTGTCAAGTATTGACACAGTTAAAAATTAAATCGTATAACCACATAATTTGAAACACTTACATAAGCACCGCAGGCGACTTTTTTTACTATTAGAGAGAATTTGTGATGTGTGTTTATATCACTTATCTGGTCGACTCGCCACGCCGGGCCCTTCCTGAGCCCGGGCCCCCAGACTAGAGCCCTGCCAGCCCCCCCCCTTTGTGGGGGCCATGGATTGGACACTATCAGAATTGATATCAGAACAAAATGAATCCACAAGGAAATGCAACAATTAATTATTATCAAAGCATATTATTATTATCACTTATCAAACGCTAGTAAATTCGCGTATAATTTCTGAAAGAACGAGTCACTTCGGTTTTAGATGGGTAAAATATTATTTTGTTGAAAACGTTTGAAAAACTAATCCGGCTTCAGGCGCCGTGAAAAATCCTGATGCAACAAGACCGCCGTGAATGGAAAAGGTTTGTTGACGCCGGTCAAATTGAATTTAGATTTATTAAAGTGAATTTGAATTCATTTTTAATTTATGATTATTACCAATTATTGCAAATATACGACGACGGTGTGAGTCTCTTAATCTCTTTCTTAATAATAAGACATTTTGCATTTCATGCTGGGTGATGCTAAAATGTCATGATATTGATTTCAATCCATATTTTCAATTACCATATTCATATTGCGATGAGAAAATGATCGAGGTATATGACGTCAGACCCTGAGGAGGGATCCAGGGGTCGAAATGCACCGGAAATGATGAATTAAAATCCCCAAAATTATCGCTGCGTCACGTGGAAAAAATATTTTGACCGTTTGAACTACATAGGATAAAATAACAATAATTACAAGATAAAAAGAACTTTTTATATACAACGTTTATAAATTTTCTATTGAATTATTATGCTTAATATGCTCAAACTTGTACTTGATATGAAGTACTTAAATAATAAAACAAAGAAATATAGAATACTGAAATGTCATTTTGACATTTCATTTTGATTTCCATAGTAATGCACGTATATATTAATAATTTTGTTGCTAGGACCATCATCTTAACAACCAATAATAGTCTTTCACTTCTTACGGATTTTTCTGAAATAACTTTCCATACAAAACAGAATTAACTGAAAATGAATTCAATTCTGCTTAAAGATGGCGAAAAGAATGCATTGGCATCGTGTTCTGATATATTCTAAAAGTTTCAAATGTCTAGCTAGTTGGGAAGTTAGTTAAAAATCGATTGCAAGATTTGTACTGGACAAACAAGAATACGAGCTAATAAAAACGTTGTAATAAAAAATCGAATACACTTATTTTTTATAAAATATACATATAATTAATTAGATAACTATCGTAAGTCAATATTTTCGGAAAAATTATCAAGCGCTCCAGTTCGTAAAATTTTCAATTTCGAGCATTGGGGAGGGTCTGATAATATGATATGATGATTTGTAACGAATGAGATGGGGAGGTTATAGAATTTTATTTCCGTGAATAAAATATTTCGTCAGAACATAATGCTTAAATCGACCATTGTCAACTAATTCGAATGGGGTGTGTTAAAAGTGAATGATGTTAATGACAGGGGGAGAAAATAGTTTGTAACGATGGTGGGAAGAATGTTAAAAATAACGTACTTAAATGATATGACGCCATTTTATGGACCTTTATGGTAAACATCATTATAACTAAAATTAATTAGAATACAGGCTTGCCTTAGAATTAAAAAAAATATGCTTGAATTACGGAATTATTGTTAGGTATTCTTTTAATTTCCGAGATACCGGCATTTAGAAAAAAAAACTATATGTATAATTTTGTCAAAAATATTTTTACGGTCAAGTACCTTCCGACAAATCTAATTAATTTATGGCAACAAAAAAAGAAGTCCCACAGAAAGTAACTCTTTCTTGATCGATAATTCAGGATTACGTAATTTTCCACCTATATATTTTTTTCTGATTCTGTAATATCATAATAATAATCTTAATTACCAACAAACGAACTGTTTTCTTTAAATAACAATTTCGCACTTAGCTGATGAAAACATGTATTTTTTAATCACGATTACATCACTTTTAATCTCGGGATTTGGAAATGCGAACGGGTAGTTAGTAGATTATTCTTCACACTGCAAAACCACTTTTATTTTTTTTATTATTATTATCTGACCCAGTGATACGCATGAATGTCACAGATCGATTTTCTCAACATAATTTCCTACGACTCCACCAAAAAATTGTTTTATTGTCAATAAATAAAAAAATGTCAAAGAATAAATATTTTTTATTGTTTTTTAAAATAATCGGTTTGAATAGGTAGTAATTGTGCGAGAAATATTTATGTATATAAATCCGGCTACCAATGAGTTTATTTTGACATCATGAAAAGAAATGTTGGACATCACTGATTAAGACATTATATCTATCAATCATTTTATATTTTGTTGTCGTTATTTTTATTACATCCACGATGGTCGACCAGCTAACGTGTCGGCTTATAATATTGTTAGTCCCAGGTTCGAATTCTGGATCTGGCAAATACACATATTGTTTTTCAATGTGTGTATGAAGTCAGAGTATGGACCGAATAGAGAAAAACAAAAATATCTTAATACAAAACCCATATGATCTTATTAGGATCGAGCATGGTAAAAAAATGTATGTACATCTATTCGCGGCTACGCGTCACACTTATAATGTCGTGAGTTAGATCTGGCAAATACACATATTGTTTTTCAATGTATGTTTGGAGTCCGAATATGTACCTAATATGTTGAGAGTGTGGCAAATAATATCCAGTTCTCGTAAAAATAAAAATCTGTTAATACAAACATCCACTAGTATGTAGAGGCCCATATGATATTATTATTAAAAAGAAAGTTTAAAAAATATAATATTTATATAGGTAGATAGTATCTACTAGATACGTATATCTTTAGCATTTGTGTTTCTTTGCGAAGCTCTTCTATACACAAGACCTCTTTCGGCCTTTACGGTACCTAAATAAGGTATGAAAGTATCGAAATATTAACACTTGTTGTAACGATTACAATAAGTTAGCCGTTCTGAACTGTCAAAACTGTATATCTCACTCTAAAATGTATCACAGCCAACAGGCTGTTAAAACATAGCACTTATTGTAACAAGTACAACAAACTTGTTGTAATTGTTACAATAAGTGCTAATACTTGGATACTTTCCTACCCTAGATAGCGGCCGAAAGCAGTCTTGTGTATAGAATAGATGCGTTGGTGTCCTAAAGGGGTTGATATTAATTTTTGAAAGAATAGGTAGCATGAAAAGATGAAATAAAAAAATAATGCATCGGGGGTTGTATTAAAATAATAACATTAGCGATATAAAATATGAGGGTATTATTGGAATTGAATCACTAAATTGTACTCACAAATGACTTCATTGTGAATGATGAGTGCCGTTTCGTAATGGATCGGAGCGTGTGTGAACTTTGGTGACTTTTAGTGAAATGGTGACGAGATAGTTGCGTCGATCGATTTTATAACCATTTCGTAAAGAATAATTATTATCTTGTGAGATGTAACATATAACATCTTTCGCGGCGTATTAGCGCCGAGAGTCGACCAGGTGTGGACTGGTATAAAACTTACCGGGAGATATGGTATAAAAATGTGACTCATCACCAGATCCGCACTTCCGTAAGAAACGAAAACTGCAGCCAACGACGGTTTACTTTGCAGAATAGATGGATATTTTTACAATCTGTAGTTTTAAGCAGGGCCCGAAGTGGACCAGAGCGCACCGGAGCGACTTTCCTGTTCGTGAAATCGGTAAAATTATCGCTCCGTCTCGTGGAAAAAATAATTTGACCGTCTGAGCTAGATAGGACATATAATAGAAAATTTAACACACTTATTTTTTTTGTGAAATACACATAAAATTTGATATCTATGTCTTCTAACTATGCTAACTATATATTGTTCTTCAGAAAACTGTTGAGCGCTCCGGTTCGTAAACTTTTCCATTTCTATTAGTTTGTATTCACTACTGTCTTATTAACGGATAAGATAATAATGTGTCATATAATATGAAAAAAATACATTAAACAGATACGTACGGTACGCCAACCTGTCAGTCATGGCCCCCACATCCTGAAGCGGACCCCCAGGCAAGGATATTTGGCGCCCCTCCTACCCATCGCTAGAGTTAAAGGCAGCACGAAGCTATACAGAATGCTATACTGCTATCACTGTTATATTATTTTATGCAAGTCTACATATAAATAACACAAAATTATAGGATTATCGGAAGACAGTACGATAATCGCAACTTTTGACAGCACGACTTTTTTATTCGTTCGTTGATCAGTAGCAGAGCATAGACAAATCGGACGATTTATTGTGTTCGGACTTTTGGCTCGCCAATGGAGCGCTGGCATTAGGTGTGCGCGTGTGCGCGCGCACACCTACCAAAATGTGTCCGCACACATGTTCTCATCCCCCGCACAGTCGCCACACAAAATATCGTAAAAGAAAGTTTCCTTTGCCAGTTTTCAGTTTTGCTCGAATGCACGAAACCATCACATGTACAAATTCTTCGACTCATTTTTCGAAAGGCGAAGGTCGTTATTTTTTTCATTTACTTCAAAAATTATCGTTGTTAGTGTTATTATTATATAAAATCACTGACATTAATAAATACCTTAAAAATATAAGTTTCAATGAAAAATTTTATGTGTGTGTTTACAAGAGGGAGGGGGGGGGGTGTAAATTTACCGCACCGGGTGATATCAACCCGAGTTACGCAACTGCTCAGATGAGTTGATGATCCGCACACACAATAGAAAAATTAGAGGTAACGTCGCAGGTAACCTAAATATTTTCTACTATACGTAAATGTGCATAAGGACAAGTATTACTTGTACTACGTAAGAGGCGTCTTTTTTGTTACTGACCTGTACGCTACAATACATTGCTACGCCCCTGGATATAGGTACTATACCTATATAGTCTGAAAATGCCAAAATGCGAACAACAGGTCGTTAAAACCGATTCCTTTAGAATAACACGAAAGTTGTAATCATTAGAATACTAATTAATTGTAGTAAGTATATAATTATAATTGTTGGCAGGTCCTAACAGAACAGTTTTTTTCAAACTCTTTTTGTACAGTTTTTAGATGAAAATAACCAGTTTATGTATTACAATGCTATTAATTGTATTTTAATTCGAATTTTCGTGCGACCTTCACACAATCTTATACTTTCACAACATAACAGAATATCGACATTTTGTAGACCTACCTAATGAATTAAAATGTCTAGTTTTGTAGCTAACTCGTTATAGAAGCGCCTGGCAGGAAAGTCCTGAATTCTGGTGATCTGGCTGTATCAAAAATTCACATTTTCGTGACCTATCTGTGTACGAAAAGAATTCTGAGAAAGTCTAAAACTTTGATCAACATGAAAAAAACATAATAATATGTAAAGGTAGGTATACCATTACATCCACGGTGGCCGCGCGGCTTAAGCGTTGGACTATCACGCCGTGGGTCTCAGGTTCGAATCCTGGGTCTGGCAAGTACACATATTGTTTTTCAATATGTGTGTGAGCCACGGTATGGACCTAATAGGTTAAGCAAGTGGCTGACATCCATTTCTCTTAAAAAACAAAATCTGTTAATACAAACCTCTACTCTGTGGAGGCCCATATGATCCTATATGGTCGGAAAAAAGGTATACCATAATTATGAAACTCTAAACCGAGACAGGACGGGGTATACGGCAAAGAAACAAATTTAACCACCAAAAATTTTTTTATTCAGAGTGTTGGAGCGGACCATTTTTTGAGTTTGCTCCGCTCCGGGACCTAAAACTTGCTCCAGCTCCGCTCCAGGGTGTGCTCCACTCCGGGTAAAATATTTTATAAGCATACAAATATATGCATACAAATGTTAAAAAATAAAATAATAAGTAATTTGAAATAAGGTTTATTATTCGTCCTTATCATTATTAATTCTTTAAAAAAAAACGACAGCAAATCGTCTTTCATCACCTCCCTCTTCTGTCAAAAAAGTGAGGTTATTTATCATTCAGCAGTGTTGCAAATTAGTGTCAAATATAATATTTTCATTGGATTTTAGGACGAAAATTTAATAATAATAAAAATACATACGGAGCAGTGGAGCACTACAAATTTTCGGTACTTCTGCTCCGGGTAAAACCCCATTGCTTCACTGCTCCGTGCTCCTGCTCCAACGCTCTGGTTTTATTACCTATTAAAAGTATGTACAAACGGAAAATGCAGAAGGTCTGCTGCAGCAGAAATTAAAATTATTTTATTTACTTATTGCAGCTGAACTTTTTTGCACCCTGCCCCGCTATCTCATCACATATACGCTACTACGGCCAATTATGACAATTTATTATTTACAATCATTCATACGCGGAACAACAGCCAGGACAAAATACCAAGCCAGCCGGGACGCCGGGACCAATGTGTGAAACCGGGACGTATGGTAAGCCTACGTAAAGAAATAATAGGACAATGGTGATTGCTTTTAAGCTTTCCAATAAGCATGACATCGTAGTGTCAGATCGCATATTATACGACATTATTTTATCCCCCATCTTAATAATAGATACATTTTTTGTTAATCGAATCGAGCGAATGGATAGCAACACGTACGTACTTATACGATATCCGATATGCTATTGCAGCACTGTAAGCATCTGTCAAACTATTATGAGAGTATCACGATTTTTTAAATTTAGAATTTGCGTTTATACGTGTATGTTTAATACGTCTCCCCTGTCTCGCTTTCTCTTACATATATTCATAGGTTTTCTCTCATGCGTTACAGATAATTCAAGACAAATATATCGCTAAGTCACAAATACCAGTATGGAGATAATTTAACTTTAATGTATGTTTAATACAAATCAATTTGTTAACTATACCTATGCCAGTTATTTTTCTATTCTGCGGTTTTTAATACAATCTCAGCGCTCGAAATGGAAAAGTTTACGAACCGGAGCGCTCGACAGTTTTCTGAAAATATTTCCATAGTTATCAAATTTTATGGGTATTTCATAAAAATAAGTGTGTTAGATTTTCTATTTTTGGCCTATCTGGTTCAAATGGTCAAATTATTTTTTCCACGAGACGGAGCGATAATTTTACCGATTTCACGAACAGGAACGGCGCTCCGGTGCGCTCCTGTCTATTTTCAACCCTGTATAATCTGATACATGCTTTAGCTGAATGCAGAACTATTAGGTACTAACTCACATTTGAAATATTTTGGAAGGGAGTTCTTTGAAACAACTTCCTTAACGTATTTGTTATTTGTATAGATAAATGGATGTATCATATTATTTTAGTGGGACTATTGTTGAAAAAGGTCATGCATAAATGTGTTTATATAAATAATAAATAACTTACGCCGGCTGCTTCAAAGAACACTACTTTTAGTTCTGCATTCAGCTGACGAATTGTAAGATTTTTTGGTTCTATACGTTTATCCCGGATACAGCGGCAAACACATTTTTTAAAATAGCCGATATACTGGATTAATTGTTAGTTTGGGTTAGTTTAGGTTTTAGGTTAGGTTATCCTAACAAATAATCCAGTATATCGGCTATTTTCAAAATGTGTTTGCCGCTGTATCCAGGATAACCGACTAGTACCGATTTTTTTTATAACATTATTAACAGAGGGTTATTTTAGTTATCTCACTGTTGCATTGAAGTTACAGGACATTTTTTTAATAAATGCAACATTAGTATTTTTTATTTATTTATTTATTTACAGCGTTTTTCTTAACTCGTATTCTTATTTGTCCGGTACAAATCTTGCAATCGATTTTTAATTAACTTCCCGACATTCCAGCTAGACATTTGAAACTTTTATAATATATCAGAACACGATCCCAATGCATCTTTAAGTAGAATTGATTTTTCAGTTAATTCTGTTTTGTATGAAAAGTTATTTCGGAAGAAATCCGTAAAAAAGTAAAACTATTATTGGTTGCTAAGTGGGTCCTAGCAACTAAATTATTAATATTATTAATGTATACGTGCGTTACTATGGAAATCATTATAACATTTCAGTATTATTTCTATCAATTACAAATTTTTTTCATCGTTTAAGCTAGTCAAGTCAAGCTTATACGATTCAACAGAAAATTTAAAAACGTTGTATATAAAAAGTTCTTTTCATCTTGTATTATTTCTTTTAAATGGGGTACCTATTACATAAGTAAGTATCTATATATTTTTTTTTTAATTCCAGTGATGTATTATGTAGGTATAGCTTTCCGCAATCGATTGGCATACTTATCTCAAAATCGACATTTTTACTTTAACTCACTGTTGCTATGAGGTAGCATATTATTAATACTATATATAAATAAAAAATACATCATAGATATATAAACAGCAATATTAGGTAAATATTTATCCAAATATTAAACGCAATACAAAATACAATGCATTTTTCAATTAGTGTCAACAGTAAAAAAAAATAGCAGGTACCTACCTATTCAATATGTCACTTTCTCCTTACAAGTACGCGATAAAGAAATTTATTATTATGCAAGCGTATATTATTATTTATTACTATGGGATACGCGGTGTTGCCAATAAAAAGTTTTTTTATGTAGGTAGGTACCTAGAGCTAAATTAATGCAAAATTTTACCTTTCGACGCGATTTTTCTTCAATGCCAACTGCCCGGGGATGTTTACAAAAGAAGTCACTCAATCGTGACATGGTTTAATTAATTGCCGACATTTTTTTGTAGTTTTATTATTAAATTCATTAATAATTGAAAACTTTTTTCACTTGTCAGGCAGGTATTTACTACCTACTTATTTCTGAATAATAATAATATTATATTATGTAGATATACTAGAGCAGGGTTAGCGAACCTTTTTACGTACGCGTGCCAAAGTTTCCCAAATATTATTTTTCAACTGTCTGGCGTGCCGAGCAGTTATAACGAAAAAATAGTTTTTTTTTTAAATGTTATTAACAAAATGACGATGTTCTAGATACCACTCACAGAACATAGCACACATACAAATTTATCAGCGCTCGAAATGGAAAATTTTACGAACTGGAGCGCTAGATAATTTTACGAAAATATATACATACTTATCTAACTTTATGAGTAGGTATTTTATAAAAATAAGTGTGTTAGATTTTGGATATGGCCAATCTCGCTCAGACAGTCAAATTATTTTCCCACGAGACAGAGCGTAATTTTTAAGGATTTTATGAACAGGAACGGCGCTCAGGTGCGTTCCGGTCCATTTCGAGCCCTGAGATTTATCACTTTTGTCAATTACGCCATACATTCCGGTCCACCAATTTTGAAACTGTCTGCCAGAAATACTATTGCTAGCTTCACGAAGTTTATATTTCTTATTTGGTGCAGTCATTTTTTATGGGTAGCAATGAAATTGTTTGTTAATTAGTTTGGTTATTTACGCACAAATTGACACCAGAATTGCTCCGATCAGATGAGGCTTTCTCTCGCTACAGTGGTCGCAAGCATTGTAAATCGATCACAATTAGAGGTTCGCGGTGCGGCATTCTCCGCCGCCTGATGAGGTTAGTGCGATAATATTATATATAACGCAAGTCTAAGGACCGACCTATGTAATTATATATTTATATTATACGTAATGCTTATTCGTGAAGAGTATTTGCCTGCTATTTTTTATAGAATACGATCTGTCATCAATTATTATAGGTATTTTTTTCTCTTCTTCAGTGGCACGCGTGCCATAGGTTCGCTACCCCTTTACTAGAGGTAAACACTATGGTAAGTTCATATGGACAACTTTACAGGAGAGACCAATTAGTAATTATTCGCCTGTGAAAATGTACATATTTTTTTTGTTTTGTGTTCTTTCTAGTTTTAAAATATTTAAAGTTTTTGTTTTTTGTTAACGGGGTTTAAAATGTTTAAGAGTTTTTTCATTATTATTAATAGATAATGCTATTAAGCTTGTTATATCGATTATAGTAGATACGAAATATTACACTAAATGCTAATAACTCAATTTCTTCATACGGATTTTATGTGTATAGTAGTGGGGCATCGCTCCTCTGGCTACCTCAAACGGATTAACCCCTCGGTACGCAGTAAAAACGCTGACGCGCACATTATTTAAGTTACATCATCTCGAAAAGTAGTTCATGCTTTTATGCATTATTATCTGAAAACCATCATTGAGGATGTATATCCCATGGCCCCCACAAGGGTGGCTGACAGGAATGCCGCCACATTTTTTTTTATACAGTAGATACTTTATCATCCATTCATGACTCCAATATCTAAGAAATGTATTGTATGGATACATTACTAACAATATATCTTGCACTGAATCTAATTTAAATGCCATTTCTGCTTCAATAGACAATATTGCGTGTCTACGGTTTCAGATAGGTAGGTACATTTAAACATACACTTGACAACTTCCAAAACTCGCGAGTGACTGGCAAACATATTTGGATACATTTTGAATTAGGTATACACTTGTCATTGCTGTTCACCAAGAACGTGATGTCCAAGGACAACGGAAGTAAACTAGACATCACGAACCCGACAAAAAATCCTGTTAAAACTTTTATAGTACCTAATTAATACATTTTGTTTCCAACGAGTGAGGTGAATTTTTGAATGACTTTTTCTATTTTTTATATACCTAGTTATTCTCCTCGATTTGCCGCCCTTTGGGTAGCTGCCGCCCCCAAGCGACGCTCAATCTGCCTACCCCCACGGGACGGGCACGGGCACAGGGCACGGGCAGCAGTTACCCAAAGGGCGGCAAATCGAGGAGAATCATTAGGTATATAGAAATGTCTACCTAAACTTAGTAATAATAATAACGGAAATATCTTTACATTAAAAAAACTACGCTCACTGGTTGGAAAGAACGGTAAAAGTTTTACCAGGACTTTATTTTTTGTCGGGTTCGTGATGTTTAGTTTACTTCCGCTGTGATTTGACGTCACGTTCTTCGTGAACAGCAATGACACGTGCATACCTAATTTAAAATTTATCCAAATATGCCACTCGCGAGTTTAGGAAGTTGTCAGGTGTGTGTTCAAATGACTCGCAATATTGTCTTTTGAAGCAGAGATGGCATTTAAATTAGATTTATTGGTACCTATATATCTTGTTAGTAATGTATACATACAACACAATTCTTAGATATTGGGGTCATGAAAAGATGATAAAAAGTACCTACTGTTTAAAAAATGTGGCGGCATTTTGGTATTTTTGGCATTTTGTCTAGGGACGTCACTGCCACTAGTGACACCCTTTTATCCAAGTTACACGGCCGGCAGTGAAGACACTAATTATTATATTATTACATATTACAGATTCAGCTTATTTGGGACACATCGAGACTAGGCCATCTTCCCCCAATAAGCGGCTGCCCATAAAATTAAATAAAGTATTTTTTTCTTAAAATAATGATTTATTTATATACCTACGCCTGGAGAATAAATAATTATATAATAAAATAATAAGTTGGTACATACAATTCACAATCTTCATTTTCATCTTAACATGTTAAATTGTTATACTTATGTGTATTATTGAAAATTATCGACAATTATTAACAATAGGAACTTGTGTCATGTTCTGATTTTCCTCATAGAGGCCGATTTTATCAGCATTGTAAACGTCATCTGCACAAAAATTCTCTAAAAAGGGTAGGAATTTTCGTTTTTTTACACTGTTTAGTCCCAATTTATCGGAATTTTGTTCCAATTAAACGATGTAAATTACTGTTAACCCAGGGAACTCAAAAATAATGGGAACTGAAATACCTAACGGGTAAGGAGTAGCAGGTAACCGATCTCGAGTAAGGAATAACCCGGGTTAAACTTAAACACGTGTCAAGAATACGTCATACATTGAATACTGACAACTGTTCTCGGTATATGCATTGACGCTCATTTAGTATTAAATTAATGTATTACACACACTGTTGCACGTGCATAATGTGTGTTTCATTTTCGTAGGATACTCACACATTCAAAACCATGCATCAAAATGTAGTGTATTGAATATTGCCTATTGGAATTCTGTTTATTATCATTCCGTTCTGTGTGTTCGTCTATCGGTTTGGTTTCCGTTCCTTGAGATTTGGCACAAATAAGCGGCTGCCCCAATTAATCGGAATCGTCTGTATTTCAAAATAGTTGTAATCAAGAGATTGGACCAGACCAATCGTTTAATTGTTTTCCATTATAATGCCAAAATAAATTGATAACATTATTATTTTAAATCAATATAATTAATAAGTAGGTACTTACCTACATTTCGCTTTCTGACTTAAATCCGGAAACCCGTGCTTGTATCGCATATTAAATTTAAATTATTGATTAGGTTGCCATCAATTTATCTTTTATGTATGCAAAAGGTTAAATTATTATTGGTTATATTTTGAAGGCCTGACAGCACGCCTTTTTGTTTATGGGTAGGTGAAATTTGATAAAAATATTATGTATTACTTAATATGCAGCTGCAAATCTGTCATCAATCAATAATAAATACCAAGTTGATTAATGATTATAATCAAAAGATTATTTACTACCTATGTATTTTAAATAATTATGCACATAGGTGCTAATAGCAATTCTCTGGCAGGCACATCGAAGCAGGGCCGGATTATGTAAGGTATTTTATAGCTGATCAGGTATGTCCAACTTCGAGAACACACACCACAAATTTGCTCTATTAGTCTTTAAAAAAATTGCCTGCGGCGATCTTTTCATTGAAAATTATTAAGGAGGATCCTATATGCCAACAGAGAACGTAGCAGAAAAATACGAAGCTTGCAATTTGAGATTTTTTTTTGATAATTTACAATTTCAACTGTATTAATTAATAAATATGTATCTGAAAACATTAAAAAGATTTATTTTTATTTTAATTCAAAGATAAACTTACAATTGTAAAAAACATGTAATAAAATGTGAATTCGTTGCAGGGTCACATCTTATTATTACATTATATTTTATGGTCATATTTATTATTAAAATTTAGTTTTATTAAGTTTTAAATTTTTTGATGTTTAGATTTTTGACTAATTCATCGTTTTAATATTGTTTTTATTTATTTTAAAAAATATCGATTTTTATAAAAATATAAATGTGTATAACTTGAAATCCTTTTTATTTATATCAAATTTTATATTAGGTATGGTCCCAATATTGAAGCTTGGTTTGCAAGCAAAAGCATCATATCGTGATAAGAATTTAATTTAATTCTATAAAGGACTTTCACTAAAAAATATCCAATCTCCAAATATAGTTAAACATGGTCATTAAAATATTAATGGTTTCTTTATTTGGAAGTACCTATATTTATGAAAAAATATTTTCTACAATGAGCATTAATAAATCAAACTTAAGATCAAAATTAACAGACAACGATATCGCATCTGTTTTGCGAATTCACGCCTATCCACACCTATCACGCCTATCACGCATATCCACTGCCTAGATTGCAGGACTGCAGGATTGCAAACAAACAATTGCATAAATCAAATGGTGAAAAAAGGTGTACCTATATTATTTTGTAGTATATTAATAAGAGTAATAATAATGTGTATTTAGTTAAAAATATAAGTACACAATGAAATATATGTTTTATTTTTTTGCCTTATGTTTTTCATTAATTATTTCGAAATTGTCCCTTTGAAGGAAAAGTTTGTCATACGTACCTACACTTTTAATTTTTGAAAAGAGAGTATTCCTCTGGCTTAGAATCACATACTATATTTTTGTCGTTTGTCAAAATAATAATATAAAAAAGCATCCTTAAAAATTGCAATTGGCCGTCCAAGAAAAAGATTCATAACATAGGAAAAAGTCCCAATCATTATTGAAGAATCATTGTTTGAGAGGCCAGATTTAATGTCGTGCTTCGGGTCCCAAATTCTCCATATCCGACCTTGCATTGAAGTGAAGATTTTGCCAAGGTGTTCGTATATTTGAATAGATTTGTCTCTTCCTTCAATGGTTCTACAACATTGGCTCCACAACGTTTCTTATAATGACTATTCTTTTTACTACACATCAAATCCAATTCAATAACGCACTAACGAGGGGCTCAAAAGAAACTCTAGGTGAAGGTCAATACCTACTAGCGTTTTGAGTAAACCTAAATTTGAAAGGTTATGTTCGTCGTGTTTTTACAACTACAGTAAATCAAATAACAACTATACAGACAAGCTTTTCAACAATAAGGTATCTAGGTATATAAGCAGTCAAGTACCATGGGCTTAATGCAGGCCATACGCTGCTTAGGGGTACCAAATTACGGAAGAAAAGACAATATGTCCAAATTGGAAAATTCAAGATGAAATTTTTTCGTCTGTGGCGTTAACTAGATATAAAATATCTGTACACGTGTATCATTTAGGATTTCCATTACTACTAGGTACTAAATTTCTACTTAATATAGACGAGGAGAAAATAATACAGTGCAATTACTTTCTAATGAATTTAAATCAAATTTAATGTTGATATAATATAGTGGAGGGTGGAATTTTCAGTTTTTTTATTTTAAATTTTAAATTTCAAATTTCGAATGTTTAGGTAGGTATGCAAAATTAATTGAAAAACACTTCTAACATTTAATTTTGCAGGGGGGACATACTCGTCGAAGGTCAAAATTGAGTTTTTATTGTATTTTCAAACCATGATCCTGGACACTCCTTAAACGTTGTAGATAATCTATTTATATAATTTTGAAGCCTTATTATCCTTTATAGTTATTTTAAACATTTGATGACTGCATAAAGTATTTTTGTTACATAAAATAGTATTCTTTTAAACCTCTCGCTCTAATGTTTTAGAATATAGTCATATTTCGGTACATAACTGTGCAGTGGTGTTAAGATTTTTTACGTTTATTAATTTTTAAACGCATTTATGAAACCAATAGTATAATTTATTACGAGATAATTTTTGTAAAATATTCACGATAAAAATTATATTGATAATCTCTGTGATCCCAAATTTGACAAGAATTAGGCATTTTATTATTCAAAAAATCGGCAAGATTAACACATTTGAAGATGATTCTAAAGATACTTATTATAAGCTATATCTTTGAGCCAATGAGCCAATTGCCTTTTGAGCGCCCCAGCAATCTTAATAAGAATATTATGTTAGATTGGGTTAGCCAGACCCATGGCCCGCACATCCTGAAGCGGCCCCATGAACCTATCGCTGAGGTTAAGGGCAGTGTGATGCTCTAAAGTAGTATTTATCATTTAACTATATCAATCATCGAATCACATTAAATTGCAACGCAAAACCACATATTTAAAATATTTAATAGCCCTGAAGTATTTTTACTATTAGAGTTGTGCGCTAATCTCATTTAGCTGGTTGACCCGCCATTCCAGGCCCCCAGGTTAGAGCCCTGTCAGTCCCCACCCCTTGTTGGAGCCATGGCCAGAGAAAACAGGGATAACTAGTTAATTGTTCTATTATGCAACGCCATCTTTAGATTAATAAAGCCTGAGCATATCTTTTTACACAAGCAACGAGTGGTCCACTATTCAGCTGTCAAAATCAGATTCCAGATTGCTTGACATATTGATTCACCCTTTCTCGTTTCAAATTGAAATATAAAAAATTCTCAAATCAAATATATTGACTATCAGTATTATTTATAAATACTATACATTCCTGTTATTCATCAGCTGTCAAAGTCAGACTAGTCCTTCACACAAAAACCGGTGGTAATATCGATTTCCAAGAAATATGTAGCATTGATCCATGCATTACATTTGTAGAATAATGCTAGTGTATTATTTATCATGTAACTTTAGCTCATCTATCCGAATCAAACCATTCCCTGGGTGAACACGACAGACGCGTTATTATGAGCACTCTATACTATAGAACAATGACAGGCAATGACAGGTCATCCATAGACAACAACGGGAGGGGCGGAAAAATTAGGACCAGTCGTTGTGAATACATCGGCTTTCTACTTGAGTCGGCAATGGGCTATGTCCATAATTGACGTCACATGATGTTTGGTATATTTTGACCCCTCTCCAGAAATGTCACACGCCCCAATCGTTATAAAAACAAATTTGTTGAAAATAGTAATTATGGATTCCGATATAAAGTTAACAAAAAATGAGTTTATTTTTCTAAGTTTTATGACACATTTAAATTTCCTCTTAGCCCAGCCCCTTCATCATAAATCATATTGTTATAATCATACCCCCTCCGCCCCTAAAGGCGTGATGTCATAATATTATATTATATTAAATCACCGCCATCTTTAGATTAATAAGGCCTGAGCATAATGTATTGGCTTTCTACTTGAGACGGTAATGATTAAATGGATCCTGAAATAACCAATAATTGTACCTACCAAAAACTAGGTAAGATACATAATAATATTATGAAAACCGTTACCTATCATTAAGAGTAAATAATTACAAGATAAAAAGAACTTTTTATATAATCTACTTACAACTTTTTAAAATTTTCTGTTGAATCATACAAACTTGACTTGACTAGCTTAAACGATCAAAAACATTTGTACTTGATAGAAATAATACTGAAATGTCATTTTGACATTTCATATTGATTTCCATAGTAACGCACGTATATATTAATAATTTAGTTGCTAGGACCCCAGAACCCTAGCAACCAATAATAGTGGATTGGATTAAGGATTTCTTCCGAAATAACTTTTCATACAAAACAGAATTAACTGAAAATGCATTCAATTCTACTTAAAGATGGCTAAAAGTATTAAAAAAAATGCATTGGCATCGTGTTCTGATATATTCTAAAAGTTTAAAATGTCTAGCTAGTCGGGAAGTTAGTTAAAAATCGATTGCAAGATTTGTACTGGACAAACAACCACCGGAGAAGTAAGAATACGACCTAATAAAAACGTTGTAAAATATTAAATGCGTTTTATTAATTCAAAACAATTCGTAGAAATCAAAATAAATATTTTTTTTAAAGACTTGTTATTACACCTAATGAAAAATAACTGCATTTATGTTAATCTAAAATGACGAAGACACCTCGTACATAATAAAACACCTCCTGATTATGTTTTATTTTGTGCAATTTCTCATTTTTTACGTAAAAAAGCAATCATTTTATTCCAGCGAAAGTAGACGGCATATATTTAAAATTTAAATTAATGATAATGTTAATATTTATTTCGTGTTCTCATTAATTGAAATGAATTATGATGATCAGTGGAATATAAAATATGACATAATATAAAACAGTGCTGAATCGTGGTTTTTCAAAACCCCAATCTTTCTATAACACAGTTTTTCAATATTTCGGCTTAGGATGTAGAATGTAGATGTATCTAAAATTATATAACAGCAATGACGTTATCAACAACAAAACCTTGCTATCTGAAACATCCAATGCATTTACTCATAATAACTTCAGAATTGGACTGACTTATCGTTTTTTTCGGTCAATTTACTGAGTATGAATATATCTATGTTTTATTCCAGGATAAAAATACCAACGAGATTCCTACATGTTTACTTGGTGGTCATTCCTTATTCCACCACCTACCTCACATCCATATGTATTATTGTCACAAGACCAAGTGACCGACAGTCACTGATCATGAACAATGTACCCTGTAAGGTGTGCGCGTGTGCGGGCGCACACCTACCAAAATGTTTCCGCACACATGTTTTCATCCCCCGCACAGTCCTCACACAAAAATATTGTAAAAGAAAGTTTCCTTTGCCAGGTTTTAGTAATACCTACAGGTGTGTTCAGTGTACGTAACAAACAATTATTCAAGTGAATAACACGATTGCTTGCACAGTTACATTGTGTAGTACAATAATTATACTTATTAATTACTTATAGAAAACTTATCCCCTAAAAATGTCAGAAAGGAGTCGATATGATATTTCAAATGCATTATCATTAAGGGGGGACATGCTCGTCGTAGGTCAAAATTGAGTTTTTATTGTATTTTCAATCCATGATCCTGGACACTTCTTAAACGTTGTAGATAATCTATTTATATAATTTTGAAGCCTTATTATCCTTTATATTTATTTTAAACATTTGATGACTGCATAAAGTATTTTTGTTACATAAAATAGTATTCTTTTAAACCTCTCGCTCTAATGTTTTAGAATATAGTCATATTTCAGTACATAAATGTGCAGTGGTGTTACGATTTTTTACATTTATTAATTTTTAAACGCATTTATAAACTTATAAACTTTTATTAACTTGAATGGTCAAAGACATAGCTTATAATGAGTATCTTTAGAATTATCTTCAATCTTGCCGATTTTTTGAATAATAAAATGCCTAATTCTTGTCAAATTTGGGATCACAGAGATTATCAATATAATTTTTTATCGTAAATATTTTACTAAAATTATCTTGTCATAAATTATACTAATGGTTTTATAAATGCGATTAAAAAATTAATAAATGTAAAAAATCTTATCATCACTGCACATTCATGTACCGAAATATGACTATATTCTAAAACGTTAGAGCGAAAGGTTTAAAAGAATACTATTTTATGTAACAAAAATACTTTATGCAGTCATCAAATGTTTCAAATAAATATAAATGATAATAAGGCTTCAAAATTATATAAATAGATTATCTACAACGTTTAAGGAGTGTCCAGGATCATGGTTTGAAAATACAATAAAAACTCAATTTTGACCTACGACGAGCATGTGGGCCGTTAAGAATGGCTCTCTGAAATCGTCGAAACAGAATCGAGATTGAGATCGCTGTTCGCAAAAAATCTGGTTGCGATCTAGTCAAAGTGTTAATTATTGATAATGTAGGTACCTACTATTTATTGGCTATAAAAATAAATGCTTCTATGCTTTCTGTACAATATATTCATAATTATGTATCTAATTACACATATATTCCTGGAAGCTGGCGAAGTAAAAATTATACGGAAGTCTCGGTTTCATACATTAATTATTGATCTGTGCAAAAAATGCTAATTTTGTACGTTAATTACGACATTAATAAATACCTTAAA
Organism: Rhyacophila brunnea; assembly: GCF_057557595.1. Lineage (NCBI taxonomy): Eukaryota > Metazoa > Arthropoda > Insecta > Trichoptera > Rhyacophilidae > Rhyacophila > Rhyacophila brunnea. The sequence continues at coordinate 10,795,686 of NW_028233068.1, read as the reverse complement.
AATATAAGTTTTAATGAAAAATTGTATGTGTGTTTGTGGGGGGGGGGGGGTGTAAATTTACCGCACAGGGTGACGAGTGACACTGCTTAGATGCGTTGATGATCCGCACACACAATTAAAAAAAGGGAACATTGGTCATGAATCGACCGTAATTGCGAAGAACATTCAGTCACTCAAGAGAACGAACGGGTGTGTGTTGCCGCACCGCGTTATACAGAGTGATAGTTATAGAGCTATAGTTTAAAGAGCATGTTGAGAATCACTTGTAGATGTTAATCTCATCGTGTGTCAAAGTGTATAATAGTGAAACTGCTTACATACAATTTATAACTGAATACCTTCTATAATACCTACCTAATGTGTCTGGTAGGTATAGGGACAAGAAAACACATCTAAAATTAAAGTTCAAAATCATCATCAACTAGAGTTAATCCATTACTATATATGAATAAACAGCGAATGAAGTATCTTAATTAAAGCCCCAGATTACTGGAATTCAGCAGGAAATCGAAAAACTATTAGTTAAATTAGTGTAAGATTGTCATGGACCCCACATCCTGAAGCGGGCCCCCAGGCTAGGATGTTTGGCGGGCCCCCTACCTATTGCTAAGGGTAAAGGCAGTGTGATGCACTATGCACTGCAGTAGCGTTTTCCAAATGGCGTACGCGGTAAAATTAAAGTGTATTTTTAGCGATTTTTTGTAGTTTTAATATACATCTATCAAAATTATGGAGTTGTCGAGTATCGGCATACAGTTAAAAATTGCATCGTAAAACCAATTTTTTTTAAATTATTAATATTATTGAAGCAAAATAGCGCTTTTTTACTATTAGAGCAAATTTGTGATCTGGGTTTATCTCACTTATCTGGTCGACTCGACACGCCGGGCCCTTTCTGATCCCGAGCCCCCAGGCTAGAGCCCTGTCAGCCCCCCCCCCTTTGTGGGGGCCATAAAGATTGTGTATCATGGAGTGTGTCAAGTCACCGATACCATTGTGTAATACGGTGTAGGCAGGGCTTTTTTGTCACGTAACGCGGTGGAATGGCGTTCCGGTACCTTTTTTTTTTTTTTAAAGCCCTGGGTGTAGGTATTTGCTTTTCTTCAAGTCAGTAAATCTTGTATTGTTGTTAACATTTAACCATAGGTACATTATAAATTGTTTGAAAGTGTTTGAACAGTACTTTCAGGCTTCCCTACCTCCTTCCACTCTTGTCGGTCCCTAGCTATTCTCTGCTACGTATTTTCGTCAAGCTAGATCAGTATCACATCGCGTACCTACTATTACAGTATTTTTAACACTAATTATTGACGGTTTATCGAATAAAATTTGCGCAAGGGGCCCCAAGCCTGTTGGCGCCTCCACTGTCTACTCTATGTGGACTATCTTCAGTGACGTCCCTAGATAAAATGCCGCCACATTTTTTTATACCCACAGTACTTTTTATCATCCTTTCATGACTCAAATATCTAAGAAATTTGTTATATGGATACATTACTAACAAGATATATACCACTGAATCTGATTTAAATGCCATCTCTGGTTCAATAGACAATATTGCGAGTCTACAGTTTCAGATAGGTACATTTAAAAATACACTTGACAACTTTTAAATTAGGTATGCACATCGTGTCATTGCTGTTCACCAAGAACGTGCCCTCCAAGGAAAACGGAATTAAGCTAGACATCGTGAATCCGACAAAAAAATAAAGTCCTGTTAAAACTTTTATAGTAAGTACCTACCTAATTAATACATTTTGTTTCCTACCAGTGAGCTGAATTTTTTAATGGAAAGATATTTCCGTTATTACTAAGTTTAGGAAGCTATTTCTATGTATACCTAATGATTCTCCTCGATTTGCCGCCCTTTGGGTAACTGCAGCCCCCAAGCGACGCTAATCTGCTTACCCCTACGGGACGTCACTAACTATCTTCTCATGATGCACTGATTCATTTTATTCATTTTCCTTCTCTGAATCTGTGAATCGCAGGTTCGATCCCACGGCTGGACGCAAAAAAAGAATAATGTTGTTTTTGCAATGAGATTGCGTATTTGATAACTTAGGTACTATCCCTCTATAAAGGTCGGTTAAAATCTGAACTCTGTGTAGGTATTTAATATTGCTGTATAATATGATCCGCTTAGAGCGAACATTGTGATTTGCTTTTTTTTTACTTATTATGTTGGTACTAGAGTTTGTGATTTCTCAAGATTCGAGAATTCTCTAATTCGAGAATAATTAATTTCTCGAGAATCTTTCAAACACAAAATAAATTCACCAGGAAGGTTTAGAATCAAAATCGAGAGCTTTTTACGGATATTTATCTAAATTCCGTTGCAGTCAGCAACTCTCTTCCTCGCCACATGCTATTTTCCTCGCATACGACTCCACAAAGCTTTCTTCCTACCAAAATGATGTTCAGTATCGTCCCATCTCCTTCAGATCCAGCATTCCGAATCATACGTCAACATGAGCCTGTTAGACTTGTGTACCTATCTATAACTTTAGATTAGTTTTCCTATACATGAGCTACTTATGCCCCTTTACACGTGTATGGATTTACGGCTGACGGTACGTATTATCGCGGCCATAACAAGAAAATGTAGATACATGTTAACATGTATTAATTATCCTGCAGTTTCAAGATTGCATGCATGAATCAAGAGTTCGGAAGCTTCTGAATTTTCATGCGACAGTAGAACGATAGTGGCGAACCTGCTGGCAAAAAAACGAACTACACCGCGGAGAGACTCATTTTGAGGTTAACCGATTTTTACGACCTGTCAAACAGTACAATAAAATTATAACATCGCGTCTCGCTTACTCTTGAAGAATGAGATTAGAGAGACAGTTAACACTTTTACATGTAAACAGTTATTGTGACGATAGTTGAAAATACACACTATTGCTGCCAGTTAATTCATGCACGTGTACAGGCGCTATTATTCTAAAGTGGCTCTATAAACAGTTAGACTAATAGGATTTATTTAACAAAATAATTATTTCATTAAAATCTCGACTGATTCATTTTCATTGGTAATAATAATAATATGTTCCTTGCATAAAATTTTAAGTTCCTTATATAAAAAAATCAGTTGATCTAACTCTTGTAGGTATAGATACCTACATAATCAGTTTTACTTGTGTCTAAACACCGTCGACTATTAATATGTCGCTATTACAAAGTGTGCAGCGTCGTGACAGACCTCTGATGAAATCGAAATTATATTTTTGTATGTAAATGTAAATAATTATAATTTATTCAATTTATGAATAAAATCCACAAAACCAGAAACTAATGGGGTTACACAACTTTAGCGATCGATGGTTTGTGTCATCTTGATCGGGCACACAGCAAAACGATAGTAACTCCTTTATAAAACGGAAAAAAAGACGCTTAATGTGATGGGAGTCGTAGAAAAATTTGCGAGATTGGTTCACTTCAATAACTCTTCAGAACAAGTGCATACATATTGTAGTGATGATTATTGTCAACTTCCGCTGTCAGATGTGGCTAGATTTTCTGGGGGGGTCCTGACCAGCGCTAGAAATAGAAAAATTTACGAACCGGAGCGCTCGACAGTTTTCTGAAGATTTTTACATAGTAAAGTTATCAAAGCTTATGTCTTTTTTTTCATAAAAATAAGTGTGTTAGATTTTCTATGATATGGCCTATCCAGCTCAGACAGTTAATTTCTTTTATTTTGTTAACTGTCAATTCATGGTGGAACTGCATTGTATTGATGTTATTATTTAATAAAACGCAATTTTTTTCTATAGTACTTATTCCACTTTAATTACCGGTCCTAATATATTAATTAAAGTGAAATAAGTACTATAGAAAAAAATTGCGTTTTATTAAATAAAAACAACAATCAGACAGTTAAATTATTTATTCCACGAGGCGGAGAGATAATTTTACCGATTTCACGAACAGGAACGGCGTTCCGGTGCGTTCCAGTCCATTTCGAGCCCTGGTCCTGACCCAAAAACGTCCGCCGTTTGCGCGCCTGAAAGCAAGGAAGAATAAAAGTACACCAATATACAAAAAATAAGCACTCAGGATAAAATAATCTCAAACTAGGTGACCAGCACATCATCGCGTACTAACCAAAGCATTACCTACCCTAGCAATGATGATTAATGATTTATATAAAAATATAGATTAACATACATAAGAGGTGCAGCGATAATTTTGATATTTTAAATTTTGGAATTTTAGAAAATATTATGTTTTTCATCTGAACTGAAAACCTTTTTTTTATAGCAAACTGGTTATGTAAGTAGAAGAAACATGCATGTATAATAGTGAGTACCTAAAATAAGCATTAACTTAATTCGAAACAATCATAGATATTATAATAGTATGCACGTTGTTTGTGAATTTTACTTATTATATAATTTAACATTTCTCAATAATAATAATTCGGACAACTTTAAATTTTTTTACACTAAACTTATTTATAGCCTTACTCGTGTTTAACATTGAAATTTATAAAACCTATCTCCGCCATTTAGAGAATGTCAATCTCGAATCTCAAGAAATGAATTTCCTGAAAATTCGAGAATTCTCATTTCTCGGGAATTCATCAATGAGGTTCTCGATAATTCGCTAAATTGTTACTATAAATATACCTACCACATATGCGTGAAGTTTGATAGTGTTCATATTATCAAATAATATGACGTAGTTAGAGCGAAAGATAAGGAGATGTAATAGGGTACAGATCGCGCAACCAGAGTTGTGGCGGCCAAATACTCACACAGACACATTCAAAAAAGGAACAGCCCGTAAAAGAATACTGTATTCTTCAGAAATTCACCAATGCACACAATCTTTCGTATCTGTGTCGCAACAACTCTGGCTGAGAGACCTATACATGTAAGAACAGTCGGAAATCGGTCGGAAGGCGAAACAGTAACACTAATTTCAATTCTTTATGCAATTCATGCGCAGTAGAAGAAATAGCAATCTGCGCAATTTCAAGGTTAAGTTGTTCCACTTTCTATAAGGAAAAATTGAAACTGAAAAAGAAAGCTGCCGATCGCAATCGAAATTTAAAAAAAATTTGAGGCATAACTAAAAATAATCATTTGATTTTGATTACTTACCTATATTAATGATCGGTAAAAAAAAATTTACCTAAAAAGTTAAAAAAAAAACTCTCGACTTTGATTCTGAACAGAATTTCCCGATGAAAATTCTTTTTGACCGAAAGGGCTTTTACGGCGAAAGGTGGTAATTTGATTATAATGTTGCTTTCTCGAGAAATAACAAACTAATCTCGGATTCTCGAGATATGAAAAAGGTAGAGGAATCACAAGCTCTATATGGGTTAGTAGAAGATAAAAAATATATGAGAGCAGCAGCGCTCGAAATGGAAAATTTTACGAACCGGAGCGCTTGATAATTTTACGAAAATATTAAAATAATGTTACATGTATTTTATAAAAATAAGTGTGTTAGGTAGATTTTTTGTAATATGGCTTATTTAGCTCAGATGGTCAAATATGTTTTCGACGATCCCATGCACATAACCCACGGTAGCCTAGTTGGTAGAGTTATATGTAAATTGTTTGTATAACATTTATTCTTATTAGATTCAATGAGAACATTAATTTGATAGGTAAGACTTGATACTTACGATTTTCTACTTGCCTACCTACTTATGAAACATTCAGAATTTAATATAAATATATACCAAGATTGAAAAATTTCTGTAATTTGTTTTCACTCGCTGTATACCGGTTGGGAATCACTGATAAAGGCTATTTAAAATACAGATTCATAGAGATGCATTAACAAGTCTACTAATAATACATGATAAACATAAAAAGGCAAAAATGGTAAACCATGTTACCTTCAGAGAGTTTTCAATTGAGCCCCAATGCGCTTGGTTGCATACATATCGCACGCTTAATAATAAAGCGACCTAATCCAAAAAATGCGATTTTTTTGCGATTCAGGACAGCCACCGCCATCTTTAGATTAGTAAAGCCTGAGCATAACTATTTGCGCAAGCAACAAGTGGTCCACTGCCATACTATTTATTGATACATGTTTTAACATTTTAGCCCAATAGGTGTTTTGAGTTAATTTTGAGTTAGGTCACTTTATTATTGAGCGTGCGATATTATCTTATGAGAAATGATTAGATTGAAAGCTCATAATATTAGTTTGGCAAAAATAATGATTGATCCATAAATAAACGACATCTATGATTCTTTGAACAAAACATAGCAGTATTCTAACATCACTCAACTCCAAAATCAATAAATAAAGTGATAAATATGATATGTTATATTCAGGCAATTTATTATCCGGGGAAGTTAACTGTCGGTCATGATATTTTTTAACAAGGCCGCCCATGACCTCGTTAACTGCGAGCTGTCGAATGTCATTGAGTAACACAGTTAACACGTCTTACTTGATTCTAATTGGATGCATTTGAAATCAAGTAAGACGCAGTGCGCCTTGTTTATGGAATTGCTCCGAGTGATATCTGTGTTATTTTGGAGCACTAAAAATAACGGAAACGACTTGGTATAGCCCTGCAGAGGTGGATTCACCAGTTCTCTGAGTGCATATTATAACATCAAAGTCCTACACTGATAAGGGAATCCCAATTTCAAAATATACGTGCCATATTCAAATATTGAGAACTCAAGGTGCTACGTAGAAAAAAAAGTATAATTGTCATTGTAATGGCATGTTACTTATCATCCTAAAAATCAACATTTCATGATTGTATAAAATATATGAATAGGTACTACATAATTATAAGAATATTATTGTAGTCATTTAAAAATTGAGAAAAAAGCCATATTTTTGCTTATAAGCATTTCTTCAAATATTTTTTTTGGCAATACCTACACTCAGGGATCTCAGAAATAATGGGAAATAAAATACCTACCGGGTAAGGAATAGCAGGTAACCAATCTCGAGTATGGAAGAATCCAGAATAAACTTAAACATATAGACAGTCGGAAGCCAACAGCGGTGGAGTGAGGTTGTACAACTTCGCTTACGTATTCGGGACGCTATTCGCCGGGACTCGCGAACGGTTATAAATACGGGTTACAACAAAAATAATATTGTTTGTAAATGAATTTGACAATAAACTCAACATGTGTGGTCCCATGTGATTTTGACAATCAGTGCCAGTGCTTGAGAAAAAGTGAAAAATATTTATTGTTGCACGGATAGTGCACTTTGTGCGGGGAGTGCGTCAAACGCTGTGAAGCGAGGGGTTGTCCACACTGTTTTTTGTTCACACTGTTGCGCGAATTCCAAGACCGCGTGAACGGCAAAAGCAATAAAATGGAAAACACCACGATGGAAGTGAATGAAACCAAAAAAACGAAGAAGAAAAGAAACGATGATGAAGAGGAAGTGGTTGTTGGAGAAAAAGAAGAAGAATGGCAGACGGTGACCTCTGGAAAAAAACCCAGAAGAGACTCTGGGGTCACTCCAAAGGGAAACCAAAACATCGTCATGATAGCGACGGGAAGTAAAATTCCATTAAAATTGAAAATAGCGCAGATGCTGCATAAGGCAGGAGTAAAAGTACAGAAAATTTACAATAAAAATTTAAAGACGTACATCCAAGTAGAAGACGAAAAAGAAGCAGATAAAGTGAAACAAGCTGGAGAACTCAAAGATCTCGGTTTTGTGACCAAAGAGAATGACTCCTGCTCTTATGGAGTAATAAGAAAAGTCGATATTGATATGGACCTCCAAGAACTGCAAATGGAAATCAAAAGTGATGCAAAAGTAATCAACCTTAAGAGGTTGACAAGAAAAGGTGATACAGGAGAGCTGACAAAGACCTCGTCAGTCAGTATTAAATTTGGGGAGAAAATATTGCCGAGAACAATTTACATATATGGAGTCTCTTTTGCTGTAGAACCGTATGTATTCAGGGTTATGCAATGCTACAAATGCTGGCGATATGGGCATATCGCGAACAATTGCGGACGTACAGTAGAAACGTGCCCTAAGTGTGGTGAAAACCACAAAACCTGCGAAAAAAATGAGGAAATTACGTGCATCAATTGCAAAGGTAACCACGCGGCAAACAGCCAAAAATGCCCAAAGTGGCAAGAGGAAAAGAATTGCAAAGAAGCAATGAAAAAAATGAACATACCTTTCAAGGAAGCAAAAAAAAATATGTTAAATAATAGCTATGCTGACATATTAAAACAAAAAAAAATCGTAGGAAGAGATGAAAGCGAAACAATTCAAAAAACTAAGGAAAACAAAAAGAAAGAAGAAGCGGTGGTAGAAGCTTCAGGCTCAACAATAATATCTACAGGTAGTAGCGTAAAGCCTACAAAAAATAAGAAAAATTCAAAGGGGAAGACAGAGGTTAACGCGATGGGAGAAATTATGAAAGTCTTGCTGAAAGGGGGAGACTGGCAGCAGATCATTAAACAACTAATAATTAAAGCAGTGGACTGGGTATGCAAACAATTCAAAGAAGGACACTTAAAGGAAATTCTAGGGGAGGTTCTGGAGCAAAATGGATAATAAAAAACAAATTAGGATTTTACAATGGAATGCCAGAAGTATGAAGCAAAAAAAGGATGATATAGAACTCTACTTAATAAGACAAAAAATTTCAATAGCATTAATCTCAGAGACTTGGCTGAGGTCTGAATTAGACTATCTGAAATTCAATGATTACACGATGTATCGAAAATACAGAAGGGATGGATACGGAGGAGAGCGATTCTGGTGCATAAAACACTGGCGTCTAAAGAAGAAAGAAAGAAAGACGGAAGAGCTAGACAAAATAATTATAAAGCCATTTAACAGAATAGGAGTGAGGACCTGATCGAAAGATCCCCTTCTAGAAGAGAAGAGGCGATATGACAGCGAGTCGCAGTCAAAGCCTCGGTAAAATCACAAAAAAAAAAAAAAAAAAAAAACTTAAACATATGTAAAGAATACGTCATACGTCAAATACTGACAACTGCTTTCGGTTTATGCACTAAATAGACATGTATTGTAACAACATTAAAACCAGGGAACTGAAATACCTAACGGGTAAGGAGTAAGTAGCAGGTAACCGATCTCGAGTAAGGAAGAATCCGGAATAAACTTAAACAAGTGTCCAGAATGTCATACGTCGAATACTGACAACTGCTTTCGGTTAATACATTGACGCTCATTTAATATTGGTGTATTACACACACTATTGCACGTGCATAATGCGTGTTTCATTTTCGTAAGACACTCACATTCAAAACCCTGCATCAAAATGTAGTGTATTGAATATAGCCTATCGGAATTCTATTTGTTATCTGTTCTGTGTTCTGTTACATATTCGGTAAACTTTCCATTGAAGTTGGCAATTGACTCATAATTTTCTATATGAAGTGCATTTTTTCATGTCATTAGGCACTTTGGTAAAATTTTGTTTAATTTATGTATGTTGTTTGTTATTTGGGGGGGGTAATTGGTGCTACGAGTAGTTCTTGTAAAATCTGCCTCTAAACATCTTGGTAATAAAACATCAATTGTATTTATTTGTAATGCAATATATTATTCATCTATGTAAGATCATTGTTACAAAATGGGAAACAAACATATTCACACATTTTCCAATAAAACTTTATAAATTAAAAATTAAACAATCCATAGACGAAAATAAATGAAAATATTCGAAATCAATTATTATATTATGATCATTTATTATAACTATCAGGATTAAAACAGACGTATCGAAAAAATTCAAAAATATTTTCAAATAGGTACTTATAGATAGGTACTCAAATTCATAATGAAAATGTCCAGCATTATGTCATATTATACAACTTTTTTTTTGGATTATTCAAAATAAATCAACAAATATCGTCTGTCTAAATCTTTGCAAAAATAAAAATTAATTCACTGTGAAATCGGTAGACATAAATTTGATTTCGTAAATTAAAATGAAATTCTTAAAAATTCAATGAAAATATTTTTAAATTTTAACATAAAATACTAAACGTTTTTTATTAGATATAAATATATTAGCAATATACAATATTTACTATTCGCTAATTGTTACAAACTATAGCTAAGTATTTTAGAAAAATATTTAATAAATTAATGCATATTTTTTTTAAAACAATAGTAGAAATCAAAATAAAATATGAAATTAAAATTTATTTTCTGGTCAATTCGATTTTTCAATAATTGGTTTTGTCATTTTTTTTTAAATTAGTAGGAGGTTGCAATAAAAGTATAGTTGAGGGGCCGAGGATTAAAGTGATACAACAGCAATTAATAAAATGAATTAAGAATAGTTTTCGTATCACCACATATATTTATGGGTGAAAAATTATTTAACTGTGTAACTGCTTTGCATGACAAGTTATACACATTTTATTCCATCAACATGTCATTATTTGCATAGCAATGTATTAAATTTGAATGTTTTGCACGGATCACCTTCAAAGACGGAAAAGCAAAAAGAAATATCAATATTCATTTATGGTATAGCAATAATGTATCATTTTCGAACCAGATATCATTAACAGAAAAGAACTGTTATGTAAAGTGCGACTTTTATATCAAATCTTCTATGTCACAGTTGCTATGCACTGATACTAATACGTCACATGCTCTTTATCTGTCGACTTGTCAGCAGATACTCGATAGTACTAGATACTAGAATTAAAAGATTTCTTTTCTGTTTCTCCTCCTCACAATACTTCTACATTTGAAATAACACTCTTTGTCTGCTTCCGCAAAGGTTAACCGGTTAACCGGTTCTATGCCTTCAGCGATTATTCTCGCTCTATGAGGGCATGATCAAGAGGCCAGGCCGCACATACAAATTTCGCGAGTTATCTCGTCCGACTGTAAACTCAAATTACTACCCGCTGTCGATTGATTTGCATAATCTAAAAAATTAAACACACAGTAACATCTTTTTGAATAATTATAAAATACTAAGTCACAAATTATCGGTATTACAGTGATTTTAGTAAGAGCTTCGCTCTACATTCAACGTATGTCGTTAAAAATCTACGGCCTGTCAGATATTGTCATAGTAATAATATTGTGAGGCATAGAAATGGTTAATAAAACTTCACACGATATCGAACACACACTGAATTATGGGTGCAAGAAACAGCGGGGTGTGGGTTTTAGTCGAAGCGACGACCGTGGTGACTTAGAAGATTTGATATGAAAATTGTACTATAGAATTTGATTGTTGATTTTACTTTACCTAGTAAAATTTCTCATTCCTGTTACTAATCAATTCATTTTTAATAGTTCAATATATGGCTAAATGTGTGGCATGTCATCAACAACTGCCCAATACTAGAAAAAGAGCGAAGGACTCTCTCAACTCTGTGTAGACAACTTGATAATGAAATTGACCCGCGACTAGTCGATTTACTCAACTCGGTTACTTATCCAGTTGGATCCCTTTAATCCTCAGCTCCTATTTCAACCGAACAGCGTTCAATAATAATTATTTATGAAAAACATTGGTCTAGCTGACAAATTACAACATTAAACAATAATATATAACAATAATAAATTATTTATTTAAAAAAGTTAAATCAGTATTCGATGTTAGGTTAAAAAAAATATGCTGTTTCTCTTTGGATAATACAATACTAAAGAATACTGACATTGAAAAATCATATTATCTTTTCCTTCTCTTATATTTCTTTCTTCAAATAGCCTTTTGGTCTCTCATATAAATAATAATTTAACATTCTTAGGATATTAATTTATCATAAATAGTACGTAAAAAAAATTTCTTTGGGACAGTTATTCAAAAAAAAAAAATAGCCAATATTAATAAAAACTAAATTACGAAATTCATATATAAAAAAATACATCTAAAATAATCATAGTGATCCGTCGATAATGTTAATATTATATAACTGTTAAGTACCCAATAGTTTTACGTTTCTTTAAATTGAAATTAATCATGCAATTCAGATCAATCATATTTATTGATCTTTTGAATTTCCTCTCATATATGTAGGCTACACGGCAAAAACAGGCTTATCGCATTTTTTCCATTTTTGAGATTTAAATGCCAATTTGTTCAACAAAAGAAGTGCTCTAAATGGTATCATTAAAACTACCAAAATCTATATCATTGCTTCATAAATGAAGGGAGAAGAAAGTGCAGTCTAGGCAAAAATCAGCCATATTTTATTTTTTTTATTTTTTTTTTCGACCATGTCCGATCCTGATAGGATCATATGGGCCTCCACAGAGTGGAGGTTTGTATTGACAGATTTTGTTTTTTTTACGAGAAATGGATGTCAGCCACTTGCTCAACCTATTAGGTCCATACCCTGACACACACAAATTGAAAAACAATATGTGTACTTGCCAGACCCAGGATTCGAACCTGGGACCCACGGCTTTATAGTCCAACGCTTATGCCGCGCGGCCACCGTAGTAATTCAAAAAAAATTAGCAATCAATATATAAAACCATTTTCCAACCAATAATGATTTTATTCTTCTTTTTGCTCTCCTGCACAATTATCATTTTGTCGATGAGCCTGTTTTTGGGACAAATCATAATTACTATACATCAGTGGCGAAGACTTTCTATTTGAAGGAGGTAGACGATGGCTAAAAAAAAGTACTAGATGAATTTTGTTTTATCTTCAATATAGTGACAGGATGTACTTATGTTTACGTAGCCGTGGGATCAGTCCCGTGAGCCACCGTTTCATAGACGACTGCAGTACCAACTTGCCCCTAAGAGTACCATAAAAAGTACATAATACAAAAGGCTGAATGCAAAACTATTTTAACTCAAATTTTAAATATTTTAGTAGGGAGTTCTTTGAAACAACCTATTTAAATTATTTATTAGGAATATTGATGAAAAAAATGATGCATAAATGTGTTTATATAAATAATAAGTAACTTAAATAGGATGTTTCAAAGTAAGCTTCTGTAATAAATACTTCAAATGTGAGTTAGAATAGGCATTCAGCTGACGATAAGATAAACACAACCAAATTAAACTAGGTACCGATATGGTCGCAATTTTTCTTCTATGGAGCTTTTTATGCCTTCTATGATGTCTATGTGCGCTTATATTATGTCTATAGGATGCAATAATTGATTCAGTGGAGATAGACAGATGTCACTCACTGTCCATAATTAAAAATTACAATGAAAAAAAATAATGTAATTTTTGTGTTATCATATTAATAATCGCACATTTCTGTAAGTCAAGGTGGACGTTAAATGTGAAATAATCATTTTATATTGAGTCTCTGGTATTTTTTAAAGTAAGTACTAAATAATCGCCTAGTAAAAAGTCTTCGCCACTGCTAATATAAGTTGCCTGGAGTCAAAACTCACACTTTATAATTTTGTCATTTTTGAGTTAATAATGCCAAGTGACTATATAAATAAAAATAGTTGGGTATCAAAAATCACTTTTATCCATGTAAAAATTCATTTCAAAAGATCACTTTTGGCCTTTCTAACCAATCAGGAAACCGTAATTCTTATACTGTCATGGCGAATTTCGCAGGAAGGAGACAAAATGGATTATATATATATATTTAAAAATAATGCAAATCGACAATGTAACTCATTAAATATGCATGATAGTTCATTACTATTACATTTACAAAAAATAGTACTCTTGTGATTTTTTGTGAATTTCTAAAAACTTGATTTTTAGAGAATGTGAGTAATGATTCAAGGCAACTCATATATATATATATATAGAGAAACAAAAGTATTACATCACAAAGTGTTTCACATGAGTCAATTGATATACAAAAATAATCCTGAATCTCATACAAGAAAACTTTACCATGACGTATATTTCGATATCACTCAAAATTCGTGTCTTCATTAAAAAAAAAACTTTCTGCGTAGACAGAAATTAACAATTGCAGTGCAGAATTGTTAAAATATCTTACAATTGAAATTAAACAATCTAATAGTATGTTTATTTAAAAAGCCTCAAATGACTCATCTTCAAAATATCAAAACTTCTTTCAAGTACAGTAAAATAATTATACGTAGTCATACAACATTATTCACCTTCTTCAAAAATAATATAATTAATTATATTTATAACAATGCAATAATAAAACCTTTGAAGTAACATACTTAGATACAATAAAACAACTGATTATGTATATAATTATAGTACAAATAACTTCTATACATTAATGAATGAAACATTGAATATATTTCATAATATATTATATACATTACACAATAAAGTATGTTAGACACAAAAAGGAAATTCACATTCGCCATTAGGTACTAGATATTTTCATGTATGGAATATTATGTATTATAAAAAACCGGGATACATATCCACGCATTGTTTTGGGGGTAAGGCATCAATTTATAAACCACTGGGGCACATTTTCTTCTTATTCTGAATATTATTGTCAGACACTATTGTATGTTTTGAAGTATTTCTTTTATGTACACATATTATTTCATGTTTGTCACTAATTAAAAAAAAAAAACACTTGGGTTTGTCATGCAATCTATAAAGCTATAGATAGTATTATTAGATTTATTTAATTTCAGTAATAAACAGATATTATTAAATTGATCGTAATCTCACAGTAACTAAGTATTTTAATTCGTGACTAAAAAAGACCATCCGGAACCATCATGAAGTTGTATCACAATTCACTAGCGTGTAAGTAAAAAATAAAAAAGTAAACACTTGTTCTTTTTACCATGTTCGATCCTAAGATTGAAAAAACAACAGCCATGTGAATTTGCCGAACCTGGGACCTACGAAATTATAAGCCAAGTTACCGCATGGCCATTTTACTGTTGTGAAAATTTGTTTTGTTGACAGTAAATCCATGCCCCATTAGTACTGTATGCAGGCTGACGTTAAAGAAGTGTTGAGCTAAAAAATATCACTGATAATGGTAAAATCGTTAAACAAGAATCTGCATGTGCACCCCTATTTTAACTTGCAAAAATATAAATATTTCATTGATCCGAACTACCTCCAAAGTTATACGGAAACAACTCAAAATTTCAAGGTTTTGACATAATGACGAGTGTCATAAAATCAAATAAATATTTTCGGTGGTAATAATAATTTGGTCTGTTCCTGAGTCCAAAAAGAACACACTTTCGGGTAAATGCAATTAAAGATTTTTAGTTTTAAGAATATCAGGTTTCTGCAATGAATACTCAAAAGGTAAATAAGCCCTGAAAGATATGATATTTAAGGTATGAATTAGTATTCAACTTATTTTTGGCAAAATTGGACTAGAGGCACACTGTCTCTGCAATACAGATTTATATTCAAAACAGCAGTGGCGAAGGGTGAAGGTGAGCTTTTAAGATCTGACATAAATAGTGCACACTAAACTTTAGTTTACGCAAGGTTCAATTGAATTTTAAAAACTAACCAACACTATCTACAATTTGTAGTCTTATACCCCGTTTACACATGGATTTACTGCTGACAGTACGTATTACCGTGTATAATGGCATGCACGTTGCAAGATTGCATGCATGAATCAAAAAATTTCGGAAGCTTCTGAATTTTCATGCGAAAGTTGGGATTTTTTTGATCTGCACCTGCGCAGTAGAATTTAAAAAAAAAAAAAAACCATGCATACAGGCGCTATAAGTTCAATATAAAAAAATACATACGACTGACAAAGTTTAGCGTGGACTATTTATGTCTGATTACAACAGCCTACCTCCTTCGCTACTGCTATACAGAAATGTCTGAGTTGATTTCTTATTCATAATACATTGCTAAATTCTATAGGGCGGGCGGGCTATCACAAAAAAAAATATTTTCATTTCAACAAAATCAACGGTTTTAAATTGACCTGAAAATTTTAGCAAGATTTTTTGAGTTGATTCGGTATAGAGCTAGGATATTCGATTGTTATTTTGTCATAAAGAGCAATTATTGTTACAGTTCGCCTTCTTACGAATTGCATAGTAATTAATGTAATGAGGATAGCAATCAGTAGTGTGCAATACGGAATTACAAATTTTAATTACAACGTAATCAAAATTGATTTTTTTATAGTTACAACTAGGGCTGTCAAAAAATTATTGATGCTAGGATACTTTAGTACCAACACGACACCGATAGCGGGGATACATTTTCTTTGGATATGCCGGCGCTAGTTACAACCTTCCAACATGAAAAATTCGAATTATACAACTTCTGATATTATTAAGTACTTAATTACTGTGAATTTTACGATTTTGTATTTTGTAAAAAATAAACATGTGAATTTACATCTAATGTATAAGGATATAAGTATTTTTATTAGTACATTTACGGATTTAACTAAATACATTATAATATGTCATTAAAACTATTGAAATTCATCACCAATGTAAATAAAAAATATAATATTAATACTTTGAATAAAAAAACTACAATTTAATTATATTACATATTATTAAAATAAATCCAGTCAAAATACCTAAACGATAAAGTCATCAATTTGCCTCTTTACAACTTTGGCCGCCATTCGAAAACGGAAAGAAAAAAGTTCCTAAATAATAAAAATATAATTCTTTTGAAATTTCTTTGGGTTACCAGTTCCAATCAAATACTGTCTCTTTGCTCACTATAATAAATTTTAAATATTATTATTTTTGTCCATCGTGTAAGTACATACGTATATTATATTATAATAATATGTCTTAAATTTCTTTGGATTCAAATCAACGGTGACCTACGTCACTCATAGGGATGTCGTACAAAATTCAGCCGCTTCAAATTACAAGGCTGTGTTTCACCGAAAAAGTGACTTTCGAAATTATCAACAAGACTCTAGTACTGCAGACTTCCAATCATTTTTTTTATAACACTACAGTACATAATATGTCAATAATAATTTGAAAAACGTTAAATACATCCTTGTAATATTGAATAAGCAATATATCACTAAAATTGTCCTATATACATACTTATATAGGTCTGAAGGTAGTATAAAGTCGCGTAATGAGATGCGTGTAATGAAACGTGAATTTGTCGTATGGACGTAGCTACGATTCTTACATGTAATGCTCATAGCGATGTTCGCGATGATCCATCGACTATCGGTTTTTAACACAAACACAAAGGCGCTAGCGGTGCTCGAAAACTCGAACAACAGGATTCGCATGGGGATCGTGTGCCGTCCATACAAATTTGCGTTACATTACACGCATCTGGACCCGGCATAACAGTTGAAATTCTTAATGGAACAAATTCAACTGTTAATGATACTCTTTCTTCTTCTTCTTGCCTCAAATAATTCTTATAGCTGAATGATTAGAGCCAAAATACTACCACAATATTGTAGTTATATATCGTGGGTATTCTGCGAATAAGCATTAACTCAAAAATACTAGTTTTGAGATAATCGAGTTTGAAAGTTTGGAAGGTCTTAAACTTTTTTTATATATATAAAAGGCAAATTCCTTTCTGCGATATTGCTTTGAGTATGACTTAGTGCAGTTTCGCACGCAGAATTTTGTGAATATAGCCTGAGAATGGGAGAAGCAAATGCACTAAGTCCATTTAGTGCTTTTTCTCTGAATAGATGTATGTCTTTTTGACTTATAACATAAATTATCTTCGCCAGTTTTATAGATATGACTGTGTGTGTTTTTGTATACTATAGAACGTACTCTTAATAAGATTACCTCATCATTAAGTCAAAACAGCAAAATTTTGACTTAGTGCTTTTTCGCAGAATACCCACGATATATATTGTGGGGTTACTGCCAAAAGTTGGTAAGTCTCGAAATCATTGTTATGGAGTAATTGCAATTTGAAGTTTGACATGCCAAAATCAGGTATAGTGCTAATTTCTTTGTACTTTATGTGCATGTTCTATATCGGACGACCTTGATTTTTTTTCTAGTAAGTATACATATTTATATTACATAAACATTTACCATTGTCAACTCTAAATATGTACTTAAATTATCGACTTAGGCCTTGCCCACATGGCATGTTTTGACTCGCGCACATTCCAGGTATATGTGACCTCATTGAACCGTCCACAAGCACTCGCGCCGTAACAAATGTCGCGCGCGGTCGAGATACAGGTGACCTCATCGAGGTGTCCACATTCACTCGCGAAAGGACACGCACCATGTGGACAAAGTCTTACCAACTTTTGTTAGCAACCCCACGATTTATGTTTGTGTTACTTCGAACAGCCTCAAAAATATACTTATAGAAATCCGAGAAAAAATGATTTGAACCCACATCTATCACATATCAGGTGGAGTGGTAGAACGCATCGGAGGACGTCAAAACTAAGATTTGGAGAAATCCTAGTGCCATCTGATGAATTGAAATAATGTGTTTTACTTTGATCTAAAATTAGAGAATATGCGTGTCATTAGTGACGAAATTTTCACCTCAGATACGTAGATGTTAGAAAATATCAGCATGAATAATTATTGTACTTGAGTCAGTAGCTTAATTAGTAGAGCATTTGCACAACATGTGATAGATATGGATTCGAATATCACTAGGTCGAAGATTTTTCTAATAACTTTATTTCTGATGCTGTTTTAAGCTGCATTATTATGTATTTCCAATGAAGAATGTTACATTCTTAAATCTTGAGTCTTGAATAAATAAAAAATAATTTAATTAGTATTAATTATAGTTTGAAGAAAGCATACTCGAAAAAAATGATTAAAAGATTCATATTATAGGTAACTCGTACAGATTTAATTTGTGGTTGAAAACTTTGGGATCCGTCTAGGTTGCATTGCACCACAGTTTATTTTGATAGCCGCTGCAATAAGAGTTAAACGACCCAGTATCACTTAAAGTTTTTGGGGTCGAGAATTTAAGAAAAATTTTGTCACATCTGAAGTAATAAGTAACTCAAACTAAAAACACAATTAATTTCTTTCTTGAAAAACCACAATGATCTCTACAAAATAAGTAATGTATCAAAACTTTCACATTACTAGTGGGGAAAAAAATCATCGGATTAATAAATAAATGTTTATTGAACTATATATAAATGTAAATAATGGATCGTGTACTATCTACGGAAATCTGACAACAAAAATTCATAGGATTATATGGTATAAAAGATGTTTGAATTGATTTAGCAAGAATGGCTTTCATTGAAAACGGATTTATAATACAACGTAAGACCGGTGGATAATGATAATGATGGTGGAGTTATCAATGAATGGTAACTGCCAATGAAATTGTTGAATTGACCAACAAATTTGATAATAGAAATACAAGCAATTAATTACCTGTTGGTCATTGCGACATATTCGGCAACCTTGTAAAAAGTGAGTAAATTAACGTCAAAAGCAACGAAGACCATAAAATATGAGGCTGCTGTTGAGGTCTGCAAAAGACCCTGAAAGCTGTCGATCACGAAACGAATACAATGAGCTGCCTTTGAATGTTTATGGTTAGTCAGGATCGTACGATGCAACGATCCTCTACAATCTGTATCAAAATAATGCAGTGTCACCAAAATCGAAGCGAGACAAAGGTCACGCAATCGAGCCGCCTTTACTCACGCAGTCAGACCCTGCCAACGGATCGGAGACATTTGCTTCACTATCGTCGGCGACATCATTATCACCGCTGTCATTTTTGCTCATTGTCGTGGTGACGTCTTCAAACGTGACCTTCTTTTTCAGCGACAGAGCGGTCACATTACTTCTATTCGATATCAAGTCAGGCGTAGCACCTCCTAATGGAAAATCGCCGCGCAAAAAACGCAAATTGGCGACACGTATTCTTGGCAATTCCTTTGGTACCGCCGTAACAGGTTTAATCGGTGTATCTTTGGATACTTCAGTATCAATGTCTAATTTACCAGTTATTTCATTCAAAATGCGATCTTTCGTTATGACAACTTTATGAGTTTCTAATTTATCTTCTACGTTCAATTCTTCATCAGTTTCATTGTCGGCTGACTGTTCTATTGCTACTTCACTTGTATCAGCTATACCGACACTGCCATCATCATCTTTATTCCCATCACTTAATACCTCACAATCACCACTAATATTTCGAGAACGCTCTTCGGAACCCTCATTAACGTTTTGCCCTCGCACATCGATAGTGTCATTTTCATCCATCTCCGCATAATCTAAAGCGTCTTGGCCACCATTATCATCATAATCTTCATTGTCAAGGTCTAGATCTTCTTCTTCATCGTGGTCAAGTTTAATAGATCCAAACGGCAGAGAGATCTGGTCTCCGACAGAGGCGAGGTGGACACTCAACGTCTGCGGGGTCACGTTGAGTATCTCCGCTGCTTTGAAGAGCGATATGTCCTTGCGGCGCAAGCGCATCAGGATTTCTGAAGGTCCTTGTTCGTTCCAAAAGTCCCGGACCCTGCTTGAGTGAACAGAAAAACATCAAATGAACCAAGTGATATTCGATTAACCGACATACCATTCCAGTGATCATAATCTAGCAAATTCGGCATATAATATTACCATACTAATAAACAATGGCCTTGCACTTTTTGAGTGAGAGTGCATGAGCTATATTTTGCGTGAACAGTAAACACTCTTGAGACACTAGGATAAGATTTTGGTAGGACACTACTGAGATTAAATATTTTTATTTAAAGCAGTCATTAAGTTCATAAAAAGGTATCACATCTCTTGATCTCTGGTAATATATTGTACTAGGTGGAAAACCTATCCAAGGAGATGTACAAGTAATCTATACTAACAATAAAATTGGAAGGCCTGTTTGGAAAATAAATCAGGCATCTTTTATAGAACATTCGCATATTGCCAGCTATCTTGGTATTTTAAACATCCAATTACAAAATATTAAGTTCAACGAATTTATATTCAGCGCCGTAAAATACAAGTCTAAACTGAAAATCAAGCAAATCTGACACAAACACAGTAAACTCCCAATTATCCATGCACGATACGGTGTATACAACGATATAATAGCTCTTAGGAAAATTCCAACTGATATTAGACGATCATTAAAAGATTCCTGCAAACAAACCAAAATCACAGATTTTCTAAATAATGAGTATTAAACGTGTTAAAATAATTGTCTGCTTTACAAATGTATATTATCTAGTATTCTAAAAAGAAAAAACCACAGTTCGGATTATCCGTGTTTTCCGTTAATCCGTGTCGCCTCTCCCCACCATTAGCCCGGATAATCGGGAGTCGGGCGTATGAGTATGTGCTGACATATCGTATAATGTAAATTCTGTATTACCTGTGAGGCCTGTTGATGCATCCAAAGCAGTCTCGGTACCTTCCGTAGAGGGTGCCATAAGACACTCCCAGCATCTCTGCGGCCTGCTTCATTTCTAACTCCTTGCAAAACACCGCTTCCATCACCTGCCGGACAACAAATATTCTCTATGACATAAAGATAATATAAAGAATAAACATATGACATAAGTGTATATGTATAATTTTAAATTCAGTCATTTAACACAATCACTGCTAACCTTTTAATTACCTTTTTAATTACCACATTTAAATAACACGTTAATTATATCTAATGGCGAACGACTCCAAACGCGCCAGCCATGGTGTTAGCACTAAATGAGTTAATTAACGATAAAAAACTGAAATAACCTTTTGTGAATAAAAATATCATAAAACATTAACGACATCTTGTATGTATCGAAATTATTTCTAATGGCCTAATAAAACCCACCAAACCCATCAAATGGTTGAATTGGTCACTATATAAAAATTCGTATTCTCTGTTTTGACTATGACCCTCTCTATTATTAAAGTTAATGACATCACCAAATCTACCACCCAGCACCACACCTGGTTTTAATGGGGCATAACACGAGACACTACGTTTGATGACGCATCAACAATTTTTTAGGACTGAGAATGTCTCAGGAGCAGTTAGTCAAGATTGAAGTTATCACGCACTCAAGTGTGCTTTGACTGAGTTTACGTAGCTTACTGGCCAAAATTAATTTGACAATGCAAATGCAAACTCACCCTTTTGACATAGTCCTCCGCCCAGAACTGCGGCCGCCGCCCCCGGACTAGGTAGTCGTTGAGCTTCACCACGTCGCTGAACTGCTGCAAGACCTGCTGCTGAGTTTGCTGACGGTTAGGCAGCAACTGCGCCTTGTGCATCTGCTCCAAGTCCGCCGCAAACTGCTTCGACACGGCCGCCTTAGCAGTCAACGGATTCACTGCCGCCGATTCCGGACTCTCGCTGCGAGGCGTGTCCTCCGAGTCTATAGGATCTGCCATCAAATAACATAGTTAATACACCAAATAAAAATAAATAATAGCGGACACAGCGGACAGCGGGATTTTTCGATGCGGAAGAGAAAAGTCGTCTACACGATGGCCCCCAATCAAACGAAGGATGCTACAGGTTTCACAATATCTTCTGCAGAATACAGGGATCGCTGAAGAGATATAATTAAGATATTTGAAAGGAGTTTAGATAGGAGAATATCAATAGTGAGAGATACGAAAATGAAGAAGTAAAATACAATATTGAAACATTTATATTCAATAGAATGAACATTCCAAAAAAGGTTTATAAAGATTTTTTCAGTGTAGTATGTAGGTACTATAAAAATACCAATTATGTAGTGGGATGGGCGAACCTGGCGTTTACCAAACAGTTACCCTAATATAGACACCATTAGGGATAGTCTAAGAACGATAAGCAAAGATAAAATAAATGATGTGCGATGGTGACATGATGCACGTGACACAGTAGTATGTACTATTTAAAAAGTTCATTGTTTTCTCAGTTGGCATGGTTAAAAGTGTTGATGGGTGATTGGCCATTAGGCAGACAAATAGAAAAGAAGTGAAGTCATCCGATTTTATCTGTGTAATGTCCGCGAAAACAAAAGCTCTTTATTAAAATGACAAAATATAACAATTTACCATTATGATATAATTAAAATATGAATTTATAAAATTATAGTTGTCCAATTATTAAAATTTTCGAATAGCCGATTGCAGCAGTGATTTGGGGATTTTTTTTTATACACCTCAAGTCTATATGTACCTTATCACTGCTAGCCAATTTTTACTAGGTGGACACTTGTAGGCCAGCTATTTTTGGAATAAAATAAATCCCTTAAAAATATGAAATAGGCACAGAATGATAATAGGGATTGCAATACCGGTATTCAATTATCTATTGATACCGAAATACCGGTTTCAAAAATCCAAAATACCGGTATTTTCGGTATTAACAAAGCATATTTACATGTATTTTTTTCAAAAATGAATTTAAATTGTATATTAAATTTAGTGTATAAGTTTTATGCTGCCAAATTGCAAATACATATATTGACTGAAACCAACAAAAGTTAAATAACATTAAAACAAAATCCCTCAAATATACTTATAGAATTAACATATTTCGAAAAAAAAAACATTCATGGCAAATATTTTCAATTATTCTATAACCATTGATCCAACGTTGATAGTACAACCAACAGACGTTGAATTTCAGAGAGATGTTTCTGTAAGCGGACTTTTGTAAAATTTAGCAGTTCTAAAATATTATGATTTATACATATTTACAAAGGTTAATAAAATAAATGTAGGTAGGGTAATTCCAGTTGCTATATAATGGTGTTTTAAATAGATATTAATACTTATATTTATTGATAAGTGTACTTCTTTGTTTCTATATTTTTTTTGACTAATACCAGTATTAATACCGGTATTCAATAAGAAATACCGAAATACTGGTATTGATATATTCATTCAGTATTGCAATCCCTAAATGATAAATATTTGTGAAAACTTCTGAAAATGTTTCTTGAGTTTATCGTGAATATTTTTACACTAAAATGATAAATATTGTTTAGAAAATATAAACAAACAGTTCATTCAGAAGTTATGACGTTTCAAGAACGCACGAGTTAACTCGTCCATGGCGTGACGCTGCATACATGCTTTGATGAGATAACTCGGCACTGGCAGTGATCAGGCTAACAAATCAATCCCAATGAACATTTACAAAATGGAAACACTTAGTATGAATCAGACCTTTGTCCTCTTCAACGGCCGTATCATTTGCTGGATCAATCGTGTGAGAGGTGACCTCCGGAGCGACCGCCTCCGTTTCCTCCTCCTCCATGGTGGTATCGAGGAATTGAGAAATGTCTCGTCCGTCCAGAGAACCCTCAGAATATTCCGATGACAGTTCTTCGGCCACTATAGTCTAAAAACAAAATCATATATTTTCGTTATCGCTTAACGAAGACTCAAAATCTGTACACCTGTGGGGGAGGTTCAATGGGTTGACTTTATCATCAATACAATTGCAAGATAAGTTACGATGTTGGACCTGGCTCAAACATATGGTTCGATATGACGGTTTAAAACATTCCAGACAGTTGGAATACAGCATCATAATTCATAATAGTTCACTGAATAACATAGCATTCATCCCCCATTGTGAGAGTACGATCTGGAATATGCCGAAATCCACTGTTTTATTCAACGATTCAGAGACATTAAGAGACTATTGACAAACTGCATAACAATTGATCAGCGACGGACAAAACATCGAGTGTTGACAGCATCTAGTACATTTAGGTGTACATCACGAGAAACGGCACTTCGGAAAAAGAGCTCTCGCTATCTGTATGATTCAGACTTCCAATGTCGGTCAGTACCAATTATTGTCCTGTTTAACGCTTCTGACGGTGCTGCTTTACGGTAATGAATGAACTTTGCAAAGACTTGAGTATAACACATAGTGAAGGTTATATAATAAACTTTTATTTACCTGCTCATTTTTCACAGGAGTCTCCAATGTCCGGGCACAGTTGTTTGACTCTGCAACCGTGCTGAAAAATAAATAATCACACATAAGTGACAAAAGGTATAC
This sequence comes from Rhyacophila brunnea, assembly GCF_057557595.1. Taxonomy (NCBI): domain Eukaryota; kingdom Metazoa; phylum Arthropoda; class Insecta; order Trichoptera; family Rhyacophilidae; genus Rhyacophila; species Rhyacophila brunnea. The sequence goes on along the minus strand of NW_028233068.1, from coordinate 10,770,855 downwards.
GGACTTGCATCAGAACAACGGTGATTTGTGTAAAAGTGGGTTCCAATCATTCAAATATAGTAATATCAACCCTAAATATTTGAAGTATAAAAATACAGGGGGAGACCATTCAGTGTATAGGCACCGAATTAATATTTTTTGGGATACTTGTAATTTTTAACACTAGCAACCAATGTTCCATGTAAGGTGTGCGCGCGCAAACGCGACCAAAATGTGTCCGCACACATGTTTTCACCCCCCGCACAGTCCTCACACAAAAATATTGTAAAAGAAAGTCCTTTGCCAGACTTTAGTTTTGCTTAAATGCATGAAACCATCACATGCACAATTCTTCGACTCATTTCTCGGAAGGCGAAGGTCAGAGCACGCAAGTGAAATTTTATATCGAGCGGGATCACTATATCCGTCCTGTTCTATCGCGTGCCAAAGTATACGAAAAGAAGATACGTATTTTAGTGTTTATCAATGACCACCTATGTGCCGGGTCCTCTACATTTCTTAGTCTTTGACATGTTTCAACATGCAAGAAACATTGTCAGTACAGTCTCATAGTAGTACTTATTGTGAAAACATCACAGTTCTTACAATATTTACAGCAAAAATTATCATTGTTAGTGTTGTTATTACATAAAATCACTGAAATTAATAAATACTTTAAAAATATAAGTTTTAATGAAAAATTGTATGTGTGTGTTTGTGTTTGTGGGGAGGGGGGGGGGGGTTAAATTTACCGCACCGGGTAATATCCGGTCACTGGCGGGTGACACCAACCCTAGTTACGCACACACAATAGAAAAATTAGAGGAAAGGTTGCTAGCAACATAACTTATCCGATTGGTACCTGAATCGTTATGCGTAATAGTTAATTATGTTTAATGAGTATGCAATTCGGCAAGACAGTGTCAATTATGATAGTCCAAAGTCGTTTACCTGTCTTCATTTATGGCGTCGCTAATTGTATGCTTTCTTAGAATATTTGGTATGGAAGATATCATCTTCACGCGCTTCGGACTCAATCTTCCTAAAATCGGTTCACTGCAAATAAAAAAAAAACAAATTATGCCATGTCACTCATGTAACTGCCATCACAATTCAAATAACGTCTAACTTAAAATCAGTGGTGGGATTCTCCCATTAATTGCCATTTACTTTTTTTGATTTCCTCAGAATTCCGACAATTTTATTAAGAAACTGGCTGAATCCACCACTGCTGATGTTCCAGCTACTCTCACGCGACACTAGGTATTGGTGTAGAGAGCACTTATCACGGCGATCAATTTCCGTGGGACACCATAGCCCAGCAGAATTTGCCATAGAGTGTCACGGTGAGTGCTGTCAAATGTCTTTTCATTGTCTACGAACCAGCAGGCGAGATTCGTATAGTTACCAAATATTCAGAGGTTATTTAAAAACCATGTTAAACGAAATATCAAAAGTTTGCATCTCAATATTGACACAATAAGAGTGGTAATCATATTTTTTTCATACTAGTAAATATATATACAGTTGAACTTGATTATATTACGAGGAAAATGGAACCGACTGAATTTGCTCGTTATAAGCGTTACTCGTTATATCAGAGAATAGGTATTTTTAAATGAGCGGTCACATAGCACAAAAAATCGCAATTCAAACAAAAATACACATTTAGAATTTTTCCCCGAAACAAGCATGGCATTCATAAACTACAAAAGAAGTTGTTTATTGTAATGAACGCTGGTAGGTACCTACTGACTTCACAAACCTTGGATTTTTTACATGGAATTTCAACCATATGCGTGGATACTTTTTCAATATTGTCGGTGAAACAAACAATTAGGTAGGTACTTAAGACACTTAACTAGTGTCATAAACGTAATCCGACCCTGGCGGCATCCTGTCCAGTCGGATTTTATTGCTTAGGGTCAAAATGTTTTTAAACAATTGACACATTAACAGTTTAAAGAAAATTTTTGACGATATTTTAGCTCGGTATATCCGATAAGGAGCTCGTTATAAAAGTGAATAAATGTATGGAGAAAATCATAAACTAAAATGTGAACAAATGTTTCCTCGTTACATCCGAGATCTCGTTATATCCATGATCGTAATAACCGAGCTCGACTGTATATATCGCACCCTCGCAACTAAACCGCCATAAGTTCAAATTTACGTGTTTTGAGTTAATTACTACATTTTATTGTCTATTGTTCATAGTATATGTACCGAAAATTTCATATCTCTAAGTCATCAAATTCAAGTCAAAACTTCATTCAATATCTAAACATATTTCAAAAACACAGTACAAAAATGCGAAAGGTAAAAACTTCAAAACTGATTTTCTGTTTGACGTTTTTTGGATTGTGGCAGTTTAGTTGCGATGGTGCAATATATCATAATAAAATATAACTATTACCTACCTACCTATATAATTTTTTGATTTAATATACTGCATTACAGCGAGGCTACTAAAATATGTTTTTAAATTATTTCACATTCAACAGGAAACTACAAAATTACTAAAACATGACCTAAGGCTATACCTCAGTTGAGGCACGGTCTAAAAAGATCGTGGCTAGGCGATCCGCGGATTGCGGGTCGCGGGTGCAAATGACGCATGTCAAACGAAATATAATTTGTCATATAAATCCAACATGTGTCCATTTAATGTTCTGTTTATTGTTCTATCAGTAACAATAATAATATATTCATTGACATGTTTTCTTTTTAAAGTAAATGGGTAACGTTTTTAGTCATCTTTACACGATTTAAGAATTAATACGCCCGTCGCCATCACGAAACAAATTGACGTGTTTCCAGCTCGATGTTCTCTCTCCGAATGGCAGCGAGTCCGAAATTTCGTCACGCATATAGTTGAAAATTATTTGCCGTTTCACTGATGTATCACCTTAAAAACTTCATGTCTGCATTTGAAAAAGTAAACATTCCAATGAAAATTTTTATCCCTGCATGAAAATATAGGTAGAAAACAGTTTTATGGATCATTTTGTGACCACCAGACACCTGCAATATCACATTTCATTGTCATATTATGATAATGCCTATTTGACAACGAATAATTCTGGGGAAACTTAACAGTGCTTACTTTTCGTGCTGAGGCAACCTCGGTTCCAATGGCGGTCGTCCTCTCTTTCTTTTGATTGGTTCAATTTGCAATGTGGGTAGAGGACGAGGGGTCATCGATGAAAAGTCAGCAGATCCTGCAATGATACACAATTAAGGATAAAACTTTTTTTAATTGTCACCGCAAATTTATTACTCTACTTTTATATTACTATCTGATATCCAAATTGCTATCTCGGAAAATGGAAATACAGATATACAAAGCGCCGCTGAGGCAATTGACATACAGGATAAACCATTCCATACAATATCTCAGTACCAAAGTGAACACGTCATTTTCCAGAATAATTTGACAAAAAATTGTGGTAGGTACTACTGGTATTCCATTGAGGAAATCAAAATAAAACTTCACGGCAAAAAAAACGACACAGATATCAAACTAGACAATCATGTAATCATACTGCAGAGCAGAGGTTGTATTGTGTGATCTCTGTGTGGAAAAGGTTTCTATCTGGCTGCCATGTTGTTTTGCCGTGAAGGCCTTTTACTTAGATCGGTATTGGCTCTAAGTCGTATGACTTGCTCGCTAATGCGCCTGCATAGAAATCACTGTTATTGACAGTGGCGAAGGGTGGAGGTAGGCTGTTAAGATTCGCTATAAATAGTGCACACTAAACTTTGTTAGTCATATGTATTTGTTTTTATTGAACTAAGACTTCAATTTACAGATGGTATTAGTTAGTTTTTAAAAATCAATTAAACCCTGCCTAAACGAAACCATAATAGATTTGGTCTAATTTGGGCAATACGACAAAATTGTGTACAATTTTTCATTCATAGTTATTTGTTTTCGTTGGATTAAAACTACATATTACACATATTTTTGGTTCATTTTTTTGATTCATTAAGCCCTGCGTAAACCAAACTATAATAAATAAATTTATTTATTAATAAATATTATTCTATCTATAAAATACTCAAAGTTATGTATGATTTAATTGCATAATTTTAGATATTTTATAGATAGACATGTATTTTTTGACTAATATCTATTATGGCTTGGTTTCTCAGGGTTTAATTGAATTTTAAAATCTAACCTACACTATCTGTAAATTGTAGTCTTATTTCAATGAAAACAAATATGTATGTCTGAAAAAGTTTAATGTGCACTATTTATGGCGGATCTTAACAGCCTACCTCCACCCTTCGCCACTGGTTATTGAACCGTAGGTAAAGTTCATTTTTAATTTTTATAATAAACAACTTGGCAGTATAGCCCCGTTAGATGTATTAGCAGAATTAAACAATAACAACACAATTTAACGCAGTTTGCAAATTGATCCATATTACAATGCAGGTATAGTACATTTTACAATCACTTTCGTCCATATTTATCTGCTTACAAAAAAAAATATTATACGAGCGAATTAAAGTAGAATAAAAATGAACAATTCGACCATTTAATTTTAATACATCAGTGACCGAAGTTAATCTTCACACATAAATGCGAATGTTCGGTCATAAGAAAAAATCAAACAATTACTGTGTGCTAATATTTGGAGCCAAAAATTAAGATGTAGTGTGGTGTACACGATACAACCACAAATAATGATGTTACTATTCTTCTTTTTCTGTAATGTATCAAATTATTCACCGTTAACCATTCCATGATGTGTCCCGACCGTATCTGTGACAGCGGTCCTGGCACTATTTGTCCAATTGTTATTGAGAGGGGCAATCTGCGAACATGGGGCGACCTGAGCCGCCGCCCCCACTCCGCCTTCCGCACTAGCCGTCTTGTCTCTCCATGATATGTCCGCCAGACCCTTCACCCTAAGATCTTCCGCTGTCTTCAGCAGCACCGCAAGCTCAGTCTGATAAAGGAACAAAATATGATTAGCGTTTATACCTAAAAGATTATAAGATAAGTACCAAAAGTGTTAGAAAAACTTATATCGTAATGAAGCCTAAATATATGAAAACAAAGATACTAAAAGAGGTTTCACGCGGAGGATTCACATATCGTCGTTGAAACTAGAAAAATCCATTTTAATTAAAAATCGACTTTGAGTAGCCGTTGTTAATATCTACCCGTCTTGTAAATGATGTAATTCCAAAAATATTATAACATTGTTAAATCATGGATGATTTAACTTCATAACCATATAGTTGTATACGAATACGTTGTTGAATACGTAATTGTATACGTTTGAGTTTACTGTGTCTTCGCATGGAAATGCACGTATAAGATACGTATCTGCATGCCATGTATGTAATTTGAAGAACTAATAATTAACAATGTCCACATTGTAATTATGAAGGAGACAGACTGCTACGTAGTATAAAAGACTTTCGTTAAGATATGATGTTGTAAGTCCTACAAAGCTCGTTTTTTATCCAGTAGATAAAGCTTCATGGGGAAATAAGATAGTCTTGCGATTGGCCCCGACTGGTATAAAAAAAAACTCATTTACTCACGTGATGTACGCTAACTTCCCCGGTGTACATAAATGCCAGGAGATACTTGAGATGCTTCAGCTCCACGCCGTCGAGCAGGAAAGCCGGTTCACCTAGAGAAGCATCGTGGCTGGCCAACAGACCGCAGAGGAGGGCGGAGCAGGAGGCAAGGACGGCACGGTGGGCGCGGATCGCCGACCCGCAACACCACAGTGTCACATCGCAGAAGCTGTCTGAAAATTTAACAACAAGAATTATTATTAACCGGTGGTGATGACTCAATACCAAGCAATTATTCAACATTGGTTCTAGCTCCTGCAGATGGGTCGAACTATAGACACTTTAGAAACAGTAGAAAGCTCTGTGTAGCTTGTTCGCGTGTAAATAATATGAGCCAACTTTAAATCATGGAGACTTATTCATAGCTGTCATCTTTTCTTTGTCAGATGTTGTGACTTTCTGATTGTTCACCTAAATACATATCGTGTGAATATCTGTTCATTCTGCCGAACCTATGAATAATTAGGATTCAATTCCAAATTAGGAAGCCATTTGATAATATGTACATCTATTACCTATCATTTCATTTCAGAACAGTCTGTGTTGCATTTTCACTCATCATACAGAATTAAATCGTAATTATTTAATATTTACATGAAACAATCACAACCATGTTAAACGTGTATGCGATTTGTAAAGAAAGGTGAAAACAAAGACGGCGAACATAAATATGACACTATTTTTTAACGCCAATCCACGAATTTACAAAATATAAATCTCGCTCTGGCCAATAAATCAATCTTCTTAATTCCATCAAGTGTTTTAATACAAAAATTTCATAAAGCACTCCGCTCCCTCTTGTTACAAACTCTTCAGGAAAGATGTAATGAATTTTCTAGACTATTTACCTTTTTCGAGCAACTTGGAGAAGGTGCTCTGTATGTTGGCGTTATGGAACTTCCAGCGCAGGCAGTACTGGTGCGGCAGCATGTTGTCGTTGTCCCCCATCTCACGGGCTCGCGGGTCACGCTGCTGCTGCTATCCACATCTCCGTGACTCAACGGGGCCAGACTCGCTGTCTGACCCGGCTACTCTGAAATTAATCAACACTCAGCGCTTGTAACTTCCATTATGTGCCTCTATACCTCGCAAAAAAATGAGTAGTAGATGTCTATAGATAGATAACATAACAATCTGCTATAGGAAGTTAGTTAGATAAACCGGACATGTTGTCTCTGTCTTTTGACGTATGTAACATTGTTCATCTTGCGTACCTATGTATGATTTGGATAGCGGGCAGAGCAATCTTCTCGCTTGCAAGTTAATCACACAGATTAACTGTGAATAAATCCACTAAACTTAATAACTTTGTTTTTTTCTTAATTATTAACATTATAGCGATATCTGCGCCTACGCAGTATAACGATAGTGACAAACTTGTCGGAAAAAATACGGGTAATGGTGCCGCAGATGACCGCATCACTTTTTATAACCTAACCTAACCAATCGAAATGTGTGAAAATATCAAACATTAAATTATTGAACTGGAAAGCATCTCCCCAGACAGAAAAGGGTATTCAATATAATTGACTACATGGGATAAACTGTTTCCGCCAAAAAAAATGATAAATAGTCATGCGGTCATCTGCGGCACTATAACCAAAATACGAACTACACCGCGCAATGCATTTTGACATTTACCAATTTTCACAACCTATCAAATATCACCATACAATCACAACAACGGGTCTCGCTTACACCTCAAGAATGAGATTGACGAGACAGTCAGCACTTTTGCGTAACAGTTATAATCGCGATAGTTTAATTCACACACTATTGGTGCCAGTAAATTCAGGCACATGTACAGGCGCTATTAAGGTACAATGCATATGGGCGTTTTGTTTATAATAACCTACAATATCTTTGGAAAAACCATTACTATATTAACCCATACACTAGCCATATTGATTTTGCACTCATCACTACAATTACAGGCATAGGATGAGTTTGGGGTAAATTTCCACTTGCGGGAGGTTATTTCAACGAGGAAGCAACATTTTAAGCATATTAAGGTTAATGGCCTAAAATGTAATTCAATGTGAATCTCTCGAAAGGGTGAAATTAACCAATGTAAACTCACTATTTTCTAGAAGTCAATTATGAGGAACCAATTATGGAACTATAGTCTCCATAGCAGCAAAGATACGGCGTATTTTCTTTGTCGGTTAGCGGGCAGGCCAATACACCAACCAAAATATGAGACATACCTACCAAAGAAGAAGAAGAAGAAAAACCTTCGATTCTATACGTCTATCCTGAATACAGCGGCAAACACATTTTGAAAATAGCCGATAAGTATACTGGATTATTTGTTAGTTTAGGTTAGGTTATCCTAACAAATAATCTAGTATATCGGCTATTTTCAAAATGTGTTTGCCGCTGTATCCAGGATGACCAACTTGTACCAAACCTTCTTCTATTCAAAATTCTTTGAGGCATACACTGTTTTAATGTACACATGTACCAATGATTTAAGCCGCGTTGACACGGTCCAAGTACGATCCAAGTAGACATGGATAGGAATAATTAGTATGAAGATGTCTCATCCAAGTGACAGCTCCATACTATTTATGCCTATCCAAGTTAACTTGGATGCGTAGGACGCGGTCCAAGTATCTTAGACAGGAATAATTAGTATGAAGATGTCTCATCCAAGTGACAGGTTCATACTATTTATTCATATCCAAGTTAACTTGGATGAGTAGGACGCGGTCCAAGTAGCTTGGATAGGAATGATTAGTATGAAGATGTCTCATACGAGTACACTTGGATAGGAATAAATAGTATGAAGCTGTCACTTGGATGGCACTCGATCCAAGTGTACTTGGATGGTACTTGGACCATGTCAACGCGGCTTTAATTGTGGTGTAATTCACTCGCCAAGGAACTTTTGATACTCACAAACAGCAAGTGGAAAGTGGAAATTTCGAGGGTTGATCATAGATAGGTATGTCTTGATTTTGTGCAGTCAGGATTTTTTGATTTATTTTATTCATAATATTCCATGAATCCTGTTTCATTCTTTATGGTCATCCTATCAAAAGACATCGTGTTAACAAATTTGACACAAAGTTGGAAAAAAAACTTCCTTGTTAACTTTTTGTAGTATTTTCAAAATGAGCCATGAGAAACGATTTCTCACAAAAGCAGGAAGTATAGAAACTAAATCCAGATGGTTGCTGTGCCTACTTTAAACAAATATTTCAAAAAAATCGTGAAATGTCAACATAAAAAATAAACAAACATCATTGTGAGTAATAATTTGGACCGAGTTTATCAAAAGAAAGGTGTCATGAGAGAATTATCCAAATGTGACTCACCTTTAAAACTCAAAATGCATATGAAATGACAATGTAGACATTTTCAAAAATCTGACACTTCTACATTCTGTAATCCAGGAAATGGTATAATTTTATTTGAAACATCGCCGTATCACTGTATTTTACTCAACATTTTACATTTCCTGTTTGAAATAACAAAAAGTCGTCACAGACTAACAAAGCTAGACACTGCCCGTCAATTAAGAAAACTGCTATTAAAATTAACTCAAATGTCTACTCAAAAGACCGTTTTGTAAATAATTTTTGTAATTATGACACTAAACAACACATAAACAGTGGGAAAAGAACTTTAAATCGCCTTGATTTGTTTAATATTCACCAAAAATCGATAGGCAGGTTTCGAGCGAGAGCCGTAATTGTAAATTGGTGTTTTTTTTATTATTTTTTTCATAAAAAAATGTAATAAAAACAAGACATAAATTTTTGTAGTACAGAATACGGAGCCGCGCGCGCTCTCGCTATGAAATGTCAAAAGACTCAAAGCTAAAGCTACTAACGGAACGTATTAGTGATGTGCTTATAATAAACGTCAATATTTTTTTACTGACAATATTCATCATCATCAACGACACCACCCACAATAATTATTGTGGGTCAACTGCGCATTAATTTCCAAAATGGTATCTGAATTTTTAAAGCCTGTATATACGAACCAAAACTATAGTTGGTACCTACAATCATCATCATCAGCCGGGGTCAATCCACTGCTGGATGAAGGCCTCCCCAAGCTTTCTCCAACTCTCTCGGTCCTGTGTCGTTCGCTGCCACGTATTTCCGCCGAACTTTACCAGTTCGTCAATCCAGCGGCTTTTAGGGTGACCCTGTGGCCGTTTCGTGAGCACGGGTAGCACACATTGGTTGAACACCCTACGCTTAAGACATAATGGTAGGTCACTCTTGAAGATAATATTCAGACGTCCGAAAGCACTCCATCCCAGCTGTGTTCTTCGAGCAATTTCATCGTGCATGCTTCCGTCTATGGACACCTGCTGTCCGAGATAGACGTAGCTGCTGACTTGCTCGAGTTGGGTGCCAGAAATACAGATAATCGCAGGGTCCGAAAAACAGTTCCTCATCACTTTTGTCTTTGAGATTAACAAAGACAAAAGGTACCTATAATAAAAGTACACATTCATCGGTAATGTCATTAAGTATATTTTTTTTTACAATAAAACATCAATTAAAAAAAAAACATGACCATCATAGACACTACTTGTTTACAGTAGTGGTTTTCCGTGAAGCAAATGAGGCGCTTCGTCAGAAAATATAGAAATCTTATAAAAATACTAATTTTTCATTAACGCGTAAAAGCATTTTGTATTACTTAATACCTCTGTATTTGTTACACTCATTGGCGGTTTATCGCATAGGTAAGTATAATTTTCATAAGGAGGTCCCCCAAACTAGTCAACGCCTCGGGCATATACGTACGTAAAACTTATAATATGCATAATATATCTATATTATAAGCATTTCTATTGGAAATCTATAGTTTTATATTCCATATAATCAAGAAATTTCCGCCTTAGAACGCAAACACATGACACTGCATTTGTCGGCAACTGAATTCTAATCGGATGCATTTGTAATCAAGTGAAACCTGCATTGACGCACGCCAACTGCAGCGTCGTGACGTGTCTTCGGCCTTAAAACAAAAGTTTCGACTTCTCAACACATCTTATTATCCAATGTCACTTCTCGTAAACATATAAAAACATTCCTGTAGCATTTAATATAATATCCAAATAAAGTGAATGTATTGCGCCGTCACGTATCTACCACATGAAGAGTGTACGTAGACTAGGTACTTTCTTAGTTAAACATTCCCCAGCGACGAAAATCTTTGTGAGATAAATACACTATACTAATAAATATATCTATATAATCGTTCAGTTAGGGTTAGATCAGTCTTTCTCAGCTTTGTCGTCTGCTACCCGGAACAGCGACAAAGCTAGTATCGCCTTGATGGTGGCTGACCTCCGCTAGGGGATGGCGCAACAAGAAGAAGTCTTTCTCAAAGTGGACGATAACGCCCCCTTGTGGGCGCTGAATGCTTTCAGGGGGGCAGAAGGAAGCCCAAAGAAAATTAGGGGGCGTTAAGGAAATCTATAAGGGCATGCACTAGTCTCGATCCCGCTTTTTATTTCATAAATCTGACATCTCCGGAAGTTGACCAAAATGGCGTTTCGATCTGTCAAACTCGATGTCGTGAATTACGTGAAATATGTGTATGGGCGGCAAGCAGTGCGCTATTTTAGATTAATATTATTTAATTGTTTTTCCAGCTAAAGCCGCGTTGACACGGTCCAAGTACGATCCAAGTACACTTGGATCGAGTGCCATCCAAGTGACTGCTTCATACTATTTATTCCTATCCAAGTTAACTTGGATGAGTAGGACGCGGTCCGAGTAGCTTGGATAGGAATACTTAGTATGAAGATGTCTCATACGAGTGCACTTGGATGGCACTCGGTCCAAGTGTACTTGGATCGTACTTGGACCGTGTCAACGCGGTTTAACAAGAGGCTGTAAAACATTTTACTCACGCCTTCTATTAATGGTAATAAAAATACTTCTAAATATGATTATGTATGAGTTTTATTTCTTCTCGTTGAAACATTCTTTGATCTCATGAATAGGATATGGGTCACACCCTATTTATCCTATCCATATAATAATGCATGTTTAAAAATTATATTTGCAATAACTTTTTTTAAGATACGCAACAGATAGTAATGTAAAAAGGTAAGTTAAAAAATATGGGACACTAGATTTTTTTAAAATCTCAAAGTGGGCGGTGGGCGAAATAGGTTTGAGAATCTGTGGGTTAGATGGACGATTCACATAAATATAGTAACTATTTTGGTATATGAATGGTTTAAAAAACTGACTGAAAACAATTAAAATACAACCAAAATATCTTTTGTTTCTGATGGGGACGCTTTTCGAGACGTGTTCTCGATTATTCGTTTCTTTGTGTGAAAATCCATTGAGTTGACGTTTTATTTTACGTACAGAAAATATTACATAAACGTTTTATAATATTGGATGTACTTATCGTGTTTACTTAATACTCATCCAGTATTGATATTAAAAGTAAATTATTATGTAAACGCTTGCCCATCACTACTTCGCTGTAGTTTGCCGTTCAATTATTTTTAATTCTCGCTCTAAACATCGCCGTAATTCGATTTGTAATTAAATTAGTTATTTAACATTTTCACTAATAAAAGGAATAGATTTTTCAAGAAAAGCCTAATACAACTTTCATGAATTTTAAACACTTTTCTGGAAATCTGTATTGTCAGTAGGTAGGTAGGTATAGGTATTAAATTTAATGAAAGCCTTTATGACCTTACTACCTACCTACCTATCATAAAATTAAAATTAAGTTTGTCATATTTTTTATTAAGATAACTTAAGATACCTTAGAATCTTAGATGGATGGTTACATGTAAATTGTACGTAAAACATTTCACCGTGGCACAGTTTGCCGTGAGCTTTCTATCGGAAAGAGATGACCGTATACTAATCGGTCTCCAATTTCATTAGATTCAATATAACATTAATTAAATTGTTTTTGGCAAAATTCATGAATTCAAGAATAAAAACATAACCTAACCTAACCTCACCTGACATAACCAGACCTAACCTAACAAAAATAATCCAGTATATCGGCTATTTTCAAAATTTGTTTGCTGCTGGCTTCCTGTAAGTGTGAAGTGTAAACCGACAAGAACCGTGTTTTATTTGTTTGACGTGAATTTTATGTCAGTACTATATTATGACCCACAGGAGATCGACGGTCTTTAATATACGGTCATATATTTTCCGATAAACATTTCACGGTGCAGTGTGTTACGGCGAACTGCATACGTACAAGTTTCCGGACACGTAGATGGATACCATGTACAACCTGGCAGTTCTTTATATAAAGTAATTCAATTAAGACAAGTAAATTTTAATTAAATATAGGTATACCTAGGTACCTAATATACATATTAGTATATACCGATTTAAAATTGTAGTACATAGTAAAACTCATGCTAAGTAGGTAAATATGTAAATGTAGATATTGTTGTCAGTGTTCATTTAAAATACACATCTATTTCGTATCTACGTACAAGTAAAAACAATGAATTTGAAAAAAAATATTTTTATTTTTTAAGGCATTTATAGCTTCGAATGAACTTCAAAAGAAAGTTCGGAAATGTCCAGTGGCGTAGTATATTTTTCCAGAAATGCATGAGCAAAGGAGTACCTAGTAGGTAAATTATTATTTTTATAACATTTCCTATAAATTATGCGAAACCATCAAACATTATTCATTACAATGTTACCAAAACACTAACTTACGTATGAAATAGCGACACCTAAGTAATTCAAAGAATGTTAACTAAAAAGGTTTCTTAAAACATCTTTAACTTAATTAATGATCACGTCCGAAGACCATTATTTATGGATATACGCAGTGCGGGTGTTGATGGATGCCGTGTATGCAGACACGAGAGTTTGTTGTTAACCATTCGCGAGCATAATACTACAAGGTTCAAAGTGTTCATCCTTGAAAAAAACAAACCCAAAAATAAAGTAGTCTCCTAAGCTGCCTCATCCTTACTTTTATTTCGTCAAGGACAAACACTTAGATGTCTTAGAACCTTGTAGTTCTCCATTTGAGCATTCGTTAAGCTTCATGGAAACATGCCCTATATCCAAATATAGCTATAACATACATGTGCCTTCATCGAATGAGAGCGATGTGTCATTTATTTTAACCAACCGAAACCGTGGAATTCGAACCCATGAGCCATCAATCGAGCGCGCAGCGTGCTAACTTATGCTTAGGAAATAGTTTATATTGTGTTAGGTACCGATTGCATTAGCTTAAATCACAGAAAATAATATAATAAAATAAATAGAATTGCGATAGGCTATGGGTATTCAATACGCTACATTTTGATGCAGGGTTTTAAATGTGTGAGTGTCCTACGCAAATGAAACACACACTATACACGTGCAATAGTATGTGTAATACACCAACATTAAATGAGCGTCAATGCATAAACCGAGAGCAGAGTTGTTAGTATTCGACATATTATGACGTATTCTTGACACGTGTTTAAGTTTATCCCGGGTTCTTCCTTACTCGAGATCGGTTACCTGCCACTCCTTACCCGTTAGGTATTTCAGTTCCATGGTTTTAATGTTATTACATAAATGTATTATTTACTATAAAATCATGATTTATGATACTTGGTTTAAATCAGGCTTTCACCTTTTCAACTTACCGCCTCGTTTAGAATACCTACCCATATAGGTAGATATAATATTAGCATTGTTTTCTCAGCGCTCCTTGACCCAGGACCCAGCTCATGCCCGAGCAATAGAAGACTAAGCTCACTTTGTGTCAGTGTTGCCATCTTTTCAAAGTGGAATTATAGTACAGAGCCTCCAAAATTATAGTATTTGGGGGGAAAATATAGTACGCGTTGTCATCAATAAATTGTGTCGCTACCTAGGGGCGGCAGGTTATATGAAAGTATGGTGAAGCAGGCTAGTATGGTGAAAAAGTATGGTGAGGCGGGCTGGTAATCAATTTGTGGCAAAATTTCCACGTTAACATTATATTATATGGGTACGTTATAATGACCAAAGTAAATCCTCCGCGATACCCTGTTTTTTTTTTATCGCGTCGCTATTTCTCGTAAGTTGTCAGCTATTGTTGGCCTGCTTCATTCAGTTGTATGAGAAAACCGATTACTTTCCCCTCTTTTTATTTAATACCTCTATCAGTAGCGCACCCAGGGGGGGGGGGGCAGGGGGCTTTGGCCCCCCCCAAAATATGAAAATCATCAAAATGATTTTACATATTGAAATCGAAAACCAATAAACTATACCTTGGGCTTAGACAAACAACACGGCAAAAAATGATTTGTAATTCTCCAGTACCCTTTTTAGTAATATTTCTTAGATTTTAATTTCTAATACAAAAATTTCGAAACACTAATGTCAGGTTTTTTTAGAAACCCGTTCCCTAATGAAATTCTCGGTGTCCACCCGAATTCCGGAGTGGTATAGGTCATGACTGGGGAGGGTTGACAGGTCTAGCCTGGGTGCCCGGGCTGTGGGGGGCCCGGCGTGTAGGGTTGACCAGATAAGTGAGATAAACACATATCATAAATTAGCTTTAATAGTAAAAAAAGTCGCCTGCGGCGCTATTATACTTCATGACTATCAACATTTTAATTTATATAAATGTCCAATATATTTTCTGATTATTATGTGTCGATAGCTCCATTATTAAAGTATATGACGTACTGAAAATTGCCAATAATTCACTGTATAAGTACCCTCAATTTGAACTAAAACACAATTTGAAAAACGTTAATGTAGTGTTTCACACTGCCTTTAATCCAAGCGGTGGATAGGGGGCCCGTCAAATACCCTAGCCCAGTGGTCGGCAAACTCATTAGTCAATAGAGCCAAATATCAACAGTACAACGATTGAGATTTCTTTTGAGAGCCAAATTTCTTAAACTTAAATTATATACGTAGGTAGTTTAGTTAAAGTCCTAATTAAATTATAGGTAGGTACACTGAATAAAACTGAATATCATACGTAATAATGATCTTATTTATTAATAAAAATTAAATTGTAAGTAAGGTATCCATACAATTGATCATGACAATGACTGACAATTTCAATGTGAATAATGGCCTTGCATCTCCTTGTAAAGTTTGGGTAAGTCAGGTTCGTATGTTGTTGATTTAATTTTAAGCACGATTCCAGGTTCTCATCAATAAATCGATTTCTCAACTCTTGATTTCCTCTCTTGGAAATCTTTTTACTAACCACAAAACTTGCAATATTAACATTGTTGAAAGATTTTATTCAGTACCTAATTAAATACAGAACTTTATTTTTCTTGACTCTTCTCCTCAGCTGCTTTCTTCCTTGCATCATCGACAGAATATTTAGCGCAAAATTACTAGTTTTTAGTTGTAGTATCTCTCTAAATTTGAATGCGTCAATTTTTCCCGACACATAAATACAGGTCGGGAAGCCATTTAAGTTTTGAATAAACGCGAAGTCTCGGTCTACTCAACATTACATTTACGGTTATCCTCTTCCATTTTCTTTGCTTCTTCTTTGTAGTCATGTCAAATATGACAGAGAGCATCTGTGGCAGAGCCGCACTCAAAGGGCCAAAGAGCCGCAGTTTGCCGACCACTGCCCTAGCCTGAGGGCCCGTTTCAGGATGTGGGGGCCATGGTGTAGGTACACCGAGTGCAATAGACAAAAGACCGATAAACGAGATATAAGGCTGTGTTGTATTGAGTAGGTTGTGTATAATTTAAAGGCAATAATACTTTTTTTGTCCATTTTCAATTAATATGTTGGATATACTGGTGAATACTAAAGATAGATTAGATAAACTTAACCAAAGTGGAATTTATCTATTAAGTTGTGACTCTTGTGATGCCAAATATGTTGGACAAACGGGACGATCCTTTAATACTAGGATCAAAGAACATTTAGCCTGTGCCAAAAATGGTAATGAATCTTCAGCTTTTGGAAATCATTTAAGTTTAAATAATCACTCTTTTAATATCAGTAAAAATTTTAAAATCCTGCATTTGAATGAGAAATCTATAAAATTGGATAAACAGGAAATCCTAGAAATTAATAGGTATAAATTTTTGCCAAATTCTAATTTGTTAAATGATCAATTATATTTTGTGTCTTCTCCATTATTGTACCCTATTTAATATTTGGGATTGTCATAAGATAACTTTATATATTGTACATTATTTATTATTTTTATTGAATTCTGACTCATATTTTGGTTGTATTTGTTTTTTATTTCATCTCACTTCAATTGATAATTTTATTTTATTTTTTATAAAAAAAATAAAAAATTATTGTTAATTTTGACTAATTAGAATTATTTGTTGATATTAATGTTATTGTAAGTGTAGATTGTTTCATATTTTGTGGTTTGTTAATATTTTAAATAATTTGTTTAATGACTCTGACGTAGTATGAAATATTAATGTCCAACCTCATTAGTTTTAAATTAGTCTGTTATTGGGAAGGTATTATTGGACGGATAATTATTATGTACCTATTGTTATATTATTTCTACCGCTTTGAATTTTGTTTGATAAATATTGTTTTAAAATAAAAAAAAAATGTATTCAGTTGAAAATGTCCCACTGAGGCGGACGAAACCGGTCCTAATATATTAATTAAAAGTGGAATAAGTACTATAAAAAATTGCGTTTTATTAAATAAAAACAACAATAATATGTTGGAACCTAAATATTAAAATACCAAAAATCTGCAACATTCTGCGAAAAGAACGACTACACCCACTACGGTGGTGGTGTAAACCAAAAGAACATTTTTTTCGGTGGAATTCGGAATAAATATTGTATTGTTGTTTTAATTTAATAAAACGTAATTTTTTTTTAGTACTTATTCCACTTTTATTAAATAGATTAGGACCGGTTTCGTCCACCTCAGAGGGACATTTTCAACTAGTTGAAAATGTCCCTATGTATATCGCCATGTATTGTGAAAATATGTAAAAATATTTATATGAAGAAGAAAAAGAGCCTATGGGACTAATTTACATTCTCCTTCTTGGCCCCCCCCAATAATAATTCCTGGGTGCGCCACTGACCTCTATGGTCGCTAAATTTCAAAATCAGCCAAGTCCATAAATAATAGATGAATAGGAGAAAAAACAGCTTTTGTTTTCTCAAAAACACAGTCACAAGGGCGAAAGTTTATATTATTATTTCGAGTATAGAACATTTAAATTAATAAATTCCACATTTTGATAATGCAGAAATGTTAGAAAGCACTAGTTCTTCAGCAATTCACAAAAAAGTTAAAAATACCTAAAGGTGGACTTGGCTGATTTTGAAATGGTGCGACACTTTCTGTTGAAAATATATAGGTTTTTTGTTTCTCAGAAAAAAAAAATAACGGAGAATTTGAGTAAAATTTTTATCCGAGACCCCTTTTTATTTAGGTACCTCTTCCGACCAGAAATACGTACCGAAGAATTCAAGAAATGAGAAGATTTGGAGAACTTGGAAAAAAATTGCTCGAAAAACGTAGAAAAAATCCCAATGTCAACGGATTTTTTTTACGTTTTTCGAGTATTTTTTCCAATGACATTAATTAATGCACAGCGCACTCAATACAGTATCTAGCAAGTAAATTCGCGCATAGCGACATTCGCACATGTAGACGTCACGCAATTGCGATGTGATATCACGCATCGGGAATTTATAGCGATATTGTTGTTTTTATTTAATAAAACGCAATTTTTTTTTGTAGTACTTATTCCACTTTTAATCAATAGATTAGGACCGGTTTCGTCCGCCTCAGAGGGACATTTTCAACTAAAAATGTCCTTCAACTGAAAATGTCCCTCTGAGGCGGACGAAACCGGTCCTAATCTATTGATTAAAAGTAAGTACTACAAAAAAAATGCGTTTTATTAAATAAAAACAACAATACAATGCAGTTCCATCATGAATTGACAGTTAACAAAATAAAAGAAATTATAGCAATATGACCTTTATTGTAATGGCGTTAGAACAGTGTTTCTAGTGTCAATGTTCATTTGAGCGAACCCGTTCGAACCGAACCACTCGGCAGACCGACAAAAAGCAACGGGAATTTATAGCAATATCACCTTTATTGTAATGGCGTTAGAACAGATTATGCCATTCGGCAGACCAGACAAAAAAGTGAGTGTCATTTTTTTTCCAAATGCTTCGTCCATATATTTTTTTGACCATGTCCGATCCTGATAGGATCATATGGGCCTCCACAGAGTGGAGGTTTGTATTGACAGATTTTGTTTTTTACGAGAAATGGATGTCAGCCACTTGCTCAACCTATTAGGTCCATACCCTGACACACAAATTGAAAAACAATATGTGTACTTGCCAGACCCAGGATTCGAACCTGGGACCCACGGCTTTATAGTCCAACGCTTATGCCGCGCGGCCACCGTGGGCGGTATATTAATGGCGCCATATATTAATGTCATTGATTTTTTCCAAGTTCTCCAAATCTTCTTATATTGCGAAATTATAATACTTTGCACCAATTTATCGAACGAAAATATCGAAATTTTAGTAAGTACTTTTTACATATTTTTTCCGATATTCAAAATTATAGTATTTTGGGCGTACTATACCTGTTTTATATCGTGTATAGTACGCGGACCAAAGTTATAGTACAAGTACTATAATTATAGTACGGTTGGCAACACTGCTTCTATTGCCTGCACTTTGGGAATTACCGGTTTAAATCATAATGTTTTTGCTATAAATAGCTATAATATGCATAAACGATCGATAAGAAATGAGGGTACTTTTTTCAATTTACCCGTTTGAGACCGTTGCGTACCTAGTTCTCTGAATTTCTCACGTTGTGTTTTATTTAGTGCGTTGACTTGTTTTCAATTGGTATTTACAAAAAAAATATTAACCTTATCGTCAGTCATAATCATAAAAAAAACACTACCCCTACTTGTGACCATATTTTTCTCTAGTTTTCCCTGTGTGTTTGTTTAATGTATTGAACAAGTCAATCGTAAATGATATTGTGTTGTTTAGCTTTACCAGATCTGTCAATTGAGGTTTTCCCTTTCAGGTTCATCTGTGTGCGTTAGTAAACGCTTTTTTTTTAAATTTCTATCCTGCGTAACAGGTTCTATCTAACAGATCAGATGTACGAGGTTTTTTCTTCGCGTAAACCGTTAATCAACATGCGTTATTACACTCTCTCCTACAGGTGCGCACATAGAAAAATGCTTTGGGGGAGGGTCCATTTTGAAATAATTTTTAAGGTAGCGGGAGGAGGTGGGCTTAATAAAATCTAGCAGGTGCCACTGACTTCTACATTTACTTCGTCTAATACCTACTTATAGCCTCTCGTCGCTTCAACAGCGCACTTTCCAGACACTTTCCCCATACCGAGACACTCCGTCCGCACTTTGATTCTAGCTATAAACACCTGGCCTGCATGTATAACAAAGGGTGCACAGGTGATTAGTTTGTGTCTTGAATATTAAAGCAAACATTGGATTCCCCATATAGGTAGTTGCACCAATTTATCGATGCCACCTGTACGCGGTGTATGCGCCTGTACTGTAGTTCGTACAAATAAATTGGGTAGGTACTTTAAATTATTCGAAATATTAAATAGGTAACAAAAGTGGGTAAGGTACCTACGGTTTTAAAAGAAAAATAATTGTAAATGACACACTAGGTAAAAAGAATTAAAAAAAAACTGTTTTAAGATAAACAGTGGACGGATGGTCACCGTAACTTGCATGGGCAGCGTGGTGTAGTTATCTCCTAAATATTCTATGGGAGAATATCAATCACCAGTGAATATAATTATATACTTAGGCACCTATAAAAATTTTATGGTTGAAGAGAATGGGCACCCATTCTCCCAAAATATCGGCCAAGAAATTGTCATATACCTACCTAGGTATAATAGGTATGTACACCAACTTACATATTTACTTTGGCTTCCTACTATAAATGCCTAAGTACCTACCTCATAAGAAATCTAAAAACAAACAAGAGACCATGTACCTACCATTCATTATTTGGAAGGACCAGGGAACTCATCTGTTCTGTGGGAAGGACCTATTAAGTAGGTATCCTTAGAAATACTATTTATATTGTTATCTATACTTATATTAAAATTGAACATATTATTATGTAACTACCTAGCTAAGAGATACCTATGGGTATCTAATTGGATTCTCATAAGAATATCGAAAACATGTAGGTACCTACCTACTAATCATTACCTAACGAAAATGATTATACCTACCTACTTACTTAAAACTTTATTACTTTTATATTTACTATTTATGGGATCGCATAAGATTAAAGTTATAATAACAATGTGCCTCTTTATTTAATGAACTGTAAATCAATTAATTAATTATTATTCATATTCGAAATTAAAACAATAAAATGTCTAAATAGCTGAAAAAGTTTCTTTGTATTAGCTGAAGCATTGTCATAAAAGTGTGCAAACGTCCCTTCCTCAAAATATAATATTTCTATTCTTATCTAGCTGAAATAAAAAGCTACAGCGATGACGATGCAAGAATTAAAATAAACTAAAATTTTTGGATTATTGATTTTGGTGTGCGAGTCAAAAAACAACGTTGCCAGATCGCAAGCAAAAAACTTTGAAACGATACGCGGCAACTTGCAACGAGCGTAATTTTATAATGGTTAGGATACACGATTGCATGAAACATTATTTTTCTGTGTACCCACCTATTTTTAAAAATATTTTAAAATTATATACATTTTTTATATTATTAAGAAATACTATTTGTTATTAATTGACAACTATTTAATTTATAAATATATGTGTAATATAAATATAACAATATGTAATATAAATAAAATATTTGAAATAGTGTCTAAACAAATGAAAACCCAGCATGTCAATTTTCAAATTTATTTATTTTTACATTCAATGAATGCTACAAATTCGAGTTCACAACATGACATTTAAAAGGTAGAAATGGTATTAAAAAGTGTAAAGAAGAAAGAATACAATATGCAGTATCACAAAAACAGTATAAAAAGTAAATAGGTACAACAATATTATAAAGCATGGAAGCACACCGAATGAGCTAAGTGGGCCCTATTTTAAGAATTTATTTATAAAACAAAGACGCTCCGACCTGTCATATTCAGAAATGGTTATCGTGTGCCCGTGGCCCAATAGTTAGGACCGTAATCTATGTTTGCATCATCCGCGCCACGCTGTCATTGCAAAGCAACTGCATGGCAAAGCTAACATTTATTTCAATATTAGAGCGGTTAGTTAAACCTAATGTTCAGAAATCTTAATAGATACTACTATATCGCACCCCAGTCTACTGGTGAAATAGATAAAGATAGACATCTCGTGTATATAATATGGTTACTCTGGTCCAACAATGATCAAACTAACTTATCGAAATAATGAATAGACATGTCTAATAGAGACTGTGATACTTATATCAATAGTTCGTTCATTCAACGGTATTTTTGGTCTTAATGTTTTACACGCATACAGCTCACATTGCTTGATTACTTTGGGCTTTAGGCATAATGTGAGGTTACATTAAAAGTAATAAGTTAAGTAAGTATATATTTACAATTATTATTGTATTCATTATATATATATATATATATATATATATATATATATATATATATATATTCAAAGTATTATTGTTTTATAATAATAATATGCAATGTTAACTTTTATATTTTTCAAATAAATACAATATTTTTGGGTACTGTTCGGTTATACCGGAGGCAGCGGAAAACGCATTTTGAAAATAGCCGATAAACTGGATTATTTGTTAGGTTAACCTAACCAAACCTAACCTAACCTAACCTAACCTAACCCAACCTAACCGAACCTAAACTAACCCAAACTAACAAATAATCCAGTTTATCGACTATTTTCAAAATGCGTTTTCCGCTGCCTCCGGTATAACCGAACAGTACCTATTTTTGTTATATATTTGAATATTTGTTAAGTAAATAATAAACTATTGACGCAGAGCAACATATTGCACCGATGTGGCAGAGTTTGGACTGCGCTTTGTTTTATAATATGCTGACGGCGTAAGGGAGGGATATTTCAAAAAACGTCATACTTACGGCAGTGTAAAGTCGTCGCTTATGAAATTTCGAGCTGCGCTATTGGTCGAAGGGAATGCCTGTCATATTTTTTGTATTTGGAATTTTCCAAATGGATGGATGACCTCCCTCGGGCTTACTCAAATGGAACAGTCCGAATTTTTTGAAAAGTGGAACAGTCCAATATTAAAATCGGTACATTGATAATATTCCGTCGATAATATTATGCTTTCCTATGAGGCTATGAATCACCAATGTAGGTACCTACCTACAATATGTCATTCTTTGAGTAAATATTAAAAATGAGTGAATTGTTAGATTGTCATTTTAAATTATCATTACTTAGAAAATACACATATCTATGAGTACGTACATATTTAAATTAATACTTACAAACATACATACCTATTTCCGGATCAACTTATTTTTAATAATTTTGATAAACTGATACACACAAACTTATTAGAATCACTATATTATTATAATTATCAACTTAATTCCGATGGTATTATGATCTTATTGTGTTCTAACAAAGAGCTCCAATATACCTAGATAAAGTAGGTAATCTACTCATCTAGGTACTAGGTATGTCTTTATTCGCTATTTACCTACCTTTTGAGTCAGTACCTATTTAAGTAGCGGGAAGAGAGATGAGTAAAGAAAGAACATCACAATAACATATCCCTCCATTCAAATTTAAAAAAATAATTTGACTTGAAGAAAAAAGGTTCAGATCTGTTTATTGGAAGCCAGGCGATTTATAATTTGGAATGTTCACTGTATGTAAAATTAAATAAATTTGAATTTGAATTGAGCCGTCCACATGACTGTATTCGCCGCGTGTCACCTCTCGCGCGCGGTCGAGGTACAGGTGACCTTATTGAGCTGTCCACATGCACTCGCGGCGTGTCTCACCGCGCTGTACGCGCAAATACCAATTTATGTGCTGTACCCATATGCTGTGAATCATAAAGCCAGAGTGCGAGTTGAAATACTGACAACTCAATCATGACATTCGGGTCCTTTGAGATTTAATAGGTCGCGATATACTGGAAGGGTATATTCCTGTCAGTGTACAAGCTAGGTAACGTAGGTAATTCATTTTTGAATGTGCAGAAAAAACGTGGTCGACATCACAAGCTCCTTGAGGCGCAACAAGCGCGTCCTCGAGAGCCTGGCGAGTGAAAAAGAAAATTTTGTTTCACTGAAGTTTGTAGATTTGAGTTGAGTTTTGATTTTCCACAGCACGTCAGGCTATTTCAGAGGAATTGAGACCTACAAAGGTAAATTGAGAATTTTCGCCTGCGGTACCTATTATTTTTGCTAGACATGTTTTCATTCTTTCATGTGCTAATGTGGTGAGTGCACTACGTATTTAAAGGTAATTTAATTTTTATAACATAAATTTTGGAGCTGTATACCTATACTCCCAGCGGTCACCTTGATAAAAACAATTTAGTTTAGAAACACACCCCTTACTATCTGAAGCCTCATATAGATCAACATACCTACATCTTCCCACAAACAAATAATAAACACTGAATAAAAAACTGTAAGTATATAAAAATTATAAACATTTTGCATGTCCATGTTTTTTGTGTTTGTACTTTGTTGTCGCCGATGGAAAACAAGTGAAGATGGATTGCCAAACAAGCATGTGTGACTGTGTTTGGTGGAAATTGTTTTGGTAAGTACTCTTTCATCGGAGGTAGCGACACTAATTTCTCGTGGAATTCCCTGAAAATTTTACCACGTGGACTTACACAAACTGGATTTTAATTCATTAGAATGTTTGCAGGTGTGGACATGCGTTGAGTTTCAAACAAATGTTTGTGCACGTGCATTTGTCTAGCGGAAAAAATATACAAACGGTTTTATACAGAAAGATATAAGTATGTCGGTTACTGCACGCTTAACCAGAGATAGAATTACAAATAATAAAATTACAAAAAAATGCGTTCGTCAGAAAGTAACGGCGAATATTAATTATTGTGAATAGGTACCGTGCGAAATAAAACTCGCATTAATTAATATTATTTTAGTTTTTTTTTGCAAAACTTCTACTTAGTGGCAGTCTGTCAGCATTAGCTTAGCGGTGTGATTATGTACCTACGTGTAGGTACACTATAATATTTTTTTTTGTACAGACAGATCCGAATTTAAATATAAATTAATTCGATAATCGTAAATACGTAAATAATGCATTTTAATACACCCACGATGGCCATGCGGCTTTACCGTCGGCCCAGTGACGTCCCTATATAAAATGCCGCCCCATTATTTTTATTAGTATTTTTATATCATCCTTTCATGGGTACAATATCTAAGATATGTCTTATTATGGATACATTACTAACAAAATATCAGACTAATTATTCGCAAATCTGCACGTGTCGTTTCTAGTCACCAAGGAAGTCGAAGGGCAACCAAAGTAAACTAGATATCGCGAACCCGACAAAACCAGTGAGCTGATTTTTTTAATGGAAATATATTTTCGTTATTAGGTACCTACTAAGTTTATGTAGCTATTTCTATACGAGTATATTCTAAATGATTCTCTTCGATTTGCCGCCCTTTGAGAAACTGCCGCCCCCAAGCGACGGTAAATCTGCCTACCCCCACGGGACGTCACTGCGTCGGCCTATGACGTCGTGGGTCCCAGGTTCGAATCCTCGGTCTGGCAAGTACACATACCTATTGTTTTTCAATTTGTGTATGAGTCCAGAGTATGGACCTAATAGGTTGAGCAAGTGACTGACATCGATGGCTCGTAAAAACAAAATCTGTTACCTAATACAAACTTCCACTCTGTGGAGGCCCATAAGGATCGGACATGGTTGAAAAAAATGCATTTTTCATACAAGGGCCTACACTCTACAGCTATCTACACAAATTGTGTACCTAACTATTCAATAAAATATAGGTAGGTAAATAATAAGCAATAGGTACTATTATATTATTGAAATTATATTCAAAATCAACATAATTCACTAAAAATAGTAACGGAAATTG
Source organism: Rhyacophila brunnea (assembly GCF_057557595.1). Classification (NCBI taxonomy): domain Eukaryota; kingdom Metazoa; phylum Arthropoda; class Insecta; order Trichoptera; family Rhyacophilidae; genus Rhyacophila; species Rhyacophila brunnea. Next base: position 10,745,218 of record NW_028233068.1, on the reverse strand, counting down.
GGCACCACTTAGCGGGGCAGGGGTGGAGGAACTGGGGAGTGTTGTTCGGGTGAGTATTTGAGGTAGCGGACTAGCATAGGGATTGAATGGGTAATGCAGCTTAAAAGTATATTAGTCTATGGCAGCTTCTGTCTTGGTTATACTAGATGTCGCAAGAGGGCTAGGAGAAGTGTTCTATAATAATATGTCAAATACGTGTCTCACATTTTACTTACATTATTTTATTACTTAACTACTTAAATACAGTTGAACTCGGTTATTATGATCACGGAAATAGCGAGATCTCGGATGTAATGAGGAAACATTCTTTAACATTTTAGTTTATGATTTTCTTCATACATTTATTCACTTTTATAACGAGCTACTTATCGGATATACCGAGCAAAAATATCGTCAAAATTTTTCGTAAAACTGTTGTATGTAAATGTGTCGTTCGTTTAAGAATATTTTCGACCATAACCAATAAAATCCGACTGGGAAGGATGCCGCCGGGATCGGATTATGTTTATGACACTAGTTAAGTGTCTAAGTAGGTACCTAATTGATGGTTTCGCCGACAACATTGAAAAAGTATCCACGCATATGGTTGAAATTGTACCTATGTAAAAAATCGAAGCTTTGTCAAGTCAGTAGGTACCTACCAGCGTTCTTTACAATAAACAACTTCTTTTGTAGTTATGAATGCCATGCATGTTTCGGAAATTTTTACGATGGTTTTCAATTTTTTTATGTTCTATGCTTAAATAGAACGTGGCGCGAAAAATATATAAACATAGATAGGTATAACGAGTAATGCTTATAACGAGCAAATTCAGTCGGTTCCATCTTACTCGTAATAACCAAGTTCGACTGTATTTGTATTTGTATTTGTATATTGTTTTAGGTATATAAAGCTTGTGGGATTTATTCTGGAATACTATATATATTATTTTCCATTTACTTATTATTAATGTCATTGGATGTAGGTACCTAATGTGTAATAATGTAATCGTAATGCATGTTCAATTTTCTATACATATTACGTTCCGTAATGAATAAGACGAGATAATTGAAGCGCGGATAGATTGACAAGCTTATTGAAGAAAACTATTGCTTCTCACTGTCGTATTGAAGAATATTAGAAATGATCACTACGGCAAATATAATGAATGGTGCATTCACACGATGCGTTACCACACAATATTGTTTATTAATACGAATGCAGTCGCTGCTTCATAATTTTTGTATTTTCGAATATCCATTTTAGAATATTGCAACAACTGTAAATTAAACAAATAAATAGTAAAAAAAAACAATTAAAATATTATTATCTCGTCCGAGCGGTCAATCCTTGATATTTTCCCGCCAAAATTTAAACGGATCCGGAAGTTCAAGCACGTTTCATAAAAGGAAGAATTGTGTAAACGCAGGCATAAAAATATATTTACTGGAATATTATGTAGAATAGAGTGGAAAAGTAATACGGTACACAGTAATCATATATTTTTAAAATTTTTGGTGACATGAAAAATGTAATTCATTCACATATTTTTCCTTTATTAAATTTAAAGAATTTACTGGGAAAATTATTGTATTTCGTATGGTAACTTCAAAGAGAACTGTCAAAACAACACGGTCGGTTGATGTGTCAAAATATAATGTTGGTTTAAGACGAGGTTTATTAAGAAATCTGAAATGGTATATTATATCTATTTTATTTTTAATTATTTGATGTTTTTGACCAATTTATTCTTATAAGATTCTGTTGCATTTTGGTTATATGCCAATCACAATGTTATAATGGTGAAAACATCACTGACAGATCGAATGAAATTATTTGCACAAGTTTATTAACACAAACTAATGATATAACTAGCAAGAATGTAATACGTATGTTATACATTTAATATTTTCGGAAATATGTAGCGTACCGTTATGTTTTTTCAAATTCAAAATAAGGATGGTTGTAATAGGTTTTGTTTTTAGATCTCAAACGGCCACAAAAACGATAATATGGTACATTGTGTATTTACCATTGTTTTTCATTATATTTCAGGATTTGAAATCATTTGCCGAAGATGGCTTCAATGCCAAGGAGTGGATCAATAATGCTTACAAAATTTCGAATAAAAGTGATCCTAAAGAAGTAAGTTTTAAAAAAAATATTCATATGATATTTGGTCACATATCAGAATTGGCCGTACTATAGATACATGTAGTCCTATACCAGGGATGCGAACCTATGGCACGCGAATGTTTCATTTTGAAGCGAAAAGAAATTACTGTTTTAATATATTTAAAAAATGTTTTTTTTGTAAAAGAGTTTTACAAATAAATATATACTTACCTACTTATATACATATATATACACTTATATATAAGTAATATTATAAAATAATGACGACAGCCTTGCATATTTTTTTCGGTTTTTCATATTATGTTTAGGTACCAATCGATGCGCACACGGAAATGACGAAATGCATGCATAAATATAATGAAAAATCACATTGTATGAAAAATTGCAGGCAAATCATTTTCAAGAATAATCATTACGTTTAATGTAAATATACGATTGCATAGGTCGGTCCTTAGGATCTAGAGAAAAATATTCAATCAACAAACCTTATGAAAGTAATTATTATCGGCCGTCATTCAAATATATTAACTGCTTGTTATTTTTACCTCAAACATAATCTCTGAAAATGGAAAACCGCTCAGTGATGGAGAATATAATATGAAAGAAAGGTTTAAATGATTCCATGATCTCTTGAGTAATTTGAAAACAAGGAAAAAAATATTCAAAGAATAAAAGATATGCCTTCGGCTAGAAATACGAAAGATAGAATATCAATAACTGTATTGTAATTTTGATACCATTTTAATAGAATTCTTACTTAAAAACTATTTTTTTAGAAAACTTAAAAAAAAACAACTTTTTTTTCATCATAAAAAACTGCTTAGCACGTCAAACAGTCGAAAAATATTATTTGGGAAATTTTGGCACGCGTACGTAAAAAGGTTCGCAATCCCTGTCCTATACTATAGTAATTTATTTTAAGCTAAACTGTTTTTGTTTTAAACAGGTTTTTGTTAACAACACGCTTTCAACACTGCAGTTATATATGCAGCAGTTAAACCATGCTCTAGAGGAGACCACGGCTCAGGTGAGATCATGCATGCAAGCATTTCTTCGAGAAAATAAACATGATATCAAATTGTTGGTTATTAAAATTTTTTAGCCTTTCATTTTTACTACGCATGTATATAGATGACTTTAATTATATATACGTATAAAAATTATAACTGGCGAAATTTGAAACTAAAATCACCGCTATTCAAAAACTAAATTGATAAACATGACGCTAGATTGTAATTAAGAATACCGTTGCTATTGTCCAAAAATTAGCCATGGTAGATTCGCTGCCAAGCTCTATGAGCCCCTATACCCGGCCAACGTGTTCATGTGGCGGAGAACTACAGGATGCTAACCACGTCCTCGAGGAATGTCCAAGAATGTTCTCCCAGAGGAAATAGATGCCTAAGTCCGTCTAACCAGCTGTTGGGCCCATCCGACCTGGTCGCCACAAAGGCCAATTATATTGCATTTCAAAAAATGGCGGCGTCTTATTGCGGACGTGACTTCTCATAGTTTCTTTTTATTTGATATAACATTAAATTCATTTATTTTTGTTAAGTCTCCGTGCCTTTCTCTCCCATGGCACTTTTTCTTAAATTATGACTTTCAGTAAACTCAGTCAAAGCTCATTTGAGAGCGTGGCTCCTGAGAATTTCCCAGGCGTACACAACTGCTGATGCTTCACATCCAACCGGAGGGCCTCGTAATACGCTCGTTTCAGACCAAGTGTGGTGCGGGGCGGGTTAGTTTGGAGGGTCCATGCCCTTCTTGTCCAAAAATTTAATAATCACCATGGTGTCACCGACATAAATAGTGCACACTAAACTTTGTCAGTCATGCTTAATTGTTTTCATTGAATTATCTATTATGATTTAGTTTTGGCAGGGTTTAATTAAATTTAGTGGGCACCATTTTTGTCAGAACTCCACAGCCTACCTCCACCCTTTGACACTGTCTCGTTTGTAATGAAAGCATTTGTCAGAATGGAGTTTCATCATACGTAACCGACAAATCAAAAATGTGATGATAGTTAAGGTATAATGAGTATGTAGTTTACTTTCTGCATGGCCATCACGTTGCAGTAACATTGGTGAACGTGCCATTTCAATATAAAATTTTGCAGAATTCGAACCTTTCAAATTGCCATAAATTGAATATTTATTTCCATGCTCAGGTTGTATCTGGACTGCCGAGATTATGCCGAGAAGCTAGTTCAACGGAAGCCGGAGCACGAGGCCTTCGGGCGAGAGCAGAGGCCCTTCAAACGGCTCTGGGGGCAGCGCATCAGGCTGCAGGCCATCCGTTGTTAGCCCTTCAAAGAACCGATAGACTCAAAAGCAGGCTAGAGGTCAGTTAATTATTGATAAAAGAATTAAAAATAATAAATTTCTCAAAACATATTATCTAAAATTCTTTTCAATAGATTTGCCATGTACCTACTTATAACGCCTGTATACGTGCATGGATTTACATATGGCGTGCGTGTCACTAAATGACACGTGAATAATTTATGTGTGATACGCAGGCAAAGTTAAAATTTAAAAACCACGATTTTATTAGCTCGTATTCTTGTTTGTCCGCTACAGATTTTTTCTTGTGTGTCCAGTATTTTTCTTGTTTGTCCAAGATTTGTATTAGACGATTGAAGATTTTTAACTTCCCGACTAGCTAGACATTTGACACTTTTAGAATATATCAGAACACGACAACAATGCATTCTTTTAATACTTTTAGCCATTTTGAATTCATTTTCAGTTAATTCTGTTTTGTATGGAAAGTTATTATTGTTGGTTGCTAAGGGGGTCCTAGCAACCAAATTATTAATATATACGTGCGTTTCTATGGAAATCAATATGAAATGTCAAATGACATTTCAGTATTCTATATTTATTCGTTATTTCTATCAAGTACAATAAAAAGCTTTTATTAATACATAGAGTTATCAAGTTTACATGATTCAACAGGAAATTGAAAAACGTAGTATATAAAACGTTCTTTTTATCTTGTAATTATTTATATTTAATTTATCTAAAATCTACTGATTTAAAAAAAAATTCTTCATTTGACGACACCGGCTTATTTTATCGATATTCAAACAGATTTGACAATTTGAATACATAATTGTTTTATCGTTATACTTTTACAAATATGTTTATGAATAAAATAGTAATAGTGTATATTGCAGAATTTGAATAAAACTTATTTACCAATATGTTCAATTCAATGAAAAAAGTAACACACCGCTATTTAGGTAACCCATAACTATGGGCAAAGTGTTATTGTATTACTTGTAAAGCCAGTGCTCACCTACGCATCGGAAACCTGGACATTAACTCTGCGAAATGAACGAGCCCTGAACATCTTTGAAAGAAAAATTCTCCGCCGTATATATATGGACCGATCAGGGATGGCACCAATTGGAGGAGAAGATATAATGCTGAGCTCTACGGGCTGTACGAAGATTGCAGCGCAGTTCAATCAATTAAGATTGGGAGACTGCGATGGCTAGGTCATGTGCACCGTATGATTGACAATGAACCGGCAAAGAGAGTGATGTCCAGCAATCCAATAGGACGTAGAAGAAGAGGGAGGCCAAAGATTCGCTGGTTGGATGGAGCTGCCAGTGACTGCTGATTCTGGGGGTACCAAATTGGAAAGCAGCCACACTGGATAAGGACAGGTGGAGGGAACTGTTGGAAGAGGCCAGGACCCACACCGGGTTGTCGCGCCCCTGATGATGATGATGACTATGGGCATCTATTTTCGTCGATGAATTATTTCAAATTGAAATTAAAACGTCACGTTAGTAATGATTTGATTGAAATATGTGTAGCATTCTAGCATCTGTACACGTGCATGGATTTACTTCCACCACTTGTGTGTATTTTAAACTATCGCGATAATAACTGTTTACACGTAAAAGTGCCGACTGTCTCGCCAATCTCATTCTTCAAGAATAAACGAGACGCGATATTGTCATTGTATGGTAATATTTGACAAGTCATGAAAATCGGTTAACCTCAAAATGAGTCTATGCGCGGTGTAGTTCGATTTTTTGCCAGGTTCGCCACTATTGTTCTACTGCACAGGTGCAGATATTGCACGGTTCAATTGTCGCGTGAAAATAAAAGAGGTTCTGAACTTTTTTGATTCATGCGTGCAAATTTGCAATTTGCACGATAATACGTGTTTTTTGTTATGGCCACAATCATACTTACTGTCAGCAGTAAATTCATGCACATGTAAATGGGGTATTAGTAGTATTATTATTCCATTATTTATGTTGCTTATTCAGATGTGAAGTAAAACTAATAACATTGATTTAAGGCTATACTTCAGCTGAGGCATGGTCTAAAAAGATCGTGATCATGCGACATGCGGATTGTGCAAATGACGCGTGCCGAACAAAACATAATTTGTCATAAAAATTTTTGAGGACCGGTTTCAATATTTTCACTGATTTTATTTTACATAAATATGTGTGGATTCTTTCAAAATTTTGTTTCATAGTATGGTGTAGCACCGTTGTGCTAAATCCATATACTTTTCCAGTCCTTGTTCTTTAATTTTTATCACCAGGAAGTTTTGAATTAACCTTTCTATTGCGCTTACGCATTTACATCAACCGCTTCACATGTCTTGTTCTCAAAAAAAGGGTCCAATGATTTCACCGTGAAAACCACACCATACATGTGTATCAATTTTTGGTGAATATGTCGAGGATTCTCCCTTACCCAAACACGACTGGTTTGAACCATTGCTATTGAACTGGTGCTGGACGATTATGATATTTTTCTATGAATTCCCGGTCAGCTTTAATAAAAATTATAATGATTTTAGCGTGTTCTTTTGGCATGTGTTTTTCCTTTCCGAATTTTAACAGTCAAAATCAAACTGATGGAAACGTCATTATTAAAGAATGGTAGTGTGAGACTTGTCTTGCCTCACCCGTTATAATATGCATTATCTGAAATATTGTCATTTCTGTTTACCAGTATGCAAGACAGGGTCTACGAGAAGCAGACAAATGGGCGGCTTTGGCCGGTAAACTGGAGGCAGCCCTGGAGTCGACAGAGCCTATCGACCTTCCGAATCTGACGAAACTCATTGAAGATATGAATGAGTGCTTGGAGGTAAGAATGCTGTTTCTTTCTATAACTTTTTTAATTACATAATTATTTGGAACCCATTTGTTGGCCAACCATGCTTTGGATTCAAGCACAATAATTGAAATTAAAACGTGTGACCTAGACTTAACTGCAAGAAGTGTTGTGTCTTAACCATGGCCCCCACATTCTGAACCGGGCCCCCATGCTAGGATCTTTGGCGGGCCCCCCTACCTATCTCTACGGATAAAGGCAGTGTGATGCTCTACAGTAGCGTTTTCCAAAAGGTGAACGCGGTAAAATTAATGTGTATATTTAGTGTTTTTTGTTGTATATTTTAATACATCCATTTGAATTAAGGAGTTGTCGAGTGTCGATACACAATTAAAAATTTTATCATACAACCATATAATTTTATGTAATAACATTATTGAAGGAAAATAGCGCTGCGCCTTTTTTACTATTAAAGCAAATTTGTGTTTGATTTTTTTTTTATTAAGGCAAATTTGTGATGTGTGTTTATCTCACTTATCTGGTCGACTGGCCTCGCCGGACCTCTCCTGAGCCCGGGCCCCCAGGCTACAGCTCTGTCAGCCCCCCCTTTGTAGGGGCCATGGTCTTATCAGTATATCTATTATTCGGCTCTGTAGGTATTGTCCGGTTCATCAGACCACGAAGACAAGAGAATGCAATTGGAAGGCTTGAAAAATCGACTCGAGGCCGTCTTGAGTCCAGCAGTTGTGGAAGCATTCACCGGACATCATACAGGTAAATTAAATTCCTTCTCACAAAATCGTCAAAAAAGTATCAATGCTTTTTTACTAATACTTTTATACTTTGGCATTGATACTTTCCATCCGATATGATACCGGTCCGGTGTCAATACATTTTATTAATATCGGATCATTCGATACTTTTCTCCTAGATGTATTTCCATGATATTAAAATGCTGATTGGGATTACCATGCATTAGAATATATTTAAAAAAAATACAAATTAAGTTATTTGGCAATGTCTGCTTTATTCTGATCCAAGACGTAGGTTCATGAAAATTTATGAAGTCAAAATTACAATTATCACTTAATCTTGAGATGTTTATAGCTCAGCCAAACATCAAAGCGTTTTTTTGTATCCAAATGTTTCTGAGAGAATGTAACATCAAGTTTGAATAATAATACCACATGGTTGAAGCTAAAATGTTATATTAAGTATCTACCCATTATGCGTAATATGCTTTTTATACATCGTGAAATGGGTTGAAATTGTACCAGTTATAAAGAATAACTATCTGTGACACTTTTACCTCTCCCATGCGTCACGTTGATACCGCCTAAACCATGGCATCCTCAGAGGATCCAAGGCCAAGAGGCCTGAATCGTCATTGGGCGGATTCATGCAGACATGATCAGATCGACTACGATACAGAAATTCTAGCCCGTAAGCAATATCGTTATTTGTAAAAAAATATCTCAAATCAGGCATCGACTCAATATGGCGTCACCTGCGCAGTCGAATCTAATTCTGGAGTGCGCAATGACAGATGTTTCGGCCAGCACGCGCCGCCGCATGCGCAAGAGACCGCCGGGTCGCTTCGAGCGAGATTGCGAGGAAGATTGTTTTGTTGTTTCCTCTCGCCTCGCGTCGGCCGTTCGGAACCGACGCACCTCCGTGAATTTTTTTTTTTTAAATATCATGTTTTAGACGCTGTATTGGTTACTGTAAATATATTTCATAAATAAAAAGCCCTGTTTCCGCCGAAAATCCGTGTTGTCAATTAAACCCGCATGTCCCCGAAAGGAGAAGCCAGCAGACATAACCTAGACATTACATCATCTCAGGGGGGTCCAGCGTGTCTTACGCCCCCCCCCACTCCTTTCGGAGTTGACAACGTCACTGTCTTCCTACCATTTTTTTGTTTCAATAACCTTTGAATTTGCAGATAAATGTCGTCTTCTATGGTCGGCATTCTCAGCTATGGGCCGCACCAGTGCTCTGGTGGCTTACCGTCTGCGTTGTGAAGCTCAATCTCTTCGAAGCGCCATGCCCAACATCAATGCTCTGGGTGCGCAAGGAACGAAAGCATCTGTCGCCAGAGATCTGCATGCACTGCTACTGAGACACGCTGAACAGCAGGTATTATTCTAACATTCTGGTGAATTAGAGATTTTGCTTTATCGATTTTTTAATTCAATTGATGGGATTCATTTTTACATTGTTTTTAGTCACAATTGTCGATAGTGTTTACATCATTTCCATCACTCGTCTCTCTCTCATTTACTGATCTTTTACAGCTGGAATGGTCTCCTTTGGCATGCCCTGGAGAAGAGACAATGCCTTGGCTTCTGAGACTGCAGGCTTCCGTACTAAACGGCGCCTTGCAAACCGACCAGAGGATATCTGCTGACAGTCCGTCGAGTGATTTGGATGGCTTGGCTGATCTGCTTGCAGCGTGTGACCATTTCTCAGCCACCATGTCCACAATCGTGCAACGGGAACAGGGCAAGAGAGGTGACACGGTTTATTATTCATCCATTTTACTGTAAAGTAAATTCAAGGAAGAATGGATTCAAATTCAAACAAAACTTCAAATTATTAACAGTCTTCTGTGGTCAGATAATATAATTATGTAGTAGGAAATTTTTTTTATAAAGACGTTCCAGAAAATCTATTTTCTTATCAGTTGTGAGTGGTAAACGTAGGCTGTTAAGATTTGATATAAATAGTGCAAACAAACTTTGTCAGTCATACTTATTTGTTTTCAATGAACTAAGAACACAATTTGCAGGTGGCGCTGGTTAGTTTTTAAAATTCAATTAAACCATGCCTAAACATGGGCAATCTGACTGAATAGTGCACACCTTTTCAGTCATATTTATTTATTTTCGTTGAATTAAAAATACATATTACAGATGGTGTTAAAATACTGTTTTATACAAACATGATTAATGAATATTTTATAGGGAGGTAGCGATCTCGAAACAGGTTAGGAATTCGTACTATAAAAATCAGTGGCGAAGATGGAGGTAGGCTGCTAAGATCTAACATAAATTGTGCACACTAAACTTTGTCAATCGTATTTGTTTTCATTGAACTACGACTACAATGTGTAGATAATGTTGGTTAGTTTTTTAATATAGTTCATCTAATCCAGAGCCATATAAATAATTATTAATCGTATTATTTCGTAATTAGGTACTGTAAGCGATGATGAGTTGAAAGAATTAGGCCGCGCGATTTACTCTCCTGTCAGAGAAGACTTTGCGACACTCGGACGAACTTTGGCAGAGGCCATGGCGGAAGACATCGGACCCGTACCTGCAATTGAGGTTAGTCTACTACAATATTTATACCGTCATCAGGCGATTAACATTTTTCAGTGAGTAAAAGACGATAAAAATATTTGACAGTTGTCATACAAGCATGTCTCTTGGTAACTGGATAAATCCACATTTCATGCAATGATTATTTGATATGTTGGGGATTGAATGAATGCAAATGCATTGTTGACTATGTTGAGTAAATCGACTTCAAAGTTAAATAGGTATCTGATTATAAGTTCTATCAGACTGTTCACAGAATTCTGTAAATCTTGTCTCTTGTCGGTTTTGTTCTCAAATACATAAATAATCCTTTATTATAATTCCAAGAAAATATGTTGTTGTTTATTTGTGTTTATATCCCGTTTACACATGCATGGATTTACTGCTAATAGTACGCATTATCGTGACCATAACAAGAAAATGAATGTGTAAACATGTATTATCGTGCAAGTTGCAGGATTGCATGCATGGATGAAAAAAGTTCGGAAGCTTCTGAATTTTCTCACAATAATTGGTACTTGCATGACGGTGCGCATGCGTAGAAGAACGATAGTGGCGAACCTGCCATAAGAAATACGAACTACACCGCACAGAATACTTTGACGTTTACCGATTATCTACGAACCTATCCGAACCCGTCTGAACTTGTTAAATAGCACCATACAATGACAACATCGGGTCTCGCTTATGCATGAAGAATGAGATTGGAGAGACTGTCGGCACTTTTACGTGTAAATAGTTATTACATTGCGCTATTATGGATGTTTTTAGTGTTTAAAGATAGATAAGTCAAGCCAAAATATTCTAATTATATCTGTTTTCGATGAAAATATTAGCCCATTCATACATACGTAGATTTATTGCTGGCAGTACGTATTGTCGCGACCATAAAATTAAAAGACAAATTTAATATGACAGGTTTTCTTGTGCAAAATTGTAACACTGCATCCATCGATCAAAAAAGTTTAGTGGTTTTTAATTGTCACACGACATACGTGCATCCGCATGCGTATTAGAACGATGGTGGTAAACGTGACGGAAAATATATGAAATATAACACGCACTACGCAAAATTTTGCATGCAACGAGAAAAAACATTTACACGCTATTGCTGGCAGTAAATCCATGCATTTTTATACACTATATCCATGGGATATACTAATATTAGGTATATAATCATTTCATACAAAACAGTTACAATATGTTCATTTATAGAGTCCTGATTCACCCATAAATGTGTATAATAATTATGTATTGTGAAAACTGCTTCTAACTAATTTTTCAATTATATGTCAGTTGTATTCATTTAATTGTCAGCACCTCATTAATAAGTTAAAATAATATGTCCGGTGTTTATATGTGATACAGGTATATTTGAATCAGTGTGTGATGGAGTGTTTTATGTACCTGATTGTATACATGACTTTACACGCTGTCTTTTCCCTTAAAGCAGCGAGTAGACATATCTTACATGCCTATATAAGAGGTACAACACTCTCTATAGGATATATTATTTTTTAGAGTGGCACCACCGAGGCTGGCACAACGCTTCTACTGAGGACCGCCCGTGGTGCTCGTGCTCTGACAGTGAGACTGACACAGGGTAAAGCACTCCTCAGGGGATCTTCACAGCAGCATCTTGTTTACGCTGCACAGGTTAGTTCCACCCAGATATCGGTTACGTTAATTGCAAGGTTGAATGTCAGTTGTTTATTTTTATGGTCCTCTATTATTATTTCCTTCTGAATTGAAATGATAACATTATGAATTGTTTTCTTTTGTAGTGGCTCATTGAAGAATTGTGCAGTGGGTGGGGCAGTGTATCCGATCTGCCGTCATGTTTGTCATTGTTGAAAGTGGTCGGCCAATTACAATCGCTTGCCACTAGCGCTACACAAATTCTGGAATCTAAAATTGAAGGTAGGTTTATTTGTGTTACGATTAACTCTCAATTTATACCAGTCTCCCTTTGTCAGCAGCCCTCAACACCGTTATGTATTTTTTCATTACAGAAGATGAAGCGACCGTCCAAAAATGGGCGGCCATTCCGGCCCCCTTGAAAGATTGGCAAAGTTTACTCTCCGCCGAGCAGCCGATGCCTGGGAGTATTGTCACGGATCAAGTGGCGGAAAGTTTGGCAGCGGCTCCGGAGAAATTGGCTTCCAAACTTAGAAACACGGCACTCAAATTGGTGTTATCACCCATCGCCACGCATCTAGGTAAGAACATATAGATGGTAGCCACTTACTCAACCTATTAGGTTCAAACTAGAGTTGGGAAAACTGCTCAATTTTGAAGACTACCAGTATAAAAAAATATTTAGTATCGAAACTTGTTCCAAAATACTTACAATACTTATTTGGGATATTATATAGAGCATTTTGCGTGCAAAGCTGTGTCAGTGCTTTTTAGAAGCCATTTTTACACAAATTGTTTATATAATTATTATCCATTTACACAGTCACGCATAAAATTTGAATTCAGTTTCATTCAATTTCAGTTTACAAGTTCCAATTATAACACTAAAAAATCAAGAAACTCGCCATGACGAAACCAGATAGACGCGTAAATACTTATCAGTCTCATACTCAACTGGAACTAAAACTAACTCCATATTATTACTATAAAACGAACTTGTCACCATATCTGTCCTTCACTATACTAACTTTACAACTGGGGAGAAAGGGAGAGCAATGACGCCAATGAGAGTTGAGTATATCACGGCTCGACATACGTGTATTATTCTATCTCACTCGCACGCATTTAATGTCAATAGTCTATATAATAATACAAAATAATACTGCTAATATTAATTTTCTATAGTTACCAATTCAACCCTACTAAAACATATTATTTTAATACATAGAATCCGATTGGGTCTTGTATCAGTCCAAGCTCTTTATTTATTACTAGTGGATGTGATTTTAAAGTGTTTTTTAATGTTTGTTGACAATAATAGTGTGTTTTTTGTTTAGACGGAGTGGAGGATTTGCGCAGCTGGTCAGGCAATGAACAGTACGCGGTTGATCTCCCTGATTTCAGTCTGTCACCGCAGGAGTACGTAACCCAGGTGGGGCAGTACCTGCTCACTCTGCCGCAGCACCTGGAGCCGCTGTTGGACCGGGGAGAGCTTTCGCCCACTGACGACGACCCTGCTTATCATTTTCTTAATGAGGCTAGTAAACACAACAAATTTTTTGTACAGATAGAATTTTCATTGCATAATTATATCGATACAGGCCCAGGCGCACATGTATTAATTCTATATGGTAAAAGAAAAGTAAAAAGTTCCATTTTGACGTTTACAATTTTTCACAACCAGTTAAATAGCACTATAAAATTTCAACGACGCGTCTGCCAATCAATGAGATTGGTAAGACAGTCAGTACTGTTACGTGTAGATAGTTATTATTGCGATAGTTTAATTTACAATGGTGCCAGTAAATCCATGCTAGTGTACTTTAAGATGCACAATAGCCAAACTAATGAAGATAATGTAAAATATACCACATACCGTCATTGAAACTAGAAAATTGTGTAACTCCAAAAACACTACTTTGCAGGAGAGACAAAAAACATTATGGTTTCGTATATGTTACGCCGAATGTGCGAAATTGACTATTACATGAAATGGGCAAAATTTTGGCTAATTCATGTAATAGTTAAGCCCGTTGCCTTATTCATGAATTAGGTAAATTATCTGCCGAGTACGTGAATTCGCCAGGGTATGGAATTCTTAAACTGTCAACATGACAGTAGAAAAAGTAAATTTAATACGGATAGTTTTATTAGTTATAATTGGACATAATATAATATTATTATTATTAGGTTAGGTTTGGTTAGGTTTTGTAATTCTGAATTCAACGGAATGTCCATTTTGAGGTTAGCTAACAAGTGTCAACAAACTATCACAAACATACAATCGACCATTGCACGATTGATACCCAAGCACAAATCAAATCGCGAAAATACCTTATAATAAAATTCTTCCGTTATCATATTATAGTTCTAGATTTTTTTTGGGCATAGTAAATGGATATGAACGTCATTGTAGTTATTGATTGGTATATTTTTATATTATAATCAATGACATTTGACACATTTAGTTAGTTTGATTAGTTGCAAAAAACACCACCAGAGCGCGACCATCTATTTTGACAATAGATAATATTATACGTAAATTTTGACCAATGCATGAGCATTTGACACATTTAGTTTAGTTGCAAAAAACACCACCGTAGCGCTACTATCTAATTTGTCCAATGCATGAACTAGGCAGAAAAATTACTGCCGAATGCACGCACTTGGCAGATATTTTGTCTAATTCATGAATAAGGCAACGGGCTTGCATTTTTCATGATTTAGGCAAAATTTTGCCCATTTCATGTAATAGTCAATTTCGCACATTCGGAGTAACATATACAATTATATGGTTTTGGAGTTAAATCATCCATCATTTAACAATGTTACAATTTTCTTTGGAATTACATCGTTTGCAAGACGGGTAGATATTAACAACGGCCACTAGATTGCATTCAAAGTCAATTTTCGATTAAAACGGAGTTACAGATTTTTCTAGTTTCAATGACGAAATGTGCAGCTATCCGCAGACCAAGAAAGGCAATTTATGGTATAACCATCTGGAACCACCGTGAAATATCTAGCAGTCAATTACTGATCATGTCAAATACTAAAAGTTTTCATTTATTTTGTTCGCAGGTTTGCGACTCTGCGTGTGAAATGTTTGCCGCGAAGATTGTCTCCATCAAAAAATTGGACAGACTGGGTATTAGGAAGTGCACAGTTGATATCGGTTAGTTGATGTGTTTTCCTAATATGATAATGTACATATTAAAATAATTGTAAGGCATTATGATGTACAGGTGAAGCATCTGTTTTGCTACATACTTGCTGTTCATATCCCTAGGACCGTGAACATAATATCCGTGTCCGGAAATTTGTACTAAAGCAGTTCGCCATATCACACTTCACCAGTGTTGCCAAGTCAAAATTTAAAATTTCAGTAGATTTTGACAAAAAATTCAGTAGATTTCATAAACTATCGGTAGATTTTAGAAAATGTAGTATATTAGATAATATGATTTAAAACTAATAAGAATAACAATAATTAATAATATTAATATATTGTAAACAATGATGATATTCATGTATAAAATGGCGCTCTTGGGTAGAGTTACAATGCTTCTTACGTCAATTTAGAACATATCAAAAAAGGTTGTGCGTAAATCATTTCAAGTTTATTATTAAAAGAATCATCAGTTAATTTGCAATTATGGAGAAACACAAATATCAGTAGATTTCTTGAATTTCGAAAAAAAATAAAAAATTCAGTATATTGGCAAAAAATATCAGTAGATCTACTGAAATTTCAGTGGACATGGCAAGACTGCACTTCACCCTGAAATGTTGTATCAGAAATATGAGGCGTCTAATTCCAAAAGTCCACATTTTGTTTCCCGAAAATATTGAATTGTGGACTTGTCGCTTTTTGTAATTAGACGCCTCATATTTTCGTATATTAAAGACCGTCCATCCTCTTTGGGTCATATAGTACTGAGATAAAATTCATGTCTAAATAAAACACGGTTCTTGTCGGTTTACTGTAAGCCAGCGGCAAACAAATTTTGAAAATAACAAATTTACTGGATTATTTGTTAGGTTAGGTTATGTTAGGTTTTCATTCTTGAATTCATGAATTTTGCCAAAATCGGTTATGAAAATTGAATTAATGTTCATATTGAATCTAATAACATTGGAGACCATATAGTTTACAGTCATCTCTTTCCGATAGAAAGATCACGGCGAACAGTTCTACGGTGAAATGATTTACGTACAATTTACATTTAACCCATAATATCACCATAGTAAATCATCTGTCATCTGCAATTCCATTGTCCCAAATCCTCCAGTTTCCCAAAGTTCACAATGAGTAATACTCTCAGGTCTCTTTTTATATGGTTTTGAAATTATGCGGCTTATATTTAATGCAAATTCCCAATTTTTTTTGAAGTTATACTTCTTTTGGCGCGTTTAGGAAATCAGATCAGAGTGTATTTTTGGCGTGTGACATGTAACACATAATTTATTTTTTCACATGAAAAAAAACGCACTCGATTGGATTCGAACCACCGAATGTTCGGTTATCAGCCGAACGCACTACCTTTACGCCACAGTAATCGTGACGATTATACAGTATATCGAGGGTATACTGACAGAACGCATTATTTCAGTTTTTGCTGTTTTTCTGTTTTAAATGCTAAAATGTATACAATTTTACGCTCTACGTCCTGGTAAAACGCACAAAGGCATAGGATATAATGGTGAGAAAATAGAAACATTATTAAATCATATTGTTATTATTTTATTCTGATAGAAAGCATGATAATGACCTAATGCGTTCTGCGTATACAAAATACAGGACTTGTACCATGTCGTATATTGTGTTTACCATAAAGGTTAGTCTTTATAATGTAGAAAAAATGTTTTTAAATCTTAAAAAAATCTATGTGGGAGAACGCTTTGAAAAAAAAATTAAAGTCCTTTTTGCGATTATCTCAGAACTTGTTTTAATGAATTAATGCTTTCTGTCAGTAAACCCTCGATATATAATATTATAGTTTAGAATTGTTCCCTTGCCTAGGCAGCGAATTTATTATTGTCGGCCATTTGCAATTCCTTACGTAAACAAACGATTAAACGTCATAGTGGTAGTTGTTACTTTAAAAATAAAAACAACAATAAATAATTATATAATTTAGTAATATAAGTTTAAGTGTATAGAAATAAACCAACGGCGTTCCAATAAGCGGTCCTTTTTCTTGAGTGTAATTTAACAAGATAATTAAGAGCTAGTCGAAGAATCTATGTTATCACAAGTTTTGTTTTTGTTTTGTTACACCAAAGAAATATAACTTCTAATGCGCGTACATAAGTACACACACCGATTTTTTAATATTTTGGACTGTATTAACATACCTAATGGAAGTGCGAAATACGGTGTTTCCCAGTTTAGTCGCGAGGCGATATTGCCACGTGCTTCAGTATTGAGGCAGGCAAACTCAAGTGTTATGATAACACTGACTGTGGCTAGTATAATGCGGTTAAAACCAAGAGAGATGTGTTCGTGTCCCCGAGTGATATCGCTCCACCTCTTTTCCAAAGTTCTATGACCAGTACAGTACCAGTTTACATAATAATAAGCATTTAACTATACGAACAGCACCTTCTGGGTTTTTTTAAGCGTGGATCCATGAAGTTTTATTTTTAATTGTTTGTCTTTTCATTGTCGTAGGATTAAAATGCTGTTTTGGAAAATTATAGAACGTATTCTTAATTTTTCAACATTGTCTTGCAGAATGCATCTTAGAAATAATTTTAATGTCGAAAGCTGTTGCTTTGTTTTGAGTTTGTGGTACTGTCTCTTTATTGATGCTTCGTGTTTTGAAAATCGTCAATCGAAACAATTTTGGTGGCAATTATTTTGAAATTCTTTGGATAAATTTTTTTTCTGCGTTTATAACGGTATTTTTGCAATGTTAGCCGCTATCATGGAAAATGTTGCATCGGTCCGTTTCAAACTGCGGCAAGCTGAGAACATAACTCTTGTATTATTGACATACATGAACTATTATTTAAAAACTAATTTGTATTTTTTTTTTTAATTCTATGGTACCCTAGCATACCTGACATCCATTTTGGAAGATCTTGGAGCAAAATCGTCCGGATTGAAACTTCTGACTGACGCTTTGAACAAGAAGAAATTTACAACATTGCAAGCGTGAAAAAAGGACATCTCTGGAAAATAATTGAGGAACTGAGTAGTAGAGGAGCGTAAGTGCATAGTAATAGTTTTGCGAAAAATGCAGTTAGCAGATTTGTGTAACATGGTAAAGAAGAAATTAAGGATTCTAAAACATTGCCATATGCCCTCTATCTATTTACTCAATTATTTATGTATACACCATTTAGCTGTTTACTTAGAGCAGTGTTTTTCAACCGCTGTGCCTCCAAGTTTTAACTATAAAGAACATTAAGTAATAACCACATCAAATCTTCTAAAAACCCACAACTTATTAAATAAACAACATTAAAACATTGTGTACATAATTATATTTATTTATCTGGTTTTTTAATTCAAGTATTTATTGTTTAATTTTACTTTCTGCAAATTCTATTTTTTGAGATATGGAACTCTAAAAATGAATAATTTAATTAGGGACTTGATATCAGCTCACTTTTTTGTTTGGCCTACACGAAACGTGCGATCAAATTAACTTGGTGTGTGTAGCACTTTGTTTGTAGGGAGCATTATGTCTAAGGTTGAAAAACATTGACTTAAGCAGAGACTGCATTTGGGTTATGTAGTACTGTCTTATCGCTGGACCTTGGAATGGAAGCGACTCAACATAGATACTTCAAATGTACAAAATACAAAATGGTGTCACCTGACAGATAATAATTAATAGTACAACAATATATACATTACGTAACATTTCCGTAATCCATCCTCTTTGAAGATGTCCCGAGGAAATATTTTGTAAGATGAATAAAACCAAATCTCCTCTATGTTTAAATTAAGAAAACAATATTATATCATAAAAAAATATTTTTAATGTTTTATTTGTATATTTTTTTAAATTATACAATATATCAATATGTACTATAGTTGTACGCTATAATTTTATTTATCGTATATGAATGTACCTCCCAGGTTGTGCTACACACCAAATATCAGAATAATTCTGTGTGCGTAAGGAAAAGGGAGATAAGTCTTAAAACTTGAAAAATGAACCAGAATACATAGATATTATAATATAATATGCATAAACAAGAAAAAGGATGAATCGAATCACCGTCTCTGAATTACTAAATCCTACACAGAAAAATTGGAGTGCCTATACAAAGTGTCCAAAAATCAATTTTCTTTTGGCTCTCCTGAAAAGTAGTGCTTACCACCTTTTTCTTTCCGCACACAGAATTTATCATTTGACAACCTTGTTAGTGGCAAATTGATAAGTTTAAACTCAAAACACTTGTAAAGCAACTAAACGGTTAAGGTGGGAACATACAGAAACATTATCAACACCTGACGCGATACAATCCGCTCACACTCCACGTGATTCGATAAATCCAGTTTTGAGTATTGACGGTGGTGTGGAAAACACTCTACCCGATGGCTCGTGGGCAATGTGTTTCCCTTCAACTTGCGATCCCACGCATCAGTTGTCAATGTCATCTTTAATAATATATTCATGTATATCCACAAACTGTGATCTATTTATTAATTCGAAAATACATCTGAAAATGCTCTTTGGTAAATCTTTAAAAAGAACATGAAATTTAGAACATATTATAACTTTGATGATCTATTTTAAGAATACAATATCATAGATTCTTTGTTTTTCTTGGTTCGTTCTACGCTTTTTTGTACAAGATAAAAACAAAACATTTGCATCAAATCTTCTTGTAAATTGTCGTCTGATTCGTTATGGAAGAGTATGTCCATAATTATTGTTTAAATATATGATTACCTGCTAATGTTTTGTTTTCTGTTTTGTGTATGATGTGTACAGTTCACAACGTGTGGTGTGGCATGGCGTGTTAACAGTACGACTCCACCTTCACGTTGTTTCAAAACATTATTTAACCAATTTTATCCATAATACGGCCACCAGCTGTAACAATCTGTCGGTGCATAATAATAGAATGGATACCAATAATAATTGTAATTGTTCACTTGGGTATGGCATTCCACAGAAGGCGGAGTTGTGGTCAGTACCATTCCAGGACATGAATTATATTCTGTGACGCTCTCGACACATTCTGTTGCTTCAGTGGTCGAAGTTGTTTCTTCCAAATGAAACTGTTGTTCATCATCTACATCGTCAATATCTATTGTGTCATTGAATTTTGGATAAAACACAGTTCCTTCACTGTCAGTTGTTTTATTTTTCGGCTGATTCTCATTTAAATATCCATCATCTGGTTTGTCTGTATCGGATTCCTTCACATTTATTGGATGTTCATCATCTTCATCGTCAATATCTGTTGTGTCATCGGTGTCATTGAATTTTGGATAAAACACACCTCCATCACTGTCAGTTGTTTTATTTGTCGGCTGATTCTCATTTAAATGTCCATCATCTGGTTTGCCCGTATCGGATTCCTTCACATTCGTTGGATGTTCATCATCTTCATCGTCAATATCTGTTGTGTCATCGGTGTCATTGAATTTTGGATAAAACACAGTTCCTTCACTGTCAGTTGTTTTATTTTTCGGCTGATTCTCATTTAAATGTCCATCATCTGGTTTGTCCGTATCGGATTCCTTCACATTTATTGGATGTTCATCATCTTTATCGTCAATATCTGTTGTGTCATCGGTGTCATTGAATTTTGGATAAAACACAGTTCCTTCACTGTCAGTTGTTTTATTTGTCGGCTGATTCTCATTTAAATGTCCATCATCTGGTTTGTCCGTATCGGATTCCTTCACATTCGTTGGATGTTCATCATCTTCATCGTCAATATCTGTTGTGTCATCGGTGTCATTGAATTTTGGATAAAACACAGTTCCTTCACTGTCAGTTGTTTTATTTTTCGGCTGATTCTCATTTAAATGTCCATCATCTGGTTTGTCCGTATTGGATTCCTTCACATTCGTTGGATGTTCATCATCTTCATCGTCAATATCTGTTGTATCATCAGTGTCATTGAATTTTGGATAAAACACACCTCCATCACTGTCAGTTGTTTTATTCGTCGGCTGATTCTCATTTAAATGTCCATCATCTGGTTTGTCCGTATCGGATTCCTTCACATTTATTGGATGTTCATCATCTTCATCGTCAATATCTGTTGTGTCATCGGTGTCATTGAATTTTGGATAAAACACAGTTCCTTCACTGTCAGTTGTTTTATTTGTCGGCTGATTCTCATTTAAATGTCCATCATCTGGTTTGTCCGTATCGGATTCCTTCACATTTATTGGATGTTCATCATCTTCATCGTCAATATCTGTTGTGTCATCGGTGTCATTGAATTTTGGATAAAACACAGTTCCTTCAATGTCAGTTGTTTTATTTGTCGGCTGTTTCTCATTTAAATGTCCATCATCTGGTTTGTCCGTATCGGATTCCTTCACATTTGTTGGATGTTCAACATCTTCATCGTCAATATCTGTTGTGTCATCAGTGTCATTGAATTTTGGATAAAACACAGTTCCTTCACTGTCAGTTGTTTTATTCGTCGGCTGATTCTCATTTAAATGTCCATCATCTGGTTTGTCCGTATCGGATTCCTTCACATTTGTTGGATGTTCATCATCTTCATCGTCAATATCTGTTGTGTCATCAGTGTCATTGAATTTTGGATAAAACGCAGTTCCTTCACTGTCAGTTGTTTTATTTGTCGGCTGATTTTCATACAAATATTCACCATCTGTACTGTTTGTGTTGGTTTCCTCACCATAATAATTATAAACTGTTGGCTGTTCATTACTTGGGTATTCATCATTATATTCAGCTACATCATCATCGTTCCCTGTTTCATCACCATCAACATCATCATCATTATCATCAATATGATATTTAGTATAGCCGTCGTCATTTTCTGTTTCCTCATCTACATCGTAAATACCTGTTGTATTATCAGTATCATTGAGTTTTGGATAGAACACAGCTCCATCACTGTCAATTGTTTTAATAATTGGCTGATTTTCTTTCAAATATTCACCATCTGTACTGTTTGTGTTGGTTTCCTCACCGTAATTATTAGAAACTGTTGGCTGTTCATTACTTGGGTATTCATCATCTGTTTCATCAGTATATTCAGCTACATCATCATCACTTCCTATTTTATCATCATCATCACTCTCTGTTCTATTATCATCAGCATCATCATCAACAGCGTCATCATCATTATCATATGGATTATAATTTTTTTTTTCATTATTTGGTGTATAATAGCTGTCATTATTTTCTGTTTCCAAATCGATACTGTCTTCTTTCCCATCACTTGTGGCTATTGTATGCTCATTTTCAATGAAATATTCGTCTTCAGACTTAGTATTTCGTCCTACACCATTCGTGTTATTTTCTGTACTATTGAACACTGGATAAAGTACGGCTACTGTTGCTCCTTCTTTTTCATCTGGCAGTTTTGTAGTGTCGTTATTTGATTTTCTTGTAAAATTGCCAGACTCCACCAAGCCATGGCTTGTTTTAGTATTGTCTCCATTTTGTATTTCTCTTGCGTGCCTTGAATAAATGAGGTCTGGAACTTTGTGACAGCTCACTAAGATTGGCTGGAATTAAAAACATATTTATTAGTCGGCTGTCGGCTTTCCTTTTTCTGAATAAGAGTTGCATGAATACCCAACAACCGACCACTTAATATTGCTAGGTCTGCGTCGTGGGGTTTATATGCTACATGCGACAGTGAAAATAAATATTATACTTTACGTTTTTAAATAAAAATAAATATGAGCCAAAGTTAAACCAATAGTCAAAATTATAAGTATATCTCTATATATATAAAAATCTCGTGTCACGATGTTTGTGGTCGCACTCCTCCGAAATGACTCGACCGATTTTTATGAATTTCTTTATGTATATTTGTTAGGTATGAGAATAGGTCAACAAGTATATTTCATACCGCTAGGTGATTAAGGTATCTCTATCCAGAAAAAATTTTCTTTTATTTTTTTAACTATTTTTTTTTATATTTTTTTTATTATTTGGCATCAAAAAATACCTATAATCCCAAATTTTCACTCTCCTACCCCCACCCTCCCATTTTTTTAATCGCGATTTTATTATTTTTGTATGAACAAATTTAACCGTCGTTCGTATTTCAAACAAAACTAAATTACTTATGTTGTTGAATGACAGATGGCGCTACGTCCAAGAAGAATTCAAGAGAAGCATCGCTCATTTTGACATTTTGACATTTCATTCGGCATATCATAACGCAGTGCGTGCAAAATTTTGTACGATTTATTTTAATTTATCTATTTTTGTGTGCGTGTATTACAGTGCACAATGCCAGCAAGACGCAAGGGGGGCCATTTGGGCCGTCGAAAAAGTAACAAACATGCGAAATAGTAGAGCAGAAAGAACAGACAAACAAATCCAACAAGTTAACAAAAACGTGCGTGTGAGCATGTCGCAATTGCGTGCATCTCAATCACAAGAGGCACGAGCTGAACGAAATCAACAACGAAAATTGGAACGGAGTCAAGCGCGCCGATTCGTAATTAACACACGCAGAGCAAATGCCCGACAACACCAACAAGCACATCGAACATTTACATCCGCTTCGTTCCTTCGTCTCGCATTCGAGTACGAGCCAGATATTGAATATTCCACTCATCCGAAAGTGCTGATTAGTGCTATGGACAAAGAATGTCCCCATTGTCATTCGCTCAAATTCAAACATGAGTCAGCCGGGATGTGTTGCGCATCAGAAAAAGTGCAACTACCAGAAATTGAGATACCACCAGAACCATTGAATGGCTTGCTCATCGGCACGGTTCCAGATTCAAACCTGTTCCTGAAGTCCATTCGCACATTCAATTCATGCTTCCAAATGACTTAGTTTGGAGCAATAGAAATAGTTTACAATACTGCGGCAAATGGTCAACAATTCCATTCTACTTTCAAAATCAAAGGCCAAAGGCCAGACCACAAAGTAGGCTTATTGCTGCCAATGCCAAACGAACCACATACATTTTTACAAATCTACTTCAAGAGCGGTGAGGACATCAATCGTGTAGATGCACGTTGCGGCTACAATAACCTCAATTCGCCTAATGCCAGGCGCATCGTCGGCGAACTGGACGCCCTATTGAATGAGCACAATAAATTTTTGAAATTCTTCAAAGCACGAATTGCAAAGTGACAATCACGTTATTGTCATTAATCCCGATAAAACACCAGCTGGAGAGCACGTGCATCGATTCAATGCACCTGTGGTTGACGACTTTGCTGGAATCATGGTTGGCGACCACACATCGATGCGAGAAATCGTGATTCGAAGAAGAAACAATAATCTGGAGTTCATCGCTGACACACACCGTTCATACGACGCTCTTCAATATCCGCTAATTTTCTGGAAGGGACAAGACGGATATTGCATAAACATCAAACAACGAGATCAACATCATTACTCATTTTGAATTGAGAAAATGAATGGTTGGTGTTTTTTTGTTTTTATCGGCGGTCATCGTCTACAGCGCTCCATTCCTCTTTCTGTCATAGATCCCATCCTCACACACTTACGATACATTCATTATTTTTTTATTTAACAACCAAAATATTCACTAGAAATAATTTATATGGCAGAACAACGTTTGCCGGGTCAGCTAGTATATTATAAATGGTTTACCTCAAATAACAGTATGATGAAAATATCTTTATTATCATTTTTATTTTACATGTTTGATATCCTCTTCCAGTTTACATTCCTCATTTAATTTCGACTTGGCCTCAGCAGTTGATTTACTAAAATAAAGAAAAATATTAAATAATTTTCAGTAGAAGCATGGAAGTATTATACAGTATAGGGATGGTCAACCTTTTTCTATAAGAGGGTCAAATTTTATGTTTTGGAAACCGAAATACCAAAATAAATTGTTTTTACACAAAGTTAAGTAAGTATCTACCATAATATATTTTCTAAATACATACACACTTATTACAAAAAATATTTTTTTTACAATTTAGTGAGATATTTATTATTTGTGTGATGTGATTTGTGTATTTGAGTTTATAATTGAGAATGCGGCTTAAAAGAGAATGCTACATATGTTTCAGTCTAACCATTACCAGGGTGACTTTTTAATTTCGATTTCAAATAATTCATCAACGAAAATAGATGTCCGTAGTATTATACCTAAATAGCTACTCTTTTTATTGAATTAAACATATCGGTTAATGAGTTCCATTGAAATTTTGCAATACATACTATTACTATTTTATTCATAAACATATTGGTAAAAGTATAACAATAAAAACATTATGTATTCAAATTGTCAAATCTATTTGAATATAGATAAAATAAGCCGATATAGTCAAATGAAGTATTTTTTTAAATCAGATTTTATATAGCTTCAATATAAATAATTACAAGATAAAAAGAACTTTTTATATAGGTACCACGTTTTTAAATTCTGTTGAATCATATAAACTTGACAATTCTATGTATTAATAAATACTTTTAAAAATTTTTTTTGATGAATTATCCCATCAATTTGAAAGAAAATGATCAAATGCGTAATAAAGAGAGCAATTATAAGAATTTTTCAAATATTTATTAATTGAATAACATATATATGAGATTTTTAAAACTTGTACTTGATATGAAGTAAAAAACAAACAAAAAACAAGAAAGCGAGTTAATTCTTTTTTCAAAATCGTCGAACGTCGTTAGGCAAAAGTGCAAGCATTGAATTCGATCGAAGCGCCACCTTGCGGGTTTTTTTCCGAACTAACTTTCCATACAAAACAGAATTAACTGAAAATGAATTCAATTCTGCTTAAAGTATTAAAAGAATGCATTGTCATAGTGTTCTGATATATTCTAAAAGTTTCAAATGTCTAGCTAGTCGGGAAGTTAGTTAAAAATCGTTTGCAAGATTTATACTGGACAAACAAGAAAACGAGCTAATAAAAACGTGGTAAAATACTACCAAACGATTGCATACAAAATTTTAACTTTGACTGCGTGTCATGCATAAATTATTCACGTGTCATTTAGTGACACGCATATCGTAGGTTTACCATTCCTGATATAGTATGTATATGGTCAATAATATTAACAAATACTATTTTGGTTTACGAAATCGTCCAAAGTCTAGTATCCTCATAATCATAGCCTCGACAATCTGGAGCTATAGAGCCTCTTCCGAGAAGAATATATCTGTGCATTGCGGGGGGCATCCTGAATAGCTGACTGGACAGTCGGAGATTGACTGGCATGCCCGACCTTTGGTGAATTTCTTGGAGGAGGTTAAGACGCATCCTGCATTGTTAAGTCACTGAAGATGACAATTCAAATCATAATTCGACTGTGGAGACGAAAAAGGGCGCAATCCACACAAATCAAATTTTACAGGAGGCACAAAATTGTTTTTGCTATAGTTTTCGGTCAAAGTTTACAAAATAGGCTTAACCTCAACCTGATTTTGTTTTTATATCCCTAACTGATATTAATTATTGAGTTAATTAAAAAAAACCAACAAAAATGACATTTTTCCAGGTCACTCCCTTCTTTTTTTTAATTGCTAGCTAAATTTAGATAATAAATCGGCATTTGCAACTTATATCCTTTGGGCACAACATGTATTTAGTTGTGTACAACGTTATTATGCAATAAAATCTATTTTGAAAAAACTTAGGGTTAAGCCCTTTTTTCTTCAACAGACAATATGTTGCGGATATTTCAGGTGAATCTGAACTTTGCATGTCTCATATGTAAACTATGCACCACTGCTAAACACCATTTGACACCGTGGACGACAGAGTTGCACAATGACAGCAAGACCGTGGCAGACGTAAGTTGACTAGCAAGTGGCATTCTTTCAGAACCCTCATGCAATGGCTATATGGATATAAGTAAATAAACATGATTAAAATCAGCACAATATAATGTTTGAGACTTTCACGCTTGTTTATTATCATAATAGATTTTCGGGATATCACCATGTGCTCTCTGGTTACACTGACAGTACACTATCACCCTTTTTTGCTCCCAGCTAGATGGATCCATTTTCGAGACACTTAGAGCGGCGTTTGCATTCATACACTTCAATACATTATCTTTTGCGAACGGCCTATGCAACGAGCTTGAAACGTCGAGGAAAGGAGGAAGAACACGCAGTAACAAACCAAAAATCTATTACGAAAATCAGCACAACTTTGTAAAATATTCTTCTTTTTTTCTTTCGACCATGTCCGATCCTAATAGGACCATATGGGCCTCCACAGAGTAGAGGTTTGTATTGACAGATTTTGTTTTTTACGAGAAATGGATGTCAGCTACTTGCTCAACCTATTAGGTCCATACCCTGACACCAGATATGTGTTGCCAGACCCAGGATTCGAACCTGGGACCCACGGCGTTATAGTCCAACGCTTAAGCCGCGCGGCCACCGTGGGCATATAGAAATATAATAATCAATAATTACAATTTTTTGTTTGATAATATCATTGATTAAAAAAAAATTACTCACAATGTTTTAAATCGACGATCGTTTGAAAGAAATTCGATACTGAAAAATGCGCTTGTGCAACAAATATAAAAAAATAACTAATATAGGCTGATTTTCCACGGCATATTTATAAAGAAAATTTAATGACGTCTACGGAAAACCAGTGGTGGAGATATAAAATGTTTTTCAGAATTTAAATTTATTTAGATAAAGCAACAAAATCACAAAACACTGTTTCACATTTCATTTTTGACTTCTGAAAATTCTGATAATCCTACTCTCGATTTACAAAAATATAATATATATCGACTGTTTAATCTGCAAACTGGCTAACTCTTATGTGGGCAAATTGTTCAGAAAGGAGAAAAAACTTGTTGCAAAACAATTGCAAAAATACACTTGGTATTTTTTTTTTTATAAATACAAGCTGCACTATGAATAAAATTAATATGCTATTTTAGCTTCCCTTTTATAAAGGACGGAGTTGTTCCATTTACTATATTGGAAATTTGGCACCTGCAGTTGGCTGTTTTGTCTGAAGAACCATAACATATTTATTTATTTAGGAGTTTGAAATTTTGTGAGCATAGAAAAAATGCTTTATAACAAAATGCCATCAAAATCTCATTTTTGGTCAAAAGTGCAGATGGCTAGTTTGTAGATTAAGCAGTCGATATGTGTCTTCTAAAGTGGCTAAGATGGTGTGATGGAGTGGATAATACTCCCCTGCTTTACTTTTACCCGATTATCTTATTCTTCTCGTTCCATTACTGCTCCTAAGCCGGCTCGCACATCTAAACTCGTCTTGTCTGCAACATGTCGAATACATCGATGTGACGTAGTCATTAGCAACAAATTTCACGCAACTCGCGCTGCATGTCGCTCGCCGTCCGAGTTGGAATTACGCATGTGCAAACCGATACGAGTCAGCCATTTTAATTCAAACATCAAGCCAAATCACCGGTCGCCGTATCTCCTACAAAATGCGCACTAATATTTACTTTGTCCGGAAGATTGAAAAACATCCGTACATATAATTATGCAAGGAAAGACCATCGCTGTTTTGGCATCTGATTGCATTTTTTTTGACGACTGATGTTCCGATAGGTTGGGATTGTCACTTTCGCTCGGGTCGTATGTGCGCAGCCAGCTATGCAACATGAATGCCACATTCTTACAAAGTTTGATTTATGGGTGTGTCGTAGATGAGACGAGTTTAGATGTGCGAGTCGGCTTAGGGCTAAGATACACGACAACGGAGACGCCATTGTGTCAAAACAGGTGTTGCTTGATTCCAATTGAATACATTTCGATTCAAGTAAGACATGCGTTGATGCAATGGCGTCTTAGCCCTTAGTAGAGCAAAATCTTCACACCAGAATTCTGGAATGCAATGATTCAGAGCAATCACCAAATGATTTAGGCGAATGGCTAACAATCATTTCTCATAAAAAGGCACTGGGTATACTAGCGCCTTTACATGTGCATGGATTTACTTGCACCAATAGTGTGTAATTTAAACTATCACGATAATGTAAAAGTGCTGACTGTCTCGCCAATCTCATTTTTCAAGAGTAAGCAAGACGTGATGTTGTCATTTTATGGTACTATTTGACAGGTTGTGAAAATCGGTTAACCTCAAAGTGAGTCTCGGCGCGGTGTGGTTGGTTTTTTTCCAGCAGGTTCGCCACTATCGTTCTACTGCGCAGGCGCAAATATCTTACGAATCAAAACTGTCGCCTGAAAATTCAGAAGCTTCCGAACTTTTTTGATTCATACATGCAATCTTGCACGATAATACATGTTTACACGTGCATTTTCTTGTTATTGCTGCGATATGTACTGTCAGCAGTAAATCCATGCACGTGTAAATGGGGTATACCGCTCACTCTCTGGAGGTTAATTGCTACTAAGGTAAGAGAGATCTTCACCCTCAGCGAGACATTAGAAAAAGTTTAGTAATTATTGTCATTGATTGGCAGCATTGACAGATAAAAAAATAATATCACTCCTACATTTGGGTCTGCGGTTAGTAAATAATCCACACCCGCCTCTGCTGAGTACATGATACCGTGCAATGTTCTCAAATTCATTTACCGTGTCATTGAATATCATTGTTCCCAGAAACTGCTTACCAATCAGTTTTTCGGTAGTGATTTTTTTTCATTTGTTTCGAAGTACGTGCTTTGATTGTTCACGTATTTCATAGTTGACTAAATGAAATTTGCCTTATCAAACCAATGATTGCGAATTGAAACATCTTTGTTCTGCAAAATGGTTTTATTTCCTGATGACAAAAAGCACCCACATTGCGGAGCAATGTGCGAAGGGTGGAGGTAGGCTAGGTAATAGTGAACGATAAAATTTCTGTCATTATTTTATTGAACTAAGAATATAAATTGCAGATGGTTTTTAAAATTTGATTTAACCGTGCCTAACCATAATAGATATTCTTCTGTCTATAATATATCTAAAACTATGTATGTTTTAATGGCAAAATTGTAGACAAGAATATTTTTTAACTAATCCATTTTGGTCAACACCATTTGCAATTTGTATTCTTAATCCAATGAAAATGGATAAGTATGACTGACGTTTAGTTTGCACTATTTATGTCGGATCTCCACAGCCTAACTTCAGTGTTGGTTCGTTTTTAAAATCCAGTGAAACCCTGCCTAATCCAAACCATTTTAACACATTTAATTCAATGCAATGAAATGAGTTACTGCAGATGCACAATGTGTGTTTCTGTTTATATAGACATTTGTGGTGTCAAGGCTAAGGTTACACAATCCGATTGGTGAGCAATTTTTAATTTTAGCCATTCAGGGGTGGTTTTATTGTGTATCGCTTTGTATTTTAGCTAAATAATTTTGACTGTGTTTAGGAAAAAGGGTGTAACCCTTGATTTTTCGAAAAGTGCTTTTATTAGATATTAAAAATGTATTCAACTAAATACAAGTTCTATAAAAAGGAAGTAAGTCGCAAATGCCGAATTATTATAATTAATTCAGGTTTTAATTGAGATTAATTAAGTTTTAATTTAAGGAAAAAAGCATTTACGCTCAATTTTAATGATTTTTCTGTAATAACTTCTTTAATTATTATTAGATCGAAAAGATATTACACCAAATCATCAATCATCATGTACCCAATGTCTGTGCCTATTTAAAAAAAAAATATTAAACTAAAATCATTCAAAAAAACATTTTTTGCCCCCCCTGTAAAATTTGTTCTGAGGATTACGCCCTTTTTCCTAAATACGGTCGATTTGTACGTTTACAAGCATTCAAATTATGTCTTGACTGATAAAATAAAAGGAAAATTCTTAAAAAGGTGAAAGAACATGTTGATATGTGCACGACTTTTTAATAACCTAATTTTGTGTTTTCCCTTCAAGAGTAAAATCGGGTGTTCACTGTATCCGGATGTAAATGTGTAAAATAAAAGTAACAAGATTATACAATATTTTTCATCTTTATTTAAGAATTGCTTTTTTATTGATTTTTTATTCATATATTTTACAAAAACTAAAAATTTCACCATAGGATCTTACAGCTGTCTTGACATTATATTTTGTAAAAAAAACTTCTTACAACAATAAAATTTATTTATCATCATATCGTCATCCAACAACAAAAAAAAACATTACAAATTGAAATCGATCTAAACAAACACAACAGAAAATAAAGAGGCAACAAGAGCAGAGAGCGCCGGACAATCAATATCCAAGATGGCATGACGCATCGCTCGATATATCCGGCTCTCCCCGATGCTGTTAACGATAAAAATATAGTTACAATACGAAAAACTCCCATTTCCTAACATTCATTATGTTCTTTATACATGCTGCATGCGTTATTTTATATCAACGTTACGTTTTCAATTATTATTTTACAAGCATATAAAAAAACAATTTTTACAAGACTTCCGTCTTCCTCGTACTGAAATTCTGGCCGTCGTGTTTATATTTACAAGTCTTCAATTAAAGCACGAAACACTATCAATATAAGCATTCGAATATAGTTCTTTCACCATATAAAAACTTTGGATGCTTCCTAACCTAAGACTAATTCATCAAAAAGTAGACCCTCGCTATTCTCAGCATGTATTCTCCTGAGAGATGTCATGGTGATGACTTTGGCAATCTTTTCACTTTCTTCACTACTACGACC
Organism: Rhyacophila brunnea; assembly: GCF_057557595.1. Lineage (NCBI taxonomy): Eukaryota > Metazoa > Arthropoda > Insecta > Trichoptera > Rhyacophilidae > Rhyacophila > Rhyacophila brunnea. The sequence goes on along the minus strand of NW_028233068.1, from coordinate 10,713,272 downwards.
ATGGACGCTAGTATACTGAGTTCAAAACAAGCTCTAAGATTTACATTTAACAATATAATAAATATTTTCAGTTAATTTAGAGATATTTTTTGGCAATGTCGGTTTTGTGTTTTCTCTTATATGCGATTTATTAAAAATGCGTGTTTGCATTTACTGGATAAAAGAATTTCTCGGCGGCCAAAGGGTGAGATTATTCAGTTTAACCGAGCCCATTTTCAGAAACCAAGAGTAGCGAGGGTAGATTGTATTTTATTCTAAAACTGCAGCGAATAGAGGTTGACCATCCGTTATAAAATTGCTTTTGTTATGGAAAGCTAAACACGTTAAATATGACGATCTTAGACAATGGAACAGTGAACACCTAGTCAATAGGAAATTACAAAAAAAAAATGTGTTTCAAATGGATTTAAGTTGTGTATTATTCCATTTGTGTAATTTTTTGCGTCCCCCGGGTTTTGACTTTCAGCATCGTCAGACACTATATGCACTCACCAACGGTAAATACAGACTGACAATGAATACGGTTAATTCTCGCTTATATAATAAAATAATACAATAAAATGAGAAGCCTTTTTACCTAAGTAAATAGCCATATAAACAAGAATTAACTGTATTTTTTTGTTGTCAGTGTGCGTTTACCATTGGTGAGTGCGCATAGTGCCTGAAGATCCCGAAAGATGAAACCCGAGTTGCAAAAAAACAACTCAAATGGAATAGTACAAAACTTAAATTCTTTAGAATTTAAATTCAAATTCCGATAGTATTGATATTAAAAAATGTAATGTTTCCTAGACTGCCTCCAAGACAAGACGGTGGAAATTGTGTAGAAATCATTGTGTCGTGTCAGTATGCAGGAAATAGATTCTATTCCTATTTCTCCTTAAATATTGCCTGTCTTACACACATTTTAATGTTTTGAAATCAAAATTTGTCAGTAAATAATCAACTGTAATTTCTAAAATAATAACAAGAACGATCAAATTTGAAAATATTAATTACTTTCTCTTTTTTACAATTAATTATACATGGCGTGGATGGATATGAGCAAAATGATGTGTCAATATCATCAAGAGTATCCGCGTGGCGGGAACGGTTCAATTTAAATGCCCATTCCATTCCTCACAGATGTAACATCGCGCTTTCTGCCGGTACATTCAGTTCTGTTATATCTAAAATAATTTGTTTTCATGTTGAATAATCATTTGTTAGTATGTAATATGGTAAGTATGGAATTGAGTATTGAAATCAAATAAACACGGTATGTAAATATAAAATGAGACAATTCATTATTTTCACATGAAAAAAGTCATTCATTATACAGCAACAAATCTTAATTATTTCAAACTGTACTAGTCAATTAACTTAATTAGTCATTTTATTATTATGGTCAAACTATCTGGAAAGTTATATAAATAAATTCTGTGGTCGCAGGGTAAAAGTTCTTAAGTCGCGTTTTTACAAAATAAAAATTTTAATGCCATTGTGTGTAAGCAATATAAATTGATATTTTAATTTGTAGAAATAAATTAAGAAAATCACTTTAGTAAAAATAAGATAATATATGCCACGACAGAGGCTCACTTTTACAAGAAATGGACATTAGCCACTTGCCCAACCTATTAGGTCCATACCCCCTAACTCAGACACAAATTGAAAAACGATAAGTGTATTTTCCAGACCCAGAATTCGAATCTGGGACCCACGACGTTATAGACCGACGCTTAAGCCACTCACCGTAATCTAAGTGATTAGTAAAATTACTTATTCAAAATATTGAACATAATACAATACCAAAAACTTAATTATATAATGTAAAAGAAATAAAAAAAGATATATCAATTAACTTCTAAGCAAGAGAATTTTGAAAACTGTGATTTCAAAACCGATTATCTCAACTGCAACCAAACTGACTAAACACTTTTACCCTGAAACCACAGAATTCGTATTTTTGGAAATATTCATTACCCAAAAGGTTATAATTATAATAACAAGGAGGAACCGAGAAATTTAAAAGAAATTATTTTAAAGAGATGCAGAATAAAGCATGTTTCAAGCCATACATATTGGTTTCAAGGACACGTACAATAATTGAGATCAATTATAAAACTGAAAAACTTATAGTTTATCCTGAAAAAGTCACTAATAAAATTATCATCTCTACACTGAACCGAGTCAATCCGCCGATTCGTGAAATCTAGATCAATTTACTAATCTACTGATGAAGTCTATCATCTGTTTAATTCACTAAATGTACTGTACAAAATATAGGTATATTGCGAAATTGTTAAAAATAATATTCTAAAGGCATTCCTTCTTCTTCCGGCGTCAACTTCACTGAAGTTGGACGATCATCTCTACGCAGATATTGTTACACGAACATTCAAATTCACTCAAGTAGACACATAGTATTATATTTTATGCACAGCCGACAAACAATTTATTATTGAGTCTCCAACTTAGATGTATTGCATTATTGTAGGGACGCATATGTTTCACAATTGTTTTTTTCACCGATCGATCGATCACAACAGCGGTCGGCTTCCTTCAATTTCATAAAAACACAAGACAGTAATTTTTTGCTAAAGTTTTCCTATTTACAGACAATTCGCGCCGTACTATTTCACCAAACTAAAAGCATGCTTTACAAGACAGTTATAAAGCCTGTGCTCACCCATACCTCAGAAACCAGTCTCCTTCGTATTTTCTGGGACGGCACCATTTGAAGGAGAAGATACATTGTTCAGCGCAGTTCAATTAAACAAAATTGGGGAGCTGCATTGGTTGGGTCATGTACACAGTATGAACGATAATGAACTTTGAAAGAGAGTATTGTCGAGCAATCCATTTCGGCACAGAAGAGGCTAGACAGAGGTATCAATGACTGTCATATACTTAGGCTAGTAAATCGGTCACTATGGATATCAACAGAGACTTGTTGGTGATAGTCAAGTCCCATACTAGATTATTGCGCTACTGATAATGCTCTCCTATTTGCAAACGTGTTGGTTGGATTGTTTTACGCAGCAAGCAAGATAATGCCCATATAGCTTGTCATCTAACCTTGATCTGCTCCGAGAATATGCACTGACGATAGAAACTATAGCATCATACAAAAAGTAATCACATCTAATTATAATAATACTCTATGATTCTAACAAATCTTGATTTCTGACTTTCGGCGAAACAACCTCTTATGCTGTCACTGCAAATAAGCGTAATGTTTTAATGGTGAGGAGCTAACTCGAAATGCAACGTTTCATCAGAAGCCAGCGCTTTCAGCTGTGGATTTTAATACAGCACGAGAAGGGAATGAATGTTTACATGTCATGTCATCCACGCTCAAATTACTGTACAAAATTGTCGTTTCATTTATATGTATCAATAGTGCTACAAATCTATTATAGGAATTTTTGAGATGGTGAGGATTGAACAAGTACAAGTGCACCAGTGACCAAATTGAGTAAATCAAATCAAAAGTTTAAATATGTGACTGTACATTCAACATTACCGTTTTTTTAACATTGTTCTAAAATTATCCATCATTACCATGCCACAACAAACCTTGAAATTGATTTATATTTATTGAATAGGGATAAAAACTAAAGTAAATTACTTTGATCCATGTTTGTGCCTTCACAGAGTGGAAATTGTCCTGACAGATTTTTGTTTTTACGAGGAATGGATGTTAGCCACTTGCTCAACCTATCAGATCCATACTCTGGGCAAAAAACACACATGAAAAAAACATGTGAATTTGCCAGACACGGAGTTCGCAAAAACAAGACCTATGACTTTATAAGCACACACATTAAAGGTTAGCCATCGTACGCGGTTGGGGGGGAACGGGGGCAAGTCAGGCCAAAACATTCAAATAATAACATTGTACATGACATCCACATGATATAATCCAAAGTTAGCAATACAATGCTTATAACTTTTCATACAAAACAAATTGGTTAGTCACAGCGAAAATTGGTCTTTTTTTACATACACTTGTACTCCTTGAATCCTTATCACTTCAGTTATATTCATCGTAATACGCATTATTAACGTCTTAGTAAATTATCCAGAAATTATATGTAGACGTGTCAGTTCTTGGTAACGAATGTGATCAGAAGAGGCACTTCCCATGGCTGGTGTTTCAGATGCTATCCGAGAGTGCAATACTTGGCGCACGGAATCTGTTGTAGTAGCCGACCTTCCCTCATGCTGCAGAGATACTACTCGAGAATCTAAGCGCTGCAGAACTAACATGGCAAGAGGCACGGGATGTAGCGCTGGACTGAAGAATGTTCGCACAAAAAAGCTATCATCGTGTAATAACATATTGGTGCCGAGTTGCACATTGTCACAGTTCAAATTCAATTCGCAATGAAGATGAGCCATGAAGTGAAGTGATAACCGAGAGTCCGTCACGAGTAACATCTCAATCCGAATGCTGCAGAGTCATAGACAGTGTGATGAAAGAAGATGGAGCGATGGGTGTGCCTGGAGGAGGGTTATGAGGTCATCATGTCGTTGACGGAGGAGGCCGTCGTATTTGGCCCGCGGAGTGAGTCATTTATGTCTCGTCTGAACGTTGAAAGGTTCTGTGTGAATCTGTGGAAAAGTTAAAAACAACATAATCAATAAAGTCAATAAAATAGCGAATTGGACACATGTAATAAATTGAGATATTTTCACATCCAGTCTCACAACTAAACACTGTGATTTTACTTATGATTCGCAATGGTGTTTTCGCTGATGCAATGATATTTATTTCACATATTATAATGAACATTACAAATTACATTATTATAATTAATTAAAAATACAGGTTAATATGAAGTACATGGAAAACCACAACGAGTGACTACTCTATCTTAAAAGCTTATAAATCAACGTCCTTCTGAACTCACATCACATAAGTGTTTTATGTATACAGGCGGCCTTCAACTTTCGCTATTTCGTACATTTCTTAAAATTTAAATTTTTGTTGATAATGCAAATACTGTGCGGTTCCATTCAGTCGTTCCTCTCTCTGCCACCTTCTCAAATACGTAAAAGGGTGATATTCGACTATCTCTTGACAAGTTTATAAAGAAAACACCTGATAGCTAATATGCCAATATAATTATGCTTGATAAATAAATATTTTAAAGTAGACTTTTTGATGTTTTTTTTACATCCCTCTAACTTCGAACATTGAACATTTGAACACATTTTCAGGAACCAATTGCGTGCAAAAGTTAAGGGCCGGGCCGCATGTACCAACAAAAATTAAAAATTTTGAATTTTTTTTACAGAAGTTACGCCTATAAGAAATAAGAGATTTTTATTGCCAATATTTTACGAGATTGGAAACTACCATTTTTGTGTTTTGTTATTTCGATACCCAATTTCAATAGGGAAACTCAAAATTTTAAGGTTTTGAGTTAATAATGAATGCCGTTCGATGTAGAAATGTCTTTTCTTTATAATTCAACAAAAAAAATTTATAATTTCTCCAACTGGTCATAAAATTGAATAAGCCTTTCTGGGATTAATAATTATTAATTCTATAAGTATGAACGGGAAAATGTCTGGGTTGATTATTTGTTATACATATTTACTTCAAAAATCAAGGAAATGAGAATTTGTGCAAAATTTTATAACACTATTCATTATCTTGGAACAAGGTATTTTGAGCTGCTTCTCTATAGAAGAAATTGGGTATCGAATTTTGTTCAATGCGATTATGTATTTGAATTAAAATAAATGTATAATAATGATAGAAAAATAATTGTTACAAAATCGAAATTACTCGATGAGAATTACAATGCATGTATATCATCACATAAACAAAGCAAAATCGACCACTGCGATAATCCAGCCAAATAGTAAAATGGACAATATGTAACGAGTATGCCATTTGAATGTACGCATTCATTTTGATTGTGATAAGTCAACACTTATAAAAAATTGGCAGTACCTGCCCTGCAGCTTTGAATAATAGTTCCGATCAAGACTTGGTTAAACCTAGTACGTGAGTTTGACAGAGAAAGTTCTCGGAAGCACATAGTGAGTTAGAGTGAGAAAGAATAAACTGGAACGTAAAAGCATAAGTTTTACTAGCACTTTATCAATGTTTGATTTATCTAATGGTGATCATACAAATAGAAATAAAAATATATTATTTAATGATCGATTTATAAACACAGTTCGCTATGAGGATATAAATAAATCTACACTCACTTGTCTCTATTTTTGGTAAGCAGATTTCTCTCGACTCCGTCCATGAGCGAGTGGAACCACTGTGCCATCGCGTCTTGTCGCTCCCGGGGCTGCGCACCCACCACACCGCTACGCAACCTTCGGAAGTGTTCCTCATTCAGCAGGATAAGGCCCAATAGAGGCCTCGACATGGACCATTGGTTGCGACAGTCTTCAAACATTATCACGTTCAATACCTGAAAACGTTGATTAAAATTAATATCATTATTGCAATATAGAATTTTTCAATTGTATTCTGTTTTATTATCACTCCACAATTTCTATGGGCGTAATAAATAAGCCACTGGTAATGGGATGTAGATCCGTCGACCAAGACTCAGCCACCATCGTGCAAAATCACAACAATCTCAATCGTTAAGGCTAAGGCCACATAGGCAGGTGTCTTGCTTGGTGGCTACGTGCTAGGTGACATATCCTAGCGAACGGACGCACACTATACTAACGCAATGGCCACACTGCACGCCTCGCTATGTGATTATGAGTCACCTCGTGAGTCTCCTGGCGAACAAACGTGTTGGTTATTTTTATTGTGTCACCTAGTGATTTTGCCAGTATCTATGGATTTTGCAAGATGGCGGATGTTTCATAAGTATGACAAACATCAAACACCAAACACCGTACCTATATTTTGAGGTTATGAATAATGACGCATGGGATGAATTGACATTATGCACCCAACAAGTTCGAATTTGAGACTTCCGAAGTTTTAAACTTAAATTATCTGTGAGAAGTAGCTTTCTGGTTAGTTTTGAGAGTGACATATCGTTGTTGACTTGAGCGCTCCCAAATCTCAAATGAATTTGTACCTAAGCACGTAGCGTGGCATGTGGCAGTAGTGTTTTTAGTAGACAAGCATAGCACCTAGCTCAGCACAGTGGAAAATTTTTGATAAATTGAAATCATTTTATCATAAAGATATATATTTGTTTATAGGAGAAAATTACCTAACTCCTTTTATTGTAAGAGGGATCATGAGTGAGACACAAAAAATTGCAGGGTTTCGACACTATTTTTTATAACAAACATCGCATGATTAAAAAAAAATATGAATAATAAGTAAATATTTTCATTATTTATCTAATCTTCAAAGAAAAAGCTCTTGCAGCATCAATCATTTGATACCGATATGTACTTGTAAATATCGATACCAGTATTGATACTTTTTCATACATCCCTATTCCGAGATAATTAAATAAATATATTTTAATCTTCTCCATCGTCGTATCCTCACGACTGAGGAGCGCGATCATTCAGGATCTCTGGATAAGTCTTCTTCAATTCATTCTATCCTCTATAAGCCTTATGGTAGATGCTATTGGGTTTCTACTCATAATAAGTGATCACTGAGTGAAGACCTCAGTGGCAGCATTTTGCGGAGCGGGGCATGCATGTTAAACAAGGGGCCAAAATATGCACGCTTCACGCTCCTCACTACAAAACGCTGCCACTGAGGCTTTGTGCTTTTTTTTGGCCATGGCAAATATGTCCAAAACTTCCATAGTATGACGCAGGACAGTATTTATCACTTCTTTTATTGATTTTGGTATTAAGTGATATGTTAGAATAGCCCTGCAGGACCCATTTCTATATCGATGTCAATAAGCTTTTACAGTGTACAAAAAAAATAGGTGCATGGTTTTAAGTTGATCGAATTGGAAAAGGTCTCACCGTCGCTAGGAGCTGTTGCATAATCTCAGGCCGTCGCTGCATCACTTCTAAGAACATAGCGTTGTGCTCCGACCTTCCCTGCCCCACCCGAGCAAGGGATTTCTTAACGGGGAATGCGCTAGCTGCAAACATACCATCAACGCAATCAATGTATTTATTACATAATAAATATTCTCCACTAGACCAATAATTGTAATCAATTCACAATGTTTTGACATTAAGCTATCTTCATATTATGGTACCAGGTTCACCTTGTACCTGCACTTTGTTTAGTTTAAATTTCAAGTTAAAGAATGGCATATTCCCTCTTAATGTCGGTACTAAAATATCTGCAATGTTATCTTAAAGAATACTTACATTTCTGTGATAGCTGCTTAAAAAGATAAGTGACAATGTGGTCCAACGTCGCACAGCAACCCGTGCATACCATTGTGTCTGAAAAACAAATTGACAATGTACTAATCATAACTTAGTATCTACACCATACAATGTGATTTAATTGAATTTAGTACCAATTTTGAAAAGATATTAGGTGCCTATTTCTAAAAACCGATATGACCATGCGTGTTTAAAATAAAACAAAAAATTACCTACATACATATTCTGTACATCATTTTACACAGTATGCTATGATCGATACTACTATAACATGTCAAAAGTATACGAGAAAAAATGTCAATTAATCAATATCATTCAAACAAATCACATGTGTTCTTTCCCCGTCCTTTCTTGACATTTCGAGGTGAATAGGCGATGAAATAAAGTCTATTGTTAGGCAGTCGCAAAGGGAGGATGTAGGCTATGCAGATTCAACAAAAATAGTGCATACAGATACACAATTGGAAATCGACACCCCAATAATTCATCTTAACAATTTTTTTATCATTCTAATAATTTGATTAAAGATTGCTTTTACCTATGGCGGTGAGGCCTTCCGAAATGGTGGCCAGGATATAGAGGAAAGCCGCTGGCTCAAGTGACGCGAGGAAGGTCATATGGTCCTGCGCTAGGCATTCTAGTAAAAGGTAATACGTTTGTGACAGCTTCGGGTAGTCCTGAAGGATAACAATAAACATAAAATGAGTTAAGACGATGCCTCTATTCATCTTGCATTAAAATTGTGTGTACATAATTGAGTACAAAGTTGTCAAATTGAAGATGTTTACCAATAGATCAGTCTGCGGAATGCTGAGCAAGAGTTTAACAAACATATTCAAGGCACCTTCCAGGGCTTCGTCACCGTATAACCTGCAAACATATCAAAGTAAGATTATAAATCTGCCACCGTTATACACACGGCCATCTCTAGGGGACAGCCACATCAGCCATTTATCATTAAGCAGATAGCAAAGTAACAATCGTAAATTACCAATCGTTATCGTCTCATACTTCAATAATTGAAATTTTGTCTGTATACAAACTAGTGTTATGTATCACAATTTATGAATGTATAACCATATTTCATAGCGTTTCATTTAACAACTACTAGTTACATTTGTCATAATTAACTATGATGCCCGTAGTTTAATTGGAAAAGCATACTGGCGCAAAGCCAGGAGAGTCTCGTCGGGTGTCATATTTTTTCTACAAAATGATTTTTTCTAGTGTGTATATGCATGAAATGTTTTCAAATTATGTATATTCAATATAAAAAGAATGTTACATTCTCAAATCTTGCCATATTCGTTGAATAAAAAAATGGTTTATTAAATTTAAACATGCCTAAATCACCTCTGTATAATACGCTAGATAAAGCTTATCTTTAAATAAAAATATATTTTAAGACTGCGTTTACTTTTGTATCGATACTTCTAGATTGTGAACTTATCTGAAATTAATGTTAACGTATGTATAATTTATGAATGCTGCTAAAACAAGGGGCAGCCAGCGCAGAGACAAACTCAAGAGGCACCCTGCGGCGGCACACAATGTAAATAATCATGCCGCCACGGTCTCTATTTTTTATATAATGCATTATATATGTGTTTTATGATATCAATGCATACCTGAATACTCCAAAATTGACATAGTTTCCACACAGCGCGGCCCTGAGCATCGAGAAGCATATCGATATACCTTTCAATTTCATTGGGTAAATTAAATCCTTAGTCACTTCTAATGTTAATATTCTGCTACCTGAAATGAATAAGACGAGAACATGTATTAGAGAACACTACAAGACAGCAATAAAGTCTATATGGCAATGTTTCTTAACAGTTCAAAACTTGAAAGTGTTTATTTCAATTCACTGACATAACCACACCACGCTATTGCAACTGCGAAACCCAGTCGCCATACACCAAGACTTTAAAGCCAGATTTGGTGTGGTAATGACGGTCAGGTCATAAGACACAAGAAATACAAAGGTCCTCAAAAATTACCAATATTGAATGTGCGTTTTGTTTACGTGATACAGATGTAAATATAGAAATTACCATTATTCTATAACACATGTTTAAATTTATCCCATATTTCTCCACACTCCAGAATTATACCTATGCAACACAAATTTTATCCATAGAATAATACTAGTTTTACCTTCACCTATAAAATACGCTTGTTTCACTGGTAATGAAGGAATCAGTCACCATTATGTACCATAATAAGCAAAATAATATTATAAAGGTTACTGAAATATTAGCTCACCGTACGCGCATACAATATTACTGGCTTCCCTAAACAGTAAAATCCCACTTGGGGATGAGACATCAAACTGAAGTCGCTGACTCCTGTTCTGCAGCAGTTCTGCGGCTAGCTTCAGGATGGGCGTCGACACTGATGGCTCCGTGCACCATGCTTCCAACCCTCGGACAAGTATGCTCAGGTACGATGGATAGCTGCGAATTAAAATGAGTTATTGTATAATATATTTTACATTATATTAGATTACGATATCTATTAATCTCCATAAAAGACTGGGTCCATCCGCAATCCATTAATTAAATCAAGTGTTTTAATTGTTGGAAGAATATTTCTCAACCTATTGTATGGAAGAAAATGTTATTACGCTTACCGGCCATTATCATTTATGTGACATTTATCGATGCAGCGACGGACAATGTCTGAACTACAGCCGAAGAAGCGTTTAAATGGATCTTCGGCAGTAACCATTTTAACTATGTATAACTAAAAGCAACAATCACACCTTCCAATCATGTTACAAGGGCGAACAGCTCTTTTGTTAGTTATTCTTTCTTAGAGTTATCTTAGGAGGCAATTAATATTATCTTTTTATGCACAGATGTACTACTTTAACGCCTCAATAAGATCAAATTTTATCATTACTTTTAAATAATTTAGCAATGTCATTATGAATATACTTACATCCAATCGAAGAGCATCATGTAAGTGGTTTTGGTATTGAACGCGAAGGCCAGACCTCGTAAGTCTCTCGCCAGACCGATGAGAACTTTCTTGGCATCTTCCGAGTTGAATAGCGATGACTCGGCTGGGTTCAGTAGACCCGATATACTTTCAAAAGCAGCTGTAAAAAATAAAGCCTGATTTAAAAAAAAATTATAATTTACTACACTATTATTTTCAATGATTCAACGAGCTCTGTGGCAATTGAAATACTAGGTGACGTGTGCTGTAAAATATATGGTCATATATTAAAGACCGTCCAACTTCTTTGGGTCGTATAGTACTGACATAAAATTCATGTCTAAATAAAACACGGTTCTTGTCGGTTTACAGGAACCCAGCGGTAAACAAATTATGAAAATAGCCGATATACTGGATTATCTAGGTTTAGAATTAATGTCTATATTGAATCTAATAAAATTGGAGACCGTATAGTATACGGTCATCTCTTTCCGATAGAAAGCTCACGGCGAACTGTGCTACAGTGAAATGTTTTCCGTACAATTTACATGTAACCCGATAATTATTAACTGACAAAGAGATAAATGTAGAGAAATCTAATAGGACGCAGAAGACAAGCCAAAAATTCGATGAAACTACCGATGTTTTCCATATTCGGGTATCGAATTGAAAAGTGGCCAAATACACTGACAGATGGAGAGTTGCAGGGTGAATCCAGGACCCATCCCGGGTTTTCATGCTCTTGGTGATAATGAAATATACAGATGCATCATTAAGTTATCGACTGACCTGTGAGGGGCATCATGAAGGTGTGAAATCGGTCTTCATCTTCTCCCAGGTCCACCATCAACAGTCTGCCGAGTGCCGTATAAAGCATACTCCGACACCTCATTTCACCAACACTGGCTCCGCACCCAAGGAATGGAAAATGCTCCGACTGAAAATAAACAAATAATTTCATCAAGATATTCAATATTATTTCTACAACCAAAATGACGTGGGTGCGATTTCATAGTTGAATGTAAAGTACTGAAGTGGTGATCAGGACCTTAGATAATATCTATGTATGTGAAATAGTGTAATATAATAGTGAGTATAGCTGGATAATTCTTGGAAGAGCAGGAAATTCAAAAAAATAAGAACAAGTCATTGAAGTATAATATAAAACTTACCGTGTGATGCGTTAACATAAACTGGACTTCATCCAATTTGACGAGTTTCCTGACGCACGAGTAACCGACACTGAGGTCACTCAGCAAGCCCAGCGTCTTCCCCGTGATAGCTTCTGAACGGCCCCAATATTTCAGGTTTGTGATTCTGGAAAGGCAGAAACAAAATGCATTTATGTAGAGAAATAATATTAAAGAAGGGGGAGGGTATTGTCCGGTTATATGAAGGCATTTTCTTTGCATATATATGATGCACAATAGAATCTCGATTTTATTAATATTAACTTACCTATGAAATGTTATACGATCATTATGCTTCTCAGTACGGCTACTAAATTTGAACACAACACAGTTAAGTATCGATGGCTTAGTTCCATAGCACGATAAGTCAAAAATTTTGAGTTATGTTGGCTATTATATTCATATATTCCATAGCTCCTCTTCAGTTCCACAAAATTACAACTCGAAAAAATTACTAGTTGTCCTCGTAGGGCCGATGTTTTTGTCACTTTTCTACAAGTCAGTATAGTTGGGTCAAAACTTTGATTAGCCATTAACTACTAATTCCTAGTTGTAGCACTATGAAACTGAGCCATCGGTATGTTTTCTACTAAATTAACTAAAAAATATTGACCAGTAACTTCATATTTCGCATAAAAATACTATATATTTCAGCACATACTTATACTCAGCAACGCATACTCCAAATTTTCCCCATAATATATAAGTCATTGCGGTGATTATACGCATGCCAAATACTTTGTCATTCACACTTATGGTTAGTTTTGGTTCAGGCCTTAATGTAACTAATTTTGACAATATCAAATGTCATTAGTTCAAATAAAATTCATAAAAAATTCAATTGGGTTCCCATGTTTCCAATACACGTTTGCGACATATTTTCAAGGTTTGTAAGGTTTAAATATCATTAACGACAGTATGTTTTCCATGTCAAAGCAACTAATGGAGCACCAGTATAAGAAATCTTCATTACCTAATGAAATTGGGCCACACCAGTTATTGGCGGTATCATGGAAATAAACTGCTAAAATATTCAATAAATTCGTCATACTAAAAATATTCATTAAATTGAAATAATTCACATTATCTCACACAAGCGATAGCCATTGTGACAGTCAGCTTTTAAAACATAATCTATTTTATGACAGGTAATCAAGATTGTTCAAAAAAGTTCGGCATAATAATGACTAATTACAACTACAAGAGCATTAGTTGTTACTCACATTTTCCTAATGAAGACACTCAGCAGCATGGGTTCGTCGTTGATCCCTAGAACTTCGCTGAGTCTCCGATAGAGTTTCGAGTTCTTCTGCACCTGATCGCTCACATAGATCTTTCGGAACTGCTCAAAGAACGACATCATAGCTAATTCCAGTTTTTCACAGCCACCTTGTTGCTGAAAGGATAATAAATGAAAATATGTATAGAATATATAGAGTATAAAATATTATAGTCTTTCCTCGAAACAATGATAGAAAAACAAACAAGTCAACTATGTGGTTATCTAATTCAAATAATAATAACACTGTATACATTCCCAAGCGAATCCATTTTCTAGTAAACAACTGAGCAAATCGGTCGGCGAAATCAGAGACGGTGTAGTATTACATATAACAATACTTTATTAGTATTACGGGTATGAGCTGATTAATCACTTTTCATGTATTATATTTTTGTATGACTATAATAATAAATAATATTTCTTTTCGCTATTCAATTTAAAACGCTGATTTTATATTTAGTTTAATATGATTATGTAACAGAATTTAATGCTAATGTACTAACTTTTATTGTATAAATAACGAAGAGCAATTTATCTCAATGTCACTCGAATCAGAGGACTTAGCTAGTAACTATCATATATAATATACTATTGTACCGATACGCTGCTAATAAATCTCACCCTGCTACATCATAGACTTTGTCATTATCATCATCCTCTACCTACGCATCGAACACCACACACAAAGTGACCACCAACAACACCATAAATCAAAAGCACGGCAACGGAACGAAATTAACAGGGATGACAATCTCTCTAATGGTGAGCAAGCTGATGGAAGAGCAATGTCCATCGGTATAAAAATATATTATTTGAAAAAAGGAGGTAAGTAAAGGTAAAATACATTTTTGTCTTATAAATGAAATTAATAATGTAAATTATACATTATTATTATGTGTAAGGGCACTCTGAGCCAAATGTTATTTGAAGCCAGACATTTCTATGATGTCAATGAAAAAATAGATAGAATTGCACATTTATTTTATGTTGTGATAGTGAGCAAGTTATGCTTTAGAAAATTATACGGAGTGCAGTGCACTTGCTTTGTATTAGAGCAGCCGCCACTGGATTCCATATGTATTTACACTAATAGCAGGCATCTGATAAAATTTATAAAACTTGTTACATGTTCACAGGTAATATGGACATTTGAATAATGACTTAAAAGAATGAGTCCGTCCACACAGTCCACTTACCCTGGCCAGTCTGGAGTCGGTGATGTTCATGAGCTGAAGAACTCGGCAGACCAGCTCTCCATCCATGGCGTCGTGGTCTTCATTGGCATTAAAGGAAATCCGGCCTCCTATCGCTGCGCCTATTATATACACTAGCCACGTCAGTTGACCTGTCAACAGACAAACTTGGAATTAGACTACATTTAATTTTAGTTTCCTAAATTCATTGTATTCCTTGAGCCTGCCTAGTCATACCTGCATTACTTGTGTAGTCTCATGGACCTAATGGGTTAAGTGCATTTAATGGACAAATGCATTACATAGGAGAATACAGTAAAACCTCGTTAGTAAGAACACTGATAATTCGAAATTCGCCGTAATTCGAAATTTTCCTGAAAAAAAAGTCCCTTGAACATTATTTTCATATAAAACCATACCTTTAATTCGAAATGAATTCAGAGTCCCTGGCATATAAAAATATTCAATAAATCATAATAAAGTACACTATTTCATGGGCCAGTCATTGAAAATTGTGACAGACTTTCCTTAAAACATCAAAAAATACTTATTTTATGATGGTAATAAAAATAATTCTGACATTTTATGACCCAAATCGGTAGGCACATCTAAGTTCAGAAACGAAATTAATGAAAATCAAAAATTTTTTTTTTCAAAATTTTTATATTTTTCCCCCATACATTTCGTAATTCGTAATTCGAATTTTTTTTCGATTTTCGGTCCCATGGGATTCATATTAACGAGGTTTTACTGTACAACAGAAGTCTTAAATTTTAAGAGAACAAAACATTGTGGACATAACAAATTTAAGTTCAAGACGTTCACAACATGAGATTTACAATGTAACATTAAATATTACCCTCACAAGACAAAAGAAAATATATATAATAAAAAAAAACATAAGTACAATTTTATACAGAAAAATAAAATTTCGAAAACACAAACACCCCTCGCTAATGGTGCCTTGACACGGGGAAACAGTTCCGACCCAGAATAGATCAAGGCTGCGACCACGTAGGTAATTGACAGGCGCATGTAAATCCAAATTCTTTAGGACACCACGGTTCGAAACCATCCCTCGCGATAATAGGCAAAAAGTCTCAAGAGAAGAAGTAACCTACGAGATTCAAGAGAGTGAAAAGTAAGCATTCCTTGCAGAAAGGCAGTCGGATAATAATCATTTGACAAATTATCGAAAGGAAAATAATTATGTCTTAAAATAAAGACACTGAAAAAATTTCTTCTGGACGCATTCTAAAATAAGCTTATAGGAAACCTCATAAGGACACCAGATAATCGACCCATATTAGTAATGAGAGGTGGGTAAAAAGGTGTTAGGTATTCTTTTAGACTAATAAATACTGAAAATTTGTCAGAACAGATATTTCATAAGCGGAAAGACAGGCATTACATATTATAAAAAAGATTTGAAGAAAGTGTAGTAGTATGTGTAACCTTGATAGATGAAGCGCTGGGGGTCAGGACTATTGGGGGGTAGGTCCTGGTAGCCGCCGGCGGCCGAGTCAAAGAGTGCCACGAGGAGGGAGCATGTCTTGGCGTATTCGCAGCGCGCTATCACTGACACCTGCTCCAGCTGCTGCGCCACCATTCCCGTCTCGTCCAGTGGATCCTCCAAGCCTTCTCTGCACAAATCATAACATTTTAACTATTCATCGATATCAATAAACGCCATCAGCGAACATCATTGTAATCTCTTGTGGATATTTTCTCCAGAAACATGTGGTTTTGACTGTTTTTCGTTTTGAATTATTATTATTTATCCCATATTCTGTAATGCAACGTCCTTTGATTTTGAAATCTGACTTTTATAAAGTAAGCTTTGTATCCAACCACACAATAGATTAACATAAATACTTATTGTCAATTCCAACAGACTCCTTTTATGTTAGCCGAGAGGCTGGTTTGACTCCCTCATGTAAACCATTTTCATACAGTGATGAAGCCTTTATATATGAAAGTGATGCTGGCAATAAGGCATTAGCATGAGGTTTGATAGTTTTGACAGTAAACAAGACATACCCAGAATGGCGCTGAGTGAGAGAAAGCGATGCAATAGGCTAGATGTAAATGCTAGTCAAGAGTAACAATTGTCACAATAATCATATCTGTCACGCTCATCTGTGCATGTTCAAAGTAAAAACTTTCCACTATAAGGCATAATGATTAGCTGCGAGTCATGTCACATTGCAGGTTCATTTGTAGCAAAATTCACACGTGTACTATGAAGGTTATTTGCCAGCTCCATATACACTCGAGATTATAAGCCTAATTTTTTTTTACACAATGACCCTATCATTATTAGGTGAACAATCACAAATAACAGTATGTACGTAACCAATGCAAAAGAATCAATAGCGGGTAGCCGTTTTTCCATTGTATTCAAACAATGTATTCAGACATATTCAACTATACTAAAAATCTTCTGGAATCACTATCAAGTGTTGTTATACAAAGATTTTTGATTGTCACTCACTTTGTTCCAAAGATACATTTTAATGAAGTAAAAATTATTAAAAACAATGTGTTACGTACCTAATAACAACAGTGACTGAATCCAGTCTGGAGGTGACGTAAGTGCTGGTCACCTCAGGAGTGTAAGTCTCCAATAGATGGGGCTCTGTCGCCTTCACGTAAGGAACAGAAGCCACCATCCGCTGCCATAGCGACAGGAGGTAGTGGACAGAGTTTGGTGCAAATTGCCACATCTGAAAACAAGACACAATTACTTTCATCATTTAACCTCTTCCACGCGAGCGCCATCTAGAGACAACAGTGATGGGCATGTACGTAGCTCGCGAGCGTCATGCAGAGGTGACAGTAAGTTTTTCAACTCAAATTTCCCACCAGTTGTTTGCGCAACATGCGCACCATGTCATAAATGATTTCAAGTCAGTCTGGAATAGTACAGTGATAATATTTCAAGAGTGTCTGGTTTCGTACGGTTATCGATACCATTCAGTTATCATTTGGCTTTTATAAAATTACTTTGAATACGCGATTCCATGATAAAGTGTAATTATTTTAGTATATCAATAATATTTGAGATTTTATTCATATTGTGCCCATTGTACCCATAAAACTTAAGGTAAAATGTAATTAAGAAGAATTTTAAATTTCAACAGATTCTTCATATTTGTAATACATACTGACGCTAAGTTCGTGTAGGTAATTGTATCACTACATAGTGCCATATAACTATCATCGGTGCAAGTGTCCTAACCACATGAAGTAGTACTATGGCTGCCCGGTAAGTATGTACGCATGGTTTATTTAGTATGGGACAAGTTGTTCAAGCTCTGTCCCCTCATTTTAGTTGTATTTGTTTATTTTTACATATCGTAGAACTATGAGGAATAGTGATCCTTTGGGCCATGTCTAGATTTTTACACCATTTTTAAGGAGTTTTGGAAAGATTTATGATGCTGATAAATGTCATAAGCTGGGGCAACCATTACGCGTTGAAAAGATTAAGTAAACATACTTTGCATCAATATGAACTCGTATCTATTCAATTTTACACACATTTCTTTCTTGTCTTTATGTTGAAGCTTTATTATGCAAACAGTTCCGCACCGTCTCTGTTGCTATGGATCATCCCACGACACGCAAAAATGGATGTTGTTTAATCCAAGTGCAGGGAAGCAATGAGTAGGGTGAATGAATAGGGTGTAATAACCATTCCTCGTATAAAAGTATACTTTTATTATTTTGATAAAAAACAATTGTTTAACAATGCACCCACTTTGGAGTAGTGGCAGAGCGTCTGTCATTAAAACCGTGGCTCGCAAATTCGAATCAAGCAATTGTGATATAACATGTTGTTTTTTCAATGTGGGGTGGGCAATTGGTTACGCATTCCTTGTAAAAAATATTTGTTGATACAACATCCACGCTGAACTAGCAAACATGGTAATTTACTTTTTATAAATGAAAACGAAGGTACAATTAATAGAGCTCACCTGCAAACTCTGCACAGTGAATTTGGCGATGAGCTGAATGGCCTGCTGGTAATTGTCCACCATCACCAGTTCTCCCAGCTGATAGTTGGACTTGAGTCTAGCCAATAGCCTACAGAACTCATGGTAATTTGCTGGATCTGATAACCCCTGTAAAAAAATATATTCCCATTCAGTGTTAGTAATATAGGAATGCTTGAATAGAGAGCTCTTTATTTTACTTCTCAGCAAATAAAGTGCCAACAACCATCATTTTAGAGAGATTATTCCCTTATCTGCGCTACATAGCAGCAGTAACCGTACGTATTTTCGGGATAGATTTGGTCTTCGGTTATCTGTGTGCGAAAGGAAGAAGGCATTATGTCTAAAATTGCTACTTTTCGGGAGAGACAAAAGAAGGTTGATTTTTGAAGCATTTTGTATGGATACTGTGTAGAACCTCGATAATTCGAAAAACGATAATTCGAAAAACGATAATTCGAATTTCGCCGTTTTTCGAATTTTTCGTAAATTTTAACCCCAAGAATCATTTTTCATACAAAAAGTTCGTTATAAACCGAAATTTTCGTTATTTCGTAATTCGAAATGGAATTTGGTCCCAAAGGCCATTTTTATCCATATAAAACGAAATAAATAATAGTAAAATACTTATTTTCTTGGAAAGTAATAAATTTAAACTGCAATTAAGTAGGCAAACACCTGCAAATTTACTGATGGGAGGCAAATCCCAAAGTTTAAGTTGTGGAAAAACCCAAAAACTCCTAATGTACTATGACACAAATGACTTATCCAAGCATCAATATTATTATTGCAGGGGATGTCAATCAAGGTACATTTACTTGTCATTCATGTAAATTCAGAATCCATTATTTTATTAATGTGAAAAAAATGTTGTTTTACAAGGTAATCTTAGCACATAGCCACTAAATGGTTTTCAGTGAAAAAAAACATTTATTTACGAAATTTCGTAATTATTAAGTAACTAACTTGTCATTTTTTTTATAACTGACACAATTACGTTTTTAATATGTATTTTAATAAACAATGGGTTTCTTATCTTTTAAAATGTAAGTTGATAACAACTGAATGTTTAGATTAAACTGGCAATAATAATTACACAGTGACCCATTGTTTGATAGGACTAATTCACTAATTGACTTAAGGTGATGTCTCTAGGTAAAGTTGTTATCGAAAAATAGCTAGAAAAGTTTATTAATCGGTAAATATATATTCAAAAGTAATGAGAAAAATAAAATAAAAAATTAAGAAGTATCATGGAGTTCTATATACCAAAAATACGTGTCAAATTCGGTACATTTCTATTGGGTGGTAAGAATGAATGACATAAGATTTATTATCAAAATTACGATAAAAATGTACGTAAATCTATTACCCAGGGAAACGCTAAACGAAAATTGGAATTTATTATATCCTTATATCTTGTTTTTCAAATTTAAAAAACATCGATTTAGAGGTTAGAAAGCACGCAATTAAAATCGAAAAACCTCGGCTTAGACGCATTTTATCGCGAAAAACGCTTAGCGTTTCTATTAAAAATACTATTTATTAATTTTTACGGCAGTAATTTGAATTTAATCTTGTATTTTTGTATATTAACGAATCGATAGAAATCGAAACAATAATAATTGCCCAAATTCAACCGATGTTTAGCTGTCCGGTGCTGCCACCGTGGAACTATTTCGAAACAATACACATATACAAAATACACACACATGCAACAACATGACATTGAAAATGAAACTCACACATAGACAAGACAAAATAACATTTTTCTGCTTCATTTTCGCTAGGATCAGTTTGTGGTAAAACTTCGACGCGAAATTGCCATATGAATAAAAATAACTTAATAATTAAAATTACAATATTTACTTAATATACGTAGGAACCTGCCTATATTCAAAATTTGAAACTGCGAATTATTTGCAATTAGTATTTGCTTAAATTAAAACTGTTTTTTATCATTATTTATGATAAAAATAATCAACAAAATAAACAAATCTCGCATTTTAACATATGGTAGCATTCGTGCTCTCGATCGAATACACAGACATCGAATATCGGGTTTATAACAATTCTTCTTTATTTTTTTGCCATTATTATATTGTTTGAAAACAGGAAGGAATCGACTCATCAGCATAGATAAGATACTTCTCATCAGTAACATTTTTGTCAAGTAAGTAAACTTTTCAGTGTATAATAAATAATATTATTATCGTACATCAAAATGACAAACTATGTCACGCAGTTTTGATTGTCAAACAAACATTCAAAAATTATTTAAAAGAGTTACATATACTGTATTTTCAATCACCATCATGCATTTATCATCAATATATATTATTTTAGGCGTATACTCATCGTTTTCGTAAAATTATAAATACTTTACGTCAGTTTGAGGTTATGTTTATGACAAATGTCATCGAGCCTATCTTGTACGTTTTGTAAATTATCTAATAGATAGTGAATTTCTTTCATTCGCATAATATGATTGTAGAAAATCAAATATTTTATGTGCTTTCAAACACGTGTCCGTGTTTTTAATACAACATAATCGTAAATTGAAAACGTTATCTACAGTGATAAGTTTAACACGAGTATATGAATATAATGAGGATATGTTTTTTTGTTTACATATAGATAAATCTTTTAATACTGATGAACTCGACGAAATATTGGACGACAGTGACTGCGAAGTCGGCGACGGTTACGAGTCCGACAACAGCGACGACATTTACATTCGACATTTACAACCTTCGACATCACAATCCAGGGTTCTTCCCTGGCTCACAAAATGGTAGGTTTACAATTTTCTTAATAATATATTTATTGGTTTTATATACCATCCAGTCATACATTAGATTCATTCATGCTTTGGCATAAAAACAAGAATTCATTACATCTTGTACACATGATGTAGCGATTGTCTCGAATGAGGAGTTGATGGTTTGAATAGTAAACTTCAATCAAAACATATTATTGCCCATCATTATTTGTATTTTTACTGCTAAATACTTGAATTAATGAGGAAATATGGATTATGTAATAATATTTTTTCCTATTGTTTCAGTATGCCGAATGCTGGTCCGGAATTGGAGGAAGATTTGTTGGCGAGAGGGCATGTTGCTGACAATGTACGCAGCTCCTTTTTCGAATACTTCAACCTCGCTCTCTTCGAAAAAATAGCTGAGCAGACAAATTTATATTCAGCACAAAAAAGGGACTTGTGGTCGGTGAATACGAATTCGAAATTCGTATTCACCGTCATCCAAATTATGATGGGTACATTAAGGTTTCCGCAGACTCGAATGTACTGGTGTTTATGATCTAAGCATTCCAATCATTAATCAAGCAATGCCCAGAGACGGGTACTTCGAACTGCGGAATCACTTTCATTTTGCAGATAACACTGCTGACCGCATGGGCTGCACAGATAAACTTTGGAAGATTAGTCCCTTTTTAAGTGAGGTTCTAAAAAAATGCCATACTTTGCCCAGACCTGCTCATAACTCCATCGACGAGCAAATGATGCCGTTCACTGGCCGCTGTAGACACAGGCAATTTGTACTTAACAAGCCAAATCCTGTAGGCCTTAAAAATTTTGTTCTCGCGGCCAGAGATGGATTAGTGATAGATTTTCACATATATGTAGGGAAGGGAACGGTATCAGATGGAGATATGAAGCAGTTCGGTCTGGGCGCAAGTGTGGTCAAGTTACTCTGCCGGACTCTCCCCAATCCTCCTGCATTGTCTATACTGATCGTTTTTCACTAGTTTGAAGCTCGCCGATTCGTTACTTCAAGACAAAATATTCTTAACTGGAACTGTCAGAAGTAATAGAATCGGCGATGTGATTAAGAAATTAAAAAAACGATAAGGCAATGCAGAGGGGAGATTGGGATGAGAAGGTTCGGTAGGATGACAAAGTCTGTGTAGTCAAGTGGAAAGATAATAAATCCGTGTTATTATTTTACACTGCTGTCGGCAGTACTCCTGTTGGTACCTGCATGCGATGATCGAAGGAAGTAATGAGGAAGATCAGTGCCACTCAGCCGGCCATTGTAAAGCACTACAATATGTCGATGGGTGGCATTGATCTTTGCGATCGGGTAATTGCTTATTACAGGACTGCGATGAAGACATGCAAATGGCCTGTGAGGGTTTTTAACCACTTTGTGGACTTGGCGGTAGTAAACTGTTGGCTAATGTATATGCGGAATTGTAAACTAGAAAATGTACCCCGAAAGGATATTATGGGACTGTTGTCGTACTGAATCAGATTAGCGAAAGCTATGATTCGGTATGAAGATCGGGTAGCCAACATTTTAACACTGCCAGCACGAGGTCGGCCAAGAAACATGTCGACATCGCAGGTAGACACAGAGCCACCAGCTCGCAGGAGAACGGTTTTCCCCCAACCGATCGCTGAGGTACGTTTGGACAGCGTTGGCCACCATTCAGCATCCGTGTGCAGATACCCTGGATGCAAGTCCCGCACCAGGTATATTTGCATAAAATGCAATATATACGTGTGCACAAAATTTTGCTTTGAGCTGTATCACACAGTATAGGATGCAGTTCAAAGCAATTTTAAAGTAGATATTTAGGGTTTTATTTCATAATTTTAACTAATTTTAAGTGTAAATATATTTAATTATCCTATTTATAATGTTTTTGTATTGTTTTTATTGTGTAATGTTCTATTAAAATTGACCATTCCTATGACAAGTTGTTTTCTTTACCTTCCCTAAGTTTATAGAGTAGGTAATATTCATCTGCAGTGTGACCTGGTAGCATATATAGTACATTAGGATCGGACATGGTTGAAACGAAATGAATTGGGATGTCTATATAATATCGACATTGTCATAATTATAACTACAGTCGAACTCGGTTATTACAATCTCGGACATAGCGAGATCTCGGATGTAATGAGGAAACAGTCGTTGACATTTTGTATATGATTTTCTCCATACATTTTTATTCACTGTTATAACGAGATACTTATCGGATATACCGAGCTAAAATACTGGTAATGTGTTGATCGTTTAAAGACATTTCGACCCTAAGCAATAAAATCCGATCGGACAGGATGCCGCCGGGGACAGATTACGTTTATGACACTAGTTAAGTGTCTAATTGTTGTTTTCGCCGACAATAAAAATACCTATTCTCTGATATAACGAGTACCGCTTATAACGAGCAAATTCAGCCGGTCCAACCTTCCTAGTAATAACCAAGTACAACTGTATATTCCTTATTTTGTTTAATAATAATTCGAATGGCATTTGTTTTGCTATTCATTTCATATCATTCTTTTATTCCACCTATACTAGAAATTCGATGTAATTGTCAATTGTACAAGATTAAACTCAATCTTATAAACATTTGTACTTAAATGTTCATTTACTACTATAAATGAATTTTACTGTAGAAAAATATTTATATTAATTCGTATTGACAACGTAAAAAAATCTGGTTCATTGGCTGGACAGGATACCTTGTATTGCCACTGTAAAAATAACTACGGTAAACAAAATGTAAAAATCATAAACACTTTAAATCAAATCGACATGTTAGAATTGTAAATATTTTATGGGGAAATATTAATTGTAAATATTTTTACATAGGTAAGTAAATATATAATAAATTTAAATGCATTTTTATCAAACTTATGATTTTTAATATGTGGCGACACACAATATTTTATTTTATATTTTATTGCCATCTGGTTGCGATCGACGAAAGTTTTTAGTAATACATTTTTAGAAATTCATGGTAGATGCCTGTAGATGCCTTTAGATGGCGTTGAAGTCACATTTGATCGTAAATTGAGGCAAAGAATTCGCCTTAATGAATTCACATGACATTTTTATTATTGTTTATAGAATATTAAAGAGTTTTATTTTAAATACAATACACACCTACATAAGTACCCGTTTTTACTGTGAATTTGTATGAATCTAGATTAGATTTTCGAAAGGAACAACATTCTTATTTAAGAATTTGTATTCTTGGTAGGTACCTATCTAACTGGATGTCTGAATACTCAGTAATTAGTGCCTAATTACATATGTAAAAAACACATATTTCGAACTAGTTCACCATTGAATTACTTTTTTCACTGGTAAATACCACGTAACACTATTTTTCAATACTGCATCGTCTCCATTCAAATTGACGAAAAATTTTTTTTCCGGAAAATTCGATTTATAGCGGTTTTCGCTAATTCGAAATCAAATTTTCAGGGTCCTGTAACGTTGCAGACGTCACCAACGGGCTAATTAACAATTGTAATTAGTGGAGAGGTTTTTCTCTCGCGGGCAATACAAAAATCCTGCGGTTGGCACTTCAAGCTTCCGGGTTTGATAAGTGGTGGGGGGAATCGATGTCAGGCGATCGAATTTTGTTCGGATCCATTCCTTTTCTGGTTGACCCTTGGGTACGAGAGGACGGGGGAGGAGCGAGTCCCGCTTGGCGGGATCGCCAAGCGGCTGTAAATACATTTCAATTTCATTTTTTATTGTTAATTAATTTTAAGTATTTGTTTTAATTATAACCTCACTCACATGTGGATATTTTGGTTTAAGCTAGGTTAAGTTGCTGAGAACTTATTGTATTAATATTTTAGTTTGCAGACGATAATATTTCTTTTGTGTAACGTAAATATTCGTTTATGTATAATATTACCGTTGTTTATAAACGATGGTGGTTTGACTTTGACGTTATGTCGCCATTTTTATACCTTCATAATTAATTGTTATTACGATTTAGTACCATTGACTTTTAATTACAATGTCATTAAATACAGTGAGGTTAAATTATCACGGTGTTTCATTTAATTTAATTGTATCCTATAATATTATGTTCTTTTCTTTCACAGAAAAGGCTTTGGCGTCCAATTCGAGTTTAGTTTTCAATGCTCGCAATTAACCGCTGCAACGGTATGGTAGAAATGTCCATCGGATACCAATTGATTCCGATGATCCTTTCCGTAACAGGATTGGAATTCGTCAGAGAGATAGTGCGAAAACCCAGTACCCTGAGCTAGCGGTGCCTGTTATCCACATAGCTTGGATAACAGTGTTAGATGAATCGTAGGTTTTATGTGGCCTAGAAGTTATAATGTACCTTTAACATTCCCTTCGAATTATCGAGGTTATACTGTATTTGAATGTTTCTGTGTGAAATTTAGTAATTCAGAGGCATTGATTTAACACATCCTTTTGCTCATTTGTGCATAATATGTATATTATGGTATAAATTATATATATTATGGTTCATTTAGCATGTTGAACTCATTTTTCGCTTTTTAAGACTTATCGCACCTTTCCGTTAACTTACAGAATTTTATTGATACTTATGGAATAAAGAAAAATACATTGTTGTAGGTTCGTCAATTATCGGCAAATTGAATTAAGTAATCACTTTGCCATTGTATTCATAAAATATCATTAACAAACATCACTTAAAGAAATCACAGATGTCGCAATTATTGTCTGTAGTTAAATCTCACCTGCGGGTTCTCCAGTATATTCTTGACTCCCGACACGAGGTGCGTCAGAAACTTAGCTCTCTCTGCATTGCTGAAGAGTGAGCGCCTCACCGAAGCCACCTGGACTAAGCAGGCCAGCGCCAGTGACGATAAAGACGGCGGTAGCGAGTGATATAACTCAAAGAACAATTTCAGGGTGGTGGAATCTAGGAAGGCGGGTCGCCAGCTTGTAGGAATCTGTGGACGGACAGTGATTATAGACTGTGTTAATACACCAATCGATCATCTTTTCTAATATACTTCCATACAGATAATAATTACACTAAAAAGATCATATGGGCCTCCACGGAGTGGAGGTTGGTATTAACAGATTTTTTGTTTTTACGAGAAATGGATGTTAGCCAATTGCTCAACCTATTAAGTCCATATGTACTCGTGACTCGAACACAAATTGAAAAACAATATGTCTATTTGCCAGACCCAGGATTTGAATCTGGGACCCACAACATTGTAAGTTGACGCGTAAGTCGCTCAACCATCATGAGAGTGCAGATATGTAATAGGATATTGAAATTATCAATTATAGATTATTGAAGTGGCATAGTAGTAATTCTTAAACCAATGGTTTTTATTAATTCTACAATTTTTGAGTTATTGATATTACCCGTTGTTTCGGGCTATAACCCAATCTTCAGAACAATCTAATTATAGCCTAAGTTAAATATCTGAAAAGCGAATGTTGATACTCTGTTTGAATATTGTGCCACAGTGAAGGGGGTGTTCTCAGCACCTATTTATTTCGTCTCATTATACATGACAGTGGCGTATCGAGAGTTTTATATTGTTTATTTATTTTTAGTATTTATCAAGAAAGAGAGAAAGGTGAAGTGAAATCAATTCGGGGTAATAAAAGGGTTTTTTTCTACAGACTTAAACAGGATGACATCTACATTCATTAAGTCACCTCTGGACTTATGCAAGGAATTTATTTATCTCAACTTGCACCATGAAGCCGATAAGCACATAACTACACTGGTACCGAGTTGGCTCTGGAATATGTGGACTATAATTTCATCGCCGTAAATGTCAAACGAGTCAGTCCACAAAATCATAAAGCTGAGAAATCGGTGCGCAAAGATTTTGTGTGACAAAACATTTCTTGATTGACTTTTTTTGTTTTCAAAGATAGAACGGTGAAACTTTGAACATACCATATATTTTGTGATGTTATCTTTTTATTATTTTGAATGGATAACTAAAATAAATAGTATTTTAGAAGTTGTGTGTGTTATATCTCTTAACCACTGAATATTGATGTACAGTTGGCACACTTGTGTGGTAGTCAAAAGAGTTTTGTGGCCCAAATCCATTGACTTTGGCATCTTTGATGGTTTTAAAATGCTTTTCTGTACTTAACTCATTTTCACCAAATTTGTAGCTTGACTCGACGGTGACGATTTATAAGACAGCATAGAAATAAATTAGTAATAACCTGCACTGTGTAAAGATCGTCAGAGCTTTCATCAGAGCTGGTGCCGATGAAATCAAAAGTGAGGCAGTTGATGGCCAAACGAAGAAGCTGTGTGACGAGGGCCCGCTGTCTCTCGTCCGCCAGGTCGAGGGCTTCGTCCCGCGCCGATCCCAGCAGAGAGCATGCCAAGCGGAACAGTTCAAACAGCTGCGTGTCCCTGTAATCATACCAATTATGAATTCACTAACTTTAAATATTTCTGCGGCACAATTTTAAATTTACAGAATCAATCAATGATTCCATAAATCTATATAATATTATAACAATTATAACAATCCATGGTTAAGGCGAAGTCTTCACTGAGCCTTTTTTAAAGAGGCACCTAGCGGAAAAATACGAAGCTTGCAATTTGAGACATTTTTTTGATAATTTACAATTTCAACTATATTAATGAATAAATATGTATCTGAAAACATTAAAAATAAAAATATTTTTTATTTTAAGTCAAAGACAAACTTACAATTGTAAAAAATGTAATAAAATGTGAATTTGTTCTATCGATCCGCACCCTATTATTACATATATTTTATGGTCATATTTATTATTAAAATTTAGTTTATTAAGTTTTCTAAGCATCACCTAAGCGATTTTTGACAAATTCATAGTTTTAATATTTTTTATATCTATTTTAAAAAACATCGATTTTTATAAAAAATATAAATGTGTATAACTTGAAATCCTTTTTATTTATATTAATATAAATATTTTATTTAAGTATATTTATAAAAATAATTGATTTGATATAAATAAAAAGGATTTCAAGTTATACACATTTATATTTTTTATAAAAATCGATGTTTTTTAAAATAGACATAAAAAATATTAAAACTATGAATTTGTCAAAAATCGCTTAGGTGATGCTTAGAAAACTTAATAAACTAAATTTTAATAATAAATATGACCATAAAATATATGTAATAATAGGGTGCGGATCGATAGAACAAATTCACATTTTATTACATTTTTTACAATTGTAAGTTTGTCTTTGACTTAAAATAAAAAATATTTTTATTTTTAATGTTTTCAGATACATATTTATTGATTAATACAGTTGAAATTGTAAATTATCAAAAAAATATCTCAAATTGCAAGCTTCGTATTTTTCCGCTAGGTGCCTCTTTAAAAAAGGCTCAGTGAAGACTTCGCCTTAAAACAAAAATCATAAAAAAACTTCACTACATATTGGTGTATTATTTTTCAACTAACAACTAACAATAGAGAAGCACTGTCTTACCGAAATGAGGATGCAATCTTCCTGTGTTTAGTTATTGACCTATTGGCATCTGCGTCAGAAATCTGGTTCACCTCCAGGGTGAGCTGCGATAGTAGCTGTACCCCAATCGTACAATGTTCTACTGGACCCTATAAAATCAAATAACGTTAAAATATCCGACTGACAAGATTGACAGATTAGAGTTACGGCCGTCAGCCATTATTACTTAAGGAAGAAAAGGAATAAATAACCGTATTAATTCTACACAGTTGGTTCTAAGTGTACAACTGGATATGAAGAATGGTAAAGATGTTGTCCGGAGTATGGAAATCAACATTAGTTAAAGAACTATTCATATTAGCATATAGTGATTAATAAGAATGCTACATAGTCATCATTATCAGCCGGGGTCAATCCGCTACTGCATCAAGGCATCCCCTTTCTTTCAAGGCCATTCTTCTCAGTCCCTATTTCGATGCTGCCACATACATCCGCCGGAACATTGAGATCCAGAGATTTTTAGGGTATTTACTGTGTTTTTCCATTCTCTGATCGACATGCCGGCTCATTTCATCAGCTAGGCGACCTTTATCAGATGGCGTACTCTTGTCTGCCTTTTTATCCAGATAATAATCTTGTTGAATAGTGGTCATAGGCCACTAACACTTAAAACACTCGTTAATTAAACTTCAATTTATTACTTGCAGCAATCAACATGGAAAATTAAAATGCCGCTTACCTGCAAAAAGTTTGTAACATCCGCCATGACGTTTCTGAATACATGTTCGTCTTTGAGTGAATCGAACCATCCTAGTTTTGTTATCCTTGCATATAATGATACTAGAGCCTACAAACAATTACAAATAATGAATAAATAGATGCTTCGTCCTGTAAGGCTATTCTAACATATCACTTATCATCCAAAAAGAGCTGCATGTGATAAATATATCACATTTATCACTTCATGTATTCAGGCAGTTAATTATTACAATAAGTTAACCGTCTGAACTGGCAAAAGTGCTAAATTTTTAAAATTGTTAAATTTTAGAGCGAGATAGAGTAAGTCAATTTTACATATTGAGAATTGAGATGCAAGACCTGACTGTTTTGAAAAATAATTACGTCATGGCTGCGGGTTACTAATAAAATATGTCATTTTGCAATTACCTGTACAACAAAAACAGCTAGTTTTTGCGTTGTGGCCAAATAATTTAGAATATAGTTCCTTATATCTAGCCGCTGCTGTAGCGAAAGCACTTGTGTGGACCTATTGAAACAATAATAAAACAATGTTATTACCTATACATGCAGTGAATAAATACTAAACTACATACATGATATTATGAAACCTGTAGTAGTTCATGAATATTGAAAAATATACTGCTGCTATAGATAAAATGACAAATAATTTTTTTGACCATGCCCGATCTAATAAGATCATATGGGTCTCCACAGAGTGGAGGTTTGTACTAACAAATTATACTGCTGTATAAAGGTCTCTCCAGCTCCATTCATTCTTCTCGGTACCTAGTTCTACTCTGCCATATACATCCACGAAACTTTACGAGCTTATTAAGTTTTACGCCAGCTATTGTATCGTGGAATTTTGTTATTCAGGACGTTTATATAAATTGATGTAGATTCACCATACCCACTGAATGAGGGCGCCACATGCTAATATTTGACATATCATTCAATACTTTTTATACTGTGATGAGCTTAGTTCTAAATTCAAACATCAGACGATTTATGATAGTATGTACATCTATAATGAAGTATTCATTTTTTCTTTCATCTTTTACAATACTGAAAATGTGTAGAATCTGTAGTATCCGTGTAGTCTCAGACAAAAATTGAAAACGTCAAAAAGATACCAGTCGGAAGTCATAGCGAAGTTAACCAGTAGACAATCAATAAAGCCCATAAAAAAAACGATTGAAGAATTCCTTACCTAGATACCAATCTTGCTAAAGTAGTGGCAGCTAATAATTGTGCATAACTAGAATCAGCTCGTTCCAGAAGAGCCTGACATCGACCCAATGTATCCGAAGATTCCTGAAAATAAATAAAAGGTCATAATGATATCCCAAACTTGACTAGAACTCCTATTATCAAGATTTCATCATAGTCATCAGCTTAGCATGAGCATTTAAGAAAGAGACGCAATATTGGTGATGTTTTCAAAGAATGGCACAAGAAATCATCCCCAATTATCATCATACTGTTTATTGTCCGCGAAGGCGGGTGTTTATCGTCTACTGTCACCAAAGTCGGCAGTTTTTAGATTACACCTGTCGTATCATCTTGTCTCACCTATATTGCTCATTCTTGTTTCCTGCGTAAACTATCAGACCTTACTTTTATAGCCCGTTTACACGTGCATGGATTTACTGCTGGCAGTATGTATTTATCGCGATGTCTCTTGCTGACACTTGAAAAATGAAAATTGGCGTAACAATTAGCATTTTTAATTTACAAGCTATGCTTGTAGTAAATCCATGCACGTGTACTATAACAGGCGTATTTTGTCATAGATGAGGTAATCGAGTTTCTACCGTAAAACAAAATGACTAAAGTGACATAGAAAACGTTTTAAGAGAACTGAATTTTAACGCTTTCGCTGCTGAATAGATAATGAGATTTTAATTGCCCCCTTTAAAATGCACGTTAATTACATCGATCGGCCGCCTGGTCATTACGCACCGTGTGCGTCTTCCGCGTCCAAAGTATTAAATGACCACATAAATTGGATGTCTAAAATGCAGGACTCTTTCTAGGGCTTCCGATTAAGATGTGAAGGGTGGGTATACGTCATACGAGCTATTACCTGAAATCCAACCAAAGCCTTCTCCGCTTCCTGTCTCAACGTAGCGTCCTGCGCTTCGTACAGCTGTTTACAGAGCAATTCTATCTGCCGCACCTCCTAAAAAAGAAACAATCACATGTTTATTAATCATCAATTTTGAAACTACAACCATTGGCCTCTTCCTAAAACTTTCTCCATCCCGAACAATGTAGTGCCACCACTTTCGAATGCTGTGCATCTTTATATCCCCCATAATGCTATCCAACCATCTCACGGCTGTCCGGGGGATGCATACATAGACAATGATTATAGACCAGGGATTCCTATTTGTGTACGCCCGCCGCTATTCGACCGCAGCAGAATTTTTTAAATTTCAATTTTATTTTGAAGGGTTTCATAAATACTTATTTAATAAATAATATGTAATTCAAACTCATTTCTCTACAATTATGGGGCACTGACCAATGAAATGCAATGCCCAAGATCACACTGACTTTGAGATTAATATTATAATTTTTATATAACGTTTACTTTGTATGTGTAAGGCAACCACGACGTGTATTCATGTTACAGAATATAAAAAATAATTTTTATATTTGCTTAGAAAAAAAAGGTGGTGCCCACCGCCCTACCAATACTTTAAAATGTGCTCTAGGGCTATTATAAAAAACACTACATCTATAACCTTTGAACACAGTACCTAATTCTTCAAAATACTTTTTGTACATAACAAAGAATTTGTACTCTAGATAGTTTTAGACGGATTCTGTATTAGGAATTTTGAAAGCAGTTCCTTTTTCGAATCCAACGATTGTATGTGTAGTTTGTATTGGTAATAACTTCATTATTGTCTTCTTCTATTGGCAACACCAAAAACAAAATTTCAGCTCGCATTCTGGTTTGAATTCAGTTGCTTTATTTACACAACCTATGTACGATTATTCATCTTAAAAATAATGATGTATTGCTTTTGGTTTCCTATGTAAAATTGACAAAGGAGTATCGTTCCATAGATACACTGTATACTTATGATTGTTTTGATATGGCAATATGTGAGATGCGTGAAATGTCAAATTAAAGTTGAGTTTCCAATTTAATGACTTTAAGTATTCAAGGCTTATTTGGCAATAGCAGTATATAAAATCAAATTATAATGGAGTGTAATAGTAGAAATGTGAAGTTCTCTTCAAATGGACCAGCAATACGAATCAGTAGACCAGAGGTCCTTTTCTGCTTCAATGTCATACATTTAATACCCATCTATAGAGAGGATGTTTTTCAACATATTATATCCATAACTATTTCACACTTAAATGAATCCATGTAGCAACAACAAAAAAAAAACACTTGCTTATTTCTTTTGGTAAATACAAGTCATAATTCAAATATATTAGCCATTATGTAGTTTCTATGACACTATGACGTCACCTATTATATGAAAAGGTAAAGTAAATGAATGCTTTGATATGTCCCATCACAGCCTAATAACTGTGGCAATTTCATAATATAAAATATGTGAAAAAGTTTTAATTGTCTACAATTAAAACTAAACAAATGACTGTAGTATTAGTTATTTAATTTTTATTCAGTATATAGTAAATTTCCGGCAGACTAACCAAACCTGAGTGTGATTGTAAATATTCGATAATTTCAAAAGACCCCAGGTAAATGCTAAAAACTCCGCATAAATTGAATACTACGACCACCAACCGGCATTGATTCTTATAATTAACATAATCAGCAACAGTCAGAGAGTTCATAAACAAAAATCATCAAATTAAGTTATTTGTGCGGTGTTATGAAGTCGACACGAACATAACGTCATGTTTCGATATTATAAATGAAATATAAATGGTGGTGTGTTCAAGGGATTCGTATGTAGTCCAATAAAGATTTTATCGATAGACAGGTCTATGAATATGATATAGTTTTGTAGTATGTTTGTTTGAAATCCGGTAAATTGTCAAATTCAAACTCACCTGTTCTGCCATTTTTCTTGTTATTCCTTTACATTTGTGACGAAATGTAATTAATTGGGAGTGCTCAACTCCATTTGCTGATGGTCGAAGAAATCAACTTGTAAAATAAATATGGCAATGTTTCGTGTAGCTCAATATAATAATTAATTGTTAAGCATAAATGGCGTGAATTTCATTTGACAGCAGGCCCAGCAGCTTTTTTCGGATGTCCACCATAGAACAAGAGCTAGAAGTTCGTTGAAAAACTACTGCACTTTTCGTTTTCATCAAACCGAAAGCTCTATGCCATTTTTGTCTATGAACAGATAGACACTAGGCAAGACGGGACAAACAAAACGACAAAATCAGATTGTTTTGATGATCATTCCGACAATCGGTTGTGTTATCAAATAAAATATAATATATTTTATTATAATATATTAAGATTGTAGGTACATATTTATTATTGCATGAACATTAAAATTAGTCTCAATAAAAATGATGCACTGACGAAAAGAGAGTCCAATCTCTTTGTGCACTGATTAAATTAGGTACAATAGAAACCGCTGACGTCGAAATAGAAAATTCTAAAAACATAATAATAAAATAACATTACCGATAGCAAGTAGTAGTATAGCCAATACTAGCTATCTATGATTACTATAATATATATAGATTGACCTACATACTATAAAAATAGTATTGTATTATAAAAATATACTAAGTATTTCAATGTGTCCCGCGAATGATTCCACGTCTATGCTCAGTAGGTACGGTGACAACACGTTATTTTACTGTATAGGTCAGGTTCTTTTTATTTCAGGCAATGTTCGTTAGATAGGTAGGTAGGTACCATTTCAAAATATATTTGCAAATCCGTACCTACTTCGATAGCAACTGAATTGACTTGCTCTCAAAGATATTTTTTTAATTGATCAGGACTTCAAAAAAATACTCATAACAATTCAGAGAAAAAAATTAAGAGTAGGTACCTACTTACGTCCGCAAGCAAGACGTATTGTAGATGGGTAGGTACCTACCTACCTACTTTACTGTTTCAGATCCATTCACTATTTTTTTCTCAAATGTGATGATCGTATCGGCAGTACATAGTATGAATACCTACAATAATTATATCCACATAAGTACCTACCTACGCTTTAAAAATACAATAATTTAAAAAAAAAATGGTGAATACTTGACGGTGTTAAATCAAATAAACAGTATGGCAGAATAAACAGAAATGAAACAGGATTTCTGAATAATAATAATAAAGCCGCGTTGACACGGTCCAAGTACGATCCAAGTACACTTGGGCCGAGTGCCATCCAAGCGCACTCGTATGAGACGTCATCCTATCCAAGCTAACTTGGATGAGTAGGACGCGGTCCGAGTAGCTTGGATAGGAATAGTTAGTATGAAATGAAGCTGTCGCTTGGTGCAAGAACGTAGTGATCGCGCGGGGGTGGCGCGGCGACGTCTTACGTAACTCAAACGTATAACCGTGTGTAAAATGTTCGTAGACAGTGTCTTTTTGGGGCATAATACACACGGTTATACGTTTGAGTTTCTCAAGACGCCGCCGCGCCGCGCCCGCCAAATGACTACGGCCGAGCACTTAGATGACACTCGGTCCAAGTGTACTTGGATCCTACTTGGACCGTGTCAACGCGCTTTCAGGCGAATAGGTGACTTCATGAAATACCACGTATGAAAAATGGGGAAAAATAAATACGAGATGGCAGCACCATTTTTCCTTTCCCTCGATCCCAAACATAGATAATATACGTACCAAATGGCTGCCTTGCGCCGATGGTAAAATCGTTAGTGTCAGTGTCAAATGATTTGGAAAATCTATATTACCGACGCGTTCTATATTTGAATGTAATTTTGGTGAAATATAAAGATTATGAATACTTTATTAAATGCCGTGCACTATTTTGTGATTTCTCAATAGCATATAAAATTCTAGCTAAATCGTTTCATATTTTATTTTATTGACACTCGCTATATTTGTCTTGTTGTTAAAAAATCAAATAGGTACCTACACAACAAAATATTATCTTTTACCATTTGAGAAGGCGAAGACGATTTTATTATTTTTCAGAACTATAATAAGGTATGTACTTACCTATTATATTTTTTTAAATACTAGGTATATCATGACCTAACTAACACTGTTTTTTCGAGTTATACGACAATTTTATTACTAAGTACCTAACTACTTATCTACTAATAAAATTAATAAACTTTTTGTCCCCCTATACTTTAAAATATGAGTGAGGTTTGCTATGATTATATTATTTACTTATATTATCATTTACTAGTTACGGCTCAGAACACAGTTTGAGTAAAGCCAACGGCAGAATTGCTATGTTATATTAATCAGTTGTAGTTGTAGCAATTGGAAATATATCATAAAATAGTAAATTCAAC
This sequence comes from Rhyacophila brunnea, assembly GCF_057557595.1. Lineage (NCBI taxonomy): Eukaryota > Metazoa > Arthropoda > Insecta > Trichoptera > Rhyacophilidae > Rhyacophila > Rhyacophila brunnea. The sequence continues at coordinate 10,676,929 of NW_028233068.1, read as the reverse complement.
TTTACTTTAAATATATAATATTCATAATATTATCAGTCATAAAAGGTAAATGTGCCATAGATGCCCGCATGAGTTTTTATAACTTTCATTTTAGACCAAACCCAACCTAACCTACCGCAACCTAACCTACTGCAACCTAATATAATCTTAGTGTGTGATGCATCGAAATGTATGAAAATTTTAAATTCTAAATTAACATTATTGGATCGAAAAGCATCTGCGCCGACCAATGACATTAATATGGATGAAGCATCTGGAAAATAAAATGACACTCACTTTGTGTCGGGTCTGCCGGATGGCGAAATTCATATTTTAATATCGGTATCCTACGCTCAAATGAACATTCTGCTTGCAAGCGGTCTGGCGATACCTCTGGGTCTGCCCATACATAATTTCTGACTGTCAGGTTTCGACTCCGCCATTATTGTTGTGTTACAAAATGCCAATGTGCCTAGTTAAAAATTGTAAAAAAAAATCTACTAAGCACTCCAAGAAAGATGGGATATCACTTTTCATGTGTTAGTATTATTTATTATTGATAAAATGCCATTTTAAGATATTGATGAATGTTTATTCATTGCAATTGAATGACAGAAACCATTGGACAGACGCCTGTGATGCGCTGGGCTCACATGCGTCTAATCTCCGAGAAGTCGTAAGTAACCTAGAATCCGTTTCTAACGTTATGAGTAATGACACTAATACGCCATTACAATAAAGGTTATATTACTATAAATTCTCTAAGCTTGTATCGCATAATGGAAATGGATACATCATATGGTCACGTGACATCTACCTATGCATCTGTGAATGACTTTCGTGTACAATTTCTCGTGCGCGCCGATATGAAGTGAGTTGTCCATTTAATATGTCATTGGCGCCGACAGAAAAAGGTATTTAATATAATTGTCTACATGGAATAAACTGTTTTTGTAAAAAAAAAAAAAAATTAATCAAAGCTCTTGCGGGCTGTCTTACCTACCATAAAAAACACTTGAAATTAAATTTTTTACACTGTTTTATTTTAGTCACTCACTGGACGGTGTCAACGAATTCAATACTGTTGCTGTATCTACCTAATAATTTCACAAAATGGAAGTAAGCGAGCTGTCTATGCAACAAATCGGTGAACATCAAGTTATCTACATTCATGACAACACAGTCATACTTGGTAAATACTCGATTATTGTTTTCATCAATTTTGGGTTGAGATCACATGCAAAGGCACACTATGATCATTAAATTACTCAAGCGGGCTGCAAGTTCACATAGCCGTAGCTGTTTCTATGGCGGTGGTCTCCAAAGTGGGGTATACAAGTCATATATGGGAATACGCTAAAAGTTTTTTATTGACAGTATTAAAAAAAAGTCTATAAGTATTTCACGTATTATTGACCTTGGACGTCTAATCGTCCGAGACTCTCCGCACATTATGATGTTAATTTGGTAAACACACCAACCGTTGCAGTCTTACCGTTTAGTTGTACTTACCTGTGTGAGTTATTATTTTCTGCGATACCTGGTATTGAAACTAAATATCAAAATGAAGTAAACTGGGAACCAGACCTTCGTAATATCATAGAGCATCCAACCATAATTTTCAGATATTATTAAACAAATTATTTTATTTATTTATTTAGAAAAAAGAGTAGTATGGCATTGCAGCGATTAGTCAATGCGCCATAATATGTAATAATTACAAATGACTTAATTATTAATAACAACCAAGGCTTTGAACCGTTATTTTTTTTGTTTTGGTTTTCGTTCCCGTTCAAAATATATATCGGTTCAGTTCCGGTTTTCGTTCTTAAAAGACTAACGGTAAATACTTATCGAAATGCGTTATAATGTTGGCTATTGGTTTTTGTATATTAAATCAATGTAGGTATCAATTAAATGCCGTAATTACTAACCGACGTCACGGAGTAATCAAATTATTTATTTATATATAACGTACATGAACTTGCTGATAATTTTAATAAACTACTTCTTTTAACGATTAATTCGAAAAAGATTTAAGAATGAATCCAGAGGATACAGGTTCAAGTCCCGTCGGGTGTCTTATTTTTTTCTTCTTCTTTATACGCATGAGATATTTTCAAATTATGTATTAATTATTATGGTTTGGTTTAGGCAGGGTTTAATCGAATTTTAAAAACTAACCAGCACCATTTGCAAATCCTATTCTTAGATCAATGGAAACAAATAAGTATGACTGACAAAGTTTAATGTGCGCTATTTATGTAGAATCTTAACAGCCTACCTCCACCACTCGCCACTGCATTATAGTGACTGTATTATTGAAGATTAAATAATTACAAGATAAAAAGAACTTTTTATATACAAAGTTTTTAAATTTTCTATTGATACATATAAACTTGACTTGACTAGCTTAAGCGGTCAAAAAAATTTGTACTTGATAGAAATAATACTGAAATGTCATTTTGACATGTCACATTGATTTCCATAGTAACGCACGTATATATTAATAATTTAGTTGCTAGTACCCCAGACCCCTAGCAACCAATAATGGTGTCGAAATAACTTTTCATACAAAACAGAATTAACTTAAAATGAATTCAATTCTATTTAAAGATGGCTAAAAGTATTAAAAAAATGTATTGGCATCGTGTTCTGATATATTCTAAAAGTTTCAAATGTCTAGCTAGTCGGAAAGTTAGTTAAAAATCGATTGCGAGATTTGTACCGGACAAAGAACCACCGGACAAATAAGAATACGAGCTAAGAAAAATGTTGTAAAAATAATGAACCCACTATAAAAAATCATATTTGAAAAAAAATACGAAACTCGACGGGATTTGAACCGTATAATTATTGATTATTGATCTATTGTATTTATATCTATTGACCGATAGTCAATAATAATGCAATTTGATAAGCATTGTATGACCTAATAGTTTAAATTGTCGTAATTAGATAGGGGGCTCATAGCATAATTGTATAATGCACAGATTTGCACGACACCAATGGTTATACGGGTTCAAATGCCGTAAAGTTTCATATTTTTTTTTTCCGAATATTATGATTTTTTCTAGTGGGTATATATCTGAGGTGTTTTCAAGTTATGTATGTTCAATATAATATGGAATGTTACATTCTCAAAATCTTGTGAATCATTCATTTGAATAAAAGAATAATGATTATGATTATTTACTTTTAGCCGAAAATGATGAAGTCCAGTATGTCATACCCTCTGAGATGGGAGAAGGTGAGAGTGTTCTTGTTCAGGAAGAGGGCGATGGACATTATCTCATGGAAGGGAGTGAAATAGAGCAGTTAGAAGGTAAATACGTTCTACTCCCATACAATAATACGATGCATTTAAAATGAATCAATAGCCACAGAAAGATTAAAAAAAATAATGATTCTATTATTAATTGTGTATTTTTTAAATGGCTGTGTGGATAGATATTATCATTCGCTCAATAATCAGTTCTATTTTTAACATAACAATCATTTTTCTTGGTCAGTGATATTCGTTTCTTTTTATCTGACTTTAGCTCTGGATTAAAAATTACTATCAAATAATATTATATTCGGTGATAATGATTGCAGAATCTGATCAAACTGAAATACAACAGGAAACAGAAGAAGCAGATAACGCTGATGTGAGTATAACAAAAAACATGTCATCTAAAATTATTATTTGAAAGAAATACACACTTAAGGTTATACTTCAGTTGAGGCACGGTCTAAAAAGATCGTGGCTAGGCGATGCGCGGATTGCGGGTCGCGGGTGCAAATGAGGCATGTCAAACCAAATATAATTTGTCATATAAATCCAACATGTGTCCATTTAATGTTCTGTTTATTGTTCTATCAGTAACAATAATAATATATTCATTGATATGTTTTCTTTTTAAAGTAAATGGGTAACGTTTTTAGTCTTCTTTACACGATTTAAGAATTAATATGCCCGTCGCCATCACGAAACAAATTGACGTGTTTCCAGCTCGACGTTCTCTCTCCGACTGGCAGCGAGTCCAAAATTTCATCGCGCCTATAGTTGAAAATTATTTGCCGTTTCACTGATGTATTACCTTAAATAATTCATCTCATTTAATGTTAGTTAGTGCTTTATATTATGACAGCATTGATATAGCAATGACCCAGTATGTTTAAGTATACCTGTAGCTAACTTGTTACTGATTGTTAACGATAGATACAATATGGCAGAACAATAATAATAAGATAACTAAGTTTTAAAACCTAAAATTCAGAAAGAAGACCACACCCAGTGACGGCTCGTCCATAAGCATTGCGGAACTGCAGCACCCCCAAGCAAATTGAGAAAAAATGTAATATAATATACAAAAATTTATGTATATTATATGAAAATATCAATATTGTTTAAGCGTGTATTAAGCTCGCCCGCTCACTGATACATCCAATAATTATCATACACTGCAGTACTAATATCAGAATGTGACGCATCGCGTGATTTTGTGCAGTACCATTTTCGATGGAATATGCTCAAGTAGGCGAAGGTGGGGCGCGGGGAGGGGGCTCGTAGCTAGGAGCTTGGTCTGGTACAGCCTATCCGGCAGTAATTCCTGTTACGTGCGGGTGCAGCGGAGCAATGAAATGGTGATGGACGTTTTTTCAAGGAAAAAAGACAGAAGAATCAATTTTATAATGAAATAAAAATACATTTATAATCTTTAATTTCAATAATTTTGATGTTAATAGTAAAATATAATCCAAATAAATATTTTTTTAATCAACCGCAGCACCCCCAGATATAATATCCACGAGCTGCTACTGGCTACACCGCTACTGCAGACATCTGAAGTCTTAATTTTACTGCAGTTGATTTATTATCATATTTTTTAGGAGGTTGCTTCGGACGGACACCAAGTCTTCACCATCACCAATGATGACAGCGAAGTCATCACTGAGGTGAGCAAGACTATGCTTCTCATTTTTATTTTGGTTCAATTGCTATAATATAATATGGAGTACTTGTTACGAATAGCATGAATTGATTTACCATTCCATCCGTATATTATGACTTTATAACATGAGAAACTAGTGACGCTTTAAGTATCAAATTATTGGGTTTGTAATTGTAACTCATATTATTATGAACATGGATATAAATGTACCGGATTACCGTAAGGTTCAATTATATACAATAAACAGACCAGCCCTGCTTACCTACTGCATAGGGGATGAAATTGTATCTACGCAAATTGATTCTTAAGTGGTTCTGTGATAATAGCGCCACACTTTGGAGAAATAACAAAGATTCAGTTTCTATACAAAAATAATATTACCGAATGTATTCAGGTAATTCTGAAATTTTTGAGTTAAGCCTACATGTACGATAGTCGAATTGCCACATATTATGTAGCGTTACTCAAGGTTGTTTATGTTTATATTTATTATTATGTAGACCACAACACTAAATTGCGAGTTTCGATGGTAGTGTTAATTATTTTTTAACTTCGAGTGAAATCAGCGCTCGATATGGAAAATTTTACGTAACGGAGCACTCGATAGTCTTACAAAAATATTAACATCGTTATCTAATTGTGTATTTTCCAAAAAAAGTGTTGGATTTTTTAGATTAGAACGGTGCTCCAATGTGTTCCTGTCCATTTCGAGCCCTGAGTGCAATGCGTAACCCGTTTGCAGTAAATGAAGATTTTCGATAGCATATTAAATTTCATTAACAAATTTTTTCAATACGAAAAATCATCATTTACTATATTGCATTTTGAAGTATAAGTTATCAGCACTGCGATCGAAATTCACAGTTTTGTGCCGCAGTTTGACTAAAGAGGTGAAGATATGACATTTCGTTTGTTATAAATGTTTATCTCTGTCCAACAGGCAGTTTTTACCATTGCTATACACTTTATACATATTTTATTTGTCGAAACCCCTTTTCTCTGATATTCAATGAATGCATTTTCTAGAGCCGGCTAAAGAATAGCCCTTTAATTTGCTATTTCACTGGACTTAATATATCTACTTTGCATCTTCTAGGTTGTATTAAATGAAGAACAGTGTCGCATGCTTCAAGGATGTGGACATGTGTTCTTTCAACAGGGATCTCAAAGGTATCTTCTTGATGGAGAAGGACTGCGAGAAATTGATTGTCAGTTTGGTATGTAACATTTCTTAAACCACTAGTCAAAATTAACGCCAGTTCAACATATTTAAAACCACTTCCATCAGTATATTTGTATAGAGGTCCCTCTGGAGCTTCTCTAGCAACAGTGTGAACTGTTTCGACAATGTTATTTTGTGTTGGTGCTTCTGGCTTTGTTTCTACTAGTCTTTGTAACCACCAATTTATTATGAAATAACGAACAGAGAATCAATTAAAAAGAATGGAGTAGTTTACAGGTTAATTTAATGTAAACCATCGTCTGTAAAGGTTACCGGGGACATCATCAGTGTATTAGTGTGGATGAAGCAATATTATATTTTGAAATCTTGAATATGTGACGACGCTGACTTAGGCAGTCCACAGACGGCCTCGGTATAGTCAACACAGACAATTACACATTATACAAAGTTGTGCTACGTTGTAATTCATAACGTCATTATCAGCTGTGTTGCAGTACTATGGCAGTATTTTTGAACTTTTTTAATCCGAGAATCAGATTAGGGTAATAGTTCTGGTTTTTGCGACCCAAGTACAGTAGAACCTCTCATAACGAGCATAATTCATTCCAGAATCTTACTCGTAATGTGAAACACTCGTTAAGCGAAACAATTTTTCCCATATAAATAAATTAATGTAAAATACGAAAATGTATTCCATGCCGAAAAAAACACTCAATTTTTTTTATTTGTAACGTTTATTCAAAGAAAATAACTTATTATTATTCATGAATTTATGACAATAACTAATTCTGTTTTACTAAAAAGCTGTCTAGAGACATTTGTTTTTGCCGACGCTTCAAAAATTTCGTGAAAATGTGATACAGCATTATCATTGCATAAATTTGTAGTGTGCATAGCCACCACCTTATTAGGGTGATGCTTCTCAATATACAACAGTTGCTACGAGTGCTAAACACAGACTGATGGACTGTGCGCAATATCCCGGCGCACAAGTCAGTGACGTGAAAAGGGGACTTCCCCTCTCCGCGTCACTCATTATGCGAAATGTCGCTCGTTAAGGGAGCCATTTTTTACAACGTTTTTATTAGCTCGTATTCTTATTTGTCTGGTGGTTGTTTATCCAGTACAAATCTTGCAATCGATTTTTAACTTACTTCCCGACTAGCTAGACATTTGAAACTTTTAGAATATATCAGAACACGATGCCAATGTATTCTTTTAATACTTTTAGCCATCTTTAAATTTTCAGTTAATTCTGTTCTGTATAAAATGTTATTTCATAAGAAATCCGTAATCCAATCCACTATTATTGGTTGCTAAGTGGGTAGAGCATAATAATTCAACAGAAAATTTATAAACGTTCTTTTTATCTGTAATTATTTTTTTGTAATAATATTATAATTCTGTGATAAAATGTGATATTGATAAATGAGTATATATTTATTATTTTATATATTATTTAATTATTTACAATTTGTTTTGCTCGTTATGATAGGTTCCACTGTATATGTTGATGAGCTGTTTAGGCCAAATGTTTTACGATAATGTAATATGTATTGACCCAAGTAATGAATGATGGCTTAGGGTGCCATTATACTCCAAATATTTTACTGCTATTGAGGTTGTCCAGACAGTCTGCACGTCTGGTCTGTAATAAGTCTGAATATCTTCAATTAGCAATAATTAGCTGATTAGCTATGGTTTTCCATGCCACCTCAGTCTCTTAATACCGGAGTTAAATTTCTGAGGGAATAAAACACATTTTCGTTTTTTTTAGATGAGAGCGAAATTGCAAACGTGGAATACGTAGTGCCAACTGAAGGGTATGTTGTATGATCAAATTTTTTTTTGATTTTTTTTGAAATTCTGTTTAAAGGTCAACCAATATGAATATGTGTATTAAATAAGGCTCTAAGTACCAAAAAGTAGTATTGCCTGTAGTTACAAAATACCGAGTCATTGCAGTAAAATTTCATGAAGCAGACCTTTTGAAAAATGTAGTTTTACAGTGTGAAGCAATCACGGCAGCTTCTATAATTTTAAGTATTAAGAACTCGCAAGTGTCAACACACCATCGTCAGCTATTTTATATTGAATGCCGTTGACCACTGCAGTGCTACTTACACCATTATAAATAAAACACGCGAACGGACTTACAACGTCTACAGGTTTAATTATTTTGCTGTATTTTTTTGACTTGCTTGAGGCACTTAGACTATAGTTGAAGTTATAGGCGTTGGTATGTAGAACATTTTTCTATAAAAATGTCAGTTTTTATGTTTTTGTACTTAGCGCCTTAATTAATACACGTATTCATATTATGAAGGGGATCTAAAAAAATTATCATTTTCCAGTCAAGACAATGTCGATGATCCTGAAGGGATACCTGGAGAAGATCAGGATGAGATACAAGAATGTCAAGAAGAATTGAATGATGAAGAACGGAATGTAAAGGGCGAACATATGTTAGAACAGTTCGCTTATCATCAGGTGTCAATGGATTGTGATGTAATCGCCGAGGAAGACAATGCAGATGCTGTACTTTCTAACATCAAACTCGAACATGCAGGTGAGAAGAGTGAAAAGCTTTAAACTGTGTGACTCGGAGATGTTGAAGAAATAACCCAGACATTGCATTCAGACATGATGCAATTAAACAAGCCCAAAATTAATTCAAATTAAATTGTGCTCCTGTCAATTAACCGAAAAAAAAATTGGCATACATCAAAAAGTTTAAAGTCAATGATTAATAATTTAGCTACAGGATTCTGCATTGTAGATTTATTCGGAGCTAACTTTATGTCTTGTCTTGTGTTGTGAAGTTTATTTGCCAGAGTTGTACTGAGATAAAAATGTCTCATGTTGCAAACTTAAAACAAGTTTTCTATTCATTAAACCTAACCGTCAATAGTTCATCACTCATTTATTATTGCCGCCAATATAATATGTCTAAAACTTTCGCAGATGTCGACAGTGCAACAGAAAAGCGCACGACTTACTCAATGTTTCCCTCCCAGACAACAACGTCTAGAACGTCTAATTTGCTGGATCGAAAAATCATTCAAGAAAGTGCAGGTAAGTTGTAACAATCATTAAATGTGCAAAATATTCCAATATTTTCACTGAAATCAGACATGTGTCATTCATGTAAGACTGACTTGAGACATATGAGTCAGTGGCTGCCCATAAATCAGTCGTACACCATCTGTGCATGCATCTGAACACTCTGAAGGTAATAGAGTTAGAAGGTTCTTCGTGAACGCTGTGAAGGCAAGAGCAAAACACAGCATTCTTCATTAATGCATTAGATAAGAAATTTTGTTCTTTGTGACTCAAATGACCTAGTCGATCAGAGTTAGACATGTGACTCATTTTCCATAACTAGTTTGAATGCCCATATTTTTGCATCACTGGTCCAGTTGCTGACCCAAACACAAAATCAGATGCTTTCTCGTACATATGCTGTGATAAAAAGCAAGTATCATTTGAAAATCGGAAGTATCTGGCTCTCTACAGGGTGGATGCTATATTAACAAAAATTAAAGAAAAAGAAGGTAAACACTTCTGCATTGTGGAGTTCCAAATATACTTTGTTTTTGAGGAGTAATGGTAATTTTTCCTCGTCTAAGAAGCAGCCAGCTTGAAGGCAGATATTATTATTTCATCATCAGTCGGGGTCGATCCACTGCCGGATAAAGGCTGCTATGTACATCCACCGAACTTTATGAGCTCGTCTATCCATGGAGTTTTAGGGCATCCCTGTGGGTGTTTAGTGCCCCTTGGGTACCACTGTATGACAGCATTTATCCAGCGGTTGTCTATTCGCCGAGTGACATATAGCGACCTCTATCACATCGCATACTCTTGTCTGCTTCCTTATCCATTGGTTTCTTTTGTGATCTATTGATTGATTGATATTATTATTTATGTGGTATTATTTTAGTAAACCTTTAATTAAAATGAATTCCTTCTTTAATTATCATTGCAGATAAGAGAATCGGCGGCAAAAGACGGCAACACGCTAACAAATATCAGATGATTGAAAAACACGAAGCTTTATTAAAATATCCAATGCAGAAAAGCAGGAAACGTCGGAAGGTTTGTACTTGTCTTTTAATTACATTAATAGTTTACTGCATTATGAAGTGTTTGGCAATGATAGTGTTGAACTGTTGATAGTGCAAAACTTGTAATTCCCATTATGGTCAGTACTGAGATTGTTGTTGATTGCGAATTTGTCGAAGATTTATCTCTGTGTGAGATTCTTGTGCTCGTAAAATTTCCAGTTTATGCAGTCCCGTTTCATTTTAGTACACGTAATACCCTGTTTTACGTATTTATTTCCTGTTTGTGAGACTATCCTAACATATCACTTTATGTATTCTATAATCTACATCACAGGTAAAGGCGTCAATGTATAGTTCCCCGCGAGCTGTCAAATAACCAGTGGCGAGTAGTGACACATTTTTTTTAATACATACTGCAATAACATGACCAATAAAATTGTAGGTTATGTTGACGAATGTTCAATTTTTGTTTAACATTCCAATATAAAATTTCAAACATTTCGAGGTTCATACCTGAATTTGACCGAGGTCCGCAAGTAAGAGAGGTATCTCACACGACATGTCTACCAATTTAAATTTTTGCCGTATTACGGATTTACCGATTATTGTAGATATGCTGATAACAGCCTTGTGTATGGAATTGCTTCCATGATAATTTGGACCAATTTAAATAACGGAAGCATGTTAACTGTTATGGCTTTAAATGCTAGGAGGTATTAGAATGGCGGTACCACAAATTTCTATGATTTTTTAATAAAAATTTTTCAATCCCCCTCATTTATATGTCTTCATTAATATTTTTTATGTCAGTCCCTTCAAAAACATAAAATCGGGGTTTTACTGTATTATATTGATTATATCGTCGGTATAGTGGCAGAAGACGATAAGTCAAAAATTGGCTGATTTGAGTTATGAATGCAGAATGATAAAGTTTAACACGCTCTATCGTCTAAAAAAACAAGCTCCGCCAAAGTCCATGTAGTTGTGGCATAATTTAAAGAATTCAATACGTAATAAGTCACTTTCTTTCATACTTCATAGTGGCAAATAACAATAAGATGACTTAACGTTATTTGGCTTCAAGCTTCTAGTCACTTGTCCGTTATTTATATTGACTTATTGTCTATGCCACATACAGCTTGCAACTATTTGACAGTTGGTTCTGAATGTTGACGTTTCGCGCGTATTTATATATCTCATATTTTCTACAATAGTGCTTGTAATCTATTGTATAATCGTTTTTATCGACGTGTATAATTTAAGATTGGAAAATATTATGTTTCTGTATGGGCAACAGAATAAAATAAGGGAGCATGTAAAAGGTAAGCAACTTAATTCAACATAACCTCAAAATGAAGTTTGCTCTACAATTATTGATTATTTGTGTACTGATATCACGTTTCTATGGCGTATTTTTATGTAATCGGAAAGACATCCTTACTAACGCATATGTTTTATTTATATTTTAGATGATGCGCACCAAAGTGATGTTGTGGATGGAGACAATATTACTAATGTCTGGGACTCACAATTGTACTTGGTCAAAACCAAATGCCGCCTATTTGACGCTTGCATTCTGACGGTGCTGCTTTACGGTAGCGAATCATGGCACCTTACGAAGGCTCAGAGCAACCGTATACTGAGCTTCGAAAACATATGTTTGCGATGAATACTGGGTGTGCGGTTGTATGACTTTAGGATCGAGGAGATAAGAGAATGCACCAAACAGCTTCTCATCTCGCTGAGAGTGAAGAGGCGACGTTGGACCTGGCTCGGCCACGTACTGTGGATGCCAGAAGAGAACCTCAACTTGGCTTGCCTGTTCTTCAAGCCGACCTGACTCCGGCGTCCTGGAAGGCCGCTAAATACTATCTATAGAGTGTTTACAGCGGAGCTACTGAATGCTGGTTTAACCTGGAACGGAGCAAAAAGACTGGCGAGCGACAAGGATTCTTGGAAGCGCCGCGTGGTGTCCATATGCATAATAATTTTATCAAAATGATTTAAAAGAAAGTATTTGCCAATTTCTTTCTTTAATCTCCATACCGTTTATCCACCTGTTATCCGATGTTTCTAGTAAATAAATTAAATACTGTTCTCGAACCCTTCGAAGCGGAAATGATCTCTTAATTATATTTTAAGTTTTTTTAATTAATTTTATAGGGTAATTGTTAATTTTAATTGTTTTCATAAATTATTTTTGTGTAACCATCATCCCCATACCGTTTATCCACCTTTAATCCAATGTTCTGATAAATAAATTATATAACAATGTATTTTTTTTATTATTTTTACCTAGTACTTAGCTACACAAATTTATGTTTAATAATTTAATAAAGATGAAAAGTATCATAATTTGAAACAAGATTATTACTAATCTTACATACAAAAATATTAAATTACTTATATACCTACCTAATATTATTACCTAATAGTATCCACCTACCTATTATTATTTCTGTTTTTATTTTAATTTTATTTTAAATTGGCCAGTTTCTATTATTATTAGAGTCCAATGTATTACTACTCAACTACAACATTTTATGTTTGACTAATCTATTAACTCAAAAATCGTTGTGGCAAAAAACGTTAATTCACCTTTTTGTAAATAAACTCAAAAAACTAATTATTATTACTATAAAAAAGACTTAACAATACTCAAATCCAATTCGTAAATGATTACCGAATATCATAAAGTAACAAGCTTAGGTAAAAATGTTTAAACTATTTAAATAGAGAGGTTTCAATTTCTTGAATTTAGAAAAAGGCGATTATCTCAAAACAAGGTTTTTTGACTTAACGCCTTTTGCCACTATACCGACGATATGGACCACCCTTTTATATTTAAATACATAAAAATAATGTCATATTCAATGTAGTGTTATTAAATTTACAGGTGGTAGACAATGTAACTCCTATCACCAGCGAGGATATTGTCAATCTTCTGAAGTCAAACAAACTCAATAGAAACGGTATGTTATATAAATATGAATATTATCAAATAGCTTTTCATATTCTGCCGTTCCAACATAATATTGAACATTCATAATTTGAAAACATCTCGTGCGTATATACACACAAGAAAAAATCATTTCGTAACCTGTATCTGCTGGATTCACGCCGGTATGCTTTTCCAATTAAGCCACGGGCATCTTAGTTAATTACAACGATTTTAACTAGTAGTTGTTACATGAAATGCTTATCGAATTGCGTTATACAAGTTCAAGTCCCGTCGGGTGTCTAATTTTTTTTCTACAAAATGATTTTTTCTAGTGTATATGCATGAGATGTTTTCAAATTATGTATATTCAATATATATAATGTTAGATTCTCAAATCTTGTGTCTTATTCGTTGAATAAAAAATAAATAGTTTATTAAACCAACATAATATATTCGTGTATGGTGTGAATACGTTGATAAGTCTAAAAACATTAATTCTCAGGGCAGCTATTTGTACACTTGGCTTTCTGTGGTAAATCAGATTATACTATGTTTTTAAATTTTAGTGAAATGTTTATAAATTCTCAACAAACTAAAATTTAAAAACATTCCTGATTCAACACAGAAAGCCAAACGTACAAATAGCTGCCCTGAGAATTGATGTTTTTAGACTTATCAGCATATTCACGCCATACATATATATATTCTCACTGCAAGCTTCAGACCTCTGGTTACCTTCCTCTAGACCAGCAGAGGGCCGCATTGCAAAATCTCATTGTAAGCTTAAAACACAAAGTAACCATGCGGTACGTAGTTTATTTATTTTCTTCACGTTGGTTTGAAAATGAATTGTCGTGCAATTTCTTGAATGCCCTCGATTGAGTTGTCGAATAGAACAGCGTCATCGACGTATTCCAGGACGCATAGCTTCACCGTGGGGGGTAACAGGTGTGCCTCGGTCAGGTGGTATTGACTTCCGTAGTATGAAGTCAAAGAGGATGATGAAGAGAAACGGAGCAAGGACATAAGAGTGTATATGGCGGAGCTACGGTATGGTGGTTTGATCTGGAACGAAGCAAGGAGACTGGCGAGCGACAGGGATTCTTGGAGGCGCCGCGTAGTGTCCATATGCTCCAACTAAGTGACGAATATGGCTTAAGAAGAAGACGTAGTTTATTTGCATGGGAAATTACATTTAAAACAAAACAATCAAAATTACGATTTTACACATTTGGTTATAATTCTATGAAACACAGAATGACAGGGTGGAGTCATTTTAGTATTTATTTATCAGAATGGGGCTATTGCCACCTGTCTGAATCCAAGTGAAGAAATCATACTTGCACACCTTAATAATAAAATTGTTAAACAGTTCCACTATAACCTGTTTATTTTTGACATCTTTTAGGCTTGGAGCAAGTTAAACGCAACGGTAAAATGTATATAGGTAATACACCCGATGGGCGGAGGATTTATGGCAGAGTGGTTGAGATTATGAATCAGCCCACAGTCTCGGAGACAGCATCTGACAGTGGAAGCCTAAATGAGACAGTCCTCAGCGAAGACATGTCAATGTTAGAAACAGCTAGCCCTGCAGACTTAGATGACCCGCCAAGTAAAAAAACTGGTAAGAACCTCAGCTGTTTTTAACACATCTATACTTTGAATATTTAAGACATTACATTATGGTTGGTGTTTTTGTTTCTTCAGTTATAGCTGATATTGGAGGAGTCACTAAACAGGGGAAATCATTAAACGAAAAGGAAGTTTTGCGCCAGATGGACATTGTGGAGACCGTCGTATCGAGTCGGAAAACTATCATCAATCAGCCGCCGCCGGAAAATTCCAAATCAAATAATATGACTTTTATACTTCAGTCGTCCGATGTAAAACTACAGACATTGTTAAATAACGATGTTCAGAACAAGGATAAATTAGATGGTAAGTTATATATAATTATTGTCTCTTGATGAAAGTTTAGTGCAGTGATAAGCAACCTTACTTTTATCGTGGGTAATAGGAAGATGCTTGGTAGTTCCCGATGTTATGAATATCTGTTCTGAAGGTTGCGGATGTGTGCGAGTGTTTCGGGACGTGATGAAAATACACAGAGATGGTATTTTCATGGTTTTATATTGTAGTTTAGTATAAACACGGCACAGAGTAAATAGCTGTCACATTTATATTGGTTGATTTAAGTACAGTATTCTTTCAGTAATCCGCCACCCCAAAAACCAAACAAGTGTCCAATTAGTGAAAGCGGCAGATTATAGTGCATATATACAAAATATGGTAAAAATTAAAACAGGTATTTCGTAAAAATAGCTTTTTGAGAAATTTGTACTAGCAAATTACGGTTTTATTTATAATCAAAATCAAGTATTAAATTTACTAAATTATACATTTTTATAAACTAAATATTAAACAGTAAATTACTTGACACAACCAGTTGTTCAGTGAGGCAGATATTCTTGAATGGCTTAGGATTTCTGGTTTTCCCTATGACCAAAAGCTTCATTTTGTGTGTCCCGGTTGCATTGTAGCATGGCTTAATTGTGATGCGGTCCTTGGGCACTTTCCTCTCTGGTACATTACTTTCTTCACGATGAACGTACGTTTTACGAAGGAGAAGTTTCCAAACTAAACCTGTCTCGTCTGCGTTGTAGGTATACTTGTACGCGGTGGACTACTGAATTTGACAATCGAATACCGGCGAATTATAGAGCTTGATTTTGTGCTTTCAACTAGTAAAAATAACGACGGATTATAGTAGCTGTCGGATAATTGAGCGGCAAATTACTGAGAGTGTACTGTGGATTGAATTTTGAATTTAGAAGGATACGCTGACGAGCGGGGCGTAACCCAGAAGGAAGACAACTGTTTGATTATTGTTGCATTATTATCTGTAGTCTATCAATGACCACAGACAGCAACATGACAGTTTGTAGAGTTATACGAAACCTCTACACTTTTCACGAGAGCTCAATTAAATACCAAACACCTTTTTAAATCTCATTTACAGGCGGCCCTTGACTTTCATACATAATTGGTTCCTGAAAATGTGTGCAAAAGTAGAGCAATGGAAAAAAAAATCGGTGTGTGTACTTATGTACGGGCGTTAGAAGTTATACTTCTTTGGCGTAACAAAACAAAAACAAAACTTGTGATAAACTAGATTCTTTGACTAGCTCTTAATTATCTTGGTAAATTACATACTCAAGAAAAAGGACCGCTTATTGGAACGCCGTTGGTTTATTTCTATACACTTTAACTTATATTACTAACTGACGTTTAATCGTTTGTTTACCTGAGGAATTGCAAATGGCCGACAATAATAAATTTGCTGCCTAGGCAACGGAACAATTCTAAACTATAATATTATACTGTATAATCGTCACGATTGCAGTATCATACTGTGGCGTAAAGGTAGTGCGTTCAGATGATAACCGAACAATCGGTGGTTCGAATCCATTCGAGTGCATTTTTATTCGTGTCAAAAAATAAATTATGTGTTACATGTCACACGCCAAAAATACACTCTGATCTGATTTCCCAAACGCGCCAAAAGAAGTATAACTTCAAAAAACATCAAAAAGTGTACTTTAAAATATTTATTTATCAATGTCAGGTGTTTTCTTTATAAACTTGTCAAGAGATAGTTGAATACTACCCTTATTTTTCTTTTCTTGATAAAGAGTTTTATAACATGCTGTGTCTGTATCAATTGGTCTACATACTTGAGATATACGCTCTACATTGGAATCACACTCTTCCATGATTTACGTACACTATTGACACCTGTATGTAGATGACACCTACACTATTGGCGGCATAAACAATTATTTATTCCATAAACAAAAAAACACATGAAGCAATGCGGCCACTGAATGACTATTTATATTATTTTCCTCTTCAGATTCTGACGACATCCAATTTCAACTGGCATCTGTGAAAAAAGTCCTATCAACTCTGGTAAAAATGCCATCTCTGAGAACGCTTCTCATCACCCGAAACCTGATGATTATTAGGGTGAGTCACAGAATAGATTAATATGACACGTGAAAGCCAGTCACCATAGACAAGACTTTAACGGCGGTTTTGGTTTGTAACCTAATGAGGGAAAAGCCATTTTATCCTATGAATGTCCTGAGATATTACCAATGTTGAATGCGTGGTGCGTTTACTAGACAAATTTTAATGCACATCTGATATGGAAGTGAATATTGAAAGTAACATATTTTATAACATGACATGTTTAAGTTTATCTCATATTTCTGTGCACTCTAGAATTGTACGGCGTATGTTGGGATTTTATAAGTTTTATCATGACTAAAATATCATCGCCGTAGATGTCAAAGGAGCCAGTCCACAAAATCATAATGCTGAGAAAAGTGCGCAAAGATTTTGCGTGACAAAAAAAGTAACATTTTTGTTTTTAAAGATATAACGGTGAAACTTTGAACATAGAATATACTTTGTGGTGTTATTTTTTTATTGTTTTGTACAAATGACTAAAAAAAATAGTATCTTAGAAGTTATGTGTTATATCTCTTGACCACTGAATATTGAAAAGTACAAAAAATGTAGTCAAAAGAGTTTTGTTGCTTAAATCCATTGACCACTGCATCTTTGATGACTTTAAAGTGCTTTTGTGTACTTTACTCATTTTCGCCAAATTTGTGGCTTGGCTCCCTTGACATCTACGGCGACGATATTTGAGATGTTTGTTTAAATAAAGGTGAGAGATATAATATTATCTTTGTGTGTTAAAATAAAATAATTACGAGATAAAAAGAACTTTTTATATACAACGTTTTTAAATTTTCTGTTGAATCATATAAACTTGACGTGACTAGCTTAAACGATCAAAAAAAATTGTATTTGATAGAAATAATACTGAAATGTCATTTTGACGCTCATATTGATTTCCTTAGTAACGCACGTATATATTAATAATTTCCTAGCAACCAATAATAGTGGATTGGATTACGGATTTCTTCCGAAATAACTTTTCATACAAAACAGAATTAACTGAAAATGAATTTAATTCTACTTAAAGATGGCTAAAAGTATTTAAAAAATGCATTGGCATCGCGTTCTGATATATTCTAAAAGTTTCAAATGTCTAGCTAGTCGGGAAGTTAATTAAAAATCAATTGCAAGATTTGTACCGGACAAATAAGAATACGACCTAATAAAAACGTAAAAATATCTTATTAAAATCATTTCATAATTATTATTTATTACTATTGCCAAGATATGACCTAATTAAATAATATGTAAAACATGATTCTTATATAAAGAAAAGGGTAACTTTTGAAACACTCTCTTGAATTTGCTAGTAAAGTTATTTCTGTATTAAAATAGTGATCATAGACATACCATCATAAATCGTCCGATGTTCGAATTTAGAACTAAGCTCATCACACTATAAAAAGTATGGTATGTCAAATGTTAGCATGTGGTGCCCTCACTTAGCAGACAACTTATACTGCCCTTCCAAGGAAAAAGGCAGTAACTGACTCTCACACACTTTCGAGATAAATGACATAATGTGTTTTTTTTTCAAAGTTTAGTACCTACTGTGAATTAATAAAAAACGGTGATATTTTTTATTTGTTGGAACTAACTTGTACTTAACTAATTTGCAGGTAACTGCAATAAATAGGTGCAATGACTGCCTTTTTGCTAAGAAATGTGTATTATTTTAGCAGATGTCCATTTTTTATTATTAGTTTGGTATTTTAGTGATAATACCTACTGATTTTAAAGTGAACGGAATATATAGCTTTCAAAATTGCATTGGCATTCATCACTGAATTTCACAAATTTTGCAAGATACTGCCTTCTTTCTTAGAAGGGC
Source organism: Rhyacophila brunnea (assembly GCF_057557595.1). NCBI lineage: Eukaryota > Metazoa > Arthropoda > Insecta > Trichoptera > Rhyacophilidae > Rhyacophila > Rhyacophila brunnea. The sequence continues at coordinate 10,657,959 of NW_028233068.1, read as the reverse complement.
AGTGTACTGGTGGATCTATAATGTTAGAATATAATAAAATATTTGTTTACTATTGCATGAGATATTTTCTCTACCTAATCAAAGATATTGCAAGTTTGTTTTACGTTACAATATTATGACTGATTTTCTTTGATGTGGTGTGGTTACCATGAAATTTTAAAAACAATAGTTGACACTGTAGAATTCTGAAAACTTTTCAAAACGTGATGTGTTGGATCATTCCGATATTTCCTTGTACAATAATTTGTAATTATGTTCCAGGTAGTAGACAAAAAGACCTCAACGCAGCCCGCGTGTCGGAGAGAGTCTTATTTCCCAGGTCGGATGGTCAACGACAAGGTCATCATAACAAACGATGATGTATTGGCGGACAATTATGAGTTCAAACACATGCCCCATCTCAAGGGAGGCTTTCCAGGTATCTATGTAATACATTATGTAAGCCAATTTCTTGAAAATGTCTAATTAGTGAAATTAAATAATTCAAAACTAGAATCTACATAATATCATAGAGCGCAATGCAGAACCATCCATCATAACTAAAACTTCCTTAGCTCAAAACACTATGCAGAATCACTAACGTAGCCCGATTTAGTTAGGAACGTGTTGTCTATGATTAAATGGCTAAGTTCGCTTTTTCAATTGAAAATAATACAATATTTAAAAAATTTCTTTTCCATAGTTTAGGTAAATTATTTTGTAATAATTGTAAAACGATGACAAAAATATGAAAACCATACAAAATAAATTTAATAACTATAAACACACAATTAATATTAAATTAAAATAATTTCATGTCTCTGCAATTAGTGAATATAAGTGATTTTTAGAGCTCCGTGTTTTTTCCCGATACGGTAACACTGGCCGTTACTAAACGTCAGATGATGTCTTTAACAATTACAGTACTCTCTCAGTAATCCGCCACCTCAAAAACCAGACAAATGTCCAATTAGTGAAAGAGGCGGATTAGATTGCATACATACAAAATATGGCAAAATTAAAACAGGTATTTCGTAAAAATAGCTTTTTGAGAAATTTCTACTGGCAAATTACGGTTTTATTTGTAATCAAAATCAAGTATTTACTAAATTATACATATTTATAAGCTAAGTTTATTAACTTAATATTAAACAGTAAATCACTTGACAAAACCAGTTGTTTAGTGAGGCAGATATTCTTGAATGGCTTTGGATTCCTGGCTTTCCCTATTACCAAAAGCTTCAGTTTTTGTATCCCGGTTGCATTGGAGCACGGCATAATTGTGATGCGGTCCTTGGGCACTTTCCTCCCTGGTAAATTACCTTCTTCGCGATGAACGTACGTTTTACAAAGGAAAACTTTCCCAAATAAACCCGTGTCATCTGCGTTGTATACTTGTATGCGGCGAACTACTGAATTTGACAATCGAATACCGGTGAATTATAGAGCTTGATTTTGTGCTTTCAACTAGTAAAAATAACGGCGTATTATAGTAGTTGTCGGATAATCGAGCGGCGGATTACTGAGAGTGTTTTACCGATTTTAACTGCTGTCAAATAGTACGAAATAGTACCATAAAATGACAACATCGCGTCTCGCTCACTCTTAAAGAATGAATTGGAGAAGATTGGAGAGAGAGAGCAGTCAGCACTTTTACGTGTAAACAGTTATTGTCATGATAGTTTAAAATAAGCACTATTGCCGCCAGTAAATCAATGCACGTGTACAGGCGCTATAATAATATAAACATTGTTTACAGAAATGTTACATCAAGTAATGTGGTTATTTATTTTAGTGGAGGGCTATTTGCCGGTGAATCTGGGGAACAAGTGGTCTCTACCTTGCGATGAGAATTTCCTGATAATTAAATTCACTATAACGACAGACGGACCACAGCCATCCACGCGTATTGTCATTATGGAGAAAAAAGGTAACCTGTAATTTTATATAATTTAATTAATAAAACCATCTTTATTGATTTATGTAACTATTAATGGATGTTTAAGCAATTTAAAATGATGAACATTTTAAATTACTTCCTCGAATTTTGTAAATTTTTTAAAATTCTATTTAGTTTTTACGTCATACTGTCTTGTGAAAAAAAGTTGTTTTGGGTTTACGAGATGTACAAGACGTAATTGATTAGATACAAGTCTAAGATTAAATGAGAATTACAGGCAAATCATGTCATAATTTACATGGTTTTTTTTTGTTTTGATTTTGCAGAAAAATCCGGCCAGAGTACTTCCTCATCAAGCAATATCGACTGGCAACCTGTTGAACTGGATGAAACAGTAAGTTTATTTATTGGTTAGTTGATAGCTGAAAATACGATGATGGGTTTCATTGCCTCATACGAGGCGCCATACAATTGCCTCATCAAATGCTGATGATTATATGAGTGACTAGTGTTGCAACTTGCACAACAATAAGTGTTTACGGCAATAAAAACACTGCACCTTGTTACAACCAAAGAACATTAGGTAAAATAGGGTAATCATACATTCACTTTCTCCAGAATATGTCGTCTTTTTGTTGCCCTAAAGTTTTTCCTGATGAGTTTTTTAAATATGTAAAAATGTCTGGGTTTTTTCTTTTTTGTTTAATTTAAAATTTGCTTATTAAAATTGTTACCGAAGTTTAGCAGCAGTGGCGTAGGGTGGAGGTAGGCTGTTAAGATTCGACAAAATAGTACACACATTTTCATTCATACTTTTTTGCCCATAACATGCCAAAACTACTATGGTTTGGTTTAGACAAGGTTTAATTGATTTTTAAAAACTAATCAACACCATCCGTAAGTTATAATCTTAGTTCAATGATAACAAATACGTTTGACTGACAAAGTGTAATGTGCACTATTTATGTCGGATCTTAACAGCCTACCTACACCCTTCGCCACTGTCTAGCAGTGAATGGAAAGGTTGCCTGGAAAGAATTACTTTTCATAAAGGATTGAAATAATATTGATTATTAATATTAATTATAAACGGCTTGCAATCAAATTATTATTGAATGCATCATCATTCCTGCGTATGTTGTGTTAATCTATCTGTGTATTGATTGTCATAGACTGGAGAAGTGAAGATTTTACCACTCACTAAAAATCAATGGAGACAACTTGAAAGTGTCAGCACTGGGTCATCCAGGATAGGTAAAGTTTTCGGAGGAGAACAAGACCCACTAAGGATTCCGCCAGAAACGATGAAAAATCATTGGAAGCAAAACAATTCATTGGAATGCCCCTCCTGCAAGGTAAAGATCTTATTTGTACTATGTTATACTTCGACCTGTTGGGGAAATATTCTAATGCTAGCATGTCATGGCTGCGGTTTCATAGTGTTGAATGTAGACAGCGGGGCCGGGGATAGGTATCTACCTGAAAAAGTAGGAAGGGTTTGTATGTAGTTCTGACAATCGCTGCTAAGACTAACCATGTTATAATGGTTTGGATAGAAAACACGACACCTTCCGTACTAATCTGCTTTATTTAGCAATGATCACTTCACAGAAAATTTTTTCCCCTCCTATTTATTTGTTTACTAGTTGCTAGAAAAGGGGTTGTACTGATTACTGTATACTTTTTGTTTATAAAATGATAGTTGAAAAATAGTATTAAAATCGTACTACTGAGAAGTACCATTAACCACCATTAACATTACCAGCCGTAACTGCAATGCTTTATACATAGGAAGGGTATAATAAAAACTCTGACTAAATGACAGAAGTAAAATACTGTTTTTACATGTTTTCTTATTTTCTTTATAAAACATTGCGACAGATATAAAATTAATCTTTTTTTCCATTCTAGAAAACTTTTGGTCGTGCTTCGAACCTGGCCCGTCACATGACAATACACGCTATAAGTAGCGCTGTAAATGTCATTTCGAACCGGAAGAAAACCACGTCCGCACCTTCGGGCTCAGCCATGTTTGCATGTGATAAATGTCCGTGCGCGTATCACTTTCAAAGTACGCTGACACGCCACATGATTAGTGCGCACAGAGACCAAGTGGAAATTGTTTGACCAATAGAAGAATAGTATAGTTTACTATACTGAAATTAATTCTTCCGGTGTTGGACTGGAGAATAAATAGTACAATATAAATATTATACAGGATGTAGTTATATTGATTTTGATATATATATTTGGGCTGAGATCTATAGATTGTCGACGTTATGTTAAATCGAAATAAATAATCATCAAAGCTGTGCATACATGAATGGCGAAGGATGGAGGGTGGTATTTATTTAATTCCTGGTAGACTGGCAGTCTGCAGGTTGTCTTGCATGCCCTCATTTGTTCTCCATTAAACACTATATGCCTGAATAATGACTATTCAGTGATTGTTGATATTCCATGCATCTCGGCCTTAGATGGTAAAACTATCATACATTATCATCATCAGGAGTGGTGAGGTAAGTCTTAGTTTTTTTTGACAACTCCAATTAGCACCACCCAAACCATATTATGGTAACTGCCGTCCCTAGACAGAAATTTCAAACCAATTTTATTAGATTCAACATTAATTCAATTTTCATAGCCGATTTTGGCAAAATTCGTGAATTGATGAATGAAAACCTAACCTAACAAATAATCCAGTATTTCGGCTATTTTCAAAATATGTTTGCCGCTGGCTTCCTGTGAACCGACAAGAACCTTGTTTTATTTAAACATGAATTTTAACTCAGTACTATACGACCCAAATAGGTGGACGGTCTTTAATATACGACCATATTATATTTCCGATACAACATTTCACGGTGAAGTGTGATACGGCGAACTGCATACGTACAAATTTCCGGACACTGTAGTAACTATGTATTTTGTCAAATACATCAGTAGTTAAGGCCATACCTTAGTTGAGCCACGGTCTAAAAGGATCGTCGCTAGGCGATGCGCGGATTGCGGGTCGCGGGTGCAAATGAGGCATGTCAAACCAAATATAATTTGTCTTATAAATCCAACATGTGTCCATTTAATGTTCTGTTTATTGTTTTATCAGTAACAATAATAATATATTCATTGACATGTTTTCTTTTTAAAGTAAATGGGTAACGTTTTAAGTCATCTTTACACGATTTAAGAATTATTACGGCCGTCGTCATCACGAAGCAAAATGACGTGTTTCCAGCTCTACATTCTCTCCCCGAATGGGAGCGAGTGCAAAATTTCGTCGCGCCTATGGTTGAAAATTATTTGCCGTTTCACTGATGAATCACCTTAAGTATTTAATAGGTTTTGCAATACTATTAATAAAATTCGCTTTTTCTCTTTGAACTCTGAAGAAGGTTGGAAATTATTATATTAATTTGAAGAGCTTGGATGATTAGTGGTGGCGTTCTGGTGATTATGGAAACAGCGGAACTTTCATCAACCAATCATCGATTATATCAGAATTTAAGATACATTATAGTGTGGGTAGGAGAGTCAAACTGATTTGGGTAATTGTTTCATGGGCCGCTTACCTACCAAAGCCTACGATTGCCGAACATTCATCTATTTCCGAAAATTCCTGGACACCAGAACTAAATGTAGCTACTCTTCATTTATAGCACATTGGTCGGATGCGATGACTGAAATTGAACTGGTTAAGCTCTTCGTCATAGTATAAAGTATGTCGGTACCATACACTATGAAAACTTTTTGGCTAAAGTTCACTTTTTTTTTGTCTAATCCCAGGATCTCGGGATTGAAAATATATTAATCCCTGGATTTACAATCTATATTCGAGAGGTAAACTATGATAGTTCTATTTTAACAACTATACAGGTGTGAAGAATTGATACTTTAAACATTTGGTATTTGAGGCGTCTAATTACAAAAAGCGACAAGTCCACAATTCAATATTATCGGGAAACAACGTTTTTATGTTTCTAGATTCAATTATTTGTTTTAACGTGAGATTTTTTTTCCCGTTGTATTCTATGTCGAAATTAGAACCAAATGGCAATTTGTTTCAGCCGATAAACTCTTAAATGTAATAAATATAGGCAAAATAAAATTGGACTTAGCGCTACTTGTACTTCACTTTTTAATTTATCCCGCATAAGGCACATATTTCTGTGGCACTGTCATAAGTTTACCAGATGCTACAGCATGGGAGACGCCCTTTTCAATATTTAACGTTCCCTTATTGGTTGACTTAAACACGCGCGAAATCAACCAAGCTTTAAAATTATATGAAACACGGACTTGGCACTTTTTGTAATAAATCGAGACTTAAAATATTTTTTTTCGTAGGGTTATGTCGCGTTTTGGAATTTATAGATCACTACATGTTGTGTAAAATTATACAAAGAATACGTGCGTATTTTTTCTCGATTTTGACCAAATGTGGACTTATCGCTTTTTGGAATTAGACGCCTCATTTGTTAATGGGAAGATTTAAAGTATCTATATTTTTTTTATTTTTAATTCTTTCTAATATTTTCTTAGTTTTAATTTTTTATGATCAATACACTTACGTTTGTTTGTCTATAAAGATATTTTAGGATTTTTCTTTGTTACTAAAGACAGTAGGAGTTACTGCTGGATTTTATCACATTATCTAGGACGTAAAATTAAATTTGTCTAAATTTGGATTGACCATACCTCTCGCCGGTAGCATACAAAATTTCTGTCCGGGATTGCAATCATTAGTGACTACTTTCACATAGAGTAAGTTATGTTGATGTTCAGCCAAGATCACATTTTTAATTTATCTGCGCTCAGTCTCATTTACAACGTTTTTATTAGCTTGTATTCTTGTTTGTCCGGTGGTTGTATGTCCAGTACAAATCTTGCAATCGATTTTTAACTAACTTCCCGACATTTGAAACTTTTAGAATATATCAGAACACGATTACAATGCATTATTAGCTTTTAGCCATCTTTAAGCAGAATTGAATTCATTTTCAGTTAATTCTGGTTCGTATGGAAAGTTATTTCAGAAAAATCCGTGAAAAGTAAGACTATTATTGGTTGCTAAGGAGGTGGTCCTAGCAACTAAATTATTAATATATACGTGCGTTGCTATGGAAATCAAAATGAAATGTCAAAATGACATTTCAGTATTCTATATTTGTTTGTTTGTTTGTTTTTTATTTACTTCATATCAAGTACAAGTTTGAGCATATTGAGCATAATAATTCAACAGAAAATTTAAAAACGTTGTATATAAACAGTTCTTTTTATCTTGTAATTTTATTATTTTTTTGTAATAATATTATTCTGTGATAAAATGTGATCTTGATAAATGAGTATATATTTATTATCATATTTTTAATTGTACTATCAGAACATTTTCCAAGGTACAGCTCTATTAATATTAATTGGTAAACAATTTTTTTTATTCAATAAATAATTCACAAGATTTGAGAATATAACATTGAGAAAGTAACATAGTTTATGAAATTATTAGCAAGTGTAAGTATTGACACCGGTATGAAGGTAGGCTGTCAAGAGGCGACACAAATAGTGCACACTAAACTTTGTCAGTCATATTTATTTGTTTTCATTGAACTAATAATACAAATTGCAGATGGTGCTGGTTCATTTTTAAAATTCAATTAAATCCTGTCTTAACCAAACCATAGTAGTTTGGGTATGCTGTCGGCGATCCGACAAAAATAGTGCAAACTGGTTCAGTTACACTTTTTTGTTTTCGTTTAATTAAAAATATAATTATATTAAAGATGGAGGGTGAAATATTATCTACTATGGCTTGGTTTACGCAGGGTTTAATTGAATTTTAAAAACTGACCAACACTCTGCAATTTGTAGTTAGCTCAATGAAAACAAATATGTGTAACTGATAAAACTTAGTGTGCACTATTTATGTCGGATCTTAAGAGCCTGCCTCCACCCTCCGCCACTGGTATGTTGAGACTAAAGTTTGAGAGATCCTGACGTTGGCGATTGCCAATATTAATGCAATTTATGAAGTGCATCACTTGTATGATAATTAGGTAGGAGCAGGTGGCTCAATTGGTAAAACATATAATATATTGACCGGAATCTGATGAATGCGAGTTTGTGTCCCATCCGGTGTCGTATTTTTTTCAACGATTTTTTCTAGTAGGTATGTTTCAGAGCTGTTTTCAAATTATATAAGTATGTTTAATATTAATTGAGTGAAATAATAGATTAATTACCCAAAATGATGGTCATCAACCATCTGCTTAATACATTAGGATTTTGCTATGCGCATCTATTCTATACACAAGACTGATTTCGGCCGCTAAAACAGCTATCTAGGGTAGGAAAGTATCAAAATATTAGCACTTATTGCAACAATTACAATACGTTAGTTGTAATAATTGTTACAATGAGTGATATGTTTTAACAGCACCTCTCTTGGCTATGATAAATTTCAGAGCGAGATAGTCAGTTTTGACTGTTTAGACGGCTAACTTAGTCTAATTATTACGATGTGTTAATATTTCGATACTTTCCTACCCTAGATAGCTGACGTAGCGGGTCGAAAGCAGTCTTGTGTATACTGTCCTCATAAGGAAAAAGGCAGCTTTTCGGCAAAAATCACAAATTGAGTTGATTGAACCATTTGACATAAAGTCAAAAGCGGTATAAAATTAATTTCAGCATAATAATCGACATATTGTTTTTCGTTTTTTTTTCACAAAAACGGTAGTTATTCTAAACAAAAAGACATTATAACGAGTTTCATAAGCAAAAACACAGCATCGATTGAAAATATACTGGTTTTTGCTTATTCCATATTATGATTCATCCACATTATTTAAAAATTTATTAAGAAAAGTTGAAAAACCGTTAAAGTCTCATCTCAAAATGTGACTTTGGCAAATAGCTGCCTTTTTGCTTATGGGGGCAATATAGAATGGATGCGCAGAATTCAAACACCATTGATCACTGAAAAAATACTATGTAAATGTGATCCAGCCCCAGGATATGTTAACAATATTCTTGTGTCGGGGCTGATGAATACACAAGTCAGTTTTATTAAACAGTCAATATTATTAAAAGTTTAAACTGTACTGACTTGTATGTAATGTACCCTATTGTATATTATCGGCTGTATTCACAGCTCACAAAGCAAACTTATTTTTCATTATGTTATTTTTACAATAGCAGTGGATCTCATAATATGAATGATGTAATTTAATAGTTTTTTGGATTATAAAACGAAACGTTTTAGTTAATTCTACAGTTTTCTGTATAATTTTGTTAGTAAATTATTTATTGTAAACTAAAAATATTAATTTTTGAATAAAATATATTTTTTTATAGAAATGAGTTTAAATTTACCCTTCCCAAAAATGATAATTAATGTTTTTTTACAAATCAAATACTACATTATGATGTGTAGTTAGGTACAGCTTGACACATTTTGACTGGTCGTCGCTGTAGCATTGGTTTGTCGAATAGACCAAATGTCAAATGTTCAGGAGACGAAAAACAAATTTGATAATCCTATATTTAAATACATGAAGGCATTTAAATTGTTGTTTTACAGCATATGAATGCTGTTTTCATTACAAAGCAATTTAAAGAAAAGGATGGTTCTGGTCCATTTAGATACAAAAAATCATTCTGCATTCAATGGTCGATTTCGACAAACCAATCCTATTGCGACGTGGTGTAAAAATACATGTAACGGACTCAACAGTAAGGTGAATTATATACATTATTGTTACTTGAATTGTCTGAATTAAGGATCTATTATGTAAGATCATTTTAATTGAAATCTAAAAACAAATTAACACCTAATATCGACACCCCTGTTACTAGAAAAGTATTGCATTTCGATGTGAGAAATTTTCAAACTTCCATTTCGCTTTCCTGGAAAATGACCACAAGTGAGTTACTGCTTTGTTCGATTTATTCATTGTGGGTGTCGATATAACCTTTTAAGTAGAAACCTATATACTTACGAATACCTATTCATAGGTTATATTGGGGTTTGATTTGTTTTTATGCTCCAAATGACGACACTTCATGAATGCTACTCATCAAAATGAACAAGTTGCAAAACTGCATACAGTCCTACAAACTTATCTAAAGAACGGTGAAAAATGGAACTACAAACTACCATTATAGCACATTCTAATGTCAGATACAATACCACATTCTAATGTCAGATTTTGTCTAGTTGCGAATCTTGATTGGGTAGTTTGCGAGTGACTCCCCCATCAAGTCTTCATATAAGTTTGTAGGTCTGTATTTCAATTCACTAACGATACAAAAGAGAGATCCTGAAACTTAGAGTAGCACAACGTGGTATAGAGAGGTGCATGCTGGGCATAAGTTCATTAAAAGCCTCAAATAGAGATGGGCTGGACACATAGCTCGAAGAAGAGACAATCGTTTGACAAATTTAGTCATCCAGTGGTATCCAAGAAGTACGAAACGTCCGCAAGGTAGATCTAGAGGCCGCTGGATCGATAAAATGATAAGTTTCTGCGGAAGTACGTGGCAACGCAACGCAAAGGACCGAGAGAAGTGGAAGCAGCTTGAAGAGGCCTTCATCCAGCAGTGGATAGATTCAGGCTGATGATGATGACGTTGGTCTAGTAATATACGACGCCTCAACCTCATAATAACCTTAACCACTTAATAATAATTATTAGATTAGCGTACAATAGTATTTTACTCAAACCTTATTGATTTCATTAATATTTTTTTCATTTGCGTTATTAATTTTTTATCATTTTTACCAGCTGATAAAATAAAGCACGACAGCAATCGCCGTTACAAACAAAAATCTGTTGGTTAACCTGCATAGCACGTGACATACACGAAAAGTTGCTAGTTGAAGTATAGTTTCCCCTCACAGGTTTCAAATGTCAAAAATTTTGAATGATAAAAATCTTGTTTATTTACGTAACAAAATGGAAATATTCAAATAGTTAAATAAATTTACCGTAATAAGATAAAAAATCTAATGTTTTAAATATACTTGGTGTCGTGAAGAATGGAATAAATAAAGACTATTGGTCCGCTTTATTAAGGCCTAATTAAAATTGAGAGTAAATTATGAATGATTTCCAGTTTTTGATATTTTTGTTATGTGCTTGATTGATAGTTTTGAGTAATTTAAACTCTACCACTATTTTTGAAGATTGGAATTAAATAATCGGGATCGCAACATTGTGTTATATAACTTCCGCCGACGGTCGATTCGATTGGCCGTAAGCTCCCTTTGATTTCAGTTTCCAATCCGCGGCTCAAACCCTCGTTAGGGTTCTCCTTCTTTTACCCATTTAGAATTAAGTAAGTACAATCCTAATATATTAATAATGTGCTCAATAATCACGACAATCTTTCCTTTTTTATATTTCATTAATATTCCCATCAGTGTGTGAGAAATCGCCGTTTTTCCCACGATGTAATATGTGCCCCAGTTAAGTAATCTTGACACAATTCTATGTGCGGTAAAATTACGTAATTTTCTATGATAATAGTTATTCAGGGTTATTAGATGCAGTTATACTTATGCCGAGAAAACCTGTAATGGTTTCAGTTATTTTAATGATATAATTATCATGTAAATCTGCATTGAGTTATTCGATTGACAGTGTGACATGAGCCAATGTCACGATCGATCATCTATTACAGTCTTTTGCAATTGCCAAGATCAATACAATTGACTTAATTATACGTAAGACAGCAAATATGTATTTTATTCCTTAATTATTCGTTAATATAATGTAGTATTTGTTGTAAAGTGACCATGTAACAGGCCATAGGTACTTCAAGCAGTAAAAATCGATATATTTTACATACGTCAATCGAAACTTTAATCTCTTTTTCTCTCGGTAGTTCTAGTTTGAATAATAATTTTAAAGACATACCAAGGAATCAATACGAATCTTCGTAAAGTACGATTTACAAAAAAAAATTGACATCCATGTCAAAACTGCAGTTAGTATTTTAAATTTCTAGTTCTCAATAATAAGCGAACAACGTCATTATTTCGCTGAGAAAATACAGGTATGAAGGTACCTGCCGTATGATTTCACATTTAACTAACCATTGTCAATTTGTTTAAACCTTCTAATAGTACCTATTAGTACATCAATTAAATTGTAGTTGTATACCTACATGCCATAAACCCTATTAGATGCCGAAAGGTAAAACCCGAGCTGGGAAAACCGAGCCTCATAGAAAAGTACAAAACTTCTCTAAATTAGAATGATTGTACAATTTTGGTAAATTATTTGATTAGAAACTGACAAAGCGTACGATGAATGTTTACTATTTTCTTCTAAACTACATTCCATTTTCAAATATTATGTTTTGACAGATGCATAATGCAGATCATAGACTAATAACAATTACTCAATTTGCTATTACTGCTATTTCTTTTACCTATACCTTACTACCTTTATTATTTTTCAATTTATTTAATTTATGTCAACATTGTAAACTGCAGTAGTGACATTTTAGTTAAATCTGAGTCGAGTCGAGTAAGTTTTAATTTTTTTTTTAATGACAATCCTTGAATGAAAGAAGGCATTAAGTGTCAAACGTTGACTCAATTTTTAATATGCCTACCTTCTAGGTTATGATGCGTATTAAAAATGATGGTTATAGTGCCACAGATGCCAGCATGAGCTTAATACCCTTTTATGTCGGCGCAGATGATTTTCGATCCAATAGTTGTTAATTTAAAATTTGATATTTTCATACATTTCGATGCATCATTATCACACACTAAAAAGACAGCAAGACGGCAGCGACTTGCCTTCATGATATCACGACTTGCCTGCGTGATATAGACTTACAGCGCTTTACGTTTTCCGTTTTCCCGTCCATATGCAAGGGCTTCCTGATACAAACCGGTTTGCGCAGGTGAGATTGTCATAAAGCATGAGTGTCTAGCCGGCGCTTAAGATTAGGTTAGGTTGGGTTTGGTCTAAAAAGAAAGTTATAAAAGCTCATGCGGGCATCTGCGGCACTATTAGCAAAGTCATAAAGCCATGTTTGATAACAGATATAGGTAGCATGAAAAACAATCTGAAACCTTTCAATACTGTCTACTTTTACGCATCTGCAAACTTTAGGGACATGACATACTCTAATAATAACTTCATTATTAAATCAATTTTTGTGAACTAATAAATTATTTCCAAGGAAGCATTTTAGCAGCGACATATTTATGACTGTATTTATAACTTTTGTTGAACAATATAATGCAATTATTGATAAGACTAATTTTGTTGAGTTCTGATCATCGTATCCATGTAACTGATAGTGAATATCATTATGTTGAGCGTAGTTAGCCACCATGGAGCAGAAACTAATGCTCTGATGCGTATGTTTTTCTTGTGATATGTGTATTTAGCAAAGATGTTGAAATAAACCTTTTACCTTTTAATTTAATATATAAACCTTTTATAGATGTGGTGCCTAAATCTATGATATTGAAGCAAGAATGATCTTTGGTTTACTGATTACATTACCCATAAGTGACTTGAATGAACATTTGACATTTGGTCTATTCGACAAACCAATCCTACAGCGACGAATGGTCAAAAAATGCTCGTCTATCTATAAAATATCTAAAATTATGCCATTAAATCGTACATCTTTTTGAATATTTTGTAGATAGAATAATATATTTTATCTATTATGGTTTGGTTTGGGCAGGGCTTAATTAATTTTATAAAACCAACCAACATTATGTGTAAATATGTATACTTAATGCAACGAAATGAAATAAGTATAAATGAAAAAGTGTGCACTATTATGTCAGATCGCCCATAGGATACCAAAACTACTACGATTTGGTTAGGAAGGATTTAATTGATTTTTAAAAACTAACTAACAACATCTGTAAAGTTATAGTCTTAGTTCAATAAAAACAAAAACTATGACTGACATAGTTTAGTATAACAGCCTACCTTCACCCTTTGCCACTACTATAATATATGAAAAATAATCATTTTATATTTTGTTTAGTATGTATACATAATTACTGTTTTATCCAATTAAGATTTATGCTAACTTATCTCACATATTCTATAGGTAGGTATCTTCTCAATAATAAAATCATGCTTGACCTCACTATCTGAAAGATGTTATGGCCGGCGTTACATACACGTGTTTCATTTTCCAATGCATGTGTGATCGAGAGTAAAGATCCAATGGGTTGGGCAAATCACTGAAAATCATTCCTCGTATAGAAAACCTTTGAATATAACCTCCATTCTGTTGAAAGACTTCAAATTGATCGAAAATAACTTATGAGATTTATGCTAATGAATTGGGGGAATAATATATATCACTATAAATGAATAATGACAACACTCTAACTATTGAATTAGTGAATTAATGTGAAATAGTTCACAATTTTTATTATTATTATTATATTTCTTCTTCATTTTCTCATTGGCTTTACAATCCTGTGAACAATGGTCTGGAATTCATCCAGATCTGTTGAAAGTCAGACATTCAATTTTGGTCTTTGAAAATCCTTCAACTACACAATTCTTGACCAAATAATTGGTCATACAGCTCTTCATTTACCTGATCAGTTTTTTACGAAATGCGATTCGTCCTTATGTACAATTACCTGGCGATCAATTTGTTTTGTCTATAACTACATTTGAATGAGAACATTAGATTTGCTTTATGTGTTGTCAATATTAGTTCTGGTTAAACATTTTTTCTTATAATGCAACTTACTCATTTGCAAATGGCAAAACAATCAATGCAAAAAATACTGTCCTTGAATGGATTTATCTACACTACATTAGCCACAGCAAGTTTATATTATAATGCTTTACATTGGTATTGGCTTTTTATTGTCAGGTATTGACCCAGATTTAACAACAAAACCAATCTAACCTCACCCTGATAACTTTCCCTTCAGCAGATATCACTGACGAAGGGTGGAGGTAGGCTGTTAAGATCCGCCATAAAGAATGCACATAAAATTTGTCAGTCATACATATTTTTTTTCATTGAAATAAGACTACAATTATTTACAGATGGTGTTGGTTAGTTTTTAAAATTCAATTAAACTTTAGATATTTTATAGATAGAATAATATTTTTATCCATTATGTTTGGTTTAGGCAGGTTTTAATGAATTAAAAAAAATAAACCAACAATCTGTGTAATATGTGTTCTTAATCCAACGAAAACAAATAAGCATGATTGAAAAAGTGTGCACAATTTTGTCGTATCGCTCAAAGTATACCAAAACTATTATGGTATGGTTTAGGCAGCGTTTAATTGATTTTTAAAGACTAACCAACACCATCTGTATATTGTATTCTTAGTTCAATAAAAACAAATACGTATGATTAACGAAGTTTAATGTGCACTATTTATGGCGGATCTTAACAGCCTTCCTCCACTCTTCGCTACTGGCAGACATTTGCTTAAATTTTATGTTTGTGATTATTTCTGATATATAGAGCAGAATATGCTTCTGTATCAATCAATGAAATTAAATTCTATGTTTTGAAATATAGTGTTTATTATATAATAATATTGATTGCACTGGTGATGTGTGACTCGTGATAGATTGGATTGTTCTGAAGGTTTTCACTCGAATTTATCTGTCAACACTACATACCAACTAACATAGAATCATATAGATTTCGAATAGATTTTCTAGAAAGTTGACTTTGAAGACAGTACTTATCTTCTTCTTCTTCGGCCATATCCGCCCCTTAGTCGGAGCATATGGACACCACGCGGCGCCTCCAAGTATCCCTGTCTCTCGCTAGTCTTCTTGATACTTAGGTATTTAAAATAATAAGTGGAATTCCACTTTGGTATTTCTGAAATTAGCAAGGCAGATGTGCCATTACATGACTTCATATTTCTCTATTATAACATAGCTATTATGTCAATAACAACAATCATCTAAATCAACAGCTATCAAATGCACGATATAATAACGCCTGTATACGTGCATGGATTTACTTGCGCCAATAGTGTGTATTTTCAAACTATCACAATAATAACTGTTTACATGTAAAAGTGCTGACTGTCTTGCCGATCTCATTCTTCAAGAGTAAACGAGACGCGATGTTGTCATTTTATAGTACTATTTGACAGGTTGTGAAAATTAGTATTTGTCAAAAATGCTCTGCGCGGTGTAGTTTGTATTTTTACTGGTAGGTTCGCCACTATCGTCCTACTGTGCAGGTGCAGATATCATACAGTCCAATTGTCGCGTAAAAATTCAGAAGCTTCTAAACATTTTATTTAATCCATTGAGATATCCCGAGTTCTGGGCTAGCTCAGAACTGTGTCGAACTCAGGATTCACAAAAAAATTTGGGTTAAATGAAAAGTCTTTGTCTTTTTTTTGGTTATAAGCACGTGGCTTTATATTTTCAGTGATTTTCTTTGCTACACACTTATATGCTAATAATTAAAACAATAGTTTATTTTTGGCGCGGAGTGCACGAATTCAACTTGCGTTCGCTCGCAACACGTGTTTCTTCTGACTGCCTCATTAAATGTTTTTAAAAATTCTCGCGTGAGAGTGCCAGTCACTACAAAAAGAACTTTCATGCTAACTCTCTTCCACTCTTACATCTTTTACACGTATTTCTTTCAAACTCATAAAACAAGATCTTACATAGATTTACAAACTATTCCTATTACTAAATTAATTACAATTTTAATGGTATAAATCTTAATATTACACTTAAAGCTATTACTTTGAAATTTTATATCTAGATACATACTATAATTAGCATTTTAAATCTATCACATTTCTTCTTATCCAGATAGCCAAGTGATACGTCATAAGTCTTTCATATTCTGTTAATTGACTATGTGACCAAGCTGCACGCTTAGGCCTACAAAACTTTATTCCGGCTCCCCATTGAAGACAGGAAGTCCAGGAGTATATCACCATGCATGCAATCTTGCAATTTGCACGATAATACGTGTTTACACGTGTTTTTTTTTGTTATAGCCGCGATAATACGTACTGTCAGCGGTAAATCCATGCGAGTGTAAACGGGGTATAATAACTTATCGTCTGCCGATTATGTAAGAACGTGTCCGAACCTGTCGGAATCTGTTAAATAGCACCATACGATGACAACATCGTGTCTCGTTGACACAAACTCTTGAAGAATGAGATTGGAGAGACGGTCAGAACTTTTACGTGTAAAGAGTTATTGTCATGCTAGTTTAAAATACACAACATTGCTGCCAGTAAATCCATGGACGTGTACAGACGCTATAATGCAATAATTGATGTAGATTAAATAATTATGATAGCTATATCAGTACCTGGTTTTTTTTATATTGACATTAATTTTCGATGTTGTATTTGCGATCTGAAGATTGGATAAATAAACAAATATATTTTTATCCATTTTATGTAAGACTAATATTATTTGTTTTATTCATAAGATGTTTGTTGTGAAGACGAGACGTGTCTCGAAAACTTGGGATTTTTTTATATTTCACTCGTGAATCCTCTTGATGAAATAAAGTGTAAACAATATTCAGAAAAATGTTTGTTGAGATTACTTACGCAACTTGAATATTTCATTACCACTTTGAATGAATTGAACTTATTAAGAAGCATCATCTAAACATCTGTTAAATTATTACATCACGTTTATAAAAACTGATTTAACCATGGATATATAAGAAATAAGATAGTATGATCTCACATTGGTGTGTTTCCTGTTTTTCCAAGTGTTAAAATATAAAGGTGGTTTCGTATGCAAGATTTTGAAGGGAATTATATTATATTCAACTGTCTTTATCATTTTTTTTCTTTTTACAGAATTTGAGAGCGGCAATGTTCTCATCATTTGTGGATTTGGCCCGAGGCTCCCCCTTTAAGGGACCTCTGTCAGCTGCCCAATGCCAGCAGCAGCAGGAGGCCAACAGGGACAGCCTCTCCAGGGCTTTGGTTCCTGTAAGTATTCATCTATCGAACGCTGTTATCAAATTAGGAGTAGTCCAATCCTCTTTTCAGTTGAAAAAACTAATCAACCATCAGGCATCTAATATTATACGAAGACAAAATTACTGCTTCACACATTGCAAAACAGATTCACAGAACCAATGTCTCATTTCAATTCCATTTGATCGGTGCTTATGAGACTATTACTCTGTTTCATATCTCTGTCGCGTATCATTGGGATCACAAAGCTCGAATGGCTAGCTTATAGTAATACTTTAAATAAAAAAAGAAATTATTTATCGATGGTGGTTGAATTCTGTATGAAGACCATTTTCATTACTGTCATAATATCAAATCTAAATGTATTAGCAATCCATAATACATTAACATATCAATGTAACAGACAAATTCAGGCGAGACGGTGTGCGTTAATAATAAGGTTTGTTTTCCGACTGCGTTAGAAAATCGACTTTATATGTATTTTACTAAACAAATAAATAATGTTTAAATTTTATAAAAATAAAATTACTAATTGCATATTAAAACGTCGGCCAGCATGCAGTAACAACACAACACAACACAACAACAGAACCAATCACCGTACGCAATGCTGTGTGATCACATTGTGTTGAACATTGTTTACGAGCTGAGTGCGGATCGGAAATTAACACCGTTAAATCTGAAGACCGTTAAATCAAGGTTCATAAAATTGCAGTGACTCATTGTGACAGAATTATGATTCTGTTTTTAGTACCTTTCGACTGCCAATATTTGTATGGGAATTTTCATTAAAGCTTTTACGACATCCATTAGCTGTCAATCAATATCTACAATATTGATGGATTGATAAAAATATTCATGGCTTAATATTGTATGATAACATTTCAAGGATACACTTGAATTGGATCCTAAAATAATATGTCAATGAGATAACAAGAACTCTTGTTTTCATTTTTGCACAGATCGATTCAATCCCCATTGTTGGATCACTAGTATAATGCTGTTGCCAAGAATATTTACTATGTATTCCTGAATATTTAGAATGGGATTTAAAAAATACATTGCCAATAGACATATAATATGGATGGCCAATTGCATTTTTGGTATTATTATTTAAGAATCGACTCATATTGTATTAAATTGATTTAATTATTAGAAATAACAAACAACTTCTAAATTATTATAAGTTTACGCCTAGACCAGTTTCGTCCAGACAGACATTGTCAATTGGTAACAAAAATATGCAGAACAATTTATTTATTAAATTATTAGACAAATAACAATTATATCAACATACAAGACACAAACCTTGACCAAACCAATCACATCAAAAGACAAGCGCTGTAAAAATAATTAATACAATTAAATTGATTTAGGTTATTTAATTTTTGGAAGAAGATCTAACATTGTTATGATAAATGTTTTAGTTGTCATATTTTCCAAGACAAATCAATATCTCCCCTGATTATTGTTTAAAATAACAGTGATAAACGAAGATATTATGTTTGTACGCTTCCAATTAAAAATTTGTATAATATCGAAGGTGTTTGGGCTAATTGAGTAAGCTTTAAAAGATATGAGAACAACTGATTGGATCTCATTTTAAACATAAGCAGGTCTCATCGGAATGGTGTAAGCCAATTCGATAGTTTGACAGCTTTATGGAAGGGTTAATTTATTTAACTAATACTCTCACAAAACAATTATTAATGTAATCTACTATCTGAACGATGCTTACCACAATTATTGTCTTGTTTGCTCATCATGTGCAGTTATCAGTGTTAACAGAAAGATACATTAACATTGTTATTTCATGGTCGTAATTTGTCAACAGGGCAGACACATTGCCGCGGCTGCCACCCCACCGGGAGCTCAGGGCGACTCCTGTGAGTTTGGCTCAAACAAATATTTCCTCCTCTGCGGCCTCGGAGGAATCCTGTCTTGCGGTAAGCATAATTATATAATGTTTGAGGCTTTCACGGTTGTTTTTTATCGTGGTAGATTTTTGGGTTTTCACCGTGTGTAAAGGGAACGTCGAGTAAAGAAGGAAAAAAGACACACGGTGGAAACCCAAAAATCTACTACGATAGCATAATTATCTTAATTAATACGATCTAAGTCATATCAGTCTTTACAAGTCTAATTATAGAATTTATTTTATCATAATATCGTCAGTTTCAAGAATAATTGTGGGTTTATCGTTTATTGGTGACTAATAATAAAATCACTGTGTATATCTGTCTATTTTTCTTTCCCGCATTTAAGGCGTGGGCGATCATTGGTTATTTATATTTTTCTAGAGCATGTGGTGTAATCTTCACTTATAATTATAAAACATTACAAGATGATTTCTAATATTTTCACAAACTTCAAAACAAAATGTGCATTTTACGCAAAATCAATTTAATTTTCTAATTTTTACTTTAATATCACGTGGTGATTATAGTTCTGAGTTTGGCCCGTGGACAACTTCTGGTCTGTCATTCAAATGTTTGGATTACACATTTCAGATTGAACGAGGACAATAATACGCAATGTATACATTATTATCTTATCAATTCAATATTTGGAAAGATTACTTTCATATTGTAAATATTAATAATATTAGTACATATTATATACACACCTTATTAGAATTATCTGATGTAGGCAAACATACCTAATCGTATCAATCTAAAAACTGTGGCAAAATACTATATTATTAATTTATTACAGATATTGTATATTAATTAAAATATCACCCTATATTAATTCTAAAGACATATAGTATTCAATCTTTTAAAATCGCATCATAATCTATATAGAAAAGGTCAAACGGACTTATTAAAATAATGAATTCATATGTGATCTATTTATTTATATCAGAGTCAGATGTGTTGTAATGGTATGTACAATGTCACGCCCTGAACCCAATGTTCATTCTTAAACGGGTGCATTGCGGATTGTTTGGCACTCGGCCAACTGTACCAAGAGCAAATAATTCACATGGTAAACTAGTTGTAGCCGGGATGGAAATAGAATTATTCGCGGAGGTCAAGATACAGCACATGACTTTGCCAAAACGCGTGACGGTCGTCACTATGTGTGAATGATGTCTGACACGTAACGTGTTGTGGATCATTTGATGTATTGTGTAATAACATAAAGGCATTGGATCTTGTCCAATTTCATAAATGGTCAATATGTACATACAACTTGTAACATTAAAATTTGTCACTTTCATTAATTAATAATCATAATTATATATAATTATTAAGATTTCTTCCATAAAGATGGAAACTGAATATTTTTTTGAAATTAGCTCTTTACGACTCTGAAGCTAGTAGGTAAATTAGATTTTTTTAAATTACCAATTCAACCATACCTAGGTATTAAAAAATTTCTGGAATCAGTATTGATACAAAAAAAAAACTACTTACAACTCTCTCTATTATCTATGTATGTAGTTGACCTTTTCAATTTTGGTAGGTGTAAATCACTTGCATTCTATTTGTATTTGCTTTCCATTACAATAAGAGATGACCTTTCATATCGATAGACCATTCTATGAAGGTTGTTTTAACACATGAATTTGGTTTGCGAGATGTTATTAAAGATGCATAAAATACTGTAATACCTCGTTTACACGTGCATGGATTCACTGCTGACAGTACCTATTATCACGGCCATAACAAAATTGCACGCTGCAAGATTTCATAAATGGATTAAAATAGTTCAGAAGCTTTTGAATGTTCACGTGACAATTGGACTGTGCGATATCTGCGCCTGCGCAATAGAACAATAGTGGCGAACCTGCTGTAAAAAAATGGAACTACACCGCGTAGACGGGTTAACCGATTTTCACGACCTATCATATTATGGAACCATAAAATGACAACATCATGTTGAATAATGAGATTTGCGGGACAGTCAGCACTTTAACGTGTAAATAGTTGTTATCGTGATAATTTAAAATACACATTATTGGTGCCAGTAAATCCATGCACGTGTACAGGCACTATAATCCTATGTAAAATCTCATTATATTATATCCACTTTGTCGAATCTCCGATTAAATGAAAGCTATGAAACTATAGATAATTTAATAATACAGGATCCAAGATGTTTAAGATAACCTTCTCCTTTGGAAAGTGAAATAAAAATTACGACCCTTGGTTTACCAGTTTTCATACAAACTGTGAAGAGATAGAGGAGCAGTTAATTTATGTTACATAGATAAATAGCATAACTTGAAGGGCTTCTTCAACATCTTTGTAAAAGATATACTCCAAATTTGGTTTGAAAGTAAACAGAATTCATTAAATTACTATTTCCTTGATGACTGCAGGAATCACCCACACTGCCGTGGTACCGCTCGATCTGGTGAAGTGCCGTCTCCAAGTAGACCCTGACAAGTACAAGAATGTCGTTAATGGATTCAAGGTGTCCGTCAAGGAAGAGGGCATGCGAGGCCTCGCTAAAGGATGGGCCCCCACCTTCTTTGGATACTCTGCCCAGGTATGTAATCTTCGCAAGTTATATTGATGTGAGAATTTGAGGAGTTTTGTATCGAGGTATCAGCACTTATTGTAACAATTACAATAAGTTAGTTGTAATGTTACAATAAGTGCTATGTTTTAACACCACCTCTCTTGGGTGTGCTAAATTTTAGAGCGAGATAGACAGTTTTGACTGTTTACACGGCTAACTTATTGTAACAATTATAATACTTCGATACAAACAATATGAAAAACTACCCTCAATAGCTACCGATAGCAGTCTTGTGTATAGAATAGATGCGCTGATCTATTGATTGTATTATACGCGTAAACATTTCATCAATCTGGTTTAAACATCCTATTGATGGGTGGCTATGTAAATAATAACAATGCTGTACCCCTTTTATCTATAAAATTTTGATTTATTTGTTTGTTTCTGGCTATTTTTGTCTGTTGAAATTATTTGTTCAGTACAATCCGGATAATCAAGGGCTCTACTATGTATTGTGGTTGGTTATTTCATATGTTACCAACAATATTGAGGTTTTCAAGATCAAATCTAATGGGCATCTATAATTATTAATCTACATACTACATTTTAAGTAAGGTTCTATAGTTTGGACGGGAAACAAGAAAGCGCGTGGAACATGCGAGACAACAAGCGTTATCTAAACAGTGTTGATAACAAGAGACCATATATCGCACCGTGAGTGTAAAACCAACGCATCTGCAAAAGACATATTTTGGATATATTAGGGTTTGAAGTCTTCGTTTTGTTAGGAGAAATAGATTTTCTAAAAAAAAAACATAATATTTGGTTTATACCTACATTATATTGCATGTTCTTTCAGTTACTTCACTTTTACATGATCAGGTTCACGACTTCTGCAGTTGTTTTGCATTTAATCTCGAAATTGAAAAATTTGCAGATACGTTGGTTTTACACTCACGGTGCGATATAATGAACAGGAAGAAGTTGGATCCATATATCATAATTTTAAATTGTAAGTACCATTATAAGATTAGATACCTGGCATAGTTTGAATTTTGTAGTAATATTGTATTTTTCTCTTTTTAGGGTATGTGCAAATTCGGTCTGTATGAAGTGTTCAAAGTACAGTATGGTAGCATGATCTCCGAGGAAACAGCATACACCTACCGCACACTCCTTTACTTGGCTGCTTCAGCGTCAGCTGAGTTCTTCGCCGACATTGCCCTGTCTCCCATGGAGGCT
The DNA here is from genome assembly GCF_057557595.1 of Rhyacophila brunnea. Lineage (NCBI taxonomy): Eukaryota > Metazoa > Arthropoda > Insecta > Trichoptera > Rhyacophilidae > Rhyacophila > Rhyacophila brunnea. Next base: position 10,634,412 of record NW_028233068.1, on the reverse strand, counting down.
GCCAAGGTAAATTCATCTTGAAATTATATTTTTTGTTGATATATTTGTGGTGATTGTCGTTTTGTTACTCAAATGAAGTAAATGAAAACGGCACACAAAATAATAAATATAGTTACCTACATTTAAAACTAAAGACAACATTTAAGAATGTGACATTATTCATAGTAAATACATAATTTGGAATGGAAGACACATTTGGAAAACAAGTCAACGTAACACTTAACTCTGAAATCATGAAAAATTGCGATAAATATGCTATTTATACCCAGAAAAAATGAGTACTATTTGTAATTCCATTAATTTGAGATAGGTTTTGTGTTATTTGTATGAAAAACTTGGTTAGAACAAAGAAATATTAATATAAAATTCTAATGTATGTTATAGGTCCGTATCCAAACCATGCCCGGTTTTGCCAGCAACCTTAGGGAGGCCCTCCCTAAGATGATGCAGCAAGACGGTGTGATGACCTTCTACAAAGGATTGGTTCCCCTCTGGCTCAGGCAGATCCCGTACACCATGATGAAGTTTGCCTGCTTTGAAAAGACCGTCGAGCTCCTCTACAAGTGAGAACACCCATATAATTTTAATACCAGATTTATAGTATGACCACATTGTGCAGAACTGTAAAAATTAAATAAACCGTGTCCGGCAACATGTGTTGGGAATTGTTAGATACAAAATAAATATGCGGTGTCTTTGTTTGCCTCAGTAGCGCGATGCAAAGTAGTGACACGTGTTATCTTATGAGAAGTGATAAACCGCTGTAGGTATATGTATTTCTTAGAAACTTCTGCATTTCTGTAAGATACAGAACAATTCATAAAAGATGTTCCATTTTCCATATTCATTCACAATCGAATCGACTGATTCAAAATGTCATTGTTTATTTAATAATTCGTTTGGCTCATATTGGGGCTCAGTGTCATTGGGACATTGGGGTTAATGATAATTGATTTTGATGCCTTGCAAAACCCTCACATATTTCACGAACGCAAATATTTTGCAATGTCCTCGACTAATGATTGGTTCTGTTTGTTAGGTTTGTTGTCCCCAAGCCACGTGACCAGTGCACAAAAGGAGAACAGTTGGTGGTGACATTCGCCGCCGGTTACATTGCCGGTGTCTTCTGCGCTATCGTCTCACATCCTGCTGATACTGTCGTCTCCAAGCTTAACCAGGTATGCTTTCATTCATTCATAACATAAGTGACGCAGTACCGCTTACAGCTTCTTGCTATTCACCAATATAAAACCGAAGAAACCCTATGAAATTAGACTACTCAACAAACAATGTTGAAGAATACCGTAGAAGACAGAACCTAAATATATACAAAGTAAAGTGGAAAAAAGACTAGTAATTGAATTAGTTGTCACATTGCTGTTTCCTTTATAGAAAACTTCAATCTACTATCAACCACTCTGTCAAAAATTGTTAGTATTTTAGCCAAAAAAACTTTATAGAGATGGAGCCTAAATGTATGAAATTGAAGTGAAAAAAGGACCTCTGGTCTACTGATTAAGTAAGCTACAGGTGACTTTGCATTGCAGATTCATTTGAAGAGAACTTTACACTTCTATGATGTTCCGCTATAATTTCAGGTTCACCCGATTAGTTCATTGCATACATCATTATATGTTGAGATAATGTCAAAATAAGCCTTGCATACTATGTACATATTTGGATAGTGTATAATATTATATTTGACATCTCACATATTATTGTCATATCAAAGTATGTAGACAGTTGAATATACAATACATCGACCATTATATATAAAATAAATAATCACGTAAAACACCAAGAAATGCTTACGTAGGTTATGTTAACAATGTTGCTTTGCTAACCAGAACACGAGCTGCCATTCAGTTTTCGGAGCTGCCAATAGAAGAAGTATCGATATGTCAGTTCCTTAAATTAAAAACTGTGCAAATATTACCAATCGAAACCCTGAAACTTCATTTTGTTATGTATTGTTTTATTAATCACTATATTCATTGACCACTACCGGAATACCAGAACTAAAGCATTATAAAACAAACAAAGGTTATAACCACTGTCTGAAATGACAGATTATGTCAATTATTGTAAACCTTCATATCCACAATATATAAATAAACAATCACTACATAATATATGTGATAACAAAGTGTCAAAAGGTCGCACAGACATGACAGTTATAAAATATAAGGTTACCATTTTTCAATGTGCCAACTTACAGAATATCACTTTTTCTATGGCTATCAATTCAACCATAAATAATATTCTCATTGAGCTAATGCAACTTTTTAATGTTATTACAGGACAGTTCAGCCACCGTTGGAGGTATCGTTGGCAAACTTGGATGGGGTGGAGTATGGAAGGGTCTTGGCCCTAGGATCGTGATGATCGGTACATTGACTGCCCTGCAGTGGTTCATCTATGATGCCGTCAAGGTGACCTTTCATTATTCTTTAATTCTGTATTAAAAAGTATAGTCTTATCCAGGCTAGTCTTTAATTTACATTAACTCACTGTGAATAGTCTTATCATAAGGCTTGTTTAAATAATGTATCGTCTCTCCTTTTAGATGCTACTCCTTTTCTTCTTCGCAATAAACCAAAAGTTTACTAATAATAATTCTAACATCACTCCTGATCGTTGTAGACAAATTTTTATTATAAAATACTTTAAATTACGTAAATTGACACCTCCGTACATCATGGAAGCGTAAATTGAAATGGTAGATTTGGAGGTGTTCCTCATTTGAAAACGGACGTGTGATTAGCTGCACTGGAGGGGATTGTTAGTTCACAGTTTTAACATGTGAACAAGAAGTTCTTGTTGGACAGTAATCCAGTGTAAACCGTAACCGGATATAAAATATATAACCGTAAAAGTGTAACCGGGTATAAAATATACTTCAGTTTAGACTAGGAATACATACTTATGAAATTGTTATTATTATTGGATTGTTTTTTGTTTCAGGTATGGCTCCGCATGCCCAGACCACCCCCACCAGAAATGCCCGAGTCCATGAGGAAGAGGCTCGAAGCCGAAGGCAAGACCGCCTAAGTCACCCAACCAAAACAATTAGAAACATAATTTAACATCATTGCCAATAAGAACAAAATCGATAATCAAAATGCGCGGTGGATCCCACCTTAAAAAAAAATTACCAAATCTAGTTCAATTACCATTATTAACCAAAAAAAAATTGAAAAATAACATTAAAGCGTGGCGATTTTCGATAAATTGTCTATTGTGCTTACGGTATTATTATTTTGTAAAGTATACGGTCCGAACGGATCAACCAATCACGTTCCAGTAAACCCGCCATATTATGAAATTATAGATTGAAACGCTTCTTTGATAGCTTAAAACTGTCGAGAGCGTCGCCATATTCGATTAAGTGGCCGCCGGCCTATTACATGATGTATCTATATTTTTTTTGTAATTTATATGGCTATTTTTTTATTTATTTTACCAGCCGGCGGCTGACTTGTTTATTTTTCTCCATTTTATTTTGTATAAATTTCTTCTACAATGCAATAATCGTATCACAATATGCGATTTTTTTCTGTTGAAATTTTACTATTTATTTATGTTTTTGTGTCTGAATTCTGTACAATTTAAATTTATTTTAGTCATATTTATTTATTTGATTCCAAAGAGATGATATTATTGATGTGGAACTGTTGTTATAAACTATTATTTTTAGAAAGTATTAAAAATAAAATACATACCTTAAACATATTGGTTCATTTTCTATTTCTATATTATTCCTATGTACACTTAGGCATGTTTATTTGGGTTACATGTAAATTGTACGTATTACATTTCACCGTAACACAGTTTGCTATGAGCTTTCTTATCGGAAAGAGATGAAAAAATTACGCGTTGTTCGAATTCGAAGAGTTGGAATTCTGTAGATGTGTCAATATTCATATAAGATTTTTTTTTCTTCTCAATTACCTGGATTTTTCATTATCCGGATCTACCGTCATCCCTGTTCCAGATAATCGAGGTTCTACTGTAGCTTGTTTTAAAATACGTTTTTTTTACTGCCCTCAGCACAGTGTTTTTTGATTTTGTTGACGGTTACATGTAAATTGTACATAAAACATTTCACCGTGACACAGTTAGCCGTAAGCTTTCTTATCTGAAAGAGATGACTGTATACTATACGGTCACCAATTTTATTAGATTCAATATGAACAATAATTCAATTTTCATAGCTGATTTTGGCAAAATTCATGAATTCAAGAACAAAAACCTAACTTAACCTAACCTAACAAATAATCCAGTATATCGGCTATTTTCAAAATTTGTTTGCCGCTGGCTTCCTGTAAACCGACAAGAACCGTGTTTTATTTATACATGAATTTTATCTCAGTACTATACGACCCAAAGATGTTGGACAGTCTTTAATATACGACCATATATTTCTGATACATTTCACGGTGAAGTGTGATACGGCGAACTGCATACGTACAAATTTCTGGATACGACGGATAACAGGGAATTGCCAGTATAAGACTTAAATATATGTGAACTAAATTCATTTTATGGTGGACCCGCGTATAATATTTTTTTAACATAATATGTCAATATTATGTGAAAAACCTTCGATAGAAGACGGCACGAAAAGAAAAAATAATACTATTTCAATTATTTCAGGTCATTTGAAAATACATTTGGGTATTAGTGCATTGTATCGCCTAATCGATTTAGGTATAGTTGCCTTGTCCACTTAATACATAATGGTACGAAATTAGTAGGCAACAATATTTAACTTAGCAACTGGTCAGTGGGTAATACAAGTGAATACGTGTATTAATTAAGGCGCTAAGTACCAAAAAGTAGTATTGCCTGTGGTAACAAAATACTGAGTCATTGCAGTAAAATTGCATGAAGCAGACATTTTGAAAAATGTGTTTTCACAGTGTGAAGCAATCTCGGCAGCTTCCATAATTTTAGGAATTAAGAATGCCGTTGATCACTGCAGTGGTACTTACACCATTATAAATAAAACACGCCAATGGAATTACAACGTCGCTAGATTTAAATATTTTGCTGTATTTTTTTGACTTGCTTGAGGCACTTAGACCATAGTTGACGTTATTGGCGTTAGTATGTTGAACATTTTTCTATAAAAATGTCAGTTTTTATTTTTTTGGTACTTAGCGCCTTAATTAATACACGTATTCAAGTAATATGCTGTTGGAAAGTTAAAGGTCTAGCAACTCCACGAAATGTGGGGAGGAAGGCATAAGATAAGACCGAATTGTGTCAGCCTGTCTACTTCATAATGTACAAACTTCACATCAGAGCTATACAAGTGAGGTGTCTGTGTGTCTCAGTGTGAATGTTGCAATTTCTGAATGTTATAGATGTTAGAAGTGTCAAAAGTGGCAACTGTGTCAGCACATGAAACATAATATACGATCAAAAATAGTTTGTATGCCCTTTGTATCATACTCCAGGCCTGTACTCAACAAAAAATCATGATGACTGTGTAACTTTAGCAACAAATAGACGCAGGCAGTGACATCTATGCGATATTAGTGATCAGTAATTAACGATTACGCATCTGGCCTATAATATCGCGAGTTCCGGGTCTGCCACAGTGGCGAAGGATGGAGGTAGGCTTTTATGATCTGACATACACAGTGCACACTAAACTTTGTCAGTCAAAAGTATTTGTTTTCATTGAACTAAGACTAGAATGTGTAGATAGTATTTGTTAGTTTTTAAAATTCAATTTAGCCCTGCCTAATCCAAGTCATAGTAGATAATAGTATTCAAAAAATATTCGTTTATCTATAAAATATTTTTTATTGATTATGGTTTAGTTCAGGGTTTAATGAATTTAAAAAAACTAACCAACACAGTCTAATAATATGTATTCCTAATTCAATGAAAATAAATAAGTATGACTGAAAAAGTGTGGACTTTTTTGTCGGATCGCCCATAGCATACCAAAATTATTATGATTTGGTTTAGGCAGGGTTTAATTGAATTTAAAAACTTACCAGCAACATATGCAAACTGTATTCTTAATTCAATAAAAACAAATATGTTAGACTGATAAAGTTTAGTGGGCACATTTATGTCGAATCGAGCCTATCTCCACACCTCAGGTCTGGTAAATTCACATGTGGTTTTTCAATGTGTACTTGACCCAGAGTATGGACTTAATAGGTTGAGCAAGTGGATAACATCCATTTTTTGTCAAAAACAAAAATCTGTTTTAATAATCTCCACTCTGTGGAGGCCCATAAATTATGATCTTAGGACATGGCTTTTAAAAAATACGGAGAATAGCATTAACTATGAGAAACATGATAAAATGTGTCAGTGAAAAATAGGTAAAAAAATATTCAATTCAGTCAATTTTTTTTAGCGCACAGGCTGCTTGCTATCTTCTCGCGGCGGCCCTGGTCAGTTGTACAATTAATTGTGTTAATAACATTACATATTATTTAAACCAGTAAAAATTAGCGCTATTAATATTTATGTCCGTTAATGTGGTAACCATGAAATCTCATACGCCAAGCGTGTGACACATAGTGTTGCTATGTATATTTAAAATTTCGTAATTTTACCATAATTTGACTCGAAGTAATTATTTACATTTATTTTTATTGCAGAAATGCCTTTGTGTAGTTTTCTTACATTATTTATAAGAACATTAGAATACTAATTTTTAATAGAGACTACTTAGCTTGTATTTCTTGAAAAATAGTTAAATTTGATACGTTTTTTGAATCCACAGTATTGAAAAAATTATTAATCCGAATTTTTTCAATTTCATCTGGCAGCATTGGTGACACCTGTCACTTTAGCACTCAGGGAAAGATAGCGAGGGCGCCCTTCTTTTGAGATCTCGTTTTCTCAGCATTGGACATGTAAGTTATAAGTTGCACGATTTAAACGTTTGCTATTATTTTATTTAAACATATACCTATTATGTGTGCACATGGACCACTATTTATTTGAACATGGACGAAATATAACCTAAAACACTCCATATGAAAAGTCTGTTGCACACTTTGATCTCTTGATATTGCGATGATTGATCACAATTTTCCACAATACGAATCATGAAATGGATGTTTGAAAACTTTATACTGCGTAAATGCTCAAATTTGTGGAAATTATTAAAAAAGAAATCGTTGACTGCATTCATTTCAAATCATAGTGCTGCTTTTTATTTATGGCGAAATTCAGACATTTTCCTCGACGTGTTTGAATTTGGGTGTTTGTAATGTCATTCACTTGATTGTCCATCTGCTTTTTAATGAAATTCAGTGAATAGCATGTAACCCCACATCAGCGGCGAAGGGTGGAAGTAGGCTGTTAAGTTAACAATAAAAATAAATACGTATGACTGACAAAGTTAAGTGTGCACTATTTATATCGAATCTTAATAAATATAATGAACGAAACTTGAAGCCAAAGGCATAGATTTGTACTTAAAAGAGTGAGGGAATTGTAGTTTGACATTGCTCAGGCTGTAGTTTCTAATTCTCTCATATTTTGCAGCAATTAGCTGCAGCAATGTTCTCATCATTTGTCGATTTGGCTCGGGGCTCCCCCTTCAAGGGGCCTCTCTCCACGGCACACTGTCAGCAGCAGGAAAGCAACAGGGATACTCTTGCCAAGGCTTTAGTTCCTGTAAGTATATATCTGTTTAATTTTCATAGATGGGGTTGATCAAATTACACTTGACTAATCTATAATAGCTAGCTTATTTTACTTGAAAACATAGTCATGAGATTTCAAAAAATATACATGGGTATCAATCCTAAATGAAATTAAGTAATAACAATTTATGCTAAAGCAGTGATGGCGAACCTATGACATGCATGTTAAAGGTGACAAGCATCGTTTATGAATTATTTTTCCTGGTGTACTAAGTGTAGTCGTATAGTAAGCTCGTAAGTGTAGAGCTCAAATGAAGAGATCGGGTGTGTTCATAGCAGACGGACGCACCTGGCGGCTTAGCACGAATTACCAACCATTAATTGAAGATTTACCAAATGCAATTCAGCAACAAAAAAGAATATTTTTTTTTACTAGGGCTGCAAATATCACAAAATTATGGATATTTCAAGATGTGACACGATACCTGAGTTCTAGATTTTTTTAGAATCTTTACACACCGAACTCAAAAGGTCTGCCATCACTGTGCTAAAGATACGGTATTCGATATTGTTAAAAACAAAACTTGTAAAACAGTTTAAAGTCACATTTTAAAAGTAGAAATCAAAATGAATGTATGACCGATAAATTTGTGCAATTTATCATACTAAGTGAGGTCTGATAATTCAGGTGGATAACGAATCAGAACAGGAAAGGGGCCGAGAGCAAGACGAACTTGTGCGACAGAATAAACACTATCACCGATAATGACCATAGTCGTATATACAAATTAGCCCCGCCCATTTCTTGTGCACGGTAATAATTCTCTTACCATGTTGCCACTATAATTGATTACGTTTTTTAATAATATTTATTTGGTAACAGGCTCGACACATTGCAGCGGCTTCTACCCCACCGGGACCACAGGGTGACTCCTGTGAGTTTGGCTCCAACCAATATTTCCTTCTCTGCGGCCTCGGAGGAATTCTTTCTTGTGGTAACACAACTGATTTATACTAATGCTCCATCTTTCGCTCAATCTACTTCACGGAGGGCCTTTTTATGATATATGACAAATAAACAGTTTTTATTTTAATAGAGGCATCAAATTTTAGTTTAGGCAGTATGTATTTCTTGCAACTATTAAAAAATTGGTAAGGATTACTGTAGGTCTTTTGTTTATCAATTAATATCAAATCAATTTTTGCCGATCTTGAAGTTTTGAGAAAGCTGTTACTAGTAAATAATATGTGAGGTGTATTTTGCAAGACAGTCAGAAAACATTTTTTTGATATTAAGCATTTCATGGTTGATTGATTGTGTAGGATGTGGGTCAGATAACAATATTGAATTCAAATGACATTTTTCAATTCTTTACAAAATTGAGCCAATTACTAAAATCATTATGTGTTCTGTAGTGAATGATAATTAGGTATTTTGTTCTCTTCTTTCATGGCCAAATTGATTACCAATTAGAAATCATAAAACAAATAGAAATGTAAAAAAATGTTCGTGTGCTGGGGCATGCACGGTTAAAGTAAAACTTCTTTAAAGTAATTGATGTTAATATTATTAAACTTTTTAGAACTTTTGAATCACATCATGCAGTGCCATGATGTAGTTGATCTTGACCAGGGGTAGTCAACCTGGTCCCTACCGCCCACTAGTGGGCGTTCCAGCTTTCATGGTGGGCGGTAGGGGTTTTAAAAACATTTTCATTATGTTTTCATAAAATTCCCTGTGACAATTTAAATTTTAAAAAAGATTTATTCTGCCAAACTTAGCCGAAAGTATTTGGTAAGTAATTATTATTAAATGCTTTAACTAGCTGTAACTCTGCTTTATAAATTTTATAAAGTAAAGTTACTTCTCTACTTTATAAATCACCATTACTGTGGAACCGGTGGGCAACTAGAAAATTTTACTACTAACAGAGATACAAAAGTGGGCGGTAGGTATAAAAAGGTTGGCTATCCCTGATCTAGACTGCATGGGAACAATAAGGAGTGCCTTGAAAGAATGAATGAAATAATTTTATTCAAAATAGATAGACTATTGCGAAATAGTATCTAGGGCGTACACATTGTCTGGTATAATACTGAGGTAAAGAATTTAGGTGTATTGTATGAGCAAATTGCAAAGCTCACTATCATTCAGCATATTCTTAACATCAGTACTAGAGCTAGCAAAATATTTGGTTTTGTTATGAGAGTTTTAAGATCATAAGATATTTTGCCTGTTCCATTCTAATATTTGTAACCAATGTATATTATATTTGCTTAATGTTATGTGTTTTGCAGGACTCACTCACACTGCTATGGTACCACTGGATCTGGTGAAGTGCCGTCTCCAAGTGGACCCTGACAAGTACAAAAATGTCCTCAAAGGCTTTTCGGTTTCCGTCAAGGAAGAAGGCGTCCGAGGTCTTGCCAAAGGATGGGCCCCGACCTTGTTTGGATACTCTGCCCAGGTATGTGTTTACTAAGCACAGAAATGTTTTGTTAATTCACTTGATTGATAATTCTTCTATGCTTATTGGAGAAACGTCATTGGAAATTGGTAAATTTTAGTTGTTATTAAACACCATCTTAGGATTGTGCATCCGATAGTATGGTTTTGCGTATAAACCATCTGTTGTTATAGTAAAGGGATTATCCAAGCATGTGGTCCCATCCTGTTGTCAAATCTTCCAGTTCCGGCCACAAAAAGTCAATTATCATTTGCCTATCGCGGACGCCATTGACCGTAATGGTTGCTCTTTCATCATTTTCGAAGAAATAGTACGGTTCGATGACACCTCCAGCCCAAAAACCGCAAACAGTAACTTTTGCAGCATGTAACAGTCTCTTTTGAATCACTTGTGGCTTTTTCTATGCCAAATTCCCTTGTCACACCGCGCGTCGACATAATAATAATAGTTAAATATGACACTCCATAAAAAAAGTGCAACGTACACCCATAAGTCAATTTGTATGCACATTTCGTATAAACCAAATAAAAAAGAGAGTTAATATCATGTACTTAAGGCGAAGTCTTCACTGAGCCTTTTTTAAAGAGGCACCTAGCGGAATAATATGAAGCTTGCAATTTGAGATATTTTTTTGATAATTTACGATTTCAACTGTATTATTGAATAAATATGTGTCTGAAAACATTAAAAAGAAAAATATTTTTTATTTTAAGTCAAAGATAAACTTACAATTGTAAAAAATGTAATAAAATGTGAATTTGTTGAATCGGACCGCACCCTATTTATTACATATATTTTATAGTCATATTTATTATTAAAATTTAGTTTATTAAGTTTTCTAAGCATCACCTAAGAGATTTTTGACTAATTCATAGTTTTAATATTTTTTATATCTATTTTAAAAAACATCGATTTTTATAAAAAATATAAATGTGTATAACTTGAAATCCTCTTTATTTATTTAATTTTTTATTTATTAATACAGTTGAAATTGTAAATTATCAAAAAAATGTCTCAAATTGCAAGCTTCGTATTTTTCCGCTAGGTGCCTCTTTAAAAAAGGCTCAGTGAAGACTTCGCCTTAAGAGTCCCGTATCTCAAAAAATATATTAGTTGGCAGAAGTAAAATTTGTATGGAATTATAATTTGCCATTTTGAAAACAGACTTTGACATGGCGCTGAAACAAAATAAAGTATTTTATGTGATTATGCTATTTATAGGTAAAACTTAGGAAAATTTGGAGACCCCGGTATGTAGTTTGCAAATTGAAAAACACTGCTTCACGGAATGTGGACCCAAAAGTGGTGTTGATATTTGCTCTTGTTATAACCGTTGTTGCCGATATGTAATATATCGATAAAGGCAAGATTATTAATTACGGTTACCTGTTTGTAATTACTTGATATGGGAAAGATGATTCATTTAACGGAAGCCTGCTATTAAATTAATATGTTGAATTTTCTTTAAGGGTATGTGCAAATTTGGCCTGTACGAATTGTTCAAAGTACAATACGCCAGCATGATTTCGGAAGAGGCAGCATACACCAACCGCACGCTTCTCTACTTGGCCGCTTCAGCATCAGCTGAGTTCTTCGCCGACATCGCTCTGTCACCCATGGAAGCCGTCAAGGTAACTAATGTTTTAAATAGCCATCCTGCATACATGCCAATTGTCAAGATATCATCAAATCTTACTCGGTTCTGTCACTATAAAATGTACGCTATTGTACGAGTGAGACAAGCTTATACAAAGGATTGGTAACGTGTTCGTTTAATAAGTCGTGGGTCTCAGAATGGAATCTTGGGTTTTGTAAATTCACATATTGTACTTCATAATGAGCGTAATATTCGACGTGCAAAACATCGAGAGCGTCGACAGCTTCAAATACCTGGTGGTATACATCACGGGAGATGGCATGTTGCAGAGAGAGCTCGCTATCGGAATGGGAATGGCTGGAGCAACATTCAACTTGATGTGGAGTGTCTGGGACTCACGATTGTAATTAGCCAAAACCAAATGCCGCCTATTCGACGCTTGCATTCTGATTGTGCTGCTTTACGGTAGCGAATCATGGCACCTTATGAAGGCTCAGAGCAACCGTATACTGAGTTTCGAAAACAGATGTTTGCGACAGATACTAGGCGTGCGGTGGGTATGACTTTAGGAGCAACGAGGAGATAAAAGAACACACCAAGCAGCCTCTCATTACACTGAGAGTGAAGAGGCGGATTCCGGCGTCCTGGAAGGCCGCTAAATACTATCTATAGAGTGTATACGGAGGAGCTACGGGATGCTGGTTTCACCCGGAACGAAGCAAGAAGACTGGCGAGCGACAGGGATTCTTGGAGGCGCCGCGTGGTGTCCATATGCTCCAACTAAGGGGTGGATATGGGCAAAGATGATTTTATAATTTTGTGTTTGGACCCAGATCATGAAACTACATTAGAGGTTGAGCAAGTGACCGACAGACATTTTTCGTAAGAAAATAATCTGTAAAAAACATCTTCGTGAGGTGACAAAGATCTACATCAGATTGTAGATAGAGCCTATGAATATATAACGTTTCCGTAACAGAATTTTAAACAAGAATGATTGATTTTGGGTAGCCTAGACACAGACTTGACAAAGTGTTTGCTTTAAACATGCAAAAGTTTATCAATATATTTTGTATTTAGACTAGATTATCATTGTTATACTGTATTGTATTCTGTCTAGGTGCGTATCCAAACCATGCCTGGCTTTGCCAACAACCTGAGGGAGGCCCTTCCCAAGATGATAAAGCAAGAAGGCGTGATGACCTTCTACAAAGGATTGGTTCCCCTTTGGCTCAGGCAGATCCCTTACACCATGATGAAGTTCGCCTGCTTTGAAAAGACCGTAGAGCTCCTCTACAAGTAAGAATATCACGCATAAATAAAATGATTTGTATTCCTCATGTCAGCATAATCGGAGAAAATGAGATATTTTTTATTTCATAGATGTCAAACAAAGAGAATATTAATCCTTGATGTTAATTTGAATTTTTTGTATTAAAACATTTTAAAGCGATTCACAGAGCGTTTATATGTAGTAAAGTAAAACTTTGATGCTTTCCATTTATAATAAAGTAGCTTTTCCTAATACATATAATATGTTAAAAATATTAGTTGGTTTACCTGTTTTTAATCAAGTATTAGTATTTAACTTAACAAAATAAACCACAGTTAAAATTTTATGAAAACACAAAAAAAACTCTTCTATACATGTTATAAATGCTTCAGAAAGTCACGCGACAACAGAATCAATTACCATGCATAATCCCGTGTGATCACATGCTAATCATGCGCTGAATTTTGTTTATGAGCAGAATATGAACTGGAAATTTAGTCTCTTGTATCTGAGGTTTTACTATATGATAGAATTGGTAACTATAAAAATTAATATTATCTGCATTGGCAACATTGCACACAGTCCTTTTTGCTTCGGTTACCTACATTCTATTATGTATAATTTGTGTGATTGTTCGTCTAAATGTAATGATTGAATTGTATCTGTTTATTTTATTTTTGTAACACCAATGCAAGGTGTTTTTATCCCTTCATTTCGAAATCTCAAAGACTACTCCTCTCTTCTCTAGTTTAAAAAAACTACATAGTTACTTCCTTCCTTCACAATACCCTCTCAGCCAATTAAAAATCATCAAAAACCAATTTAATATTCCTATAGTAATTATTGTCGGTGGGATACTTATTTTAAGTCAGACTATTCGATTTCTATACCTGATGATTGAGTGTATTATCGCAGGTTTGTGGTTCCGAAGCCCCGTGACGACTGCTCCAAAGGCGAGCAGCTGGTGGTGACATTCGCCGCCGGTTACATTGCCGGTGTCTTCTGCGCCATCGTCTCACATCCTGCTGATACTGTTGTGTCCAAGCTAAACCAGGTATGCTCTTATCTATTCATTACAATCTTGACAAATTAGTCTCATGTTATTCCGAAATGTTGTCGGATGAATGTGTCCAGATGGAAGATTTTTTCCTTGCATGAAGCGTATTTTAAAAAAATGACCCCATTAAGTCTTAAGCCGGGTGCTCATTAGCGATTGATGCTAACTGTAACCAACTTTACTCTAAATGCGAACTAATTATTTGGCATCCATACTAGTTTCTGTATCTGCAACGGTCACAGTTACGGCTCACTGATAAGTACCCGGCTTAATACCCACGCTTAATTCACACATGCATGGATTTACTGCTGACAGTACGTATTATCGCGGCCATAACAACATGCACGTGTAAACATGTATTATCATGCAAGTTGCAAGACTGCATTCATGAATCAAAACAGTTCAGAAGCATCTGAATTTTCACGTGACAGTTGGGATTGTTCGATATCTGCGCCTGCGCAGTAGAACGATGGTGGCGAACCTGCCGGTAAAAAACGAACTACACCACGCAGACTATATCTATATACTATAAAATGACAACATCGCGTCTCGCTTACTCTTGAAGAATGAGATTGGCGAGACAGCCAGCACTTTTATGTGTAAACAGTTATTATCACGTTAGTTTAAAATACACACTATTGCTGCAAGTAAATCCATTGACGTGTACAGGCGCTGTAAAGTATAAATTATTGACCCAAAAGGGAGTAGCGCAACATGTCACAGAAAAGTAAATATTGGGCATAACTCGAAAAAATCACAAAACAAAACCAATGGATAAAGAAGCAGATTATGCAATGTTATAGTCGTCACTGAACTGATTAAATAGCAGTGGCGAAGGGTGGAGGTAGGCTGTTAAGATCCGCCATAAATAGTGCACATTAAGACAGTACTTCAGTGAAACGGCAAATAATTTTCAAGTATAGGTGCAACGAAATTTTGGACTCGCTGGCAATCGGAGAGTGAACGTCGAGCTGTGAACACGTCAATTTGTTTCGTGATGGCGATGGGGGTATTAATTCTTAAATCGTGTAAAGATGTCTAAAAAAACGTTACCCATTTACTTGAAAAAGAAAACATGTCAATGAATATATTATTGTTACTAATAGAACATTAAATGGACGCATGTTGGATTTATATGACAAATTATATTTCATTCGGCACACGTCATTTGCACAATCCGCGCATCGCCTAGCCACGATCTTTTTAGACCATGCCTCAACTGAGGTATAGCCTTAAACTTTGTTAGTCATACGTATTTGTTTTTATTGAACTGAGACTACAATAATTTACAGATGTTAGTTAGTTTAAAATCAATAAACCCTGCCGAAACCAAACCATATAGTTTTAGTATACTTTGGGCGACACGACAACATTGTGCACACTTTTTCATTCATACTTATTTGTTTTCGTTGGATTAAAAATACATATTACACATATTGTAGGTTAATGTTGTTAAATTCATTAAGCCCTGCCTGAACCAAACTATAATAGATAAATAATATTATTCTATCTATAAAATATCCAAAGTAATGTTTGATTTAAATTCATAATTTTCGATGTTTTATAGATAGACAAGTATTTTTTGACTATTATTTATTATGGCTTGGTTTTCACAGGGTTTAATTGAATTTTAAGAAGTAACCAACATCATCTGTAAATTGTAGTCTTATTTCAATGAAAACAAATACGTATGACTGACAAAGTTTAGTGTGCACTATTTATGGCGGATCTTAACAGCCTACCTCCACCCTTCGCCACTCATTTAGCGAATGGATAACCACTTGATAAATACAGTCATACAGGGGTACTAAAGAGGCACTAAACAACCACAGGGATGCCCCAAAACATGATTAAGTTATAGTTTCAGTTTGAAGTCAATAAACTATTAAAGTACCAAAAATTTTCTTGCCATTATTAAGAAATGGAAAACAATTAAAAAGAGTCAATGTTGGTAACACTCTTCTTTTGTTTTTATAGGATGGTACGGCCACCGTTGGAGGTATCGTGGGAAAACTCGGATGGGCAGGAGTATGGAAGGGACTCGGTGCTAGGATCGTCATGATCGGTACATTGACCGCCCTGCAGTGGTTCATCTATGATGGCGTTAAGGTAATATTTGGTTGATTTTATTCATGCTGTAGATGTTGAAGTCGTACATACACTATTCCAGGGATGGCGAACCTATGGCACGGGAGATTTTGCATTTCACGCGAATGTTTTATTTTGAAGAGAAAAAAATTACATATTAAAAAAAATACAAAAGAGTTTTACAAATAAATCAGTAGTTATTTTTCAAAACTGGACATGTCCACCATTTACTCCTCAGAGATAAATGAACTTTTCAAATAAAAATGCAGAACGAAAACACGCACGCGACAAAAACTAAACTGTCGGATCATAATATGACAACATACTTGGTCACGTGACTCAATACAGTCCCGCCATTAGCTGAAAGTGACATGTCTCATTTCGAATGTCAACAATGTTGGACGTGTCCCTATTTGAATGTCAACCTACTTTTTGAAACCTCTTTTCAATATGAAATTGATGTTTTGTGGCTATTTTTGAAAGTCAACAAAGTGTGTATGAGGTTATAGAATGATAATAACACATTATCGGCATATATGGGACATGTCCAGTTTTGAAAGTCAACCACTGAAATATAATACCTCCATAATATTAAAAAAATAATGACGACATAGCCAAGCATATTTTCTTCGGTTTTTAATATTATTTTTACGAATAACATTTACCAATCGATGCTGTGAAACTGCAACGACGAAATTCATAAATTAATGTAAAAATATAATTTGATAGGCCGGTCCTTAAGCTTTGTGCGTCACACATGATATGATCGTAATTACCTCACTAGGCGGCGGAAGAAGCCGCGTAGTCAACCACTGATTTTGATCGATTTACAGTGCTTGAGAAAATCAGGCATTTAAAAATAAAAATATTCATTCAACAAACCTGATGAAATTTATCGGCAGTCATTCAAATATAAACAACTGCTTATTATTTTGCCTCAAACATAATCGCTAAAAATGAAAGAAAAAACAAAAAATATGAAGGAGGTGTGGTTAAAATGCTTCCACGATCTCTTTGAAGATGAAAAAAATTATTCAAAGAATAAAAGATATAGAAAGGCTAGAAACACGGCAAAAGATAGAATCTCAATAACTAATAATTATAATTTTCAAACTATTTTAATAGAATTTAAAAAATATATTTTTTCTTTCTGACCAATAGAAAAAATCTTTTTGAAAAAAGTAAGCCCCCGGCAGGGAATCGAACCCTGCATTCTCCTGGGTTTACGCCCCGTCCGTTGCATTTACCTCTATGCTACAGGGCGACGTACTAGTTGCGACAAACTTTAACTATTAGTCTTTTTAATACCCACTCATCAGCGTTTTTGGTACATTCTTAAATCTTGTGAATTATTCGTTGAATAAAAGAAATGGTTAATTATGAATTATTAGCAAGTTCAAGTAAGTTACATCATAAAAAATATTGGAGAAATCCACGACGTCGGTTAGTAATTAAAGTAATAGGTATCTACATTGATTTAATAAAACAAAACCGATTGCCAAAGTAGCTTGATTTAGAAGAAAATTTGGTACTGTTCGGTTATACGGAATACAGCGGAAAACGCATTTTGAAAATAGCCGATAAACTGGATTATTTGTTAGTTTGGGTTAGTTTAGGTTAGGTTAGGTTTGGTTAGGTTAACCTAACTAATAATCCAGTTTATCGGCTATTTTCAAAATGTGTTTTCCGCTGTATTCCGTATAACCGAACAGTACCGAAAATTTTTAATTTAAGATTTAGTAAAAAGGTTCGCCAACCCTGCACTATTCACAACTTGTGTGTGTAGACACATGTTTCTGATTGAACATTGTTCTCGTAGACTGAACTGTTGTAGTGTATCTCTTGAGGTTTTATAATCGGTACTGTTCTCCAGCTCATTTATATGAATTTGTGTCAAATTGAAATTAATTTTTATAAATAAGACTATGAGAGTCACATACGCATTGAAAATAATGGTAAATGTGTATAATAGTGGCGAAGGGTGTAGGTAGGCTGTTAATATCTGCCATAAATAATGCACACTAAACTTTGTCAGTCATACGTATTTGTTTTCATTGAAATAAGACCACAATTTACAGATGGTATTGGTTAGTTTTTAAAATTCAATTAAACCCTGCGAAAGACAAGCCATAATAGATAATAGTAAAAAAATACTCATCTATCTATAAAATATCTAAAATTATGCAATTAAATCATACGTAACTTTGAATATTTTATAGATAGAATAATACTTTATTTATTATTATAGTATGGTTTAGGCCGGGGTTAATGAATTTAAAATACGAAAACAAATAAGTATGAATGAAAAAGTGTATACCGAAATATACCAAAATTATTTAAAAAAAAAAAAAGGCTTGTTTACACAGGCTTACTGCTCATCATGAATAATCACTACTTGCACTGATACCGCCTCACATACGCAAGCCGCATAAGTCATAAGCATTAGTATTCGGCCTGTTACCACGTATCGGTATTAGTGCGAGTAGCAAGTACAAATAATTAGTGCTAAGCCTGTGTACAACAAGCCCCTAAGCAGTCTTTATGCAGGTGCGTGACAGGTAAGGTCTAGTGCAGTTATAATCACTTGTGAAAGCATAACCACCAGTGACTGTTTTTATAAACAAAACGCATTACCATAAGGTTTTATGGTTCGGGTGGGAAACAAGAAAAAATGGAAGGCATTGACCAAGAGAAGCTGAAATAACAAGCACGATCTAAATACAATCGACAATCATCTTATTAACCCTACTTACTTTTAGCTAAGAAATCGCAACTGCACACATTTGAAGATTTTGTGACAAAGGTATCTAAAAACTGGGTGGGACATAGAAAGGATAGACACACATTGCACCGGGAGGACGGAGTGCTAGCGGCCAGATTCCATGTAGCCCCATAATAATGCAGATTTACATTCCGGTTATGAACATCCACTATGTTTATTTTTACTACAAATAGGCTAGTATCGATTAATTTACAGGTAATTTATAAATGTGTGAAATACTAATTAAATTTTATCTATTCAGGTATATCTCCGCATGCCCAGACCACCTCCACCAGAAATGCCCGAGTCTATGAGGAAGAGGCTCGAAGCTGAAGGCAAGGCTTAAATTACTTCTATAAGAACAACCAGAAACATAATTAAACATCATAACAGAATCTACAATCGAGACGCCCAGTGGACACACAATAACAAAAGCATGACAGTTTTGATTAATTATTTGTCTATTGCCCTTGCAGTATTATTTTTTTTTGATATCTATGGTTCTCATGAATCGACTAATCACATTCCAGTAGTTAACATGACGTAATGTCTGTTGGGATAACTCCATAATTCCACAAAGTATATAATCAAGTCATACCAAAATTGCTGTGCTTTTTTTTTTTCAAATATATTGGAAGTGCCTTAGTTTGTAAAGCAATTATATCTCTTCGTGTGTTTATTTTTGTATAAATTTCTACTTCAAAGCAATAATCAATTGATATTGTGATTTTTCCATATCTTATTTTAAATCAAAGAGATGATATTATGAATGTGAAACGTTGTTATATTAATGTTAGAAGATATTAAAATGAAATATATCTAATAGAATATAAATTTTCGTATTATTATATTCCTTAATTCTAATCCTACATTGCCCCTTCCCAATAAAATTCACCCATTGCAGTTTTAGTCAAGCATGCAATTATGCAGTACAGTAATACCCCGTTTACACGTGCATGGATTTACTGCTGACGATACGTATTATTGCGGCCATAACAAGAAAATGCACATGTAAACACGTATTGTCATGCAAGTTGCACGATTGCTTGCATGAATCAAAAAAGTTTGGAAGCTTCTGAATTTTCATACGACAGTTTTTTTCGACCTACGCCTGCGCAGTAGAACAATAGTGGCGAACTACACTGCATGACTGCATGGAAGCGTACAGTTTTTGCATTATTAAAAATCCAAATTTTAAGAAATGTATGAAATAGCAAATTGTACGAAAGATAGTAGTAGAATGAAAGTTGGGGACTATTAACGGACTAATTTGGGTGAGAGGGTGTCCGTTAAAGCTGAAAGTACGTTATATAAAAACAAACAAAATCCTGTTTATTCGTCTTAAGATGATATATACTGAAGTGAGATTTATGTTCGATGTCAACACGCTTGCATTTGGTAATCCTGCTTTGAAAAAAGAATCAAGGTTTGTTTGCACTTTTGAAGTCTGCTGTTTTTTTATAATCAACTCTAAAATTACGAAAATCAGTCATGATATGATACCCAGGGACACCTTCATCGACCTCTATCCATTGTAAACATATTGAATGCAGTAATAAATGCATCCATTCACTTTTATAGTCCAACAACGTAAAAGTAAACTATTTGAATACGTGTATTAACCCTTTTACTCCCACGGGGCCGATATTTCGGCCCACCATACCTATGCGAAAACTCCATCTGGGCCGATCCATCGGCCGAAAGTTTGGAACCAAATTTACGATTTATTCCAAATTTTTTCCCGTCATATTTCGTTCATGTAGACGAAGCATTATATTCACTGTGTGTTGATTGTGAGTAACATTTATTTTAGTGTTGGCATTGTTTATAATTATGCCATACCCTAATAACTCACAAGTCATAATTGCTCTGCTGTCGAACTTGAGACCAAAGAGGGTCATAAAAATAATAAAACATTATTTTTATGACACATTTTAAATTCTGATATTTTTAGTTGTTTTATGATTCATATATCACATTACAAAATGAAATTTGTAATTTTTGAACTAACAATGGATGCCACTGTATTTTTGGTAAGATGGTGAAAAAATACATGAATATAAATATTATTATAAATGATTTAGTGCTTTGAGACTTATTTTTTGAAATTACTTCATTCCATATCAGTTAGTCGTCGATACTGTATCGAATTCTCTTGCGATTTCGTGAATTGAATAATATTCTTGAATACCTTGACACTATACGATTTTTTTTGATTACTTTATAAAAATTCTATTTCATAGAGAAATAATAATATGTTTATTTTTTTTTCTGTTACTACATAAGGATAGATTATATTATAAAATTTGATATATCAATTATAAATAAAAAAATGTTGTCACACTTGTTT
This sequence comes from Rhyacophila brunnea, assembly GCF_057557595.1. Lineage (NCBI taxonomy): Eukaryota > Metazoa > Arthropoda > Insecta > Trichoptera > Rhyacophilidae > Rhyacophila > Rhyacophila brunnea. The sequence goes on along the minus strand of NW_028233068.1, from coordinate 10,613,193 downwards.
TGTTGTTCAAACATAGTTTTATCCGTTCATTTCTAAATAAATATTGATACATTATTTTTTTCTTTTGTTTTATTGATGTAAACTATCAATATTATTACTTATTATTGCTTTATACACCATTGAGAACACACAAAAAAAGTTTCAAATTTTTAAAACATGTGTAGAATTAGTTATTTAAAAAAAACTAAATCGACGATTTGTTGTCAAAAAACGCTTGGGAGTTTTCGCATATGCTAGGCTAAATCAGCTGGGAGTAAAAGAGTTAAATAAGGCTCTAAGTACCAAAAAGTAGTATTGCCTTTAGTTACAAAATACCGAGTCATTACAGTAAAATTTCATGAAGCAGACCTTTTGAAAAATATAATTTTACAGTGTGAAGCAATCACGGCAGCTTCTATAATTTTAGGTATTAAGAACTCGCAAGTGTCAACACACCATCGTCAGCTATTTTATATTGAATGCCGTTGACCACTGCAGTGCTACTTACACCATTATAAATAAAACACGCCAACGGACTTACAACTTCGACAGGTTTAATTATTTTGCTGTATTTTTTTGACTTGCTTGAGGCACTTAGACTAAGTTATTGGCGTTGGTATGTAGAACATTTTTCTATAAAAATGTCAGTTTTTATTTTTTTGGTACTTAGCGCCTTAATTAATACCCGTATTCATTTGATGTTTGGTTGTGTTCTGCTGTTTTCAGCCAGTACACGAGTGTCTAAGAAGGAAACATTCTGTATTACGTGTAGAAAATCATCAAAGATACTTTCAATATGAATAAATTATTAAACTACTGTTCACAACAAGATCTCGGCGGTAACAGAAACTCACTTTAGTCGCGTGTAGAAGATTTTTTATGTTGTCATTTTTTGAGAAAACCAATCCGGCTAAATTAGGTTTTTAATTTATAACAATTCTAATCGCAGTACCTAATTAGGTGCGTACTGACTGAGCGAGCAGCCTCGCGTGGTCGCGAGGCAGCTTCGCCATAGAAAATATACGTAAAAGTCTCGTGAGGCAAAATGCTCAGTCAGTACGCAACTCGCCGGAGGCAAACGCACGTGCCGCCTCGCCCGAGCATTGCCACAACCGATCCACGGTGACGTTAATTTTGTTGCGAGCTGGCCCGCGAGCTGCCGCAGCGATTTTCGCCAAGGAAATGCCTGAGGCTGCTCGCTCAGTCAGTACGCGCCTATTCACTGGAAGCCCAATTATTATTCGATAATTAACAATAGAAAAATAAATTAAAATAATTTCACCTATTATTAGTATTATGATAGTTATGTTAATTAAAACTGGGTGATTATTGAGTTTGGAAGGAAATAAATTATTAAACCCACATTAACTGGTTATATTGCTGCAGGTATTTATTAATTAAATAATTAGGAGAACACAAATTATGACTTAATAAGTAGAAGTGAACAGTATACATATTAAATATATCGACGACCCAATCACATTTTTTTATAATATTCAAATAATGTCTTTTAATTGATATTTTTATTAAAGTTGTTATAAAAACGCATACTGTGAAAATCATTTCTATAAAAATATAATATACCTATCATAATTGTACTGTTTTTTCATCACTTTTAAATATTCGACCACATTAAAAACAATAATTTTTCGTGCTTGTCTTTGTAAAAGTTTTTTGTAATACCCCGATCTAGATCATTGTAAAACTGTAAATATACTATTGTATCTTGTAAAACAGACTTTCCTCACATAGACGCAACGTTTACGCTCACAGACTAGTTAGACAGTTTAAACACCTACTATTATGCGCATGAAAGTAAGCGTGCTTCCGCGCAGGTCCGTTTTTAAGATGTTTAGCAATAGTAAACCAATTAAACTGTTGTGCAGCTGTGTGAATTAGCGGCCAGCGTTACAAATGCTAGTGCTACATTCAGACTAGGTCCAGGGAAGGCGAAACAGAGGATCGAGAGGGGTGGAAAGTCTTGTTCGCTCAAAAGATGAAAGATTTTCTATTCTAATTTTTAAAAGAGGGAACAACCAAGAAGGAGATGATTATTTAATTTGGTAGTTAATTTCAGACATATACAGCGTATACCCTGAAGATTATTGGAAAAATACAAAAATTTGGATTTGATGAAAAAAAAAGTGCACAAGCTTTTTGATTTCATTTTATCCATTTTTTAATTTTTCACGGGCTGCAAAGGGTAACAGTATTGAAAAATAATGATATTTTATTTTTAATTTAATAGTTACATAATTTTATCAGCAACTTCAATCACTCTCCACTCCGCTTTACGTGTATAATATGTGCACGAAGAAAATTAGTTCAGACACGATTAATTTGTTAGAAAACAATAAAAGTACATAAAGAACTTTATACACGCACTACACATAGGTACATATGTACACAAACAAATGTTTCATAATCGAACTGTATTTTTTCTGTTAAGTCAAGCTATTTTTTAATATCGATTCGCAAACGTCGTGCACTGACAAAATTCCTGGAGAACTAACACTAAAATGCGCGTTGTGAAAACAATAATCTAAAAATATACTGCACCTGCACCACAGACGGTGTGACTCATTGTAAAAAGATGAATTTCGGTCGCAAATATATACCGTATATATATATAAATATATGTGAAAATATAATCATATTAAATAATAAAAAATAGCATTAAGTTTTCTATCAGTGACGATTTACATTATATACAGTTGCTACTGGATTACAGATTGGTTGCTACTGATTTTTATCATATTCAATGAAAAATTTGGTGATGAAGTACATACTTGTTATTTTGGGCTGCAACAAATGCCATTTCGGGCCGCGTTTGTGCACCACTGCCATAGAGATATAAGAATTCGATTTTCAATTTGATTCATAAGAAAGCAAGCGATGCCTTTTCAATTCTTGATTAGCAGATCAGTTTATTTTACAAGGTAACTGATATTTCATCAGTCTATGATATAAATGGATTCTTTCTCTGGAAATAGTGATCAAATCGTTACCGATTTTTATAATTTGGGTGCATTATGGATGTGCAGGTTTTGCGCCATGTTTAATTCGACGTGTGACATAAAAACTTATATAATCTACTGTAATCAAGAAATAAGTACTTGTAGGTAGTGTTAGTTTTGGTCTGTTCTTATGTCATACGTCGAATAAAAACTGCTCATTACAATCGGCGGGACAACTGGACATTACGCTATCGAATGAAATTCGAAAATAAATAGACGTTTGTGAATTATAGGTATTATGAAAATATATATTATTTAATAGTTGGTGAGAATTTAAATATGCACGATAATGTTGATAATGATTTAATTTTGTATATGTTTAAGTTTCAACGAGAAGAGAGTTCTTTTATTTTTATATGAAGCGTCAGACATAATAATTCTCAATCCTCAATAAAGAACATTATGTTAAGGGCAATATCAATTAAAACTACTAAGTAGTAGATAGAAACTTATTAAACTTCCTCGTCTACTTTCTCTATAAAAACATAACGAATGTTTATTTATTTCATTAAGGAACATTATTTATTTTACGACAGTACGGCACCCACTTGTCCTGGTGTCCAGTTGTCCCAGTGCCGAAATCGATGGCGCAGTTATATATAATGCATCGTAAATGGTGATCAACCAAATAGTGAAACATGTCATAACAATTTATCCTTACAAGAACTTCTAGTTTGAGCAAGTTTTTAACGTCTTAAAAACCTGCGGCTCAGCATTTGAGTAACACTGGTTTAAGCGATAATAATATGTATTGTGGACATCAGTTAAATGAGTGTTGAGATTATGTAAGTAATTAATTACCGAGGGAGATTACAACTGCCTTGTCGGCTGGCAGTCTGGAATTGATTAGATTGTAAATATTAGATATCAACAGAATATTATATAGCTGTATTCCATATATCGTCGCTGTAGATGTCAAGGGAGCCAGTCCACAAAATCATAATGCTGAGAAACAGGCACTCAAAGATTTTGTGTGACAGTAAAAGTAACATTTTTTTATTGAACTTTTTTATTTTTAAGATATAACGGTGAAACTTTCAACATAGAATATACATTTTGGTGTTATCTTTTTATTATTTTGTACAAATAACTAAAAGTATCTTAGAAGTTATGTGTGTTATATCTCTTGACCACTGAATATTGAAAAGTACAAAAAATGTAGACAAAAGAGTTTTGTGGCTTAAATCCATTGACCACTGCATCTTTGATGATTTTAAAATGCTTTTGTGTACTTTACTCATTTTCGCCAAATTTGTGGCTTGGCTTCCTTGACATCTACGGCGAAGATATTAGGAAAAATAGTTTATTATAATAAATGTAAAATAGTTAAATACAATAAATGTAAAATTTCTATTAAAGAATGATTGTTCGAGATAACACTCACTGACCATAGCGCACATATAGATTTATCACTTTTTTCAATTATGCCATACATTTCGGTCCACCAATTTTGAAACTGTCTGCCAGAATTACTACACTTCACCAAGTTTTTGTTTCTTATTTGGTGCAGTCATTTTTTGTGAGTAGAAATGAGATTGTTTGTTAATTATTGATTAGTTTGCTTCTTTACGCACAAATTGACCCCAGAATTGCTCCGATCAGATGAGGCATTCTCTCACTACAGTGGTCTCAAGCATTGTAATCAAAATTAGAGGTTCGCGGTGCGGCATCCTCTGTCGCCGTTATTATTAGGTATTTTTTCTCTTCAAAAGCGTGTAATGCAAAATCATCTCACGTGCCACTGATGGCACGCATGCCATAGGTTCGCCACCACTGGTCTATGCTGTATTCCACGTATGAATAATCAATCAAATAATTTATATTTGTGACTTAAATTATAGATTTGATCAAACGATACATGATAATATAATATTTGTTTAGGACCTTATCTATTTTGTAGGTACCTCCTATTCATTCCAACAGTGTAACAGCTACCGATAAGTTTGGATTCTCTAATGACTAACTAAAGGTAACCTCAAAATTATATTTTTTGCTTATATTAATTACGTAATTATTTATCGACTTTCTATTTCGTAAACCTTATGAAAACAAGACAATTCTTGTCAGGAGACTGTAAAAACAGTCTTAATACTCGTTCTAAATCATTTTGTTTGTAAATTTTTACATTGTATGAACTTGAAGTACGACGTTTTCATGAATTGATTTTTGAAATGATTAGACATGTTATGTGCACGAGAATTCATATTATTATATATTCAAGATAGACCGACAACATGTAACTAATTGACAAAATTACGATAAAATTATATAAAATTAAATGTGTAAATCTGGACCTTCATACGAGACGTGGTTTATGTAAATTTTTTAAGTATGGCCAATTCGTCGGTAATTTTCTACAAACACGTATCTCAAAAAACACAACTTTTCAGGAGAGGCAAATAACTACTTTATTTTCTCAGTTTTTAATTCAGAAATAAATTTTCTTCTATGAAAAATATCCATTTAGTATAGTTACACATATTTTCATGAAAAAAATGTTATGTTTCTTCAAGTTATCGCACTATACTTTCGACCGATCAGTCATTTTGTCGAAGATACGAGAATGCATTGCAACTTTACTGTGAATCATTCCACAATATTACTGCAGTAAACAATCTTGACTTACGAGAAAGAACTGCAGTATAATCATCTGTCGGAGTTCAGTATTCTGTACACTTACAAACACGTAACTCAAGATACGAGTTTATAATATTTAGAAAAGTCTTTTATTGTGATACGAGTTTTTAGTCATTACTTAATTCTATTATTGTTATAAAGTATGTTTTGAGATACGTGTTAGTGGCGTATTCAAATTCTGAATTTATTACATCAAACAACTCAAAACTGACAAAAATTGAGATACGTGTTTGTAGAAAATTTTATATAATTTAAGGGCAAATACGAGATACGCCTTAAAAACAATTAAATTTGTAAACATTAGAGATGATAATATCTATTGGCATTAACGTAGTTAGTAAAGAGTTCGATCCCGTTTCTGAAAAAAAATACATGTTGTTTTTCAATATGTTTTCGATCCAGAGCAAGGACCCAATTGAATAGGTGAACAGCCATGAAAAATCTAATAATATAACCTTTGCCCATATGGAGTAAACATGGTAATTTAGTTTTATTTACTCTTGGAATTGTAATATATATACTACCATCTATGATAAAACTAGCAGAGCGGTGGTTCTCAACTCTTCACACCGTGACACATTTAAATTACACACTGAAGAACGCTGTTTGCAAACTTTTAAATTTACATACAGTCAAATTTGGTTATTACGATCACGGAAATAGTGAGATCTCGGATGTAATGAGAAAACATTCGTTGACATTTTAGTTTATGATTTTCTCCACACATTTATTCACTTTTATAACGAGCTACTTCTCGGGTATACCGAGCAAAACTGTTAATGTGTCGATCGTTTAAAAATGACATTTTCGACCCTAGTCAATGTAATCCGACCGGGCAGTTAACTTGACCGATGCCGCCGGGATCGGATTTTGTTTATGACACTAGTTAAGTGTCTAAGTAGTTACCTAATTGGTGTTTTCGCCGACAACATTGAAAAAGTCTCCACGCATATGGTTGAAATTGCATGTAAAAAATCCAAGCTTTGTGAAGTCAGTAGGTACCTACCAGCGCCTGCGGCTCAGCACTTCATTACAATAAACAACTTCTTTTGTAGGTTATGGATGCCATGCTTGTTTTGGGGATTTTTACGATGGTTTTCAGATTTTTTATGTTCTATGCTTAAATAGAATGTGGCGCGAAAAATGTTATATAACGATATAACGAGAAAATTCAGACGGTCCCATCTTTCTCATAATAACCAAGTTCGACTGTATTATACAATTCTTTGTGATAATAGTTTTGAATAGCATATTATATTAGATACAAACTATAGAAACTTGAAGACCCAATGTCAATGTTATCATGTTGATGCTTGCTTTAATAATAATTGACACTAGACATTATGCATTTTGGACAATAATAATACAAAGTACAAATATCATAGTTGAAATAATAAATAAATAATAGCATAATATATCTTGTTTATTATTGTCCAGTCACAATCCGCAATAATTAGGGATGTCAAAAAAGGTTCCATGAATAAACAGAACTTTATACAGGGACTGTTCGATACTGATGATTGCAAGCGCAAATATTGATATTCTTCTTCCAATACGATACCGATACTAGATATAGATACTTTTTCTTTATATGTGACATCCCTACTGATAGTTAACTGTAATAAAGTAATAGTATGACTGCCTCTCCAATCTCATTCTTTAAGAGCATACAGCAGTGAAACGGCAAATAATTTTCAACAATAGGTGGGATGAAAATTCGCACTCGTTCCCGATCGGAGAGCGATAGTCAAGCTGTGAGCACATCAATTTGTTTAGTGATGGCGTCGGAGGAATAAATTCTTAAATCGTGTACAGATGACTAAAAAACTTTACGCATTTTCTCGAAAAAGAAAACATGTCAATAAATATATTATTATTATTACTAATATATTACAATAAACATAACATTAAATGGATGCATGTTGAATTTTATGACAAATTATGTTTTGTTCGTCACGCGTCGTTTTCACGATCTTATTAGACCATGCCTCAGAGACAGCGAGACGCGTTGTTGTCATTTGGTACCTACTATTTTATGGTAAGTAGTTTGTTTTTTTGCCGGCAGGTTCGTCACTATCGTTGTGCAGGCGCGCACTTAGTCATGGGTCACATCAGCTGCCTCAATTTATTATTACCCGCGAACTGTCAAATAACGAGGGGCTAGTAGTAACATAATATTTGTTTTACTACATGCTGTAATATGACTAATAAAATTGTAGGTTATATTATGTTTGACGTTCCAGAACAAAATTATGAGCATTTCCAGGTTCGGGTGGAAAAAAACATATCTACGCCAGCACAAAGTTATCCGAATTTGACCGAATAAGAGACGTATTTCCCACGCATGTCTACCAACTTAAATTTTCGTCGTATTACAATTTTACCCAATTATTGTAGATAACCGCCGATAACCACTGATAACAGCCTTGTGTATGGAATAGCTTCCGTCTTAATTTGTGTTCCACGTCGGGGTCACCAATCTAGGAGTCGTCGATGTGAGGGTCGATGGTGTTGAGGATGATGATGAATAAGTCGAAAATGAATGCAGGAATGAGTTTTATTTGCGGCGTAACGGTCGGTACAATAGTATGTTACAATACTAAACTTATGATACGGATCCGAGGTCTGCATCTCGGTACAATGAGATGTTGTGCGGGACGATACGGAGATTGAGATAGTAACCGACCGGAAACGTATATTCGACTGACATTTTTGATGAATTATTATTCGCTATTTATACAAACAAAATAATATTCGTTTTATTGAAATAATCGAGTCAGCTATTATCTGGCGTTTGTGTCAATGGATGACCTGACTAAGTGAAAAACGGATATGTGGAATTTTATTATTGCGGTCAGCTCCTTACCGAGTTTGCTATAATTTGACACTACGGAAAATAGATATTTAATTTGTAATTCTATATCTCTATAAATTTAAACCAATGAGAATAACGGAAACGTGCTAAAGTGTTAACTGCTAAGAATAGCTGTGCAGGATGTTACTAGTTGTAGCGCAATCTTTAAAGAAGTAATCATTTTGTATTGTACCTTTATTAACATATTATATTTTAAATTTCCAGTCATCAAAAATCGTTTATGATGTGGCTCCAATCATCATTGCTGGTGCTGTCAGTTCTGTGCTGTTCTGGTGTTTCAAGTTACAAAATCCTCATCTTGAATCCTCTTCCTGCCAGAAGCCATTATAATTTGGGAAAAGCGATCGCAGACATATTACACGACAATAAACATGAGGTTGGTATATTTGAACATGATCAACGTTATACAAAGAGTTTGGATTACTGGGGGCCTTTTGTCTATTGCTATACATGATGGCGACTTCTCAACATTTTTATTGTCGTTGAATTGGCACTGTTTTAAAATAAATATTCTCTACGTCGGTGTAAAATTATTTATTATTTATAAAATTTTGTCTCTTCCCTTGATGAATTCTTATATTTTTTTTATTTTAAGAGTGTGGGTGTTGGGCGGTTTGCGAAGTTCAAGTCGTATTTATCCACCGATTTTATTCGATCATTGGGTAAATTGTTTGCCATAGCTTTATTTTTCCGATTTAAATATTCTAAATAATGATGATTTATTTGACTGCCGTATGTAAGTACATTAATTTACTCGGTATGTGCTTTCACTGGCACTTATAAACTTAATTTGTATTATAATATGAATGCTTTAATTCTGGTACAAGTCACACATTCTTCGTATTTAAAATGATCAATGTTTGTAGTAATTTATTAATAAAATCATACCATCTGTCTGTCACAATCTGAAGAAGCCTTAACCCTTTAAATGAATAAAAAAATAAAACCTTAGAAACATCATTATTTAGAAATATATTAAAAGTATATCATAAAGACTTGTATATCGGTTAAGAATGACACCATGGTCACTAGAGATAGGAGTATATCAACTGTGTTTAGGAAAAAGGGCATAACCCTTGATTTTTCGAAAAGTGCTTTTATTAGATTTTGACAATGTATACAACTAAATACACATTCTGTAAAAAGGAAGTAAGCCGCAAATGCCGATTTATTATCTAAATTCAGGTTTTAATTGAGCTTTAATTAAATTTTAGTTTAAGGAAAAAAGCATTTACCCTCAATTTTAATGATTTTCTGTAATAACTTCTTTTATTATTAGTAGATCGAAAAGATATTACACCAAATCATTAATTATCATGCACCCAATGTCTGTGCCTATCCAACCAAAATCATTCAAAAACAGTTTTTTGCCTCTCCTGTAAAATTTGTTCTATGTGGGTTACGTCCTTTTTCCTAAACACGGTCGATATTATTATGAGGCTAATGTAGTGAGTACAGAGTGTATAATACACGCTCATTTTATATGGCCGTCCTTGCATGTACGGATTTTTAGATGCTTTACAGTTATGGCATACGTTCAGTACATGAAAGTGAAATTAAATAAAATTATTAAACTAGTTTTTATATATTGTTTTATTATATTAATGCTCATTGGGAGATATTTTAAAGGTATTGTCTGTTAGTATTTTTGTTAGATCTCAATCTACTCCGAACTAAAGCATTTTTTTTGGAGTTTTTGGAATTTATCCGTTATTAATAGATTTTTATCAATTTTAGGTTACTTTGGTGGCTGCATATAAATCTGAAAAACCTGCTTATCGTGAAATTCATATCCATGAATTATTAGAAATGAAAAAAGGTATAAAGATATTTATTGAATACTAATAACCGCATTAAACTATTATATTTATATATTTCATGCCATGAAGCGCATATGGTAGACGAGTGGCCAAATGTCCACACTTGAAGTGTTGCTCAAACCATATGCTTGACAAAAACACAGATAGTTTAGTATTTCTTCAATCTGGAGCATAGACGACCTATTAGATTGAGTGAATGACTAATAACTATTTCTCATAATTCTTCTATTAATATCCCCCATTGGAGACAATCGGCGCCAATTTGACGGCCCACTGTTGACCAAGTGATTTTAGACAATCGTTGTCAATTTGGCGCCGCTTGTCATTGTTAAAAAGAATATTTTTTGATTTTGATTTATTTCTTAAACCTCTACAAAAGTTCCTACATATTTAAAAAGACAATTGTAAATTAAACTATTTTGAAAAAATATTGAAATTAAACAAACATTAAATAAGTATTAGTTAGCAGTTTTAGTAAATTTAATCTAGGTGTCAGTCTATTTTATATTCCTTTTTAATCTGTCCATGTTAATGGTATGTGTTATAAATACAGAGTTGCCAGATTTTGGAAACACGAATACAAGGCATTAATTTTCAGTAGGAACCTTTTCAGAATTATGATTTCTGGCATCTGATAATCAGATAATAATTTCACGCTATATTATGTAATAGTGATCTTGTAGTTGTAGACAGTAGGTATATGAGTGCTTAAATTATTTTTACAAGTCAAGATAAACGTTGAATAAATTTTTAATATTACATAATTATTGTACGTTATGTAATTGAAGGATAAAATGTAGTTGTTAACCTGTTCGAGTTGGGTTCTTTTATGAGAGTAACGTTCAGATGGACGTTGTATCTTTGAGCAAGGCCTTCAGGATACCTACTGTACAGGAGCTTGCAAATGAATGTCACAAAGTAGACTTAAAGACAACTGTCTCAAACGTGAAGATCACTTCATTTAGATCATGGGTTCACAAACTTTTTCGTCAAATGGATAATTTTTGGCGAGCCCCGGGAATATTTTCTGTTTTTAATAAACATACGGCAAAAAAAAAAAATTTCATTATGCTAATTTATACATAATTTTAGTTTTTAGTTAATATAATTTTAACTAAATTTACATTATTACTGTTATTAATATACTAAATAATAATATTTAAATTTTGTCACCATGTGAATATGCAATAAAATTGTTTGTTTGAAACTAAATCTTGATACTATGACTAATTAAGAATTTTTTAAGGTAAAAATAACCCGATGGTCGGCTTCAACGTAACACAATCGAAAATGGGCATGATTTTTAAACTTAGTACCCTTACTGGACCGTTGACAAAAGTGGTTCTGGAGAATAGTGAAATGAAAAAATTGATGACTGAAAAACATGAAACGTTTGATTTGGTGATCGTAGAACATTTCTTCAATGACATATTTGTCGGGTGAGAATGTCAAATTACTTTTTTTTTTCTTCGACCATGTCCGATTCTAATAAGATCAAAATTACATTACATGTATAATACAGTGGAACCCCGATCTACCGTCCTCGCATAAATCGTTTTCCAGATCTTCCAGAAGATCAATGTTAAATAATCCCGCATTAACCGTTCCCCGATTTATCGTTTTCTTCGATCTATCATCTAAATATCACATCACAAATACTATCCCGATTGATCGTTTTTGTTGAATATTTTTCACTTCGCTTTTGTAGAATTGTTTATGATACATATAGACCTTATGATATATTTATGATACATATAGGTCTATATACCTTTCAGTCGCGTCGCTTTGTTTGCACAGGTCAGTCGCCGCCCAGGCTTGCCTCGCATCTTGTATCACTCTAGCTGAGAAACTAAAAATAATTCAACATGTCGAAAAAAATCTAGGAGAAAAAAGAATTTTTAAAAAAAAAAAAATTATATATCCCGCATTTATCGTTTTTTAGGGTCCCTTGAAAACCGTAGAATCGGGGTTTCACTGTATAAATATTTTGAGTCAATTCGATATTTTTGTAACTGGCTGGTGGAAAAGTATCACTGCTCGCGAAAGTTGTAATATTTGTATTCGTTCTTCCATTCGCCGCCCTTTATTATGTGCCGCCCCTATGCAACGCGTGACCTGTCTACCCCCACAGGACGTCACTGCATACACACATTCATGTCTTGTGCAAAAATATTGCGCAAGTATAACCAATCAAGTATGCAGTTACGTTTGTGGCTGGCTTTAACTGCATTACTTAAATATAATCTAAATAAAATTGGACTATGGCATTTATTTATCAACAAACACACATTACAAAATTTAATACTTAACAATATTTATGTAATATACGTATATTTAATTATGATTTGTTTGCCAGATTTGCGGTGAAATTCAACACTCCTTTAATAATGCTGTCACCAATATCGATGATGAGCTGGTTAACCACTCTCACAGGGAATCCTCTGTCCCCAGCGACGGTGCCGAACGTCTTCTTACCGTTCACAGGTCACATGAACCTATGGCAGAGAACACTCAATACTGGAATGCTCGTCTTTCAGGATTTTATTGGCTGGTGAGATACATTACAGTAGACGAATGCAGAATTATCCTAGTAGGTTGAAACTGTCAAATTCTATTTTTTATTATTTGAAAAAATTGTGTTGAAAAAATTTATTTGTCTGTATAAAAAATAATTGTCTATGGTCGATAACATTGATAGTGTTTGGATATCGCTTGTTGTACTGCCTTGTCTCGCTCAGTGTCCTTTCAGTGATTTTACCGATTGACGTTGTAATACACAATATACTGATGTATTTTTATTACAATAAATTTTTAATTCTCCCCTCCCCTGTCTAAATTAGGTCACATTTTTTAAATCCCCACATTCATTATAAACCAAATTAGATGAAAATAACAATTTCAGTACAGTACTCTCTCAGTAATCTGTCACCCCAAAAACCAGACAAGTGTCCAATTAATGAAAGCAGCGGCGGATTATAGTGCATACATACAAAATATGGTAATAATTAAAACAGGTCTTTCATAAAAATAGTTTTTTTTGAGAAATTTGTACTAGTAAATTACGGTTTTATTTATAATCAAAATCAAATATTTACTAATTTATACATATTAATAAACTAAGTTTATTAAACAGTAAATCACTAGACACAACCAATGTTCAGTGAGGCAGATATTCTTGAATGGCTTAGGATTCCTGGCTTTCCCTATGACCAAAAGCTTCAGTTTGTGTGTCAGAGATGGCATTTAAATTAGACCTATACATTTTGCTAGTAATGTATACATACAACACATTTCTTAGATATTGGAGTCATGGAAGGATGATAAAAAATATTGTATAAAATATGGGGTGGCATTTTGGCGCTGCCTAGGGGCGGCATTTTGTCTTGGGACGTCACTGCCTGGTACATTACTTTCTTCGCTATGAACGTACGTTTTACGAAGGAGAAGTTTCCAAAATAAACCCGTCTCATCTGCATTGTATACTTGTACGCGGTGGACTACTGAATTTGATAATCGAATACCGGCAGAATTATAGAGCTTGCTTTGGTGCTTTCAAGTAGTAAAAATAACGGCGGATTATAGTAGTTGTCGGATAATCGAGCGGCGGATTACTGAGAGTGTACTGTATAATGTTCTCATGCAATATTTTTTCTAAGAAAAAAATGAGTTGACATTTTGTTGGTTTTGTGATACAACCGTTTTATACAACTCTTCCTATTCCCTTCGTTATAAATCATCTCATTATATAAAACCCCCCCCCCCAAGCGTGACATCATATATGAAGGTGCCTCAAGTTCGTAAACTACAAGATAAAATTTTTTTCTCGTTGCAAGGTTGCTATTGAACCCCGCCCAGAAAGCCAATTACGAAGAACTGTTCCCCGAAGAAGCAAAGAAGGTTCCATTTGAGAATATAGGTTCCAAGATTTCGCTTGTAATGAGCAACACTCATCCTTCAATTGGCGTCGCTAGGCCTTTGTTGCCAAACGTTGTGGAAATCGGAGGATATCATATTGGGAAAACAGAACCACTGCCGAAGGTAATTTAATTTAAACCAAAGTATCGAAGCTTTGGTCAAAAAGTTTCAATACTCTTATGGCATCCCTAATGTACTAATGCCTAAGTGATATAATTTTACAATATAATTATATTTGTCTTGATTTATATATTATCTGTGTATGTATTTGTTTATTTGTCTGCAACGCATGAGAGAAAACGTATACATATAAATGTGTAGGAGAGAGCGACGGGTAACGGGGGAGAAAATATACACATAAACGGAAATTCAAAATTTGAAAAATAAACTGACACAAATAAAGGAATCGTTTATTTTAATCAGGTTGTGAAATAAAACAGATGATGGGTTACTTTTATAATAGTTTGACAGATGCTTAGAGTGAAGTACCGTCACATCCAATAATGTTGACAGGTGGCACTGACACCTGGTAATTTTGTCGAGTCATTTATAAGGAGTTAGGAGAAGTTTTAATACCACTACATACCACTGGTAAAGGGTGTGGGTAGACTACGGAGATCCGTCATAAATAGTGCACACTAAATTTTGTCGGTCAAACATACTTATTGGCTGTTAAACTAAGAATAAAAGTTACAGATGGCATTGGTTAGTTTTTTAATTTCAATAATTAAAACCTGCCTAAAATAAACCAATTGACGTTTCATGATGCCGTATATGTATATCGTGTGGTTAACCTTTTTGATAGCATCATGAACGTTGATATATTTTTCTTAAATTATTTAATTTTTATGGGTGTATTAAGTAGATTAATAGCGCCTGTACACGTGCATGGATTTACTGGCACCAATTGTGTGTATTTTAAATATAACTGTTTACACGCAAAAGTGCTGACCGTCTCGCCAATTTCATTATCAAGCGGAAGCGAGACGCGATATTGTCATTGTATAGTGCTATTTGATCTGGTCTTGAGTCAAAATGAGAATCTGCGCTGTGTAGTTCGTCTTTTTTCCGGCAGGTTCGCCATTATCGTTCTACTGCGACTTGCACTATAATACATGTTTACACGTGCATATTTTTGTTATGGCCATTTAATTTATTTTTATAAGTACTGTCAGCAGTAAATCCATGCATGTGTAAACGGGTTATAAATTTATAGTTCTATTTATTTTTACATTCTGTTGCTTACTCATTCATTTTCACTGTATGCTATTCTATTGTAGGTATTGTTGCATATTTATTGTTATTACTACTATTAGTAATTATGTAATTTTTTGGTACTGTTCGGTTATACGGAATACAGCGGAAAACGTATTTTGAAAATAGCCGATAAACTGGATTATTTGTTAGTTTGGGTTAGTTTAGGTTAGGTTGGGTTAGGTTAGGTTAGATTAGGTTAGGTTTGGTTAGGTTAACCTAAAAAATAATATTCCGTTTCAGTATTCCGTATTCAGTATTCCGTATAACCGAACAGTATCAATTTTTCTTCTACTGAAAGTTCTTTTATTTACCATTCATAATTATTGCATGCTCTGTACATTTTCTTTATATTATGGCGCATTGGACAATCGCTGTCATGTCACTGTTTGTTTTCTGAAGAATGAAGTGAATAATTAATAATAACAGGACATTTATACATTTATAATTTTAAACTATGTAGGTATGTAATTGAATTAGTAAACCGTAATTATATCTAATTATTGTTATTGAAATAATAATCTTATATTATTGTAGGATTTACAAGAAATCTTGGACTCAGCAAAGAATGGAGTAATCTATTTCAGCATGGGAAGTAATCTGAAGAGTTCCGAAATGTCTGAAGAGAATCGACTTAATATTCTTACATCGCTTTCCAAATTAAAGCAAACCGTCTTGTGGAAGTTCGAAGAGGATCTTCCGGGTAAACCAAAGAACGTTATCATCAGGAAATGGATGCCGCAAGCGTCGATATTAGGTAAAAATTTAAAAGAGACTTTTCGAAGCGTAGAAAAATAATATGTTCTATATATTATTGTCACCTCCGAATGGGGGGGGGGGGGTAGGTATTAGCGCTGGACCCCCCCTGATGATGTAATGTCATCGTCAAGTCATGGTGGTATCGTCTGCTTCTTCTTTCGGGGACATGCTTATGTTGATTGACAACGCGGAAGTACAGGCGAAAACAGGGCGTTTATTGTTCGGAATATAAATACAGTAAAGTACAGCGTACAAAATATTTAAAAAAAAAAAAAAAAATTTAAAATGGCGGTGATGCCGGCGAGCGCGGCGCCACAGCCGACGTCACGCTCCTCGAGAGTCCGAAAACCGAATGAATCAACCTTTTTGGAGTAGGTTAACTCAGGCAAGAATTAAAAATATTACCTACAAATTCTGTCACTGAAAAATGACAAAAGGACAGCCTTTACACCCTATGTACCTGGCTGGTAGGTACATTGGGTGTCATATTTCTGAGAATTTTTGCTAACCACAAAAATATTCAAGCAGACCTTTTCCAGGTACATGCTTTGAAAGGGACTGCATTTGCTGGGATTATCATTACTGCACTAAATTACAGCTTGCTTGTATGTTTAAAATTGAATAAGTATAAAATTTATAATGACGCTAGGTTTTACTTTGCTTGCTTCTAGAATTAATGTAGGTATAAAGAAAATGCAGGATTTTACATACATTAAGGGCTAGAATGATTTCATTAAATTTTGTAGAAATTGCAAAAGGGCGACTATAAATTAATTTTCATACATCTAAGCTTACGGGCTAGAAATTTGCCTCGCAGTCGATCTGTTCATGTTTGCATGAATCAGCCCAATGATGATTCAGGCCTCATGGCCTTGGATCCTCTGAGGATGCCATGGTTTAGCCGGTATCATTATGTTACCACCTGACGTGGACTATGATCGCCTCTAGAATACGTCACCTTCATTCCCTGAATCTGAACGTTGATCTTATCTCCTTCAATTCAAATTTAATACAATAGCACTAAAGGAAAAGATATTTAACATACATAATTTTGAAAACGCTTCTGAGAAAATATATAACTAATAGAAAAAATCTTTCTTGAAAAAAATACGACACCCAGCAGTAATGGAACCTGTATCTCTCAGGTTTAGCGACCATGCACATAGACCACTATTGTATTTATAGGCATCATACTTAATTGCGACAAATTATAACTAATGACTTTTAATACTTTCTGAAGCGTTTTTCTAAATTAATACTTTGGACGCGGAAGACGCACCCGGCGCGTAATGACCAGGTGGCCGATCAATGTAATTAACGTGCATTTTAAACGGGGCAATTAAAAAATCATTACCTACTCAGCAGCGAATGAGTTAAGATACTATTGGCGATCGGCTTTTGTATTTTTAAATCAAAGTAGATATTACTTTAATTACTAACCAAAGTCACGGACCTACTATGATTTAAAAATACAAAATCCTATCGCCAATAGTAACTCAATTTGGAAAGCGCTTCAGAGAGTATTAAAAGCCATTAGCTAAAATTTGTCGAAATTAAGTATAATACCTATAGCATAGTGGTCTATGTGTATAGGCGCGAAACCCGAGAGATGCAGGTTTGATTCCTGCTGGGTGTTGTATTTTTTTCAAAAAAATTTTTTCTATTGGTTATATATTATTTTCTCAGAAGTGTTTTCAAAATCATGTATGTTCAATAATTAGAATGTTAAATCTATCGTTGAATAAAAAAAATAGTTAATTAGAAAAGATATTTATTTAAATTTAAGACTGAAAATTGTATAAATATTTACCATTCTAGCTCATCCTAATGTAAAAGTATTCATAACACACGGCGGTCTCCTTAGCTGCACAGAAGCAGTGCATCACGGAGTGCCACTCCTGGTGATACCAATATTCGGGGACCAGAATTATAATGCCTTAGGAGTCGTAGAAAGAGGACATGGCATTACAGTCGAGTACAAAAATCTTACCGAAACTACATTGTCATGGGCATTGAACGAAATGCTTACTAATCCAAGGTAAATAAACTTTTTGAGTAAAACTTTTTTACATGCAGTAATTTTGCTGGTAGAATGTATCCAGTTGATGTGTAATTGCTTACATTCTGATGATACTCTTTTATGGTAGCAAATCATGGCACCTTACGAAGGCTCAGAGCAATCGTATACTAAACTTCGAGAACAGATGTTTGCGACGGATATGGGTGTGCGAATGACTTTTAGAGTAACGAGAAAATAACAGAACACACCAAGCAGCCTCTCATCATGCTGAGAATGACGAGGCAACGTTGGACCTAGCTTGGCCACGTGCTGTGGATGCCAGAAGAGAAGTTCAACCTAGCTTGCCTGTTCTTCAAGCCAACCGGATTCCGGCGTCTTCGAAGGCCGCTAAATATCTATAGAGTGTATACGGCGGAGCTATAGGATTCTCGTATGACGTGGAATGATGCAAGAAGACTGTCTAGCAACAGGGATTCTTGGAGGCGCCACGTGGTGTCCATATGCTCCAACTAAGAGGCGAATATGGCCGAAAAATAAGAAGAAGAAGAGGTGGATAAGGTGGATTGTTTTGATTTTGAATGTGACAGTAGGATTTTTTCGATCTGCGCCTGCGCAGTTGAACGATAGTGGCGAACCTGCCGGCAAAAAAACGAACTATGAATGAATTTTCAGGTTGACCGATTTTCACTACCAAATGGTACGAAATAGTACTATAAAAAGACAACATCGCGTCTCGCTCACTTTTAAATAATGAATTGGAGAGACAGTCAGCACTTTTATATGTAAACAGTTATTGTCACGATAGTTTAAAATACTCACTATTGCTGCCAGTAAATCCATGCACGTGTACAGGCGCTATTACATTTTTGTAACACTGCAACAGGCCATGAGGACCAATGACAGTAGTGTAGTAGTACTAGTGAAATAATCACAGAAACACACAAATTTTGATAAAATCACATGTATTGTGACCACTGGGAACTGAACTCTGAGGCCCAGATGAGAAGCTGGTGACTTACATATGCGCTGGACTATGAGTGTTGCCATTCATATATAAAATATTTTGTTGTTTTTATTTAATAAAACGCAATTTTTTTATAGTACTTATTCTACTTTAATATATTAGGACCGGTTTCGTCCGCCTCAGTGGGACATTTTCAATGAGGCGGACGAAACCGGTCCTAATATATTAATTAAAGTGGAATAAGTACTATAAAAAAATTGCGTTTTATTAAATAAAAACAACAATACAATGCAGTTCCACCATGAATTAACAGTTAACAAAATAGAAGAAATTATAAAATATCTATCTACAAAGAAGAAGGTAATTCTTCCAACATCATTGTTGTTGCAATGTCGCCAAACTTACTTGTTAAATCTTTTAGGATTTGAATCTGAGTCTGTCGTTTGCTAATTCGACAATCATAGACTCTCAACTGGGCACAGTAATTATTGTTAATGTTTGTCTAATCTAACATTCTTTTATAGATACACTGAAAATGCTAAACGACTCCACAAGCTGTACCATGACAGACCGCTGACTCCTCAGAACATGGTAAATTTCTACGCAGAACATGTCATCAGGACAGGAGGTGCACCTCATCTGTCGCCGCCCAGACTATCTCGCTGCTCAGAATTACTTATGGATGTATTTGTTCTTATATCGGTGCCGCCATTGTTGTTGTTTTTGGTTGCCGTTTTCGCTTGCAGAAAGTGTTTTAAAGGTGTCGGAAAGATGGAGACAAAGATAAAAGATACAAAAACCAAAGAAGGAAAGAAAAAGAAAAATAAGTGAATATAAATATTACGATAAATGAAATATACTCATTCAGATAACATTAATTATTAAGTAGTTACTTGAAATTGTACAAACTAAACCATTTTTGTTTATAAAGAATGAGTGTGAAAATAAATGATTGTTAATAATATTGTTATGCCTAATGTGATTGATTATTTTCACACATCACTTCCTAATTTAAATATACAGAGAAATTAATTACATTTGTTTTTAATCATGGGGTTACTGCCAAAAGTTGTTAAATTTGAAAGCATGTTATGGAGTAATTGCAATATGAAGTTTAACACACCCTCTAAAATAGTCTAAAATCAGGCATAATGCTAATTTCTTTGTGCTTTATGTGCATGTTCTAAAATACAACCTTGAATTTTCTTTCCAGCATACATATTTTATATATAGACACATAAATTATCGACTTACCAACTTTTGGCAGCAGCCCACGATATATGTGAAACAATCGCAACACCCAGACTTTGAAAAAATCACATAAATATATTGTGTCCTCACTGGGAATCGAACCCGGAGCTCCCGGATGAAAGGCCAGCGCCTTACGTAGTACACTAACACTAATTATATATTTATGAATTCTCGTAATTAATGCTAATAATTATTAATTAATCACTTTTTTTTATTCAACGAATAATTCACAAGATTTAAAAATAAGAAAGTTCAAGGAAGCTACAACACTAAAATATCTTGGAGTGATCCATGACATCGGCTGGTAATTAAAGTAATACCTACTTTAACTTAAAATAGAAAAGCCGAAAGCCAATCCGATTTTTGTTGTAGTAAATTTTTCACTCTTCTTGGGACCCATGGCTCAACCACCGAAATCGGTTCAGTGGTTTTCACATGTAGCATACAGGATTATATACCTACTCATTTTTCAATGACTAACTATTCAACCTCACTTAAAACTGTTTACATGTATGATACTTTACCTCTGAGATCCAGTTATGTGCTCGTAGGCTTTAAATTAATTGTTGTTTGTTTTTGCAATTTACACACCATTATCTCTTATTATTATATCATGGATTAATATTATTGGTACTGTTCGGTTATACGGAATACAGCGGAAAACACATTTTAAAAATACCCGATATACTGGATTATTTGTTAGTTTGGGTTAGTTTAGGTTAGGTTAGATTGGGTTAGGTTAGGTTAGGTTTGGTTAGGTTAAACTAACAAATAATCAAGTTTATCGGCTATTTTCAAAATGTGTTTTCCGCTGTATTCCGTATAACCGAACAGTACCTACCATATTATTTATATAAGTAAATATTTCTATAAGTAATAAAAATGTCACTTAATCAGTTTATCAGTTAAGCTTAAATGTCTAAAAAATATACAAACTGTAAATTAATAGATTGTATCATTCATTGAACTGATAAAAGGAAATTTATGTATCCTCTTATCTTTGTAGTAAGCACGACATTGAAATCTTGTAACTGTCATGGATAAGTGTAATTTTTTTATGTGAAAAAAATCATTGTAGTGATAATAGAGGTTACTTGACAATTCTATAATTATGTCAAGTCAAAGATATTAAAGAAAACCTTGTTCGATAGAGATGAAGCCTAAACATTTGAAAATAAGGCCAAAAAGTACTTCTTTTACCACAAATTTTCATGTATTCTCGGTCGTTCCCTCATAGCTGAGGATCATGACCACTCTAAAATGCAGTCATCTTCTGAGTGACCAAGACTCTTCATCCCTCATGGTTATCTGCCTCTCCCAGAGCACAGTGAAGGCTACCCACAAGAAGTTCTTTCACTTGGTCAGATCCTATGCTGCTTTCCTCCAGTAGTCCAGATCTCACCGTCCCTCCCCAAATTCTATCCCCAGCGATGACTCAGTCTCTCCCCTGGGAATCCAGCATCTTCTTTGAATTTATTTTTTAACACTACAACAGGACATGAGGCCCAATTATAGTAGTATAGTGTATAGTGAACCAGTAGTGTAATTAGTTATGAAAGTGAATCAATCAAAAACACCCAGGCTTTGAGAAAATCACATAAATATAATGTGACACATGGGTGATCACAGGTCCAGACGTCCACAGATCCAGAACGAGTGATGAGCCGGCTCGGTAGCTCCTTTGCGTCCGCTTGAGTTGGACACTCCACTGTCGAATCCTGCCGAATTCGAGGTGCGTTCAATCATTCGGTTTCTCAATCAGGAGGGAGTCCACTGACACATACCTGTTATCAACAGGCTTTTCTTGAGGTTTATAAATATTAAATAAAAGCGGGCCGAACCGCTACCCTGATCTCTATAAATAATTGAATAAAACGCCTGATCTGGTTCCCTGCTCAACTACGTCAATATTTTATTCATAGGTAAAGGCCTTCGTCCGGTGCGTGAAAATCACTTACTGGGCGGAGGTGTAATTAAGATAAATTTTAAAGTATAAATGATGATGGATGAAAGAGATAATTTTAAGACTAAATAAAATATATAAATAAGGATTCAAATGTTGTAAATTTTGCCACTCATTGCGCAACGCTAAAATCTTTCGATCATCCGATCAGATTTGGCCAATCACGAAAGCTCTTTGGTAAGTCGGCGTGGGTTCGGAGGAATTTCAAAAAAGAGAACCCTGAGAAAAAAAGTTATTGAGCGTCCTTTGTCCAAAGTATACGGACCTGATGACAGTAACTGTAAAAACCAAAAAATAAACTTGTAAAACTAAATATTAAAAATATAAGACCACGTTACAAACAAGAAAGATCTTGTTTTATTTAATTTCTTTCGTTTAAATATTTTTTTTGTGAATCCGGGGTTCTATCGACACCTGAGCTAGCCACTGGAACCCTGGATATCTCACCACCCTGTTGAATTCCATCGGCATCTTACATCCAATGATGGTAATGTGATGAACCAGCTGAATGTCAGGAAGTGATGTACTGAGTTTTCGAGTGGTAGAACGAGTATCCATGATAAGGAGGGGAGAGGATGGAGGTCCTCAACTGGTGATGTTTTGTTGAAGAAAATCAATGATAAAGTTTGTGACGATCGCCGTGTGACAGTCCGTGAGCTTACAATTTTGATCCCAGACGTCAGTAAGTCTACCATACAAACGATTTTCACGGGAAAAATGGGGTATGCAAAGGTGTGCTCATTGGGTGCCCAAAATGTTGACGGAAGCTCACAAACAAAATCGTGTGAAAAGCGCTTAGGTCTTTTTGACACTTTTGGACCCATTCAAATGGGATGTCCTCCGTCATCCTGCTCTCCTGCATCCATTGCCAACTCTCGCACCTTCCGTCATGCCAGTCCTGCAGCGCATAGATCGCTTTTGTAGCACCGCTGCAGGGTGAGGAATAGGATGGAGTGTCGCACTCTCTGATGGCATCTGGAACACATGTCTCAGCCACGTGAAGGGTCTCTTCGTGTTTACTTCAATCACCGAGGGCTTAAGGTTAAACAAGATTATGGAGTAGGTTGTATTCCACAGTAAGTACAGTAGAACCTCGGTTATTAGGACTTTGATTATCAGCCATCATGATTATAAGAAAAGGATACAATTTAAAATATATAATCACAATAATTACATACAGAAAAACGTGAATATTTAAAAAATTGCTAGTGGGCGTTCCAGCTTTCATGGTGGGCGGTAGGGGTTTTAAAAACATTTTCATTATGTTTTCATAAAATTCTAATTAGAAAATATACTATTTGTATAGCCCTCGCATAAGTTTAGTTCACGTTCAAGTGGATATGAAAACCTACCTTTATAAATTTTATAAAGTAAGATTACTTCCCTACTTTATAAATCACCATTACTGTGGAACCGGTGGGCGGTTCGAAAATTTTACTTCTAACAGAGATAGAAAAGTGGGCGGAATTTAGATATAAAAAGGTTGACTACCCCTGCTCTGAGGTATGTTTAATAAACTATTTTTTTATTCAACGAATCGCGAGATTTGTGAATTTAACATTCTTCATTGAACATACATAATTTGGAAATTCCGCAGTAACATACCAAAAAAAATATGGCATCGGAGAGGAATAAATGAAAAATAAGTTAGTTTGACACATACCTTTATTTTTTATCATTACAAAATAATTGAATATTATATATTATATTATATTAACCCCACCCACGGTGGCCGCGCGGTTTAAGCGTTGGACTATAACGCCCCAGGTTCGAATCCTGGGTCTGGCAAGTATACATATTGTTTTTCAATTTGTGGGTGTCAGGGTATGGCCCTAATAGGTTGAGCAAGTGGCTGACATCCATTTCTCGTAAAAAACAAAATCTGTCAATATAAACATCTACTCTGTGGAGGCCCATATGATCCTATTAGGATCGGACATGGTCGAAGAAGATATATTATTATACAATTTATATATTTATTCTATTACAGTCCTCTCACAAACTAGTTCTTCTTCTGTTTTCCTCCATCTTTCTTGTCACTATCCTTCACCTTAAAGCATTTTCTGCAGGCCATGACCACGAATACGAGGACTAAAAACGGAGGAATTGCTATCAGGCCGATGACATCCAGTAGCAGTTCCGAGCACCTTGATAACCTCGGTGGAGCGAGATGCGGTGCGCCGCCTGACCTGATGACGTGCTCAGCGTAGAATGCAACCACGTCCCGCGGTCTCATCGGTCTGTCGTGGAACAGCCTGTTTATCCTCTTCGCGTTTTGCTCATACCTTTTTAAAAGAAAAATGGATTTTAATTCTTAAAGGAATGGTATTTTTTGTTTTGTAATTATATAATTTGATTAATAATTGTTATGACATATCCCTCAATCAATGCAACAGTAGAACATTTGTTTTAAACTGACCCTTGACAGCTGAGAGTTGACATATCTGCTACATTTTTTCATTCTAAAGATATCGCTGGATTATATTACCGTGTATTACCCTAAAGATATATATCTATATTATGTGGTGTCTATTTCTAAAAGACTGATAACTTCATAATATGAACCATATATTATATGGTCCAAATCTAACAAATAATAGTAATATGTAGATATTTTATGTATAGATAATTTCATATAATAAGACACTTAAGTTTTCGCTGAAAACTATCAGTAAAAAAGCTTCACTTCAATTCGCACAGATGCTGGTAGCACCATTTCAATAAAAACAAGATAGTGGAGGTCTGTTTGCATACAAAATGGCTGATCAAACATATGGTATTATAGGAGTATAACGTTTTGTTAAGAACGTTATCTAGGACAGAGGGATCGAGACTGACTCCTCTACCCCCTTAGTCTGTATTTCAAAGTATTAGAACCAATCATTTAAAATCATAATATTGATTGTTTTGTTTTAAATGTAAATTCCCTGTAAATACCCTAACCCAGTGATGCACAAACCGCGACCCGTGGGCCGCATGCAGCCCAAAATAACAAGTATGTACTTCATAACCAAATTTGTCATTGAATATGACAAAATTCTATACTAAGTAAGTTCTATCATGCAAAAACATATGTACGTAATGCAGATTGGAGAGTGATTGGAGTAGCATATAATTATGTAACTATTAAATTTAAAATAATAAAATGTATATCTCATCTAGTATCTATACTATTATATCATTATTTTTCAATACTTTTACCCACTGCGGCCAGTGAAAAATTAGAAAATAGATCAATTGGCCCTTCTTTCAAATAGGTTATGCGCCACTGCCATAACCCAATCTCCAACTGATATTCTGCCTTGTGGCCTTTTGCCCCTCTAGTGGAAGGTAACCCGCAGTCGTAATGTTTATCAAGCATCAACAAATACGTTATATTACTTACTTTGGGTTACTGATAATCTCATTAAGCACCCAACTCAGAGAAGTCTCAGTCAAGTTAGCATAGTCTAAGGTAAGTCCTTGCCCCCTTTCCTCGATTGCCCTTGCATTGGCTTTCTGGTCTCCGAATATGGGAATGGCTATCATTGCAACGCCATGGTGCACTGCTTCTATACAACTGAGGAGACCTCCGTGTGATATGAATACTTTCACATTAGGATGGGCTAGAAATGACAATTGAATTATTGAATTATTATATAAACTTAAAAGAAGTGATCCAACGGTTAGCGTGGAAGTGTCAATATCTGACAAGTCGCGCATGCGCAATGAAAATATTTATGAGATATGTCAAATGTAAATAATTAGTCCTGAAGCCATAATATGTTATCCAGTGCGATTTTGAATGAGTAAAAGAAAACATTTTTACACCAAGATCTAAAATCTCGGAAGACTTACCACAATCTTTGAATGCAAATGTCTCGAAACAATGTTATTTAAACTATTTGGTGAGTTTTTGTTAGAACGCAAGGATATATTGTATGAAACTCAAAACATCACAACTCAGCCGCGTGATTAGGATATAGGATGGGGCAGTGGCGCACTCAGCATTTAATTTTGGGGGGGGGCCCAAGAAGCAGAAAGTAAATTAGTCACATAGGGTCTTTTTCTTCTTCATATAATTATTTTTACATATTTTCACAATACACGAATTTGTACAGTTTCTCTTAGTTTTTACTAAATTGGAGGCATAGTGGCGGTAACCGTTGAGCGTGTCATCAGCGACTCGCGGATTGGTAGTGACTAACAGTGACCATGCTGGACATGTGCCCCTAATATGCTAAAACATTACTCAAATAATATCGGCTGTGCTACCCGCTTGGTCTAGAGAGCTACAATATTTATGCCGACTTCTACTGTAAAATGTTCTTTTGATTTACAC
Source organism: Rhyacophila brunnea (assembly GCF_057557595.1). Taxonomy (NCBI): domain Eukaryota; kingdom Metazoa; phylum Arthropoda; class Insecta; order Trichoptera; family Rhyacophilidae; genus Rhyacophila; species Rhyacophila brunnea. Next base: position 10,586,418 of record NW_028233068.1, on the reverse strand, counting down.
CACCACCGACTAGATAGTGGGTGTAGACGTTCTTTTCGCCGAATGTTTATCGTCAATATTTAGTTTTTTTAATATTGAGGTTCCAAAATTTTAATTGAAAATGGACAAAAAAAAGTATTATTGCATTTAACACAAACCTACTCAACACAACACAGCCTAATTTCTCGTTTATCGGTAATTTGTCTATTGCACTCGGTGTACCTACACCATGGCCCCCACATCCTGAAACGGGCCCTCAGGCTAGGATATTTGGCTGGCCCCCTACCTACCGCCAAGATTCAAGGCAGTGTGAAACACTACATTAACGTTTTTCAAATTGTGTTTTAGTTCAAATTAAGGATACTTATACAGTGAATTATTAGCGATTTTTAATAAATCTACTTTAATAATGGAGCTGTCGAGTATCGACACATACCTAATAATCAGAATATATATTGTACAATTACATAATTTAAAATGTTCATGGCCATGAAGTATAATAGCGCCTTTTTTTTTACTATTAAAGAAAATTTATGATGTGTGTTTACCTCACTTATCTGGTCAACCCGACACGCCGGGCCCCCCACTGCCCGGGCCCCCAGGCTAGAGCCCTGTCAGCCCTCCCCAGACATGACCTACACCACTCCGGAATTCGGATGGACACCGAGAATTTTTTGACAGTTCCATTAGGGATTCGGTTTCTAAAAAAACCCGATATTAATTAGTGTTTCGAAATTTTTTTGTTAGAAATTAAAATCTAAGAAATTTTTCTAAAATGGGTGCTGGAGAATTACAAATCATTTTTTTGCTGTGCTTTTATTGTCTAAGCTTAAGGTATAGTTTATTGGCTTTCAATTTCAATGTTTAAAATCATTCTGATAATTTTTATCTTTGGGGGGGGGCAGGGCCCCTTGCCCCCCCCCCCTGGGTGCGCCACTGTGATGGGGGGAAAATAATTCTGTGGATGACAAATAACATTTGAATAGAAAATCTTATGCTTTTTGGCTACCTAATACAGCATCTTGCGGCATCCATTTCCTGATGATAACGTTGTCTGGTCTTCCCGGCAATTCCTCTTCGAATTTCCACAGTACGGTTTGCTTAAGTTTTGAAAGAGCCTTAAGAATCCCTTGCTGAGTCTCTTTAGGCATCAGAGAACTCTTCAGATTACTTCCCATACTGAAGTAAATTAGTCCGTTTTTTGCATTGTCTAAAACCTTTTGCAAATCCTGGAACAGAGAATTTAATGTTTTTATAATATTTTGTCAATTTTCTTATTTACTTAGCTATGCTTCAATATTAATAGCAGCCTTATAGTAGGAGGGGATGCTTTGAAATTAATGAGTTCGGGTCCCACAGATACAGTAGAACCTTGATAACCCAGATAATTTATGAAAAAAAAATCATTTATCAGCGTTGTGTGCACATATTACATTCAATTAACACACTGATAAAATAATCAACAATTGATTAATTAATATTTATATTAATTTTGTTAATTTATAGTAGTTTTCATACCTTTGTATGTCAATTAAAAATATTTTAATAATCTAACGGAAAATTTCTAATTAAAAAACTGGTAACAATTTTGATCGCGGAAAGCCGTGTTGCCATTCTATTTATTAACTACTTTGGTAAAATGTCATCTATGCATAAGGATTGTACTTGTTTTACAGTATCAGCATTCTATGCATTTAAGTTATTTAAGAAAGACAGATAAAATATAACTGTCAGCAGTAAAGAATATGTTTTATACCTGAGGTAATGGTGCGAATTCACCAATATGATATCCTCCAATATCGATAGCATTCGGGAGAAGAGGTCTTGCGACACTTATTGACGGATGACTGTTGATCAATATTGCAGATATTTTTGACGAAAGTTCATCGAATGCAACCTTCTGTGATTCTGCCTTGAATAATTCCTCATAGAGTGCCTTTTGATTTGGCTTTAACATCCACCTTTAATAGACAAAAGTATATATCGACGGTTTAGTGCACAGATATTGTATGTCCATTTTAGTATGTTTTGAGAAAATTGAAGTTTAAAATTTGAGATGCATTAGAAATGTACATATTGTGTATTTGAACAGTATCTTCTAAAATAACGTATTTGGGCCTACAATATTTTTACAGTATAAAGATATGATGCAGACGAACATTTTGTGTATGTTAACTCAATTTCGAAAAAACTGGACATACAATACCTACCTGAGCATTAAACCATCGATATAACAAATATAGCTGGATATTGACATGAATAATGAATATTGGTTGAAATCAGAAAGAAAAACATGGTATTCAAATCCCTGTTTCATTGTCATTAGAAATTATTGCAAACTTTGTAAATTCTATAGATTTCACGAATTAGTCAATGAAGAGATTTGTGTATAATAATGAATACAGAGAACATGTAGCCATTTCAATAATAAATAAAAAATATATGCTAGGAATACTTTATCTGCGGTGTGTAAATAATTTATTCAACTAACTATGTCCTAATAAAGCAACCATTAAACTTTTAATCATGGGAAGCAGCTTTGCTATAATTATTGTATCTGTTTTTGCCACAGTCATTATTTTACATGCGTCCGAGAGCGTCCAGAGGCTAGCAAACTGGATAAAGCCGCGTTGTCACGGTCCAAGTACGATACAAGTACACTTGGACCGAGTGCCATCCAAGCGCACTCATATGGGACAGCTTCATACAAATTACTCCTATCCAAGCTAACTTGGATGAGTAGAACGCGGTCCGAGTAGCTTGGATAGGAATAATTAGTATGAAGCTGTCGCTTGGATGGCACTCAGTCCAAGTGTACTTGGATCGTACTTGGACCGTGTCAACGCGGCTTAAACGAAGACATGGTCTTTTTCAAAGTGAACTATTTATCTTAGTGCATGTTGTCTTTTTTATTGAAATATCTATTATAAAAAAGTAAAATATAATATTTTTATGTTCAGTAAAATGTAAAAATACTAAATATGAAAAAACATTCAAATTCAAGTCACATAAATATGGCAGCAATAGCACTTTTTTCTTGTTAGCCACAGACTTCTCTTCATCCAACAGTCACTCTTTGCTACCGGTACGTGTTGTTTTTTTTCCAGCATAGCGGTACGCAATCAAAAAAAATTGTAAACCACTGACCTATGCATAGCATTCTCAATTAATTAGTTTTATACGATGTCGTCATTTTATGGATCAGGCCCTAACAGTAAGTTTTAACAGAATATGTTCACTGAATAATCGTTATCATTTTCATTCGCAAATTGCTGAATTCACTTTCTTACCATCCAATAAAGTCTAGTGCTAAATCCATTCCAAGATTCTTTACCCTGTCCAACAGATTCATTTTAGTCGGCAGCGCCAAAAGGATGCTCGGAACGGTAGCCAAAGAAACTGGATTTCCTGTGAATTTTGCTACAGACCCGGTCAATGCGATTGGAGATATCAAAAGAACTGGGCAATTGAACCTCACTCCATAACTGCAAAATATGACAAAGCTTACATAAATACAATTTATGTTAGGTAAATCTTATTTTATAATATTGAAGATTCTAATCATTATTCTTTTTTTTAATATGGCACATTAAAATCATTCACATAAAACTTTCATGCTAATTCCAGAGGTGACACCATAGACTAAAATACTTTTAGACTGAACAAAATTAATGTAAAAGTGAGGAAAACATTTTTAATTTGTGTCTCTGATTTGTATGTAATTAGTGTATTATTAGTAATTAGATATCACTGTCTAAAATTGCAAAAATAATATGTAGGTACAGGTGTATTTTTTGTTAAATTTTGACTGTATAAGACTTAGGTATCGGGTTTTAGAAATAGATTTACTAAAACTTGCTTCAGATATTTTATTACAACGTTTTTCTTAGCTCGTATTCTTATTTGTCCGGTGGTAGAAATCTTGCAATCGATTTTTAACTAACTTCCCGACTAGCTAGACATTTGAAACTTTTAGAATATATCAGAACACGATGCCAATGCATTTTTTTTAATACTTTTAGCCATATTTAAGTAGAATTGATTTCATTTTCAGTTAATTCTGTTTTGTATGAAAAGTTATTTCGGAAGAAATCCGTAAAAAGTAAAACTATTATTGGTTGATAAGTGGTTTCTAGCAACTAAATTATTAATATATAAATGTGCGTTACTATGGAAATCAATATAACATTTCAGTATTATTTCTATCAAGTACAATTTTTTTTGATCGTTTAAGCTAGTCAAGTCAAGTTTGTATGATTCAACAGAAAATTTAAAAATGTTGTATCTAAAAAGTTCTTTTTATCTTGTAATTATTTATAATGAAACCACAGTGTCTGGCAGAAGAAAGGTTTTATCAACATCTATGTTCATTACTAACCCTATTAACAGGTCATTCAGGAAGTGTTCTAATACCACTAGATCAAATTTTTCCTCCTTATTATGGTACAATGTCTTCATATCGGAATCCCTCATCATAACTCTTGTCATATCCATTACGAGATTATTTATATAGGTGAAACCAGCCATAGGTGACTTTGAGCCAACCATATCAAAATTCATGATAGAATCATCTGTAAATTAAAAAAAATGACCACCGTTAGGTTCAGATTAACCTTATTATTCTAACATCGGGGAGGAAACAAAAAAATTAATAACCCAATTTGCAACAACTGTGGGTCTATTCTACACACAAGGCGGTTGTCGATGGTAGTTTATCATATTTATGTATGAAGAAGCTAATTGTTACAATAAGTTAACTGTCTAAACCAGGGGTAGTAAAAAATGTAAAATTTTCTAACCGCCCACCGGTTCCACATTAATGGTGATTTATAAAGTATGGAAGTATCTTTACTTTATATAATTTATAAAATAGAGTTACAACAAGTTAAAGCATATGATAATAATTACTTACCAAATACTTAATGTCAGACTTCGCTAAGTTTGGCAGAATAAATCTTTATAAAAACAACTTACTGTAGTTAAATCTATCTTTTTATTTATACTTTGCATACATTGAAGCATGAAGTCTGATGAAATTACATTTATTTAATTAAATTATTAATGAGATCCCTGAGGCTGATGCTGCGAAACTAAATACTGGATATCTGGCTCAATTTTTGTGAGGAACAAACGAAGGTCTCCTCTTTCGGAAAAATTCAGACGGTTTCTTTCTTTGGTCGTAATATGCACCACTAAAGCCTGATTCCACAAGATATGAGGTAGGAAAAGGTATTAATAAACTGAATATCGTTTTCCACATATTTGGATATAAGACAGGCATGAAAACACATGACAAACATCATGAAAGCTGGAACGCCCACTAGTGGGTGGTAAGGACCAGGTAGACTACCGCTGGTCTAAACTGTCAAAAAGTGCTATGTTCTCTTGGCTGTGTTAACTTTTTGAGCGAGATAGGCGGTTAGATGGCTAACTTATTGTTACAATTATAATACCTCAATACAGCTATTCTTTGTAAAAAAAAAAATGTAGTTATCCTTCATTCATTGGAGATCCATTTGCTCCGTGTAATATATTTTTTTATTTTGATCGGTCTCATGTAACCTAATGCTCTACAATGTATGTTACTATAAACGGTAATTTTATTTTTTTTACATACCTAGTTACTTTAAAATTAAATACCTACAATATAAGTTATGATATTTTTATACTTTTTATAGACATCATTTCCTCTAGAAAAATTTCCCTGTACACTGGCTTCTCATTTTTAAACGCGCTCACAAAAGTAACCTGGAAGAAAAAAGAATATTATTTCAATTCAATTCAATTTATTTATTTTTAACATATTGTGGACATTACAAATTATAAATTTAAGACGTTCACAACATGACATATAGAAACAAAGAAATATACTTAAAACAGTAAGGCCTACCGCGCATGAACGATTTACTATCGTACGGTCAACAATCGAGGAGTTGTAACCATCGTATTGCAATGCAACCCCGCGCATGGACGATCGAGCGAACGGCTGAATTGAAAATCTGTGTTCAGACACAAAATATTACACCGATTCGAATCGGCCGGGGTCCCATTGGCAATGCTTTTAAATGAGAGCCCGCACATGACAAGTCATGGCCGGCCGAGAGTGCACTCATACATGCATGCACAAGTGACGCGGTCGTATGGAGCGCATGCATACATCGAACCGTTATGAGATCCACATTTGACTTGACAGTTCATCGATGCGTACCTATTGGCTTTGCATGCGCGTACCAGTCCCATTTTTTCAGTTTCTTTCTTCATAAATTAATAATATATACACCCACATTTTAAAACAGTTTGATAATCTATACAAAACCTCTATATATTATATAACATAAGCTCTACAAAATCCATTTTGACGTTTCTTATATTGCGTCCGCCATTTTTCGGTGCGGACGCATATCTTCAGTGCGCGCGCATTGCCTCCGATCTATATCACGCCATACGCGCTCAAACATACTGGCCGGTAATAATTTGAATCATGCGCGAGCAAACCAACGATGGTCCGAATGCTACCGGCCGGTTATGTAATCGTCCATGCGCGGTAGGCCTATGTGTTACATAAAAAAAGAGATAGACAGTATGTTATTAAACAGTAGAAATATGTACATACAAAAATATTAATTCGATAGGTACAAGGAAGTACACCGGATGAGTTAAGCAGACCCTATTTTAAGAATTTATAAAACAACGTCCACCTATACTCATCCTCACGTAGGTGGAATATATCAACACCCGAAGCAATTTCGTTGAACATAGTTATCGCCCTCCCAATTGGCATTACCAGTGGCAGGTTGGTTCTGCACCTTGGGAGAATAAACAACTGATGTTCTCTATTTCTAAGATAGTTATCAGGGAAACACAGGTCAACAATGCCCAGAATGGCAGAGTTCTCATTTATACCTCGTATAAGTCGAAAAAAATATGTAGCTAAATAAAGGTTTCTTCTAAATTGCAAACTGCAGTATGTAAGCATACCTAAGAGAAAGTCAGTTGGATAAAGCCACGGATAGTATCCGTACAACCTCAAATAAAGGAGTCTCAAGAATTTCTTCTGAACCCTCTCCACCATAAGGCTATACTTCAACTGATGCGGTGCCCAAACAATAGACCCACTCTCAAGTCTGCTTCGAACTAAAGAATTAAATAAAAGTTTTAATACCGTAACATCCGAAAAGACCCGGGAAGTACGCATGACGAAGCCCAACATTTTAAGCGCTTTGTTACAAATGGTAACTATATGGCTAATAAATAATAAATAAGTAGGTATGCTATTCAAAAAATAGGTACCAATTTCGGTACCTAAGTCAAATGCTCAGCATACCAGAGGCACCTAGCGGACAAATACGAATTGGAGATTAATTGATAATTTACATTTTAAAGTATTATAATTAATCAACACGTAGGTATCTAAAATAAAGTCAAAGATAAACTTACAATTATTCAAAAAACGTCATAAAATATTATTTTAGGTTTATGTTTATATAAGTAGAGACAATCGACGTTAATTTGGCGCCACTGTTGTAGGATGCAGGAAATGGTAAAAATCAAACATTTTTAATCATTTTTTATGTAGATATTTTCATTTTATTAAGTTTGTAGCTATGATTTTATGATATTACTTATATGGACTCCGATATATTTTTTAAAAATTATTTTATTTATAAAATCTATTTATATTTAAAGTTGTAAAAATAGTGACCAGTTCGGTAGGTATGAGGTGTTTTAGGCAAAGTCTATATCTACCAGAGGCACCTAGCGGAAAAATACGAAGCTTTCAATTTGAGACATTTTTTAAATAATTTATAATTTAAAGTGTATTAATTAATAAATATGTATCTGAAAACATTAAAAAGAAAATATCTTATTATTACATATTATTTGATGGTCATATTTATTATTAAAATTTAGTTTATTAAGTTTTCTATAATGTCGTAAAGAGATTTTTGACTAATTCATACCATGCACATTAGTGCTTAAAGAAAGAGTTTTACAAAATAAAAAGAATCTTGACTTGCTCTGGCGTCATTTATTTTTTAATGACATGAAATGTCCTCTGTACCCATGTACTGAAACTCTGCCGAAACAGAGGAGTCAGGAGTTGAAAGTGATGAATCTAAGGTGGGATCGGAATTATTCCTTCCTCCATATGACGCAGCAAATTTTTCAAATGCCTCAAAGTTGGACTCGGTCGATACCAAGTCGGCGTGGCTAATCGGACCCGTGTGTGGACGGACCCTGGCAAACAGCTCCGCTCGGTCGGAACCATAGATAACAGACGTATATATATATATATAGATTCGTAAGTTCCATACAAGAAGATGCCCCTTATAATTTGTACCATCTATTGGCGTGACTCGAAGTTTTGACTGTGACAGAACCATAGATCCGAACCCAAAAAAGTATTTATAATTATAAAAACGAAATTGTGACAAAAATTAATAAAAATATTTCAATTTAGATAGGTACACTTTATTGCAATGATAATCATATTGACAAATTATGAGTAACAATATAAATTTATGAGGACATAATTATGTAATAATAATAATAGTAATGCACTCCCATCATGGAAATTATTTGTCAGCACTTCCTGTCAGATTGATGACTTCATTAATTATTTCATATATTGTGTAGCTTGAAGATTTCTTTATAAATTTTCATCGCTTGACGATCAACAACATATTGATGTAGATTCTGAAACAATAATTTTAAAATCTACTTAATCTCAAAATATAAAATGACAATGGTCGCCATTTACACTTTTGTAAGAATGCGCAAATATAATATAGACATTTTATATAGGTAGGTACGTAATTTACTCAAACATAATCTTCTTTATATACCTACCTATTTTTTATGTTTGCCTTGGTAGATTTGCAAACGTGAAAATTACAATAGGAAGGTACTATCATTATTTCGATACCACGACTGCAAAGAAATTTCAAGGGGCATACAATTGTATATACCTATAAACATAATATAATAAAAGTAGACTTACCCATTAACTTATTTTATCAGATATCGGATTGCAAAACCTTTTATCAATATGGTTTAAAAACGCCGAACAGCAATATTATTCTGACACTTGACACTTGGACGACTGCTTTTGTTTTGAAAATATCATGTAGAATTGACATGAAATTTGAAAAGACTGATCGAAAGCTCGAATGTTGATTGGCTGGACCATGGGTGAGCTCTGATTGGTCATTGAAATGGCCTTGTATCATGCGACTTCGTGTGTGACCGTGCTACCATCTATTCTGAAAACTGAGTATTAGGTGGTCACGTTCGCTGTATGGAACTTTCATCCCCCTGGTCGGAACCCATCAGTGGGTAGTCCCAGAGGACGTGTTCAGAGTATAGGTACTACAGTATAACAACCAATATGTCAAATAAAGTTATTATAAAAACAATATTTATTTTTAGTGGATAAAAAATACGTAAATATCTATACATCGCCGCATCGCAACTGAGACTGAACGGACCAAATTTTATACAAATAAAAAAATGCTTCATACAATATGTGACTAGTGTTTATGATTATTACTTTATTTATCATCGTGGATGACTTCCATATCAATAAGTGCGCCCGGCTTCCACGTCCCTAATCCCGCCACTAAGAACAATAGATACTAATTCACACAGTTTAAAGGCCGCCTTGAGAACTTATGACAAAGTTAGTGCTTCACAATACATTATATGGAAGTAGGGATCACGCACACTCTAGTGCACGCCAACGAAGGTCTTGACGAAGTTGCTCCTGGGACACTTTCGGCACAAATTTGAACAGCGCCTATCGTTCGTTACGCCACGGTATACACCTGCATAACGGGTGTGGAGACGTGGCGGGTGGTGGAGGGAAAAGCAAGTGCTTCACATGCAGCGCTCGAAATGGAAAAGTTTACGAACCGGAGCGCTCGAAAATTTTCTGAGGATATTAACATGGTTATCAAATTTTATGAGTATTTTATAAACATAAATGTGCTAGAGTTTTTGTTATATGGCATATCTAGCTCAGACGGTCAAAATATTTTAACCACGAGACGGAGCAATAACTTTACAGATTCAACGAACTGGAACGGCGCTCCGGTGCGCTCCCGTCCATTTCGACCCCTGTTCACATGTTTTATGTAAAATCGGCTCATGGTGTTCAGTCAAATATAGTAAAATAAATGTTTTATCTTTTGAAGTAACACTATTCGAATGACGGGTATTTTTGGCTTGTAGTTTGTTCCCAATACCGTTTTTTGACAGGATAATGGTTGACTTACTTCATGTTTTCTTTCATGGAGAATATCTGCAGCGGCTTTTCCCAAGTTGTAGTGACTTCTAGCTGGCGGTGGTGCTAAAACAAGGATCTTATAACTGGAAACCTGACTGCATAGTATAGTTGATAACAGCACCAAAAAAACCTGTATTGACACCATCTTCGACACTAATTCCGTCTCACTGAAAACATTAGGGCCAACATGAAATCAAAATATAAAATATATGAAGTAATGTTCTATTATAGGTCATAGCCCCCACATTCTGACACGAGCTCCTAGGTTAGGATCTTTGGCAGGTGTCCTACCAATTGCTAAGAGCTACCAAAATAAATGCTCCCCCAGCAGCGTTTCCTAGAGGTTGCAATATCGAAATTCCGGTATACATCGATATCTACGTACCGATTTTTTAAAAATTTAATTATGGATTGCAATACCGAATCAAAATATCAATACCGGTTTTTGTTTTTCCTATTGAATACCGGTCTTCGTAAAATAATTGAAAAAAAACAGAAGTATCTACCAGTGACGAATGAAGGAAGTTGAAAAGAGGTAACACACGAATGACGACACACTAATTTAATGAAATTTCTAAAACTCACTGACAACATATTAAAATAATTAAGCGATCAGTTTAAATTACGTATTTCTTCAAAACATTTATACAGAATATCAAAAAACATTAGATAAAAGTTTTTTTTTATTTTTAAAAACAGTCTATATAATTTATTAATATTCGATTAAACACCATAGAAATTATTTTTTTAAATTATCTGATTATTAGTTATTTAGTTTTAGGCTCTGCGATCGGAGCTTACCTAGTTCATACAATTTGATAGACTGAGCGGGGCTACGTGACGTAAAGTCCATATGAAAAAAAATTTAAATTATTTGAAACATAATCCGACCTTTATTTACGTCAAGACAGATGGCGCGCTGTGGTATATTTTTAAAAACTTTGCAGATTGTTTTGTAATTATCTGTGTAATACATTCCTACACATACGGCATCTCTCGTTGGCAAAATAAATTATTTTATAGAATATAATATAATCAAGTGATTATATAAATAAGTCAATATGCAATTAATTTTTTTTTCTTAAGAAGGTAGGCCTCAAATAATCGCCTAGTATGGAGTCTTCGCCACTGGTATCTACCAATAATTTCTATAATATAATAAATGTAAAAATCTCTTTAAAATATTAATTTTTTTAGCATGTGTCATTGTTAGTCATCAAGTCACGGAAGTGAACCAGACATTCAGTAATCCGATAAAAAATTACAGTCCTTATATGTTTACAATGTTATGTTTTACAAAATTTTGTTTTACTGTCAATACCGAATATATCAGTATTGTCTGATTTTTAAAACCGGTATGTATCGAAAAATACCGGTTTTTAAATACCGATATTGCAATCTATAAATTCAATATACCGGTATTTTTGGTATTAGGAAAAAAATATATCTAAAATGACCCGACAACTTTAAAAGTTTCGTCAGATTAAGACGGTACGTCAGTGAAAATGCAAATAATTTTCAATTTATAGGTGCGACGAAATTTTGGACTCGCTGGCAATCGGAGAGCGAACGTCGAGCTGTGAACACTTCGATTTGTTTCGTGATGGCGACGGGGGTATTAATAATTCTTAAATCGTGTAAAGATGACTAAAAAACGTTACCCATTTACTTGAAAAAGAAAACATGTCAATTAATATATTATTATTGTTACTAATAGAACAATAAACAGAACATTAAATGGACGCATGTTGGATTTATATGACAAATTATATTTCGTTCGGCACGCGTCATTTGCACAATCCACGCATCGCCTAGCCTCGATCTTTTTAGACCTTGCCTCAACTGAGGTATAGCCTTAATATTAATGTGCTTGGGTTGTATTCAAAGCAACAGACTTATAATAGCAACTACTACGAACATTTTTTTAAAATAAAGTGTGATTTTTTATAATTTTAATTAAATAAAGAAATTAGATAATACACAATATTAATTGTTAACCTACCAACTTAATTGATTTTCACTTAGTGAACTATGGCCATGGAATTAAGTTAACCGATGAATGTACCTCTTAATTGTGCACTTAGGCTATTTTGAGATCACGGACGACCTACAACAACCGGTTACGCAATACGACTGCTGATTACCTATCTATGTATGAGTGAGAATATTTAATGGAGATTGTGACATTGACATTGTGAAGTGCAGAGCTTCCCAACCGGTGTGTCGTGGGTGATTGAGATTTGTGCCGCAAAACATTGTTTATATTCAACGTCGCGGCTTGAAGCGGACGTCACAGGCGTTGTCTAATTTCGAGTCCCCATACAGTAGAAATAAATGGTTAAAAAAAATCGAAATATTTTTTTGATTTGTACCTACTGTTACATCCATAATTATTGGGTCTCTCCCGATAGTCTATATTACGTAATTATTAGGTGTAACCATGTCATCTGACCTCTAGTTAACAATGGGCGTACGTACTGTTACGATTTACGTTTTGTTACGTTTTGTAAATACGTTTTGAATAGTCTTTATACGTGTGAACGTATTATTTACTATTATATTATTATACAGATGACTATGTTGAATAGGACTCTGTTAAAGTCTCTTTTGTTTTATCACGAATAGCGAAAAGAGAGCGGAAACTTCACAGGAGATATCAAATTAAAAGAGAAGAACTTTTGATGGATGTTTTCATTTATTGAGCGTAGAAGAATTTCAGTAATACGGGTATTACGACTGACAGAGAGCCAATTTACAATACAAGTGGTATATTGATGACGGTTGACAAAGAACTAACGAATTAATTACGTGTGCAATGGTACATATTATATTGAATGACTTAATATTCTAGAAACTTCTAATTATCAACACAAATAATATTATATTATTGTTTGTGGTTTTCTGGAAATAATTAGATCAATATTTTAATTGACAATATTATTGATATCAAAGAGGATGCTGTGGTTATAAGGGGAAGTTGCGGTTTCTTTGATTAGAATCTGTTATCTGCTTATTGATCTTATGCATAACACCTCCCCCTTTAAGACTGAAGCTAATATTTTTTAAGTACATTAGTTGAAGTGTCTTAAACTCTTATCTTTGATTGACATGAGGATTTCGTTTTATCTTTCTTTCAGCAATTTATTTTGTCTCTCTAAATAAATTTTATTTCTTTTGCATGAACATAATTTCTTTTAATAATTATGTTGATTAATACATTCTTTACATAATTTTACATCATCATTGTAATAATTAACAGTTTTCTTATTATGATAAGGTATTTCTAAAATAGTTTTATTATTGTTTAAAGATACATCTTCATTTTTATAAACAACTAGCTGAAGTACCTGGCTCAGGGCTCGAAATGGAACGGAACGCACCGGAGCGCCGTTCCGGCTCGTGAAATTTATAAAATTATCGCTCCGTCTCGTGGAAAAAATATGTTGAGCGTCTGAGCTAGATCATCCATAGAATAGAAAATCTGACACACTTATTTTCATAAAATACACATGATTGATGGCTACGTAAAATATCTTCAGAAAATTTGTCGAGCGCTCTGGTTCGTAAACTTTTCCATTTCGAGCGCTGACCTGGCTTCGCACAGGGCCGCTTCGTGGTTATATTTATCTTAGATATTTAAAAAATAATAAGAGGTAATTATTTTTTTAATATTAAAATATCTGTGTAATACAATATGAAAATAATTCTAATAGGAGTAAAGGTCAAACAAAAAACACAAAATTAAAATCGAATCCAAAACATGAAAACGTTATTAATGTTATTAATATGTAGTTAAAAAATCAAAATTGGATGGAACAAACAAACAACAAACTTTGTATTTTATATAATACTAATTTAGAAACCTTCGCAGATGTGCGCACAACAACTGACAAAAGTTTCATCGCAATCGGATGAATGGTATAGGAACGCATACGAATAAAAGAAGATAGTTGTACTAATTCAGAAACCTTTGCGGGCGTGCGCACGACAACTCACCAAAGTTTCATTGCAATCGGATGAATGGTATAGGAAAGCATACGAATAGAAGAAGAAGATGGTTGTAGTAATTCAGAAACCTTCACGGGCGTGCGCACAACAATTGGTCAAAATTACATCGCAATCAGATGAATGGTATAAGAACGCATACGAATAGAAGAAAAAGAAGAAGAAAATGGTTGTATCAATTCAGAAATCTTTGTGGGCGTGAGCACAACACTTGATCAAAATTTCATTGCAATCGGATGAATGGTATAGGAACGCATACGAATAAAAGAAGAAGAAGATATTTATACTAATTCAGAAACCTTCGCGGGTGTGCGCACAACAATTGATCAAAATTTCATCGCAATCGTATAGGAACGCATACGGGACAGACAGACTGACAGACATTCATTTTTATATATAAGATATAGCCTATACTCTTCGCGCAAGTGCAAGCAATAAGTTGACAAAGTTTTATCGCAATCGGATGAACGGTATGGCAGCGCATAAATACGAACAAACAAACATATATTGATTTTTATTTATTACTAGCTGAAGTACCCAGCTTCGCACAGGGTCGCTTCGTGGTTATATTTATCTTAGATATTTAAAAAATAATAATGAATATAATATGAATGGTATAGGAACCATATGAATAAAAGAAGATATAATGAAGAAAAAGAAGATGGTTGTACTAATTCCGAAACCTTTGCGGGTGTTACCACAACAACTGACGAAGGTTTCATCGCAATTGGATGAATGGTATAGGGACCATACGAATAAAATAAGATAGAATGAAGAAGAAAAAGAAGATGGTTGTACTATTTCAGAAACCTTTGCGGGTGTGCGTACAATAACTGACGAAATTTTCATCGCAATCGGATGAATGGTATAGGAATGCATACGGGACAGACAGACAGACAGTCAGACATACAGACAAACAGACAAACAGACAGACAGACATTCATTTTTATATATAAGATATAGCCTATACTCTTCGCGCAAGTGCAAGCAATATGTTCACAAAGTTTTATCGCAATCATATGAACGGTATGGCAGTGCATAAAATACGAACAAACAAACAGACAAACAAACCAACAAACAAACAAATATTGATTTTTATACATTAGATATATGTTGTTAATAGTTTTAGTTATCTATTTGAATATTTGCATACTGATCTGTTTTATTTTTAATACATCTTCATTTTTGTCTATATATTAAGATAAAATAATGAATATTATTTAAATGATTACATTTATAATATAAAAAAAAATATTTTGAAAGAAAGAAAGTATTTCATTTCACTTTAATCATTAGGATTCTACGTCCAAAATTCCTTGATTAACTGTCAAAATGTTCAACATGTACTGCACGTAAGAATTGTATCTTATTATAATAATAGTATGTCAGAGAAGAATGTGATTTGCCGAATAAAAGAGACGAAAGCCAAAGGAATTTAATAATAAGGAGTATGTAAGGGAAGGATGCCAACACTGTTCGATAGAAAAAAAAGTCAGAGAGGGTCGCCATTTTTAAAACGGTGAACATCAGCCCTCACGACTCGGAGAGTAAAACAAATTCAAATCGAGCATGGAAGTGAAAAATGGGATACGGAGTGAAAGGCCATAGATTAAGAGTTGTGAACGATAATAATTATTAATAACTAAACTAAAATTAGTGCATAAAACATTAGAAGTATAACTAATACGAGTAATCTAAAAATATAAACCGAACATAATAAAACGAGTTTCATTTAACCCTACCATGAAACAGATACCAATTTAGTTTTAATTTTTGTGAATCCCGGGTTCCACCACACCCTGAGCTAGCCACAGGACCCGGGATATCTCAGTACCTACCTAAAAACCTCTCAAAACTGTGTCATTATTTGTGTGCGGAAATCTCAATGTGAAAGTGAAGCCCTTTTGCTTTTAACATACTCAATTAATTTACCCCTTCTTACCTTATTGTTTATACTCAATATTTCGTGCCATTTATCGGTAAACTGGATTACCAGTGGGTACCTATATTATATGTATACCTAGTGGTGTCAAAATTGTGAACACCACTATCAGATGTACCTACCTATCGCCAGTGATGTTCCTAGACAAAATGCCGCCCCATTTTTTATAACAGTATTTTTTTATACATCCGTGAACGCGACGTTTCTGGTCACCATGGACGTCGAAGAGCAACGGAAGTAAACTAGACATCGCAAACTTGACAAAAAATACAGTCCTGCTAAACCTTTTTTTTCTTCAATTTTAACTGTCAATTCATGGTGGAACTGCGTTGTATTGTTGTTTAATTTCATAAAACGCATTTTTTGGAGTACTTATTCCTATACTTAGTTGAAAATGTCCGTCTGAGGCGGACGAAACCGGTCCTAATTTATTGATTAAAAATGGAATAAGCACTACAAAAAAATGCGTTTTAATAAATTAAACAACAATAAACCTTTTATGTTAATTATTAATACATTTTGTTTCCAACCAATAAGCTGATTTTTTTAATAGAAAGATATTTTCGTTATTACTAAGTTTAGGTAGCTATTTCTATATATATATACCAAATGATTCTCCTCGATTTGCCACCCTTCGAGTCACTGCCGCCCCCAAGCGACGCTCAATCTGCCTACCCCTACCCCTACAAGACGTCACTGCCTATCGCACATTTATAATCAACTGATTCATGAAAATATTGTTTTATTGTAGGTACGTAGCATTGACAACTTAGTGTTTTTCTTGTCAACTATTAA
Source organism: Rhyacophila brunnea (assembly GCF_057557595.1). Taxonomy (NCBI): domain Eukaryota; kingdom Metazoa; phylum Arthropoda; class Insecta; order Trichoptera; family Rhyacophilidae; genus Rhyacophila; species Rhyacophila brunnea. The sequence continues at coordinate 10,569,412 of NW_028233068.1, read as the reverse complement.
TTGCCAACAGCTTTAAATTGTTCAAAAGAAAACTAAAAAGTATTTACCAAAACACAGACTGGTTGCAGTGGATAATACTGGAACACAAACCCCACATGCCGAACTATTAATTCAAAGGTATTATTCGTATTCGCAAAGCATGATTCGAATTCTGTATTGAACAGGATTCCTACATGACTTGAAAGCATTATCTTTAATTATTCATATGAAAGTCAATCTAGCATTTTTTTCCTTCTGATTATTTTATTTTATTTTTTACCCCACCTGGCATATTTGGATTATTCTATATCCTGGATTAGTCGACAATTGTTGGTAACACTGATAATGAAGATTAGGGGCGTTTCAAATTCGAATATATTTTCATAAAACTATATTAAAAATAATTACAAGATAAACAGAACTTTTTATATACAACGTTTTTAAATTTTCTGTTCAATTATTATGCACAATATGCTCAAACTTGTACTTTATAATATGAAGTATATAACAAAAAAACAAACAAACAAATATAGAATACTGAAATGTCATTTTGACATTTAATTTTGATTTCTATAATAACGCACGTATATATTTATATAATTTAAAGACTACTATATATTAATAATTTGCTAGGACCATCCCCTTAGCAACCATCTTTTACTGATTACAGATTTTTCTGAGAGAACTTTCCATACAAAACCGAATTAACTGAAAATGAATTCAATTCTGCTTAAAGGTGGCTAAAAGTATTAAAATAATGCATTGGCATCGTGTTCTGATATATTCTAAAAGTTTCAAATTAATGTCTAGCTAGTCGGGAAGATAGTTAAAAATCGATTGCAGCATCTGTACTGGACAAACAACCACCGAAAAAATACGGATACGAGCTTTAATAGTTTAACCTAATTTGTTCTAACCTTTATTCGAACGAATAATAGTTTATATTAGGTTCGTATCATTCAACCCGAATTGAAAAAATCCACCAAAAAAGGCACCGTTGGATTTGTTGGATTTGGGGCCGTTTGGTAGAATGTCCACGGAAAGCTTTTCTGACGTTTGACAGATCGTCATTATTTAGTCCAATGATACTCAACCTTTTTTTTCTTCGGGCCAAATACATATATTTGTAAAGTAACGCGGGCCGCATCACTAGGTGTGACGAAAAAAATCATGAAACCCCTCCTTTTTTTACAAAACATTTTTGAGATTGTATAAATTATGCGTGTTTTTTAAATTAATCATGTGCAATAGCAACACTCTTATACCAGATCGGATGTGGACCATAATGACAATCCTCTTCGGGTGTCACTATTTGTGCGTCAAAGTCGAAACGAATCTCAAGATACCTATACGAAATTCCTGATAATAAATGTGTTTCGGGCCGCACATAAAAGCTTAAAGGGCCAGGTTGAGTATCGCTGATTTAGTCTATGAACCGTCCGAATTGGTTTGACGTTTCATGTCAAACCATTTCTGATGGTCCGAGAACGGTTTGATTTTCAATGATACACTGATCACACACACATCAAATCTCAAACCATTTCCGGTGTTTTTTCTACTCTTAATTTGTACGTATATTGATTGTCTATGGCTTAGTTTGATTTGTTTGATTCAGGTTGAATGATACGAACCTATTGTATAGGTTTTGTGACGCTATATTTTCTATAACCTTCCAGAAACATTAATTTTGTCTTGTATGTATTCATTAATGCTAAAGCCCAGTTATTTAAATTATTGCACTTAATACCATAGCCAACATAGGAGGTGTAATTTTTTATCACGATGACATTGTACCTATACCAAAAAAGCCCCTCCAAAAACTGTAGATATTTAAATAGGAAGTCACTAAGCAACTACTTTATTCAACTGTACCTATTTAATACTGCGACATCCAGTTTTTACTCAAAGGTGATGTCTTTAATAAAGTACTTATATTTAATTTTTCAGTGAAGTTTATGGCACACACCTTTATTGTTATATTTTTATAATAAAGTAATAATAATAAAATGTTTTGTACACATTTACACAGAACAATTTATATTCTTACAGCTCTCTCCAAGGCTCGAAATGGACCGGAGCATACCGTTCCGATTCATGAAATCAGTAAAATTATCGCTCCGTCTTGTGGAAAAATAATTTGACCGTTTGAGCTAGATAGGCTATAAACAAAAAATCTAACACTTATTTTTATAAAATACGCATAACATTAGATATCTTTTGAAAATGATAATCATGAATTGTCGAGCGCTCCGGTTCGTAAACTTTTCCATTTCGAGCCCTGGTTCTCTCACAAACTAGTTCTTCTTGTGTTTTCCACCTTCTTTCTTGGCATCTTCATTTTTCGTGTTGCTATCTTTCTCCTTGAAGCATCTTTTGCAGGCCATGATCACGAATACGAGGACTAAAAACGGAGGAATTGCTATGAGGCCGATGACATCCAGTAGCAGTTCCGAGCACCTTCGTAATCTTGACGGAGCGAGATGTGGTGCGCCACCTGACCTGATGATGTGCTCGGCGTAGAACGCAACCACATCCCGCGGCCTCATGGGTCTATCGTGGAACAGCCTGTTTATCCTCTTTGCGTTTTGCACATACCTTGTTAAATGAAAAAATATTATAGCTACTACTACTCATGGCCCCCACAAGGAGGGGGCTGACAGAGCTCTAGCCTGGGGGCCCGGCGTGGCAAGTCGACCATTTAAATGGGAAAAACACCCCACAAATATGTTCTAATAGTAAAAAAAGTCCTAAATAATTATTAACATTTTAAAATATGTGACTGTGCGATGTAATTTTATGTGATATAATGATTGATATAATAATAATAATTAAATGATAATTCACGCGTAGAATTTACCTTATTATATAAAAAGAAGATACATTATTTTCAGTTTGTGGCTTAGAAAGAGAGAAATACTTTTATATTATTCATACTTACGTTGGGTTACCGAGCATCTCATTAAGCGTCCAACCCAGAGAAGTCTCAGTCAAGTTAGTATAGTCCAGGGGTTCCCAACCCCGTGCCCGCGGGCACCATGGCGCCCGCGGAACGATTCGTATGTGCCCGCCACTATTCGACAGAGACAGAATTTTCACGCTAGCCTGACACACGCAGAAAACCCGAAGTGAACGAACGCCACGAACTGAACCGATGAACGCCGAAGCACGTGAGAGTAGTCACGTGCTCGTACCGTCCCGATTGCTTCGGCGATCATCGGCTCAGTTCGGGTTTTCGGCGTGTACAAGGGGTGATGTGCAAATAGCATTCCCCGCCTGGAACCGCGTTGTTGTCATTGTGATTGCCATTGCTGCCCCGTTCGGGTCGCGACAGTTAGCTAGGAGACATCTTCGTCTGACGAAACACGAATTAGGAGTTTTGATATTCCTTCTATATAGTTCTAAAATGAGTGGATCGAGTAAAAGACAACGAACCTATAATTTTAACACTGACTGGGAGGAATCATATTGTTTCTTTAATATGAAAAATAAATGCGTCTGTTTGTTGTGTGGTAGTAGTATTGCAGTGCCGAAAAAACATAATGTTGAACGACACTTTCAGAAAATTCATGCCACTTTTGATGTTAATTATCCACTTAAATCTGAAGTAAGAAAGAAAAAAATATGTCAACTAAAATCAAGTCTAACTGCACAACAGACTGTTTTCACTAGACATGTGAAAAATTCTAAAAAGGCCACCATTGCTTCTTTCAAAATTTCTCACATGCTCGCAAAAATTAAGAAACCTTTCATTGATGGTGAGTTGTTTAAAAAACTATTTTTGACTGGTGCCGATTGTTTGTTTGATGGATTTTCTAACAAACGTGAGATTGTCTCAGCAATACAAGAACTTACAGTTGTCAAATAACACCGTCACAAGAAGAATACATGCAATTTCAACAGACATACAAACTCAGTTAAAGACTGCCTTGGAAATATGTGACTGGTTCTCGCTACAATTTGACGAATCAACAGATATATCAGACACCGCACAGTTAGCAGTTATGGTGAGAATGGTATTTAGTAACTTCACAGTAAAAGAGGATATGTTGCAAATATTACCTATGAAAGGACAGACAAGGGGTGAGGATATTTATAATACATTCAGAACATACGCCAAGTCAATAAATATGCCTTTGCACAAGCTGTCTGCGATAACCACCGATGGGGCACCAGCAATGGTAGGTAAAAACAAAGGATTTATTTCCCTCTGCAAGAAGGATGAATCATTTTCAAACTTTATGTCCTACCACTGTATTATCCACCATGAAGCTCTGTGTTGTAAAATTTTGCCATTTGAACACGTTATGAAAATAGTTACAAAAATAAACAATTCTATTCGAGCAGCTCCTTTGCAACACCGACTTTTCAAGGCCCTGTTAGAAGATACTTAAGATAAAAAACATGATCTTATTCTGCATACTGAAGTACGTTGGCTCAGTAAAGGAAAGGTTCTTACAAGATTTGTGAGTTTAATTGAAGAAATAAAAACATTTATAAACGATAAAAAGGAAAATTATGATGAACTAGCTGACTCTCGCTGGCTGATTGATTTGGGATTTCTCACAGACATGGAAAATTGAATTCTTTAAATTTGGAGTTGCAGGGGAAACACAAAAATATAGCTGAAATGATAAGCTCTGTAAAGTCATTTAAAGCTAAATTGGATTTGTTGATATCACATCTGCAGATCAATTCTCTCGTGCATTTTCCACATATAATAAAATGCTAGGTAACAATGAATTAAACGGGTCATTATTTATTAAGCATCTTCATGTGTTAAAAAAACAATTTGAAGAGAGATTTTTGCAGTTTACAGATATCGAGCCAATTGTTTCCTTCTGTATCAATCCTTTTACTTGCCAAATAAATGTAATGGAAATGGCCGCATGTATTGCAGATTTTGTTCAAGGTAAGACAGAAGAACTAGAGTTAGAAATTTTGGAGCTTAAGAATGATATTTTGCTTAAATCCTTAATATCAGAGGACTTTTGGAATACAGTGGACAGAGAAAAGTTCCCATTTTTGAAAAAAGCGGCATATAAAATTGAATCATTTTTCGGTTCGACATATTTATGCGAATCATTGTTTTCAAACATGAACTTAATAAAATCAAGATATAGATCTCGACTCACCGATGAGCATCTATACGATTGTTTGTTAACAGGATTATCGTCATACTCTCCTAATTATGAGGCACTGGCCAATGATATGCAATGCCAAAGATCACATTGACATATTGATATTCTATTTTTTTATAAAATGTTTTCTTTGTATTTGTGTTTTTTGTTTACTTTATTTACGTTTTGTAAATACATTTCTCTGTGTGTATGCAATTTGAATAATAGTTTTATTATTTTGAAACATTTTTGTTTATTATTTATTAATAAATTATGAATATAAGAAAATAAATTATGGTAAAATGAGAAGTTATGGAAGGAGTTTGTCGATTAAAAATAGGTGGTGCTCGCCACCCTACCGATATTTTAGAATGTGCTCTAGAGTACAAAAAGGTTGGGAACCCCTGGTATAGTATAAAGTAAGTCCTTGCCCCCTCTCCTCGATTGCTCTCGCATTGGCTTTCTGGTCACCGAATATGGGGATGGCTATCATTGCAACACCATGGTGCACTGCTTCTATACAGCTGAGGAGACCTCCGTGTGATATGAATACTCTCACGTTGGGGTGGGCTGGGAAGATAATTGAATTATTCTATCATTAAAGTAGGATTAAGGATATTATTGTAGCTATATTATTATCACGATAACTTTACTTCATCATCGCATCTAATCTATACACAAGACTAGGGATTCCGGGATCCCGAACTATTTTCAATACCTATGAATCCCGAGATTGGTAAACATAATCTCGAAACTTTCGGGAATGATTTTTTTTTATCAATTTTTATGGAAAATAAAATAAAAACGAAAATATAACAGAAAAAATACTTTTAATACCATATAACTACATTAGAAATAAACTGAGTTTGAATTTAGTTTGATTTATTACCCATGTGCTGCCAATCATTTTGTTTTTTACATAAATTAATAAAAATGAGAAAGATTGGAAAAAAACAATGCTTCGCACTTTTAACAAAGTGATTCCACCATGATCTCATACGTTTTACGACAGTTTCATATTTGGCTGGCGAATTAGATGAAGCGGAAAGGCCATAAACCACGTTTTACTTAACTATTTTTAATCTCGCTAACCCATTCATTAAGTCTTTACTATCAGAAACAGCAATCTCATATAATAATAATGTAAACACTAAACACAATATTAATAATATTCTACGAAATTTTATAAATGAAAATCGTTTAGATTTGTAAATAGTTTAACATAAATTAAAAATTCCACATAATATGTACGATTCTGGTAACATCCGTGATATGAATTTGGGAAATAGAATAAATAAATCAAGAAACATTTAAGAGACGTTTCTACCAGAAAATGCTATTCTGGAGACCCACTGGTCACAGGGGGAATCACTGGACAAATTAACCATTTTCAGAATAATGTTTTAATTACCTACTTAAATCTTTAATTTTTTTATATTTTATTTTTATTGCCAACACAATTAGTTATTTTTTATTTTAATTGAGGTTGTATTTGTATTTGTTATATATTCATAAATAAATAAAACTGTTTTACTCTCACATTATTATTTATATTACAATATTATTTACTCCATTAAACCTATGTATTTCCAAGCTTGAACGTGCACAGTATTAACAAGAAATGTCTTAAATAATATAAATTTAATTATAGGTACTAGAATTATTTTTGACCGATTTTATCAATGTTTTTTGTATATATAAAAAAATTATATTAACTATCGAAAAAATGCCAATCCCCGATCGTCAAATTGTAATCCCGAAATCCCGGGCCCAAAAATTTGGCTTGGAATTAGATTCCCTACACAAGACTCGGCATACATCGGCCTTTACGGCAGCTAACTAGGGTAAGAAAGTATCAAAATATTAACATTTATTGTAACAATTACAATAAGTTAGCCGCCTGAACTGTCAAAACTTTCTATCTCACTCTAAAATTTATCACAGCCAAGAGGGGTGTTGTTAAAACATAACACAGTAAGTGCTAATACTTACCCTAGATAGCGTCCGAAAGCAGTCTTGTGTATAGAATAGATGCGAATAGCCCACTAAAATAATTGAAGTATAAAAATACCTACTTAATGATATTTTGTAATATGATTTCATTATTGTGACATATTAAATTCAAGTAATATGATAATTGTAATATAACTTAAATGCTTGTCACATGCAAACAAATTATTTTGGTGTATGTGGGTTGGTATTATTTGAATTTTTAAACTAGTTCCATATTGAATGTCATTTGTTTTTAAAACCTGCCCAAACAATTCACAAATTAAATTATTTTCCATCATACCCACCTTTTTTACGGATTCTCTATAAGTAGAACATTTTTTTATTACTAGAGATAAAACAAATTTTGCATTGGTAATTAAATATGTCGAATATAAAACATGTTAGGAAAAGTAAATGTAGCTTTTGCAGTCAAATTCAAATGTACAAAAAACTGGCCATGGAGAACACTCAAATGACGGAGGAAAGTACAAAATTGACCAACCCTTCGCAAGAGGTGCCGGCTGAATTAATAGAGGTGGTAAAGAAAAATCCAACTACTAAGAAGAAAAAGGCAGGTCCCGAGAAGAAGAAGCCGATCCAAAAATATAAATCAAATCCAACAAAAAATAATCACAAAAGCAAAAAGAAACCTAAAGGAATATGGATTTATTTGACTAGTTCCATGTTGAATGTCAAATTCACAAATTAAATTCTTTTCCATCATACACACCTTTTTTACGGATTCTCTATATATGTTGAACATTTTTTTATTACTAGAGATAAAACAAATTTTGCATTGGTAATTAAATATGTCGAATATAAAACATCTTAGGAAAAGTAAGTGTAACTTTTGCAGTCAATTTGAAATGTACCAAAGAATGACCATGGAGAAGAAACAAACGCCGGAGGTAATTACAAAATTGGCCGAATCAATGGAGGTGGCAAAGACGAATCCAACTACTGAGAAAAAGGAAGTTCCCAAGAAGAAGAAGCCGATCCAAAAATATAAATCAAATTTAACAAAATATAATCAGAAAGGCAAAAAGTTACCTGCAGGAGTATGGATGCATTTGTCACCTGCACAATTGAGTCTATACGTTAAATGAAATTTTACTACTAGTTATAGCCCAAATCCCCTAAATAAATAAACTTGTGCATATAGATAATATTGTATGTAATGTTTTCCAACAAAAGTTTGAAAGTTCTCTTGTTCGTTTTCGTTCGTTTTTTTTCGTTCTGAGAACCTGTGAAGTTATTCAAAACTACATTCCGTATTAATTATTTGAGGGGCTTAGTATCATAACTCAGAATCTCCATCAATGTGTGTTTTTGGCAAACCAAAAAAAAACTGTTTTCATGCTACAGTTACGAATAAACAGTTTAAAAAATATAGTTTTTAAAATTAAATTTTTATATGGAGGATCGCAAAAGAAATTTTACTCTCCGAGTTGCCAGACTTCGTCCGTCGATCACTATGCAAATTCGATTTGACATTAATACGCGATCATTCGGACCGAAAAAAAATCTGTAATTGTTTTAAACATTTTCATTGATTAATTTGTTCATTTACACATTAGAAAATGAGAGATTTACCAATTATTTTCTTATTTGTATTTATGAAATTCGACTTGTTTATTCGTTCGTTGATCAGTAGCAGAGCATAGACAAATCGGACGATTTATTGTTCTCGGACTTTTGGCTCGCCAATGGAGCGCTGGCATAAAGGTGCTGACTGTCTCTCCAATTAATTCTTTAAGAGTGAGCGAGACGCGATGTCATCATTTTCTAGCTGGTGGTGGTGCTATAACAAGGATCTTATAACTGGAAACTGGACTGCATAGTATAGTTGATAACAGCACCAAGAAAACCTGTATTGACACATCTTCGACACTAATTCCGTCTTACTGAAAACATTAGGACCAACATGGAATCAAATAATGCTCTAGTATTATAGGCCATGGACCTCATTTTCTGACATGAGCCCCCAGGCCAGGATCTTTGGCAGGCCTCCTACCAATTGCTAAGGCTTACCAAATGCTCTACAGCAGCGTTTCCTAGAGATTACAATACCGAGATTTCGGTATACATCGATACCGAAATACCGATTTAAAAAAAAATCAATTAGGGATTGCAATACCGAATGAAAATATCAATATCGGTATTTCCTATTGAATACCGGTTTTAATACCGGTATTCGCAAAATAATTGGAAAGAAGAAGTATCTACCAATAAATTTATGTAAAAAATTCTTTAAAATATTGCTATTTTATAGCACGTATCATTTCTGGTCACCAAGGACGATGAATTGCCACGGAAGTAAACCAGTCATCGCGTAATCCGACAAAAAATTACACTCCTTATAAGTCTAGTATGTTAATTAATACATTTTGTTTCCACTGTCAATACCGAATATATCGGTATTGTCTGATTTTTAAAACCGGTATTTCTGTATCGAAAAATACTGGGATACCGGTTTTTAAATACCGGTATTGCAATCTCTAAATTCAATATACTTACCAGTATTTTCGGTTTTAGGAAAACATCTATATTATCTAAAATGACCAGACAGTCCTGAAACTCCCTTGTGGAGGCCATGTTATAGGCACACACCATGACTTAGGTCCCTAATCTTGCCACTGGCAAAAATATATGTTGTTTTTCCAATGTGCAGTACAAGGACCAAATGGGTTGGGATATAACCTCCAATATGTTTAATTTAGGAGTGACAATGGTAAATTACTTCGTACTATTATAATAAATTATGTATATATAAACAACTTACAGCAACTACCTACGAACTTTTTATTAAAATGATGTGTGATTTTTTGTAGGTAATTTTAATTAAAACATGAATTGAGATAATACATAATATCGTCACCGTACTTGCAGAAGTTGGTAGGTGACAAAATTGAGAAAAATGAGTTAAGTGCACAGCGAGATTTTTGGGTATCAAGTCTTCGTCTGGAATAACTCAGTAGGTGCAATTTGTATTCCAATTTTTCAAGAAATAGCAATTTATTTTATCGGTAAGTACTATCGGTAAGTACGCCCACGGTGGCCGCGCGGCATAAGCGTTGGACTATAAAGCCGTGGGTCCCAGGTTCGAATCCTGGGTCTGGCAAGTACCTACACATATTGTTTTTCAATTTGTGTGTGTCAGGGTATGGACCTAATAGGTTGAGCAAGTGGCTGACATCCATTTCTCGTAAAAAACTAAATCTGTCAATACAAACCTCCACTCTGTGGAGGCCCATATGATCCTATCAGGATCGGACATGGTCGGAAAAAAAAAAAAAAAACTTAAATGCAAAATACAGACAAGCAATTGTTGGTAAAGTAAGCCACTCATAATATTCTTTACTATCAAAAAATAGACTGGAAGAAGTTGGTAGGTGTGCACTTACTGATTTGTGCCTGACAGCAATGTGTCGAATGTCAATCTTACGTAGATGTCAGTTCGCTGTAATCGTCAGTAATTGGGCAGTCAACGTTAATAAATCTCTCCGTAAAAATGGATTACCATACAAAAACAAGAAAGGAAGTGATCATGAAATGCCAGGCAAACTGCGTAAAGAAGTTAATTGTGATACATGTAGATTTCGATGCACAAATATATTTTCTGGAAATGAGATTTGTCAATCACTTTGGAGTTTAGATTATTCAAGACAAAAGAATTACCTTAACGAAAAAAAATTGCGAATATTAGACCGAATCATAAATTATCCAGATCATATTACTTGAAAAAAAGTGGAACTGCTCATCGTGTGTGTTAAAAATTCTTTATAAGCACTTTGCACATTAGTGATGGACCTATAATAAATGTGTTCAAGGAAAAAAAAATCCTTAGGTCTAAATGGCAAACCTGACCAACGAGGAAAACACACCCCCATAAACTAAACCCCCGAAGAAACGGTCACTAGGGTTAAAAATCACATTTAAAAGTTTCCTATGACTGAATCACATTATTGCCAGAAAACAACATCGAAAAAATATTTGGATGCGTCACTCTTTATTGGTAAATTGTACGAGTTATAAATGTTGCTGAATATAAGGACGAGAAAGTTTTTTGTTTCAATCATAACGTGTAAACGCATCTTTGGTGAAAATTACAACATCTCGTTTTATAAACCAAAAAAAGATCTCTGCACTCTTTGTCAAAGGTATCAAAATGCAATTGGCACAGTAAGTGCTTTTTTAGAGGTTGAATATCAATGTCATAAGCAGAGATAGGTGGAATGTAATGAAGCAAAAGAAATTGATAAAAAGCGATGCGAGACAGATCGGAATTTCATGTCTGCTACATTTGACATGGAAAGTGTTTTGCAAATTCCTTCTAATTCAATTTCCCAAATGTATTATTCAAGGAAAATTAATGTTTATACCTTAATCGTCTATGAAGCTGTTTCACCAAACGATGCCTATTGTATCTCTTGGACTAAATTGAATGGAAAAAGAGGAAGTAATGAAGTTGGAAGTGCTTTATTTTACTGGACTAAGCAGCTGCCTTCTGAAATTCATTTCTTGAGATTATTCTATGATACATGCGGCGGACAGAACAGAAATCAGAATATTGCAGCACTTCTCCTACATATATATCGTAACTACCACAGGAATATCTACGATCAAGCAAAAATTCCTAGAATCAGGTCATACACATATGGACATTCTGTCGTCGATTTTGCCGCATTATCCAAGGGTACAATTAGTAATAGAAAAATAGATGAGGATAGAAACACAGTTTATTGGCTAAAAATAAAATGTTTAAAATTTGAAAAGGAGCTTCCTCATATAATCCAATATCGATACAATCATAATGGTGAATATAAAAAAATATTTACGAACATAACAAAAAGTGGAGCCGCAAGAAGTCTTGAATCTGGAAATAATTTAAAACCAGCATACAAAAGTCTACTTCCTATATCGATTGCTAAGAAAAAGGATCTCGAACGACTTTGCAAGTGATTCCAATAGAACTGCATGGATGGTATCATCATCAGCCGGGGTCAATCCACTGCTGGATGAAGGCCTCCCCAAGCTTTTTCCAACTCTCTCGGTCCTGTGTCGTTCGCTGCCACGTATTTCCGCCGAACTTTACCAGTTTGTCAATCCAGCGGCTTTTAGGGCGACCCTGTGGCCGTTTCGTACCCCTTGGGTACCATTGGATGACGGCATTTGTCCAGCGGCCGTCCTTTCAGCGAGCAATGTGCCCCGCCCATCTCCGTTTCAGCTGTTTGGCAACGTCTATTACATCGCGTACTCTTGTCTGCTTCCTAACCCATTCGTTTCTCTTACGGTCTTTTCGCGTGATGCCCAACATGCACCTCTCCATGCCTCGCTGTGTGACTCTTAGCCTTTGGACATCTCTCGTGTTGAGGTTCCACGTCTCGCAGCCATACGTGACCACGGGTAGCACACATTGGTTGAACACCCTACGCTTAAGACATAATGGTAGGTCACTCTTGAAGATACTATTCAGACGTCCGAAAGCACTCCATCCCAGCTTTGTTCTTCGAGCAATTTCATCGTGCATGCTTCCATCTATGGACACCTGCTGTCCGAGATAGACGTAGCTGCTGACTTGCTCGAGTTGGGTGCCAGAAATACAGATAATTGCAGGGTCCGAAAAACAATTCCTCATCACTTTTGTCTTTGAGACATTTATCTTTAGACCGACCGTTTGACTGACATCCGCGAGTTCTTGCATTCTACCTTGGAGGTCTTTCGGGTCTTGTGAGAGTATAACAATATCATCTGCCAACCTCTTGCCAACAAAAATGCTTACCGAAGAATTCAAGAACTTTCATTTTAAACCAAAGTCAAGGGATTTATTTACGTTTTTCGAGTTTTTTTTCCAAGTTCTCCAAATCTTCTTATATTGCGAAATTATAGTACTTTGCACCAATTTATCGAACGGAAATATTGAAATTTTAGTACTTTTTACATATTTTTTCCGATAATAATTTTGAATTATAGTATTTTGGGCGTACTTATACCTGTTTTATATCGTACATAGTACGCGGACCAAAATTATAGTACAAATACTATAATTATAGTACTGTTTGCAACACTGGTGTGGACATTTAATGGAGATTGTGATATTGACATTGTGAAGTGCAGAGCTTCCCAACCGGTGTGTCTTGGGTGATTGAGATGTGTGCCGAAAAACATTGTCCGTAGGTACTCAATCTCACGGTTTGAAGCGGACGTCCTAGGCGTTGTCTAATTTCGAGTCCCTTTACAGTAGAAATAAAATTAATAAGACCCATTTTTTTCTTGTCTTTTATTGTGCTAACTGTCAATTCATGGTGGATTAATTCAATTTAATAATACACAAAAATTGTATACTTAGTACTTTTTCCACTTTTAATAAATGTATATGCGGGTCTATTTTATACACAAGGCGACTATCGACCTCTAAAGTGATAAAGTGATAGTATTTATTACATATTTGTATTGAGGTATTATAATTGTTACAATAAGTTAGCCGTCTAACTAAATAGTCAAAACTGTCTATCTCACTCTAAATTTTATCACAGCCAAGAGTGGTGCTATTAAAATATAGGACTTATTGCAACATTTACAACCAACTTATTGTAATTGTTACAATAAGTGCTGATACTTTGATACAAACCTACCGTAAGTTTGATAATATTTATCACTTTATCACATTGGCGGTCGATAAGTATAGAATAGACCCACTGGACCAGTTTCGTCCGCCTCAAAGGGACATTTTCGACTCAGCTTTTAGTAAATAAAAGACTTCAACTTTCAAGATTCCTCTTTTAGTGCTTACTTAAATAAAAAAATCGAAATATTTTTTTGATTTGTACCTATGTATTAAATTTGCTACTAGTTAGATTTATTTATTTAACGAATCGACGTACATAGGAACTATGTGTGTTGTCTAATTTGCTCGAATATAATGATGACAGGTTTGCAGGCCCCCTATTGAAAATGACTCTATTAATTAGTAAATAATTATTTAACATTTTTTTTGTGAACCATAATATTATTATTATGTATCTGGCTGAAGTAACGAGTGCTGCGCTTTTAGAAAGTACCGACATATTTAAATTAAAAAAAATATCTACTTTTTATCTTAAAGAACTTATAAAACAACGTTTAAACTAAAAAAATATTCATAAAATACGATACATACATGTAAGCACTAAGTAGGTAGGAATTAACAAAAGTCTGACTTCCAAAAAGCACACAATTCATATAATTTTATTTTATAAACACTTTTTAATGTTTTGAGGTGCGTATTTATTATTTAAAATAAAAGTTAACAGTAAAATTTATAAAATTGTATTTTTTTTATAAAAACGTTACTCCCACCAAACAAGCGAATAGAATTAATTATGTAACTGCCTATATATAATATATATATATATATATATATATTATATATAGGCAGTTACATAATATATATATATATATATATATGTATATGTAGTATCATTATTTAACCTTGTAATTATTTTTAAGGCGTTTGAATAAAAACAATATCTTCAATTAAAAAATAATTCTTTACCTCTAACTGATACACATGCTCTACCATACCATAAGAGCCTTCACCTATGACGACGGCCGGTTGGTCGACTGAAAAACATTGACTGAAACCGAATGCGTTTTAGAACCGTGTGCCATACTAAACTTATGATTTCTGTTCATGGAAATATATTTTCTCAAAGTATATTGTCTCTGTTCTGGCAGAACACACTAACTGGAGAATACTAGTTTTGAGTAATTTGACTTCGAAGTTGTTAAAATGTTTGAAATGGTCTATCATGTGAGTTTATTAAGTTATCGTAAAAAGGATGACTTTAAAATAAAGACTGTTTATTTTTTATTAAGAATGTTTCCAGACGGTAAAGTTTGAAATAAGGAACATTTTGGTATAAGTAACTCAATATGTCATTTTTTCGAATTAGTGTCTTCTGCCAGAACAGTGACGAATTATTATAGGCATCTGATCGTATCCGTTTATACCATACAATTTAGAGTGTGATGCAGAATTATACTTAGGCACAGTATTTGAGATACGCACCTAACTTTAACATGCCGATTTCGACGACCTAAGTTTAGTGATAAAAACATATATTATTATTCTTATTAGAATGCCTAAATGGAAGAGAGAAAGAACATGCTACGCGTTTTTCTTGTTAGAATGGCTGCTTAACGTCGACAACTCTGCATTACGCTCTTACACTTACAAACTTAGTGAAAATATACTTTCATGAACAGAAATCATAAGTATAGTATGGCACACGGTTCTAAACCCCATACGGTTTCAGTCTATTCAGTTTTACCTGCGTACATAGGTACCTTACCACGCCTATTCAACACATATAATTATTTTTTGGTGGAACGACATTATATTAGAGTTAATAAACAACTTTTCAAGTCAACTGGTACTCTCGCTTTACCCCACTTCATCTCTCTCCATACCCAGACAGTAGACAAACTAGGTACACGGACTGCGTGTGGTGAATATTATGCTTACTGTCGCCTAGAGTCACACCGACCGACTGTCGTCTTGGGCGGTGGCCCTAACCATAGGTACCCTTACACTGGTTCAACAGTTTAGGTTTCTTATGTTATGTTATAACAATGTTTAGAACTTATTACGAAGAATTTTATCTGCCATCTGGATATCTTTTTCAAGTGAAATAATGTAATTAAGTTAAAACTTTCAAACAGTGACAGCTAGATTCGTGAGGTTACTGCCAAAAGTTGGTAAGTCTCGAAATCGTGTTATAGAGTAATAAAATTGTAATTTGAAATTTGTAAGCATGTAAGTACCTAGTGTTACACCCCCGAATGGTCCCCATTTGGGGATGTCTCTGTGTATCTGGAGAGGCCCGAGTCGGTATCAAATCCAACAAATAGTAAGGGTTGATTGCGAAAATAATTAAATAATGTTAAATATCTGACCGGCAACATTGTCTGAATGCCGTTACAAAAAAATACGAACGGCAACGCCGCATTTGTACCGCTCGTAAGCGGTCGTTTGTTTTAGCGCGAGAGAAGCATTTTTGACAGCAACGCAGTAAGCAGTGTTAACCTCGCTATCAATCATCCAGACGCGGAACAACAGCCGGGACAAAATCCCAAACCGGACGGGACTCCGGGATCAATGTGTGAAACCCGGGCAATCCTGGTGAAACCGGGACGTGTGGTAAGTCTTTCATTCTATAACCCTCCACAAACATTAATTTTGTCTTGAATATATTCATTAATGCTAAAGACCAATTCAGCAATTGCACTTGATACCATGGCCAACATTAGAGGTGTAATTTTTTATCACGATAACATACCACATCAAAGCCCCTCCAAAAACTGAAGACGTTTAAATGGGAAGCCACAACTCATCCACTTTATTCTCCTGTATTTAATACTGCAACATCCAGTTTTAACTCAAAGGTATGTCTTTAGTAAATTATTATATTTAATTTTTCAGTGAAGTTTATGTCAATTTATTAAAAACGACCGTTAGTATGGCACACACCTTTATTTTTGTAATACAGTAATAATAGTAAAATATTTTGTACACATTTAAACAATAAAATTTATATTCTTACAGTTCTCTCACAAACTAATTCTTCTTTTGTTTTCCGCCTTCTTTCTTGCCATCTTTATTTTTCGTGTTACTATCCTTCACCTTGAAGCATCTTCTGCAGGCCATGATCACGAATACGAGGACTAAAAATGGAGGAATTGCTATGAGGCCGATGACATCCAGTAGCAGTTCCGAGCACCTTGATAATCTTGGCGGAGCAAGATGCGGTGCGCCACCTGATCTGATGACGTGCTCGGCGTAGAACGCAACCACGTCCCGCGGTCTCATCGGTCTATCGTGGAACAGCCTGTTTAGCCTCTTTGCGTTTTGCTCATACCTTGTTAAAAGAAAAAAAATATTTATAATACTACTTAACCATCTTCAATTCTTAGAGCATCAAATGGGCCTCCATGGAGTGGATGTTGTATTATCAGCTTTTGTTTTTACGAGAAATGGATGTTAGCCACTTGCTCAACCTATTAGGTCCATACTCTGACTCCAAACACAAATTGAAAAATAATATGTGTATTTGCCAGACCCAGGATTCGAACCTGGGACACACGACATTATAACCCGACTCTTTAGCCTCTTGGCGACCGTTACAGTTTAGTTACACTCACATATTAATTACTCGAACATCATAGAGATTCGATTATCACGAGCAATCGCCAACATTAATACCTATAGTTATTATACGGAACGATTCAGTTATCAATTCAATCGTTTTAATAGCGCCTGTACATGTGCATGGATTTACTGGCACCGAGTGTGTAAATTAAATCAAAATGAGTCTCTGCCTGGTATAGTTCGTTTTTTTACCGGCAGGTTCGACTATTCACGTTAACCGATATTCACAACATGTCCAATAGTACCATAGAATGACGACATCGTGGCTTACTCTTGAATAATGAGATTGGCAAGATAGTCAGCACTTTTATGTATAAAAAGTTATTATCGCTATAGTTTAAAATACTCACTATATCGCAAGTAAATCCATGCATGCGTACAGGCGCTATTATGCTTAGTTTAATTTGTTCGTTACATGCATTGTATTGCTTGTGTTGAGAATTATAACTAAACCAAAATATACACATATAGGTATATAGATTAAATTGGTGACTACGAGTGGCCTACAAAATAGTGTTTTGTGGCAGTGTCAAATAATTTACTTTATATAAAAAGAAGATAATAACATTATTCATATTATTTCAGTTTATGGCTTAGAAAGAGAGAAATACTATATTATTCATACATACATTGGGTTACCGAGCATCTCATTAAGCGTCCAACCCAGAGAAGTCTCTGTCAAGTTAGAATAGTCTAAAGTAAGTCCTTGCCCCCTCTCCTCGATTGCTCTCGCATTGGCTTTCTGATCGCCGAATATGGGGATGGCTATCATCGCAACGCCATGGTGCGCTGCTTCTATACAGCTGAGGAGACCTCCGTGTGATATGAATACTCTCACGTTGGGGTGGGCTGGAAAGATAATTGAGTTATTCTATCAGTAAAGTAGGATTAACGATATTATTGTCACGACAACTTCATCATAACCCACTAAAATAATTGGAGTCTAAAAATATCTACCTAATGATATTTTGTAATATGATTTCATTATTGTAGTAATATGATAGTTGTAATATAACTTAAATGCTCGTCACATGCAAACAAATTATTTTGGTGTATGTGGGTTGGTATTATTTGAATTTTTAAATTAGTTCTATATTGAATGTCATTTGTTTTTAAAACCTGGACAAAACAATTCACAAATTAAATTCTTTTCCATCATACACACCTTTTTTACAGATTCTCTATAAGTTGAACCTTTTTTTATTACTAGAGATAAAACAAATTTTCCATTGGTAATTAAATATGTCGAATATAAAACATGTTCCGAAAAGTAAGTGTAACTTTTGCAGTCAAATTCAAATGTACAAAAAACTGGCCATGGAGAACACTCAAATGGCGGAGGAAAGTACAAAATTGACCAACCCTTCGCAAGAGGTGCCGGCTGAATTAATAGAGGTGGTAAAGAAAAATCCAACTACTAAGAAGAAAAAGACAGGTCCCGAGAAGAAGAAGCCGATCCAAAAATATAAATCAAATCCAACAAAAAATAATCACAAAAGCAAAAAGAAACCTAAGGGAATATGGATTTATTTGACACCTGCACAATTGAGTCGATACGTTAATAAATGAAATTTTACTACTAGTCATTGCCTAAATTCCCTAAATAAATAATTTTTGTGTATATAGATAATATTGTATGTAATGTTTTCCAACAAAAGTTTAAAAATTCTTTCTGAGAACTGTGATATTATTGTAATTAAATTAATATATTGTGTTTGTAATTAAATTATTTCAAAACTACATACTGTGTTCATTATTTTTATAGTTTTTCTGGTGGCATAATAAGGTCTATAATATATGCACCGTGTTCCTTATATCACAACCCCAAAGAAATAATAATTATGTATCAGAAAGTGAAGAAACGTGCTGGTATTTTGACAATTTATTATGTTTTATAGCCCATTCACACATGCATGTATTTACTGTTGGCAGTACGTATTGTCGTAATCGTAATCATAATAGTACGGCAAATGTACACACTTTTTTGATCCATGCATGGAGTGTTGCACAGCAATATATTATTATGTGATTATGATAAATAGCGATCCAATATAACGTGAATATTAATCTCCCACGGGACCCATTTAGATAATAGAAGAAGGTAAGCAGTGTAAAAAATTAATTGAAACATTATTTTATTTCATTGTCTATAAAAAATAAATGCTTGCAGCCATAGAATAATATTTAAAAAATCAAATTTTGAATAAAAATTTAACCTTAAACAATATAGTTTCCCGGTGCGGGACATTCATATTGAAACAAAGGTTGATAAATAATGAAGCAATACATCTGAGAGGAATAGACCAATTATTATAAGAAGAGGAATTTATAAGACCGAAAGATGTGGAATCAGCTTAAAGAGGCCTTCATCCAGCAGTGGATTGATACAGGTTGATGACGATAATGACAATATAAATGGGTAAGGTACCTATATAAAATCACAAATTTTGAAAAATATAGTAATTTATATGACCAAGAACAGTAGAATTAGGTTGGAATAACCTTCATCCAGCAGTGGATTGATCCTGATTGATGATGATAATGACAATATGAATGGGTAAATATAATATCAGCAATTTTGATAAATATAACAATTCATATGACCGACAGAAATACAAACAGCTTAGAGAGGCCTTCATCCAGCAGTGGATTGATTCAAGCTCATGATGATAATGACATTATAAATAGATATATAAGTATATAATATCACCGATTTTGATAAATATAGCAATTCATATGAACGACAGAAATACAAACAACTTAGAGAGGCCTTTATCCAGCAGTGCATTGGTCCAGGTCGATGATGATAAGGATGATAAAAATAGGTATAATATCACAATTTCGCATAACCGATAGGAGTAGAATCAGATTGCGGAGGCCTTCATCCCGTAGTGGATTGATATAAATATGTAGATATTATAATATCAACCGTTGTTATAATATGATGTCTTTCACTGATGTCTTAGACTGTTTAATAAAATAAAGATTTAAATTTCTTTTATTATTTGCAATGGCAACTTATCTTCAATAGATTCAAATTTGGCATATTAGACTGCAAAATCTTTAACGTGAGATCTGGCGGCGGCACTCGTGTTGTATCTTGTCTATGGTTTTCGATTTCGAAGTATTGTAAGTACTGGAAAACGAGAGGAGGGGATGTAGTTCTCCAAGCTGCCACCTATCACCGTAAAGATTTCGCACTGTCGCACTGTATGACTATAATATATAATTTATGGAAATTGGTAGCCTCAAATATCTTTAGGTAATTTATTCATTAAAAAAAATAGTGTTTGAACAGCCGTAAAGAAGTATTTAAAAAAAATCTAATTTGGAATACAATTACGTTATCTATGGAATTAAAACAGTGACAGCGCTGTCAGACGATATGTACGTAGTGAATTGTACCAAGATAATAGTTTTCTCACCGAAAAAAAATGATGTTTGCCAATGCGTACATAGTGATTTTTGAATAAAAATAATCTGTTCTATCTGTCAATAATGGATTAGAACAGTGTTTCCCAACCTTATTTGTGCCATACCCTACTTCTACGCTTTAAAAATCTCCATGCCCCCCTATCAAAATTTTATAGTTACCTAACAAGAGAATAATGAATGTATTGTTGATCTTTTTTCAAATTTCATATTGCTACACTTTTTCAGCCAAAATAATAAGAAAAAGTACAAATATAACAGTGCTGCCGTCTTATTATCGGAAAGTCAGGTTTGCAATATCAAAAAAAATATTTCGAAAATGCGTTTTTCCACAAAAAAAAAATGTAACAAATATTAACAATTTGCACATTGCCCCCCAAAACATTCAAATTGCCCTCCGGTGGGGCGTACGCCCCACGTTGGGAAACACTGGATTAGAAGGTCTTAAGCGACGAAAACGTCATTCTGTTGTACGTGAAGTGTAATATGGCGAATCGTATACGGTATGTAAGAAAATATGGATTTTAAACGTCGCGTTTCTGTAAAATCGTCGGATATTACTCAAATGTGATCAATTCAATAGTAGACATTTCGGTAGCGCACAGATCGAAGTGAAGATGTTAAAATACCCATAAAGTGTCGTTTAAATGAGAAATTAGTGCGTTTTCCAAAATTTCGTACGATAGTAATGGTATTAGATAATTGAAAATACTAATATATTTGAGTTGACACTCCCATAGTATATTTGGGGCTTAACAATATAATAATATCTTCCTTTACTACCATTATGTGTTGATCTATCTATAAGTGTTGTAAATTAGGTTACAAAATAATATTTGAATTTTTTTATTTGGTTCCATTTGAAATGTCATTTGTTTTTTAAACTTGCACAAAAAATCATTTGTATGAAAGAAAATTATTTATCAATTTGTAAATTTTCGTAGTACCTATAAGTATATAGTACTTATTAAATTTACAATAATTTAAACTGAAAATAAAACACATTTTGAATAATAAAATATGGTTGTAGAAAGAGTTAATCAAAGTCAATGTTCTATCTGTATCATAGAAAAAGAAATTGAAAATGCAATAAAAAAGGGAGATGTGTCACTGTCCAGTCCTTCAAAAGGAAATAAATCCACAATAGAAAAGGTGGAGAAAAAAAATTTAACTGTTAAGTTGAAGAGAAAGGCAAATCCTGAAAATCAAAAAGTAAAACAGAAAAAAAAGAAAACCAAAAATGGAAAGAATTAATTTAAGGGGAGTGTAGTGCTACTATGGACATGTAATAATGAGAATATGCAATTAAATACAAATTATCATAAATTTACCTTTAAGATGAGTTTTCATCAATCAACAGCATCATCAATCAGTGATCAAATAACAGTTAAAAGGAATAATAAACATGTTTGACATGATGAATACGGTTTTATAAAATTAGTGTTGAAGTTATAATTGTAAATAATTGGAATCATAATAATAATATGGCGACAGTAAAAACAAAAATAAAATCATATAACTTGTCATATAATAACAGCCTCCGGTTTGATCTGGTGTGCGGCTTACACTCCTCTGGGCAAGGCATATATGCTGCATGACTCAATGATGTCTCATAACACTCGTAAAGCGGGGACTCTTTTAAGCCCCACTTATGCATCATAAGTACATCCGGAATGCCTACACTGTATTAGGTTCAGACACGGTATATTTGCGTGGAAGCCATCCAGTATTTCCACAATTAAAATGGAGGTCTTTATGCTCGATGCTGACCAACCACGTTGCCAAGTATCCTCCTATCCTAGGGTTCCTCTCTTTCAATCCAGAAAGGATTCCTCGGGCGAGGACGCATCGTTGCTGGAGACAATGTAAGCATAGAACAAGAGTTTTGCGTTGTTTAAAATTTTCTTATATTCCCTTAATGTAGCCATGTTTTGCTTTATCTTTGATGGAAGTGTCTTCAACAGCACTGGCAACCATGGAAATGGTGTAGAGGATATGGTGCAACTTATTATATGCAAGGCTGAATTAAGTCGTGTGTCGATATTGTTGAGGATCAGACGGCGGCACAATATTCAGCAACAGAATATATTAGAGTAAGTGCAGCTGTGCACAAAGTATGTGATTCACAGCCAGTTTTTAAATAATGTTTTCTTGACTCTTGCTTTTACCATTTACATCCATGTGTACTCAGTATGTTAAATTCAAATCTAATATAACACTAATGTTTTAATTTATCTTTTGTAAATCACTTTTAAATTATTTTTTTATTATCTTTATATTGAAATAATGTGAATTTTGAATAATTCAATGATTTAATGTATTTATTTTATTTTATTTAACATCAATTTTAACAGAAAGTAAAAATGTGTGTACTTTGAAATCCTTTTTATTTATAACTTCAGTTGTCATATTGTTTTTAGATAATATGTATTGATCAATTAAAACACTTTTAATCATATATTTTCTGTAAATTATTGTAGTTAACTGTGTGTTTAATTCCGTCACTAGATATCTTTAATAGTACTACATTCCACCTTAAATAACTAAATAAATAGACAATCAAAAAATTGAATAAAACCCTAGTAGCATTGCCTAAATGTACGTGATATTTCTGATATGTAATATTTCATGCTTACTTTTTGAAATTACGCTGTTGGAAATGTAAATTCAATGTTTCTAAATATATAAATATTGACTTGAAAACTACACATTATTTTCTTACATAATTTAAAACATTTTTGGTGGTATAATGAGTTCCACAGAATGCAGAATTTTCCCCAAATCTCGTGTTAATAAAATAACTTGATTTTTAAAATAGCCATGTAGCAGTGATGGCGAATCTATGGCACGCGAGATGATTTTGCATGACACGCAATTTTTTATTTTATTTTAAGAGAAAAAATACCCACAATAATTAAAAGTAAAAAATACAACAATGTTCCTACTTATATAATGTAATATTAAAAAATAATGACGACATAGCCATGCATATTTTAATATTGTTTTTACCAATAGTATCTACCAATCGATGCGCAAACGAAAACGACGAAATTCATGCATAAATGACAGATCGCATTGTATAAAAAATAGCAGGCAAATACTCTTCAAGAATAATTACTACGTTTAATATAAATATATAATAGCATAGGTCAGTCCTTAGGCTTTATGCGTCATATAATATTATCGCACTGACCTCATCAGGCGCGGGGGGAAACCGCGCCGCGACACTCTGACTTTGATCGCTTGAGACCAATTGGGCAATTAAAAATAAAAATATTTAACTAACAAACCTAATGAAATTTATAGGCAATCATTCAAATATAAACAGCTGCTTATTATTTTGCCTCAAACATAATCGGTAAAAATGGAAAATCGTTCAGTGATGGAGATCTTTTAAGTTACATATTTTTTTGTAACATCACAGCCAATTGCAGACGTTAATTTAAGTTTAAAGGATACCTACCGCAGAAAAATGTTAAAATATCAAACTTTAATTGAACCTGTCTTGACCAATGTTATTTATAATTATGTATTATTTTTATTTTACTGGAATAGGACAAATTGTTGTGTGAAGATAAAAATATGACAACTCAGTGTTCTTTTAAATTTATGAAAAAGATATTCCTGTTATCACAATTTTTGGATGCAAATGTCTCAGAATAATGTTATTTACGCTCTACAATATATCACGAATCTCAGCGCGCCCAGCCTTATATAGAATTGGGGAAAAATAGATCTGTAAAAATTAATTATGCATGTTATATACCCAATATTGCATCTTGTGGCATCCATTTCCTGATGATAACATTGTCTGGTTTTCCTGGCAAATCCTCTTCGAATTTCCACAATACGGTTTGCTTAAGTTTTGAAAAAGCCTTAAGAATTCCTTGCTGAGTCTCTTTAGGCATCAGAGAACTTTTCAAATTGCTTCCCATACTGAAGTAAATCAGTCCATTCTTTGCGTTGTCTAAAACCTTTTGCAAATCCTGCAACAGACAATTAATGATACGAGTAATATAATAAAAATATATTAAAAAATATAATAAAAATAAAATTCTTATTATAACACAATTACGTAAATGATGAAATTCTCGTGCTCACATAATCATGTGAAAGAAAAATGTGCAACAAAACAGCGCTAGGAGCCATTGGTACGCGTGCTGCCGTTACAAAGCTTTTCGTTTGCACCCCCTGTATATAAAATGTGTAAAAATAATCAAATTTATGTTGTAAAACTATTGTTACGCCAATATTGTTTTGTATTTCACTGCAGATGGAGAACCTGTTCAAGAAATGTTGTGTGTTTGTCTTTGATCCTTCGTGCTGTTTTGTTCACAGGCAGATGTATGTAGTAGGTGTGGTACTAGCCAGTTAACAGTTCATACCAAATATATGGGTGCTACTAGTGTTCACGTATGCATGTGAACTACAGGTGAGTTGGAAATACTGTCACCAGTTTGTGTACTCAAGTTTCGGATGAAACTACCCATACTAAGTATTTGTGGCCCAATAAACTTATTCCAAAAAACTTGTGATGATATCATCGCGAGTCGCTGTTCTGTGCACTCGCCAGTTGGTAGACTTTCAACACTATTGACATTAAATGCGCACAAACGAATTAGTCTATTGCGTTCGAATGTATGAATAATAATAGGTCAAAAATTTAAAATTTTATAATATATGGGACTTTTCGACAAGCGGCGCTCAGCGTATTTTTAGCGATGCTATTGAAGGCGATACACAGTCTGAGTTCCCTGAGCAGATACGTATTTTAAAATACTAATAAGATGGAGTTGGTTTTAGTTTCACTTGAGTATGAAACTTTTGTCGCATACGCACGCCAAACGATCTATATAGTATTCCAAATACTAGTAAGTATTTCGGAACAAGTTTAGTTTAGTTTAGTCAAGTTTATTTTTTTATACTAGTAGTAAGTATACTTAGTCTTCAAAATCGACCAGTTTTCCTATCTCTAATGTGAACCATTAATATAATATAAGACAAATTCAAAAACCACAAGTAATGCTACGTGGCATGGAAAAATACCACAAAACTAACTGATTAATAGATCTAGCCATCAAAACCAAAGATTAGGTACATTATTTACCTGAGGTAATGGTTTTATCTCGCCAATATGATATCCTCCAATATCAATAGCATTTGGGAGAAGAGGTCTTGCAACACTTATTGATGGATGACTGTTAATCAGAGTTGCTGATATTTTCGAAGGGAGGTCTTTGAATGCAACCTTTTGTGATTCTGCCTTGAAGAACTCCTCATAAAGTGCTTTTTGATGCGGATTTAACGTCCACCTATTAACAGACAAAAAATGTAAAGGCACCTGATACTGAAGACAAATAATAATTTTAATAAGATTGCCGATTTGAAATACACATGACTATGCCCCACCAATGAGGGGGCTGACAGGACTCTAACCTGGGGGCCCATTGTGATGGATCGGCCAGCCAACTGAGATAAACAAACATAAAAAAATTGCACTGATAACTAAAAAATGTCGCTATTTCACGTCGAGCTTATTAACATTTCAAAATATGTGTTTGTTCGATGCAATTTTTGATTATTTGATTTTTTTTGTCGATATTCGTCAACTCCATAAAAAAAATCACTAAAAAGTACATTGAATCGAATATCATTTGGAATACGCAACTGTAGATGGCCTTTATAGATAGGTAGAGGAGGCCGCTTTAGGATGTGGGGGCCATACACATGGCTATTTAAACTGATATTAGGTCACTTAATAAATCTTAATTGAAGAACCATATTTACTGTACCGTAGAGCTGAAAGTCTGGAAGTCACATTATCACCGGCCTTCTACGCGCTCTGAAGCGGAGATGGCAGGCCGTGATAACGTCAAGGTCAAAGCGGGGGTGGGGGACAGAAACGCACGGGGTATTTGGTCAAGGCTGGTTTATTTCATCGTATTGCAGGGTAGTCGTTACAGATACGATACAGGTTATTGTCGTCGTTGGCGGTCGGTTGGTAATTGGCGGGCTGCAACGTGGTGTCGCGGGCTTGGCTGCTGGGGCTTCGCATCCGAGGCGATGCTCGCTGTCCGATGGGAGATAGGGTCGGGGCTTGCGGCTTGGCGTGCTGCCGATGTCAGATGTGGTCTTTTTGGCGGGCTGTCCGGAATGCTGGCTTGGCTTCGCGTCCGAGGCGAGAAGAGATTTTGCGGTCGATGCTGTTGGTTCGGCGGTTGATGTAAGAGAGATGCTGGCTGGTCGACGTATCAGGCAAGAGAGAGCTTTCGCGCCCATCCAGATCCAACTGCCAGATTCGCGGCGTCCTGTTTTATCCGTCGGTCGGGAAGCTCCCTGTTTTACCGACGGATTGACTAGTGGCGGCGCGAGCGGCCGTTTTTGATAGACCGCGTCTGTTTTGGCGGGAATTTGACGAATTTGAATTTCAAGGAGACGGGTTCCGCTCGGCCGAGGGTTGCGATCACCGCGAAGAGTGGACGTAGGCTGTGGTATTTTGGGAAATATGATGGTTCGGTCCGCCCTTTGAGGTAGTCTCCTGTGGGAGACTTTCATCTGGTATCAACATATTATTCAATATTTTGCAGGAGAGCAGTTTTAACATAGTTAATCTAATCTAGTTAAAATACTCACTTGCGTTCGGACTAAAACTACGTATGTTGGACTTCCGCACTTTTGCAATTAATCTTTTTGCTTTAGCTTAAAGAAAAAATAGCTTAAATTGGACATGTCACTCTTTCAGCTCTGAAGTATAATAATTGGACTAGCGTCATTTTAGAAGTAAGTATTTTGAAAACCATGTTAACTCAAAAATGATAAAAATGTAATTTTTGCACTTTCAGCTCCACAAAATTTACTTTCTTACCATGTCATTATTTCATGGGCTATATCCAGTCCAAAGTTTTTGACTCTGTCCAAGAGATTCATCTTTATCGGTAATGACAAAAAGATATTCGGAACGGTAGCCAAAGCCGCTGGATTTCCTGTGAGTTTTGCTAAAGAACTGCTTAGCACCATCGGTGATATTAAGATAACTGGGCAGTTGAACCTCACACCGAACCTAGAAAAAATCATATAAATTCAATTACAGGAAGTGTCATCTGACTGAAACTTACAAAATGTAATTAACACAGTTAACATTGCTATCAAAAACAGTAGACTAAGAAAGATCTAAAGCGCTGGCTAAATGGCAGCGACTCACCTGCGCGGTATAACGACTTGCCTGCGCGATACAGTTTGTGTGGAAGTATGGAACACTTACAGCGCTTTGCGGTTTGGCGATTGGGCGAACTACAGTTTTCTCGTCCATACACACGAGCTTCCCGATACAAACCGGTTTGCGCAGGTAAGCTTGTAGTAAAGCATGAGCGTATAACTGGCGCTTAAAGGTCAGATGCAAGGTCATACTTAAATTCTCTAGTGACCGTGACGCTTACTTTTAGGCACCTGGTACTGGCCGGTTAAGTGTCAGCATCGTGCGTCACTTAATGGCAGAATTGAAAAATACAAGTGACAACTATAAAAATAATCAAGTATATAATAATACACAGAAAAAGAGTACTTAATTTATTCATTTGCGACAAGAAAAATGTATCGAATACTAATCATAGAGGCAAAATAATACATTCTAACTATTTCCAAATATCAGTTGTAAACGGATAATACTTGTAAATGTGAATAATGATGCATGATGGGCTGTGTAAGCAAGTTTGATGTAGTATTCTTTCCTTCTTTTCTTTTTAATACTACAACAGACCATGAGTCCCTTTGACTGTAGTGTAACACTAGTAGTAGTAGCAGTGGAACAATTACAGAAACCCCCACGTTTTGAGAAAACCACATTTTTGTATTGTGACCTTACTGGGAATTAAACTAGGAAGTCCTCGATGAGAAGTCAGTGCTTTACGTATTGGCCTGCAAGGGTTGCCATTTTTGTCATTGAAATTAATGCTCAGAATCGAGGGTCACTCTATCCAAGGTGTGTGGATTTATTCAATTTAATACTGATAACTCAACCATTTGAGTTTATAATTACTTAATTTTTTATATTGTGCAGTTTTCATAATTATGCCATTGTTAATAGTAATTTAAAAACTATTTAATAAAGTTATTGAAAATTGGAATTTTAAGATGGCAGCACTCTCGATCATAAAAAGTGGCATTGTCGACTTACGTATCGTATAACTAAGTCAAGCATAACTATCGACAGTTAGGTTAACTTAACGATGGCATCTATTCATCTCAGTAACGGAGGGTGGAAGTAGGCTGTGGAGATCCGACATAATCAGTGCACACTAAACTTTGTCACTCATACTTATTTTTTTACATTCATCTAAGAATACAAATTGCGGATGGTAATAATGGTTAGTTTTTAAAATTCAATGAAATCTGGCTACACCGGTTGCATCATGTGTTATCAGTCACGGTGTTTCTCTGCTGTGTGCAGATTAGCCGCATTTTGACGTTCATGTGTGGTTTTTAAAATTTAGAGGTGGTTGGTAGCCCGTAACCTGTGGTGTTTTGCCCGCTCGTGTAAAAGACCCTTAGGCCTGAAACCTACTTAACACAACGAATGGGGCGCTCGCGCAAAATTTCACAAGTGGCGCGGCGAATCATCGAAGATACAACGTGATCAAATACGGCAGAGTACAGTGATTTTGACGAAGCACTGCGCCCGCCTGCCCCATAATTCAAAGCACATAGGTGGAGGCGCACGCGTTGTTTGGCTTCTCAGCGGGACGAATTAACGAAAATACTACATATTCTAATATGTCAAAACCCATTGAATACGGCAAGCACAAGGGGCGCGCGCTTTTTTATTTATCCGCTTCTGGATGCGTTGTTGATAGACGGGCGCCTTCGCATTCTTTTAATAACAATAAAGTCATTGTTTACTTGCCGGGCGTGCGATATATTGCTAGTAGAATTATGTCATCGTGATTATGAATTACAGGCCGCCGAGAAATAAAATAATATTTTTATTGCTTTGTTATGAGAGGTGCTGATAATAATAGTTATTTTGTGCTTCTGGCGCTCCTTATTACATAGGTGAAGGGTAATGCACGGGTGGAAGGAGTGTCATTTCGGTTGTATTCACGCTTCACAGGCCTACTACTTAGTGAGCGCCCCGATCCGCCGCGTTTCGTGGGCTTTGTCCCTTAAAACACTGTGGTTTTCTTACCCTATTGCCAGGTCATTCATGAAGTATTCCAAAACCACCAAATCGAATTTCTCCTCTTTATCATCATACAATTTCTTCATAGCGGGATCTGTCATCAATGCTCGAATCATGTCCATTACAAAAACATTTAGAAAAGAAAACATCGAAAGCACTCCTATTGAAGCTATCCTGTCGAAACTCATAGTAGAGTCATCTGTGTATGAAAATGAAAAAATATGATAAGGGTCATACATTTTATTGTAACATTCTATCTATCAGAGTAAGTCAATCAGACCAAGCATTGATATTAATTAAATCTATCATACGTAAGTCCATTATTTTCAAATCGGTAATAATGCCGCAGATGCCGTCGTAAGCTTTTATAATTTTTTTTACGAAAACAGTTTAATTATTCTATATAGACAATTATTATAATAAATACCTTTTTCTGTCGGCGCAGAGGCTATTCGATCCAATAATTATTAATTTAAAATTTGAAATTTTCATACATTTTGATGCATCATTATCACAAACTGAGATTATATTAGGTAATATTAGGTTGGGGTAGGTTACGCTAGGTTATGTTAGGTTAGGTTAGGTTAGGTTTGGTCAAAAAAGAATGTTATAAAATCTCATGATGGCATCTGCGGCACATTTACCTTCAAATCTTCCGGACACTATTTTATTCAGTGTCTACTTTTCAAAATATAATAATATTATCTATAACTTACTTTTAAGTAACGACATATTTTCAATAACAATCTCCCTGTAAATTGGCTTGTCATTTTTAAATGAACTCACAAAGGTGACCTGCAAAAAAAAAAGTATATTATTACAATATTTATTTGTAATTAAAATAAAATCAAAATATTTCCTGAATGTATCTTTTTGTATTTTTTCCATGCCGTGGACGATTCCCAAACAAAAATTCCCAAAAATTAAAACATACTATCCAACAACAACATTTCATCAATAACCGGAAGTCGCTGTAGTTACATATAGAAGACTTCTCAGTGACATACCTGTCATGGCGGCAACGCATGTTTAAGTAGGTAATGTATCGGCTCTCTTTTTAGGTATGACTCGTTTTCTTTTTCAGAATAAACAAAAAGTTTACTAATAATAGTTTTAATATTTTTTCTGATCGTTTTAGACATATTTTTATTATAAAAAGCATCAAATTACGTAAATTTATAGATCTGTCTGTACACCACGAAATAAAATGAAATGATAAATCTAGCGGCATTCCTCATTAAGTGCGATTAACTAAACAGGAAGGGCTTGTTAGTTCACAGTTTTAACACGTGGACAAGAAGTTCTTGTTCGACAGTAGAATTTCTGTAACAATGTCATTGGACTGAATTATTTAAATTCATTTATTAACTTGAATAAACATTACAAATTAAAAGATGCATTTCAAGGGTCGGTTAAATGCTTAATGTAAAATAAGTAGCCTTATAAGGGAACAATAATACAACCTTGAACATATATATGCAGATGCGATTTCTTCTAGTGTGTTGTTATTTTTGACTAGACATTCATCAGAACTATTACATCGTTTTTTCTTGATCGGTGCCACTTCGTCTATATCTTACTTTCTAATGCAGAATGTTTATAGTATATATACAGTCGAACTCAGTTATTACGATCTCGGACATAGCGAGATCTCGGATGTAATGAGGAAACATTCGTTGACATTTTGGTTAATGATTTTCTCCATACTATATTGAGCAACTTATCAGATATACCGAGCTAAAATACTGTCAATGTGTCGATCGTTTAAAAACATTTCGACCTAAAGCAATAAAATCCGATCGGACAGGATGCCGCCAGGGTCGGATTACGTTTATGATTCTAGTTAAGTGTCTAAGTACCTACCTAATTGGTGTTTCGCCGACAATAATAAAAAAGTATCCACGCGTATGATTGAAAAGTCCAAGGTTTGTAAAATCCGTAGGTACCTACCAGCGTTCATTACAATAAACAACTTCTTTTGAAATTTATGTATGCCATGCTTGTTTCGGGGATTTTTACGATGGTTTTCAGATTTTTTATTTTCGACTTTTTGTGTAATCTGCTCATTTAAAAATACCTTTTCTCTGATATAACGAGTAACGCTTATAATGAGCAAATTCAGTCAGTCCCATCTTCTTCGTAATAACCAAGTTCGACTGTACTTATTTTTAGTTTCACTTCCATACATTTAGGTCCCAACATAGAAGAAGGTTTTTGGCTATGGGTTTTTTGTGTTTTTTTTTAATAACGATGCCCTTGCTTTTTCGTAGAAGGTGGTTGGGAGGGTTTGTATCATTGATGTGCAGTTAATTATGTTCCTCCATTTATATCATTAATTTTTTTTTATGGCCAGAATTACATATTTTGTGTAGTGTTCTCGTGTTGTTTTGTGGTTTAGTATTTCATAAGGTTTTTGGAGGTCAATTTCATGGTTATGCTGTCTACATAGAGTTCTGAGAGTCCATCGCTCCTTTTCTAGTATAGGGCAGTTGTTGATGACGTGCCACAGAGTTTGAGATGTGTAGCAGTCACATGGACAACAGTCATCGTCCCTCAATTTAAATCTTTTTAGATAGGCTCGCACTGCTCCATGGCCTGTTAGTATCTGTGTGAGTTTGTATGATATTTTTATGTTTCTGGCAAGAGTGATGGCAGAGTTTATGTTTGGAATAAATTTCTGCGTTATTGACCCTGTGGCGGATGTTGTGTATCTGTTGTTCCGTAGCTCTATTGTGTCTTCATTTAGTTTTTGTTTTGCGTAACTTAGGGGGAAGTGTGTGTAGGTTAAATGTCTTTTAGGTGGCTTGTTTAGCGTTTTTATCAGATTCCTCGTTCCCAGCTATCCCTGTGTGACTTCTTGTCCAGAAAAATCTATGGTTTGTTTCTATCATTTAAACCTGTGTTGATAGTGTTTTGTGTGCTTAGAAACTAATGGTTTTGGATAATTTTTCAGTTGTAATTGCTTTTGTATAATTTTTTTATTCTTCTTTTTAACACGACAACTGGCCAAGAGTTCTAATTACAGTAGTGTAGTATTAAGAGTGAAACAATAAGAGGATTTGAGAAAATCATAATATGTATTATGACCTAACCAAGAAGCGAATCCAGAACCCCCCGATGAAACCCAGTCAGTGCCTTACGCGTTGGACTTAAATTCTTGAATACAAAAATTATTTGATTTCATTGACCACGCTCACTTGATACACTAGCAGTAGGGTTCTTAAATAATTGTTTACTCTCATAGCACATAAAATAAAATATAAGCACCTAATCACAGGAAAAATAGAACTTACTTCATGTTTCCTTTCATGAAGAATATCTGCTGCCGCTTTGCCCAAGTTGTAGTGACTTCTAGCTGGTGGCGTAGCCAGCACGAGGATCTTATAGCCGGAAACTTGGACGCAAAGCAACGCCGACAGTAGCACCAAAAACATCTGTGTCGACAGCATCTTCAATATTAATTTTGTCGGTTGTAGCTGAAAACACATAAGCGAAGGAATTGGAAGGAAACCCCAGGAAAAATATTGTTTATGACTTTTATAAACCATCAATCAACAACATGCAGATGTTTGATGAGAGGAAGGCTCGTCAAAATTAGAATAATATAAAATATGTCACAACATAATCTATTTATGTTTATGGCGAATGAAAATAATACATTCTTAAAAAAAATCAATAGTTCTCTCTTGTTTTTTTAAATTTTTAGTAGAATGGTATCAGATTCTTGCAGAATGTAGGCGACTCTTTTATGGGTTGGTATCATTACTTTCAAATTTGTAGCGGATATGCTTGACCCTAAAACTAAATCAGTTACACCTCTCTTGAGTCGATTCACTGCAGGTACGGATTTACCAGAACCCTTGTATGTGTAGAAGTCCCCATGCTGACACAAGAGTCAAACAAATTAAAAAAATATATATTCAGCAAACAATAAACTCTACAAAATACTATAGTACGTTATAACTAAAATTTGAAAAGATCCTAATGTTACTTTGATTTCAGATTGAACTTTTTTTTTAGAAACACTAAGGGCCCAATATTTCTAGCTACGGCACTGATCGATGGTTGTGGGTCGGACACAACTGGTCTGGCGTATTTATAGAATCTCATTAAAATTAACATAATATCTAATATTTTAAAACAAATGATTATAAATTATGATAAACAGATATAAATTAATAGGTTTTCTGTATACATTATAAAGTTTTTAATACATAAACAATTTAAATATGGAATGCAATATTTTGTGGTAAGTAGATAATAATATAATATGTATACACATTTAATAATATTGACATTATTTTCAAATATCTACTCCTACTCTGTGACAGGCGGAAATAGTGTAGCCTTGTCTCATCAAGGCCATCTTATTTAATTAATTAATTGTTTTATGCAGCAAAATAAACTAACAAAGAACAAACAAATTTATTTTTATACGTTGTTTATTTCACGTGGATTCTGCGAAGAGGTTGTGATGGAGAACTCTCGATAAATTGTGAGAAAAATTGATGCTAGTTTTTTTTTTTTAAATATGATTTCGAGATTTTATGGAATTCTCAAGAATTTTCAAGAAATCAATAAATTGTCACCGCAATATGCAGACATCGAATATTCAATCCGTGAGAGACATACTTTATAAAAATACCTACACACGCTGGAAAACATACAAACATTTCGTTGAGTACCAATCACTTAGCAACCGATCTCAATCGCCTCGGTCATACCTACTGCGAGTTCAAACGAAGAATTGAAAATAACATTTTCTTCCCATATGATCGTAAAAAATCTCGAGAAATCAAGAATATAACCACGCCCGAAAAATATTATTATGTTTTCCGCTCACAATAATATACGAACATGTTCTAAAGGCAGACGATTTAATATTATGTACTTGTGAGAATTTTATAAAACACTGCACCAAAGCTGTTTGAAAACATATCCCTACAATCTTAATTCAATGCACTGATGCACGATCAGAACAGTGACGTGCTGTGGGGCTAGGCAGATTGAGCGTCGCTTGGGGGCGGCAGTTACTCTAAGGGCGGCAAATCGAGGAAAATCATTTGGAATACATATAAATAGCTATCTAAACTTAGTAATAACGAAAATTCCTCTTTCCATTAAAAAATTCTGCTCACTGTTTTTGTCAGGTTCGCGATATCTAGTTTACTTCCGTTGCTCTTCGACGTCTTTGGTAACCAGAAACGACACGTGCAGATTTGCGAATAATTATTCTGATATTTTGTTAGTAATGTATCCATACAACACATTTCTTAGATACTGAACTCATGAAAGGATGATAAAAATAATTTCGGCGGCATTTTGGCGCTGCCTAGGGGCAGCATTTTATCTAGGGACGTCACTGGATCAGAATGATTGTTTCACGTGCTTCGGTGGCTGTTTTCGTCAGAAGATATTCGTCCTTTATTTTATCGTGTTTGCTGTGTTTTTTTACCATGCTTGATTGTAAGAAGATCGTATCGGGACCCCACAGAATTGAGGTTTTGTTTGTACGAGAGATGGATTTTAGTCACTTGAACTCATGCCCATACTCTGAGTCCAAACACATATTGAAAAAAAACAACATGTAATTTTGTCTGACCCGCTCGGTCATTCAAAAGTTTATTTAATCATGTCCGATCCTAAGAAAATCATATGGTCCTCTACAGGCTGGAGGTTGTATGATCAGATTTTCGTTTAAGTCACTTGCTCAATCTAATCCAAAAACACATTAAAAAACAACATGTGATTATTGTTTTGTAGTCAGACCCAGTGACGTCCCGTGGGGGTAGGCAGATTGAGCGTCGCTTGAGGGCGACAGTTACCCAAAGAGCGGCAAATAGAAGAGAATCATTAGGTGTACATAGAAAGCTACCTAAACTAAGTAATAACGGAAATATCTTTCCATTAAAAAAATCAGCTCACTGCTTGGAAACAAAACATATTAATTATGTACTAACAGGACATTATTTTTTGGTCGGCTTTGCGATGTCTAGTTTACTTCCGTTGTCATTGGACGTCACGTTCTTGGTGAACAGCAATGACACGTGCATACTTAATTTAAAATTTATCCAAATATGTTTGCCAGTCACTCGCGAGTTTTGGAAGTTGTCAGGTGTATTTTTAAATGTACCTATCTGAAACCGTAGACTCACAATATTGTCTATTGAAGCTGAGATGGCATTTAAATTAGATTTAGTGGTATATCTATATCTTGTTAATAATGTATCCATACAACACATTTATTAGATATTTGAGTCATGAAAGGATGATAAAAAGTCCTTAATAAAAAAATATGACGCCATTTTGGCACTGCCTA
The DNA here is from genome assembly GCF_057557595.1 of Rhyacophila brunnea. Taxonomy (NCBI): domain Eukaryota; kingdom Metazoa; phylum Arthropoda; class Insecta; order Trichoptera; family Rhyacophilidae; genus Rhyacophila; species Rhyacophila brunnea. Next base: position 10,533,209 of record NW_028233068.1, on the reverse strand, counting down.
GGGGCGGCATTTTGTCTAGGGACATCACTGGTCAGACCCGGGATTCGATCCCATATTATAGGACGACACGTTATCCGCTCGGCTACCTCGGGCGTTAGTTTAAGTTAGGTTACCAACCAAAATAAATATTAAATCTATTTTTATGTTATTCGTCAATCTACTGAATTTGTGATAGTACCTACCTACTACATAACACATATTATTATTAATAACTTTACTTACTAGTTTAATTGATGTTCACCTATTGAACTCTGGCCATGGAGTTACGTGATTTGTGCACTAGTCAATCAGTGTGGACTTGGAGTAGTTTGAGAGTCACACACGACCGACAACAAACGGTTACGTAACACAACTACCGACCGTCACTGAAGTGTTGTTGTCTTTATTGTACCTATATTCGTAAGGTTATTAGGTGGGAATACGTAATTGAATGGGATTGAGTAGAAACCAGGGAGTCCATAAAATTGTTATACCAAAGTGCGTATCGTTAATTCCAATTATTACCTATTCGGTATTCTTCTAAACATCGGTTAACCATTTATTATTTATCGATAAAATGTAGTCCAAAAATTATTTCAACACAGTTTAATACAAAGGCTGGGAACAAGGCCTGAACAAAAACGATGCATAAGTGCGAGTGAGAAAGTATTCGGCACCCTTATAATCTCTGCGACACGCGCTAGAGCAGGGGAGGGCAAACTTTTTGGATGGAGGGCCAAATTCAAGAATTCAAAATGAGCGGCGGGCCGCAAGTAAAATACCATTTTTAGATACACTATTAATTATTATCACGAAAAATAAACATTACAAAAAAATAATGAGAAGAATGAAACTGTTGTACATTTTTGAACATTTTTTAAAATTCATGTGTTAATTTTGTAGTTTATATTCTCAAAACTGCTTGTAAATGGGCATCGGAGATATTTGATCGTAAAGAATTTTTATTGCGGTTCATGATCGAAAATGTTTGTTCACATATATAGGTTGATTCAAAAATAACGAACATTTTTTTTGCATAATCTTTAAGTTGGTCGAACTTGTCTGAATTAAGGGCATTGTAAAATTTGGAGATTTCTTCACGACGATGTAATTCTCTTAAATTTAATCAGTGTCACACTGCAGATCAATAATCTCAAGTTGTAGCTCTGTCGGCACACTATCAATATCTATTGAAATCGATGCTCAACGTAGAAAATAGTGGTTACATAGTGTGAGACGAGACGCAAGGACTGAGATAATACATTTACGAAACAACAAATTCTTCAAATTTTAATCTATTGTCAATATTTTTTAAAAAATATATAAAAAAGTTATTCGTAATCAGAAGTACAATTAATGATGGCGGGCCGCAAAAAAATACCCGGCGGGCCACATGCGGCCCGCGGGCCGCAGTTTGCCCCCCCCCTGCGCTAGAGTAAGATAAAAGGTTTATAGGTGTGTGAGATGATTTGCTGTGGTGTCGCCGCCAAATCTTAGTTTGTTGCATACAATGACATTATTAATGGACGACGCACTCAATACAGTAGCTAGCAAGTAAATTCGCGCATTCGCATGTATAGGCAGACATCACGCAATTTCCATTATGCGATATCACGCATCGGGAATTTATAGCAATATGACCTTTATTGTAATGGCGTTAGAGCAGTGTTTCTAATGTCAATGTTCATTTGAGCGAACCTGTTCGAACCGAACCATTCGGCAGACCCAACAAAAAGCATCAGGAATTTATAGCAATATCACCATTATTGTAATGGCGTTAGAACAGATTATGTCATTCGGCAGACCCGACAATAAAGTGAGTGTCATTTTATTTTCCAGATGATTCGTCCATATTAATGTCATTGGTTGCATAGCTAAGCATGCGAGCGCGTGTTGCTAAAATTGATATCTATTGTGTTAAACATAAAGTCAGTGGTAAATATTTTTAGTTAATTAAGTAGAAAAGGTGGTTCTGTGTGTTGTATTAAAATATGGTAACCGTACTGATAAGCAAGAAGATGGTATTACGTTTCATCGGTAAGTTGATACATGTTCGTGATAATTTATTTGTATATTATTGTATATTTTAATATCAGTGACCTAGTGTTTCTTTAAAATAACTTAAATTATGGATATCTTTACCTAATGGTTGCATTTTGACCGCTTAAAAATACTATATGACGTAAAAAAATACAAAATTATATTTTAAATCTGAGCGTCTAGTGCGAGCACTTTGGGCGAGCACTAGCGAAATGGTATATGGTCTCAAACATTTGTGTACGAATGCGGTCGCTCGCCCACACACCAAACGCACGGCACGCAACTTCATTTAGCAATGCAATGGGTGGCGTCTTGATGTATCTATAGTCTAAGGCTGGGAACCTTTTTATGTTGAAACGTCCAATTTAGTTAACTTATAGGTACCTACATTCTTGGTAGGTACCATTCAATAGACTTCAAATATATGAGGGTTCTGGAAACAAAAACAGCAGTCTCCATTTTTGCAATATCGTCGCTATAGGATTGGTTTGCCGAATATCCGTTTTTGTCGAAATCGACCTCTTAATGCAGAATGTTTTTTGTATCTAATTGGACTAGAACCATCCCTTTCTTTAAATTACTTTGTAATGGTAATGCATACATCATTCATATGCTGTAAAAATAACAATTTAAATATCTCCATGTATTTAAATATAGGATTATGAAATTTGTTTTTCGTCTCCTGAACATTTCTATTCTATTCGGGAAACCAATCCTACAGCGACGATATGTTGGTGAGTCATTAAAAATGTCTTACATATTTCTCATAGGTAGGTATAATTTCTGAAAAAAACAAAGAGATTAGACTCTGCACCATGCAATGTCTTTGGAAAAAAAGCATTTTGAAATGTTGTTTATATACCTACTAATAATATATAACATGTTATAATACTTTTTTTAGAAATTATACATATTATTATGAGAAAGACGTAAGACATTTTGAATGACTCACCAACATATTGCGAAAATGGAGACCGCCGTTTTTGTTTCCAGCGCCCTCATAAATGTAAGCCTACCTACACGATGAGTATTTTGTAAATAATATTATATACTTACTATATACCTGGGTATTAAGGGCAGTATCACACACATACATATGCTAAAGTAGCTATAACCCAAATAGACACAATATAAATAATGAAAGTTTATTTAAATTAACTTCCGCGGTTGGATGCAATCCACATGATGTTTTTTTTTCAGTGTGTGTAAGACGCAGACATGGAGACGATGGTGTTGAGCGAATGTAAAAGTCGATTAAAATTTAACCTCTTAATTTTGAGTAGGTATTCTAAGTTCTCGAGAAATCGTCAAGTACCTATAAGATTCTCGAGAATCCGAGAAATCGCCACCAGGCTAAGCTGTCCAATAAAATTTGATAGGTATGTCGATTATATTGGCCGAAAGAATTAAGAAAAAGCTCTTGACATGACTTTGAATCTGAACGGAATTTGTCAAATTTCCGAATAAAATTAATTCTTGGTTAAAGTGTTTCGACTTTCATTGTGAACGCATTTTGTTAATTTTCAACCTCAAGAAATCAAAAAAACTATCTCGTATTATTGAGGAAACAGATATTCCTGATTTCGATAATTCTCGAATCTCGGAAAATATAAAAAGGCGAACAAGCTGTAATTAAGATAAGCTCAATTAGTGCTTTTTGATTTTTATAACATGGTGCTATCGTTGCCTATAATTTACATTTTACCTTATTTTTAATTCAATTTTGTACACCATTTACCGGTCAATCAGTTCAAAGATACTGCAAGTAAAACCGGTTTACCGGTTTGAGGATCCCTATTGGTATCAAGTGTTTTACAATTATTTTATTCACTATCAGATGTATCGCACATTAAATTTGAAGCCAGCTGATAAGCAATAAAAATATGAACTATTCTCATTGTCCGTTGGAAACCGCTACAGGGTGTTTCCGATTCGGATAATAAAATTATTATACAAAACTAAATTAGTCTAAAGAACTAATCAAAAGAAGCGCAAATATGTTTCTTTTCTTATTTGTGTGTCTCACGGTGTTTTATAACATCATAACAATATCAAACGATTGGTACATACGTATTACGTCATGATTGTCTTCATCCTGGACCATGTCCAGAAAATCGGTATTTTCCTTCAATATAATATTATGCAGGTAACAATTATTTTCGAGGAAATAAAAAATATAAATACTTACATTCTTACTTAATTAATGTTGTTTTCAAAATTAAAGGCAACTCTCGTTTTCAATAAAGTTGTAGTTTTCAATACAAAAAACATATAGGTATGTAACATCAACACCGTAAACAGTTTTTTTTGCTTTTGCCAGAAAATTGTTGTAGTGGAATAAGTTCACTTTGAAAATACACGCTTCAAATATAATGTAATCCTTCATGAACGCAGACGCTATCAGCTGCCGAAGACCACGCGAATTACATTGGAATCCATTTATTTTTTTGATTGGTAAAAAACGGCGCCCAAGTGTACATATGTACATACCCAATAGGTGCCGGTCCAAAAACTCGCCTTGGTCGTTGACAAAATAGAGTGGAGTGTAGATAGAACACGATTGCAGACTTGATTCAAATCTATATACATATTTTGTTTTATAATAAATTTATTCGATTATAAATTAATTTATGGGTCATCCATATAATATGACATCATGGCCCCACAAGGGGGGGCTGAAAGGGCTCTAGCCTAGGCGTCCTGGCTCAGGGGGGAGGGGGACGGCATGGTAGGTCGACCAGATAAATGAGATAAACATACATCTTAAACTTGCTCCAATAGTGAAAAAAGTCGCCTGCGTATTTTACTTCGGTGTTATTACCATTTTTAAATGGTTGTGCGATGCAATTTTTGGTTGTCTTGTGTTGATACTCGACAACCCCATAATTCGATGTGTTAAAAAATCAATAAAAATACACTGAATTGTATTTGAGCTCGAACACCATTTGAAAACGCCACTGTATACTTTAATCTTAGCGATAGGTAGGGGGGCCGCCAATAATTCCGGCTTGGGGGCCCGCTTCAGGATGTAGGGTCACATGGTCTCATATAATGTGATGATTTATGATGAAGGTGACATGGGATAGATAATGTTGAAAAACCAACAAAATATAAACTCATTTTTATCTTTTCCGTGACACCATTGTATTTACTTAGACACCTACTGAAAACGAATTTTAGTAAATTTTAGAGTAAAAAACAACCGAAAATCGTGTGACGTCAATAATTATGGATTCTAAGCGAGAAAATCTTATTTTTTTTTTGGTTTTAATTTTAGGCTATACTTAAGTAGAGGTTGTGATCAAGATTTATCGAGAAATATTGAGAAAAATTTATTCCCATTTCTCGAGATTTTTTTCAGAAAATTTATCTAATTTGAGATTTTAAAAGGCGCTCAACTTTGATAGAAAACGTAAATTCGTGACTAAAAATTATTTTAAGCGAGTTTAAAATAGGTAGGTACATACCTATCGCCTTTGATTATAAACAAAAGTCGCGACTAAAAAATGTTGACCGGAAGTGTTAAAAAGATAGCTGTCGACGCCATATAGGGTTTTTTATGTATTATTATCAAGAATAAAATAATCGAGAATTCTCAAGAATCAAAAAAAGTCTAATAATTACAAGATAAGTAATATTAATGCTCATATATTGTAGTACAGTTATTTTAATTCAATTCAATTCATTTATTTTTTTAACATATTGTGGACATTACAAATTATAAGTTTAAGACGTTCACAACATGACATTTAGAAACAAAGATATATAAATATAACAGTATTACATAAAAAAAGAGATATATCAGTAGATGAATTAGATAGGTACAAGGAAGTACACCGGATGAGTTAAGCAGACCCTATTTTAAGATTTTATAAAACAACATCCACCTAAACTCATTCTCACGTAGGTGGAATATATCAACACCCGAAGCAATTTCGTTGAACATAGTTATCACTCTCCCAATTGGCATTACCTTTTTGAACAAATACACATTGCTGTAATTTCAAATGAGATAATACTAATCATAATTTAATTTAATCAATGCGATTATCTTTTAATTAAGTAATCATATTTATTTTGTTGTTAGATAGAAACCAATAAGTATTTGTATAGAGAGGTACCTACCTACATGATTATAATTATGTACCTATAATACAATCATAATGAATGCTGTGTTAAACTTTTTATCACCAATGAGTAGGATGACACCGGTATTGGAATTGCATACTATGAAGAAAATGTTCTAAAAATACAAAATATTTAAATAACCCAATCCAGCCAGAAATAACATTTAATAAAAGTCATAATTACCTTACAAATAATTAAACAATTTGTGTTAGGTATACCTATTATACTATTGATATTTAGATACAAAAAAAATGTGCCAAAATAATATTAAATTTAATAACTATTCCAGCGCTCCACCATTAATAAACCTCAACGTTAGTTCCTCCTCTAATTTATCTTCCACGCAAAAATTGTATATTGAAGCAAACCAGAAACAAATTCAGTCGAGCGATGTAACGCATCGTTACGTGTTGTGTTATTTAATGTTTGTTTTTATTAATACTATAAATAAACAAATTTAGATTCAATAGTTTTAACCAAATATATTTTATTTAAGGTGAGTGAACATCAAAATATTTCATCGTGTGCTGCGTGAAGATTAGTGATATTTCTATTGTAGACATAATATTGTTTGTGTAGTTTATAATACGTTTTTCTTTTTATTTTAAGGAAATACAAAGTCAAAACAATTGTCCTCGTAACGGGTGTTGATTTTAACGCTTTATAATATTTTGGTATGTTTTATTCCTTGCCATAATAGGTAAGAACGAGAGGACGAATCTACTGTTTTGTTTTGCCTATTTGTGAATATAACGGATTTTAATTCTGACACAATGATTAAGAACACCTACATATTATAAAAATAATTACAGGATAAAAAGAACTTTTTACTTATATACAACGTTTTTAAATTTTTTGTTGAATTATTACGCTCAATATCCTCAAACTTACTTGATATAAAGTAAATAAAAAACAAACAAACAAAATAAATATAGAATACTTACTGAAATATCATTTTGACATTTCATTTTGATTTCCATAGTAACGCACGTATATATTAATAATTTAGTTGCTAGGACCACCCCCATAGCAACCAATATTAGTTTTTTTTACTTTTTACGGATTTTTCTGAACGATCTTTTCATACAAAACAGAATTAACTGAAAATGAATTCAATTCTGCTTAAAGATGGCTAAAAGTATTAAAATAATGCATTGTCGTCATGTTCTGATATATTTTAAAAGTTTCAAATGTCTAGCTAGTCGGGAAGTTAGTTAAAAATCGATTGCAAGATTTGTACTGGAAAAACAACCACCGGACAAACAAGAATACGAGCTAATAAATACGTTGTAATAATATAAACATACATACTTAGATACATAATAATAAATGCACGATGCGTGTTTTAAATCGTTGTTTTATTATATTTTGTATGTAGGCGTGACTACAGATAAGAATAGATTGAATTCATACGATTTACTGGATATAATAGATGGTCGAATGGACGCGTGGGAGCCATTTTTTTTAAATTATGCCATGTTTAGTGGTGATGTTTGTATGGGAATCTGTGGCGAAGGGTAGGCTGTTAATATCCACCATACATAGTGCATACTAAGCTTTGTCAGTCATACGTATTTGTTTTTATTGAAATATGACTACAATTTATTTACAGATGGTGTTGGTTGGTTTTTAAAATTCAATTAAACCATGTGAATACCAAGCTATAATAGATAATAGTCAAAAAAATACTCGTATAAGTATCTATAGAATATCTAAAACTATGCAATTAAATTATACATAACTTTGAATATTTTATAGATAGAATACTATTTTTTATCTATTATAGTTTGGTTTAGGCAGGGCTCAATTAAATAAAAAAAAATGAACCATCAATATGTGTAATAATAATATGTATTCTTAACTCAACGAAACAAATAAGTATGAATGAAAAAGTGTGCACAATTTTGTCGTATCGCCCAAAATATACCAAAACTATTATGGTTTGGGTTAGGCAGGGTTTAATTGATTTTTAAAAACTATCCAACACCATCTGTGAATCGTAGTATTAGTTCAATAAAAACAAATATATATGACTAACAAAATTTAATGTCCACTATTTATGGCGGATCTTCACAGCCTACCTCTACCCTTCGCTACTGATAGGTATCAGTACGTGTATAAATAGTAATACCTACCAGTGGCGAAGGGTGGAGGTAGGCTGTTAAGATTCGCTATAAATAGTGCACACTAAGCTATGTTAGTCATATGTATTTGTTTTTATTGAATTAAGACTACAATTTACAGATGGTGTTAGTTAGTTTTTAAAAATCAATTAAACTCTGCCTAAACGAAACCATAATAGATTTGGTCTAATTTGGGCAATACGACAAAATTGTGCACAATTTTTCACTCATAGTTATTTGTTTTCGTTGGATTAAAACTACATATTACACATATAGTTGGTTCATTTTTTTAATTCATTAAGTCCTGCGTAAATCAAACTATAATAAATAAAAAATATTATTCTATCTATAAAATGCTCAAAGTTATGTATGATTTAATTGCATAATTTTAGATATTTTATAGATAGACGTGTATTTTTGGACTATTATCTATTATGGCTTGGTTTTTTAGGGTTTAATTGATTTTTTTAAATCTAACCAACATTATCTGTAAATTGTAGTCTTATTTCAATGAAAACAAATATGTATGTCTGAAAAAGTTTAATGTGCACTATTTATGGCGGATCTTAACAGCCTACCTCCACCCTTCGCCACTGATACCTACATACTTAATAATAAATCAATATTTTGTGTTCCCGCCGAATTATTATTCTAAACAGAATCCTATAAGAAACCAAATAGGTGCATGACTATAATATCGCCGTTCAGTACTGTGATGGCAGATAAGTTTTCTTCGCCATAATATATTCCAAATTGTACATTTTTTTTGATGTGACAAAATATTATGCCGTGTCCACAATTATCAAAATTTGTTTGACAAAAAAATATTTTAATAATGCAACTTTATCGGTCACAAAGTAATGTTAAAAGATATCTGCATCTGACCAAATGTGAAAAAAGTTGATATCGCAAAAAGATATATCTAATTAAAATGCAATTAAAACTTCAATCTCTTTAAAAGAAATTATTAAAGGTTTGTATTGGCATGCTAATTCTGCTTATCTATATATATATATAATAATTACAAGATAAAAAGAACTTTTTATATACAACATTTTAAAATTTTCTGTTGAATTATTATGCTCAATATGCTCAAACTTGTACTTGGTATAAAGTAAATAAAAAACAAACAAATATAGAATACTGAAATGTCATTTTGACATTTCATTTTGATTTCCATAGTAACGCACGTATATATTAGGACCACCCCCTTAGCAACCAATAATAGTCTTTTACTTTTTACGGATTTTTCTGAAATAATTATCCATACTAAACAGAACTAACTGAAAATGAATTCAATTCAGGCTTTAATTTCAATTTCAAGCTTTAAGATGGCTAAAAGTATTAAAAGAATGTATTGGCATCGTGTTCTGATATATTCTAAAAGTTTAAAATGTCTAGCTAGTCGGGAAGTTAGTTAAAAATCGATAGCAAGATTTGTACTGGACAAACAACCACCGGACAAACAAGAATACGAGCTAATAAAAACGTTGTAAAAATACAGTAACCCTGCAATATTTTATTTTAACATATAAACAAATATAGAATACTGAAATGTCATTTTGACATTTCATTTTGATTTCCATAGTAACGCACGTATATATTAGGACCACCCCCTTAGCAACCAATAATAGTCTTTTACTTTTTACGGATTTTTCTGAAATAATTATCCATACTAAACAGAACTAACTGAAAATGAATTAACTGAAAATGAATTCAATTCAGGCTTTAATTTCAATTTCAAGCTTTAAGATGGCTAAAAGTATTAAAAGAATGTATTGGCATCGTGTTCTGATATATTCTAAAAGTTTAAAATGTCTAGCTAGTCGGGAAGTTAGTTAAAAATCGATAGCAAGATTTGTACTGGACAAACAACCACCGGACAAACAAGAATACGAGCTAATAAAAACGTTGTAAAAATACAGTAACCCTGCAATATTTTATTTTAACATATAAACAAATATAGAATACTGAAATGTCATTTTAACATTTCATTTTGATTTCCATAGTAACGCACGTATATTATATTAATAATTTAGTTGTTAGGACCACCCCCTTAGCAACCGATAATAGTCTTTTACTTTTTACGGATTTTTCTGAAATAACTTTCCATACAAAACAGAATTAACTGAAAATGAATTCAATTCTGCTTAAAGATGGCTAAAAGTATTAAAATAATGCATTGGCGTCGTGTTCTGATATATTCTAAAAGTTTCAAATGTATAGTAGTCGGGAAGTTAGTTAAAAATCGATAGCAAGATTTGTACTGGACAAACAACCACCGGACAAACAAGAATACGAGCTAATAAAAACGTTGTAATAATACAGTAACCCTGCAATATTTTATTTAGGTCTACACTAAGTACTGATAATAATTATGACTGCACAGTGTTTTGCTACAATATGCCTATATTATTAACACTCGTCTGGTAAAATAGTGCCAAAATTTTATTATCCTACATACGCATATTATATTGTTACATACTATATTGTGTATATGAGTTGAAGGTTCCCGCCATTACGTATTTACGGCAGGTAGTATGTGAAGTGATTGTATAGGTAATTAAATAGTAGGTATGTGCTAAATTGCATTTTACGGCGGATTTGTATGCAAAGCAAATCACATAACCAAAATCGAATCATCAGCAATCCTAAAAACAATTCAAATAATTACAAGATAAAAAGAACTTTTTATATAAGTACCACGTTTTTAAATTTTCTGTTGAATCATATAAACTTGACAATTCTGTGTATTAATAATAACTTTTTATTGTATTTGATAGAAATATAGAATACTGAAATGTCATTTTGACATTTCATATTGATTTACATAGTAACGCACGTATATATTAATAATTTATTTGCTAGGACCCACTTAGCAACCAATAATAGTGAGTAGTAAATATTACTTTTAACGATTTTTTTCCGAAACATACAAAACAGAATTAACTGAAAATGAATTCAATTCTGCTTAAGGGGGGACATGCTCGTCGAAGGTCAAAATTGAGTTTTTATTGTATTTTCAAACCATGATCCTGGACACTCCTTAAACGTTGTAGATAATCTATTTATATAATTTTGAAGCCTTATTATCCTTTATATTTATTTTAAACATTTGATGACTGCATAAAGTATTTTTGTTACATAAAATAGTATTCTTTTAAACCTCTCGCTCTAATGTTTTAGAATATAGTCATATTTCGGTACATAACTGTGCAGTGGTGTTAAGATTTTTTACATTTATTAATTTTTAAACGCATTTATGAAACCATTAGTATAATTTATTACGAGATAATTTTTGTAAAATATTCACGATAAAAAATTATATTGATAATCTCTGTGATCCCAAATTTGACAAGAATTAGGCATTTTATTATTCAAAAAATCGGCAAGATTAACACATTTGAAGATGATTCTAAAGATACTTATTATAAGCTATGTCTTTGACCATTCAAGTGTGATAAACATCTTATGAATAATGATTGCTTTATAATAATTATTGACCTAAGAATAAGGTAGTGTTTTTTTGAAATACGCCATTTCTTTTGTCATTCCCTAGTGGTTAAGCTACAACATACGGCCGTAGCCATAAATTGACAAACTATAATTAAAGTAGGGAGTAAAATTATGTTAACGCGCGTGTTTGAACATGTACTTAACCGAATTTTTTTTTATTTTTTTTTAAACGGTACATGTTCAAACACGCGCGTCAATATCATTTTACTCCCTACTTCAATTATAGTTTGTCGATTTATGGCTACGGCCGTATGTTGTAGCTTAACCACTGGGGAATGACAAAAGAAATGGCGTATTTCAAAAAAACACTACCTTATTCTTAGGTCAATAATTATTATAAAGCAATCATTATTCATAAGATGTTTATCATACTTGAATGGTCAAAGACATAGCTTATAATAAGTATCTTTAGAATCATCTTCAAATGTGTTAATCTTGCCGATTTTTTGAATAATAAAATGCCTAATTCTTGTCAAATTTGGGATCACAGAGATTATCAATATAATTTTTTATCGTGAATATTTTACAAAAATTATCTCGTAATAAATTATACTAATGATTTTATAAATGCGTTTAAAAATTAATAAATGTAAAAAATCTTAACAACACTGCACAGCTATGTACCGAAATATGACTATATTCTAAAACATTAGAGCGAGAGGTTTAAAAGAATACTATTTTATGTAACAAAAATACTTTATGCAGTCATCAAATGTTTAAAATAACTATAAAGGATAATAAGGCTTCAAAATTATATAAATAGATTATCTACAACGTTTAAGGAGTGTCCAGGATCATGGTTTGAAAATACAATAAAAACTCAATTTTGACCTACGACGAGCACGTGGGCCGTTAAAGATGGCCAAAAGTATTAAAAGAATGCATTGTCGTCGTGTTCTGATATTTTCTAAAAGTTTCAAATGTCTAGCTAGTCGGGAAGTTAGTTAAAAATTTGTACTGCACAAGCAAAAATCTGTACCGGACAAGCAAGAATACGAGCTAATAAAAACGTGGTAATAAAATATTTTAGACTTGCCTAGAGTAATACAAGTATTTGACAGAATTATCACAATACAGTGATGGCGAACCGATAACATGCGAACGTTTTATGTTGAAGAGAAAAAAAATTAAATACGAGGGTGGGTCAATAAGTCCTTAGAAAAGCCGACAGGTGGCGCGACTAGTACTGCAAGCGGTTTGTTTTCATGCAGCGGCACTACCGATTCAGTATGCTGCGAAGTTTCAATCAGATTGGTCGGGTTGTTGTGTGTTTCTCGTACATTTAAAAAAAAAATTTGCTTGTGGAAAATGGAGAAAATTGAGTTTAGAGCTGTTATTAAACATTTTAATATAAAAGGGTTAACAGCAAAGGAAATAAAAAATGAGTTGGATTTAGTTCACGGCATATCTGCTCCTTCACTTGCAACTATTTATAACTGGTTAAATGAATTTAAACGTGGTCGTACATCAACAAAGGATGAACCACGCTCAGGACGTCCTGTAGAGGTGACTACACCAGAAATGATCAATAAAATCCACGATATGGTGTTAAGTGACCGAAGATTAAAGTTGAGTGAGATAATTGAGGTTACAGGGATCTCAAAAGGTAGCGTCATTTCTATTTTACATGACAAATTGGGCATGAAAAATATTTCTGCAAGATGGGTGCCGCGTTTGCTCACAGTCGACAATAAACGCAGTAGGGTGGTGGCCTCTAAAGCCCTGTTGTCGCTCATGCAACGCAATCCGGATGAATTTTTTCGTCGCTTTGTGACTGTAGATGAAACATGGATACACCACTATACTCCCGAGACGAAAGAACAGTCAAAGCAGTGGATTGCGAAGGCAAACCATGTCCAAAGAAGGCGAAAACCGTAAAATCAGCTGGTAAGGTTATGGATACTGTATTTTGGGATGCACGTGAAATTATTTTCGTTGACTATTTGGAAAAAGGAAAAACAATAACAGGGGATTATTATGCATCTTTATTGGACCAGCTAAAAAACAAAATTGAAGAAAAACGGCCTCATTTAAACAGGAAAAAAATCCTCTTTCATCAGGACAATGCCCGTGGTCACACATGTTTACGATCAATGGCTAAAATTGAAGAATTGAAGTTCGAATTGGTCGACCACCCACCGTATTCGCCAGATTTAGCCCCCAGTGACTTTTTCCTTTTCCCAAACTTAAAAAAATGGCTAAGTGGACAACGTTTTTTTCAAATGAAGAAGTCATCGATCGGACAAATGCTTATTTTGAGGACCTTCCGAAAACTTATTTTTCTGACGGTTTAAAAAAAATGAGAAACGTCTAACCAAGTGTATTGAGCTCCAAGGAAATTATGTTGAGAAATAAAAAAAAAATACAAAAATAAAACCTGTTTTAATGCTTTTTTCTAAGGAATTATTGACCCACCCTCGTACCTACATATTATAACAATTTAAAAAAATATTTTTTGTGCACAAGAAAGCTTTAGGTATACCTAATTAAATAAATATATCAAAATTATAATATTATATAATTTTAAAAAATAATGCCGCCATGGCTATATGCGTAAATTCTTCAGTTTTTAATAATATTTGCCAATCGATGCGCAAACGGAAACGACGAAATTCAGGCATAATGATAGATCGCATTGTATAAAAAATAGCAGGCAGATACTCTTCAAGAATATTGCATAGGTCGGTCCTTAGGTTTTATGCGTTACACATAATATTATCGCACTGACCTCATCAGTGGCGGGGAATGCACCGATCGATTGATCGATTTACAATCATTTTATAATGCTCGAGACCACTGTAGCGAGAGAATGCCTCATCTGATCAGAGCAATTTCTGCGTTAATCCAAATGGTACAGTATCTAATACTCAAAAACTCAATTACAATTTTTCATTTTTATCATTTATTCAATTTAGTCAATTATTTGGTAAGTACCTGTTTAATTTACAGCATTTTTTGTTGGCGTAATTTTCGACCACCTAGAAATACCTTTCAATCCAATTGATCGATGAATTGAGAACCCGTGGTTAGTTATAATGCTTTTTAGGTAGGTACACATTACAAGAAAATGTTACATTTTGTTTATATGGTACTTATTTAATTTTTAATTAAAAATAACAATATTAGGAGTTATACTCGACTTCTAAAATGTGCCAACGTAATTTTCGTATTTTATACTGTTTATTGTGAAACTATAACTAAGTATAAGCGAATACAATCAAATCCCCAAATCCCGGAAAGCCATCATTTTCAATACCGGGATATAAGGCTCAACAATTTCGGCGGTATCTCGGAATTCAAAATTTCGAAATTTCAACCCTAATAATAGGCAATGCCCCTTTTATAAAATAGCTAATAAATTCTGAAAACGACAACACTTAAATATAAATTATAATTATAATAATTCGATGATATACGCAAACACACTATTATAAGTACACTACTAGAGGAAAATACCTACTTCTAATCTACATAACCACAATATCATTATCGAAATCGAATTACCCAAATATTAGCATTAAACTCACCTACGGGGAATATTAATTTTTCAAACGAAATGTCAAACAACTAAATTTAATATCCGGTCAAAAGTTGAGGCTATATTAGGTACTTAGTATTATTAATATGATTTAACAGCGTTGCCAATTTAGCGTTTTTCTTACCATCTAGAATTTTTTAAATATTCAAAATTTAGATCTTAAAACTTATATAATAAAGCTAGAATATTATAAGTAGAAGATTTCATTATAAATCAACATGCTGATCTATAGAACATATATTATTTTATAAATAGCATAAATGCTACATACAAAAAGCTGACTAAACTTTTTACCTGCTTTAATATTTTTATGACTTCTTTTTTAGTTGAAAGTGTAAACATAATAATGTTAATAATTATGATATTCTTTTAAAAACACGAGTAGACACTTTTTGCATTTTGAAACAATCTAGCATTTTTCTGCAATCTAGCTTATGTTCTTACCGAATATGACATATTTTGTGAATGACAGGTTGGCAACATTGATTATATGAGGCGTCTAATTACAAAAAGCGACAAGTCCACAATTCAATATTTTCAGGAAACAACGTTTTTATGTTGAAAGCTTCAATTATTTGTTTTAACGTGAGATTTTTTCCGTTGTATTCTATGTCGAAATTAGAACCAAATGGCAATTTGTTTCAGCCGATAAACTCTTAAATGTAATAAATATAGGCAAAATAAAATTGGACGCAGCCCTACTTGTACCTCACTTTTTAATTTATTCCGCATAAGGAACATATTTCCGTGGCACTGTCATGAGTTTACCAGATGCTACAGCATGGGAGACGCCCTTTTCAATATTGAACGTTCCCTTATTGGTTGACTTAAACACGCGCGAAATCAACCAAGCTTTAAATAATGTGAAACACGGACTTGGCGCTTTTTGTAATAAATCGAGACTTAAAATATTTTTTTTTCGTAGGGTTATGTCGGGTTTTGGACTTTATAGATCAATACATATTGTGTAAAATTATACAAAGAATACGTGCGTATTTTGTTCTCAATTTTGACCAATTGTGGACTTATCGCTTTTTGGAATTAGAGCCTCGTATATAAAAAAATAGGTACTTAAACGAATGTTTATCGCTCGATTTTTTTCTATTTATTTGCTACTTAAAACACAATTTGCATGAAATAGATAGTCTACAACAGGGGAGGCGAAGATTTTTATGCTTGTTGTCAAACAACTAAATATTAATTATTAATAATGGGTGTCGTTCCCCCTACAACTCAAAACAGTTAGGGCTGTTTTCAAGCTCACTGATTATAAGAATACAATGTATTGTTTAATTTATTTAATTATTTATACCTGTGTAAATACACCTGTTGCATCAAGCCGTCAAATTTATAAAATTGGTCTGACCTGACGTCTTATAACTTTATCCAGGGATCGATGACCCGTTAGTCATCGGATCACGTCTGCTGACTTCTCTGTCCGTATTCCTGACGAGATAGAGTAAGCCAACAACCAACAGCTGGCGTGTGTAGCTACCTACCCATGTTATATTATAATAATATTATACGTAGGTATATAACAGAGCCATTCACGATTTTTATAGGATGAGATCAGAATAATAAACCGGTGCAGTTTGAGGTTTGAAAATGTTCGCTACATCAATCGAGATAGACATCAGCTAGGTCAGTGGTTTATTTTGAAAATATTATTAGGTATAAGATGTGAACCAATATAATTATTTAATATGATACAATAAGAGTCAATAACTGACCAGATTCCCACAGTAATATGTTATATTGTCAATATCGTAAGGGATGTTATATAATCTACAGCGCTCGACAAATTTTCTGAAGATATTTACATAGTCATCTAATCGTATGTGTATTTTATAAAAATAAGTGTGTCAGATTTTCTATTCTATGGCCTATCTAGCTCAGACAGTCAACATATTTTTTCCACGAGACGGAGCGATAATTTTACAAATTTCACGAGCCGGACCGGCGCCTGATGCGTTCCGTTCCATTTCGAGTCCTGTACAATCAATAAATAAGGGATGCCTTTTAGAATAAGTACTGATTATAGACAAGATTTATTATGAGAGTTTATCAGTGACGTCCCTAGACAAAATGCCGCCCCTAGGCAGCGCCAAAATGGCACCCCATTTTTATACATTATTTTTTTTATTATCCTTCCACGACTCCAATATTTCAGAAATATTCGTACATTACTAACAAAATTTACTACAAAATTTCATTTAGGTAAATTTCATCTCTACTTCAATAGACAATATTGCGAGTCCATGGTTTCAAATACATTTAAAAATACACCTGACAACTTTCAAAACTCAATTTTTTTTGGATAGGTACACAGGGAACTCAGAAATAATGGGAACTGAAATACACAACGGGTAAGGCGATAGCAGGTAACCGACTCGAGTAAGGAAGAATCCGGGTTAAACTTACACACGTGTTAAGATTACGTTTTACGTCGAATACTAAAAACTTCTCTTGGTTTATGCATTTACGCTCATTTAATGTTGGTATATTACACACACTATTGCACGTGTATAATGCGTGCTTCATTTTCGTAGGACACTCACACATTCAAAAGCCTGCTTCACCATGTGGCGTATTGAATATTGCCTATCGGTATTCTATTTATTATCTGTTACCTACATATAATTCGTAAATCTGCACGTGTCATTGCTGGTCATCAAGGACGTGATGTCCAAGGACAACGGAATAAAGTAGACATCGCGAACCGACAAAAAATTACAGTCATGTTAAACCTTTCATGCTAATTAATACATTTTTCTTCCAACCAGTGAGCTGATTTTTTTAATGGAAAGATATTTCCGTTATTACTAAGCTTAGTTACTTACCTATTTCTATATATATCTAATGATTCTTCACGATTTGCCGCCCTTCGAGTAACTGCCGCCACCAAGCGACGCTCAATCTGCCTACCCCCACGGGACGTCACTGGAGTTTATAGAGTAGGCATGATCCCACAAGTTTTGTGTTAAAATCTATTAATTGGGTAGACCCATTGAATCATGCGAAGAGTGTGAATATATCGCAAGTAAGTACAATAAAATAATATGTCCATTGCGAAACTTACTATGTATATAATATGGTGCGTCGAGCCAATAGGATGGACTTTTGTTACAGATCTCATACTGATGACTTACGTATGTTAAATACCTGTTTAAACAAATTGTTAAATAAATGAATCAAATATATATATATTTTTTTAATATGATAAAATAATTAACTACTTCTTTTTGACTAATTATAGCAGCCTGGTCAAACAGTGCTATAACAGGTTACCAAAATGTCTGCCGCAAGTAGTTACATAGTAGACCCGTGGAAATTCCAATATTTTCACTGAAAAAAAAAACAATTTGGAAAAAGCGCATAAAAATGTTTAAAAAAACGAGTCGGCTAGTTTAGGATGACGTAAACCGAAAAATTTGAACAAGGTGTAAGTTAGGTTAGGATAGGTTAGGTTACGCGAATCATCTTCAACTACCATGGCGTTGTTAGTTGCTAGATGTGTCGTGAAATTAATATTGGACATCTCTAAACTCACAGCTGTTTTTATCAATAGGTACATTATGATAATATATTTCAATTTCACACCAAAAATGTCGTTTATGGCTCTACAATTTTGTAAAAACTGTTGAAATGTTATAGTAGGTACCAATTATTATTAATTTTTAATAAATAAATACTTGATGGAAAGATACGTTAAAATTATTAAGTTAAGTATATTTTAATTTTCGTATAATATTTTCCATAATTTGAATTTAACACGGGACCGGTTTTTATATTAATGCACATTTTCATTGGTAAACAACGTGTTTAACCCCACAATATTTATAACATATATTTTTTTATATACAAATATTTAATTGTTTTGTTATTTTTCCTTCAATAAAATAGATAAACAGATCAAATAATCAAATTACCTCTTCAAAAACTGTTAATTAATTATAAGAATATCACTTAGGTTGATTAATAAATAGGTACTTATAGATTAAATAACTGATCCTAATCTGGCACCTGACAATATTTTTATAGATTTTTATAATGGTAGGTAAGGTAACACCTAATTTATTATATAAAAGCTGATTTAATATCAAATTGATTGAATAAACTACAAACCATAGACTTCCGTATCATTTTAGTCAGTGACGTCTCGTTGGCAATTAAATCACGGGGTTATATTTATATAATATAGTTAGGATTGCAAATCATGGGAAAGTGAAAGTAGGAGTAAATTGTGAATATCTACATGTCCTAAGTAACTTTTTATGCTATATAATTTCTAAACAATATATTAATATTATTTTTTTTAAAAATCATCTGTCTGATCATTCTAGAAAAAATATTTTGGTACAAGTCGGTTTCAGGGAAGCCAGGCGGGAACCGCGTTAATTTTCACTGCCGATTTTCGCAAAATTCATGAATTCAATAATGAAAACCTCACCTAACCTAACCTAACAAAACAAATAATCCAGTATATCGTATATTTTTTTTAATTGTTTGGTACTGGCTTCCTGTAAAGAGTACTGACAAGAACCTTTTAAAGAAGTAGTTTTTATGATTAATATAAATTACAGAGGCACATTAAATTTAGGACTGCAAACAGAATATTTTCTTTTTGTAAACATATTAGTAAACAATTAGAAAAAAATGAATAATGAAATAAAATATCCTTCAGGTCATTCAAATTAACACAAATCATGTTGAAAGTCGATAAATATCCAAAATATGGTGTTTAATGAATATAAACGACTTTGCAATGAACCTCTGGTATAATCGTATTAAATATGATGGAAAAGTACTCGCAGAATCAGAATCAAGAAAAATAAAAAAGTTCAAATGGAGGTTACTGAATTTGAAACTATTTAATAGTCTTAATTTAATATTCAACTTTAAAGTCAATAATTTAATCAACTTGGTAACCGGTGCACATTCGCTACATCAATGATTAGCAATATTCATTGATTAAAAAATATGAATTATATGGAAGTGATAATTTACGAAAGTTAGTTAATTACCTACCTACCTATTTTAAAATTCTATTCGACAATCATAGTTGTGAGAGAAGGCAGTATTTTCTTTTTGTCAAAGGAGGCAGTTTAATTTTTAGTAACCTATAAATTCAGCGCTCGAAATGTACAATTTTACGAACCAGAGCGCTGAATATTTTTCAGAAAATATTAACATAGGTATCTAATTTTATGTATATTTTATAAAAATGAGTGTTAATTAATGACATATCTAAGTCAGATGGTCAAACTATTTTCTCCATGAGACGAAACTATATTTTTGGAACGGCGCCCCGGTGCGCTCTGGTCCATTTCGAGCCCTGTATACATTTGATAGTTTAGTGATAATAATAGGTAACAAAAACCGACCGACACTGATAAGGAATACCAATATGTATTAGAAATAGTTATACCTACTTATCTATGTGGGCATATACTATCAAATGATAATATCTAATCAAGCCTTTGAATCAATCAGATTAGATATTATTTAAAAAAAAAATCAAAGATGCACTTCAAAATGTAGCGACTTAACTACTTACTATGTAGAAATACTATTACATAAACTAACTTTTAAAAAAATACAAAGATTTGATTTATACAAAGTGCCGCATTTGATAGTCCACAAGGTCGCAGGTGTGGTATTGCTGCCTTATACCTAAATCGAGTCATGATTAGTATGTGTCCTTATTGTACCTATAACCACGTTGGCATATAACAGTGGTCTTCAAACTTTGTCGACTCACGGAACCCTTAGAATTATAAGTTTTTTTCGGGGAACCCCATCCCATCCTTAGAAAAATAGGTACCTATGTCTTAAAATAATTACATTTTTAACATAATTTGTCTAGGTGGTCTATTTTTTTGACTCACAGAACACAGTTTGAAGACCACTAGTGTATAGCGATTACAAATATATTTTATTATGGACAGTATGGTTAAATTTTATTGTAATGTAAATTTTACATTTTTCATGTTTTCAGGATTGCATACATGAATGACGTTTGCAAATTATAAAAAAATGGCGTCCTGCTTTCTTTACTTACGCATGTAATATTTGCAAGTATAGGTACATATGAGGCGCCGAGCGCCAAAGGAGCTCAAGCGCCAACTTTACGATTTTTGACATTTGAATGTAGGTTTATTCTATAAATCGATATGTATCATGCCACAAAGTCTTATCGCTCAAATAATTATAGATATTTTACAATAGAGATTTATTTTCTGTGGCATAATTGTTTTGGACGTTATGTCGGCACGCCACAGAAGCTTATCCGCCATTATACTATGGAGAGCGCGAGACCAAAACAGCTGTCAGATTTGTCTTATTGAACATACGTTCTCAACAGTGAAAAAAACTAAAAATGAGCTCAAGAAGGATTAGAAAAATAGTTTCCATATGTGTTAAATCTGTAAATGAGGAAAATCGCGGTAAATTTAACATGTTTTATCCGTTTTTCTTTCACATACGCTGTTGTTTAAAATATTTTAGATTACTTTTGAAATATGGTTATTAACGTCATTTTAGTAATTATGTCTACTAAACTTTTACTTCCACGAAGGAAAATAACTCTTATTTTGAATTTCATCTTCTTTTATATCCAATTACGATTGATATACACTAAAAAAAGTATTTGAAAAATCACCCGAATCCTTGAGAAAAAATGATGGTGTTAAATTTGAATAATGATTTTGTTATTTTGGCCAGTTTGGAGTAACGATTTAATTCAGTATTATTAATAATATTGGGTATATAGACGGTTATTACGAAAAAAACAATCCAAAGGCTTTGAAATCATTGCTGTAATGGCAAAAACGTATTTAATATTATAAGGCAAATTTTATGCCAAACAAACTCATGTAACAATCATAACAAATTTGACCATTTTTTCAGTGTTTATTTGGCATAATAAAATTTGTTTATATCAAAATGTTTTTTTATTGCAATCCAAACCCTAACATTAAAACATTTTTTTATAAATGATTTATTTTTTTAAATTAATGCCATTATTTGAATTTGAAAATGTTTATGCCACAGAAGCTTATGCAACAAAAAAAAGTATCAAGTGCCACCTTTTTTCATTTTTCTATATGCCAAAGGGGCTCAAACACCATTTTTTTTGGAATCCAATAGATATTTTTCATTAAATATTATTGCAAATAATACTTTGATTTTTTTTAAATTTGCTTTGTTTAAAAAATAATTGTCCATTTCAACAATCAAGTTTAAAATTAAAAAACTAAATTCACTGAAAACTTGTCGGCCATTTTGTAGCACTTTTGTAAAATGGTGCTTGAGCTCCTTTGGCGCTCGGCGCCTCATATTTTTTTCATCTAAATAATGAGGATTGGGTACTTGCAATAAAAATTATGTATTCAGGCTTGTAGATAAACATATTTCAGAATCCTAATATCAATTTTTGCTACAATGAATCTGAATGCACGATAAATTCGTCTTATAGGGTTTCCATGGAAATAAGCCGAACCGAATGGTTTATGACGGTCTCACCTTACGCCGAAACCGTTTATTGCCGTAATAAAACTTGTCGAGTGTTCACCCACTTGCTTCGGATTTGTATATACGGGCGCCGCCGTGTTCCATTATGCTCTATGCAAATAACAGTGTTTGTACATGCGCGCCTATTTGAAACAAGTATTCCTTATATTAAAACAGAAAAATATTTTTTCTCTATGGTCAGTTTTTGATGTCTATGGGCACTTAACTGTCAAATAAATGACAATTTCTCGCATTTTGCCGCTAGATATCCCTAGTGGTCCATATATTTTGAACTCGCTATTACATTTACTTTCATATTATTTCTTTTATTTTTCGATTAATACTACATTATGGCCGGATAATCCGAATGCCGAATAAACGTTATTGAATAAATAATCATTACAATATAAACAAATGAAAGTAAATGGTTATCGTGATAGTATACCTACCTACCATATAATTATTATGCATAAATCGATTCCAGCATAATCATGTGAATTGAGTTGTTCAAAATATTATATTACTTGTATTTATTTGATTTCATGAATCTGCGTCTGATGTGTATTTACTAACGAGACTCTTAAATTTGAAAGCGTCGCCTCTTTTACGAAATTTGCGGCATTGTAGATTAGCTTTATCTACGAAAGCAAAGTTTACTACCTATAAATAAAGCATTCATGATTGAATAAAATAAGCACCAATTATAGAATCAATTGTAAAATAGATAGTACCATTAGACAATAATCAAAATAATACACTGAATCATAATGAAATACGGAAGAAAACAAGAACCTATGACAATTATCAACAAACGCGGGCTGTCAGTTGCGATCTGTCAAAAATGGACTCTGCCGAATTTAGCAATCGGTTTCGCTAAACTTATGGTAGATCGCAGCAGATCGACCAGCCAAGTGAGATAATCACACATCACACAATTGCATTAATAGTAAAATAATTACAAGATAAAAATAACTTTTTATATACAACGTTTTTAAATTTTCTGTTGAATTGTTATGCTCAATATGCTCAAACTTGTACTTGGTATGAAGTAAATAAAAAAACAAACAAACAAACAAATATAGAATACTGAAATGTCATTTTTGACATTTCATTTTGATTTCCATAGTAACGCACGTATACATTAATAATTTAGTTGTTAGGACCACCCCCTTAGCAACCGATAATAGTCTTTTACTTTTTACGGATTTATCTGAAATAACTCTCCATATAAAACAGAATTAACTGAAAATGAATTCAATTCTGCTTAAATATGGCTAAAAGTATTAAAAGAATGCATTGGCATCGTGTTCTGATATATTCTAAAAGTTTCAAATTAGCTAGTCGGGAAGTTAGTTAAAAATCGATTGCAAGATTTGTACCGGACAAACAACCACCGGACAAACAAGAATACGAGCTAATAAAAACGTTGTAAAAATGTCGCCTGCAGAGCTGCTTCACTTCACGCTTACTAACGTTTATAAAGTTTTTGCGATGCAATGTGTGATTGTTGTTTGTCGATATTGGACAACTCCATAATTGTGCATAACAACATAAAAGTGGGTGTATTAAAAATTCAAAAATCGCTCAAAATATCCTTAATTTTACCTTGAACACCATTTGGAATACACAACTGTAGATCATTATACTGGCTTTAACCTTAACGATAGGTATAAGATCCTAGCCTGGGGGGGGGGCGCTTCGTGATGTGGGGCCATGCCAGCTACATATAAAAAGGTTTTGGCTATGGTTGAGGTACCGACTACTGATTAAAAGCATAGAAGTAATATAAATGATATCATAATAATAAGTATCTGTAAATTAATCTGAGAGCTAGTCGGGAGCAGTTCACACATCACCTACAAATACTGCCCTCCTAAACCAAAAAGGCGTATCTCTTTTCTTTTTTTCGTTTTCGGGTTTTGGTTGACATATGAACATTTAGAGGGCGACGAATCTATTGGTTAAGCGAAATAGCTGTAGATATCTAAATTTTAAATGACCAATTTAGCAATAATCAGATTCGGTGCCATGCTCATAAGGTAACCAAAACCTGAAAACGGAAAAAAATGAGATACGACTTTTTGGCTTAGGAAGGCAGTATATAATATGAGTAAATGTAGGTGGTACCTATTTATATAAAGATATTCTCATTTAATACCTACAGAGAAGTGTGAGACGAAGTTAAACACGTAGTAAATAATAATATGTTATGTTCAATGGTTACGTCCGTACCATAGACGCATTAAAGTTTGCCACGTAAATGAAACGCGCATTCAATATTGGTAATAAGTTTTTTAGAACATTCCGTCGGACATTGTATTTCTTGCGTTTAAAGGCCTTGGCCGTTATTAAGTCAGAAACAAGAATTAACTTAAAAACCTTGGTCTATGGCGACTGGCATTCCCATATATTATATTCTCCGTCATAACATAACTGTATCGGATACGTCGTGAATCCTGAATCCGTGAAAAGTGCTACGCCAGTAATATGTACCTAACTGAATTTAAAACTAAACAAAGTTTTAAAATTATCAAATATGGAAGAAAATATAGCCAATCTCTATATATATAAAAATCTCGTGTCACGATGTTTGTGGTCGAACTCCTCCGAAATGGCTCGACCGATTTTTATGATTTTTTTAATGTATATTTTTTAGGTATGAGAATAGGTCAACAAGTATATTTCATATCGCTAGGTGATTAGGGTATCTCTATCCAGAAAATTTTTCTTTTTATTTTTTGA
Source organism: Rhyacophila brunnea (assembly GCF_057557595.1). Classification (NCBI taxonomy): domain Eukaryota; kingdom Metazoa; phylum Arthropoda; class Insecta; order Trichoptera; family Rhyacophilidae; genus Rhyacophila; species Rhyacophila brunnea. Next base: position 10,507,631 of record NW_028233068.1, on the reverse strand, counting down.
CAATTTTTTTTTTGTATTTTTTTTATTATTTGGCATAAAAAAATACTTATAACCCCAAATTTTCACCTTCCTACCCTCACCCTCCCTTTTTTTAATCGCGATTTTATTATTTTGTATGAACAAATTTAACCGTCGTTCGTATTTCAAACAGAACGAAATTATTTATGTTGTTTAATGACAGATGGCGCTACGTCCGAGAAGAATTCAAGAGAAGCGTCGCGTCATTTTGACATTTCATTCGGCATATCACAATGCAGTGCGTGCAAACTTTTGTACGATTTATTTTAATTTATCTATTTTTATGTGCGTGTATTACAGTGCACGATGCCAGCAAGACGCAAGGGGGGCCATTTGGGCCGTCGAACGAATAAAGCAACAAACATGCGAAATAGTAGAGCAGAAAGAACAGACGAACAAATCCAACAAGATAACAAAAACGTGCGTGTAAGCATGTCGAAATTGCGTGCATCTCAATCACAAGAGGCACGAGCTGAACGAAATCAACAACGACAATTGGAACGGAGCCAAGCGCGCCGGTTCGTAGTTAACACACGCAGAGCAAATGACCGACAATGCCAACAAGTACATCGAACATTTACATCCGCTTCGTTTCTTCGTCTCGCATTTGAGCACGAGCCAGATATTGAATATTCCGCTCATCCGAAAGTGCTGATTGGTGCTATGGACAAAGAATGTCCCCATTGTCATGCGCTGAAATTCAAACATGAGTCAGCCGGGATGTGTTGCGCATCAGGAAAAGTGCAACTACCAGAAATTGAGATACCACCAGAACCATTGAACGGCTTGCTCATCGGCACGGTTCCAGATTCAAACCTGTTCCTGAAGTCCATTCGCACATTCAATTCATGCTTCTAAATGACTTCGTCCGGAGCAACAGAAATAGTTCACAATACTGCGGCAAATGGTCAACAATTCCATTCTACGTTCAAAATCAAAGGCCAAGTATACCACAAAGTAGGCTCATTGCTCCAATGCCAAACGAACCACATACATTTTTACAAATCTACTTCATGGGCGGTGAGGACATCAATCATGTGGATGCACGTTGCGGCTACAATAGCCTCAATTCGCCTAATGCCAGGCGCATCGTCGGCGAACTGGACACCCTGTTGAATGAGCACAATGAATTATTGAAATTCTTCAAAGCACACATGCACGAATTGCAAAGTGACAATCACGCTATTGTCATCAATCCTGATAAAACACCAGCTGGAGAGCACGTACATCGATTCAATGCGACTGTTGTTAACGACATTGCTGGAATCATGGTTGGCGACCGCACATCGACGCGAGAAATCGTGATTCGAAGAAGAAACAATAATCTGGAGTTCATCGCTGACACACACCGTTCATAGGACGCTCTCCAATATCCGCTAATTTTTTGGAAGGGACAAGACGGATATTGCATAAACATTAAACAACGAGATCCTGTCACAGGTTATTCATTTATTATGAACATCATTACTCATTTTGAATTGAGAAAATGGATGGTTGATGTTTTTTTGTTTTTATCGGCGGTCATCGTCTACAGCGCTCCATTCCTCTTTCTGTCATAGATCCCATCCCCACACACTTACGATACATATGTTATTTTTTATTTAACAACCAAAATATTCATTAGAAATAATTTATATGGCAGAACAACGTTTGCCGGGTCAGCTAGTAATATTATAATAATAACAACACTGACAAACTAAAAACGTATGTATATAATTATTTTCAACTTCAATTTTTAAATTTTTTTAATTATTAGATGCCTACATAAGCCTTGTGAAGGTCAGTTTAGACTAGTTTGAGGTTATGTTATGTTATTATTACTTATTATGACTTATGCGTGTTATTCAACATCAATAATCTTTACCTCACGAATGATATAATTTCAAAGTACAAGGCTAAGATAAATAATTATTAATAACAACGCTGGCGAACTAATAACTACATAGTATATTATAATATTTATTACAACCTAGCTACCTATATTTACGATAAATTAAAAATATTCATGGTTCTCTAATTTCTAGGGACCTATATGCCGTCAACCGACAACTATACAATACCAAATCGACCAAATCAAAAGAATTCGAAAACGATTACGTCAGATTATACAAATTAATTTTAATTCAGTTGCAATAATTGCCACAAACTAAAATTAATCATAAAGGGGGTGATACTCTACAGGATTCAGTGTGTTAAAATACCTCAAAAACATTTTTTTTAAATAATGTTTCTGAGTCATTTTTCATAATTTTTTCGTCTAAGGCCCCGTCCAGGGTGGACGCGTTCGGCGGAGCGTTGAGCGGCGTGCGCAACTCAAACGTATAACCGTATAACCAAAAAAAGCAGAGCGTTGGAGCGAAGCTCAGAGCAGGAGCAAGGGGCACTGGAGCAATGTGATTATACCCGGAGCACCGAAAATTTGTAGTGCTCCACTGCTCCGGATGTTTTTTTTTTATTATTAAATTTTCGTCCTAAATTCCAATGGAAATAGTATATTTGGACACTTGAATTGACACTTGAACACTGGAATTATTTGAAATGTGGCAACACTGCCGAGTGATAAATAACCTCACTTTTTTGACAGAAGAGGCAAATAATGAGAGACGATTTACTGTCGGTTTTGTTAATAGAATTAATAATGAAAATGACGATTATTTTAAAACTACTTATTTTTTACCATTTGTATACATATAATACTTAAAACTTTTTACCCGGAGCGGAACAGACCCTGGAGCGGAGTCGGAGCAAGTATTAGGTCCCGAAGTGGAGCTGGAGCGGAGCAACTCAAAAAGGGTCCGCTCCAACGCTCTGAAAAAAGAGATTGTCTACGAACATTTTCACACACGGTTATACGTTTAAGTTGCGCACGCCGCTCAACGCTCCGCCGAACGCGTCCACCCTAAGGGATGGGGCGGGGCCTAAGGACTTGACTCTTTGTTTATTTCATGGTACAATCTCGAAATACAAGTTAATTATGTTAACTATATCTTATTTTTTTCATTAACACAGTTTTATTTAAATCCTGTCATAAAATGATTTTATTCCATCATAAAAGTGCATAAATAACTCATGAATAAAGACGTTAAATGCTGAATAACAATCGATACTTATTATTTTTTCGTTTAAAAAATCATAAAATAATGCTGTTTTCTTTTTTTTTTGATTACCTACTCGTATGAAATCTATGGAATATGAAGTTACTTCACATGCCCCCTATGAGTTTAATATGTATTTTCTCACAGAAAAACATACCTAGATTACACTTACCCCATTTGTTGGGGTAAGTGTAACCCACGTCCCTAAAATAATTATGTTTTTAGTTATTTCAACATTATTTACGTATATATCTTCTATCTAGTATATTCTTACGTGATCAAAATTTCATATGAATCTGACAACTATTGTTTGACTTACACTAGGTTAAAGTTGAACTTTTGATTTTATAGGTTACACTTACCATGGCTCACCTTAGGGGTTTTTTTGACCATGTCCACAGAGTGGAGGAAAACAATATAGGCACCTATCCTTTTTTAACTTTAAAATTGAAAATTGACAGCATGATAATATTATCCAAACTATTGGTCCAATTTCTATCAGAAAAGTCAAAATGCGCCTGTAGTCATTATCGTTAATTGTTTAATCAAAACACAGTATAAACCAAAAGCGGGCAATGCCCTGACACCGCAGTGAGAGTGTAAAACAGGAATATTTTGAATAAAAATATTTCAAGTACATAATACAAATCTAATTACATGTATAAATAATAAACATCATTCCAGCACTTTTTCATTTAGCACTACACCACTGTTACTAAGAAGAGGGGCTTAGGTCACCTTCCATTAGGCATTTAATAATTAGCATATTAATATACAAATAAATATGTACCTTCCAATAACTTGTTTTTTTGTCATTCTTTGTCATTAAAATATATTTAAGATAAGTTTGCTCTTGAATGTTGGTAAATTGCAAGTCCAACATTCCATTTTTTTTTTAAATAATAATAACAACTTGACAAAACGTAAAAGTGATGAATCATGATGATTGACATGACAATTAATTTATAAAATCATAATATAATCATAATGTCATAATAATTATTATCAAATACTCATACATACCACAATACTTGTTTAACTTACTTTTATCATTATCTTGGTGAGATAAGCATTTTAATATAAATACATACAGGTGCGCATACAGAAGAAGGGTTTGAGGGAGTCCATTAAAAAAACTATCTATAATATTTTTTTATTGATTTTTAAGGTTGCGGGAAGGAGTTAGGTTCCACATTTACCCCTTCTACTACTCATAGCTTCTTGTCGTTTTAATCACGGAATACCGCATTTTCCCAGGTACATCTCCCATACCCAGACACTCCGCACTTTGAGACTAGCGATACACATATAGCTTGCCGGTATAATTAAGTATCTTCACCTACGAGTTATTGCGAGCTGTCATAATAAATATTTGGATCATTAGTGTCCGTTTGTGTCGTCCACTCCGTCGTTTAAACAGGCCGCAATGGAATATTAATACTCTATATAGTTTCACCAATTTATGAGTGGCCTTCAGGCTTGTTTGCCGTATAATGCCGAAAGGAGTGTGGCCAACCCTTTGAAAAGGCTGATCGACATCGAAATCTTCCAGGTCACGATCATTAGTCATGAGATCCTGACGAAAAATAAGAAGAAGAAACCATTTAGGTACCTAAATAATTTGTTTTTTTAATTTCTGCGGGTCCGGAACCGAACCCTCCCCCCTTGTATGCGCCCCTGAAGGGCAATTCACGAACAAAGCAGTAAAAAACACCGCTTAACTGGAGCATGTAAAATTTTTAGCTTTATAGGAGATATTGAGTGTGTAGAGCTTCGAACGACATCAATACGTGCGAGTGAGAAAGCATTCAGCATGCTTATACCTCATGTCCATGCGTTAGAGTAAGATAGAAAGTAAACATGCCAAAACGGATCGTTTGTGAATGTCATAGAAATTAAATAACATTTTTATCCATTTTGGTAATGACTTCATATTTAATCAGTACTTACTGTTAACGTTGCATGATTAAATCATTCATTGTTGAAGTACGTAGCCAATTAATCTTTAAACAGGCTAGTTACGTCTACAATATAACAATATTACAACACGGAATTTCCGTTGTATTTTGCAAACAAACATGTGTGTTTCTGTATTACAAAATCACAATAAATATTTAAGTGAGAATTTAAACTGAAAATAATACTTTCAGCGGTAATAGAAAAAATAGAATAACAGCCTGCTCACTACGTACAAATTTTTGACGTTTAATAATATGTCAAAGTCAAACGGATAGTTACTAGCGCCTCTACCGGCAAAGCGTGTTTACTAAATTGCATACTATACCCGACACCACCGGTTGACATTTAATATACTTCGTTGTAGTAGGTTTGCGCTTAGGTTGTGCAACCGGCAATACTGCTTCATTCAAGAATTGGCCTTCTGAATAGGTACACTGAAGTGTTATATTTATATAATTTCAAATTTATAAATTTCAAATAGATAATTTATTGAAACGTTCATAGACATTATTATATAATAAAAATATTATGAAGCATACACGTTTGCTTTATCTCTATAATTGAATTGATATACCTAGTTATATCGTGTTGCTACCCAGTAACTATCTGAAACAATGTGCGCAAAGATTTGAGAACCTCATAAAATAAGTATGTACATATTATATTAATCATCACCACTAGTGACACAGTCAAAAGCCCGGGGTGCCTCTTCAAGTCATCGTCCCCCAGTAGCGAAGCATGGAGGTAGGCTGTTAAGATCCGCCATAAATAGTGCACATTAAACTTTGTTAGTCATACGTATTTGTGACTACGAACTATGACTACAATTATTTACAGATAGTGTTGGTTAGTTTTTAAAAATCAATTAAACCCTGCCATCATAGTTTTGGTATATTTTTGGCGATACGATAAAATTGTGCACACTTTTCGTTCACATATTTACACATATTGTTGGTTCATTTTTTTAAATTTATTAAACCTTGCCTAACCAAACTATAATAATTAAAAAATATTATTCTGTCTATACAATATTCAAAGTTATGTATGATATAATAATTGCATAATTTTAGATATTTTATAGTTAGACGAGTATTTTTTGACTATTTTTATATAGCTTGGTTTTCGCAGGGTTTAATTGAATTTTAAAAACTAGCCAACACGATACCTATGTAAATTGTAGTCTTCGTTCAATGAAAACGAATATTTGTGTAGGATCTTAACAGCCTACCTCCACCTTTCGCCACTGTCGTCCCCAGGCCTGCTATCCTCGGTAATTCTCCTGCAACCAGTAATTCAGATCGATCGCGCATCCTGGGTCACGAAATCCAACCTCCGCATTGTGTGTCTCAACACTCAACACTCGTTCGATAAAAAACTTTCCCAGCTGGTCGGTTCAAGTCATTGATATACTACTGGATGAATCATATGCTTCTTAAAATGACGCCCGATTTTCAGCGACTCGGCCAGTGTTAAAACTTACTGTTTTAATATCAGCGGACTTAAGTAACTCGATATAAGCTCACTTAATATTTGTCTCGAAAACGACCTGGCAATAATTATGAGTAAGCCCGATCTAGCTTGCCTCTTACTCTAACTAATAGTCAGCGCATGACGACTTGCTCTGTCCGCTCAGACATGAATTTTTGGTAGCTTGCAAGCTTTGGGTTGCAGATACCCTTAGGGTCACTATTCCAAGAACGCAAATTTAGTTTTACAGCCACGGCAATACGGGTGAAATTCGGGAATCCATGTTAACGGTCTTAACGCATTATACATACAAGGAAATATTATAAGACGATATTCGTAATATCTTCTTTTGTGGTACATTTTTTAAATGACACTTGTATGGGAACTCCTCATCTAGTAGTATATCAATGGTCTCAACACTCAGCACTCGGCCGATAAAAAACTTTCTGAGCTGGTCGGTTCAAGTACATTGAAATCTAACAAACCACTCCATGGGGGAAAATATCTACCTGAACTCCGAAGATCTTTAGAATAGAGTTAACAATGCTATCAGAATAAGTTTCAGTTTTTAAATGACTGAATAGATATCATTTGAGAGTTTTATATTAATTATTCTTATCAATTTATCAAATGGCCTCTTCATGTCACCATCTGTTTGCGCGCCAAAGAAGGTACGGATTAGAAGACAATATTCTATATTATTTATATAGGTAGTCGTTATGAGCACATTTAGAACATATTGGTTGAACACTTCGGGGGGGGGTGGGGGGGACAATGGGGGGCCACTTTTAAAAATACTATTCAGTTGCCTAAATGCACTACATGCCAGTTTTGTGAGCAATCTCGTCGTAATACCGCCAATAAACATTTGTTTGTTTGTTTGTTGACCGACTCAATCTGAAAACAAAAAATGTCTTTCCATCCATGCTTGAATTGTAACGATTTCGTACCCTTTATTTTCAGATAGGCCAAACATATTTTTACAATGCTGTCGATGCAGTTTTTCTCAATACTTGCATCTGTCTTATTGCTGATCAGCCAAGTGGCCAGCTACAAGATCCTGGTTATCGTCCCACCACCATCTAGGAGTCACTACAATCTGGGGAAAGGAGTGGCTGATATATTACATGATAGGAACCATGAGGTAAGAGCTAATAATATCTACATTATAAATATAATTATTACAACCAGAAATAATAAAGTCTAAGGTAGAGAGACCATGGAATGCGGCGTGGAGAGGGAGTGGAATTTACGGAGGGTTTATATGTCACGAATCATTGCATACTGGGAATGTAGATCAACTGTATATTTTTTAATACTTTCCCGAAACCAACAAATCATCGATTGGTGAAAATTTCAGATCAATAATACCAATAACAAAAATGATAGCTGAAAAGCGTGAGAAGCGCTTGCCATTCTAAAGAACCTCTAGTGGGTATAAAATAAAAACTCCATATCGCCGAGGCACTCCTAGTGTGCATGCTTTGCAGTATTAGATTAAATTGTATTTTAGTTATGTGGTTGTACCACTTGCAAAATTAACGCCCGCATCATCACCACGTCTTCTGTGGCCTTTGCACTTACACTTATAGTTTCATCACCACATTCAATCCTCAGAGGATCATATGGGCCTCCACAGAGTGCAGGTTGCATTAACAGATTTTTATTTTCCGAAAGATGAATGGCCACTTGCTCAACCTATTAGGTCTATACTCTGGACTGCAACACGTAGATATGATTTTGTTGGTATTCACAATACACATGTAACCTAATGTACACACACAGCTCGAATGTGACATTTTAGTTTGAAAAAAACAACAGATGTCTCAAGCAAAAAATTTCACTCAATATAGTATGGAGTACAGGAGGTATGATACCAAAATGTAGCATCAGCATTTGCATGTAGCTTTTTCATTACTTTCGGCTAACCGTATAACGTTACTGTCCCAACAGACAGTTGCAACTTTGCGCCTGATTTTGATTTATAACTGTATCACAGTCGAGATTAGGCTTAGAATCATGTTTTAGGTAGGTATGTGACAAAAGACAACTGGTATCACAAATTGAATATGGAAGATTTTATTGGAATTTTGATTTGATGTTGCATCGATTATTCTGTGTGTAAATTGCTTAATGTCATTGCTTGTGATGTTGTTTCAGGTAACTCTGATTAGTTCCTTCAAAAATGACAAGCCCGCATACCGAGAGATCGCTGTGTCTAAGCTGATGGATTTAAAAAGTATGATCAAAGAGTTCACTTTTATATTAATTAATTTAGTGGTATCAAAGTGTGAGCTTTGCCAGGGTCGCCGTTGGCTTTTTGAATAAAATAATGATTCCAGATAATCTCAATTTAATGATTTATATGATTTAGTGCCTGTTTTCTTCACGCAATAAAAAATTTTAACGTCTCGATTTATATCTTTACATACATAATTTTGAAAACACTTCTGAGAAAATGTATTATAGCCAATAGAAAAAATCTTTTTGAAAAAAGTAAGTCACCCCATCCCGCTGGAATCGAACCTGCATCTCTTGGGTTTCGCGCCCGTGCACATTGACCACAATGCTAAAGGCGCCGTACTTAATTGCGACAAATTTTAACTAATGGCTCTTATAATACTCTCTGAAGTGATTTTCAAAAGTTATTTCGTCCGATTTTAAATTCAAATTACTAGCCACTGTCGATTGATTTGCATAATCTAAAAAAATAAACACACAGTGACATCTGTTTGAATAATTATGAAATACTAAGGCACAAATTATCGGTATTACAGTGATTTTAGTAAGAGTTTCGCTTTACATTCAACGTGTGTCGTTAAAAATCTGCTGCTTGTCAGATACTGCCATAGTAATATCGTGAGGCATAGAAAAGGTTAATAATATTTTGAATATTTACGACAATTATTAATTTACTTAGTATCGATTATACATTTTGGAAATACATAGTGTGTTTAAATGAAGCTGTTGAATTATTGAATGGATCAACGGTGGAGAAATAACTATCATAATTTAAACAAGACCACCGGATAAAGGAGTTTTGTGTAAAATTAGAATCACTACAACTGAGATGGTACAAGGCTTCGATTCGTGTAGTAGTACGCTCTCCATATTGCTTGATAATAATCAAGACTGGTTTCATCTGCTACAATAGGATATTGTTCATTTGGTTGGTAATACATATAAATCCCTAGTACTTAGATTATTTTAATTAATAGTTACAAAACCTTAAGTGGATAATATGACACTTAGTAAGTACATAATATGTTTTCTTTAATAGCATCCCTATAAGCAAAGTCTACCTACCTATTATCACCGGCCTTCTGCGCGCTCTGAAGCGGAGATGGCAGGCCGTGATAACGTCAAGGTCAAAGCGGGGGTGGGGGACAGAAACGCACGGGGTATTTGGTCAAGGCTGGTTTATTTCATCGTATTGCAGGGTAGTCGTTACAGATACGATACAGGTTATTGTCGTCGTTGGCGGTCGGTTGGTAATTGGCGGGCTGCAACGTGGTGTCGCGGCTGGGCTGCTGATTGATTGCTTGGCATCCGAGGCGAGTCAGTGCTTGCGGCGTGGCGATCTGCCGATGTCAGATGTGGTCTTTTTGGCGGGCTGTCCAGAATGCTGGCTTGGCTTCACGTCCGAGGCGAGCGAAGGCGAGAAGAGATTTTGCGGTCGATGCTGTTGGTTCGGCGGTTGAGGTAAGAGAGAGCTTTTTTGCGCGCGTTCAACTGACAGGCGGCGTCATGTTCATCCGTCGGTCGGGAACCTCTCTGTTTTACCGACGGATTGACTAGTGGCGGCGCGAGCGGCCGTTTTTGATAGACCGCGTCTGTTTTGGCGGGAGTTTGACGAATTTGAATTTCAAGGAGACGGGTTCCGCTCGGCTGAGGGTTGCGATCACCGCGAAGAGTGGACGTAGGCTGTGGTATTTTGGGAAATATGATGGTTCGGTCCGCCCTTTGAGGTAGTCTCCTGTGGGAGATTTCCATCTGGTATCACTATCATTACCAATAGCTCGTCCATCTTCAGTTTCTTGATTTTAGCAATTTACAGACGACAGATTAGATGGAGCTAATAGATTTATTTATAAAACAGCGTAATAACAGTTTGAAAGCATTCTCTGATGAATTTCTGTGTTCTTCCAGATGACTCAATGGTGGGTTTCTTCATGACCAATCATTCCAAAATGGAAACCATGAGAACGGTGGGCACGTGGATGGAGCTGACCGTCAGAATGTTGATGGAGGACCCTCAAATTGAGAAGCTCTACAAGAGCAAACAGGAGACCTTCGATTTGGTTGTTGTGGAGCACTTCTTAAATGAGGCATTGATTGGGTAAGAATTCTACTGCTGTGATTATAGGCATTAATATTATAATAATTAAAATAACCCGTCCTTAATGAGTCGTTGAACTACCAATGTATACATTAACTATAGAGTTTAGGTTTTAACCAAAGAATGAGTTTTAGGCATTTCAGCACATCTATTCTATACACAAGGCCGCTGTCTGCGGCTATCGAGGGTACATTGTTACAATAAGTTAGCCGTCTAAACTGTCAAAACTGTCTATCTCGCTCTAAAAGTTAACACAGGCAAGACAGGTGCTGTTAAAAGATAGCACTTATTGTAATAATTACAACTAATTTATTGTAACAATTATAATACCTCTAAACACAAATATGATAAACTACTCTCGATAGTCGCCGATAGCAGCCTTGTGTATAGAATAGATGCGCAGGCATGTGTTATGAGTAGAATTGAGAGGAGAATAATTGGCTCTGAAATATATGGTAATCTAGTTACAAAATCTGTACTAAACTAATTTCCGACTAAATCGGACATGACACACCGGCTCTGAGGTACACATATAAAATATCAATTTGCTTATCTCTTCCAGCTTTGGAGTGAGGTTTGACTGCCCAGTGGTCCTGATATCTTCGGTTTCTATGATGAGCTGGCTGGCTACATTTACCGGCAATCCAATTTCCCCAGCTACGGTCCCAAATGTCTTCCTGCCGCTGTCAAACAACATGAACTTATTGGAGCGGACACTCAATACTGGAATGGCACTTTTCCAAGAGTTTATGGGATGGTAAGTGATTATGTTTGTAAATATGCCTATCACATCCGCTTACTAACATCAACCTGCCATACTACAGCCTCACAGCATCGGCAAGTAGCTGAGTGCCAGGTTCTGCGCCTCTTGCTATGTCGGCAAATCGTTTGCCTAGCAATGCTACAAGGTATAGGAAGGCTGTTGACAACGTTGGATAATATTAAGCTTTGCCACAATGGTACTGAGTGATGCACTCTAATGTGGCATGTTACAAACACGTGAACCGTCTCTTCGTGATCACATCTAGCAAAAACTAATAAAACTGTCCAAGCGTCCGTGATTTGGTTGTGCCAGTGTTCTCTTGTGAATTATCCATTGAGTAAAAAAAATAGTTTATTTATCAAGTACATTAAGACGAAAATTTGGAAAAAATCCTGACACTGGCTAGTAATCAAGGCAGGGCTCGAAATGGAGCGCCGTTCCAGTTCACAAAATCGCCAAAACTCTCCTCCGTCTCGTGGAATAATTTATTTGACCGCCTGAGCTACATAGGCCATATAACAAAATTCTAACTTACTTATTTTCATAAAATACGTATAAAATTAAATAACCATGTTAATATTTTTCCGGTTCGTAAAATCTTCCATTTCAAGCACTGAATCAAGGTATATTATCTATTATTGATACCTTGATTCAAACCACAAATGCTAGTCATTGCATGACTATTAGATAATTTGGTAAAGCACCTTAGCCGATATCCAATGCAGGTTAAAGTCTTGTATGTTGCCATATTTGTTTCATTGTTTTTGTAATAGGTGTGTTTATCAGGTGTTTTCAAAATGTTGCATTTATATATTTTATTGCCATGTTCGATCCTAAGAAGATCATAATGATCTTATGGGCCTCCAAAGAGTGGAGGTTATATTATCAGATTTTGTTAGCCACTTGCTCAACCTATTAGGTCCATACTCTGATTCCAAATACACACTGAAAAAAACAACACGTAATTTATTATAACCAGATCCGGGACCTACATCATTATGGGCTGACACCTTCGTTTGTGTTTATAAATAGATTATTATTACGATATAGTATATACAAAAAACATACAATTGTCAATATTATGTTTTCAATATTTCGAAGCAAACTTTTGACATTTAACTGAAGTAAATGTAAATTCTAAAAAATATTTAGTTGTGTACTATTCACGGAAATATATCCATCTATTAAAAGATCCATATTTTGTTTTATTCATTAGATGTTTGCTGTGCAAAACAGACTGAAAACACAACGATTTTTTTAGTTTCACTGAAGTTTCCTCACTATTCGGCCAGAATTTTCTTTATAAATTAATTATAATATAATTCTTATTAAATGAGAATTGAAATAAAATAACAATACTTTTTCCTGTTGCTTGATTTACAGGTGGTTTTTCCTGCCAGCTCAGAAGGCATTGTATGAGCAAGTGTTCAGCGCAGAAGCCAAGAAAATGCCATTCGAGAAACTGCCAACCAAAGTGGCTGTGGTTTTGATTAACAGTCATCCATCCCTTAATGTCGCCAGGCCTTTCCTGCCAAATGCTGTGGAGGTCGGAGGATATCATATTACAGATCCAAAACCACTACCGCAGGTTATTTTGAATGAATATAATTTTTATTTATTTATTAATATTTTAACATTTATTGAATGGGAAAGAATGGGCCTTGAGATCATAATATATTATGCAATTAAATCATACATAACCATGGCTCCCACATCTTGAAGCGGGCCCCCAGGCCAGGAGCTATGGTGGGCTCCCCTACCTATTGCTAACCCAAGTGGTTTCCACGGAACCCCATGGATAAGGGTATTCCGTGTATTTTTAGCAATTTTTAAATAAATCCAGTTCATTTATTGAGTTGTCAGCACTCAGCATATTATTACGAACCACTGATCGCGACCTTCTTTTATGGTAACCAAGTAACATGCAACCCTTCGCCATATTGGATAAAAAGTCATTTTATAAGTCAGTAAACACGCTTAAAATAAATATAAAATAAAATTCTACACGCAAATTATCATTTAATAAAATTATATCAATCATTGTAATATTATCACATCAAATTACTTTGCAGTCATATATTTTTAAATGTTAATAATCAATAATATTTATTTTGTGGTGTGTTTTTCTCACATAACTGGTCGACCTGCCACGCCAGGCCCCCTCTAAGCCCGGGCCCCCAGGTTAAAGCCCTGTCAGGCCCCCCCTTGTGGGGGCCATGGGCAGGGGTAACAGGTTAATGGGTTTTTTTATTAAATTGGTTTGGAGCATATTATGTTAACGTATTCTTTCACCTTTTCAGGAATGTTCCTTTAACACATTGATCGCCAACTAGTTTTACATAAAATAGTTAAAAAATGATTATTTGTTTCTAAGGTATTATTTGATAGGTTATGAAAGAATATACAAATACGGAATAAAAGTTTTCAAATTGGGTAGTATAATACCTGGATACACATAAACTGGAAATATACGTATACATACATTATAATCATTTTTGTAATTCAATTTTTTTTATTATTTACATCATTTTTATAACTTACATTTTTATAATCTATTTATATTTATATTGTATCGAAAAATTCACTGCGCGCGTGTCCGCCGGCGCTGTAGAACAACTTTAAAGTAGGTCTTCTTTGCCGGTCACCGGTGACCCCCATGGCCCCCTTAAAGGAATCCAATGCCGGTTACCGGTGACCCCTATGGCGATCAAAGTGTTAAAGACTCTAATCAAAAAACACAAAAGAACACTCTTATACAAATGCGTTGTGTAATTTTTGTCATGTGTACTATAAATAAAATGCACACATGCGTCTGGAATTGGAACTGAAATGGAAACAGAATTTGCAATATTTCATATCAACGATATGACGAAAATTACTTTTTGATGCACTAAAAACAACAAAAATACTGCCCATCGACTTTAGCCATTTTAGTAATTTCCCGTATCTGAATATTGCAGGAATAAACCTGTAATAGCCCGTATCTTGCCTCTAAGCTGTCGAGCGTATTGCATGACGTGTGTTGAATTATTCAGCTTCAAAATGTCACTTTCGAATTATTTAAAAGGTAAAGCAGTAAGTAATATAACAAATTTTGATGTTTATCTTTATATATATCACATTTTATTGGATGTTATCATGATATTAGCTGTCATGTGCTTTGCTTTACCACTTTTTACGTTACGGGTTATTGGCATGCTATGTAGTTACAACATGTGTGAACTATTAACAGTCAGATACGGGATAATAAAAATTTAGTTTTTTAGCTTCGTGCACAATTTGTAAAAAGTCACTTACGGGATATTAACATTAGGCCATCGATATGTGAATTGCGGAAAATATAAATTTAAAACCTGGAATTAAATGTACTAAAATGAAACAGGACTGCAGACTATTCACGTAAATAGCGGGAAAATGTGAATTCCGGGCAGTATATCATCGAAAATAATATAGATCAATTACATTTAGGCTTCAAAAAGGTTTTTTCAACATCTTTGTCTATTGTAAATATAATCATCAATTTCATTCTTATGCAGGATTTGCAAAAGGTTCTCGACGATGCAAAGGATGGCGTCATCTACTTCAGCATGGGAAGCAACCTTAAGAGTTCAATGATGTCCAAAGAAGTCCAAAAGGATATAATGAAATCCTTCTCAAAGTTGAAGCAGACGATTCTGTGGAAGTTCGAAGAAGAATTACCAGGAAAACCAGACAATGTCGTCATCAGAAAGTGGATGCCTCAAGATTCTATCTTAGGTAAATATTTTTGTCTGCTATAAATGCTTCAAAGTACCTACTTGATTAACTAAAATTATACTTATTAAATTATAATTTGCTATTTTATGTGATTGTTTATAAATAAAAAAACAGTTTATTCTATAAAAGACTTTTTTTAAGGCTTGCAACATTAATTGGCATCCTTTATCTCAGTGCAGCCTATATAAGATGTCGTAATTTCTACTAAACACACGGCCTACCTACCAATTTATCTAAATTATGTCAATTTGAGTTCCTATAATGTTCTCAAAAATGAGTTGATATTTTGTTGATTCATGATCACATTACCTACAACTCCCCCATCACAAATAATCATATTACATCTGACCTCCTCCCACCCCGTATGTCATATTATATGGACGACCCCTAAGCTAAGATACGTATTAAAATGTTGTTTACAAGATTTAAAAAAAATACATATTATAAAAATGACCTCTGTTTCAGCTCACCCCAATGTGAAGTTCTTCATTTCACATGGTGGCCTTCTGAGTTGCACGGAAACGGTGCATTACGGAGTTCCCCTACTCACAATTCCAATTTTCGGAGACCAGAACCACAACGCTAAGGCCATTGAAAATAGGGGACACGGTGTCATCGTGGAATACACAAACCTCACAGAAACATCGCTAACGTGGGCCATCAATGAGATGCTGACCAATCCAAAGTAAGTTATAATCAAGCATTCCAAGGATGTGTTTATAGCCAGAAACAGCTGTCATTGTAATAACATTAAAACTTAAACAGCGTTTTCCGATTTTGGAGGAAAGTAGTCTTTCTCTGAGGTGCAGATGTTATTGTTGGAATGATCCATTGAAATATAAATTGAGCAAATATATTACACTCTTTAAAATATAACTTATGGTTTATTTCAGATACGAACAAAACGCTAAACAACTTCGTAGACTATACCACGACAGGCCAATGACACCACGTGACACGGTCGCCTTCTATATAGAACACACCATCAGGTCGGGTGGTGCACCGCACCTCTCTCCACCCAGGATATCCAGATGCTCTGATCTTCTGCTGGATGTGGTCGCTCTGATTGCCGTCCCTCCATTCTTGGTGCTAGTATTTGTGATAATGGCCTGCAGGAGATGCTTCAAGGCAAAGGATGACAAAAAGAAACAGAAGGACGTCAAAGAAAAGGGAAGCAAGAAGAAGAATTAAAGCGGTGATAGATTGTGATAAATAAAATAAGCAATAAATATTACGTTGCGTATGAGGTGAATTTTATGTTAAACGTTTTGAACAAAGTATGTTTTATGTACAAGCGAATTGAAATACCCCTCACCCAGTGAAACAATTTTTGTATTTTAGAAGTACATATTTTGATGATTAAAATTACTGTTTATACAATAAAGTAAAGTTTAATACGAAGAATTTCAATAAACACTATATCGGTGGTCAAAATGTTACAATACAACAACACACCATGTGCCAGACGCTTAGTATTCGACTGCCGCTAAACGTTCGGTCACTGACAGTTTAGTCATTTAATGAGTGAGTGTCGACTCCACTCATTAGTGACAGAATTGAGAAATCAATGACAATCCGGTGCATTGCGCATAAAATTCATGCAAGTATAGTGTTGTATTCATGTTCACATATTTTCTTATCTTTACAATCCAATATTTGTTTGAATTCAGTGCGCAACATACTTGACTGTTTTGACAGATACCCAAGTCTGCCACTATTTGATGGCTTTATCAATTAGGTGAATTGCACAATGACATCTCTGCATCTGGCCCTAGGTTTTACTTGTTTTCATGAGGGGCTATTCTTAAAACCTAAAATGTTGACAATGTGAAATATTGTGAAATATATTTTTATTTTTGTATTACGATTGTTGCATAAATACATAAATAATAATATGGTGAACGTTTATTAAAATGTTGTCTTATTAATTACCTACCTACAATAAAGAAACCAAAAATTCTGTTTCCAAAAACTGATATGTCGACAATTCAATATTTATTTATTAACAATATTTCTGTGTTTCAAGCGTATATGATTGGTTTTAATGATAGTTTTTTTTCCATTGTATTATTAGAACAATATGGCTAATTATTAATATTAGCTGATGAACTCTTAATAATTGTAATAAATATAATACAATCGCAGATATATCTTTTTAATTTATAGCTTTCAGTAAGTAAGACAGGTTTTGATATAGATAATTAAAAATTATGTAAAATCACATAGGTATTACAATATTTAGTTAGATTTTAACCATATGTGGCCTTATCGGTTTTTGGAAATATATGCCTCAATTATCCTAATCCTAAATACCACTCCACCCTAATAATATTCAGTTAATTTTGAAGTTAATATTATCAGTTTTATAAGTGTCGATGGCCACGGCTAAAGCTAGCAAGTAATTGTTTTTCAATTTGTGTATGAGTCAGAGTATGGACCCAATAGGTTGAGCAAGTGGCTGACATCCATTTCTCGTAAAAACTAAATCTGTTAATACAAATTCATAGTTTTATGACCAATATATACCATTCCGCAGTGTAGTGGTAAATCATCTGTCTTTGAAGCCGTGGGTACAGTAATTTACCTACATTATGCCTTGTGATCCCCATATGATCTGATTGAGGAGTGAATATGGTCAAAGAAGAAGAAGAAAATACTTTGTGAGGACATGATAACAAAAAATATGAAGAAAACACATCCATATAATAATATAGTATAATAGCATGCATTATTGTCTGCATACCGACACACTACCCTCTATTTTATATTATTTAATAAAATAAAAATACTAGATAACTTTAAATCCGTTTATATATTGACATATGTTATCAATTGTCCTTATCACTTTGTAAGTACGGTTATTGCTAAGTAAAAAAGGCTTTATGAACATTTTTTGATTGTATAGAACTTTATTTTTACCGTGCCAAAGGACATTGTCAAAAGTAACCCCGCGACGAAAGTACAAAATTTTTGCTAGGATGTTAACAATAGCAACGAACAACCAAAATGATGTTTCTTACTTTATTACATTTTGGCTGTCAGAAAATATAGCTTACTGATTATGGTGTCCTGCCATTCACCTAAACTATATAATATTATAATGAGGAGACATAGTGGATTTAAAGTGGTGATTTTACTTATGGGATCATTGCACTGCATTTGAACAGCACTCTGGAAATAAAAATGGCAATTTCTATTTTCGTAAAATCAACATCATTGTTTAATTTCTTTCTTATAGGTATATATATCTTCTTAATAAAGTATTCTAAAATGTTGATAGTTATACCATTAAGAAAGAAATAAAACATTTTCAATGACTTGCCAACATTTACAAGAATGGGAACTACTGTTTTTGTGTTGCGTTATTTGTTCAATGCGACGGCTTGATTTAAAATAAATTTAATGTATAATAACCATGGCCCCCACAAGGGGGGGGGGGCTGACAAGGCTCTAGTCTAGGGGCCCGGGCTTAGGCTCCGCCCGGCATGGTGGGTTGAACAGTTAATTGAGATAAACACACCACAAATTTGCTCTAATATTTAAAAACTTGCCTGCAATGCTATTTTAGTTTAAAACTTTTAATATTTCAAAATATATGGCTGTGCGATGGAATTTCATATGATATAATTAAATGACAATTCACGTGTAGAATTTTATTTTATAATTAATTGTGTTTTCTGACTAATAAAAATGCCTATTTATCAAAAATCGTGAAGGGTCACATGTTACATGGTTACCACAAAAAGGGGTCGCTATCAGTGCTTTATAATTTGGTTTCGAGTGCTGAAAACTGAATAATTCAATTAGTGGATTCATTTAAAAATAGAGAAAATCGCTTAAATATACACGGATTGCACTTAATTTGACCTTGTGGCATCCTGAGCTATCGTGGAATACTATTTAGGAAACACTAGTGTAGGAAATCACATTGCTCTTAACGTTAGCGATAGGAAGGGGGCCCGCCAAACATACTGATCAGGGGGTCCTCTTCAGTGTATCGGGGCCATGATAATAACAATAGAAAAATAACTGTTATAAAATATAAAATAACTGTTATAAAATATAACATAATATATAAAAATATTGTTTTATTTTGTTTACTTGTAAAGTTTTAAATAAATTGTCACTAATGCCCTTATTGCTGAGAAAGTTGATATTATATGACTTGTTGATATATATACACACAATAAATATATTATTATCATGTTAGTGCCTATTAATAATTATGCAGGCAATCCTGATTGCACAAGACTGATGTGACAGAGGAACTTGTTTACAAGTTGAAGTCATTGTCTGTGGGGTTAATAACCTTAATTGCATTTCAACTAATAATAATAGGTAAGTATATAGTTTTTATTACATTTTTAATTATTATCCAATATTGATTACCTAAATGAATATTATTATTACTCATGTATATTAAATATCCACCTATAATAATTATTACTAACCTCACAAATTATTCATGCAAGGATAATAATATTATTGAGATAAATTTTCTGTAACCATAATATTATTATCATTCATGTTTAAAATATTTTTTTTATTTTAATTAATTATCTGGGCATCAGAAATGTACCCCCATATTTCTTTTTTTTATACAATAAATAAATAATTCACAAGTTTTAAAATACATTTTTGAATCATGTGTATTTTTCATTTGCTTGCAAAAGAAAATTTATGTTTACACGGGGGCTTAAATCTACACTATATGAAAAAGACATTCTCCACATAAGCACAAAAAATTAGCATCATGCCTGATTTTAGACGGCATGCCAAACTTCAAATTGCAATTCTCCCATTATGATCATAACCATGGCCCCCACATCTTGTAGCGGGCCCCCCTACCCATCGCAAGGGTTAAAGGCAGTGAGACTTTTTACAGAATCATTTTCTAAATGTCGTTTCAGGTGTTAATAAATCCTGATCCGTGCCACGTACAAATTAACTCGCGGGTTCTTGTAAACGTCATAACTTCTGAATACAAACATTCTGTGTATTTATTTTCTAAACAATATTTATCATTTTAGTGTGAAAATATTCACGATAAACTCGATAAACATGTTGTGTTGGTAAGTTTTCACAAATATTTATCATTCCGTTCCTATTTCATATTTTTTAAAGGATTTATTCCGAAAATAGCTGGCCTACAAGTGCCTACTAGTAAAAATTGGCTGGCAGTGATAAGGTTAACCTTAAGGTATTCGGTGTATTTTTAGCGATTTTTTTGTATTGTTGAATAAATCCATTTGAATTATGGATTTATCGAATATCAACACACAGTAATCAAATATTGCATCACACAACCAGACATTTTAAAACATTAAGACTTTACAAATAAAATAGCGCCGCAGGTGACTTTTTTCCCCATTAGGGCAAAATTGTGATGTGTGTTTATCTCATTTATCAGGTCGACCAGCCCCGCCGGGCCCCCCAATGCCCGGGCTCCCAGGCTAGAGTCCTGTCAGCCCCCATTGTGAGGGCCATGATCATAATTATCTGAAAAACACGGATGAATCAGATATTCTCCATTTAATTCCTTATCTATAATTCCAGCCATGCTGCCTGAATCAATTCTCAAGGGTAGCTGAAAATAGTGTGGGTGAGATTATATCACCTTGCCAGACGCCGTTGGCAAAAAAATGTACATAATACTTTGTAAAGGTTGAAGGACACTGTTGCGATGCTGACTGTTTGTTTATTATATTCAATGGTACTTGCGTTACCACCGTAAAACATTCTTCTTCCTCCTTATGCAAAAAGAAGGGAAAGCAGAAAAGGAAATAGATAGAATGAACAGTAATGACCCAAATACCAGAGAGTGACACAATTATAATTCAGAAAATAATCATTATGGCATAACAGTGATTGGCCAATGTAAAAGTTATACAACTGCACTCCATTATGCAATAGCGAAGAGTGGAGGTAGGCTATTAAGATCCGCCATAAATAGTGCACATTAAACTTTGATAGTCATACATATTTGATTTTATTGAACTAACACTACAATTTACAGATAGTGTTGGTTAGTTTTTAAAAATTAATTAAACCTTGCCTAAACCAAACTACAATAGTTTTGGTATATTTTGGGCGATACGACAAAATTGTGCACACTTTTTATTCATACTTATTTGTTTTCGTTGGATTAAGAATACATATTACGCATATTATTTGTTCATTTTTTTTAAATTCATTAAGCCCTGCTTAAACCAAACTATAATAGATAAAAAATATGGTACTGTTCGGTTATCAGGAATACAGCGGAAAACACATTTTGAAAATACCCGATATACTGGATTATTTGTTAGTTTAGGTTAGGTTAGGTTTGGTTTGATTAGGTTAACCTAACAAATAATCCAGTTTATCGGCTATTTTCAAAATGTGTTTTCCGCTGTATTCCTGATAACTGAACAGTACCAAATTGTCAATATTCGCCATATATACCAAAAATAATATTCTATCTATAAAATATCCAAAGTTATGTATGGTTTAATCGCTTAATTTTAGATATTTTATAGATAGACGAGTATTTTTTGACTATTATCTATTATGGCATGGTTTTAGCATGGTTTAATTGAATTTTAAAAACTAACCCACACAATCTGTAAATTGTAGTCTTATTTCAATGAAAACAAATACGTATGACTGACAAAGTTTAATGTGCACTATGTATGGCGGACCTAACAGCCTACCTCCACCCTTCCCCACAACCATTATGCTCCAGCATAGGAAAAAGCACATGGTTGCACCACTTCCCTCGATCCATCACTTACCGCAATGCAAAAATAAATACAGATATGAGAATAAAAGTAAAGAAGCCCATATATTTCTGATTTTAAAGATATATGCCACCGGTATCCATGATGCTGTCAACGAGGAGTATTTTGGCACTGTCAACATCACTAATAATATTATGCAGTCATGTGTCAACCTACAAAATATTAGTTATTTCACCACTGGCAGTTAGAAGTCACTACAACTTGGGGAAAGGAGTCGCAGATATTTTACATGAGCGGAACCATGAGGTATTGTTTATTTGTTTCATATGATTTATGTATAAGTTAATAATATATATAAGCTTGCAAACGGTTTGTGGTCCTCAATCAGTTGTTATCATCATTGTTGTGACAATGACTGACCGCAAGTTGACATAAAAATAATTATAAAATAAACCCACATGATAATCCACCACATTCGCATACACAGGGGAGAGGTCCTCAGGCCATCGCAGCTATTCTTAACAGTTAGCACTTTAGCACGTTTCCGTTATTTTCATTTGTCCAAATTAACACGGAAGCCATTCCATACATAAGGCGGTTATCAGCGGCTATCGACGGTTATCTCAGCGCTCGAAATGGAAAAGTTTACGAACCGGAGCGCTCGACAGTTTTCTGAAGATATTTCCATAGTTATCAAATTTTATGGGTATTTCATAAAAATAAGTGTGTTAGATTTTCTATTTTTAGCCTATCTGGTTCAAATGGTCAAATTATTTTTTCCACGAGACGGAGCGATAATTTTACCGATTTCACGAACAGGAACGACGCTCCGGTGCGCTCCTGTCCATTTCGAGCCCTGGGTTATCTACAATAATTCGTAATACGGCGAAAATTTAAGTTGGTAAAGATGCGTATGAAATACGTCTCTATTTGGTCAAATTTGATTATGTTCAAGCCATCACCTGAACCTCGAAATGCTCGAAATTTTGATTGAAACGTCAAACATAACATAACCTACAATTTTATTAGTCATCATTGCAGCATGTAGTAAAACAAATATTACGTTACTACTACTAGCTTGATATTAAACAGCTCGCTGGGATCTATAAATTAAGGTGGCGACCGTGATGTAATTATTTTTCAAAACAGCCGCATCTCACTTCTCAATATATAATTGAAGTACTCTTTTTCTTCTTTGGGCCATGTCCGATCCTGATAGGATCATATGGGCCTCCATAGAGTGGAGGTTTGTATTAACAGATTTTATTTTTACGAGAAATGGATGTCAGCCACTTGCTCAACCTATTAGGTCCATACTCTGACTCATACACAAATTGAAAAACAATATTTGTACTTGCCAGACCCAGGATTCGAACCTGGGACCCTCGACTCTATAGGCCGGCGTTTAAGCCACCCGGCCATCGTGGGTGTACTCTATCTCGCTATAAAAGTAAACACCGCCAAGAGAGGGGCTGTTAAAATGTAGCACTTTTCGACAGTTCGAACGGTTAACTTCTTGTAATAGTTAACTGCCTGAATACATAAAGTGATAAATGTGATATATTTATCACATTTAACTCTTTTTTGATGTTAAGTGATATGTTAGAATAGCCTCGCATGACCGCTCCGAAAAATGAAAAAAAAAAACAAAATATTCAGGTGAATGGAATTATTTATAGTAGGTAGGTATTAAAAGAAATGTTTGATTTAATATTACCATCTGGCTTGTATTAAAGAAGTGACGCAACACCATACCCATAAACAATTTAATTTTCAGCCTTATGACTCTACTTTACCTGTAGCGTCATTGAAGAAAAAGAAATAGCTGACAGATAATTAAAACATTATTATATATTGCAGGTCACATTTATTAGTCCATTCCGAAGCGACAAACCTGTCTACAGAGAAATATCAATCACATCAATAGCGGACTTAAGAAGTAAGACAGTGCAGTTATTAAAAAATAATTGTTTTTCAAAAATTACCCAAAACGTGTGAAATCTTGTATAAAATACTAATAAGACTGGATGTCATATTATATAGCTCGGAAACCCGGTGCTTGATCAAAACATGGAAAAAGTGCCGAGTGCATTTGAGCAGAGCATGTTGTATAGTATCGCCAAACCCAACATCGATACACAGTCAGAAATACAGCTACAAACTAAACAGTTATCACACATCGTATATGTATATAAGTTGACCAAGTAATGCACGGCAAAAAACTGTTAGTTGGGAAGCCTGAAGGCAAACGAAAACATGGTTGACCTTGTACAAGATGAAGTGATAGTGACAAGTTAGATTTAAAGACCTCAATCGTTTTGTGACTTTGGATAGACTGGGATGTAGGTGGATACTGGAAGAGGTTAATAACCACATATGATTATAGCGCCGAGAAAAAAATGGAGAATTTGGCCACTTCAGTCTCTAAGAATTCATATTGCTTGTCAGTCAGAATGCTCCTTGTGACTTTAAACCCACATCCACCATATACCAGTCTTCTTATTCTTCGCTGTTCCCTCATGGCTGAGGATCGTGGCCATCTTAAAATTTTGTTATCTTCTGAACGACCAAGACTTTCCATCTCTCTCAATTCTTTGCTGCAGTAGGTACTGCAGTAGTTCTGCTGGGCAGAGTGAAGGCTGCTCCCAGTAAGCTCATTCACTTGATTTTTTCAGAGAGCCAACGCTCTTTCTCTGCTTCGCCTTCCCTGGACGCTACCCAAAACCACCAACCTCTCCAGGTTATCTGGTCCGTACCAAACAATATGCAAAAAAAACTAATGCGTTCAATATACCATGCACGCAACACTAAAATCACTGTTTTTAAACCTAAACCTTTAAATCAATTTTACAACACAGTCTCTTCCAAGAACTTCTGTTATCTCCCCCTATCCTGAACCAATGTTTTTAAGATGTTACCGGACGATTTCACATCCTTGTTGTCACCATCCAATCACCGAAGTTTGAGCTTGTCAGTCGACCTCCGACCATCCAAGATGGTTCTCAGCGTTTGGGCACTGTCCATTCTTCAGAGTATACCAAGTTTAACAATTGCTGAGATATATTCTCCTTGAAAGAGCTTGTAGAGCTTCAGATGATGTCATATACGCCATTTTTTTCCTTCTAATATGGGCCCACATATCACACGCTCATCGGCCTTCGTGAGAGTCCAACACTCCGATCAATCGGTCACTATTGGTTGGATCAACGTCTTGTACATCAGAATGTTTGTATAACGGGAGAGGAAACTAGACTTCAATTGATTTTGTAAATTAAATTAGCATCCATTTACGTCCATGGGCTTTCCATTTTATTTCTTCATCAATGACATTTTTTTTCATTACCAGGAAACCGAGGTACCCAAAGCTAACAGCTATCTTATGTCTTTCCAGGTAAGTCAGCATTTACTTTCGAGGTGGCCTCACAGTCGTTTAAAAATATGGTCCAATTTATCAGCAGCCGAATGGCCATTTTCACTGGTCATATCTTGGAGCACCCAGAAGTGAAGCAGTTGTTGTATGATAAGAAAGAGAAATTTGATTTGTTGATTTTGGAATACTTCTTCAATGATGCCATGATTGGGTGAGAGAAAATTTAAATTCATAGACACTATATAATATACAGTCAAGCTCGGTTATTACGATCACGGATATAGCGAGATCTCGGATATAACGTGGAAACATTCGTTGACATTTTAGTTTATGATTTTCTCCATACATTTATTCACTTTTATAACGAGCTCCTTATCGGATATACCGAGCTAATGTGTGGATCGTTTAAAAACATTTCGATCCTAAGCAATAAAATCCGACGGACAGTATGCCGCCGGGTTCGGATCACTTTTATGACACTAGTTAATTGTCTAAGTACCTACCTAATTGGTGGTTTCGCCGACAAGATTAAAAAAGTATCCACGCTTATGGTTGAAAAAAAAAGTAAGTAGGTACCTACCAGCGTTGATTACAATAAACAACTTCTTTTGTGGTTTATGAATGCCATGCTTGTTTCGGGGAAAAATTCTAATTGTGTATTCTGGTTTGAATTGCGACTTTTTGTGTTATGTGACCGCTCATTTAAAAACACCTATTCTCTGATATAACGAGTAACGCTTATAACGAGCAAATTCAGTCGGTCCCATCTTCCTCGTAAAAACCAAGTTCTACTGTAAATAGTTTTCGAAAAAACTTCGACTGTATTCAATTTCTTCACCTATTGTAACCCTTAACAATCATTCCGACCAAGTCTCATCGACACATTATCATCGTGGTAACACTAACTTACAAATACTTTTTGTAATACTACAACAGACCATGACATAGTTTAATAAAACATTAGTGTAATTAGTAATATAAGTGAAACAATTACAATTACCCAGGCTTTGAGAAAATCACATATGTGACCTCACCAAGATCGAACCTGGAGCCCCCGGGTAAAAGGCCAGCGCCTTGCACACTGAACTATATTGAACTACTGGGTCGCCTATCAATAAAAATCATTTTAATAGATAATAGAATAGTAAAAAAAAAATAATACTTATCCCAGATTTGGAGTGAAGTTGGACTGTCCAGTGATACTGATATCACCTTTGTCCATGATGAGCTGGCTGGCGACACTCACGGGGAATCCAGTTTCTCCAGCCACCGTCCCCAACGTCTTTTTGCCGCTGACAAACAACATGAATCTCATACAGAGGACACTTAACACCGGCATGGCTCTCTTTCAAGAACTTTTGGGATGGTAAAAAATATCAATATTACATACCATTGACTATACTAGAGGGAGTGTCATGAAATTTTAATATTACAACACTCTTCCTGTCATTTCTGGAAAAATTTTATTATTGTTGAATTGGTAATCAGTAATCACAGAAAATTTATATTCTGCATGTAAAATATAACAATGTTTATTTTATAGCTTTAATACAAGTATACTATGTTTCTTATTCAAATACTCTTTCGAAAACAAATTAAAATATAAATAACTTATAAAATACTTACTAAAAAACTTAAATAAATTAAAATATAATAATTTTATGACAGTATAATATTCTCCATATCAATAAAATTGCCTTTTAATACCTTAATAATTACCGGTAGGTACTTACTTCATATATTTACCGATAATGTCTTATGTTAATTTAACATGACATACTATTGATAACAGGTGGATAATAAACCCGATACAAAAGGAGATATACAATGATATGTTTGTGTCCGAATCCAACAAAGTTCCATATGAGAAGCTGTCATCAAAGATTGCCTTAGTATTCATCAATAGTCATCCATCGCTCAATATCGCAAGACCGTTTTTACCGAATGCTATAGAGATTGGAGGACATTATATTTCTGAAACGAAGCCACTACCAGAGGTAAGAAATATTTGCGTTATATGGTTACATGTAAATTGTACGTAAAACATTTCACCGTGGCACTGTTTGCCGTGAGCTTTCTTATCGGAAAGAGATAACCGTATCGGTCTCCAATTTTATTAGATTGAATATGAACATTAATTCAATTTTCATAGCTTTTTTTGGCAAAATTGATGAATTCAAGAATGAAAACCTAACCTAACAAATAATCCAGTACATCGGCTATTTTCAAAAATCGTTTGCTGCTGGCTTCCTGTAAAGTGTAAACCGACAAGAACCGTGTTTTGTTTAGACATGAATTTTATGTTAGTACTATACAGCCCAAAGAGGTTGGACAGTCTTTAATATACAGTCATATATTTCCGATACAACATTTCACGGTGAAGTGTGATACGGCAAACTGCATACGTACAAGTTTCCGGACACGCATATCTCTCCATACCGTGTTGTGCTACTTGCATATTGTGGACGGTGTTATGCAGTAACCAGTTAAGCGACACTTTTGTGTTTTTGCGTTTTTCGTTTTAACGACAATATGAATATGTTTTCTACATTTTGCAAAAAAGATCGTGGTCAAATTCGGTCTGTATTGCCGTCTATGAGACTTTTAAAAAAATGTGTGTATACATATAAAATGTGTCTAACAATTTATTAGTGTATTATAAAGAATTTTTCTATAAAAATAATTTTATTTAAATGTAAATGGGGATTATTGGTGGTAATATATTTTTTCCCTTATTTCCAAGATGAATAGAGGCAAACTCATCGTTGCTATGGCAAGAAATGAAATGGCTTTGTAAAATAGAAGAGACATTACCAGCTCGGCAATGATTGAAGAAGATATTGTAGTATTATCAGTAGATGATAATAGTGATAATATTGCCAATATTATTGAGGCACATCAAATTATAATAATACTGATCTAAAAAAATACTAAGTTTTGTACTCAAAGATGCCAAACCCTTCTACCAATTTCTCAATAATGACGGTGCTGATTATACTGACGATGTAGAAGGATTTGGATTATCTTTGGATTTTGAAATCGAATAGAATTCATATTTTGACACTAATTTTAAGTTTTATTCATCGGTTAAAACATAACATTTACATTTATTTTTATTGCTTCCTTTTTTATTATTACTCTTACTGCGGTAACATTTTATTTATAATAGTACTTAGTTTATTCAGTTATACATACTAAATTGTAATAAACACATAATTTTCTAATAAATATTCTATGTTCATATTGTTTTTTTAATAAGCAAAACAAAATTTGTAAATAATTGATATGTTAATGGAAAATCAGTTAAGTCACACTTTTGGTGCATAGTGGAATACTGCAAAACTAATATATTTTTTTTTTTGCAACGATTACTATTTTTCAATAACCATTTACCTAATATATTATAAACAACGGATCATATTATTAAAAAAGTCTTTATACAATCACAAGGTACGTTTTCAAGTATTAATTTACAAAAAAAAATTATAACTGTATTCATTATCTTGACTAAATGGTGTACATTTTAACTTCAAATGCTTATAACTCAAAACTCCATTTTGGTGGATAACTGGTTACTGCATAACACCGTCCGTGTATACCTCTGTGCTCGTTTTTCCACACAGGACCTGCAAAAGATTATGGATAGTGCTGAGAATGGAATAATTTACTTCAGCATGGGC
Source organism: Rhyacophila brunnea (assembly GCF_057557595.1). Taxonomy (NCBI): domain Eukaryota; kingdom Metazoa; phylum Arthropoda; class Insecta; order Trichoptera; family Rhyacophilidae; genus Rhyacophila; species Rhyacophila brunnea. The sequence continues at coordinate 10,478,465 of NW_028233068.1, read as the reverse complement.
AGTAATTTAAAAAGTTCATTGCTGCCAAAGGAAACTCGAGAAGGTATTCTCAAGTCGCTGTCAAAGCTAAAGCAAACTGTATTGTGGAAATTTGAAGAGGAGCTTCCAGGAACACCGGACAATGTCATCATCAGGAATTGGATGCCACAAGACTCGATATTGGGTAAATAAATAAATAAAAAAACTATTTATAATATTATTCGATTTTGCAAAATATTTCACTATATCGTAGGTGTTTTGTAAAAAGGGCGAATCAACCATTTTGGCGACATCGAGATTTTAATGAAAAAACAATATGTACCTCACTAGCTTTATAGTGTAAAAACAGAGAGTTTTTATCACCACAGGAAAGTACTTAAAAACAATATTTGTTATCGGCGAATATCCACTTAGTATTACGAATAAAAAGCGAATGTGACATATCATCAAAAAAATTTCTACAAACACGTATTTCAAAAACACAAGTTTTCAGGAGAGACAAATAACAACTTTATATTCTCAGTTTTAAATTCAGAAATAAATTTTCTTATATGAAATATCCATTTAGTATAGTTACATATATTTTCATGAAAAAAATGTTATGTTTCTTCAATCTATCGTACTACACTTTAGACCGATCAGTCATATTGTCGAAGATACGAGTATACGTTGCAACTTTACTGTGAATCACTCCACAATATTTCTGCAGTAAACGCGTATCTTGACTTACTAGAAAGAACTCCAGTATAATCATCTGTCGAAGTCCAGTATTCTATATACTTACAGACACGAAACTCATGATACGAGTTTACAATATTTATAAAAGTCTTTTATTGTGATACGATTTTTTTCTAACTGCTTAAATCTATTATGTTATAAAGTAATAAAGTATGTTTTGAGATACGTGTTAGTGGAATATGTGTGTATTCAAATTCTGAATTCATTAAATCAAACAATTCAAAATTGACAAAACTTGAGATACGAGTTTGTAGAAAATTAGCGACGATATTAGGCCATTTAAAATATTATATTATAATGCCTATTATAAGGACAGTATTCTTTCTAAGCTTTATTATAAACTTGTTAGACATTTATAATCATACACAGGTAATTAACAGATAAAACCCTCCTCCTGTAAAATAGCATTTTGGTTATTCGGCATTCGCCCTTTTTACAAAACACCGACGATATCATACAATTTTTTTCAACTCCCTCAGATTAGTAGTGCACAAACCGTGGCCTGCCATTCCTATTATTGCGAATTAACTGTTAGCCTCAGCACGCTTGATACCAGCATGCAGTATTTGTGATCTCACTAACGCTGACACTTAATTTCATCTTGTAAATATGTTTGTAATACAGAATGGATACTGACTCGATTGTCTAGTACAGTGCAACTTCTATATCAAGTCTTCTACATTATATTGGACATTTATTGATATAAAACCCTTCCCCCACATTTACTTTCCTCGCCTTTCACCCATAATTCAGTGTGTGTTGGATGTCGCATGGAGTTTTATTCATATTAAAATGCCTAAACCTTTGCGGAAACAGACGAAAAGCGGTATTTTGAATGTAGAAGTATTGTGAGGAGGAGAAACGGAAAAGAATGCTTTTAATTACTCTCAATTAATAGTAGGTACCAGAGTTGGAATATCTGACATGACAACTCAAGACGCAAAGAGCATGTGAAGTAATAGAATCAGCATATGCTATATAATGATATAGAAGACTAGATATAGAAGTTGGTTTTGACCTATTTGATTTAAAGTACTGTATTCCACTGATTATAAGATGAATGTATTTTTTCTATTTTTGTGTCTAAAAAACTCTTTTGTGTATAAAAATTATATTTTATGAGATAATGGAGAGATTAATGACCATAAGTTGAAACATAATCCAGTTAAATTGAAAACCAAATCTGAAGTAGTATCGGACTCTTAGTGTATGGCCTGAGTGACGTGCGCAACTCAAATGTATAAACGTATAACCAAAAAAAGATGTTGTGGACAAAGATTTTCACATACAGTTATACGTTTGAGTTGTGCATGCCGCTCAACGCTCCGCCGAACGCTGTCCACTCAGGCCGTACACTTATGGTGAAGTAAAACCTTGGATTGCGAGTAACTTGGTCTATGAGCGATTTGCAAGATGAGCAAAAAAATTTAATAAACTATATACATATAATATGCAATATTTTCTAGCACACCAAAACACCAAGCTCTTCATATCACATGCCGGTCTTCTGAGCCTTACTGAGACCGTACATCATGGTGTACCCGTCTTGTCTATTCCCGTTTACGGAGACCAGCAGCACAATGCCGCAGGAGCCACATTGAGAGGCCATGGTCTTACGATCGATTACACAAACCTTACGGAAGTGTCGCTGTCCTGGGCATTGAATGAGATGCTGACTAACCCAAAGTGAGTTATAAACAATCCATACTCGACAGATTTTTCCACATTGTAGTAACAGTACTCCATAATTAAAACTCAATTAACAATAAATACTGACTCCTGCAATCCAGCTAACTGCACTTTTAACCAAAAATGACCAAAATGCATTTTGTTAGAAAGCTTTTTTTCTATGCACAAATTTCAAACTCCTAAACCTATAAATAAATGCGTTATCGTTTTTCACTCAAAACAGTCAACCGCAGGTGCCAAATTTCCAATATCAAATGAAACAACAACTCCGATCTTTATATAAATTTTCTTTATATATAAAAAGGAAGCTAAAATAGTATCTTCATTCATAGTGCAGCTTGTTTGTAAAAAAAAAAATATTTTTGGAATTGTTAAATTCCGCTCGATAGTTAAATTATTATGTTTTTTCTCCTTCCTGAACAATTTGCCCAAATGGAGTTAGCCGGTTTGCAGATTAAGTAGTCAATACTGATATACCTCAAAGATGTAGAAAAAAACCTTGTTTTGTAGAGATAGAGCCTAAATATATGAAATTGAATTAGTTACCAGGGTTAATAAATAAATTGGCTGCAATCTATTTCGCAACAACGCTGAGATTTTTATGAATGTTTTCATTTTACGAGTATTTTACCTACATTCGCCACGTGATGTTTAAAACAGTAATATTGTATCTAATAACCATCTACGAAATCGGGAGCATCAGTTGTTTGCTCTTCCAATATGTATGACTAAGGCTGGTCGCACATGAAAATTGTGTCGACTGAGGATATAGTCATAAATCAAAACCAGGCGCAATGTTCCAATTATCTTCTGTGTGCACAGGCGAGGCCTACACATACACTGATGTGGCATTTGCTTTTATACCTGTGCCCCATACCCAAATTTAACGTGTTGCAGTCGAGATGAGTTTCTATGGACGATTGGGCTTTGCCGTTGATGATAATATCTATTAATTAACAGGGCAATAAATCAAATTACATACTTTGGATACCGATATATTTCGCTTACGTGAGAATAAATCTAATTGAATTTGCAGATATAAAGAGAATGCTAAGCGACTTCATAGGCTCTATCATGACAGGCCGATGAAACCGAGAGACCTAGTCTCCTTCTACGCAGAACATGTCATAAGATCTGGCGGAGCGGCTCACCTCTCACCCACCAAGATATCCAGATGTTCAGAATTACTTCTCGATGTGATAGCGTTGATATTGATTCCAATGATAGTTGCGGTTCTTTTTTTAATTATTATATGTAGAAAATGTTTTAAAGTCAATAACGACAAGAAGCCGCTAAAAGATGTCAATAAGAAAAAGAAAAATTAAAAAATAAAATATGAGTCGCATTTTTATTTTATTCAGAACTTATGCATTTTTAATTATTGTTTTCTAAATTAATACACTGAAAATAGCGGAATTGTATATTGGATGACGGCACGGTATTTGAAATATCTCCACAAATTTCCCTCATCTTCCTGAAAGTTGTTGAGCAAATGAATGACAACCAAACCTTGTAAAAAAAGTTGTAATAACTTTATTACAATGTGATGGCTAAATGGTTTGATTTATATATACATATTATAAATATATCATAGGTTGCTTTAGGCCAAAAATCATATGTAAACAACCGCACACTTGCACTATTTGTCTCATCACCAGTGGTATCATGGTCCAGAGCACGCTGTACTTTTTTTCAAGACCAGTTTCTTCAAAGAGTTATAATCAATATGTTACACACAAATTATGTGAATATAGAAAAATATTTTGTTGATATTTTTAACTTGGGACAAGCTTGAAAATTAAAGTAGTTATATTCCTACTTTAATTACTACACTGCATATAAAAATGTGAGAGAAACGATTAGTCAGTCCAATTCCAAAACTGTTGAAAACGAATGTTTCCATCGAAATATTGAAAAATATGTTTTAAGAAAATTAGGGAGGTGCGGTTGATTGGGATTTGAGGGTCAGCGACCTGGCACTATTTTATTTAAAATTACATCACTCTTAAACTTATAATTTGTAATGTCCACAATATGTTAAAAAAATAAATGAATTGAAAAATAAATGAATCACTTATATGAAATTATAAGGCAAAAAAATATTGAAGGGGGTAATTCTAATACATATTGAGGAGCCCAGAAAAAATAACTTATTAAAACGCCATTTTACAGAATATTTAATAGTCTTTTTACATCTTTCAATTTCAATTCTATGAATATTTTGGCTGATGCATGCAAAATTAATAGTTTTTCGTGTTATAACGTCTAACAGTGTTTCTCAACCGGTGGTCCGCAGAATGTTTCCAGTGGTCTGCAAATTTTTGGCGTCCAAATTCCTATGCTAAAAATTTTAATAAAATCTTTGCAACCCGTGCACCTACTAGTATTTTTTCATTGTGTTTTTGTTCTTAAAATATATTAATCGTTTTAAGTGACGAAATCCATCGCAATCAGACATTATTATACGTCACTATATAAATAATATTTTTTTATTTCTGTGTTAGCGGTCGGCAAAACATTTCTCTTATTTTCAGTGGTCCGCAGATGTAAAAAGGTTGATGAACACTAATACATGTTTCTAATATACAGATTTATGTATAGTAAATATTTCTTCCTTTGGCACATTCACATGCAATTGAATTCAATTTAGTGTGTTTTTGTTACCTAATTTTCTCAACCAATTGGACCCTGTGCATTCATTCACACGGCCCACAGGGCAGCTGCGTCTGCCTCGATGTTTTTTCATAAATGTTTTTAAATCCAATTTTTTATACTCAGGGGCCGAAATCCTGCAATTGAACTCATGCCGAATGCATTCTGATTGACATTCATGGTTAAATTTGGTCAGGTCTTAATTAAACAGACAATAAAAAACATATTATCTTCTCAATTTTATGAGGAAGAAACATATAAGATAAATATTAGTTGTATCATGTATATTCATACTAATTATACTTATGTGTCTGATGTGTCTTCATAAATTCTTTATTATTCTACAACTCTACATCAATTGTAGTAAATTCTATTCAAGGTCTAACCCAAACAAATTAATTGCTCCCTTGACCTTCTGGCTCCAGTAACCAATACAGAGTAAGCACGCCCACTTATTCATCTTTTTATTATGTTTACAAATTTGTTGACCCATTCCCAGTATGATGTTACAGCTTGTAACGGGTTGTAGTGAATTACATTATGTTACATTAATATGTATACAAAAAAAACTTTCCAGTTATAAAGTTGTAACCTAATAATAAATTATTTTTATCTATAAGTGGTAAAACTAATAAGTTCCATAATATTATTCCAACGTAGATTGAGTTGTATCCAAGATATTTCAAATTCTGCCAATGGAAGGGGAACCAGCTGTGTAAATTGACAATTAAGGTAATCAATATTATTAATGTGAAAGATAGTGTCTGGTGTCAATCAAATTTATTATGTTCACATTTAAAAAAACCTCAGATAATGTAGTTGTTAAAATTATTTCGCATTACTTATAGACAGGTCAGGACAGCTTGAACAGTGCTTCTCAAACTTTTTCATACCACGACCCCCAAAATCTAAAAAAATTATCTCCGTTTCCCCTCAAGAATCAAAATAAAATTAGAAAAATATACAACGATACGTGATGCTTAAAAAATAATTTAATAATAGGGATGTCGTTGCGTGTTTTTACATAACAAATCAATATAAATTGAATTATCTGATGTGATATCAATGTAATTCTAAAAAATATTCATAAAAAAATATTTGTAGACAATTTGCGGCCCATGACTTTGGGAAACACTGGCTAAAAGGATAAGAGTCTACTTACGTATAAAAAGAAAGATGCTAGGTTTAATTTTATGTCAGGCTCATAATGTCAGATTTTTGTGTCACATTTTTACACTTAATTTTCGCCTACTTCCCGTTAATTATCCTTTAGATCTGAATCCCATGAAGTTCTCCATCTTTGGAAGCCTGACGTCCACTGTCGTAATGAACTCAATCTTTGGCACCTGGATCTTTGGAGCCAAAATCAAACCCAGACCCTTATACCCACGTTCGCTTTCACATCATACTAAACGTTGTGCTTTGAATCGTGGGAGGGATGCTCGAAGGCAGACAGGAAGCAATGCCTCACTAGTCAATATAATATTATAACTAGATAGTATCTATCACAAGACTAATATAATGTTGATAATATAATCATTAATTCAATTAATCATGTATTGATGTTATCTATACATTATCACTAATCTTGACACAACTGAATATTATTATATTTATTTATACTGATAAGAGCGATGTGAAAGTACAGTGTAAAGTTGCATTAACTATTGGATAATAGGTATTGATCATTTTGATTATATCCGTGTACAGCAGTGATGTGTTGACGACTCTCGATCGTCAGTAAAGGTTTTTCTTTGCTTCATGTTATATAGTTTTACAGTGGCGAAGATGGTGTTAAGTTCTGACATAAATAGTGCGTATATCAATCAAAAAATCAATTAAAGGTAAATCATTCTACAGTAGCACCATAGGCGTTTCGCGTGTGTATTGGAATTGTCTACTGCAATGCCTGATTCAATGCTAACAAACAATACCACACAACTGCAAGTCGCATCTTCCGTACCCATGGTGCCACTGTAGAATGATTTACCTATACTAAACTATGTCAGTCATACATATTTGTTTTCATTGAACCAAGACTACAAATTGCAGATAATGTGGTTAGTTTTTAAAATACAATTAAAGCCTGCGAAAACCTAACCATAATAGATATTAGGTAAAAAATATTCTTCTATATTTCATCTTATGGCATTAAATCATACATAATTTTAGTTATTTTTTGTCTAATTTGGTTTGGGCAAGGCATAATGAATTTTAAAGAACTAACCAACACCATCTGTATTAATATGTATTTTTAATTCAACTAAAACAAATAAGTATGACTGAAAAAGTGTGTACAGACCTACAAACTTATCTGTAGAATGGCCAAAAATAGAATTACGAACTACCATAGGATGCCATTTTGAAAATGTCATTCGAATGTAAGATTTTGTCCAGTTACGAGTCTTGATTGGGTAATTTTCGACAGTGGCTCGTATTATTTTCGTTGGATCGCCATATCATACCTAAACTATTATGACTTCGTTTAGGCAGGGCTTAATTATTTTTTTAAAACCAACCAACACCATCTGCAATTTGTATTTTTTGTTCGATGAAAACAAATACGTATGACTGACAAAGTTTTGTGTGCACTATTTATGTTGGATCTTAACAGCCTACTTCCTGTAGTTTCTTCACTATAGTTTTATAAACCAATATAGTGATGTGTTAAATTAGACATTTCAAGATATTATATTCCACAAAGTAATAATCCCGGTTTACACTCAACGTAAACACTTACAACCAAAGCGTTGGAACGGACCCTTTTTTGAGTTGCTCCGCTCCGGGACCTAATACTTGCTCCGGCTCCGCTCCAGGGTCTACTCCGCTCCAGATAAAAAGTTTTAATAAGTATTATAAATGTATACAAATGTTAAAAAAATAAGTGGTTTTAAAATAATCGTCATTTTCATTATTAATTCTATTAAACAAAATTTCGACTGCAAATCGTCTCTCATTATTTGCAAAAAACTGAGGTTATTTATCACTCGGCAGTGTTGCCATATTTCAAATAATTCCAGTACATATTGCAAAGTGTCAAAATATATTATTTTCATTGGATTTTAGGACGAAAATTTAATAATAAAAAAAACATTCGGAGCAGTGGAGCACTACACATTTTCGGTGCTCCGGCTCCGCTCCTGCTCCGGGTAAAATCCCATTGCTCCAGTGATCCGTGCTCCTGCTCCGAGCTCCGCTCCAACGCTCTGCTTACAACCGCTTACATTGTTTGTATTCAAGTGATTGCTATATTCACATCTTGATAAGATAACGTATATTTATTGAGGATAATTTATTATATGCTGTGTAATTATTGTTTGTGTTTAAGCCAAACATGGAAAATCTAACATTTGAGTTGTCTATGTCCAAATAATACTGATTTCAATAAGTAGGAATGTAAAGGGTTGATTTCTTTTTCTCCATCATAATAATGATATTTTAAAATTAGAACAAAAATGCCCATTTTTAATAACCTGTGAATCCTTTATTGCAATTAATATAAACAAAATAAAATTTGACATATCACCATTTTTATTTGTACCATTTAAATTAATCGGTTTCTCTACTCATTAAACTGAGCCTCATGACCTGATGCAGTGTTAAAAAGAACATCCCTGGAGTTACTGCCAAAAGTTGGTCTCAAAATCAATCTATGGAGTAATAATTGCAATTTGAAGTTTGACATGCCCTCTAAAATCGGCATAATAGCGCCTGTACATGTGCATGGAATTACTGTCGGCAATCGTGTTTATTTTAAACTATCATGACATCAACTGTTTACACGTAAAAGTGCTGACTGTTTCTCCAATCTCTTTCTTCAAGAGTAAGCGAGACGCGAGGTTGTCATTTTATACTACTATCTGACAGGTCGTATTGAAAATCGGTTAAGCTCAAAATGAGTAGTTCGTTTTTTTACAAGCATGTACTGCACAGGCGCAGATCGAAAATAATCTTACTTGCGCATAATAAATCATCACAATTCGGAAACTTCCAAACTTGTTTGATTCATGCACGCAATCTTGCCAACTGCAGGATAATGCATGTTTCCCCATACATTTTCTTACTATGCACAGTAAATCTATGCACGTGTAAATGGGGTATAGGTAATGCTAATTTCTTAGTGCTATATATGCATGTACTATTATATCAGATGACCTTAAATTTATTTTCTAGTATACATATTATCAGTGGCGAAGGATGGAGGTAGGCTGTTAAGATCTGACATAAATAGTACACATTAAACTTTGTTAGTCATACATGTTTGTTTTTATTGAACTAAGACTACAATAATTTACAGATGACGTTGGTTAGTTTTTAAAAATCAAATAAACCCTGCCTGAACCAAACCATAAGAGTTTTGGTATATTTTGGGCGATACGACAAAATTGTGCAAGCTTTTTCATTCATACTTATTTATTTTCATTGGATTAAGAATACATATTACACGTTGGTTTATTTTTCTTTTAATTCATTAAGCCCTGCCTAAATCAAACTATAATAGATAAAAAATATTATTCTATCTATAAAATATCCAAAGCTATGTATGAATTAATTGCATAATTTTAGATATTCTATAGATAAACTAGTATTTTTTTTCTATTATCTATTATGGCTTGGTTTTCGAAGGGATTAATTGAATTTTAAAAACTAACCAACACCATCTGTAAATAATTGTAGTCTTATTTCATTGAAAACAAATACGTCTGACTGATAAAGTTTGGTTTACACTATTTATGGCAGATCTTAACAGCCTACCTCCACCCTTCGCCGCTGATATTTATATATAGACACATAATCCGTTGTTAACTCTAAATACCTACAGTACCGACTTACCAATTTTTGGCAGCAATCCCACAATATATTATGTAAAACACAGTACATATTTTTTGTTAGATTTTGTCCATATGTGGATTTATCAGTTTTAATCAGCCAGGTGTTTGTCGCTAGAACAAAATCCCTGAGTATCTGGTTATGAAGAATATACCTACATGTGGATATGTGGGAATTAACAATGGAAGTGACGAGGCGCATTAAAGTAATACACGGGGTATGAATGAACTGTATCAGTTACATCTGGCCGTCACACGTTATATGGCATGCACGGCCCCTACATCCTGAAGCGCTCACCTGGGCCAGCATGTTTGGCGGCCCCCCTACCTATCGCCAAGGTTAAGGGCAATGTGATGTTCTACAGTAGTGTTCCCCAAATGGTATTCCGTATATTTAAGCGATTTTCTATGTTTTAAATAAATCCCCTTGAATTATTGATTTGTTGCCACTATTTAATTATTAATTATTATCGGTCGGTATCATATTATGTACCATTGGTCGCGACCCCCTCTTGTGGTAGCCAAGTAGCATTCGCCTTCGATATTGGATAAATAACGATTTTTATTGTTGGGTCACTACCGTGGTATTCGATGTGTGGGTTGAGGATGATGATAATGAAGTCTATGATGTAGCAGGGTGAGATTTATTAGCAGCGTATCGGTACAATAGTATATTATACAATGATAGTACATATAATCTGCTGAGATGGTTACGAGCTAGGTACTTGGATTCGAGTGACATTTAGATAAATTATTCTTCGTTATTTATACACTAAAAAGTAATACATTAACATTAAATTCTGGTACATAATCATATTGGACTAATTATAGATTCAGCGTTTTAAATCAAGTAGCTTGTGAAATATTATTTATTTTTACAGTCGTAAGAAAATATGATACCATGAAAAATGATTATTCGGCTAATACACCGTAATGATATAATGTGCTGTGATATGATGTAATAATATACCGTATCTAATATTGCCAATCGACTTGCTGATCTAGCTAAGAGTTGTTTGCTGGAAATTGATTCGCTGGGAATATATTACTGCAGAGTAATTTGATACATTAAACAATAGATATCTGATCGCTATTATTCTCCAGCTACATTATTATTCTGGTAACAGTGGTAACACTAAAAATAATTAAGTATAATATAAAATGATACATGTGAATTATCATGTAGTTACATCAATCATCATATCACATCAAATTGTATTGCACAACTATATATTTTTAATGTTAATTTTGATGAAGTAGTATAGCGCCCCAGGCGATTTTTTTTATAATATAACAAATTTCTGGTGTGTGTTTATCTCGCAACTGTTCGAGCCGCCACGCCGGGCCCCCAGGCTGGAGCCCTGTCAGCCCCCCCTTTGTGGGGGCCATGATGGCATGTACTAACAGTGTGGGAAATATAGTGGCTGTGGTTAGTGGTTGTGTTTGCGTCCGTGGTTAAGCTCTTGTGGCTTCAGTGAATTCTTGTTACTGTCAATGTAAGTAAATTAATCAAGATATGTATTTTTTTTGTAGATTATTGGTATCTACTAACTACTCACAATGAATTCGTCGAGCGTATATATTCTGACATTGCTGACAGTGATTTTCTTCAGCCAAGTTTCAACCTATAAGATTCTCATAGTGTTTCCGGCCGCGGCTAGAAGTCATTACAATTTGGGAAAAGCAGTCGCCGATATCTTACACCAAAAGAAGCATGAGGTCAGATATTAAGGCTATACTTCGGTTGAGGCATGGTCTAAAAAGATCGTGGCTAGGTTGCACTGATTCATATCGAGAGGAGTGGGCCTAACCGGTTCAGAAGGCTGTTTGACAGCCAAATCTTTTGGGTCAATATCCTCAGTAATGAAGTCCTGAGGTATATGAAGTAGAAGTAATATTTTTGTTACCTAAATAATTTATATTTTATCCATCCTCCCCCCTCGCCTGTAAATTCTAAAAAATACATTAATACCTAAGAAAACCTTCTTCTATAAACAAGGCGGAGAAAATTGAACATCTTTGACTAATGTATATTCTTTTAATGGAAAATTATACCTGCCTATCAATTTTATTTCAGGTAATTTTTGTGAGTCCTTTCAAAAATGATAAGCCTCTGCCATATAAGGAGATAGTTTTGCAAGAAGTCTTTGATGGCAAAGGTACGATGTGTCAAATAATATAAAAAAATAATTCTCACGACTGTGTATTTGAAGACTATTCAAATGTAATAAATAGTAGGTACAAAACTTAAATCAATTAACATATTTTTATTTTGCTGTCCAAATAATACTTGTATTAATTATAATTTAGGTGCATTTGACAAAATGGTTGGCTTCAACATGTCAACAGATTCAAAATTGAAATTGCTCAGGGACGCAAGCAAATACATTGTACCGTCTACCAAAAAAATATTCGAAAACTTTCATGTGAAGCAACTGATGGACAATAAAAATGAAAAAATTGACCTGATTGTTACAGAATACATCATGAACAATGCATTAATTGGGTAAGTATTAAAATTGTAATTATTATTGATTGATAAAAACAAAACATAAAACTATCTAAATTGGACATTGATGCGTTCCAAATATTTTGAAAGAAAACCTTCTATTTTATATTATATAGATGGAGCCTAAACATATGAAAGTAAACTAAACATAAGGTTAATCTGGTCAACTGATTAGATTAGCTACAAGCGACTTCCCGCTGTAGCTTCATTTGAAGAAAACTTCACACTTCTAATTTGACATTTATTTGCCAATTTTGCTAGGCGTATGAAAAGACAATCCATCTTGATAAATAGATAAGTGCCAATAATAGAACTCTTCAACATTATTATTTAGTTGAAAAAACCTATAAAATCTAATAAGTAAATAGCATAAAAACATTGTACATACAAAGAATGGCAGTCATTGCATGCATTAGGAATCGGAAATGCCAACTTAGTGATGTTAATATCTGTGCAGTTTACCAACCATACTTCATTAGTTCAGTCAATGCATTCAAATATCATAATAGAAATAGTGTAAAAGAATCCGATATTATAGGTAATTCAAATTATTTGGTGCGTACATGTTTGATATTGTCTCTACAAACACGTATCTCAATTATTTTTGTCAGTTTTGAATTATTTGATGTAATGAATTCAGAATTTGAATACGCACATATTCCACTAACAAGTATCTCAAAATATACTTAAGCAGATTTAAGCAGTTAGAAAAAAATTGTTTGACGTAATCGTATACGTGTTTGTAAGTACACAGAATACTGAACTCCGACCAATGATTATACTGAAGTCCTTTCTCGCAAGTCAAGATACGTGTTTACTGCAGTAATATTGTGGAATGATTCACAGTAAATTAGCAACGCATACTTGTATCTTCAACAATATGACTGATCGGTCGAAAGTGTTGCGTGAAAATATGTGTAACTAAACATTTTTTCATGAAAATGTGTGTAACTATACTAAATGGATATTTCATAGAAGAAAATTTATTTCTGAATTAAAAACAGGGAGAATAAAGTTGTTTTTTTGACTGAAAAGTTGTGTTTTTTGAGATACGTGGTTGTAGAAAAGACGCGACGATATCATAATCACAGACAGTTTCGTCTGCCTTGGGTATATTGTGAACCAACAAAATGATATTACATAAGATATTAATTAATATATGAATCATGCCACAAGGCAAATGCCTCTTCGGTTTAATACAACATTTTAACTAGGAACGCCTTAAAGCAAATAATTAAGAATTAAATCAGTTTCAAAAAGCTTTTGTATACTTAAATCATAATATTTAATTTTAGATATTTTTAAAAGTAAAATTGAAATTGTATCTCTGGTTTTTTTTATTCAGGGCTTAATTAAATTTTAACAACTACATAACCAACACCATATATTTTCCTAATTCTTCGATATTATTCTACGTTGACATTAGTGTGTACCTGTCCCATAAATTTGACTGACAAGTACCTACTTATGACCCTACACTATGACCCCCATAGCCTATCTACTTCCAAAAGTCACTCGTCACCACTGATATGTAATATGTGTTTAAGTACAAAATTGTTAGTAGGTACTTTAATTTAATTAAATATGGTATTCCAGATTCGGTGTAAGGTTTGACTGTCCAGTGGTTCTTGTATCGACCGTATCAATGATGAGTTGGTTGGCAACACTGACAGGAAACCCAGTATCTCCGGGAACAGTCCCAAATGTCTTCTTGCCGTTCTCCAATAATATGAATCTGTGGCAGAGGACTATCAATACTGTAATGTCGATCATACAAGATGTGATGGGTTGGTAAGAATGAGAAATTTCTAGCAAATTTTGTTTAATATCTTTACGTTACAATAATTCTCTTTCAATTCAACAATCCAAAGAGAGCATGCCGGGACGCAATATCCTTATATTATGCAATATGTGTAGCGCACCCGGGGTCCTGTCCCTCTGCACTGGCGTCCTCTTAATTCAGCGGTCTTGAATGAATGATGAATGAATGATTTGTTTGTAATCAATAATTTTAGAAAAGTTTTTATCGGTGAAAACATATTCTTAACATAGTAACTATGTTATTTTTAATACAATCCTAATTACCCTTTCAGTATTCAAAATAACCATCATCTAATACGCCTTCATAATATTATAATCTATCGTACTATGCAGAAATGTTGTTGTTATTTCACCGTATTAAATTTTGTGTAAATAACGATACTAAGTGATTATATATATTATTATATGATGCCAGGCTGAACATAAACAAAATTTCAATTATTGAAATGCAAATCTGATTGATAATATGTATATCGACTGTGGATAAGAAAAGGGGTGTAATCCACTCAAATAAAATTTTACAGGAGGCACAAAAACGTTTTTGTTATGGTTTTCGGTCAAAGTTAAAATCCAAAATAGATATCACCTTAAACTGCATGATAATTATTAATAACTAGCTGAAGTACCCGGCTTCGCACAGGTTCGCTTCATGGTTATATTTATCTTAGATATTTAAAAAATAATAAGAGGTAATTATTTTTTTAATATTAAAATATCTGTGTTATACAATATGGCAATATGAAAATAATTCTAATAGGAGTAAAGGTCAAACAAAAGACCACTAAATTAAAATCGAATCCAAAATATGCAAACGTTATTAATGTTATTAATATGTAGTAAAAAAATCAAAATTGCATGGAACAAACAAACAATAAACGTTGTATTTTATATAATACTAATTTAGAAACCTTTGCCAGATGTGCGCACAACAACTGACAAAAGTTTCATCGCAATCGGATGAATGTTATAGGAACGCATACGAATAGAAGAAGAAGATGATTTTCTAATTCAGAAATCTTTGTGGGCATGCGCACGAGAACTCACCAAAGTTTCATTGCAAATAGAAGAAGATAAAATAGAAGAAGAAGGAGATGGTTATTCTAATTCAGAAACCTTTGCGGGTTTTGGCACAATTATTGACGAAAGTTTTATTGCAATCGGACGAATGGAATAGAAACGCATACGAATAGAAGAATATAAAATAAAAGAAGAAGATGGTTGTACTAATTATTCAGAAACCTTTGCGGGTGTTACCACAACAACTGACGAAGGTTTCATTGCAATCGGATGAATGGTATAGGAACCATACGAATAAAAGAAGATATAATGAAGAAGAAGAAGAAGATGGTTATACTTATTCAGAAACCTTTGCGGGTATTACCACAACAACTGACGAAGGTTTCATCGCAATCGGATGAATGGTATAGGAACCATACGAATAATGTATAAAGTATAAAGAATAATGTATAAAGTATAGGAACCATAAGATATAATGAAGAAGAAGAAGAAGATGGTTGTACTAATTCAGAAACCTTTGCAGGTATTGGCACAACCACTAACGAAAGTTTCATCGCAATCGGATGAATGGTATAGGGACCATACAAATAAAAGAAGATAGAATGATTAAGAAGAAGAAGAAGAACAAGATAGTTGTACTTATTCAGAAACCTTTGCGGGTGTTACCACAACAACTGACGAAGGTTTTATCGCAATCGGATGAATGGTACAGAAACCATATGAATAAAAGTAGATATAATGAAGTAGAAGTAGAAGAAGATGGTTTTTCTAATTTAGAAACCTTTGCGGGTATGTGTACAATAACTGACGAAAGTTTCGTTGCAATCGGATGAATGGTATAGGAACCATACGAATAAAAGAAAATAGAATGATGAAGAAGAAGAAGATGATGATTTTTCTAATTCAGAAACCTTTGCGGGTGTGCATACAACCACTTACCAAAATTTCATCGCAATCGGATGAATGGTATAGGAACGCATACGGGACAGACAGAAACACAGACAGACAAACAGGCATACAGACAGACAGACATTCATTTTTATATATAAGATATAGCCTATACTCTTCACGGAAGTGCAAGCAATAAGTTAACAAACTTTTATCCCAATCGGATGAACGGTATGGCAGTGCCTACAATACGAACAAACAAACAAATATTAATTTTTATATACTAGATTTCGTTTTTATATCCCTAATCTGATATTAATTATCGAGTTAATTTTAAAAAACAACAATAAAAATGATGGTTAGGTCGTTTTTCCCATGTCACTAATTCGTTCTTTTTTTAATTGTTAGCTCGATTTAGATAATAAATCGTCATTTGCACCTTACACAGTGACGTCCCTAGACAAAATGCCTCCCCTAGGCAGCGTCAAAATGCCGCCCCATTTTTTTATCATCCTTTCATTACTCCAATATCTAAGAAATGTGTTGTATGAAGCATGGCCCCCGCATCCTGAAGCGGGCCCCCAGGCTAGGATCTTTGGCAGCCCCCCTACCTATCGCTAAGGATAAAGGCAGTGTGACGCTCTACAGTAATGTTTTCCAAATGGTGTACGCGTTAAAATTGATGTGTATATTTAGTGGTTTTTTTCTATATTTTAATACACCCATTTGAATTATGGAGTTTTTGAGTATCGCTACACAATTATTAATTCTATTGTACAACCACATAATTTTAAATATTAATTTATTGAAGAAAATAGCGCCGCAGGTGAATTTTTTGCTATTAGATCAAATTTGTGATATGTGTTTATTTCACTTATCGAGTCCGGGACCCAGGCTAGAGCCCTGTCAGCCCCCTCTTGTGGGGGGCATGGTATGGATGGATACATTACAAAAAAAAATTATACCTACCACTAAGCTGAATATTAATAAATAAATAAGCGAATAAATATAATATTAGTTAAACACTTACCCAAATCACCAGAGTCTGAGATTCCATTTGGTTGATATGTCTGACACATTTGGTCTGTACCATTTAGTAATACCTACGCAGACGTAATATTTTTACACCATTTTTTCTATGCTATTATTGTACCCTACAATATGTAAACACAATAATTTTCCTCATTATTTATTTAATATAAACCTATTTTTAATCATAAATACATTATTAATTAATAGTCTCAACACTCAACTGTTGATGATTGAAATAAAATACCCAAATCCCCACTATTATCAGCACAAAATATGACTTAAAAGAAGGTATTGTTATTCAAAGCACGATAAATACGATATAATCTAGGTAGGTACCTACTAGTCTACATTTTTATTACAATTAGCTGGTACTTAATGTAAATACTATTATATGCACGAATACTAATTGATTATGACTATGTCAATGGATTAATAATCATTATGAATATCTATTTTGCAATAGGTACATCCGGCAACTTTTAAATCTCGGGAGTGACTGGCAAAAATATTTGGATAAATTAAAAAATACGGAAGTATGTACCTACCTATAAATCTCTACCATAATTTTCCTTGTTTCGTCACCAACGTTGAAATCTATACAGGTACTATTATTTTGTTTCAATACCTACCTACGTCGCTTGTTCGGCGCCACCTATGGCGCGACGGCTTTTGCGCGTATACCTACATAATATCACTGTTATGAAAGGAACTCTTTAATCTGAGTAAATGACATTATATTATTATATTTTGACTGATTTATTATGGGTTTTTGGTGTTTTACATTTATCATTCATAATGTGTCTACGTGCCAAGAGTAGTAAAGATATTTTTTATTGGCATTTGTATACGAAACCGAGTAGTCAAAAATAAAACAAAAATTCCTCGCGAAGCGTGGTGACATCATACTAAAATATGTACTCTAGTAAGTACTGGATAAAAAAAAACATCCGAAAAAAAACATCTCCAACGCTCTTATAATATAACTAATATAGGTAGCTATTTCTATATAATACCAAATAATTCTCCTCGATTTGCCGCCCTTCGAGTATCTGCCGCCCCCAAGCGACGCTCAATCTGCCTACCCCCACGGGACGTCACTGACCTTACATCCTTTAGACACTACGTGTATTTAGTCATATACAATGTTATTATGCAATAAAACCTATTTTGAAAAAAACTGAGCATTACGCCCTTTTTCCTATCTACAGTCGATATAATTATTACTCTGGCATTACACGAAGCCTACTCTCAAACAGTGATGGTTTTAGGTAACGTGGAGAACTGTGGCGCTCACAGATTTGGAGGCACCCTTGTAAAAAAATTGTATGTGCGATAAACCACCATTATAATAAGTATTAAAATACAATAATAGTGATGTTGTCAGGGTTTTTTATACTTTGATTATTTTTAACATGAAAGTACTGATGAGGTAACAGTATCGTTTGCTTAATGGAAAACCGGCACTGCTCTCAAAAGTTGCCTGCCATATGCAACGATAACAAGGTCTGACCTAGATTCTAGAATAAATTATTATGTAATTTGAATATGACCTAAAATCAGGTGGATGATGCACCCTATTCAAAAATCATTATATGAGGAACTATTTCCTGCTGAATCCAAGATAGTTGCTTATGAAGATTTAGGCTCGAAAGTAGCCTTGGTGCTCATCAACAGTCATCCGTCGGTGAATGTGGCAAGACCTCTGCTGCCCAATGCTATCGAAGTTGGGGGATACCATATTGATGTCTCACATCCATTGCCAAAGGTAAATCTATACAATAGACATTACAGTACTCTCTCAGTAATCCGCCACCCCAAGAACCAGACAAGTGTCCAATTAGTGAAAGCGGCGGATTATAGTGCATACATACAAAATATGGTAAAAAAAGAAATTTGTACCTACTAGCAAATTACGGTTTTATTTATAATCAAAATCAAGTATTAGTAATTATACATATTTATTAACTAAATATTAAACAGTAAATCACTTGCCACAACCAGTTGTTCAGCGAGGCAGATATTCTTGAATGGCTTAGGATTCCTGGCTTTCCCTATGACCAAAAGCTTCAGTTTGTGTGTCCCGGTTGCATTGGAGCACAGCATAATTGTGATGCGGTCCTTGGGCACTTTCCTCCCTGGTACATTACTTTCTTCGCAATGAACATACACTTTATGAAGGAGAAGTTTCCAAAATAAACCCGTCTCATCTGCGTTGTATACTTGTACGCGGCGGACTACTGAATTTGACAATCGAATACCGGCGAATTATAGAGCTTGATTTTGTGCTTTCAACTAGTAAAAATAACGGCGGATTATAGTAGTTGTCGGATAATCGAGTGGCGGATTACTGAGAGTGTACTGTATTGGTATTTTAATAATGGCATATTAAATTCTGCATGATCAAAGTGAAATTATCAATAGGAAACAATAAAATTAAAATTCACAAGAACATACCAAAATGTTTTAACTATATTGTCTTTTTCCAAAGTAAATGGATCTCATAATGTAAAGACGACTTGAGAGATCTTTATCGAGCATCTGTTGTCAACCATTTCCTCAGTCCTTATTCAGGAGACTGAAAGAGTAATAAAAAATGTAACAAACTCGTATAAAATATGATCTAACTGGGATTTGTTCCCAAAATGTTCTACAAAATAGTACAATACACTACCAACTAGTTAGGATAACCGATACATACCTAACATAATGCCATATTTTTGTGATATATTTAAGGACCTACGAAAACTCTTGGATTCCAAAAAGGACGGAGTAGTCTACTTCAGTATGGGCAGTAATTTGAAGAGTGCTGATATGTCACAGGAGGTTCGAGACGGTATCTTGAAAGCGTTTTCTAAGTTGAAGTTGACTGTCCTCTGGAAGTTTGAAGAAGAATTACCAGGCAAACCAGACAACGTTATCATCAGGAAATGGATGCCACAGTCTGCCATTTTAGGTAAAATAACATAGGTATTAAATTAGCTGAAGTACTCGACTTTACACGAGGTCGCTCCGTTGATGGTGATCAATATTTATATTTATATTGTAGGTATATAAATCTTTCGTTAAAGCATGTAGGTACATTTAAATATGATAAATTATACATCTCAATCATTCGAATATAATGCAATACCTAAATGTGATTGTCATTAATTTCTATCCATTATAACGTGAATTAATATCCCGTGTGTTTTACCATTTTTACCACAGGTATAAGAAGAAGATTAGCTGTGTAAAAGATAAATTTAAATATTATATTATATCATTATCTATAACAGAAACAACTGTTTGCAGATATAAAATAACATTAAAAAATTAAGTCTAAACTAAAATTCAATCCTTGATCACATCATTATCGTAAAAACAATAAACGTTACCCTGTTCATAACGTTCCTTTTGAAACAAATGTTGATAAAGCAGTTCATATGACCGACAGGAATACAATCAACTTAGAGAGGCTTTCATCTAGCAGTGGGTTGATGATGATAATGGCGCAATAATGAGATAGGGTAATGAGGTAGAGATAGGGATAGAATAACACCGATTTTGAAAAATAGCACTTCATATGGCCAAGCGGAGTAGAATTAGGTCGGGATAACCTTCATCCAGCAGAGGATTGATCCTGGTTGATGATGATGATGATGATATGAATAGGTAGATATAACATCAGCAGTTTTGATAAATATAGAAATTCATATGACTGACAGAAATACGATCAACTTAGAGAGGCCTTCATCCAGCAGTGGATTGATTCAGGCTCGTGATGATAATGGCATTATAAATAGATAGATGTATAATATCACCGATTTTGACAAATATAACAATTCATGTAACAGAAAGGAGTAGAATCAGGTTGCGGAGGCCTTTATCCAGCAGTGGATTTGTCCAGGTTGATGATGATAAGGACGATGAAAATAGATAGATATTATATAATAGGTACCACAAATTTTGATAAACATAGCAATTCGTATAACTGATAGGAGTAGAATCAGGTTGCAGAGCCCTTTATCAAGTAGTGAATTGAAATAAATATGTAGATATTATATTATAATATCACCCGTTGTTATATGATGTCTTTCACGTAGTAATTATTATCAGATTGTGTAATAAAATAAAGTTTTAAATTTGTTTCATTCTTTGCAATGGCAACTTTGTTTTCAGTAGATTCAAGTTTGGCATGATTTTATGATTATGGTAATCTATGGAAATTGGTAGCCTCAAATATATTATTTAGGCTTAGGTTTTCAATAAAAAATGTGTGAATGTATGAATAGCCGTAAAGAAGTATTTAATAAAATCAAATTTAGAATAATAATTAGTTTATCTATGGAATTAAACCAGTGAAGGCGCTGTCAGACAATAATATGTACATAGTGAATTGTACCAAGATTATGGTTTTCTCACTGAAAAAAAATGATGTGCTCCAATGCGTACATAATATGTGGGTTTTCCAAAATGTCTTAAGCCTCAATTACATTGAGCTTCTTTACGCGCTGTTTATTGGCGAATTTACAATCTGCCTGTAAAGTCGCCCAGTGTAATCATCGAATAAGCTAATAAGCAGGTTGTAAACACTCTACCGAGAAAAGTTGAAAGCCGGTCAACTTTACACGCTACACGCCAGCGTGTGGGTCTACTGCATCTGCGCAGTAGAGCGCAGTGCAGTACCAACCTCCCGGTAAAAAAACGAACTACGTTCTGTCAAAGTAGTCGCTGGCTTGTGGTTTCTCAGCGAATGGAAAGTTTTGTGTGTAATCATCAAATCGCAGTAGCTGAATCGCCCGCTTTTAAATTCGCCAATAAACATCTCGTAAAGAAGCTCAATGTAGTTGAGGCTTTATAATAATATACTGAGATACTTATATTTTCATATTACAGTGGTGTAGGGTACATGTTGAAGGAAGTAAAACTGTAGTAGGCAACTGAAAAGAAAATTCTAGACTAAATCCTTTCATTATTTCAGCTCATCCCAACGTGAAAGTTTTCATATCACACGGTGGCCTTCTCAGTTGCACGGAAGCAGTGCACTATGGAGTACCGCTCCTGGCGATACCTATCTTCGGAGACCAGAACCACAACGCTAACGGCGTGGTTGAAAGAGGTCATGGAGTGACTGTGGAATACACAAACCTTACGGAGACTTCGCTCACTTGGGCGTTGAACGAAATGTTGACAAACCCTAAGTATGTTCTACAATAATATTGTGTAAATAAAACCCATTTTCAATTTTATGATTGTAATCAGTGGCGGGTTTAAGGATGTAGAGACACGACTCTTTTCAGGCATCCCACAATAAAAAATAGAATAAAAATCATAAATTACTTAGTACAAAATCTCTTTCCTAGAATTAGAATATGACGGTGATGACACGTAATTATCAAATTGGACCCACTCGAGAGTATAGTTAAGTGTGAATGTATCGTACTAGATTTAATGCGTAAATTATGATTTTCTAATTAGTTATGGTAATATTATCATTACTGATGCAAAATTCTTTATTGATTTCAAGACATTAAATTTAACTTCAGTGCTTTATCCTTGATTTACTACATTACTATAGTGGAAAATTTTTACTTTGAGCATGCGCAGATGCGATTTCTTCTAGTGCACAGTCATTAGGTGGTAATTAGTAATATCAAGCATGTAGCATGACTTTCTCTCACTCAAGCAGATGTGGTATATTTATATTAATTATCATTTAAACATTATCACTTTATCATGTTTATGTAACGAGGTATTATAATTGTTACAATAAGTTAGCCGTCTAAACTGTCAAAACTGTCTATCTCACTCTAAAAGTTAACACAGCCAAGAGAGGGGCTCTTAAAACATAGTACTTTTTGACAGCTTAGGTTTAGACAGTTAACTTATTGTAACAATTTTTTTTTTCGACCATGTCCGATCCTAATAAGATCATATGGGCCTCCACAGCGTGGAGGTTTGTATTAACAGAATTTAGTTTTACGAGAAATGGATGTCAGCCACTTGCTTAACCTATTAATTACGTCCATACTCTGACTCATACACAAATTGAAAAACAATGTGTACTTGCCAGACCCAGGATTCAAACCTGGGACCCACGACGCTATAGTCCGACGCTTAAGCCGCGCGGCCATCAATTAACAACAATTAACCACCTCAGTACATAAATATGATAAACTACCATCGATAGCTGCCTTGTGTATAGAATTGCTTCGCTGGAAATAATTTTATATATTCAATCATTTACCATTGCTATACTATTAAATATTTAACAATTTCTCATAATCAAATTATTTTCTAAAAGTCAAGGTAAAGCTCTCTTTGCAACTGTCTTCAAATAAGTTTTCTTCTTTGATTTACCATAATATGTCTAGATTAATTATTCACATAGATTTGATGCGTACACAATTTCTAACAGCTAGTAAAGCATTCGGGCCATTCGTTGGTCAATAAGGTATTGACCGATTAATATGTAGTGGTTTTCAGCCAATGAGGCTCTTATGCAGGTTTGCCAAACTGCATTACATTAAGAGTACATGTTTCACATGCATACGTGATCGTCGGTAGCACACATTGATTAAACACTTCATGCATAAGACACAATGGAAATACCATTATATATTCTACATTACTGGTATTCTTACTGTTTTATTCGGAAAATAATGTTTTTTTTTCTGTTACAAGTTAATAAATGAATGTGAAATAATTTAAAGGTACATGTTTTTGATTCAGATATGGAGAAAATTCCAAACGCATATACAACCAGTACCACGACAGGCCAATGAAACCAAGAGAATTAGTGGCGTTCTATCTAGAGCATGCAGTGAGATCGGGTGGAGCCGCTCATTTAACTCCGATGAGATTATCAAGATACTCGGATCTTCTGTTAGACGTTTTTGCTTTGATGTTACTTCCTCCATTATTACTTTTGATTTTGGCAATAATTGTATGTCGAAGATGCTTCAAAGGAAAAATTGACCAAACAAAACAGACTTCTTTGAAACCAGCAGGAGGAAAAGTTAAAAGAAATTAATTCAATAAATAAACATATTTTTTAAAACTGTAACCTGTGTTCTTAATGCAATTAAACGGGGATTTGTTTTATTGTTTTGATCCAGGGGCATTTTCTAGTTTAACTCATTTAGCGCTGACAACACGGCTGGCGTATCGGCATTAGATGGCCATTAGATACTAATAGCATAATAATTAAGTAGTAATTAACTGGTCAGCAGTGAATGGTTTAAGCCCAAAATTTAATTATACAGTAACTATGTACGTAATTGAAAAATGAATATTGGAAAAAAAATATTTCAAAACAATACAGAGAAAACCAACTATGTTGCTTACAAAAATATGCCAATCGGGTTGAGAAAATAAATTATGTAACTGAATCATAGATTTTATCAAAACTAAATTCAGTCTAGCAACCAATGTTCCCTCTAAGGTGTGCGCGTGCACACCTACCAAAATATGTCCACACACATGTTTTCATCCCCCACACAGTTCTCACACAAAAATATTGTAAAAGAAAGTTTCAAGAAGGGATCACCATATTATAGAATGCCAAAGTATACAAAAAAAAGATATGTATTTTAGTGTTTAGCAATGACCACCTATGTGCCGGATCCTCTACATTTCTTAGTCTTTGACATGTTTCAACATGCAAGAAACATTGTCAGTACAGACTCATAGTAGTCCTTATTGTGAAAACACCTCAGTTCTTACAATGTTTTTTAAACAAGTGTTCGTGCCAAAAAGCAGTGTTCGAATTCGTCGGACTTTGACTTAAATTTTAAACTTTGTCATTAAAAAAGTGATTGTATGTGTGTTTGTGGGGGGGGGGGTGTAAATTTACCGCACTGGATGACACCAACCCTGCACAGATGCGTTGATGATCCGCACACACAATAGAAAAATTAGAGGGAACGTTGCTAGCAACCACCATTTTAATAAATATGTAATAATTTTGAACACTGTTTTCACTAGAATAATGATTGATAAAGAATAATTTATTGTTTTGTGATCAACGAATATATTTATTTTATTGTTCAAATGTAAGGTACAAAAGGCCAACCTGATGGTTTTCCAGTAAACATGGTGTAAGATTCTAGTTTGTTTATGAGAAATTTAAGCTGTTTGCTGTGTTGAAATATGATAGATTTAACGCTATATGACAGATGTGTATTTTGCAAACTAGATGCCTATGCAAAATGCTAGATCTTGTCAGAACAACACAAATTGGCAATGCTGCAAAATTATTGAGTATGATCTCGCTCAATAATTTAAATGTTCGGTGTTTCATATCTGAAATCAATAAATTATTTCAAAGATGCATTATTATTATTTTGTAATAAAAATGTTAAGCAAAAAATGCTTCAATTCGGAGACTATTTCTCCCAGTGTACTGCCGGGACAATGTGCTCATGTTTACATCTTTATCATTGACAGGCTAGGTAGTTATGCCACTAATACAGTAATTATTTATCTGGTGGATTGAACCTTGAAATCTAATGCTTGCTTCACATTAATACGGTTTTGACCATGTGGCAAAAAATCGAACGGTCAAAATCCGAATAGGCAATAAGTTCTTCACGCCACTAAAAGAATGTCGCCTTTTGGTTTTTTGCCGTACGGTCAAAACCGAATAATGTGAACGGAGCCTAATTCTTCAAAGTGATCTACCAGACAAAAATACCTACTTTCCCAAAATGCGCAGTTTTTCTCAATGGTATTTCGGCGGGATTGAACATCTTCCATATTTTTCAATTAATATTAATTTTCCCTGTCCTGTGCTGGCATTCAATTTGTCAATTTTCAAGACCTATTGTCGATTGAATTAAATCTGGAGAAAAAATCAACTAATCTAATTTGTTATCTACAAAAACCTATATTAGTTTTGCAAAGAATTTGAACCAGCACTCAAAATGGAATATTATACAAACCGGAGCGCTCGATACTTTTAACATAGTTATCTAATAGTATGTGAATTTTATAACAATAAGTATGTTACATTTTTTATTATATGGCATTATCTAGCTAGACAATCAAATTAATATGTCCACGAGACAGAGCGATGGTTTTCGGAAGTTTATAAACTGGAACGGCGACCGGTCATTTCGAGCCCTGATTTGAAACATTAATGTAAGTACTTATCTACAGGATACACCACTCCATACAAAGTCTGAAGAAAAAAATGGGTAGGTAGGTAAGTACTTTTTCCAGAAAAGGGTATAGACATATTCTGGCAGTCTATATAAGAATCATCTTTATTGGAATCTAGGTAAAGTTCAGTTTTAAGTAGATACCTACATACCTACAATGTGTATTTATAAGATGACCATCAGGTTTTGGTGAGATAAAAATCATAATGATGTACTTATACAAATAAACGTAGTTTGGAAATCGACCCATATTACAATGCAGGTAGAGTTCATTTTCCCATCATATTTATAATGTATTTATTTGTTTTTTTATGAAAGAACAAATTTTTTTGGAATGATCTGGCAGACTAAACTTCAGAAAATTTGGTGGTCATTTTAATTTTCACACCTACTCGTACATACATCAATGATTAAATTTGATAAACCCATTTATTTCAACTCGTCTTCTATTATTAAAATATATCTATATTCCATAAATATTTTTTCTGGTTTTTACGTCAAATAATAATAACTCGATTGTTTTTATTTAATTTAAAAATAATTGTTATTTTACCTGGTGTTGAATCGGGTAAAATATATTTTTAGTTATGGCAGTCTGCTCAGGGGCATTATTCGTCTATGGATGCAATGACAGTTTGCTACAATAGTTGTTGATTGTCAGCTAGCGTGTGCCGAACCGGTAATTTGAGGTAACAAAACATTAAAAAACACACAATAATTACAAATAATCGTGTTTTAACATTTTCAAATACATTTACTCAATGTTTTAATTTATGCGAGCTAAGTAAGCCTCAATTTAAACCTCCATTATCGGTATTAAAAAAAACATTTTGTTAGCGGTTATCGATATTTTTTCGGGTTTCATTTTTAATTGAATTAATTAAACAGTATTTAAACTATTTTAACACACTATGGCATTTTCACGACATCCTCAATTTAATATCAGTCTAAATTTACGTATTTTTGCGTATTATACAACATGCATAACTACTATTGTTAATTAGTGATAATTTTTTTGACATGAATCTATTAAAAAATGCCAATTTTTTTAATCGATATTTTTACGTATTGTTCGTCAAAAAATTCGGAAATTTCACGTAATCAACACTGAAATATGTCTCGGGGATTGATTATTGAAAGAAATGTTTACTATTTACAAACATTGATAAAATGTTACTGATATTAAGTAATCATTTTTTAAGGTTACATGTACCTGACGCTACTTACGAAAAAAATCAACATAATTGGACTGTCATTGATTTGAAAATATAAAATTTCATTTACATTTTAATAAACTAATAACTTTCAAATTTTGAATTAAGTTGGGTAAACACCCTGTTCAAAAATGCTCCTGAAGTACTGTTAATTGATGTAATATTCTCATTGTATTGACAAAGCTAGAAATATTTTAATGTCATTAACGCATTTTGAAATAGACAAATAAAAATATTGCATTATATTTATGATCTGGGAATGTGGAATGTAAATTTATCCTCCAGTAATTCTTCTATATCGTAGCTGATGCATCAGAACAGTGTATGCTGTGTGAAAAGATGGTATACAAAAAATGTTCCTATGTGAAATAGAGGGATTTGTATTAAGTGGTGGGCAGGGCCATATGAAAGCGTGGGGGGATTTTTAGTTCCTCAGATGGCTATTACTGACATGTCAGTCAAAATATATAAATCACAGCAATGAGTCAAGAACCTAACAAGAGTAGGCATTGCAATAAATCCTATTTTATTCGTACATGAAATAGGTTCACCACTATCAATCGTCCTACTGCCAACTGCCAACTTCCATGATAATACATGTTTACACGTTCATTTTCGTGGTATGGTCGCGATAATACATACTGTCAGCAGTAAATCCATGCACGTGTTAACGGAGTATTACTTGTGATTGATTCAGACCACAGATGTGTGATGGATAATTATTATAGTAGTACTATTGTATATTTTACTTGGAACATAAATAATTATTGTACAATAGTATAATTTATCATAGTTTGGATGGCAACACTCCCCTTATCTCCTATTGCCCTTGTTCAAGATATCATTCACCCGTTTCAGATGCTGGCTACCGAGGACTCAGACGACCCTCTGGGGGATCCGTTCGCTTGCATCGCCGATGATCCTCTGGTCAACTCATCCGTCAACAACAGCTGCCCCTCTTCGGAAGAAGACGATAACTCTTCCGATTATTACGACTCCGAAACACCAAATCATACTCCCTTCCCCAACAATATAAAAGTTCACCGGATACAGGCATACCATAACAGCACGCCGATAATCACAAAACCCTACAACACTTCGATATCATACGTCAACAGCAAACCGGCAGAAACATTTGGCAACAAATTTACATCGTTTATCAAAAACAATAATTTATTAAATGGCAACAGTGGTTTGACGATAACACCGATAACTAATGGAGCGGTTACGGTTACGGCGAAAAGTGAACCCCCTACCAAGCGCCGCGGGCGGAAAAAGGGATCTAAGAATAAATTTAAGAAAGGTGTCCCTATTGAATTGTTGAGCGGTTACGGTATCGAAACCCCAGTCGATAGGGTTAAGAGGAAGTACACGAAGCGGCAGAAACCCTCGGATGATGATGAAGAGCAGACCGAAGACAGCTTAGACGCATTGGAGGCTTCTTATACCGAAATTAAATATACACCTCGTAAGTTATTATTACATTACTATGATTAGTTAGCTGAAGCATGCCTTATCAAATGTAACGGGTAATGAATTTCATAGTGGATTTTATATTGTATGGAGTTTGTTACTAATGTAATTAATGTAGAAAAATGTATTCAATTTTTATGCCTCTCAAGGTGAACTAAAATTATGACTTATTACAGGCTATAGAAACATGCTACACCAGTGGCAAAGGGTGGAGGTAGGCTGTTAAGATCCAACATAAATAGGCAGGGCGTTGAACTGGAAAACCAGAGCCAAACCGAAAAAAATATATCGGTGTTCAAATACGTGCGTTACATGATCTTACTCCCCACTTCAGTTGTTGTGACGCATCTCGACATAATTCTAATAATTTATTATATATTATTTAAAAAATTTATGGCTCCGGCTCTCCTCTCTCTAATTATGGTAGAAAATAAATTTTTAATACAAATAAAAACATTTAAAAATTATTCACTCGGAGCTGAACCGATATATATTTTTTTACTTGAACCGAAATGAAAACCGAAACGAAAAAAAATATTATTTCGAAGCCCAAGTAAATAGTGCACACTAAACTTTGTCAGGCAAACGTCTTTGTTTTCATTGAACTAAGACTACAAATTGCAGATAGTGTTGGTTAGTTTTTAAAATACAATTAAACCTTGCGTAAATCAAACCATAATAGATATTAAGTAATAAATATTCTTCTATAATTTTAAAAACTAAAAAACACTTAACATTGTAGTTTTAGTTCAATTAAAACAAATACGTTTGACTAACGAAGTTTAGTGTGCACCATTTTGATGTCAAATATTAACAGCCTACCTCCACTCCTCGCCACTGCTACACACTAAGTAGAGAAGTTAGACGCCCAACCTACGCTGGCAACATCCACAACTGAGCAAGCCCAGTCTCCTTTACTCAATAACAATATTAAATTATGTCATATAATCCATAGTAGGCTGTAGAGTCATCAACAGATGATCAAAATAAACTAACACAGAATTTAATGAATTTGTACTAATTATTAACAAATCGATTATCAACACAAAGGATCACCATTTTTTCAACATTGTCATCTGAATACGGAATGCACATTTATTCATTTAAAACCACTGATAACGCAACCATAAAAATATTTAGTTTCTTTTATTTTCATCTGCACCTCATGTCTTTGCCGTCTGACAGCCTTCTCCATAGCTCAGCTTCAGTGACATCCCGTAGGGGTAGGCAGGTCATACGTTGCATAGGGTCGGAATGAAGGAACGAATACAAATATTTGAGAGCATGGACGGTTTTTTATATAGCAAACGATGCAATCACACATCTTAGTTTACAAAATGATCGAAGCATAAAAAATTCTGACAACATTGCTATTGTTGTATTGTAATGACGGTTTATCGCTCAGGCATAATTTTCACAGTGATCAACCTGTCAGCGTCACAGACCTCCACACATCTATAACCACCACTGTTTGGTGGACTAGGTTCAGTGGAGATACTTTAAAAAAATCCCATTAGAGGTAAATTTAAAGATTTTTGGTTTATCTGTCTGTAGGATAGGCGAAAATAAATAACGAAATAAAAAGTAGGTACCTAATAAATTTTTAAATAATTCAAAACTAAAAATGAAAGAGGATTGCTTTCTTAGTATGGTTAAGTGCGACACTTTTCCTAGGGATGTCACTCCTCGCCATTCAGTGTATTTTATTATTGAATTTATATTGTACAGTTTTCATAATTTTGCCAATTTAAAAATATTTTATTAATTAATCACAATTTTAAATAATTACAAGATAAAAAGAACTTTTTATATACCACGTTTTAAAATTTTCTGTTGAATCATATCGTCGCTTAAGAAACAACACCGCGGAAGTCAATTAATTAAAATTTTCAGGGGCAAACAAAAACCGTCTCAAAAAATTGAAAATTGATACCTTTTAACTTATTTTTTTTGTGTTTAGTTAAAAAAAACATTTATAAACAAAAACATTTATAAATAAAAAAAAAACAAAAACAAATATACCAAAAAACATTTTTTTAACTAAACACAAAAATAAAATAAGTTAAAAGGTATCAATTTTCAATTTTTTGAGACGGTTTTTGTTTGCCCCTGAAAATTTTAATTAATTGACTTCCGCGGTGTTGTTTCAGCGACGATATAAACTTGACTTGACTAGCTTAAACGATCAAAAAAATTTGTACTTGATAGAAATAATACTGATATGTCATTTTGACATGTCATATTGATTTCCATAGTAACGCACGTATATATTAATAATTTAGTTGCTAGGACCCCAGACCCCTAGCAACCAATAATGGTGTCGAAATAACCTTTCATACAAAACAGAATTAACTGAAAATGAATTCAATTCTACTTAAAGATGGCTAAAAGTATTTAAAAGATGCATTGGCATCGTGTTCTGATATATTCTAAAAGTTTCAAATGTCTAGTCGGGAAGTTAGTAAAAAATCGATTCCAAGATTTGTACCGGACAAATAAGAATACGAGCTAAGAAAAACGTAAAATAAAATAAGATTTTTTGCTTTTTGTACTCATCCAGTGATGCCAACAGTACTATAATTTTAATTCCGCGAAAAATGTAAAATACTATAATTTTACGCCAAATATACCAAAATACTATAATTTTAAAGGATTCAAGACGAAAAATCTTCCTGTAATACATATTTTTTAGAAATACTATAATTTTTACGCCTTTGTACTATAATCAGCATAGAAAAAGATGGCAACACTGCTCATCTCTCTTTTCTCCTTAACGCATGTGCGCACTATCGTAAATTTACCATAATATAGTCATTTTTCAACCTAATCGACCTTTTTTTTTCGTGTGCAGATATGTAACCGTTTAATCTTGATGCAGCCACTCCATTGAGGAGCCAAAAGTCCGCAGACAATAAATCGTTCAATTTTGTCTATGCTCTGCTACTAACCAAAGAACTATCAACAATCAAGTTAAAAAGTCGAGCTACAACAGTCATGATCGTTAACAACTTACTTATCGTAATGTCATCTGATAATCCTGAAATATTGTGTTATTTACATAATATAGTATAGGAGTGCATTTATCTTTTGCAGCGCCCGAAATAAAAGGCCTGGTGCCCCTCGTTGTGGAATTGGACCCCGCCCAATTCTTCCCAGACGAGCCGTACCGGGAGAGGCGCAGCCGGATGGCTCGCAAGAAGCAGGCCAAATGGGACGCGCTACCGCACCACTGCGACATCTGCCGGAAGGGATTCAAAATCGTCAAAGGTCTGCAAGCACACAAGAGCCTCAAACACGGAGTCGAAGATCTTGCTGGATGCTATCCATGTGAATGCTGTGTCGAGGTATCTATCCATTACTTTCATTTCTCAAGTCGACTGTACAATTCAGGTGTTGAGGATTAAATGTGTACAAGACTGTCACGTTTAATTTTAAAAAAGGTTAGGAGCCGTTTTCGCATATCTATTTATCCCACGGTGGCCACGTGGCTTAAGCGTCGGCCTATAGCGCCGTGGGTCCCAGGTTTGAATCCTGGGTCTGACAAATACACATATTGTTTTTCAATTTGTGTTTGAGTCAGGGTATGCACCTAGTAGGTTGAGCAAGTGGCTGACATCAATTTTTCATAAAAATAAAAAAACTTCCATCCTGTTGGTTACCCATATGATCTTATTAGGATCGGACATGGTCGGGGGGGATTAATGCGTGAAAAAGGATTCAAACTTATGATTGCTTTAATGAAAAGCATTTTATTATATTGGATATCCCATGGACTTGGTGTATCAAAAAATATTGTTATTGATAGCAATATACCCTTTTAACATCAATAAACGCAAACAATAATATCAAGTTTTTTTGGAAATATAATTACTATAATGCATCATTTGACAATAAAAGTGTGGTGCAGAACCATACTTAAGAGCTAAGATACGCGCCTATCTTTAAGAAGCCAATATCAGCAACTTAGATTGTCTCGCCTACAGTATCCATCACAGAACAGATTAGTAAATTGAATTCAGATAGGCTATAATACATTTTCACGCAGAGTTTTGAATGTGTGAGTGTCATACAAAAATGAAACACACATTATAGACATGCAATAGTGTGTGTTTCAACCTTCAAATACAACAATATTGAATGAGCGTCAGTGCATAAACTGAGAGCAGTTGTCAGAACGAAAGGCAAGCATATTAACGTATTCTTGACACGTATTTAAATTTATCCCATATTCTTCCACACTTGAGATCGGTTGCCTGTTACTCTACACCCGTTAGGTATTTCAGTTCCCATTAATTCTGTATTAATATTACGTCATGGCATGTAGTAAATCTACGGAAAAAAGGCAGTGGCTCTGAAAGAAACCATTTTAAATACGGTCGAGATACGCCTAAGTCGAGCTACATTAGCAACTCTGGATGGTGTTTATTGCCAAGATAATCCAGATGGTTCTGTATCACGCTTTTAATTATCAAAACATTCATTACCAAAATGTTAATAATCGTTATGTCAATTATCTCTTTTAGAATACAGGGGTTTTGCATCCTTTTAGTTTTGATTGCACATAATGAAACAATATAAAACCAGCCACCTTTTGTCCAATTTGATTTGATGGTTATTTTTATGTTTGCAAAATTGAAATGGTGCTATTTTAAACAAACATCCTGACGCATATCAAATTCTAAGCTGGGACAGATGTGGCAGCCTGTTTAAAAGATGTGGCAGAAGAAATGGGAAGTGAGAGCAGCAATCTGAAGCCAAATCATATTTTAATTTGTAAAAAAACTAACTATAGATTCTCCAGTATAAGTTGTCCTCCGAGTGAGGGGGCCACATGCTAACATTATTTGACATATGATTCAATACTTTTTAGCCGGCTCTCACATCTAAACTCGTCCGCCTACAACATGTCGAATATGTCGATGTGATTTTGTTGGCATTCACAAAACACATGTAACTAAATTTACCGCCGCATACCGCATGATTGCAACCTTTTAGTTTGAAAAAAAACAGCTGGAGTCACATACAACTATTATCATCCGACATGCAGCACAGGTATAATCCCAAAATGTCGCATTTTGTCATTCATTTTGGCTTGCAGTGTGACATCACTGCTCTCTCATGGGCACACATAAGAAAGTTCCATGTTGCGCTCAGTTTTGATTTATGACTATTATCCCAGTCGAGACGATTTTCAATATACGACTGGGCTTATACTGCCATGAGCTTAGTTCTAAATTCGAGTACCAGACGATTTATGATGGTATATCTTTAGCACAATGAATAATTGATTATAATGTCATCTGACTGTGGTCTGTTGTCATGTTATCGGCCATTTAAAAAATTAAGAAAACCTGCTACACTTATTTAGTGAAAAACATGTGAAAGTAAAGCAAAAAAGAGGACCCCTGTTTAGGTTATCTACATATAACTTTGCATTACAGTGCATCTATTCTATACACAGGACTGCTTTCGTCCGCTACGGCAGCTATCTAGGGTAGGTTTGTATCGAAGTATTAGCACTCATTGTTACAATTACAATAAGTTAGCCGTCTAAATAGTCAAAACTGTCTATCTCGCTCTAAAATTTAGCATAGCCAAGATAGGTGCTGTTAAAACATAGCACTTATTGTAACAATTACAATTACCTTATTGAAATTGTTACAATAAGTGCTAATACTTCGATACAAACCTACCCTAGATAGCTGCCGTAGCGGCCGAAAGCAGTATTGTGTACAGAATAGATGCGCAGGTTCATTTGAAAAGAACTCCACACTTCTACTATTAGAATATAATATAACTGCATGAGAGTAAGTAAACACAATGGCTACCAAAAACTAACAGCCATTGTTTCAGTTAAAAAATGAGAAATGCCAACATAGCAGTGTTAATACCTGCAGTTTGCCAACTTAACCATGCTTCATTTGTTTGGTAAATGCGCTGAAATCTCATAATATAAATAGTGTAAAAGACTCTTTCCCTGTAGTACAAATTCTTTGACTAAATACTTCTTTGATGGTACTAGATTACAAATCTGGGCTTAGAATTCATTTTTCCTTTTGCTGGTATGATCATTTCAGAATCTAGAATAAACCTAATCAGATCTGATTTCGCTGTCTTTACTATAGACACCCCAATGCACTGAAATCAGACATTAAATACTGTCAGTTTGAATATTCATAAAGCTCAGCTGCACAATAGTGAAATAAAACAAACGATATCTCAATGATTCATTGCCCATATGGTATTTTTCAGGTATTCTATTTGAAACGACATTTAACCTTACACCTGGTTGAAGCCCACCAGGACAAGCAAGGCCGCCTGCCTTGTCCGGAGCAAGGATGCTACGCGACAGAGGCGGACGTGCAGAGCCTCGCCCGTCACAAATCGCGCTGCCACCCGTACCTGGGAACATTGGGCCGCAACTGGTTCCACACGTGGGGAGACAGATAGCAGGCTGACGGGACTTCTACAAACTGTAGCAAATACAGGATATTTTCGATGGATCAGTGTCATTTAGTTTGCATCTAACCTTGGCTTAGGCTAAGCTATTATGCGTGTTATGAACCCGTTTTGATTACCCCTAGTATTTTGTTTCATTGTGAAATACCTTCAGTAATAGTGTATTCAGAGTTACAGAATTATTACAGAAGTAAAACGTAATGCTGCATTAATCCACGTTTGCCGGATACTGTAACGTAACATTGCCGTGAACTGAATGAATATCTCAAATCATGTTTATATTTACCTGGTGGAAATCGTATCATTGAACAATATTCATATGACAGTTATGCCATAGCCAAGACATACGGGACTGCAAATTCACGCAAACTGTGGCACCTCTGTTTGTCTTGGCCCTAAGGAAAGTATAGACCTTTAAGTTAGCGCTGCTTATCAAGTGCTGTCATCTTGGATATTATCATGTCATTCTCATTAGTGTTAAATATCTCCTATACTCTGAGACATTTCTCGAGTCTTAGGACTGCAATGCCTCTGAAACAATCGAGTATGCTGAATAAACAATATCTCATCCGTTACTGTACTCTGTTGCTGTGCAGAGTGAAGATCAGTTCCTAACTTCGCCTCAATTTGTATATTTCTCTACTATTTATAGCACATCAAAAGCCATACTATCATTAATTTAATTATTTATCTCGGTCTTTCTTATCTCACGATAATAAACGGATCCTCGTTGAGAATAATCTCATGAATAAAATTAATCCATAAATGTATCAATGTACGATTAACTCCCATTGTTAAGGCGAATCGTCTACCTACGAAAAATACGAAGCTTGCAATTTGAGACATTTTTTTGATAATTTACAATTTAAACTGTATTAATTAATAATATAATATGTGATATAAATATAAAGGATTTCAAGTTACACATTTATATTTTTTTTATAGAAATCGATGTTTTTTTTAAATACATAAATATAAAAAAATATTTAAACTATGACTTCGTCAAACATCTCTAAAGCACCAGCTAGACGCTCATGCTTTACGACAAGCTTACCTGCGCAAACCGGTTTATATCGGGAAGCCCATGTGTATGACGGGAAAACCGAAGCTCGCGTAAACCGAAAAGCGCTGTAAAAGTCTATACTATACAGGCAAGTCGCTATACCGCGCAAGCAAGTCGCTGCCGTCTAGCCGGCGCATAACAATAGAGAAAACTTAATAAATCCAATTTAATAATAAATACTTATGACCATAAAATAATATGTAATAATAAGATGGGATCCTTTAACAAATTCACATTTTATAACATTTTTTTAAAATTGTAAGTTTATCTTTGACTTAAAATAAAAATATAATTTTTTTAATGTTATAAGATATATATTTATTAATTAATACACTTTAAATTGTAAATTATCAAAAAATTGTCTCAAATTGCAAGCTTTGTATTTTTCTGCTAGGTGCCTCTGGTAGGTAGACGATTCGCCTTAAATGACATAATTAATACTGTCGACTGAAAGTACTCAAAGGAAATTAAATTTATATGGATCTAATATGGAAGTGTACATGATTCATATAAATTTGACCCATAATTATTAATATTTTCAACAATGTCTAAGCGTCCATATAGTTTTTGGATTTTTTCTATTACCTCTGCTTAATAATTAGGATATGAAAAATATCACTGCTCATTGATTTAACACCTTGAATGTTTAATATTTTGTCTGGTTTCATTGTTATTTTTATGTTATGGTTTTCACAAACGCCATACATAATCTCACGTGGACAAAACTGTAGCAGCAAACATTTGATAATGTTATATTATATAGATCAGTGTTTCCCTAACTGTGGTACCTGAAAGATTTGATGTACGCTACCCATTGCCAACAGTACTATAATTATCGTACATAGTAATTTTAGCGTGTACTATCTACGGTAGTAACTATGTATAGTACGCCAAATATAAAATAATTTGTAAAAGGGGAAAAGGTAAAATAATAAAAAATGGTAGCGCACAAATGTCATTGAATGTGAAAAAAATCGCTTATTCTAATGGCTACTCAGATCATATAAAAGACTCATTAGTCATAAAAAATGGGTGGGGTACGCCAATAATATCTATGTCTCTAAAGAGGTACTAGCATGTTGTAAGTTTGGGAAACACTGAATATATATGGACGATATCTGTGTGCGAAAGGAAGAAGGCGTTAAGTCTTAAATCGTTACTTAAGAAGATTCATTTTTAGACCATTTTGTATGGGAACTCAAATGTTTCTGTTTGGAATTTAGTAATTCAGAAGTGTTGATTTGATTTATCCTTTTTCTCATTTGTGCATAATATGTGTATTACGGTTCATTTGCCATCTTTAACTCATTTTTAGATTTTTAAGACTTATCGCCCTCTTTCTTTCGCCCACAGATATATATGTTGGCTATGTTATCCAAAAACTACAGAAATAGATGTGATTTCTCTGTGACTTAACAGCACCCTCAGGCAACGACTGAGTCATGATGGTTAATCAACACTTGATTCCACATACTAAGTAAAGCCAAAAGGCATTGATGTGTAAAGCAAACATCGTCTATAGAAGAAAGCGGCTAGAAAATTTTTTTCATCGTCACACTGTCACATTACAAAACTAACTATAATAAATCAGTGATATCCTGAATATAATAGATAATTTTAGAGTTTCTTTTCTATAGTCATCTTTCAGTTTCCACTTGGCAATAAAAGCTGTATTCAAAATTCCCAAAGTGTCTTATATGTAAAAGAAACATCCTTAGTATTCTATGATAATGTTATAACAATAGAATTAGATTTACTATCATTATTATAATAGGCATAGCAACTAGACAAGTGATACTTTAATCGATAACGTAAGAAATTCAGCTAAGAGTTAGATAATTTAGTTTTATGGTGAATTTTTGGTTTAATTCTCCCTAACTGTATATTGTTATGAATGTATTTTTATTGTGTTCCTGCTTGACGTATACCAGTATGTTTGTTATTAATAAAGAAAAACAAATTCAAAATCAATTTATACCGCCACAAAAGATTTTAGATGCATGCATTATGGTAATCAGTTCTATAGCAAACTTATAAAGTTGTTGACAATTTATTCTTGATAATTTTTGAATTTAATTAACTTTAATATTGGGTGTCCTCCGGGAAATACAATATATATATATATTTAAAATATTAAATTCACTGGATTGCAGATTTTTAAAACAATCAATTTTTAATTATCTCCATTAGATCCAGTTGTAAATGAATAAAACTAAATCCAATACATCCCCACCTACGTAAAACACTACATTTTCCCAACATTTATTTAGTAATTCGAAATGTCCAAAACAACATAATACCGCCTGTACACATGCATCGATTTACCGGTAATATACCCCGTTTACACGTGCATGGATTTACTGCTGACCGTACATATTGCGGCCATAACAAAAAAATGCACTTGTAAACACACATTATCATGCAAATTGCAAGATTGTATGCATGGATTGAAAAAGTTCAGCAGTTTCTGAATTTTCATGACAGTTGGAACGCAGTAGGATGAAATGGCAAACCCGCCGGAAAAAATATGAACCACACCGCACAGATAATTTTTGATGTTTACCAATTTTCACAACCTGTCAAATAGTACCATACAATGACAGCAACGCGTTTTGCTTACGCTTGAAGAATGAGATTGCCTTGACAGTCAGCACTTTTACGTGTAAACAGTTATTATCGTGATAGTTTAATTTACACGCTATTGGTGCCAGCAAATCCATGCAAGTGTACAGGCGCTATTGCGTGCAAATTAAACTGTCCCGACAATTACTGTTACACACAAAATGCCGATTGTTTCACCAATCGTATTTTTCAAGTGTAAGCGGGATGCTTAATTGTTGTGTGATATTTGACAGTGTGAAAATGTAGAAGCAACTTTATAACGGCCGTCGAATAGATGACAAAATAATCGATGACTTGGAACAAAAAATACATGGACACATTTAAATTAAACATCGGTAAAAATGTCAATGTGCGCAGCGCGGGTGTATTGCTAGTATTTGTTATTGTTGCACAGACTACTGCTATCGCATGAAAAGTTAGGTCACTAATTTTTGTGATCCACGCATGCAGTGTTGCAACTTGCAAGACAATTAGTGTTAACATTTGCCTTTTATTTTTGCAACAATATGTATTCTGCCGCAGTAAATCTACGCATGTGTAAACTTTAATAGTCCCATTTATACTCTATGTAAAATTGGTTCTATTTTACCTATGCAGTATTATTATCAGAATGATTTTTTTTTTTTTACTAATTTACTAATATACCTTTACCTAGGTGTAGAGCGGAAGAATACCAATAAAGTTTATTTCTGACTAAAATCTATATTACAATGTATCTGTATGTAGTTTTACTTGAACAACGCAGATTCATCCTGTAACACAGATTATCATTCTTGCCGTCTAGAACGAATGGCACAATTCATAAAATGACTGCTAACCTGTCAACCGTCCTTTCATTGTATATAATGTAATCCTTTACAACAGCGTTCTTTCACAGACTAGAAAAGCGTTCAATATGCGGGACCCTATTAAATTTAATACCGTGTACGCTGCCTCCTGACTGCATTGCTTCATGCGAATGTTGACAATTTTTAATAGAGTAAATTTTACACAAATAGATTGAGCATGATATGGCGATATTCTGATCTTGTCAAATCAAATCAGGTTTTGTGCCATCAGAGATGATATTGACGATCTTTTCCCCATCCACCACCGCGCCGCTATGAGCAGTGATAGAGTGCCAAGCTCAAACCAGTCTTCTGAGATTTCTAAGCCGGAAATTCTTCTGACGGGGTCTCGCTTCCCAGATATATTACCCTAATTGCCTATTCTCTCATTCTCCTCTTACGAATCTTGTTTACTTTGTCATGTCTAGAGCCGGTCTTAGAATATCTCGGTATTTATGTACAATTCATGCTATTGAGGCTTAAACTAGCTCTATATCTGCGTGTGGCTTTAAAAATTGATTTATTATTCTGATGTTCCCTCTGTCTTCCTAGTGTTGTCACAAACTCGTCTCTAAATATAAGTTAATTGAACAATATGATTAATTAATATTTATTTTTTAAGTTACACCGGTATTTGCATTTTACAACGTTGATTAAATAGTTTCGTCCGTTTGCTAAGTAACATACTTGGGCGTAATCATTTGTTGTTATTTATTTCCTTGCAATAAAATAGTAATTTTATAATTAAGATGAACCCTCATAACTTTAATTAGTCTAATTATTTTGTATTTTATAATTATTTTATTTTGTATTCATATATGTATTCACTGTAATTAATTTTATCTCAGTTGACTCTCACATTTACAGGTCTATTCCAACTATATAACACCCAATAGCACCATCACTGTGACCCGAGATAACTCCAATATGTTACGGGTGTATTCTGTGTGCAAAACGGTTATCTGAAAAGTGAATTTTGAGTTGGTTCCCGTGTGTCACTTGTAGTTCGAATTCATTCTTTGGACGAGGTTGTGCAATGTTGCGATCGTACAATGTAATGTTCCACAAAAGTGTTATGTCAGATTAAACCTGCGGCTGATTGTTATTTTAATTACACTGCAATTTTTAGTTAATATAAAAACACTTTCAACTTACAATAGGATTGACTACTTAGAGCAATGCTCATTTGTCATTGCGGTTATTTTTAGCACTAAAATTGACTGGCAATGAAATGCATATGAAGTAGGTTATTTTAAACATTCAATGGATCATTCCTGTATGTTCAATATGGCAGATATACCCCCAATGCCCAGCTTAGACTAAATAATAATGGTTTATAAAGTGTTGCCACTACATTTTCATACCTGTAAATATTGCTATCAAATTAAATGTAGTTTGGATAGTCCACATCGTACAAATTTATATGATTGCCAAACTTGTTTGTCAATACATTTCATCATATTTTTCATCCACAGCGGAATACAGAAACAAGGCAGATGTAAATTGGTTTAAACTAGGCATAAAAATTTATAAAACGGTGTCGACAGCAATGATCATGTGATTTATTGCTACACTGCGCAGGTTGCTTATTGCTATTATTGTGGTTGATGTAATATAATACACTAGTTTCTGGAGTTATACATTTTTAATTTTACGACAAATTTTTAAGACAAAACTGACTTACATACTTTATACTAACTTCATGTTCAAGTTTCAAATTTTGTTCATGAAACTTACGCATGACATTACGTTTTTCGGGTTCGTAAATTTTATCAATCATGTAATATTTGGATTTACGTTATTACTATTGCAGAAGTCTCCTGCAACCACTCTAAAAATGGTTACATGTTAATTGTACGTAAAACATTTCACCGTGGCACAGTTCGCCGTGAGCTATCTATCAGAAAGAGATGACTGTATACTATACGGTCTCCAATTTTATTAGATTCAATATTAACATTAATTCAATTTTCATAGCTGATTTGCCAAAATTCATAAATTCAAGAATGAAAACCTAACCTAACAAAAAAAAATTGTTTGCTGTTGGCTTCCTGTAAAGTGTAAACCGACAATAACCGTGTTTTATTTAACATGAATTTTATGTCAGTACTACGACATAAAGAGGTTGTACAGTCTTTAATATACGGCCATATATTTCCGTTGCACCATTTCACGGTGGAGTGTGTTACGGTGAACTGCATACGTAGAAATTTCCAGACATCTAAAAATGTGTCCACGATTTTTATATTTTATTGATTTTAATTATGACATTTTTTTTCATTTTCATCAAAAATAACACTTTACTGTAAGATGTCATGTAAACGTAACTGGGTAATTACCCGCTGTGTACTTTAAATGTAAAAGAAAATGATACAATCATTAAAAAATAATATTGTCATTCAAAATGATGTCGGTATCAAATAAATATCTTCACTAAGTGAATATGTAATACGCATGTAATAACATTTCTAACTGTTTTTTTTTTGTCTCTCAATGGCGAATTGTTTTTTTTACAATGTTATTTATATTTACTACTATTTACGGTAATGGCCAAGAAAAAAGCCGACAGAATTGAGAATAAATCAATAAATTTAGATTATTCAGTTATGCATGAAATTTTATACAACATTTTAGGCTCTAGACACAAAAACGGCATGTTACATATTTTTAAATTGTCAAGTCAACAGAAATTTTTCATTTCTTTCTTACGGGTATTATTTCTGAGAAACGTATTATGAATTACAATATATCGCGGGTATTCTGCGAAAAAGCACTAAGTCAAAATTTTGCTGTTTTGACTTAATGAGGAGGTAATCTTATTAAGAGTACTCTCTATAGTCTAGAAAAACACACACAGTCATATCTATAAAACTGGCGAAGACTATTTATGTTATAAGTCAAAAAGACATACATCTATTCAGAGAAAAAGCACTAAATGGACTTGGTGCATTTGCTTCTCTCATTCTCAGGCTATATTCACAAAATGCTGCGTGCGAAACTGCACTAAGTCATACTCAAAGCAATATCGCAGAAAGGAATTTGCCTTTTATATATATAAAAAAAGTTAAGACCGTCCAAACTTTCAAACTCGATTATCTCAAAACTAGTATTTTTGACTTAATGCTTATTCGCAGAATACCCACGATATTATACAAAACAACGTTTAAGAATACCTTCTTCAGAAATTATACCCATAAGAAAGAAATAAGACATTTTTAATCGCTTGCCAAGATTTTACGAAAATTTATACCGCCATTTTTATTTCTAGACCTCTCATGTATTATCGACTATAAAAAGGAAAAAGGGCGTAATCCACACAAATCAAATTTTACAGGAGGCACAAAAACGTTTTTGTTATGGTTTTCAGTCAAAGTTAAAATACAAAATAGACAAAACCTTGATGTGCATGATAATTAATAATTTGGTTTTTATATTCCTAATCTGATAATTATTATTACTATTACTACTAATTATTGAGTTAATTACAAAACACAATTTTCCCATAGATAATAAATCAGCATTTGCACCTTACATCCTTTGGACACAACGTGTATTTAGTCATGTACAACGTTATTATGCAATAAAACCTATTTTGAAAAAATTGAGGGTTACGCCTTTTTCCTTTCTACAGTCGTTATATTCTTATCATTTTTCTCTTGGTACCTACATTGTACACAGTGTTCATTTTAAAAAACACCAAATAGTGATAGAAAAATTTGTCTCGTAATCATGTAAAATAACACGCAAATGAGAAAAACCATAATATTCACATCGTAGGCATTCCAGCAATATATAATATTATTACCTAAGTATCTACAATAATACCCTTTAGAAGAAACCCAGAAAACTGATATAATCATTTATTCTATATTAAACCAAAAGGTTTTTGTAATAAATTCCATTTAATTTATTTAATTATTGTAGATTTAAACTTCATTTTAACAACTTATTTAAGATGCGTATCGCACTGGCTTCTGATCCTGGGAGTTCCGTGGTCGATTCCCGATGAGGTCACAATATATTTATGTAAATATCTCAAAACCTCGGACATTTCTGTGATTACTTCACTGCTACTAGACTATTTTCATTGGATATTAGAGAATTCAAGATAACAGATTGCCGGAATGCCCGTGATGTTTCATATCATAATTCAGTTTGCAATTAAACCCTTTTATTCATTCGATCAAGCGACAATTTATATGGTCACGACGGTTGAGATAATTGGCTTTAAAGTATTCTTTTCCTATGCAATCGGTTAGAAGACTACAACACACTTGAGGGATCGTAGT
This sequence comes from Rhyacophila brunnea, assembly GCF_057557595.1. Lineage (NCBI taxonomy): Eukaryota > Metazoa > Arthropoda > Insecta > Trichoptera > Rhyacophilidae > Rhyacophila > Rhyacophila brunnea. The sequence goes on along the minus strand of NW_028233068.1, from coordinate 10,434,224 downwards.
GGGTCACTTATTCTGATATCCATTTGCAGAAAAATATTTAATCTCTATTCTCTCTAAAACTAAGATGTAACCTAGCTCCTTCCTCTTGTCTTTGTCCCTATTTCTTCGCTGCCACGTACATCCACCAAACTTTATGAGTTCGTTAATCCAGCAGGTTTTAGTTGCATACCACTCTATGACTGAATTTGTCCAGCGGGGTTGTCCACTCACCGAATGACATGGCAGTCCATTGCCATTTAATCTACTTAACGACCTCTATCACATTGGGTACTCTTGCCTGCCTCCCTATCCATCAGTTTCTTTTGTGGTCTTTCCGCATTATGCCCAACATCACCTTTCCATGCGACGTTGCGCTAGTCATAATTTTTTTGATTTTCTTACATTAATGGTCTATGTTTCACATGCATACATCAGCCTTGGTAGCACACAATGGGAGGTCATGTTTAAAGATACTATTCAGGTGTCAGAATGCGCTCCATGGCAGTTTGCTTCTGCGAGAAATCTCGTCATATATACCACCGTCAATTGATATTTGTTGATCGAGATATCCACTTGATTTGAGTTCCATTGATGAGAATCACTTTTGGTTAAGGCTATACCTCAGTTGAGAGGCATGGTCTAAAAAGATCGTGGCTAGGTGATGCGCGGATTGCGGGTCGCGGGTTCAAATGACGCATGCCGAACAAAATATAATTTGTCATATAAATCCAACATGCGTCCATTTAATGTTCTGTTTATTGTTCTATTAGTAACAATAATAATATATTCATTGACATGTTTTCTTTTTCAAGTAAATGGGTAACGTTTTTAGTCCTCTTTACACGATTTAAGAATTAATACCCCCGTCGCCATCACGAAACAAATTGACGTGTTCCCAGCTCGACGTTCTCTCTCCGAATGCCAGCGAGTCCAAAATTTTGTCGCGCCTATAGTTGAAAATTATTTGCCGTTTCACTGATCATCTTAAGCAAAGCAGCATAATTGTATTCTGATGACATAACCCCAGCTGGTTCTGGGTTAAACTTACCATCAACTGTCATTGCTTACTTTAAATTAAATCCACATAAACACAACTTTAAGCCTTATTTACATTAACTTACCTATTGGTGTCATAAATATGTTACACGGGAAAGCTTTAAGTTGTTACATCTAGATTTTAAATCAACCAAAATAGTATCACCAATGATGTTGTCTATGTAAGTTCAGTACCGCGGAAGAACCATTTGTCAAAATGTTCAGGAGGGACCAAAAACCTCGTCAATAAAAAAGATAAAAAACAAATTTATATGCAGTATACTGTGTCTTCCTGTTTTATATTAGAAAATATATTTTTACTATCGTATGCGTCTGTGCAAATTAATAATTGCCATTGGATTATTTTGTAAATCAGTTAGACCTTACGCGGTATTGCCGCAACTCTCCGCTCGTCCGTTGTATTGGATCTAGGGATATACGCGGTCTTGCTTGCTTCTTTAGTATGGATAATTCATACATGGTATTGATTTTAACTGAGTGCAAGTAGTCTATTGGTCAATTTCAAAATTTGAATGCACCAATCAATGCGGCATGTGCCGTTTAATCGAGAGCGCCAAAAATACATATTTGAACATATTGGCTCATACGGGGTATTGAACTTACATAGAACATGTACTATTGACAAAACTTAAGAACTATGCAATCATGCAGGCATTAAACAAATCATCCTAAAAATTTAAGACTTTATTCAGACCTTAGTTAGTTCTTGCATTATACAATTGCGTCTTCAGAAGATTATGAATCTTATGACAAGTAAAGGACGGCTTTAAAGCCAATTATATCAAGTCACTTGATCAATAAATGTGTTATGAGGTAAAATTAACAAAAAGAAATAAGTGAATTTCGTCATATTACTGCCAGATGTTATCCATCCGTGCAACCTACTGCATATTAGTAGCGTCCAGTTATGATAATATTTTGTAGTATTTATTAGTTTATAGTTTTTTAGTACTGTTAGACTGATTTTCCAGTCACGCTGACCGTCGACGCTGATTGGTGAATATTATGTATTATCACAATGTAGCGCATCCTAACAAAGCTGATTGCTCAGCGCTAAATAGTGTTGGCGCCGACCATACGCGCCTTCTCTGCCAATGAGCGTTGCAGTTAGTCTGGCCCGACAGTCAGCGCCGAGCAGCTACGCATCGTTGTCAGCGTGACTGGAAAATCAGCCTTATATAGTATCGTTCAACCACCCTATCGGTAAATTTATATAATTTACTCGGTCCATTAAACAAACAATAAAGATGATAGAGGCTGTATAAAACTTTTCTGAGCTATCCCACATTTTGTTAATCATTAAGTATCAATGACGTAATATATATTCAAAAACATTAGACCTCCTATATATTGTATATTTTGATTAGACAGTTTTATATGAGAACATATTGATTTCAGCAAAGATGTTGAAGAAAGCCTTCTTGTTTAGAGTAAAAGTATGAAAATGACCTCTGTGAATACTGCACTGATTGTTTATAGAAACCCTCAAGACCACAACTGCTTCTTTTCCTTTTTTCCAATTGTTATCGGCTATCAAAATTCAAAACTTAGCTTCAGAATAAATGTTCAGGAAAGTCAAAAAACATAAAATAAAATAGGTAATTAATATGTTTTATATAGAACTTAAAATTTTCTTTCGATATCAAATAAATAAATGGATTTCTTAACGTTCGCACTGTTGCCTTTACTAATTATCAATATGCTATCTAATATAGACTAAAATTAAAGGATTCTCAAATTGAAATCACAGTATGTTCACAAATTTCATTCGAAACCTTGGTATTATTAAAATTTCAGTGATGTCAAATGAATAATACATTCATTGAGTTGGCATCATTAGTTATGTTGCTAAATTGGATCATGAATAATTTCCAAGAACTGTAATTATTACAGTGGGTATATAGAAAAAACCCAATGAATATACTACTTATAAATCTGCATTTAAATATATTTGGCTTAAATTAACTCAATATCAATCAAAAAATTCTTTTAGATCATCAAAATACAATTATTTATAGCACTTGTGAAAACAATGTGTTTGTATTTATAACCCACTTTGGGCGAGCGGCTTAGACGTCGACTTATAATGTTGTAGGTCCCAGGTTTGAATCCCGGTTCTGGCAAATTCACATTTTGTGTTTGAACAAACTTCCACTCTGTGGAGGCCCATATCGATGTTTAAGAAACGAAACCTCGTAAGTGACAAGTTAATAACTTTAAAGGAGAGGGAAAACACTCACCTGCACACTATGTGTTTGATATTACAAATCAATGGCTTTGTCATCTATAGTGAATGTATGTATGATGAGGATTACCAACATGCATCTGACAGCTTGCTGGCGGCAAATAAAATGATGCATTTATGAGTTATCAGTAGTTCACATAGTAGATACGTGATATTGTCTCAAACGTTTTTAGGATCTAAATATTTTTTTAGGAATTTTTAACTTTCGTCGGTAGATGCCGATACTACTAATATATTCAATAATGCAAAAAACTTATTTTGAACAAAATGTCACTTATGAGGTATCGTTTCTTAACCCTCGATATGATCTTATTATGATCGGACATGGTCAAAACAAAGAAGAAGTGTTTATCAAATTATGTTTGTCAGTACTATTCGGAATGAAACAAAAGTCTACTTCAAATAGTTCACAATCCAAAATAATTACAAGATAAAAAAAACTTTTGATATACATTTTTAAATTTTCTGTTGAATTATTATGCTCCATATGCTCAAACTTCTACTTGATATGAAGTAAATAAAAAACAAACAAATATAGAATACTGAAATGTCATTTTGACATTTCAATTTGATTTCCATAGTAACGCACGTATTATATTGATAATTTAGTTGCTAGGACCACCTCTTAGCAACCAATAGTAGTCTTTTACTTTTTACGGATTTTTCTGAAATAACTTTCCATACAAAACAGAATTAACTGAAAATGAATTCAAATCTGCTTAAAGATGACTAAAAGTATTAAAAGAATGCATTGGCATTGTGTTCTGATATATTCTAAAAGTTTCAAATGTCTAGCTAGTCGGGAAGCTAGTTAAAAATCGATTGCAAGATTTGTACTGGACAAACAAGAATACGAGCTAATAAAAACGTTGTAATTACTTAAAAAGTTACCCCATTATTTGGTTTCGAAATTGTTTTTGTTGAATACTGTGTAATGAATTTGGCATGGTGTAGTTGCTTTATTTTCTAATGTGGACTATCTCAGAAATGAAACTATTTTTTTAATACAGGCAGGCATGTGCAAAATAGATTGTGTATTTAAAAATACAATAAAGCACATTTTTGAAAAAAAAAATCTGTTGCTATGTTTTAAATTTGGACAGCCGTTATTATCTTTTTGCTATATACAGGGAATACAGAAATAATGGGAACTGAAATACATAACGGGTGTGGAGTGACAGGCAACCGATCTCGAGTGTGGAAGAATACGGAATAAACTTAAACATGTGTCAAGAATATGTCATTCTGCTTGTCCTTCGTTCTGACAACTGCTCTCGGTTTATGTACTGACGCTGAAGGTTGCAACACACACTATTGCATGTCTATAATGTGTGTTTCATTTTTGTAAGACGCTCACATTCAAAACCCTGCTTCAAAATGTAGTGTATTGAGGTATAGCCTATCTGAATTATATTTATTAATCTGTTCTGTGGCTATAAACTGTCATCCTCACTTCCATTTAGATTTTTCCCTCAAGCAGACTCCACCACTTGGCTTGGTCTTCCACTCTCCTTCAAGTCTTTCGCAATACCATCAACCGAATGTAGATGCAGTCTTTCTGCATTATATTTTCCTTGTGGTCCACTGACGCATTTAGTCAATACCTAATGATCCTTACACGTCACGTGGCCAGCCCATCGCAGGCGTTAGGATGAGGTCAAGGTCATGATTGTAGGCGACATCGCCAGATGCTATTCAAACAGATGGGGCCAAAGATTTTATTTTCCATAGAAGTATTCATTCATTGTATAAAAAAACCTATCAATAGGGTAGCATATTATTATGTATGTCATGTCATATATTTGAATGAATCTTTCTCTAATCTTCGAGTATTATAGTTTTTAAGTCGAAATGTATGTAGTTTTATATTATTGTATTGAATTTTTCTAATAATATTAAAAGTAATGTAATGTACATATGAGAACAATATTGTATTTTCGATAATAAACATGTGATAGATAATTTTTCGTCATTGTTTCATTCACTGACTCCACCCCTTGTCAACATCATTTTTGCATTTCAAAGAGCTCCAACGGAACAATAAATATATATCGTTGTGAGAGATGGTAGTTTTAATGTAATTTGTATTTTACTTTTCCAGGTGAGTTAGGTAGGGGTTCCGGAGACTTTACAAAATGCTACAAGGGTTCCGCCATTCATCGCTATAGGATTGGTTTGTCGAAATCAACCTTTTAATGCAGAATGTTTTTTGTATCTAAATGGACTAGAACCATCCTTTTCTTTAAATTACTTTGTAGTGGTAATGAATGCATCATTCATATGCTGTAAAAATAACAATTTAAATATAGGATTATGAAATTTGTTTTTCGTCTCCTGAACATTTGGTCTATTCGACAAACCAATCCTACAGTGACGATATATGAAAGGTTGAAAACCACTGACCTAAACAGTTAATCGATAATAAGTTATTATATTACGGACCCCTCAGACCATTTTTCTGTTTGTCTGGATGGAAGTTACATAATAGCGCCTGCACACGTGCATAGATTTACTTGCACCAATAGTGTGTATTTTAAACTATCACGATAATAATTATTTACACATTACTGCTAATATTTATCTAATTTACAGGGTAATTATCATACAAATGAATTTAATGTTGAGATAAGATTATATGTCTTCGGGACAGGCCTGGTCAAGGTGTCGATCGCAGTCCACCGAAATCTTGAAAAAAATTTGACCGGGACAGGACTCAAACCTGTATTTATCAAATTCCACCTAATATACTTTACCAGTTTAGCCACCTGGGTACTCAAGCACATTTGCCGGAATCCGACGGATACAGATTTAAATCCTATTCGGCATCACAATTTTTTCTAAATAAATTATGTTTATGAGGTGATTTCAAATGATGAATGTTGCATTCTCGTGAATTATTGATTGAATAAAAAAAATTGTTTTATTTAAAATATTATCGTTCCTGGTTCAACTCCAATAATAATGATATAGCCTACCAAACAATTCAAATTTAGTGGACACTGAACAGTATGCAATGCTGATCTGGGCTAATGAATTGTCATGATTCCACTTAATATTATTTTTGAATTTATTTTACTGTTTTTAAATTATTATTTTGTAATATAATATGACAATGGCGATGAGTGGCAGTAGGCTGCGGAGATACGACATAAATATTGTCACTAAACTTCTTCAGTCATGCTTATTTATTTTCATTGAACTAAGAATATAATACAAATTGTAGATGATGTCAGTAAGCTTTTAAAATTCAATGAAACCCTGCCTCAACCAAACCATAATCGATAAAAAATATTCTTCTATTTATAAAATATTTAATGTTCAATGATAACAAATAAGTATGACTGACAAAGTTTGGTCTGCACTATTTTTGTCGGATTTCCACAGCCTACTACCACCCTTTGCCACTGTAATATGGTGGACATGGTTCCCACATCCTGAAGCGGGCCCCCAGGCAGCGTTACCATGTCTATCTACTAATATTTTGTGTTATTCCACATTTTTCTAAACTAACTGATGATTATTTGAAAAATGATTAACGCACGCTTTTTTTATGTATGACGCTTCCAAATGGATAAAAATAGCATTGTACCCAAGAGCGCCATTTTACTTAATATCATCATTGTTTATAATAAATTAATATTATTAGTTATTCTTATTAATTAGTCTTAAATCATAATATCTAATATACCTACTACATTTTCCAAAATCTACTGAATTTTAAAATTTTGACTGACACTGCCCCCAGGCCAGAATCTTTGGCGGGGCCGGACCTATCACTAATTTTAAAGGCAGTGAGACGTTCTTCGGTATCGTTTTCCAAATCCATGTAAAATTAATGGTAGGTAATCCAGTAATTTTTAGCGATTTTTTATTAAATACTTTATACATTCACTTGAATTATGGAGTTGTCAAGTGTCGACAAATAATAATCAAAAATTTCAGCGCCGCAGGTGACTTCGTTACTAGTAGAACAACATTGTGATGTGTGTTTAGCTCACGTATCTGACCGACTCACCACGCCGGCCCCCGTAAGCCCTGGCCCCCAGTCTAGAGCACTGTCAGCCACCCCTTTATGGGGGCCATCATGGTGGACGAAGAAAATTGGATAAAATTAAATTAAAAGTAGCTTAGTCCGCAAACATTAATATCCAGCCCTGTTTTTAGCAGAGTTTATTATCTAACTAGGAATTATAGTGAGCATACCTACATTTCATAATAAGAGAATAATATTTGTTCTCTAAATAAATAAGACCTTCAATTAGAGAAATTTCATTTTATAAATGGGAGAATCGTTGCTACTTACTAATAATTGTCTTATCAACTTCTTTTATTCGGACATCCTTAAGGCGATAACTGGCAGCGTGAGAGCGAACGTCGAGGTGTCAATACTTCATTTTGTTTCGTGATGGCAACGTGGGTATTAATTCTTAAATCGTGTAAAGATTACTAAAAACGTTACCCATTTACTTTAAAAAGAAAACATGTCAATGAATATATTATTATTGTTACTAATAGAACAATAAACATAACATTAAATGGACGCATGTTGGATTTATATGACAAATTATATTTCGGTCGGCATGCGTCATTTGCACCCGCAATCCGCGCATCGCCTAGCCACGACCTTTTTAGACCATGCCTCAACTGAGGTATAGCCTTAATAAACATCACTATCCGAGCTGACAATACGTTTTGCATGAACTAGAAATTATTTTTCATAACATGTTGATATTGTACCTCATGGCCTCCACATCCTGAGGCAGGCCCCCATGCCAGGATATTTGGCTAAAGGCAGTCAGTTCAGTACAGTGGCGTTTTCCAAATGGTGTTCCACGTCAAATAAAATTCAGTGTATTTTTAACACATCGAATTAGTTGATTGTCGTTGAGTATCAACATACAACAACCAAAAATTGCATTGCACAATCATATATTATTTTAAAATAGTAGTAATAACCCCAATGTAAAATAGGTCCTCAGGCGTTTTTTTTTTTATTATTAGAGCAAGTTTAAGATGTGTATAAACACACTCATTTATCTGGTCGACCCGCCACGCCGGGCCCCCATTAAGCCCGGGCCCCTAGGCCATGTTTACATAGAACTTAAAAATATGCTGATTCACCATAGAGGTATATCATCCAAAATATGAGATAACAATAACGAGTATTGATAAGATTGTAAACCAATCTTTTAACTGGGTAGAAGAAGCAGAGAATATTGAATTGAGAAAATTCGTGCCCTGAAATATAAATAGAAAAAAAATGTTATAAAAATTAATTAACAGATTTCCTTACATAATATAATAATTCATGGTGGGTCATATAAATACTCCAGGTGCTACCGAGCATGTATTATTACCCTGTGGAGTTACTACAAGAATGATTTACGCGCTGCAAGTTTGGCGTGACAAGAGACGCAGAATGCGGTGAGGGAAATGGCCCGACTTTGTGCTTATCTTGTGTCCCGATACTGGAGGATTAATAAGATTCAGGCTCTGGACCTTACACATGCTGAATTGATAACGCAGATACGGCGGCCGACATGAACTGTAGGGAATAAATAATATGACAAACGTTTGTTGATACCTACTAGCAACTAGGTAGATAGTTGATGTTTGTCTCAATAGAATAGTCGGTACTGTCCTGTTATCAGGAATACAGCGGAAAACATATTTTTAAAATACCCGATATACTGGATTATTTGTTAGTTTGGGTTAGTTTAGGTTGGGTTAGGTTAACCCAACGTGTTTTCCGCTGTATTCCTGATAACCGAACAGTACCAAATATTCGTTTCAATCGACTGCTGCGTGAAAAGAAATTACGATCGAATCTTTATTTCGATTGTGAATTCGAATGAATATCCCAGTGCTGGATATTTGGATAAATGGAATATTTCACAAACCGGTACATCCAGATACAACACGAGCTCTAAACAGCGTGCTGTTACGATAAAGGCTGTCAGTGGCGTAAAGTAAATTTAATGTAAGTAGGTGCCTACCTAAGTAAAATTGCAAGGAACTCACGGATGTAGGATCTTTCACTGGGAATGTGACTATTCGGCTCCACCGACGCCGGACAGCGTGACAACGCAGTACGAGTATGGGATAAACTTAAACACGTGTCAAGAATACGTTATTCTAAGCTTGTCCTTCATTCTAACAACTGCTCTCGGTTTATGCACTGACGCTCATTCAATATTGGTGTATGTCGTAGGACACTCACACATTCAAAACCTTGCTTCAAAATGTAGTGCATTAGGGTATAGCCTATCGGAATTCTATTTATTAATCTGTTCCGTGTCTACAACCGATTAATAATATTTATTTATTTATTTATAAATGCTGATGGCAAGGGATTGAAGTGTTCATGTAAGCGACAATTTCTAATGATCACCGCTTTTCCGTCTACCTGAAGCCATCGCACCGCCGAGTTGCCGTGTGCCCTTATCAGAATGACTCACTGGCAGAACATTGTTATTTGGTCTGTTACATTTTTATATCTAATCAAATTTGTATAAATACATAAATTAAACAACGAAATCTTGATTCTGATATGTTAAATATAAGAAAACTGCTAGATATAAGTCCACCAGCGCATCTATTCTCACAAGACTGCTATCGGCGGCTATCGAGAGTAGTTTTTCATATTTTTGCATTAAGGTATGTATTATAAGTTTTACAACAAGTTAGTTGTAATTGTTACAATATGTGCTATGTTTTAACAGCACCTCTCTTGGCTGTGCTAACTTTTAGAGAGATATAGACAGTTTTCACTATTTAGACGGCTAACGTATTATAACAATTATAATACCTAAATACAAAAATATAGATAGCAGATAGCGACCGATAGCAGTCTTGTGTATAGATTATAGAATAGTGTTTCGGCCCAATTCATTATGCTATCATTATTATTTCAACTATATAGAGGGGAATAATGCTTGTGAAACGTGGACCATATTATCTAAAAGAGAAATCCAGAAACTTACGAGTAGCACAACGTGGTATGAAGATGTGCATGCTGGGCATAACGCGTAAGGACAAAAAGAGGAATGAGTGGATAAGGAAACAGACAAGGGCTTGCGATGTAATAGAGTTCGCTAAAAACCTCAAATGGAAATGGACACATAGCTCCAGTGACGTCCCTAGACAAAATGCCGCCACTTTTTTTATACTTACAGTACTTTTTATCATCCTTTCATGACTCCAATATCTAAGAAATGTGTTATATGGATACATTACTAACAATACCACTAATTAATCTAATATAAATGCCATTTCTTCTTCAATAGACAATATTGCGAATCTACGATTTCAGATAGGTACATTTAAAAATACGCCTGACATCTTCCAAAACTCGCGAGTGACTGGCAAACATATTTCGATAAATTTTAAATTATTGTACGTGTGACCTACGCAATGTAAGTATAACCTACAAATCAAGTATTATTTGCAAATCTACACGTATCATTGCTGTTCACTAAGGACGTGGCGTCCAAGGACAACGGAAGTAAACACATCACGAACCCGACAAACAAAATAAAGTCCTTTTAAAACTTTTATAGTAGTAATTAATACATTTTGTTTCCAACCGGTGAGCTGAATTTTTAAATGAAAATATATTTACGTTATTACTAAGTTTAGGTAGCTATTTCTATATATAAATATTGATTCTCCTCGATTTGCCGCCCTTCGGGTAAGTGCCGCCCCCAAGCGACACTCAATCTGCCTACCCCCGCGGGACTTCACTGCATAGCTCGAAGAAGGGACAATTGTTGGACAAATGTAATCATCCAGTAGTACGCAAGAGGTACAAGTACGTGGCAACGCTTGCAACGCAACGCAGAGGACCGAGACAAGTGGAATCAGCTTGTAGAGGCCTTCACCCAGCAGTGAATAGATTCAGGCTGATGACGATGATTATTATTATATATAATCCCACCGTTCTGTGTTATCTAGCTACTCCACTGATACACAGATTATATAATTGAGTAGAGCAGAAGAGGTATCAAAATATTATTACCAAATATTATCAACTTCATGGTACTTACCTACTATTATCACAGTTGTCATAGACTAACATCATTTCTTGTTGAGTAAGTAGTTGGTGTGGTTCCCGACAGCAGGAGACAAGAAAGCATTATGTGATATAAATATAATAATAAAACCAATTAATCTGTGTTGAACAACTATTTATATTATATCATCATTAGGCAGATGTCATACTGTAAGTAAGTTGAACGTATCCGATAAATAATCTAAAAATGGACATGTAGGTTTATCTATATATATATGTTCAATCATTTAAGTAATTAATTCGTTTCTCACTTTAGAATTCATATTTCGTGGAGCACTTTCAACTTGATAAATGATAACACTAATAATATGTCGCTAATAATAATCAACTGAATGATTTTTGAAGTTATACTTCTTTTGGCGCGTTTGGGAAATCAGATCAGAGTGTATTTTTGGCTTGTGACATGTAACACATAATTTATTTTTTCACACGAAAAAAACGCACTCGATTTGATTCGAATCACCGATTGTTCGGCTATCAGCAGAACGCACTACCTGTACGCCACGGTATGGTACTGACGTGACGATTATACAGTATAATATTATAGTTTAGAATTGTGCCGTTGCCTAGGCAGCGAATTTATTATTGTCGGCCTTTTGCAATTCCTTACGTAAACACACGATTAAACGTCAGAGTGACATTTGGTACTTTAAAAATAAAAAAAAAAACAACGAGAAACCATTATATAATTTAGTAATATTAGTTAAAGTGTATAGAAATAAACCAACGGCGTCCCAATAAGCGGTCCTTTTTCTTGAGTGTGTAATTTAACAAGATAAGAGCTAGCCAAAGAATCTAGTTTATCACAAGTTTTGTTTTTGTTTTGTTACGCCAAAGAAGTATAACTTCTAACGCGCGTACATAAGTACACACACCGATTTTTTTAACTCATTTATTTTTATGTTAGCATACCTACCGAAAACGATGAAGGTCTTCTCAATATTGCACTATCAATTATTCAACTTTGTCAATTATAAATATATATTATTATATAGGTAATAATCTGGAAGGGTTTATTTAAGTTTTGAGTTTTGTTTTGATTTTAAAACCACAGAATATTAAGAAGGTATATTTTTTTTTCACACGAGATTTCATATTAATATTATGAAGTTTATTTATTCTAATAATATAATTTTCACGACTAGGTAATAAAAAAATTGATATTTTTTCTGGTGGTAACATAAGAGGCATGTTGTTTATTAATTATGTTATAAAATAAGAAACGAATCAATATTATGTAAGTTTATGACTGACCGAATTCCCATATTATTGCGTTTACATATTGTTAAATAGTATTATAAGGAATGTTTGTATATAACTAAGAGATACCCTTAGAATACATATTGAATAGACTAAGGCCCGTTTCAGACCGGACACCAGTGTCGCGCTCGTATATAATAAGGAGGCCTTTGTATTAGAATAAAGGGACCTTTGTATTATGTTTATAAACGCCCCAGAGCTAATGAGTCAACGCGTGCCCGGTACACTTTTCCGTCGGCCGCTACATTCTCAAGCCGCCGATACACTTGTTTTTATTACCGCAGCCAGTTTTATGTTATAATTTATAACGCGAAATTATGCGTTGACTCATTAGCTCTCGGGCGTTCATAAACATAACACAAAGGCCCGTTTATTCGAATACAATGGCCTCTTATATTATATCGAGCGCGACACCGGTGTCCCGTCTGAAACGGGCCTAAGTTAAGATGTAACGTGTGAATTTAAGAACTAGCTATATTCTCATAATAATCGATGTATTAGTTATTACATTATTGGAATAGGAATGTTTTTAAAGTAAAGGATAAGAAAGCCCTTTATAAATAAATGTTGTATATGTTCACATCATAAAATGACCACAGTTTCTCAATTAATAATCTCATGACTGAGGATCGGATTGACCTCTCTCCTCTTCGTATTCTACGACACGCAAGGCCTACTGTCAGTGGAATACGGAAGACCCGTGGCACTCATGAATAGGTGCAACCATCTGATGCATCGTAATATGTTTATTTTAATATTCCGATGCAACAAACCAAAAGATAAAACAGAGCGGACGACACAAACGGACACTAATGATCCTAATAATTATGAATTTAAAGTTACGCGCATTAAGGGGGGGCTGAAGAGCGCGACATTCAAATAGAATTTAGTATAGAAAGGACCTCGGCGTCGTAAGGACGTTAATTTAAATCGATCTTTTCGCAAAAATCACTAATCATCGGAGATTTTATTTCAAGAAACATTATTATTATTATTGATACTGTCGGCCGCTGTACATTATTATTTTATAAACACCTGCTCCTTGTCCACCGATCAGAAAACAGGGCTGTCAAAATAATATGAATTAATATTTTTAAAATATTAATTTCATCATAGTTTTTAATCAAACCTGTGCAAGTACATACTGATAACTTGGGTGGATTTCGTAGCAAACATACTATTGATATTTATATATACGGGTATATTATTATTATAACCCAATTCAAATTGAACATAGGTTGATACTCAAATACTATTATAGTATGTTTATGATTTCGAGAAAATAATACGATGGTATATAATCCATATCAATTATTTGAAAACATTACATTCGCATGTACATTATATAGTGTAAAGATCAGATAACTGTTTACTTTGCAAGATAACATCAAAATGTGTATATACTTATCTAAATGACGAATGAAAGCTTGGAAATGTGTTTTTTTCTATTTCAAAATCTTTTAATTGTGTATTATTTTATTACAGATTCAAGGCCAACTTCATATCTAATATATAAAAATTAATATTTGTGTGTTTGTTTGTTCGTATTGAATGCGCAGCCATACCGTTCATCCGATTGCGATAAAACTTTGTAAACTTATTGCTTGCACTTGCGCGAAGAGTATAGGCTATACTAATATATAAAAATGAATGTCTGTATGTCTGTCTGTCTGTGTGTCTGTCCCGTATGCGTTCCTATACCATTCATCCGATTGCGTTGAAATTTTGGTAAGTGGTTGTATGCACACCCATAAAGGTTTCTGAATTAGAAAAATCATCATCTTCTTCTTCTTCTTCATTCTATTTTCTTTTATTCGTATGGTTCCTATACCATTCATCCGATTGCGATGAAACCTTCGTCAGTTGTTGTGTTAACACCCGCAAAGGTTTCTGAAATAGTACAACCATCTTCTTCTTCTTCTTCTTCATTCTATCTTCTTTTATTCGTATGGTCCCTATACCATTTATCCGATTGCAATGAAACCGTCGTCAGTTTTTGTGGTAACACACGCAATGGTTTTTGAATTAGTACAACCATCTTCTTCTTCTTCTTCTATTCTATATTTTTCTATTCGTATGTGTTCCTATTCCATTCATCCGATTGCAATAAAATTTTCGTCAGTAATTGTGCCAACACCCGCGAAGGTTTCTGAATTAGTACAACCATCTTCTTCTTCTTCTTCTTCTTCTTTATTCTATCTTCTTTTATTCGTATGGTCCCTATACCATTCATCCGATTGCGATGAAACCTTCGTCAGTTGTTGTGGTAACACCCGCAATGGTTTTTGAATTAGTACAACTATCTTCTTCTTCTTCTTCTTCTATTCTATATTCTTCTATTCGTATTCGTTTCTATTCCATTCATCCGATTGCAATAAATTTTTCGTCAGTAATTGTGCCAACACCCGCGAAGGTTTCTGAATTAGTACAACCATCTTCTTCTTCTATTCTATCTTCTTCTATTCGTATGCGTTCCTATACCATTCATCCAATTGCAATGAAATTTTGATCAAGTGTTGTGTTCACGCCCGCAAAGGTTTCTGAATTGATACAACCATTTTCTTCTTCTTTTTCTTCTATTCGTATGCGTTCTTATACCATTCATCCAATTGCGATGAAATTTTGACCAGTTGTTGTGCGCAAGCCCGCGAAGGTTTCTGAATTAGTACAACCATCTTCTTCTTCTTCTATTCGTATGCGTTCCTATACCATTCATCCGATTGCAATGAAACTTTGGTGAGTTGTCGTGCGCACACCTGCGAAGGTTTCTGAATTAGTACAACCATCATCTTCTTCTTCTATTCGAATGCGTACCTACACCATTCATCCGATTGCAATGAAACTTTGGTGAGTTGTCGTGCGCATGCCCACGAAGATTTCTGAATTAGAAAATCATCTTCTACTTCTATTCGTATGCGTTCCTATACCATTCATCCGATTGCAATGACATTTTGATCAAATGTTGTGCCCTTGCCCGCAAAAGTTTCTGAATTAGTACAATCATCTTTTTTTCTTCTATTTGTATGCGTTCTTATGCCATTCGTCCGATTGTGATGAAATTTTGACCAGTTATTGTGCGCACGCCCGCAAAGGATTCTGAATTAGTACAACCATCTTTTTCTTCTTCTATTTATATGTGTTCTTATGCCATTCATCCGATTGTGATGAAATTTTGACCAGTTATTGTGCGTACGCCCGCAAAGGTTTCTGAATTAGTACAACCATCTTTTTCTTCTTCTATTTGTATGCGTTCTTATGCTATTCATCCGATTGTGATGAAATTTTGACCAGTTGTTGTGCGCACGCCCGCGAAGGTTTTTGAATTAGTACAACCATCTTCTTCTTCTTCTATTCGTATGCGTTCCTATACCATTAATCCGATTGCAATGAAACTTTGGTGAGTTGTCATGCGCATGCCTACGCAGATTTCTGAATTAGAAAATCATCTTCTTCTACTATTCGTATGCGTTCCTATACCATTCATCCGATTGCGATGAAACTTTTGTCAGTTGTTGTGCGCACACCTGCGAAGGTTTCTAAATTAATATTATATAAAATACAAAGTTTGTTGTTTGTTTGTTCCATCCAATTTTTTTTTTTTTTTTACTAAATATTAATAACATTAATAACGTTTTCATATTTTGGATTCGATTTTAATTTAGTGTTCTTATGTTTGACCTTTACTCCTATTAGAATTATTTTCATATTGCCATATTGTATTACACAGATATTTTAATATTAAAAAAATAATTACCTCATATTATTTTTCAAATATCTAAGATAAATATAACCATGAAGCGACCCTGTGCGAAGCCGGGTACTTCAGCTAGTAACTAATAAAAAATACTGCTTGTTTCTACGAATAAAAAAAGACAGGAAGGAAGATGTGTACAAATCACGGCAATCAGAAAGGCCGCCAATGCGTGATACACAAACATAAAATACACAAAATTACAAACACATTCGAAGTTTGCCTCACACGTACAGACCACGTGATATTTGTTTACGCAACATCGTCGCTTTTCAAAATGGCGAATTTGATTGCCAGATTTTACTGCGATGAATCAGTATGTTCCTTCTTGTCTTTTTTATTCGTAGGTTTGTTTACTGTGTACACCGAGAAATTTCCATTTATAAAATCGGAAACGATTTTTACAGAAGAGTTTTGGAATATAATGCAACCAAAACTGGAAAAAAATTCTATCATGGGTGTTGACTTCCTGAATTAGTTAACCCCAGGTCCATGCCACTACGTGAACCACAGTGGATATTAAGCCATTTCCACACTGGAAACAAGTTGCTGGCAACCACATTAAATTTTACGATACTTACCATAATTGCTTAAGAAATTTTACGATAATTATCATAATTATCGTAAAATCTAACGAGGTTTCCAGCAACTTGTTGCCAGTGTGGACCCGGCATTAGATGCACAAAACTTAAATAATATAAATAAAAATTTAAAATTATAAATATTTATGATTTATGTCTTCGACAGCCCTGATGAAATAAATATGAAATATGAGTCGATCGAGTCGTGTAGTAAGTTTATTGACACAAACAACTTTGAAGTGACCTTTTTATATTAACTACCAGATATTATGGACCACATGTAAAAAAATCATATTTTCAATTCTCAAGGGCAATTCTGTAGAGCGTCCCCATCGCTACAACTCGTATGCGAGCACCTGCGGGTCAGGTGTTCATCACTAGAATAAAAAGCGGAGTTCAGATAATTTGAAAACATCTCATGCATATATACCCACTAGAAAAAAATCATTAAAAAAATACGACACCAGACGTGGATTTTTTCTAGTGGGTAGGCATATATACATGAGATGTTTTCAAATTATGGTTGTCGAATATTTGTTTGTGAATTGTTACATTCTCAAGCCTTGTGAAGTATTCGTTGAATAAAATAAATAGTTTATTAAAAACCGAAGTGTCCGGGTATGATGAATGTGCCCGGTAAAGTATGTTGAGAGGTCCAAGGTTAAAGCTAATAGGTGAGGTAAATTCGAAAGTCAGTGGCACCTGCTAAATTTTGTTACCCCACCGCATTAAAAATAAATTATTATGCATATTTTGTCGAAAAGAACTCCCCAAACCATTTTCTGTGGGCGCAGTTCAACTCAAATTGAGCATGTCTGGTCTAGACAATAATATTTTCTCATTGTTTCCAGAATTAAAATGGCTACAAAAGGAGTTATTTCAGCAATAACAATTGTCACGATATTGTTATGTTTAGTCGGTAATTGCAGTTCCTACAAGGTTCTCATTGTAGCACCTTTGCCAAGCCGATCTCATGCGGTGCTCATGGAAGCTGCTGCAGATATTCTCACTGATAAAGGTCACGAGGTTAGTTTTTATCTCATGCAAGAGAGCAACATCTCTGAAATTACTACTAATTGAGTTATCCTTTTTTTATAGAATTCTATTCTACATAATGATGATATAAATTTATATTAAATTCTACAAGTCAATGATTATTTCGGTTGTTCAAAATTGTGATAGGTATAACAGATTTTTTGGCAATAGAGAGATGGGGTATCAAAAATACTGAAAACCGTTTAACAACATTCAATAACTTTATGAACAGTTCTGAAGATTTTGATAATTACTTTTATAGTTTTAACTGTCAATTCATGGTGGAAATGCATTGTATTATTTGATTAATTATTTGTTTAATTAAATAAAACACAATTTTATAGTACCTCTTCCACTTTCTTAATTAAATTTCTAGACCGGTTTCGTCATGCTCAAAGGGACATTATCAACTAACCTCCTTTGAGGTGGACGAAACCGGTCCAAAAAAATAATTAATAAAGTGGAATAAGTACTATAAAATTGTGTTTTATTTAATTAAATAAATAATTACATAATCAAAAAATTTAGATAATTATTGTGATTTTAAGATTCCTGTTGTTTTGTGAGTTTTTGGTATGTTACCTTATCCTTTGGAATTTCTTTAAAAATGTAGATTTGTGTAGAGTTATAGTGTAAATCGATGTTTTTCAACCTTTTTGTGATTTGCGACACACCATTTACAAATTGAAAAGTTCACTGGTTAGGAAACACAATATGTAAATATTAAATAATAAAATAAATATATATGTATGTAAATATCAAGGTACTCAATAGGTATCATAGGTACTTAGATAAATATTGCCTACTCTCAATAGTGATTTTTACATGAAGTAGATGAGATGGCCGATTCGTCAAATAGTGTTAAATCAAGTGTAAAAAAACAATCAAATAATATAAAAATCCTCGCAGTTAATCGCATTGGTAAATTTTGCGCAAGAAGGCCTACAAACCGGTTGTAGCCTTGGCTTAACTAAAACCGATACTGCCTACCAGTGACGTCCCTGACAAAATGCCGCCCCTGGGCATCGCCATAATGCCGCCCCATTTTTGTATACAATATTTTTTATCATCCGTGTTCGTGTCGTTTCTGGTCACCAAGGACGTCGAAGGGCAACGGAGGTAAACTAGACATCGCGAACCGGACAAAAAAATACAGTCCTGTTAAACCTTTTATGTTTATTAATACATTTTGTTTCCAACCAGTGGGCTGAATTTTTTTGAAGGAAAGACATTTTCGTTATTAAGTCTTTCAGTGCTAAAGACGCGCTAGGCACGTAACCATTAGTTGGCCATTAGATATAATTAGCATGATATTAAAATGTGGTAATTAATTAGTAATTACCTGGTCAGCAGTGAATGTGTTAATAATTTTAGGTAACTATTTCTATATATACCAAATTATTCTCCTCGATTTGCCGCCCTTCGAGTAACTGCCGCCCCCAAGCGACGCTCGATCTGTCTACCCCCACGAGATGTCACTGCTGCGCCTACTATGTTACGGGAGCTGACATAAATAATATAATTATTATACAAATTGTCTACATGGTAATTATTTAGGGTGGAATACAACTTATTAAAACGTTTTAAAATTTTAGGTTACACTGATAAGTGCCTACTCCATCGGTGCTTCCGATAAAAGGTATAGACTGGTGTCAATGCCTGAAGCCACAAGTACACAAGGTAAACCACATTAATATAATTACAAGATAAAAATAACTTTTTATATACAACGTTTTTAAATTTTCTGTTGAATTATTATGCTCAATAGTCAATATACTCAAACTTGTACTTGATATGAAGTTAATAAAAAACAAACACACAAAATATAGGATACTGAAATGTCATTTTGACATTTCATTTTGATTTCCATAGTAACGCACATATATATTAATAATTTAGATGCTAGTACCACCCCCTTAGCAACCAATAATAGTCTTTTACTTTTTACGAATTTTTCTGAAATAACTTTCCATACAAAACAGAATTAACTGAAAATGAATTCAACTCTGCTTAAAGATGACTAAAAGTGGGTATTAAAAGAATGCATTGACATCGTGTTCTGATATATTCTGAAAGTTTCAAATGTCTAGCTAGTCGGGAAGTTAGTTAAAAATCGATTGCAAGATTTGTACTGTACAAACAACCACCGGTCAAACAAGAATACGAGCTAATAAAAACGTAAAAATTAGATTACCGAGAAAATGTTTTGTTGACATTTTAAGATAGTGACTGCTTTATCATGTTGACGTCTTCCTAACAATGACTTGCATTACATTTAAGAGGAACGATAATAGTAAATATCATATAATAGATGACTCAATCGATTCGTCAGGGGATTTAAAGGGCGGACTTTAAACTTGTTAAAAATCGTTAAGTTAATCAACAATAAGTTAACCAACATATTTAAAGATGTGTATTTCTCACAAATTTAGTAGGTATAAAACATTTTTTAACGCTAAAACAGTGACAGTAGTGTATTTAGCAGTGACGAAGGGTGGAGGTAGGCTGTTAAGATCCGCCATAAATAGTGCACACCAAATTTTGTCAGTCATACGAATTTGTTTTCATTGACATAAGACTACAATTTACAAATGGTGTTGGTTAGTTTTTAAAATTCAATTAAACCCTGCGAAACCAAAACATAATAGATAATAGTTAAAAAATACTCGTCTAGCTATAAAATATCTAAAATTATACAATAAATCATACATAACTTTGAATATTTTATATATAGCATATTATGTTGTATCTATTTTAGTTTAGTTTAGGCATGGCTTAATGCATTTAAAAAAAATAATTAACAATATGTGTAATATGTATTTTCAATCGAACGAAAACAAATAAGTATGAATGAAAAAGTGTGCACAATTTTGTCGTATCGCCCAAACTGTACCAAAACTATTGTGGTTTGGTTAAGCAGGGCTCGATTGATTTTTAAAAACTAACCAACACCATCTGTAAATTGTAGTCTTAGTTCAATATAAACAAATACGTATGTAAAAAGTTTAATGTTCACTATTTCTGTCGGATCTTAACAGCCTATCTCCACCCTTCGCTACTAGTATTTAGTAATATAAGAGAAACAGTCACAAACACCCAGGCTTTGAGAAAATCACATAAATATATTATTGTGACCTCATCGAGAATGGAACTCAGGGCCCTCGAATGAAAGGTCGTCGTTTTACACACTGGACTATGAAAGCATTACAGTCCTACAAATTTTAAGAACGGTAAAAATGGAACTACGAACTACCATATGGACGCCATATTGAAAACGACATTCTAATGTCAGATTCTGTCCAGTTGCGAGTCATGATTGGGTAGTTTTCGACTGTGGCTCCCCCATCAATAATTCTTTAGATAAGTTTGTAGGTCTGTAAGTAAGTACCCAAAAGCATAACAAAATCCCTGCAACTAACATCAAAAGCATTGAAACAGATAAGTACTTGTACAAAAAATAACCCATTAATATTATTAATATAAGTATGTACCTATCACTGTCATTATTAAAAAAAAAATCCAGCATCAAAGTATCTTCTTTGTATACCCACCGCAGGTTGCTGCATAAATACGGTACTCAGGGCTCGAAATGGACCGGAGCGTACCAGAGCGCCGTTCCGGTTCATGAAATCCTCAAAATTATTGCTTTGTCTCGTGGAAAAAATAATTTTACCATCTGAACTAGATCGGCCATAAAACAAAAATATAGCACACTTATTTTTAGAAAATTGATAACTAGAGTCTGTCTTATATAAGCTGGCGTGCCGGTTCCCCCCCCGCCCCGCTTCAGCATCCATCTCGTTCCCTCCCATTGAAAACTTGCAACAGTTGAACGCGATGGCACAATGCTTTCCGTGTGACGTGTACGCCAGTTTATAGAATACAGACTCTATGTTAATATTTTCGGAAAATTATTGAGCGCTCCGGTTCGTAAAATTGTTAATTTCGATCGCTGCGGTACATACAGCCGACTGCAGCAGACCGCAGTAGCATCCGGTGGGTGCCGAACACGAAACATTTGTGGGTACACTCTAAATGTATGCAAATAATTTGAAAGCGAGTTACATTAGAGATTTTATTATCTTCCAGACTTATCTCAAATGTCAGCAAGTATGAGTAACCTGACATTTTGGGCGATGGCCCGGGGAGTCCAGAGATATATTCCCGTGTTCATATCAAAATTACTGGATGAAGCCGAACACATTATTGAAGGGAAAGATGAAAAGTTTGACGTCGTGATCGTCGTTCACTTCGGCAACGAGTATTTGCTGGGGTAAGAATAACCATACCCTTGTGGATAAATGTGATTCAGGGAGTCAGCCCGGCTATGTTCCAATATTGTTATCCATAGATAATCTATATTATTCGAATACGTAATTATGGTGAATGTCTGATTTAGACTAGCTGATAACGGCTGATGACCAAACCCAGGGCTCGAAATGTACCGGAGCGCACTGGAACGCCGTTCCGGTTCGTAAAATCGGTAATATTATCGCTCCGTCTCGTGGAAGAAATAATTTCAGCGTCTGAGCTAGAAGGGCCATTTAACATTAATATCTTTAGAAAATTGTTGAGCGCTCCGGTTCGTAATCTTTCCCATTTCGAGCGCTGACCAAACCTCTAAAAGTCTACCATTATGATTTATCAACATCTATTAATTTATTGTTGATCCATGCAGATAAAAATTAAAGATAATAGCTATCGATTAATCAGGATTATTAATCTAATCATCTCAGTGCATTCGATATTTATTATTGTCGTATGTCGTAAACGAGTGGTAAATTGTCCGCTTCGGAAACCGTGGCTTTTGCAAATTCACAACATGTTGGTTTTTCAATAAGATTACATTTTCGGAGATGACTATATACCTATTTGCTCTCCAGCGCTCAAAATGGAAAAAATACGAACCAGAGCGTTTGATAATTTTCCTAAAATTTACCTAGCCAGAGGCGGGTCTAGCGGTAAGCGGACTAAGCGGCCCCAAGATCTTGGAATGTTTTTAAAGAATTGTCTTACAGACGGATTTTGATAATTTTTTGAATTTTTTTTGATAATTTCTGTGATTGGGTGCAGTTCATCGTTTACTTTATTATGGTCTCGCTACTTAAGTCTTAGTTTCCGAACAATAAAAAATGCAGCAAATTTAATCATTTTTCCTGACATTGTGTAAATGTTGGTTCAGCAATAACCGAGAAGAAGTGACTCACTAGTCACTAGTAAAAATGCACCGAATTTAATAATTTTTGCTGACGTTGAACTTTTGAAGATGAATTTGACCAATTTTTTTAATATTTGTAAAGAAAACAAGGACACTATTAAAACCACACCAGACATTTATCGAGCCGCCAAATAAATGTCTTGCACATTCCCAAATGTAGAAATATTATTGATTTTTTTTAACACTCCCCTTATGTAATGCGTCAGGTGAAAGATCGTTGTCTGTTTTAAAGCGTGTAAAAAAAGAAAGTACTATGGGAGAAGAAAGATTAAATAGTGTGCCATTTTGTATTATTGTAGAGCAAGAAATTTTAAACCGAATTGACACTGCCAAAATAATTTAATTAAATGCAAGACGAAAATTTATTTGAAAAATATATTTTTTTAATTTTATTTCTATTACCTTTGTTATATTTTATGTTAATAAATTAATGAGATTTTCTATGTATAAAACTTTTTTTTTTCTAACTTGAATTTGGGGGGTCCGAAAAATTTACCGCTCAGAGCCTCCACTTGACTTGATCCGCCACTGTACCTAACTTGTGGCAAAAGGCATCGGGGTGGAGATTCCTGTGGGTCTATTCTATGCTTATCGACCGCTAAAGTGATAAAGTGATAAATATTATCAAACTTAGGGTAGGTTTGTATCAAAATATTAGCACTTATTGTAACAATTACACGAAGTTGGTTTTTATTGTTGCAATAAGTGCTACATTTTAACAGCACCTATCTTGCTGCTGTTAAAATATCGCACTTATTGCAACAATAAAAACCAGCTTCGTGTAATTGTTACAATAAGTGCTAATATTTTGATACAAACCTACCCTAAGTTTGATACTATTTATCAATTTAGTGTTCGATAAGAATAGAATAGACCCACTGGAGGACACGGTCTGTAGCGCCGCATATGAAAAATGGGGTCTACGACACATTATGAATAGATATTATTTTGAGGTATTATATGAGTCCGACAAGTTTTATACCTCTTCATATTTTTAAAATAGGTATGTATTAGGTTTATTAAGTAAGTAAATTTAATTACTTTTTAATAGTTCACTCCAGTTATTTTGAACTCTGTAATGCAGTTACAATAGCTACATAAATCCACCATAAACACGGAGGCAATTTTTTCTTTAACATAGGTAAGTAATATGTTCTTAAATAGGTAGGTGCCTACCTATTACAGTGAGTTAATAATACTAATATGTAGGTACCAAAAGATTAGAATAGTAGGTACTTAAATGGTACGTCATCGATAACTCAAATATGTACATTTATAATATCATGTAACTACATTGTTTTCAGTTTAGGCGAGAGGTTTGATTGTCCAGTCATCTTTTTCACTCCCCTGGCGATGAATCCATGGCTGGCAGCCCTGATCGGGAATCCCCTGTCACCAGAGATATACCCAATGTGCTACTTACCATTCACTAGCAAAATGGGACTGATCGAGAGGACCATAAATTCGGCATTTATTCTGCTTTTGCGAACACTGGGATGGTAAAATTATTTAGTATTTAACAATCAAACACAACATGTGTTTATAAATTAATCTACTCTATTTAAAATGTTACTATTCCTTTTTCAATGGTTGTACTTTACATTTATCTTAAAAGAATATTATGACTCTTTTACCAATTATATTTTTTACTATACAGAAACACAAATTTAATGTAATACAGTATTGGAAAACTTCAAAAATACACTTATTAGAAAACATCATGGATCTAGTTGGATTCGAACACATATAAAGCCGCATTTAGACCAAGCGAGCAAATGTTTGTTCTTCTCCCACTACAGCGAAATTATTATGCTCGCTCAACAAAAAGCGAGAGAATTTCGCTGTAGTGGGGGAAGAACAAACATTCGTTCGCTTGGTCAAAATGCGGCTTAATATAATATCGATTACTCGAAATTTTAGGTTAAAATTTGGTCAAAATTGGTTGACAGATGTTTTCTTGAAATCGACTAATGATACAATGCATAATAGGTATAGTCCAATGAGTAAGGCATTGTTTTCTCATCCTTGGGTCTCCGTGTTCGATTCCCGATGACACCATAATACATTTATGTGAATCTATCATATCCTGGGTATTTCTGTGGTTGATTCATTACTACTGGAGTCCATATTCTTTAAGCTGGCGTTCACGTCACGTCGCTCGCGGACGGAAACCATTGTGTCATCGCGTTCGACTGTTGTAAGTTTTCAATGGGAGGGAACGAGAGGGAGTGCAGTGTTAAGATGCTGAAGCGGGCGAAAATCGCACGCCAGCATAAAGAATAAACTACTAAAAATACTAAAAAAAAGAAAAAGAAGAAGAATGTGCTACACAGTACACACATAAATAATTAAAAATATTATATTGCAACGTCGTTAACCTAACCTATCTGTTTTAAACAATAAACGACTTTGATTTTTTTCCAATGGCAGGACCTAAGCGGTCCCTAAATTTAAAAGGAAAAGTTTTCATTATTTATTTTTAGGTTATTTCTAACCCCCGTCCAAGAAGAGTTCTACATAAAGACATTCCCTAATGAATCGCAAAGAGTTCCATACGCATCGCTGGTAAAGAGAGCAGCCTTGGTGCTCACTTCCACGCATCCTTCATTGGGATTAGTTCGTCCTCTGCTGCCAAAAGTAGTAGAGATCGGAGGATTTCACGTCGGAAGTGCAGAGCCCCTTACCGAGGTAATTGTCAATCATAATATACTAGTAACTAGACTATAGTCCGACAACATAAACGTTAACATTCGGTTAACGTTCGGTTGTTTTCGGCCAGTACGGGAGCGACTAAGAAAGGAACAGTCCGTATTACACATAGCAAATCGTCAAAGTTACTTTGAATATGAATAATTATTAAACTACTCTCCACAACAAGATCTCGGCGATAACAGGAAGCCACTGTAGTCGCGTGGAGAACATGTATGTGTTGTCATTTCTTCAGAAAACGACAGGTTTGGGTTGGGTTTTTGGGTTTTTAATTTATAACATTTATATTGTCAGTTACTCACTTAGAGGTCCAATTATTATTTGATAATTAACAATAGAAAAATAAATTAAAATAATCTCTGCTCTTAATTATCATTATTATGATACTTCAATAAACCCACATGAACTAATTGTATTACTGCAGGTATTTATTAATTAAATATGTAATAGAACACAAATTATGACTTTTAATAAGTAGAAGTGTACAGTATAGGTACATAGGTATTAAATTTATATCGATGACCCAATCACATTTTTTTTTATAATTTACAAATAATGTAGTAGTAGAAGTTGGCACGCATGTATGGGGAATGATCGTCGTCTGACGAAAGGAGCTGAAATTTTGCAGGAATCCAGCCATCAATCTACTTATTGACAAAAAAAATACCATCGATTCGAGTAGCGTAAAACTTTTATTGGACGACCCAGTTCCTTATTTTGATGTTTACTAAATCTCTCCTGGCTTGGTTTAGAATCATCTTAGATTAAAATTCGACAAATCAAAATAAAAAAGGTACCCACCTCTCTTGTATATAATATATGGCAATATTAAGATAATAAACGGTTATAATACAACAAGAAAAAAACGCCAGCATTAGAAAACAAAAGCACAGAACTAGTCAACATGGATATTCACTGTGGAACGGCCACGGCGTCAATTTATGCAACAGATCCTTCTCCGCCTTACCTGTATAGTTAAATTAGGTAAATGTAGGTAGGTACCTACAGGTAAAACATCTGATTTCCTATACAGCGCATGAACTACTATTGTGTAGCTAAAGATAACGCGTTGCTATCACTCAAGGTAAAATAATGGGTCTATGAAGATTTGGCGCCGGGACAACTGGACGCCACGCAATTCGAAAATAAACAGACGTTAGGTACTTATACGTACTTTTAAAAAAATAGTTAATATTATTATTTATATTTAAATTATTATATTATGATTTAATAGTTCGAGAATTTAAATATGCACACGTAAATAATGATTTAATCGTATGTTTGAGTTCCAACGAAAAAAGAATTTTTATTTTTATATAAAGCCTAGGCATGGTAATTCTCAATCCGTAATATAAAAAACAGGTACTGTTCGGTTAAAGCGGATACAGCGGAAAACGCATTTTGAAAATAGCCGATAAACTGGATTATTTGTTAGTTTGGGTTAGTTTAGGTTAGGTTAGGTTGGGTTAGGTTAGGTTAGGTTAGGTTAACCTAACAAATAATCCAGTTTATCGGCTATTTTCAAAATGCGTTTTCCGCTGTATCCGCTTTAACCGAACAGTACCAAAAAACATTATGTTAAGAGTAAAATGAAATAAAACTACCACGTAGTAGATAAAACTGATTAAAATTCATCGCCTACGTTCTGTTTACGTGTCTACGACAGTGCGGCGTCCAGTTGTCCCATTCCCAAAATAATGACAAGCACATGGCCGGAATAATACCCATAGGAGCGCTAAGCACCCATGCCCCAATTATATAATATATATTTTAGAAATGAAACAAAACTTACATTGAGATTTATTTTTGTATACATTATTTATTGGTTTACATATTATGGACATTTAAAAAAAACATTTACACACTTACATACAATATAAATTAGAAAATTCTGTATGTTCCTCGTAGAGGTGGGAAAACTGGTCGATTTTGAAGACTAAGTATACTTACTACCAGTATTAAAAAATACTTAGTATCGAAACTTGTTCCAAAATACTTACTAGTATTTGAAATATCGGCTATAATAGAATCGTTAAAAATACATCCACTTTTCGGAAAGTCCCATTTTCGAGACAGGTATAACTGGAACTATGGCACTAGTCACTCCTGTTTCAGTAGAAAATACTGGAGCATTAAAAGCACTGGTTTCATTTATCTGTAAAGCATTTTCATTTACAGGTGGAGCTATATTTTGCCTGGCAAATTCAATATGAATAATTGGGTGCTTGCGCTGTAAAAGTTTCTTCAAATTTGACATTGACTTGTATGATTTTTTTATTTTACAAACATTACAGATGGAATAATTTGTAACTATTTCTTTGGAACGATTCCACACGAAACTTAACCTTTTAGTAGCCATTTTTACACAAATTGTTTATTAAGTATAATATAATTATTATCCATTTATACAATCACGCATACAATTTGAATTCAGTTTATGTTTATAAGTTCCAATTATAACACTAAAAAATCGAGAAACTCGACGTGACAAAACCAGATAAACGCGTAGTCAGTTAGCGTTATAAGAACGCCGCTATTCCGGCTTGCAACTGACGTCAACTCGATGTAAATGTCTTACTCAACTAAAACTAAAACCAGTCGCATACTAAACATACGCGAGTCGCGACGCCGAGGTGTGATGATTTCATACGTAGCAAGATTACAAACTATCTAGCGGACGGCGAGTCACATACCATGCGTCGAACTACGGAACTCGATAAAGTCTCATACTCAACTGAAACTTAAAACTCTTAAAACCCAAAACTAAGGCGAACTCAAATAGTATACTATAAAACGAATGACCATTTCTGTCCTTCACTATACCAACTTTACAACCACAGAAAAGAAAATAAATAGAACTCCGATCTCCTATTCTACAAACGTTTGAAAGTGAAGCAGGATTTTAGTAGTGTGAGTAAATGTGTGGACGCAAAAAAAATGACCTTCGTAGCACGCACAGAGCCGCATTATTGATGACTACTTTCAGTAGAAAGACTTAATACGAAACATATTTTAAATACTTACATATTACTAATATTAGTGTTTTAACGCGTTTTTAAATTAACATACATACTTATTAATTTCACACACAATTAGGAATATACTTTCTAGAAATTAAAAAAAGGATATTAATTTGGTTTTTTAGAAAGTATATTTATATGAAATGAATGAACATAAATAACACATTGTACAGAATAATTATGAAAAATATTAAATATAATTATAAAAATCCCATTCAACTTATACGTCACATAATATATAAGATTAAGTAGTAACAAGATAAGTACAGCAATATTTACATACAACAGGTAATTCTATATAGGTATAACATTAATCGCATTTATAATAATATATTAACAGAAAGCATACATTTTGTCTTATACCTAACTTACTGTCATCCATCAAACACACATTTTATTAATGGTGTGGGTTGAAAAAATCAATCTAATAAACAAAAATGATGGGACCCATGTAGGGCTTCCAATTATTATTAACCAGAGGAAAATTACTTACTATCCAGTTAGCGGTTAGTTTGCTTATTTACATTATTTACAATATATTTGTATACAAACAAAACTATTTACGGGCAAGACAAGACGTGTACCTACTCAATTTAGGGGATTAAGCAGAAAACCCAATGCAGTTGTCGATATCCCACAGCTCTATAGATTTGCCGTGGATATCTAAGCCACGCGTAATCCTTAAAGACCGCCGCGCTATTATTTATTCTATGGAATTTGTCTCACACTATATCAATAACAATAAAAGTAAGCCATTTAAAGGGTAAGTAAGTAATAAAGTAATTTAGGCAGGCGATTTTATTACTTGAGTGAAGACTGAGTTGTTGATTATTTGTTACGACGTGACGTTTTTGAAAAAGCTTTCACATGTTATTTTCGCGGTTTGTCTCTTTAGTTCATATACCTACTAATAATTATATAATAATAACCCGGTTTTCGGTTAGTTTACATATCCGCGGTTACCCAGTTAGCAGGTTTCAGTAAAAATAGGGTTGGAAGCTCTAGATCTATTAACACGCTATTCATTTTTCGTATACAAATATGAAAAACGACGGTACGGACGTAAATAAGAAAATATTATACACGATTTATTCAATCGAGACAGGGAGAAAAACCAAATATCAACTTTATTGACTTTTCTGTCGCATGTATAATGGAAGATCTCTCTAAACATGGCATTATCACTTCCCTTCCGACTAAATATAGGTAGGTACACAATACATCTACGATGAGCAATAATACATAACTGAAACATTTAATGACTTCAAAATAAAGTGATAGTCAGCAACTCGTAGTCGAGATGGATATCCAAAACAAGGTACCTATTTGGAATGATAAAAAGATCATGGCTATGTCAAAATGCCGACGGAGATTAGGTATGTCGACGTAGTTTTAAAATTTGAAATAATATAGCTAGCCATGTGTTTTTTTTTTAAATTCATAATCGGCGGCAGTGCGTAAGGTACTGGCCTTCCATCCCAGATGATGAGTTCTGGGTTCGATCCCGGTGAAGTCAAAATATATTTACATAATCTAATATGTAAATTCCTTAAGCCTGGGAGTTTTACCACTATTATTGGGCTTCACGGCCTGTTATGGTGTTTAATAAAGAAACAAATAATAATTATAAAAAATAATACAGCCCCTTTATAAACATTATATATGTATACAATACTTATGTGTTTACGTTATTTCTTGATAATAGAAAGTAACATTCAGACCATCGACATCTAATTCAAATATAATTTTCTACAGTAAATATTTTACTATATAACTATAACAATACTAACCTAACATGATCTTGATCTTGATCCCGTGGAAATCTGTTATGCCAAAAGTCAATTCTTAGTATAATATCATTAATTATTCATAAAATATTTGAAATCGTTAAACTTTGTAATTTGTGTGTTTATCTCTTCATTTTGTGATTAAAATGAATATTGACAGTAAATAAATGCACATTTACCTATGCATATTGCATATGCAACTGTATAAACCATTATGATAAACGAAAACAGTTATAATTGATTATAATAAATATTATCTAATATTCCGTCTGAAATGCGGCCCTGTTATTCGAACAAAACACACGTATTATATGTATACAATAGTGTGCGTCGCACTTTCCAAATGCATATAACATTTTTTGTGCGTAACTTCAAATAGCACGCATAAAATAAATTTTAATGCATGTTACGATATTGACATATATATTCAAAATAATAAAAAAATATGCTTACTTGTGAAATGTAGTTGCACTATTTCTTTTATTTTTCATATTTGTATCACTACTACAACCTTTTACTGAACAGATTGCCATTTTATATTTTAAATGAACATAAAACCGAGAGCACTGGGAGTAGTTGTCAGGCCGACGCACAAGTTTAGAGTGACGTTTTCTGAACACGCGGTTTAAGTTTACCTTACTCGAGATCGGTTGCTTGCATAGCCTTACCGGTTGGGTATTTCAGTTCCCTATATTTCTGAGTTCCCTGTTTACAACAGAGGAGAAAGGGAGAACAATGACAGTTGAGTATAATATCACGGCTAGACATACGTGTATCATGATATCTCTCTCGCGCGCATTTAATATCAATAGCGTTGAAAGTCAACCAGCATTACGCGAGTCACTGCTAGACGCGACTCGGCGCGGGGCAAGTCACTGCGATGACATCATCATTGCGTTTGAATTCGAACATCTAATACGTTTCAAGTTTCTTGAAACAAGTTTATTGGGCCACAAATACTTAGTATGGATAGTTTCATCCGAAACTTAAGTACACAAACTGGTGACAGTATTTCCAACTCACCTCTAGTTCCTCGTGATGCCCTAAGCACGGGTTTATTTTCGCTGGATAAGCATGACATAATATAAGGTTATAAAGGGTCGTTTCATAAATTGTCTATATTATATATTATTAAAACCCGTATGCTCATGCGTATCGGTAGATTTTGTCCATAAAGTAAAATAGAAAAAAACTTTGCCTTTCCAAATATCATTAAACTTCGCAGATGAATCCATATAGCATAATGTTATTCTCAACGTTTCCTCCCTACCAGCTATTTCTATATTCTCTAAAATGAATATTACATCCAGCAAATTATTACAGTCAATGGAGAGCTGTTTTGGCTAAATTTTAAAACTGATACGACTGGTCTATTTTTTTTTCTAGGTATCTAATTAGAAAATTATAAACTCTTAAAATTAGTGCAAAAGAGAATGGGTATAATGTTTTAAAGAAATTAAGTTATCTATCAGCTATTTTTAACAATGCATGAAAAATACATGTTTTCCGTAAGTTTTGATTAAACGAGCTCAGTGGTTTTACCGGAAAAGAGATCACAGATATTTTTAATAAACTATTTCTTTTTATTCAACGAATAAGACACAAGATTTGAGAATGTGACATTCTATAATATTGAATTGACATAATTTGAAAACATACACACTAAAAAATCAGTTTTGTAGAAAAAAATACGACACCCGACGGGACTTGAACCTTTATCTGCTGGATTCGCGCCAGTATTCTTTTCCAAATTAAGTTACGGGCAAAATTACGACGATTTAAACTAGTAGTTGTTACGTGAAATGCTTATCATTCGATACCACATTACCAATAAACAAAAGTTCGCTGTTTACATTATCCTTGTATTCTTCGACAGGATCTGAGCAAAATCATGGACGACTCACCCCAAGGAGTTATCTTATTCAGTCTCGGTAGCAGATTCATGAGCAAGCACCTTGGCGAGGATGCCATCGCAAGTCTGATCAACGCCCTGGGATCTGTCAACCAAACAGTTTTGTGGAAGTTCGAAGACGAAAGTTTACCAAATGTACCTAAGAATATCATATTGAGAAAATGGATGCCGCAGAGAAGTATTTTGGGTAAGCAATAGGTCATAGATAGACCCATGTATAGTAGAAAAATAAATACAAACAAATCTTTTTGAAAAAAGTAAGACCCGCAGGAATCGACCCTGCATCTCTTGGGTATGGGTCTAGGACGATTTGGCGCCGGAACAACTGGACGCCACACAATTCGAAATTAAATAGACGTTAGGTACTTTAAAAAATATATTTAATATTATTATTTATATTTAAATTATTATTTTATGATTAAATAAATGGTGAGAATTTAAATATGCATAATATGTAAATAATGATTTAATCGTGCATATTTTTAAGTTCCATCGAAAAAAGAGTTTTTTATTTTATATAAAGCCTTAGGTGTGGTAATTCTCAATCTGCAATAAAAAAACATTATGTTAAGAGTAAAATGAATTAAAACTACTAAGTTGTAGATAGAAACTGATTAAAATTCCTCGTCTACGTTCTGTATACGTGTCTACGTTAGTGCGGCGTCCAATTGTCCTGGCGTCCAGTTGTCCCATTCCCCTTGGGTATCGCGCATATGCACATAGACCACTATGCTAAAGGCGTCATACTTAATTGCGACAAATTTTAAACTAATGTCTTTTAATACTCTCTGAAGCGTTTTCTAAATTGAGCTACTATTGGCGATCGGCTTTTGTATTTTAAATCAAAGTAGGTATTACTTTAATAACTAGCCGACGTCACGGATCACTCCAAGATTTTTTGTTATAATTTACTTGAACTTGTTAATAATTATTCTTAATTAACTATTTTTTTATTCAACGAATAATTCACAAGATTTAAGAATGTAACATTTTAATTATTGAACATGTTAAACGAGTTAAATCAATATTGAGATATAGGCGCCCAACAGTGGCGAAGGGTGGAGGTAGGCTGCTAAGATCCGACATAAATAGTGCACACTAAACTTTCTCAGGCATACGTATTTGTTTTTATTGAACTAAGGCTACAATATTCAGAGCGTATTGGTCAGTTTAAAAAATCTATTAAACCCTGCTTAAACCAAACCATAATAGTTTTGGTATGCTATGGGCGATTCGACAAAAATAGTGCACACCTTTTCAGTCATACTTATTTTTTTTCGTTGAATAAAGAATAGGTACATACTAGGGATTCCAATCCCGGGATCCCGGGAACCCGAGCTATTTTCGATACCTATGAATCCCGGGATTGATAAACATAATCCCGGGATTTCGGGATTGATTTTTTTATCAATTTTTATGGAACTAGTTCCCTAGTACATACTACAGATGGTGATTTGCGTCACATTTTAAAAGCTTGTGTGTTAATTTTAATTTTACTCAGCCCACGCCAACATAAAGCTGTTCATAACCCAAGGGGGACAGCTGAGCACTATAGAAGCGGCACATCATGGAGTTCCAATAATTGTGGTGCCAACCTTCGGGGACCAGACACACAATGGAGCTGTGGCTGAAGAACTCGGCCGAGGACTGATGCTCAAGATGAACAATCTTACTGAATCTTCTTTGAAATGGGCGTTGAACGAAGTCCTCGACAATCCTAGGTAGGTACCTACTACGATATACTTATTCTAACTCACTCCAACTAGAGGATCCGGAAAACGGTGAAGATAATTACCATTTTCGTTCCTTGGCGTAGCATATAAGCTTCCACAGAATGAAGGTTATCGTAACAGATAGAGCTTAATAGTTGTTCGTCATTCCCTCAACACCTTGGGTCACATGCAGCGCTCGAAATAGAAAATTTGACGAACCGGAGCATTCGATAATTTTACGAAAATATTAACATAGTTTTAATTATAATTCATAATTTAAGTTCATTGTTCTAATTTTATGTGTATTTTATAAAAATAAGTGTGTTAGATTTTTTTATACCTACTTATGGCATATCTAGCTCAACGGTCAAATTATTTTTTCCACGAAACAGAGCTATAGTTTTGGGGATTTTATGAACCGCAATGGCACTCCTGTGCGGTGCGCTCTGGTCCATTTCGAGCCCTGCATTCCGACCATGTCCGATCCTAATAAGATCATATTATGGGCCTACACAGAGTGGAGGTTTGCATTAACAAATTTTCTTTTTACGAAAAATGGATGTCAGCCACTTACTGAACCTATTAGGTCATACCATTACTCATAGACAAATTGAAAAACAACATGTGAATTTGTCAGACCCAGGATTCGAACCCTGCGCATCTATCATATACAAGACTGATATCGGCCGCTATCGGCGGCTATCGAGGGTAGTTTATCATATTTATGTATTGAGGTATTAAAATTATTGTTACAATAAGTTAGTTGTAATTGTTACAATAAGTGCTAAGTCTTGGCTGTGTTAATTTTTAGAGCGAGATAGACAGTTTTGTCAGTTTAGACGACTAACTTATTGTAATAATTTCAATACCTCAATACTTAAATACTATAAACTACCGTCGATAGCCGCCGCCAAAGGCCGATAGCAGTCTTGTGTATAGAATAGATGCGCTGCACCGCGATTTCCTAACTATCGACTCGTGTGGCACCAGACGACATGACGTAATTGTGACGTCAGCCAATACACGCTCGAGGCATGCCGCCCAGCGCGCAGTGCTCACCGTAGATATTATTACGATGAAACACCTATTATGTGTATGGTGACAATGAATAGCGCCGCTGTCTGAGTAGCGTTATTTTCTCGAGTGCTATTATCACACCGGTAGTACGTCACAATGATGTTATATGACGTCATGTCGACCGGGAAGCTTGCACTCGCAAGTTCTAACATAGGGCAGCTGGACCGATACCGATGCGGTAACCACTCGGCCATCGTCAGTTAATAACACCCACCATAATTATTACATATTAATTTCGAATTTATTTTTATATTAGGTATATCTAAATTAATGTAATCTACGTGGTAGAACGTTGTTTTCAAATAAAATGCTATTTTTTTAATTCGTACAGATTACCCCTTCG
The DNA here is from genome assembly GCF_057557595.1 of Rhyacophila brunnea. Classification (NCBI taxonomy): domain Eukaryota; kingdom Metazoa; phylum Arthropoda; class Insecta; order Trichoptera; family Rhyacophilidae; genus Rhyacophila; species Rhyacophila brunnea. Next base: position 10,398,468 of record NW_028233068.1, on the reverse strand, counting down.
GCAAAGCACTGATCGATACAAATTCCATTCAGATTTTATACTTTTCTGTTATTTGAGAATCGGTCTAATGGTGTCGGCCAATTGTCTTTCGTACAAAATACTAGACACATATTATATTAACCGATTATAACCGTGTCCGGAAACTTGTACGTATGCAATTCACCGTATCACAATTCACCGTGAAATGTTATATCAGAAATATATGGCCGTATATTAAAGACGGTCCAACCTCTTTGTGTCGTATTCTTTATTTCTTTCTTTCGACCATGTCCGATCCTAAAAGGATCATATGGGCCTCCGCAGAGCGGAGGTTTGTATTAACAGGTTTTTAAAAGAAATGGATATCAGCCACTTGCTCAACCTATTAGGTCCAAACTCTGACTCATACACAAATTGAAAAACTATATGTGTACTTGCCAGACCCAGGATTCGAACCTGGAACCCACAATGCTATAGGCCGACGCTTAAGCCGCGCGGTCATCATTGTGTCGTATAGTACATAACATAAAATTCATGTCTAAATAAACACAGTTCTTGTCGGTTTACACTTTACAGGAAGCCAGCAGCAAAATAGCCGATATACTGGTTAATTTGTTAGGTTAGGTTAAGTTTTCATTCTTGAATTCATGAATTTTGCCAAAATCTGCTATCAAAATTTAATTAAGATTAATATTGAATCTAATAAAAATGGAGAGGCGGTTCTCGTGGTGCAGTGGGTAAGGCGCTGGCCTTCCACCTGAGAGTTCTGGGTTCGATTCCCCGTGAGGACACAATATTTATGTGTTTTTCTCAAACCCTGGGTGTTTGTGATTGTTCAAAATTACTAACAACCACCTTGTACGAAAAGGCAAGGATATGGTTATTAATAATTCTAAAAATTAAAAAATATTTTAAAAAAATGGAGACCGTATAGTATTACGGTCATCTCTTTCCGATAAGCAAGCTCACGGCAAACTGTACCACGGTGAAATGTTTTACGTACAATTTACATGTAGCCTATTATAACAGCGTGCAAACCGCCTAAAAATACAATTGCCTCAAAGCCTTTTACTTGTTTCAGTTATGCAGCTAACGCAAAACGAATTAGCAAGCTGTTCCACGACAGGCCATTGGACCCGAAAGACCTTTTCACGTATTACGTTGAACACGTGGTGCGTACAAAAGGATGCAGTCATCTGACGCCTCCAGAAATCAGCTGGGCGGCGAATTTACTGATCGATGTGATGTGCATAGGTTTTTTAATTACATTAATTCCTGTTGGCGTAATTGTATTCGTCTATAGAAAATGCTTGAAGTCGAAAGATTGTAATTCTAAAGTAGTACACATTAAAAAGAATAATTGATTTATATATTTATTTACTTATCGAGTAGCATTTACATAGTAGAACTTCCATTCTCAAGCATATTGTGCATTATATCAGTATTAATTTGTTGTGTAAATGGGAACTAATAATATAGTGAATAGTGTTCATTTCATGGAGGACATGAGGAATATATGCGGGGAAATTCGAGTGTCCCGCTGCGGAAGCAACGTTGCGTGGTAAAGTAATCGTCAAGAGATGGTAAGTAGGTCGGGGTACGCAGGGTATATGTAGTCGGCTCTCACATCTAAACTCGCCCGTATGCTGCACAGCCATAAATCAAACCTTCCGAGAACGGCGATCCAGTGTTGCTTGTGAAGACCGCGCACATCTACTTAGTGCGTAGCCTCCTACATGTATACATATTTGAATGCAGCGAGCATCGACGAGCCGGTATAGGAATGACCAATTCGTAGGTATTTGTATGCGACTTCGACTCGAAGCCCGAGAAGCATGCAACTTGTCGATTGCAACAACAGATGTTTTTTTCAAACGAAACCGTTGCATTCGACCAATCTGCGGAGCTCCGTTTGGCAATGTGTGTTTTGTGAATAACGATGACGTCACATCGACATGTTCGACACGTTGTAGGCGAGACGAGTTTTGATGTGATAACCGGCTAGAGTTACACAGCGTGCGGTCCACCTCGCCCCACGTTCCCCTTGTACATGATTCACATCGATTCCTCGTGTCTAGGCGGTCCGTGCAATGCCTGCAACCTGCTGCAGCAACAAGTGGTTAACGTGTGCACTCGGCCTAAATGTTAATTTTTCTGGTTTTTGGTTACTAAAAACTTGCCTGAATCACGATTTCCCAATATGGCCACTGAAAGGATCTGGGGGTGGGGAGCATTTCCTGGCTCCAAGGGTAGTGAGGCACAAAATATATAGCTTAATATCGACAAACTGGTAGCTAAACACTTGATTCATTCCACATTCCACTTGTTTATGTATTATTATTTTTAGTTGTAATTGTTACTTAATTTTATAAAATATTTTTATACTTTCATTTCCGAATCGTTTAATTTACAAACTAACTTTTTGTTATTTAAAAATTATACACTGTTAGATAACTATTTTGATTAAATTATGAACAATACGCTTACAATTTGTATGATTACTAGAGAAAAAATCAATTTTTCCAGGGTGAGGGGGCGTTGAAAAAACATCTAAGTCATGAAAGATGGGAACTATGACCAAAATATTCTAAACAATCTAAACAAAGATGGTTCCATTATATAAAACAAAGTAGGTCTGAAATAATCTTTCCAGTAGGTAATGATTTAATTAATACCAAGTATATTTTATTACAATGGCAACACCTATCGTCTCTGTTCTGGCAGAACACACTAATTAGAGAATACTAGTTTTGAGTAATTTGACTTTGAAGCTTTTAAAATGTTTGAAATGGTCTACCATGTGAGATTATTAGGTAATCGTAAAAAGGATGACTTTAAAATAAAGACTGTTTATTTATTAAGAAGGTTTCCAGACGGACAAATAAGGAACATTTTGGTATAACTACCTCAATATGTCATTTTTTCGAATTAGTGTCTTCTACCAGAACAGTGACGCTATATAGGCGATAAATTCCCTTTTTGCAGTAAACGTGATTCAAGACACCACTATGTCAACGTGTAAAGATTATTTAACCCTGCAATATACATAATATCTTAAGTGTTATATTATTTTATTGAATATTTTTAGAAATATAGTGTATATTGTATCGTGTCCGTAAATTTGTAAGTATGCAGTTGGCCGTAACACAGTTTATCGTGAGATGTTGTGTCGGAAATACATGGTTGTATACAGTGACGTCTATACTAACTGGTTGTATACTAAATTTAATTTTTTACGCTTTGTTGGTGTATATTTTGTTAGTAATGTATAAATACAACACATTTCTTAGATACTGGAGTCATGAAAGGGTGATAAAAATACTGTATTAAAAATGGGGCGGCTTTTTGGCGCTGTTAGGGGCGGCATTTTGCCTAGGAATGTCACTGGTTGTATAATATTGAAATCAATTCCTTGCCTAAAATAGACCACTTAAAAAAGACCTAATTAGTCTAAGTAAAGTAAAAAAGACCTAAGTAATAAAAACCATTGGAATGCAAGGGAAAGACAGAAGAAAATGAGTTGGTAAGTAAATTAGAGATGTTCTCGAATCAAGTTGTACATCGAATCAAATATCTGATTATAATGACGGCGTTATTATCAAACATTTGAAACCAATAAATATCAAAATATTGTTCTTTAATTATTGAATCTAATAAAATGGCAACAGTATCTATTGTCACCAATGCTCCACGAAAAATGCGTATTTTTTATCTCAATGCTATAAGGGAATCTCTTTCCGGTAAAACAGCTCACGGTAAACTGTGCTACGGCAAAATGTAATACGTACAATTTACATGTAAGCGTATGTATATATGAAAACCAGAAGTACCTATTGTATTTTTTTTAATAATAAACATGTGATCGATATACTTACTATTCGTATTGTTTCATTTTTCAACTTTACCCCTGCTGCACTCAAAATGGAAAAGTTTACGAACCGGAGCGCTCGACAAATTTTCTGAAGACATTTACATAGTTATCAAATCGTATGTGTATTTTATAAAAATATGTGTCTCAGATTTTCTATTCTATGACCTATCTACCTCAGACGGTCAATATATTTTTTCCACGAGATGGAGCGATAATTTTACAAATTTCACAAGCCGGAACGGTGCTCCGATGCGTTCCGTTCCATTTCGAGCCCTGCTGGACATGAAGGCCCTCTAGAGCGCGAGGACAGATTGGGCCCAATCGATCCAATTGCCCTAAGACCGGGTGTGCTCCTCACTTCTTCTTGCTCACATCGAAGTAATTGTTGCTGAAATATTTATTTTTATGTTCTACTTATATTTTATGAGTGCACGCGGGAGAGGTCAGGATAACACCCCCACCCTGTCATTTTTTTCTAAGCCTAACGCACTGGTTTTTAAAGTTTTTTTCGTTTTACAAATCCTGAGGTATGACTGTTTCACAGGCAGCCTCTGACTCACATGTTTCGAGTCAGTCATGAACGACGCATGTCTACACTATACCTACAGTATATCTGCCCAGTGCCTCCAAATTGATAGGGGATTGGGGTCCGAAAAGTGAAGTTTGAAAACATTTACGTAAAAACGTTGACCCTACAAAAAATATTACTGAGCTTAGGTGGGCCACACATATAAAAAAAATAAAGAACTTATTCAAAATATTTTATTACCTTATAATTTATTAATGGGACACTTGTTTTTGTATGTATATTGTTTGATATCTTTTTCTTTTTCATATTGACCGACGCCAACGCGCATCGCATTTGATTGGTCATGTTTTCATCGAGCAACCTGCTGCGACACTTCGTTTTTACTACATTTAATTTCGAAAATAACGATTCGCAGCGATATTATGTAGTCGCAAATGCTACTGTAATGCACATTACCAGTCGTCTTAATTTTGGTAATTTATCTTCGAGGATGTATTTCTGATAAAACTCAAGCTTATTCTCTTCGAACATGTAGGTACTTTAACTCTATGCTTAATTGCAGTTCTAATAGCTAGCTCCATTGGTAAATTTGGAGGTGCTGATTCCACCTCCATGTTAAATGGAGTTAAGAATATTTTGAACATTTCATCGTTAAAAATACTCGGCGATGATTTAATTATTTTTATTACGATGTTTAGGGAGGGTTTAATTGAAATTTAAAAACTAGTGCACACTAAACTTTGTCAGTCGTGCTTTTTGTTTTCATTAAACTAAGAATTTAATTTGTAGATGGTGTTGGTTAGTTTTTAAAAACCAAACCATAATAATTTAGATATGCTACGGGCGATCCGACAAATATAGTGCACACTTTTTCATTCATACTTATTTGTTTTCATTGAATTTAGAATAAACAATATTACAGATGGTGTTAGTCAGTTTTTTTAAATTCATTACTTAAGCCCTTCCTACCAAACCATAATAGATAAAAAACATTCTTCAATCTATAAAATATCTAAAATCATGTATGATTTAATGCCGTAATTTTAGATATTTTAGGCTTGGTATATGCAGGTTTTAATTGAATTTTAAAAACTAACCAGCGCCATCTGCAAATTGTAATTCTTATTTCAATGAAAACAAATATGTATGACTGAGAAAGTTTGTGCACTATTTAAATCGGATCTTAACAGCCTACCTCCACCCCTCGCCACTGGTAGATACATACTTATAAAGCAATAATTTTGCTGCCTCTCCTGTAAAATTTCAATTTCGTGTTCTAATACACACAAATAAAACACATTTTTTAACAATTTTGTAAAAAGATTTTATTTTTATTACAAGTAATAACAATATATTTCATTATTTGGATGATGTTATGCTATAATGATTTAAGCTACAATATTCATTTAAATACCAAGCTGGTCAGGAGGGCAATCTTAGAAACATAAAAATTATGTTACGTATTAGAGAAATTAGAAAATTCATTTTGCAATAATCAGTTACATAGTTATCCACCAATCAAGTGACATTATATTAAAATATCAGGATACCTATAATCGTCGGACCACTTATTTAAAATTCAATAATATCTGTACCCAAGAGCCATCCTTAGTAAAAAAAAACTTTCAGGAAAATGCAATTTAAGATTTTTCATGCCACTAATATTAATGTGGTCATGAGTTTATTTTATGCTTTTAACGGTTAAGTGGAGAGAAAAACAAGTGGCTTATTACTCAAAACTCTAGTTTGGTGGATAAACGATTATTGCATAACACCGTCAGAATTGAAGAAAGAAGAATATTTTTAGTATCAAAGATATAATCAACAGTAAAAATTGTACATTATTGAGTTGATATTATAAAAATATGGCACAGATGGATTAAAACAATAATAGTTCCTATAGAATAGGGATGGCGAACCTATGGCACCCGTGCCATAGGTTACGCGAGATGATTTTGCATGGCACGCGAATGTTTTGTGCTGAAGAGAAAAAAAATAGATGTATAATTTAAAAGATATTTTTTTTACACAAAGTTCTACAAATACCTAAATATTTTTTATATAATATTAAAAATGCGTGTTTTCTTCGGTTTTAAATTTTTTTACCAATAATATTTATCAATCGATGCGTAAACGGAAACAACGAAATTCATGCATAAATAATGATCGCGTTGCATGCCTCATCTGATCCGAGAAATTTTGGCGTCAATTTGTCCGTAAAGAACCAAACTAAGTAGTATTATAGTAGTAATAATACTCAAGAGCTAAATTGCTTATAATTTTTGAACTTTTTCAATAGAATTCTTACAACTATTTTTACATTTTTTTTCCTGCTCGGCACGTCAGTCAAAAAAAAAATATTTGTGAAATTTTGGCACATGTACATAAAAAGGTTCGCCATCCCTGCTATAGAAGTTCAATAAATATTACTTCCAGTAGTAATAGCTACCTCACAGCAAGAATATGCAAAGCATTGAGGCTCAGCTCAACAAGGTTCCCTAAATCTCAGGCCGATGGATGAAAAACATATGAACAGAATATTGAAAACAGTCATATATAATTTACAATCATATATTTATCTTTGTAGTCAATTAATTGGGTATTAGTAGAGCTGTAAAAAAAGTATCAATACTTCTTTTGAAGTATCGATACCTTTTCTTTCAATATGACAGCCCTAGTCATCGGTGCATTTGTTTTCATTCAATCCTAACGATCTCATTTATTATAAAATTTAGTAGGTACCTTCAATTTAAAATAATTACCTAATTTTTAAATCATAAAAAAATGTAGGATCACACGCTACGTGTGCGAAATACTTATTTTATCCATTACATATATATTATTTCAATACGGCATCAATTGAGAAAGGTACTGCCCATACTAACACACTAATGGTCAGGCATCATAATAAAATTTGGCGAAATAACTCGCAGTTGTTCGTGGCCGAGATGAGTATTGTATTATTTATTAATCATAGGCATTTCATTTATTATAGGCACCTCAATTTGTACATACAGTGGAGTCTCAATTTAACGTGGACATGTTAATTGGGTGATGGATTAACCATAACGGAAAATAAAATACTTTTATCATAATTAACGTTTTCACACTTTAAACAGTATATCGACTGTAGAAAGGGAAAAAGGCGTAGAGGAAGGGTGCATATTATGAGATAGGTGCCTAATATGAGATATAGCAATAACTCAGCAACCGGACGATAATAAAATATGGAGCTGGTGTCACGCGGTAGCGAGGAGTAATAGCTCCAAATGACTGTCAGTGTGCAGCGTGCACCGCCTGTCTTTGGTGGTGTATGTGTGTTTTCGTCGATCGCTCGTCCAAGAAATTTTGTCGCGTGCTACTTTTGATGATCGTAGAACATCTCTAAGGTATCGTACAATGTTTATTTCTTAATTAAACACGTGGTTTGGTAGTTTACTTTATATTTGATTATCTTCTGTATCATTATCGACTCTAGAAGAAGAATAGTTAATTTTTTATGTCAAATTTTGAATGAGCCTAAAATGAGATACTTGGGTGTGCCCAATATGAGATATCTCATATTAGGTACACATTTTACTTTGAAACCATATCAACGTTTATAATGTGTGTGTATGTTTTATATTATATTTTCCATATTTGCCTCCGTCAAAAAGGAAAAGCTGGGACCCCGAGTCTATGTTTCAAGCTCTGAACGCCGTTTGCAAGAAAGAAATGGGATATCTGAAAGCTGCCAAAAAGTTCGGAGTACCAAAAGGCACACTGGTGCGTTATGTCAAAGATGATCGAGACCCAGTAAGCGAACGAAAAGAAAATACAAAAAGAAAAGACGGCTGAGAAAAAAAAGAAAACTAGAATGGAAAAAGCGATGGGAAAGAAAAAATAGAAAGAAATTAAAAGGAACAAAGAGGAATCTGAGTCGTCGTCAAGCGAAGGTGGAGAAGAGATGATATTTAACGATGATAGTGCTGATGATGACGATGAAGAAAATAATGCCATGGGTATTTATTTACTGTAGTTGGAATTTTACGGAAGATACAAGAGTACAACAATGGGCGCAAGTGCTTCAAATGGAGTCATGAGGATTGTGGTAATTTAACAGCAGGAGATGTTTTTATTTGTGTTTTTTGATATGATAATATTTGAGTAAAAAGTGGATTTGGATTAAATGAAACCACGTGAAATGTAAACAAATATATAATAATTCATATCAATTAAAGCTGTTGTTTTTTTCATAATGTTCCCAATATGAGATAGTCTCATATTAGGAACAGCGACTATCTCAAATTAGGAACACTTTTTGGAGGACAGCTTATTTGACATTTTTCACTAAAATGCGAATCTAAAATAAACTGGCTGAAAGAAAAATCTCATGACTACAAATTTATTAGTAAACAGTATGTTTGATGTATTTATAATAATAGATACCCTGCAATGAGTTTATTTTAGATTTGAGAATGTCACAAAAAAAAGTATCTCATAATAGGCACCCTTCCTCTAACCCTCAGTTTTTTCAAAATAGGTTTTATTGCATTATTACTTAGTAGACGACTAAATATACATTATGTCCGAAGGACGTAAGCTGTAAAGCCGATTTATTATCTAAATTTAGCTAATTAAAAGTAAAATACAATAGAGTGACATGGGAAAACGACTTAACCATCATTTTTCTTGGTTTTTTTTTAATTAGGTAACTCAATAATTAATATCAGATTAGGTATATAAAAACCAAATTAATAATCACCATGCATTTTAAGGTGATGTCTATTTTGTATTTTAACTTACCATAACAAAAACATTTTTGTACCTCCTGTAAAAATTGATTTGTGTGGATTATGCCCTTTTTCCTTTCCAAAGTCGATATGGTGTACTGAGAAGTGTTAACCCACTATTATTATTATATTTTTATGGACACCCATTTTCTGTTCAATCAGTACAGGAAATTGGGTAAAAATAATGCAAGAAAAGATAATATATTATGTTTTATACTTTCATTAAACATATTTAAACAGTAGGATCAAAGTAAAGTGAATCTTCTTCCAAATGACACCTTCTGCAGTTTTCCTATTTTCATAGGTCCTGGCTCCATCTCTATACAATAAGTTTTTCTATATTGTAGATCAATTAGGTCAATGCGAATTTTTTAAATAAGTTTCTAAAAAAATACATATTTACTTAAAGGTGGGAACATATCATATTCACAAGAACTAAATTATTATTATGACAATCATATAGTTTTGAATATTATTTTCATTGTTAATTTGGATTAATCAGGGAATAGATAGTTTCCCATCTACCCCGGTAAATCGAGAATCAACTGAATTAATATTTGATTAATGTTAATTTACTAGTGTTCATAAGAAAACTTAATTAATACCTATACATTGTTTATATTACAATAATTAATATCTAAAAGTGAATTCTACAATATATTATGATGTGTCTATTTTCAAAAACTGATAAAGGCACAATTCAATATTACTTGTAACAAATAATGCTTTAACGTTAGTTTCTTTCTTTTCACTATCATATTGTACTTACTTGACAATTAGAGCAACACTCCTATTTTTATCACCGGATAAACTCGTTATATCAATAAAAAATATAAACACAATAAAATTAGACATATCGACATTTATTAATTGTATTTTTTAAATGAACATTTTTTTCATGTCTTAAAGTTATTGATCATTGCATATTGTCTAAAATTACATATTATAGAATATGTACATATATATTTTTGATAGATTTTGACTTATCAGTTTGAGAAAATAGACGTGTCTCAAATATATTACACTATATCTATCACCACGTACTCCAATATTCCAAAAATGACCATTATCAGTTTTTTAGTCATTTTTGGAATATTCAAAACATGGTTTTCATACGCGATTAAGAATATAAGTCTCAGTATTGTATTATATTACATACAATCTTGATCATAATAATATATTGGAGCTTGGACACATTCAGTTTCTTGACTTCGCAGATATATTATTATAAAGAATGAATCAAATGGAGATCCATTTAAGTTGACAGCGATTTTTTCATTTTGCTTACATATATTTCGAAAACATAAAGATTTTTATATTATAATATTAAAACAACCAATATCACAGTTAATAAATTTGTAATTGCTATCCTGTTCAGCGTTGCCAGATGTCCCGATTTTGCGGGATAGATTGACTCGCGCGGGACAGTTAAATTCATGATTATTCAACAAATACAAATAAGACGCTTAGGTTAAGACAAAAGAACGCGATGGAAGCGTGACAGAGAAGTACATAGAAGAAGAATTTAGCTCGCTGAAACCTTCTTTTGATGTGATCAGAGACTCAGCTACACAAAAATGGCTCAGTCAAAATCAGTTATTCAAGTTATTCCGGAAAAGAAACTAAAAATATTTTCAAGCTAATTTAATTTGTTTTAAGCATAATTGCTATACTGAACGGGTATTTTCTCAGATGAATTTAAAATGGTTAGATGTAAGAACAGATGTTCTATTGAGTTGATAAAATCGGAATTACTTACATATTACAATTACATGATATACTCTTGTGCTGAATTTGACCAATACATTAAGCAGCAGAAAGAAACTCAAGCCAAGTACAAATAGGCGAGTGTCAGAAAAAAATATTGTTATAAATAATTTTTATTATTTTGATAGTTAAACAGTTTTGTAGTTTGTGTTGTGTTCATGATTGACATTATAAAAACAAAAATTAGAAATATTGAACTATACGTTTTTTAAGTTGTCACGCTTTTCCTCTTAAATCCCGATTTTTTTTCTTTCACATGGTAAAAACCTGGATTTGGTAAAATAATTATCTGGCAACACTGATCCTGTTATTGACTTGTATCAAAAGTAAAACTCGTAAAATGCAGTAGTGTAACATTGCACTAAATGACTTTTATTTCTGATATGACGAATTATACAGTTCGTATGATAGATATAATAATAATATGTAAAAGTTCATAAAAAATTTGATACATTTTATACAAAAATTGGCAATAATTGTTTTTTAAAGTCACAATGATATGTAAATAGTCAAGTCAAAATAATTAATACTTATATACTATGTATATCTACAGTATGCATTACAAATTGTATGTAAATAAAAAATAAAATGGCAGCCTGTATTTTACGTCTTGCTTTGGTTACTTACTTGAGATTTTACATGAATACTCATCTATCTTAATGATAACAGTTTGTTGTATAAAAAACTTATAACTAATGCAGGGTCGAATTTATCTCAGTATGACCAGACAATGTCAGAGAAGAGATGTGAAGTTTGCAACAAATGAATCCACCATATTACGGATAATTAAATTATAAACGTACCCTATTGTAATGAAGGGAAGAGTGGAAGAGGGCTAAGACAACCCGATACAACATCGGCAATAGCAACTATTGATCTCAAATTAACTCCGTCTATTTCTCGCGCATTGGATGAAATGGTATCTGTACCGTGTCCGGAAAAACTTGTACGTATGCAGTTCGCCGTATCACACTTCACCGTGAAATGTTGTATCGGAAATATATGGCTGTATATTAAAGAACATTTAACCTCTTTGGGTCGTATAATACTGACATAAAATTCATGTCTAAATAGAACACGGTTCTTGTCGGTTTACACTTAACAGGAAGCCAGCAGCAAACAGATTTTGAAAATAGCCGATATACTGGATTATTCGTTATGTTAGGTTTTCATTTTTGAATTCATAAATTTTGCCAAAATCAGCTATGAAAATTGAATTAATGTTCATATTGAATTTAATAAAATTGGAAACCGTATAGTATACGGTCATCTCTTTTTGATGAAATTTGACGGTGAGATGTTTAACGTACAATTTAGATGTAACCATCTATACACCTTACATCTTCAGTAGTACAATTATAACAACCTTGTCAGTTTTAGTTTAATATAATCAGGCTGCATCTTCAAAGGTAAACTTCAACATATTTGGCTAATACTAACATGTACAGGTAGTCATTGACTTTATTACAAACAATATTCATCAACAACGTTAAATGTTCGCTGGTTTTTCTTTTTCCAACATGGCAGCTTCTTCCTTATCATGGATGACATCGTCTAAATTCTTCACGGCGTAACTGTTGTCGACGAAAGTTTCCATTTCTCTGATGGCTTTCGGCTCCGAACTCAGACCTTCATTTTTCGGCAGTTTAAGCCACGTTCTACTGATGAAGATGTGCAAGATCGCTGCAACAAGGGCAAGACACCCAAACACTCTGAACGCCATTCTTCCACCGACAGCTTTGTAGAGAAATCCGCCCAAAAGGGATCCAAAGGTGAACCCTGGATATCAGAAAGAACATTATACGTATCCTACAAATTTTAATTATATTGAAATATTAACACATTGACTGCTGACTAGATAATTACTTTTCAATTACCACATTTAAATAGCATGCTAATTATATCGAATGGCCACCTAATCGTTACGCGTTAGACCATTAAAGTACTTGAAAATGTTCCTTCTTTCAATGCTATAAATGCTTATGTCAGCCAATGTAAAATGAATGGAATAAGAGCACATTTAAAGTGTGTGTAAAAAAATTGTGTCAACATATTTTACACTAAAAAATGCCTATGTTGACATAACAATTTAGATTTCCTCATTTTCCAGTATTTTCAAAAAAAAAAAACTGTTTGATTATCCACCCTTAAGCTTATTAATTTATAATTAACTATTTTTTTTATTCAACGAATAATTCATAAGATTAAAGAATGAAACTTTCTCATTATTAAACATACATAATTTAATAAAAAATAGTTATATAAAAATTATTAGCAAGTTCAAGTAAGTTACAACAAAAAAATCTTGAGAGTGATCCGTGACGTCGGTTAGTAATTAAAGTAATACCTACTTTGATTTAAAATACAAAAGCCGATCACCAATAGTAGCTCAATTTGGAAAACGCTTCAGTGAGTATTAAAAGCCATTTTTTTTTTTTTAAATTATTAATAACCATGTCCTTGCTTCTTCGTACAAGGTGGTTGTTAGTAATTTTGAACAATCACAAACACCCAGGCTTTGAGAAAACACATAAATATTGTGTCCTAACCGAGAATCGAACCCAGAACTCTCGGATAGAAGACAAGCGCCTTACGCACTGCACCACGAGAACCGCTCATTTAGTTAAAATTTGTTGCAATGACGTATGACTCCTTTAGCATAGTGGTCTATGTGCGTGGGTGCGATACCCGAGAGATGCAGGTTAGATTCCTGCGGGCTGTCTTACTTTTTTCAAAAAGATTTTTTCTATTAGTTCAGTGTTCAGATGACAAAACCTGATAACTCGACTTTTTGACGAAATTGAGTTATCACTATATTCAGACTCCTCTCGTTGAGATCTATAAGATGGCAAAACCCAATATATCGTAGACCCACTAGTATTGGAGTTATGAGCGTTGGCATTTTGTTATATCCCCAAAATGTTGATTTTTGAAAGTTGACAGAAGCTTATAAAGCAAAATATCTCATTTTGCCATCCTTCGCTTTCAAGGTTTGAGTGAAATGTATAATATGACAAAACATAATATCTGCCAACACTGTGATTTTGCCATCCGATATTTTGTTTGCTAACATCATGGTAGGTATTATAAGATGGCTAAGATGACAAGATGGTTGGAACTAACGAATAACGAAGAAACAGTAGGATAAAGAAAACCCTAATAAATCTACTAGAGGAATACTCTCATAGGTAACATAGTTTTAAAAATACCTCTCTCTATATACCGTCAGGTGCAAATAATGATCCGGAAGTCGGTGTAAGAATTAATTGTCCAGAAAAATCCGTCGAATCGTCGAAACGTCAGTTAGAGCTGAATTAACAGACACTACAACAATTCATCGCCAGATGGCTATCATGGACAAGATTTAAGAGGAAGACATCCACAAAAAAACAAATTGGTTGATGAATGAGTCCAGATCGAGGCATTTACAAGAAAGCGTCCAAAACACGAGAGCCATTACTCCTGTGAAGATATTCCTATTTAAATATGCTTACCAAGTCATTTAAATACTTATTAAAATTATGTAATGGTGAATATAAAACAATGAAGTTGGAAAATGGAAGTGTGAAAACTGCATATTATGATGTATTTAACAAAACGGGTTTCAAATTCAATAAACCTTATTTAGATACATAAGGCGATGAATATATTACATGTAAACGTTATATATATATATCAAAGAGACAAGGAATGAAATCTCCAAACAACACAATGCACATTTCATTGATGCACATACAGGTTATTACAGTAAACCAGGAGATAAAACTACAGCTAAGGAAAGATCAAACCAACTAGTTATAGTTGTTTACAACAGGTTCTACCATGTCTGCTATTATCCACAAAATATTGTGTACTATAAAAGATTATTGTTTATGTACAATTTAACTATTAGAGAATGTTCTTCTCAAGAATTCTCCGAAGGTTATAATGTGGCACAAGTCAACCGGTGGAGAGGTTCTAAGGACATGGCATCATGTGTATTTAAGAAAATCATGAATCTTTCACCTGAAATGAAACACGTTGTCACATACTCAGATGCTGCAGATGGACAGAACAGAAATATTAATGTGGCATATTATGTTTACTTATGCATTATAAAAAATACCTCGGTGAAGAAGCTGATTGACCAAAAATGTCTTCTATCCTATCGTACTAGACTCGAATGTGATAGTGACCATTCAAGAATAAAGATAGCAAAAAAAAGGTAGACGACAAGAACTTAAAAAATATGGTACTCCGGATTCCAATTTGTAAGAGTTGCCATAGATCGGAAGCCGTTTGAAGTGATAAATATGTCCCAAAATATTTTTTTGCTTTGTCAAACTACTTACAAATTCACAAATTCATCGCAAATAAGATAAAGAAGGTAATAAGTTGAAGTTGTTAAAAATTAGATGGCTTTCATGGCAATGAACTTGTGGGCAATGTAGACGTAGAAGATATTGTTGAGGATTAAAATTTAAAAAAATATATAATGATTTAATCGTTTCTTTATATTAGTATATCTACCTGTAAGAACATACCTAATATTGAATTCATATTATTTCATGGAACGGAAAATTCTCATTAGGAATTATTTTTGCAACCCTCTGAAAATATTTGATGCCAATGTCTGTATCAATATGTACCTATGTAACATTTTTAATTTGTGTCAAGCATTAAACATATATATTTTTAAGCTATTTATTGAAGTTTTATTATCCAATTACCTCACATATCATGATAGTTTATCTTACCATATAATTATAACATATTGGAACATAAGATGGCAAAACATGATACGAGGGTGGGTCAATGAGTCCTTAGAAAAGCCGACAGGTGGCGCGACTAGTACTGTAAGCGGTTTGTTTTCATGCAGCGGCACTACCGATTCAGTATGCTGCGAAGTTTCAATCAGATTGGTCGGGTTGTTGTGTGTTTCTCGTACATTTAAAAAAAAAATTTGCTTGTTTACAAAAAATGGAGAAAATTGAGTTTAGAGCTGTTATTAAACATTTTAATATAAAAGGGTTAACAGCAAAGGAAATAAAAAATGAGTTGGATTTAGTTCACGGCATATCTGCTCCTTCACTTGCAACTATTTATAACTGGTTAAATGAATTTAAACGTGGTCGTACATCAACAAAGGATGAACCACGCTCAGGACGTCCTGTAGAGGTGACTACACCAGAAATGATCAATAAAATCCACGATATGGTGTTAAGTGACCGAAGATTAAAGTTGAGTGAGATAATTGAGGTTACAGGGATCTCAAAAGGTAGCGTCATTTCTATTTTACATGACAAATTGGGCATGAAAAATATTTCTGCAAGATGGGTGCCGCGTTTGCTCACAGTCGACAATAAACGCAATAGGGTGGTGGCCTCTAAAGCCCTGTTGTCGCTCATGCAACGCAATCCGGATGAATTTTTTCGTCGCTTTGTGACTGTAGATGAAACATGGATACACCACTATACTCCCGAGACGAAAGAACAGTCAAAGCAGTGGATTGCGAAGACAAACCATGTCCAAAGAAGGCGAAAACCGTAAAATCAGCTGGTAAGGTTATGGCTACTATATTTTGGGATGCACGTGAAATTATTTTCGTTGACTATTTGGAAAAAGGAAAAACAATAACAGGGGATTATTATGCATCTTTATTGGACCAGCTAAAAAACGAAATTGAAGAAAAACGGCCTCATTTAAACAGGAAAAAAATCCTCTTTCATCAGGACAATGCCCGTGTTCACACATGTTTACGATCAATGGCTAAAATTGAAGAATTGAAGTTCGAATTGGTCAACCACCCACCGTATTCGCCAGATTTAGCCCCCAGTGACTTTTTCCTTTTCCCAAACTTAAAAAAATGGCTAAGTGGACAACGTTTTTTTTCAAATGAAGAAGTCATCGATCGGACAAATGCTTATTTTGAGGACCTTCCGAAAACTTATTTTTCTGACGGTTTAAAAAAAATTGAGAAACGTCTAACCAAGTGTATTGAGCTCCAAGGAGATTATGTTGAGAAATAAAAAAAAAATACAAAAATAAAAACTGTTTTAATGCTTTTTTCTAAGGAATTATTGACCCACCCTCGTAACTTGGAAAATCTGGAAAATCCTTTTTTCTACCAAACGTGGGGAATCAAAACTTTGAAATATTTATTCTATATCTAAAACTCATTTCGAATACATCGTTACATTATATTATTTTCAAAAGACATATTCGCCAGAACGATTCAAACAATCTCTAAATTTAAAACAGCTCTCCTTCACAATTAACAAAAGAGCACATATCAGGTTTTGTCATCTGATACTGTTATACCTAATATATTTTCTCAGAAGTTTCTGTTTTTAAAATTATGTATGTTTATTAATTTATATTTTTTATAACCATGTTTTCATGATGTGTATTATAAAAGTTAATAATATTAATTAGAAAAGGTTATAGACAGAAGCTATATATACATATTGTCCTAGCAGAGCTCTACCTGGTGGTCCGCCAGAACCTTTACTCCCCCTTCGCTTCACGTGCAATCGAAAATACGGACTAATAGTCCGTTTATAAGTGCATGGATTTACTGCTAGCTGTACATATTGTCGCTATGTTTAAGTTGTATTATAAATATTAGGTCGACGATACCCATATTTTTTACATTACTGTCTAGAAAATTCTAATATAATAAAAAAAAAATTATTTCCGATAGTATCATAAGCAAAAATCTTTTTTTTTAAGAATATTGTATCAAGAAACTAGAAAAAAAACTAGAGTACTGAAGCGCTCTACATTTAAAGTAGCATAATTTTAAAGTCCTAATGTGGCCTCCCCGCTTCAACACTTTTAGACTCCAGCAAAAAAACATTACTTACCAACACCATCATCCATCCCGGCAACGATTCCTTGAAGAGTAGCTGACAGTCCTTCAGGAGCTACAGATGCTGCGTACCCAACCACTGTGCTGTATCCCATAGCGAAAGTGGGCCCTTGCAGGAAGAACTGAAATCAAGATTTTTTTTTAATTCCAGCAGTTTCCAGTTTACAAATTTACTTACTAATGGACAGTATCTTAAATGAAAACACGAGCGCGGGATTTCCATATACACGCTAATTGAATATAGGTAGAATTGGTAAATTTGGAAATATTAATATTGTCTGTGTTGACAGTATTGAATATAGTATTTTTTATGATCAAATGCATATGACAGCGGCCTGTTGTTATTTACGATTTTATGCAATAATTTTTCATCCAACTAATGATAGTTCAACTTGTAAAAAATTACTTGTAGACTTATAATATAATACAAAATGTTTTTTTGTTTCCTTAGTATGTCTATGGCAAATAAATCTCATAACACAAAAAGATGATGTTAGCTATAAATTAATCTGCACTGCAAAATGGCTTGCGGCTAATTGAATCATTAGCCTTAGTAAGTAACCTCATTTATAATGGTTCCATCTCAATATAACCTTTTCTTCAATGCCTTTGTGCATAATCCTATATTGTTGATACCTCATGTCTACCATGTTTCTGACAGAGGATAAAGGTAATAAAAACATTAGTAAACTAAGTGGTGATTTCACTTTTGCATGCGTTCATTGCATAAGTATATTCACACCATTATAGCGCCTGTACACGTGCATGCACGGCAGCAATAGTGCGTATTTTAAACTATCGTGACAATAACTGTTTACACGTAAAAGTGCTGACTGTCTCTCCAATCTCATTCTTCAAGAGTAAGCGAGACGCGATGTTGTCATTTTATGGTACTACAGTACACTCTCAATAATCCGCCGCTCGATTTTCCGACAACTACTATAATCCGCTGTTATTTTTACTAGTTGAAAGCACAAAATCAAGCTCTATAATTCGCCTTTATTCGATTGTCAAATTCAGTAGTCTGCCGCGTACAAGTATACAATGCAGATGAAACAGGTTTATTTTGGAAACTTCTCCTTCGTAAAACGTACATTCATCGCGAAGAAAGTAATTTACCAGGGAGGATGTGCCCAATGACCGCATCACAATAAATCATGACGTGCTCCAATGCAACCGGGACACACAAAATGAAGCTTTTGGTCATAGGGAAAGCCAGGAATCCTAAGCCATTCAAGAATATCTGCCTCACTGAACAACTGGTAGTGTCAAATGATTTACTGTTTAATATTTAGTTAATAAATAAGTATAATTTAGTAAATACTTGATTTTGATTATAAATAAAACTGTAATTTGCTAGTAAAAATTTCTCAAAAAAACTATTTTTATGAAATACCTGTTTTACTTTTTACTATATTTTGTATGTATGCACTGTAATCCGCCGGTTTCACTAATTGGACACTTGTCTGGTTTTTGGGGTGGCGGATTACTGAGAGAGTACTGTATTTGACAGTTAGTGAAAATCGGTTAACCTCAAAATGAGGATAGTTCGTTTTTCTGCCGGCAGGTTCACCACTATCGTTCTACTGCGCAGGCGCAGATCGAAAAAATCCCTACTGTCGCATGAAAATTCAGAAGCTTCCAAACTTGTTTGATTCATGCATGCAAGTTTGCAACTGCAAGATAATACAAGTTTACCCATATATTTTCTTGTTATGGCCGCGATAATACCATGCACATGTAAACGGGGTATTAATGCCAAAAAAATTAAAATCTCACCCCGATAATGACAATTTCCCACGGAGATGTGATGGCGGAAATGAGGAATAGCCGGATGGCGTATGAAAGTAGACTGAATGTCAGAGTATGTCGGTATCCAAACCGTTTCAAGATTTTACCTGTAAAAACAAAAAATAGCAATAGTAAAAAAAAAGCAAAAGTAGGTTATTGATTTATAATCAATGGATCAACAAACTCGTTCAAAATATACATTACAGTCTTTGACCATGTAGCATGAATGTAGCATGAATCAACCTTTCCTTGATGGTAATGATCTATTTACCATTATTGTTAAATCACATCATATTGACCACAATTCCTTTTATATATTTACCACAAATATTGTTAACCCATTAGAAACAATCAACACCAGATAGACACCGCTGTTGACCAAGTGAATCTGGACAATCGTAGTCAATGTGTCCTCCGCTTGTCCTTGGTTTTTTTAGATATTTCTTCAAACCGAACAAATCTTTTCCATGCTGTCTTAAAATAAAATCCTTACGATACCTTGACGTCGATGAATTAGTCAAAAATCTCTTCATTACAATATAGAAAACTTAATAAACCAAATTTTAATAATAAATATGACCATAAAATAATATTACGTAATAATAAGATGTGATCTTTCAAGAAATTCACATTTTTTTAAAATTGTAAGTTTATCTTTGACTTAAAATAAAAAATATTTTTCTTTTTAATGTTTTCAAATACATATTTACAGTTTAAATTGTAAATTATCAAAAAAATGTCTCAAATTGCAAGCTCCGTATTTTTCCTAGGCTAGGAGCCTCTGATAGGTAGAGGATTTGCATTAAATCTGTCTTCAATGGGTTAATTCACATGATTCGTGTTTCGTTTATATAGTAAACATTACCAAGTATGACTATTAATCCTGACCCATAATTATTTGTAACCGATGATTTTAACAACAAATCAATAAACTGAAATAAAATTAATTTCTGTTATTTCGATGATCCGACCTAATGAAGGACGCTATGGGCCTCAATACTTTCAGCTTTATGGACGGCAGAATGCAATGATTGATGGACAGATATAAAGGGAACACTTAAAAGCAGTCATGATTTTCAATGGTGAAGAATACGAAAACGAAGATGATATTATCAATATTATATTTTTCTCCATTAGACTCGGTAGATGTCATTATGTTGAATAAAACTTTACATTTGGTTGAAGAAATCTTACCAGATATAATGAAGAATAGGACTTCACCAAAGCAATCACTGGCAACGGATATTCCTTCCAGCAGTTTGATATTGTGCATCTGATTTCTTTCAGTCGCCAACTCTTCCAGAAACCTGCAGACATTGAAATATTAATAAATATCAAATCACTGTATTAACCTGATATTTTTCAGTAAAAGCATCTGTGGTATCATTCATGGAGTATTTGCACAATCTTGGAAGATCAGGTAACCGATGATGATTTTTCAAGTAAAATCATCTTCAATTATGAGGCACCTTAATGGTTACTTTAACAAGCAAAACTGCCATATTAGGGACGAGAAAAGGCCACAAGTGATTCAAGAGAGGCCGTTACTTGCTTTGAAAGTTACTGTTTAATACTGTTTTCGGACTGGAGCCGTCATCGGGCTATACTTCTTCGAAAATTATGAAAGAGCGACTGTTACTGTCAATGGCGTAATATGTGTCAATAGGTAAATGATAACTAACTTTTTGTGGCCGGAATTGAAAGATTTCGATTTCGAAAATATGTGGTTCCAACAGGATGGGGTCACATGTCATACGGCTTGTGAAACACTGGCTTTATTGCGTGAAAGGTTCTCTTTGAATAGATATATATAACTCACCAGAACATATAATAAATGATGAAACTGTCCAGAGTTCCGACTATAACTGCAAAGACCAGAAAAGCCAGAAGTGGAGGAGAAGACAGCAATGCGGCCAGTACCTTCCCTGCATTTTCGTTCCTTTCGATTCCAATGACCTGACAGAATAAATAAACACAAAAAACGTGACTACATACCAACAAAAGCAGCAAGATATCATTTGAAAATAAAAAAAAGGAAAAAAAAAACTAGGCAAATCGTAGCGATTTATTTGTGCAGTCTGAACCAAGCAGATTTGTTGTACGTATGTATAGTAAATCGATACAAACATCTTGGCATGCACAATCCATCGGTACGGTTTTCTATTCGATAAATCCATCGTTCATCAGTAGTTTATTTGCCTTATATTTAAATAATCTGTTCGTAGTATTTTATATATGGTTACATGTGAATTATACGTATTACATTTCGCCGTATCACAGTTCACCGGAAAGAGATGGCAGTATAGCATTGAGATCAAAAAATTATACATTGTTCGTGGAGCATTACAGGCAGTAATGTTCCAATTTGATTAGATTCAATAAGAATATTAATTTGATTTGATAGGTACAACTTGATACTGACAAGCACCTACATAACATGCTCAACCTGTTTTTTAATCATTCAGAATTTTATATTATACATATTATATTATTTTACAACGTTTTTATTAGGTCGTATTCTTATTTGTCGGGTGGTTGTTTATCTGGTACAAATCTTGCAATCGATTTTTAATTAACTTCCCGACTAGCTAGACATTTTAAACTTTTAGAATATATCAGAACACGATGCCAATGCATTTTTTTAATACTTTTAACCAGGGCTTTTTTTAAAAAAAAAAAAGGTGCCGGAACTCACTTCATGTCAAGCTTTTTACTAAATAAAATTATATTCAAATGTCACTTAAATGAAATTTAAAGGAGCTATGCCACGAAGCGAACAAAAAAAGGTTGATTTTTACGATAATTTTTTATTTTAGTCAAAACAAAGCTACAGAAACAATAAAATACATACATTATATTTGAAATATATTGTACAAATAAGACTAAATAAGACTAACTTTAAAATATAATTGTAAATACATATGTAATGTATTTATTTATGAACTTGAATAAAAGTTTAGAGTGATTTCCAAAGTTTTTTCCAATTCTCGTCTGATACATCATCTCGATTCCTTTTCTTAGTGTTAGAGTCTAAGGCCGAATGTCTTCCTTTAAGTAACCACCTATCAACATATTTTGAAGGATCGAAAAGTGTCAAGGGTGGTCCCACGAGTTACACGTTACGTCTTTAAGTTCAATCAAATCCAAAAACAAATTAATTGGTGAATTCATTCCAACACTTTCGACACAGCATCGAACATACACAATGAGGGTGGTTTTTTGGCTTATATTGGTAGACTCATCAATTATCAAAGAAATTATATTTTTCGATTGAACAATTTCTTTGAAAACATTTTTTCTCATTTCATCACATATATGATTTACAATGTTAACTAGTGGAATGGAGAATATGACCCATTTCGATCCCATTTAGTTCTTGGAGATTAATTTCACTTTCAAACATATTGAATGATTGATTTTCCTTAGCTACTTTATATGCAGTTCGAAAAATGTTTGCTGTTATTACTTTTTCGCGAGATAACGATTTTAAAAAAGTATTTTCAATCTGCTTTTTTTTGGCTTCAGAAATGATTTTTAACGCTGCTTTGTGTGCAATAGATCCTCTGTGATCGAAAATTTTTTTTCGAAGTGACCCCAATTGTAGCTTCCTCTCTTTCCCAGAATACGTGATTTCATTATTGGCCCATTCTTTGGATATTTTCATTCCCATTGTCGTTTCAGTTCCAAGAGTTCCGACGTTTCTGCAAATTGTGCAGCCAAGTTTCATTTTGTGTACGTTCAACCATTCGTTTTTTGAGCAAAAATCGTTTTTTTGATCTAATGACCAGCAGTCTGGCCAATCGTTTTGAGTTCGACCTTGATCCCCGAGATCAGCTAGAGATGATTCAGGAACATCTACATGTACCGATATTTCCATATCTTCTGTCATCGTTTCTGTTTTGAGCTTTTTATTTGCGGAATCGGCGCCGCTGCCGGTGGTTGAGAAGTAACAGGAAATTTTTTTCATATTTAAACTTGGGGTTGCACTAAATAATATATAAAATAGTTGCACAACACGCAATCGTAACACAAACTGACTAAACAAACGTAAATAACAATATACGCAGATGCTGCCATGCGATAAACGTCAAACTGTCAAAATCATAATACGCAGCATACGTATGAAGCTAGTTACATACGCATGTTTGCTATTTAAACTATACGGTTACTTCACTAACACTAACACGCCAACATTCAAAATGGCTTCCACCTGTACCTTATTTTATCATTTTAACGAATTATTATTGTAATTACTTAAGCGCAAATATTTTTTCGTTTAATTGATTTTGAAATAAAACCGTGAAAAAAGGTGCCGGAACGCCGTTCCACCGCGTTAAATGGAAAAAAAAGCCCTGCTTTTAACCATCTTTAAGTAGAATTAAATTCATTTTCAGTTAATTCTGTTTTGTATGACAAGATATTTCGGAAGAAATCTGTAATCCAATCCACTATTATTGGTTGCTAGGAAATTATTAATATATACGTGCGTTACTATGGAAATCAATATGAGTGTCAAAATGACATTTCAGTATTATTTCTATCAAATATATTTTTTTTTGATCGTTTAAGCAAGTTAAGTCAAGTTTATATGATTCAACAGAAAATTTTAAAACGTTGTATATAAAAATTTCTTTTTATCTTGTAATTATTTACGATATAATCGCATTTCTAATATACTTACTTACCTATTTTCATCTGTCTTTCACTTGTATTCCGCTGGTTGTAACCTGTATTGTATATCATTATAAAATTCTCTGGACTATCTAACTCACCTTAAGCTTTGTGCAAGAACCGAGATCAACCACTGTGAACACGGCAGCGAGTAGAAAAGCAGGATAGTACGTCTTCCGTGTCAATCCTCCGCTGACCACATCCACTGCGATCCCTGACACCAAAGCTGTAATCCCGTATCCTATGGTTCCCCACAACCGCTGTGATCCATACCTCATGATTCTACCTGACCCTGCAAAATAATATCATCACGTGAGTAAGAATGGTAGCATTCATCAGTAATATTTATTGTAACGGAAGTTTAAAGAGGACACATTAATTTTCATAAGCGTAATTGCATATCATGATTTGATCAAAGAATTTGGACAAATGAGTCTTAAACGTTATTCTTGTTGACATTTTAAATTATTTTGCAAGCACACGAAGCATAGTTACATTGGTAAACTCCACAAATATTAAAATCGCTCAGTTACAATTCGGATTTTCTTACATTGGCAACGGCAGCAATTTTTTATGTTCATTGTGGTTACTTACTCGAGTGCAGTTAGTTAAACATTAATTTTACATAATTTTTCAACAACAACAACTACTTTCATAATCTTTCAACTTTCGGCTACTCATTGTGACAGATTGTCTTTTTATACATCCTGAAAATTAGCAAATAAATGTCATAGCAGTAGTGTAAAGTTCTCTGCAAATGAACCTACAATACTTTTAGGCTCTATCTCTATAGAAGGAGGTTTTCAACATCTTTGGTTTTAAAGAATGATTGTTTTATTAATATTAACTAGCAGAGCCAGCTGGCGGTCGCCAGTCTGTCTCGCTAGGTCTTGCAGACGGCTTGGCGGTGTTGGATATTAATATAATTGTGAAGTATGAATAAACAGCACCATAGTTTTCCCTTCGGGATGGATTTTCATTCACCTCAGACAGTTTGACATTTCGCTGATTTATCAGTTTTACGATTTGCAACTCGTCACCGCCAATATAAATTTGGGGTAATATGCTTATTCTATTCTGGAGTCTGGCCTTCACAATATCGTCTGATACCACCTCAGGCTGATAGGCCTAGCAGAACAGCTGGCAATCGCCGATTGCTACCACTGACAGTTTAATTTTAATACAATATATGTGTAGGTATGTGCATTTAAATATGATAAATAATTATACATCTCAATCATTAGAATATGCAGCAATATAATATGTAATTATCATAAATAGCGATTCAATAGGTACAACGTGAATATTAATCTCTTTCGGGTCCCATTTAGATAATAGAAAAAGGTTAGCAGCGTAAAAAATAAATGCTTGCAGCCATAGAATAATATTTAATAAATCAAATTTTGAATTAAAAATTTACCTTAAACAATATAGTTTCCCGGTGCGGGACATTCATATCGAGACAAATCTCGATAAATAATAAAGCAATACATACCTTTTATATCTGAAAGGAATAGACCAATTCTGATAAGAATAGAAATTTTATTTATAAGACCTAAAGATGTGGAATCAGCTTAAAGAGGCCTTCATCCAGCAGTGGATTAATACAGGTTGATGACGATAATGGCGATATAAAAGGGTAGGTATATAAAATCACAAATTAAAAAAAATATAGCAGTTTATACCAAGAAGAGTAGAATTAGGTTTTGATAACCTTCATCCAGCAGTGGATTGATCTTGGTTGATGATGATAATGATGATATTATGAATGGGTAAATATAATATCAACAACTTAGAGATGCCTTCATCCACCAGTGGATTGATTCAGGCTCATGATGATAATAGCAATATAAATATATATAATATAATATAACCGATTTTGATAAGTACGGCAATTCAAATGACAGAAATAAGTAGAATCAGGCTAGGGAGGCCTTTATCCAGCAGTGGATTGGTTCAGGTCAATGATGATAAGGACGATAGAAATAGGTATACTATCACAAATTCGTTAAACCGATAGTAGTAAAATCAGGTTGCAGAACCCTTCATCCATCAGTGGATTGATCCTGGTTAATGATGATGACGATATGAATATGTAGACAATTATAATATCACCGATTTTGATAAATACACCAATTCAAATGACAGAAAGAAGTAGAATCAGGCTAAGGAGGCCTTTATCCAGCAGTGGATTGGTTCAGGTCGATGATGATAAGGATGATAGAAATAGGTATAATATCACAAATTCGTTAAACCGATAGTAGTAGAATCACGTTGCAGAACCCTTCATCCAGCAGTCGATGGTCACGTCATATGAATTTCATTTACCTACCTACCCAAATGTAAAAATAATACTATTACATAATATATCAGGATATAACAATATATTTTATATGATGGTAGTATGTAATACATATTATTATAATATCCTATCAATAGTTATCTGAAATTATTCGTTGATAGTAGTATTAAAATTCTCCATTATTATTATTGGCAATGAATACGCATATAATATTGCAAGAAATGTCTATGCTATTTGAAATGTCACATTACTGTTCGATGTTTTCTAGGATTTTCACAAATTCTAAATTTGAAAATATTCTGACACATCAACTAAATAAGCGAAAGAAAACAAATGACAATCATTAGTCTATAAGTTTGACAGATAAAAAGCAGTGACATGGTTTTAGATTATATTTTCGTAGTAATTAGTGAGGAAAGATGTATTTATTTCTAGTTAAAACTCAATAGTGCGCCAATGTGCTACTTACAGATTTGAATAGATTTGTGGAATATTAATTCTGATTTCTGAAATTTCGATTAAACAGAAAGTATTAAGCGACATTATAATCAATTTGCAGTAGATAAACAGTAAAGTAGCGAAAATGTATGGTGACGGATGTAAAACGCGATTTAAAAATGATTTTATCTGTGATTGTGTCGAGTTTTATCAGATTGTGCCCGATTCAAATGGAAGTAGATTCGGGACTCCAAAAATTGAAGTGAATTCCTTTAATAATCAACAAAATGGTATTTAAATAAAAAATATGGTGCGTTTTCCAAAATCTCTTAGGATAATAATATATAGGAGATAATCGTGGGGCTATTGCCAAAAGTTGGGAAATCTCAAAATCATGTTTTGTGTTCAGTAATTGCAATTTGAAGTTTAACATGTCCTCTAAAATCAGGCATAATGATAATTTCTTTGTGATTTATGAGCATGTTCTATATATCGGAAGACCTTGAATTTTTTCTAACATACATATTTATATATGCATACTCCGTTGTTAACTCTAAATACCTAAATTATCGACTTACCAAGTTTTGGCAGCAACTCCACGACTTGTGGGGTTACTGCCAAAAGTTGGTAAGTCTAGAAATCATCTTATGGAGTGATAATTAATGCAATTTGAAGTTTAACATGCTCTCTAAAATCAGGCATAGTGCTAATTTCTTTGTGCTTTGTGTGCATGTTCTATATATCGGATGACCTAGATTTTTTTTCTAGGATACATATTTATATAAAAACACATAATCCCATGTTAACTCTAAATACCTAAATTATCGACTTCCCTATTTTTGGCAATTTTATCCTTTCGACAATTTATAACAATACCATTTATCCTTTGACAAAAATGGTACAAACATTGTCTTGTTAAATTACTGTTTTATTACTAATTGAGAATATCATTGGTATAAAATATTGTCTCTGTTCTGGCAGAATACACTAACTGGAGAATACTAGTTTTGAGTAATTTGACTTTGAAGTTGTTAAAATGTTTGAAATGGTCTGTTATGTGAGTTTATTAAGCAATCGTAAAAAGGATGACTTTAAAATAAAGACTGTTTATTTATTAGGAAGGTTTCCAGATGGTAAAGTTTGAAATAAGGAACATTTTGGTATAACTAACTCAATATGTCATTTTTTCGAATTAGTGTCTTCTGCCAGAACAGTGACGATATATAATTGTGGAAATAAGCACAACAAATAAAAAAACATTTCTGATGCAGTATTATCTTTGATTCTGCAACACCTGCTATCTACATATTTGTTACACATGTTTTCGTGCCATATCGTTCAGAGAGAAATAAAACACCAATGTAAACAATTAATAGGTCAATATGTCAAGTGAATGACTCTAAAATTTGATACCGAATAATTGAATGGTGAATTTTCAATTGAAAAAATGAAAATAAACAATTAATCATGTTTTATCTCTTTATCAGTACATAACAAATTAACAAATAATAATATGTAATTGAGCACTAATGGAAGATGCCAGATTTAATTTTTTTTTTTTTTTAATGTCAACCTTCCCTTTATGATGTTAATAAATTAT
Organism: Rhyacophila brunnea; assembly: GCF_057557595.1. Classification (NCBI taxonomy): domain Eukaryota; kingdom Metazoa; phylum Arthropoda; class Insecta; order Trichoptera; family Rhyacophilidae; genus Rhyacophila; species Rhyacophila brunnea. The sequence continues at coordinate 10,369,898 of NW_028233068.1, read as the reverse complement.
GTCCATTCCGGTGATGTCACCTTGGCTTACCGTACAAGATTGACAATATTACAGTAGGTAAAAGTAAAATGCATATTTTAGCAACATAAATAAGTCTAATAAGGTTTCATCCAGTGGCGAAGGGTGGCAGTAGGCTAGGGTTTGTTTTCGACAGGGTTTAGTTGATTTTTAAAAACTAACCAGCACTTTCTGAAAATTGTATTCTTAGTTCAATGAAAACAAATAAGTATTACTGACAATGTTTAGTGTGCACTATTTATGTCGGATCTTAAAAGCTTAGCTCCACTTCTCGCCACTGGTCTCATCATTATTATTTGCTATTTTTTTATACCAAAAAGTGATCAAAATGCCATTAATTATTATAATCATATGAGTATTTCTATACATTCTTTATAGCCAACAAGGCATAATACTATCTCACGCCATATTTTCATATCTCTCTTTGACACTTGTTCGTTGTTCGTAATGGAATCCGACACTCTAAACACAATGTGCATTTATAATGTATGACACGTATCAATTATATGTATTTACTGAATAATGCTAACGATTTTGAAAATAATAACATTTTAATTAGAAGTAATATTGATGATTCTAGCAATAACCGGAATATGAAAATGACAAAATGCATATTAACTGGGAGTGTTAATAACATACGTTCCAACCTATTCCATCTTCATTCCACTAAAATTGTCCGTACACTCACAAAGTTACTTATATACGTAAAAGACCAAAGTATATAATATGTATTAGTTTGTTTTTGATGCTTTGAATGTATAATGTTCTAAATCAAAGTGTCAACCAGCGATTTCAGTTTTTTTATTGTTGAAATTTTCATAAAAATATTAGAGCGATTTACACTGTTGGCCAGCCAACTCGAAATCAAAACAATTCACATTAACAACTTCTCCACCGTATCTACCTCATGAAGAAGTTGTGTGTACTAAATGTTCTCAAAAATTTTTATTCACCACAACCTCAGTGTTGGGTCAGTTACGGTTACACGCTTGAATGTCAACCGAAATGTTATGGTTCGAGGCCAAGCATGGCGAGCAATTTCTGTTCAAGAATTTTCAAATCGGCTGTGACAGTTTTTCATTACAACACAGCCGGCGAAATTGCTGTACCGTGTATAAAAAAATCAGTTTATCTCAGATGCCCCAAATTTCTCCATCCACAATGTATAGCAAATGTACTGAACTGAAGAAGATGTATTTTAATGATCAGAATACTTTACCTAATATATCAAAGCAGACAGCATCAGTGATACTATTGGCAACATTAAATGTCACCGTTCCGATGGACATCAGTAAAACGAAGCCCCAAAAGGAGACGGAACTGTACAAATGAAAGTCTTCAGTCGCCGACATATTATTGCTGCGATTCTCATTATTCTCAACTGTGCATGACAAAATTTTGCAATTATTACTAATAAAGCATTGTCTTTCAAATATCTCAGACGTGTTTCTTAAACTTCTATTTGATTCAGTCTCATTATTTATCAGCCTTGCTGTTTTATCTGTTTCATTTCGATAAACGACACTAGAACCCAATTCCCGGGCAAATCGTGTTAAAATGACATCTTTATGATTAAAATACAACTCATTACTTCTTTTAACTCTATTTAAAATTGTGTTTTTTGCTTCAGTTGACATGTTATCAACATATTTTCCCGCTTGGTCCCTTCCGAGGTTCTTTGGGCGGTCACCCAAATTTAAAAAACTGCATTCAAATGATGACTCTTTGGTATAAACCAAAAGTGGCTCTATCCCTGTATTGTTCATGGTGTTTGTGTCCAAATAAAATTGCCGTTCGTTGGAAGTATTATTGTTCTCATCAGGTGATTCTGATTTACATATCCATCTGCAAGTCACTGGTGAAAGATGCTCCCGATTACGACATTCCTTTTCCTGAAACAAAATAAAATTAACACCAATTAAATACAATCTTCAACTATGAAGCCTAAATATATGAAAGTGAAGCTGAGAAAAGGCTTATGGACATACCCAATTTTTCTTCTTTCGACCATGTCCGATCCTAATAGGATCATATGAGCCTCCACAGAGTGGAAGTTTGTATTAACAGATTTTTATTTTTACGAGAAATGGATGTCAGCCACTTGCTCAACCTATTAGGTCCATACTCTGACTCATACACAAATTGAAAAACAATATGTGTACTTGCCAGACCCAGGTTTCGAACCTGGGACCCTCGAAACGAGAGGCCAGCGCTTAAGCCACGCGGCCATCGTGGGTGCATACCCAATTAATTGTTAATAATCAAAATGATAATACAGAAGGGGCACAAATTAACTATAGGGACCGGGCGCAAACTCACAGGATTGACAAATTTCTTTAGTTTGGTTTAATTACACGTTAGTGAAGAACTAGGGACCTAAAAGAGTGGAAGGAACTAGAGAAGGTAGGTGTAGCAAATTTCACACTAAGTGTAATTATGTAGAAAAGAGCCAGTTCATACAGAATACAAACAGAGAAATAGCACTTGTGTTAAGTGTAATTATTATGATACACAGAATGTCAGCTTTTAAAGTGTCAATAATTTCCATTGCGTGGCTGTTTTCTGCATAATGCATTATAGCTATTATTAAATTTTGTAAAAAAGAGCGACATAACAAAGAGAGACATGCAGACAAAATGTTGAATGTGGTTGAACATAATATCATGTTCAACACAATATAATTCATTTGTGCCCGAATTGTTGACTGGCTGCATCTGGCATAACTACCCTCACTTGGGTTCTGAAATTTATTTACTGAAATAAAAATGTCGGTACCTATTCATGTACAATAATAAGTTGTACACAACGGGAATTAGTACGCAAGTAAGTAAACCAAGCAGGTAATTTTATTATTTTATTTACAAACAATGCATTCAACACTGCCAATGCAGAAATTATTAATTTTCCCATATTACCAGGTAACTGGCAGGCTGAAAATTTAGAAGTTGGACACTGGCGCAGAATGTGGGAAGATGAAGGATAGGCTCGGACCAATCATGGGTTTGTCAAGCCATCAATGGTGATTACATTGAATATAATGATTAACTAGTTCATAAGGAATTAATTTTACATAAATGACACACGGCATATATAATTAAATAAGTCAATTTAAACTAAGTATAAACATATTTAAGTGCGTTTGACCGCAGTTTTTGGGTAACTGCGCTCGATTAAGACTGAGTGTGGTGCAGGGTGAGTTGGTTTGGTAGTTCTATGTTTGTGGTGCAGGGTGAGTTGGTTTTGTAGTTCTATGTTTGTGTTGCCACAACAACTTTTCAAGACCAATTTTTATATGTTATGAGTACTTACCGAACAATTTGTGAGTGATCTAATTTTGATAAAGCCAGCTTCATTGGTGAAATTTAGGATCCTCGTGGAGGTTTCAGGTACGTAAGGCGGCTCGGGAAGAAAATACAAACTGCAGTAGGAGCCCATCATGACAACTATCAAGCCTATAAAGATTATCTTTCGCTGGGCCTGTCGACAAATTTCAAATCACACATAAATAATCAAAGCCTCAACATCATATCGATGGTCTAATGTTAAGACATATATGACGAAAATGACTTTTTGTTATACAGTACACACTCAGTAATCCGCCGCTCGATTATCCGATAACTACTATAATCCGCTGTTATTTTTACTGGTTAAAAGCACAAAATCAAGCTCTATAATTCGCCGGAATTCGATTCTCAAATTCAGTAGTCCGCCGCATACATTTATACAATGCAGATGAGACGGGTTTATTTTGGAAACTTCTCCTTCGTAAAACGTACGTTCATCGTGAAGAAAGTAATGTACCAGGGAGGAAAGTGTCCAAGAACTGCATCACAATTATGCCGTGCTCCAATGCAACCGGGACACACAAAATGAAGCTTTTGGTCATAGGGAAAGCCAGGAATCCTAATATCTGCCTCACTGAACAACTGGTTGCGTTAAGTGATTTACTGTTTAATATTTAGTTAATAAACTTAGTTTACAAATATGTATAATTTAGTAAATACTTGATTTTAATTATAAATAAAACCGTAATTTGCTAGTACAAATTTCTCAAAAAAAAACTATTTTTACGAAATACCTGTTTTGATTTTTACCATATTTTGTATATATGCACTATAATCCGCCGCTTTCACTGATTGGACACTTGTCTCGTTTTTGGAGTGGCGGATTACTGAGTGAGTACTGTACTGCCCATCGACTGCGAAATTCCTGTATCTGTAGTTATCTTAACAAAAATGATACAGCCATTTTAGTAATTTCCCGTATCTGAACGTTGCAGAATTTAACCCAGAGGGCGGCAAACTTTTTGGATGGAGGGCCAAATTCAAAAATTCAAAATGAGTGGCGGGCCGCAAGTACAATACCATTTTACTTGCACATACACTATTTATTATCACGAAAAATAAACATTACAAAAAAATTAATGAGAAGAATGAAACTGTTGTACATTTTTTTTTAATTCGGGTGTTAATTTTGTAGTTGATATTCTCAAAACTGCTTGTGAATATCGGAGATATTTGATCGTAAAGAATTTTTATTGAGGTTCATGATCGAAAATGTTTGTTCACATTTATAGGTTGATCCAAAAATAACAAACATTTTTCTTGCGTAATCTTTAAGTTGGCCGAATTTGTCTGAATTAAGGGCATTGTAAAATTTGGAGATTTCTTCATGACGATGCAATTCTCTTAAATCAGTGTCACACTGCAGATCAATAAGTTGTAGCTCTGTCGGTACACTATGAATATCTATTGAAAATGGATCGCGTACTATTGCTAAACTTGTCTCAATTTTTCGGAAGTCACCAAATCTTTGTGAAAAATCGTCCATATTCTTCAAATTTATATTCTGGCATATTCAGCAACTTCAAAGTTGGAAAGTGGTCCACGTTGTTATTTGATATTTGTCGAAGGAATAACATGAGTTTTAATTTAAATCCATTTAAACTTTTTACCATATCATGGGCATATATTTTTTTTCCTTGCAACGCGGAGTTAAAAGTATTTAAATGTGTCACGATGTCCAACGTAGAAAATAGTGGTTACATAGTGTGAGACGAGACGCAAGGAAGACGTACTGAGATAATACATTTACGAAACAACAAATTCTTCAAATTTTAATCTATTGTCAATATTTTTTAAAAAAATATATAAAAAAGTTATTCGTAATCAGAAGTACAATTAATGATGGCGGGCCGCAGAAAAATACCCGATGGGCCACATGCGGCCCGCCCTGATTTAACCTGTAGTAGCCCGTATCTTGCCTCTAAGCTGTCAAGCGTGTTGCATGACTTGTGTTGAATTCAGTTTCAAAATGTCACTTTCGAATTAATAACTAAAACAGTAAGTAATATAACAAATTTTGATGTTTATCTTTATATATTATAATATACTAGCTGACCCGGCAAACGTTGTTCTGCCATATAAATTATTTCTAGTGAATATTTTGGTTGTTAAATAAAAAAATAACGAATGTATCGTAAGTGTGTGGGGATGGGATCTATGACAGAAAGAGAAATAGAGCGCTGTAGACGATGACCGCCGATAAAAACAAAAAAACATCAACCATTCATTTTCTCAATTCAAAATGAGTAATGATGTTCATAATGAATGAATTACCTGTGACAGGATCTCGTTTTTTAATGTTTATGCAATATCCGTCTTGTCCCTTCCAGAAAATTAGCGGATATTGGAGAGCGTCGTATGAACGGTGTGTGTCAGCGATGAACTCCACATTATTGTTTCTTCTTTGAATCACGATTTCTCGCGTCGATGTGCGGTCGCCAACCATGATTCCAGCAATATCGTCAACAACATGTGCATTGAATCGACGCACGTGCTCTCCAGCTGGTGTTTTATCAGGATTGATGACAATAGCGTGATTGTCACTTTGCAATTCGTGCATGTGTGCTTTGAAGAATTTCAATAATTCATTGTGCTCATTCAACAGGGCGTGTAGTTCGCCGACGATGCGCCTGGCATTACGCGAATTGAGGCTATTGTAGCCACAACGTGCATCCACATGATTGATGTCCTCACCGCCCATGAAGTAGATTTGTAAAAATTTATGTGGTTCGTTTGGCATTGGCAGCAATGAGCCTACTTTGTGGTATACTTGGCCTTTGATTTTGAACGTAGAATGGAATTGTTGACCATTTGCCGCAATATTGTGAACTATTTCTGTTGCTCCGAACGAAGTCATTTGGAAGCATGGATTGAAAGTGCGAATGGACTTCAGGAACAGGTTTGAATCTGGAACCGTGCCGATGAGCAAGCCGTTCAATGGTTCTGGTGGTATCTCAATTTCTGGTAGTTGCACTTTTCCTGATGCGCAACACATCCCGGCTGACTCATGTTTGAATTTGAGCGCATGACAATGGGGACATTCTTTGTCCATAGCACCAATCAGCACTTTTGGATGAGCGGAATATTCAATATCTGGCTCGTACTCGAATGCGAAACGAAGGAACGAAGCGGATGTAAATATTCGATGTACTTGTTGATGTTGTCGGTCATTTGCTCTGCATGTGTTAACTACGAACCGGCGCGCTTGGCTCCGTTCCAATTGTCGTTGTTGATTTCGTTCAGCTCGTGCCTCTTGTGATTGGGGTGCACGCAATTGCGACATGTTTACACGCACGTTTTTGTTGTCTTGTTGGATTTGTTCGTCTGTTCTTTCTGCCCTACTATTTCGCATGTTTGTTGCTTTACACTTTTTGTTTGTTTGTTTGTAATACACGCACATAAAAATAGATAAATTAAAATAAATCGTACAAAATTTTGCACGCACTGCGTTGTGATATGCCGAATGAAATGTCAAAATGACGCGACGCTTCTCTTGAATTCTTCTCGGACGTAGTGCCATCTGTCATTCAACAACATAAATAATTTCGTTCTGTTTGAAATACGAACGACGATTAAATTTGTTCATACAAAAATAATAAAATCGCGATTAAAAAATGGGAGGGTGGGTGTAGGAGGGTGAAAATTTGGGGTTATAGGTATTTTTTTATGCTAAATAATGCCAAGGGGCCCTGGCACCCCCCAAAATTATCAGAATGATTTTAAACATTGAAATTAAAAGCCGTTAAACCATACCTTTGGGCTTAGACAAATAAAAACACGGCAAAAAAATGATTTGTAATTCTTCAGCAGCACCCTTTTTAGAAAAATTTCTTAGATTTCAATTTCTAACACAAAAATTTCGAACCACGAATGTCAGGTTTTTTTAGAAACCCAATCCCTAATGGAACTGTCAAAAAATTCTCGGTGTCCACCCGAATTCTGGAGTGGTGTAGGTCATGGCTGGGGAGGGCTGACAGGGGTCTAGCCTGTGGGCCCGGACTGTGGGGGGCCCGGCGTGTCGGGTTGACCAGATAAGTGAGATAAACACACATCATAAATTAGCTTTAATAGCAAAAAAAAATCTATTTAAAAAAGGCGCTATTATACTTCATGGCCATGAACAGTTTCAATTATATAATTGTGCAATATATTTTTTGATTATTATGTGTCGATACTCGACAGCTCCATTATTAAAGTAGATGTATTAAAAATCGCCAATAATTCACTGTATAAGTATCCTTAATTTGAACTAAAACACAATTTGAAAAACGTTAATGTAGTGTTTCACACTGCCTTTAATCTTGGCGGTAGGTAGGGAGCCCGCCAAATATCCTAGCCTGAGGGCCCGTTTCAGGATGTGGGGACCATGGTGTAGGTACACCGAGTGCAATAGACAAAAGGCCGATAAACGAGAAATTAGGCTGTGAAGAAGAAAAAGATCCTATGGGACTAATTGACATTATCCTCCTTGGGCCCCCCCCCAATATTAAATCCTGGGTGCGCCACTGCAACCCACTATATTTCAGTATAATTTTTCAAACCAGTGGTAAGCCTGTACAGAATTTTTTAAATTTATTTTCACAACAATAGTGTTAGGTACTTCGCACATGTGTGTAGTGGCAGAACTATAAATAATACTTTATCCCTTCACCACCCACCACGTCTCCACACCCGTAATGCAGGCGTATACCATGACATAAAGAATGTTGGGTTAAGTTAGGTTAGTGTCCCAGGAGCAACTTCCCAAGAACTGGTCTGCACTAGAGTGTTCGTGATTCGTGAGGGGTGCAGGTAGGCTGCGAAGATCCGATATAAATAGTGCGCACTAAACTTTATTATGTTGCAAAACCTTTGAAAGCTAAATTTTCCCTGTTAGATATCAAGTCGCCATGGCCAGACAGACTTGCCATATCTCTGCCCATTCTACCCTAGAAATACTGCTAGAGTAGGGGGACGTAGAGAGGGTTGTAGTAAAACTGTATATTTATTTCGAAATTATCAATTTTGTTGTCATATAGATTATATAGATTAGTTATATAGATTGACCACATATTATTATATTATATAAATTCCATTCACAATAATCTGATCTATTATGAAATAAATAATGTTTTTTTAGAAGCTATTTATATAATGGGCCACCACACATTTTTCACTACAGATATGTACTAAATTAATTATTTATTTTTTAATTATTACTACTAGGAATATATTATTTGTCAATTAAAGATAAGATAAAATTGTTAAATATAGATAAAATCTAATCTTAGCCATCAAGAAGAAACTGTTTTTTATCATATTTAGGAGTAATTATTAATTCTATTAAAATTATAACATCGTATAGGAACACACCGTATCGTTGAATATCAAATGTTCGAACTAGACAGTTAGCGAGCCTAAGCTTTAATTGTTTAGACAAAACAAACCTAACAATGAAGTAGTATTGTAAGCTGCCTCATTGTTACTTCTGTTTCTCGAAAATAAACAATTAGAACCTTGTAGTTCTCGACTCGCGAGTTGTACTTAGGCAGATCGGTCCAGCCTGACCAATGCGACAAGCTCGCACTCAGAAAAGTGGTATGCGAGAAAGGATCCACTCCGAAAAATTATGCATAATAATTTATTATTGATTTTGTAAGGCACCGAGAGGGGGCGCGGAGTTCACAAAATCTAGCAGGTGCCACCGAATTCCACATTTACCTCGCTTATTACTTTAAGTTACAACCCCCGTACTTTTCTGGGTACATTCTCCATACCCAGACACTCTAAACATTGAGTATAGCGATGAATACCTTGCTGGCACCTATAACTACGGGTGCTCACCTATGAGTTATGGTGACCTGTTGCATCTACAAGTGGTCATCGAATACGCGTGACTTTACGGTCATAATTATAAGATAGTTAGTGTCCGTTCACGTCATCCATGCTGTCTTGTCAGACATGCTGGGTCAGAATACTGAAGCATATATTAGATGCCCCAGATTATTGAACAAATTCATGAGTGACACGGGTCTTCAACTGACACAGGCCTTGTGTGTCATAGAATGCCGAGACTCGAGAGTATTGGGGCCAATCCGTTGAGAAGGTTTTTCGACAGCCCAATCATCCGGGTCACGATCCTCAGTCATGAGATCGTGGTTTAAAAGAAGAAGTCATATTCTATTCACCGATAAATTTGTACATTTTTTGTTCCCCTCCACCATTGAGCCAATAGGCTCAAAATTCAGTTATACATGAATATTGAAAAAACAGTAAAAATGAAATAAACACAACACAACTAGCCGTCAGGAATTATTGCATAATTATGATCTCATTCAACAAATTCAAATTTCTGTGATATCAAATTATATTAAATCTATATATGCGCTGTTCATGAATTGTAATAAAAAAAAAATAGCTAAAGAAAATGCATCTAGGACTTGTAGGCCTACCAGAACTTCTCTCAGAGCCAGAACCTATCTTCATCTGTTTGTAATTTACCTGAAAATAATCAGCCAGATATCCGAAGCCCGCTTTAGCGGCTGCCCACAGTAGAGGCAGTATGGCGGTTATTATTCCCATTATGTGCGGGGGGACCCCCATCTGCTTTCCAAACACTGACAACTGTGGAAGTACAGGACCGAGGGCTGAAAAGAGATAAGATACATAAAATAGCTGCAATGTGTGGATCGCCATGGCCTGGCAGCTTAAAGATCATCAGATTGAATTCAGCGAATTTTTCAACAACTTGACACTTTCAGAGATATTAAGTAGTATACTCCTTTACATCTTTCCATCGACCTGTCACAAAGTAGAAATAACAAACACTTTGTCTTATTTGTATACTTATTTCCACAATTGTATTTACTACAAGACCAGTTTATCGTTGAAAATAAAACACATAAAAAATACCAATTACTGAAAAAGTCTTAAGGACGAAAACGGTTTTCTAGTAAATACAAGTGAAGGCACCCCAGAAGAAAGATAAGGGGCACATTTGAGGAATGAAGAAAAACATTTGATCAAACATTTTTCTTCTTCTTTTCTTTTGACCATGTCCGATCCTAATAGAATCATATGGGCCTCCACAGAGTGGAGGTTTGTATTAACAGATTTTATTTTTACGAGAAATGGATGTCAGCCACTTGCTCAACGTATTAGGCCCATACGCTGACTCATGCACAAATTAAAAAACAATATGTGAACTTGCCAGACCCAGGATTCGAACCTGGGACCCTCGACACTATAGACCGGCGCTTAATCCACGCGACCATCGTGGGTTACTTACCTGGCGTAGGGGACACCGTGACCACAAACATTTTTACTTATAGGAAAATAATATTTTTTATTGAAGTATTGATATTATAATATTATTAATATAGAAAGCATAGACTGGCTGGTTGGTATAGTGGCTGACATCCATTTCTCGTAAAAACAAAAATCTGTTAATACACACCTCCACTCTGTGAAGGCCCGTATGATCATATTAGGATCGGACATGGTCGAAACATAGACTTCTATACTTCTAGACTTCATAGAATCCTCCTTTTTTCTGCCTCTATTTAATTGATTTATGCCACTAGATGACAAGCTCACACCACTAACATCCGCCATCTTTGTTCTGCTTATCGTTGTTCTTGGATTAAGCAGTTTTCAAAACCTTACAGCACCATCTAGGTGTGAAGGATAAACCTTTTTGATACATTAAAACGTTTGCAGGGATCTACTTATCATTGTTCTATACTTAGCTCAATATACGAAATATGTGCCACTTCAGAGGGTGCCTTCAATTGTGGAAATAGGTATATTAAAGTAACATATTTAAGTGTTCATTATTTCTAACATACTTAGTAAGTAATAAATTATTAATATTTTATATTATAAACATAAACTTACCAGCGAAAAAGAAGAAGTAATGCGCCTTTATAGGCAGAAGTTCTCTGTTAATCTTCCACATTTTGTTTTCCTGATGCCAAGGTTTATTATTTTAAATCTTACCACCACTTAGGTATTAACAACCGAATCGAGTGTTTATTATAAAATTTTAACACTTTATATTATCCCAAGTATCACGTCATTTCGATTATAGATAATAAATAATATGGGATTGATATAGTATTTTATTGATATAAATAAAATATGTTGATTCTCAAAACATTAATATCAACTCGTAAATTTCATTGTGACGCCCTCCTTCTCGAGTTCTGAAATCTGAAAATGAATACAATATTATTCACAACAAAGTTATGCTAAGTTTACATGATGAGACTAATCAAAATATAACCATAACTCTGAACATAACATAGTACCTAGTTCCATTCCCCACCCACTCACCCATTCTAATCAATCATCCTTTATCAATAAAAATATTTTTGCTGTATAATAGGTATAACGAAATTTTAACATTTAACTCTTCATGTTAACTACTTAACTGTCAGAGTGACAGTTATAGATAGACAGTGACAATGAGCATAGATATTATAACAGTGACTGTTTACGTACATTATCTATGATGGTGACCGATGACCATAAACACAAACATAGATTTATTAGCATAGGTAGTCCAACACAATAATATTGTAAATATGAGATAGGTACCTACCAACCCATGTATTATTTTATGTGATAGGTATTATTAGCTATTATGTGATATGTATGTATGTAGGTATGTAGGTAAATAAAGTGCATTTATGTCATCAGTCATCACAAAAGTAGCCACCCTCCATTTATCGTTAGAAAGTTGTTGCTCCGCATCATGTCTAGAGAGTGAAATCAGTACACTCACCGCCATTTTTAGATTAATAAAGCCTGAGCATAACTTTTTGCAGAATGAGTGGTCCACTTTTCAGCTGTCAAAATCAGATTCCAGATTGCTTGACATGTTGATTCGCCCTTTCTTGTAACAAATTGAATTATAAAAAAACTCAAATCAAATATATCTATTAACTATCAGTGCTATTTCTAAATAATATACATTCCTGTTATTCATCAACTGTCAAAGTCAGACTAGTCCTTCACACAAAAACTGGTGGTAATATCGATTTCCAAAAAAAATGTAGAAGGTGTGTTAATGCTAGTGTATTATTTATCATATAACTTATCTATTCAAATCAAACCATTCCCTGTGTGAACACGACAGACGCATCAGTATGAGCACTCTCACTCACAGGTCATCCTTAGACAACAATGGGAGGGGCGGAAAAAGTAGGACCAGTCGTTGTGAATGTATCGGCTTTCTACTTGAGTCAGCAATGATACACTACATTATTATAGTTTAGTATCCTTCACTGTTATTTATACTTACCTATATTTTATTCATTGCTTATAGAAGAAATAAAATTAAAACCGACAATATAATACTAGAACGTTCGTTTTACAACCAAACCACATTGCACTGCAATTTGCAACGCAGCTCCATGGTGGATCTTGTCTGACTCTAGACTTGGTCTTAGGGCGATTGGACCATTTGGCTCAATCGGACCTTTCACTCGAGGAGGCCTAGAAACACGGTGCTGCAATTTGCAGCAAATTGTCGCAAACTGGAATGATTCTTGCTAGATTCCAATTGGATTCATTTGGAATCAGGTAGATAACACCTGCGTTGCGCTTCGGGTGTAGAATTATATAAAAAAACGATTCATTAAAGTTAGTTTTAAATTAACTATTTGAGAAATGCCCACGATGGCCGAGAAGCTAAATCGTCGGCTTATAATGTCGTGGGTTCCAGGTGGATCTGACAAATATATACATATACCTATTGTTTTTCAATGTGTGTTTGTAGTCAAAGTATAGACCTAATAGGTTGAGTAAGTGGCTAACATGCATTTCTCGTAAAAAAGCAAAAATCGTATTGATTGATTATATCAAGGTAGATAAGTACTTTTGTTATATTATAAAAATGTCCGGTGAATTCAAGGAACACAGATTTAATGGGAACTGAAATACCTAACTAGTGTGGACTGTGGAGTAACGGGCAACCGATCACGAGTGTGGAAGAATAAGGCATAAACTTAAACACGTAAGAAACTTTGCTGGTTGCAATAACTTTTCATTATTATATTTTAAATTTTTGTAATCAATATGTAACTGTTTGTTTCCTTAATAAATATATTTTTTTAAAAAATACGTCATTCTAAGCTTGTCCATCGTACTGACAACTCGGTTTATGCACTGACGCTCATTCAATATTGGTGTATTTGAAGGTTGCAACATACACTACTGAACGTCTATAATGTGTGCTTCATTTTCGTAGGACACTCGTCACTCACACATTTAAAATCCAGCTTCAAAATGTAGGTACCTAGTGTATTGGAGTAGGTATAGCCTATATGAATTTTATTTAATAATCTGTGAATTGTTAAAACATTTATAATATACGTATAAACAATGTTTTTTAATAGTTGTTTGAAGTAAACAAAGAGATTATAAACCGTCCTCCCTCTTTGGAAGTAAACTACATACCTACCTATTATTATTATTTACACTCCCAACCTCCTTACAAGATGCAGCACCTTGTGGCCTTTAGCTTTCAATTGAAAACAAAGTATGATACTTACCGATTGATGATTAATAATATTTATTAATCATTAATATTATATTATTAAAAACACTTCCTATTAGGTCTTGAAATATTAACTTTCACGTCTAAATCTAGACACTTATTTGTATATTAAATTTTATAAAGGAAACACTCTCCAACAAAACAATGCCAACAGAAAGAGTTGCTAACCATGACTAAACTCGCAGCTCGCATCGTGAGTTGATAAAATTTAATGATTTCAATAAATTAATTAATAAACGTCTGCACTTCGATCGTGCTAGGTACATTGAGATCAAGATTAAAGCATTATCAGCTGTTATCATACAAATATGGCGCTTTGAATAAAATATTAAGATATATTTTGTAGCATCAGCTTTTTCAATCTTTGTCTATCTATAGCAGTGATTCCTGACATGGGGCCTACGCCCCACTGGGGGGCAATTTGAATGTTTTGGGGGGCAAAATTTTATCATGAAAATCATTTGAAGACGAACTTATAGCACAAAGATCGTACTAATTTTCTTCCGACTTGTACATGCACCGTAATATCTATACATAAATGTATTTACTTACGAAAGTTAAATTAAATAATTACAAGATAAAAAGAACTTTTCATATACCTACCACGTTTTTAAATTCTGATGAACCATATAAACTTCACTTGACTAGCTTAAATGATCAAAAAAATTTGTACTTGACATGTCATAATATATTGATTTCCATAGTAACGCACGTATATTATATTAACAATTTAGTTGCTCCCTTTTTTTGACCATGTCCGATCCTAATAGGATCATATGGGCCTCCACAGAGTAGAGGTTTGTATTAACAGATTTTGTTTTTTACGAGAAATGGATATCAGCCACTTGCTCAACCTATTAGGTCCATACCCTGACTCACACACAAACTGAAAAACAACTTGCAACCTTAGCAACCAATAATGGTGTCGAAAAATGAATTCAATTCTACTTAAAGATGGCTAAAAGTATTAAAAAAAATCATTGGCGCCGTGTTCTGATATATTGTAAAAGTTTCCAATGTCTAGCTAGTCGGTAAGTTAGTTAACAATCGATTGCAAGATTTGTACCAGACATAGAACCACCGGACAAATAAGAATAAGAGGTAAGAAAAACGTTGTAAAATAGTATTGCCTATGTGCATCTTTTATTTGAATCAATTCATTTTTTTCGGAATTGGGTAAATATCTAAGTAACAAAGTAACTATAAAATTTTGATAGGGGGGACATGGAGATTTTTGAAGCGTTAAAGTGGGGCTTGGCAGAAATAAGGTTGGGAAACACTGATCTATAGATATCAGTAGCGAAGGGTGGAGGTAGGCTGTTAAGATTCGACATAAATAGTCCGCAATAAACTTTGTATGTCATATGTATTTGTTTTCATTAAACTAATAATACAATTTGCAGATAGTGCTGGTTAGTTTTTAAAATTAAATTAAACGTTGCCCCAACCAAACAATAATAGATAATAGTAAAAAAATAATCGTCTATCTATAAAATATCAACAATTATGCCATTGAACCATACCTACCTATAGAATAATATTTTTTATCTACTGTGGTTTGGTTAGGCAGGGCTTAATGAATTAAAAAAAAATTAAAACTAACCAATAACAATATGTGTACTATGTACATATTCTTAATTCAACGAAAACAAATAAGTATGAATGAAAAAGTGTGCACTATTTTGTCGAATCGCCCATTTTTTTTAAATTTATTAATTAATATATTAATTAATTTATTATTATTTTTATTAATTAATTTATTATTAATTTTTAAAAACTTACTAACACCATCCTACGAATGACTGACAAAGTTTAATGTGCACTATTTATGTCGGATCTTAACAGCCTACCTCCACCCTTCGCCACTGATAGATATTATTTATAAACCTACATAAGGGTCACAATAAATAATATTATATTAGCATTTATTATCAGTGACGTTCCGTGGTGGTAGGCAGGGTCATGCGTTGCTTAGAGGCGGTAAACGAAAACGATCATTACAAATTTTGAAAACAGTGGCTGTTTCCACATCACCTCATTATAAAGAAGTGGCATCATATTTTTTTGTAATCATAAGGGGGCATCCAAACTAGTCAGCGCTTCAGACCATGTATCAAAACCACCGCTGTTTGAGAAATAGGTATATCATATATAGATTCTCCCGTACCTACTCAAATAAATGATAATATAATCATATTATATAATAATATGCTCCTAACATACAAACTGAGACTAAAATTAAGTACAAGATAAAAAGAACTTTTTATATACCTACCACGTTTTTAAATTTTCTGTTGAATCATATGAACTTGACAATTCTGTGTATTAATAAAACTTTTTATTGTACTTGATAGAAATACTGAATACATATTATAAAATACAGAAATGTCATTTTGACATTTTCATATTGATTTCCATAGTAACGCACGTATATATTAATAAGTTAGTTGCTAGGACCCTCTTAGCAACCAAGAATAGTGAGTAAGTAGTAAATATTACTTTAAACGAATTTTTTCCGAAACATACAAAACAGAATTAACCGAAAACGAATTCAATTCTGCTTAAAGATGGCCAAAAGTATTAAAAGAATGCATTGTCGTCGTGTTCTGATATATTCTAAAAGTTTCAAATGTCTAGCTAGTCGGGAAGTTAGTTAAAAATCTTGGACAAACAAGAAAAAAATTGTACTGCACAAGAAAAAATCTGTACCGGACAAGTCAAAATACGAGCTAATACAAACGTGGTAAAAAATGAAAGAGGGGACGGTATCTGCGTAAGGGCGGGAACAGCGGTCGTCACTGAACAATTTTTGATGAAATGGCCTACTTTTACTCTTGAAGTTTGTTTACTTTACATTATAAGGATTTCATATCTGGATATACATATGTGCCTATTTTATTACAATAACAAAGATACTAGGTTTATGATATAGATAGGTCGTCTCACAGGCACCGCAAGTTGCCACAAAAGAACGGTAATCTCGCGAAGACCGAAAGCATTTCTATAAAATATGCACAGCTAATTTCCATCACACGATAGAGAGAGATACCGCAGTATACATCAAGCTACTAGTTACCGCACTGCACCGCATTCTTGTGGCAACTTGCGGTGCGTAAACCGACCTTACATACAACTAAGTATCAGTAGCGAAGGGTGGAGGAAGGCCAGTGACGTCCCTAGATATAATGCCGCCCCTAGGCAGCACCAAAAAGCCGCCTCATTTTTTATACAGTATTTTTATCATCATTTCATGAGTCCAATATCTAAGAAATGTGTTGTATGGATACATTACTAACAAAATATCAGACTAATTATTCGCAAATCTGCACGTGTCGTTTCTGGTCACCAAGTACGTCGAAGGGCAATGGAAGTAAACTAGATATCGCGAACCCGAAAAAAACAGTGAGCTGATTTTTTTAATGGAAAGATATTTTCGTTAATACTAAGTTTAGGTAGCTATTTCTAAATATTCCAAACTCCTCGATTTGCCGCCCTTCGAGTAACTGCCGCCCCCAAGCGACGCTCAATCTGCATACCCCCACGGGACGTCACTGAGGAAGGCTGTTAAGAACCGCCATAAATAGTGCACGTTAAACGTCGTTATTCATAAGTATTTGTTTTTATTGAACTAAGACCACAATTTACAGATGGTAGGTATTGGTTAGTTTTTAAAAATCAATTAAGCCCTGCTTAAACCAAACCATAGTAGTTTTGGTATATTTTGGGCGTCACGACAAAATAATTGTAGGTATACACTTTTTCATACTTATTTATTTTCTTTGGATTAAGAATACATAAATTACACATATTGTTGGTTCATTTTTTAAATTCATTAAACCCTGCCTAAGCTAAACTATAATAGATAAAAAAATATTATTCTATCTATAAAACATTCAAAGTTATGTATGATTAAATCGCATAAATTCAGATATTTTATAGATCCTATTTGGCAGGGTTTCATTGAATTTTAAAAATTAACCAACACTATCTGTAAATTGTAGTCTTATTTCAATGAAAACAAATACGTATGACTGACAAAGTTTAGTGTGCACTATTTATGGCGGATCTCAACAGTCTACCTCCACTCTTCGCCACTGCTAAGTATACTTACAGGTAGAGAGGCTGAGATATTCTTAGAAATAACTTTTAACTCACGACCACAGAACAATTCTGACAATTCAACAGACGGATGTTAACAGCATGAAAGACAACGAACGACACCGTTTTATTTTAGGTTAAATATTAATATTAAGTACCTAAATAAGTTGAATATATAATTATGTAGATATACGGACTCATTGAAAGTCTTACTAACAACAGTAACAACTGATAAAATGATAATGACAGTGAAATAAAGTGCATTCAAATAATGATACAAAGTAAGTAGGTACCCATTTCGAAAAAATTAGACAGTGGTGTAGAGGGACAGTATCACGCCAAACGAAACCTTTTCCAGGACTGCGGTCGCTCCGGTACTTCTCCAAACTGTTATCAATGTTATCATTATAATCAACCTTTTTTAAATTCAAATGTTATATGTACCTATCGATGTGTTAGTAATACAATAAATATGTCGTATAGTTAGAAGAAACCGCTGATGTTATTGAAACAAAATATGTTTGTTTTCTAGAGTCATTTTCATTTAATTTTATTATTACCAGGTGGCGAGTACCAAACTACCAACCCCTTGAGCCCAGTGACGCGTTTAGGGTGGTGAAGGCCCGACGCTTTGACTGATTCTGATTCTGAGCAGTGACGTCCCTAGACAAAATGCCGCCCCTAGGCAGCGCCAAAATGCCGTCCCATTTTTTATACAGTATTTTTTATCCTCCTTCCATGACACCAATATCAAAGAAATGTGTTGTGTGGATACATCACTAACAATATATATGCAGTCCAACAAACTTACCTGAAGAACGGTCAAAAATGGAACTACGAACTACGATAATAATAATATTGTAAGTATCTACTTATTCAAATCTAATTAGCAAATTTCTGTATTGTGTCATTGCTGGTCATCAAGAACGTTACGTCCAAGGACAATAGAAGTAATCCAGACATCGCAAACCCGACAAAAAAAATACAGTCCTGTTAAACCTTTCATGTTAATTAATACATTTTTTCCCAACCAGTGAGGTAATTTTTTTAATGGAAAGATATTTCCGTTATTACTAAGTTTAGATACCTATTTCTATATATACCTACTTATTCTTCTCGATTTGCCGCCCTTCGAGTAACTGCCGCCCCCAAGCGATGCTCAATCTGCCTACCCCCACGGGACGTCACTGATTCTGAGGCCCCCACGATAAAAAAATAAATAAAAACCATATTTTTTATTTGTATAAAATGTAGTCTTATTTGCATTGTTTTTTCGTAAATAGACTACTTTTTACAAATTTAAAATATTAAAATACCAACACGAACTTTGTACCTACTTATCTAGTTGATATGTTTTTTTGACTATATAAGGCTATACCTAAGCTGAGGCATGGTCTGAAAAGATCGTGACTAGGCGATGCGCGGAATGCGGGTCGCGGGTGCAAATGACGGAAGCCGAACGAAATATAATTTGTCATAAAAGTTCAACTTGCGTCCTCTTTATGTTATGTTTATTATTATATTCGTAATAATAATAGTATATTCGTTGACATGTTTTCTTTTTTAAATACATACGTAAGAATATTCTCATCCGACGCTATGACAAAACGAATCGACGTGTAGACGCCTCGACTTTCGCTCTCCGAATGACAACGCGGCCGTAATTTCGTTCTACATACAGTTGAAAATTATTTGCCGTTTCACTTATGTACGCTCTTAGGCTTTTGGTAGATATACATTAATTATGTATTCTATGTTAGAGGCCCTCTTTTAAATCTTATGACGAATTTATTGCATCATTTGCGTTATTATATACTTATATTATTTTGCCACTGCTTGAGCCCTAAGGAAGAACCGCCACTGCACAGAAGATAGCCCACTTCCCTTTTCCCCACAATGTACCTACAACAATTTTGAATGAAGTGAAAATAGATATTTTGGTACTGTTCGGTTATACGGAATACAGCGGAAAACCGCTACGATAACCGAACAGTACCGATATTTTTTATGTCGTTGTTTTTAACTTGGAAAAAATAGAGATCGTAAAATAATAGGTAGGTATATTCATACCCGGTGAGCTATGCGCCAAAATGTGAAAGAAGCGATTAGTCGGTCCAATTCCGAAGTGATTATGGGAAAATGTATTGCTTGTAGGTAATACTTCGCGCGGTAAAATTGAATCTCTAGAATCCCAACGCTTGGATTTTTTGCTTATCGATAATCGCTGTGATACCTGTCATGGTTCCATTTACAATGGTCCGTCAGAAATGTTGACGCTCTTTGATGCGCAGTGACGTCCCTAAGCAAAGTGCCGTCCCATATGGAAGAGTTATAATGCCATCCCGTTTCATTTTAGTCTCAAATTGTATGCATTTTTGTTTTATACCTACATAATTATTTTATTATGTACTTTCGGCAATCTTAAACAAACAAATATAACAAAAAAATCTTTCTAAAAAGTTCATACACGTCATATACTGAGGATTAGAGCATTTCCATAAAACATATTCTCAAACAGCGGTGATTTAGGTTAATGGAGGTCTGAGCCACTGACAGGTTTGGAGGCCCCCTTCTCTACTTCAAGGAAAACCGCCATTGCTTTCAGAAGTTGTAATATTAATTGTGTGCATTCCTTCATTAATTTGTCTATATATTGCGTCGTCATATGCAACGCGTGGCCTGCCTGCCATCACGTGACGTCACTGTTGATGCGTGTTGAAACACCGACACTGTGCCAATGACAGCAAACATTTACCGGCCAACGCGTATCGCCGACTTCACAATGGATAATGAAATTAATTGTCATATACCTATATCTATCGAAATATATAAAAATTAGCTTTCGAAAGGGTGGAGAGTGATTATTTATTCATTATTCATTTTTTTTATCTGAGACTACACCACTGAATTTAGGTACATATTATGAATATTCTTATCAGGGCCAATAACAGCATTTTATAAAGCATTCATCATTTTTATGAATTTTATGAAAATGTTGCATTGGTACAAGGTCATAGGAATATTTAAAAGTGTCAATAAGTAGGTAGGTACCTACTTAAAACAATGCGACGGTACTTTTGTTACAATACGATACCGATCAGGTGCGCACACATAAAAGTGATATTCAGTAATATAATAATTTATTAACGAGTTGTATGAAGAAGGAACCATGGGAAGATTATATTATTGACTGGTGGGGGCTCGACCTCTGGCCATCTACGGCGCCCCCATTAGGGAGGGCTTAAGACAGACGGCACTGCAGATCGACGGAGACAGCAGTGCATCAACACGCCAAATGCGCCAACACGCCAACAACTAAATGCATCCAATTAGAATCTCTTCGATAAAAAAATTCAATTGGAGATTCTAATTGGATGCATTTGGAATGGGTTGCGGCGGGATGCATGATGGGTTGACGCATTGCCGTCTACGTCGATCTGCAGTGCCGTGTGTTTTAAGCGTCAATTACATTGAGCTACTTTACGAGCTGCTTGTTGGCGAATTTACAATCTTCCTATATAGTCGCCCAGTGTCATCATCAAACAAGCTAACAAGCAGATTGTAAACAATCTACCGAGAAAAGTTGAAAGCCGGTTAACGCTTAACGCCGCGCCGGCGCGTGGGCCTACTGCGTCTGCGCAGTAGAGCGTAGTAGCGACCTCCCGGTAAAAAACAAACTACGTTCTGTCATAATAGTCGCTAGCCTGTTGGCTTCTCAGCGAATGGAAAGTTTTGTGTGTAATCATCACAATCGCAGTAGCTGAACCACCCGCTTTTAAATTCGCCAACAAACAGCTCGTAAAGTAGCTCAATGTAATTGACGCATAAGTCCTTATATCGCTACACCCATTTTCGCATATAGATTATATTTGTATACCTACTGTTATAGATTAAATTTTATTTTATTATTATATTTTATTATCCCGCCTACTACTTACTGTGCCTCTTTGTTTTCACTGCTGACCCCTGTAGGGTTATACATACACCCCCATTGCCAAGATTTTTTTGTTAAGAAATTTTGATTCAAATTCAACCAAAATAACCAATTGTAAAATTCTCGCCTATGAATTGCGGTGACCGGCGAATGGTTTTGGTGTGCGCGTGACCCATCGACCCAAATAAGTAAGACTTGTATCATCTGCGCCGCATTGGCATGTCTCTGTGCAGAAATTCCCATGGTAATATTTAAATAAAATGTAGGTACCTATATCTTATAATATTACCGCAGTAAACAATGTTCTATTCAACTACATTAGGCTTTCTTAACCCTTTTGAACGGCAACCTAGATTAGGGTTATACTAATAATAATTAGGGTTTGGTGAAATAGTTTTATTTTTATATATTGTCTTTTATTTTTTCCGTCCAATCAGTTTTTTGCAACATCAAGCTCGAGACCTTTTTTTCAGATTTTCCTGCACAAAAAATTTTAAACGATCAAATTTTCCGCTAAAAATTAAAAATAGCGTTTGGAATCCAGTCGACAGATTTTTTAAGTCTTCTTTCCAAAAAAAATATTCAAAAAACTTTACAATTATCATTGGTAGACATATTCCAAGACTCATTCAATATACCGATGGGGGAGGGTTATAGGGCCCTTTTTGGGAGCCGTGTTTTATTTCAAATTATGTGGAAAAACGTCTTCTTTTCTCTTTTTGAAATAGGTATCCAAAGCTATTTACCTAAATCAAGAATCAATCAATCAATCGTCGCGTGAAATTGCACGTGCAAATACAGGGCTTGAGAACTTTCGGGTAGGTACGCAACGGGTTAACCCGTTGAGTAATAGTAATAGGTACATATAACCTGGTATAGGTATTAAATATGACAATTATTGATACCTACTTATTGTCGTTTGCCTCCGTGAAACAGGCAGTCTTAGCCACTATTATGTATTACTAGCTGAAGTACCCGGCTTCGCACAGGGTCGCTTCGTGGTTATATTTATCTTAGATATTTCAAAAATAATAAGAGGTAATTATTTTTTTAATATCAAAATATCTGTGTAACACAATATGGCAATATGAAAATAATTCTGACAGGAGTAAAGGTCAAACAAAAGAACACTAAATTAAAATCGAATCCAAAATATGCAAACGTTGTTAATGTTATTAATATGTAGTAAAAAAAAAATCAAAATTGGATGGAACAAACAAACAATAAACTTTGTATTTTATATAATACTAATTTAGAAACCTTCGCAGGCGTGCGCACAACAACTGACAAAAGTTTCATCGCAATCGGATGAATGCAGGGCTCGAAATGGACCGGAACGCACCGGATCGCCGTTCCGGTTCATAAAATCCACAAAATTATCGCTCCATCTCGTGGAAATATTAATTTGACTGTCTGAGCCTAGATATTTCATATACTTATTAAAAAAATAACACACGTTTTTTTTATAAATCACATTTACAATTAATGTAGTATAGTATAATATAGTTGATATTTTCGTAAAATTATCGAGCGTTCCGGTTCGTAAAATTTTCTATTTCGAGCGCTGGATGAATGGTATATGAACGCATACGAATAGAAGAAGAAGGTGATTTTCTAATTCAGAAATCTTCGTGGACATGCGCACGACAACTCACCAAAGTTTCATTGCAATCGGATGAACGGTATAGGAACGCATACGAATAGAAGAAGAAGAAGGTGGTTGTACTAATTCAGAAACCTTCGTGGGCGTGCGCACAACAACTGGTCAAAATTTCACCGCAATCGGATGAATGGTATAAGAACGCATACGAATAGAAAAAGATAGAATAGAAGAAAAAGAAGAAGAAAATAGTTGTACCAATTCAGAAAACTTTGCGGGTGTGAGCACAACACTTGATCAAAATTTAATTGCAATCGGATGAATGGTATAGGAACGCATACGAATAGAAGAGGATAGAATAGAAGAAGAATTATGGTTGTACTATTTCAGAAACCTTTACGGGTGTTACGACAACAACTGACGAAGGTTTTATCGCAATCGGATGAATGGTATAGGAACCATACGAATAAAAGAAGATATAATGAAGAAGAAGAGGAAGATGGTTGTACTAATTCAGAAACCTTCGCGGGTGTTGGCACAATTACTGACGAAAGTTTTATTGCAATCGGATGAATGGAATAGGAACACATACGAATAGAAGAAGAAGATAGTTGTATTAATTCAGAAACCTTTGCGGGTGTTACGACAACAACTGACGAAGGTTTTATCGCAATCGGATGAATGATATAGGAACCATACGAATAAAATAAGATATAATGAAGAAGAAGAAGAAGATGGTTGTACTAATTCAGAAACCTTCGCGGGTGTTGGCAAAACCACTGACGAAAGTTTCATCGCAATCGGATGAATGGTATAGGGACCATACGAATAAAAGAAGATATAATGAAGAAGAAGAAGAATAAGATGGTTTTTCTAATTTATAAACCTTTGCGGGTGTGCGTACCATAACTGACGAAAGTTTCGTTGCAATCGGAGGAATAGTATAGGAACCATACGAATAAAAGAAAATAGAATGAAGAAGAAGAAGAAAACGATGATTTTTCTAATTCATAAACCTTCACGGGTGTGCATATAACCACTTACCAAAATTTCATCGCAATCGGATGAATGGTAGAATAGGAACGCATACGGGACAGACAGACAGACATTCATTTTTATATATAAGATATAGCCTATACCATGGATTCCCAAACTATGGGAGCGAATATTGAGTGGGCCTTCGCCACTGTATAAGTATATGAATTTAAAAAAAATAGAAAGTGATAAATTTGATATTTCATTCTGCTATTTATAATTCTTAAAAATTGAAATAAACTGTAGTTACGGAAAATATTGTGATAAAATAATAATAATTTGAATTGCCAATGCACTACGTATGGCTTGATTCCTTGCGTTGGATTTGTAACCCATTTCAAGACGACTTATCAACTAGTATGTCAACAAAGGCAAGTGAAGAACTCATTGATTTATCAGAAGATACGTCACTGAAAAATAGTTTCAATCGTAAACAGTTAACGAAATCTCAGTTGCTGATAATTATCCTTGCCTGTTCGATGAAGCTATGAAAATCTTCCTCCTCTTTACTACCTCATATCTATGTGAGGTCGGATTTTAGGCTATGGTTAACATTAAAACTAAATACCGAAATAAATTGGATATATCAAACTCACTGCGATTAAAAGTAACTAAAGTTGAAGTTGATGCTAAAACAGTAATGAAGAAAAATAAGAAACAAATACATCCTTCCCATTGAAATAACTTTGTAAAAAAACCTTGCAGGTGTAGGTATTTAAGTAATATTTTTTTTTTAATTTAAGTTGTGTTTCTTATTTCAACAGTCTTTCATTCATATTGGTAACACTAATAAAAAATATTTCAATTAGAACAAATAAGACAGTATTAAGTAGTTCCACGACTCGCCACTAGGGAATCTGAGCATTACCAATATTTATACCCTCTTTTCTCTAAGACAGTTAAGAGGTGGGTCCCAAGATTGGAAATTTTTGTTAGATGGGTCGGGGCCCAGTCAACTTTGGGAACCACTGGCCTATACTCTTCGCGCAAGTGCAAGCAATAAGTTGACAAAGTTTTATCGCAATCGGATGAACGGTATGGCAGCGCATAAAACACGAACAAACAAACAAATATTGTTTTTTATATTATAGATTACCTATATATGTGGCACATGAAATTATGCATTTATTAGGAATTTGATCCCAGGATCAGCTGTTAGAGCTAGATTGATAACATGAACCGAGCTTGAACCCTGAAGAGATGCCAACAGCGAGCGTCCTTGGATCAACCGACATAAAAGGGTTAAATCACAACTCAAATATCTCGAAAACCCTTGGTGCTCAAAGTTTTTGAAAGAGAAATTTCGCGGTAACCGGCGCACGTTTAATATACCGTGGCATGTTAATTAAATTAAATAAACTCAATTAAAAATTTTACTTTCATAAATTTTGAAAAGTTTCTTTTGCAGTTTACACATTACTACTATAGCGACTATAGCGACATAACTACATTGTATGGTCGCATTCAGGGATACCTAATAACACCTAAGAGTACCTAATAATTGCGCAATCTTAATACTTATCTTGAATTGCGCAAATTTTAAAATTTGTGAAATTGTAAAATTTTATTTATTTTTATTTTTCGGGATTTCGGCCTTCGGGATTTCAGCATTCTGGATTTCGACATTCGGGATTTCGGCCTTCGGGATTTCGGCTTTCGGAATTTCGTCCGGCACCCCGCATTCGGGGACGATCTGTTGAAGTGTGCGAAATGTGCATTGGGAGAGGGCGCTCTAATTTAGAAGGCGACAAAAATATCAGTAATTAAGTAAGTAATATTATTTCATTTAAACTTTAAATGAAAGAATACTTTTTAGAGTACTTTTGAAGTGTACATATCACGTTTTAAAATCGCCCAACATGGATAACATACAGCTTTTCAAAGAATTAATAGAAGCGACCAATGGTAAACATAAGCCCGGAATTGGCTTTCGGCTTCGCGCTCTCTGTAGTTCCATTCGTGGCAAAGAAACACAACAAATTCATTTTAATGAAATGTTTAATTGAAAATCCTTCAAAATGCGGACCACATGTGCAGAAGAGTCATAGAATTATTGGGACAATTCAACCCCATTCATTATTCAAAAACATTTTACCCACTTTGCTGGTAACTCCTCCAGCAATACATGCACGTGGCCGATCCAGCGCAGTCTGCATTTTAATATGCCACATGCAGTGGCGGCTCGACGACTTTCTAGGTGGTGGGATTCAGCCATTAATTATTAAATATACATACCTACCTACTTCCTCATAATTAATATACATTATATACCAAGCTACTTATACTAATATGATTTTATTAATAGGAAATGTATCAATACTGTTTTTCAGAATAAATAATATGATTATCTGAGTCGTCACTTACTCACACCTGAAAAGCGTGTTTAAAAAACTTAATGAATAAAATAATTATTATAGACTTACCATTATCGGTTTAGAACAACGACATACAGCGAGCTTGTTTATTCACCTTGGGGTTATTTGAATCGCTCCCGGTAGGTATGCGTATACTAACGCTAATGCATTCGCATACGATACGACATAGAACGAGATTTGTAATTTTAATCATGTAATGAAGTAGGTATATTATATCTAATAATAATATCGAACGTGTATTTTTGACATGATTTGAATGTGGTGATGGTCCCTACGAACCCTTAAGGTAAAGCCGTCCCTGGCCACATGATCTTTTTGTCCCATAAAGTATATACAGCTCCTCATTATACCTCGACCTCCAGACCTCATCTTCTCGGTAACGTCCCGTAGGGGTAGGCAGGTCATGCGTTGCTCAGGAGCAGCACATTATAGAGGCGGCGAATAAAGGAACGAATACAAATATTGCAACTTTTGAGAACAGCGGCAGTTTTCCATGAATCAGACGATGCCGTCGTTTAATTAAAAGTACCTATCGACACCTTAGTTTAAAAAATAATTATTGAAGCATAAAAAATCATCATCAAAACTATCGTTATACTAGTTATATTACCAGGTGGCAGTGCCGCCTGTCGACATTCTCGTCGACGCGCTCAATGCGTTAATTGTAGTCAATACGTAGGCAGATGTGTGTTTGTGTGCTGTGTTGTGCAGTGTTAGTGAGAAATAAATCAAGAATAATAATTACAAGATAAAAAGAACTTTTTATATACTTACAACGTTTTTAAATTTTCTGCTGAATTATTATGCTCAATATGCTCAAACTTGTACTTGATATGAAGTAAATAAAAAAAACAAACAAACAAATATAGAATACTGAAATGTCATTTTGACATTTCATTTTGATTTCCATAGTAACGCACGTATATATTAATTCTGTTTTATATGGAACATTATATCGGAAAAAAATCGTAAAAAGTAAAACACTATTATTGGTTGCTAAGGGGGTCCTAGCAACTAAATTATTAACTGAAAATTAAATCAATTCTGCTTAAAGATGACTAAAAGTATTTAAAAAATGCATTGTCATCGTGTTCTGATATATTCTAAAAGTGTCAAATATCTAGCTATTCGGGAAATTAGTTAAAAATCTATTGCAAGATTTGTACTGGACAAACAACCACCGGACAAACAAGAATACGAGCTAATAAAAACGTTGTATAAATAGGTACGTATATGTATATAATGTACCTAATTGTAATGCCCATTGATTGTAATACAATGTGTTATTATGGCTATTTATCGCATATTAAGGAATATTTTTACCAGGGTGTCTTTAAACTTGTCACCAACTTAAAACCACCACTGTTTGTGAATTGTGAGTACGTTTTGTGTATTTGACTGTGGTAGCCGAAAATAAATAATAAAATATGTAAGTATATAGGTAGGTACCTAACAAATTTGCAGTCAATTTGAAACCAAAACGGAGAGGGTACGTCATTCTAAGTCTGCTTGGGACGTCACTGCATCTTCTTTTATAGCCCTAAAGATACTTCTCAAGACTCATCTCAACGATATTCATGTTGTTAGTAGGTATTGCATTGAAAAAAAACCTTTTTTCTCTTTGAAAATATTACTGGAGGTCATTTTAGTACCTACTGATAGTACCTACCTATTTGTAGCCTAAAAGTCTTGGCCGAATTTCTGCTATAGGGGTCCCTGGGCTAATTATGGACATCCCCAGGTAAAGAATCTATTAAAACAACATTAATAAATTTACCTCTTTGGCACTTATTTACTTCAAATCTGCATAATATGTGCACATTAAATGGCTAACAACCAATCTTCGTAAAATAGATTGTCAATATAAATATGTAGGTACTTAAAAATACATAATACTTACTTACTGAAAATTAAAAACTAAACGTATATTTTGTGACATTTGTTGAACGCCACTGGGTCCATGTTAAGGTGAGGTTTGACAATAATTTTGATATTGAATGTTTCAGAAAATGAATGGATGCTTTCAATACAAGTTAAAAACATAAAGGCCACTATAAATAGAAATATTTTTGTTAAATCCAGCACATCTTTTTCGTTTAAAAAGAGACATTGTTTTATTGGAATTAGTAGGCTAGCATTCCACCTATGCAGCAATTACTTTATTTTACATTGTTATCTTGGCCGCTGTCAATCTCGCGAACGCATCTGAAACGCTGTCAACTCTATGTGTGTCTCTGTCTTCCGCACATAATTATCGCTTTATCGTTTCTCCCTCCCGCGCGGGTGCACTGCGATCGCAAATGGCTGCCCGCGATTACAGGGAAAGTCTATGCTAACATCGTTATGATTTCCTAATATATTGTTTGCTATCAATGCTGCCGATTCACGCACTGTTTTTCTTTTGACAGCACCGTGCTACCTGGAATCAATCCTATTCAGTTCAGACATGTGAGTGTGGTTTAGTTAAACGCCATCGTTATTATAAATAATTAGTGTAACTTAGGAAATAAAAAAATATTTAACAAGTATTTTTTAAGGTTTTCAAGTTAGTGAATTACCACAAACAAACGCAGCGTTCCTAACACTGGCATTAAACGAAAATTCTACGTCAAACACGCCAATGAATGATTTTTTTTATTTCTATAAAATTTTAATTTATTTATTTTACATGCTTGTTTTACAAAATAAAAAAGTTCACATGCCTAAAATACATAAAAATATATGGTAATTGTGCCGCAGAGCTGGACACGAGCTTTTATATATTTTTTTTACGAAAACAGTTTATACCATGTAGACAATTATAATAAATACTTACCTTTTCTGTCGGGCCATTCATCGACTTTTCGATCCAATAATTGTTAATTGAAAATTTGAAATTTTCATACATTTTGATACACCATTATCACAAACTAAGATTATATGAGGTAATATTAGGTTGGGGTAGGTTAGATTAGGTTTGGTTTGATCTAAAAAGAAAGTTGTAAAATCTCATATCCACCTCTGCGGCACATTTACCAAAATATATTATGCACTGATATCATTGTATTAATAATACTGATTATACATTGTGGTACATAAACATTAAAGTGAGTCCATCGTGAGTTACAAGGAAGTCTACTGACTTCCAAATACATAAAAAGTCAAGTCAAGTAAACCAAATACATAAAAATTTTAAGAGGATATTATTATCCATTCATATAAGTTCATTAATTTTGTTGTACGAATCGCAAGTGTCAAGTAGAATATATGAATACTCGAAACTGGTAACATCCCGCAAGGCATGGGGATAGACAGTTCACCCTCATTTGGTCATCAACAATCTAGGGGCAGTAAATCTTTAAAGGAATACTTTTGAGAGTAATTTCGTAAAAAATAATGTTACTTTTACGTGCAGCGCTGACAAACTACATGTACACTGGTCAGTGGGTATGAGTGGGGATGGTCATTAATATAGTAGTTGTCTATTTAAGATAGCTGAGATTAAATAATACTATTATACAGGACCTACCTAATTAATTTATGTACTTCGGCCATATCCGCCCCTTAGTTGGAGCATATGGACACCACGAGGCGCCTCCAAGAATCTCTGTCGCTCGCCAGTCTTCTTGCATCGTGCCATGTCAAACCAGCATCTCGTAACTCCGCCGTATATACTCTATTAATAGTATTTAGCGGCCTTCCGGTTGATCCGAGGATAGAGGTTGATAGAGGAATCCGGTTGGCTTAAAGAACAGGCAAGCCAGGTTGAAATTCTCTTCTGGCATCCGCACCACGTGGCCGAGCACAGGTCCAACGTCGCCTCTTCACTCTCAGCGTGATGAGAGAATGCTTAGTAAGCTCAATTATCTCCTCGTTGCTCCTAAAGTCATACCACCCCACACATCTGATTTCGAAGCTCAGTACAAAAAAATCGGCGGCATTTGGTTTTTTTGGTTGTACTCACGATTGTGTCAGTCAAAACCAAATATATATACACTTTGAGACAAAATGAGGAAGGCGAGGGTGGCAACAATTTTAAATCTGCACGAACGTAACGAAGCTCTTTGGTCGTATGTAACCATTTCCCTCATAATTGGAATAATCAGTAGCAGATTTATTCTATTATTCGGGAGAAGATAATAATAAAATAAATTATTGATTATTCCGATTATTGAAATGGTGACACGCAGACCAACGTCTAGGCTGACACCACTAAGTGGCTCTTTATTCTATTAAATAAACATTGAATGCTACACAGCTTCTTTAAAAATAATTATATTCGGAAAGTTTTCCTAAGATTTTAAGAACCGATTTTGTTACTACCTACCTGTCAAATCGATATTGTTTTTAGGAAAATCAATTAGCATAGCGATGCCTACTGATGTGGCGAAAGCACAAGTTGCGATTATAGACACAAAAGTGAAATGCAAGATTAGGATGCCACAAGTTAGAGAGGGCGAGATCAACGTGAGTTATGGAAGATTGCCCCGCGCTTTTCCGAGCAGGGACGTACTCGGCAATTAGAAAATGACAGGTAAAAAATATTTTCTGGTTTATTTATTGTAACTTTCATTGTATTTACACACTTTATTTATAACATCTCTCTACTATTTCTGTGGTATATTATGTTTTAACATCGATTTAAGGTAACATTTCTTTTTATTATTTAAATAGCTTGTATAAGTTGAGCACCATGTATACCTATGTCATGAAAAGCTCGTCATTAACTACACGAAGATCAAACTAATTAGAAATATCAGCACACAGGAAACTGACGTTTGCGGTCACTACCAATAATTAACCAGGTACATGGATCCTAGTATTATATTTTTTGCTTTATTGGTGATAATAGTCGAAAACTAATGTTATAAAAAATCTTATTCTATCATTATCGAAAATAAAAATAGTGATGATTTTGATCTTATTGTGTTCCTTCTCAAATTAAATTTGAGCTCAGTTTATAAAATATTGGTATGGAATAAATGGTGAATAGTACCCAAATAAAACACGAAAAAAGGATTACATAAATTATAATAGGTATAATATTATTATCAACATGTGTCTATAGAAAGCATCGGTGAATCAATTACTGACGAAGGGCCTCATATTTATTGGAACACAAGAAGTTGAAAGAAGAAAGGTATTGCATGAAGGCCATGACTTTGGAAAAAAAACTTATGGGCGCTGGGAGTCATCAGCCGGAGAAGGAGAATAGAACACGGAGAATAATTTAATAATATTATATTCGGGGCGGCTCAGCTTCGCAATGAGCTGTAGTAGAAATTGATTTTAAAGTTAAAATTGTTTGACGCTTATTATACACTTCCAGTGTCAAAAGAAAATCTGCAGATTCCATTTCATCCACAAAAATTAATTGTTTCATTATCAGATCTTAAAATTACACCATAGCATGCATCTCGCTTCTCGGTCAATGAAGATCGTTAGCGGACCATGATAAATGATTTTTTTAAATATGGGTGATATTGATCCCGAAGCGATGTGGTTTCAACTGGATTGTACTATGTGCCATACGGCAAATACGGAAATCAAAATTTGGCGATAAGTTGATTTTAAGAAATGGACGTGTCAATTGGCCTCCAAGCTCGTACTATTTTACACCTCTGGGTTATTTCCTGTTGGGCTTCATGAAGTCACTGGTCTATGCTGATAATAACAGGAAACCACTGACGCATTGAAAACCAACATTGTTCGTGTTAATAGTGATATACGGCCAGCAGTGCTCTAAAAAGTAAGGCAAAGTTGGTCTTCCAGGATGCGTTTCGTCAAGAACAGGCGCGTGGTTTACAATTTTTTAAAGTTTTAACGGTCTTAAAAACACCTTTATTGTTAAAGTTGGGTTTTAATTTCTGTTAAATATTTGAGTAAAACTAAACCAGTTAAAATACGAGGCCCTAAAACGTCGTGTTTCTAAAGAAGTAATTCAGGAATTAGAAGAAAAAATGGTTACTGATAAATTGGTAAAAAAACATATTTTAAATAATTTCATTCGATCATGGGAAATCCTGTACAATTCAATAATGTTAAATGAATAAAAGCGGTCAATATTAGGTTCAATAAAGATGTAAAAAATTACAGCCAACTCTAAAGATGGCGATGAATACAATACATACGCAAAAAACTTACCATTAGCCTCAAAATTACAGCTTCTTTAGACTCTAGGATTATATCACCTGTACACGTGCATGGATTTACTGGGCATCAATAGTGTGTAAATTAAACTATCACGATAATACTGTTTACACGTAATAGTGCTCACAGTCTCGCCAATTTCATTATTCAAGCGTAAGCAAAGCGTTGCTGTGATTGT
Organism: Rhyacophila brunnea; assembly: GCF_057557595.1. Lineage (NCBI taxonomy): Eukaryota > Metazoa > Arthropoda > Insecta > Trichoptera > Rhyacophilidae > Rhyacophila > Rhyacophila brunnea. Next base: position 10,336,647 of record NW_028233068.1, on the reverse strand, counting down.
ATGGTGCGAACTGCTCTTTGATATCTTGTGAAAATTTGTAAACGTCAAAATGCTCTGTTCGGTGTAGTTCGTATTTTTTTACGGCAAATTCGCCCCACTATCGTTCTACTGCTCATGCGCATACGTCATGCACGTTCCGACTATCGCGTGAAAATCCAGAAGTTTCGTAAGACTCGTAACTGGACAAAATCTGACATTCGAATGACATTTTCAAAATGGCGTCTTATGGTAGTTCGTAGTTCCATTTTTGGCCACTCTACAGATAGGTCTTGTAGGTTTGTAGATTTTATGTAAAAGGTAAATTGGAATACAATACATAGTGATAGGTCAGATACTTCATCGGCCACCGATTGCATCGATCGATCAATAATAATAACTTGAGTTGAAACGAAACTGTGGTGCCACTTGAATGCTATAAATAAATACTTATATTACCTATATTTATTGGGAATACTTTATTCGTTCGTGTATGCAATAAAAACACTGTGATAATGTAACCAATAAATTATTTAAACGTCTTCATAACTATTTAATTTATATTGTGCTATTTGAACTGTTTTATCTCTTGTCAATTTCAACATTTTAAATTGATTATTGGGCAATCATAATTTTAAAAAAATGATCAGAATAGTGATGTGAAATGTTGATTTTCCATTGTATGCATTTCTCCTCTAAAGCCGCGTTCACACGGTTCAAGTACGATCCAAGTACACTTGGACCGAGTGCCATCCAAGTGCACTCGTATGAGACATCTTCATACTAATTATTCCTATCTCAAGCTATTTGGACCGCGTCCTACTCATCCAAGTTAACTTGGATAGTAATAATTAGTATGAAGGTATAGTATTCGAGTGTACTTGGATCGTACTTGGATTGAGTCAACGCGGCTTAATGAGATTGTATTATTTGGATTCCAATACGGATCTGTTTGCAAAGTCACGCCGCATTTTTTCACCGCCGGCGCTTCAGTCGGTTCGCAATGATGGCGGACGCACGCCGTTAGCGAGTAGCGACAACTTCCCCGCGATCTTTCAGCGTTAATGCCCGCCACTCAGATAACGTGGCAAATTATTAGCAAACAGACTTCGGCGAATAATCATCTCCATTGTCCGCCGCGAGTTCGCTCAATCAAAAACCCGTTTAACCGATTCAATGTCGCGACCGAAACGTCGAAAGCATCGCCGGTGTCACTAGATTGATTCAATTTGTGATGTGTTATCGACTGTGTTTAGGTGTATATTTTAATGGGATCACTATGAAGCCGAATCCCTCGCGGGGTGGCCAACCTGGATTCTAACTGGAATTTGAGAGTGATCATAAAGTGCCCCACTATTGTTATCATTGTGTGATTGTTTATTTCGGGCGGCCTACTGAATTTCCGCCTGTGTCGAGCGGTTCCTGTGATCGCGGGGCACATTTCTCATCTGGGGGGTCGTGTTTATTGATTTTTCATTGGTGACACGGCGGCCGCAGACTTGGCAGGCGAAAAAATATAATTGTGTGTAGTGTTTGTGCTCTTAAAAATACATAATTGCTTGACTCGCCGCAAAACATCGCCGACAAAAGTGTTCACGATCGTTGCCCAAGAAGTTCATCGCTATTGTCTTCGGTCGGGTGATTTTTGTTATTGTTTTTTTTTGTGTGTGTGAAGCTGCGAAGGTGGCCAGCCATGGTTTGCTGTTTCAGGCCTCGCCGGCCACCCATCCAGAAAGAGGATTTCTTCAGTGCCGTCAGACGTCAGAGGAAAAATTAAAGGTGGGCTAACTTCTGACCAATTCTAACCTAACATTCGACTGAACAAACCGAATATCATCAAAATCGTTGATCTCCCCTAATTATTCTTGTGTCCTACATCTTTCATTAAAAAAAGCTACATGTTGATATTATATTTTAAATATCATAAAAGGCTTGCATGTTCTAAATACTTGTAGTCGCTAATTTAGTATGTGTACTATCAACAACATTCTTCGAACCTGTTGAAATGACAATATGGTATCGCTATCACTTATCAGAATCTTTGATGTTATCAATATAATAGCGTTATCGCATATCCGTCGTCGACATAACGCACAATTTAGCATAATATTGTTGTTTATGCATACCTCCCTACTTAGGTACTTGATAATAGTTTGATTTAACCTGACAATTATATATATTTTTTGACTGATAATATTACAGGATACAAAGTAGGTACCTACATTAATGTACTCTTAATTAATGCCTAATTTATTTTTCTACCCACGATTTATGTGAATGCTTTTTTTATATTAATCTCGAAAATATTTGGATGATTCACAGCAAAAATGATAACAAAACTACATATTTATTTTAATATTCGATTATTAAAGTTTAATTAAACATTCAATTGAAATTTACGAAATCAAGATAATAATATTATGTAGGTTAGGTTAGGCAGCGTTGTGCAAGCCATAGCCTATTAAAGCGTAAAATCTATATATTTTTGTTATCCAATAGTATTTATAAATAAACCAAACCGATTCAATTCATCAATCTATCAATCTGAATCGCGATCGTGGATTAAACAGATTAAACTGACTCGATCCAGATTGAACGTCTACGTCAGGCCATAAGGTAACTCAGAGTTTCCCAAATGTCTATGAGTCGACGGGCTCCCTTTTAGAGCATTATATATTTCCTCAACGCGTTAAAATCATTATACATTTATAATAGCTAAAGGTATATAGAAAATTTAATGTCATTAAGAATATTTAAAAAAAAAACTTGTACCACGTACTTAATAAACTGAATAGACAAAAACACGTACCTCCCTACTTACTGATGAGAAAAACCTTCAAACGCGATGTTTGTTCTTTTACATGTCTAAACCCGCATGACTTCAAATCACGTAAAGTTAGTCACATGCAGGTGAAGGTGAGACAGGCGCGCACGTAACGGTGGCGGGGGGGGGGTGATATAACTTATTTAGGATAATAGAATATTATCTCTTCTTATTCTTTGTCAGGCCCTCATGATTGAGGATCGTGACCCGGGTGACTTAGGTGTCGAACAACCTTATGAACGGATTGGTTCCACTCCTCATTAAGTACATTCTACGACACTCAAGGCGTGTGGCCACTGCAAAATCCGTGGCCACTTACACGGGGCCAAATGTATGTTTTAATATTCCGATGCGGCATATCTAAAAGACAAGACAGACAAACGGACACTAACGATCCTAATAATTATGACGGTGAAGCCACGCGCATTCGATAACCACTTGTGGATGCGACATGTCGTAATAACTCATAGTGGTGAACAACATATTTGTTATACATCCATAGGTCAGCTGTTTATCGCTAGACTCAAAGTGAGACTCAAGTGTCTTTTGTATGCTAATAAAATAATCCACGTTTCTAACAGAATTGACACAAATTGAGCGTTTTAAATTTAAAACTGCGTTGAATAAATAAATAAAGAAATAAGGCAATGAGTAACATGAATGACGTTTAATTAATAAGGCTTTGTCCACATGGCGCGTGTCTCACCGTGAGTGCATATGGACACCTCAATGAGGTCACCTGTACTTCGACCGCGCGCGATAGTCGTCACGGCGCGAGTGCGTGTGGACGAATCAATGAGGTCACATGTACCTGGTGTGCGCGCGAGTCAGAACGCGCCATGTGGACAAGGCCTAAATATTTTTAATCTTCATCGAAGATCTCCAACAAAAAAATCTTTATCACTCTAAATAAATACGGAGAACCATTAACAAATAGGTGCAACAGATTTTAATATCACCTCTAAAAATACTCTGTTGAAAAATTTAAAACGTATGGAAAACAATATTAAGTAAGTACCTATTTAAAAATATATATTATCTATTCAATATGTATCTAAGGGTTGGACGAATAGGTAACTAATATCCCGTGGAGACCCACAAGCTCCACTTAAAATTGAACATTTTAGGCAATTCACTATACTTTTAAGAAATATATATATGTAACATATTACTTTCGTGAAAAAAATCAGATGTTGAATGACACATACTGGTGAAAAACCATATCAATGCGATGTTTGGTTATTTAAATTCTTGCGACCCGGTCATCTGAAAACACATCACATCACAATAATAATATATATGTACATACCTACTTACTGGTGACGAATTATATTATTGCGAAGCATGCTCATGGACATGCCGATGATCGGATAGCCAAAAAAACATTAAATTAAAAATACTGATGAAAAACTATACAAATGAAATGTTTGTTCATTTAAATTTAAATGCTCGCGGTTCGGTGATGCACTTGACCCTGGTGAAAACCTATATTTATCTACATTTAGGTGATTTTAAAAGACACTGCTGATGATCATATCAATGCGTTCTTTTTTTACTTTATTACGTGAATTTGATAAGTAACTCGCCACCATATACGTACTTAATATATTTATTTTTTAATCGATCACAACAATAACAAGCTGGCGACTCCTGTGGGTCTATTCTATACTTATCGACTGCTAAAGTAATAAAGTGATAAATATTATCAAACTTAGGGTAGGTTTGTATCAAAATATTAGCACTTATTGCAACAATTACACGAAGTTGGTTTTTATTGTTGCAATAAGTGCTATATTTTAACAGCACCTATCTTGCTGCTGTTAAAATATCACACTTAAAATAACAATAAAAACCAACTTCGTGTAATTGTTACAATAAATGCTAATATTTTGATACAAACCAACCCTAAGTTTGATACTATTTATCACTTTAGTGTTCGATAAGTATAGAATAGACCCACTGAGGGTCTATTCTATACTTATTGACTGCTAAAGTGATAAATATTATCAAACTTAGGATAAGTTTGTATCAAAGTATTAACACTTATTGTAACAATACGTTGGTTATAATTGTTGCAATAAGTGCTATATTTTAACAGCAGCAAGAGAGGTGCTGTTAAAATATAGCACTTGTTGTAACAATCGCAACCAATTTATTGTAATTGTTACAATAAGTGCTAATACTTTGATGCAAACCTACCCTAAGTTTGACAATATTTAATACTTTAGCGGTCGATAAGTATAGAATAGACCATGGGTGGTCAACCGGCTCGCCCGCGGGCCAGATGCGGCCCGCTGGGTGTCAACTTGTGGCCCGTGTAGCAGTGCGAAAATAAAAATAATATTAAATGCTGCCGCTAGATGTGCTAATTTCGCAAATTGAGATTCAATATGGGCTTAAGATTTTAAAAAGCACAGTGTGGTTTTTGCTGCATTTGCAACGCCATTCTCCGTAGACGTGAATTTATTACCGGGAAATTTACAAATGGAACATTGTGAAATATGTTGCGATGAACAGTTAAAGGAGAAATTCCATCAGGTTGGTTTGGAAGAATTTTACAAAACATATTTGGACCATGGGAAATATCCTGCATTTTACAAACATGCTCTAATAATGACTTCGCTATATGGAAACACTTGTGAACAGCTTTTTAGTCGGATGAAGCATATCAAATCCCGAATGAGAACACGAATCACTGATGTGCATTTGGAAAACTGTTTGCGTGTAGGAACAACCTCACCCGATATCGATATTGATGCACTTAGTTCTGCCACACAAAATCAAACTTATCACTAAAATTTATTATTTTTATATTACCAATTTTGTTTAATTTTTATTATTTAAAAAAAGTCTAATCTAATAAATATGTTTGATTCTCATTTTTGCTTTATTTTATTAATATATAGGTATATTTCTTTTTTGTTTTGTATAATAAAAAAATCGGTTGTGCGGCCCGGTAGGAAATCTCATTTTTAGAATCTGGCCCGGCTGCTAAACCCATGGAATAGACTGGTATATGATTGTGCCGTAAAGTTGATAAATATTAAGAGGGGGCTCAAGAGAAGGAGATTGAAATATAATCTAGTATCAAAAGGACATCGGCGTCGTTAGGACGTTAATTTAAATCGATATTTTCGCAAAAATCACTAATCATCGCAGATTTTATTTAAAAAAAAATATATATTATTGGTATTGTCTGCCGCCTTACACATTATTATTTGATAAACAACTGCACGTGTCCGCCGATCAGAATACAGGGCTGTCAAAATATTATATGGATTCATATTTTTAAAATGTTAATTTCGTCATAGTTTTTAATCAAACCTGTAAGTACATACTGATAACTTGGGTGGATATCGTAGAAAACATACTATTGATATATCTACGGGTATATTATTATTATTACCTAATTCAAATTGAGCGTAGGTTGATACTCAAATACTATTATAGTATGTTTATGATCTCGAGAAAATAATACGATGGTATATAATCCATATCAATTATTTGAAAACATTACATTTGCATGTAGGTACATGCATAATATAGTGAAAAGGTCAGATACCTGTTTAATTTGCAAGATAACATCAACATTTGTATATACTTACCTAAATGAAGAATGACATTCATGAGTGAGCACGGCTCAAAGCTTGGAAAATGTGTTTTTTTCAATTTGAAAATATTTTAATTGTGTATTATTATATTACATATTCATAATACATTATATAACTAATAGAAACATACTGTTTTTTTCTATGAATAAAAAAGACTGGAAGGAACATATTGTGTCACGGCAATCAAGAAAGACCGGAAAATATGGCCAACAATGAATGCATGATACACAAACATAAAATACACAAAATTACCTATTTAAGTTAACCGCACACGTGCAGACCACGCGATATTTGTTTACGCAAAGTAGTCGCTTTCCAAAATGGTGAATTTGGTTGCCAGTTTTTATGGCGATGAATCAGTATGTTCCTTCCTGTCTTTTTTTATTCGTAGGTTTGTTTACTATGTACACCAATAAATTTCCATTTATAAAATCGGAAATGAGTTTTGGGATATAATGCAACTAAAACTGGAAAAATTCTATCATGGGTGTTTACTTCTTGAATTAGTTGACCCCAGAAACAACAGGTCCAGTCCACTACGTGAACCACAGTGGATATTATGCCGGGTCCACATTGGCAACATGTCGCCGGCAACCTCGTTAAATTTTACGATAAGTATGATAATTATCGTAAAATTTCTTAAGCCATTATGATAATTATCGTAAAATTTATCGAGGTTGTCGCGCGACATGTTGCCAGTGTGGACCCGGCATTAGATGCACAAAACTTAAATAAGCGTAAAAAAACTCCAGCCAAGCCAAAACGTCAAGATAACTTTTTGAACGGTCAACGTGCAGTGTGAGCATGTGAATATATTCTCATATGAAGTTTTATATTCACATCAGTGTCATTAGCAGCTGAATGCGATTAGAGCAGTTAAAAGTGAAAACGAAGAAACAAATCGAATAAGTTTAGTGATAATTTAAAGGAGATAAATTTAATACAATAGATTATATTTAAGGAAAAATCACGTGAAATCGAAAAATCACGATAAATAACAAATAGTATACAGCTCATTGGATGGTGAAGAATGGTAAGCAACAGTCTATATTACATTTTTCCGCCATATTGCACACAATTAAAAACAACATAAAAATAAATAAATTGCGACAGCCCTGGCGTAAATAAATAAAGATGTGATTGTCGGTGTTCTTTGTGATGACCACCTAGCTTTGAATAAAAATAATCCTTTGTGGTGACTGCACGTTATAATCATATTTGATATAAATTATTTCTTGCATTGGTTTTAATTGCTGTACTTACTGTACTACTATTACTTGTACTACTTGTACTGTAAAAGTAATTTGTTTGTAAAAGTGTCAGACTAAATTTATACCAATCGGGTAAGTAATAAAAAGTCACTTTCTTTTTATAATAAAGAGACATCACTATATTCTACGTTTTTTTAAATATGCATTAGAATTAAACAATATGTACCTATTTTTTTATTATGTAAGAGGTCATACACATTAAAAATAAATACTATTCATTAATAATGTTTTTTGGATAGCACATGAAATAAAAATGTTGGTAGATATGTATTTCAACATCCTTCATATGTTTAGTTCTCGGACAATTTCAGGTTAAAAAGTTATTAATATATTATTAAGTTTATATCGTGGCTACCACATAATTGAAATTGACATATTGGTTGCAATATTTTCCACCAGACTGCTGATTAACAAATTGAATTTAGTAACATTTACGTATATTAGTAGATATTATTTTTTTGGTCACCCCATACTTTCTCGACTTGGAACGTGTTTATGATTTAAATTTAATTTAGAGACCATTTACTTTTGACACAAGCATTGTCGGTAACCTTTGTATATTATTAGTAGACCAATAATTCCGGACCACATATAAGAAAATCATATTTTCAATTCTCAAGGGCAATTCTGTAGAGCTTCCCCTTAAGTACTTCTATATTTTCAGTTTCAAAACTCTAAAAGAAGGTGTCGATGCCCACTTGCATTTTCATATCAGGTGGAGCATGTGGATGCCACAATTTGTAGATACCCCACCGGAATAGTAAAAATCTTTTGTAATACTGATATTAGGTACATGGGAATGTAAGTACATGTTGTATACTAATTTTAATAATTAACTCCAGCTTGAGTGTTAAACAATACTCACAAATAGGGAATCCAATCCCGAGCCAAAATTCTGATCCCGGGATTTCGAGATTACAATTTGACAATCCCGGGATCCCGGGACTGGTGCCGGGATTGTCATTTTTTCCATTGTTAATATAAAAATTTTATATTTACAAATAACACTGATAAAATCGGTCAAAAATAAATCTAGTATAATTTATACTATTTAAGACATTTATTGTTAATATTGTATACGTTCAATCTTGGAAATACATAAGTTTAATGGAGTAAATAATATTGTAATAAAAATAATAATGTGAATTTTATATGAGATTGCTGTTTCTGATAGTAAAGACTTAATGAATGGGTTAGCGAGATTTAAAATAGTAAAGCAAATCATGGTGTACTTATGGCCTTTCCGCTTCATAAATCTAATTAGTCAGCCAAATATGAAACTGCCGTAAAACGTATGAAATTATGGTGGAATTACTTTGTTAATAGTGCGCAGCATTGTTTTTTTCCAATCTTTCTCATTTTTATTAATTTATGTGAAAAAATAAAATGAATCGGCAACTTACACATGGGTATAAATCAAACTTCATTCAAACTCAGTTCATTTCTAATGTAGTTATTTGTTATTAAAAGTATTTTTCTGTTATATTTTCGTTTTTATTTTATTTTCCATAAAAATTGATAAAAAAATCAATCCCGAAAGTTTCGGGATCATGTTATCAATCCCGGGAGTCATAGGTATCGAAAATAGCTCGGGATCCCGGGATTGGAATCTCTACTCACAAATAATAGAATTACATGAGTCATTAATAATACTTACACGATTTAAAAACAATGGTGTCTCTGAAACCCGACGTTTTCAAGTGCTTTTCGGGGTTCAGGATGTTCAAGATTCGTTAGTGTACGGGTTCCGATGCCAACACTAATAATATTATTATTAAGGGATTCTTAGGCTTCGGTTCCGGTTCCATTTCCAACTCGGGAGTTTACAGTTCATTTAGGTGCCGACATGGGAGCGTTCATTGATTCCTAAGAAATAATTGAACATGACAGCTCAATGCGCTTTGTCCACTAATGTAGTGACGTTAACCCTCTTGAAAACAAATTTCTGTTCTGTTCTGCAAACCAGGCCTTCGCCAAAGATTTCTCTATCACTTGAAAAGCGCGGTCATTGAAGGCTGTTTTCAAAACTCAGAACATGAAGTAATAAAGAACTAGGTCGGGAGTGTCGGCACTGTCGTGTGGGGGCTTTAGCTGCTGAAACTTTATTTTTGAATGGTAACTTGCGCTTTGACAATTACTGCACCGGTGTATTGTCGTGAAGGAGTAGCACGCTTGATGTGAACTTTTCAAAGTCTTTTCTCTCTGATAGATTCCCGTATAGCGCCCGTTTTGTTGGCTCAATTCTCTCCTGTTTTAGTTGTATTGTGTGGCATGAAATTGATGAACAAACGTTCTACACCCCAGAAAAAGTTTCCAACAGATTTTTCCACTTTGAACTTTTTAAAAGTGGGGAAGGCTCGTGCTTTCTCTGGATATACTGATTTTTTTCACTAAGGATCTGTCATAAACCCATGTCTCATCCACAACAGCGTAGCCAATTTAGCGTTTTTCTTTGCCAGATCTAGCATTTTTGGCTTGTGGCGTTTTTATCTGCGTTTTTTGATGCCTGCAACAGCTTTAAATGTGTTGAAAAAACGCTAGATATTTAGTTTATTTATTTTCATGTAGGTACATCGCACTTCTGACTATCAGGTACCTACTTAATGCAGGTAGGTCGGTACCTATTTTAGTGAGATATATCACACGATGTAACAATTTCATGTATTATTTAATGTTTTTGTATAGATATTACTCCGCATTTCCGCGTATATAAAATAATAATTTAACAATTATTCATCTAAAATTCTAAAAGATGTGTTCTTTAATTCTCTATGCCTGTCCTACAAGAAAGAAGCTCTCGTCTTCAAACATGAAACGAAACTTGAATGCCGTTGACACAATATAGGTACCTGGGTATTTGTTGTTAATTTTTAAATATAATTCTGTTAACATGTGTGGTTTTTACACGTATACTTAGACATTTTTTTGATGTTTGCATTATTGACTTCGTTATTGTTAGAATAAGTAATTTTACTTGCAATTTTATTTTCACAAAATCTAGCGTTTTTTCATCCCAAATAGCTTGTTTTCACACCCCGTCTGGCATGTTTTTGTCAACGCTGGTTGGCAACACTGATCCGCAGTCATTAAATGATGAGAACTGGGTCCTGACCCGGCAGTCTAGTCATCATTAACAGTCTCCGCCACACCCACACACTCCAGTGTATGAATGGAAGTTTCGCGTTTTTAAATATCCATCTATATTTCCCACAGTCCTTGGTACATTTGCATGATGCTGTCCAACGGGATTCATGCATCACATCGTCCAATTGAAAGTTGAATGCAGTTCATAAGTCTGAAAAGGTTGCCAACCCCTGTTCTTGACCAGTGATTCCTACACGTTCACATCCAGGTTTACACACGAGGGGTAAATAACGCAAATCGATATCTCAGTTTTGTAACCTGTATGAACTGAATATGTATTTTATATCTTTTGAAGTCATGAAGTTTTATGCATGTGAAATAACATACATCGCATTTAGAGTTGGGTATTTCCCGAGAAAATCTCAATCTCGAGATTCGGTATTTCCCAAAAACGTTGAAATTTTGAATTCTCGAGATTCGGGATTTCCAGAAAAGAATTCTCGAGATATCGGGAGATTTAAAAAACATGTAAAAAATCCTAAAATCAGTGTAAAAACAGACAAATTCCTAAAAAAATATGTTTTTTTTATGAATCTAAGAAGACAAACAAATAGAAGTAGAAAAACGAAAATAATTCAAAACGTTACTTATTAAAATAGAATTTCAAAAAACACGGAGTGTCAATCTCTTCGTCTGTCAATCGCGTACGCTTTTGAGACACAAAATTCCCCGATGTTGAAAAATTGCGCTCATTTTGAGTCGACGTTGGCTTAATTGTGTTAAATGCCCCGATCAGTCTGGACGTTTTGTGTTTCCTGTCCACTTTTTTGAAATAAAAAATTCCTTTTTTCAATTAATATTTGATATTAAAGAAATCCCGAATCCCTAGAAAACATTCTCGAGATCCGGGATTTTTGCGTTTTAAGTTATCAACCTTCTTGTTTTACTGCGGTCGAGTCTAGATGAGAAGAAACCTTCTTTTCGCCACAAATTTACTGATCAAGTATCAGCTCACCCCTGAACTGATATGGCGGTATTGATTTCATGAGTGGTTTCTGGACATTCCTCCAGTTTTGCCACAAATAACAGAAGATACTCAAATCTCCCGGTTTCGGTAGTATTATCGCAAGAAATATTAAGATAACGCCGTTATTATAGAAACAATTAAAATTCAAGAAAAATTCAAAAATCAAGAGACATTGTGCGTGAATATTCGTATGCGGTTTTGTTTCAGCGTTGTATCCTGTACTCTCCTGCTATACGAGAAGAAAAAAACTGACCATCAACAATAATATTCTATGCACGCTAAAAATAATCGCATTATTTTGTATGTGCATAATAATACCGTAGAGTAGAATGTAAAGGTTGTGATCGAGAATTCTCTAAAAATAATAATAAAAGAATCTCGAGAAAAAAATACAAAGTTTCGAGTAATCCAGTATCAATGATAGATTAAGGAGAAATTGTCAATAGGCTAAGCTGCCCAAGATTTCGGTATTTGATTCTGAACGGAAATGGTAAAATTCTCCAATAAAAAAATGCCGGAAGAACTAAAAAACAAATACGGTCTCGACATTCGTTGTGAATGATTCTCGCATGGTCAATTTTCTGGCGCAATGTAATGAGTGGATAATCCAAATAAATCTGCTGGTAGATGAGAATAATTTCCAAACAAGATTGTCTCTGCCAAAGGCTGAAAGATTATCTTTGGGGAAAGAATATAGTCTAACCAAGCAAACACAACAGTCAGAACATATAAAGTGATTACATTCTGGACATTAAATTATAACACATTCATTATTTTATCGTAAATGGAATAATACCACTAAGGAAAACCCCCACGCGAAGCTGGTTGATTTATATTACGAGGGTGGGTCAATAAGTCCTTAGAAAAGCCGACAGGTGGCGCGACTAGTACTGTAAGCGGTTTGTTTTCACGCAGCGGCACTACCGATTCAGTATGCTGCGAAGTTTCAATCAGATTGGTCGGGTTGTTGTGTGTTTCTCGACATTTAAAAAAAAATTGTGGAAATTCATGGAAAATGGAAAATTTCCATGGAAAATGGAAAATTGAGTTTAGAGCTGTTATTAAACATTTTAATATAAAAGGGTTAACAGCAAAGGAAATAAAAAATGAGTTGGATTTAGTTCACGGCATATCTGCTCCTTCACTTGCAACTATTTATAACTGGTTAAATGAATTTAAACGTGGTCGTACATCAACAAAGGATGAACCACGCTCAGGACGTCCTGTAGAGGTGACTACACCAGAAATGATCAATAAAATCCACGATATGGTGTTAAGTGACCGAAGATTAAAGTTGAGTGAGATAATTGAGGTTACAGGGATCTCAAAAGGTAGCGTCATTTCTATTTTACATGACAAATTGGGCATGAAAAATATTTCTGCAAGATGGGTGCCGCGTTTGCTCACAGTCGACAATAAACGCAATAGGGTGGTGGCCTCTAAAGCCCTGTTGTCGCTCATGCAACGCAATCCGGATGAATTTTTTCGTCGCTTTGTGACTGTAGATGAAACATGGATACACCACTATACTCCCGAGACGAAAGAACAGTCAAAGCAGTGGATTGCGAAGGCAAACCATGTCCAAAGAAGGCGAAAACCGTAAAATCAGCTGGTAAGGTTATGGCTACTCTATTTTGGGATGCACGTGAAATTATTTTCGTTGACTATTTGGAAAAAGGAAAAACAATAACAGGGGATTATTATGCATCTTTATTGGACCAGCTAAAAAACAAAATTGAAGAAAAACGGCCTCATTTAAACAGGAAAAAAATCCTCTTTCATCAGGACAATGCCCGTGTTCACACATGTTTACGATCAATGGCTAAAATTGAAGAATTGAAGTTCGAATTGGTCGACCACCCACCGTATTCGCCAGTGACTTTTTCCTTTTCCCAAACTTAAAAAAATGGCTAAGTGGACAACGTTTTTTTTCAAATGAAGAAGTCATCGATCGGACAAATGCTTATTTTGAGGACCTTCCGAAAACTTATTTTTCTGACGGTTTAAAAAAAATTGAGAAACGTCTTACCAAGTGTATTGAGCTCCAAGGAGATTATGTTGAGAAATAAAAAAAAAATACAAAAATAAAAACTGTTTTAAATTGACCCACCCTCGTATAATCGTCATCCACTATGATGTGCACCTAATAGAATGTATCTAAAACCCTGAATGGAAATGGGAAACGTACATACATTGAAGAAACGACAATTGCTAGACAATTCTAGTAATCCAGTGACTGATTAACATAATATAAATGTTTTGCGGAATTAGGTAGGTACGTGGCAATATAATCACAGCAACGAGAGGAATGTAATCAGCTTTGGAGAGGCCTTCATCCAGCAGTGGATTGATGCAGGCCAATTATGATGATGACTATCAAATGGTGAAGGCTGCCTATTGACACGATTATAACAAACGCAAAGATTATCAACGCAGTGATCGATATTGTATTATTTCCGAAAATGATCTTTCACGTGTATCCAAAATACGATGTTAATAACTTAAATTCATACTAACATTAGTTACGATTACAGATCCAAACGCATTGCTTAGTATTATTTAAAGGTGTCACACCTAGACCAATATTAATATAGTATTTCACATTATAATTTTATTACTAATTGCTTTCGTACAATAAATGCCTTGTGCTTACTTACACTGATGTCAGGCAAAATTCTCAATTGAATTGTTTTTTTAACGTAATTATTTTGAGACTAGAGAAAATTACCACGTGGCAGTGACACCTGTCAACGTTCTTGGATGTGGCTTGGTTCTGCAAATTATTTGTTAATTCGATTCATCCACTTTCTGAAATCTCTTCAATTTGAATCGAATCTTATAGAAATTGACATTTTCGGAGATATGTCGTTGATTTGAATTATTGTGTTGTCCGACACTAGGCATCATATTATTATTATTATGAAGGATTTGATCGGGATACCCTGTTGTGGTGGAGAAGTAATATGCGACCCTTCGCCATATTCGATCATCAGCCATTTTTATTGGTCAATAACACACTAAAAATTATAAAATAAAATTCTTCACATGAATTATCATTTAATTATATCACATCAAATTGCATCGCACAGCCACACATGATACAATATTAATTTTAAGTATAATTGGCCCGCAGGCGACTTTTTTTTACTATTAGAGAAGTGTGTTTATCTCACGTAACTGGTCTACCCGCCACTTGTCAGCCACCCTTGTGTTAGGCATGTTGGTAGGCATGGCCCCCACAAGGGAGGGGGCTGACGGGGCTCTGTCTGGGGGCCCGGCGTGGCAGATCAACCAGTTAAGCGAGATATACACACGCCACAAATTTGCTCTAATAGTAAAATAAATTCACCTGCGGCGCTCTTAGACGGATAAGATTTTATTTTATAATTACTTTTAGTGTGTTTCCTGACTAATAAAAATGACTATTTATCCAACATGGCGAAGGTTCACATATTACTTAGCTATCACAAAAGGGGGTCGCGACAGAGCTTCAACATATGACGCTGAGTGCCGACAATTCAAGTGGATTTATTTAAAAATACCAAAAATCGCTAAAAATATATACTATACCCTTTATTTTACACGGAACCCTGGAGTTCCCCGGGTATGTCATTTGGGAAACACTACTGTAGAACACCACACTGCCCTTAACCTTAGCGATAGGTTGGGGGGCCCGCTTCAGGATGTGGAGGCCATGGTGGTAGGCATTTATTTTACATTAAAATATACTGTAAATGGTTTTGCTGACACCATGGCCCCCACATCCTGAAACGTGCCCCTAGGCCAGGATGTTTGATGGATGGGACCTCATACTTATCGCTAAGATTAAGGGCAGTGTGATGTTCTACACTAGTGTTCCCTAAATGGTATTCTGTAAAATTAAGGGCGTTCCGTGTATATTTTTTTAGCGATTTTTATTATTTTTAAATAAATCCATTTGAATTATTGAGTTGACGGCACTCGGTATTCAATGATAAAGGTTTGCGATCCCGTTTTGTGGTAGTCAATTAACATGCAACCCTTGTATGTGATAAATAGCCATTTCTAGTAGTCTGGAAACATACTAAAAGAATTAAAATAAACTTCTGCACATGAATTATTATTTAATTATAACATTCATCATATCACTACAAATTGCATCGCATAACCGCATATTTGTAAATGTTAAAAGGTCTCAAGTAACATTTTACTATTAGAGCAACTTTGTGATGTGTATTTATCCTGCTTCACTGGTCGACCTGCTACGCATGGCCCTCTCAAAGTCCGGGCCCCTAGGCTAGAGCCCTGTCAGTCCCCCTCTTGTGGGGGCCATGGCTAACACCGTCCAGTTACTCGTGATTAGAGTTGGGTATTTCCCGAGAAAATCTCAATCTCGAGATTCGGGATTTCCCGAAATTATGTAGTCTTGAATTATCGAGATTCGGGATTTCCAGAAAAGAATTCTCGAGATATCGGGAAATTTAAAAAAAAAACTGTAAAAATCCTAAAATCAGTGTAAAAGAGAGAAATTCGGAAAAAATATGACTTTTTTATTTATATAAGAAGTAGGACAATCGCTGCGTCAGACAATCGCGTACGCTTTTGAGACACAAATTTCACTGATGTTTGAAAAAATTGCGCTCATTTTGAGTCGACGTTGGCTTAATTGTATTAAATGCCCCAATCAGTCTTTGGACGCTTTGTTTTCTGTCCACTTTTTTCATATAGAAAATCGTTTTTTCAATTAATATTTGATAATAAAGAAATCCCAAATCCCGAGAAAAGATTCTTGAAATCCGGGATTTCCCGAATAAATCAATTCTCTAGATTCGGGGTGGAAAATCTCGAAAATTTCTCGAGAATTCCCGTCGGGAAATTCCCGAAACTCTACTCGTGATTGACATGTCGGACACCTACATGGATTTTTAGAAATTTTATTTATTTTTCAGTTCATCCCAGGTTTTTATTTTTTATCGTAATTCTATGCCATGCTCGTCATTAAAACACTTATATAATATAGAAGTGCCCGCACTTGCCTAGGCTAAATAGTAATATAATAATAGTGAATATTTACATATTATTATTTACTTACTTATTTAAAAATAGATTTTGTGTAGATTTCTCGGCGTGTGCAAAGCGCGAATCGATCTCGGAAGGTCGTTTCGGCACGGGGGCCGCTGCTAAATAAATAACTAGGTGTGCATGTACTGTCGATGGTGATTTAAAACGTGGCCAAGTAACACTACTTTATCGATATTATTATCATCACCTGCAATTGTAGCGATCTATTAAGGGGGGACATGCTCGTCGAAGGTCAAAATTGAGTTTTTATTGTATTTTCAAACCATGATCCTGGACAATCCTTAAATGTTGTAGATAATCTATTTATATAATTTTGAAGCCTTATTATCCTTTATAGTTATTTTAAACATTTGATGACTGCATAAAGTATTTTTGTTACATAAAATAGTATTCTTTTACACCTCTCGCTCTAATGTTTTAGAATATAGTCATATTTCGGTACATAACTGTGCAGTAATGTTAAGATTTTTTAGATTTATTAATTTTTAAACGCATTTATAAAATCATTAGTATAATTTATTACGAGATACTTTTTGTAAAATATTCACGATAAAAAACTATTTTGATAATCTCTGTGATCCCAAATTTGACAAGAATTAGGCATTTTATTATTCAAAAAATCGGCAAGATTAACACATTTGAAGATGATTCTAAAGATACTTATTATATGCTATGTATTTGACCATTCAAGTGTGATAAACATCTTATGAATAATGATTGCTTTATAATAATTATTGACCTAAGAATAAGGTAGTGTTTTTTTGAAATACGCCATTTCTTTTGTCATTCCCTAGTGGTTAAGCTACAACATACGGCCGTAGCCATAAATTGACAAACTATAATTAAAGTAGGGAGTAAAATTATGTTAACGCGCGTGTTTGAACATGTACCTAACCGATTTTTTTTTTATTTTTTTTAAACGGTACATTTTCAAACACGCGCGTCAATATCATTTTACTCCCTACTTCAATTTTAGTTTGTCAATTTATGGCTACGGCCGTATGTTGTAGCTTAACCACTGGGGAATGACAAAAGAAATGGCGTATTTCAAAAAAACACTACCTTATTCTTAGGTCAATAATTATTATAAAGCAATCATTATTCATAAGATGTTTATCACACTTGAATGGTCAAATACATAGCATATAATAAGTATCTTTAGAATCATCTTCAAATGTGTTAATCTTGCCGATTTTTTGAATAATAAAATGCCTAATTCTTGTCAAATTTGGGATCACAGAGATTATCAATATAATTTTTTATCGTGAATATTTTACAAAAATTATCTCGTAATAAATTATGCTAATGGTTTTATAAATGCGTTTAAAAATTAATAAATGTAAAAAATCTTAACACCACTGCACAGTTATGTACCGAAATATGACTATATTCTAAAACGTTAGAGCGAGAGGTTTAAAAGAATACTATTTTATGTAACAAAAATACTTTATGCAGTCATCAAATGTTTAAAATAACTATAAAGGATAATAAGGCTTCAAAATTATATAAATAGATTATCTACAACGTTTAAGGATTGTAAAGGATCATGGTTTGAAAATACAATAAAAACTCAATTTTGACCTTCGACGAGCATGTCGTCCCCCCTTAAATAAAATAGTATTTTAAACATACCGTTGCTATCAAATATATCCAAACGATAATATTTACCGTCGATACAGCCTGCGAGTGATTATGAATAATATCACACAATAATATTTTGTTTCGTGTTAGTTATCCGGACTTTGTACGAAGGAAAATTGGCCCAAGCCATTATGCCGATTCAAAAAGCGTAAAAATGCGAATTATCTATTATTTCTCTATTTATTTGACGACAATGGTGTTCTACTTGAAAGAATAAATATTTAATAATTAGGTATGACAGTATGTAATAAGAATAAGTAATAACTAAATATTACTCACATTTTAATACGATTTCCATTATTACAAGTCATGATAGGATTTAAAACCATTCATAAAACATATAAAGAAGGTAGTCAGTAGTAGTTGTTATTTCGATTTAATGTCAAATTTTCTAATTTACATCATCATCAGCTTGAATCTATCCACTGCTGGATGAAGGCCTCTCTAAGTTGATTCCACTTCTCTCGGTCCTGTGAGTTGCGTTACCACGTACTTCTGCATTTATTTAAGTATAGGTACAAAAAGGTAAAAATGTCCGTTAGGATGAAACCGGTCATGGTGTTAAGAAAATAATTATGTAAATAAGTAATACGTAAAATAAAATTATGACTTAAGAAAGTTTATACTCACTTATTGTATCGTTTGTTAGTTTTATTACCATGTTGACAGCTTGTGATTTCTCGACTTTGTTCACTTCTCGAGTGTTCGGAATTGGATTCTTGATTTCTCGAAAAATCGACATTATTGCGAAATTATCTTTAACCGATCAAAAAAAAATTTTCGCAAAATTTAAAAAAAAAATAGCTATATCGGCAAAAAAAAAATCTAGAACTCTTTAGTTCATCCGGAATTTTACATTACATACTAATTATACATGATATTGTGTTTGTTGTGTGTTTTTTACCATGCTCGATCCTACGAAGATCATATGGCGCTCCATAGAGTAGAGGTTTTTTAACATACTTTTTTAACGAGAAATGGATGTTCGTTAGTTGCTCAACCACTATATATAACCACTATAATTACACTATATTCTGGGTCCAAACACACATTGAAACAACATGCAACTGTTGCCAGACCCGGGATTCGAACCCGGGACCTACAACATTATAAGACTGACACGTAATCATGTGGCAACGTTGCATCTGGGGATGGAAAGTGCTGTCGATTTTTAAATTCTGATTTTCCGTAAATTTTGAAAATATTTTTTAATCAGGTACACACGTACTTACCTGCATGAAATTAACTTACTTAACTTCTGAAAAGTGCACAATATAAATTTAATTATTACCTAGTTGATGTGTATACTTTCAATAAATAATTCAAATTTAGTATTTGCCTCAACAGTGTTTTAATTGAATAAATATGTACATACACTGCAGATCAGTGACGCCTGTCTATAGACAAAAGGGCGCCCTTAGGCAAACTTAGAATGCCGCTCCGTTTAATTTTTAGTTAAGATTATTAGTAGCAGACCTACCTATTTTACTATCTTTAAAGTGACAAATGCAACAAAAAAATCTAGAAAAAAATGACGTATAGGTATATAGCATCTACTAAGGATTATAGCATTCCTACGAAACCTCTCAATCAACGGTAGTTTTAGGTACGTGGAGGTCTGAAACCATGACAAGTTTGGAGCCCGCTTGTGATTTTTTAAAACCGAGATGTCGGTACTTTCTAACGAAGCGACCGCGTCGTCCGCTGCATTGAAAAGCCACTGATTTCAACAGTAAAGTTAATGATCGTATTCGTTCCTTCATTTGCCGCCACTAAGCAATGCATGACATGCCAACCCCACGGGACGTCACTGCAGCGGATAGTGACTTGCATTATGTTGTGTTGAAATGACCAGGCTCTTCGTTTCCATTATTTACAAAGGTGTCTCAAAAATACGTATGTACGTGTTTACTAAATGCATGCAAATTATTCATTCCATTTGTCTTTTTTGTTTGATGTTTGCGTATATACCTAGTCAGTATTCGATACAATTTTGATTTTTCGCAATGAGTTAACAAACATTCTGACTTGATTTCTGTTTACATTACAAACGTATTCATTTTGGCACCTGTCACTTCTGTTTCGATTTCTCCACTGTTTTAATGATATGAGCTCGAAAGTTAGTCCACTTAATACAAGTAGGTATACCTGAACATAGGGCTTCGAATCATTACCTACACTCTACCTACACTACAGTAACAAATAATTTATAAATACTTATATATTTATATTGCACTCATGAATACACATTACCTGTAGACCACTTTCAATGCTCTAATAATAGGGCGGCTCTCGTGGTGCAGTGGGTAAGGCGGTGGCCTTTCACCCGAGAGTACCGTGTTCGATTCCTGGTCATGGCAAAAACATTTATGTGTTTTTCTCAAAGCCTGGATGTTTGTGATTGTTCAAAATTACTAACAACCACCTTGTACGAAAAAGCAAGAAGATGGTTATTAATAATTCTAAAAAAAAAATGCTCTAATAATATTTTTTCGAAAATCAGATATGTCGAGAATAGGTACCTACTCCCAAAAAGTTATTCTATAAAAATAACGAAGTCGTCAAACCATTGCTATAGCCCCGCAGCTCTGAGCCCATCTTTGTATTCTTGCATAATGAATGGCTGGGAATGTATTTGATAAAGATTTGCTTTATCGCACCATTGTTATTATCAATCTTATAATAAGCGTCTGGAATGCAATGCATCTTTATATCGCTCATTGTTTCAAACTTCATTCTAACGGATATTGTATTATTGCTTTCCAATTTACGTATCAAACTAAATGTCTGAGAATGCCATGCGTAATATTACTTATGTTTATTTTATATAGAATCAAAATACATTTTAAAGGCTATACCTCAGCTGAGGCATGGTCTAAAAAGATCGTAACTATGCGACGCGCGGATTGTGCTAATGATGCGTGCCGAACGGAACATAATTTGTCATAAAAATTCAACATGCGACCATTTAATGTTATGTTTATTGTTATATTAGTAATAATGATAATATATTCGTCGACATGTTTTCTTTTTCGAGTACATGCATAACGTTTTTTAGTCATCTTTCCACGATATAAGAATATAATTATTCTTACGACGCCATCACAAAAAAAATGACGTACTCTCACCTCGAATGCCGCTCGGCGATTGGTGACGAATGCGAAATTTCGTCCCACCATTTGTCGTTTCACTTATGAGAAAGACGCATCGACTGCATTCAATCACTGCATCAAATCAGACTGTTAACAAGTTTAAATCTAAAACATAATCTATTATATATTTATATATATTACCATGTGATAACGCCAATTTAAATATAAAGATATTTATATGAAGTTGATCCCGCCGTTCACCACCCGGACATTTTGTCACTGTTCTATTTCACTGGTTATCAGCGGCTTATTGCCGCTTGTCGACCTTATCACGATGTCTTATCTTATCACGCCTCGTCTTATCATTCTAATCAGTTGACAATTGAATCACTTCAGCTTTGTTGACGGCTTCAGCACGTCGATGATATTCTTTAAATTCTTACTGTTTTTTTGTAACATTATCATGACAACAAAATATTTTGTAGTTCGAGAGAGTTAGTTATTCATTGCAAAATTTGTTTTGATTTTGAACCTGACTTCGACTGCCTTGATAATATTATTAGCATGCAACTTACTACAATTCATTGCAAAATTTGTTTTGATTTTGAACCTGACTTCGACTGCCTTGATAATATTATTAGCATGCAACTTACTACATTGTTTGTATCGTTTGTTTCAATCTAAGAAATATTCTGTCGATTGATGCTTGTCCTACAGACATAATAAGAATTGGTATTCAAATTGTTAACGGATTGATAATGGCTTGTCTGAACTTTTGACGTTTAGTTTACAAAATGCGCGGGCATTTTTATTATCGGCAAAGCAGTTTTTCCTTTTACCGACGAAGTAAGCTTTGCAGAATGTTCGCCGTGGAGCGCTAGAAAGCGTTTCGCGTTGGACTTTTATCACTACATTCCGATTCAACTAGTTCAGCTCTCACATATATTTTGGTAAATATATAATAAAAATTGTAATAAATTATTTGTTAATTTCATTGAACATTATTATATTTTGTAAATCGATGTTTTGAATATCTTTACCGTGTATTGATTTTGAATTTAATTTTAGTATCCAATATAATAGTTTTTCCAGTCCAATGATGGAAATTTATTGTCAATATGTATAGAACAGCTGTAAGCTTCTTGAGTTTTAGCTGTCTCCGTATGTCGGCATATTCAGGGCTGATCGGAGTTCGAAATTCAATTCGTGAGTAGTCACAATAATACAAAAAAATAAGTGCAATCACATTTAACTAACAGTCTGGTATTGAAACATTGAATTCGCCGTTCGAGCTAGTCATCCATGGTAAACACGGGGCTATATTTATACACATTACATACATTACGTTTTACATACTCCTTACCCTGCAAAACCGTTGACGCCGACCCTACCGACACCCGGACATGTTACCCGCTCATTTATCAGTCGCCAATAGTTCCTTGCTTCACGCATTGCTAAAGTTATGACGACAAAGAAGAATTGACAGGCCTCGCCGTTTCTGTAATTATTTCATTACTACTGCACCACTACAGTTGCGCCTGATGGCCTGTTGTAGTGTTCAAAGGGGTGGGGGGGGGGATCGCTTCTTCAATAGTCACCTCGTTATGTTTTTACGATTTGAATAAATCGCAATACATGCGCCCCCGCGAATTTTACTCCATGCAGTCGACTTATACAACCGTTATTCTTATTGAGTGTTCGTTGAACGAGTGCAATATTGTTGTGTTAGTTATTATAGATATGCTCCTGCAGGAATTTATTGTACAATAATTATTCTAAAATCGTACTCCAGTTTCATTATCGTACACGCCTGCCTATCAATATTGCTTCTAAATCTGCATGCATAAATCGCAAACAAATGAAAGTATAAAAACCATAGCAACATTAAATTTATAATGCTTTTTATGCAAGTGCACTTGTTTTTTTTTTATTTTTTAATGCCAACACTAGCAACCAAACAACAATAAAAATGTTTTGAAAAACGTAAACGACGATCTTGCGAATTCGAGAAATTATTGCTAGGCAAAAATAACAAATGAAAGTTAAAACTAAAAATTAAGGCAGCTGACTTTGATATGAAATGAAAATGTAAATTTTCGTAGGGAAAAAACCACTTGAATTTGAACTGGAACGGAATATGTTAAAAATTTGGGCATTTAATTACCTTGGTAAATATTTAAAATGTTGATATTGAGAATCGAAAAAGGTCGAGAGTCACAAGCTCTAATAATTAATTGTGAAGGGTTCATAAAATTTTATATAAATTCCAGAATTAATCATATTGTATAATCCTATTGAAGTGAACGTAACTAACCCCGCATCCCTCCCTCTTCAGTATTGAAATGGTCGCGCGGGCGAGTGGTTGTGCGTTGTGGAGATAAATTGTATCAACGCGTGTGCGTCGTGTGCCCTGTGCCGATTTGTGTACATGTGTGTGATTTTTGTTATCGGCAAAGAATAATTACCTCTATATTTCTTATGCCGTGTGGATAATAAGATAGTTATTGCAGTTTATTCCATGAGGACATGGAGGATCAGCAGCCATGAGACAAGGCCGCGGAGGACAGCGTAAAACAAAATGTAAACGTTTTCTATCCATGTTATTCCCGCTTTCGTAAACTTTCAACCGATTCGATGTTCTGTGTTTTTTTTTTGTTTGAATTCGGAACGCGCGCCGGTTCCGATTTTTGACACCGAGCGGCGTTGCGTGTGACGCTTCGCCGGCACGTTCGGTTGTTTTTTTTTCTTCGTCCCAATTCCCCCCGTGGACGAGATAACTGACGTTTTCTTCCATTGGAATATAATATTTTATTAAATAAAAATTATTTTCCTAATCGAAAATAATTGTTTTCACCATTCGTCTGAAATATGGAATTCGTTTAATTTACTGATATAAATAGATTTATATTCTTGAAATAAGTCGATAGAATAAATATAGACTTTTTATTAAGTTTTGTATACTTATAGCGTATAGTTTTGGAGGCAATCTTTGAACCGCACGCCTATATTATTTCAAGAGCATGCGATATACCTACCTTCCTATTGCATATTTTGGTAAAGATACAGTACCTCCTTCATATCGTGTCTTTTTTAAAGCTGAAAATGTGACAATCTAAAACCTAACACAACCCATTTATGTCTGATTACAGTAGGGGATGTGTACATATCTGATAAATAGATTTTGTTTATTTTGTTTGCATGCAAATTTTAATCGTAACTTTTTAATTTGTTCGAATGTAATTCATTACAATTATTAAAGAAAATATGAATTTTCTTATGGTTATCTGATTGATAATTATGTACATAAACTACGAAAGCCTAACCTTTTTAAATATTTCCCAAAATTTTACGATTATTAATGTGAATTCCGTCCAGCTATGTCGTTGGGAATGATCAAATTGCAATATGTACATAATATCATTATTTGACTATTATAATATTACAATGACTTGAGGATTCAAAAACGAACGTAGTCATATACATCTAGGTCTGCTCATACAAACAGATAAATACATGAATGTTGAACCCTAGAACCGCATTAAGGGTAATTATTGTTTTTCATTTCGTTACAGCATTGTCCATTTAATATTCTACTGTTTGACTTGTATAATGAATTAATCAGGGAACACACTTTATAGGAACTGGCTTACCATATCGCGTGTGGTAGGTATAATAGCAGGCTACGGATCTTGAGTGTTAACAATATGGGATAAACTTAAACACGTGCTAAAGAATAATTACGTATCTATGTTGTTTTCAATACATAGCTACCTACGTCTCGATCATTAAAGTTTGTCACACAAACGAATCGCACATTCAATATTTGATGACAGTCGGCTCGCTTTGTGTTCTTTGGGTATACCTAGTCATAAAAGATTGTCCGGCTTCAAAACCTTGGTCACACATTTAGTAAGCCTGTTTTTAGCTCATTCACTACTTTGGCCTGTTCTGCTGGCTTGCCCTCTTTATATTGAGATTTTCTATATGAGGAAGTATCTTGGTTATAATATTCAATGAGATGATTAATCACGTCCGTTTTGCGTTGATTCCCAAGTCAACCTATACCTACTTCTAACAATAAAAATAATTCCGCTATAATATAAAAAAAAAAATTTATTGCGAAGATCTCCTACGATAAATAATAGTCTTCAATATTCAGTAGGATCCCCTTGGAAATCTATGCCTAGGATCGGCCCACACGAACCATAAGCTACCGCAGAATTCCGCTTTTTGTGGCTACCTGCGGTTCGTGTGGGCCTACACCCTAAATGAATTTAAATATCTCTACTCTACATTCCCAAACGAATAATAAATTATTGGGGACTGATGCATTATTTACATTATTACAATCTTCACTTGAGTAGGTATCTCGATTCCAATAACACAAATTTGAAACAGTCGATGCCAAAAAGATTTTAAAGTTAAACCGAGATGTTTTATGGTTATCCAAACGAATGTAGTTACATTGATTCGGTGGACATTGTATACAAATTGTTCGAAAGTTGTATCTAACTTGTTTCCGAACATTTAATATGATGTGTTAATTCAAATGTCAATATATTTATGTTTTCCGACTCGAATGGAAAACATTGTTAATATGCAGATATTCTTGGTCTGGACTAGGTTTTACATTTTACATGAAAGTACCCACGTACCACGTAATTAACAGTGGTTATGAACGTTGGTGATTAAATTAATCGAAAGCTATCGCGCATTGCAGATTCATTTGTAGCAAATTTCACACTGTTATCTCCCGCATCTGTCAAAAATTTAAGAAAGTTTGGTCCATGGCCAATTTCATAAATTATTGAATAAATATACCTATCTTCAGATATTTAATTCCCGTTTACACTTTGTAGATTGAATTTCGTAATGAATGGTGTGTAATATGAATAACTTGTACCGGAACCAAAACATTCGCATTATGTATACTACAAATAGGTATATTGTATTAACTGCTGTGAAAGGAAATAAGGTATACAGAACGATTAGTGTCAATTCATTGTTTTATATTTTGACCATCCAATTGAAATAAATAGCTTTCAGATAGAATTCAAGACTATACGTAAGTAGACTTCTGTATTCAAAAACAAATTCTTACAGGATCAGATTAAGGGTTTTTAGGTACTTAACTGAGTTTTCGAATTACTAGTATTTCCGACAAAATTCGCGGCAATGTTAAATTATAGTGTTTTTTTTTTACTTTTACTATTCTTGTTATTATTGTAAGAATTCCAACCAGTTTTGGAAACACTGCATTATTTATTCTATTCACTATTGTAGGTTACTTACTTGTAACGACGAAGCAGGAAGAAATTGTGTAAAAATTGTCGTCTCTATGCACCTACCTAGACGTTTTATGACGGGTAACTTTGGGACATTTTTTAGTTGGACCTGTGTGCCTACGTAAAATCGTCGGTGATGTCTAAGACAGGTATAATATTTTATTATATGTAGGTACTTATCTAATGATGAATATTCAGTATGCTTCGAATAAAATACATATTATTATTTATCCACTCGACATTATTAAAATATGTATCTGTTGGGATATCAATCCCGGGTGTAAACATTCCATAATAATTATTAACTTTCGATATTAATTCGCAACTAACAGTAGGTATTATATTATCGCAGTGACCAATAGATTGTTTTGTGAGGATGTTTACGCCGAATATTTTTCGTACGCATAAGTACGTTGTTTAAATACTTACTATTACGAATATTTTACATACTAACGAGTGTATGCAGCTTGTTTTGAATTAACAATACGCACCCATGTCATATTTTGTCGCATAATTAATAATAATATGCACCCTTGCACCCACCTAAATCTTACCTGACTACTATCAGTCCACTTATTTTTTACCTGCACACACAGTTCGTCGTAATTCTGCTTATTATTTGTTTCTTGAGCACTCGATGGAGAAAGTTTACAAACACGGGAGGGTTGATTTAGATTTAGAGGTACTTTGTGACTGTGACTGAACGTAGTCGGCCTTCGAGTTGCAACATAGGCGATTCGCGAGTGTATTGGAATTGTTTGCTGCAATGCCTGTTTCAATGCTAGGGAACAATATCACTACAACTGTTTTTGTTGTACCCACGGTGTCACCGTATACTGGTTTACCTATACCTGGCGTCGATAATTAGTGTAAGGTCTATATACCTACGTATATCTTATAACTAATTACACCATTTTGGAACGTGTGATCACGAAATGAATTTCCGGGGTTTGGACGTTGACCGTTCGCTTAGTCATATTTAACAAAGTGAGAAGAGGAAATTTATTTCTCAGTCGTTGCCTCATTGCTGACGATCGTGTTCTTCGAGAGCCGTTCCTATTTTGCTTACGAATATCATACAGTCTTTGGGCATCCAGCTGAGCGTGTATTGGGCAACACTGACGATTTTGTCGCATTCTTGATTTTATCGGCCCGGGAGTGTGTGTTCTTTCCTCTTCTGCTGTTTACGCTGTCAACTAGTCTTTTCAAACTGTTTTAAGTTTAAGGCCATCCTCTCACGTGGATACTCAAAAAAGACGAGACTGAAACTCCAGTATCTAGCTAATGTATTTCGATGGCGGCTCTCGTAACGGCAAGACTGGAATCTCTCAGTTTCAAAATCTCCGCAACTGAAACCAAGCAGACGCGACATGCTAGTCTCTCAGTTGCCAGTCACCCATTAACATTAATAACAGTCATACCAATATCAGTAGATTCGATGAAAAATCATATTTTCTTACCAAAATTGGTATCACTGAACAAGAAATAACAAGCCACGACACGACGTCAAAAGTTAAAGATGGACGAACCGATTTTTAATTTAAAATATGTGGCTGATGTTGAGAAATACTCCTGCCTGTATAATTAAAGGTTGCCAGAATATTCCTGTAAAGAAATTACGGAAAAAGCTTAGAATGAAGTAGGAAAGACAGTGGGTTTGACAGTTTGAAGTTATGACATTATTAGGTTTCAGTAGCCTCGTGTGCGAAGCATCAGTCACTGGCCAGTTTATGAGTTCCATCAGCAACCAGTTTGTCAGATTTTAGGTTCTGCGTGAGAGGATGGCCTAAAGGCCCTAAAGGTTGCTTATTACTGATTTAGTTTCTCATCCTGTTTGAGAGGCGGGAGCCATTTACCTATTAATGGACATGTAGGCCTTCGTATATACCTACGTATTATAAGAATGATTCAATTGACTGCTTGTTTATATATCCATAAATCAGAACACATATTGATGGGGAAATTTGGAGTGAGATATTATGCATGTATGTAGGTATGTTTTATACGTTCCACTCTCACAGACTTTAGGTAGCTAGGGCAAGTCTGGTGCCAGCAGCCGCGGTAATTCCAGCTCCAATAGCATATACCTACTAAAGTTGTTGCGGTTAAAAAGCTCGTAGTTGAAATTGTGTCCTGCGGTGTCGCTATAACTTGTGACTTCATCAAGAATTCATTGATAGTTTATTCCGTGTGTCTTGCTAATTGCCAGAAGCATTTTTAGTTAAAAGGGATAGTGTCATTCATTAGATACCTATGTAATGTACAAAGCCTCTTTTTTAATGTTTTTATTTTTGACCATGTCTGATCATATAAGATGATCATATATGAGTGGAGGTTTGTATTAACAGATTTTTGTTTTTATGAGAAACGGATGTTAGCCACTTATCTATTCAACCTATTGGATCCATACTCCAAACAGACATTAAAAACAATATGCGTATTTGTCAAACCCAGGATTCGAACCTGGTACCGACGCCATTATATAAATAGAAGATAATTGTTTATATGGCTCGCAACGTCTGCATAGTGACAGGACAAAAACATGTCGTGGACTCACGATACTATGAACTTATCTAATATGTCTCATCAACACAGCAACGTAAAAATGGTCTGCTCATAGGGTCTGCTGGTTACTTAAGGGTCGTCTCTAAATGACGTCACAATCTAAGGCATCTATAAAGTATATTATTTTGTTATTGCCACGAATTCAACAACACTAAAAGTTCCCAGAACAACCATCACTGTCATAATAAAACAAAATTATTTGAATACCATCCATTTAAGTTTAGTCACTCTTTGGTAATAATAATATTGTATTATCACTATTTTATCAGGTAAGTTTGGTAACCGGTAACTCTTTACATGAATCTGATTTCATTTTAACTAAAAAAGTAGGGGCAATTATCCATTTTACAATTAATGTTCGCATGCTGCACAGGATACAAGTGTTGATATAGGTCAGGGATGGCGAACCTTTTTACGTACGCGTGCCAAAATTTCCCAAATAATATTTTTCGACTGACTGACGTGCCAAGCATTTTTTCACGGCGAATTTTTTTTTATAAATTTTCTAAAAAAACGTTTTTAAGAATTCTTTTAAAAAAGTTTAAAAATTACAATTGAGTTCTTGATATTCTGTCTTTACCGTATTTCTAGCCGAAGGCATATCTTTTATTCTTTGTTTTTTTTTCCTTGTTTTTAAATTAGCCAAAGAGATCGTGCAATCATTTAAACCACTCTTCTTTCATATAATATTCTCCATCACTGAACGTTTTTCCATTTTTAGAGATTATGTTAGAGGCAAAATAGCAAGCTGTTATATTTGAATGACTGCCGATGATTAATTTCATAAGGTTTGTTGATTGAATATGTTTATTTTTAATTCCCCGATCCTAAAGACCGTACCGACCTATGCAATTGTATATTTACATTAAACGTAATGAGTATTCTTCAAAAGGATTTGCCTGCAATTTTTTAGACAATGCGACTTGTCATATTTATGGATGAATTTCGTCGTCGTAAACATAATATATTATTTTTAAATATTATATAAGTACTTATATATTTATTTGTAAACCTTTTAAAAATAAACATTTTTTAAATATAAGTACCTACTTATATAAATTAGTAATTTCTTTTCTCTTCAAAATGAAACATTCGCGTGCCATTGGTTCGCGATCACTGATATAGGTATTATTTTCTCCCGAGTCTGGACATGTCATTTTAACTTAGCAGTACCTATTACAGAGTCTCCATTATTCGGCATCGATTTCATATATGAACACTACTTGTTAGTAATTGAATCCTCTTGAATTTGAAAGTTAATTATTTCCACCGCTATCGCCATCACTGTTTTGAACCCAAGGACTTTACCTGGTTTTGCAGCTGGTTACAGGGGATAGATAGTATTGTTTTATTTTTTAAACCCTCAATTATTTGAACCACGGATGAAAAATAACGATAAACTGCATATACTATCTGTTAATAATAAACTTTAAAATTTAAAATCATCGGATGACAACATTTTACAATGTTTCGCTGAAAGTTAGTCTAGTAACTAGTTTCTTATTACGATACCTATCATTCATTTTAGTCAATGAGCCCGTAATGAATGGAATGTCCGTTCGTGTATCACTGTTATAAATACATTCACGTGCAAAAAGTTTATCGATTATATGCCATTTTTTTATACTGACTTACTTAATCTTCTCCGTAAGGCTCTACAGCTCTTTCCTCCAGTCGTCTCGATCCTCTGCGCCTTTTCTCCAATCATTGGCGTTGATCGGGTACGCGTTACTTAGCAACCTTCATCCTAGCCCATACGTGGCAAAAATTTTATTTCGCATGTGTAGAATCAGTCCAGCTCGTCCAGCTACTTAGAAAAGTTTTTATCCACGACATGTTTTCTTATTATATTTTTAAGTTACAGTTTTGTTACAGTTAAAAAAACATTTTTTTACTCTATTGGAACTTCTGTAAAATCGTGATTTGTTTGCGGCGGATATTCCCTGTTTTTACGTACATTAATATATTGTGTATATAATTTGTATGTTCGATTTAATTTGCAAATAATCATTACTACTGAGTAAATTAGCACCCACCGTGTTTGGCTTGGACGTCTGCGATGTCCTAGCGGCTACGCGCCGGGCTTATAATGTCGTGGCTCCCGGGTTCGACAAAAATTCACATGTTTTTCAATGTCTGTTTGGGCCCAATGTATGGACCTAATTATGATTGCGCAAGTGACTAACATACAAAAATCTGCATAGAAAGTGTTGTTTAGGGCAGGGGTTCCAAACAAAGTGCCCGTGGTCGCAGGCAGGTGCGCCCGCGATATTGATAAATAAATGAATAATATTTTTTGTATACAATTTCTAATTTCGAGTTAGATATTCAACAAATGAGTTGTAATATATAGCTAGTACATTGATTGTGTATTCGGCAATTACGTTTTGTCCGAATGTGTGCAACCACACAACAGTGAAACTATGGGACTAGCAACCTCCATAGAATGTCTCATCCTATTTCTTTCTCAAACCCCGTAAATTCAGATAAATAGTCATTCTTCTGTCATGTTTCTTTTTTCATACGTAAGCTTATGAAAGTTTCACTGCGGCAGTTGTGTCCGTGTTTTCCTTTTTTAATTATAAATCTGGTGAATAATCATTTGGAGAACCCCCTTGCTTAGGAAATACAACGATAATTATAACGAAGTGAACGGTAAGCGTATCCGTATTGTCGATCTCTGGGAGCATACGTGAACCCGCAGAGTCAGTAAGTTGGCGGATAGTACAGAACATGATGCATAAACGAGGGATGGATGTGCGATGTGCTTTGCGAATGATTTAATTTGCATTATTTTGCTTTAGCATACGTTTTCAACAGTATTAGTTACCTACCTATATTATAATAATTTTACGAAAAAGTGGTTATTAAGATTCTATATCATTAATATTACTTTAATATTTTTGAATGTCACAAAACCACTAACTTAAAATAGGCTGTGATCTAATCCAGTAACTAAACTGGCTTAACAATTATTCTAACACACTCATTGTTATTATTCAACTTGAACACACACATATTGTATTTGAGTCACCTAGCTCTGGCAAGAGTTATAACACTTATAACCCATATTTTTGCAATTTTGTAATTTTTTCGTTCAATTATTTATACCGAGTGATTCTAAAGACATTAATCTATATAATGAAAAATTGTTGGGTTTCAAAAGTTATTTTAAACCATGTGAAAATCGTTGACAAAGTTGCCTGATGTGAGTTCTGTCACCAAGGCCTTTCCAACCAATCAAGGAGCTCTATTTCTCATACATAGTGTACTGTGTGTCTGCAGCCTTAGTTATAACTATTATTTCAATTTATTACAAGCACAATATGCCACTGCGAACTCTTCTTCGGTCGTTCACTTTGACTGAGGACCACCTAACGTGCAGTCATCTTCTGTGCGACCAAGACTTTCCACCCCTTAACGGTCATCTGCTTCTATCAGGGCAGAGTGAAGGCTGCCACCAGTAAACTTTTTCAATTGGTCGCTCGCACACGTCGAAGGTCTTCCTCTGCTTCACTTCCCCCGTCCAAAACACATTCAAGTCCGCGGCAAACAATATGTCCAACATATTGTCGATAGTCGTTCCTTTATCTGTGTTATCCCAGGTCTTTGGATGACTGACAGGTTCGTCTTGTACTTCGTCCATGAAATACGTTTTGAATAAGGTTTCGGCGCCACCACCACTAATCGCAAGCATTATAGCGGCCGTACATGTTTATTGCCAGCAATAGTGCGTATATCGCGGCCATACCAAGAAAATGTACTGTAAACATGTGTTATCCTCCAGTTGGCAAGATTGCATACACGAATCAAAAAAGTTCGGAAATTTCTGAGTTACTCACTGTCAGCAGTTAATCCATGCACATGTAAAGGGGGTATTAATTGCCTAAGGAATGTTTGCACAGTCGTGATTTTTGTGGCAATTGCGATTCCTCGATCCGATCGGAGACATCCCATTTTTTCTGCCACGTCTTGAACGCCGCATTACTCCGCGAAACCACAGAACAGATTAACAAGATAGATGTGAAAGCCAGCTTCATATACTTGTTTTTTAAGATTTCGAGGCCACAATTGGTTTACAACTTAAATGATAGTCAGGTATGTATGGCCTGACCAGTTACGTCCTTAGACAAAATGCCGCCACATTATTTTATACAGTACTTTTTATCATCCTTTCGTGACTCCAATATCTAAGAAATGCGTTGTATGGATACATTACTAAAAAGGTATATACCTACCACTAAATCTAATTTAAATGCCATCTCTGGTTCAATAGACAATATTGCGAGTCAGTTACGGTTTCAGATAGGTACCTACATTTAAAATTGCACTTGTCAACTTCCAAAACTCACGAGTGACTGGTAAATATATTTGGATACATTTTAAATTAGATATGCACGTGTCATTGCTGTTCACCAAGAACGTGACGTCCAAGGACAACGGAAGTAAACTAGGCATCGCAAACCCGACAAAAAATTAAAGTCCCTTTCACCTAATTAATACATTTTGTTTCCAACCAGTGACTGAATTTTTTAATGGAAAGATATTTCCGTTATTTCTAAGTTTAAGCAGCTATTTCTATATATACGTAATGATTCTCCTCGATTTGCCGCCCTTTGGGTAACTGCCGCCCCCAAGCGACGCTCAATCTACCTACCCCCATGGGACGTCACTGGGCCTGACACGAGAAATAAAAAGTCCGCCTGAATGTTATCAAATATTATCTATATGCAATGCACGTTTCGTTTACGTGAAAATTCTGATGCATGTTATGTTGCAGATGTAATTCTTGAAACGATCATACATATTCTTTAACACGTGTTTAATATCCCGTTTACACGTGCATGGATTTACTGCTGACAATTTATCCCAATTTTTCTCTACACTTAAGAATTATATTTTATTATAAATACACCCAGAAGGTAAAGCACATCCCATTGTTATTGTTTTTCTGGGTGGAATAAAAACAACAATGAAGTATGCAAATTGACCCTTATGACAGTGCAGGTAAGGTCACTATTCCGTGACTTTCGTCTTTTTATTATAAAATAATAAAATTTGTATGAGAGGATTCTGTCTTGACTAAAAATCTATGGGGCCGTTTACATTGATTGGCTGAATATTCACACACTTCGTCCATTTAATTCGTCAATGGTTGTGATTTGTGAACCAGTAGAGTCAATCGAGCTGTGCATTATGGTTTATTATCAAGTTTCTTCAATAGCATACGTCATAGTAAGTAGGTAATGGTCTTTTGAAGAAGTTTTTGCATAGTTGTACTGAGTACGAGTTACAGCACTTCTTGTATCGTATTATCTATAACAGGGGTCGCGAACATTTTTATTTATTTAAGAAAACAAAACATTGTGGACATTAAAAATCAAAATTCAGGACGTTCACACGAG
The DNA here is from genome assembly GCF_057557595.1 of Rhyacophila brunnea. NCBI lineage: Eukaryota > Metazoa > Arthropoda > Insecta > Trichoptera > Rhyacophilidae > Rhyacophila > Rhyacophila brunnea. The sequence continues at coordinate 10,301,805 of NW_028233068.1, read as the reverse complement.
ATTTACATTATAAAAAAATATTACCCTCGCAAGAGAGAACAAATTAAAAAAACATAAACAATTTTATACTTACAGTAAAATCAAATTTCAAAAACAAAATACACAGCACATCACTGAAAATATCAATGTCTTTGGGGAGCGCATTACTAGTCTTGCACCCTCGCCAATGGTGCCTGATAGGCTTGACACGAGGGAACGGTTCCGACCCAGAATAGGTCATGGCTAGACACCAAGATTGGAAACCATCCTTCGCGATAACAGGCAAAAATGTCTCATGAGCAGAAGTGACCCTCGACATTCAAGACAGTTAAAAGTAAACATGCCTCGTTGAATGGCAGTCGGAAAATAATCGTTTGACGAATTATTGAAGGGAAAATAGTATGTCTTAAAATAAATACATCGAAGTAATTTCTTCTGGACGCGCTCGAAAATAAGCTTGTAGGAAACTTCATAAGGACACTAGATAATAAACCCATATTCAAAAATACTACGCACTTACGGTATTAAAAAATATCTGTAATAGTGTTTGGCGTACAAGAAATTTCACGCTAGGATCAGAGATTCGAACTTTTTAACATCGTATTGACAACTTAGGTTTTGATTTTTTTAGCTCAGGCGATTTTAACCCACTTAACATTTTTTCAGGATCATAGTCGGGAGCTTTTTGTGTTTTCAATTTTAAATTAATTATAGTCAAAAAAAAAATCTTTAAGTTTCTTCCAATCTCTCTAATGTATTTCACTCCACTGCATATAAAATTCCATTGTCCAGTTACACTTACATTACAAAAATAAAAGCGTCGAGATCAATGAAATTATTGATATTGGCTGAAATGAGAATACACTTTTGACCAAACCCTTGGACGTTCTGTCAGCGAGAGTAATTCTTGTCACTTGTCATTTTTGTCGTATTTTATGTTCCCTGCCTGGACACTATTTTTCTCAATGTTGAAAATACACCGGAAAAAAAGTTGGCCGTAAATCGAAATAATTTTGCTATAATTGAAGATGGCCGCTGCAGCAAGAGCCCCATAACGGACGGTAGAAGTGTTGTGAAGACTGGAACAAATATAGTGGTTTACCCTGTACCCCAGGTTTACTATGAGCACCCTGATTTTAAACGCCACTCAATAAATTATTAACAAATTAAAGTTATTTAGTACCTACTTGCCTACTTACTTATATTTTTGGAAAATCTAAACTATTAATTTTTAAGCTTAGTTTATTGTCGGTAAGGTGACTTACAAATCCTGAAATATTATTATCTTCTAGACATCTGATAATTTATCAAATCGAATGTTGAATATGCAGTCTTTCCGAAGTATTGTCAATCAACATCGACTGGAGAGTGTAGATGTCCGCAATTTTTTTTGAAAATACGTGTGGGTTACTATTTGCATAACATAGTAAAATATAAATTGAAAGAGCAATCTAATGTTACGTCTGTGAAATCCACTTATTAAATATACTCGTATGTGCGTATTTAGGATGCAGTCACTGTTGCAGTGATGTTAAATCTTTTTGACGCCATCCTTTACAACCGCATACATATTCCCGTTAATTCAATCATAGTAGGTACATCGCAATTTTCTGGAAGTTTAAGTTATTGAAATATAAAAACTACCAGAGTTCTAATCACAAAAAATACTAGGCTGAATTATACCCACTTAGCTATACGTTGATATATATCGCGTACATTTGACGCTATGATCGGAGAGATTCGGCAATGCTGTATGGAACATTACTGAAATTATAGGCTCGATTATCGTACGTAGTGTTTCCCGATATAGTGACCTACGCGAAAGATTACCAGTGGATTGCTGTTTAACTGAGAAAATCACAATACTTAATGCTCTCAAATCTAACTGAAGGGAGAATTTTCAATTTACTGACAAATCAGAAAAACGAAAAATTCTCGAAGGGTTATTGTATACATTTTTTTATATGCTAGATCAGGAATTCTCAACCCATTTGCGGGGGACATCACGGTAAAAATAACCTGTTTACAGATGTCTTTACCTCCAAATTTTATTTTAGGTATGGTCCCAATATTGAAGATTGATTTGATATAAATAAAAAGGATTTCAAGTTATACACATTTATATTTTTATAAAAATCGATGTTTTTTAATATAAATATTAAAACTATGCATTAGTCAAAAATCTCTTAGGTGATGCTTAGAAAACTTAATAAACTAAATTTTATATAATAAAAATATACCCATAAATTATTTGTGATAAGGTGCGGTCCGATTCAACAAATTCACATGTTTTACAATTGTAAGTTCATCTTTGACTTAAAATTTAAAATATTTTTCTTTTTAATGTTTTAGATAGGTACAGATTTAGTATTAATTAACACAGTTGAAATTGTAAATTATCAAAAAGAATTCTCAAATTGCAAGCTTCGTATTTTTCTGCTAGGTTCTCTGTTGGCATATAGCAGATGTCGGCAAACCGCGGCTCGCGAGCCACATGCGGCTCTTTGGGTATATGCGTGCGGCTCTTTGCCAAATTCCTAATTCACATTTTTTACAAAAAAAGGTTTAATTGTTGTCGTTTTTAATCCGCCCATTGCAAAAGTCGACATATTAAATTTTTCTCCATTTCATATTGACACGAGCACTTTTGAAATAGTTTTTTTTGTGGATTTAACAAGCAAAGAGTTATGTTGCTCCAAATTTGTAGGTCTTGCCACCAAAATTGAGGATTTGTAAAGAGAAAAATGCAATTTAATTTCACAACACAGCAGAGCGCTCTAAAAGATCTACATAATAAGGTAGATTCTACAATTTTTAATACATGGTTTAGCTTTCCGTACTCATATTTGAGTCTACATAATTTGTATGCGAACAATCATTTTCAAACATGATCAATATAAATAGCATTTAGAGAAGCCAAATAACCGATGAGAATCTGGAGTCGCGCTTAAATTGAAAACTACAAGTCACATACCAAACATACAGACACTCTCCAAAGAAATGCAAAGAAGGTCATTGTTCACATTAGTTTTAAGGAATGCGTGAAAATTGTATGTAACTCATTTTCTGAAAAAATATAATTTAAACAATAAAATAACTTATATTTGCGTTAGTTTTATTCGCAAAATCTTCTTTACTTGATAAATAAACAATAACATTCACTGAAATAAATCATATTTATAAAAATATATGTATGGCTCTCGAAATTTTTTTTAACCGTTGTGATACTCATATTTGGCTCTTTTGGTCCAAGAGTTTGCCGACCCCTGGCATATAGGATCCCCCATTGAGTTTGAAATAAAAAACCTACATGAACTGATCACATTGCTGCAGATATTATGAACACAAATTATGACTTAATAAGTAGAAAACAGAAGAAACAAGAAGTAAACAGTATAAATATTAAATTTATATCGATGACCTAATCACATTTTTTTTATACTTTACAAATAATGTAGTAGTAGAAGTTGACACGCGTGTATGGGGAATGATCGTCGTCTGACGAAAGGAGCTGAAATTTTGCAGGAATCCAACCATCAATCTACTTATTGACAAAAAAAAATACCATCGATTCGAGTATCGTAAAACTTTTATTGGACGATCCAGTACCTTATTTTGATGTTTACTAAATCTCTCCTGGCTTGGTTTAGAATCATCTTAAGATTAAAAATCGACAAATCAAAATAAAACAGGTACCCACCTCTCTTGTATATAATATATGGCAATATTAAGATAAAAAACGGTTATAATACAAAAAGAAAAAAACATCAGCATTAGAAAACAAAAGCACATAACTAGTCAATATGGATATTCACTGTGGAAGGGCCATGGTGTCAATCCATGCAACAGATCCTTCTCCGTCTTACCTGTATAGTTAAATTAGGTAAATGTAGGTGCAGGTAAAACATCTGATTTCTAATACTTACAGCGCATGAACTACTATTGTGTAGCTAAAGACAACGCGTTGCTATCACTCAAGGTAAAATAATGGGTCTAGGACGATTTGGCGCCGGGACAACTGGACGCCACGCAATTCGAAAATAAATAGACGTTAGGTACCTACTTATACGTACTTAAAAAAAAAAAATTGGGATTTTGAATTAAAATGTATAAGTACATATATTTCTTATTAACAATGCGAGGAACGAAAATCGACTGTTCTCATTAATTCTCGAAAAATCTCGACCCACAAGCTTTAGCTCAAACTTGAAGAAGATTTCGGTCAATAACACTTGCACCTGTGGATTTCCTTTTCATCAATCCATTTATCCCGCATATGAAGATTACAGGAATAACTGACTGGTATTGTAAATCTTATTCAAGCACGTAGCAACTAAATTGCTGCACTGGAAATATTTTCCCTACGAATTGGTTTAAGTGCTTAAGTACCGAATGTTAATCAGTTGAAAATTTTGCAGAATCTGGTCGATGGAAGAATAACCCTCCCTTAAAGTTGGTTCATATGATAAAATCATAATAGGTATTCTATCTATTCATTTATGTTCATATGTGAATATTTTTTTTTTAACAATGAATACGTCATGATTATTAATAATAAATGATGAAAAAATTGCGAAAATGTCCACTTGTCATATATATTATATTATATCTCTGTCTACATTACAATATTGAAAGTTTCATTAGAAAAACATTGTGCCCGTAATTCTATTCGTAACTGTTATTATAACCGTGCTCCTATAATCACAAAGAGGTGCGGAACCCCTGTCCTAGATGATTATTATTTTCTATATGAAACTGACTAAGCAGACGTTTAGTAATTTATTAAAATCTTCCAAGTAGGTACGTGATATTTTAATATTATATGTGTACCTACGTACCAGTAGTTAACTAAATGAAAGGTTTCTCGCAACCTATTGTTACATCTTTGAAATAATATTATATTATCAGCAACCAAAGAATTTCACTGTCAGCTATGGCCAACAAACAGGTCGATCGCGAAGCAATTTTTGGTCAATCGCGGCCGTATTTTATCATAACATATCTCACTGCCACTATGAACAATGTTTCTAAAACAATATTTAGATTTTACATAAATTAACGGTTTTGAATTTAAAAGTGCATCGGAGACAGAGTGTCAATCAGTTGTGTTAATGCAAACAAAAGTCAATATTTAACGTTAAAACTATTGAAATTACACGTAAAATTACGAATACAATAGTTATCGAGTTATCTCAAAAGTAAATATTACTCTATATTAGGTCTATTCTAGCGAAAAAATCTATCAATGCGATGTTTGTTCATTAGAATGCTCAGATATTGGCTTTTAAAAGACGACATAACATATTAACGAGCAAAGAACCCATAGGGTTTTATTCCAGTTTTTAATACTGGTATAAAGCCATATCAATGCGTCCATTGCTCATCAATTATGCGAATTGGTAATGATTAATGATAGGTAAATCAAAGCGATTGGAATTGTTTGCAGCAATGCTCGTTTCAATTTTGGCAAACAATGCCACTACAAGTCGAGTTTACGGTGTCCATTGTGCCACTGCGTACTGATTTACCTATAGCTCGCTATCATAATTAAATCATTTAATGCACAAAGTAGATCTCGACAACAAACGAGTTGGCTACCCCTGCTCTATGCTATTCGTTTCTTCTTTTATTTTTAAATTGGAATATCTAAATACGTAACTATAATCTTTTATTGTGATGTAAACAGAAATGAGCCACAAAATCCCATCTCCGATATATTTTCCTTGTTCAAAAATTCTCCAATCGCAGATTTCCGGACTGTCTATTTTTAAAATATTGCATATCGATCTAAAGGGCTTCAAAGTCAAAGTTGCCAAATATCAGAGCACCGAAAAACGTTTTTAGACATATTACAGTTTTTAGCAAAACCTGTCATTTGATAAGTACTATATTTTACCGCTAACTTTCTTTTTTTTTTTAATAATTAAGACATTTTTTCTAATTAAAAAATAATCTTATGTACCTATTGATATTTAAAATGAAATCTATTACTTAAATACGAGTTTTCAAGTTCACTCGCAGAGGCATTATGATAACCCTTAATGTTACAATATTATGTGCCCAGAGGTGACTACATTTGAATGGAAGTTTTTATGTAGTTTAATTCTAATAAATTTAAGTTTTGTACTATTCCATTTGAGTATCTCAAGAGTCACTCAAATGGAATAGTACAAAACTTAAATCTATTACAATTTAAATTGAAATTCCGCCAAGTACTTCGATTGTATTAAAATACTAGTAGGTATAATTTATTTTTTTGCATTCATAACTAAAATACGTGATGGTTTAGAGTTGGTATTTCGAAAGTATGTAAGGAGGTACTGCACCATAATGATGTCATAAAATGTTGCGCACGCATCCTTCTCGACCACCTGTGGACTGCTTTCAAAATTGCATCTGTCTTTTTCGGATCACAATAATATACACGTGCCGCGGACACCATGTTACAACAACTGCCGTTACATATTGCACTGTCCGAATGGAAGTGTAAAACCACACTAAATATTTCAAAAACCACTTTTGCTAGCAAAGATAATCTACCCTCGGTTTTGTATTTGTGATGTGACTGCGCACGTTTTTGAATTTTACTTATAACTTTATTAATTCCGGAAGGCGAGGCAGTTGTGTGTCCACTGCAGTCTGCAGATGCGTGTTCTGCCATTTTTGGTGTTTCGATTAATGAGGGGTGATCTACGACCTTGCGTTTTTAGCATCACTATCTGTTGAAAGGTGCAGCATTATTAACAGAAGTATTTTAAATCGACTATATATTTATTTAGACGCGCACACGTAAAAATGTTGGGGGGTTCGTTTTGAAAAAAAATCCGTAATATTTTTATATTGATTTTATTGCGGCGGAAGGTGACGTGGTTATCAAAATCTAGCAAGTGCTAGTTACCCCGTCCACGGAATACCGCTCTTTCCGGGTACATTCCCCATATCCAGAAAATATGCACTTAGAGTCTGGCAATAAACATCTGACCTGCAGGTATAACTGAGTGTACGGCCTGAGTGGACAGTTTTCGGCGGGGCGTGAGCTACGTGCGCAACTCAAACGTAAATTCCGATTTCTATAAGCTGGCGTACACGTAGTTCATAAAATTAATAACCGTGCTTACGTGTACGCCAGCTTATAGAAATCGGACTCTAGCAGCTAACCTCATTACAGTCAGATCTTGAATTCATGTGAACCATAATAGGTATCTTCCTGATTTTTTTTTTTGAAACCAGTTCTTATTGTGAGATACTTACCTAAGTGCCTTTCAAAAACAATTTTATATCGCAAGAGCGCAAGCATTGGAGGTCACAAATTGCTGCAACAGTGTCATCTATCATTGTTATCGTGCATCAGCGCGCAGTATTAATATTGTCCTGAATTATGAAGAAATTCTAACAGGTTGCGAACATGTTTACACTTATTTATTTTGACAGCAGCTGTCACTTGTGTTCCTGAATTCCGCCACAATTTCGGCCTATTTTCGACTGCATATATCACACAGCGCATAGCAGTTAACTTGTTTACATTAATTATTGATTCTAAGAATTTGGCCCCAGTCATGGCCAAGGTATTGCTACCTTCGACCATACGATAGTCGAATAGTTGTAACATGCTAGGCCTGTATCGATACACATATTGGCTCATTACATAATTATGTCAAGCTGTCTTTGCATCCCATGCTTGAGATTTAATGATGTATTATTGGAGCAGACTTAATTAACGTATTCAGATGTCCGTAGGCTTGAGCAGGCGGGGGGGCGCCTCCGCTCTGGACGAGCCCGCGGCGTGGAAGGGCGCCGCCGCCGCGCAGGCAGCCAGCGGCCCGAACGGACAACAGTCCGACTCGCTGCCCCCGTCCCAGCAACCGCAGTCGCTGCCTCCGTCGCAGCAGTCGACGCCTTTCGGTGTGCCGCTGGCGGGGTCCCCGGGCGCCGCGTACAGCCCCGCGCCTAGCGGGGCTAGTACCCCGGGCCCGCCGCTACAGTCCCAGCAACAATATCAGCCTTTCGGGAGGCCCGCCAGCGGTGAGTACCACTCCGGTCGATATCATTTCGCTCAAGGTATTTATTATTTCATCTTACAGGTTTTTTTACAATTATAATATGATGAGGCGGCGATCACAACCACACTTGTCCCGTTGCTGGTCTTTTTCTTCAGTATATCGATGATATTCCATTGATTTTTTATCGCAAATATTTTCAAATTTTATCGTAATGTTTTTGTACCAATTTTTTGACTACTTTTGAATCTTTCCTATCGGACAAGTCCAGCTTTGATCGCCACCTTTTAAATAAAATATGTTGTGTACCGGAGTATCGTATATGAAAAAAGCAACTATTCATATCATAAAACGAAAAATCCCATTTGTATATTTTATATCTTACTATTCCTTCACTCGTGAAACAATATTAATCCCCAAATAAACGATTAGCGCAGTAAGAGACCAACATAAATACAATATATCGAATTGCTGCCACTGAAAGAATGCGTTTTTCATTTACGACACTCGGGGACAAAAATGAACATTTAAGTTTATATTATATTTAGTATACAATACTTATTAACCCTGAAATTAAATATTACTATGATCTTATGACGGACCCATGTGAAGTTGAAGTCGGCGGAATATTCGTCCTCTAATGTCACGTTGTGTCCCGTTAGGTGGCGCACCTTACGGACCTCCTCCCCCTCCCCATTACGGCGGAGCGCCTTATGGGCCCGGCGGAGGGGGGCCTCCGGGTCCGCCGGGGCCTCCCCCGCAATTCAACCAGCCCTTCGCGGTGCAACAGCATGCGGCCGCGTTGGCGGCGGCGCACGCCCAGCAGGCCGGACACCTCCTGCCAGGACACGCGCCCCCCAATCATCCCGGGCACCCTGGACATCCGGGCCATCCCGGACATCCGGGACCGCCCGATAGGATGGTCGACCGCATGGATCAAGGGTGAGTTGTTTACCCCGTCGATTAGTTCATCTCACAATACCTACCTACCAATTGTAGTGCATTATGTTATTGGATTGTCTCATTCTCTATGTTTTATTCTCGTAATCAATGGCATGTCATCGAATCACTATAGTGTATAAATTGATTTAAGTTCAAGATTCTGAATAATATCCATGGACGTTAGATTTCGTAGGTACCAATATCCTGAATGTTTTGCAATCCTATGTGGATCTTGATCGCTTCACGAATATGTTTCTTCACAGACTTAATTTACGATAAATGGACGTTAACCACTAGTTATACCTGTTGGGTCCAAACATACATTGATTAACAAAGAATACGATTTTTTTTAAACATAATATTCATCATCATCAGCTGGGGTCGATTCACTGCCTAGATAAAGGCCTCCCTAGTTCTCTCCACTCTTCTCGGTCCCTAGTTCGTTTCTGCCACGTACATCCACCGGACTTTATGAGGTCGTCTATCCAGCGGATTTTGGGGCGTCGTCACTGTGTGCGTTTACCACTGTATGCCGAAATTTGCCAGCGTGCAAGGTCGTCTACGCACCCATTGTCATTTCATCTGCTTAGGGATCTGGAGTACGTTTGGGCGCCTGAATAGCATCTTCAAAAGTGACCTCCCATCGTGTCTTAAGCGTAAAAAGTTCAACCAATGTGTGCGACTAACGCTCACGTATGCATGTGAAACATGGACTCTTTAATGTAAGAGAAGTCCAAAAAATGAGGAGTAAAGCAACGCATGGCATGGAAAGGTGCATAACGTGTAAAGTTCACAAATAAAGGAGGCAAACATAATTATTACCTACATTATTTGAGGGGTCGGTGAACTGGTGATGTGAGTTGAAACGTCAGTATCTTCCGATGAAATGTACGTATGTTTATTATAATGTCATTACAATAAACAAAGATGTCGGGTGGATTAATGCCTGCTGATACTCTTAATTTCGTTAAATACCCCGCTGTAGGTACATTCAGCTCGACAGCCTTGCCGAATCGTCAAGCATTCGACACAATATCCACGAGTTATTTGCCACCCACCTGACGCAGTGTTTCCACCGGCCCCCCACGGGTCGCTGTTCAGTGGCGCCCCTTCGCCCCGTCATTTCCCGCCCTCAGCCGGTGCTTCGTAGCCACGCGTCCTCGCGGGATTGATTTTTCATTTGCATAAGGAGTGCGGCGTGTGGAATCGTACTCCAAAACCACACTCTTACCACAGTCACGTTCCTTTCGATTCGGCCACGTGGGCCAAGATGACCGCTCGGGCGCTGCAAACTCGCCGTCACTGCATTCTGTCAATTCACGACAACCATGTTCCTTCGATTCGAATAGTTGTTTCGTAAAATCTACTACAATCTACTTAGTTAAAGATTTCGAAATTACATCTTTGGTAATGAGGTAAAAAAATGTATTTTGATAGTTTAGTTTGGTTGGATACGTTTCCCGTATATTGTACGTATGCAGTTCGATGAATGTATTCCGGTACCTTTGTACCGATAACCGATGGCAGTATAACATTGCTACTAAATGACGCGTTATTATTGGAGCATTTGACCGATTGGTAGATTATACGCTTATAATTTTGCACTCCGGCTGTACGATGAAAATGATGTAATATATTCTACAAATATTTTTTTTACATATATTACTTACCTACTTATCGATTCGTATATTTATCTATTACTACATAATATATTAATACACGTGAATATCAATTGAGCACGTGCGTTTTTAGAGACAAAGTTTATTTTATTGAGAGTGAGCGATGTTACAATTGAATTAGATAGTTTGACATTAATTTATAACAAATACTAGGTCCTACTAAACTACATACTTTTAGATCATTCAAATTTTTTCGGGTACCTTACATTTTAATTTTATTATAAATAGGTATATGATTTTTGTGGTATTCTATGGGTAGGTACCTAAGGGGTAAGGTACTGAAATAAATATTATATCACAATTAAATATCATCAGCCGTGGTCTGAACGAAGGCCCTATTAGCTGTTTCCACTCTTAAAAAGTAGTCTCGAAATTGGCAAATTTCTATTTTTTTTTATTCATCTAGTCCACATTTTTACTGACGAATCATAACAAATTCCATTTCAAGTCATACTTACTTTGGAGTTACTCATACTCTTTTTAACTTTTGCCCAAAAAAAAATACCGCCAAATTTAACAAATTAATTCGGTTTCGAATCAAACTCTGGCGCAAACAAATCCTGTCTACAATATCTCGAATTCTCGAGATTTTCACTGACGGTTTCCTAAGAAATGAGAAACTGGAAATAAAAAAAAAATCTCGAGAAGCGAGAATTGTTTTTTGATTTTTATTTCTAGAGAAATCTCAGTCACATTGTCTAGTTCAGGGGTGGCGAACATATGTCACGCGAGACGATTTTGCATGGCACGCGAATGTTTCATTTTGAAGAGAAAAGAAATTACCTTTTCCTATGCCATGCGTATTCGATAACCTCTTGTGGGTGCTACAGGTTAGGTATAATTGCAGACTAGGTGTAGGTGTAGACAGAAGTGGTGGAGGGTGCGTGGTTGAAGCTATAAGTATTACATCATATTTTCTTGGTGGTGTGGCTACATTTCGAAGGCGCACCCCTTGCAACCTCCTCGCATTAACGCCGCCAGAAATCACTCTTATCTCTTGACTGCTTGGATCTATTCACATTTTATAACACGTGGAGGAATAATTGGAGAACATGTCTCTTGCAGGTGGCCGAGAGATGTTCTTTGATGCCAAGTTATTTCAGGCAGTATTATAAGCCATAAGTAGTTAACAGAGTAAATGTGGAAGTCAATGGCACCTACTTGGTTTTGTTAACCACGGTCCACGCCCCCTCCCGTTATAGTAAATGAAAATAAATTACTTATGAATATTTTTTCGAAATGCCTCCCCCATACCGTGTTTGTTGTTGTAATAGGTAGAGAGACATGATCATAATGAAAATAAAAGATTTTAATTAATTACCAACTGTAGGTACCTACGTTTGTCTTCTTTACCAGTGATGTCTTTACATATCCAGCATTCCTCTTATCAAATACGTATTGCGGGGACAAAGATAAGGGAAGGCCAAGTCATCTGCGACGATGACTAAGAACGCAGGCATTGTGAATACCTCAAGCAAACTACTCGAACTCGAACTCGAAACTCGAACAAGAATAGAAACTACGATACTATCGAAAAAGTTGGGAAAGACGTGTCCAACTGTCGAGTAACGCATGAGTTGCAACTTTTCAACTTTTCAACTTTTGGTCCTGGCCGGTATTCTCCCACTTGACCTGCACATTCAGGTCAGCGGCGCTTCAGTGTTGTTCCTCAAAGGTGAGGAGGCCGACGTTGGTGATTTTCATCTCGTCCCCCCCCCTCGACGAGCCGGCGAGGGATTAGCACTACTGAAGCGCAAAATTAGACTCATGTCGCTAGATGCGGCCATTAAGACCTGGCAGCGAAAGTGGGACGAATCCACCAAGGGCCGGCACACATACAGCTTTTTTCCAGACATTCAGTGGCGAATGGAGATAACCAAGTATTTGACTCCAGACCATTACACCAGTCAATTTGTGACTGGTCATGGTGGTTTCGCTGGCAGGCTCTTTGAGCTTGGACTTGTAAGCCATCCGACATGTCCATGCGGATGGGAGGTACAGGATGCCAATCACATCCTATGGGAGTGTCTGAGTATGTGCTCCGAACGGGAGGAAATGCTCAGGTCGGTCCAACCAGCTGTTGGACCCATCGGCCCGTCCGACCTGGTTGCTACTAAGGCCAACTATCTTGCATTCAAAAAATTTGCGGCGTCTTACTACGGGCGTGAAGATCTCTTCACATAAATTTTGCTGCCTGTATGATTAGCTTCGTTCTTTGTTATATTAAAATAGTAGCTTCTTTTTCTTTAAAGTAAATTCCATGTGCTTTTTCTCTCCCTGGCACTTTGCATTAGAGTAAACTCAGTAAACTCAGTCAGAGCTCACTTTGAGCGTAGCAACCTAAGTCTTGGGCATCTTCTCCCAGGACACTCCCAGGCCAATTTTTAGATGCTTCACATCACCAATTGATGGGTCCCGTGATACTCTCGATTAAGACCGAGGGTGGTACGGGGCGGGTTTTGGTGGAGGGAATTTAACTTCAATGTCGAGTAACAACAACAAACACATTTTTAGTAATTTCCATGTGCTTTTTCTCTCCCTGGCACTTTGCATTAGAGTAAACTCAGTAAACTCAGTCAGAGCTCACTTTGAGCGTAGCAATCTAAGTCTTGGGCATCTTCTCCCAGGACACTCCCAGGCCAATTCTTAGATGCTTCACATCACCAATTGATGGGTCCCGTGATACTCTCGATTAAGACCGAGGGTGGTACGGGGCGGGTTTGGTGGAGGGACTTTAACTTCAATGTCGAGTAACAAGGTTTTCGCATTTGAACTTGTACGTACAGAATATTTTTTTAATATCGACAATGAGACTGACTACTGCCTAATGATTACTGCCCAAGTATTGAAATAGAAAGATATAGCAAATTACCTAGCTTTTCGCCAACCATTTCGGGTCATTGCTCTAAATGAAACACACATTGGAAAAACAACATTTAATTTTTGTGTGAAGCCGGAATCTCGAACACTGGGACCTCAAGAACGCCGTAATTATTTCGGAACCGGAGTGCTTAATTCCTAATATCGAGAACTCTGAACCGGAATCAGAACCCTTTTATATGGTGTCATTGTTCCATTATTGTAGGCCATCATGCTGCCGCCCATTATTTAAAAAATAAATAGTGATGTGATATTCCGATGTAATGTTCGCATAAGCCTTAATGTGATTGCATGCCTACAAATTGTGGTGTCCATATCCTCCGCCTGGTAAGGATATCTTTAAAAAATAGAACAAGACGTGTTCTACGCACTGCCATACACTAAAATATCCATGATCTATTGGATATACCTCTGTATAAAAAAAGTCTGACACTAAAGTCTGGTTCAGATTATACCAGTGATTTACCACTAAACGCTTTAGTAACTGAGAAGTGTCCGAACACAGTAGGATTAGTGAGTGGCAACCAAAGTGAACAGAGTACCTCCAACATAAAGTAAAAATAAATAAATTTATTTGTATTGGCTACATTACATAGATAAAACGGAGGAATAAATTAGTGAGAGAAAAGAACAATAGGAGAGATGCACTAGGAGTTTGAGGAGATTTAAAAGGCACTCGTGGTTTAAAATTGAAATCTTCTGACACAAAATTTATCTGTGTTCCTCGTGATAATATCAGCTGTATTTTTTGTTTTTTTACTCAAAAAATGTAGACCCTCGATTTGTAGTAACAAATGTGTCAAATATAGTTTTGACCCACCATCGGAAAAAAAAAACAGCATCACTGGTCTAGGTTTAGTAGCGTGTATGCGTAAATACATCACTCTTTTTCCCTGCTTAATGTGACTTGTGTCTGTTTTTCATTTAGCCAAATAATCTATATCCACTAAAACTGAATATTCGAATGAAAACGTAGATAGGTATGTTTGTTGATTACTGCAGAGTCTATAGAGAATATTATACTAAACTTATTATTTCTAAAATTCATGGCAGAAAATGCTTGCTCGCAAATGCGCCCGCTTCCAAATGCGACTGTCATTTTACTACAGAAACTATTTTTGTTTGTATGCAAGGTTTGGGTATTTTCCAACGAAAATCCTTTCTACAATGTTTCACTATGAGGTCATTCTAAAATTTCCACCTGTGGTTGATGTAGTTCGGTATTGTCTAAATTAAAAGGTTCAAAAATATTTATATTTCGCTGCTCTTTTTATATGAAAATCCAGTTCGTAAATCTCTGTTAATAGGTAGCATCGCAAATGCCGTTTTGTACCTATTTGCCATCCAACTGCATAATATACGGATTTACGACATGCAAAAAGATGTAGATTACAAATATTATTATATTCATATTATATGTTACGATGGTCAACCCTTCATGTGCTGTAAAAATGCATGTTTGTCCGCATGCGGCCAACCTCCGATCTATAGTTTCTTTCATAATGGTATTTTGTAAAAATGCTCCATACAGTGACTCATCTGACAAGCTTTCTATTTATTTTATATGCTATGCGACGTCTTTCGTCTACTTATCCGACATTATCAATTCCGAATCCATTCATAGACAATACAATTAGGTACTTGTTTTGAAATATATTGAACCAACGTAATCAATACATACAAAACAAGTGAAAAAGGTTTAAGAAATTAATATTTATTATAGTAGATATGACATTTTGTTGAGATAGAATGATTCTGATGAACGTTTCACCATGCCTCCAATATTCCGACTGCGCGCAACTTCTTAACCCTTTTCGAGTCACGACCCATTTTTATAATTTTTTTCAAAGTAATGTAATCTACGGACCCCTCCCCATATTTGCAAAAAAGGCTTTTTTTAATGGGATTAAAAACACTTTGATAATCATACATTAAAATTGTATCTTATCATCAACCGGGGTCGATCCACTGCCCGATGGAGATCTCCCCTAGCTCATTCCACTCCTTTCGGTCCCTAGTTCTTCGTTGCCACGCACATCCACAGGACTTTACGAGTTCGTCTATCCACCCCATATATATGTCATCTACTTGGAAACCTCGATTTCATCGCGCAATTTTGTCTGCCTCTTTGTCAATTGGTTTCATTTGTGGTCTTTCCGCGGTATCCCCAACATGGACCCTTTCATGATACGTTGCGCTACTCGAACATTTTGGTTTTCGCTTATATTTTATCAAGAGTCCATGTTTCACATGCATAAACGTGCATTCGGATGTCACTTTTGAAGTACTCTACCATATGCACTTCATGTCGGTTTGGTTCTGGCGAGCAATCTCATAAATTCCATTCATACCTACCACCGTCAATAGACATATTTATCCGAAATGGAAGGAGTTTTGACCCACTCGATTTGAGGATTGAGAAAAGCAGTTTGTCATTGAAATAAATTATCTTCGAGACAAATCTTTAAACTTTGCGGTTTTCATTTTCAAGCTCCTTTATCCTGTTCTGAAGGTTTTCTGCTTTGTTCGCAAATACTACAATGTCTTCTGCATAACGCAGGTGACTGAGGTATTCGCCGTTAATTGCGATTCCACCTCCCAGGCAAGTCACCTGAATCAATCTTCTAGAGTAATGATTTGGGTGAGATCGTGAGACCCACTTGAATTGTGGAGTTGTCGAATATCGACAAACAGCAATCAAAAATTGCATTGCCCAACTAAAATATTTTATAATGTTAGCATGCTTGAAGTAAAATTGCGCCGTCGGATATTTGTTTATTTCACTTCGCTGGTCGAACCGCCACGCTGGGGCCCCAGGCTAGAGCCCTGTCAGACCCCCTTGTGGGGGCCATGACCTACCTACATTGCACTTTTGTCAATTTTATACTGAAATTATTTGTTCCCACTTTCACCCGATTTGTTTTTTCAATCCGAAGATCCGTATTTGTCAAGTATATTTATTCATTTATTCAAATGTTGAGACATCGTAAAATTAAATTTTTAATTATTGTCGATATTTTCAGTTCCCTAATCGTTTAGTAATCGGCGGCCCCTAGAAAACACCTTGCTGGGGACCCATAAGTAATGTTTTGAACTCGTGGTTTGGCGTTTTAGAGTTGTACATTCTTGCCATGCGGACATACCTAGGTACTGAGATATTCTTACGAAAATTGCTTGAATAGTGTTACATTAAAATATCTAGTTTCGTTTTATTTTTAAATTAGTTTAAATTTATTTATGAGTTTCTAGAATTCTGTTAAATATTGAAAGATTAATAATTACACTGGTAGGTATTTATTATGCAATATTTCGAAGGTTGTGGTCGGCTGGGGTTTTAAAGTAATTCCAGAGTAATTCTAGGATAATTAAAATTTATTAACTATTCCAATAAATGGTAAATCATATTTAGAAATAGATACATACTTCAGTCATTATTTTATTCGTGCTAGGTTTTATTCCATAGGTTCGGTTCGTATTGCGTGAGATTACTTACCTTCAATATCTACTGACCTTTATGTTTATTTTAATTTTGAATGATCTGCATATTATTATTATTATGAAGAAAAAAAGTATTTTGGGATTGAGTCCAAATCAGTTGGTAAGGTACACCAGTGCCTTTAGATTTTTACTTGATACCCACGAAGTAGAGGATCCACTCAGTCCTCTTTAAAATACTATGATAACTGCTGGTTTATATGTGGATATAGATGCATAGGTATGTCTCTCTGATATGTTTACTTGTGTGCGGCTGTGTGTGTGCTTCATATCAGCAACCGCGCTACAGGCTAACTAAGAAATGATCATAATTAAACACAAATTCGTCAAAACATCTCTACATTTAAAAATCTTTCAATGCTACGTGAATAATTATTGTGGTCATTACACTATAGGTACCTACTTCATTATCTAAATCAAGTTCATTCACAAATATCTACTGCCAGAATGCAAATAAATTGTTATAGATTGCTTAATTACGATGGCATACATGCATTGTCGGTTGCAGTGATAACTAAATATATATTATATCGTCGGCGTTTTGTAAAAAGGGCGAATTAACCAAAATGCTTCTTTACAGGAGGAGGATTTTTAACTTTTGACATTTATTTGTTTTTTACCTGTAGATAATTATAAATATCTAACAAGTTTATAATAAAGGCTAAAAAGAATATTGTCATTTTAATAGGTATTATTATATAATATTTTAAAAGGCCTAATATGTCACATTTGCTTTTTATTTTGTAATTTTAATTAATTTAATTTTAGTCGATTATCGTTTTTAAGTACTTTCCTGTGGAGATAAAAATTCGCCGTTTTTACACAACAAAGCTAGTGGGGTACATATTGTATTTTCATTAAAGTCTCGATTTCGCCAAAATGGTTGATTCGCCCTTTTTACAAAACACCGACGATATATATGCGTACTTTGATCGAGAACGTCTAAAAATAACTAGATAATCAGCCTGAATAAGTTTTGGTTTTTACAACGTACAAATTACATGTTTTATTCAGATAATTATCGCCCTAACAGTGAGTGATAACTGATAACCCAATAGCCAAAATTCACAATTAGTTGTTCCTTCCTACTATAGTGATTTCTACAATCTACATAGTAAAATTAAAGAAAGTTCAATATTGTACAACAAAGGAATAATCAAATAGTTATTAGTAATAACATTAATATTATAATGTAGTAAGTTTGAGTTACTGGATAAATCTAGAAATTAAGATTATATTACCATTATTGAGAATTTGGGCCTACACAGAGTGGAGGTTTGTTGGGAAATAGACGTCACTCTTTTTCTCAACCTGCCAGGTCCATACTCTGGTTCTGAACACACATTGGGGAACAATATCTGAATTTATCAGACCCGGGACACACGACATTACAAGCAGATAGGTTGCCGCTCAGCCATCGTGGGCATGTTTTAGTAACAATTAATTAAAAACTTGTGATAATTAAGCTGGCTCGTCAGCCAAATTCAAAACATTTCTTATTCTTCAATTGTCTTTTTAATACATTTTGCCAACCGTTCTATAATTTAGTTATATTACATAGTTTCGAAGGGTTCAATATTAAAAAAAATCACCGTGTAGCTGTAGTAGGTAAGTACTTACTTAGAAAATAGTACTAATTTTTACCATGTTTAGGGTTGTAATTGTAATAAAAGAAAATGATAAAACCGAATGGCATAAATATTATAAATATCGGCAACACATGACATTTCTATGACATGTTACCTTTTTCAAATCATACAAAATACCTAGTATGTTTACCAGGTGATTGGGGTGACCACAAACCGTGAATATAAATCGAATTCGTGTTCTTTTCAATATTTTTATTATTTATTGTAAAATTACACTTGTGAAATTTCTTAAATAAGGAACTATTCATTACTGCTTAGGCCGCCTTAGGGAGAGATTTGTTAAATCCATGTTTTATTCCCTTTTTTTCGTTATTTTGTCAGATTATTGGCACTGGTATTAATCATTTACTAAATATTATTTAAAGTGTGCAAGTTTTTACTGAATTAACAATTGTAAGTTTGATATTATAAAGTAATGTTTTTTTTTATTAAATATGAAGATATCAAATTTTTTTGTTACTTTTTTAAATACCTTGTTATTATTATAAACCTCGTGTGTAGTGATGTGACCGTTCTTTCTCGGCCGTCTCTTTCGTACTCGTAGTTGGAATATCTCGCAACACCTGTCTTTCTCGCTCTCTCTTTCAATGTCGTTTAAATTTGAAACGAGATAATTCTTTACTTGTGTCTCTTTTACTCTCGCGGGTTCCCGACAACGAGACGTGCGATCTCGCCTAAAGGATGCCACAAACATCAAATTGTTTGCACAACATGTGGATGTCACTTGACTGTACTTTTGACGTATGGACGCGCGACTAAGTCCGTGCGATGTAATTTGTGTTGTTGTACAACACCATTTAAGGCGCGTGCCGGCAATCTAAAGCCATTATCAGGCTCTCTTCATATCCCTTGCTTCATGACTGAAGATGGCAATCACTAAAATATCAGGCTTTACTACCTACCTACCAATCCCTTCATCTTGAGCAGCAGTCACTGATCATGGTGGATTCAGCTATTGTTAACTCATTGCATTTCTTGATCTTCCGTTCGTCGCTGTTTGATAACCAGTCACACGTCAATAATCACCGTTTATTCTCTCACATCTGTGAGTTTAAATCACACTTTCATTTTTTTTACCTGTAATGTTTAACGTGCGTTGTACATGTCTGTCTGACTTGATATACGTGAGTCAGAAGCTACCCGTAAAGCAGTCATACACCACCGTCACGACTGACACATGTTATGTTTCCATCTACCCAACGTCATTCTTGAGCGCTCTGAAGAACTATTATAGCGTATATCAGGGGGTTCTTCGCGAGCGTTCTGAAGACGCAGACGTGAGCATGCTGGAGCGTTATTCATGAATACGTCCATGAGACTCTTCGTGACTTGTGCGATCGTCTTTTATGGCGTTCTATGACATGAAAATGCCATTCACGGCATCATTCCAATTTTGGGACATTATTACAGTACCGCCGCTATGTATACAGTGTCTTCCCGAACATCACATTCATTGTTGAGTTGCCATGCGCTTCTCCCCGCGGGATCGATTTTTTTTAATTCATAAAGCGGCTCAATCTTAATCTCAGTATTATTTTGAGTTCTACAATGACTGTGGCAGACAATTACAGGTACAATAAAATATTGTCTCCACTGAACAGATAATACATAGAATTCTGATAGGCTGTGTTATACCAATGCAGTAAATTTTGACGCAGGATCTTGAATGTGTGAATGTCCTACGAAAATGAACCATGCATTATTATACAATAGTGTGCGTAATACACAAATATATTAAATGAGCAGTTGTCGGTATTCGACGTATGACGTATTCTCGAGACTCGAGATCGGTTGCCTGCCTCTCCTTACCCGTTAGGTATTTCAATTCACATTATTTCTGAGTTCCCTGATCTCGCGGTTATACTAGGAAGGTCTTTAGAGGATACGATAATAAGTTTGGATACGTGCACGCTCGTGCTACAACAAGCAACCTCTAATTGTTTATGAGAGCTGATAAATAAACGTTGTAGGCTGGCGCGCAATGGGCATTCAATTAAAACGAAGGCATGTTTGATTCATCCAGATATTTTTACGGGTCGCAATGGTCAATGATGATCTGTCAGGACTAAATATTACTTGCGTTGCATCCTGTTCACACATTCACATATACCTTGGTGTGTTTTTGATGTTATTGTAGGGTGGTTCGGACCTTGATAATATAAACAAACTGTGCCCAAGCTAATATGTTATAGATTGTTCTCGAAAAATGACTTCTTGTCCACGTGTTAAAACGAATAACTGAACTTAATAAGCCTCTCCTGTGCAGTTAATAGCATTTCAGTTTTCAAATGAGGAACGCCCCCAAATTTCCTCCATTGAATTATACGCTTCCTTGGTGTACGGATCTATCAATTACGTAATCAAAGATTGTGAAAATAAAAATATGTCTAAAACGATCAGGAGTCATGTTAGAATTATTATTAATAAACTTTTGGTTTATTGCAAAGAAGAAAAGCGGTCGCATACGTCGATACATTATTATTAAACATGCTTTGCCACCATGACAGATACGTCACAGAAGTATTCTATATGCGACTACAGCGACTTCCTGTTATCGACGAGATCTTGTCGGACTGTAATTATATCATATCATGTTAAATCGTGTAGATTGTGAATTTTATTAGACAAATCGCCACAGTAGTTTGTCAAGCATGCCATGAACGAAATTAAGGATCTCGAGTTTGGGTCCAACGCGTTTCGCGGTCAATGTTACACAACAGTATTGCGCAAATAATTTGATCATGTATGGACGGATTTTTTTATCCGTTGCTGAAAGGTGACAGAAATTTGTAAGTCTCATCCCATGGATGAAGTCGAGGATCTCGAGTTTGGGTCCAGCGAATTTACGCGGTCAATGTTACACAACCGTGTTGCGCAAATAATTTGATCATGTACGGTTGGATTTTTTTTATGCGTTTGTTGCTGAAAGGTGACAGAAATTTGTATGTCTTATCCCATGAACAAAGTTGAGGATCTCGAGTTTGGGTCCAGCGAGTTTACGCGGTCAATGTTACATAACTATGTTGCGCAAATAATTTGATCATGTATGGTTGGCTTTTTATACTTTCGTTGCCGAAAGGTGACAGAAATTTGTATATCTCGCTCGCACTTACGGCATTGGCGATGTCTCGCTTGCTCTAATGGGCCGTGGATGAAGACGGGGTCGGCGGCATACCCAGATATACGGCGAGGCTACTCTTTTCTGTTTTGTGGCGGGGACCCCAACGTTCAATCGATCATTACTTCTTTTATTTTGTTATCTGGTCTGTATCAACAATTCAATGATTTGATTGTGTTTTTAATAAATTCTCATATTTTTTAATGCGTGGCACTAATATTAACTTAAATATATTGTCTTACGCAAACGTAATATAAGACCAACTAGATTGTAGATAGGCCCCTGTGATCCTAAACCCCCGAGTATCTAAAATTTCATTTTCATCGACGTGTTTTTAACAAATTAGATGTGTATAAAAACTAACTTTTTTAAAGCAGTGCAACATTCGAAATAATCATATGATTTAACTTCACGCATATCAATAATTTCGAACACATTTAAAAAAAAATCAACATTTATACCGAATGTAAGTTAAATCTACTACCAATGCAGTCAGTCCGTAGTGCAGTCAATACTTACGAACATAAGCGTTTTCTTGTCGAAAGGATACTTTAAAATTGTTATGTCTAAATCAAGTTTGCACGTTTAGTACATTTAATGTGACTGCGGTTTAATTGATCCGTCACTGTTAATATTTTTGACAATACATGTATGAAGTTATAATACACTAACACACAGTTAACTATGGCAAACCGTAAGACATCAGCTGAAGATACTGTCTTTTTTTCTACAATGAAATATCTGAACAATATTATCATTTATATTTATAATATGAATTCAGAATCCAGCCAATGTAGATTTTTCCCTTTTGATTCAGAATAAATCTTACAAATGCTTTAAAGAAGCATACATCGTCCCTATATATTGAATACCCCATATTATTCATACGGAAACTAGGTTCATGTGTGTGAACTCATTTTTCTTTTCGGTCGCATTTATCGGAACAACCGAATGTAACATCAGGAACGTGAACATTTTTATGGTAATCCCGCTGTAATATTTAGTATTTCAACACATTGAAAAGTATACTAACTTGATTTTTTTTTCAGACGACGGTTATTATTCTCGATCACATTCACTATTTGAATCCTTTTTTTTTGTTAAATCTCCGGGAAACCCCTACCTCACGCAATAAACTAAGTTCGACAGTGGTTAAAACATGTTCACGTTACGTTAAGCTTACTGGTAACACCAATTTATTGTGTGTGTGTTTTTTTTTATATGTAGAGTTATTGTATAATACCTCTTAATCAAGGTAGATAGTCAAAATGATTCATTTTTTTATTAATAGGTCATGGGAAGACGATTTTTTAAAAAATATTTTATTCAGTTATGAAAGGTGGCAGTTTCTTCCGCAAGTTTTTGAACATTATCGCGGAATTATGGTTGGGAATGTGACAATCTCTAAAGAAACGTTATGTACACCTTCCTCAATAACATTTTGTTTGTATGTCTGTGATCACCTCATCAATTCATGGGGTTCATATTCACTTCCAACACACTTTGCAACACGTTTTTGTTAAAGAATAAAAAAGTAATCAAGATTAATCTTCATCCATCCTTTTTTGTTTTGATTCCCTTGACCAATGATTATTATAATGTTGTCTTCCTGGTGTAGTGTTTGAACTGTTACTTGCGATACACGATATAGCATGGTGCAGTTCCAATAGTTGGTTTACAGCCCAAAACTACATGTTTTTTGCCTTTCTAACTTGTATGAACAATATTTTGGTATTCAGATGTCGAGTTTGAAAATACAGTAGGCGACAGTTCTGGGCATTGGAGATGCTCCAATTGATTAAATATAGCAATGAAGGCCAAAACTACACATTTTCGATGATTGATATTAATTAACTCATACCTTTTCAGAAAACCTGTTTCAAATGGTGTAATGAACTATTCTCTAATCTGTATAATTCACGAAAATAATTTATTTTCTTTGTTGTTTTAATCTCTTCTCAACATCTCAACAAAATGTTGTTGCATATTCTTGCTTCCAAAATGTTATTCGCCTTTTACATGATCGATTTTGACATATCTGTATGTTTAATAAATGACATGATGCAATACTATCGAAAATTTAATAATTGGGTGTATAACTGAGCTTGTTTTGTATTGTATTAATTATATGTGGTAGATATTGACGATGTCAAAATAATTTTAATGAAATCATATGAATTGTCTCATAAATATATGGTTATTAACTAAGGTAGCACTAGATTTTAATATAAATTATACAATACCGTGCACCTCGGATGAAACTCGACGGTCGTTGGGATGTGTATTGCGGGCGTCGGGTGCCCCGCTATGTGCCGGCCGTACATGGAGCACGGCCATGTACTAGCGCTTTATGTACCCGCGCTAGCGTACACACACTCAACTGTCACTAACACCAATAGCATTTCTTATATACGTTACGGCCCCAGCGGTTGGAAACCTGATGAATTTACCTAATTGTTTTTATATTATCTCTAAAATGGTATTTTTTCATGGAATTCTTCCTACGTATTTGTTGTTTTTTGTCATTTTTAATTTCTGTAAATAAGTTATATTGGTCATATAAATAATGTTGATAAGGTTAACGATTTATTTTGACATTGCTGATATCAATTGTCACACATTAATACTGCCCCCATAAGCAAAAAGGCAGCTTTTTGCCAAAGGCACATTTTGAGATAATGAGACATTAACGTTTTTTCAACTTTTCTTAATAAATTTTTAAATAATGTGGATGAATCATTTGATATTTGTGATATAAGCAAAAACCAGTATATTTTCAATCGATGCTGTGTTTTTGCTTATGAAACTCATTATAATGTCTTTTTGTTTAGAATAACTACCGTTTTTGTGAAAAAAAACCAAAAACAATGTGTCGATTATTATACTGAAATAAATTTTATACCGCTTTTGACTTTATGTCAAATGGTTCAGAATTTCACGTAGAGCATTATCTGTACACTAACTCAATTTGTGATTTTTGTCGAAAAGCTGCCTTTTTCCTTATGAGGGCAGAATAGCAATAGATAGCAAATCGATTTCTTCTTGATTCAATTTCAAATTTGAAATCAATCTAAAATAGAGGACCGCTTCTTCTCCCCTTTTCAGTAGATACATGCTAACATTATTATATGTAAAAATAAGTATAATTTATTTAGTTCCTTCGACATATCGGAACATAAACCCATGTATTCCTTTCCCTGTTGGAACGGCGGCAGTACAATTAGTTATTTTCGTCACCGTCACAGTGTAAATGTAAAATGTAAATGATCTTTCGATAAAAACGATGTTTGTGATGAGTTGAATCAAATACAGGCATGTTCTATTTAGGTTAAAGAAATATACGCTGATCTAGTTCGATACACAAGAAAGGCACTGGCTTCTCACTCGGGTTCGATTTTCCCGATGAGGTGAAACTCGCGGGACATTATTTTATGTGATATTATCAATGCCGAGATATTTCAACGATTGTGCCACTGCTACTACTACACTACTGTAGTTTGACCTCGCGGTCTGTTGTAGTGCTTTAAAAAACTACTTTTGTTGATGTTTTAGATTGATGTGAAGATCGATGTATAATAGCGAATGTTGTCATATTAATCTACTTATGATTTTTTGCTTCAGAGAATATCTTTATTTATTGTACAAATTTATGCATAGTGATTGATCTTATTTAACTTAACCCAAGCCCTTCTCACTATCTCACACTTTCCGACAAGCCGATTGTTGAAATATTTTCTTCTCCAGTATGTAGGTATATCACTCATTGCAATTATTGTTCCGGATCCTAGTACTTATTATTATTGATTGTTTCTTTACTTCTTCTTCTTCGATGGCGCTACAGCTCAAGTCGAGCCCTGGCCTCCTCCACCGCCGTCCTCCAGCCGGAACGGTCCTCCGCATGTCTTTTCCCGTTCATGATTTGTAGCAGCTGGTTGGCATCTTTTGTAATGTTGTCACCCCATCGTGTGCGTGGCTTTCCCATTGGCCTTTCCCCCCCTGGCCTTTTCCCCCCCTGGCCTTTTCCCCCCTGGATTTCCTTCGAAGATCTTCTTCGGTATCCGTGACTCAGGCATGCGCTGGACATGTCCTGCCCAGTTCAGCCTCTGGCGTTTTATGACGGTGGAGAGTTTTGAATCTTGGTATAAGCGGTATAGTTCCGTGTTAAACCTAATTCTCCACTCCCCACCATCATTAATGGGTCCGTATATCCGCCTCAGGATCTTTCTCTCAAAGCAATCCACCATTTCAGCTGCTTTCACATTTAGCGTCCATGACTCGCACCCGTATGCAACGACTGCGTATGACGGTTTGTTTGTTTACTATTACGTATATTTACTTACATTTTCACGTGTTATTATTACTTTTTTGGTAAACGAAAGCATCCTTCATCCTTTCGTAAAAAATATCTATATAACAAACGTTATTACGTAAATTATAAAGTTTTCTCATATTTTCCATGCCACATGTTCGTCATTCGGACTTAGTTTTCATACTTACAGCATATTATTAAACGTTACAAATGATATCCAGCAGTTCTATTACAATATATTACGTACGGAAATGCTCCCAATAGTGGAAAATTCCGCCCACATATAAACAGTTTGTCACCCAGTCAGTATTTTATTCCGTCCTAAAATATCCATACATACTATGAGTTTTTGTATTTAAAATTAGGAAACATTTTTTTTATCAATGTTTATTGATTATTATCGCTTTTTTGTCTAACTTTGGGCTTTGATTTTGGGCCAAGTGTCACAACCAGTGTGTTGGATTCTCAAGACTATTACCCTATGGACCATTCTCTTAAGATAAATGATCGTCTATGTTTTGTAACTACATATTTCGGAAATGCTTGTCCATCGTTTAAATTTTGATCTAAACTTTCTTTCGCCATAACGCTAGGAACAAAATTAAATTACCAAATGTCATGTTATTAAAGTATAGTTACGAATCTAATTTACTTTGTTTTTGCGCAAAATTCTGACGCTCTAAATTAAGAGTTGGCCAAAATATAAGCCGAATAATATATCTCAATGACACTACTGTACATTCGTTTCGGCGGAAACGTGCTATTATTTTAATACAATATCACTAAAAGGGTTTTTCTATAGTCCCAATCCTCACGTCTGAATCCGAGATCGAAATAACGGTCCTATATGGCAGCCTTCACTTTTATATACGCAACTTTTCCTGTATCTCGAATGAGGAACGTTGTTTGGAAAAGCGGTCTATACAAATGTGAAGGTTGCTATATCGGACCGTCATCTGGGATTATTGTTTTAGAGTTTAGGACATTATTATTGTTTTATTCATCTTGTGTTATCTAAATTCTAATGGATTTAAATTTAAATTCCATCAAGTATTCTCGGTCGATAGTATTAATGTGTTATTTTAATTTAATTATGTAGATTTTAAATACCGCATCCAATGCAATGCAATTTAAAAAAATCCATAACGTAGTCAGCTACTTGAATATGAAGACACTATGCATGGATTCGCAGTAGAAGAGTTTAAAACGTTCTTTTATAGAGATGGAGCCCAAACATATGAAATTGAAGCAAAAAAGAGATCGCTGCTCTATTAATGTTTATACAAGCTATGGGAAGAGTAACAATTTGTTGATTCTGCATAAATAAGACTTGAACATCTGAATTCAATTTATTTTCAAAGTTTCAAACATAATAATATTATGTCGTATTACCAAAGTTTAAAAAAACTCTCTTGAAAGTTGTAAACATCAATCATCGCTTTAATTTTGTTATTGTGAATGGAATTTCTACCAGCAAATCGTCTTTCAGTGCTAGGCTTGTGTTATTTATTAGTAGTTTTGGTGTATAAAATACCTGAAAGCATTGGTCAGTCAAAATATTCCATGCCGTGCACGCCCCCGAAGCTGGACAAATCCCATTGCTCCACTGCTCCGAACACCAGCTCTAGGGATACTCCTCAAAGACCTGATATTAGGGATAGATTTCGTATGTACTTATCTCTTCTATACATGTCGAAAGACAGCAAGTGTGTTTCACCTGCGATGGTTGTCAATTCCTCCCATTCACAATCGCACTAATACACTCGCACCTCAATTGCTACATATATTAATACATTCGTATACGTATACACGAGAGTAAGTAGACGTTACCTCTATTCTACGTCGCTTATACAAGCGTACAAGTATCTACACACTTTTACAGTACATTCTACTGGAATGGTGCTCCACCATTTATTTATTTTTATTTGCTTTTTTTCCAGCCATATCTACATTTTTTTTTAAATTCAAAACTGTCCAATACTCAGTTGGTCTGATATATTGTATATCATGCTAATTTTTATATTTGGCAATTTTCTATTTTAACATTGGGGTTTTTTTTTATTAATTATTCAGTACAACAACCCAATCAATTATGTTTGACTCTCTGCGACTGTCCCCGCTGTCTGTCAGCTACGGAAGAATAATTTTTCGTCAACGTCATAGTGATTTCACTGATTTCATTAGAAATAATAATATTCTTGTTTGTATTTATTGTGGATGCCTCTACGACTACAGAAACTATCGTCCAAATAAGTTACACAGAAATCGAGTCAGATTGTAGTTAGGTGCCGTCCGACCAAAACTTCTCGGCAGCGCGTGTGTACTGTTTACTATGCAAACAGGCGCGCACACAGGACCATAGTATGGCGGGAGTCCGTTTCGAGATTTTCGGGAAATGTTGAATAATGATTTATTGGTTTTTTATGCTGTAGGGGGTGGGGTTAAAAAAATTAGCAGGTGCCACTGACTTTCGAATTTTCCCCGCCCACTATCTTTTCATCGCGTCAACCGCATTTCGGGGTATATTCCCCCTACCCAGACATTCTGCACTTTAAGTCTAGCGACGAACACCAGGGGCCCTATGTTATAACTTGTGATATGAAGTCACTCGACGACATGACGTAATTGTGACGTAAGCCAATACACGCTCGAGGCAAGCCGCCCAACGCACACTGCTCACCATAGATATTATTATGCTGAAACACCTATTTGTGTATGGGGGACAATGGATAACGCCAGTATTTGAGTAGCGTTAATTTCTCGAATGCTATTATCACTCCGGTAGTACGTCACAATGATGTCATATGAAGTCATGTCGACCGGGAGACTTCAACTCGCAAGTTATAACATAAGGCCCCTGGTCTACAGCAATAACTGAGTGCTCACCTACCATCCATAAGTGGTCATCGAATGCGCTTGGCCTAACGGTCATAATTAGATCCTTAGTGTCCGTTTGTATAGTTCGCTTTGTCTTCCACTGACACAAGCAGTCTTGAGTGTCGTAGAATGCCGAGCTGAGTGGACGTTGCCCGTTGAGAAAGCTGTTCGACAGCCAAACCATGATATCCTAATGAAGACGACGTATTATTCCACTCACCTGAATAATTTGTATTTTTTCGTTCCTTGTGGTGTCCCGTATCCCAACCCCCCCCCCCCCCCCCCCCAGCTTATCCATGCGTAACAACTTTATTTTGATGAGTTCAAAGATTCAAGAAGAATTTATTCTTGCATAAATAGGTCAACTAAACATTCATGTGGATTGTGGATACGAAATTTGGTAGTTAATTATTGCTTAAGGTGACGCATCAGTGAAACGCCAAATAATGTTCAACTGTACGCGCGACGAAAATTTGTACTTGCTTCGCATTCATTGAGAGAACGTGGAGTCGGACGCACGTCACTTTGCTGCGTGATGGCGACGGGCCAATTAATTCTAAAATCGTGTAAAGATGACTAAAAACTTTACCCATTTACTTTAAAAAGCAAACATGTCAATGAATATATTATTATTGATACTAATAGAATAATAAACAGAACATAAAATGGACGTATGTTGGATTTATATGAGAAATAATATTTCGTTTGACAGGCGTCATTTTCACCCGCGACCCGCAATCCGCACATCGCCTAGCAACGATCTTTTTAGACCGTGCCTCAACTAATGCATGGCCTTAAAATATTGTACTACTTATGGCATTTGTTTTATTGGCAAGATGAGTGAGAAGTATAAAAGGCTCCGATAGCAAATCTGCAAGGCCCCACATCTAAGAAATTAAGAGGGGGCTTCGGTTCCGCACCCCCCGCCCCCAAGAAACGGAAAAAAATACAAATTATTTACTGTAATTGGAATGTTACGTCTTATTCTTCGTCAGGTCGTCATGATTGGATCGTGGGATTGGTCCTATGAATGGGTACGTAACACTCCTAATTCAAACGCATCAAACGTTTGCTTTAACCTCTGGGCCAGATATTTATTGCTAGACTCAAAGTGTCTGGGTATGGGGAATGTATAATGTATGTAGGTATTGTAAAGTGCGATGTTTCGCGGTCGAAGCGAAAGCGTGAAATATATGGTTACCTTGCTGTTGGCGGTGCCAATGCGATTATTGCAAGTTATTTAAAAATGCTAGATCTGGCAAGAAAAACGCCAACGTTAGACTAATGTGGTAGATATTGACTTACTGATGGAGCAATTGGAGAGTGTCGGCGCTGGATCGTCCAGGATGGAGGGAGTTTTTGAAGGAGGCCAAGACCATGGCCCCCACACCCTGAAGTGGGTCCCCAGGATAGAATGTTTGGCGGGCCCCCTTACCTATCACGAAGGGTAAAGGCAGTGTGACGAGCTACATTAGCGTTTTCCATGGTGTGCGCAGTAAAATTAAGGTGTATTTTTAGCGATTTTTTATATTTATCCCATCCATTTGTATTATGGAGTTGTCGAGTATTGGAACACAGTTAAATATTGCATCGTACAATCAAATATTTAAATTATTAATAATCATTGAAGCAAAATACTCGTAGCTCCAGGCGACTTTTTTTTACTATTAGAGCAAATTTGTGGTCTGTGTTTATCTCACTCATCTGGTCGACTCGTCACGCCGGGCCCCTAGGCTAGAGCCCTATCAACCCCCCCTGTGGAGGCCATGGCCAAGACCCACCAAGGGTTATATAGCCATGGGACATAGAATAAGTTTATTTTCAGTATAACAAACCAACATTATTTAGTTTTGTATTTCCTAAACATTTCCGAGCTACCTCTTTTTAGAACGTAGGTACTTATATTTATTAGCGCCCCCCCCTAAATAAAGTGAAACGTGATCTATTGAAAATCAAATAGAATTAAAAACTACATATTTAAAATGCGACGTTTGTTCCTATACATTGAGCACGTTCACTACATAAAAATAGGTAAATAAATATAATAAATTATACCTACTTAGTGATTACCGTTTAAATTCAATGTTTGTTATTTTGGGTCATAAACTGTGTTCCTTGTGAGCAGCCTAGCGCCCTCTTGTCTCCAATCTTTTGAGTCGTGTGTTGTCCCCACGCCCACTTGTAAAATCACTTAAATGATTAATCACGTGTCCTCGCAAATAACAGTACCTAATCCTAATGCATAGTAACCAAAGCAAGACGTCCGCTCTGGCTGACGTAAAAAAATAATTATTTTTCATTACATAGATTTTCAAAAAAATAATAGGTACCTAGTTAAGATCGAATCGGTGTTGCCCTCTTATCCTATGCTGATTTATAGTAAAAAAAGATACCTATTGATAACATACCTACTATGTATGTAAATATCCTATATAATATTTACACCTTTATTATTTCTAAAAAAAACTGTTGTACAGGGACGTGTTTTGTTTTCAATCCTACAAAACTATAGTATTTTTGGCATATTTAGCGTCAAATTATAGTATTTTACATT
This sequence comes from Rhyacophila brunnea, assembly GCF_057557595.1. Classification (NCBI taxonomy): domain Eukaryota; kingdom Metazoa; phylum Arthropoda; class Insecta; order Trichoptera; family Rhyacophilidae; genus Rhyacophila; species Rhyacophila brunnea. Next base: position 10,270,326 of record NW_028233068.1, on the reverse strand, counting down.
TTTCGTCGAATTATAAATTAAGTAAGTAGGTAAGAATTATTTCTGTTGGCAACATTGGATGTAATACAAAATAATAGTACCTAGTATGATTTCCTCCAGGCTAAGCATAGTCCAAACCCGATGTGAAGTTGTTTTTTTTTAATTGTCTCTTATTTAAATTTAAGATAATTCATGTTGAATGCCTATTTATATACATCGTTCCTATTAGGGGTCGTCAAATCACGTCGCACGATCATTGCTAATACCTACATATTATATCTAAACCATTTTGTTAGTTGAAGCCATTATTATAAGTTTCTACATAAAATATATCCATACGAATCACAGAACACGAAATAACAGATCAATCTTTATTTCAGCAATCAATCTCGCAGTGAACCTACCTATATATTTTTGTTTCAGTGGTGGCAGTATTAAGTCAAAGTGTCTGTATGATTAATCGATATCTGGTCGAGCTTCTGATTTGTGCAAACCATTGAAAAATCTTTTTTATTATGTACCTAATCATCCTAGATGCATAGAATGCTGTTTAAAGTCAGTGTTTGCCAAACCGCAATGCCCTTGGTGCTACCATAGGGGGGTAAACAATGATTCGGTTGGTCGATGGTGTGCGTGCGGATATTTAGCCCTACTAGTGCTACTAATTACCTTTCAGCCGATGACAATGTTGCGACGACTGCGCTGACAACGGTATACGTATTCGTACGCATACAATCCACGAACCGAATCATTGTTTTGTTTTTACTGTAGGTACCTATGTCATAAAATATTGTATGTACATAATGATTAGTTTTAGCGTAGATCCATATGCGAATGTTTTGGAAGGGCACGCGGATGAACTTTTTTCGTGCAGTGTTAGCAATCTACTATAATTATTTATGTAGTATTATGGACCCCTCTAAACCCCGCGCAGGTATATGTATGTTAATATGTCGGTAAAATCTATCTATCAGAAGGAGGGGGTACCTACTAACTAGCATGTTTGTGAAATACTGATTCTATTCGGGGTAATTATATTTTTTGTGAAAACCAGAGCTGTTGGAACCCTATTGAAAAAAGATTCCGTTCCTGGTTCGGTTCAAGTGGAAGAATCGAATGGGTTCAGTTCAGGTTTTTTTTTTTTTTTACAAAAAACATAAATATAGGTACCTACTACTTATACCTACCCACCAACTAGTTATACCTACATAATATGTGTATTATGTATTGTTTTTTTGAAGGAATCCTTATAAGGTAGACTGTAGAGCTTATTATGGACATCGCAAAAAAATAGTAAAAAAACCTCATTTATTTATTTAGTTCAGAGAACAAAACATTGTGGACATAACAAATCAAAATTCAGGACGTTCACAACATGATATTTACATATATCACAAGAGAGAACAAAAAATAAAAAATAAAAAACAAATAATTGTATAGGTACATACTTAAGAGTAAAATAAAGTTTCAAAAACAAAATGCACAGCACATCATTGAAAATGTCTATATATTTAGGGAGCGCATCGACTAGTCTTGCATCCCTCGCTAATGGTGCCTGATGGGTTTGACTCGCATATATTATATTATATTGTATTTCTCTAGGACGCCAGGATTAGAAACCATCCCTCGCGAGACATTCATAGCAGGCAGTGTTGCCATATTTTGAAAGTGGAATTATAGTACAGTGCCTTCAAAATTATAGTATTTCGGCAAAAAAAATAGTACGCGTCGAGTGATCAATAATTTTCAGCATTTTCAAAAAAGTAAACGTGGGGTGATTAACGTCTTGTTTTTTTAGACAAAATATCCATAAAGGGTAATTAACGTCTCGTTTGCTTAGACAAAATTCAAATGTTAAGTCGTTATGTTACTATGCCTCCCTTTTAAAAAAATCTAATCTAGGCGCCTCCTCCCCCCTTATTTCACTAAATAATACAGACACCTTTTTAAATAGTCAACAATGTACCTACTTACGAATACAAAAATGATAAAAAACATCAAGGTCATACTACTTATATTACATTAATTTGTGACGGATGTGCTTGTTTATTAGCACAATCAATTTCAATAGTAGTCAATCCAAATTCATATTCGTTCATTAACAAATGGATTCTATCATGGACCCCACATCCTGAAGCGGGTCAGGCCTCGATTTTTCAATCACATATTTAAAATATTTAACACCCGTGAAAGAAGGAAACAGGCGACTTTTTTTATATTAATAAAATAATGTGAAAAGTGCATTAGCAAACTAACCAAGAACTCAGTAAATAGATTTTTGTTTGCTTCAATATACCTGGCGTAGAAATCATTTAAAGGTGGAGACATGGCGAACTTTTTTTTTTTTGTCATTTTGATTTCCTAAGCTCCAATTTTATATGAATGCCTTCACTTTGTCGTTTTAAATCAGTGAATACATTAGTGGTCCTTGGATTGATTTATTCACTCAACCAAATAGACAAGTTTAACAACAAAATTATAGTTCCTAAACAAATTTGCCTCAAATTTCAACATTATGATTAATTTGACCCTTTTATTTATTTTTTATGAGATAGCCATTGCGCTTCACAATAGTATAGAAGTGAGGGATTATAAAGTTAGTCTACATATTTGCAGAAAGGTTTGCAAACAACCTTTTATAGGACTGTTTTTTTGTGTAGTTTATAACTAGCGGCCGTTTTATAAACTATGCATTTGCAAACTGCAAACCTGTGGCTATATAAATTGTGTTAAACTTTTCGCGCCTCCCAGTTTGGAAATCGCTGTGTTAAGTAATTAACGTCACCTTTTTTTTGCGTCTCACGGATTATTTTGGCGTTCTTTTTCTTCTATTGGCAACTTTTTTTCCGATTTCTCAAAATTATAGTAGTTTGGTCGTACTATACCTGTTTTATATCGTACAAAGTACACAGAAGAAAATTATAGTACAAATACTATAATAATTATAGTACGGTTGGCAACACTGAACTAGATTCCCATACACCGTGATTCTAAATCCAAACAACTGTCAAAACTTAACAATAATTCTAAAAAATGTTTGGTATTGCCAGAACCAGTGTTGCCATCTTTTCAAAGTGGAATTATAGTACAAAACCTACAAAATTATAGTATTTGGGGAAAAAATATAGTACGCGTTGTCATCTGTTGAAAATGTATAGGTTTGTGTTTATGTATATGTTTCTCAGAAAAAAAAATAACGGAGAATTTGAGAAACTCCGAGACCCATTTTTATTTAGGTGCCTCCTCAATAATGCTTACCGAAGAATTCAAGAAATTTCATTTTAAACCAAAGTCAACGGATTTTTTTACGTTTTTCGAGCAATTTTTTTCCAAGTTCTCCAAATCTTCTTATATTGCGAAATTATAGTAGGTACTTTGCACCAATTTATCAAACGGAAATATCGAAATTTTAGTACTTTTTACATATTTTTTCCGATATTCAAAATTATAGTATTTTTGGCGTACTATACCTGTTTTATATCGTACATAGTACGCGGACCAAAATTATAGTACAAATACTATAAATATAGTGCGGTTGGCAACACTGATAGCAGGCAAAAATCAAGAGCAGAAGTGACCTACGTGATTAAATAGAGTTAAAAGTGAGCTTGTCTGAAACTGAAAGGCAGTCGGAAAGTAATCGTTTGTCGAAATAGGTATTATTTGAAACAATACGTAGGTACGTCGGAATGTAATGTAGTATTTTTAGCTCCCAGTAGGTATGAAAATATGATAGATGTTCGGTTCCGGTTCCAATTCCAGCTCTGGGCAAATCCAGTGTTTAAAAAAAAAGATTAATTTTGTACGAAATGTTGATTCCACCAACCGGCACAGTTGGTGGAATCAACATTTCAACTCTCAACTCGGTTGAGCAGTCTGAGGTTTGGCTGTTTGTAGCTATTTTTTAATGTTCAGTAGTTCTTGGCTATACCTATTTCGTTTTACGAAAAACTTACTTGCGATATTAAAATTGCACCTGAACAAAACGCATGTCATCGCGAGTCGCGACACGTTATTTCCGTGTCCGCACGAGTACAGAGGTTCATACAATATTATTAGCTTATGAACTTGTAATTTTTATACACGCCAAGTTGGTCCAAAGCAGTCTCAAATAGATGCATATTCGTTATCATCATCCTGGAACAATTCACTGCTTGATGAAGGCATCTCCAAACTAATTCATCTCTATCTTGTGTGTCGGGTGTGTTCTTACAATACTATTAGCCTATGAACTTGTGTTTTTTATACACGCCAAGTTGACCCAAAGCAGTCTCAAGTAGATGCATATTCGTTATCATCATCCTGGAACAATTCACTACTCGATGAAGGCATATCCATACAGATTCATCTCCATCTGGTGTGTCGGTGTATTTCCATTGAAAGATTTTAGTCAACTAATAATCCCACACCTTTGTCTGCATTCTTTTTGCCCTAATAGATTTTGTCCAGCATCCATCTGTACCTACCTACTCGTAAATTTTGGAACTACCTTTGAAGGTCCATGCTACGAACTGGCATGATTACAGTTAAACATGATGTTTATAGTACGGTTATAGAATAATTTTCGTCACCTACGCGGGTGGGACGAGCTTTGGTCTTCACTTATCCCCTATCAACATAAAATCCCAAGATATATTATATTATGCACCTAATATGTATTGATTAGTCTACCTACATAATAAAATGATTGCAAAAAATATTAAAACCACAGAATAGATTAATAAATAGAATTCCGATAGGCTACTACCTAATACACTATATTTTGACGCAGGGTTTTGAATGTGTGAGTGTCCTACGAAATTTAACCACACATTATAGACGTGCAGTAGTGTGTGTTGCAACCATCAAATACACCAATATCGAATGAGCGTCAGTACCACAGAACAGATAATAAATAGAACACCGATAGGCAATATTCAATTCGCCACATGGTGAAGCAGGCTTTTGAATGTGTGAGTGTCCTACGAAAATGAAGCACGCATTATGCACGTGCAATAGTGTGTGTAATACACCAACACTAAATGAGCGTAAATGCATAAACCGAGAGCAGTTTTTAGTATTCGACGTAAAACGTATTCTTAACACGTGTGTAAGTTTAACCCGGCTTCTTCCTTACTCGAGTCGGTTACCTGCTATCGCCTTACCCGTTGTGTATTTCAGTTCACATTATTTCTGAGTTCCCTGGTCAGTACATAATACGAGAGCAGTTGTCAAAACGAACGACAAGCGTATTCTTTATACGTGCTTAAGTTTATCCCATATTTTTCCACACTCGAGATCATTATTTCTGAGTTTCCTGATTAAAATAATCACATTTGCCACGGCCTCTCAATGAATAAATTAATAAATTGATGCAGTTGGCAGAGCGCTCGGTTATCAACCGAATCGTTGGTGGCTCTACGCCGCCCGTGTGCGTTTTTTGTTTTCCGATTTTCGAATAAGCAGGACTCGCTCCGAAACCGTCGAAATTGCTTTAAAAAAGTTTCACTTATTGAAAAAGTCACAAAATATTGACACCATTATAAAAACTGACAGAGAGGACTGGGGGAGTTTGGATGAGGAAGTCAAGGCCCAACCCCCAGGGTTCTGCATTCTCTTCTATACAACGGTGATAATTTTACTAACGCTACATATTATTATAGTATAATATTATTGCGAACGTTGTATCCGTGTGGACGGTGCTTATCAGTGCGCACGTGCGCGAACACATGCTCGCGGGCGGCAGGCCTAGACGTCATACCAAACCTACAGCTGCGCAGCACCGTAACCATTTTTTAAACGGTTAACGGCCCACGTGCTCGTCGAAGGTCAAAATTGAGTTTGTATTGTATTTTCAAACCATGATCCTGGACACTCCTTAAACGTTGTAGATAATCTATTTATATAATTTTGATGCTTTATTATCCTTTATAGTTATTTTAAACATTTGATGACTGCATAAAGTATTTTTGTTACATAAAATAGTATTCTTTTAAACCTCTCGCTCTAATGTTTTAGAATATAGTCATATTTCGGTACATAACTGTGCAGTGGTGTTACGATTTTTTACATTTATTAATTTTTAAACGCATTTATAAAACCATTAGTATAATTTATTATGAGATCATTTTTGTAAGATATTCACGATTAAAAAATATATTGATAATCTCTGTGATCCCAAATTTGACAAGAATTAGGCATTTTATTATTCAAAAAACAGGCAAGATTAACACATTTGAAGATGATTCTAAAGATATTTATTATAAGCTATGTCTTTGACCATTCAAGTGTGATAAATATCTTATGAATAATGATTGCTTTATAATAATTATTGACCTATGAATAAGGTAGTGTTTTTTTGAAATACGCCATTTCTTTTGTCATTCCCCAGTGGTTAAGCTACAACATACGGCCGTAGCCATAAATTGACAAACTATAATTGAAGTAGGGAGTAAAATGATATTGACGCGCGTGTTTGAACATGTACCGTTTAAAAAAAATTAAAATAAATTCGGTTAGGTACATGTTCAAACACGCGCGTTAACATAATTTTAGTCCCTACTTTAATTATAGTTTGTCAATTTATGGCTACGGCCGTATGTTGTAGCTTAACTACTAGGGAATGACAAAAGAAATGGCGTATTTCAAAAAAACACTACCTTATTCTTGGGTCAATAATTATTATAAAGCAATCATTATTCATAAGATGTTTATCACACTTGAATGGTCAAAGACATAGCTTATAATAAATATCTTTAGAATCATCTTCAAATGTGTTAATCTTGCCTATTTTTTGAATAATAAAATGCCTAATTCTTGTCAAATTTGGGATCACAGAGATTATCAATATATTTTTTTATCGTGAATATTTTACAAAAATTATCTCGTAATAAATTATACTAATGGTTTTATAAATGCGTTTAAAAATTAATAAATGTAAAAAATCTTAGCACCACTGCACAGTCATGTACCGAAATATGAGTATATTCTAAAACATTAGAGCGAGAGGTTTAAAAGAATACTATTTTATGTAACAAAAATACTTTATGCAGTCATCAAATGTTTAAAATAACTATAAAGGATAATAAGGCTTTAAAATTATATAAATAGATTATCTACAACGTTTAAGGAGTGTCCAGGATCATGGTTTGAAAATACAATAAAAACTCAATTTTGACCTTCGACGAGCATGTCCCCCCTTAATAATTATAGATGTAGGTATAACCAATAGGGTTATACCAACGGTAATCGTTCGGCGGGCGAATTTATAACTTCAAATTTAAGATATTTTATTTTCCTATCGAGGGTAAATTTGTCGCAAATGCAATTTTTCTGAATTTTCAATTTTGCTACTAATTGTCATTAGTTGCGAGCTGCGACCAAATATAAAAAAAACAACATAACTTTAATACCTACTTCTGAACGAATTAAACGAGTTTAATACGCAAAGACGAAAATTAAAAAATAAATTAATCCAATATTATACCAATTGTTGCATCATTACAATCAGATAGTAAGGTGATGACTGATGAATATAATAATTATTGAATAAGTACCTACTTACTTGAAAAATTACGATCTGATTTATGTCTTTAATGGTATTGGAACCGAAATGAATATCGACTAAATTTAATATTATTAACCTTTCATGATCTGTGATGTCAAGTAAAGTGACACGAGTTCATAAAATATTATATATTATTATTTCAGTTTATACTTATACATTTCAAACACTCTATATTTTAGGTGTTCTTACATCCATGTTAAATGATCGATTTGTAGGAAACGCTTTCTATTCTTAAATATATTATGTTGGAAATAAGAAACATCCGAAACATCTACCTATAAATCTATGACGATGTCTAGTATCTTTCTACGGTAACCTAATGCGACAGGGCAGTCGGCAACGGAATTTATTAGGACACAGAGAGGGGTTATCATTATACTATTGTAAAATGGAATTCTGCCAAGTATGTGCTATTAATGATTGATTCCAATTATTACTAATATTAATCCAGGAATAACTATTTTGGCATTTATAATGTAATTTTTATTACTTAAATTCTACAATATATATATTAGGATTTAAACATAAAAATTCTCCCCAAAACTAATATAAACAATTATATTTCTCTTTAAATCTTGTGTGTACAGGACAGTGGCGCACCCAGGGGGGTGCAAGGGGCCCTGGCACCCCCCAAAAAATGAAAATTATCAGAATGATTTTAAACATTGACATTGAAAGCCAATAAACTATACCTTTGGACTTAGACAAATAAAAACACGACAAAAAAATGATTTGTAATAATTCTCCAGCACCCTTTTTAGACAAATTTCTTAGATTTTAATTTCTAACACAAAAATTTCGAAACACTAATGTCAGGTATTTTTAGAAACCCAATCCCTAATGGAACTGCCAAAAAATTCTCGGTGTCCACCCGAATTCCGTAGTGGTGTAGGTCATGGCTGGGGAGGGTTGACAGGGCTCTAGCCTGGGGGCCCGGGCTGTGGGGGACCCGGCGTGTCGGGTTGACCAGATAAGTGAGATAAACACACACCATAAATTAACTTTAATAGTAAAAAAAGGCGCTATTATACTTCATGACCATGAACATTTTCAATTACTTATATAATTGTGCAATATATTTTTTGATTATTATGTGTCGATGTATTAAAAACCGCCAATAATTCACTGTATAAGTACCCTTAATTTGAACTAAAACACAATTTGAAAAACGTCAATGTAGTGTTTCGCACTGCCTTTAATCTTAGCGGTAGGTAGGGGGCCCGCCAAATATCCTAGCTTGAGGGCCCGTTTCAGAATGTGGGGACCATGGTGTAGGTACACCGAGTGCAATAGACAAAAGACCGATAAACTAGAAATTAGGCTGTCAAGAAGAAAAAGAGCCTATAGGACTAATTTACATTCTCCTCCTTGCCCCCCCCCCCAATATTAAATCCTGGGTGCGCTACTGGTACAGGAGTCTTTCTAGAATCTAGAAAAACCACTTGGGACTTTTTGAACTGGTCTATTACATTATTTTGAAACATTTTATCACGTCTTGAATACATATTTCTATTTTTTTGTTTATTTATTTAAGTATTTCCATCACATCCATTTTTGACAGGTACATATTATGAACTTTGTGATGCAAAAACTCATTTAATATTCTAAAAATACATGCAGCTATTTTTTCCAACAAATGTGGTAAGATTTAAAAATATAATTAGATTTCCCTTGTTCCTCTTGTTGAGCAGTTAATTGCATTTTTTATTTGAAGCACCATAATAGCTTGGATGTCTCTTAAATCATTCATAGTCGATCTGCTTTTAGGGTGAATGTTGTTGAGTATATTATATCACAATAAAATAGGATAACCAGCGGTTTTCAAAGTTTTTCGTTTTGCAGCACCTTATTATATAGGTACATACCTAAAGATTTTTAACGCTGCCTTATAACATATTAATTAGTGTGGTGTCTGCCTGTTCAAGGGCGGAAGTGAAACTATGTGTTTTTAGCGCCTGAAGCACTACAAAAATGCGCCCTGTACGTTGTAAAAAATTGTGTCAAATTTAAGTATATAGTTATATACAAATGTACCAATGACATTAATATGGACGAAGCATCTGGAAAAAAAATGACCCACTTTTTTGTCGGGTCTGCCGAATGGCATAATCTGTTCTGACGCCATTACAATAAAGGTGATATTGCTATAAATTCCCGATGCTTTTTGTCGGGCCTGCTGAATGGTTCGGTTCGAACGAGTTCGCTCAAACGAACATTGATACTAGAAACACTGTTCTAACGCCATTACAATAAATGTAATATTGCTATAAATTCCCGATGCGTGATATCGCATAATGGATATTTCGTGACGTCTACCTATGCACGTGCGAATGTCGCTATGCGCTAATTTACTTGCTAGCTACTGTGCTGAGTGCGTCGTCCATTAATAATGTCATTGAAATGTACCAATAAACTTATATTATCCTAGAAATTTTATATTAATCACCGATACCGACAGTGAGATGAATACTGAAAGTAAAACACATAAAATAGTAATTAAGAGATATATTGCATTTTATGAAGAAAATATTTAGAAAGTTAAAGACAAACATGCACATAATATTCGTAAGCTGGTGGTTTTGAACACAAAATTTTCACTGGTTACTCAACATATGAAAATTGTATACTTATAATTTTTTTTTATATTAAACAATTTATATTTTTTCTACATTCACCCTTACACCATAGGGTTTCTCAAATCTTGGGATCAAACTAAACTGCTACCGTCGAATGGGGTTATTCCGCCTGCCAAGTATTATTCCGCCCAGTAAAAAATATTTTATTTGTATGGCCACTACCAAGGCCTGAACAAAAACGATGCATGAGTGCGAGTGAGAAAGTATTCGGCACCCTTATAATCTCTGCGACACGCGCTAGATAAAGATAAAAGGTCTACATATGTTTTAGGTAGTTTCCAAAAGTATCGCTGACAAATCGCGGTGAATCGCTTCACGTAGCGTCGTAGCTCGTGTTGCTAAATTGCTATTTTTTGTGTTAAACATAAAGTCAGTGGTAAATATTTTTAGTTAATTAAGTAGGAAACATGGTTTTGTGTGTTGTATTAAAATATGGTAGCCGTACTGATAAGCAAGAAGATGGTATTACGTTTCATAGGTAAGTTGATACATGTTCGTGATAATTTATTTGTAAGTATATTATTATATATTTTAATATCAGTGACCTAGTGTTTCTTTAAAATAACTTAAATTATGGATATCTTTACCTAATGGTTGCATTTTGACCGCTTAAAAATACTATATAACGTAAAAAAATAGGAAATTATATTTTAATTCTGAGCGTCTAGTGCGAGCACTTTGGGCGAGCACTACCGAAATGGTCTATGGTCTCGAACATTTGTAGACGAATGCGTTCGCTCGCTCACAAACCAAACGCATGGCACGCAGCTTCATTTAGCAATGCAACGGGTGGCGTCTAGATGTATCTATAGTCTATGGCCACTACCTATTTTTACACTCGGGTAGAAAAAATATTTCTTTATAACCTTGTTCTCAATTGTTAGTTTGTCATATTGTACATTTTAAACATCTATAAATTTACGTTAGTTAATAATATAAAACTTGACTTTTGTAAATGGTGTGTGCATATGCAGTTTTTTCAACTGTCGAAAAATCATCATTTATCTATCAGAAATACAGTAGGTATGATATTGATATTTTTACTCTCCATTCCATTATATGTTAGCAATTAGAATGCATAGTTATATTTAAATAAATTGAATTTTAAAGACTAAAATTAAAATACGCCAGGCGGACTTGTACCGAAGAGCGACATGAAGTTTTGGGGTTATTCCGCCTGGGGTAGGGTCGTCAGAACACTTAAATAATTGCATTATTTTATAATATCAATAAATACATTAAATTGTCTATTATTTAATAGTGGAATGCCAATATAGGTATAACAACGCGATTATTATTATTATTTGTTCGTTAATAAACCAATTTGCGTCTAATAAAATTGTATAAAAAGTACTAAAATATAAAAATACACATAAGCATACTAATTGTATTGGTCTCTATTTTGTCATTAGATGTAAGAGGCCTCATTAAATCGGTTTTTGTATTCAGTTACAAAGATACTTTTTGTAATATTTCTTTAAAAAAAAAAAAAAAAAACATAAAAAAACAATAGTTTCATACATTATATTCCTACCTGATTAATATGCATGTTAATTTGTTAGAACATAATATCATAATATTATGTACAAAAAATAATTAATTATATTTTTTGCACACCCCTAAGTTCAATCTACAAAATGTATGCATGGGTCAGTGAAACAAGGGTAATTCCGCCTAGAAACTTTTGATGCCGCAAAAACATACAAAAAGGTGATTGTTGATGGGTTATGGTATTCAAAATGTTTGCAGCAGATGTTATGAGTATTATTCTACTACATTGCTGTTACTTCGTAATAGTGATAATGACTTTTTTTGACGGATTTTTTTTAAAGTGAGACAGTATATTACGCCTACATATTTGTATCAGTAAAATCAATGTATTAGAATGTAGATAAATAATATTAACTATTTTTAATAATTACAGTTAAGTATATAGAACCATATACGTAGTACAAAAAAAATCAGAAAATAGAAAACCAGGCTGAATAACCCCATTTGACATACCCACATTTACCAGTTGATTTTATTGCTAGGAAGATTCACAACAGTAATAACCATAGATAAAAAGATATAATATGAAAACAATGGCTGTCTAACTAAATATGATTGCAGTTGCAGTGAAGCAAAAATGTCAAGACATTCAATTAAATGGCGTTTTAAAAAAATGAGTTGCCATGGTGAATCAGTGATTGGCCATTCAAATGTTCAGGATATTGGTTTCTTATACATACGTCATAGGTATCAAAGGTTATTATGATCCATGATCTACGATACAATGTTATGCTAGTGGGTAATAATTATTATAACCCACATTCTCCTATTTATCAACTTTTACACTAAGTGATTCTGACGCTGTCCTGTGCAATGATTGATATCTTTGGTTGAACCACTTTCTGGTGGAATAGGTAGTTTTAATATTCATAGATTAAAGAATGTTATTAACTCACCTGAATAACACAATGTATCTCTGAAATTTCACAAACATAATAATTATGTGTGGATAATCCAGCAAAATGATTTCTTCTATTGGAATGTATTTTTGTATACACTTTGACAAGCTGATATAATATTGCATTAGTCTGATATCGCTTGGTGTAATATTTTCTCATTTATTTACATTTTGTCTGGGAAGTGGTCACATCATAATGAAACTGTTATGCAAACCATGAGCTACTTCTAATTTTCTTCAACTGTTGAAGTTGTTGTGGGTTTTATTATTAAAAAAAATAATAATAAGTGGTTAATTTTGGATAATAAGGACTTTGATAAGTATAGATATATTTTGACAGTGATATTTTTCAATTTAGATTTAGGCTGTCAATCCAAAATTTATTAGTAGTTTATTTACTTTATTGGTGGACCTCAACCGACGTCTTGCATAGGCATGTTCTATAATATACTCAATCTTTTGCAATTTAATATTTGTTTCCCACTCATCGAATTTTAAAATTAATAAATTGGTCCTTCTGTTTTAAAAATAAGCGATTCATTATATTATTTAGTACACATCACACTTCACTACATTGAACAACTTTAGTTTCCTTATACATTTCAGCATTAAATCGTTCATCTCACATGCATTTTACATAACACTTAACTTAAATTCATGATATTATATTGATCGTCACCGTATTAATAATTTAACCAAAGTCTCTTTTGTCATGAACATTGATTGAACGCATTATAAATTATCTGCTTACTTGAAAAGCGTTTCCAATTGAAAACTTCTTGAGTTTTGTAAGAGTCAATTTAATCACTGACGAGGCAGTCAGACGAGACCATCAGACACGACACATACAAAGTCACTACATGTACATGAAATCTACGGTTTCTTACCCGTAGATCTGTCCCTGTTCCCAGGAGGCACACGCCCTACTTCGGACAGCCCGACTACCGAGTGTACGAGCTCAACAAGAGACTGCAGCAAAGGACCGAGGTGAGAAACAATCACATCATCACATTGCATGTTTCAAGTCCAAGTGGGAATGCTCCAAATTCAACCTGGGGGGCAATTTTTTAACGAAGCAGTATCGCAAAATATGAAAACCTGCTTGAAAACGCGAAATAGCTTCAAAAGTAAACATAGTGCTTCGAACATTGTCCAATAATGCAGTGAAAATATTGGGCATTTATGGTCGCGTAAGAGTTAACATTATTTATTTGTCTATGCTCACATGGTATGACAGCTCAAGTTAACATGTAAATAAGAAAATAACCTAAAATATGGTAATGAATGACATTATCACATTTTATTAGTAACCGTTATAATAGCATTAATAAAACGACTTATTCTTAAAGAACGTAGCTAATTTATCTTTGATGAAGCTACTTACGTCAATTAGTTACCTTATAGGTAGGTACCTATTATTGATATTATAATGGTAAATACCTACGAGAATGGAAACTGAAATCGCAATGTATTTTACAAACCTAATATTAATTAAATAATATGTATGTATCTAATTACAAAATAACAATAAATACTTTAATAACACAATACAATAATATTTAAAAACCAAAAAACATTACGCCATTCAATCTGTTTTTAGTGTTTTCGATCTGTCAAAATTAAAATAGATAACTGCCAGGCGCAGCGACAAACTAGTGCCTCTACCGGGGAAGCATGTGAAACTCAAAAGCATTCATGACTTTTAGTTGCGTTTGCATAAATCGAAGCAGTAATAAAATTTCTCATACAAAATCGAAGCGGGCCGCTTCAATAGCTTTAGACACTGGTTCGTTCAATAATTGCCCTCCCGTGGTGTAACAGAATTCAAACACTAATTGAGAAAATGGGACAAGCGCTTTAATTCCATCTTCATGCTTGCTTGCACTAAAAACATTTGACCATTTTTATGAATGTTCGATATTCGGAACCATATCGAGTTAACGACAAAACCGCACTAGTGAATTACTAACTTTTCAATAGAGCATAAGCTATGGCTTGCCAAACCAATCTGAATTTAAAATCAATTATGTTGATTAAGACCTGAAGAAATCGTAGAAGGAAGTGTTCTTTTGATGCGCTGATTTGACAGACCTTAAGATCTAATACATTGATAAAGTGATATAGAATGATAGACAGTAGAAAACAGTTGCTTTTATATAAAGCGTTGAAACAGTGCATATTCAAAAGACAATACTTTTCTATTCATCTTTTACTTTTAGAATAATGTCAATATCTGCAAATATTAATTTATTTATTAAAAATTTCTTTTTAACCATTTTGAATGTGGTGAATCCAATTTCCCTTATTGGCCACATTCTTGATGAAGTGTAAAACGTTGTGATGACTTTCCAGGAGTCTGATAATCTCTGGTGGGATGCGTTTGCGACCGAGTTCTTCGAGGACGATGCGACGCTCACACTCACCTTCTGCCTTGAAGATGGACCCAAAAGATATAGTAAGCATAGCATTTTATTTTCTTCTTTCGTGTTTTGGATAATCATGCACTGCATATTTACGAGATCTCAAACAAGACGGCATCGAGTTTACATACGTGATATGGATTTTAACATACTAAGATTTTAATGTTATTATTTTTATTTTCAGCCATAGGCCGTACCCTTATCCCCCGCTATTTCCGATCGATATTCGAAGGAGGCGTGTCGGATTTATACTACAATATGAAACATCCGAAAGAATCGTTTCATAATACCTCAATCACGCTGGACTGTGATCAATGTACCATGATAACGCACCACCGCAAGCCCATGTTTACTAAGGTGAATTACAATTATTTCTATCTAATATAATCTTTTTATATGACAATGCAATAGAGCTAACATCATATTGCCTCTAGGAATAAGTTATTTGCTGGAACATTGATGAATGAATCTAATCAATATTTCCATAGTAATACGAAATCACTGTTTCTTTATCTGATGTACAATGGTGTTTATCCGGCTTGAATATTTTCTCTGGATTAAATGGTGATTGCAGGTGGTAAATGCAAATTTGATGGTGTTTTCAAGTTGGTATTTTGTTGATGTGAGGTCAAATGTTTATGTGCAGGGCACCTTAGGTTTAGGTCGCTTTGTAGTGACACCTGTGAACAAAAATAACAAGCTGAAATGTGGCTTTGAAACTGACTGCTAGATGCAACATGTAATTATGAAGAATTTTTGGGTGACAATTTCCGTTGTCGGTTACAAAGTGTCGACCATTCATCGCAAATTAATCCAGGTATTTTATCTGTCCCTAATCCCCTTTCGGTGTGTTCATACAGTCAATCAATCATATAATTTGACTTGGGTAAATAAATTAACACGCTGATCACGGAAATAACATTTTATCCTATATTTTCAATTGGCTCACTCTTCGACGAAATAACATCATGTTGGGTGGATGGATTCTTAACATAATAGAATCCCATCCGAACAGCTTGTCATATAGAATATTCTGTTACTGCAGAGATAACTATTGTAGTATTGTACTTGTGTAGTTTACCTATTCCCCATATTGTGAAAGTTTACTTGTAGCGAAAAGTTGGTGACATCTGAACATATTATGAATAAAATGGAGTCTAATTAAGTGTCTGAAAAATGTTCTGTGGCAATTTTTGTTCCATTCTGTGGTCATATGGTTTTAAATTTGGTTTGTCTTGATCCATTGTAAATGTTCATGAATGAATGCAATATATTTTTTGGACACATTTATTTTTTTAATACACCTAACCAAGCGAAAATGAACTCTATCTGCCCAGCATTCTCATAAATGAGATCGCACTATGATTCTCGTGTTTATTAATTTTTTTGATTTCTCAAACGGATTTGTAATAATAATGTTGTCATGTGGCACTATAATTTAATTTTTTTGCAGGTATGCACGGAGGGGCGGCTTATTCTAGAGTTCACCTTTGATGACCTGATGAGAGTAAAATCGTGGCACTTAGCGATTCGGACGCATCGAGAGCTCATTCCAAGATCTTCTGTGGATCATGGACCGGATCATGTTGTCTTAGATCATCTCAGTAAAAATATCACTAGGCAGGGTATCACCAATTCTACGTTAAATTATTTGAGGGTAAGAAATAGTCCTTTCTAAATGATTTTTATCATTACCTGTACACAATGAGGTGTCTATTTTCAAATTTGAAAGTTTGCCCATTTTTATTAACTGATCAACCATTAATTGCAATAAATATAAGCAAAATATAATTGGACCTTTGTTTGAACTTTTTAATTTATCATTCAAGTTTTAAAACACTATGTATACTTTTGATGTGTTTTTGATAGGTGACCTATCTTATTTTTTATTTTACTACCTGTTCAATAAGCAAAGAAGGGTAAAAAAACACTCAAGTTGGATATTTGTGAACACTTTGAAAATATTCATTTGAACATAGCAATGTTATATTATTACAAATGGTTTCATTCTGTTCAAATTGTGACACTTGGTGTTCACAAAAATATTTACTATTGAATTTTTTTTTAACTATGTGGTTTAACATTCCGCCCCATAGAAATTGCATATAAAATATTTACATATTATTTTTGTTAGATTTTGACAATATTATGTCATCGATTATTGGAAATTTACACCTCATTCTCTACCTATTCTCAACATATATTTTTTTAATTAAATCTTTATTAATCAGAAAACCCAAAGATCTAATAATATTATTTTTATCTAATTAACTAAAACTTTTTTGTCGTTTTCAGCTATGTGTTATCTTAGAACCAATGCAAGAATTGATGTCAAGGCATAAAGCGTACGCCCTCTCGCCCAGGGACTGTCTCAAGACGACGCTTTTTCAAAAGTGGCAGAGGATGGTTGCCCCGCCAGGTATAAAATTGCAACTATCCAACACTCTTCTACCTCCTTCAAAAACAATCAACTGAAACATATGAAATAGAGCCAACGGCCGAGAGCTTTGGATCTTTGCCCAAGTTTTCAATGTTAAATCATGAATGTTTACATATTGTAATGCGGCCATGCCGGCTGATGATAGTAGTGGTACAAATTGTGAACAGATGTGATCTCTTCGACAGAATCCCAGAGACCTGCCAACAAACGAAGAAAGCGAAAGGGGTCAAACAGCGGAGCCAACAGCGCACCGCCCGTCACCGCCAAAAAGAGATCGCCCGGACCTAACTTCTCATTAGCGTCGCAGGTAATTGATTTATTATTTTATAATCTTCCATTTTGCACTGTCCATTACTTTCATCACTTGGTTAAAACAAAGAGTTTGACTGAAATAAGAAGGAACTTTGTTCTGCTGAATCCATGAATTTCCCTAAAATGTATGTATATAATTACGATTCAATTTCATATTGCGACGCCATTTGAGGATTAATCTCATATCCAATCATTTTAAGATACCCTATTTCTCATTTTCACTTATTGACACATATTGTGATTTAAAGTTAATTCTACACGGGTTTGGCAACTTCATGAATTGAGCATAATATTATTAATTTATGGAATTGACTTTCTAAAATCTCATTGATATGCTTGCGGTTTTGACAGATGCAGGCGAAAACAGTAAAGTTTGGTACAAATAAACCACAGTGCGAAATGAATTGCAGCTGATTTAAATAGTAGGCCATGGGTCCTTTTTTAGCTTCACTTTCATATATTTCGGCTACATATGGAAGAGGTTTTTTTCGATGTCTTTGGAATAAAGACTTAAAAAATAAACAAAAAACGAGCAGTTAATAAATAAATTTATTTTTCAGGACGTGATGGTGGTAGGGGAACCCTCCCTGATGGGCGGAGAATTTGGGGATGAAGACGAGCGCTTGATAACGCGTTTGGAAAACACGCAATACGACGGAGGAGAAGTGGTGAACTTCCACGAGGGAGGAGTGGTCGGCGGGCCGGGACCTGCCTGGCACGCCCCGCCCGCCTCCGCGGGACCTGACGGACGGCCGCCGCAGCAGGGACCGGGACAAGGGCAAGGGCAGGCCGGCGATTCAGGAGTGCAGGTGAAGAGCCCACACTAGCGCCGAGGCAGGCGTGCTACGCCCGCACCGATGCCCATGCCTTCGTCCGCCCCCCACCACGCCCTGTGGCGCCCCTCTGCCGCCGTCTACGCTGGCCTGCGCAACAACTGGTGACTCGTTCCTCGCAGTGTGTGACTCACGTGACCGGTTCGAGTTTATTCGCTCGCCCTCGTTCAGAATCTAACTGATCTCATTTTATAAGAGGGATGGTGTTGATTAATTGGCATTAATGAATTTGCCATTTAATACACAATATAATTTATTTACCGACATGAAATAGTTGTTGAAATGTCGGCCGGGCCGCATTTTATCTTTATATTTACAACAGCGACCTTCTGAATGTGAACTGAGAAACGAAAGGTTTCAATAGGAGAGAATCCCGTCGATGAATGTGACCTCAAGAACGTTAATTGATCTCGGATGTGGCAACGGAAAAAGGAATTTTAAATTATAACCTCAAATAATTGTGATTCCCGATCAGTATTCAAAAGTGAAATTAAAAAATGAACCGCGCTTAGCTTTTAGATTAAAGGATGGGATGTTCAAATTTTCATTGACAGCGGAAAATATGTCGTTTTAAATTGATTTAGTTTCTTATAATTCCTAAATGATATTTTTATTAGTTTTCTATAAAATAGATTGTTTTTTATGTCAAGTATTTTTTATTTTATCCCGGGTCATCCATCATCAGTTATACATATTAATGTTTGATGGGCCATTTATTTGGCCATATTGTCAGATTTTACTTAGAAAAAAGTCATTGCTGTGAAGTTATTTCATTTAAGAACGATATATTCTCCGCGTGCGATAAACAATGTGATAGCGAGGGTCTTTAGGAGTTGGAATAGATTTTCTTTTAACTAATTGATAACGTGTCCTTCGAGGAACATTTCTAATAAATGGTGAGAGAAAGTGAAACGACTGTGTGTATTTAAAAAAAGTGACGTTAAACCGATATAATTATTATTGTGGACGAGAATCGCATTTTAAAATTTAATTAAATAAAAGAATTTAGGCTAACGAGTGAGGGGAGTGTCCTTTTTGAAAAAGATTTAAATAAAATATTAGATTTTCGAATAAAATCGAGACATTCATTGATAGTGTATTATTTCCTTTTATAAATATATATATTATAAATATTATTGATTGAATAATAATTAATTATTATGGATTGAGTTGTGTCGGCAGTAATTTAAGGTTCACTCTCATTTTAGGTATTAAATTTTAAAAAGATCATGATGAATTTAATTAAATCGAAGAAAATTAAAAGAAGATTATTATATTCGTAAATAATTGAAGAAAAATAGATTTCGTGTGCTCCCTTTTTACGTTTTATTATTATTTGTCCCCCCCCCCTCCGATGAGATGTTTTTTTCTTCCTACATAGTTATTTGTATATAAATTATATTGTACAATTTCAACAGTTTTATTATGAAAATTGAATTCTGTATGACTTTTCAGATAATCTTTTACTGGCAACTTTGAACCAAAACATTTTATGCGTTACCATTATATTCACAAAGAAGTGTTGCCAAATAATATTGTTGTCGTCACTGAACAAGAATGTGATATACCTACAGAGAAGCGCTTTATTTCTGTTTGCAATTTTTCCGTTTCTATGCATGTTTTTAGGTCATGTATAATATTTTAAAATAGATTTCATAAAATATCTATTCTTGTAATTCTGAGTAAAGAATTTCAATAATTTGAAATCCCTCCTGCTTTATTTGTGTGGTTTTAAACATAATATAGTTGTCAAAGATTGTTTGAAACATATTGAATTCGATTCTCAATGTAGATTTCACAATTTTCCAATAAAATATCTATAGAACTAGAATTTTATAAATTGATTGAATTTCCTGGACTAAAAAGGAGCCTTTAAAGGTAGAGTACAAAAGAATTCACTGAAAACTTTTGCAAAATAAGTAAATATGTATGTTTTGGTTTAAAGTTGCTAAATGTAAATGATTTAAAAAATATCACAGATCCATCCTACAACAAAAGATATCGTCACCATATTGCTAAGCATCCGATCGTTATTACAACTTTAGACCTTAATTATTGTATTTGTATATCATATTATGTCGTAATTAACATTGAAATCTTAGTTTTTTTTTTTTTTAATATTGTACCTGATTATTAACTTTCAACAAATTCAAATTTGTAAATACAGCTTAAATTTTAGTTCCATACTTTATACTTTTTGTCCCGAGTGTCGACATTCGGCTGCTGGACTGCATTACAGTATTACCGATCATATTTACTGAGAACTTTCCATTTGTTTAGCAATATGGTTAAAATATAAAGTTTAAACTGTATTAGATAAAATACTTATTATTCCGTTACTGCAAATGTTTCCTGGTAAAGATCAACGAATTCGTCTATGAACATAATTTCTGTTAGCGTATTGTGTACATGAGATGCAATATGTAGTGCGGTCATTCTTAAAGTTTATTAAAATTAATGCTTCTGTAATAATGGGACCAAAGATATTTAAACATCTCTAGTCTCAGCAGAATAAATTAGTGTCCTTTGCAATAGTGTTTTGTACACCCTACCATGCAGAAATTGATAATTTTATAATAGTTTACCAAAACTTAGTTATTTGAATCTCAATTGGCTATTTTGAATGAAACTGTTGTTAATAATTAATAAAGACAGTGAATAAATATTCTTTCTTCTGAAGTATTTAACCGAAAACATTCCTTAAACCAAATAGTTTGCCAATCTCTAGAAAGCACTTTTTATTGATAACAAAGGTTTTTAGCATATTTGTATTGGTCACTAGAAAATTAATAGTCTCCGCACTAGCAGTATTGGATTCATTGTTTGTACAGAATGGTGGCCCGCTGTTGCTTTGGTTACTTGCTACAAATGGATCTACAGTGAAAAATAGCTTACAGATCATCAGCCTTTCAGTTTCACACGCATCTTCATGGAAGAAAATTTTCTTTAACATTTATAACTTATTTTTTACAACGCGAGAGGCGGAAATTATAGATGAAATATATTTGCAGTAGCAGAATGATACATATTATTTTTTACGTCTGCACATTCTGTCTTTGTCCTATGAAAATATTTATGAACTTTTTTATTAAATTTAAAATAGGCAACATTGATATTTTGTGATGTTTTCGTGTTTGGCAGCAGTGTCAATATTATAAATCATTATTTTTTCATGTGGCGCTGGGAGATTCCATGAATTAACTTCAATCGCAGCATTTATGACAATGTATTCCATATATAATTGTTTTTTATCAATTTGCTTTGTAAATCATTTTACAGAGTGACTTGGAAGACAGAATGTTTCAGATAGGACATGTCGGTGTTGACAAGAGTTTCCTTTTGTTTCTATTTAATATATTATTATATACCTACCACCTACCCATATTAATTTATATGTATATGGAAAAAAATCATTGTGTGAAAAGATAATCTATAAATTTATTATGTTCCAGATATTTTCTATTGAAGTGAAGATGCCTTGTGATATGTTTTTAATTTAAATTAAATATAAAAATCAAACATTTTCTCATTATGTATTATATATATATTTTAAAAGATATGATATCAAAGGAATTGATGAAAATTAACTTTCATGTTCATGCGATAGTAATCAAACATTGAATATTATTCTATAATTTCACCCAACTTTTCTTTGATGATTCAAGCCAAACTCATCATGCTATTTACAATACCGTCGTAGCAACCTCAATTTGGCTATAATGCAAAAGTTCACAGGATAGGACTGTGTCCTAGCACATGAGCATATTTTATTAAAACAATTCTAAAATATCTTTGATAGGAATCCATGAATTTTTCCTTGATATATTAGTTATCAAAAATCTCATTTAGATTATTATTTTCTTGTATTCGAAGAGCCAATTAGATGAGACTACGATAAAAATAGCTGGTTTTTTTTGGTGTAAAAAACTTTTACCTATTTCATGGCGATTGTGCACATAGCCAGTTTTGAGGGCGCAACGACAATATACAGTAATACTCAAAAGCTATGTGATTCAATGTTTGGTGACTTCATCGAATTTAGAAATCCTGTACCTACTAAAGTGACATAATTATTCTGTTCGGCCAATAAATGTGCAACCATTGTGGGTGTGGTTTTATAGCAAAAATACACATTCAGTAAATATTATTTATAGTTTTTGCTTAAAATGTGATTTTAAGATGTCCAGTAATGAAATCTGGCAGGATAAAACAGACAATCGTTTTCTTTATGCCTCTTGTCTTGGTTAAAAACTAACTATTTCTGATGGTTGCTGTTGATGTATTTAAAAAAAAAAAATACTTAATTTACACCAACTATTACTGTATTAGAACATAATAGAAATTCATAGGTAATAATATGACTTCTTGAGTTCCACCAATGTTTTATTATGATGAAGTATATTTACAACGAAAAGGGAGACTTTTAATATTATTATATTATATCCAAGGAAAATTACTACGATCAGTTTTATGATTATTTTCCTCCAATTAAGTCAATATTTAATAATCAGGGTTTGATATTTTGATTCCATTCCAAATCATATGTTTTTTAACATACCCAAAAGTTCATCTATTAAGGTAAATTATACATACCTCACCTTGGATGACACATGACTCAGCTTTGTAATACATATCATTGAACAACAATTAAATATGATTTTTTTTTCAAATCTTTTAAAAGTGAGGACTTACAATATTAAAATTTATAGATGATCCGTTTATATTCTATCCACTTAAAAAAGTAATTCATGGTACTTTCAACCATAATATTGGATGTTTTCATCAATTCCTTTGGTCTACCGGATCAGTTTATATCATATTATATTTAATTAAAAGAATTTTGAGGTTATGAACTGTTTTAGACAATTTTTGCCGATGATGAAAAACTGTGTTTTTGTAAAGACAATTAAATGTAAAAAAAGTGAAATTTCCAATAAAATGAAATTGTGAAAATCTTATCAGCGTCTTTTTATTGCATGTTTAGTATTGTTTAGTCAATAACTTACAGCACTTTTCCCATGGAGTACAAATTTTTTTTTCTCATGCCGTTGTGTTTATGTATATTTTTATTTTCCATAAAATTTTATAGGCTATGCATAGATAATGGATAATCAACAAGTAGTAAAGCCCCGAGTGAAGGAAGATTAAGAAAAACTTTTCATCTGGCAATTAATAATGATTAGCTTATAAATAATAGTAAAATATTCTAATAATCGTTTCGATGTGTGTTAATCTTAATCCTTTCGGCACGGATAGCACACCTGCTGTGCCCTTGTTATTTAAATGTGGTAATTAAATGCTCCGCAGTGGAAAGGTTAATTATTTATTAATTAAACAAGCTTAAACGCCTATCGGAAAATAGACTCCATTCCTTTGGACTTGTTTGCCCATTGTGGTATACGTATTATGAAACAAATCTTTCTAGAGTAATACAGGCAACAAAAATTAAAAAAATAGGATAATCTGTTATCCTGTCCATAATACTATGATGAGTAAAAGGGATGATCCCATCTCTTTGAGTTTATACTTTAGCGTAGACAAGCTGTTTATTTTTGTAATTTTGATAATGGTTTTCCAACCGAAATAGCCATCGATTAATAAAACAACCTGTAGAATTTAATATTTTTTTTTTGACCATGTCTTCTAATAAGATCATATATGGGCCACCACAGAGTGGAGGTTTATATTACTTAACAGAATATTGTTTTTACGAGAAAAACAATATGTGTATTTGCCAGATTCATGACTCGAACCAGGGACCCACGACCATGGGCCCCACATCGTGAAGCGGGCCCTAGGCTAGGATCTTTGGCAGGCCCCCCTACCTATCGTTAAGGATAAAGGCAGTGTGACACTCTACAGTAGCATTTTCCAAATGGTGTATGCGGTAAAATTCATGTGTATGTTTAGTGTTCTATTGTATATTTTAATACACCCATTTGAATTATGGAGATGTCGAGTATTGATACACAATTAAAATTTGTATCGTATAACCCCATGATTTTAAATAATAACATTAGTGAAGGAAAATAGCGCCGCAGGCGACTTTTTTTACTATTAAAGAAATTTTTTGATGTGTGTATCTCACTTATCTGGTCGACTCGCCTCGCCGGGCCCCCAGGCTAGAGCCCTGTCAGTCCCCCCCCTTGTGGGGGCCATGCCCACGACACTATAAGCCGCTACGTATCATTCTGGAATACATGGAATTCCAAAGTAAATAGTTGAATCAATTAATATGAAATGGGACATTAATAATTTTATTGGCCTTCTAATTTTTATATGAACTGAAATAGGGAAGTACTCCCACATATCTTATATTCATTATGATCATTAAAATGTTAATGTGATGAGAAAAGGTAGGCATCATAATATTATTATCACACCTACAAAGTTTACAAATTGTCCTCGGAGTTCTTCTCAAATTCTTCATTGTCGACCTATCTAATCAGATTATTAAAAGCAACAAAAAATGAGTAAAAAATCATTTCTGTATGCGACGGTACTCCATAACTCTACAGGGAAGACAAATTACTGATTTTTCGCGCGTTAAACATCTGGTATTTTTTTAGTGGTAAACTTTTAGGTATCTATATTATTTTTCTAATTCTTCGTTCTGTGTTCTTTCTAGTTTAAACATATTTTTTGAAATGCCCAAAGACAATTGAGACATTGTGGGTTACTGCTATTTATCATATCATAGGAGACAATAAATAAAATTTCAACATTGTAATAAATCATGTTCACTAAATTTGGACCATAATCTACCGCTCGCATACAGATTTATTATAACAGTCAAATGTTATAAAGATTTCAATAAAACTACAATTTTTGATAATAGGATTATTTATTGACTGCTGGAGATATAGTTGGGCTATACAAAAATAATATGCACACATTCAATCGCCAACACAGACTAAAGAGAATTGTTTACTGTTATCGTTAAATCAATAGTAATTAACATTTACATTTTTATGTAACATGACATAACGGTTCTCACAATGAACATGCTTTGATTGCATTTTATTGATAGTACAAATTGTATGCGCACAAGGGTGACTGTTTATTGTTGGGAACTGGTGTGCATGAGGTAAGCTCTGTCAATTTAGCCTAATAGAACTTGGCGAATCGCAACATGTCGATCACATACTCTGTGTACACCATTTACAATCAGGGTCCTGGGATGGTTCCAGTACAACTTTAAAGAGTCCTTGCTCGTTATATCACTGTATACAGCTGAACGGGTGGTGGGAAAGAACGCAAGAGGGTCATGGACCAACCATTTCCTCCAATTCCAATATTAATCTTTTGCAGTGACATTCAGAACGGTCTAATTGATATTGGCATTATTATTTTCTCTACCATGCAACAAGTTCATTTAGTTAACATAGATGGAGTTGATTTTATGATTTTTGTAAAGATATTTATTATACATTGAAGAATTGCTGCAATGATGCCCACCACAAGAAGAAATGACAATGTTGAACACATCCAATTATTGTAAATTGTGAAAAAATTTTGATCAGACTGATATTGTGCTACGGTTCAGATTTGTGAATATTAAGGCTAAATGCGCATGAACGATCACAAAACTGGCCGATTTTAAAGTTTGTGTTCTGAGATCACAGATCGCGTCTGGCTGAGTGCGTCACATCATTGTTCAGCGCGCATTCCCGATGATTGAATCAGCTGGGTGACCTCATGTGGGTAATGCGCGTATCTAAAATCGTACCATTCCATAATATTCATGCATGCTGAAAAACAGTTGATGTTACCATCAGCTGAGTATGATCGTCCAATTAATCGTTCATGCAAGCTTAGCCTAATTTATCAGTGATTAACAGAAGTTGTAGATATCCAACTATAAAACCTTTAGCCCCATCTACGAGGATATCATCTGATGTTGCTACAACCATGAGCTGTATAAATTCATGACTAAGCCAATGCCTGCAATAGACCGGCAACGCAACGTATTTAGTGGACCTGCAGATCAATTCCAACACTTCACTCCACAATCAGCAAAAATAGTGATAAATTGCTGTTATATTATATTCCAATTGTTATGTAAAATTTGTTAATATCGCCTTAGACACAGAATACATCCATAACATAATGGTATTATCTCGGATCTAGAAATATAACGAGAAGGTATTACGTAGTTAGAATAGATCTGCAGAAAGGAAAGCAGACTGCGTCAAGATAACAACTTCAATGGATAGATGGTGGTATCTCTCGTAGTTGAGAACTGGAGAGCGACCAACACAACAGAGAAGTCGTCGGCGCAGCAAAGATTTACCCCGGACTGTAGTGCCAAAAAAGTATATGAGTGATTCTATTCCAAACTACAAATCTTACTAGATATTTTCAAATTAAAGGAAACATTGATGAGAAACTGAAATTGTTCAAATTATATAATTAATATTGGTATATTGTAGTTGTGCTGGCCAAAAACTTTTATACTAAGGATTAATATATGATTGGTACATATTAGATTACTCATGATTACATAAATTTCATAATATCTGCGATTGATTTATTTATTCGACAAGATCCACTTAAACATAAACCCAAATAATATATGTACAAGTTATAAATACATAAAAATATTATAAATTTAATTAATAATGTTACCTACGGCACTAAACACTAAAAAAATAGCCTTTTTATTGCACTATCTAAACACAGAAAGGAGCACCCAAATTAAAAAATATAGGTTTCAATATACAACAAACATTTGGTAAAAAAATTCTAATATTAAAAGGTTTGGAAATGATTTTTGATTATTTATATTCATTGCTGTCACACTTTTGTTATTAATTCTATAACTGATAGGTACAAAAGTATCAAATTTGTGTTTTTAAATAACTGACACATTTCGATTCTGTGGAAAACTAAATCAAAATTACTTTTTTTTTTTAAATATAACAACACTACAGAATTTAGTTCATATCATAATAGATTTTTAGGTTGTCACCATGACATGGAGGAAGAACATGATGGTGTTCTTCCTCCTTTCCTTGATGTTTCGGGCAAGGCCAGATTTACAGTTGAATGGATCGTGGGTAGAGTTGGGTTTCGGGGGCCCTGGCTTATAGACCTTTCAGCCCTATCCAGGGGCAATTCTCAAGAGATAATTTACAAAGTGTACTGTGTGTAAAACGTTAACGCTGGTCTCAGTGTGTCGAAAAGGCGTTGAGGCTGATAGAGCTCTAGCCCGGGGGCCCGGCCCGGCGAGTCGACCAGTTAAGTGAGATAAACACACTGCAAGTTTGCTCTAATAGTAAAAAGGCACTTTTTCATGAGTAGAATTTTATTTTATAATTATTTTTAGTGTGTTTCCCGAATAATAAAAATGACTATTTATTCAATAATATGGCGAAGGGTCACATATTAATTGGCTATGAAAAAAGGGGGTCGCGATCAGTGCTTCATAATATGATGCCGAGTGCCAACAATTCAAGTGGATTTATAAAAATCGCTAAAAATACACAGAATTTTTATTTTACACGGAACCCTGGAGTTCCGCGATAGGCTGGGGGGCCCACCAAACATTGTGGCCTGGGAGCTCGCTTAAGGATGTGGGGATCATGGGTGATAGTTTACCGTGTCAGATGCGATGACCAGAGATACCAAGTCAGATATTGGATTTTGCTGAAAGTACCGAAACCCATGACGTTTGCAAATCTCATCGTCCCTATTACTATTGTCAAGGTTCCTGTGAATTTCGATAGCCTCCTTACTCTCTTGACTCCCACACTTGTTTACTATTTGTTTGGCTTGGGTAATGTAAGCCTTTGGACATCCCTGACAGCTGATCTGATACACCACAAATAACCCAAAAATCTATTACAATAACAAACAACCGTGAAAGTCTCAGAAACATTATATTAATTAGTTCATACTGATCAATATTTTAAATTTTGGTAAATTTTGACATGAGATTTATAGATATATTACTATTATACTTAAGAGTATGTAGGATTTGTCTGTATATTCAAAAATACCTTTCCATAGTGCATTGTGAATTTGTTCATAAAATATGACATAATATTTAATATTGAAAGAATAATCTCACAGATGGCATTTGAATACTAAAAAAATATTCAAATACGAATACAATTGGAAACTGTAAGTTTGTATAAAAAAATATTTGAGCGGGAAGTGAGAAAGACAATTTATAAAGAAATATACATACACAGTATGTACACAAGGACAGTTAAAAATAATATTCGTAAGTTAATTACATATATTTTGACTATTTTATTATCATATTTCACTTATAAAACTTATTTAAAAGCCACAATGAATGATGTTGCTCAAGTTAATGGTCCATACATGTTTCTAATGCAGGTGATTGATGAGTCTAAAGTTGCCGCATTTGTCCACCCTCTGCCACTGACCAACGGATGATCAACAAGTAAAATAGTCAAGTTTTAAAAGTGTTAAACTTATTCGTGAAATATCTTATTTGAGTGTAGATTTTATATAAAATAATAGTGATGCAAAGACACTGCAAATATTGTACCTAGCATCTTTTAACTTAAAACATAATAAAACTTTGAATCATTACACATTTATTTTGATTCGAGTGATTGCATATTAATGGTCAGACTTAGGATAATGGTTAATGGACGAATTTCTGCGACTCGGCCAGTGTTGCCAACCGCCATTCTTAAAAATATGTCAGATATGGTAAGAAAATAAGCTATATGACAGAAAAATGCTAGATTTTCTAAAAGTTCAAAAAGTTTCTAAAAACTAGCATTTCAAATAAAAAAAATTGTCATAATTCATAAAAGATCGAAGAAGAATTGCATATTTTACAACTAACAAAATAAGTCATAAAATTAATGCAGGTTGTATGTTGGTAACATTGATTTTATTCATAAGATACAAAATACAACAAGTCAGTATGTTGATTTCCAAGAATATTGGTAAGATATTCTGGCTTTATTAGGAGTTTATATTGATGTGTTGAAAAACGCAAGATTTAATGCCATACACCATATGCGAATTTTGCAAACTAGATGCATATTCAAAAATGCTAGATCTGGCAAGAAAAACAAGTTTGCAACGTTGGACTCGGCGAGTGAAATTACCCCACTCAAGGGACTTAATGTGATTCATGCGGAAAAAAATCTATGACTTTATATTGACTGATTTGTATGGCGATGGATTAGGGGGTCAGATAATAGACCTGTCTCACACGGACGACATTGTGTAGTCTATAATGAGCCACAAAATGAAATTTGAATGCAAATGGGTGTTTACTGAACAGCAGTACCCTGCAATAGGAATTAAAGTTACAGCCACATTCTGAGGTTAATACGACTGTAGATTGTGGTCCGCATTGAGCTAGATAGCAAAGTGTAACCGTTTCAATATAAACAAAATAATATTGAGCCGGAGAAATGAAATCCAGAAGATATTTATGAAAATTTAATTCAATAATAAATGATTATATTAATTTCTCACGGTGGATAGAGATCGTTGATAGAGATCCTCTATGGAGCCATGGGCGCATGTTTGAACCCCATCTTATGTGTTTGATCTAGCTAAAGCAAGGATCCAAATTTATTGGTTGGACGAATGGCTAACAATCTGCCTCGTAAAAAGTCTATTAATATAACATCCACCTCATGGAGACTCAATATTATCCACTCAAGAGCGATCATGGTAATAAATTGTGATTACTTTTTTTTTTGATTTTTATCTATGGAATACCTTATATTCCGTATTCAAAAATCCAGTATGCTTTCTTAAAATGTGTGTTAAGTTATGACAATTTGATGAAATACACTACATTCACGATCCACGTGACGACTCAGCAATTGTCCAGCGGTTGTTAATCTAACCGGGCCAAAGTCACATTGAACAACATCGGCTTGAATGCAAATTCTGAAGGTGCGTTAATAGATTATGATTAAAAGTGACATATCCTGTGGACTAGTTTGTATGGCTAATAATAACCTCTTTTGACTACTAACAAAAAAAATATATGTGTGCATGTCTATAATAATATACTTTCAAAGATTAATGTTTATATAATAACACAATAATAGAATGCTACAATATTTCTAAAAGCTTCAAATTCTCCATTTTAAACTTATTCTATCAACCTGACTTGACTTTGTATAATATATTGTTGCTCAGAATTTTAATATAAGGTAAATTTGGGACGTAACCTTATCTTATATTCAGTCACTCATGACATGTTGAAATCTACTAGAATACCACATGACAATAAATGTGGTCTGGCTAATTTATAGATAAGTGCAAAAATGTTAATTTTGGGATAGGTGAATAGTTTAAATAATTTTTGTGAGCTGACTTACTTAACCATTTGACGGTTAGTTTTATAAAATTTACCATTGCAATTTCTTTAACTTGGTTTTCAGGGAACGGTTTAAACCACTCGTGCGCACCATTTTTAGATCAAGAGCCAGTTTATTTAAAAGAAAATTTCCAAAGTGCCACTCAGGGATGTCGGATTTGTTACATTGTCAAATATAAAAATCTCAGAATACAATGCCCTGATCTGGATCGCTCGGCAAGTTATGACGAAGCGGTCTCGAAACCCAGAACCCGGACTAAATATTCGAATGCAAAAATGCCATATATGTACATGGCTGACTGCTAAATAATACAATGTACAATATTTTCGTCTTCGACAACCAGAATAATTTATGAACGGCAGCAACTCTTTCTATAATTTTGGTAAAAATCGTAGCAGCAAATTCTTCTAATGACAAACATCTGTTTCGCACTTCTCATAAATTGACCAAAAACCACAGATATGTAATACAGTCGAAATTGGTTATTAGCGTTACTCATTATATCAGAGAATATGTATTTTTAAATGAGCGGTCACATAACACAAAAAGTCGCAATTCAAACCAAAATACACAATTAGAACTTTTCCCCGAAACAAGCATGGCATTCTAAACTACAAAAGAAGTTGTTTATTGTAATGAACGCTGGTAGGTACCTAGTGACTTCACAAACCTTGGATTTTTTACATGCAATTTCAACCATATGCGTGTATGCTTTTTCAATATAAACACCAATTAGGTAGGTACTTAGACACTTAACTAGTGTCATAAACGTAGTCTGATTCCGGCGGCATCCTGTTCGCTCAGATTTTATTGCTTAGGGTCAAAATGTTTTTAAACGATCGACACATTAACAGTTTTAAGAAAATTTTTGACGATATTTTAGCTCAGTATACCCGATAAGTAACTCGCTATAAAAGTGAATAAATGTATGGAGAAAATCATAAACTAAAATGTCAACAAATGTTTCCTCGTTACATCCGAGATCTCGCTATATCCGTGATCGTAATAACCGAGTTCGACTGTATATGATGAAAATAATATCAACATTTGCTTGGTGCAACATGAAACAGGGTGCTTGTCAAACTTTTTCATTATCAAGTTATGCATTTTTGTGAATCCATAATAAGTGACTAAGGATAAAACTCCTGGTAAACAGATTATTATTGACTACATAATACTTATTCGAGGTGTGCTTACATTATAATAGTAGATTACTAAGATAGTTCCGAATCACGTCACGCGAAGTAATACAACGGCCAGAATCTCCAGTAGCTGTGCCCGCTTGCCTGGTTCTGATTCATCCTTTCAGGGTTCTCTTTATCATTGCCTGTTTTAGATTCTTTACCCTCCGCCTTCTTCTTATCCTCCCTAATATATTCCTTTGCGAGGTCGTCGCGATCAGGTTTCATAACTGAAGAATCTTCATCGATGTTCTGTTGACTGTTGCTTATATCACTGGGACTTTTTTCTTCTTCGTGTGTGATGTCTTCTTCAACCGTTAACGGGGATACTTCTTCTTCACGTTTCAGATTATCAACTGCCGCCTGTGCAGCTTGACTCGGCTGTGTTTGAAGATTGTTGTCAATTTTGATTTCCGGTTGCTTCTCATTGATGAGGTTAAGAAAATCTTGTGTGCTGTTATCGTTTGCTGATTCTGCTTTGTATGAAGTTGTTATATTTTTCCGTGGTATCGGACTGACAATCGGGACAATAACCTGTAATAATAAAAAAACTATTTACTATCAAGCTTAGTTATTTGCAAAGGGTTTGAACAATAGACGTTGAAGAAAATCTTGTTCTATAGACGAAAGTGGAGCTAAAAAAGTGATTAAAAGAACTGTAAAACATTTCGCATTGCAATTGCAATTTTTTTTTCATAAAGATATATTTAGGCAGTAATGAACATTAAAAACTTAAAACATTTTTTTTTAAATGAACCATAATTTATGCAAAATATCGCAAATAACAAGTCATTACAACAAAATGTCGAAAGGCAAGAATCGTCGGTAAGTGTAATAATATATAATGTTCATTTGAATAATTATAGTTCAAATTCTTTATCCATAACTCAATTTTTTTGACGTGCTGCTTGCGATGTTACCAACTCTCATTCTCATATGCCAGATGGGGTAAGAAAATAAACTATTTGACAGGAATTATTTACATACATATATGTCTGAAAATATGTTAATTTATGCAATAATGCAGTGGTATTAAAACTGTGCGCTAACTAACCCCAGGGGCAGGTTTAGGTAGGTAGGTAATGCATATATAAACAATATCAGACTAAAAATGGAATGCTTAAGGGTGGCATTTTGCCTACGGGTAACTATGCTTACCCATCCCACCAATTAATATTTTTAAGGCATCGAAACCACTGCAATAATGGGTATACATATTAATAATAACATTTACCTTTCTCGGTATTGGAGTCGGCCAGTCAAAACGCGTATTTCCGTTTTCACCATCAACAGAGAAATGTTCACTGGCTGTTTGCAAATTGTCTATCACTGCTTCCACCGTCTAAGATAAAAAACACACTCACATATACATTTTACGAATTCAAAAATGATCACATTGTAAGAAATAAAATCACCAGTGGCGTGCAGTCTTTAAATGCTGTAGAAAAGTAATGCAGAACTCGCGGCCCAAAATTGGTCCTACAACAACAAAACAACCACAAAACACTGTCTTTACTTAGCAGGGTAGCATTTTAATATGCAATAATATGCAAATATAAGTTTTTAGTTAACTTTACTTCAAAGGATTCTATATTACTAATATTGCGTAGTTAAGTATTTTCTAAATATTTCAAAGCTATACTAGACCGAAAACCACATACATATATAAATTATTTCATCAATCTTTCGAGATTCACTTACATAGTAACATAACCCTACGCAGATAATAGTAGAAAATAATAGGTACTGTCGAACAAGATCTTCTTGGCTACATGTTAAAACTGTGAACTAACAAGCTTCTCCCATTTTTAACCGCACTTCCATTATAAACTAACAAGCTCCTCCTATTTAGTCGACGACAGCGCCTTCCGACTTATGCCTAAATCTTCTTGTTGGACAGTAAGTATGTATATATATGTATTTTTGAAAATCAGCCCTACAAGCAAGTCACCGCACGCAAATGGAAAGCACTTATCTAAAAAGTGACACGGTTCCAATTTTTTTTTCTTGAATTTTTCTGATCCTTAATAAAAATCGTATATTATGTACAATGCAATGTACCTTGTTAACAATCACCCTCGTGTCAGCCGCTGGCAATGATTGGACCGTTGATTCTTCCACAGGAACTTCTGCGGTTTTCTGCAATTAAAAAAATATTTTCAATTAAGTAATCATCATCATCAGCCGGGGTCAATCCACTGCTGGATGAAAGCCTCCCCAAGCTTTCTCCAACTCTCTCGGTCCTGTGTCGTTCGCTGCCATGTATTTCCGCCGAACTTTACCAGTTCGTCAATCCAGCGGCTTTTAGGGCGGCCCTGTGGCCGTTTCATGCCCCTTGGGTACCACTGGATGACGGCATTTGTCCAGCGGCCGTCCTTTCGGCGAGCAATGTGCCCCGCCCATCTCCATTTCAGCTGTTTGGCAACGTCCATTACATCGCGTACTCCTGTCTGCTTCCTAACCCATTCGTTTCTCTTACGGTCCTTTCGCATGATGCCCAACATACACCTCTCCATGCCTCGCTGTGTGACTCTTAGCCTTTGGACATCTCTCGTGTTGAGGGTCCACGTCTCGCAGCTATACGTGAGCACGGGTAGCATACATTGGTTGAACACCCTACGCTTAAGACATAATGGTAGGTCACTCTTGAAGATACTATTCAGACGTCCGAAAGCACTCCATCCCAGATTTGTTCTTTGAACAATTTCATCGTGCATGCTTCCGTCTATGGACACCTGCTGTCCGAGATAGACGTAGCTACTGACTTGCTCGAGTTGGGTGCCATAAATACAGATAATCGCAGGGTCCGAAAAACAGTTCCCCATCACTTTTGTCTTTGAGACATTTAAGTAATAAATAAAGTATAATAAGTGCCAATGACTATGAGATCAGAAGCTACCTTTTCAAGGTCTTGGTGATATTTCTGGTAAACAGAAGCGGCTGCCCTCATCTTGGCCATGAAGTCGGGACAGGCGTGGCCAGCCACCCAAGTCTGCAGCGTTGAAGGAATACTCACTCCGGGATCGTCAAAGTACGTCAAACTGAATTCAATGCCGGGCTGCAAATATAAGGCAGTGGTTATTTTAACAAGTTCAGTGCATTGATCGTGATAATTATGTACATATTACACATAGAACTGAATAGAATTTTGGTTATGATGGACAAGTATCCGCTAATAAAGATGTGGGTCGCTGGTTCAAATCCCGCATCTGGCAAGTTCACATGTTATTTTGAGAGCTACAGTAAAACCTCGTTAATACGAATTCCATGGGACCAATCGAAAAAAAAATTCGAATTACGAATTATGAAATGTATGGGAGAAAAATATAAAAATTTTGAAAAAAAATTTTTTTTTTGATTTTCATTAATTTCGTTTATGATCATAGATTATTTCCGATTCTGTGTGTGTTAATGGGCCATAAAATGTCAGGATTATTTTTATTATCTTCTTAAAATAAGTAATTTATGTTTTAAGAAAAATCTGTCATAAATTTTAATGACTGGCTCATGAAATAGTCTACTTTATTACGATTTATTGAATATTTTTGTATCCCAGGACTGAAATCATTTTGAATTAAAGCTATGGTTTTATATGAAAATAATGTTCGAGGAACTTTTTTCTTGCGAAAATTTCGAATTATCCGTGTTTTTACTAACGAAGTTTTACTGTATGTAGTTG
Source organism: Rhyacophila brunnea (assembly GCF_057557595.1). Lineage (NCBI taxonomy): Eukaryota > Metazoa > Arthropoda > Insecta > Trichoptera > Rhyacophilidae > Rhyacophila > Rhyacophila brunnea. Next base: position 10,234,519 of record NW_028233068.1, on the reverse strand, counting down.
AACCTCTGAGATTTTCAAGGCTTCAGTTCCAGTGAAAAAATCGTATGGAGTTTGATTCCGGTTCTTTAAAACCTACTCACCTAGTGAGAAGTATATTATACATTTTATTCTAATAAAAGTTAGGTTCACATATCCTAGCCAGGTGAAGCATATGGACCACATTTCTTTATTGATTATTATTACAGAAAACTTTAACTGAATTGAAAATAATAATTACCTTATCAGGATCGGTGAAAGGTTTGATGACAAGATTACTCCAGTACTCCTTCACCCTGAAAGCCTTCGAGGATTCCGGTGCACCTGGATGCTGGCATGCCTTGCAAACCATCACGATAAGGTCTGCGTTGGCTTTTGGGTCGATGTTTCTTAATTTCTTACGGTGGATGTCAAAATGTGTCGGATTTGAACCGCGGTCTTTGTCAAGGTACGCATATCTCCGCACGTACACATAATCTCGATTGGCGAAGAATCTCTAAAATTAAAAAATATTAATTATGAACAAGATTATAAATACTATTGTATAAAACATATAATTCATTCACAAGATAAAAATAACAGTTTGCCGTCACTGAACAATTTGTGTATTTATTCAGTTTTAAACGAGCTACACATTTTATCTATTAACATGTTTCAGTATGTATGAAGGGTAGCTTATGCCTGAAACCTCAATGTGTTTTCTCTTTTTACCATAATAACTCATCCTTGTCTCTCCAATTACCAAGGGTCTATTGTATTTGCAGTGTGCAGTGCTTGCACTTACACTGCTTTTTATTAACCGCATACGTCACAGTGGTGTGTTTAGAACTTTCCCATACAAAATAAATGGGATACTTATTCAATTCGAGCAGTCATAAATAATTTCGAGTGACATCAAAAATGGGTCACAAATACTAATAAAAGAATATTTTCTTATGAACAGTCTTTTGTATTTTGAAACTGGTGGTTTGGAAAGCAATGCAATAGACTTTATGAACGTGAAATCGGGAATAGAAACCGTAACAATAATCAAATCTTCCCTGTATAATTCATGTGCACTAAAAGAAATCGCATGTTTGCGTTCGCACATTCGAGGTTGGTGTTAGAGTATAGCAACAAACAAAAGTAAATAAGTACATAGTATAAAAAACAAATTATGTATGTCTTTCTTATCACAGATAAGCAATCCTGTATTGCAGACAGAATTTGATATGCTATATTATGTACATACAGACTGCAACAAATAGAAAGTCAAAGCATTTATTCTATCAAGACACATGGAAGAATTCACCAACCGGCCAAAGCGACTCCCAGTGTATGACAGATTGCCCTCCATCTGGAGACTCTTCTTCTTCAAGCAACTGAACGGAGAGAGCGCTGCTGTCCCATGTGCGCCAGTACGCCGTGTCCGTGTGCATCGCCAGGAAATCTCGGGCTGTCACTTCGCTGTAGCGCCCATAAACTGCATAAATAAAAACAAAATTACTGATTTGGCAGATGAAATGACTATAAAATAGTTATATGTCATAGGTCATTGACAGACATTTAAAAATGATTGGGTGTTAGGTATTCGTTTCACTTGGTTTAACTCAAAAATTTATAAACATTTTCAAGTTAACCAAGCACATAAAACATTGATTAATGTCTAAAAGTGTGTATTGCTCTTGTTATAATTGGTACATCTATCCAACATACAATGTTCACCATTGGTAAGTAGTATTAAAAGATTGTGAAGTACAGTAGAACCTCAACTATCCGGACTAATTGGGGATGATGATAATCCGGACAACAATAAATCCAGATAATCAAAAACTTATAAAACGTCTATTTTACTTCTAGAAATTTAATAAAATCCCTTATTTTACACTATACGGTTTTTTCCGTCACAAGCTCAGTTTGTGGTTGAGTGTTATGCTGTTTGGTTATAATGAATCGTAAACAAATTATTGCATTGAGGTTATATAATCGTTATAAAACCATCTAGTGAAACCGTGCATTAGATCACGTACATCACTGAGTCATCGGTGGCCATCCGGGCGCCGTGAATACAGTGGCAATGGACGACTGCTATATGGCGCCGTTTCTGTTTTTAACCGTAGCCGTGTAATGTGAAAAGGGCCATGCTCTTCTACACGCCACTAAAAAAATGATGCCTTTTGATTTTTTGCCGTACGTTCAAAACCGTATAACGTGAAAGGAATGTGTTTTTTTGAAAAATTCAATTCCTCTTTTACTAATTATACATTTTTCTTGTAAGTATACGAAACTGATCGGAAAAAAATCCGGATAATCTAAGTTTAGATAAACAAGGTTCTACTTGTATGTATCAATGAGACCTTTGTAGGCGTATAGCCCCTGTCCTTTGGTTTGTTCTCTCCTCCAGATGACGATATCCTTGTTCTCCAAAAATGGCTGCCAACCCGTCGACGGATCACACACGGCTTTATTCTCTGTGCAGCTAAACAAACAGAAAATCAAACTGATAAGAGAGCAAACATAACAAGAGAAAGAGAGAGAGAAATTTGTAAGTCAGAGTATGAGAGATATACCAGCAGTAATGTTCATCTCTGAGTGGCTTGTCCACCAAGAGCCTCTTCCTACAGATGCTGCACACTAGAGTGGCCATCTTAAGTGATTCCAGTTCCGACATCTCGTCAGCCAACTCCTGAAACAAAAATATGATTACATATTATGATTTTGAACACCACAATTTTGCAGTTTTTTACACACCACTTTACCTTTTACTTGTCTGAGAGAATAATTTATGACATTAATCGGTAGACAATATATTGAATTTCAATCTTTTGGGTGTTTTACAATTCCTCTTTTCAGTTTTCAGGAATAGTTCCTTTTAATGGTGTTGACAGTTAATTCCTGGTGGATGGATATTATTAAAAGGAATAATAATACAATAATTATTACTTAATGCTGTTTTTTTATTTTCATTTACAATAAATCTGGATATGTCTTATATCATTTTCAATTGGTGACAAATATCATCCACTCAGTTCCTATGTCACTATTCTTTAGAATTCTTAATGGGTAGTATACTAGTTGCGAAAAATTCCATTGATGCAAACGTATGGCTTTAGGAATACACAATATTATTATAGAATTTTTTAAATCTTTTTGAAATTTTTCGTCCACTACATTGAAACTTATTGTGGGTTTCGAACAGTTTTTACTTATTTTTTCTTTTGAGTGCTAACATAGAGTATATAAGTACTGTTTTAGTTATTTTGGTGCAAAATAATGTTCAATGTCTGTGCTTTGTCAAGCATCACTGACGAAAATGGGAAATCTTGAGAATTGATAATCAATAGTTAAATATTATTACAATATAGTAGGAATAAAAAAACAGGCAATTCTGGCTTTCTTCAATATTTCAATGCAAACCTTTTTATATATTTTTTCCTCTATTTTCCTATATATCCTTCCACAAAAATATATCTATCTTTTGAAAGAATCATGTTTGTTCATAAGATGTTAATAATTAATAATAATGAAAAATCATGTCTCAAAACCCTGCAATATTTTGTGTTCAAATTTCCTCTTAATATAAATTTAACATTTCAAAACAAATTGAACCAATCATGTAAAGCATTTTTTTGATATCTACAATAAGTATGATTAATTAGGTAGTTATCATTGTGCATTAACTGATGGTCATTTTATCTATGTGGATTAATGAATATAATATATAAGGCGTCTAATTCCAAAAAACGATAAGTCCACATTTGGTCAAAATTGAGAAAAAAAATACGCACGTATTCTTTGTATAATTTTACACAATATGTATTGATGTATAAAATCCAAAACGCGACATAACCCTACGAAAAAAAATATTTTAAGTCTCGATTTATTACAAAAAACGCCAAGTCCGTGTTTCATATTATTTAAAGTTTGGTTGATTTCGCGCGTGTTTAAGTCAACCAATAAGGGATCGTTCAATATGCAAAAGAGCGTCTCCCATGCTGTAGCATCTGGTAAACTCATAACAGTGTCATGGAAATATGTGCCTTATGCGGAATAAATTAAAAAGTGAGGTACAATTAGCGCTAGGTCCAATTTTAAGACATTACATTAATTACATTTAAGAGTTTATCGGCTGAAACAAATTGCCATTTGGTTCTAATTTCGACATAGAATACAACGGAAAAAATAATCTCACGTTAAAACAAATAATTGAAGCTTGAAACATAAAAACGTTGTTTCCCGAAAATATTGAATTTTGGAGTTGTCGCTTTATGTAATTAGACGCCTCATATTATGATTTTGATTAATTTTAATTATATAGGTAATCAGACAGATTTAAATTGCAGATATATCAGTGGCTCCATACTAGGCGATTATTTAAAGCCTACCTTCTTAAGAAATATAATTTTTAATTGCATATTGACGTACCTACCTATCTATATAATCATTTTATTTTATAAAAATAATTTAATTTGCCAACGACATCTATCGTATATGTAAGAAATTAGGAAAAAGAAAGGTTTTAAAATATATGCAACCGCGCGACATCTGTCTTCAAGTATTTGTCTAATTATTTGCCGTGAATAGTGATGTTTTTTTATATGAACTTTATGTCACGTGACCTCAGGATGTCTGGAGCAGTCTATACAAAACGATAGGTGCTAATGCGAAAGCCTAAAATCTTTGCGTATAATATATTATTTCAATAACATATAAATAAATATAGATTGTTTTTAAAAATAAAAAATAATTTTGATTAACCTAACGATTTTTAATGTGTATATCTGACAAGTGTGTTCTTTTTCTGTGATCTCCACAGCCTACCTCGTTCCAAAAGTCACCCATCGCCACTGATATAATACATTATAATAACTGTACATACAGATTTACCTATAGAAATATATTTGTTAAATATCAAAATAAATTCAGTAGAAGTAGGTATAAAAGGAATCAAAATTGCCAAACCTCCAGTGTCTCATCATTGATGTTACAGTCATTCCAGTCGAACACATTAGCGGTGTTGCTGTCGCGGGTTGCATTATACACGCCGGTGGCTGAAAGGGCGAGACCTTTCCTTCCGTAGCGCTCAAACGCAAAGCGGATTCTCTGCCGCAGCCGCCTTCCATAGTCAGGCTGCCTCAGGCGGTGCCGCATCGTATTGCTCCATCGCAGAGAGCCACTCCCGCCACGGGAACGACTGAAGAACTCCTTCGCTGCGGTCTCCCATAGCAATCTATGAAAATAATAATGAATGAATTGATTTGGTATGCCTCATCCCTACTTCAGAGTGGTGTTACAATTATCCTACTTCTATAATCTAGTATATGGACTGACACCGGTACTTTGGTTGCCAGTCTAAATTTATTTTCTACAAAACGGGTAATTCAGTGAAGAGTGACTATTGGACGGAGATAAATAATGGATAAAGTGGAACCCCGATCTACCGTTCTCGCATAAATCGTTTTCCCGCACGGAACGTTCATTTTTGTCCCGCCAAACACCCATAATTTTTTTAAATAATCCCGCATTAACCGTTCCCTGCTTTATCGTTTTCCTTGATTCATCGTCTAAATATTATTGTTCCGCCACAAATATTATTCCGATTGACCGTTTTTGTTGAATATTTTTCATTTCGCTTTCGTAGAATTGTTTATGATACATACAGACCTTTCAGTCGTGTCGCTTTGTTTGCACAGGTCGGTCGGCGCTCAGGCATGCCTCACATCTCGTATCACGAATTTTTATAAGTCGCAACTAAAAGTCCCCCATGAAGAAAACTAGAACTCTAGCTGTTGAAAATAATCAAGATGTTGAAAAAAATCCAGGAGAAAAATGAGTATTTAAAAAAAAAAAATATATATCCTGCATTTATCGTTTTTTTTAGGGTCCCTTGAAAACCGTAGAATCGGGGTTTCACTGTAATCGAACAAAGTGCATTTTTGGTCAGCCATACTTCACCTTCAGTATTTTACTTATTGACATAATATTAGTAGATATTTACTATTTTATCTTTCAAGTATATATACAAATAAGTCATGTACACCATGTACCTATCATTACTAATGAGCAGTTTTGTGAATATGCGGAGAACCTTAGTGGAACTGAAGATGAGATAGAATACAGCGATAACGAGAATTCCATATAAAGTTGACACACATTGACGATAACAAAATCAGAAAATAAAACAAAAAGCTACTCTTCCGTCACGTGTGCTCGCGCTACACAAAGGAATGGTTGTCGGACATTTTCCTAACTTGTAACAAAATTAATCAAATCAAATTTATTTATTTTACATATAATGAACATAACAAATTATAAATTCAAAGCGTTCATGTACATAATCATTTATACATTGGTTGGGTGCATAATATTATCTTAGTAATGGTTGTATTTTGAGAGTTAAAAACAAACCAAAACCTACTGTTACCCAAAAATAAGTACCTAGAGTCTAGACCAGTGTTTCCCAACCGACGGTCTGCAAATAGTTATAACTCACGATAAAATGCATAATATGCTGAAAATTACACGCATATCCTTGGGCGCCTGAATAGTATCTTCAAAAGTGACCTCCCATTGTGTCTTAAGCGTAAAGTGTACAACCAAGTGTGCTATTAACGCTCACGTATGCATGTGAAACATGGACTGTCAATTTAAGAGAAATCCAAAAATTACGAGTAACACAACTTGGCATGGAAAGGTTCATGTTGGGAATAATGTGTAAAGATCACAAAAGAAATCAATTGATAAGGAAGCAGACAAGAGTACGCGATGTGATCGAGGTCGCTAAACAAATGAAATGGTAATGGGCTGGACATTTTGTTCGGCGAGTGGACAACCGCCGGACAAATACCTGCTTACAGTGGTGCCCAAGGGGCACTAAACGCCCTAAAACCTGCTGAACTCATAAAGTTTGGTGGGTGTACGTGGCAGCAAAGAACTAGGGACCTAGAAGAGTGGAGAGAGCTAAGGGAGGGTTTCATCCAGCAGTGCATTGACCCCAGCTGTTGATGATATAAATAAAAGATCTGCATCAGTGGTCCCCGAAATATTTCTAATATCTTTACTGAACAGCAAGGGTAAAAAGATTTACCAAGTTTGGCAAGTGTAAAGGTGGACCAGTGGTTCTTAACCGATGGTCTGCAGAATTTTTCTGGTGGTCTGCGAATTTTTGGTGTCCAAATGCCTATGCTAAAAATTCCAATAAATCTTTGAAACCAGTGCACCTGCAAGTGTTTGAGCATTGTGCGTTTGTTCCTAAAATAAATAAATGATTTTTCATATGTTAGCGGTCCACAAAACGTTTCTCCTATTTTCAGTAGATAAACTGGGCCTTTTTTCAAATAGGTTGCCACCTCTGGTAAGGTTTCAGCTTGTTTTTGAGTTCAGAAGCTAATTAAAAGCAATTACTTCAACTTTGAAAAAGATACATCATGTAGTACCTAGGTACAACAGTTAACTTTATAATATGATTAACGAACAATAATATTTATAATAATATATTTACATACTTCATTATTCTAATATAGTTATTAGTACAACAAAGTAATTCATCGGATATTTTTAAAGCTGCGCAAAATGATTATATTATCGCAGAAATTCATTACGACCTTTCAGTGTTATTGAATGTTTTTTGAAATATCTAATTTTACAAGGGTGAATGTTTTCTTGGTTAAGAGATACAGATGTTGAGTATATTTCGAAATACAACCTAAAATAAGTTCATCGGCATGCCCAAATGTCAAACAACTTCATGACATAACAACTTACTTGAAATTCATTAATATCGGCGTCCCCGAATTTGATAAAAAATAGAGACTATTCAAAATTCTCTGATTAATATGGTTTAGATTTATAATAAAAAGATCATTCTTTCACTAATTCATATCCTGCAAATGACTTTCTCAGCTAACCTTGTCTAACCTAAACCTACACTGACCTACACTGTTGCCAAGTTGCGATATCTGTCACTTGTCAGTGGATTTTTTTAATGGGGATCATTTTTACGCAACATTGTCGGAACAAGCGCTTGATACTACGATTACTACGACTGACAGGTAAGACGCGGCGTCGATTTACGTACGCAATAATAATATTATTTTACTTTGTCGTGACGTCACGGCTGCCATAATATTATTGTTCAGAGTTTTTTACGTTTTGTTCGTAAAACACAGTAAAACTTATTATGAATAGCTTTATAGCGCCGTATTTAATTTGTTATAACAGCAGACAATTATGTATTAAAATCATAAACAAACGTAGGTAGGTAGGTTCCTACTTACTTATAGCTTTCTTTATTTCGGATAAATCTTGAACTACAAAAGCAACGAGTACATTATGAAGACAGCTATAATAATCCCAAATATTTGTACAAATTCTTTTATCAAACAATGATTTTTATTATAAAGAGATTATAAGTATCCTTTTGCACATTAATGAATGAATTAATATCTCTTCTTCCAATACTTTCAATTAGTCCAACCTAATAGTCGGACGACGAAGACGAATGTTGTGGAAAATATTGCAGCCAATATGAGTTCCCAATAAAATAAATCATATATTATTATTATTGTGGTGAATTTTTTTTTTATTTCTCTGTTTATGTTTTATTAAAATTGAATTTAATTTTCAATAGTTATTCAAACATTCACAATCGCATGTAATATGTTTTATTTTACATATGTCAATGTTAAATAATATTTAAAATGTGCTGACAAGCGTATTTTCTTGTTATAAATACATTTAATAACGATATAATGAAAATATACACGAATCTATTTTTATAACCTGTAGTGACGTGTATGACGTCATGCTTATTAGCGACATAACTGGTGCTTTATATACCCAACCTACCGTATGTCTTGTTTTCAGCTCGTGATGAGTTTTATTAAAATAAATAAATTTACCAAATACCTAGATTGGTATAGGTACCTACCTAGATATAAGTATTGTAAGTACATCGGTTTTTTTTACGTAAGTTTACATATTAGTAATGTAGTTTTCTGTTCAGTACAAACTCTAGAAATAAATACACGTTCCTTTGTGTTTTGTTTTCCATGTTGAGTAAATTAGGCTAGATTTAATATTTACTTAGAGTAAGTAAACTTGTTTTAAAATGTATGTAAATAAAGAAATGTGCCTATTTAAATCTTTTATTACGATACCCGGACAATTATAGATATACCGATACACGAACCGCGAGTTGTCACAAACGCAGCAGCAAGCCGATTTGTAGAAGATTGCAGCAACCTGCGGTAAATTGAAGTGGATACTGCAAATCACAACATATTTTTATTTTGTCTTAGTTTGCCGCAGACACGACAAAGTGTTGTGCATAATATGTGGGTATAGTAAAGAGATTGTACTGTACTCAATCTCATTGGGGTATTAGGTGCGAAGCTCATTGGAAGTAACGTGGATAGGTGTGGAAGCTTGAGGCATTCGCTTGGTGTTGCGCTGAGTTTCTCGTAACCCTTTTGGGACTCCAATGTTTCATGACTCTCCGTTTCCTGTGGATTCTATCCCTCAAACCGGCAATAACGGCGCCTTAATACGACACATGAAAACCTGGTTTTAGTACCTTAACATAGTACCTACATTATGAACAAAAAATATATTAATAAAATTAGGTATCAATAGGTACGATCGACCGAGGGTACTTTGATGAAGCTTAAATTATAATTGATTTAAGTTTTGTACAACCTAGGTATTCCATGTGAATCGTTTTTTGGGGGCCCAGGTTTCACCTCTCGGCATCTTCAGGCATTATGCGCACTCACCAATAAAATTGTAAATATACACCAATACACCAACAATGAATATGTACAGTGTAATAAATTCTCGTTTATGTAACAAATCGACACAGTAAAATAACGTGACTAGGTAGGTATAAAGTAAAGGAGCAAGTATAAAAAAATAATGAGTATTACCTACCTTGTAAAAATACTTACAAGAGTAATGCGTAATGGTATGTAAGAGCGAGTTGTATTCATGCAATTATTGATTAACCAATATTACTCAGCAGAAAAGGGATCGATAATAATTACATACTATTATTTACCCCTTGTGAACAATTTATTTACCCCCGTCTACTCATAAATTTTATTCGGTGTTGCTATATTTAAAAAAAATCATAGTACTTTGCAGATATACCAACTGCAGTAATGACACTTTTTTTCATAAAATTAAATTTCTTCTTGCTGTGCGAAACGAAAGTGATGGCTTTCTCGGGAGCTTTCTACCATACATAGTTAACGTGAAGTGCAGCGGTCCCATTTTTGGGCTATAATTACGTATTATTCTTGGCGCGTCGTCAGATTTTGTTGAGAATTAAATTGCTATTCGCGAATTCAAGTTGGAATCGCAGCTGCCCTTCAGAGATTCGACGTATCGTTACGTTGGACCCGTCAAGATTATTCGTATGATCCACATGGTCAGCGGAGCGATATTCTGTGCCAAATCCAAAATCTGTCGCGTACGGAAGAAAGCCTCGCCCAACTTGCGAGTTCATCGCATGCGGCTCAAATATTAATTCGATCGCTCTTTTTGTTAGAAAATTCGATCCGGATTATTCAGGTTTTCGCCAGAAGTCCGCTTCGCAGGTTGAAGGTTGCAAACTTGCGACGCGAAGTTGGTCGCATTTCGTGGCTCCTCCGTCCATTTTGCACCGTGGGCCTGTTTCTTGCAGCGATTGGAAATTTTCCAGATTTCCCAGCTGCGGACCGTCGGATAAGAATTAGTTATCAACATGTCCAACGAGGAGACTTCGGCCGACCGGAATGTCGAGATCTGGAAGATCAAAAAGCTCATCAAGAGCTTGGAAATGGCGAGGGGGTGAGTCCGTGAAATCCACATTCCATATCGCTATAACACCAGACGTTAAATCATTTTTACGACTAGGTCGCCTTGACGGGATAAATTACGCCCTCCGAGTATTTAGAACTACGTAGGGCGCCGGACGCTTTGTTTTAATTTTTGTTTTGAAATTATGCCAGTGAATGTGTATTTTTATAACCTTCGTCAGTTTCACAATCATGTTTGGAGACCACGCGGCTCTTTATAAGCGATTCGTAAATTATTTGTAAATTACCTTGAATGAATATGACTTGAGTTTCGATTACCCACTAATTATTTTATTTGTATTCAATATTTTTATTTTGTTTTTTGCTGCTCAGTAATTCATGAAAGCCGATATTCCATCGAATGCCACCTTGTCCTACGTCAGTTTATTTTCGCAAGTTGCCATATTTTATAAAAATGTGTGACTAATCGCGTACTTAAAAATTTAATTTTTATCAATTATTTTATTGCACTCACACTGGTAATACTTATTTCTATAATTTTCTAAAATTATAATTTAGAAAAAACTTGTAACACACTGGGCACCTGTGTTAATTAAATAGTAAACATGGACCTTAGAAATTTCGAAACAAGCTAACTAACTAGGTATTTACAGCCAAGTAGGTAATATGGAAAACAAAATTTTGAATTTTCAAAATGTATGTTGAAATGTGCGTTAATAATAAACATGGTCGGACCTCTTGATCTGAACTGGTGCTGGTGTCAGTCGGTGCCGGTCTTTTTAAAAATAGTAAAAAATCCTAAATTCATGAATATTTATATTTGTGTACATAAAAAAAAATGGCGCTATATAGCATAAAGCCCTAACCTGTCAAAATGTCACTTAGTTTTCAGACTTCCGTCAAGGTTGGGTATTTACTACCAAAGGCATGTCACGTAATTGTCTTATTTTGTACATAAAATTGTATTTTATGAGCAGTACCATCATTTTTAATAAAGACATAATTCTGAAAACACTTCTGAGAAAATATATTATAACCAATAGAAAAGCAGGATTATGTTCGATAATTAGAATGTTACATTCTTAAATCTTGTGAATTATTCGTTGAATAAAAAAAATAGTTACTTAATGATTTTTAATGTCAAAACAAATGGTGGACTGTTAATCTTGCCTAACTTAACCCAAAAAAATATTAGATAAGATTTTTCAATACATTATAATATTAAATGACTGAAATAACCTTTTTACCTTTAAAACCAAACAAGTGAATCAATAAACGACGATGATTTCAGAAATGGAACCTCCATGATATCCCTGATCATTCCGCCAAAGGATCAGATCTCCCGAGTCTCAAAGATGCTGGCTGATGAGTTTGGAACGGCTTCCAACATCAAGTCGAGGGTGAACAGGCTGTCGGTGCTAGGGGCCATCACTTCCGTACAGCATAGACTTAAGTTATACACCAAAGGTTTGTATTTATCTCATAATTCGCAAAGTACATCCAGCGTAATGGAGTTTGTGCTCAGATAAATTATAATTTTCTAGGAGAGTTTTCTAAAATTATTATCAATCATCAAAGTGTATTCCATAAAGGATTAATTACATTGGCAGACGCGCAGATCTAACGATCCACGCCGACCGTTGTGGCCAACGTCTTTACAGTATAAGCAATTACACGCAACGATTCGATCGTGTTAGTCCTTGCTTTTGATTGGGTTAAAATAAACTTAGTGTTGCTATTATTAAAAATACAGGTTGACCGAAAGATATTTTTTCTTTAGATTGGTGGCTACACTGAACAGTTTTCCCTTGCAATTTTATGTCAAAACTCAGCTGTCAAACCCAACCTCGCAAGCGGGCGGTAGCTTCAGATATTTTCGTACGTTCTCGGCAATCTTCACTTGAATCTTTGTGAATCGTGGCAGACGTAAAAAGGGTTGGTTCCAATTTACTCACGATCCCGGAAAACCATAGATAATAGATTTTGGCAATCGTAGCAGACGAACGGCCCAGACGGAATCTGCCAATGTAATTTGAGCATAAGCCCTGTGAAATTTGAGAGATTAGCTGATCAATAGCTGGAATTCTTGATGCACACAGGAAAAGTATTTAAAAAAGGGAGGCGCCCGTGTTGGCAATGGCTAAAGTAGCATTGAAACAACCCCGAACGCGTCCCACAAAAATTTACAAATCTTATATGTGCAAGCTTTAGGTAATATGACATAATGTTGTGGCAAAAATCATAGTTCATTAAATTTATTTTGTTTCCGTTTACAGTGCCGCCAAATGGTCTGGTAATCTACTGTGGTACAATAGTCACCGAAGAAGGCAAGGAAAAAAAAGTGAACATAGATTTTGAGCCTTTTAAGCCAATCAATACCTCTCTGTACCTCTGCGACAATAAATTCCATACGGAAGCCTTGACTGCACTCTTAGCTGACGATAACAAGTTCGGCTTCATCGTAATGGACGGTAACGGAGCCCTTTTTGGCACACTGCAAGGAAATACAAGAGAGGTTTGTATTCATATTATTTTCCTTATTGGTATTCCACTGTTTTTTTTTTTATTGGAGGCAGGTGTCATGGAGAGAATTGTTTTTTTGTTTACATCTTAAAACAGGATTACTCTGTATGTCAGTAGATTTTTTGTGTTCAAATTTCAAAGATTTACACTGCATACGATATCTGAAAGAAAATAATTTACTATTGTATATACCTACCACCATAAATCGTCCGGTGTTTGAATTTAGAACTAATCTTATCACAGTATAAAAGTATTGAATGATATGTCAAATGTTAGCATGTGGCACAGCTGACAACTTATACTGGTGAATAGATTAGCTAATACATTCGAAATAAATTTGAGACCAAAATTTTTTAATGGATGATAGTCTACCTAACTTCGCCTAGGGATGTTCACACACATTCTTGAATTGAACAGACTTTTACTGCATATTCAATGAGGCTGTTTTTTGACCATGTCCGATCCTAAGATGATCATATGGGCCTCGACATGGTGGAGGTTTGTATCAACAAATTTTTGTTTTTACAACAAATGGTTGTCAACTACGCAATCATATGAGTAAGACAGGTTGCAGCGCTGGGAATAATCAATAGAATTAAGTTCTGCATTTTAGAGCATCACGTTAAATCATCATGTGGATGCGCCAGGTTAGAATAAGCCATCTTCACGTTTTTTAATCTTTTATGATTTTTGTTATCTTTTTGGTACCTGTGCAATTTGAGTATCTAGCTTTTAATTGGCTAGATTTCTTCCGAACGCAGGGAGACTAGGGAAGTATTGAACATCGGAAATAGTATTTATGCTATTGCCACGTGCATGTGTGCATCCAGCATTATTTTTGGTACATGAAGATCTGTATGTGTGTATTCGATATTGTAACTCTTATAATATGGACATTTATTGACAATATCTGATATGAAAAACAGTGATAAACACTATTTAGAATGAGTAGGTGCGTATATCGCACCGTGAGTGTAAAACCAAGGCATCTGCAAAAGACATATTTTGGATATATTAGGGTTTAAGTCTTCGTTTTGTTGGAAGAAATAGAGTTTCTAAAAAAAACCATAATATTTGGTTTAACTACATTATATTGCATGTTCTTTCAGTTACTTCACTTTTACATTATCAGGTTCACGACTTTTGCAGTTGTTTTGCATTTAATCTCGAAATTGAAAAATTTGCAGATGTTTTGGTTTTACACTCACGGTGCGATATGATTAAAATTTTAATATTATGAAGTAATTGTATCTCATTGTTTGATGTAAACCTTTATTATACCATTTGCTGTAGAGAGAACTTCTTGGGATCCTTGACCTCTTAGGATGGATATTTGACCTGGCACCAACATGATCCAGACTTGGAAATACTAACTTGGAAATATGAAATACTAATCATATTTCCGACCCGTTTACACAAATGCAATTTAATCCATCGATCAACTTCAAAAAATTGTTAACCAGCTAGATGTCATTGTACAAAAATGTCTTCAGATGAAGATATAGAGATTTTGTATTGAAGCTTAAAAAAAATAAGGAATATGTCGAAGTAAAGGATGGATCTGTCAATTAGAAATGCACTGAAGGAGTGGATCATTTGTTTGAAGGACCGCAGCTAATACATACTTGAACTACAAAAACCACCTGTAAAGCAAATACAAGCGCAAACAGCTGCTTTTCCAATGAATCATTTACATCGACTAAGTTACATGTGTTTTCTGAATACATACTAATTAATTAAGTACCTAACATATATTATGTATGTTCAAGGCTGCTTTTTATATACATAGGAATGATGTCGAATCTTCATTTTGCAGGTACTCCATAAGTTCACGGTGGATCTTCCGAAGAAGCACGGCCGTGGTGGTCAGTCCGCTCTGCGTTTCGCCCGTCTCCGCATGGAGAAGAGGCATAACTATGTGAGGAAGGTGGCCGAGGTGGCTACACAGCTCTTCATCGTGCAGGACAAACCCAACGTTTGCGGATTGATCCTTGCCGGTTCGGCCGACTTCAAAACGGAACTCTCACAATCAGACATGTTCGATCCTGTGAGTTATTTTTTCACTACTTGTTGATTGGATTTTTCTTCAAAAATGTCATTTCATCGCATGATCAAAATATGAGGAGCTCCTATTTCTTATGTCAATTATAATGCTTTCATCCTCAGTCCCTCAGATATATTAAAAATCCATAATAGTAACTATTTATGCATTATAATGATGGATAATGCTGCTTTCATTAATGCCTGTGAAATTTGAGAGATTGGCTAATCAATAGCTTGAGTTCTTGATGCACACAGGAAAATTATTTATACAGGGAGGCGCCCGTGTTGGCAATGGCTAATGTAGCATTGAAACAACCCCGAACGCGTCCCACAAAATACTTAAATATTTATTTTCTTAATAATTAATGAAGTCTTAAGTTTGGATTTTTACTGATTTGAATTTGATGGTTTGTTTGGCTTATTCAATTATTTTTTAACTCAATGAATATATAAGCAATCTATATAAGTTCTCTAATCTTGATTGTCTCTTTTTTAATTATAATTAACTTTTATCGTTTTCAGAGATTACAAGCTAAAATTATTAAATTAGTGGACGTATCCTACGGAGGAGAGAACGGTTTCAATCAGGCAATCGAATTAGCAGCCGAGTCACTACAGAATGTCAAATTTATCCAGGAAAAGAAACTCATTGGACGATACTTTGATGAAATCTCACAGGTTTATATGTCTTTTAACTACATAACACAAAGATAAATGTTTAAATTATGTTCCATCACATATTGTTTTGCCAGGCTACCAAAGTAACCAAAAATATGATGACATTTTTACCAAAGCTCACGTTTTAGATTCGTTATGATGTTTTCGCTGATCTCATCTCAATGAATAGCCTTTGGTAATGTGATTGCCTTGTTCGCAGGATACCGGCAAATATTGTTTTGGAGTTGAAGACACCCTCAGAGCACTGGAGTTGGGGTCCGTTGAGACACTCATCTGCTGGGAGAACTTAGACATTCAAAGGTCTGTTTTTTTCACCATGCTTACATTATATATTTAGAAACAGATTTACTATTCGTGTTACACCAAGTTAAGGCTGCTTGCATATGACAGCCACTTGTGGATATCGCAGATCACAGGCTAGATGTTCACTGCACGGATGCGGCTAGGTAATCGGCAGAGAACAGGCTGCAGATATGTGTGTGTCACTCCGGCAAGAAGAATGTTGTATACGTGGAATGTTCAGTGAGGTGGACCATGCGCCGTGTACTTGGAGTTAATCATAGTTAGCTGTTGGAGTGCCGTTCTTCCCTTGCACTACTCACCGCCCCCTGTGATTACCTTTTCTTCGAGCTTCCGCAGCGGGATACCCGATTTTCCACACATCCCATATCTACGCATGCTGTGTAATGAACATTTGACCTGCAGGCTCTCACCCATAAATGGCCTCTGACCTTGAACATGGCACGGAACGTGCTTATGTTTCTGATTTCTGTTGTTTTTTTTTTGTTGTCTTACCAAAACCTGTCAAGTTCACATTCTATAGATCCACCAGTTTAAGTGGTCCACTGAGTTAGAGTGCCATATTATCATTCAATACTTTTTGTACTGTGATAAGCATAGTTCTAAATTCGTACACCTGATGATTTATGATGGTATATCTATACCAACAAACTTAATATAGCACCTGTGAAATTTGAGAGATTGGCTACTCAATAGCTGGAATTCTTGATGCACACAGGAAAAGTATTTACAAAAGGGAGGCGCCCGTGTTGGCAATGGCTAAAGTAGCATTGAAACAACCCCGAACGCGTCCCACAAAATCTATTCTAAGTATAAATATTATAAAGTTGATTACACATGTTAAGTTTGGGATATTCTCCGCAGAGAATTTCTACAGGGTATCGGAGATTTATTATCAATGAAATTACCTAGATCTAAATTTTTTTAATTCATTGTTACAGGTATGTGTTGAAATCGCACGCCACCTCAATGGAAACTGTACTGCACCTCACACCTGAACAAGAGAAAGACAAATCACATTTCACAGACAAAGAGGTGAGTTTGAATGTGATTTATTCATCCATTGCCGTGCAGTGAAAAGAAATGTTTCTATAGCTATTCTCATAAATAATGAGGAATGTCGGCACGGTCTTGAGTTGTGGGTACCTGTGCAATTTGAGTAACTGGTTTTTAATTGGCCAGTTTTCTTCCGAACGCAGGGAGAATAATGGGAAGCAGTGCACACTAGAAATGGTTATTATGCTATCGCCGTGTGCAGGTGTGCGTCCAACATTCTTTTTGGTACATCAAAATCTTCAACATTATACCTTCTATGTACGTGGGTATTTGGTTATCTAGATAATTTTATTTTATATCTAATACAACCAGACAATTACCTTATAACCCTTACATTATGCCTGGGCAAGATGACCAATTAGTATTATGATATTCAAGAAGTTTTTAAAATTCTTTATGGTGGAAAATAAAAATCTTATTCATAGCGACAAATCTAAAAGCTCGTAGGTCAGATTCAACTGATCATTTTTGGAACCAAATGGATGAAGAGTACCCTAATTTAAAAGAATGTGGCTTAATTCAATGTAATTTTTTGACTCTACTTACCAATGGGAGTAAAGACTTTCGATGATGAATGTAATTAAGTTAAAATTTTGCTTCTGTCTCACAGATAATCTGTGCAAGAGACTAGCAGTACGTAACATAATCTCCGCTCCGGGTACCTTTCCAGTTGGTTGAACGGCACAAATATTTATTTACACAGGGATTCAACAATTAATTACAACATAGCACTCAGTATTATCAATTAGCAAGTCTCCCCAGTCCCGTCATACATACATATCAAAGTACAATTAGTATAAGCTTAATTTTAGCCAAAATTTCGCTGCTTTGTTTTATTCTTGCCAGAGAGCAAATATGAAGATGACTGATTGTTATTGTTTTGTCGAATAGAGCGGGGTAGAGCTGGAGTTAGTAGAATGTCAGCCGCTTCTGGAATGGCTGGCCAACAATTACAAAGCCTTCGGAACCACCTTGGAGATCATCTCCGACAAGAGTCAGGAGGGAAGTCAGTTCGTCAGAGGGTTCGGTGGAATCGGAGGTCAGTATCCACTCTCATTATTAACCTTTAAGAGACTGCTTTATAGGATCTATTTGATATTAAAAATTAGATTTATTAATCAAGCACGCTTCATTAGATGCGGATCTGAAGAAATTGAATTTTATATATTATGATTAAATTAACGATGCATTCAGGGTACCTGTGAAATTTGAGAGATTAGCTACTCGATAGCTTGAGTTCTTGATGCACACAGGAAAAGTATTTATAAAAGGGAGGCGCCCGTGTTGGCAATGGCTAATGTAGCATTGAAACAACCCCGAACGCGTCCCACAAAATTTATTAAATTTTTTATGAAGGGAGTACTCGTTAGAATCAATTTGATATCAAATTAAGATTTAATTAAACATACCTGATTAATTATGGGTCTGAGAGGGTTACACATTACTGAAATGCCACATTCTGTTTGCAGAAATATATCCAATTAATCGGATGATTGATTCACTGTGTCAGTGTTTCGTGATAAATATATCTGAAATATTTCTTACCTGTAATGATTGTTACTGACGGATGCATAAGCTTTTTTTTACTTCAATCAGAATCTAATTGATGGAACTCAAAATGTAAAATAATTCTTGGAAGGTATTATTGTGAAGATACCTTACACTTACCTCGGTCGCACATACAAATTAGTCTTGTTGCAGTCGAGACAAGTTTGAATGTGCAACCTGGTTTACCTCACAGGCTCCAGGATTTTAATCTACCTAAACAATATTTACTTGAATACAGTATAAAACCTGATATGAATATGTCTGTGTAAGATCTAACCTTATGAATTGGCAGCAATATTAATAAACATGTTCTCTTTTCTTTTTCCTTTGTGCTGCTCACACGGATTTGTCTTGCGGTGTTGGTATTGCGCTTCTATCCTGGACTCTACTTATATCGTACTAACTCCGCTTTCATGTGCATGCAATAATTGATTTATTAATGAACGTATGGGTTTTGTGGTATATTCTAAATTAACCTCAATACATCATCCCCACAATGAACAACAATACAATGCCATTGACATTTGTTTTCTTTTTTTGCGAACGTTTCATCTTGAATTTCTATCAAATTTTTTTGAATATTGGGAATTCATTCCATTCAATTTGATTTACGGAGGACGACATATACTAATAAAATAAAATGATTTACTGCCTCTGCCATCCTTTTGTATTCAATAAATTGTATTTTTTTCATTGTTGTACTTACAAAAACACAACTTATTTTAATTTCATTTTTTCTTATTAAATCTCAACTTTTTATGTTTCCATGTGTGTACAAATCTATTTCTGTTTGGGAAAATTTATCATTAAATATTTACATATAAAAAACACCCTTCCCACTACCCCGTTAACGTCGACATGTACTGGCGTCCAGGAATCCTCCGGTACAAAGTGGACTTCCAATCCTTGCAGCTGGACGAACCTTTGGACGATGTGGACCTCGACGATTACTAAATACAACGCCCTATTAATAATATTATTTCGACACATTTCGGCCTTTATATTATACAACATGTTTTGTGTTATTTATTTCAATATGAGTATACCTTGCTTATCGGGTAATTAATGGCTATCTGAAAAAAGCAATACAATGAAACATCATTTGACTAGACGAGTGTCCTTTATGTCAGTTGAAAACTCATTTCTCCGTTGAAGAAATCAACTGGCTTTTATTAATTGATTGTCATGTTACTGATTTCTTCTCCTTCATTGAAAGAAGATGTTGGAACTTTGCCTAACTGGAGGCGGCATACATGTGTGGTTTGTGTGTGCAATCTCACAAATTACCCACACAATGTCTTGCATGTTACATTCCTACTCACATAAATTACCACTCTTCTGCTCACCGCCTGAGTTCTCTTGAATAAATTGCCAAAACCAGATAATGTGTCCGAGGATGGCGCTAAATTTGTTACTAATCAAACCTAAAAACACTTATTACTGAATTGAACAATCTTCCATTAGAAAATTAATTATCCTCGCTGTCACAGTTTTGGGATATGCATAATTTTATGTTGTACAACTGATATATCATCACATATTGCACGAGGTATAGTTGTTAAGCTCTTGTAACTACATAATTGTTCCTATAAGTAAATGGGTGTTTAACAAAAGAGCTGCATTTTAACACATCGGGTTAAACCACACTACAAAACGTTTTCCATTTTCCCAGTCTGGTAATTAAATCCACATGAAATACTTCTCAATATGCAGATAAGCTTGGTATACCTGTATATTTGTTGTTTTTAGTACATGTTTGAAGCAGCCAAAGGAATTTTCCTCTAATAAGTTTTGGATGTTTGTATAGATTAGAAATAAAATGGTATCGGTTTACTGCAATAACATGCGTGAATTACCATGGCGGCCTGTCAGCGACTTTGACGCTCTATCTGTTAAAATGTCTCCTATATTATTGCTTAAAGTTGGGTTTGTTGGTTTTTCCTCTTTTGAACTGCAAGCAATTGATTGTCATTTATTATGAACTATGTATGTTAGCTTTTTTAAATTAGCTCATAATTTTAGTTTCAGATAGTAAATCACACTGTTACTTTTCATGTTTTCCAAACTCAATGATTGTTGGCGGAGCTTTTCGTTGGTTTGTACAAGATTGGAACAATTGATTCGCTAAACTTTTTGTACCTTTTCTACATCCGGAAATATGAAAACAACTTTGCACCGAAAACGGACAAACGCAAAATTAGATTTAAGAATTGAACCAATAATGCGTCTGTCGTATTGCTGTCGTGTTTTTATCCATGAATGATATTCTTCCAATGCCTGTACAAGCATCGAAAAAAAATGCAACGTTTTTACTCATAAGTGATTGCAATAATTCTCTTGGTCAATGGTGTGTTTATATTTGATTAAATATTTAGTGTTAATATTAATATTTTTTTTTTAAATTGAGTTAAACCTATTAGTCCATCAATTTGGATATAATTTTTGATTCCGATTGGCTTATTTTAGAGACAGGAAAAATACTTCAAAGTTAATCTGTTTTGAAAAGTAATACACAAGTGCATGTATTCTCTTCTCTGCTGCCGATTTACGTACTAATCTCTCCTGATAGTCAAGCATTGTCCGATTTCTTTGAAATGTAAATGCTATACTGTGATAAGTGAAACCAATTTTGCCATAAGAACTAGGTAACGAATACAGTTAATTATGTAATATACGAGACAGGCGCAACGAAAGTGGCACATCGTAATATCCAGCGAGATTATAACGTGTCCGCTTTCTTCCCTGATCATGGCTCAACAGGTTTTGACATAGGCATATTATAGCGTATATTTATTTTTAAATACTTTTAAGAGATTCGGCAAAATAGTTTTATTTAATGTTAATTAAATTATGGTAAGGAAAATTGGCGACTGATTCATTTCTCTATGCCTCGCTTATCTGGTGTTTCGATAGGCTGCCTGGACGGGAGGGTAGTGACTGGGATTGGGGTCTTTGCAAACTATTTGTCTATGTATATTTTGTCCGCACTTTTGTTAAGCTATTCATTTTAGGTGTTGTTTTCTCTCTTACCTGCTACGTGTAGGACACCCGATATACGAGGCTTGTCAGTATAAAACATAGTTTGAGGGGCTAGTTCTAATACCGCATAATGTTCAGTTGCAAATTTTACATTAGAATCAAGATATGAGTTGTTGATTATTATTGACATCTTTCATGTTGTTTATTGAATATTTACAAATTTTGACTGAACTAATCTCACTTTGTATGACTTCAGCCGTAAATATTACAGTTGTTTCTTTCCGGATGAATATGAACTAAACTATTAGTATATATTAGTTTATTTTTATTGAACTGTTCTATAAAATCACTGCGACTTGTATAAAGTATGACTTAAAACTGTGTAGGTACTCCATTATGATTTATATCTATAATATAATTCAAAATATAATTAGACAATATTAGTTTTACATCTTTTGCGGACAGGCACCGTATGTTTTGATCGAGTGATCATCACTCCCGATCGTTTTAGACATATTTTTATTATAAAAAACTTTAAATTATGTAAATTGACAGATGCGTACACCGCAGAAGCGTAAATTGAAATGATAAATTTGAGGGTGTTTCTGAAGTGCGATTAGCTACACTGGAGGTGATTGTTAGTTCACATTTTTAACACGAGGACAAAAAGTTTTTGATCGACAGTACAGGTCGATATTCTTCGACGAGTTCTTGTAGTACAATCCGAGGTGTCTTAACCCTTTTACTCCCACGGGGCCGATATTTCGGCCCACCATACCTATGCGAAAACTCCATCTGGGCCGATCCATCGGCCGAAAGTTTGGAACCAAATTTACGATTTATTCCAAATTTTTTCCCGTCATATTTCGTTCATGTAGACGAAGCATTATATTCACTGTGTGTTGGGTGGTGACTAACATTTATTTTAGTGTCGGCATTGTTTATAATTATGCCATACCCTAATAACTCACAAGTCATAATTGCTCTGCTGTCGAACTTGAGACCAAAGAGGGTCATAAAAATAATAAAACATTATTTTTATGACACATTTTAAATTCTGATATTTCTTTTAGTTGTTTTATGATTCATATATCACATTACAAAATGAAATTTGTAATTTTTGAACTAACAATGGATGCCACTGTATTTTTGGTAAGATGGTGAAAAAATACATGAATATAAATAATATTATAAATGATTTAGTGCTTTGAGACTTATTTTTTGAAATTACTTCATTCCATATCAGTTAGTCGTCGATACTGTATCGAATTCTCTTGCGATTTCGTGAATTGAATAATATTCTTGAATACCTTGACACTATACGATTTTTTTTGATTACTTTATAAAAATTCTATTTCATAGAGAAATAATAATATGTTTATTTTTTTTTCTGTTACTACATAAGGATAGATTATATTGTAAAATTTGATATATCAATTATAAATAAAAAAATGTTGTCACACTTGTTTTGTTGTTCAAACATAGTTTTATCCGTTCATTTCTAAATAAATATTGATACATTATTTTTTTCTTTTGTTTTATTGATGTAAACTATCAATATTATTACTTATTATTGCTTTATACACCATTGAGAACACACAAAAAAAGTTTCAAATTTTTAAAACATGTGTAGAATTAGTTATTTAAAAAAAACTAAATCGACGATTTGTTGTCAAAAAACGCTTGGGAGTTTTCGCATATGCTAGGCTAAATCAGCTGGGAGTAAAAGAGTTAATGAACATTTTGACGAAATAAAATCTGATTTTATGTGGTATTGGAACTGGGACAGTGTTGTCATTCTTAAGTGTAAACGAATTTAGTTTTACAATATCAAATTAAATATTGACATTTTACAATTGAAGCTTTTTTTTAATCAATAACCAATAATATTGTTTTATACACTATTACTAGCCTTGGCCTTGTAGGAAACGAAATACATGTAAACCATGTATCCAATAATATTATGCGTTGCAAGATAATGATTTGATAAAAATGTAGTTATAAACAATAATCTTATTCAGCAAGCAGTTGTATTGTGGAACACTATTTTTTCTAGTATAAATAGTCAAACACAAACCACGGTTTGCGTCGAATCAACACATGGTGTGTAACTTTGAAGATTTGATCCTCTCATTATGTACGTCTCAACGGATTAGGAGACTAAATAATACGAGATTGATTTTCAACCATTCACAAGTGTCCAATCGAAGATGTCAATATATATTACATTATCTACCTACCTGCAAAGACTACATTATCTGTTGACACCTGTTCATATTTTGTTGAGAACTTTCAGCGAAGGTTAAAATTGTTTCTAGAAAGTATCGGGCGTCCTCCACGTTTAAAACGAATTAGGTGAAAATAAAACGTGTACTGCCAATGTTTATCAATTAAATTATGCTGTAAAATAATACGAATTAAATTTTAATAAAAAGAATGCAAAAAGTATACCTTGTTTTCATAAAGATTTCCTCATGGTAGGTGGCCTATACAATCATTTCCCAGTTACAATATTATGTACCTAAAATAATAATATAACCACATTGGATGGTCAAAAATTTTCTTAAAACTGTTAGTGTGTCAATCGTTTCGGAATCGGATTACGTTTACGACACTAGTTAAGTGTTGAAGTACCTACCTAATTGGTGTTTATATTGAAAACGTATACATGCATGTAAAAAATCCAAGGTTTGTGAAATCACTAGGTACTTACCAGCGTTCATTACAATAAACAACTTCTTTTGTAGTTTATGAATGCCATGCTTGTTTCGGGGAAAATTTCTAATTGTGTATTTTTGTTTGAATTGCGACTTTTTGTGTTATGTGATCGCTCATTTAAAAATTCATATTCTCTGATATAACAAGCAAATTCAGTAGGTCCCATCTTCCTCGTAATAACCAAGTTCGACTGTAGATGTAACTTTGTAATAGAAATGTTGGTAAATATTCTGGATGTAATTAAATAGTATTGGACCAATGCAACAGAAGTGTTGTGTCAGATTTTATAATGAATGTTTTGTGGCCCAAAATGTGTGTTGTTATTTGGAAAATAGAAATTGTAGTTTGGAATTTAAAAGCTTTGCTACTATTAACAAAAGCTTCCATGTCGATCAATGTCCTATGCTTTATTCCTTATTAGTTAGGTTGAAGATGAATATGAATACTTTGTGCTGTCGGCATTGTTGTTACAGTGAGTATTTATTTTTACCACTAGGTAATAATTGATGTTGTGTGTTTTTTCCATTATTTTGAAGAAGTACAGTAGTGTAGAATTTTCATTTTTTTCTCACGCAATAGACGACGTTATAAATTGCAACCAAATAGCCCAGCATAATATTTTACGTCTCATACATACATTATTTTGATTGATTTTTATTTGTACGTATGAAGAAACTTGTGTGAAACATCAAAAATTTTTAGACACTATTTTTCATAATAAACCTCTTGGAATGAAAGAAAATTTGTATGATTATTTCTAAATAATTACAAGGTATAAAGAACTTTTTATATACCACGTTTTTAAATTTTGTGTCATACAAACTTGACAATTCTATGTATTAATGAATACTTTTTTTTGTACTTGATAGAAACACTGAATAAATATAGAATACTGAAATGTCATTTTGATTTCCATAGTAACGCACGTATATATTAATAATTTAGTTGCTAGGACTGGACACACAAGAATACGAGCTAATAAAAACGTGGTAATAAAATAGATGTAGTTCTGTGAATACCAAATAAACTAAGTAAATATATTTTTTATATATCCAGTCTGAACAGGCTTATTTTATATTCCATTATGAACAGAAGATCAATAGTTTTGAGTTGAACTATCGAAGAAAAAATAATGAGAATTGTTTGATTTTTATACCTATTATAACGTAATAATATTATCTATATCTATAACTATTTTGTTTTTTGATTCACTTCGAAATTACGTTGTATTATTGCTATATTCTGGGACTATTTACTCTTGATAGCATTTCTATCATTTTCATCACTGAGTCTTGGCAAAGCACAGACTGACTTTAATGTGCACCAAATTTTGTCACACTTGTTTATAACTGTATAATTATTAAATAGTAAAGTTAGATTAGGTGTAGAGTACTATACATACTATGCAACTGCAAATTTTTTATACTAGGACAAATTATAAATTCATGTTGATTGATAATTCAATGTCTTATTATCGAGTATGACCCAATTTTGAAATTATTGTATAGCTCTTCACGTTTTTGAAATGGGATATTTACTAAACAAGTATAATAATCTATCTTTCTACTTACTAATTGAGACTTACATTTATAGTGAAACCCTGATTTTACATTTTTGAAAATGAAATTGAAAATTAAAATAAAACATTTTTAATGTTATAAGTTTAATGTTATAAATTTATAAGTTGGTTTATTGGAGCACATTATGTCAACATGTTCTTACACCCTTTCGATAATTCCTTTTCTCTTGAATTGACAAGCCAAATTTGATCAAGCGTAAAAAAAAAATAACAAAATCATACAATCCTGATGTGTTGTTAACTGTCTTTGGAACTGCAGACATGACAGACACGAAATTCGTTTCAATGATGTGTCATGCATTGAATTGAATGTGTTGGGATAAATATTTATTTTTTATTTTTAATTGAATTAAATTCAGACGTAAATAAAAACATATAACTGGGAATTGGATGTAGTAAAATGAAACAGGACTGTAAAAACTACATGCATATAACGGCAAAATTTGAATTCCAAACATGTAAAATTGAGGTTCCACTGTTTGTATCATTGTCTGGTAATCGGACCACCACCTCTCCTATACCAATGTTTCGGGCTCATTCTCAAGGGGACCTAAGAAATATAAATGATCACGATTCATTTGTGTTCAGTTAGATATACATTATTTCTTTTCGTTTCACTGGTTTTGGTTTGCTTTATTACAATATCTATTCTTGAAGGCAGCTTCAGAAAATGGGTCAATCGGAAGAGAAGATATTCTTAATTATTTGGTGGTGGATAGCAGTTCATCGAACTCCTTGATTGTTCACATTCTCTGGAATCAGCTTCTGATTGTATTTTTTATTGCATTTACTAATTTAGATTTGTCTGTAGGCATTAATTGTTTTAATTCATGTCATGTCACATACTTACGAAGACTAGTATTTAGACAAAGTTAATTTATTGTTATTCTCATCCCGCAGGGTTGCTCCGGTATAAGGTGGACTTCCAGTCAATGCAGTTGGACGAGGAAGACATCTATGATGTGTACGACATCGATGACTACTAAATGAGCCCCTGTGGCGCCCGCCACGTAATCCAATCACGCACAATGACAAACAAAATTCAAGATGGAAACCGGCAACACGTCCGTTGTTGCAAATGATGCCATTCAGTGTCTTAAAAATCACAAGTTATGACTAAATATAATTGTCACCGTTGTAGATAATTTCTTTTTGTTATTCTCTGTTACATTTTTATTTTGGGGTGCATTTATCCATGTTATCGTAAATTCGTAAAAGAGATGGGGTGTATGACATATTCCACTAGAACTAAATATCAAAAAAATTGCTCGAGGCTTTCACAGTTCATTGTTATTCTATCTGTTGTGTATATTTAGCTTTCATACTACTAAAAGTGCCATACTATTCTTGAGTATGACTTCTAAAATGAGCTCGAGACGTTTAGGAGAGAAAGAGGCATATGTGGTGACAAATCAAATACAATGATTGATTTTAATTTAATACTGGGGATATTTGAAGGAATTTAAATTATAATTGATTTAAATAGTTTTTAGCGATCCAGGTTTCTTCTTTCGGGCATTTTCAGGCAATATACTAGACTCACCAGTGGCTAATATACAATTGACAGTTAAATATTTGCCACTTGTGAGTGAATATAGTACCCAAAGATGCCGATTGGCGAAACCCGTATCATTAAAACATTGAATAATAGAATAATACAATACTGAACTCTAATTAGAATTTCGTTTGATTTTAACTTTGAAATTATTTCAAAAGTCCAATAAGCAATACATGAATGCTCTTGTTTTTTTTTTACACAGATAATGTCAGCACGATTTTATGAGTGACCTCTACTGTGATATTATGTAACTCGTGTTTTGTTAATTGCTCATGGACCATTTTGTATATTATCCTTTTACTTAAAGCGATTCTCTGATTTGAAAAATCATTGCAGAATTAGGTTAGGGTCATTTTTTGTGAGGACCGAGATATGGCACCCTCACTATTTTCATTTAAGTAATATTGCGGCACTGTGGATTTTTTTGCACTTTTTATATCTCATTAAACAACAGGTGATAGACGGAACTCCGTTAATTGAAAATCGATGAGACCGGAAATCCAAAAAAAAATATAGGGCATAAATGTACGGCATAAAATGCTTTGATGTTGCAATCTTGTAACACTTTCTGATATCAATGGTAGTATCATTCATGGAATTAGTGGAAATTGCTATAAATTGATTTTGTGAATTTACAGTGAATTTCGAATTAACCATGTTTATATTAACGGGGTTTTACTATAGTGGTATTATTGTAGAGGAATGTATTATCATTGCAGTGTTTGCAGTTTCGTGTGACGGCCAGGTAAAACCATGAGCATAGTATATATCTGGTATAGGGTACATGGCTAGCTTACCATGTTTACATTCGATTCACTTGGTAGAGTATTATTGCAAACAATTTTTATTAAGATCTATGAAATGACTTGTGATAAAATAAATTGTAACGCTATTTCTAACATTGTATAGGACTTCGTATATTCTATTGGTGTCACATGGTTATGAACGCAATGCCAATAATTATCATGCCTCTGTTAGTCTTAAAGAAAAACGGTAAAACAAAGTGTATTTATAAAATAATTGTGTTGAATTTGTCTTCCGCTAAATCTCTGTGTATTAGTGTAATATTGAATGTTGTGCTATCTTTTACTGTGTTGTGGTGGTTGAACAAGTGGACCAAATATAATTGACAATTCCCTGGATTGGACAGAACTCGTGGGCCCCCCGTGAAAAGCGGCGCCCCGCTGTGAAGTGTAGTTAGTTTTATTTTAAAAAGAAGACTGTCTTTTGTAGATAAAAAAATCGAAAACCGTGCGACAACACCAAAAACGATCGCTTTAAGATGTTCAAAGTGCGGCCGGCGAAACAATGCCTTTCCGTTTTGAATTCAGATAATATTTATAGGAGATGTGTGCGTAAGGCGGTATTAATCGGAAAGACATGACAAAATCATTGTCACGGTCATATGAGTGATCGCTGCAAATATAATCTGGTGGCGCACCGTCCGTACATTTAATACTGCGGAGAAACATGAGCCGAATGAATGTTCGCTTAAATACCTGAGCATATTACAGCAGTCGGCGATGTGCAATTTCAACACTCATTCATTATGTTGTTCGGCTTATGTCTCTCCACACCTTTAGAGTTTGAACATGTAAACATCGAATATACCGGTAACCAAGACACAGAATGAGTAAAAAATATTTCAGATATTATTTCCAGTCAATTAGCATATTATATTATGGCATATAAATATTTTACTTTAAAGAAATAAAATATGATAGTTTATCTCTTCCTGTCTTGGACTGGTGTATTGAATTACGAGTAAATACAATTCGTGAATATAAGCTTCATTGTAATGCCAAAACCCGTGTACCAACGGTGGTGTAAATTTATTTTTTGGCAACAAATGTATCCATGTATGCATCGTGTTATTTACACGTTTTAAACTCTAATTTTTGTATAACACTGATACTAATCTGAGAGAAGAATTATTGCATTTATAGTCATCGGTCATTCGACTCTATTTAAGCCTTAACATTTATGTAGCTATCGATAACAGTGGCTCTGTGGTGTTTAATTGATGAAAGTATTCGAAGTTAACTGCTGTTCCTAATAATATATTTGATATTATGATCCACAAAAATGTATCTTTTCGTTTCCACATTATTTGTAAAGTTATTATCAGTCAGTGTTGCCAATCGTACTATAATTATAGTATTTGTACTATAATGTTGGTCCACGTACTATGTACGATATTAAAAAGGTAAAGTACGACCAAAATATAATTTAGAATATCAGAAAAAATGTATTTTTATCTTAAAAATTTAGAAATTTATTAAAAAAAGTGAATATCAAAAAATACACTACAAGTACTAAAATTTTCATACCTCCATACTATAAATTGGTGTAAAATACTATAATTTAGATATTTCCGTACCTACCATAAATTGGTGGAAAGTACTATAATTTCGTAATAGAAAAAAATTTAGCGAGCCAAGAAAAAGGTGTTGTCTATGATTTAAAATGGAATCTCTTGGATTCGCTGTAAAGAATTTTTGATCGGAAGAGGCACTTAAATAAAAAAGGGCCTCGAAATTCCTCCATTATTTTTTGTGAGAAACAAAAAACGTCTACATTTTCAATAAATTATGATAAACATACCTACTATATTTTTTTCCGAAATACTGTAATTTTTTGGACCGTGTACTATAATTCGGTAATAAGAGATGGCAACATTGTTATCGATACTTGTTTCTTAGATATAATTAATTTACAGGAAGTTTAGCAGATGTTTACATTAAAATTTGCAAGTGTGTATGTTTTCTTATCTCAGAAGTGCAGAGGTTGGAGAAGAAGCCACGATAAATGCAATAATGATTCTTTAGTTCACATGAGTATTCAGACAATATTATGTATTATAATAATTCTTACCTTTGCCGATGCAAAGTTCCATTGGACACATTCATTATATACCTAATAATATTATTGTATATTTTTGTGAATATTTAGCACCCGTCTGTCTCATATATTGTGTGCTCAGCGCTCAATGCATAATATATCGATAAATTTAACTAAATTCAGGTATAACCAATCAAAATTTGGAATAGGTGACAATCCTCTGATCTATCATTGTTTTATGAAATGTTTTAGGATGCTCAGAATGTTACATCTTATCGGTAATGAAAGGTTATCTGTGCTAACAACATAAATTAAATTTTAAATTGATTTTCAATAGTTTTTTTTAACCCATGACCATCAGTGTCGAAATCCTGGCGATTAGGGTGTAATATTTTGACCTGAGCACACTAAAGGGAATTTATTTAGCTAAAATTCTATGATGTTTGGAATATTATTTTATGGATGGTAAAAATTGATAATTATTTCGCTGATTCATAGGTATGTTTTTTTTATATTCAATGTCTATGATTGTATTTTTTTTGTTGTGATGTTTTTGTTACACATTTAAAATCAAGAGAAAAATTATGAATTTTTTATGTATTCGGTTTATGAGAAATAATTACATTTTGGATATTTTATAATGAGTTTTATTTGGTTTCCCCTTTTGTCCTGTAATTTTTATTCCATAGAAAATTCTTTCCATAGAATGGCAAAATCCTGTAGAGTTTGGGTAAAACTGCGCAGACCTTGTTTTAGGCTGAATGGACTGATTGGGAATTAGGCATTGTGCCCTATGTGATTTGTGCGTCGCAATAACAATACAGTAAAGTTGGTTTTTGATTTCAATCAAATATTTGAGTTTAAATTTCAATTTACATTTTTAAAAGAATTTAAGCAATAATTGAAATTTTGGGATAAATCTAAAACTATTCACAATCAAAATATGCTCATTGACATTATGGAAGATGCAGTACAACATAATATGGTCGGACGAATAAATACAATTGTGTTTGTAATTTTATCTGTTAATTGTCATTGAAACTACTAATTTCAGTAGTAATCAATAATGTCTATATTTTATTCTAATTTCTTAATTTAATTTAATTCTGGCTTAAACACGGTACCTAGTTTAAATTGAAAGCGTGTTATGCACTATACTATATTATCAACTGTCTACACTTGTACGTTAAAAAGTTTTCAATTTTTCACGGGATGCAGTGTTATCATCTGCTAATGCTGGTGTAAAAATATAAAAAATATAGTAATTTGAAAAAACACAAGATTTTTAATTTTGAATCCTTCGTCATGAAACAAAAAATATTTAAAACCACTGGTATAAACGGTCAAAAGTATTATTTCACCATCAATTGCTGCTATGTATAAATTTTGAGTAGGTAATTCGCTAATCGCTGTTGCTGTGTAAGGACTGTAAGGATTCTAATGTACCTCTTGCTGTATGCATGCATATCCGAATGGAATTCAACACAGGTAACATGTGAATCTTATATCGTACCGTGCTTGGCACAAAATTTCTGATTTCTAGTGTGAAAAAACGAAAGAGATTGGAGGCACCGTCCAATCTCTGAACAAACTTATAAATTTTGGTGTTACATTACAATAAATTACAAGAAAAAAAGAACTTTTTATATACCTACCACATTTTAAAATTTTCTGTTGTATCATATTATTAAACTTGACGATTCTATGTATTAATAAAAACTTTTTATTGTACTATTATAATATACTGAATATATATAGAAATACTGAATAAATATTATAGAATATTGAAATGTCATTTTGACATTTCATATTGATTTCCATAGTAACGCACGTATATATTGTCTCTGTTCTGGCAGAACACACTAACTGGAGAATACTAGTTTTGAGCAATTTGACTTTGAAGTTGTTAAAATGTTTGAAATGGTCTACCATGTGAGTTTATTAAGTAATCGTAAAAAGGATGACTTTAAAATAAAGACTGTTTATTTATTAAGAAGGTTTCCAGACGGTAAAGTTTGAAATAAGGAACATTTTGGTATAACTAACTCAATATGTAATTTTTTCGAATTAGTGTCTTCTGCCAGAACAGTGACGATATTATTAATTTAGTTGCTAGGACCTCCTTAAGCCTCAATTACATTGAGCTTCTTTACGAGCTGTTTATTGGAGAATTTAAAAGCGAGCGATTCATCTACTGATGATTTGATGATTACACACAAAACTTTCCATTCGCTGAGAAGCCACAAGTCAGCGACTATTTTGACAGAACGTAGTTCGTTTTTTTACCAGGAGGTTGGTACTGCGCAGACGCAGTAGGCCCACACTCCGGCGTGTAGCGTGTAAAGTAGACCGGCTCTCAACTTTTCTCGGTAGAGTGTTTACAACCTGGTTATTAGCTTATTCGATGATTACACTGGGCGACTTTACAGGCAGATTGTAAATTCGCCAATAAACAGCTCGTAAAGAAGCTCAATGTAATTGACGCTTTAGCAACCGACAATAATAACTTTCCATACAAAACAGAATTAACTGAAAATGAATTCAATTCTCGTCGGGAAGTTAGTTAGAAAATCTTCAATCATCCAATACAAATCCTGGACAAACAAAAAAACAAAATGGACTGGACACAAGAAAAAATCTGTACCGGACAAACAAGAATACGAGTTAATAAAAATGTAAAATATGGCATAAGGTAGGTACCCATAAACCAAATACTTAGGTAAGTATGTTGTTTTATTTATCTTAACTAGTATGTTTAATTGCCCGTTACAATATATACTCAATTCATTTGGGCATGTCAGCACGTGTACGGGTTAGAACTTCAACAATAATATTGTTCTACAATTTTGAATCAACAAAAATTTTATTTATACCATTTAATAATTTGATTAACATTAGCTTTACAATCTAGTCTGGATCTTGGCGGTCTCTTGTAGATCTTAAGAGTTATTTCTATGAGAAATTAATGACTTAGGCAATCGATCAACTTATTAAGTGTGTCCTCCGGATCTAAACATATTGAAAAAAGCAACATTTGACCCGCAATACCCTTATAGCCGGCTATACTTCAGCTGAGGCATGGTCTATAAAGATCGTGACTAGGCGATGCGCGGATTGTGCAAATGACGCGAGCCGAACGAAATATAATTTGTCATAAAAATTCAACATGCGTCCTTTTAATGTTATGTTTATTATTATATTCGTAATAATAATAGTATATTCATTGACATGTTTTCTTTTTCAAGTACTTGCGGAACGTTTTTTAGTCATCTTTATACGATTTAAGAATATATTCCTCCGACGCCATCACAAAACAAATTGACGTGCGTTAACAGTCTCCGATTGGCGACGACTGCGAAATTTCGTTCCACATACTGTTGAAAATTATTTGTCGTTTCACTTATGTATGCTCTTAGAAGATGAAAGTTCTGAAAAACTCTACCACCTATTATTAAATTTGAAGGTAAGTAAAAAGTTGGAGCTTTATCAGATCCGGGTTAAAATAATAATTATTATTGATGAACATGTCAGTGTACATTTTTTCGGCGTTTAAAATTAAACAAAAGATTCTTCTATTTTATGTTGTAAATCTTTTTAAAATGAACATAAAATCAGTTGTGTGAAATCAAAATAATATTTTTTATTTTATTAGAATCATTTTTTTTTTGTCCATGTATTCCTTTATAGACCAACAGGCCGAATAATAATTATTCGGTCTGATTACTAACTTTATTAAAAAAAAAAAACATTTGACATTTGACCAGCAGGCGCGGTCCGTGACTAACTTCGTGGCAATCGTCTCCTCTCCTCGAATCTTTAAAAAAGTACTTCGATGTACTCTCAAAAACCCTAAAAAACGGTGCAATGAACTGTATATTATTTTCCAGGAATGACCTTTTGTGCCAATTATAATTCGCGGCGTTCACTCGGCCCAAGGAAGTGCGGGATAATTACGTGACTCCTCAAAATATGCGGCATATGCAATTGTGATGACTACTTTCATCCCGGCGATATCCGTTCATTTACGATTTCAATTTGACAATATACGGACTATTTTCTTAACGACATACTCGTAAGTGTTAGATAAAACAACAAAGTGGTGATTAGTCTGTACGGAAACTATTTAAATTTACAATTAATGTGGAATTGCACGGTTTTTCGTGTGTATATTTCCAATATTGATAAAAGTAAGTACGTATTATATTTTTCTTGTTTAAGCGACCTGTCAATCGTGAGATTAAAGTTCACTTTAAATCGTAGTGAATTATGTGACCGAGACAATAATTCTACTTGAATATTTCCATGATATTTCCTGGTGATTGCTGAGATTGTCATCAAATATGGGCCAGACCAGCAGTAGTAGCAGCTCGACTCCGAGTAAGTACTTACCATTTGACTTGGTTCAAGTTGCTTTTATATTATTATACTATTAATTGTAAATGTTCCTGAATACAGTCGTGACAATGAATATGTCATTGAATTCACGTCTCTTCAGACTTTTTAGTATGATTGAATTGATATCCATAGAAGAAGTAATAGTGAAGGAGTAGAAGTGCAAAGAAGCACATTGCCACATTGAAAGACAACCCGTTTTCACGTTTCATTATTATTTACATAATGACCTATGCGATTGTTTGTGTTTGTTCATATAAATATTCAAAATAATGATGGCACAGTTCCTAGGGCATGGCCCCCACAAAGGGGGGCTGACAGGGCTCTAGCCTGGGGGCCCAGGCTTAGGAAGGGTCAGGCGTGTTGAGTCGACCAGATACACGCATCTCAAATTCTCGCGAATAGTAAAAAAAAGGCGCTATTTTCCTTCATTAAAATTAATATGTATTTAAAATTATGTGATTGTACGATACAATTTTTAATTTTGTATCGATACTCAACAACTTCATAATTCAAAATGGATATATTAAAATATACAAAAATAGCACTAAATAATATATACACTAATTTTATCACGTACACCATTTGGAAAATGCTACTGTAGAACGTCACTGTCATTATATTTAGTGTGAGGTAGGGGGGCCCGCCAAAGATCCTATCCTGGGGGCTCGCTTCAGGATGTGGGGTCCATGCGGCCTAGGGTTCCGCAGAATACCAGCTGGGAAACGCTGTTCTAGAGAATCATACTGCCCTTAGCAATCGGTAGGGGGACCCGAAAGATAACAGCCTCGAGGTCCGTGAGAGAATGTGGGGGTCATGCATTACAGTATATTCATCTATCACAATTGTTAAAGGCTATTTTGAAATTGTAAAAAATATCAGAAAAAAATACTTTCAATCAATTTTTTTTATTCGAAAAATCAATCAGTACATAATTAAAATTTGAAAATGATTTCCGGCATATGGATGGACACCGCGGCTGTTGTTGATGAAGCGCATTCTGGATGTCCACTTTTGGGACATTTTTTCAAGCACTGCTGGCCATGTATCACGAATAATGTTGGCTTTCAAGGCGTCAATTATCTCTGCTTTATCATGATAAACCGGTGACTTCACATAGCCCCACAGGAAATAATTCAGAGGTGTGAAATCGCAAGACCTTGGAGGCTAACTGACTGGTCCATTTCTCGAAATCAATTTATTGCCAAATTTTGATTTCATTAAGTCGTTGGTTGCAGTCACCGTATGGCACGTAGTGCCACCCTGTTAAAACCACAATTCATCCAGATCAATGTCAATCATATTAAAAAAAAAACATTGATTATGGTCCTTTACCGTATCCATTAACCGTAACGCGTGCTCTCGTGTCATTTTTGATGAAATGGGATGATGCCACCAGCGTGTTAACCGCATCAAACTGTGCATTTTCGTGGATGTAATGGAGTTTGTAGACTCTTCTAAATTGGTCTCACTCTATATGTGGCAATTTCGCTTAACGGCCCACGTGCTCGTCGAAGGTAAAAATTGAGTTTTTATTGTATTTTCAAACCATGATCCTGGACACTCCTTAAACGTTGTAGATAATCTATTTATATAATTTTGAAGCCTTATTATCCTTTATAGTTATTTTAAACATTTGATGACTGCATAAAGTATTTTTGTTACATAAAATAGTATTCTTTTAAACCTCTCGCTCTAATGTTTTAGAATATAGTCATATTTCGGTACATAACTGTGCAGTGGTGTTAAGATATTTTACATTTATTAATTTTTAAACGCATTTATAAAACCATTAGTATAATTTATTACGAGATAATTTTTGTAAAATATTCACGATAAAAAATTATATTGATAATCTCTGTGATCCCAAATTTGACAAGAATTAGGCATTTTATTATTCAAAAAATCGGCAAGATTAACACATTTAAAGATGATTCTAAAGATACTTATTATAAGCTATGTCTTTGACCATTCAAGTGTGATACAGATCTTATGAATAATGATTGCTTTATAATAATTATTGACCTAAGAATAAGGTAGTGTTTTTTTGAAATACGCCATTTCTTTTGTCATTCCCCAGTAGTTAAGCTACAACATACGGCCGTAGCCATAAATTGACAAACTATAATTGAAGTAGGGAGTAAAATGATATTGACGCGCGTGTTTGAACATGTTCAAACACGCGCGTCAATATCATTTTACTCCCTACTTCAATTATAGTTTGTCAATTTATGGCTACGGCCGTATGTTGTAGCTTAACTACTGGGGAATGACAAAAGAAATGGCGTATTTCAAAAAAACACTACCTTATTCTTAGGTCAATAATTATTATAAAGCAATCATTATTCATAAGATCTGTATCACACTTGAATGGTCAAAGACATAGCTTATAATAAGTATCTTTAGAATCATCTTTAAATGTGTTAATCTTGCCGATTTTTTGAATAATAAAATGCCTAATTCTTGTCAAATTTGGGATCACAGAGATTATCAATATAATTTTTTATCGTGAATATTTTACAAAAATTATCTCGTAATAAATTATACTAATGGTTTTATAAATGCGTTTAAAAATTAATAAATGTAAAATATCTTAACACCACTGCACAGTTATGTACCGAAATATGACTATATTCTAAAACATTAGAGCGAGAGGTTTAAAAGAATACTATTTTATGTAACAAAAATACTTTATGCAGTCATCAAATGTTTAAAATAACTATAAAGGATAATAAGGCTTCAAAATTATATAAATAGATTATCTACAACGTTTAAGGAGTGTCCAGGATCATGGTTTGAAAATACAATAAAAACTCAATTTTTACCTTTGACGAGCATGTCCCCCCTTAATAACAAACCCAATAAGCCAAAATGAGCTTCATCACTGAATGCAATTTTTCGGCAAAATAATGCCTATAATTTGCGCGAATCAACGATTGATTTTCAAAGTAAATTTAGATACTTTGATAGTGTTGTTCAAGTGTGAGTCTATTCATGTTGATTTGCCAGATTATACTGATGATAAAATATGTCAAAAGTGAGTGCACAGTATCACAACTTGGTTTGACAGTTAACCTTTCGTAAGTTCTATCTAACCAAAAAAAAACACCCATTACTTGTGTGTTGGTCTTTCACTAGTAGAGAAGGGTCAAAACCGTCATGTTTTCTTTCATTTTGTTGTCACTGGATTTCCTCGTCTGCAATAGATGAAAAAGTAACATCATCGTAACAAGTATTTTGAAGACATTCATGCAAAAAAAAATGTAAATCGGTAATATGACTAATTTATAATGTAAAATTGCTTTATATCTTTTTGAAAATAAATACACACATAAGTAATATAATATAATGATGCGGTAATAAATAATAATAATATTTAGCCTGTGCTACGTATTTAATAAATCAAGATAATTTAAGATCTTCTCCTTTCAATGGCTGTCAATCATAGTAAAAATCGTTCGTAATAAACAGAATCTGATGAGTTCACCAATGCATCAAGTTTTAGGGCGACCCTGTGGAACTTTAGTGCTCCTTGGTTACCACTGTCTAATTGCATTTGTCACTCTTGGATTCTACTCATCATTTCGGCACATTGCCATTTCATCAGTTCGGTAACCTTTGTCACGTCACATCATATACTCTTGTTTGCCTCCTTGTCGATTGGTTTCTTTTTGGTGTTTCCGCGTTATGCCTGACATGCAACATTACACCAAGTGTCCATGTTTGACATGCATACATTAGCACCAGTAGCATACTTTGGTTGAATACTTTACACTTTAGGCACAATGGGAGATCACTTTTGAAGGTGCCCTAATAAACTTTATGCTATCTACCTAGTGGTGAAGGGTTGATGTAGGCTGTGGAGAAACACTAAACGTTGTCATTCATACTTGTTTGTTTTCATTTAATTGATAATACAAATTGCAGATGGTATTTAAAATTCAAGTTGTTAGCGTTTATTATAAATGGAAAATGAATTCCATGACAGATAGATGCACTGCTAGGAAACAGGAAGTATGTTTTACTTAGTAAGTAGATAACGATATTATAATGCCATACAAACCATTGAAAAACATTTTTATACAGATTTTATTTGAGTCAATATGTAAAGTGATAATTATAACCCGAGCAGAGTAACAGATTCAACGATTCGCACCAACCGCCTGCCCCGATCGCTCCCTATTGTGAAATGTCATTTTCAATTGTGACTAAAATAGAATTATTTTTATTTTCCGCCACAATTCAGTCAACAATCGTGTGTTAGTTGGGTCGAAGATTACCGAGAACGTAAGAAAATATCCAAGTCAAGTCGTGAGCTCTCGAGTATGTCCTTTTTCCGGTGTTCCCTGACAATGTTTTTGACAGTACGTGAGTTTGACGTTTACGTAATGATTACCTTGATGACCTACTTCATACAAATCAAAAATAATATTCTAGTAAATACAATCAACAACTTGTTACATGTCCCAATTCTCTAAAATAGTTCACATTCATATTCAATTTAAAATAAGAACATTATGAGGGAAGACTGTTTAGTGCCACCGAGCTCACCAATATATATTTTTTGATTTTCTTATAATTTTATTGTTAGTAATAGTAGCAACACAACATAATAATATAATGCAGTGGCGAGGGCTGGAGGTAGGCTGTTAAGATTTGACATAAATAGTGCACACTAAACTTTGTCTGTTATACTTATTCTTTGCTTCATTGAACTAAGAATACAAATTACAGATGGTGCTGGTCAGTTTTCAAATTGCAAGTGAACACTGCCTAACCAAACCGTCATAGTGTAGGTAGGCCATGCCCCCCACATCCTGAAGCGGGCCCCAAGGCTAAGGTCTCTGATGGGCCCCCTACCTATTGCTAAGATTAAAGGCCGTATGACGCTTTACAGTAGCGTTTACTAAATGGTGTTCACAGTAAAATTAAGGGTATTTAGTGTATTTCTAATACTTAAATCCACTTAAATAATGTAATTATCAAGTAATGACACAACTAAAAATTACATCGCACAACGAAATAGGTATTTTAAAATATAACAATTAATAGAGGAAAATAGTGCCGCAGGCAACATTTTTACTGTTAGAGCAAATTTGTGATGTGTGTTTATCTCACTTATTTGGTTGACTTGCCACGCCGGACATCCCATGACCCCCAAATTATTTAGATAAATGGAATCCTCATGATTAAGGATCGTGACCACGATTATTTGACTGTCAAACAGCCTTCTGACTGATCCAAAGAATTATTAAGCCTCGCACATCCGATAACCACTTGTGGATGCGATATAACGCAACAACTCTTAAGTGAACACCCTTATTTATATATGCAGGTCAGGTGTTTATGGCTTGTTTTAAATTGCGAAGTGCTTGGGATATAGGGAATGTATCCGGAAAAGTGCGGTATTCCGCGGCTTAATCGACGAGAAGTCATGGGTAGTAGCCGGAGCAAATGTGGATGTCAGTGGCACATGCTAGATTTTGTTAACTCCACCCCCTCCTGCTGCCTTATAAACCATTAAAAAAATAGTATGAAAATTTTTTCAAAATGGACACCCTGAGATAGATGAATATTTTTGTATATTATTATCTATTATGGCTTGGTTACGCTTGAATTTTAAAAACTAATGAACACCATCTGCAATTTGTATTCTTAGTTTAATGAAGACAAATAAGTATGACTGACAAAGTTTAGCGTGTACTATTTATCTCAGATCTCAACAGCCTACCTCCACCCTTCGCCACTGATATATGGAAAAACACCAGGAAAAGGAGGTGCAAGACAAAAATCACGGCTAAACTTTCCGATTGTAATATTTTGCAAATCCTGAAATTTTAGCAGACACCTTCTTTTATAGGTAGGTAAATAATATATAATCAGTAGAGTTAAAAAAAATGATTTAATACTTAAGTAATTATTTTTCTTCTTAATGACTTCGATGATTTGGTTTCTTGAATTGAAAATCTTCCTGATATCAGGTACAATATTAGAAAGTTAAATTCTTATATCTGGTGTAGTATCGAGCCTGTTTCTGGACTTTGACTTTGTTGCAGCATATAATTAATACCTATTCACGTTCCGCTGAACATAGTTTGGAAAACCCTGCATAGAAGATATTGCTCTTAAAGAAAATAAAATATAGAGATTCCGTAATACATTGTGATTGTAAAATTAAATATTAATAAATGATGACTATTTTTTTATTGCATTAAGAACGGGCCCTAGGCCCCACTACAGGATCCTAACCTGTGTAGTTCCGTCACTAATTACAAAATAGGTATTTCATCATATTTACAGAAGAGTCTGGAGATTTTGTTATCATCATTGTCTAAGCTAGAATTTTTTGAAACTTTACCCTCTTATTATTAGTTGTATTTTTCACAATGCTTGGCAAAAGATCAATGCTCAATATTTTGTAAATTATATCCGAGACGCAAACCAATGAATGGGATATTAAAACTGTTTGTAATGTTGACTACTGACACTGGATGTCACTGTTGCACTGTGCAAGTGATTTTTCGATTTAAAAAAATATATTAAATTTTATCTTATATAATTTTATGAATGACCATCATCACATCATACCTTGATGCTTCTACAATAATTATTCATTATGAATCTTGGTGATCTCCTGAGGAGGTTAATCAACAGTTTTTTAACGAGAAACGGTTGTTACCTCTGAATATCTTGGCCCCGTGCTCTGGATCACATACGAAAAAAAAATGTATTTTCCGGACGCGTAATTCTGCAGCTGATCCACAGCTGCAGAAGTGGACATTCTCTTAGTTGAATGGTTCCACCAGTGGGCTTTGGGTTCCACTATAATAGTAAAAGTATATATTATTATTTATCGGTCTGGATTAAGAAGAATTTGACTTTCAATCAGCGTTTTGACTACACATTTCGATAATACGTAAATGCAACATATAGTTTTTTTTGTAAATTTAGGGGCTGTCCACATATTTTTCCACATGTCCACAAGATTTCTGCTATTTTTTTAACACCCCTCCATCGTCACATAACCTTTTACCACCCTGTCTATATTTCGTCACATTTTTGACACCCCATCCTAAACTTTAAAAAATCCTTCATCCTTAAATCCTCGATCCCCAATATTGTGTTTTCAGATCCTTTTATATTTAATGTTTACTTAGTGACGTCACATTCCCTCCCCCTCCTTTCGTCACAAATCATCACATTATAATATCACACCCCCCACCTAGACCTATCATGAGACCCCCTTTTTTTACAAAACATTTTTGAGATTTTAAAAATTATGCGTGTTTTTTAAATTAATCGTGTGCAATAGCAACACTCTTATACCAGATCTGATGAGGACCAGAATGACAATCCTCTTCGGGTGTCACTATCTGTGCGTCAAAGTCGAAACGAATCTCAAGATATACGAAATTCCTGATAATAAATGTGTTTCGGGCCGCACATAAAAGCTTAAAGGGCCGCAGGTTGAGTATCGCTGCTCTATAGTCTAAGCATAAGTATGCCCAATATTATTTCGTGGCGTAGTCCGCTTTACCCTCGCAGTATATTATTGAAATGATATTTCGTTGTTGTGCGTTGAAAGGTCGCCAACCCCTGACCCAGTATTAACCACCTTGCGCAGTGGCGTTCCCGGATGCCATCCAAGAGTGCCTAATGTCCGAGATCTCAGTGTTGCCCCTCGAGGGATGAAATTATGGAAGAGATTTAAAAAAAACTACCATACTGCGGGTAGAATTTTCGGTTGAATGCTCGTTTTGATATATCAGACTTTTGAGCATTTTATCTGTAATGTAACATTCGAATTTTACATTATGGATGAATGCTCAAGTTTGGCTACTGGCTACAACTGCCTACAAGCAATTAGCATTATAGAATTACAATTATCAGACGGCTTTTGGTGGTGAGAGTCCAAAAGAAATTTTTGGAGACTCCTTTACTTTCGACTGTATGGATATTATCCGTGGCTCTATCCGACTGATTTTCTCTTTGAGGGATGCTTACATACTGTAGCTTAAAATTTAGAAGGGATCTTTATTTAGCTATGTGTTGGCTTGTGTGTCTCTGATAATCACCTTAGGAATCGAGGGCACCCGTTGTTTGTTCTCCCACGGTGCAGAACTAACCTACCATTAGTAATGCCAATTGGGAGGGCAATAACCATGTTTAATGAAATCGCTTCGGATATTGATATATTCCACTTACGTGAGGGTGAATTTAGGTGGGCGTTGTTTTATAAGTTTTTAAGATAGGGTCTATCAAAGTTCACTCTGTGTGCTTCCATCTACTTTTATTTTATTATTTTTGTTATTTTATTTTATTTCTTTTCTTACTTTATTACTTATTGTATTATTAACTCACACTTATTTTTATTTTTAAAAATTATAAACACTTATTTTATGTCATGTCGTGAACGCTTTGAATTTATAATTTGTTATGTTCATTATATGTAAAATAAATAAATTTGATTTGAATTTGATCATTCAC
This sequence comes from Rhyacophila brunnea, assembly GCF_057557595.1. Classification (NCBI taxonomy): domain Eukaryota; kingdom Metazoa; phylum Arthropoda; class Insecta; order Trichoptera; family Rhyacophilidae; genus Rhyacophila; species Rhyacophila brunnea. The sequence continues at coordinate 10,191,066 of NW_028233068.1, read as the reverse complement.
TTATAATGGGTTCATGGGCTCCACATCCTGAAGCGGGCCCCCAGGCCAGAATTTTTGGCGCCCCCCTTACCTATCGCTAAGGTTAAAGGCAGTCTGATGCTTGTGTGTTCGAGATCAAATAAAATTCAGTATTTTTTAGCGATTGTTTGCCGAGTGTTAACACATAACAACCAAAAATTTCATCGCACAACCAAATATACTATTAGAGCAAATTTAATATGTGTGTTTATCTCATTTATCTGGTGGACCCGCCACGCCAGGCCCCCTGAGCCCGGGCCCTTAAGCTAGAGGCCTATCAGCCCCTCCCTTGTGGGGCCATGTATGGGCTTAAATCTATTCGATTATATGATATTGGTGTTACAGAACAGATTAATACATATAATTCCGATAGGCTATACCCCAATAAGACACTACATTTTGACGCAGTGATTTGAATGTGTGAGTGTCCTACGAAAATTAACCACACATAGACGTGCAATAGTGTGTGTTGCAACCTTCAAATACACCAATATTGAATGAACGTCAGTGCATAAACGCAGAGCAGTTGTCAGAACGAAGAACAAGCGTATTATTAACACGTGTTTAAGTTTATCCCATATTCTTCCAATTCAAGATCGGTTGCTTGTTACTCCACAGCCGTTAGGTATTTCAGTTCTCATTAATTCTGTGTTCCCTGATTGGTATAATAGGGACACCAAGGTCAAATGACTTTTTTTCCTCGCCATCTGTCGTACCTACTCACGATTGTATACATTCTAACGAAGAACTCATGGTCCTTGGTGGTGAGTCTGAGGTAAGAAAAAAATATGGGTTATAAAGTGGTTTCTACTTCGAATTGACGGAGTCAGCACTGCCAAATAATAACTAAATGCATATCTATGCGGATATAGAGGGAGCTAAATGACCTCTTTTTTGATTCCTACTGTATGGAGGCTGGAGGAGCAATATTGCTCGAACAAAATCTAGTAAGTGCCTTTTATTCCGCCCGGGGAATACCGCATTTTTACATACATTGTACATTACCCATACCCAGACACTCAACTTTGTGTCTAGCAATAAACATCACTGACTTGCAGTCACTGCTTTTGTTTATGTTTTCGGTACTGTTCGGTTATGAGGAATACCTACAGCGGAAAACACATTTTTAAAATACCCGATATACTGGATTATTTGTTAGTTTGGGTTGGTTTAGGTTAGGTTAGGTTAGTTTAATCTAAAAAATAATCCAGTATATCGGGTATTTTAAAAATGTGTTTTCCGCTGTATTCCTCATGTCATAACCGAACAGTACCATGTTTTCTTTTTATATTTTCATTTTTATCGCTTTTATTACTTTTTTCTTCTTTATATTAATGTTTCATGTCATGTTGTGAACGTCTTAAACTTATAATTTGCAATGTTCACAATATGCTAAAAATAAATAAATTGAAATTGAATTACTTATTTTTCTTATCGTTTGTGGGGGTCCGCACCGGAAACCTCTGTGCGCGCCAGGTTTTAAGTTCCCCATTTTAAATTTTCTCGACGAATTGGTTCCGTCAATTGCGTCAAATAAAATCGCCGCTTACTTAAAATGATGCAATTATTTATTATTTAAAATTTTCGGCCAAAAAGAAGACCCTGTGGCGTACAGTTGGTACACACGCAACTGGCCGAACGACACGAGGTAAAACAACGCGGCGTAACATGGGCATGAGAACTTAGCTCGTGATATAACCCGCTAAGTCGCCGCACTTTCCCACGACCTCTGGTATTCCGATTCGTATACTCCATCCTCTTGTACTCTGGTCCCTGTCTTCAGTCCCACTCTCTTGCGCCAATGCTCGAAATGAATTGGATGCAAACATTTTATGTTAGTCTTCAATTTGATTCAGTTTTCATTGGTTACATGTAAATTGTACGTAAAACATTTCACCGTGGCACCGATCGCCGTGAGCTTTCAATCGGAAAGAGATGACCTTATACCAGTAGCGAAGGGTGGAGGTAGGCTGTTAAGATCCGCCATAAATAGTGCACATTACACATTCTTAGTCGTACGTATTTGTTTTTATTCAACTAAGACTACAATTTACAGATGGTGCTGGTTAGTATTTAAAAATCAATTAAAACCTGCGTAAACCACCAAACCATAATAGTTTTCGTATACTTTGAGCGATACGACAAAATTGTGCACACTTTTTCATTCATACTTATTTGTTTTCGTTGGATTAAGAATACATATTACACAATATTGTCATATTGTTCATTCATTTTTTAAATTCATTAAACCCTGCCTAAACCAAACTATAATAGATACAAAATATTATTCTATCTATAAAATATCCAAAGTTATGTATTAATTGCATAATTTTAGATATCTTATAGATAGGCAAGTATTTTTTGACTATTATCTATTATGACTTGGTTTTTGCAAGGTTTAAAATTGTATCTATGTACATATTTTAAAAAACTAACCAACACCGTCTATAAATAATTAAATCTATAATAAACAAACCACTACGGCCGAGCACTTAGCTGCAGTGGCGAAGGGTGGAGGTAGGCTGTTAAGATCCGACGTAAATAGTAGACAACTTTGTTAGTCATACGTATTTGTTTTTATTGAACTAAGACTACTATATGTGTAGATGTGAGACTCTTATGTGTTGATGGTGTTGGTTAGTTTTTAAAATCCAATTAAACCATGGGTAACCAAGCCATAATAAAATATGCAAAAAATATTTGGTTGAGACAGGGTTTAATTGAATTTTAACCTATGTATTAGTTCAATGGAAACAAATACATTTGACCGACAAAGTTTAGTGTGCACTGTTTATGTCGAATATAACAGCTTACCCCCACCCCTCGGCACTGATATACTTAATATCATGGGTCCCACATCCTGAAGTGGGCCCCCAGGCTAGAATCTTTGATGCCCCCCCCCTACCTATCGCTAAGGTTAAAGGCAGCGTGACGATCTACAGTTGTGTATTCTAATTAGTGATCTGAATGGTTGTATACACCCACTTAAATTATGGAGTTGTCGAATATCGACAAACAATAATCAAAAATTGCATCATACAACCGTATATTTTTAAATGTTAGTATGCTTGAAGTGAAATAGCGCCTTTTTAGCAACATTTTTTTAGTATTCGTGCAATTTTGTGTGTGTTTATCCCACTTGGCTGGTCAATCCGCCACGCAGGCCCGCCTTAAGCCCGGGCCCCCAGGCTAGAGCCCTGTCAGCCCACCCATTATGGGGGCCATGCCTAATATATATGTATCGATAGTTATAATGGCATTGTTTTAAACGTCGGTACTGCCGGGACGGGACTATTTTACTATCTTGCTTAAATAAGATGCAGAGAAAAACGTTTTAGTATCTACCTGACTATAATAATTTATTGATCGAAAGCAAATAGTTCTATGAGGAGGTATAAATTCGTTTTTTTTTAATCGTAATATAAAACCAAATGTTGACCATCTCTATGGTGATGCAAGAAGATGAACATACCTCTCCTAATGTCGATAGATGGTTTTTGCCGCAGGACAGGCTGATTTGTGAAAATGTATTTATTTGTTTATTTTGTTCTCATTCGGAATCATTTGACATCCAATTTGGCTCGTTCATAAATTCCACCAACCGTGTCTATGCCGATGACACAAATGGTATTATTAGTACATGGTGAAAATCCTCCGTGTGACACAATATTTTGATTACAATTCAGGCACGTACGTAGAAAAATGATATGGGAGGTGTTCAATATGAAAAATATCCGTTATTATAATAATTCGTGTGCGATGGCCAGATGCGACTATGTACCTATGGAGTAGTAGCCCATTTTTTTAAACAAGCTGTATCTAAGTTATTCAAGTATCTTGCGACAATTGTGTATGAGAAATTTCATTTCTGCTTCGATTGATATAACTCCATCTAAAAGCGGCGGAGGTTTTTCAATTTATTTCAATTTATTTATTTATTTTTTTTAACATATTGTGGACATTACAAATTATAAGTTTAAGACGTTCACAACATGACATTTAGAAACAAAGATATATAAATATAACAGTATTACATCAAAAAAGAGATAGATCAGTAGATAAATTAGATAGTTACAAGGAAGTACACCGGATGAGTTAAGCAGACCCTATTTTAAGAATTTATAAAACAACGTCCACCTAAACACATTCTCACGTAGGTGGAATATATCAACACCCGAAGCAATTTCGTTGAACATAGTTATCGCCCTCCCAATTGGCATTACCAGTGGCAGGTTGGTTCTGCACCTTGGGAGAATAAACAACTGATGATCTCTATTTCTAAGATAGTTATCAGGGACACACAGGTCACCACTGCCCAGAATGGCAGAGTTCTCATTTATACCTTGTATAAGTCGAAAAAAATACGTAGCTAAATAAAGATTTCTTCTAAATTGCAGACTGCAGTATGTAAGCATGCCTAAGAGAAAGTCAGTTGGATAAAGCCACGGATAGTATCCATACAACCTCAAGTAAAGGAGTCTCAAGAATTTCTTCTGTACACTCTCCACCATAAGGCCATACTTCAACTGATGCGGTGCCCAAACAATAGACCCACTTTCAAATCTGCTTCGAACTAAAGAATTAAATAAAAGTTTTAATAGGTACCTTAACATCTGAAAAGACCCGGGAAGTACGCATGACGAAGCCCAACATTTTAAGCGCTTTGTTACAAATGGTAACTATATGGCTAATAAATGTCAGTTTACTCTCACACGTAATGCCAAGATCCCTTACAGATGATATTCGTGACAGAACTCTGCCTTGCACTGAGTATTGGAAAAACAATACTTTTGAGGCTCTGGTAAACGATAAAAGATTGCATTTATCAATATTGAATTCTAGTTTGTTACGCAATATCTAAGTATATCAAGTTGGAGCTGACGACAATCGTCCAAGGTAACAACTTCCAAAAAGAGTTTCAAGTCATCAGCGAACAACAAAAACATAGCATTTTTTATTACCAATGCTATGTCGATTATAAAAATCGTGAACAGAAACGGCCCTAAGTTTGAGCCCTGGGGGACACCATATGTATACCTTCCACGCTTCCCCGGTAGAGGCGTTAGTTTGTCGTTGGCGGTCGTCCATTTTGATTTTATGATAGATCAAAAACAAATTGAATGTCCAAATATTGTAACGTCGTAAGTCGTATTGTTTTTTTTAATCTTTTAAACGTTACCTTTGGAATTGTTATTTTCTATTTAAATTATTTTAATTGTTCTTTTCTAATATAGGTCATACATATTTTATTAATATTAGGGTTGTAAAATAAAAATATATCGCGAGTTCTGTTTTCATTTTCGTATTTACCATTGTAATAGGTATTGCAATACCGGTATTTCAAAACCGGTATTCCAGTATTTATCAATACCGAAATACCGGTTTTAAAAATCCACAATTCCGGAAATATTTACGTTTTTGAAAATGAATTATAAGTTATGTGCTGCTAAAATGCAAATATATTAAGTGAATCCAACAGAGGTGAAAAAATAATAAAACAAATTTCATCAAATATATTTATATAAGTACCTAATTGTCGCGATGAATTATCATAATATTATTTCGAAATAGAAAAAATCCGTGACAAAAATGTTCAATTATTCTATAATAATTATTGATGACTGTACATGCATTGTATTTAAGAAGCTTTTCCTGCAGCCGGACTTATTTGCACTTAATGAAATTTTGAGGGCTTTAGTTAGTTTAGTTAAAATTATCAATATATTCAAATTATTTGTAAAAAAACACTAGTTCTACAATTATGATCAATACATGTTTTTAAATGTCAACATAATAAAAATGTAGGTGTGTTGGTTTTTGCTATAAAATAATATTTTAAAAAGATTTTAATAGCTATATTTATTGATAAGCACCTACTTTTTTTAATGTTTAAGAAATACCAGTATTAATACCGGTAGGTATTCAATAATAAATACCGAAAAACCGGTATTGACATTTTCATTCAGTATTGCAATCCCTACACTGTAATATCAATATTGGGTATCTATAAGGTAAATAATTGACGTAAGTAGCTTCTTTAAGGATACATTAGGTTAAATCGTTTTAATAATGGCGATAGAGAAAGCAAATATTTATTTTATTCATAATACTCGTATTTCGTGTACATCTACAACGACAACGCATAACAGCAAAATGAGTAGGTAGTAGATATAATATTTTCTTCTATAAATTTGTTAAATAATACAAGTATTAATAATTGTTATGATAATATTTGTTCATTCCTATAGTTTTACAAAGTTCATGTTTTTACCTTTTGCATATTATTATTTTGTATTATGCATATCTAGGAATGATTTAGTTATGTGCCGCATCTCTACAGCATATATGAACCGCACGCCACTGCTACATATTAATATGTACCGCCATACTTATTTTAATTTTATATTAGCATGTAGATTTAAAAACAAAGCTATAATAGTTATTGTGACTTTGAATGAAAATTTAAAAAAAAAGTCAGGTCCGCCGCGAAAATCTATACCTATTTCTAATGGCGTGTTACAGTTTTGGAAAATTACATACATTGAAGAAAATTTGAATAAGTCGGACACGTAATGTGTGGTGAAAAATACCACTTCATACAACTCACCATGCAGAGGATAATTCCGTCCTCCGGAAAATGAGGTCGGTTAGAAGATCAATGTAGTGGCTAGGGATTACAATCCCGGGATCCCGAACTATTTTCGATACCCATGTATGAGTTGGCAACACATGGGTAATAATTCAAACTTCATTCACACTCAGTTTATTTCTAACGTAGTTGTATGTTATTAAACATATTTTTTCTGTTATATTTTCGTTTTTATTTTATTTTCCATAAAAATTGATAAAAAAAACTCAATCCCGAAAGTTTTGGGATTATGTTTACCAATCCCGGAATTCACATTATTATTTATATTACAATATTATTTACTCCATTAAACCTATGTATTTCCAAGATTGAACGTACACAATATTAACAATAAATGTCTTAGATAGTATAAATTATAGTAGATTTATTTTTGACCGATTTTATCAACGTTATTTGTATATATAATTTTTTTATATTAACGGCCCACGTGCTCGTCGTAGGTCAAAATTGAGTTTTTATTGTATTTTCAAACCATGATCCTGGACACTACTTAAACGTTGTAGATAATCTATTTATATAATTTTGAAGCCTTATTATCCTTTATATTTATTTTAAACATTTGATGACTGCATACATTATTTTTGTTACATAAAATAGTATTCTTTTAAACCTCTTGCTCTAATGTTTTAGAATATAGTCATATTTTGGTACATAACTGTGCAGTGGTGTTAAGATTTTTTACATTTACTAATTTTTAAACGCATTTATGAAACCATTAGTATAATTTATTACGAGATAATTTTTGTAAAATATTCACGATAAAAAATTATATTGATAATCTCTGTGATCCCAAATTTGACAAGAATTAGGCATTTTATTATTAAAAAATCGGCAAGATTAACACATTTGAAGATGATTCTAAAGATACTTATTGTAAGCTATGTCTTTGACCATTCAAGTGTGATAAACATCTTATGAATAATGATTGCTTTATAATAATTATTGACCTAAGAATAAGGTAGTGTTTTTTTGAAATACGCCATTTCTTTTGTCATTCCCCAGTGGTTAAGCTACAACATACGACCGTAGCCATAAATTGACAAACTATAATTGAAGTAGGGAGTAAAATGATATTGACGCGCGTGTTTGAACATGTACCGTTTAAAAAAAATAAAAAATAAATCGGTTAGGTACATGTTCAAACACGCGCGTTAACATAATTTTACTCCCTACTTTATGACATTTTTCTTTCTGAATAAATACTTGAAACGATCGACATGTAGGGTGGATAATCGATTGAGCATGGTTGCATGATATATAAATCATCGAAAAAAATTCACAGAATGCGATTTTTTTAACCATGCATACATCAAATTTATGAGACGTATCATTTTTCTTTGAATGTCGTACCTTTAGGGATATCCGATAAGTAGGGCTTGGACCTTGATGCTGCAGTTTGTACGGGCGACGTTGACATGTGGTCTCCAAAAACTACATCGATGTAGGCTTGAAAACTGCTGCTACTAGCTTTCTGATAAGTAGGTTTTGCAATACGCCACGGGCTGCAACCACCCTTGGAGCGGCCATGTTGATGAGAACAGTTTGAAAAAGTGTTGGAGGGCTTCGGCTCCACTACACCACTGGCATATAACAGTAATAATAATTATGTAAAAAAATATGATCTTGTATACCTACGTATTAAACGAAATGAGATACCAAGCACACATGACCAAAAAAATGTGCACACACAACTGTCGCACACCTGGCGATTTCGGCGCACGCGCAGCACGCGCTCTTGACCAATCACGGAGCGCCACTGTGCGAGCGAGATGTTTCGTAGTTTAGGGGTGTGTGTGCAGGAGCGAATGAGACGAGCCATGGCCTGCTGATTTAAAAATAATGAAAGGTTATAAAAACATAAAAAAGGTAATTTTCCGATTTAAAACATTACCTCAAGATAACTTTCACACATACCTAAGGGAGGATTCCAGTCGAATTATTTTTCGAAATTTATACAATACTTACTGATAATATTATGCTATTGCTAACAATGAAGCCTCGTAAAACAAACTGCTTGGGAATGTAACATGTAACATGATGTATAATCTAAGCATGTAACTAACTACCAATGGACTTTTGTTACTAGTTACCACAATATGCACAATCATGTAGTTTTATAAGTCGGACGGCATGAGTAGGTATTGAGTTTTCCTCTTTTTCAGTCGATTTGTTGATCCGATGTTAACGTAAGCATTCACGGCGTTTTTAGAAACATATGATGATAAAATCAACTGCAATATACATTTTTAGCGTTGAATATTGATTTGCAGCAAATATCACAATCGTTCTCTAAGATTTTTAGTAGGTATACTATAACAATATAGATAATGTATAGATGATTAATCACAATCAAATAGCAAAATGTCAGCAGCAAGCCAACATTTTGATTTTACATGCAAACCATAGATTAAGATAAGACTAAATAAATTACATGCAAACAGTGTATGTACCTATCTCTCTTACCATCATACTAAATCTTTCTGGAATCGTAAATTAAACGCTTACATGTTCAGTGTACGTAAAACATTTCACCATGTCACAGTTCGCTGTGAGCTTTCTTATCGGATAGAAATGACCGTATACTAACATTAATTCAATTTTCATACCTGATTTTGGCAAAATTCATGAATTCAAGAATGAAAACCTAACCTAACCTAACAAATAATCAAGTATATCGGTTATTATCCTAATTTGTTTGCTGCTGGCTTCCTGTAAAGTGTAAACCGACAAGAACCGTGTTTTAATTAGACATGAATTTTATGTCAGCATTGTACGATCCAAGGAGGTTGGACGGTCTAATATTCAGCCATATATTTCCGATAAACATTTCACGGTGAAGTGCGTACGTACAAGTTTCCGGACACGAAATTAAACATTGTAATATAAACACTTATATTGTTCCCTCTTTCTAATAGTCCTACCTATTTGTATGGAAAGGTTAATTAAAACGTCAATATTGAGTTTTGTTTACGTAGATCGTAGATTTATGAGTATTGTAATAAAATAGTTCGTAGTTTCAATAACTTACAGCCAATATAATTTGATACCAATAATTGACAATCACATTGTATGTACCTATATTACTTTAAAGGCAATAAAATAAAATATAATGTACCAAACTAGGTACTTAATCCATGTAGTGTGGATTAATAAAACTATGTAGTTTGGTGTGTTTTAATTAATATAGGTAGGTATCAAAGTCAAAACCGATCCGCTATAAGTAAGCAAAAAACGATGGAGATAATGACTGTTCTATGTAGGTAACGTTGGCAGGTAACTAACCAAACTGCCCACTGAACTCTGAAGTTCTCACGTTTTTTTTGTACTTACCTGAGCACCTACTACCTACCAGAAATATAATTATTAAAAACAAAAACTGGAGTTAATTATACCTACTGATATAAACTTCGGCCTCTTTGTTTGAATGGAATTTAGTTAATTTTACACTACAGACTTCAAACTCTTCGAATTTATTTCAATTAGTTTTGAATTTAGAATAAAATGACATTACAATTTTGCCAACTGTGAAAAAAGGTAGGTGTTCGAGTATAATGAATTCAAAAAAGATAATGTAGGTATCCACTGGTTGCATCGATATAGGTAGGTATAAAATGAAGTAAAAAATCCACCTGGACGCAAGATATCAACCAAGAAGATTGTGCAAGTAGCTATAAGCAGGTTCTGCATTCTAGATGCAATAATAGAATAAGAAAATCATTGAAATCCTTGAATTATAGGTAGGTGAGTATATTTATTTCTTGCTTAGTAATTTTGCGAACATTTTTTTGACAACTCTGGGAGTACTAAAATATTGTAGTCTGTCGGTGTAGTGGTGTAGTCTGTAGTATTGTTGTGTTTTCGTTCATTCTTACGGCAGTGTGTACGCACACCACACTGACAGAAGCAGCTGCTCTGCTGTCATCTGATGGCACAGCTGTTCGGCTGTATCGAACGTAAGTTTTCCAATAATATTCTCAATAGTAACAAAGAGTCTGCCGTGTTTTTGTTCCTATCTTCTTTTAAACACGTTCCGGGACGGATTAACGGCGATATTCTGCGAATAATTAATTATTAAACTTACCACATCCAGCCGTGAAGCTTAAACAGATAATTATATAGCTTCTACATCCTGCTGCTCTATGGTTTTTATGATGTTGTATTGGTAGTAGGTACCTACTTAAATGAGTGTTTTATTTTGTTTGGAGCATTGCTTGGTCTATGGTTTTAACAGTCTGGAAACACCCACACATTCCTCACCAAATAAGTATTAATACACAGTGCAGCACTGCAGGCCATTGCATTTTTTTTGTTAATTTATAGATTTATTAGGTAGGTAGGTATCTCTCAGTGGCGAAGGGTGGAGGTAGGCTGATAAGATCCGACATAAATAGTGCACATTAAACTTTGTTAGTCATATGTATTTGTTTTTATTGAATTAAGATACAATTTACAGATGGTGTTGGTTAGTTTTTAAAAATCAATTAAACCCTGCCTAAACCATACCATTTGGGCGATCCGACAAAAATAGTGCACACTTTTTCAGTCACATTTATTTGTTTCCAACGTTTCCGTTGAATTAAGACGCATATTGTAGGTTCTTTTTTTAAATTCATTAAGCCCTGCCTAGACCAAACTATAATAGGTGACATATATTATTCTATCTATACAATATCCAAAGTTATGTATGATTTAATTGCATAATTTTAGATATTTTATAGATAGACGAGTATTTTTTTACTATTATTTATTATGGCTTGGTTTCGTAGGGTTTAATTGAATTGTAAAAACTAACCAACACCGCTTGTAAATTGCAGTTTTGTTTCAATGAAAACAAATACGTATGACTGACAAAGTTTATTGTGCACTATTTATGGCTGATCTTAACGGCCTACCTCCACCCTTCGTCACTGGTATCTCCTCTTGAACGATCTTTTAATTATACTGACATACATTCGATAGTTTGTCAGGATTCCACTAATCCAGAAACGATAATTCCTATCGCATTGGGCTAACTACTATTTTTTCTTCTTTATTGCTGCATTACTGCATTTTCAATCGTTTTATGGTACATACGGACATGGTTAAAGCACTCTTCGTTTTATACAGAACGACATTCGGAATAGGAAACAACTAAATAATTAAAAATGTTACCATTCGACGAAAAAATATTTTTCTTTATGATTCGGTACTTGTGAAAAATAATTAAAATAACTTTTTAATGTATTATGTATAACTTTACTTGCTAACTCGAATGCTTAATGAGATCTATCATTATTTGAAATTTACATACGGATGTGTGTACTAGGTACGTTTGTTCATTGTTGAAGTTAAAATAAAATTAAATAGGTAGTTGTTTAATCCTTCTAGATTATTCAAATTAAATTCAATTCAAATTTATTTTACACATAATGAACATGACAAATTATAAATTCAAAGCGTTCACGACATGACATATAGTAAGTGTTAACAATTTTTAATAAAGATACAGGGCAATTTGAGTAAATTATACAATAAGAATAATAAAAGTACTTACATGAAAGTACACAGAGTGAACTATGTAGGATGATAGATCCTATCTTAAAAACATATAAAACAACGTCTACCTGAATTCACCTTACGTAAGTGGAATATATGAATATCCGAAGCGATTTGATTAAACATAGTTATTACCCTCCCAATTGGCATTACTAATGACAGGTTAGTTCTGCACCTTGGGAGAACAAATAATACGTACCTAGTACATATATATATAATATCTATTTCCATACAAAACTATAGTTTATAAATTTAACGAAGAATTTATGTAAAAAAATTAAAAATTGCCATTATCTTATTATTACGGTTTATTGATTTGTTTCCGTATTTGGTAGGTAAGTACCTATCGATAACGTAAAAGTTAACCATCTCTTCATTACCTAACGCAGGCGTTATATTTTACGTTGTCAGAAGATACCTAGTCATGTTTACAATATGGGTTCAATATTATATAATAAATGAATAATTATGAATCCAAATAAACGCGTAATTTTGTTGTGCAGTATGAAACCGTAATTACATAGACAATCTAATTATTTTATTGAGAACCTCCCACGAATTGAGATAATATTAAGATTATAATAATACTTACACGAATTATTTCTAATATGATATTCATTTTGTTCATATATCTAACCCCCTCTGGGAGGCAAGACTCCTGAGTACCTACATTATATTGTATTTATAATTAAAACAACCACATGGCTGACTGTTTGTCCCCCGCACGTGTTGTTCAATTTGACTCGTCTGGGAAATGTTATAATATTTAAAAATAGTGATGAGAATATTTGAATAATTAATGAAAAGATTCAGTTCTAAGAATTTTTTAAGATCATCCAAATACTTTATATATCAAATAATTTTAGTTTTAAGTTTCCGAGATTTATTTTAATGGGGATTTCGATTAGATATATTGTGGCAATTAATCTTATACGTATAAATAAAGCTGCGGGACTCTCAAGATGCCTACAAGACATTTTTTGGTAGAACGAAATCATGAGAATGCACAACAAAATACGCCCTTCGGTCAAAACCTTTCGGCTTGAATAATTTTCAGCCATTTGCGAATCGTCCTGATGTTTAGGCCAGGCATGTCCAACGCGCCATGGTCCCCACATCCTTAAGCGCCCCCCCGGTCAGAATATTTGGCGCCCCCCCTACCTATCGCTAAGTTTAATAGCATCTGTGACACACAACTGAAGAGTTCATAATCGTGTTAGAGGTAGAGGTAAGAACCTTCAGTTTATTTTAATACATCTACTTGAATTATGGAGTTGTCGACTATCAACACAAAACAATGAAAAACTACATCTTGCAACCTCATTTTTAAAAAGGTGGATACCCTCTCGTGAAATAGCACCACAGGCGACTTTTTTTAGTATTAGAGCAAACTTTTGATGTGTTTATCTCGCATATCTGATCGACCCGCCACGCCGGGTTCCCCTGGGCCCGGGTCCTTAAGCTAGAGCCATGTCAGCCTTGTGGGGGCCATGGTCAGCTCATAGGAATTGAGTCGTGAAAATGTAAAAAGTGTGTACCTATGTTCAGTTGTACAATATGGTCTCATAGAGATTTTGAAAGGCACGCATTAGTTATTTCTATTTTTGTTTCACTGATGAACGTCGTTAACAAATTAACTAGAATAAGTTTAGTCCGCTTGATCTTGTATCACTTGATTCATTGGAGTGAGAGAAAGAGAAGATGTGGATTTTATTACTTTAAAAACTGCGGCATAGTTGATCTGACAGTCGCGCAGCAGGAGAATAGTTTGTCGATGAGTGCCCAAAAGAAGACAAAAATATGATTTTCACGACGAATGGGAAATTAAGTAGTTATCTCTTAGTGATGGCGAAACATAGTGTCTAGTTTAATTTTTAACGCCTCGGTGTCATGTCATCAGGCAAATATAATACGTATTGCAGATAGATAACTGCTAGTTTTAATACCGCATAAAGTAGATCACCGCCTACTTGTCTTGTAGTTCGACATGCCTGATTTAGGCTAATTTCCTTCGTAAAAAATTACCAGACACCGTTACATTGATACCCCAACTAATTAGAGTAAAGTTTACGATGTTTCTAAAAGATACTTACGTAAATAATAGTGTATCGAATCGACCTTTCGACAAAAATTTTTACTCGTTATCATTATCATCATCATCAGTCTAAATCTATCCACTGCTGGATGAAGGCCTCTCCAAGCTGATTCCATTTCTATCGTTCATGTGCGTTCCTTTTACCCTCGTATTTCCGCAGAACTTTATCATTTCACCGATCCAGCGGCCTCTAGGTATAGTCTACCTTGCGGACGTCTCGTACCTCTTGGATACCATTGGATTTGGAAATTTTTCCAACGATTGTCCCTTCTTCGAGCTATGTGCCCAGCCCATCTCCATGTGAGGCTTTTAACGAACTCGTATCACATCACAAACCCTTGTCTGCTTCCTTATCGACTCATTTCTCTATTTGTCCTTTCGCGTTATGCCCAGAATATACCTACCTCTCGAGTTCCTAAGTTTCTGGATCTCTCTTTTACTTAGAGTCCATGTTTCACACGCATATGTGATTACGGGAAGCACACACTGGTTGTACACTTTACGCTTTAGGCACAGTGGAAGGTCACTTTTGAAGACATTATTCAGGCGGCCAAAAGCACTCCGCCTAGCTTTACTCTGCGAACAATTTCATCAAATATACATCCATCTATAGACACTCGTTATATCAAAATCAAATATTGTTAACCAGGAAAATAATAATTTATCGAATTTGCTATATGATTTTGTTGGTTTGCACTGTTGAAAAAATACTTGTGTCCAGCGTTCGGTCAATATTTTTTAAATCTATATTTACAAGTGGCTGATGTGCTATTTATGTAATATTTTTGTGTAGGTAGGTTCACATTGAGTGGGTGACAGATCGATTATTTCCCACCCGCAATGAGTCAGATTGTTTAGGTACCTACATTTATTATTATTATTATTGCTTCGTGCTTACCTCAATTTACTCGAGCCAGAAGCAAAAGCATGGGAACTGTTTGGTGTCTGCTTCTTTTTTTATTTTCTCTCTTTCCCTCAGATGTTTTAGTAGTGTCAATTTTTGAGTTGTCTGACTTCGAAACAAGTTATTACCTACTTCTAGTAATAGTTTTCCAATGAAAAAAAATATACATAACTTCAAAACACCTCGGATAATAAAAATGATTTCAAGTTAATACTTATACCTACACATTAATATTTTTTATAAAAATCGACGTTTTTTTTAAATAAATATAAAAAATATTAAAACTATGAATTACTCAAAAATCTCTTAAGGACAGCATATACAACTTAATAAACTAAATTTTAATAATAAATATTACTATAAAATATATGTATTTAATAATACGATGGGGTCCTGTGACAAATTCACATTTTTTTTGCAATTGTAAGGTTATCTTTGACTCATATCATATCTTATATCTCGGATACATATTTATTAATTAATACAGTTAAATTGTAAATTTTCAAAAACATGTCTCAAATTGCAAGTTTCGTATTTTTACGCTAAGTGCCTCTGGTAGGTAAAGACATCGCCTTGGATCCCAGGTTCGGATCCTGGGTCTGGCGAGTACACATGTTGTTTTTCAATTTATGTATGAGTCAGTATGGACCTAATATGTTGAGCAAGTGACTGACATCCATTCCTCGTGAAATCAAAATCTGTTAATACAAACCTCCACTCCGTGGAGGCACATATGAACTTATTAGGATCGGACATGGTCGGAAAAAAAATATGTCAGGTGTTTCATTATGCTCAAATCATATTATAGAATGTTACATTCTTAAATATTGTGAATTATTCGTTGAATAAAAAAGAAATGGTGGTACAAGTCTGTTTACTAGAAGCCAAGCGGGAACAGCGGCAATTTTCGTTGCAATTCATGAATTCAAGGATGATAACTTAACCTAATAAATGATCCAGTATATCGGCTATAAGTTCAGTGTGCACTCTTTATGTCGGATCTTAACAGCCTACATCCACCCTTCGCTACTGCAATACACAGATATCACGTACCTCTGTTTAGACGCATCGCTTGGAGCCGTCATACGAACAGTCGTGATTATGGTAACCACTCGTTTTGTTTTGCACTTTTATCTTTAATTATATAATTATGAATTAAATGGTAGTCTTTAAAACATAGAGGTTCGATGCGCTGACAGGATAGGAGCCCCGCCCCATATGCAAGAATGTTGTCTTTACGAATAGGTATCCATAATTTTCACCGATGTGTAGGATCTCTTAATAATAGTCTTACATTTTAATTGTTTTTTTTACTCTCCGTTTATGAAAAATATACACCTTTTTTAGGGTTTGGTACTTACACGAAACGACCGCCGCATCTGATTCGTGGAAAACCGCCACTAAAATAATAGGTGTATTGTATAAATTATAAATAAATATTTTTTTGTGTATTTTTATCAAATATTTTTTTGACTTCCGTGTGTTTTGAAACTGATGACCCCAATCATAGACGCAGCCGTCCGATGCAATGCATGTGCGTCAAACTGCGGCCCGTTTTCCGTCTTTCAATTTTAAATGGTAGTAGATAATAATATTATGTCAGCACTAGAGGTGGGAAAACTGGTCGATTTTGAAGACTAAGTATACTTACTACCAGTATTAAAAAATACTTAGTATCGAAACTTGTTCCAAAATACTTACTAGTATTTGAAATATCGGCTATAATAGAATCGTTAAAAATACATCCGCTTTTCGGAAAGTCCCATTTTCGAGACAGGTATAGCTGGAACTATGGCACTAGTCACTCCTGTTTCAGTAGAAAATACTGGAGCATTAAAAGCACTGGTTTCATTTATCTGTAAAGCATTTTCATTTACAGGTGGAGCTATATTTTGCCTGGCAAATTCAATATGAATAGTTGGGTGCTTGCGCTGTAAAAGTTTCTTCAAATTTGACATTGACTTGTATGAATTTTTTATTTTACAAACATTACAGATGGCATAATTTGTAACTATTTCTTTGGAACGATTCCACACGAAACTTAACCTTTTAGTAGCCATTTTTACACAAATTGTTTATTAAGTATAATATAATTATTATCCATTTATACAATCACGCATACAATTTGAATTCAGTTTATGTTTATAAGTTCCAATTATAACACTAAAAAATCGAGAAACTCGACGTGACAAAACCAGATAAATGCGTAGTCAGTTAGCGTTATTAGAACTCCGCTATTCCGGCTTGCGACTGACGTCAACTCGATGTAAATGTCTTACTCAACTGAAACTAAAACTAAAACCAGTCGCATACTAAACATACGCGAGTCGCGACGCCGAGGTGTGATGATTTCATACGTAGCAAGACTACGAACTATCTAGCGGACGGCGAGATCACATACCATGCGTCGAACTACGGAACTCGATAAAGTCTCATACTCAACTGAAACTTAAAACCAGTGTTGCCAAGTCAAAGTTTAAAATTTCAGTAGATTTTGACAAAAAAATCAGTAGATTTCATAAAATATCAGTAGATTTTGGAAAATGTAGTATATTAGATATAATTTAAGACTAATAAGGATAAAAATAACTAATAATATTAATTTATTGTAAACAATGATGATATTAATGGGTAAAATGGCGCTCTTGGGTAGAGTTACAATGCTTTCTTCGTCAATTTAGAAGTGTAACACATTAAAAAAGATCGTGCGTAAATCATTTCAAGTTTATTATTAAAATAATCATCAGTAAACTTACAATTATGGAGAAACACAAATATCAGTAGATTTCTTGAATTTCGAAAAAAAATCAAAAATTCAGTTTATTGGCAAAAAATATCACTAGATCTACTGAAATTTCAGTAGACATGGCAACACTGCTTAAAACTCTTAAAACTAAAACTAAGGCGAACTCAAATAGTATACTATAAAACGAGTGACCATTTCTGTCCTTCACTATACCAACTTTACAACAGAGGAGAAAGGGAGAACAATGACAGTTGAGTATAATATCACGGCTAGACATACGTGTATCATAATATCTCGCTCGCATTTAATATCAATAGCGTTGAAAGTCAACCAGCATTACGCGAGTCACTGCGATGACATCATCGAATGCGTTCGAATTCGAACATCTAATACGTTTCAAGTTTCTTGAAACAAGTTTATTGGGCCACAAATACTTAGTATGGATAGTTTCATCCGAAACTTACGTACACAAACTGGTGACAGTATTTCCAACTCACCTCTAGTCAGCACAACGCAACAGCAACGTGATCTTCGAAGTAGATGGGCATCATTGTGTTAAAATTTATAATTGACCTACAATATAAAGTAACACCAAGTCACGCGCGGCAATTTGTTCGACATCT
Source organism: Rhyacophila brunnea (assembly GCF_057557595.1). Classification (NCBI taxonomy): domain Eukaryota; kingdom Metazoa; phylum Arthropoda; class Insecta; order Trichoptera; family Rhyacophilidae; genus Rhyacophila; species Rhyacophila brunnea. The sequence goes on along the minus strand of NW_028233068.1, from coordinate 10,172,496 downwards.
GAGGAAAAAATGACACTCACTTTTTTGTCGGGTTCGCCGAATAGCATAATCTGTTCTAACGCCATTACAATAAAGGTGGTATTGCTATAAATTCCCGATGCTTTTTGTCGGGTCTGTCGAATGGTTCGGTTCGAACGGGTTCGATCAAATGAATGTTGACACTAGAAACACTGTTCTAACGCCATTACAATAAAGGTGATATTGCTATAAATTCCCGATGCGTGATATCGCATAATGGAAATTGCGTGACGTCTACCTATGCATGTGCGAATTTACTTGCTAGCTACTATATTGAGTGCGTTGTCCATTAATAATGTCATTGGTTCGAACATATTCGGTATAACTCGAAAATTTCAGAATAAACCAAATAAGTTTTAAGTATATTTAAAATATGTTTTAATTCTGTTTAAAAACTTTTAAATTTTTCCCATTGCCACAGTGCGGTGCTAGTTTTCATAAAATTTTAATTAGGATGACAGACGAATAATTTCATTCTAGTTATAGATTTCGCTAGTTGCAATTTGATTGCTTACGGGATGAATAATAAATCGATTTGTATTATTTGTGGCAATTCCATTCATTCATTATATTATTTTATTATATAATACGTAGCACACTCTCATATTTTTTTTTACTGTAGTAAACGTTAGAGAATTATTTATATGACGTTAGGTAGTCCATATAATTGTTTTCAATCTTATTATCTACTATTGTTATTGAAATTTCTGCATGCGCTGACCAGTAGCGCACCCAGGGGGGGGGGGGCAAGGGGCCTTGCCCCCCCCAAAAACATTGAAATTGAAAGCCAATAGATTAGACAAATAAAAACACGGCAAAAAAAATATTTGAAATTCTCCAGCACCCTCTAGAAAAATTTCTTAGATTTTAATTTCTAACACAAAAATTTCGAAACACTAATGTCGGGTTGTTTTAGAAACTCAATCTCTAATGGAAATGTCAAAAAATTCTCGGTGTCCATCCGAATTCCGGAGTGGTGTACACCGAGTGCAATAGACAAAAGTCCGATAAACGAGAAATTAGGCTGTGTTCTGTTGGGTAGGTTTGTGCACCTATAAGTTAAATGCAATAATACTTTTTTTTCCATTTTCAATTAATATTTTGGAACTTCACTATTAAAAAACCCAAAATCGACGATAAAAATTCGGCGAAAAGTACGACTACACCCACCACCATGGGCTGACAGGGCTATAGCCTGGGGGCCCGGGCTTAAGAGGGCCCTGCGTGGCGGCTCGTCTAATTGTGAGATAAACACACACCAGAAATTTGTTATATTATAAAAAAAAAATCACATGTGGCGCTATAGATACTACTTCATCAAAATTAACATAAAAAATATGAAGTATGATGAAAATAATATGATATACGTAACTACATGATAATAATTCACGTGTATCATTTTATATAACAATTATTTTTAGTGTTTCTAGAAAAATAAAAATGTTTATTTATCCAATATCGATAGGTCGAATGCAACTTGGCTACCACAAGAGGGGGTCGTGACCAGTGGTCTATAGTATGATAACGATCGATAATATGATATGAGGTCCGACAAATCAAGAATTCAAGGGAATTATTTAACAATATAGATAAATCCACGGAATACCATTTGGAAACACTACTGTAGAACATCACATTCCCCTAAACCCTGGTGATAGGTAAGGGGGCCCGCCAAACATTCATGATGTGGGGGCCATGCCCACCACAGTCGGTGGTGGTGTAAATTAAAAAAAAAAAACATTTTTTCGGTGGAATTCAGCATAAATATTGTGGCTCTTGACCAGTGGTTCTAAACCGGTGCACCGCTGGCTTGTTGCATGTGCACCGCGAAAATAATGATAAAAGCAGAAAAATCCGCGAAATAGCGAAAACCGAAAAAAAGTCCTTCGTGAAATTATGAAAGCCGATGAAAGATCTAATGTGATTTCGATGTTGCCGAATCGATCGCACGCGTCTAAAATCTAAAATATCATGGAGGAATTTGTATGGATGGTGCTCCGTCAATGTTAGGCTCATTTAAAGGATTTGTTACCCTCGCAAAGACAAGAAATCCTAACATTATATCTACGCACTGTTTTATTTACACAGGGAATCTATAGTTTCGAAAACATTACAGCAGTGCTAAAACCTGTACTAGACCAATATTTCATCTAATCCAGACCTTTAAAAACAGGCATTTTAAAAAAAAACTTTGCATTTCTATGGAAGCTAAGTACGATTGTTTGCTTTTTCACACTGAAGTGAGGTGGTTACAGTGGCGCACCCAGGGGGGGGGGGGGGGGGGCAAAGGGCCCTGACACCCCCCAAACATGAAAATTATCAGAATGATTTTAACCATTGAAATTGAAAGCCAATAAGCATTTGGGCTTAGACAAATAAAAACACAAAAATTTCGAAACACTAATGTCAGGTTTTTTTAGAAACCCAATCCCTAATGGAACTGTCAAAAAATTCTCGGTGTCCACCCGAATTCCGGAGTGGTGTAGGTCATGGCTGAGGAGGGCTGACAAAGCTCTAGCCTGGGGGCCCAGGCTGTGGGGGGCCCGGCGTGTCGGGTTGACCAGATAAACACACATAATAAATTAGCTTTAATACTAAAAAAAGTCGCCTGCGGCGCTAATATACTTCTTGGCCATGAACATTTTCAATTACTTATAATATAATTGTGCAATATATTTTTTGATTATTATGTGTCGATACTCGACAGCTCCATTATTAAAGTGGATGTATTGAAAATCGCCAATAATTCTTATGTATAAGTACCCTTAATTTGAACTAAAACACAATTTGAAAAACGTTAATGTAGTGTTTCACACTGCCTTTAATCTTAGCGGTAGGTAGGGGGACCGCCAAGCCTAGCATGAGGGCCCGTTTCAGGATGTGGGACCATGGTGTAGGTACACCGAGTGCAATAGACAACGAGAAATTAGGCTGTTTTACATTCTCCTCCTTGGGCCCCCCCCAATATTAAATCCTGGGTGCGCCACTGGCGCTGACACTGTTATGTCATGCGATTTTTGCAAATCGTAAAATTGTTCGAATTTAGAACTAACCTCATCGCGGTATAAAAAGTACTGCATGTTGTGGCATGTGTCGCCCTCACTAAGCGGACAACTTATACTGGTTTATCTATGCTAAATATTACGTTACTAGTTCTTTGCGTGTTAACTAATATTATCTCTGGCACTGTTGGGGGAATTAAAAGCTTTCTTTTTTATTTCTTCTCTTCAAAATACTTCACTACATTCGAAGTAAGATTTTCATCTGATTCTGTAAAAGTTTAGGCATTTTAATGTTAATAAAACTAACATGCGATATCGGCGATACACTGGATTATGGGCGCGGAGAATGTAGTATCAGGGAAAGTAAATGGGTTCGATAGGTTTAGTTCATATCTACCGTCAAGGGACTCCTTTGCGTATGGATGGTATAATTTTTGAAAGTTATAAACTAGTAGGTATAATATACCACTTTTTTGACGCATTATCATTACCGAGCGGTTAGCGATCTACTTGGTTTCCGAATATAAAAACGTTCTAAGTAAAAAACGATACGCAATCGTCATATGTTTTGGAGAAAAATCGTCTTGAGTAGAACTTAATATTATAGAAAGCGACCCTTTTATTGGCAACACCACACCATGCCGTATGTTTTTCGTGAACAACATTCGGCCGGCTGCGCGCCCCTCTGGCAACATTTCGCTACCGGCCACAGTAGCTCCCGGTGTGTCGTCGAGGCAGGTTCGTCTCCGTCACTCTTCAGCGGAGGAATCACCTTCCGCCTGCAAGTCCTGCGCTCGTGACGGTCGCATTTTTACATCGCGGACTCCGTTACACGGCTTGCATTAATTGAGAGCAAAAATCGGCGTGGGAAAAGTACCGACCGGCGATCTTCGGTCCATTTAGCTGAACTCTCGAAATCGAAATTAATCGGCGCGTTGTTGTTTCGTTTCGAATTAAACGGCTGTTGGAGAATAACTTTTGAACAATTCGTGACGGCGAGATTAATTGTGGAAAAGCAATCTTATTGCATTTTGACAGCACGAAGAAAATAGTGTTGTTGATTCACTTCAATCGCAACCGTAAACCTCTCAATACAACTTTTAAACAAATTTATTATCTTTCTATATTAGATTTATTTACCTATTTCGTTTGTTGATCAGCGGCATACTGGATACTTGAATTTCGAATCTATTTGTGTTCCAAATTTAAAGAAGAAAACTGTTGGTGTTCGATAAATTTAAATTACGCGCGTGTGTTCGAATTGTTATCTTAAAAACTCAAATTCTGTTTGTTTTGTGTATCAGAGTGCGTGCAATTTGTTTATACATTGATAATAAACACTTTGTGGATGCCCAGTGAAGCCTGTTTATTATTGGACTAAATACGGCACGATTCGAGGAAGCAATACTCCAGTTTACGCAGCTGTCGTAAATAAACTTTCATACTCACTTCCTTCATAGTACATAGATAAGTCAATTCTAAAAGATAACTATCAGGCTTTATGTGTAAGTGAGATTATGACAGAATAACGAATAACAGTCGGTTCGAATAGTGAAGTTATATTGGGGACAGTATTTAAGAGGGTAATTCTAACAAATCGGTACGGCTAGAGAAGTTACACAGCAGATATAAAGGCAACGAAGCAAAAATTGATGCTACAGTAAACAGTTCCTCTCGAAAGTGTAAAATAATGAGTGGAGTGTTGTAAGGCAACGCGGCGTGACGTTCCACTGCTGTGAAGAAAGAGGGGAAGTCGACTTCCGGCGCAGGGCGGAAGTGGCCCGGTCCATTGTTGGTCAGCCAAGTGTTTCGGAAACTTCGTATCAAATAATACCTTTGCCGCATTTTGTACGGCTTCGTTCTGACAATGGCTAATAAGAGTGTTAAGTAAATACATATCTCCGCAAAGTTCTGGTGTTTAAATAATCAAATTTAGTTTTTTTGTTTCCATAAAAACTAAACAATGAGTTCTTATTGTAAGAAGTAAACAATTATTTTATTTACATTCATAACATCGTATTAAGTGAGTTAACTGAGTTGTATTTATTACACATCGTGAACGATTTAATGACATCGATAAATCTCTAAGTATATCAGTTTTGTGGTGTTGTTTACTGATCAAATGGGAATGTCGGGGTGCGTCGGGATGGGGTCTTTTAGACCCACAACCTGTAGGTGCACCGGGTGTCCGCGCCCAACAGAAGTCGTCGTCCACACTAAGCCCACCAAAATGAAGATGCTCAAAAAAATCAAGAAGAAGATTGGACTAGGTAAGATATAATAAACTATCCTTATTCTATTGACAATTCGGAGACGATATGACATTGTTTCGTACGGTATTGCGGAACATAACCAGGCTGTGGCCCAAGGGTTGTGTTACTATGGCCCGAAATAATTATTACTGACTTTGATAGCAAAAAACGTTTGCGTTGCACTCCATATCGTTTTTGTGATCGAGGACTTTTGAGACCAAAAACCAAACTACAACCTAACACCTAACACAACCTACTCTAACCCAAAAATAAGTACATAGGTTGTATATTAGGTTTTTGGTCTCGAAACAACTGAAACAGAATGACGATATGGAGTATGTATGTACTATAAAATTACCTTATTTTCTTTTACCATTGTCTTTTGTCATATTGAGACAGTAATGTAATGACATTGGATCACCCTCCATGTTTAGTTAGTTACGCATTATGGCACTGGATTTATGGCCATAATTTTATTCATATTAGTACCGTATCCGGAAATTTGTACGTAAACAGTTCACCGCAGGACACTTATTTGTGCGCCGCAGTAGGTACGTGAAACATGAGTTCGTGTAACATTTAATCCAATGACGAGTTCTTCGTTGAACATTTCACCATGGAGTATATTTGTACGTATGCTACAACATGTGGAGATGTCTTTAATAGGTTAGGTTAGGGTTAATCTAATTGGAACAGTACTATTTGCAAACTATCGCCACATTTTGTGAGATACGGTGAAATGTTCAACGAAGAACTCGTCATTTGATAAAATGTTATACGAACTCATGTTTCACGTACTGCGGCGCACGAATAAGTGTCCCACGATGAACTGCATACGTGCAACTTACATGTAACCATTATTACTGCAATATGCTTGGTAGGAAGCTCTTGCATGGCTGATTGGATTCTGACAATGTTTTCTTTGTTTATATAATTCGTAAAATCAGCCAAAAAAGATTAGTTTTAGGACAAGATTAGTTTATTATTTATCTAGTATGGATTCTGTGTTGAATTTACTAATTTCGGCTCGTTACTTTCTATTTTACGTACCTATGCACAATAATGCATTATAAGTATGGTTAATTTGCTTATTCAACTTATTTAAAAAAAAACAGACATCGATATACAGAAACACTTCAATACATTCATTACATATGAATGTATGCGATATTATTTCCGCTGCAACTGTTGCAAGGCAAGAGAACAAAACATCACGATTAAATTTGACCAATGTGTAGATTTATTGCATTATTTGAAGGAGTATACGTATCAGTGGCGAAGGGTGGAGGTAGGCTGCTAAGATCCAATATAAATAGTGCATCAATTATAAGTATTTTTTTTTTCAACGAACTAAGACGTTTCACAGATGGTGTTGGTTAGTTTTTAAAATTCAATTATACCCTGCGAAAACCAAGCCATAATAGATAATGGTCAAAAAATACTCGTCTATCTAGAAAGTATCTACAATTATGACATTACATCATACATAATTTTTGATATTTTATAGATATAATAATATTTTTATATATTGTGGCTTGGTTAGCAGGGCATAATGATTTAAAAAAATCTGACCAACAACATAGTGTAATATAAATATTCTTGTTTTAACGAAAACATATCTATAAGTATGAATGAAAAAGTCTGCACAATTTTGTCAGATCGCCCAAAGCATACCAAAACTATTATGGTTTGATTTTAGGCAGGGCTTAATTGATTTTTTTTTAAATTGACCAACTCCGTCTGTAAATTGTAGTCTTAGTTCAATAAAAACAAATAGTACGTATGACTGACAAAGTTTAATGTGCACTATTTATGTCAAATCTTAACAGCCTACCTCCACCCTTCGCCACGGATACGTATAGTTGGTGGCAAGCCTTTCACACCGTTTTGTGTACACCATTGAAGAGTAAGAGATTATTTAATTTATTATACGTTTAAAAATTACAGAGAAGGGATTGTAAAAAACATAAATCATTGAGATACAGCAGTTGGTAGTATAGGTAGGAATTTAGACAATCCAAGAGCACCATTGTTCTGTATTACTCCTCAGTAGTAAGTACATAATATGTAGTCCTTCCTTATTAAAACCAAGCCCTTAATTAAAACAATCAAGTGAATTATTCTACATCTTTCTGTCATCCAGGCAACTTTGGTTTTTAAGTAATGTTTTCTTAGTATTGTTAATGACAAGATTAACGTCCCACTCATGGGGCGGATGATATCATTAGATCTGGTCATGGTATTGTTATTAATTGTGTACAATCATAAAGAGTTCAGTGTCTCCAGACCCTCGTGGCATTATACTAGTTATATATTTAAATCGGGTGGATGTTGTACCCCTAATGGCGTAATCAGGTATTACAATGACAATTAACCTCTGTTCGCCAGGGACGTGCCAAGGGTGACCGCCGCTCGGGGTGCCAGACCAAAATTGCCGCCCTCCAAACGAAAACTACATTTTATTTTAATAAAAGATAATTTTTTATTGTCATCAAAATATTGACGTATTTTATCAATTAAATAATATAACATTTGACATGGGAGAGAATTGCGCCGCTGGCAATTTTTTTCATCTTTTTAATAATACATCATTATTTTTTAAATTTTGTCCGCCTCGGAACCTGCCGCCTTGGTGTTTAGCACCCCTTAACACCTCCGCTTGGCGCATCCCTGCTCTTCGCGACTAAATTTGATGATAGCACAGAAAATTTGGCGTACTGAAGGAGTTTATAAATCATGTACATATCTGAGATTTTTTAAAAAATGAATGTAATGTAGGTACATAACTGCGATAACATATTATATTTCGGGACCATTTTTCAAGATGGCGGCTGAAGTAACTAAAATCTGAATGGAAACTATGTAAAACATAGTTTATTACTTTACAATTTACATATTAGGTTAAAATGCGCATATGAGCACATCAAGCGTTATATTATTAAAATACTACATAATGTGTAATATAATATAAGTAGGTAGGTCATGGCCCCCACATCCTGAAACGGGCCCCCAGGCTAGGATGTTTGGCGTGCCCTCCTACCTATCGCTAAGGGTAAAGTCAATGTGACACGCTGCAGTAGCGTTATCCAAATGGTGTATTTTTTTGCGATTTTTTTATATTTTTAATATGTACGAGTACATCCATTTGAATGATGGAGTTGTCGAGTATCGGCACACAGTAAAAAATTGCATCGTACAACCAAATAGTTTTAATTATTAATATTACATAAAAGTAGCGCCGCAGGCGACTTTTTTACTATTAGAGGAAATTTGTGATCTTTTGTTTATCTCACTTATCTGGTCGGCTCGCAACGCCGGACCCTTCCTGGGCCCGGGACCCAGGCTAGAGCCCTGTCAGCCCCCCCATTGTGGGGGCCATGAGGTAGGTATATTAAACTTAATCCTCATAAATATAAATACAATGTCAATGATAATTATTGATATTGATAAAGTTACGAGACCGAAATAGAGTACATTATGAACATTAGCGTATGTATATTTTTTCTATTCTATATAGCGGAAACTCACCTGCCTAATATTATATCAATAATTAATGTACAATTCCAGTGTCAAATCGAAGCTAATGCGGATACTTTTTATCACGACAATCACAGCGACGAAGGTTTGATTTTGTACGAAACAATCAAATTATTATCTATCTAGAAAGGACGTAGGTACCTACCTATCAAGGTGGCACACTATTATCATTGGGTAGATACCCTTTCGTACCTTTTGTGGTACGTTGCGAAGGTGCAAGGTTGGCCATTACTCTTGGCCAGGAACAACTAGCGACGAACCATCTGCCGGCCGGCTGGTAATTTATTTTCATATAACTTCAGGACGAGGGAAAAGCAGGTGATGGACATTATAATCAAAACGACAATCGTTTTCCGACGCACTGTTCTTAATTTTCTTCAAGTTGCTATGCCCGTATTTATATAGAATCTGTATGTTCAATAGGTACCCTTGTATATTATCTTGATATTCTGCTACATACCTATATTATTGCATTCATAAAACATAATCAAAACTATTACATTAAGCAATAATTAATGATTCCAAATTCGCTGCTGAATCTATTTTGTTCTTTTATTTGTACAGTAGGTACTCTCTCATTAATCCGCCACCCCAAAAACTAGACATTTCCCCCCACCATTTTTGCAGTTGTACCAACCCATGCAGCTATTTAAATTTATATTGGTATATTTTTTACATTTATATTTTCATTAAGATTGACTATGGTAGAAATTTTATTACAATAATAATTAAGTATATAGATAAATTACAAGATAAAAAGAACTTTTTATGTACCACGTTTTTAAATTTTCTGTTGAATCATATAAACTTGACAATTCTATGTATTAATAATTTAGGACACATAAGGCAATTGTCAACTAATCATTTTTTTGCTATTTTGCAACAAACAAACAAATATAGAATTCTGAAATGTCATTTTGATTTCCATAGTAACGCACGTATATATTAATAATTTAGTTGCTAGGACCACCTCCTTAGTAACCAATAATAGTGGATTGGATTACGGATTCAATTCTACTTAAAGATGGCTAAAAGTATTAAAAGAATGCATTGGCATCGTGTTCTGATATACGTTTCAAATGTCTAGCTAGTCGGTAAGTTAGTTAAAAATCGATTGCAAGATTTCCACTGGACAAACAACCATCGGACAAACAAGAATACGAGCTAAGAAAAACGTGGTAATAAAATGACGATTCCGAATCCTGATAAAATAATTTTAGAACACCTGCTACATACTTAGTTATAATTTTAATTATTACGGCAAAAAATAATAATGTAGGTATATATATGCAACAAAGAAACTATTAAGGTATTGATTACAACAAGTTTTGTCTCTCGAAATATTTAATAAAAATAGACGTTATTTTGCCATACTTACCAACATATGGAATTATGAGCAAATTTTCAATTTCTACGTAGGTATGTTTGTTTTTATTTAGAAATTTGTTTATCTCTGGCTATATTTAATTAGATCACAAAGATATTATGTTTACAAAGTAGATAATTTAAAGATTGATACCGAAATACCGTGATTCTATAATTTTCAATCCCGGAATTCGGAATCAAGAAAGCAAGGGTAACTCATATGTTATTATCTTTGCTAATAATACATTCGACAGGTGTTGTAGCTGGTATCTAGTAACTCGGATATTATACCTTCAGCATCTTGTAGCGAAGTTTTTTTAGAAATATGTTCAATTTAATCTCTTGTCCAGCGTCTGAAGGTATCTCACCTGTTGGCGGTACAGGTGTCATTAAAAGGTACATCTTGCCGACTGCCGTATTAATTATCATCGTGCTCATATATGGACTCGCTGCATTTTATATGGACGCACGCAATGTGCACATCAAAACCACTGAACTGCATATTGCAGTAGTCGACACGTAGGGATGTAAGTACTTACTTGCCCCTCCAATTATTCAATGTTTTATACCTATATCTTTTTATGTAGGTAGGTACTTAAACTATTTGACATTATTCGTACCGTGACCGTTTACCCCTATTGATGTTATAGATTTGTTGTTCCTTGCCAGATGGAGATTTCAGCTTTTTTATCTACGTTAAAATTAAAATCAGTACGTTTTCCAGGGAACTAAATTACCTAACGGATGTGGACTAACAGGCAACCGATCTCGAGTGTAGAAGAATATAAAGAATGCCCTTGCTTGTCTCTTTCGTTCTGACAACTGCTATCGGTTTATGCGCTGACGTTCATTCAATATTGGTGTATTTGAAGGTTGCAACACACACTATTGCACATATATAGTATGTGGTTCATTTTCGTAGGACACTCACACATTCAAAACCCTGCGACAAAATGTAGTGTATTCGGAATAGCCTATCAAAATTATATTTATTAATCTGTACTACGCTGCTAACATCAAAAAACTGTTTCTTACCCGTATTGTGTAGATAAACTTATGATTTTAATGTTATAAATACATTACCATCACATCACGTCCTATAAAAATTAAAACATTAAATAAGAAAATTTACAACCTGCAAAAACATTGTGACAATTAACTGTCATTTGTAGCCCACTTCCAATTCACTAACACCAAAGATACGTGAGAGTACGTGACTCAAAAATGTGTAAATCGTTAGAAAACTTTATATCACGCGGTAATGTGGCGTGATACGCGCGAGGTGACCTCAGTGTAGTTCTGGTCCTTTTAGGCAGATTTTGCCAGCCGACATTATTAGTTTATGGTTCAAAATGTGCTACGGGATGGGAACTTCAGTCTGATAACAACATTTTAAATACCAAGGAAAAACCGACAACTCACAAGAGCTTACCGTGAGTGTGCTGATGACGTGATGTGATCGCAGTTTGTTCGTGCCATAACAGCGCACGTACAATATAGCCATGCAAAATTATTCAATATCGGGAAATGAAAATCTTGGTTGAAAAAGCACACCTACTAATAGTAAATTGTCGGTGGCCAACGATTTTAATTGTCATTGAAACGATTTATTATCAAATGAATATTATTTGTGTGGCATTATCTTCAACTATAGATAATATACACACTTTGTCTCTGTGGTTTGCAAAACATATTATGCATGTGAATGCAATATTTAAAATTTAAATTATGAATATTTAAACTAGGGTTCAGCGTTGCCAATAAACAATTTCATGCATTATTTAATGTTTTTGTATATTATTCCGAATCTCTGGGTATATAAAATAATAATTTGACAATAATTATTCATCTAAAAGATATGCTCTTCAATTCTCTCTGCCTGTCCTACAAAAAGAAGCTCTCGTCTTCAAACATCAAACGAAAATTGAATGCTGTTGAGACAATATAGGTATTTGTTGTCAATTTTGAAATATATTTCTGTTAAAATGTGTGGTTTTTACACGTCGATATTTTTGCACTTTTTTCTCGATACGCGAAAGAAAGAACAGGTCTTGGTAGAAGAAGTAAATTGTATATTTACAAAATCTAGCGTTTTTTCTTGCTAAATAGCTTCAACGACGGGTCTAGGACGATTTGGCACCGGACAACTGGACGCCACGGAATTCGAAAATAAATAGACGTTAGGTACTTATAGGTAGATTAAAAAAATATATTCAATATTATTATTTATATTTAAATGATTATATTATAATTTAATAGTTGGTGAGAATGTAAATATGCAGACGTAAACAATGATTTAATCGTGCATATGTTTAAGTTCCAACGAAAAAAGAGTTTTTTTATTTTATATAAAGCCTTATGCTTCAAATACACTCTATGACGGTCGGTCATATATATATGTCGAAAAACCAGTTTCTTATGTTGGCGTCCTGTGTCACAGGGTGTCACAGAGTGTAAATACGAAGTCATAGCTGTCATGCAATATGTATGTATAAATGTCAGAATGGCATAGATTTGATCATAGACACTAAAACGCTCTTAGCATATATGTGCCCGATCGTCATATAGTCTATTTGAACCATTAGACATGGTAATTCTCAATCTGCGATAAAGAATACATTATGTTAAGAGTAAAATGAATTCAAACCACTAAGTAGTAGATAGAAACTGATTAAAATACCTCGTCTACGTTCTGTATACGTGTCTACGACAGTGCGGCGTCCAATTGTCCGGAGGCCAGTCGTCCCATTCCCTCAACGACAGTTGGCAACACTGCTGGGGTTGCTAGTTGTATGATAAGTAGTTTTGTACGTAACGAAATTCTCTCCAATTATAGATTGTTATTCTCGATGAGCCCTATTTTGCATGTCTATTTATGTTGCGGAGCGGTGAAAGAAAGGCGATTAGAGAATTGTCAATTTCGACATCGTTCCCTTTTCTTTTTCCGTTCCCGCTTGGGCTGCACGACTGGGTGTTGCAATGGCGGAAGAGGTTCTTAATTTATAACAAGAGTGCTGTGCTAATTTGGGACCGTCTCAATTGTGAAAGACTGCATTTTAAGAACCATACAGAACAGATGCTTCAGAGTCATGTTTCAGACAGAGTCTTCACACAGGCGAAACAAATGTTCACTTATCAGAAGCGTAGTTATGCGCAAAGCATATTTCGTATATAAGCGTATTTCAAAAAAACACTACCTTATTCTTAGGTCAATAATTATTATAAAGCAATCATTATTCATAAGATGTTTATCACACTTGAATGGTCAAAGACATAGCTTATAATAAGTATCTTTAGAATCATCTTCAAATGTGTTAATCTTGCCGATTTTTTGAATAATAAAATGCCTAATTCTTGTCAAATTTGGGATCACAGAGATTATCAATATAATTTTTTATCGTGAATATTTTACAAAAATTATCTCGTAATAAATTATACTAATAGTTTCATAAATGCGTTTAAAAATTAATAAATGTAAAAAATCTTAACACCACTGCACAGTTATGTACCGAAATATGACTATATTCTAAAACATTAGAGCGAGAGGTTTAAAAGAATACTATTTTATGTAACAAAAATACTTTATGCAGTCATCAAATGTTTAAAATAACTATAAAGGATAATAAGGCTTCAAAATTATATAAATAGATTATCTACAACGTTTAAGGAGTGTCCAGGATCATGGTTTGAAAATACAATAAAAACTCAATTTTGACCTTCGACGAGCATGTCCCCCCTAATTGTTAACTAAAATGTTACTAAAATCAAATATCAATAATGATGGATAATAATATTATTCAAAGTAATATTATTACTTTGATAACAATATAAAACAGACAGTCTTATTTTAAAGCAATTTTATAAAATGTCATGGAACATCGTGTACAAGTCATTTATTTGAATTTAGAATAATGTACTTATGCATTTGAAATTCTGACAGGCTTCATGCTTATAGAAAAATGCTGATGCCATTTTTGCCTTTCCTTACCCAGAATACTAATATTTTGCACCACGTCTCCTGATATGGCACGTCTTATGTGCATACCTACTTGATTTATTTTGAAAACTATTCATGTCCACACAGCATACCCCATATCTCTGGGGAAATTTCTCTCAATGTCATCAGGGTACGGCCCTGCGCGCTGAAAGTGCAATATCCCTTTGGGAATTGAGTCACGTTTTAAGCTTTCACCGAGTGACAATTTCCGAGAGATTCGATTTTATTTTAACACTATTTTCCTACGTGGTATGAAAATGATTTTGCACAAGACATCATTGTTGTCGATTTTCTGTGAATTCAGCATCATCATTCATCACAATGCTCATTGTTGTGTTATTTGGAATATAGTTTTCGAAAAGTTTAAGCATAGTATTATAATGTAATGATTTATTTTCATTACGTATAATCGGATAATGCCTGCGGTGCGATTTTAAAATGATATTCATTGTCAAAGTTACTGTTATTCTGTATCTATTAATATCATTTACCGCTAAACGGTGATGTATGTCATGTAAATTTTCGTGGAAACTAAAAACAAGAATAAATTGAAAAGATAACAATGTACTTATATCTTTTACACATTGACATGTCATGCGGGAATGGGCAAATCAGGTTCAAGGAATGAAAATAATAGAGGGTCATTTTGACATTAGGTTCTAAATGTTTTTTTTTCGCCTGCGGTGCTGACAGCTGTCTTTCATATAAATGACGTCGGAATGCCAACAAAATATGAATACATTTTCATTAGAATAAAATAAAAAGTAAATTGTAACTTTGGAAAATTACTCTGTTCATCCAAATCGCTTCGGATGTTGGTATATTCCACCTACATGAGTATAATAATTAGTATAGTTGGATGTTGTTTGGGGATTGGTTGCGGGAATGGGCAAATCAGGTTCAAGGAATGAAAATAATAGAGGGTCATTTTGACATTAGGTTCTGTAGAAATGTTTTTTTTTCGCCTGCGGTGCTGGCAGCTGTCTTTCATATAAATGACGTCGGAATGCCAACAAAATATGAATACATTTTCATTAGAATAAAATAAAAAGTAAATTGTAACTTTGGAAAATTACTCTGTTCATCCAAATCGCTTCGGATGTTGGTATATTCCACCTACATGAGTATAATAATTAGTATAGTTGGATGTTGTTTTATAGATTCTTAAAATAGAGTTTGCTTAGCTCATTCGGCGTGATTCCATTAACTTTATATTTTTTCCCCTCTTTATGTTGTGAACGTCTTGAATTTATAATTTGTAAAGTACACTATGTGTAAATACGTGTTCATTTATTTGTAGATAAATGTGTCCTGGTCTGTATAGGCATTGTGATGACTACATACATGTGTTTTTAGGTATATTAGCATATTGTGTGCTTATCGTGGGGAATCTGAATTCGCAAGCCACGTGCGTCTACCAACCTAACCACGCCTTTGCTATTTATTAATTGTTGTGAAACGGAAATCCTGTAAGCCTACGTATAATAATTTATAAGTAAGTCTATCCTCTCTAGATTCAATTCATTAAAGGCAATGCCCCCCTGTTGTATATCGTATGTTCCTTTGTACATCTGTCGCGTGGGAGTAACTCATTGAAGTACGCCGTAGGATACTGTTGAATTTTACGAGAAATTTCGTTTGTAGTCAAATATTGTCAAACGTAGGCCCACGTCTTTGGAATTTTGATGTTTATATAGATAATTCCTGTAAGCGTAAGCCATCATTCCTGACAGTAGTTAGAATGATATTCGAAATTTAAACAAACAAAAAACAAAAGAACGTCTATTAATTGTCAAAAGATGTTTTTGACAATTGAAATTTGAAAACGTAGAATGTAGGAAAATCACACAATATTCATGCTTTTTATAATAATCACGGTAGTTGGTTCAGTTAGAATTTGAATCGAAGCTCTTCTGCAAGCATTTATAGCAATTACTATCAATTAGCTATGGTGACAGACCAGTAATTTCCTACAGACCTTATTGAAATATTTTCAAAATTTTGAACAGGTTTTACATACCTGAATGTACCTACATACAATCATGTTGTTATCACGTTATGCATTTGGATAATTTATGACCCTACCACGTGACTAAACGATATTTTAATACAATGTCAGTTTCATTTTACAATCTTTTCGTCATATATTTGATTTCACCTCATATCGGCGATGACTTTTGCTAACTGCCATTTGTCATATTTTCTTGTTATATAGTTGAAAGTTTGACAGGAGTAATCTCGTTTATTACTAGAAATTGTGGATCAGTAGTTATTATTAAGTACGTCATTATTACTATATTTGTCTTGATTTATGTATCTGTATATTTATAAGATAACACATATTTAAATGTGTAGGAGAGAGCGAGACTGGGAGAAGAGATTAAAAGGGATAAGGTGCGATAAAACATACACGTCAACGCTAATTCTAAATTTGAAAAATAAACTGACACGAAACAAAAAGCACCATTTATTTTATTCGGGTCGTGAAAGAAAACAAATTATAAGATACTCTCATAATAGTTTGACAGATACCAGTCTGCATATCGAGCATATTATAGAAAGCATTAAACGACAAATATGTCATTGAAACGAGATTACAATGAATTTGTGACAGATTGATGAAAATGTATAAAGAAGTACTGTGTCAGAGAGGAAACATGACTTTTAAAATTAAGTACTTATCTCTGAAAATGTCAATTTCTTGATGAATATACTCGATTCAAATTTACGAGATTTCGGAGTGAATACTTAGACGTGAAAGTGTTATAGAAACAACAATATGTTGACAGATGACGCTGCCACCTAGTAACATAAACCGTCTTGTAAACTATGTCAAATAATAGTTAGTGGTAGTTACTTATTATTTTCTTGTACCAATTTAAAATGTAACAGGCCACGTCGTTATAAAAGAATATCTTAAATGAATTAGACAGATACGTCTACACTTCGTTCTGTTTCATGATTTTTTCATCATTATCCATAATGGACTTTATTCAAGCGTAATGAAGCATCAAATTCAATCAAAAATCTTTTGTTGGCCACTCCAACCGAGTGAGAAATCTTTCCGCCTAGCTATCGGATGATCCCGGATAATTTCCCATTTTTACACAGCATATTATTATTCTGAGAATCATGGCTGAATGTTGGTACAATTAATTGTTTAATAATTAATCCATGTGTGACAACTGAAAGATAAATACGTGTAGTAGTTTTCCTAATTTAAATATTATAGGTAGTTTAAAAATAGTATAATAATGTTGCCAACATGTAAAGCGATTAAAGAGATGTTTTTAATGGTCATCTATCTATCTATATATATTTTATTTATAATAAATTTAATATGCAGTATTATTGGCGCCCCAAGAGGTTTTACTCTCTTTTATTATAGATTCTTTTTCGTTTAATAATAATAAAATATAATCTTTTAGTTAGACTAGGGGAGAGATCGTGGTAAGTGAACATCTGCCGTTTGCACAACTTATTCTACATAGGGGAGAGAGATTGCTTTTAAAAATAACCATAGACAGTAACTTGCTTTCGTAAAAGGGAGGTGATATTCATATGAGTAGTACCGCAAAGGTCGTCAACCTTGCATTAAATAGGTAAATAATGTTTTTATTAATAAATTATAATTAATTTTCATCACGCATGATGGAATTGAAAAACAAATCATACCGTGAAGCTATTTATATATTGCTGCTTTATCGTTATATTGGCAACATACATTTATAATATTATTTTTAGTTAACAGCGTAAGCGTAATGTATAAAAATAAGTTGATAAAAAAAATACTTTATGACTGAACAAAAAGACATTCGGATATATAGGTACCTAAAAATATTTCAGCTCTGATTATAAAAATCATAAACTTTTCTAGAGATTTTCATCAGGGAACCCTGCTGCTAGCAATACGTTACGTGTTTTATTGTTTGAATTAACAAAAAAACTGGTACCTACAGCTGATCAATACTAACATTATAATCTGGGTCTCTTAAAATCTTTCCGTCATTTTATTTTATATAAGTGGTTACCCACATGACTATATTGTAGTAGCGAAGGGTGGAAGCAGGCTGTTAAGATCCGCCATAAACAGTGCACATTAAACTTTGTTAGTCATACGTATCTGTTTTTATTGAACTTAAAATTTATAGAGGTGTTGGTTAGTTTTTAAAAACCAATTAAACCCTCTCTAAACCAAACGAGAATAGTTTTAGTGTACTTTGGAATACATGACAAAACTGTGCACACTTTTTCATATATATCTACTTATTTGTTTTCGTTGGATTAAAAATACATATTAGATACACAATAATATTGTTGGCTTTTTAAAATTCATTAAGCCCTGCCTAAACTAAACTATAATAGATAAAACATATTATTCTATTTATAAAATATCCAAAGTTATGTATGATTGAATTGCATAATTTTAGATATTTTATAGATATACGAGTATTTTTTGACTATTATTTATTATGGCTTGGTTTCGCCTGGTTTAATTGAATTTCAAAAACTAACCAACAACTTCTGTAAATTGTAGTCTACCTCAATGAAAATAATTACGTATGAAGTTTATTGTGCACTATTTATGGCGGATCTTGACAGCCAACTCCACCCTTCGCCACTGCTGTATTGTTGATTATTTTTATATTGATTCTTCGTGATGTTGAATTTAAAGTAGTACGATATTTTACTTCCGTGCCAAAAATCATTGAATCATTGACACCTTTTATCTTGTAACGCCTACGTATGCCAGCTGCATTAAATTTGGTTGGCGAACTCTGCAGAGGAAATTATAGGGCGGAATGAAAATCCCTTTGTATAGAAAAGATTCGTGCCGGCACGGTGTTTTTATATGGCAAATTTATAGACCCATATGATATAGAAAGTTACATGGGTATTTTAGATAACTATTTATAAACGTATACTTAGTACCTACCTAAATATAGCACACATTTGCTAGAAATAAAGAGAAAATAATGTTGGCTAATGGCATGGATGGATAATATCAAAGTTATCTGAAACAATTCAATAAAAGGTAATTTTAGTAAATAGGTATAAAATGAACATTTCTACTTCGTGCTGACGCGCCGTGTCCAGAAATTTGTACGTATGCAGTTCACCGTATCACACTTCACCGTAAAATTTAGTATCGGAAATATATGGCCGTATATTTAAAGACCGTCCAACCTCTTTGGGTCATATAGTACTGACATAAAATTCATGTTTAAATAAAAAACGGTTCTTGTCGGTTTACACTTTACAGAAAGCCAGCAGCAAACAATTTTTGAAAATAGCCGATATACTGTATTATTTGTTAGGTTAGGTTAGGTTTCATTCTTAAATTCATGAATTTTGCCAAAATCGGCAATGAAAATTGAATTAATGTTCATATTGAATCTAATAAAATTGGAGACCGTATAGTATACATGTAACCCTGACGCATACGTTATGACAAGGAAGTTACAGATCGGGTGGTCATTTCAGGGATGGTTTGGACGTGGGGACTTGTGGAGGTGCAATCCGGCAGGGCAACTTGTACACGGGGAAGAGTGGCGCGAGTTGTGTACTTCACATTACCTGTGTACCTACAACTTGATCTGCCGGATTGATGCGCGTGCGGTACGGCACCTTCGCATGTTACCTGCGTAAAATTCCCATGTTCAAACGGTCCCTTAAATGTACACCTGTCCAGTGAATTGTGGTATCGTTTAGTGGTTATTGCGTGCGCGCGGCTTTTGACAATTGATGTCGCAGTATAAACAATGCTTATTATTTCCTCTCCGTAAGTTAAATAATCCTCTTCCACAATGCATGTTAGGTTTCGCCAAATCTTATAACTTTACATTGAACACAATTTGTTCACTTCAACTCTTTGTTTTTCATATTTTAACTAAAGGCAAAGAACCATCTGTGACTGATGCATTAAAATGTTTTTTTTTGTGCTCCTTGTTATCTGTCAGCGACACCTGGCCTATGCCCTGCACAAAGAAATTAATGCATTTAAATAAAATTGCCGTACCTGGTTTCGGTAACCACCTGTCATTTTAGTCAAGCCAAACCCCAGTCCCCTCTTCTGATTCATTACCACGTATGTAATAAAATATTTTGTGTAAGTACCTAATCTATATTATCTAATGGTAAACTTTTATTGTATTTATCACACTGTAGAGCTGTATATTAACATGATATTAACAACATATTTACATTAACGAGGAATAGTTGTCAGCCAATCGCGTAACTTGTTGGGTTATTGATATTATCAGAAACATTGAAGCTGCAATGTGACATTTGAACTTGTGGCTCTAGTCTTTGTAAGCGGACGCTCTTCCATTGTTCCACAGCTTTATTGATTAATGGTTATAGTTGTGCTACAAAATGGTTACTGATTTGGTGGTTATTATGATAGTATGCAAACTATATTGGGTTTGCGCTCCATTTACCATCATGCTAAAATGCGTAATCTTAATTATTGGGCATTTAAACCAGGGCTATGAACCGTTATTTTCTTTTCGTTTCTGTTCAAGTAAAAAAAATATATCGGTTCGGTTCCGGTTTTTGTTCCGAAAAAAAATACGGTTTTTCCGGTTTTTGGTTCAGTTCAGAGTGATTAATTTTTAATGAGTAAGAACGCGTGTTTGAACATGTACTGAACCGAAAAAAACGTTTTTTTCCGGTTCGGTTCCGGTTTTCGTTCCGACAAAAATAACGGTTTTTCCGGTTTTCGGTTCAGTTCCGGTTCCAAGCCCTGATTTAAATATAAGCATTATAGAATTCGTCATTTCAGGAAATAGGTACATATGTGGTTTGAGATAAACTAAATTAAATACATACCTAAATATATTAAATTAGTATTATGCTTTTGTGTAGGTATTTAATAAATTTTATATCAACATTGTAATATTAAATCGAGAAAATAATCCTTTTTACTGCCATATTAAAAAAAGTAAACATTAAAATGGAGGATAACCATAGTGTTTTAATTAATTATAGTTTGGTTAGTACCTCTTATACATAGTATTATATTTTCTTTTCCTATTATTAACTAGGGCCTTAGGCACTTAATTTTTTTACATTATAATCTATATTATAGAATATAGATTATAGGTTAATGGAAAAAAATACTAATATATATGTTTGTGATGCAATACGAAACAAATATATTGTGTATTCAATAAAGAATGCTATATTCTTAAATCCTGTGTATTTATGAGTTTAATTAAAGAATATTTTCTTTCGTTTTGTTTCAGGCCGCGCATCATGCGTGGGCGGTGGTCTGTCTGGATCTCCTAGTTCTGGAGGATCAGGAAACTTCCTTCCACCACTGACGTTCCACTCCTCACACGGAGATAACGTCCGGCTGTCCAGGGACTGCTCCATCGCCAGGAGGGTTGAGAGCTTCTGCAAGGGCATCGCTTTCAGCGCCAGGCCTGTGGCTGTCAATGAAAAGGTTGGTAATTTTTTTTTATTGTATATCTTTGAATCTGAGGCTTTTATTATCTAAGCTTCTGCTTCTGTGACTTTGTAGTTCAATGCATAAGGCAAAGGCTTCTCATCCTGGAACTCCGGGTTCAATTCGCACACAGTTAGGTCACATTCGTGATTTTCTAAAGCCTGGATATTACATGGAAGGATACAGTACCTACTGACAATGCCTCTTGTAGTATAATATTATAATATCAAGTCTATAGTAGAATATTTCGGTTTTCAATGGGTTATGTTTTTAATGTATATTTTTTAAACCGTATCCGCTGTTTCTATAGGCTTTAATGGTTTCCGAATAACGTGTTGATAAGACGGATAAGATAATATGAAACACGTGTGTGTACATTTGTACAACACCACGATTGCAATACAACTGATATTATTGTGTTATGTATGTATGTTATGTTTATGTATCCTAGGTATACATATTTCGACATATAATTTAGCAAATAATTCTTTTTGTGACATGTGGCCCTTACAAGGAGCCTAGTCTAAAGCCACGTTCGCACATTCCGATTATTGTTTTTCAACACTGTTGATGGCGTGAAGTGAGGTTAACATTATCTTGTCTCACTACTCCAAAACTTTTTGGATGAAGACATCTATTTCGTTTAGAAACTAAAAAAAAGGCATTCGGTGACACCAGCCAACTGATCGTATTCAAATATATTCAAATATTCGAAATAAATGGTTTCCATGCGCCGGCGATGCATTGATGACTCGAATGATAATTCATAGTTGAATCGAAAGTAGAAAGGACCTCAAAAGTTGATCAATTGTGTTGAAATGGGGTTCCCACTTAATTTAGTTTCAACTGTCATTTGACATAGTTGAATGCCAAAAATCGATACGTGACAACACGGCATATGGCCAGGCCACCATGTATTCATTATCAATTCTTATACAACGAAGTGGACTTATGCGTTACTTGGAATGGGAGTGCATCTAAGTAACATTGCATAAGTATGACTATACATATGGGCCGTGAGATATCCTTTAGTCAGGTTCAAATGTTTTTACATCAAAAGGTTAAGAATTACTGGTCAAATGGGTTATACAGTATAATGAAAGATAACAAATTAATATTTTTTAATTATGCCTTATTAAAGTGTTGTTATTCTCTTCCAGGTGTGCGTGCGATTCACGGAGATGTCCACAAACTGGAGTGGGGTGTTGCGCTTTGGTTTCACAGCACATGATCCTTCCACGCTAGCAGGGGGCCTCCCTAAGTACGCCTGTCCGGACCTCACCAACAAACCCGGCCACTGGGCAAAAGCTCTGGCGGAGAGACTCTGCGAAAGGAGCTCTTTGCTCCAATACCATGTCACTCCTGGAGGAGATGTCCATTTCAGTGTGGATGGAGACGATAAAGGATTGTTCTTTTGCGGGGTGAGTGGCAATATATAATATTCTCTTCTTCAGTGGATAAAAACACCTTGCATTAGTGTTTTAAGAAAATAACCATCATTATTTATATGAACAACGGGAATTTGTTTTAGTTTGTCGAACAGAATTAGCACCAAGAAACTGTTGCAGACTACAAAAATGAGAGGTGGTCAATAATAACAATGTTAATTTGAAAGAAAAACTAATATATTATTTTTATTATATACTTCATACAACTTAACATTAATCCTGTAATAATTAAACAAACATACATAGGGTAACATAAAAACTGGATGAGGGTCGGACTTAGCCCATGGGCTATGGGATGAATATGACTGATATAAGCTAATAAAGCAGCAGTATGAGCAGACTTGTCATTTGCATTTGATTAATGAATAATTTCTTCAGTATTGTCAGCGCAGAAGATTTAAATTTTCTATAGTTATCATTTCAATAATGCTTTAAACGTAACGGTTCAATTCGTTCTTTATTGTTCCAAACTTTCAAACTACCTTGGTACCCAATAGTGAAAATACTAATTTAATTTATTTTAATTTTAATAGGTTGATACAAAAGGGCCGCTATGGGCTTTGCTGGACATCTATGGAAACTGCACAGGCGTCCAATTTGTCGATTCGCGAGCCCACCTCAACAACTCCACTCGTCTCTCACAGCAGCAGCAAGCGCACCACCACTCGGAGCATTCCTCTGCTGCGGAAGACCACATCACCACTGAGCAGCAAGACCTGGACAACATGGTGGAGCGAAACCTCGTCCCCGCTATGAGGTCCGCCTCCATCACCAGCACGGGTAGCGGAACAGATCCCACCGGATGGAGACCGGCACCCTTCCACAGAATGTGCGGGAGACACATCCGATTGGGCCCCGAACCCGGGTTCGCGTCTAGATTGTCTTCTGAATTCTGCCAGGGATATGTGTTCACGGCTAGGCCACTGGCTCCTGGAGAAAGGTTGCTGGTTAGAGTGTTAGAAACTGAATCCGTGTATGCTGGTGCTTTGGCTCTAGGATTGACGTCGTGTGATCCAGGACAGTTAACTCCCAGTGATCTCCCTGACGATTCCGATGGACTGTTGGATCGGCCCGAGTACTGGGTTGTCAGCAAGGATGTTGCCGGTTCTCTAGGAGTCGGCGAGGAATTGGTGCTTAGTGTTTCTGGTGAGTCAAACATACCCCCTTTGACCTATTTCTGATGATTGATGGGTAGCAATGTTCCATCATTTTTAAACTGTGCAATTCTTAAGCCCTCACCTAAATAAAATATGTTGACTCCTAATGTTATCCAGTATAAACCCTTATCAGTAAAATTATAGGTATGAATGACCAAAAGGCTTTCGTGTATACCATCTCAATTCAGATTTGTTTCATGTCTTGTCACAAGAACTTTTTACAGTGTACATCCACCAGAGTTTTGGTGCACAAATGCAACCTTCAAACAAATAATTACAAGATAAAAAGAACTTTTTCTCTTTTTTTTTCTGTTGAATCATATAAACTTGACAATTCTATGTATTAATAAATACTTTTTTTTGTACTTGATAGAAATACTGAATAAATATAGAATACTGAAATGTCATTTTGTCATTTCATATTGATATCCATAGTAACGCACATATATTAATAATTTAGTTGCTAGGATCCTCTTAGCAACCAATAATAGTGTTTTACTTTATACGATTTTTTTCCGAAATAACTTTCCATACAAAACAGAATTTACTAAAAATGAATTCAATTCTGCTTAATGATGGCTAAAAGTATTAAAAGAATGCATTGGCATCGTGTTCTGATATATTCTAAAAGTTTCGAATGTCTAGTTAGTCGGGAAGTTAGTTAAGAATCTTCAATCGTCCAATACAAATCTTGGACAAACAAGAAAAAAATTGTACTGGACAAACAAGAATACGAGCTAATAAAAACGTGATAAAAAATCAAATAATTAGTAAGATGAAATTCAAGTAATGGATGCGTTTTCTACAATATATACACTCAAAACCTTACTAATATTTGAATTTATTGCCCATTGTAATATCGTGAGGCATAGAAAAGGGTAATTTTGAATTTGACGGGAAAGTCAACGTTCAGAGCTATTTGAATCATGCACACAACAGTATACTTAGACGAATATATATGGGTTTTTTTTTAAATCTGAGTAGTTTGAAAATATCTTTACCTAATTTTTTTTACAAAAAAAGAATAAGTGTATTATTGCATGCCCACTATTGTCAGGCCGCGTCACGAAACCGAATCTAGTGTGTATGAGTGCTAGTTATTGCCGATACTTCGAATGGAATAATATGGTAGATTCTTTGCAGAAAATGATGAATATTTCGTATTGAAAAAATTGGTAATACATTAATTAATATGAATGGAATATGCAATCGAAAAAAAATTTGCATACCGCATTGTATTCGAAGTTAAGCAATAACTAGCGCTACCATCAGAACTCCCAATTTCATGCCGTAGCCTGATTATAGACGACTTTGGTAATAATACCAATATGGTGAAAGTAATTAGTTGAACAATATTGTATAATAATATTGTTTTGTGACAAAAAATTGAATTTTGAAAAGAATGTATTGGTAAATGTCATTTTACACGAGTTGTATAATATAATTCAAATGCAGAAGTTAAATTATTATAAAAATCAGGGGTCTTTAAATAAGATATAATAATTCAATATTTTCCAGGAAATGGTGAAGTGAAAGTGTCGCTAAATGGTGCCACACCAGTGACGGTGATGTACGTGGACCACAGTCTCCGATTATGGGCCTTTCTGGATGTGTATGGTGGCACTCGTAAGGTTCAAGTGCTGAGCAGGCCCCCGCCGGCTGTTTTAGTCGTGGCTCTGCCGCCAGCGCATAACGCCGCCAATCAATTGCTCGCCAACGCTCAAGCTGCAACATTAATGCAGGTAAATGACACTGATTATTGAAGTTAAACTTCTTGTTATATTTTATTTTTTCACACTAAAATAAACGCACTCGATTGGATTCAAACCACTGATTGTTCGGTTATCACAAGTTTTGTTTGTTTTTTCTATTAATATTTTTAGCCCCTGGTATATGTTAATTTCCAAAAATCTTTTATCAAATTTTATGGCTAGTGAGAGAGTAGATGAGAAATGTGGGATAAGTGTCACTGTTATTATTTAAGTCAGTATCATAATTTGCATCATGCGATTTCATATGGGTAATGTGTGAGGCCACTCAGCGGTTTTCGTTTATCTTGCATTTTACGGGTTGACCATCATTAAGTCATAAGCTAAATCCGGTTCCAAAGCCTTTGTCTATGACTTTCGCATTTTTCTCTTGACATGTTCTGTTGTCATATTCATTATTTTACTCACGGTGGTGTACATGCAGATTGTCTGTCTGAAGCTTTGTGTTGCTGGTTAAAATCCAGTTTTTGGCAAGTTCATGCAGTGGGTTGAGCGAATGATTAACAACAGTCATCAGCTACTGATGATGTTTGTTATTCCCAGATTCTGCCATTTTGAAATTATCACAAAAACTATCACATTTAGGACTTTTTCTTTTTACAAATGTATTAGTAAACAGTAAACAATTAGGAAAAGCGAATAGTAAAATACAATGACATTAACGGCCTTGCACCAGAGCCTTCGCTACCGGGGTTTGTTAAATATGTCACAGGTAGGAGTATATTATTTTTATTTTTAAGTTAATATGAAGTTGAAAAAATCATGTTTTGCCATGAATATATTCAATAGTTTGTATAAAATAACACCAGCGCTTCTATAGAAAGAAAATGGCTCTGAATTAATAACATCTCTTGTACTAAATCAAGTGTGTCAAATATAGTGATTCATATTTCACTGTGCTACATCTTTATTTTTTGTAAAAAACAGGTCCATTATATTATTAACACACTTTTTAATTAAAATTTGTTACAATATTAGAGTTCGGCCCTGGAAATAAGACTTGAAAACTCCGGTCTCTAATCACCACTTAAATGCTTAATCTTGATAGTTAGTGTTATTATCCTAGTCCTAATTACAAAATAATGATCATATTATTTATTAAAACTGTTGTAATGCCACATTTTAGCATTATGAAGTTTCTTATGAGTTTTTTTTTTCTTTTTAGTCGGCGCGCTCTTTGCACAGCTCTTCTACTTCATCATCGTCATCCACCACCTCCCTGCCGGTGCACGTGAGCGGGATTCCTGTTTCACTGCCGCCCCAAGTCGTCCAGCAGCGTTCATCGGTTCCACACCAAAACGGTCTCAATCACCACCAGAGTAACGTCATCGTCGCCGGAAATCACCAAGTCATCCCGAGAACCGCCTCCGCCGGATTACTGCACCATCAGAACTCGCAGAACCATTCAGCCATTTCGAACAACGCTCAAAACTGTCAATTGTCAGCCAGCAGCATCAGTGTTCAGAATAATCAAAATAATGCTTCAAACCAACAAATAGTGTCGCACGCCGCTCAACCGAGTCAGATCCAGCCGTCCCACTTATCCGGCATCTTGACTCACTATACTTACCCGCAAAGCAACTTCACGGCGGCAGGAGAGTGCACTATCTGCTACGAGCAGCAGATCGACTGCGTGTTGTACACGTGCGGTCACATGTGCATGTGCTACGGTTGCGCCGTGCAGCAGTGGAGAGGGAAGGGCGGGGGCCAGTGCCCCATGTGCAGAGCTTCTATCCGAGATGTCATCCGAACGTATAAATCATGATCAGAGTTGTTTCAACGGGATCAGAGTTTTCCCAATTTATTGCACTTGTCCACAATAGTGTGACAGATTGTATTTGAAGAATCTTGACTTATTCACCATGTGATTTTATGTAGCAGTATGAAACACTGGCTATGAAATGTTTCGAACGTGAGAAATAATAAATCTTATGAAGAATTGCAAGATGGTTGAGGATTGTTATACAGTACATTTACCGTGATTCAATCAAATGTTAAATAGCTCTCATTTGAAACTCCATTTGTGTCAAAAATACACCTTTGTTTTCAATAGCTTGAAATAATAAACTAATCCTGTTATAATAATCATTTTAATTAATTTAAACAGATAAATCATTTGTTTTAAATTTAAAGCAGGTTAAAAACTTATTTACTTATTAACGATTGAAGATTTAATTTAACTTGATTTGTTTGCTGTGATTCTCTTACATTGTGGGAAGATGGGAGATGTCTGCTATTTATGCTTTACAGTGATAAACTAATTCAATTTCTGTGACAGCTGTGCAAATTAATAATTCAAGTGACTGCTGAAATGTGATTTGACTTGTTTTACGATCTGACAATTAATAAAATATTTATTGTGTAAAGTTTTGTAGTTAGAAATTTAATTGATTTATAAAAATATTTTTTAAACCATGTCCATTTTATTGTGTTGATATTTAAATTGGACAAATATTTAACCTTTTGCACTCCTACAATTTTTAGGTTGGCATTACATGCATCTCAAAGCAATTTTCTATAGGTGTGACACATTCAAAATTGAATAAAAAATTTGAACACCATCAAAAAAAGATATTAGATTCATTCATATTATACAGTTATTCTTGCATTTGCTTTCTCTATATAATTACTTCGACTTTTTCATCATTATCACTTCGGATAATTCGTAATATTCTTCTTAGTGGGAATTGCGTCACTCACTATCATTGGCATGAAAAAGTTCTTTATCAATGTTTGTATCATTTTGATAAGCACTGTCTTCATAAATGCGAAAAGAAAATCCATCATCACACGTTATTTTAACGGCTTCATTTAGTCGATATTTTTATTTTTCGGTTAAAAAAAAGTAAATCTCGCAAAGAAACAGGAGCTCAACACTCTTATACAATGTTTCAAACTAATATAAACAAAAACACAAAGAACCGATCTGTGAAAATATGTGGTTTTGGTTGTAAATCATTTACAAAATGTACAAATAATTTCATTTTAATATGCAGTTGAGAACTACTGAAAATGCAAGTGATAGAAACCAATCCCACCAATTTTAGAATTTTTATCCAATAAACACAGCTGAAGTTGTTTTGACTAATTACTAATTATTATGAATTGGTGCTGTTATTAATTATTATCATTGTTTATAAAGACATTAAAAAAATAAAAGACAACAGATAATATTATAAATCACACCCAATTAATTTGCCACCACTTTGGCAGCATTCAAGTAATACGGTAAATATCTAATGCTGCGGTATTCGAGTGGAAAGGGTTAATTATAATTAAATTTAAGGTGGAGTGTAATAGGTATTTGAGACATCAATTTAGTGATTGAAATACGGCACAATTGTGCAATTGAATATTATAGTTTACTGAAAATTTACTATATAACTAGCAAAAGTAATGTAATAGATTTCTTGATTTTCACCGGGTGTTCTTCTTTCTTTCCTCAACGTTTTGGCCTCCGCAACGAGCCCGAAACGTCGAAGAAAGAAAGAATATATTACGATAACAAACAACAGTGAAAGTCTCAAATATTATACAAGTAATATAGTATTTTATACAACAATGATTATAGTCTACTGCAGTAGTTAGTACCAGATACCAGCTATTGATATTTTTTCTTTTACTATGACATCTTTATTACCTATTACACTCTCATTTAATTCTTTTTTGTGTGTGGTATAGTTTGTATGAAAAATATTGTACCGTTTTTATCTACACAATTGTCACAATGTAGAATTTACAGGTAAAATCCTTTATCACAACAGCAATAAATTAACTAATATGTACTGCCTATCGGTGACAACTATTTGTAGGAATCCTTCATAACTCAATTACGCTCCAGGTTCAGTGACGAGCGCAATGTCATGTTCCGGATCTCTTGCAGCGGTGCATCAGATTGAGGGATTTATAACGAATTTATAGATTTATACGAAGAAAAAATATGGATTATACTTTTCATAGTGAAGAAGTATTCAATAATAGTTGTCCCTGCCGTGTAATTACCTAATAATTTATGATTGATTACATGATATTCCTGAATAGCCAAATAGTCGTAGACTGCCATGAAGTGATAATGTTTTGATTTCCGTGATTGTATACCTGAGATAAATAAAGCACCTAGTGTCAAAACGTGAAATAGGGTTTCAATAAAAGATGTTGAATATAATGGATTGAATTTTTTGTGGATATCCTATAAAAATCGCCATTGGCAATTCCAGTTGGATGTCAGTGCCATTTTTATATGAAGAAAGAAACAACAAATAAGGAAACGTTTGAAAATTAGCGACCCTTCTTCACTTAGGACTCTCAACTGCAGGGATTTTTTTTTTGACACTTAAAAATACCATGTATATATATCTGAATTTGTAGTGTTTTTTGTACTTCGATCTTTATTTATTTCAGGTATTTCAACTCAGTAGTAAATAATACAAAACAGATTGGATGTATTTTAAATACACATTAAGTATAATGCACATAAATTAATTTATCAGCTGGCAATTCTAAAAAAACTGTTATTTGTGGGCATATACAATATATGTTTCGCTGTAAGTTGTCCTAGTATTCGAAAGAAAATAATACTCGATACCAAAACCCCATTATTCCATAAAATGTTGATGTATGTATTGTCTTAAAAAAATCTTCACTGTACATAGTAGATACTATTATTATCGTAAGCATTAATCATTAATAATATTGCAATATATTTAAATAATAAATTAATTGTACAAATGCCGTAGAGCTGACTCGAATCCCCTTGACTCGAGGAGCAAATAAAACTTGAAGAGCTTTATAGAAACGTAGCGTTCTTTTTTAAATAAGACATAATGCAGCGGCATGAATTCATTACCCACGATAATGTACTATAAACAAGAAAATATAATAATAAATCGACAATTGTTAATCTTCCAATAATACCAACACGTTTATTTGATACATTACCAATATTTTTATAGACCTGTCCTTGTTTACAGCACAGATTAGATTTTATAGGATTTTTTTAATACAATGATCAAAGGAAATAAAAGGCAAAGCTACATAATTAATTACATTGAATCCTCAACTAGACTGATTGAAAGATTAAAGTTGTACACACTGTGATGTCAGATATAAGACTCATTGTAGTGTAAAAGACAACACGGAGGTTTTTTAGTTCTCTAGATGGCCACTATGTTGTCTCAAAGCTGTTATATTTTGGTCATTTCTATAGTTTGTTTTTCACTAAAAAACATTTAGTTGGATTCTCAGCTATTCTTATTATCTTTATAAGTGTGGTAAATTATTTAACATCCGATTACTGTGTAAACTCAAAAATGATCGGCCATTATTGGAATCTAGATTAATCAAATCTTTGGTACAGTAAGCACCACCTTCTCTTATTTTCTTTAATTGTTGACAGACACCATTTTGAATATATTGTTATTACAGGAGGAATTTTGATTTTTATATTTTTACAGACATTTCATTGTAAAAAATTGTGTCCAGATCTGAAAAAAATCTTAAGATTGTGCGGCTTGTAATTTTTAATAGAATTATAATAATTAATAGAATATAGTAAATTTTTGTTAATATAATTATGTATTATATTAATTATTTTGTAAATACTTTCAAGTCAAATAATTGTTTCGACCAAAAAAAAAATCAAATTCTTTCAATTAATATATATATTATTATTGTTAATATCTCATGTAACAGTGATTGTGTTTATTATTATTAATTATTGTGCTTATCAAAAAATGATCAAATAATAGAGGGTGCAGAATTGTATGTATGTTTGATAGAACTCAAGAATAAATTCATTCAAATCGTTAAATGCTCACAATTCTCATATAACCATACTTAATACCACCACCTCATTCTTAAACGCATTTCAGTATAGTGTGCACCGGTCAGCATAAGTAATATTTGTTGTTTTCAGTTTGTCTTGCTTGTTTACGGACACAAGAAAGACATATGGGTATTTTCAGAATTAGTATTTGCAGTTTTGTGTTTAAATTCTGATGGTTAAAAATATCTACATTATAATCATCCCCTACTTGTCTAGTTAGGTTAGACAGTTTAAGCATCCCAAACATTGTGCGCATTATGATTGAGGATATAATCCCAGTAAATGACAAACACATTACTATAACGTCACGTGCTGTCACGCTGAGATAGATACATTCAGGTCAATCACTGTCTCTATCTCAACGTTTCTATCTCTATCTCAATGTGACATGATGGTCGGGCCATAAGTGGAACATTTTGGTGAAAATGAGTTCTTTAAAGGATTTAATTTTCAGAATTCCATGACTAAGTTATAATTTGTTTTGACATATAAATTATTTTATTCTGCTCGATTGTAATATTGTAAATTTTTCCTTAATACTCTTTGAATAGTACAAGAGTTTATTTATCAGGAAGACAGGCTTAATTTGTGCCCTCGGAACATAAATCTGGATTAGAAGGGGTGATGTTATTATGTAATACTTTACGAGTGGAATTTTTACGATAAAGAAAGGAAACAGGTGTATTTTCCAGTCAATCCGTCCATAATACAAGTCACTTTCGGTTGGTTATTCAATCAACATCACTCATTGAACAATATTCTAAAAACTTTATGTGGTTTAACTAATTAAGTCTCATAGTGTTTTTTGTCAGAACCATATTGTCGGTTTGGACTCTTGGATTGAATTTGTCTTGTTAATTAGATGTTTTTCTTTTGTTCTGAATAATGTATTTTAATTAACATTTTGAACGGTGAATGTTTGGAGATGAATGCTACTTAAAAAGTTGATGTGACGTAATTAGTCAACTCTTATGCCAAATTTGATATCAATAAAATAAAATTATCGAATACATGACTCGTTTTATTTTATTGCTTACCTATCACAAACAAACTTCAAATCAGAGCTGTTTTGGTATTGAACCCTGAATTTTTTTAAAGGTTGGATACAAATGGAAAAATTAAACAGGGTTCGGTTCCAGTTCTTAGAAAAACAAAACAAATAAGGGGTACTGCCAAAAGTAGGTGAGTCGATAATTTAGGTATTTAGAGTGTATATATATAAATATTTATGATAGAAAAAAATTATATAGAACATCACATAAAGCATAAAAAAATTAGCATTACGCCCAGTGGCGGCTCGTGGATAAGATATTTGGGGGTGCTGCGGTTGATTAAAAATAAAAATAAATGTTTATTTGCATTATATTTTACTATTAACATCAAAATTAAAAATAAATAATAAATTATATTAATAATTAAAATAAAGATCTTAAATTGCTTGCAAAAATAAATTTTAACAATGTTAATAAATCATTATAGCTATATTTATTTCCTTGCTGTGGCGCGCCTGCTCACGCGCAACGCAGAAATTAATACTGAAATCGGACTGTCTGACTCGCAGTGCCGATTTGGCTTACATCTGAGCACCACTGCCCGCGCCCTTCCTTCGCCCACTCGAGAATATTCTGTCGAAATCGGTACTGTGCAAAATCAAGTACCTACGGTGATGTATGATAATATTATTGGACATTAAATGTATCGATCCGCGGGCGAGCTGATTACACACTTAATAATGATATTTTCATATAATATAAATAAATTTATGGATATTATAATATTACATTTGTCTCAATTTGCTTGGGGGTGCTGTGCTGCAGTAATGCAGTGCATATGGACGAGCCGCCGCTGATTATGCCTGATTTTAGTGGGCATGTCAAACTAAAAATTGCAATTATCCCATTACATGATTGACTTATCAGCTTTGGGCAGTATCTCCACAATTGATAGTTATAGCTTTATGGTATGGAAATTATATTTTAATTTAAAAATTCAAAAAGGACATCACAATTTCTTCTACATATGTAGTAAAAACAATTTTTTTGATTAATTGGTATAGGCCTTCAGCAAGTTTTCTCGCTCTATGAGGCCGTGATCGACAGGTCGCACATGCAAATAATAAATAATTCAACTCGCTTCTAAAATATTTCAAATAAGAGTTGAAGTAATATAAAGATGAGTTATCTACAACTTGACGGTTGCGGCAGCGAGTTTCATGAGGCAGTCGCCTCGTGTTTTGGTATCCGTTCTCGCGTCGGTGAGCTGCCGAAGGATCGACTTGCACGCATCTATGAATTCTAACTCTGCAAACAAAAAGTAAAAGAAAATATTATTGTATATGTTTAGGACGAATTGTGTTGTGGCAGATATTTATAACGAATTTCAAATAAAGTTAAAAATAAATTACAGGGAGTATAATTCTGACTGATTGATTAGATAATTGCTAATGACTTCAGATTATTTACACCTGATCATTTTAATGTCAATCTGGGATTTCCAGAAATGAATTCTCGGGAATTCTCGAGATATCGGGAAATTTAAAAAAACCTGTAAAAATCTTAAAATTAGTGTAAAAACAGACAAATTCTAAATAATATGATATTTTTTATTTATGTAAAAAGAAACGAAATAGAAGTAGGAAAACAAAGATAATTCAAAACATTACTTATTAAAATAGAATTACAAAAAACACAGACTGTCAATTGCTGCGTCTGACAATCACATACACTTTTAAGACACAAAATTCCCTGATGTTGCAAAAGATTCTCGAGATCCGGGATTTCCCGAAATGTTAAAAATTTCAATTCTTGAGATTCAGGATGGAAAATCTCGAAAATTTCTCGAGAATTCCCGAAACCCAACTCTAGATACATAATATGTGGATTTCCCTTTTATAAATAACTTCAATTTCCAATAAATAAGTAAATCATCTGACCCGCAAAAGAAGTGTTACAAAGTAATGAAATGTGCAAAGCAAAAATAGTAAAAACCGGTTTGATAGCGCAGTACAAAGTTCCCAAAATAATTTACCATTCTGGTAACAATGATCGTGGTTAGCATTTCTTGAGCATCTATTCTATACATAAGACAGCTGTCGAGGGCAGTTTTTCATATGTTTGTATCAAAGTATTATAATTTCATAATTGTTACAATAAGTGCAAATACTTCGACTTCGTCTAAACAGTCAAAACTGTCTATCTCACTATAAAATTTAGCACACCCAAGAGATTTGCTGTTAAAACATAGCACTTATTGTAACAATTACAACCAACTTATTGTAATTGTTACAATGAGTTCTAATACTTCGATACAAAACTACCCTCGATAGCAGTCTTGTGTATAGAATAGATGCGTTGCTGGTATTGTTAATGATGTATTGCTGTTTGGCATTCAAGGGTTGAAGTATATATCGATGATGTTGAAGAAAACCTTCTTTGTTAAAAGAAGCTTTCCGTGGTTTCCCGCTTCAGAGAAATCCTCACAGACTGTATGAAAATTAGTAGATATGGGTCCTTCTTCAGTTTCAATATCATCTATCTCTATCGACAAAGGTTTTCTTCAATATCTTTGGTCAATATAATATGTTATGTTACCTTCTGGATTGACTTCAATGTCAATATTGTCTACGATGGCTTTGGTGTTCTTGTCCCAATGTAAGGACCAGCACAATCTGAAGAGGTTGTCTCTCCATTCTATCACCATTCCTGATTCCTGTATAATATTTTAAAAATAGATAGTATATGTATATATATTTAAGTATTTATCAGGGCTTCGAACTGGAATTGAACCGAAAACCGGAAAAACTTATTTTTGTCAGAACAAAAACCGGTACCGAACCGAAAAAACCATTTTTTTTTCAAAGTTCAAATATGCGCGTTAACATGATCTTACTCCCCACTCAGTTGTCGTTCAGATATCGTATGCGCAACATTTAAAAATTAATCACTCGGAGATCATCATCCGAAAACTGAAAACCTGTAATTTTATTCAAACGAAAAAAATAATGGTTCGGAACCCTGGTTAACACAGAATTATACATTCAGAAAGATCTTTCAATTTTCAATTCATGAATGTACAATTGATGGCTGGCAAACTGGGTCGCATAATATATCAACTCATTTTGATATAATATTTGGTTGAAAAACACACCTCCTATAGCATGCAACATATTTGAAAGCGCACAGCATAAATATTCTACCAATTATAATTTTAAAAAGTGCTACACTCATGGATACCTTTCTTTCATTGGGTCTACAATCCGATGTGGATGTTGGCCGCATCACAGAAGGGTTTTTGGATGGACAAAATGGATATTAGTCACTTTCTTAACTTATTAGGTCCAGAGTCTGAGGCCAAACACACGTCTTGTGAATTTGTCAGATCTTATCAAATGAAATTCGATTTTATCTTCAATTTTAGAATGACCACATTTACAAGTCTTTTATGGCAAAATGTTGATTTCTAGGATAATCTAACAGTAATTAATCAAAGCGAGACGTTACATAGCAGGCAGCCATTATATTGTCTTTTATTTAAAAACAATGCAAGATTGAATAATGCTGCTTCAATATTTTATATTTTCTTTTTTGTATCTAGTAATTCGAGACTACAAAAAAACTGGAATCGCTGTTACCAAGTAGAATGGTTTGGATACACAGGGACGTCAGTGGACAGCAGAGCAAGTCCAAATTTTTTTTAAGCACTATGGTGCACGTTGCAGCATCAGTCCCGTGCGGCTCCGTCTCGGAACAGAATGACCACTTAAAATAACTTCTTTCAGACATGTAGCGTTATAGCATCATGGAAGGCGGCCGTGCATATCCACGGCTGTACATACATGACGGGCGGTGGTGGGAACCTAGGTAGAACAATATGACTAACTTAAACAATTATTTATTTAGCTTTATGGTCATGAGTATGTATCCAATACGGTAGATTCTGTAAGGAAAAATAGACAGTCATTGATAAACGTACAGTGGTCTCTGCTTGAAAGAAATCACCAAAGGTCTCGACCAGTCGAATAAGAGCTGCCTTCCGAGCCACTGCCAGTCGTCCATATTGACGGAGACCACGCGTTAAGCCGATAATGTCTCTTGATTCGCACATTGTTTCTGCTAATCCGTCCACCTCTCGTCTGCACATTTTTCCTTTAACAGTGCATCTTAGGGTTTGAATGTGGTCAGGATCATCTTCCTGTAAAGTTTCAGTGAAATGGCATCGGTGAACGACAGTAGTAAAAAATTTATATATATTTCAACAGACAAGAGAGTATAAGGACAAGATGTTAGCTGCGACAGAAAATAAAAAATGAGGCTGGTCTAGTACTATAACTTGATTTATTGTAAAGTTAGTCGCATTTTCACTTATGCCTGTTAATGTGATTTTAGGAAAAATACATAGATTTTGCCCGTTTGTTAAGCTTCAATTACATTGAGCTTCTTTACGAGCTGTTTGTTGGCGACTTTACAGGCAGATCATAAATTCGCCAACAAACAGCTCGTAGAGAAGCTCAATGTAATTGACGCTTTAATGTCAACACAAACATAGAGCCCTCCAAACCAACCCGCACCACACTCGGTCTTAATCGAGCGTATCACGAGGCTCTATGTTTGGATGTGAAGCGTCAGCAGTTTTTTATGCCTGGGAATGTCTCAGGAGCAGATGCTCAAGACTGAGATTGCCACGCTGTCAAGTGAGCTATGACTGAGTTTACTGAAAGACGAAATTTAATAAAAAGTGCCATGGGAGAAAACGGCATGGTGACTTAACAGAATTAAATGAATTTGATGATATATACGATACAAAAAACAAAGCTAAAACAATACAGACAAACAAAATCTTCACGTCCGCAATAAGACGCCACAAATTTTTTAAATGCAATATAATTGGCCTTTGTGGCGACCAGGTCGGACGACCCAACAGCTGGTTGGGCTGACTGAAGCATCTCTTCCCACTCGGAGCATATTCTCGGACATTCCCAGAGGATGTGGTTTGCATCCTGTAGTTCTCCGCCAATTTGTTAATGTCAGTAAAATCTTAGACAACCATACTTTAAATCGATATTTTTAGTTACGATTAACCTCAGCATATTCGAGGGTTTCTTAACTATATGAGCCGTGACCCAGATTAGTGTAAGTGTAAGGCCCCGTCCAGCATAAGCGCGTTCGGCAGAGCGTTGAGCGGCGCACGCAACTCAAACGTATATCTGTGTGTGAAAATGTTCGTAGACAGTCGTTTTTTGGTTATACGTTTGAGTTGCGAGCGCCTCTCAACACTCCGCCAAACGCGCCTACCCTGGACGAACGCTAAGGCCTGAGTGGACAGCGTTCAGCGGGGCGTGAGCAACTCAAATGTATAACCAAAAAGACATTGTATACAAATTTCACACAGGTTTATACGTTTGAGATGCGTACGCCGCTCACGCCCCGACGAACGTTGTCCACTCAGGCCTTACAGTAAGAGTTTTGGTTTTGTGAAATAGAAAAGGTTATTAATAAAACACAAAGAGATAACAACATTACATCCTATAATACTAAACCGAACCACGCCTTTAAATGACTTTTGAAAGCTTATCAAATATTAGTATTAGATTAGACGTTGTTGTTCCAAGAGCAGTAGTACGTTCATTGCTTCTTTTGACATTGTTGACTTCCCATTTTTTTAATTTCAACTAGAATGCATCTTTGTATTTCAATGAATTATTGCATTTCTAATACAAGCGCATTGGTTGATTTCAAAGTTAAATATTATGTGATTACAAATTCTATAAATGGGGTCTTGTTCACAAGCCATTCTTTACATATTACTATTCCGTAAAAAATATACAGATTTCTTTGTGTTTACTAAACCTTTATATTATTGTGTTTGAAGGAGAGGCAAGTCGAACAAAACATCAAATTATGTACGTACGGTTGCTATGAAAATAATAACGACATTCTATGCTTATAATTATATCTTCTCAAAACTTCTCTAAAATAGTTGGACGTTTGAATCTAGTTTAATGTACAAATGGTAGGAAATTAAAAGTCAATTACCATATTCGATCCTAAGCGGAGTATATGGGCCTCCACAAGCTGGAGGTTGTATTAACAGATTTTTGTTTTTACAATGGATGCTAGTCTACACTCTGGGGTTAAACACACATTGAAAAAATTACATGTGAATTCGCCAGACCCGATAATCGCCTGGCAATTACCGGCGATAGTTATGTAGCGGTGGTGAAGGGTGGAGGTAGGCTGTTTAGATCTGACATAAACTTTTATCAGTTAAACATATTTGTTTTTATTGAATCTAACAGGCGTATGCATATAACAGCAAACTGCATTCAAGCTATTTATTGCAAATTTGCATGCATAAGCCTAATATGTATCTGACGAATAGTGACGTCACGTCGCCGACGTAATACGCGTCATGCCATGGGTAATGTTACCAAATTTTAAATTTAAATTTCCCGAAAATTAATTTAAAATTTTGAAATTGTGAATCGGTGTAAAAATGTGCAAAAGGTACCATATAAATTTAATAATTATAAATAAATAATTATCATGAACTTTAAATAATTTATTAGTTATGACATCATATTTATTTTATACTTCTAATATAAATATTTATTTAGGAATCGACTGGCCACACTTTTGTCTTGCAGCTAGCTTCATTTATGTTATGAGATGACATTTATTGACTTCGAGAATCCTTCCTAATGTACCATACAGAAATGAAAAAGGATCTAATTATTATCATATATCAATCAACCTATGACAGTCTTACCAGTGTGTTTGAGATTTGAATCTTGTTTATTACAGGTTAGGTGATATTTTGAAACAATGCAGACTGCCAATTGCATATATAATATCTTAAATAAAGCAGTAACTACCTAGTAGGCTCATATATTATTATGTAGTACCTATTTTATCGTAATGTTACGTAAATCCATCTTATCCATGGGAAATACTACATGTTTTATGACGTCTTTAGTGAGTAATCGAACCACGGGAACATTGTATCTAGACTATGGATTAAAATTCATGATGCGTTTTTTAAACGGCACAATTACGGTTTAAAGTTTG
This sequence comes from Rhyacophila brunnea, assembly GCF_057557595.1. Lineage (NCBI taxonomy): Eukaryota > Metazoa > Arthropoda > Insecta > Trichoptera > Rhyacophilidae > Rhyacophila > Rhyacophila brunnea. Next base: position 10,132,614 of record NW_028233068.1, on the reverse strand, counting down.
CAAATGCTCTACCGAATCTACAAAATTGATGGGTTCTCAATTATAATTATATGTATTACATATATAATAGTATAATGACAATTCTAACCAACAAAAACTTGTAATGAATTCAATTTTGCCGACTCTTTACGTATGTATATAAGTATGCTCGTGTCATGTGTCAAACTGACAGGAGGTGGACGCCTCCATGTTTAATTTCCGTGCGCATTCCTGTGCGCATCTCATTTTTTATAGGTTTCTTATTCCGCTGATAAACCACTGACTACGTTGAGCGCGGTTCAAAGCTGTATGAATACGGCTGTAAGACTACAGTGTGTTGCTAGTATTTGTTAAAACTTGCCTAATCCAAGCCATAGTAGATAATAGTCAAAAAATATTCATTTATCTATAAAATATCTAAAATTATGCCATTAAACCATATATAATTTGAGATATTTTAATTATAGGTACAGTAAAACCTCGTTAATACGAATTCCATGGGACCGAAAATCGAAAAAAAATTCGAATTACGAATTGTATGGGGGAAAAATATAAAAATTTTGAAAATTTTTTTTTTTTGATTTTCATTAATTTTGTTTCTGATCACAGATGTGCCTACCGAATTGGGTCATAAAATGTCTGGATTATTTTTATTACCATCATAAAATAAGTAATTTCTGTCTAAAGTAAAGTCTGTCACAATTTTCAATGACTGGCTCATGAAATAGTGTACTTTATTTATTTATTGAATATTTTTATATGCCAGGGACTCTGAAATCATTTCGAATTAAAGGTATGGTTTTATATGAAAATAATGTTCAAGGGACTTTTTTTTCGGGCAGATTTCGAATTATCAGTGTTCTTACAAACGAGGTTTTACTGTAGAAGAATATTTTTTATCGATTGTGGTTTGGTTTAAGGCAGGGTTTAATTGAATTTCAAAAAGTAACCAGTACCATCTGCAATTTGTACTCTTTATTCAATGAAAACAAATAAGTATGACTGATAAAGTTTAGTTTGCACTATTTATGTCGAATCTTAACAGCCTACCTCAACCCTTCGCCACTGATGTTAAGTCATATAAAAAACAAAAAATCACTGATATGTAGTGATGTAAAAATTTCAACGAACTTATTTTTTAATTGTCAGGTAGTGATGTAAAAATTTCAACGAACTTATTTTTTAATTGTCAGGTAGGTCACCTGTACTTTAATCCTCAGAATCTCAATTACCTTATTATTGGTGATTGTAATGATGGACGTCTTCAGGAAGTTATTAATGATCATATTAAATGTCGTTTCTTTCCATATTCCGGGATTACTGAAAATAAAATGTCATTTTAAATTTAATTAAGTATGTTACGATGATACACAAGATATCGTCGGCGTAAGTGCAATACTGTTGAAGAGCTCGTTTTTAACACATTCCGTCACATTCAGTCACGAATTTACTGACTTTTTTGTTAATTCTAAGGATACTGAGTTATTGGTGTTGAATGCATGCTATGAACCTATCTCATGAATAATAACTAAGATAACTCTGTGTACGCAAGGAAGAGGGTGCCACGGACGAGTTAACTCGCCAAAGCATGTATGTCGTTATCACCGGCCTTCTGCGCGCTCTGAAGCGGAGATGGCAGGCCGTGATAACGTCAAGGTCAAAGCGGGGGTGGGGGACAGAAACGCACGGGGTATTTGGTCAAGGCTGGTTTATTTCATCGTATTGCAGGGTAGTCGTTACAGATACGATACAGGTTATTGTCGTCGTTGGCGGTCGGTTGGTAATTGGCGGGCTGCAACGTGGTGTCGCGGCTGGGCTGCTGATTGATTGCTTGGCATCCGAGGCGAGTCAGTGCTTGCGGCGTGGCGATCTGCCGATGTCAGATGTGGTCTTTTTGGCGGGCTGTCCGGAATGCTGGCTTGGCTTCGCGTCCGAGGCGAGCGAAGGCGATAAGAGATTTTGCGGTCGATGCTGTTGGTTCGGCGGTTGAGGTAAGAGAGATGCTGGCTGGTCGACGTATCAGGCAAGAGAGAGCTTTCGCGCCCATCCTGATCCAACTGCCAGATTCGCGGCGTCCTGTTTTATCCGTCGGTCGGGAAGCTCCCTGTTTTACCGACGGATTGACTAGTGGCGGCGCGAGCGGCCGTTTTTGATAGACCGCGTCTGTTTTGGCGGGAATTTGACGAATTTGAATTTCAAGGAGACGGGTTCCGCTCGGCCGAGGGTTGCGATCACCGCGAAGAGTGGACGTAGGCTGTGGTATTTTGGGAAATATGATGGTTCGGTCCGCCCTTTGAGGTAGTCTCCTGTGGGAGACTTTCATCTGGTATCAAACGACCTCTCCGGGAAACGACCGAACCGTCGTCTTTTCCATCAGCCTACCGTCGCTTGTCCTTGGGGGCCAGTTCACCTCTGTGCGGCTTCGACGCGTCCGATGGTCTTGGCGTGCTTGAGGCTCTTTCGTGTCAAAACTGCTGAGGTTTCCACTTCCACATGGTGGTTCCCTCGAATCGACCAGCTCATCGCATCCTTGGGCCGTCGAAGAGTGAGGTGGGACCTGTTGCGCCTGCTAGTCGCCGCCATTGTGTGACTAGAGACCAGGGCACCAATCTCAGCTTCCTCGTGAGGTTTTCGCGGAGGTGTCAGACATGTCAGTCAGGGACACTCCGTGACAGCGCCGGTTCCAAGAATAGACGTCTGGTGATGGGGTCTGGTGTTGGAAGTGGGACCTTGAGTTCTTGAGCGTCGTCTTCTCGCACGTCCAAGGCGTCGAAGCGGTTTGGCCATAGGTGTCGTAGTTTTAAGGCGGGCGTGACATCCTCGCTGGCGTCGGATGTTTGTCGATTTAATGCTGGGGGTCTTGCTGTGTCCCTGGAATCTTGGCTTCCGCTTCAGTCTTCTTGGTCCCTCAGGTTGCAGATCCGATGTAGCCTTGGGCCGTCGGCGATTGAGGCGGTGTCTGATGTATCTGCTGGTCACCGCCGGTTGGGCAACCAGAGACCAGGCGACCAACCTCGGTCTGCCGTAAGGTATATCACGAAGGTGCCGGGCGTCGCGCCGGGGCACTCCGTGATAACGCCGGTGCCAAATGGTAAGCGGATGGTTATGGGGTTTGGTACTGAAGCTTGACCTTGGGTCTTTGCGAGGAGTGTCGTCTTCCAGTGCGTTAAGACTCGCTAGGCTTGATAAGGCTAGTGGTTATGCTAGGCGAGACATCCGCGCTGGTGGCAGATGTTTCGCCTGGGTTTGAGGTACGAGCGCCGTTGGCTGGCACCTCGCTGTGCTGGGTGACGTCGGTCACGAAGAGCGTCGGCGTCGGTAGCCGGGGCATCTCCGTGTAGCGTCGCGACGCCGTTGGCCATGACATCTTACGTATTCCTCCGTGGGCCAGGGTCGACGGATGATACCGCTGGTCGGAGGAACATAACGATGCTGCTGTCACGTCTTGCGATGGAGCCGATGTCCATGATGCTGTTGTCGGGCGCCACTGGAGTGCTGATGTCCAGGTTTCGGGACCACGCGGTTTTTTGCGCGGCCCCCCAGCAGTGTCTGGCTATGCTTTCCACATCGAATGAACTTGCGGGAGTACGTTCCGCGCGATCTCGTGTGTCATTTCCGCTGCGAGGAACGTATCGCCGCGTGTCTCGATGTTGCGATTGCACGCGCGAAACAAGGTCAATTTGACATTGTAAATACCGGCCGTGTGTTTCTCCCCCGGTAGAGTGAGTACTCGCAAATGTCACTGCTTGAGGAAGTTCACAGTTGTACTCACTCTGCTGGCGTATCTCAGGGTCGATGCTGGCTCCGGTGGACACAATCCTGCCCACAAGCCCCACGTTGACGGCGATCAACTTATCACCGGCCTTCTGCGCGCTCTGAAGCGGAGATGGCAGGCCGTGATAACGTCAAGGTCAAAGCGGGGGTGGGGGACAGAAACGCACGGGGTATTTGGTCAAGGCTGGTTTATTTCATCGTATTGCAGGGTAGTCGTTACAGATACGATACAGGTTATTGTCGTCGTTGGCGGTCGGTTGGTAATTGGCGGGCTGCAACGTGGTGTCGCGGCTGGGCTGCTGATTGATTGCTTGGCATCCGAGGCGAGTCAGTGCTTGCGGCGTGGCGATCTGCCGATGTCAGATGTGGTCTTTTTGGCGGGCTGTCCGGAATGCTGGCTTGGCTTCGCGTCCGAGGCGAGCGAAGGCGATAAGAGATTTTGCGGTCGATGCTGTTGGTTCGGCGGTTGAGGTAAGAGAGATGCTGGCTGGTCGACGTATCAGGCAAGAGAGAGCTTTCGCGCCCATCCTGATCCAACTGCCAGATTCGCGGCGTCCTGTTTTATCCGTCGGTCGGGAAGCTCCCTGTTTTACCGACGGATTGACTAGTGGCGGCGCGAGCGGCCGTTTTTGATAGACCGCGTCTGTTTTGGCGGGAATTTGACGAATTTGAATTTCAAGGAGACGGGTTCCGCTCGGCCGAGGGTTGCGATCACCGCGAAGAGTGGACGTAGGCCGTGGTATTTTGGGAAATATGATGGTTCGGTCCGCCCTTTGAGGTAGTCTCCTGTGGGAGACTTTCATCTGGTATCATCGTGTCAGGCCAAGGATGAGTTAACTCGCGGGTTCTAGTAAACGTCATAATTTCTGAATAAACTATTTGTGTATATTTTCTAAACAATATTTATCATTTTATATTCAACCATGTCCGATCCTAATAAGATCATATGGGCCCAATGACATTAATATGGACGAAGCATCTAGAAAATAAAATGACACTCACTTTGTGTCGGGTCTGCCGGATGGCGAAATTCATATTTTAATATCGGTATCCTACGCTCAAATGAACATTCTGCTTGCAAGCGGTCTGGCGACACCGCTGGGTCTGCCCATACAAAATTTCTGACTGTCAGGTTTCCACTCCACCGTTATTATTGTGTTACAAAATGCCAATGTGCCTAGTTAAAAATTGTAAAAAAATCTACTAAACACTCCAAGAAAGATGGGATATCACTTTTCATGTGTTAGTATTATTTATTATTTATAAAATGCCATTTTAAGATATTGATGAATGTTTATTCAATGCAATTGAATGACAGGAACCATTGGACAGTCAGTCGCCTGTGATTCACTGGGCTCACTTGCGTCTAATCTCCGAGAAGTCGTAAGTAACCGAGAATCTGTTTCTAACGCAATGAGTCATGACACTAATACGCCATTACAATAAAGGTTATATTACTATAAATTCTCGAAGCTTGTATCGCATAATGGAAACGGATACGTCATATGGTCACGTGACATCTACCTATACATCTGTGAATGCCTTTCATGCACAATTTCTCGTGTGCGCCGGGTATGAAGTGAGTTGTCCATTTAATATGTCATTGTATGGGCCTCCACAGAGTGAAGGTTTGTATCAACAGATTTTGTTTTTACGAGAAATGGATGTCAGCCACTTGCTCAACCTATTAGGACCATACTCTGACTCATACACAAATTGAAAAACAATATGTGTAAAATATTCACGATTAACTCGAGAAACATGTTGATTTGGTAAGTTTTCACAAATATTTATCATTCTGTTTCTATTTCATATTTTTTAAAGGATTTATTTTATTCCAAAAATAGCTGGTCTACAAGTGTCCATCTAGTAAATATTGGCTGGCAGTGATAAGGTTAAGTCTAAAATCGCTACTTTTCATGAGCAAAAAAAAAATCGATTTTTGGACCATTTTGTATGGGAACTCCGATGTTTCTGTATGAAATATAGTAATTCAGGGGCATTAATTCAACTCAAACTTATCCTCATTTGTGCATACATCTATGTATTACGGTTCGTTTGGCGTATTTTTAAGACTTCTCCTGCCCTATTCCTTTCGCTCACAGAACAGAAGCGAATGCTTGTAACGGCTAATAAGGTAATGTTCATTTAGTTAATTATGCTGATAAAATTTAAGGGATCACATAAAATGATTGGTACAGTTCGGTTATGAGGAATACAGCGGAAAACACATTTTGAAAATACCCGATATACTGGATTATTTGTTAGTTTGGGTTAGTTTAGGTTATGTTAGGTTGGGTTAGGTTAGGTTAACCTAACAAATAATCCAGTATATCGGCTATTTTCAAAAAGTGTTTTCCGCCTGTATTCCTCATAACCGAACTCTACCAAATGATTTATTACGAAACGAAAGACTAACTTTGGCTGCGGAGGTAATAAAACATGATTGTAATCGACAATCTTGACACCCAGAAGTTCAAATGTGCTGATAATGCACTTTTTCATTTTGACTGCATCCTCATCACTGGGTTTTTCCTCCCTGGCATAAGAGTCCTTTGCAATATTCCAGCAGCTGCAAATAATAAGAACACAGAAGGTAAGATAATAAATTGTAAACTATCGCTTGGTGTCTGTATTCAAACACAATTCAACATCATTGGCAAAGACTCGCGCGCAGCTACTCTTAACAACTACCACTTTAGCACGTTTCCGTTATTTTCTTTGGTCCGAATTAACACGGAAGGCATTCCATATACAAGGAGGTTATCGACGGTTATTGAGATCCCCGGGGTTCCAGCGGCTAGCTCAGGTGTCCATCGAACCCCGGATTCACAAAAAAAAAAGTACGATATATTTGAGGGTGGAATTAAATAAAACCACGTCTGTCTCGTGTAACTTGGTATTAGCTTATATTTTACACTTTCTTTACATGTTTAGGTTTTTACAATTAGTTACGCAGGTCCGTATATGTCGGAAAGGGGACGCTTACTCTTTTATCTATTTTTTTTAAACTTCGCGTACCCACGCCATTAGTAAAAGGGACTAGTGATTGGCCAAATCTTGATCGCATGATCTTTGATTCGGCGAATCACAAGCCTGACCCTGGCGCCGGCGCGCGAGGATTTCACGCACAATGCGCGGCAAAATTTATTATATTTGAATACTTATATTTAGTCTTAAAATTATCGCTTTCATCCATCATCATTTATACCTTTTAAATTAAATTAAATTTATCTTAATTACACCTCCGCCCAATATGCGATTTTCACACACCGGACGAAGGCCTTTACTTATGATTACAAAATACTTACGTGGTTGAGCAAGGAATCAGATTAGATGTTTTATGAAGCCGTTTCTAGAGGTCAGGGTTACGTTTCGACTTATAGCTACTAAATGATTATTTTACACCGGGAGAAGCCCGACTGTAACAGGGGTGTATCATTATCTACAATAATTGGTAAATTCGTAATATGGTGAAAATTTAGGTTGGTAGACATGTCGGTCAAATTCGGGTATGTTTCGTGCTGGCGTATCCAGTCGAAAACCAAAATTTTGTATTGAAATATATCATATCAACATCACCTACAATTTTATTAGTCATATCATCACGATTGCAGCATGTAGTAATTATGTTACTACTAGCCACTCGATATTTGACAGCTCGCGGGAAACTATAAATTAAGGCGGTGGCCGTGACCTAATTATTTTTCAAAACAGTTATATCTTGCATCTCAATTCTCAATATGTAAAAATTTACATACTCTATCTCGCTCTAAAAGTTAACACAGCCAAGAGAGGGTCTGTTAAAAGATAGTACTTTTGACAGTTCAGACGGATAACTTATTGGGTTCTTGTATATTTAGTGGAAGCCAGCGGCAAACAAATAGCCGATGTACTGAATTATTTCTTAGGTTAGGTTAGTTTATCATTCTTGAATTTTGCCGAAATCGGCTATGAAAATTGCCGCTATTCCCGCCTGGCTTCCAGTACACAGACTTGTACCACTTATTGTAGTAATTAATTGCCTGAATACATAAAGTGATAAATGTGATATATTTGTTAAGTGATAATATGTTAGAATAGCCTCGCTGATCATAGATTTGTAATAAGATCACAGAGAGGGTATTGTCCGGCTATATGCGGGTGTTCCTTTTTATTAATACTAAGATGATGCACAGTATAATCTCAATTATCTTGAATAATTGGGATGAAAGTGCTTCAGCAACACGCCCGTAAGTGTTCCAAGTCATGATTGTTTCCGTGATAAATGATATCTTCAATCCACCCATCTACGAATTGCGGAAGTCTCTCACAAAATCATTCGTGGGCAGGATATAAAATATAAAACTTCATTCTTGCCGTCATGATTGTGGAAAGTATGGCAGTTCTTCGTGACCCCGATAGGCCGAGAAAGCAGTTACCGTCAAATGTTTGAAAGTTACTTACGATTCCATACAATTTGTTTCATAAAGGTTTAATCTGGAATTGGGTAGTTTAGGTTATGTTTTATTTTTGGTAATAGTGCTGCAGATACCCGCATGAGCTTTTATAACTTTCTTTTTAGACCAAACCCAACCTAACCTAATATAATCGTACTGTGTGATAATGATACATCAAAATGCAATTTCAAATTAACAATTAGTCGATCGAAAAGCATCTGCGCCGACAGAAAAAGGTATTTACCTAGGGGCGGCAAGTTATATGAAAGTATGGTGAAGCAGGCAAGTATGGTGAGGCAGACTGGTAATCAATTTTCGGCAAAATTTCGACATTGTATTGGTACGTTATAATGACCAAAGTAAATCCTCCGTGAAGCCCTGCATTTTTTTAACGCGTCGCTATTTCTCGTAAGTTGTCGGCTATTGTTGGCCTGCTTCATTCATTTGTATGAGAAAGCCGATTCCTTGTCTCTCTTTTTATTTAATACCTTTATGGTATTTACAGTCCTACAAACTTATCTATAGAATGGTCAAAAATGGAACTACGAACTACCATATGGACGCCATTTTGAAAACGTCATTCGAATGTCAGATTCTGTCCAGCTGCGAGTCTTGATTGGGTAGTTATCGATTGTGGCTCCCCCATCCATTCTTTAGATAAGTTTGTAGGCCTTAAATGTAATAAATTGTCTACAATCTACATGGAATAATAGTGTCGTAAGGTTCGAGCTAGTTCGTTGTTGTTCACACAATAACAGTATCGTTTTGATTATACAAATAACCCTTCCTAGGGTGAGAAATATGTGGAGATAATAATATATCGTTCGCTACAAGAACGCACCGTAGAATCCCACAGAAAGTGTCTTGCAAAACTCCTAGCAAAGTCCACAGCTCGCTTTGTGCTTAACATGAAGAGCGAGGTGACTGTTATTCAATGATGTAATCACAAATAGAAACCACAGCAATGCTATTTGAATACTTTGTGATTGCTTACCCGATATTAGGCATTTCATAAGGAATGCGTTTTTTTCGTTCCAAACTTTTGATGCGATCTTCGACAACCCTAATTTTCTCAGCGAGCATTCTCAATTCGGAAGCAGCTTTTCCATTGCGTTCCATTACGTTGGACATGTTTGCTTGTAGAAGCTGTAGAATCTTTAAATAAAGTAAATCAAATGATAGGTAAAGCTACAATATTAGCGGAAAAGTCGACAGTCTGATTCTGACACAAAATTGTTCAACGGATATTCAATAATGTTTTGGTTTAAAACTCAGTGTTACCAACATTTCGAAACTTTGATTATTTTCGTCAATACCCATAATACCAACATAAAATATTAAACATAACCAGTGTTGGTGCTGTGCAATCCAATGTCCATAGACTAATAATTTATTGCAATAGCAATCATGTTCAGTCGGCAATATTTATTATATTAATTCCATACTTTATTAATATTCAACTCTATTACCTGTTTATGGAGCCTAAAATAAAAATCTATTCAGATTCATATAATATTATATGAACTAGGTGTTATGTAGACCTGTTTGTGGACATGAAATAACCGGGCAATGGTATGGGGTCGGTATAACGTTCTAAGATATAAAATGAAATAATTTATTATTTATGATATTTCAGTTTCACCAACACCATCATATTGCATTGTAATCATGGCGTCCGAGCGGTATAGTTTTTCTCTCACAACTTTCAGGTACCTATATTATTGTATTTATTATATATATTTGAGAAATTATGCATCGTCGCAAACATACATTGTTTATTATATTTTCCTCCTAGCGTATGAATTTATTTACGTATGGATCATAATTGTATAAATGGTACATCGGTCATGCCTTGTCATCCTTACCAATTTTTGACATTTCATTTGTAATATAACTGATTTTACTTTGTTTTAGCCCCTCTGGAAAGCTTGTACAAATCGAATATGCGTTAGCGGCAGTAGCTGGAGGCGCTCCATCAGTTGGAATTAAAGGTGAGTCCCATAATATGTAAAAAATAAACAATGTATATTTTAGGTTAAGTGGTAGTTAATGCTAGTATTTTATCATGACTGGCCAATATTTTCAACTCAATACTGTTGAATCTGTAGCAGTACTCATGCGTTTTAATAAAGAAACACCGCATAACTGCTATTGTCAGTTATCTTCTCAAAAATAATTGAAGAATTCTTATATAGCTTGAAATGTTTTATTCCTCACAAATTCATAAGTCAAACTCGGTTTTTATTCCGGAAATTGTGAGTTGGTACACCGAAAGAAAATACGGTGAAGTTCTAGCCTTTGCAATTGGTTGAAAATATTTCGTGTAATCAATGACGTTTCACAGCTAGCTTGCGGACGATTAATACGCCAACTTTGGCTTGGCGGCGTTACTCGGTGACACTGGTATCGCAATGTTAGTGTGAATTTTGAAAATTGCTGCATCTCAAGAATGTCTGTAATTTCCGTACTATATGTCGCTCTTTCAAGTACGTTGTGCGGCCATCTGTACCCGTGTTAAAAAAGATCACGCCTGACAGTTCATATCCCAGAATAATTAACTGTTTGAATACAACATATTTATTATATTGATTTTGTTGTTCAGTGATATGTTACAATAGCTCGCATGTGTATATAATATTTGTAAAATAAAGTTCTCTCAGATTCAGGAAAATAATTTTAAGCTATTATGGTGTTACGTAGTTGGAATAGATCCGCTGAAGCAAAACTGATAAATCAAAAGTGGTACTGGTATTGTACTCACCCTTCATTTGATGATCTTATAATTGATGTCAATCACCTTTACAATCTTCAAATGGAATGCGTGATAATATTGACGGTATTTGTTTTCTAGCCAGCAATGGAGTAGTGATAGCGACAGAAAATAAGCACAAGTCAGTGCTGTTCTGCCCGGCCTCGGTGAACAAAGTAGAGATGGTTACCGAGTTCGCCGGTATGGTATACTCCGGGATGGGCCCTGACTATCGACTCCTTGTCAAGAGGGCCAGAAAGATGGCACAGCAGTACAAGCTGGTGTACGGCCATGATATTCCCACCGCACAGCTTGTCCAGAGGGTCGCCGCACAAATGCAGGAATATACACAATCAGGGTGAGATGAATGCTTATCGAATTATAGGAATTAAATTTACTAAAATATACATGAAAGAAAACTACATGCAAATAATGGGGAAACACGTATTCCATAAACATGTATAATCAAGGTTCCACTGTAATAAAAAGCTCGTCTAAAATATTACCGATATTGAATGTGCATTTTGTTTACGTGACAAACTTTAATACATAATATGTATGATATAGACTTAACTATTGAAAATAACATATTCTTTTACATGTGTTTAAGTTTATCCCATATTTCTCTATACACCAATGGGGTTGGCAATTACTGTGTTTCACACAACTCATTGCGTGTACTTCCATGTACTTTTTGTATTCACTCTTCTTATTACGTTGTTTTTTTTAATATCTAAATATTGCTAATATATGTATTCTTACATAAATAATTGTTTTTTCATGTTTTGCATGTCAAAATCTAGTTTCTAAGTATTTATGTTCAATAAAAGAATGTTACATTCTCAAATCTTGTGAATTATTCATTGAATAAAAAAAAATAGTTTATAATATAGACAACCGCTGGACAAATGCCATCATACAGTGGTACCCAAGGGGCATTAAATGTCCACAGGGATGCCCTAAAACCCGCTGGATAGATGAGCTCATAAAGTTTGGTGGATGTACGTGGCAGCAAAGAACTAGGGACCGAGAAGAGTGGAGAAAGCTAGGGGAGGATTTCATCCAGCAGTGGATCGGCCCCGGTTGATGATGAATATAGTTTGTTGGTATAATTTTTAAAAATTGGATAGAAAAAAGGAACAAACGTTAAAACAAATAATTATGCTTGAAACATGAAGCAGTTTACCATGAATATTGAATAGTGGAATTCGTTATTTGGAAATATGTGCCTCATACGTGAGTTAAAAAAGAACAATTACAAATTTACTAAGTGGGATTGTCAAATAATTACTCTTTATTTTTTGATAGTGGTGTCCGTCCCTTCGGAGTATCACTGCTGATCTGCGGCTGGGATACGGGCCGGCCATACTTGTTCCAATGTGATCCGTCAGGCGCCTACTTTGCGTGGAAGGCCACCGCAATGGGAAAGAACCACATCAATGGAAAGACTTTCTTGGAGAAAAGGTAACGTCAATTACTAGCTAATGTACTGTTAGTTAAAAAATTTCAAACCCAACTTACTAATTAACAATTAACTTCTAATAATCATGGAATAGATTTAAAGTGTATTATTCAATTTTTTTTATACTGTTTGGTTTTCTATGTAGATATTATAAATTTATGATTCGTTTTGTTGGTTATATTTTGATTAGTCGATAACAAGTTACCTACATCATTTTAATGCTATGTTCGCCGTCGATTCAATGGCTTAAAGTCGGATTACAATATATATTTCAACATCATTTCGGAGAATTTTTTCATAGAATTCACCAATATTAAGCTTGGTCAATTTTTGAATTGAAGGTCTTGACATGCCTGATGATAACAAGCTAGAAATATGGGAAAATGTTGTCATAACGGTAAAAATAACAGATTATACTTTAGCTAGAATAGTGTTGCTTGTCATAGACTCCAAAATTTTTGATCTAATGTTAATGTTTATCTGTATGTATTAAAGAACTTCCAAAATTTATCAAATTTCATTAATAAAATAGAAAGCTAAGATGTGTCACACCTAGTGCAGCCTGCTCGTTCCGGAAACCATGCAACACTAAATGTTATTTATCTGCAAATATGCCTTCTTTTACTATCGAAATACATCAAATAAAATAAAACTTGTGTACACAAACTTTAATTGAGACCTGGTTTCAGTTTATTTCGTCTCGAAGAAGTTTTGACAGATATTTTCATTTAATAAGCTTTACAGAATTGCATCGTAAAATTCTTCACCGGTTATAATTGGAATTTGAAGTGATTGAATTATATTATTTACTGCTTTTCAAATATACGTTTACTGATTTTTACTGTGATTTTATTCTGTAGATATAGCGAAGATCTTGAATTGGACGACGCAGTTCACACGGCAATCCTCACACTCAAAGAAGGGTTCGAGGGGCAGATGACGGCAGAAAATATTCAGGTACAAAATGGATATTCATTTAATTTGTAAAAATATATAATGTATATAACTAACTGCAAAATCACTTGACAGCAAATTGGAAGCATAATTAATAAAACTCTTAACTTTGAAGTTAATGAAATATTCGCATTCGTTCGATCCTCACCACCTCATTTGTTATGTTTGATTTCCAGATTGGTATTTGCGATGCAAGCGGTTTCAGACGGTTAGAGCCTACACACGTCCAGGATTATCTCGCAAACATCATCTAAGAGTAGATCGCCCCCACGATCGTAACATGTCTGGTACAAGATGGCCACTGCGGTGTTGTGGTTCGCAAAATAGCAGTGCAGTGAATTCAGAGACTATTTTTGAGTTTTATAACATATAAGGATGGAAATTTTTGTATTATTAATTGCAAGTCAAAATGTTAATTCAATTAAAATATTATAAAATTTACTCATTATGTTTTAATTGCCATCTCCATTTTCTTAATACTTTAGACGCGGAAGACGCACACGGCGCGTAATGACCAGGCGGCCGATTGATGTAATTAACGTGCATTTTAAAGGGGGCAATTAAAATCTCATTATCTATTCAGCAGCGAATGCGTTAACTTATTTTAGCAAGTGCTAAATTTGGTTCAACTTTTCAAACTCTACATGCAAAAAAGTGTAACAAAATCTTCATATCTAAATTACAATTTCTTTTTATCCAGCCTGTGAGACAGTACATATCTACAAATGTTAGTATATATAGTGGAACAACTTAACTTTGAAATTGCGATTTCTACACACATTAATAAAATTTGGACATAGGCATTTGAAATTTTAGTTCTTATGAACTGGATGTTTGCCACAAGCGCATTTACGGGCTCTACAATGTTGTACGCTCAAGACTGGCCATTGAAAATGAGCGTTTGCCATCTCTTGGAATCACGGTGAACTACTTAACGGAAATACAAATCTTTTTGATATACATTTAATATACTTCCAATAAAGATATATTGTAAGGTTTTATTTTTTCATAGAAATTGGCAGTTTACTGGGTACCATCATGCTAATACCTGCCAGCAATTAACACTTTTCGGTCCGCGACCGCCACATTGGCGTCTTTTGCGAGCCGAACATTCCGGTCCAGCGACGCCAACGTAGCGTTTTTACTTATGCATATCTTTACTGTGAAAAATAAATATGATAATTAATATTTGCTTGTAAGATCTATCGACAGATGGTTGAATGACATGTGCAAGAAGTAAAATCACGATGGAAAAAAAATATTTTTTTTTGTACCAATACCATTTTTTTTAATTAGTTACAAGCGCATTTCTAGGCGGGTGAATTTTTTTTTATTTTTAAATGAATGCGATTTTTAGCTATGAAATTGCGTGCTATTTGATGTGTGAAACGTCCACCATGCTTCATCATCCATGATAGAAATTTTATCTTGAAAATTAGAACAGTTATAAATGTGAACTTGTTTTATCGCGTTAAATAATAGCTATTATTTATATTTATTGCACTAATTTCATTGAAAAAATAATTAATCTCAGTATATTTTAGCTAGGATATATATTTTTTTATTAGTTTTATCTCCAAAAAAACTTTTTAAAATGGAGGACCAATCGTTTTTAGAGGAAAACTATGCGGACTGTATGTCAGATATTCCCAGTGACTGTGAAGATATTGGAAATTTTAGTGATATTGAAGCAGACTCATTTGCTCTTTTGAGAACACGCCCACGTACAACATATTTCGCGAGTGATTCTGAGGATTCAGAAACTGCGGCCGACAATGATGGAACGATGATGATCCGCCGAGAGACAACAAGCCATTTCAAGGATTGTCAGGAGTGACATTTGACACTGATAATTTAAGTCCTGAAGCTAAATCTAAAAAATGAGTGGACATAACCATGTCGGAGTTAAAAAAGTGGTTCAGGTTGGTAATAATAATGGGCATTGTCAAAAAAGCGACTCTACAGTCTTATTGGTCGACAAATCCACTTATAGACTCCCATATTTTCGAAAACTATGCCACGTAATCGGTTTTTAAAATATTGCATTATTTACATTTCACTAATAATGAAAAATTAAATTTTATGATTTTTTGTTGAACATAAAGTTTGGATCGAGGATACACAGACATCTGAATCAAGTGATGTTGCGGAAACGCATGCACCTTCTACATCTTTTGATACACATTCAACCCATAGAACCAGTTCACCTACTTCATTATAAAGACTCTCTGGCAGTATAAAACAACATCAAATAATCAGGATTTCCGCAACTAATAAACGTTTAAGAAGAAAGTGTAAAGTGTGCTCCTCCCATAAACGAAAAGAAACTATTTACATGTCCAAAGAGTGTAAAGTACCTCTACATATTGGTAATTGCTTTCCTTCGTATCATTTAAAAAAAAAGTGTATTAGTTCATTTTACATTCATAGTTTTATAAACTATTTCAAATAATTTCAGTTTGAGTGTTTAATTTGTTTTAAATCTACTCGTACACTATATTATTATGTGACAATAATTATTTCGTGCCTAGCCAGTTATCTAAAGGTATTATCCATAAGGTTGAGTGTTGATTCAAATATTTTTGTAGAATGTAGGGTAGGGTGGTACAAGAGCGCGGAGTGTGCAAGAGTATGCATTCGATTTAAACTTACCGCATTTGACGTTAGCTGATAAATTCAGTCGCTATATGCTAGCGTGAAGTTGTGATGTGTCGCCATCGCGAGCTGTGTGTAATTACGCGATTATTTACGATTCCAGGTAACAAAATCGTTTTTTTGCTTGTTTGTTATAATATTTAACTGTTCTGGAAACTCTCTCACATGGAGGTTCATTGCAATAAAGTGTTCTTGTATTATTATTTATATTACAAATCTACTTAATTAGCAGTTACACGACAAAAGTTTGACAGTTTGCCCTAGATGGCGATAGTAGTATGTTTTTAACGAAATGTTCGCCTGCTGTGCATGAGTGCGCTGGGACGAAATGTGCAAGAGTACGCGCGCACTCTTGCACGATACGTTAATTGGTACTGTTATTATTGTTTACAGTTTTGATTTCAGAATGTCCAGAAGATAAAGCAATTAAAAATACTAAGCCGAAGAAGAAGCCTGCGCCTTTAAGCAACATATTAAAAAAACCTCAGCATGCTCCAAAGAAGAAGATCTGGATATGCCCAGATTGCGGAGAAATATTTAAGGAGCCAATGGTAGAGGACTGGATTCAGTGCAAAATATGCCAAGAATAGTGACACGAGAGATGCACTGGTTATTTGGGATCTGGAGATTATATTTGTGATCTTTGCCACTGATTATCCCATCATATAGTGTCTGCGCACGGGTGTACACCTTCCTGCGCACTCTTGAGCTGCAGGGTGCACACGAATGCGCACATTAAGTTTTTTTACTTTTTTTATTATGTGTTGTTATAGGTGAGAGTCGGACGATTCGTATTTTTTCTTGTAACAGATAGATAACCAAGAGTTGAAATAAACTTATTTTTGTTTTCCTAAAATGTATAGTTTTATTTGCACAAATTCTGAAACCCAAAACTGCGCGCTCTTGTACCACCCTACCCTAGATGTTTGTTTTACAATCTATTGCTCATAGATTTTGTTAAGGTGAGTTAGGGTAAGTGCGTCTACGGGGGAAGAGCATATAGGTTAAATAACTTTTTACTGCAATGAATGCAATTACTGCCGTCGATAGGAATCTATTACAAATACATAAATGTATGCCAACACCCAAAGATGGCATCATAATAATGTTTGATGTGTCCAGTATGACAACTAAGAGTTTGACGTTTGTTTGAAGTCAAAAATCAAGTTGGACATGTTTTTTTCAATCAATCGTATCTCAACAATCTTTCGTGCTAAGAAGGTGATATTTGGTGACTACCTTTGTTTTAAATTGTGATTTGTGTTCCGACTGTAAGATTTATGATCAATGCATATGATTATGTTTTATTGAACTAGGTGCACTTACCCCACCAAAAATATAGCATGGGATAAGAGTGTCAGATGCTCTTACCCCATATACTCTATTTTTTTGTATGGACAAGTTTTTGGCTAGTGATGTTCCTTGCAATAAAAAATGTATTGAATTTGTAATTTATGGTACCTAAACATTTTTTAATACAACCTCTAGATTCATACAGTACATTACTTAAAATATGAGGCCACAGATTAAACACCTACCGTGCAGTGCATATCACATATCCGAATAGGTACTTCATGGAATAACACACTAAATGTAAAATGTTAACTTTTCAGTAGAGCGAAAAAACTTTTATTTTCTTACAGAAATAGGAGCATCTCGGCCTTTATTATTGATTTATGAGGTCATACGTCACACTTGACTGACAACTTGATAGAAGAAGCAAGAAAAAATCGTCACTGTTCTGGCAGAAGACACTAATTCGAAAAAATGAAATATTGAGTTAGTACCAAAATGTTCCTTATTTCAAACTTTACCGTCTGGAAACCTTCTTAATAAATAAACAGTCTTTATTTTAAAGTCATCCTTTTTACGATTACTTAATAATCTCACATGATAGACCATTATTTCAAACATTTTAACAACTTCAAAGTCAAATTACTCAAAACCAGTATTTTTCAGTTAGTGTGTTCTGCCAGAACAGAGACGAAATAATGTCACAGTTTTAAAATTGCCTCCTGAAAGATGCTTGGGATGAATCATTAGTTAAATGACAAAGTACACGTAGGCTCAAAACTGCCCAAAAATGAATTTTCAAGAATAATCGCAGAAACCTAGAAAAAACTTGACTACCAAATAACGGATTTAAAAAGGGAGGATTCAGCCATTTAATCGAAATGTTATAGGCTAAGACAAGTTTGACCCTATGATTGACAGTAAAAATATTACGGAAACTCTAATTGATTATGAGCACTGTATTGATCAGGGATCATTTGCAATGACACAATCTGCGGATGAATTAACACATCAAAAATCAACAGATTCTTCAATATTTGGCGAGGAAACTAACATATTTATTCAAGCACCTTCTACTTCTAATGAATGAATGACACCAGTAAAATCTAATAAGCGAATACAAATTTTGGATTGTCAAATAATAAAACCAGTAGGAACAACTGATATAAAAAAACTGTTTTTGCCGATAAAAAGGGAGGATCCTGTAAAATTTTAAAAATCAAGCAGCAGAAATAATAATTACCTATGACGATGTTTTGAACCGTCTGAAAACATCGGTTAACCAAAAAACAGTTTAAGACAAAGTGTTTAAGACAAAAATTCAAACAAATTTTTTTTTTTACAAAAAACGTTTAAGAAATTAAAAAAAAATCAGTTACAACCAGTGGATCAGAGGAGAGTGATCTGAATGGAAATCCTCTTCCGAAGAGGAAAATGTTGTCGATTTTTATAGGTAAAGGTCTTATATCGAGGGTATACTGACAGAGAGCATTAACTCATTAAAACAAGTTCTGAGATAATCGCAAAAAGGACTTTAATTTTTTTTTCAAAGCGTTCTCCGACGTAGATTTGTTTATGATTTAAAAACATTTTTTCTACATTATAAAGACTAACCTTTATGGCAAACACAATATACGACATGTTACAAGTCCTGTATTTTGTATACGCAGAACGCACTAGGTCATTATCATGCTTTCTATAAGAATAAAAAAATAACAATATGATTCAATAATGTTTCTATTTTCTCACCATTATATCCTATGCCTTTGTGCATTTTACCAGGACGTAGAGTGTAAAATTGTATACATTTTGGCATTAAAAACAGCAAAAACTGAAATAATGCGTTCTGTCAGTATACCCTCGATATTCGAAGAAGATTATTAGAACAATTTGCTTGACGATTTTCAAATGGAGGAAGGGGTTGTAATTACTAATGAAATGTGGAATGCTGATATTCCATTAAATTCCACCAGTGAGTCAACTAAAAGAAATACTTGTGGCCTTGCGAAAAAGTGTGAAAAACATTTTATTGGAAAAATTATGAAATTGGACAATAAAACTGTAAAATTTGTAAGAAAATCGCATGGGAGGGCCAATAATTTTTCATACCCTAAAGTAGAGGATATATATACGAAATTGGCCATGACCATATAATTTTGGTACTACTGACACCTACTACAGGACGAAGGGGAAAAATTATATTTAAAATGCATTTTGATGGCGGCAACTGTGTAATTAGGTACAATAAAAATAAAAAAGAATTTTTTTTATAGTATTATGTACTGTGAACATGTTGAATTTTACATTGTACCTACCTATATCTCAAATTATTCAGCAAATAAAATATTTTAAAAATAATGAGTTACCTATTTTATTTTACCAGTCACATCACTAGTGCTACATATGCCGCACTTCCCCAACTTTTTTGATTTTATTTAATATCTTCTGTTCCCTAAGGAAATTTACCACCATAAACAATCAAAATGTTGCACTTAAAATATTATATTATCCTGAGGTTGATATATTTTTCGACTGGTAATAATTATGAGAAATAATTTATCTAGATGCTCTTACCCCAAATGCGGGGGTAAGAGCGTCTACTCGCCTTGTTTCCTTAAAACGTTTTTATTATAATTAATCATGCAAAATATACATCTAATGAATATGGTAGTGGAAAAAGAGATTATTGATGAACAGTCAACAAAAATTTCGAAGAGATATTACAAACGATTAAGTTCAACATCAGCTTAAAGGTCATCTAGTCAATTTATATGCCGCACTTACCCTAACTCACCTTATATTTTTTTTTTATGCACGCCTCTGCACTGTTATTGGCTTGTCTCGATACCTACAAAAATACCAAATTGTAATAAGCGGTGGGAATGTATATGCGTGCATTGTATTTAATTGAATTTACTCGAAAATATGCACGCCACTGCACTGCTGCTATCGGCTAGGCATAAGCGGACATAAAACCAATAAATTAGAAATAAGTGTTCGTTCGGGAATGAATATGCATTTATTTTCAAACACTTCACAGTCTGTGAAGTTTTTGTTATTTTATTTGATAATCACAATCAGAGATGTGAGTAGCTAGTGCTAAAAATGGATTGATACGTATTCTATAGCGGTGTAAAACATTTCATATTTGAATATTTTTTAATTAAAATATAATATATTGAGATTGCTTTATTTCAATAGGCTGTTTCCTTTACATTATATTTAACAAATTGAACTAATCTAATAACATATTATAATAAATAATTTACAAAAATTTACAAATTATATAATTTACCTTTATGGAACGCGGGCCAGAGGTTGTAAAGTGTTGAATAAATTACACAATTTGATGCATTGGTGTATTTTAAGTATTTTCTGAAAATTTTATTGAAATACATCGATAGGTTCAAAAGTTATATCATTTTTAACTTCGTGATTGAAATTTGTTGATTTTCATAAAAAAAAAAACCGCGAAAATTCGCAGACCTGACAGAACGCATTATTTCAGTTTTTCTGTTTTAAATGCCAAAATGTATACAATTTTACGCTCTACGTTCTGGTAAAACGCACAAAGGCATAGGATATAATGGTGAGAAAATAGAAACATTATTAAAATTATATTGTTATTTTTTTATTCTGATAGAAAGCATGATAATGACCTAATGCGTTCTGCGTATACAAAATACAGGTCTTATAACATGTTGTATATTATGTTTGCCATAAAGGTTAGTCTTTATAATGTAGAAAAAGTGTTATTAAATCATAAAAAAATCTACGTGGGAGAACGCTTTGAGTCTTTTTTCTTAAAGTCCTTTTTGCGATTAATGAATTTTAATGAGTTAATGCTTTCTGTCTTTAATAAAACTATATTCCTATCAACATATCACTTCTCTTCACCGCCAGAAAATTTGATATTGATCAAACAATATCGTTTTTCAGATCCATGTGGTCTATTCACCATTGTATTCACAATATTTAGGCTCCGTTTCTGTGAAAGAAGTTGTTTACTAATATCTTTGGATTGAGAACTGATACATATTATAATAGCACCTGTACACGTGCATGTATTTACTGGCAGCAATGGTGTGTATTTTAAACTATCGTGATAGTAACTGTTTACACGTAAAAGTGCTGACTGTCTCTCCAATCTCATTCTTCAAGAGTAAGCGAGACACAATATTGTCATTTTATGGTACTATATGACAGGTCGTAAAAATCGGTCAACCTCAAAATAAGTTTCCACGGTATAGTTCGTTTTTTTGCCGACAGGCTCGCCTCTATCGTTCTACAGCGCAGGTGTTCATGAAAATTCAGAAGCTTCCTAACTTTTTTGATTCATGCAAGCAATCTTGAAACTGCAGGATAATACATGTTAACACGTACATTTTCTTGTTATGGATAATAGTGCCTGTACACGTGCATGGAGTTACTGTCGGCAATCGTGCTTATTTTAAACTATCATGACAATAACTTTTAACACGTAACAGTGCTGACTGTCTCTCCAATCTCATTCTTCAAGAGTAAGCGAGACGTGAGGTTGTCATTTTATACTACTATCTGACAGGTTGTATTGAAAATCGGTTAAGCCCAAAAAGAGTAGTTTGTTTTTTTACCGGCATGTTCACCCCCTATCGCTCTACTGCGCAGGCGCAGATTGAAAATAATCTTACTTGCGCGCAATAAATCATCACAATTCGGAAGCTTCCAAACTTGTTTGATTTATGCACGCAATCTTGCCAACTGCAAGATAATAAATACATCGTCAGCTGAATGCAGAACTATTCTAACTTACATTTGAAATTTTTGAGGAGTTTTTTAAACAACTTAATGAAGTTATTTATTATCTTTATGGATAAATGAATGCATCATATTTTAGTAGGATTATTGATGGAAAAAATGGTGCATACACTTGTCCATATAAATAATAAATAACTGAAGTAGGCTGTTTCAAAAAACTCTTCTGCAAAATATTTAAAATGTGAGTTAGAATAGTTCTGCATTCAGCTGACGACAATATGTTTCCCCATACATTTTCTTACTGTGCACAGTACATCCATGCACATGTAAACTGGGTATAATGCGTAGTCAGCAGTAAATCCATGCACATGTAAACAGGGGTGTAAGGTGAATGAAACAAATCATTGAAAAATGACAACGTTTTATTTTAATAATCAATGTACATTATTGTGGGGTCCTACATGGGCCCCTTTATACGCGGAAATTATAAATGAAAATTATTTACAGAAAAATTTGGGACGAAAAATATATTACATAGAATCATCTCATCGCGTTCTGCCTAACGAAGTTATTCTTTCGAAACTTATTTCTAACTGAGATTAATGAATAAAATATAAACTAATGAAAGAAATTTTGAAAATGATTAATTTATTATTAACACACTTATTATATAATTTAACCAAAAGATTCCTAAAATGAAGAATTAAAAATTCTTTACTGGATGTATTTGTCATAGCAGAACTGAAAGAAAAAGAAATTTAGTGAACTGCGAATATATTTCATGATAAAGTACGGAGAAACAGTATGGTTTGAAACTACACAGCTATATTGTCTTTGGATATAATTCGAAGATAGGTAGTAAAAAAAGAGGAAAATATGCAATGCATAGTACGGATTTTTGAAGATATCTCAATAGTTGCTGCATCAAATTCATCACAATATGACAACACAAATAATCTGGGTTACGCCAAAACATTCCTTTAATTTTAATTAATAGTCGGCAGGGGTTACAGTAGTGTGGAAATTTCTATATGAAAGCCTCCGTATATATATTTATTACTTAATATAACAATAAATAAAAGTCATATTTAATATTCTAAGATGTAATTACACCACTATTAACAAAAAATTGCAATTTTAGATTGTTATTATAAATGTATAAAATCTGTAAATAAAACAATATGCATAGAAATCAGGTATTTGGACACAAATTTATTGCATCCGAGCATATCACGGTTAGATTGCACTATCTTGCATTATTGTTAATAGTGATTTAATTTCTTTGTCACATACGACAGTTATTAACTACGTATGGGATATAGTGTTGACTTTGGAGAGAATGTTTTTTAGTAACATCATAAATTTAAAAACTGTTCTCTAATAATTACAAATGGAAACTTCAATTACTGTTGCTTCAGTATTTTTTGCAGTCGGCAAACGAAACTAATGAAACTTGATTGGATGATTCGGTGTGTGAAAGAATAGGGATATAAGTCAATTAAAAAAAATGGTTAACTGTGCCAACTTACCCATAATGCATGATGATGTACGAGTAAAAGAGGAAAGAGAAAAAACGAATCAACGCCGTTCAATTATACATATACGAAAGAGTGGGAGAAGACGCAGTGCAGTCATGATATGGTGAATTTCACACAGAAACATAACCATTTTCTTAATCTTCTTTTGACTCTTGAAAAGTAGTGATTTTACACTTGAGACTGTTAGTTTCAAAGTCGGTAACATACTTTGAGACTAATAGTATTATTAACCCATTAGAGACAGAATTAATTAATATATAACTCATTTATTATTCATTTAATTCAAATAAATCCTGTTATTTGTAGGTATTGAATTCTTCTATTATTTATTTATATTTTAAGTTAATTTTGGAATCAATAAAACATGTAAAATATAGGTTTTTGTGTTTTTTTAGCCTTTTTTTATACAAAATGACAAAGGTAAAAAGTCTATGATAGAATTAAATGATAAAATAAAGATATACTAAAACTGGAGCTAAATATAACACTCTTCAAGATATTTAGAAGATGGAGGGCCGTTATATGTTTTTTACTCACTCAAACACCTCATACTTACCAAACTGGTCATTATTTTGAGAAATTTAAATAAAAATAGATTTTATAACTCAAATAATTCTTAAAAAATATATGGGACTCTATATAACTAACACCATAAAATGATGGCTACATCTATTATTAAGTAACTTCAACTTAAAAAAAAATCAAAATATGATTAAAAATATTTGATTTTCACCATGTCCTGTACCCTGTAACAGCGGCGCCAAACTGGCGCATATTGTCTCCAATGGGTTTCATTTTTATCCCTTTTTCTTTCACACACAAAATAATCACCTTTTACATTATCATATTTGCAGCTGAATAGAAAACTAGTCCGCATGGAGCCTATTAAAATTTCCAGAATCAAAATGGGCTGAGAAAAACATACTGGTGAACATAAAAAATTTCAGTATATTAAAACGCATGCTAATAAGAATAAATGTTTCTGCACAAAACCATCGAACCATTTCAGTAAAAAACGAAACCCTAACTAATCATCATCATCGTCATCCATCAAACTGTCCAAATCTCCATCGCTAAGCAAGTAGGGTTCATTGTTGAGAGGCGCAGTGGGACGGTTCCTGCGGTTGTTGTTGTCCCGCCTGCCAAGCCCGCGGCCGGCGCGGTTTCTGGCCCGGCGTCCGCGCGTGCGGAGCGTCCGTCTCGGTGGCAGCCACTCGTCCAGATCATCATTATCATCGGACGGGGCATTCCTGATGATGTCGAAGGCGCGGTTAAGCGCGTTCTCAATGTTTTGGTCTTGCGGCGCCGCCAAGGCTGCGTGTCCCAGAGCATCGTCTTCATTGAGTAATGCGAGTTCACCCTGTGCTGCATCATTGTCCGTATCCTGATTGTCATCCTGATGGTCATCATCAGAATTGGAATCGTTGGAGTCGTCATCCTCCTCGTTTGAATTTCCGTGTTCAAACGCGAGCTCTGCCAGAGCGTTTCTGAACATCTCCACGTTCACTGAGGAAAATAAACATGAAATTGACCATTAAGGAGTGTAGCATTACTAGAGATGTTTAGTGCACTGATAATTTACATTGGACAATATTTTTGAAATATAAAGACAATTAAAAAACACTTATCTCATACATACTATCTATCTTATGGTTATTTTAAAAAATCAATTTAAAATATCATTTATTAAGTCATCCCCTTTTTTTAGGTTTTTTAAATTAAATAGAAAATATAGTAAAAATTTAAAATAAAATCTAGTACATAAAAGAGAACACAATATAATCACAAAAATAACCATAAAATAGTACATACATAACAATAAAGATGAAAGTGTTCAACGAGCACACGTTTCATATGTAACAGTTTACTTTTGGTACGTTTAAATATGTACTGATTGATTGACATATGTTAAATTGAAAATTATATTAAATTCTATGCTTCATATTCTGTCAGGTATCGACCGTTGGTTAAACATTCACGAGGGAAGTTGTATATGAATTCAACCTCCGTGCGATAAGGGAAGAACAGTTTAAATATTGTTATCGTCCGAAGAAAACAGTCACTGATACATACGAATCTAGCATTGTGATCATCATTTAAAACTCATTTGCTGCTGACTAGAGAATGATTTTTTAATTACCACCTTTAAAATGCACGTTAATTACATCGATCGGCCGCCTGGTCATTATGCGCCAGGTGCGTCTTCAGCGTCCAAAGTATTAATTAAGATTTTTTGCAACTATTTTCTTTCAATTTATTCAGCTTGTGGCAACTATGGAAATTGGTCTGGGAAATAACTTCCTGAATCCAGACTGAAACTAGGCTAATGAGAAATTAATCTTCTTCTTATTGTGCCATCCCCTAGTGGAGGTCGGCCACCATCAATGTGATCTTAGCTTAATCATCTGCTACCTGGAACAGTTCAGTGGAGCTGCACCCGTACCGGTCACGGAGGTTCTTAAGCCAAAAAATGCGGCGTCGTCCTCTGCTATGCTTACCTTTGATCTTTTCTTGCTAAGTTGGGGAATGCTGTACTTTTGTTCTCTCATAATGTGGCCGAGATACTGTAGTTCTCTGGTTTTGATACTACGCAGTACTTCTCGGTCCTTTCCCATTCGATTGAGAACTTTAACATTTTTCACCCAGTCAGAAATTAATAAGATAGGTTACAATAATGATATTATATACATACTTGTATTGTCATCGTTGTCGGTGTTTGTGTCAGATCCATCATTGTCTGATCCGCCTAGATCTTCTTCTTCTTCGTCATCCTGTAAAAATAAGTCAGTTTTAGTATCAAATTAACTAAAATTATTATATGGAATATTAAAACATAATTATTATGCCCTTAGTTTTAATGGTGATTTTTTAGATTTTTGTGATGGAAATTCATGAGTTATAACTAAAGATGTTGAAATCTTACTTTTATACAGATTGAGTCTAAATATCTGAAATTGAAGCAAAGTAAGGATCACTGGTCCACTGATTAAGTTAGCTACAAATTACATTGGAGATTCAAGAATTCAAGGATTCAATTCAGAACTTCACACTATTACTATGATATTAATCATTATAAAGAGACAATCCATCACAATGATTAGATAAGCAACCGGTAATGCTCATTTATAACGAGTAAGTGAATATGTGAATGAGAGAATTGGAATGGCAACCGATGTGGTGTTTACCAACTTAGTCATACTACATGCGTTTGCTAAATAATTTCAAATGTCATAACAGAAATAACGTATGTACATATAAGACTTCTTTTATTTATAGTCAAAATTCTTTGGTAATAATATATTTTGTAGTATAAAATTCATCATTCTTTAATTATTTTAGTACTTATTTATTATTGTTAAGAATAGAATAGAGAAGTTATATCCACTTTGACAAACAGATTGCTGTTGATGGTGAAAATGTCAATTGCAAACTACAATAGAAAGTTTTATTAAATAAATATATTTAATAGAACAATGTTACGATAAACACCTACGATGGCCGCACGGCTTAAGCATCGTGGGTCCCAGGTTCGAATCCTGGGTCTGGCAAATACACATATTGTTTTTCAATTTGTGTCCATACCTAATAGGGTGAGCAAGTGGCTGACATCCATTTCTCGTAAAAACCAAATCTGTTAATACAAACCTCCACTCTTTGGAGGCTCATATGATCTTATTAGGATCGGACACGGTCAAATAAATAATAAGATGTATGCACATTTTCACAAAAATAGAGTTAAAAAAAGTGCAATAACCACAGATAATCTTCTGTACTGAAAATACGGTAACCTTTAATATGAAGAGAAAGGATAGTGGCATCATAATGACATAAACATCTTTCCTACAAAACTTAAAAAACCCCAATGCATTTACGACCTAAATTAAAAATAATTAAAACATGAACTCTGAATGTTCAAAGTAACCCATAGTATTTATGTAGTTTTTTAAAGATCGGCATCTTAAACTGGGAAACCAGTGCATAGCTTTGTCCTACATCAATTAAGGGGTTAGAGATGAACAGTGTTAACCCCTATATTCATAGTTTTGAGAAAATTTGTGGTGACACCTTGTTCATAAATAAATCCACATCAAATTTGATGTCATCTCCTTTGCATAATGTGTTTTATCAAATTTCAATCATCCGTGTGTGCTATCTGGCATTTTACATATTTTACCTGCCACCTGTTTGTTTTGTTTGTATGTATGATCTATGTTTTAAATTATATTTTTTGACAAATAGTTCAGAGGCGTTTTCCATCAATGACCCACTCAACTCAATTTTAACCACTATTTTATCACGGTAGGTTGTATACCAGAAGCCAATATGTTCCGTCATTGATTTGAATATAATAATAACATCCATTGAATGCTTGTAGTCAACTTACGGCCTCGTCGTCGTGGTCTCGTCTCCTGCCGACGTCGTACAACTTCAGCACGCTCTCCTGGATGGTGTCAAATTCGCCCACATTCTCAGCCAGAGCCAGTTGGCCACCCCAAGGCGCCACGCCTAGCGCTCGAATCTTGCGTTTCACATCTATCGTCGCTATAAAACACAAAACAAAATTGCATATCGTTATTTAACCTGTATTTTGTGCTGAATATGTAAACATGTTTAGTGGGGCTTATTGATCTGGGTATCTGAGATCACGCGTTAAAAAAAATCACTCAATATCGGCCGTGCTCCGGGCTTGAATTTTACAAATTTTCTTAATCCTACTGATATACATAGTAAACTTTAACAAATAATAAATTGACAAATTTAATATACCTACACAAATTAAAAATGAAAACATTTGAATTGAATGAATAATAAATGGTTGTAACGATTTGTAAACCTTTGGAAGTAATCCTATAAAAACATATTTGTTTTAACAGGGTAAGTAAAGATTGCAAAGAATCTCTCACCTATACTGGAATAATCGAAAGAATCCAAAGTCTTGAAGTTGGATTCATATTGACTTGTCTCATCCGTATCTTGTTCCATACAAACTGAGTAGATGATGCCACCCATCGGTGAAAATATTACCTGAAAACATACAATAATAATTGCAGAGATTAACATTTTTGTCCCGCTTCAAGATAGAATACAACAACAATAACTTATCCGAAGTGAACATTATCACTTCTATCACTGGAAGCAGCTAATATATTCGAACATACCGTGGAGCTTGTATTTTTTCCTCTAATCCTTGATTGGTACATAAATCCAGCAGACGATTTTTCTGTCATGCATGTATTCATTGTGTATACTTACAAAATAATAATTTATCGCTAAACAATATTACTAATGATGTAAATCAATAAATAGTAAAATTACCTCAGATTTATCAAGAGTTGGCACGGTCCTCAAAAGATGAAATGTACGCAAGTCCCAGACTTCAGTATTTGAAATGATCTGTGAAATAAACAAAATGTTTAATATACATACAGTAAAGCCCTGTTAATTCGTAATCGATGGTACGGAAAATGGAAAAAAAAATCGAATTACAAAATACACAATGTATGGCCAATTGGAAATTTTGTAAAATTATTCGATATTGGTAAATAGATTTTATGAATTTCGAAACAACCGTGTTTTTATTAACGTGGTTTTACTGTAATCCTTATTATTTTATGAAGATTTGAAGAAACAAAGTGCGAGATATATTATGATGCATGTCGCGGACTATCATGTGATGTTACAGTAAGATGCTGTTACGGAAAAAAGTATGTATGTCGTTTTTCTTGGTGTTTGAAATGTGATCAGACTGATGGTCCCATCCCGTAGCACATTTTGAACATTTAAACGAACTTTTGTCAGTTGGCAAAATCTGCCGAAATCACCAAAACAACAATGAGGTCACCTCACGTTGAAACGCACGGCATCGACACCTGCATGACGTTTTGAACGTTTTTATCCCTTTCTAGATGTCTACACTTCTTCGAAACATCTCAAAATCACATTTTTTATTTTTAGTGGTTGGCAATATATAGTTTCTATAAGAATATTGTCTATTATCTATGATCTGTATGTTGGGTTCTGTTCAAAATATTATCTATGGATATAACATTGCAAGTAATTTTAACGTACGCACACGTAGAAACTGTTAAAATTAATTGAAATTAGCATGAATAATTAATAATAATACATTAGAGTTGGCACTCTCTATAATTGAATTTAGAGAGGTGATGATCGTTCAAAATATTCTGCAAAATGACGAAATCATAGACTAAATTTGTCGCCGTGACATCGACATGCATCTCAATTTGATCACAACTTTAGAGTCTCAGGTTATTAACTGTATTTAAATTGGGTGTTCAATGTATTGTATAGCATAGTTTGCATTTCCTACCTCTAATCCATTAGGATGGAAAACTCCACTCAGTGACTGATTCAGCTTGTCAAACTTGTGAATTTCTTTTCCAGCGTTCAGATCCCATAATACGCCGTCTGCAAAGAATACATTTTATAATATATTTACAGGCATTATTTCAACGACATTCTGTGACCAATGACAACCCACTAACTACACAATTCAATTATACATAAGGATGATGGTTGATGGAAAATTGACTGCAAACAATATATTTTAATTTCTCCTTTTTCCATTTCATTGCAAATGCAATATATCGCAATGTGATTCGCGGATAATTATCAGTGCTCTTAGGCAGTTCAGATCCGTAGCACGATAATATATCAAGGGAATAATCATCGATTGTGAAATGTGGTGAATTTGTTGCTCAATATTGCCCTATTTTTGACAAAATGGATTTAAATTAATTATCTATGAAATTTTCAGATGCACACTAGAGAATATGAAATGTCATTGGCTATTCGTATCGTTACAAAAATAACTATTTGCTTCATAATGCTATACATGTTCATCTGTTTGATAGTGGATTTGCAGAAGACGGATGATTGACGTCGGGAGATAAATCATATTTGAATGGTACACAGCAAAAACAGGCTCATCCAAGGCCTGAACAAAAACGAACCATAAGTGTGAGTGAGTAAGCATTCGGCACGCTTATATCTCCGCTCTATGCGTTAGAGCAGGGGCGGGCAAACTTTTTGGATGGAGGGCCAAATTCAAGAATTCAAAATGAGCGGCGGGCCGCAAGTAAAATACCATTTTTAGATATACACTATTTATTATCACGAAAAATAGACAATACAAAAAAAATAATGAGAAGAATGAAACTGTTGTACATTTTTTTAAATTTAGGTGAATTTTGTAGTTGATATTCTCAAAACTGCTAGTAAATGGGCATCGGAGATATTTGATCGTAAAGATTTTTTATTGAGGTTCATGATCGAAAATGTTTGTTCACATATATAGGTTGATCCAAAAATAACGAACATTTTTCTTGCATACCTACTCTTTAAGTTGGTCGAATTTGTCTGAATTAAGGGCATTGTAAAATTTGGAGATTTCTTCACGACGATGCAATTCTCTTAAATCAGTGTCACACTGCAGATTAATAATCTCAAGTTGTAGCTCTGTCGGTACACTATCAATATCTATTGAAATCGATGTTCAACGTAGAAAATCGTGGCTACATAGTGTGAGATGAGACGCAAGGAATACGTACTGAGATAATACATTTACGAAACAACAAATTCTTCAAATTATGATCTATTATCAATATTTTTTTAAAAATTATAAAAAAGTTATTCGTAATCACAAGTACAATTATCGATGGCGGGCCGCGAAAAAATACCCGGCGGGCCACATGCGGCCCGCAGTTTGCCCTCCCCTGCGTTAGAGTAAGATAGAATTTCTACGGCTGAATTTTTAAAATTTGAAAACGTCGCCGGAAAAAATTGATTTGGCTGATTACATGCATTTAAAAACTGTGAGCACGTGTTGCTGAAATTTATTGTTTTTGTCTTAAATATAAAGTTAGTGGTAATTATTTTAACATAATATTATGGTTGACTATGTTGAGTTTAAATTTGGTAGTCATACTGAGAAGCAACACGATGGTATAACGTTTCATAGTTAAGTTGATAATAATAAAATTGTTGTTCTACTGTGCGTTATACGCTAGAAACATGGCTTCATTTTGCCGAAAAATAGGCCCTCTCTATATATCATTACTCTAAGGGCTCATCGCATTTTTTTCATTTTTGAGATTTAAATGCCAATTTGTTCAACAGAGTAAGTGCTCAAGAATGGTATCATTAAAACTTCCAAAATCGATTTCATTGCTTCATAAATGAAGGGAGAAGAAAGTGTAGTCAAGGCAAAAATCATAGTGTATGAAACTGCACAAAAACAGGCTCATTATTGCATCATAAACTAAACACAAACGAACTGATTACAAATTTATCGCTATTTTCACTTTCATTATATTTCAACATAAATGAGAAATCAACATATGTATATATATTTTTTTTAATTAATAGATGTTAAACCCATTTTCCAACCAATAACGATTTCATTCTTCTTTTTACTCTCCTGCACAATCATCATTTTGTCGTTGAGCCTGTTTTTGTCATGTACCCTTCATTTATTTGAGTATATTAAGTATACCAATTTGATATATCACGTAATATTAGTTAATTGTACACCTATTAAAAGACACAGAGTATTTTCAAAGAGTCATTGAGCAAGATGGATGATTCGCTAATTTCGCTATTTATACAGCAAAGATTTAAATGATGAATAAACTTAATCAACAATAAACTCAAAAAATTATAAAGGTGACACTAAAATCTGTATTATTCAATGTTCACCATAAATACACCATCATTATTGATTTGTAATGTCAATGTGTTCATTAATTTTCGAAGGGTGGACTTTTAAGGGAGAATTTGAATGTGGTACCTGAGAGCACCAGTTCATCGGTAGGGCTGAAGGTTGCGCGGTTCTTGCTGTACTGATTGCTGAGACCGGGGTTGAGGGTGATGATGGCTCGGCCGGTGGCCGTGTCGTACACCGTGGCCACCTCTCCCTTGGTGCCGATCACTCGGTCCTCGTTCAATTTGCTGAACTCTACATATTCCTCTTCGTTGAAAGATAATCTGAAAATTATCACATTTATAATATCAATGTCATAAGATATTATGTCCTCCATGCATGGCAATAAAATGGCTGAAAGTATACATGTTGATGGGTAAACTATGAAAACAAAGCTGAAAAAAGGCTAATTATTAAATTATTCACAAGTTACTTTGCATTGCAGAATCGCTTGTAGCAAATGTCGTATAGTATGAGGTGCGAGATTTACTTTCCGTGGCTAGATTTAGATAAAGACATTACATTAAAGTGGGGTCCCGACAAAACAATTTAGAAATGACACAATTTTTATTTTTACATAATATTATATTTTCGATACACAAATCAAAGAAACATAAATGAATAATATATGAAAATAAAGACAAAAAAAAATAGCAGATATTCCAGGTATTCCATTAGGGAACTCAGTTATAAGCTATGCACCTGTATCGGATTAAACATGTACCTATTATCGGCATTTTTTTGTTTTTAATACCAAGTATTAACAGCTGATGATTTTAAGTTATTACTCTACTAACTGCTGCAACGGACTAAATATCAAATTACACTGATTATCATTTGTAAATTTCTATCGATAAGCAAAACACCCATAAAAACAATTAAACAATCCTGCATTAACCGTTCTATTATGGTCCCGTTACAAATATTATCGCGGTTGACCGTTTTTGTCGAACATTTTTCATTTCACTTTCGTAGAATTGTTCTCTAACTGAGAACCTGAAAATAATTCAAGACGTCGAAAAGAATCCAGGAGAAAAATGCGTTTTTTTTTTTTTTAAATATTTTTTATATAGTATCCCACATTGATCGTTTTTTTAGGGTCCCTTGAAAACCATAGAATCGGGGTTTCACTCTATTGAACTGACAAGTAAAAGTCAACAAGAGTGACTCACTGCATTTCATAGTGCTTCATGTTCCATAGTCCAGAGAGTGGTGGTCTCCAGTTCTTTGATGATGCTAGAAGTAGTCTTCCTTCGCGACTTGCCTGTAATACAAAAATATTACCTATTTTAGAAATACGTAAAAATCTCTAATAAGATGTCTCCATACTGTCCTGTTTGGGAGTGAAAATAATTCTTCTTTCTCAGTGTGACATCCTAGGATGGGATTTAGCCGGGTCTTACATCTAAACTCGCCTCGTCTGCCACACAGCAATAAATCAAACCTTACAAGAACGTCGATTCGGTGTTGCATATAAAGAGCACATCTACCTAGCGACAGTCGCACGTAACCTTCGAAATGTATAGATATTTAGATGAGGCGATTGGCGAGCTGTTATAGGAATGACCAATTTGTAAGTGTTCTGGAGTTTTCGACTCGCAGCCCGAGAAACATGCAACTTGACGATTGCAACAGTAGATGTTTTTTTCAAACTAAAAAGTCGCATTCAACCAATCTGCGGAATTCCATTTGACGTGTTTTGTGAATAACGATGACGTCACATTGACGTATTCGACACGTTGCAGGCGAGACGAGTTTTGATGTGAGAGTCGGCTTAGCTTTCTCCATAAGTGTCCTCTACTAGGTCCTGTTCCTAATCAATCTTCTCCAGAATCCTTGACTTTTCATTCTGTTCGAATCCCTCTTTACATACTCAATCCACCTTTAGATCACTTCTGCTGGTGTACCCTTGATCTTTGATTAGCATTCTTTCAAAATGGCTCTTCCACTTATATAATCTACTAATGGTTTGCTGTTACTGGATAGTTCAGTTCATGGTTCATCTTTATTCTGTAAGTCGTACTTCGTACTGTATAAGATTTTACATAATGTTTTAGATTATTAACTTTAGCTAGAGTGATAGGTATACCTGCATGTGGCAAATGTAAGTGTCGAGAAGCTGATAAGAATTTTCCTCCGATCCCGTGAACAGGTTGAAGAGTTTCACATCTCCTGTTGAAGTTCCCGCCAGGAGTGTTTGCTGCGTCGGCTGAGGAACAAAATTATAATATTCATATTAATAAGTAAATAGTTTAAAAGGACTTTTATATCTGAATTATATCGCCATATTAGAGGGATACATAAGGTCAACGAGAGCCACATTTTGGATTTTGTTTAAACTTGTTCCAAAATACTTCCTAGTATTTGAAATATCGGCTTCGATAGAATCGCTAAACATACACTGATCTCGGCTTTTCGAAATGTCCCATGTATTATAAAATTTTAAACACATTTAAAACGAATAAACAATAATTTATTTAAAATTTCAAATATGTTTTGAGCAATCATAACAAGCCTGTGCCGTCGCCTCACCACATTCCCGAGGGAATGTGCTGCTACACAAAATTTATGACCTATTGTTCATACATAAGATTATGTCATTCACTTGCATAGACTAACAAATTAAAATATACAGTAGAACCTCGTTAATAAGAACACGGATAATTCGAAATTTTCGCAAAAAAAGTCCCTTGAACATTATTTTCATTGAAAACCATACCTTTAATTCGAATTTCGTAATTCGAAATTATTTCAGAGTCTTGGCATATAAAAATATTCAATAAATCATAATACAGTACACTATTTCATGAGCCAGTCATTGAAAATTGTGACAGACTTTTTGTAAAACATCATAAATTACTTAAAAAGGTAATAAAAATAATCCTGATATTTTATGAACCATTAACACACACGGAACCGGAAATTTGGTAGGCACATCTATGATTGTAAACGATATTAATAATGATTTTTTTTTTTTTTTTTTTTCATATTTTCTCTCATGCATTTCATAATTTGTAATTCGAATTTTTTTTTTCGATTTTGGATTCCCATGGAATTTGTATTAACGAGGTTTTACTGTACTTGTATTCAAGTACTATTTCGCTCGCGCGCATTTAATGTCAATAGTATTGAAGGCTACCAACTAGCGAGCGGCGACTCGCGATGATGATATTATCGCATGCGTTCGAACAAGTTTTTTGGGCCACACATACTGAGTATGGGTAGTCTCATCCGAGACTTGAGTACACAAACTGGTGACAGTATTTCCAACTCACATATTACATGATAGATACATTAGTACACACACACACACAATGGTTACACATAACCATGAGTGTGTAGTATTGGATGCACTAATTTTTTCACCGAAATTGACTCATAATAACTCACATGAAACAAGCATGATGTGAAGTAGCTGTCATCATCGGCAAGCCTGAAGGTTCTGACATTGCAGAAATTGGAATGCAGCAGACGAGCGTCTAGTCTCCCGGACGCGGGTCCCAGACCCGCTTGTCTCCGAGCCAATCTCGCTGCCAAATTATTAGCGGGGGCCCTTCTCGAGTTTAAGCCGTCCGGGCATTTGTGAGGTCTGAAAAGAGAAGAGGTAAAAGAAGATAAATGGCTATTTCTGTCAGTGGCAAACCTCAAATGTCCTCAGACTCCATAGAGTAGAGATTATAATATTTTATTGGTAATGCATTCTTGCACATCTATTCTATACACAAGACTGCTATCGGCCGCTATTGTGGGTAGTATATCATATTTATGTATTGAGGTATTATAATTGTTACAATAAGTGCTATGGATTTAACAGCACTTTTCTTGGCTACTTTTAGAGCGAGATAGACAGTTTTGACGGCTAACTTATTGTAACAATTATAATACCTCAATACATAAATTAAACTACCCTCGATAGCCACCGATAGCAGTCTTGTGTATAAAATAGATGTGTTGAGGCTAACGTGTTTATTGTTAATGGTCACTATTTCTGATAGTGTTTACATATCGTGTCGTTCCGGTCCGTTTAAAGCTCCACATGGCGCTGCAATTTGAAGCAAATTGATGCAAGCTGTATGAGTTCTTGCTTGATTCTAATTGAATCCATTTGGATTGAAGTAAGACTTGTATTGTGTGAAAATGGTGATTATTTTACCGTTATGATACTAGGCAAAAATATACGAAACACATTATAATACTTACTCGAATAGGTTAAACTGTGGGCAAGTGACCATGGGGTTCATGCAGAGCGCGTGCTGATTGGCCAAGTACTCGGTGATGATATCGTCTAAAGAGATGCGGGGGGTGGGAGTCGGGGAGGTCGATGGCGCGGTGTGGGGCGTCTGGGCCTTCTGCAATGATCTGGGCGGGGCGACGGGGGTCAGAGCCATGCCCGAGTTCATTCCCGATGAGCCAGCAACCGACGTTATTGACGAAGACGTTCCAGCCGATGTGCCGACTGATTGGCATCGTCTGTTAAAAGGAAATGAAATTTGTCCTGTTTATATTATCTTTTTTTTACATACACAGCGGTGAGAAAAAAAATCTAACTACTTTAACACTGTACTGTGGTGTCCTGTTACAGCCAAACACAAGGCATCGGGGATGCTAATGTATGGCTTCTTTAGATATGTGCAACTTTGCTATACAAAATTGCGATTTTTGCTTTAACACTATACGGTCCGCGAATTTTCGCGAAGAACCTACGCCAATATCCGGTATTTTTTAATGAAAATCAACAAATTTCGATCGCGAAGTTAAAAATGATATAACTTTTGAACCTATTGATATATTTCAATAAAATTTTCAGAAAATACTTAAAATATATCAATGCATCAAATTGTGTCATTTATTTAACACTTGTCAACCTCTGGCCCGCGTTCCATAAAGGTAAAGTATATAATTTGTAAATTTTCGTAAATTGTTTATTATATGTTATTAGATTAGTTCAATTTGTTAAATATAATGTAAAGGAAACAGCCTATTGATATAAAGCAATCACAATATATTATTTTTTAATTAAAAAATGTAATAAAATATTCAAATACAAAATGTTTTACACCGCTATAGAATACGTATCAATTCATTTTTAGCGCTACTACTCATATCTCTGATTATCAAATATAATAAAATAACAAAGACTTCACACAAACTGTGAAGTGTTTAAAAATAAATGCACATTCATTCCCGAACGAACACTAATCTGATTTATGGGTTTTATGGCTGAGGCAGTGCAGTGGCATGCATATTTTCGAGTAAATTCAAATAAATAAAATGCACGCATATACATTCCCACCGTTTATTACAATTTGGTATTATTGTAGGAATCGAGACAATCCAATAACAGTGCAGAGGCGTGCGTAAAAAATTCATATAACAAAATCTATGAGCAATAGGATTGTAAAACAAACATCTACATTCCACAAAAATATTTGAATCAACACTCAATCTTATGGATAATACCTTTAGATAACTGGCTAGGCACGAAATAATTATTATCACACTAAAGCTGAAATTATTTGAAATAGTTTATAAAACTATGAAT
The DNA here is from genome assembly GCF_057557595.1 of Rhyacophila brunnea. NCBI lineage: Eukaryota > Metazoa > Arthropoda > Insecta > Trichoptera > Rhyacophilidae > Rhyacophila > Rhyacophila brunnea. Next base: position 10,094,770 of record NW_028233068.1, on the reverse strand, counting down.
GTAAAATGAACTAACAACTAATACACTTTTTTTTAAATTATACGAAGAAAACCAATTACCAATATGTAGATGTAGAGGTACTTTACACTCTTTGGACATGTAAATAGTTTCTTTTCGAAGTTTATGTGAGGAACACACTTTACACTTTCTTCTTAAACGTTTATTAGTGTCGGAAATCCCCGGAAATATTTGATTGTGATTGAAAATTACACTAAAATCTCCGATATCTTCAGTCACTGGGAATATCTGACATACAATCCGCATAGTTTTCCTCTGTTTAAAAACGAATGGTCCTCCATTTTAAAAAGTTTTTTTGGAGATAAAACTAATAAAAAATATATATCCTAGCTGAAATATACTTAGATTAATTATTTTTTCAATGAAATTAGTGCAATATAAATAATAATAGCTATTATTTATGCAGTTACACAAGCAATAATCTCCCGAAAAAAGCGAACGAAAATGACAACGCGATACAAGTTCACATTTATAACTATTCTCATTTTCAAGTTAAGATTTCTATCATGGATGATGAAGCATGGTGGGTGGATGTTTCATGGGTAATAAACCATTAATGACAAATTATCAAATAGGATGCAATTTCATAGCGAAAAATCGCGTTCATTTAAAAAAAAAAGAATGCAGGTTCATAAATGGGTGACTACCACTGAAAAGGGTCGACAATTAAATTTCGAAGTTGAAGTGACGACACTGGAATATAACATTGAGTGTTTATTACCGTTTTTGTTTACGTCTCGTGATTCAGCCGTCTAGAAATGGGCTTGTAACTAATAAAAAAAATGGTATAGGTACAAAAAAAATACTGAATGGTATTACGTCCGCCATCTCTGTAAAAACCCCGAAATATTTTTTTTCCATCATGCTTTTACTTCTTGCACATGTCATTCAACCATCTGTCGATAGATCTTGTAACCAAATATTAAATTTCATATTTATTTTTCACAGTAAAGATATGCCTATGTGAGGACGCCACGTAGGCGTCACCGGATCGTAACGTTCGGCTTGCAAAGGACGCCAATGTGGCGTGACCGGACCGTAAAGTGTTAAAAATTAATCAACAGATGGTCGAACATGCACTTGAAATTTGAATTCACAATAAAATAAACAAATGATTCACATTTTTTTCACAGATGCATGCAAGTCATATTAAAAATTCTTCTTCTTTGGCCATTTCCGCCCCTTAGCTGGAGCACATGGACACCACGCAGCGCCTCCAAGAATCCCTGTCACTCGCCAGTCTTCTTGCTTCGTTCCAGGTCAAACCAGCATCCCGTAGCTCCGCCGTATACACTCTGTAGATTGTATTTAGAGGCCTTCCAGGTCGCCGGAATCCGGTCGGCTTGAAGAACAGGCAAGCCAGGTTAAAGTTCTCTTCTGGCATTCGCAGCACGTGGCCGAGCCAGGTCCAACGTCGCCTCTTCACTTTCAGCGTGATGAGAGGCTGCTTGGTGCGTTCTCTTATCTCCTCGTTGCTCCTAAAGTCATACCACCGCACACCCAGTATTCATCGCAAACATCTGTTTTCGAAGCTCAGTATACGGTTGCTCTGAGCCTTTGTAAGGTGCCATGATTCGCTACCGTAAAGCAGCACTGTCAGAATGCAAGCGTCGAATAGGCGGCATTTGGTTTTGACCGAGTACAATCGTGTGTATCAGACATTTCGCATCGAGTTGAATGTTGCTCCAGCCATTCCCATTCGGATAGCGAGCTCTTTCTGCAAAATGCCATCTCCCGTGATGTGTACTCCCAGGTACTTGAAACTGTCGACGCTCTCAATGTTTTGTCCATCGCTAATCAGAGGGAAATCTGGATCAGGACAGGTGCTATTGCACAAGACGTTGGTTTTCTTCGTGTTGATTTTCAAACCAACGCGAGAGGAGTTGTTATGCAACCTGTCGATTGTCTCTTGAATGCCCTCGATTGAGTTGTCGAATAGGACAGCATCATCGGCGTATTCCAGGTCGCATAGCTTCACCGTGGGGGTAACAGGTATGCCTCGGTCGGGTGGTATTGACTTCCGTAGTATGAAGTCAAAGAGAAACGGTGCAAGGACACAACCCTGTCTGACTACGGTCGTGACCCCGAACCATTCCGTGGCAGTGTCTCCAATTCTGACACAGCATTCGCTATTCTCGTGCAGGCTTTTGATTATGGATAAATAATTAAATTATAATTATAATTAAATTAAAATAATTACAAGATAAAAAGAACTTTTTCTATACAACGTTTTTAAATTTTCTGTTGAATTATTATGCTCAATACGCTCAAACTTGTACTTGATATGAAGTAAATAAAAAACAAACAAACAAATAAATATAGAATACTGAAATGTCATTTTGATTCCACTTAGCAACCAATAATAGTGGATTGGATTACGGATTTCTTCCGAAATAACTTTTCGTACAAAACAGAATTAACTGAAAATGAATTCAATTCTGCTTAAAGATGGCTAAAAGTATTAAAAGAATGCATTGGCATTGTGTTCTGATATATTCTAAAAGTTTCAAATGTCTAGCTAGTCGGGAAGTTAGTTAAAAATCGATTGCAAGATTTGTACTGGATAAACAACCACCGGACAAATAAGAATACGAGCTAATAAAAACGTTGTAATAATTCGTTTTATGTATTTGGTTACTCACATAAGTTTCATTCCTCCATAGGTGTTTTTATAGGTGCTTGGAGCATTGTTTACATGTATGCCAGATGTAATATTTTTTCAGTACGGTTGTAAATGACACTTCAAAGTGACTTGAGTGAAATGGGTCTTCTTTCCATAGACAATAGGCTTGTGTTTTGAAATTTCTGTTTTGTAATATTTCGCATCATTATCACATGCGCGTTGCCTTAATGAACATGAAATGAAATACAAATATTCTAACCTTATTTTGATGGTCACAGGCACTGCTGGACCATTAGGCAGGGCAGGTTCGTCCGGAATACCGTTTAGTAAGCTGGTGTTGGCAGCCGTTGTTACCAGACTACTTTCGACAGGGGCAGGAGTCTGTTGGCCACGACTGGTAGATATGCGTGACTGCAATTCAAAACATTGTAATCAGTGGTGTGGTGGGGTTGGTGACTCAGGACTTTTTTCCAGGACAGAGCATGCCCTGTCATTTCTCTATGCAGCTCCATATTATATTACATGCAATACTTTAGAATCATGTGAATTTTGAAATTTATGTTGTGTTATTTTTAACTTGGAAAACAATCGAGAACTTAAAAAATTAATAATCATCATTAGTAGAATGGTGTCAGTGCTGGCGACTCATTTGCGTGTTACTTTCAAATGACACTAACACCGTTGTAAAGTGATTTTGTCATGGCCGCAATGCCAGAAGAATGTGTACTTCCTCAACATTGTATACAAAAATGCGGGAGAAGCGATTCGTCAGTACGATTCCAAAGTGATGAGAAAATATATTGCCTTTTCTATTGACATATTGGAGAAAGTACTTTTTGGAGAGGAGTTCGGGAAAGGGGTGATTTGGATTAGAATTTAAATACGGAGCAACATAGCACTATTTTATTTCTACTACACAATACTGTTTGTAATGAATAGTCATTTAAACTAATTTGTCAAAGGATTCAATAAAATTGTCAATATAATTTCTAGGTTATTTGTACTGTCTGCATAGATTTTTTTTTGATAATTTACTATCTATCTAGGAAGGATTCCTTCAATTGAAATCTTTACTCGAATTGATAAAAACTAACCCTGGTAGGTGTGGAAGGTTGATAAACAGTGGGTGGCGGGGCGGGGTGCTGGAGGTGTGGTTGCGCAGGAGCCAGGGCAGCCTCCAGGCGAAGCGCCTCTGCCGCACTGTCCATCCCCTTATGCGCCAGGTGCTGGTAGATGAGTTGGTACAGCTGCCTCTCGTTAAAGGTGATGTGTGTCTGTGCCACAACATTTGCCCGGTGAATGTTGGCCAGCGACGATTCAAACTCGGGTGCCGAATTCTTGCCCGGCTTCTTAGTCTTGCCTGAGACGCGCTCCATCAGCTCCAGGGCATACTTCTGGAACATCACGTGCTCCTGCCGCTTCTCTTGGAGAATCGGATCTCGCATGAGACCTATCAAATATGATAAATCAATATTGCAAATCGAGCTTTTTGAACTTTGTTCTAGAACCTTTAGTAATTAGAGGTTAAAATTGTATTTCGTTAGTAAAGTATGTGAAATAAAAAAATAGTTTAGACCAGTATTGTCAACTGTACAATTTAACGACCCACATGCTCAGCATACGTCAAAATGGAGCTTTTATGCTATTTTCAAAGCATGATCCTGGACATTCCTTAAACGTTGTAGATAATCTATTTACATAATTTTGAAGCCTTATTATCCTTTATATTTATTTTAAACATTTGATGATTGCATAAAGTATTTTTATTACATAAAATAGTATTCTTTTAAACCTCCCGCTCTAATGTTTTAGAATATAGTCATATTTCAGTACGTCCATGTGAAGTGGTGTTAAGATTTTTTATATTTATTAATTTTTAAAAGCATTTATAAAACTATTAGTAAAATTTATGTCGACATTATTATAGTGAAATATTTACAATAAAAAATTATATTGATAATCTCTGTGATCCCAAATTTGACAAGAATTAGATATTTTATTATTCAAAAAATGGGCAAGATTTACATATTTAAAGATAATTTTAAAGATACTGATTATAAGCTATGTCTTTGACCATTCAAATGTGATAAATATTCTATAAATAATGTTTGCTTTATAATAATTATTGACCTAAGAATAAGGTACGAGGGTGGGTCAATAATTCCTTAGAAAAAAGCATTAAAACAGTTTTTATTTTTGTATTTTTTTTTTATTTCTCAACATAATCTCCTTGGAGCTCAATACACTTGGTTAGACGTTTCTCAATTTTTTTTAAACCGACAGAAAAATAAGTTTTCGGAAGGTCCTCAAAATAAGCATTTGTCCGATCGATGACTTCTTCATTTGAAAAAAAACGTTGTCCACTTAGCCATTTTTTTTAAGTTTGGGAAAAGGAAAAAGTCACTGGGGGCTAAATCTGGCGAATACGGTGGGTGGTCGACCAATTCGAATTTCAATTCTTCAATTTTAGCCATTGATCGTAAACATGTGTGAACACGGGCATTGTCCTGATGAAAGAGGATTTTTTTCCTGTTTAAATGAGGCCGTTTTTCTTCAATTTTGTTTTTTAGCTGGTCCAATAAAGATGCATAATAATCCCCTGTTATTGTTTTTCCTTTTTCCAAATAGTCAACGAAAATAATTTCACGTGCATCCCAAAATACAGTAGCCATAACCTTACCAGCTGATTTTACGGTTTTCACCTTCTTTGGCCATGGTTTGCCTTCGCAATCCACTGCTTTGACTGTTCTTTCGTCTCGGGAGTATAGTGGTGTATCCATGTTTCATCTACAGTCACAAAGCGACGAAAAAATTCATCCGGATTGCATTGCATGAGCGACAACAGGGCTTTAGAGGCCACCACCTTATTACGTTTATTGTCGACTGTGAGCAAACGCGGCACCCATCTTGCAGAAATATTTTTCATGCCCAATTTGTCATGTAAAATAGAAATGACGCTACCTTTTGAGATCCCTGTAACCTCAATTATCTCACTCAACTTTAATCTTCGGTCACTTAACATCATATCGTGGATTTTATTGATCATTTCTGGTGTAGTCACCTCTACAGGACGTCCTGAGCGTGGTTCATCCTTTGTTGATGTACGACCACGTTTAAATTCATTTAACCAGTTATAAATAGTTGCAAGTGAAGGAGCAGATATGCCGTGAACTAAATCCAACTCATTTTTTATTTCCTTTGCTGTTAACCCTTTTATATTAAAATGTTTAATAACAGCTCTAAACTCAATTTTCTCCATTTTCCATTTTTCCATTTTCCACAAGCAAATTTTTTTTTAAATGTACGAGAAACACACAACAACCCGACCAATCTGATTGAAACTTCGCAGCATACCGAATCGGTAGTGCCGCTGCATGAAAACAAACCGCTTACAGTACTAGTCGCGCCACCTGTCGGCTTTTCTAAGGACTTATTGACCCACCCTCGTAGTATTTTTTTGAAATACGCCATTTCTATTGACATTTCCCAGTGACTAAGCTACAACATACGGCCGTAGCCATAAATTGACAAGCGATAAATGAAGTAGGGAGTAAGATCATGTTAACGCGTGTGTTTGAACATGTACCTAACCAAATTTTTTTTTTTTTAAAACGGTACATGTTCAAACACGCGCGTTACTATGATCTTACTCCCTACTTCATTTATCATTTTTTTTTATTTATATTATTACATTTATGTTATTATATTTATTTATTTATGTTAGTTTCAAAGTCGGCAACCTCCATATTCCATCATTTTGAGATAATCGCAAAAAATAATATAATATGACCAACTGAATATTTAGCAAACAATTAGAAGCGAATAGAGAAATAAAATGTCATTATAGTCGGTAAAAAATAAAAAATGGCGGCTGATGAATATGAACAATTCAATCAACAATCGGTTTAATTCTGTTTAACTAACAAACGAAGTTAGATTTGATGGTTGATGAATATATGAGTACAGGTACTTGGTTATTACGAGGAAGATGGGACCGACTGAATTTGCTCGTTATAAGCTTTACTCGTTATATCCGAGAATAGGTATTTTTAAATGAGCGGTCACATAACACAAAAAGTCACAATTTAAACAAAAATACACAATTACAATTTTTCCCCGAAACAAGCATGGCATTCATGAACTACAAAAGAAATTGTTTATTGTAATGAACGCTGGTAGGTACCTAGTGACTTCACAAACCCTGGATTTTTTACATGTAATTTCAACCATATGTGTGTATATACGATGAAAAAGTATCAGAATCAACAAAAAATTCAAAAAAAAGGAAAAATGGAGGATACCAACTTTGAAACCAATAGCCTCATTTGTAATTATTTGAAGTATCAATACCTACTTCAAAATCAACACGTACAAAAATTTTTAGATCTTTGAGATTTTGTCTATACAGTCAACGTAAAATAAAAAAGTAACTCAGACCATTTTGCATTACAGTGCGCAACGACGATTCTATGATGAGGTTTTTAGTGTGGATATATTGGTAGAAATATAATTAATATTCAGCACATTGGTCGTATTTGACATCGGTTATAATGAACATAGAATGTTGATCGAAATTTTGTGTGATTATTGATTTAAACATTTGAAATAATGATACATAGTTCATGGTGTAAAAAAATTGATTCACGCTTGTTATGCTAATACAAGTATTTTTACTTTAATGTAGCCCTGAAAAATTAATCTCAAACGACAGAAGTGATTTACAAAGTCATAGTGACTTTGATATCTGATTCACTTTTATACACAACAAATGATGAAAACTTACTCTGAATTTGTCCGGTGGTGAAAAGAGGCAATTTGGAAATAATCTGTCGGACTGTAGGACAGCGGGCGAGACCTGCCAAGGCTCGACAAGCCAAACCACGGAGGCAGTCAGCATCAGTTATTGGCACCTTCACTAGCATTAGTTGTAGAAGAACCTGTTTCGGTAAAAAAAAAAAATAGGTTAATCATGATGACAAATTCCACTCTAGCACAATTCAGATGGCGGTGGTTTTAGCCAAACTTAGTGGAGTAAAAGTAAAAGATTGCATTGTTGTGCACGGCAAAGCTGGTGCACTCGTCAGTTTGGTTGGGAAGGAGATAGGGATTTTCACCATGGAGTGATCGCATGGCAACAGTGATCCAAAAGGCCCACGTCATGCTCATGCTCAAATAAAGGTACCTTTTCATGCTGTCACTGTACATTTTGAATACTAAATGAGCTGTAAAATTACCTAGTAAGCAACAGACAGTAAAGTAGGCAGTCTATTGGACAGTAACTACTTACCATAATGCCATTGTTAGTCCTGACGCACTCCCAGACCTTCTGAATGACGTCTTCATACGACTTTGTGTTGATTTTTTTCCTCAGTGAGCCTGACGTGGAATATCTGGCTGAAGATCCTCCCACCTGAAGAAATAAACCATTCAGTAACGCTCCTTTCACACTTTACGGATTTGGCCATCAATGCTAATAATCGAACGGCCTTATTCAGAAGTGAATAGCCTTTTTCGCATTACACGGCGACGGTTAAAAACCTGGACGGCGCCGTGTAGCTGTCATACGTTGCACGGCGACCAGACATGACTCAGCGTGTAGGTGACCTAATCACGCTTTCATAATATTATTATGAGACGGTTTTAACTAAACAGCCAGCGTTGCCATGTCTACTGAAATTTCAGTAGATCTGATATTTTTTGCCAATATACTGAATTTTTGATTTTTTTTTCGAAATTCAAGAAATCTACTGATATTTTGTGTTTTTCCATATTTGTAAGTTAACTGATGATCATTTTCAACGCATGCCTTTTTTATGTAGGACACTTCCAAATGGACAAAGCATTGTAACTCTACGCAAGAGTGCCATTTTACCCACTGATATCATTGTTTATAATAAAATAATGTTATTTATTAGGTATTGTTTTACATATAACAATATATTAATTTATGACATATCCACAAATAAAATTTAGCAATGTTGAACAATATCTTGTTATAATTATAACAAGAGGCATTATTCAAAGGACAAACGGCTCATGTCTAGTGAATAGTTTTATTATTGTTATTTTTCATAATTATTATAAAAGCATTTTATGAAGTGCATGAAAGTTGTTATCTGTACAATGAGAGTTCTCTCCATATTTTAAAACCATATCTAATATACTATGTTGCATTTTCCAAAATCTATTGATATTTTAAATTTTGACTTGGCAATACTGCACAGCACAACACTTAACCACAAACTAAGTTGTGACGGAAAAAAGCCGTGTATAAACCAGTCATAAAAGAGAGCCGATTCGGATTTTGACCGTTTGATTTTCTGCCGTTACGGCCAAAACCGTATAGTGTGCTTGACTTTAAGACAGTGTTAACCCATTGACATTTTGTTATTCTAAGAACACACAATCAGTTATCATGTTTTTATACAAACTGTTATTTTTTTAAATCAATATGACAAGGTATAGAAACAGATTTTTTTAACGAGAAATATATGTCAGCTTTGAGTTCAATTACACAAAACCAAATGTGAATTTGTTGGACCTGGGACTGGAACCTTAGACCCACGAACGACTTTATAATATTGATTAGTTCCCCATAATGTGACGCGTGCCTGTGAGTAGACTCCATCATGCCGATCAATTGCTACACATTTAAGAAATTCATATATCATAGATCATCATTCGGAGATTAGTAAAAGAATAATACTGGTGATTGAATGCTTCTACGGTTTACAGTGGTTATCAGAGATTATTCATTGCTCATCTTATGACTACTATGCACTAACCCTGTGTACAGGAGCGCAGACGCAATTCACAAGGACGTTGAGGGCAGCCTTCTGCACTTCAGCATCGGCGACAATCTCTCCCTCGGCAGCGCCCAGCACGATATTGACACCCACCGTGCGGTTCTCCTCCGGCATGTCCACCTTCTCGCACAGCAGCTGCTGTGCCGTTGGGGCCACGCAGCACGCCGATATCACGTCCAGTGCTGACCTTACAGTTTCCGCTCTGACAATAGAATAAGTGTACCAATCACAGTATTAAGATTGACAGCTTGCTGCGATAACTCATCAATTAATATCTTTATGAACAATCACAAATATGTCAAACACGTATGGCATACGTATCGATAAGTCAATTCTTATATACCGGCTATAAACGAGCTGTTACGTTTCAATTCGGCCCCTTAGAGTCAAAGAAACCTATCTTAATTTTTAACGATTTCGAGTTACGTATGGTACTGGACATTAAATGACATGTTATGTTAAGTGACAAAGAAACTTATCAAAAAATTCAATGGATAAAAGATAAGTCAATATATATCTCCTGCAACACTTTCTTCTTAATGTCTGTGTAATGTAAATTTACTTGTGTTTGGGGTCTCCTGTAAAGTAGAGAAAAATGAAATACGTTTCTTTGACTCTAAGGGGCCGAATTTCAACCTGCCAACTTACAAAATATTTAATTTGCTTCCGCCATTAAATCAATGACACTAAAAATTTCAACAAATGTTAGTGTATATTGAATAACATGTTCAACTAGGAGATTCATACAATACATATTATGTCTTATATCTCGTCTGAAAAGCAAAATATACTCAGTATTTAATTTCCTAAAATCCGTGGTTTTAACTAAAGTGAAAACAAACCCTCCCACATAAATCCTTCCATATCAATGCATACCTTCCATTGAAGTTCCACTCGTATGAGAAAGCAATGATCTGCAATAGAAGAGTGACTCCGCCCAGTTTAAGCAACTGATCACACGGCGCCCACTTTGTCCACACGGCAGACTGAAGTCGTTCAATTTCTTCCTGAATCTCTTCAGGTGATGATTTGCACGCCTGCAAAAAAGATGAGGTCATAACATGAATTACTTTAAAATTTGTGTGTATGAGGAAATCAGCGCATCTACTATATATCCAAGACGGCTATCGGCAGCTATCGAGGGTAGTTTTGTATCGAAGTAATAGCACTTATTATTACAATTACAATAAGTAAGTAGTAAAAAATTGTTGCAATAAGTGCTATATTTTAACAGCACCTCTCTTAGGTATGCTAAATATTAGAGCGAGATAGACAGTTTTGAAGGCTAACTTATTGTTACAATAATTATAATACTTCGATACCTCGATAGCAGTCTTGTGTATAGAATAGATGCGCAGAGACATCTATTGATAGAATTATTGGATATGCAATACAATTTATTGAAAAATTGCCTTGCACTTCAGTGAAACGGACAAGCCGAAAGTGGTCCAACAGCGGCATTTTTCTACCTGGAGTGGTCAGTTATTCGTTGACCATATCAGCAAGCATCCAATTCAAAATGAAACTTCCTCAGACTAGTTTTTAGGGCTAGAGAGCGTGTTGTAATCTCAAACCCTATGAGAGTAGATAAATATAAGCACATACACTGTTTTTTTAAAGAACCGGAACCGAGCCTCAGACCCTGTGTTTCAATTTTTGATTAGATAGAACTGAACCACAGTTAACATTTCCACTGAGGTTGAACTTTAAAAAAGAGGTTAAAAACAACTCTAATTTTTTGTTAACTTCATCAAAAAAAGGAGTAAAACGAACCTTGTATGCTGGTTGGGGTAGAAAACTTTCTCCTGGCCTCCCTTGTCTCCGCAAGGCGCTTGCTTTATGATGCAGGTGGCTCTCCAGGTACTTCTTGAGGGCGACGCACACATGACGCACAATTTGACGTGCCGCACAGCTCTCGTCTTCTGTCAAATGAGAGTCGTCCTCTATTGAGAGGATCGGAAGGGTTGATATGACGTTGTACAGCTTCCGTAGTCCATCCTGACAATAAAACCAATTTATTACAATCATGTGCACGCACATAGCTGTAGCTCTAGGGAAAAAAATCGTCAAAGCATGTCATTGAATGAATTGATTACCTATCAATTTGAAATTGCGGTCCAGAATAAGAACCTAAAGAATTTAAAATTATGGTTTTTATATTATAATTTATACTAATAATAGAATTGAAGTGTCTTGTCTGTGATTTGAAAATATTTGCCTTTTGATTAGCGTTTTGACTATTTCCATGAACCTTACACTATTGATGAAACTTACGCAGTTTATAGACTATATTGTTGATGCTGGTTTAGTCGAGTTTCATCATGATATTTCAAAATGTTCCGAAGGTAAGATCAAACTTCTCAAGAATAACGTACTTGCAACAATTAATCATGCCTACGTAAAGTGATAAAATAGTAGCGGTGGAGTGGTGAGGTGAGGTGCGAGGAACTGTTGTCAATTTCAACATTTCCTTACAATTCCAAAGAATTGCGTTTAATTATATTCTTCAGATGAAATATATTCAAAAGTTAGTTGTTAGTTAGTTAGTTATTTGTACAGGTTGACAAACGCTGACATAGTGAACTGATTTCTGGTGTGGGCATCTTATTAAATTTATTGTTCACCTGGTAGTCGAATTCCTCCAGAATGACCCTGAACTGGAAAGAGAATCCAAAGAACATGGTGGCATGGCACCTGCCCGAGTCGTGCGAGCACTCCAGTAGCCAGAGGGCGTAGCGCACAAGGTCGGCCAGCACCTTCCTGGGTAGCTGGCACACCCTCTCCATGGCGTCTTCGCAGTACGCCAGGTAGTACATGCAGATGGACACACCTGTCGCTGCTACACTCGGTCTCGGCACTTCCAGAAATCTCTGTAAGGTGATTTGATATATTTTAAATCTATTGTGTACACAAGCATAATTATTATCATCGGAACACTGTCGATTTGATAAATGTCTTCTTAACCGATTCACTGCGGAGCATTTAATTACTTTTTAATTATCACATTTAAACCATGCTAATTATATCTAATGGCACCCTAATCAGGACACAACAGCTGTGGCATTCGCGCTGTAAGGATTAATATAAATAATAAGCATTTCATGTAACAACTACATACAGTAAAATCTCGTTAGTAAGAACCCTGATAATTCGAAATTTGCCGTAATTCGAAATTTTCCCGAAAAAAAAAGTCCCTTGAACACTATTTTCATATAAAACCATATACCTTTAATTCAAATTTCGTAATTCGAAATGATTTCAAAGTCCTGGCATATAAAAATAATCAATAAATCGTAATAAAGTACACCATTTCATGAGACAATCATTGAAAATTGTGCCAGACTTTTCTTAAAACAACAAAAATTACTTATTTTATGAAGTTAATAAAAATAATACTGACATTTTATGACCCATTTTGGTATGCACATCTATGATCAGAAAAGAAATTAATGAAAATCAAAATTTTTTTTTTCTTTCAAAATTTTATAATTTTTTCCCCATACATTTCGTAATTCGTAATTCGAATTTTTTTTCGATTTTCGGTCCCATGGAATTCGTATTAACAAGGTTTTACTGTACTAGTTAAAATTGTCGTAATTCAATGAGATGCCCGTAGCTTAATTGGAAAAGCATACTGGCGCGAATCCAGCAGATACAGGTCCAAGTCCCGTCAGGTGCCGTATTTTTTTCTATAAAATGATTTTTTCTAGTGTGTATAATATGCATGAGCTGTTTTCAAATAATGTATATTCAGTATATAGCATAAATCAAATTTTGTGTCTTATTCGTTAAATAAAATAAATAGTTTTTATTTAATGTCTTCTTGTCGGCATCCCAAGGTAAGCATACAGCAACCATGCTGCACACCTAAGATCTTTGTTGCTCACTCTTTGTTCTATACTAGGTCCGTTAGTATACTTTTATCAACCCGCCATGATGTATGATGAAACTTTCAAAACCTGGCAAAAAAAAAATTGAAAAAAAAACAAGGTACAAGGTTGAAGGTACATGCTAAAAGAATGTTTTGTGGTGACCCTGGTGGAAATTTATATACTCACAGAGATCGCCACATAATTAAACTTGAACACATTGTTGATGAATTCGAAGCAAAGGGATTGCTGAAACGAAATAATTCTAGTTCAAAGCATTTCTATGGCAGTGAAAGATGAAAACTTTCATTCTTCCTACTGACATCTGTCATATTTACAGATTACTATTTATTTCATAAAGTAGTCATTACATATCTTGTGTGGTAACAGGTGGCTCTGCATGTATAGAATAAAAACGCAATTCATATCAGGTGTTGTCAGCATCAAAACTAATTTGAGATTGGCGTTTGATAGCGTTTTAGTTTTTGATTGATGAGGCATGCTGCAGATCTGAGGCATTCACGGCATATGGACAAGAATCTATATATTATATTAAGTAGACCAGTGGCAAAGGGTGACTTTTGGAAACAGGTAGGCTGTGGAGAAAGCACACTTGTTAGATGTATTTAAGGGAAATAAGAAGATAATCCGACATAACTACTGATGAATAGGTAGGTACACAAAAACCGATGAAATTTCAAAAGCTCACTGATGGTATAAAATTAAGCAATTAATTTGAATTATGTATTTTCTTAAATATAAACGCAAGGTACGCTCAAAATATATTGAAAATATCCGTTGTTGTGAATCTGTTCCATAACAATTTATAATTTAACCCGTAAATTAGACATTTTAAAACACAGACTTAGATACAATATCAGATTTCAACTTACATAATTGGCTGAATAAATTGTCTTATGGTACGTTTACATTTGACACTAATATCGTCATATTTATGTATGACACCATATTCACCAAGTGTAAACAGTAATTATAGTTGTACCAGCCACTTATTTTGCGTGTGTCGACACTCACCTGTCACTTATTCAATCTACTTATATACGCAAATGTAAACACCGCGTATTCGACAATTCCGAACTTGCCGCGATATATCACCGAAGTTGGACTACCGTCTACTTTTATATCAAGTACCTGACACATTATTCGTAGTTTGACAGGTACCTAGTGAATTGCATAGGTATATTTCTAAAACAACGGACAATCAATTATCATAGGTACACCATGAATGTATGCCCAAAGTTTACGTTAATAAATGTACCTACTGTAGCGATCTGTCAAAAATCATAGACAGTGAGAAATAAATCGGATATGCCGTGTTCTATGGATTTTGTTCGAAAATAAAATATCGCTTGTTCTCGGCACATACGATTAATTCTGATGCACTCTGTGAAGAAAAAATGCGCTTCAAATGGTATTACCTAATTCATTTTGGCCCACACCTGCACTTGTATTACGATAATATTATATTGAATATGCATGAATATGCAATGACGATCAAGTGCTAGATATCGCAATGTTACTGTTAATCGTTCTTCTACACTTATTGCATTTCTGAATTGTGTGTCTTGTTGTTTGGCAAAAGGTCCAATCTTGCAAACTAAAGTTCACAAATTGAGTTGGATCTTCGATTTTAAACTCTGACATTAAACGGAAGGCACATAGTTCTTCTCGTCGCTGAATCCATTCCCGCACCCATCTAGACCATTTTTTCCTCCTTTTTGTTGCCAAAAGACTTAAAATAATAACAGTCGCTGCTTTCTTTTTTAACATTCCCATATTGACAACTGACATAACGTTTTTGAGAAGTATACAAAATAAGTGTCCGAATAAATTACAATACCATATGTAAACACCGCATATATTTATTCCAATGTTGCCATTGAATAAAGTGCCGAGACTTTATTTCAACGAGAAGTATACCAGAATTTTATGTCAGATCCATGCAGGTGTAAACAGTAAGTGAATTTTTATGTCAGACACATAAAATAAGTATATCGGTATAAGTGTCAGATGTAAACGTACCATTAGTCTATGAAAAAACTTTTTTTTTTTTTTTTTTTTTTTTTTTTCGACCATGTCCGATCCTGATAGGATCATATGGGCCTCCACAGAGTGGAGGTTTGTATTGACAGATTTTGTTTTTTACGAGAAATGGATGTCAGCCACTTGCTCAACCTATTAGGTCCATACCCTGACACACACAAATTGAAAAACAATTTTTGTACTTGCCAGACCCAGGATTCGAACCTGGGACCCACGGCTTTGTAGTCCAACGCTTATGCCGCGCGGCCACCGTGGGCGTCACGTCAAAGATCACGAGATAAATTATTTATTATTTTTAACAACAATCAATATTTATATGTGATTGAATCCCTAGAAATTATTTTTTTAAATTGTCTTATAAATTATTTTGAATAAATGTGCACTTACGTAAAATGTAAGCGCTTCTTAAATAGCTTACCAATTTATATGGGCCGCCGCAGACGTCTTGAAATTATGAGAAACAAACTTCATATAAAAAAAGTTTTCGATTCACGCGAACGTAATCCATACAATATGTGAAGCGAAATGAGATGTCGCTTATTTTTTTAAACATTCGAGACATGCCATAAATAGTGGAAAAGATCGTAAAATTATTATGAGAATTATAGGATAGATGTCGTTGGGCATATTGAATATATTATTATGTGATTATATTATTTAATGTCAATATAAAATTAAAAAATATTTTTCTTAAGGTAGGCTTTAAATAATCGCCTAGTATGGAGTCTTCGCCACTGAAGTAGACAGATATTATAATGAATAACCAATATCTCACCTGTAATCCATTCATGTTGATAAATTCTATTGAGAATTTTTTGTGACACAGCAGAGCGGCAAGGTACTTGAGCGCTTCGAAAGCGAGGCGGGAGTCTCGTGACTCTCGGAGATTTACATATGCTAGGATCAGTTCGAGGGCGTTCTCCGAAAACACGTGGCCCAGAAACTACGGAAAAAATACAACAAAAACGTAAAATACATGTCAATACAGTTCTCAAGGAAGTAACCTCACTTACTATTTTAAATGAAGTTTGGTTGTATATAATTACACTTATATTATACATAACATGTTTACAGGGTAGGAAGAAGTGTAAGAATCAAGACTCGCCAATTCGTTGATTCCCACTAACAGTCTGACCCTATCAAGAATAATCATTTTTCGTCAAGTTGAGATCGAAATAGAAGCCTTTCTAATTTAGCCTTTGATAATTGGGGTGACAGATTGGCTTGAGGGTGTGAGCTACTGAATCTGGCACACCCTTGTTAATGCTGTCAGTTTAACGTTTGCTTTTATATTGATAGTTGCGTAACTTTATTTTATTATTTTAACAAACAATACTATGAAATCAAAATAATATGCTAGCACTGCCGATTCGAAGATCTATCCAGCATGCCCGGACATCAACGCGGTGTGTCCGTCGTGTTCCTTGACCCCTCCCATATGGCTGATGATTGCTCACAACGATCACCATGAATCTGCTAAAGCAATTAGAACTTAAAGGTTACTCACTTCTTGGTATTCTCCCATTGGTGTTAAATATCTTAGAATTAGCATTTGTCTAGTGGCATCTGTTGGCGGATGAATTTGTATATTTCCTGAAAAAAATCAAAGAAATATGTATTTAAATAAAACTACATCAATACCAAGCACGACGAACATACATCATGAAACATAAAAAATAATGTTTGTTAAAAACTTGACGTGCGACAGTTTGGATAACTAATATCTCGTAATACACCAACTACCACACTAGCGCCACAAATTATAGTTTTCGCTTTATAGGCCTGTCCTGACCTGTCATTATTACGTAAAATATTCATTGTAGTAGATACAAAGCAAACAATTGAAGTCGGCTAAAAATGAATTTGGAAAACTTTTCATTGGATAACTTCATGAGATATGACCTTACCTATTACATAAGTTTCCATTTCAGCCCATGAGCTGTTACTGGCAGAGTCTGGCGGTAAGGATTGCATCTTAGGAAGCTGTCGCACCATTCCTCTTAACGGAGGAGACATCATCCCTTCTTGAAGACCTACAGTGCGAAAAAATAATATGTATATTGTTGTACCCAGTGTTGTCACTATAGAAATTGTGACTATACTAGAGGAATTCTTGAATTAGTTTCCATAGTAAAACTAAAATTAAAAAATAGCCGGAGAGTTGGAGCGGGCCCTTTTTTGAGTTACTCCGCTCCAGGTAAAAAGTTTTAATAGGTAATATATCGAGGGTATACTGACAGAAAGCATTAAGTCATTAAAACAAGTTCTGAGATAATCGCAAAAATTACTTAGCATGTAGATTTTTTTATGATTTAAAAACATTTTTTCTACATTATAAAGACTAACCTTTATGGTAAACACAATATACGACATGTTACAAGTCCTGTATTTTGTATAAGCAGAACGCATTTGGTCATTATCATGCTTTCTATCGGAATAAAAAAATAACAATATGATTTAATAATGTTTCTATTATCTCACCATTATTTCCTATGCCTTTGTGTATACATTTTGACATTTAAAACAGAAAAACAGCAAAAACTGAAATAATGTGTTCTGTCAGTATACCCTCGATATGTAGGTTTACAAATACGTACATAGTTTTAAAACAAGATTTATTATTCATCATTCTCATTATTAATTCTATTAAACAAAATTTCCGAAAGCAAATCGTCTTTCATTATCTGCTTCTTCACACTTAAAATTAATTATAGTACTGAAAATATCCTCTCGACACTCGCTTGGGTAGTGAGCATACTGTATACGACTCGACATGCCGCTTGAATTTTTATTCGTGTCAAATACAATATTTTCATTGAATTTTGGGACGAAAATTTAATAATAAAAAAAGCATCCCGAGCAGTGGAGCACTACAAATTTTCGGTGCTCCGGCTAAAACCCCATTGCTCCACTACTCCGTACTCCTGCTTCGTGCTCCGCTCCAACACTCTGAAAATAGCAGTTATAAACAAAAATTTATACAGTAAAACCCCGTTAATACGAACATGGTTAATTCGAAATATAGGTAGGTTCTGAAAATAGCAGTTATAAACAAAAATTTATACAGTAAAACCCCGTTAATACGAACATGGTTAATTCGAAATATAGGTAGGTACTGAAAATCAAAATATTTGCTAAAATTCATAAAATTAATAACGATTTCCACTAACTTACATAAATGAACCATAATACGTAGTCACCACTAATATTAATCTGATAGAAATTGTATTGGAAACGGAAACAATGTTACAAAATTACAACAAAAAAAAACATTTTGAAAAAATGATTCAGAAGTCGGTTAGCAAGCTCCACTACCAATGTATGACACATTATTTTTGATCTGAAAGCTATAAGGCTATCAGTTTCTGGTACGAATAGTGAACTGTTATACAGAAAACTGCATTCGTACAATTTACATGTAACGGAAGGGATCGAGTGATTACAAGATGAAGATGGATTTGAGAGATTTGAATAACTTACTCGTTGCGGAGTTATTGAAGAATGATTCAATATTTCTCTTAACGGGGGTCCGACCGCCAGGCTCGTCATCGCTCACACCCCCGTCAGCACTACTTTCATTATACCGAGCTGAAATAAAAATCATATATCAACACATAAGAATTCATATTATTATATTTTTCATAACACTACAATATGCCATGAGACCCAAAGACAGTAGTGTGAACGAACGATTAGTGAAATGATCACAAACACCCAGGCTTTGTTGGTAACCCCCATAAATATTAACTTCGGTCAGTTGCCTTGATTTTTTTTTACTCACGCTATTGCGGTCATTTTTTATGTTCACTGTAATTGTTTATTGTCGAACAAGAACTTCTTGTCCACATGCTAAAACTGTGAACTAACAATCCCCTCCAGTGCAGCTAATCGCACTTCTATTTTCAAATAAGGAACGCCCCCAAATTTATCATTTAATTTTACGGTCTCATGGTGTACGGATTTATTCTATCAATGTATGTAATTTAAAGTTATTTTAATAAAAATATGTCTAAAACGATCAGGAGTGATGTTAGAATTATTATTAGTAAACTTTTAGATTATTGCAAAGAAGAAAATGAGTCTTTAGCATGCGTTGCCGCCATGACGTTCTCCGTGGACTCGAATGTGACCTCATCAGGAATCGAACCCAGAGCCCCTGGATGAAAGGCCAGTGCCTTATGCACTGGGCTACGAGAGCCGCCCCACCATTTAAAATTAATACACTCGCTTTGAATGGATTAATAAAGCATAACTACATGACCTACATAATATGAACTGTCCACTTCAGACTAGAGGTTGTGATTCTTGTTTTACTTTGAGAATATTTTATTATGAAAATTCAAGTTTTTCCACATTTTCAGTTTATATTACGTCTTATTTTTAATTATTTACCACGTCGGGTGTCACCATTGTGGGATTTATTTAGTTGGTGACCAGTAAAACACGTGTAGACACTTTTGATATACATTTATTTGATTTTATTATAATATAATGCAGGACAACTCTGACCATGTAATGTGAGTGTCACTTTTGTCGAGGCCCGCAATGGACTCTTATTTTGGTGACACTACATAATATATAATATAAATCATTATAATATAATATAAAATATATTACTACTACTACTTCACCATGTTCGATCCTTACAGGATCATATGGGCCTCCACACAGTGGAGGTTGTATGGAAGGTTGTGTGGAGGAACAGATTTTGTTTTTACGAGAAATGGATGTTAGACACTTGTTCAACCTATTAGGTCCATACTGTGACTCCAAACACAAATTGAAAAACAATATTATGTTTATTTGCCAAACCCAGGATTCGAACTTGAGACCCACAACATTATAAGCCGTTCAGCCATCGTGGGCATTTAATTACACTATGTAATTATAAATTCATATTTATATTATATTATGAGCCTATATTGATATATTTTGTTAACGGGACTGTCCCTCTGGCCACCTTTGACATCATGCCCATATATATCGTCAGAGTCTCTACCGTTGTTTCGCTACACATGCAAAATGACGACGTACACTATTGCAATGCTCATGTTCCATTATGTTTATACAGCCATGTTTTCCACATTTCAACCCGGAAACTGTCCATAAGAAAGCGATTACCAAACGTCATTAACAAAATCGTATTGTGATAATACTCATTACTCACTTCGTTTTCTGGAGACTGGGGTCTCTTTGGATTCTTGGTTAGAGCTTTGGCTGGCAGCAAACCTGGCAAAGTGTCTGGTTTGCGCTCCACCAATGTGGATACTACCAGAACTAACATTGGCGCAAGGGGAAGGAGAAGGACAGGGGGAGGGTGGTTTCTGACAGTCGGCCAGCGGACTAGAAGGCTGCAGCTGGTTGGAAGAGTGCGAAGGCGGTTGGGTAACCCCAGCCACCGACTGGGGCGACGGTTGAGTCTGCTGCGGCTGAAGACTTTTTCTCCGCAGTTTGTGGAGTCTCTGAAGCATCAAGGGGACTAGACGGGCGTTTTGGTCTCTGTGGAAACATCATGTACATACATTAGTTTTGTAAATAAATTGTCGATACTATGTACTAAAAATTAAAACTCAGGTAAATTCTAATCTCAAATCGCTTCACAGCGGAGTGTATGGGCTTCCGCAGAGTGGAGGTCAATAGACTTTTGTAAACGGTGAAATTTATGTACACACTACTCCATTATGGGGTAATTTTTAATGACATATCAAATGTATTCATGTCAAATTAGTGTCATAATTCTTCTGTAGTCCAGTAATTCCACCATTAACTGGAGTCATAAATTTCAAACACATATTTTAGACTATAAATTGAGTTAACCTTATCTATACCTCACGATATTACTATGGCAGTATCTGACATGCCGCAGATTTTTAATGACACACGTTGAATGTAGAGCGAAGCTCTTACTAAAATCGCTGTAATATCGATAAATTGTGGCTTAGTATTTCATAATTTTGCAAACAGATGTCAGTGTTTAATTTTTTAGATCATGCAATCAACCGTCAGTGGCTAGTAATTTGAGCTTAAAGTCGGAGGAGATAACTTGCAAAATTTGTATGTGTGGCTTGTCGATCACGGCCTCATAGAGCGAGTAAGCTCGCTGAAGGCATATAACCGGTTAATATATATAATATATCTACCTGAAGCCGGCTGCAATATCTTGTACTTCCATGGCAGCGGCCAGCAGTCCGGTGGCATAAGTTTGAAGGGGTTCAACGGAGTTTTCAGCCCATCCATACAGGCGGTGGATAAGGCCTTCATTGTCCTGAAACATTCGTTTAAATAAGAAGCCATTATATTGCATTAAACAAAGTAATATATTTGCAGGGAGTCTGCCACAGAGCTAAAAAATATTTTTTAGTTTACTTACAATAAATTTTTAACTATAGCAACACACAACATAATATGTTATGAACTAATGAAAACTAGGGTTGAAATGATCGAATTGATATCTGAATCGTTTGGAGTAATTGATTTTGAAGTAAGGTTGACGATTTGCTCACGAAAATTATCGTGAGTTATTAAATATGCTTGTGTAATTAAGAGTATTAGTAGTAATAATAAAAGTGGATGTACCTGAAAGACAACAGACATTTCCAAGCCGGGCATGAGGTCCAGGGTGAGTCTGCACGCTGCAATGTTGAGTTTCCGCACATCTCTGCCGCTGATATTTAACCTACTGTAAAATGTATCTCTAACATAGTCGTTTACTAGCTGAAAAAATAAAATTGAATAAAATGTAATAATTATATATTAACTCAGGCATTTCGTCAAATGGACATGTAGTGTTTTTATCTCGAGGAGGCGCATCAACACTTTGTCGCAACGATTTCATGGACAAATTGCCTGTCGCTGCCAATTCGGTGCAGACAAAAACCAAGTTATATGTTAATTTTAGGATTATTTTATTATTTCTTTGTTTATGGTTGCTGCTTTACGCAGGAATGGATAAAAATAATGATCATGAAAAATAATGACTTATTGCGTTGCGACGTATCAGTTTACTTTTGTTTCACTTGCACTTGTAACTTTATTAAATATGAGCGAATGAGATAGATCATACACACGTTGAACGCACTCAATATGATGATTCCTGGCATGTGGCACGTGCAGATGAAAGAGGGTTACCTGTATTCCAACCACTTGTATGAAAAAAAAAGGTCTTACAGCCACTGGACATTGACATTTATGTGCTTTTTATGATTTGACAGGCCGGCACAGTGGCTAGTATCTGGAATACAGACAAAACATGCCCGGTCACAATAAAGTCTGTGCGTTTTGACAGAACAGTAGCGGCAACTATTTAAGCTATGGCCGAAACCAACATTTGTTGAGTTCTTTCCGATTTTATTGCAAGTCTGAATGGCTATCTAAGAAATGATGCTGTGTGTCAGTATATTTAATGTATGTTTTTATTTTTTTAATTTTAATTATAACACAAAATCGATGAATAAATTGCAGTTGGGGCGAGTTTGCGTCTGTGAGACTGGTTAAACATGTTGTGGTCTCTTTCTTAATCTTGCTACTGCATATCCAGATTAGCAGAGTGGGGGTGTACTTTCGTGATATAAAAACATTGTTCCTTACCTTAGTCATGAAGTTGTCCTTTTTGAACATAACCTTTAGGGCATGTCCAAGGGCACAAGACGGATCGGTCCTCGACGGATGCCTCTCATCGAAGGGATCCGGATCTTTCTTCATAAAATTTTCCGTCTCCGCTTCGATGATTTCAGCCAACCTTAAAATATATAAAAAATGGGATTAAAATATCCAATGAATCGATGCACAGATAAAAATAATGTTACACCAACGTAAAATAATTATATAGTTGTGTAATCAGGAAATCCGGCAGACCAGCGTTTTGGAAATGGGGTTTTGCGGATAAGGGTACCCCGCAACTTCACAATTTACACAAATGATTGTCAGTATTTTCTACCATTGATTAAAAAGTAGTAGTTCAAATTGGAAGTAGGTTATTTGTCCTTGAATCAAGAATTTTTTCAAAGACCTAAAAATATTCAAGTAGTCCCATTACCTTGTACAATTATTTATAAAGGGGAAATTGAATTAGGAAACAGTGGAATGTAGTAATATACTTATATGTAGTGATCAGTAAAATGGTTTATTTAATTTAATTTTAAGCCAACGTACAGAAACATTTTATGTAAGATCGCAGTCATTTAATAACTACCCATGTCCTACCCACATGATTATTTATTTCGATATATGGGTAACAAGTAGTGATTTTTCAAGTAAGCCGAGCGAGTCTGTGTATATTTTTAATTTTCTTTATAGATGACGTAAGATATTATTAACTGGATAATTCATAAGACAACACCGGTCATGGTATCTTGATAACATTGCGTCTTGTTTATGCTTGAAGAATGAGATTGGAGACAGTCAGCACTTTTATGTGTAAACAGTTATTAATTAATACACACTATTGTGCAACGGAATCCATGCACCTGTATAACCGCTATTATACCCTGTTTACACATGCATGGATTTACTGTTGACAGTAAGTATTATCTCAGCCATAAGAAGCACTTACTTTCAAAAGCGGCTAAAACAGTTATATGTGTTACGCCGATTGTGCGAAATTGAATATTACATGAAATGGGCAAAATTTTGCCTAAATCATGAAAAATGCAAGCCCGTTACCTTATTCATGAATTAGACAAAATATCTGGAGAGTGCGTGAATTCGGCAGTAATTTTTCTGTCTAGTTCATGTCTTGGACAAATTAGATAGTAGCGCTACGGTGGTATTTTTTGCAACTAAACTAAATGTATCAAAATGCTCGTGCATTGGTCAAAATGTACGTATTATATTATCTATGGTCAAAATAGATGATCGCGTTCCGGTGGTATTTTTTGCAACTAATCAAACTAAACAAATGTCATTGATTATAATATAAAAATATACCAATCAATATGTAACTGCAATGACTTTCATATCTATTTACTATGCGCAAAGAAATCTAGAACTATAATATGATAACGGAAGAATTTTATTGAAAAGTATTTTCGTGATTTGATTCGTGCTTGGTCGATTGAATGTTTGTGATAGTTTGTTGACACTTGATAGCTAACCTCAAAATGGACATTCAGTTGAATACTTTAATTCAGAATTACAAAACCAAACCTAACCTAACCTAATAATAATAATATTATATTATGTCCAATTATAACTAATAAAACCATCCATATTAAATTTACTTTTTCTTCTGTCATGTTGACAGTTCAAGAATTCCATACCCTGGCGAATTCATGTACCCAGCAGAAAATTTACCTAATTCATGAATAAGGCAACAGGCTTGACTGTTACATGAATTAGCCAAAATTTTGGCCATTTCATGTAATAGTCAATTTCGCACATTCGGTGTAACATATGCAATTTTGAGATAAATTGAAATAACTTAATATAACATATTAATTTATCTATCTGGTACTGTTCGGTTATGAGGAATACAGCGGAAAACACATTTTGAAAATACCCGATGTACTGGATTATTTGTTAGTTTGGGTTAGTTTAGGTTTGGTTGTTAACCTAACAAATAATCCAGTATATCGGCTATTTTCAAAATGTGTTTGCCGCTGTATTCCTCATAACCGAACAGTACCATCTATCTTTTACCACCGTTTTAGCCGTTTTGAAACCAAGGTAGATTTTTAATAATTAACATTGAGGTATTTAGCCGAGTTTTGAAACTAAAACTCAGACCATACTATGGTAGACAAATATATTTATCAAAATATATATCCAACTCAATACTCGGAAGAACCGTTTTAGCCGCTTTTGAAAGTAAGCGCTTCATAACAAGAAAATGTATGGGTAAACATGTATTATCCTGCAGTTGGCAAGATTGCATGCATGAATTAAAAAGTTTCTAAATTTTCATGCGACAGAAGGATTTTTTCAATCTGCGCCTGTGCAGTAGAACAGGAGAACCTGCCGGCAAAAAAACGAACTACGAGCGAATTTTCAGGTTGACCGATTTTCACTACCTGTCAAATAGTACGAAATAGTACCTACAACAAACTGACAACGCGCCTCGCCCACTCTTACAGAATGAATTCGAGAGGCAGTCAGCACTTCAACGTGTAAACAGTTATTGTCATGACAGTTTAAAATACGCACTATTGCTGCCAGTAAATCCATGCACGTGTACAGGCGCTATTAGCTTACGTTGCATAATTTTCGAAAATCTCATTTTAATCATACGATTAAAAAAATAAACTTCATGGAATATTATACTTTGTGGTCTGGCTGTAATAATTTATTGTGCAATATAATATAATTTCACACATATCGAAAAAATACATGAATTTAAGTAAGTAGTCATAATAAAATATAAAAACCTTAAAATTACAGTACTTAATTCTTGGTGTGGATTTTAACATAACATTTTGAGGATGTCTATACCTAAATTTAGAATGCCCCCTGCTTGCCTCTTGATTACAAGGCCAACATTAAAATGTTAAAAATTATTTGATCATTATGACAAAATTTATTAGGTAAAATTGAAGATATTTAACATAGTAATTTAATAATCGGGAGAAGATCTTCGTCAGAATATCTTGCTTGATGACAATTTTGACAAGACTTGACAGTTCACTTTGTATGTTTATATGTTTTGTTAGGGATCAAACTTACCGAGTAAGCGTTGGTATTGGGTCATAATTAGGGGTCACGTTTTGCTCTTCCCACTGCTTTAGAAGATCTGTCACCTCCTGAGAGGGCTGCGAATCCATGATTTCAAAATCATAAAGTCACACAATTTGAACTTAACCTCAATATATTCAAAGAATTTTCTCACAATAATTGCGAGGGGTTCTTTTGGAATTTAACGATAGTGCTTCATTTTATATGTATTTATACAGTTTTATTATCAACGAAAATTGTATATATTCACTTTTCTCAATAAGAATATCTTGACAAATTGAGCAAATCGCAATACTAATGCACCTTTCCCAATTTCCCACGTTTGTATAAGATTTTTTTTATATACCACACTACAAGAATAATGCAATCGCCATGTTACTTTATCATGTTCGTAGCCTCATAAATGATATTAAATCACATTCGATTGTTTTGTTACACATATTATTTTTTTTATTTAATAAAAATGAAATGGGTAATACTGAAATTAATTGATATATATTAAAAGATGTATTTTACTTAGTAGGTTAATTTTTTTTCTACAATTTTGTCAATTTCTATGACAATGTTGATAGCATTATTTAGTTATGCAACATGTGTGCATACAATAATGAAGGATATGACATTCACAGCGGGTCCGAACAAAACAAGATACTTTTTAAGTTAGCTTGCTCACGCAGCCTCACAGCATCTGAATTTTAGAAAAATACTAATATTGTAAGTGAAAATTAATATAATTCGATATAACTAAACTGTTGGGTGCATTTTAACCTATATGCATACAGTGATTTGGTTTAAAACAAACCTACGAAAAATCTCAGTATCGTGATTTATTTTTATGAATCGGGCTACGGCCACCAAGCTTAGTTTGAAAGCTATCTTAAATATATTAAAATAATGCCTGTAAATCTGATTTAGTGAATTAAATACTCTTATTTACTTTCCATTTAATGTGAAGTGCTAATATAACTCTCTCTTTAACGGGTTTCCTAAAAGTCCTTTGTATGCAGTCCAACCTTCCGTAAAGTATGTCGCGATGTAAATGAAGTTTCTCAAGTCGACCCGTAACCTAAAATTTTGATTTACGATTATTGTGTAAATATTGTTTGAATTGCAATAAAACAGTGCTGAAATTTGCCAGAACTCAATGTAAAGGAATGAAATTCGCTGTGATATTAGTGTTGAAAATAATATTATCGATCTATTTGTTGTTTCGAGAACTACGACAATCCGACATTACAATTTAAAAGAGCGTAAAAATACATTTTGATTTTTAATAAATAAAATAATGTATTAATATAAATAGCTTTGGTGTCACAGATGAAGCAGTATTTAACGTATCCGCTAATCGGTTATATTTCATACGAATTATTCAACAATTTAATTGTCCAATTCAACAGTTGAGTTTTGTGGTTACAAGGAATAAGATAAAAGTCAAAAACACTTTAAAGTAATTGAGATATAACCATATGCATATAAAAACAGCTATATAGAGATAAGTCTGCAAAATATAGGTTTACATGTGATGTAATATTATTATGAAAATAGTACTTAAGTAGTAATAATTTTCAGTCATTTCCCTCTTCTGTGTTCATTTAATATTAAATAGTAGCATAACTCAATTTCACATTGTTTTTATATTGTCTTCCTTTTCCTTAACATCCCTAAATTTTATTGCCTTGGTGGTCAGCATAGGTATATTTCGTAAACCCCCGATTATCCGTGTATAAATGGACAAGGTTTTGTACCGAATATCGTTATAAGGATCGCAAAAATTAAAGAGTGACAAATTTTGTGTGTAAATTAAACTTGGCCAATCTTAATAAGATCATATGGACCTCCATGGAGCGGAGGTTTGTTTTGATGAGAAATAGATGTTAGCCACTTACTCAACCTATTAGGTCCATACTCTGACTCAAACACAAATTAAAAAACAATACGGTACAGTTCGGTTATGAGGAATACAGCGGCAAACTCATTTTGAAAATAGCCGATATACTGGGTTATTTGTTAAGTTAACCTAACCAAACCTAACCTAACCTAAACTAACCCAAACTAACAAATAATCCAGTATATCAGGTATTTTCAAAATGTGTTTTCCACTGTATTCCTCATAACCGAACTGTACCAACAATAATATGTGTATTTTCCAGTTCCCACGACGTTATAGGCCGACGCTTAAGCCGCTCGGTCATCGTGGAAATCAACTATCGCGATAATAACTGTTTAGTGTCTCGCTAATCTTATTCTTCAAGCATAAGCGAGTCACGTTGTTGTAATTGTATGATGTTATAGGTAGTGAAAATTAGTAAACGTCAAAATGCGTTGCGCGGTGTAGTTTGAATTTTTTCCGCCAGGTTCGCCACTGTCGATCTACTGCGCATGCGCACACGTCATGAAAGTTCCAACTATTGCGTGTAAATTCTGAACTTTTTTGATCCACACATAATACGTGTTTACATGTGCATTTTATTGTTATGGTATTTTTACTGTCAGCAGTAAATCCATGCATGTGTAAACGGGGTATTACATATTAAAATTAAAGTTACTTCAGTGAATTAAAAAAGTATTATAATAATATTTTAAAACAAAATAAAAATTGATGGTTTAGATCAGTGCTTCCCAAATTGATGATGAAAAATGATATATTGAAAATTATATTGGTAATAATTTGAATGAAATGTGCAATCGAATATCTTCATTTATTACGAACCGATTACTGCATTGCATTTGAAGATAATCAATTATAGCACTACCATCGTAATTCGCAATTCAGTACCACTGCCTAAATATAGGCAGCCTTGCTTCGTCACAATATATTAGATTCCGTAGTAACAATATAAAAAATATTTTAAATTTGTTTGTATTTCTTTTTTTTTCCAGATATATTTAGACAACAATATTTATGTGAAATCTACTAAATAGAATGGTGTCGACTGTTGTGCAGAATTAAAAAATATATTCATAATATGAAATAGTGAAAACGTCAAAATGTTGAATAAATGCTATCCTACCGCCGGAATATACCACCAGACTTCTTATAGCCTAGGAAGTAGAGCCAAGATTAGAGAATAATAGTTATTCATAGTTGAAGCGACCCCCGATACCTGTGATTAATAGAAATTATCATTTTAAATAAGTAAATTGGGTGCTCAAATCCTGAATAAATTTTAGGTTACACATGTGTATATATATATGATAACTTTTGTACGGTTTTGTATATAGTTGGCACTAAAAATACTGTTAATTCAATTAAAGTTTACGACAATATTGCCTTCGTATGGGAGTAAGGTAATTGTGTATATATACATATTATTACATTGAATATTTGGCCTTAAAATGATTCGTTTGATAGAAAGTACCGCCTTACTAACGCAGTAAGGATAGGTATATGGGATATTAATTGACTGATAAATCGCGTCGCGGTAACCGTTTGAGCGAAGAGCACGACTTTGAGGCTTGAGGAGTGTCCGCGATGGCTTCTGCGTCGAACGGCCAAAACGAGCAGGAGCAAAGCCAGACGCAGACAGTGGTGGTGTCGGTGCCGAGTTCGCTGGCCACGCTGCAGCAGGTCGTGAGCGTCGCCAGGAGTCAACAGCAACAGACGCACCAGCAGGAGGAGATTCATGTACAGCAGGGCAACACTCAACCGCTCCCGGCGCTCACACCATTGCAACAGGGTGCCGCAAACAATCCGCAACATATGCAGCAAACTAATGCAGCGTGAGTCTTGTATTTGTTTATTTTTGTGACTAACTTCATGTTGATTAATTTCAGCGTTTTTTTTTTGCTAAGATTGGTTGTAAGTAAGTAAACACTTGTACCTATACACATAGTTGTGTTGAGGCCATGTTGCTTGCAACTGTAGCGTGTAATTGAATACCTTGAAAGAAGAACCACTTAAATCACCTTAAGTGGTTTTTCGGTTCTCGTTGTATTTAGCAAGGTTTATAACCTGGCTATTAGCTCTCAAAAAATTATTTCTGTATTTGGTCAATAGAGCTCGTTATATTGATTTAAGTTGGGACACCTCACAAGTTGTTCTTCCATCTAAGATTTTGCGGCCATTTAAGTGGTATCATAACCTCACTTTTATCTGTCAGATACATTTGTTGTAATTGTTATTTTACCATATATTATCGTTTTTTAACCATAAAAAGACATCATATAATATCAAGAAGTAGTAGAAGATAGCAAGACATGTAATTATGATTAATTATTCACATAATGATCATTCAGAGTGACAATCGTACACAAAATGAAACAATCTTGGATGCATCTGATAGTGACGAAAAATCTTGGAGTGTAACGTAAAAAGTGTAAAGAAAATTGGAAGAAGGAAGTAGCTAAGTAAAAAAGGAATTCTGGTGTAACATTTCAGCAAGTACTGGGAAAAAAGTTAATGGAAAATCTTTTGTTTGTGTCCAAAAGTGCTGTCCAAAACAGTGCTCGGATAAAATTGGATGTGTAGTTCAAAAAGAGTTTTTTGATAATATTTGGAGCATTGGTAATAAAAATGTCCAAGATACTGCTCATTTGGCACTTATTGATACAATAGAACTAATAAAGAAATGTAATGCTACAAAATCCGGGAAAAATTGACAACATTCCTCTGTATACAACTTTCTGTGTTCTCAAAAACGAATAAATACTTTTTAATGTGTAACTTATGTTTTTTTAAGTCCGATTAAATATAATTATTCTTTAAAACACTTTTTAGTTAAATTTATTACCATTTCCTATACATAATTTATCATTTTGTTCCACTATATATTTAAAAAAACACATTTCTATAATTTGTACCCTGCTGTGTGGAATAACAACTTAAGACCTTGGGTCATTTACAAGGCTATATTTTCTTTACTAAGATAATGAAAGAAAAAAAAAATTATTATGTAAGTAGCTGAATAATGTCAAAATATTATATCAAAAGCATACATATGTAAACATATCCTATAATAGAAAGAAAATGTTTCGAATTGTTTAACACTGAATATCTCAAAACAAGCTTTTGAGGGTTAAGTGGTTCTTCTTACAAGGTCCTCAATTATAAGTCGGGTGGCAAATATAAACTCATCTTAGGGGCTACAAGCCAAATTATACAATGAACCAATTTAGTCACTTTTTAATGTAAAATCACAAATAATAGTATGAAAGTGACTAAAGCAAGATGTCAATAGCAGACTGTCATTTCATTTTTTATTTTTATACAAGCTTTCAATGCTACCAATACAGAGAACGTTAAACTTTCTATAGTCGCCAATATTTGAATTTTATAGTAACACCAATTTAATCAATATATGTGTTGTAATAATATATAAACGCAGTGGATGTAAGTGTGAGGCCTCAGTGCCAGCGTTTGGCGCAGCGTTGAGCGTTGTGCACAACTTAAACGTATAACCAAAAAAGACATTGTCTACGAACATTTTCACACACGGTTATACGTTTGAGTTGCGCAAAACGCTCAACGCTGCCACTCAGGACGTACACTAAAAACGGAATGAAACGATTACCATTTGCTTTGCAGTCCCAACGACTGGAGCCGCGTTCAGATCATTCAGCAGCCCCTGCAGAACCAGCAGAGTTACCTTCAGCAGCTGTACACTGGCGGGCAGAATCAGCTCATCATGCCCGGCAACATCGCCCTGCATCCTGGCATCAACCCTCAGCAGATACAGCTCATCGCTGCTCCCGGCAAGACCTTTCAGGGCGGACAGTTCAACCCCAATATGTTACAGGCCACTACCACACAAGGTATTTTGTGTATTGGAAGAATTCTTTTTTTAAACCAGGAATTTTGAGTTGTTACTATTTTGAAATCTGACATTGATATTAATGTGAAGCAACAGCTATGATATATTGTAAAATGGTTAACTTCACCAAAAGTCAATTCTAATACTATACGTTTATGACTGTGTCTGATCGTTATTTGAATTAATGTAAAATATTTCCCAGGCAAAGCCGTCCAACTGCAGGCGGGGCAGACGGCGGCGTACCCGGGCTATGCGGCCATCCCGACCAGCCAGAACCAGACGTTCATGCTGTCGCCGCTCAACTTCCTCAACTCACAGTCGGGTGGCATCCTCAATGTGAGTCCGCAGGGGGCGGTGAATGTACAGCAGCAGGCTGCGCCCCAGCCCGCCAAGCCAGCTGACCTGCTTAACAAGATGATGGATGATCGCCAGAAGGCCAACATGTCCATGGCCATGCAGAAAGGTATGGCAGGGGGGCAGCAGGGGCAGCAGTGCGTGCTTGGACCCTCTCAGCCCAACGCACAGGTCCTCGGTCAACTGCAGCCCGCCGCCGCCCAGCAGATGCAGTTCGCTCCCTGGCAACTCTCTGGTGTTTTGCCCCAGGTATTATTTATTCCCCTCGTTAATTAAATAATGATTTACTGTCGGATAAGCTGGAGAACTTCACAGATATACACGGTGTTTGGAGATACTTGTTCCCATAGCAAACGTCTAATGAATTTATCAAAATAAGACTCTTTATAAAGATATGTGGATACATTAACTGCTTGCTTGCAATAGTTTGGAGAGAAACAGTGGACTATATTAATAGGTTATTGTGCAACCAAATAGGAATGTGGCTCAGAATCTTTAAAAGTCATGTCAAAACGAAATATCAAAGTTCACGTCAAAATTTCCTTATTTAAATTAACAATGTAAAACACCTAAGTATTAGTATTAATTGAGTTGATAAAACATCATGATTTTAGAAACCGTATGATATGCTGCATTTTTACAAATGTACATTTCTACAAATTCTGATTATGAAAATTTTGTACTATTCCATAGCTATCAGTCTTAGTGACCTGCGTTATGTCTTGAACAGCAGCCATCTCTAATAAGACACGTCCACATTTTATTCCATTTATCATAGTCAAAAAGAGTATGGAAGCTATTGAAACTCCCGGTGTATCATTTAACCGGCTTGTTGCTCCCAAATTTCCTTGCCTCTGACAAATTCTACATGGTTTTGAGGACTCGAAATAGTAAATG
Organism: Rhyacophila brunnea; assembly: GCF_057557595.1. Lineage (NCBI taxonomy): Eukaryota > Metazoa > Arthropoda > Insecta > Trichoptera > Rhyacophilidae > Rhyacophila > Rhyacophila brunnea. Next base: position 10,061,724 of record NW_028233068.1, on the reverse strand, counting down.
CTAGTTAGTTTTCTCATTATATGCTAGATTATTATTTGTTTCGTCAAAATTGAGCAGATCTTTTCAGAGACACGCGGTTTAATCAAGACAATGAAATAAGAACCTCTTTATTTTCAGACATGCATACCGCAGATGTGGTCATCGGGAGGCGGAATGCAGCTCGCTCCCAACTCATTCTTTATCAGAAACACTGGCCAACCGGCAGACGGCACACATCAGCAGGGAATGTTTATTCAGCATTCTCCGCAACCCACTGCCACCATACAATCACCTCAACAGAATCGTAAGTTATGAACGTGGCATAGTACTCTTGTAAAATCTGTATACTGTCAATTCTTTTATCTAATTTGAATTGCTTGACGTGCAGCCACAGCTATGGCTATGCCATACGGGACCTTCCAGCCGACTGTCCAGCATATCAGTCAGCAGACTCAGCAGAACACGACGCCTGTCAAAACCCAGCAGACAAAGGGAAACCCCCGCCAGCTGCCTAACATTCTGCCATCTCCGAACGTCCCCACATCGTCGACCGCCTCCAACAACAGCAACAACCAGTCGTCGCAGACTGGTAACCAGATGGTGGTGATGCACCAGCTGGCCAGCGGGAACGCCAAGCCCAAGGGGAGAGCCAAGCAGACTGCCAACGCTTCCACTGTTACCGTTCAGAAGGTAGTGCAGGACGACGGTTCAGGCCAGAATGACAAGGTTTGTTCAATTTAAATAATATCACACATATAGTAAAACCTCATTAATAAGAACACGGATAATTCGAAATTCGCCGTAATTCAAAATTTTCGCATAAAAAAAAGTCCCTTGAACATTATTTTCATATAAAACCATACCTTTAATTCGAATTTCGTTATTCGAAATGATTTCAGAGTCCTGGATACAAAAATATTCAATAAATCGTAATAAACTGCAATATTTCTTATAACTACAATACTTCTTATAAGGTAATGTGAATAATCCTGACATTTTATGACCCATTAACACACACGGAATCGGAAATAATCTATGATCGTAAACAAAATTAATGAAAATCAAAAAAAAATTTTTTTCAAAATTTTTATATTTTTCCCGCATACATTTCATAATTCGTAATTCGATTTTTTTTTCGATTTTCGGTCTACTGTATCTGATCATTTTCTAGTCTTTCCATCAAGTTTAAAATTTCACTATCAATTTTTCCCAGATAAATTTATTATTATTAACACGTTGATCGCCATGGGGGTCACCGGTGACCGGCATTGGATTACTTTAAGGGGGCCATGGGGGTCACCGGTGACCGGCAAAGAAGACCTACCTTAGAGTTGTTCTACAGCGCCGGCGGGCACGCGCGCACTGAATTTTTCGATACGCGGTGACCGGCATGGCCCTTCTGTATATTACTGCCACTTGGTCTGAAAATATTTCTTTCCAGTCACAAAATATAGGCTAACTAATGTAAAGAATGTACATAATGGAAAAAAAAGTTTTCCTTTTAAATTGTAAATGTGTTTTTATTGATATAAAAATAAAAATTAAATAGATTATAAAAATGTAAGTTATAAAAATTATGTAAATAATAAAAAAATAGAAATACAAAAATGATTATAATGTATGTATACACGTATATTTCCAGTGTATGGTATCCAGGTATTATACTACCCAATTTGAAAACTTTTATTCCGTATTTGTGCCTTTTCTGTTTATTATACTATTTATCTAAATATAATTCGACCTCGAAATGGCACCATGCTCTCGTCAACACATATGGACAGGTGACCGGCGAAATGGCCGACCCGGCGCAATATAATAAATTAACTTGATGGCGCCGCGACGGACACATGTGGCCGGCACATCATAAAAACCAATATTTACGTAAAAAAATCATCAAAGTGAAAAAAAACATTATATTCTTTCATAACCTATCAAATAATACCTTAGAAACAAATAATCATTTTTTAACTATTTTATGTAAAACTAGTTGGCGATCAATGTGTTAATAATAGATTTATGAAAATGACCATTCTAATTTCTTTTCTCAGGTTACAGGGAGAAATTTAATATTATAAAGGTGTATAAATCTGAATGCCGGTTGAAATAAATGTATGTTTAGCTGAGAACGAATGTTGCTTTGAGTAAAAAAAAGATAATAGTGTAATACTATAATAAAAACCTAACAAACAAAACCGTGAAAGTATGAAACAGTACCATAGATATTAACTGATATAGTTTATAAAAGTTTAATCCTAGATTATTATTAGCTTTGAATGCTACGTTAACGCTATGTTTAATTTCTTGATAAATTTTGTCTGAAATAATGCCGTGATAACCAATGGACTTAATCTAGGATTAAACTTAAAAAATAGTAAAGATAAAATCAACAAACCGGAGAAAAGCGGAGTTTATAAAATAACATGTGGCACATGTAGTCTATGCTACATTGGTCAATCTGGCAGGTCAATAAAAACTCGTTTTGAAGAGCACCTCCGGTCTTTTAGGAATGGTAAAACAGATTCTCAGTTTGCTAAACATTTGATATCAAACTCGCATAGCATCAGTAACAATGAAACTCCACAATGTTTGCATATATGTAATAAAGGTCTAAAATTAAATTTACTTGAACAGTTGGAAATTAATCGCGAATTATCCAAAAGTAATCACATAATAAATGAAAATTTGGTAATGTATTCGTCGCCACTATTAAATATAATCTAAACACACGATTAAGACAATATTACGAGGGTGGGTCAATAATTCCTTAGAAAAAAGCATTAAAACAGTTTTTTTTTTTGTATTTTTTTTTTATTTCTCAACATAATCTCCTTGGAGCTCAATACACTTGGTTAGACGTTTCTCAATTTTTTTAAACCGTCAGAAAAATAAGTTTTCGGAAGGTCCTCAAAATAAGCATTTGTCCGATCGATGACTTCTTCATTTGAAAAAAAACGTTGTCCACTTAGCCATTTTTTTAAGTTTGGGAAAAGGAAAAAGTCACTGGGGGCTAAATCTGGCGAATACGGTGGGTGGTCGACCAATTCGAACTTCAATTCTTCAATTTTAGCCATTGATCGTAAACATGTGTGAACACGGGCATTGTCCTGATGAAAGAGGATTTTTTTCCTTTTTGAATGAGGCCGTTTTTCTTCAATTTTGTTTTTTAGCTGGTCCAATAAAGATGCATAATAATCCCCTGTTATTGTTTTTCCTTTTTCCAAATAGTCAACGAAAATAATTCCACGTGCATCCCAAAATACAGTAGCCATAACCTTACCAGCTGATTTTACGGTTTTCGCCTTCTTTGGACATGGTTCGCCTTTCGCAATCCACTGCTTTGACTGTTCTTTCGTCTACAGTCACAAAGCGACGAAAAAATTCATCCGGATTGCGTTGCATGAGCGACAACAGGGCTTTAGAGGCCACCACCCTATTGCGTTTATTGTCGACTGTGAGCAAACGCGGCACCCATCTTGCAGAAATTTTTTTCATGCCCAATTTGTCATGTAAAATAGAAATGACGCTACCTTTTGAGATCCCTGTAACCTCAATTATCTCACTCAACTTTAATCTTCGGTCACTTAACACCATATCGTGGATTTTATTGATCATTTCTGGTGTAGTCACCTCTACAGGACGTCCTGAGCGTGGTTCATCCTTTGTTGATGTACGACCACGTTTAAATTCATTTAACCAGTTATAAATAGTTGCAAGTGAAGGAGCAGATATGCCGTGAACTAAATCCAACTCATTTTTTATTTCCTTTGCTGTTAACCCTTTTATATTAAAATGTTTAATAACAGCTCTAAACTCAATTTTCTCCATTTTTGTAAACAAGTAATTTTTTTTTTTAAATGTACGAGAAACACAACAACCCGACCAATCTGATTGAAACTTCGCAGCATACTGAATCGGTAGTGCCGCTGCATGAAAACAAACCGCTTACAGTACTAGTCGCGCCACCTGTCGGCTTTTCTAAGGACTTATTGACCCACCCTCGTATACTAATAATATTTTAATTGATTAATAATGTCAATAAATAACCATCGAACACTGTAATTTTGATAAATTTTGAAAATTTCGATATCCTTTTTAAAAAACCCACTTAGGGTTTTCAAAGTATTAATAATATTACAATTAATAATAATGTAAAAAATTCATAATATTGCTGGAACGAATAAGAAAATGTATTCTGTCTCTATCTATACACGTATAGTATTTAAGCAAAGGCAAACGGCCTATCTGAATAGTCTTGATAATGGTGTTACAACCGAAATAGCTATCGACAAACCTTTTTAAAAAACCTGTAGAATTTAATATTAATTATATTTTCATTTCTTTTAAATAATTTATTTGTTATAAAATCATATTTATTTTATACTTCTTAATGCACAAAAGGATAAATTATACCTAGTAAATATTTCCATAATATGGCAATATAGCTTCGCGGGCTCATTGACAATCTTGACATTTCCATGGATCCTCGATATCTGTATACATTTTTACAATTTTAGCATTTTTACCATCATGAATCCATCTATAGCCCAACGACGACGGGCAGTTAACTTCAATCAATACGAACTAAACCTACTAAACGCTTGTTGTGATGAACTCATTTTAGACGTATATTAAAGTGACACTGACGGATCGCGCAGATCGCCGCCATTTTAAGTTTGGTGCGCATTCCTGTACGCATCTTCGTGACGTATGCATTTTTTATAGTTTTCTTATTCGGCCGATAAACCACTAACTGCGTTGAGTGCGGTTCGTGACTGTATGAATACGGCTGTATGCCAGTAATAAAAACTATATATAGAAACTGAGTGGTTGTCAATGCAGCGCTTCGTCTCTGAAACAACACTGAAGCCACAACTAACAACTATTCTAGTAAAGATGCAGCGACAGATTTTGCACTATTATTAACAATTTCTGATTAACAACATCTCATTCTCATTCCTTTTTTCTTGTATTCACAATCAAGACTATTATAATAATATTAGACATAGTCTGTTATGTCTATCAGTTATATTTTAAAAACTAATAAACAAAATACAATATAAATAATAGTTTTTATTTTGCGTTAGCGGTCTGCGAAATATTATTCCTATTTTCATCATAAAAAGGTTAGGGAACACTGGTTTATAATGTTGTATAATATTATGCTCTTTTTAGTACATATTGGATTAAGCAGAATTGTACACACGAGGGAGGTAGGAGAGCTTATTTAAAATAGGCGAAATGCTAAAGCTACTTTTTTGTAAAAACATTATTTGATTAGTGCATTATTATAGTGACAGCACAGACCAAAGTACATTAAATAACTTAACATAACTTATAGTGCATCGGCCTTTAAAGGCGCAAACCCACTTATGTGGCTGTTACATAATTGTTACTATGGACATATATTATCTACTTGTTGTAGTGGTAATTTGTAAATAATTGTCACAAGTTGGAATTATTGAGATCTGAAGTCTACTTCTCGAATATTGGCCTTTATAGCAATATTGATTACTTGTGCAATTGTGATTAATGTTGCAATTGTTTTGTTGCAGGGTAACACCGTTCATCTGCAGCAGCAACAGTCGCAACAGCAGCAACAGCCTGCTGTGCAGCAGATGCTCTTGGTCAACCCACCGGTTCAAATGACGCAGATGGGAGTGGGGGTTGGGGTCGGGGTAGGCGTGGCGCAGGACAAGAACCAACAGCAGCTCAACAACAAGAACTTCCAACAACAACAACAACAGCAGCAACAACAGCAACAACAGCAACAGCAACAACACAATGCCATTATGCAGCAACAACAGGCTGTATTGCAGCAGGTAATTTCTTTTGCTGCATCTCAAAGAATTTAGACTATAAATAGAAGGAGCCTAATATGTACATTATTTCTGTTATAACAATCAAATCATAAAAAGGTCTTTTTGATGTCCATTTCGTAGAAGCCGATATATCTGTGTACAGCGTGAATGTCGTGAATATGTTGATAAGTCTAAAAACACCAATTCTATGGGCAGATCATTGTAAGGTTGGTATTCTGTGGTAAATCAGATGATAATAATGTTTTTGGATGATGTAAAATGTTTGTTAATTCTCAACAAACTAAAATTTAAAAACATTCCTGATTTACCACATAATACCAATCTTACAAAGAGCTTCCTTGAGAACTGATGATTTTAGACCAGGGGAGGGCAAACTGCGGCCGCATGTGGCCCGCCGGGTATTTTTTTGCGGCCCGCCATCATTAATCGTAGTTATGATTACGAATAACTTTTTTATATATTTTTTTTAAAATATTGACAATAGTGACCCTGTTTTAGACGTATCAACCATTGATATACTACTAGATGAGGAGTTCCCATACAAGTGACATTTTAAAAATGTACCACAAAAGAAAAAAGAAGATATTACGAATATCGTCTTATAATATTTCCTTGTAGGTATAATGCGTTAAGACCGTTAACATGGATTCCCAAATTACACCCGTATTACCCTGGCTGTAAAACTAAATTTGCATTCTTGGAATAGTGACCCTAAGGGTGCTGCAACCCAAAGCTTGCAAGCTACCAAAAATTCATGTCTGAGCGGACAGAGCAAGTCGTCATGCGCTGACTATTAGTTAGAGTAAGATGCAAGCTAGATCGGGCTTACTCATAGTTATTGCCAGGTCGTTTTCTCCATAAACCATCGCGCAGATTTCCTATCAGCAAAGGAGTCCGACAAGGTGATACAATCTCACCTAAACTATTTACAGCTACCCTTGAAGACTTATTCAGGCAACTTGACTGGAATGACAAAGGGATCCCCATAAATGGAGAATACCTGAGTCATCTGCGCTTTGCCGATGACATAGTAATTTTCTCGCAAGACTCAGAAGACCTCCAAAGCAGAATGCAGGAACTCGCTGAAGTAAGCAACAAAGTAGGTTTGAAAATAAATGTAACAAAGACGAAAGTCATGTTCAACTGCTTTACAGGCCAAAAAGAGATCCTCATCAATGGCACTCAGCTCGAACAGGTGAAAAGCTACATCTATCTGGGACAACAAGTATCTATAGATGGATGTATATTTGATGAAATTGTTCGCAGAGTAAAGCTAGGCTGGAGTGCTTTTGGCCGCCTGAATAATGTCTTCAAAAGTGACCTTCCACTGTGCCTAAAGCGCAAAGTGTTCAACCAGTGTGTGCTTCCCGTGATGACATATGCGTGTGAAACATGGACCCTAAGTAAAAGAGAGATCCAGAAACTTAGAGTAGCACAACGTGGTATGGAGAGGTGCATGCTGGGCATAACGCGAAAGGACAAAAAGAGGAATGAGTGGATAAGGAAGCAGACAAGGGTTTGCGATGTAATAGAGTTTATTAAAAGCCTTAAATGGAGATGGGCTGGACACATAGCTCGAAGAAGAGACAATCGTTGGACAAATCTAGTCATCCAGTGGTATCCAAGAAGTACAAAACGTCCACAAGGTAGACCTAGAGGCCGCTGGATCGATGAAATGATAAAGTTCTGCGGAAGTACGTGGCAACGCAATGCACAGGACCGAGAGAAGTGGAAGCAACTTGAAGAGGCCTTCATCCAGCAGTGGATAGATTCAGGCTGATGATGATGATGATATCGAGTTAAGTCCGCTGATATTAAAACAGTAAGTTTTAACACTGGCCGAGTCGCTGAAAATCGGGCGCCATTTTAAGAAGCATATGATTCATCCAGTAGTATATCAATGGTATCAACATATTCATGACATACACGGATATGTACTCTGCTTAGAAGCAAATAAAATTTTAAGCGTCGGAACGTGGTATGAAATGATAATGTTGGGCATAACGCAGGAAAACCTGAAAAGAAACAAATGGATGAGGAGGAATGTACGCAATGTGATATCAAGCTGATGGAATGACAACAAGCCGGACTTGTTGGTCAGCGAGTTGTTGGTCAATTGCTGAATAAATGCAGTATGTAGTACAGTCGTACCCACCCAAGAGGCATTAAATAATCATAGGGCTAAAATCTACTGAATTGACGATCTCAGCAAGTTAGACATGGAAGAACTAGGGATTGAGAAGGGTGGAATTAGCTAGGGGAGGGCATTATGCAGTTGTGGATCGACTCTGACTGATGGTGATGATATTTACGGGATATAATTTTTACGAGAAAATGTAAATTGAGAAATTAAAAGAATTTAATTTAAAAATCATTCAAATTGATTTGGCCCATATTTTTGGCTTATTTATTTAAAACTCTTTCAAATTTATTAATTGATTCGAAGGATTGAATTCTTTTGGCGTTATTTGTAAATAAAAAAAAAAATAACACAGAACACCTTAATTTATAACCAAAAATGCGACCGTAATATTCAAGCCAAACCAAAGAATGCAGTCGTATCTATAAAAAGGAATGCATTACTAATGTATCTTTTCAGCAAATGATGCAGCAACAGTTGCAGCAGCAGATTGCTGTCGCTTATTACCAGCAACAGCAGCAGCAGCAGCAACAACAGCAGCAACAGCAGCAGCAACAGCAGCAACAGGGTCAGGTGCACCAGCTGCAGGCCAAGCCCATGATGACAACTATCGGCACGGGGATGGGCATGCCGCAGACTCAGACCACTGTCGTCTCCATGCCGCAGGCCATGACCATGGGCACCGTCACCCAGAACAATTTACCTCTGCAGCAGCAAATACATCAGGCGAGTATTTTTATTCACTTTTGCATGAGTCTAAGTCATGGTGATGGATATCTGAATGCCACGTTTGGATAGATTCAATATGAATTATTAGCTAATATTTTTAATGCTGAATAACTTTTACAGTGGAGCCTTGATTATTCGGACCAATTGAGTATGAAGGAAGATAATCCAGCTAATCGAAAAAACCAAAGTATTTTCCAGATAAATAAAGAGTCTTATACGCATTCCACATAAAGAAATTTGAAGGCAGTTCATTATTGTTCTTCTTCTATTGGTTGCTCTGAAAACAAAATGGCGGCTAGCGTTCTGGCTTAAGTCTGGCATTTCTGTGTCTCTACACGATCTAACTCCTTCAGTGTAGGTCTCCCGATCCTCCTTTTCTCTTACTGTTTATTGAAAACGAGGTTTATGGGTGGTTGCGTGTCTCTCATCTTTGAAACATGGTCTGCGCAACAAAATTTTACATGTGGACGATAGAGAGATCACTGCACAACCCATACAGTTTTCGTAGTTGTGTTGCACCTTCCTCATCTTTCTTCTCAATATGTTCCTTTCAAAGATGCCCACCTTCCTCCCATCTTATACTAAGAAGGCTGAAAATTCCAATCTGTCAGTCGGTATGGGCCTGTTGAGAGTTTTATATAACCTTACTTTTTGTTTACTTTGTGTCTTGATCTGAAATGTCTCTGTTAACCATAGAAGCATTTGTTCGCCCGTGTTGTTTTTCTACTAAATTCTTCAGCAATGTTTTTTTGAGGAATGATGATATATATATGCTTTGATTTTCTCAAATGCGTAGTCATTGATCGTGAGTAATGGGTTTGAACGAGTCTGCACACAGATACACGTTACCTTATGGGGAACTAATCGATTTTATATACCAGTAGTCGAAAGATGTGGTCCATTATGTCTATTCATGACTGAAATTGTTATCGAATTCATGTGTAAATATTTTGTGAAACGATTCATGTTTGCAGACAACGCAGAGCATAATGGGACAGAACTCACTTAATGTCAGTCAGCAGCAGTCGGGCCTTCAGCAACAGCAGGGAACGATGCTAGCGCACCCGCAGCACCAGTCCCCGCAGCAGACTGCTTCCCCCGCACCCACCACACCCACTTCTGTCGCGCCCGTTAACTCCGCCACATCTTCCATGCAAGCCATCTCACTGGGTCAGCACGGCAACATCACGCTGCACCGCATCGACCAGAGTCCGAGTCCTGCGCCCTCGCAGCAATCTCAACATCACCAGCAGCCTCAGATGCAACTGCAGCAACAGCAGATGCAAAATCAACAGCAGCAAATTCAAGTGCAGCAACTCCAACAGACCCAGACGCACACTCAGACGCAGGGTCAGCAGACCGTTCAGATACAGACGCAGCAGCAGACTCAAAGTCAGCCGCAGTTCAAGCAGCCCCTCACCAAGCAGCAGATGCAAGACCAACAGCAGCAGAGCAACGTACACACTCAAATGCAGCAACAGCACGATGCGGCCGTTCAGTCTACCCAGCCACAACCTCAACTGCCTCACTCCCCCCAAAATCACCAGCTGATGCAGCAGATGGAATCACCCAAAGGCCAGCAGACTGCCGCCAATCAAACTGACATGCTTCCTAGCGAAATTAAAACTGATCAACCCACTGTTATGGTAGCCAAAACTGGTCCTTCCATTTTAACCGCTTCCAATAAGACAAATAATACCGCCGAAAGTGCAGAGCAGACAATCAAAATGGCTGCCGTTATCATTTCGGATAATCCTGTGGCTTCTCTGGAGGCACTGTCTAACGGGCCACTGCCCGCCGGCAATGGCCAGGGCCAGACTTTCAGCAGCGCCAGTCAGACTCCGCTCACTGTCAGCAGGGGGCAGAACACCGGTCCTCCGATGAGAGCTCAAGGTCCCCCTGGCCCAGGGAGACCCGCCGGAGTCCCCGCCAAGACCACTGTTGATGGCGGCGTTCAGACTCCGGGCCCCAACCATCCGCCCGCCGGGCCTGTGGGCAAAATTTTGAATCAAGGTTCCGCAACTCGAAGCCAGAGCCCTATGATGGTCCACAAAACGCAAGCAGTAAATCTCAATAGTAAAGTGCAGTCCGATAAGACTCAGAGCCAGGCCGTCATCGGCAGAAGCCAGACCGCCGGCACCAATCAGAACTCGTCACCCGCCTCCATTCTTAACAAAGAGAAGCGGCTTGCCGATGTCGTCGATAGGAGTCAGAGTCCCGGGATGAGCGGGAGGAGCCTAACCCCCTCCGTGGTCAGCAGAGGGCAGAGTCCGGGCGGAAATCAGTCTCACCCGTCCATTGACTCTGAGGGCCGGACCGACAGTAGTTCCTCGGTGGTGGACCGTAGCCAGAGCCCCGGCTTAATGGCCAATGGCAAAGGTCAGGAGGCCTTGGCCAAACCTCAGTCCACTCCCTCGGTGGTGAACCGCAGTCAGAGTCCCGGGGTGACTGCTGCCGGCCAGGCGCAACTGCAGAGGGCTCAGGCCAATCTTAACGCGGCCACTACCAATCACAATCAGCAGTCTGGCCAGCAGATGCTGCTCAAGTCACCCTCCTCCTCTGACAAATTGCTCCCAAAGGCCATGGTCAAACCGAACATCCTCACTCATGTCATCGACAAGTTCGTCATTCAAGAGTCCGCCGAACCGTTCGCCGTGAACCGACCGCAGCAAAAGCGACCTGTTCCGCAGCAGAAGAAAGAGGAGATCGCCACCGACTCAAATGGCGCCTCTGGAGACGAGGGTTTCTGTGAGTGCAAAACGATTGATGATTCGAGTAATGACGGTTCCGCAGGCGGTGACGGAGACAAAAAGTCTTGCGGAGACTGCGGCAAATTCGTAGACTTTAGTAAGAGATCCGGCAAGGCAGGGAGTGGCCGGAGGTTCGTTGGTAAGACTGCCACGTTGAAGCGCGGCGCCGGAGGAAGTCTCATCGGAGACACTAAGGTTACAGGGAGTCAGGATGGGTCGAGAGACGGAGATAATTCCATGGATTGCACGTCAGACGGGGGAGAGGGACGAGTGGGTGCCGATAGTGCGGATGCTGAGAAAATATGGTCAGCCGCTCTCAAATGGAGTGTGAGTACTTTTTCATTTGTTTTATTATTTGTTACTCAAACAATTAGTTTTTCAGACATTGGAATTACTTAAGCCTAGATGCATAGAATGGTGACATCAAAATAATGAGGAAAGTCATTATATCAAAATCTTAATTACACAAGGCGATGTTGCATTCCACGATAAAAATTGGCCGTTGATAATTAAAATATTTAACGTAACGATGGAGTCCTTATACGCAAAGATATCGGTTTCAGACATCATTACAAAATAATAATATTTTATTGTTTCCTGCAGGTGAATGAAGTGAGCGATTTCGTTCGAAAGATTCCTGGCTGCGAGGCGTACGCGGATGACTTCATGATGCACGAAGTGGACGGCGAGGCGATGGTCCTCATCAAACCCGAGCACCTCATGATGGCCATGTCCCTCAAGCTCGGCCCCGCTCTCAAGATTGTGGCTTCCATAGATACCATGCGTCCTGAGAAGGTTCTCAACAAGGATTCGAACAGTGAGGATGCGGAGGCCGCTGAAGCCACCCTCGACTGGCCTTACAGTCCTAGCAAAAAAGGAAAGTTTGAATGATATTCGAGTGACTATGAATTCTGGTAATCAACAGAAACTCCGAATCGTAAGAGTGTTCATATTGAATATGTCACTAAGGTGCATTTTTTTATTGAATCGATTCAGAACTGAACGTATTCTGAAGTTACAATACTGTGTTGTGCAAGTGATTAATAATAATTACGAACACGTTAAAAATAGACTATTACGAACACGTTAGAAATGGATGTTTCATCTTTTTTTTTGTGGCTGATCGAATGAATATTTTTAACGTAGGCGTCATCGACATAACCAACTAATTGTAATACATGTAGGTACTTATCGACATTCGATATTTCAATTGTTTTGAGAGACAAATAACCACAGATGTTGTGTCCATTTCGTATGCTCTCTCCACTCATCTCGGTTCCTTGTTCTTCGCTGTCATGTAATTCCACCGAGCTTTATTATTTTGTCAATCCGGCATACCTTGGGGCGGCCTTTTGGTCATCTTATATCTTACAGGGATTAACACATTTGTCCAGCGGCCTTCCTGTCTGCAAGCTATGTCTGGCCTATGTATGCTCAGTATAGTGTAATGAAATAGGATTAAACGTCACTGAAAACTGTTTGCATATCTGATTCAAAGAGGATAGGAATAAACCTATATCTTTTGACAAGAGCGTTGACGGCTGAACATTGAAGGGAAGCGTAGACAAGGGAATTTGAAATAACTAAATTGATAATTACAGGAATAACATGTTTCGTATATTTTTCTATCCATAACGAATTACAATATAATCCCATGTGTAGTTTGGCCACTCTTTTTTATCATTTTTAGATTTTAAAGTATTTAGTTTGTAGTGAATATAAAAATATATGAAAAGCATGTCGCTTCACTGATTATTCCTAATAAAAATCTTTGAAATAATTATGGCTTTTGCTCATTGTCTATGCTTGCATAAAATGTTCAGTTATCTATGCTCATGTCAAAAAATAGTGGTTGTTTCTTATAACGACTAGACCAGATATATTGTTTGCAAATTAGTGCTATAATTTTAATGAGATTAGTTTGGAGTTATTTAACAAAAAACATCTCTGTCTCTCACTTCAATTAGAATTTCGGCAATTTGATAATATGACGACATTTAGATATTGTATTCATCTTTATTGTATAATTTTATATTACTATGTTTTGTCTATGGTACATCTTTCTTTCTTGGCATACTCATTGTGTTAAAAGTAATACGCATTTGATGGACACTTTACTGGTTTTTGTGGAACATTTTTCTTCACTGTTATATTGATTTAATTCAACGAAAATTGAATAAAAACCGAAGGACAGTTATTATAATTAATGATTGTGATCTCATTGGCTGCATAACCAATACTAAATTCAGTGAACAGTCCTTATAATGTAATAGTGACTTTTAGATATAAGCGGGACGATACACGTTGCGTCTAATGATAATTTTTTTAATGTAGTGAGTGGTGTTTTGTGAATTTTCGTCATTTTGTGTGAATTAAAAGGTACAGTAAGGCGTGCGAGGAGAAATATCCTACATTAAAAGGCCCTCTTGTTTGAATGTATTTTTAACGGTTGTACTCATTTGCTACGGATTACAAAATATAGTTTTCTTTACTAAGTATTTACATGACATTTTGACCACTCTTTATTTTTTACCTATGTAAAAATGAAAATTCTTTTTGAGTAGGTTGATTAAAAAAAAAAAATGTATAACTCCATTGTTCCATTTTATGAACTATGAAAATGATGTATCCCCATATGTTCAGCATGTGAAGATGACTGTAGGCATGTCCATTAACAGCATTACAAAAGTATTACATACATCCTTTATGTGTACATTCTATCGAATGTTTAATGATCAGCTTGTCTATCGAAAACTTAACATGCTTTTTTCTACAATTATTTTTGTCAAAGATAATTGTTTTAGAAATGGGTTTAATTAAAATATTATTTTCTATGGTTTGGAATTGAAGTTTTATAATATGTTTGACTATTTACAAATTGTCAATTCCAACATTTACATTCGTTGGCTATAGTTAATTTTGACTATTATATTGCTCGTCAATCTTCTAATTGAATGTTAAAAAAATTACGTGTTCTGAATTATATGTATATTGCAATCCAATAGATAATTATATCAAGTCATTACTGACGATATAATCGTAAATTACACATTACAATCGATTTTTAAAAACCAGTTGGCAATATAATAGGTTAGGTGAGTAAATACTGAAGGGCAAAATATAGCAACATATCAATCGATGTTTTATTGTCATTTTCATCACATCGATACCCCAGTGAATTCAAATAGTAAGGAATGTTATGCTTTCTATGCACTATATATGTACGTACAGTATAATATCTATGCTTACGTGTATGATATTATTAAATTAAATGTCAAAAGGACACCATTTTTATTGTCAAGTTAATCAATATATTTCTCTATTTTTGTTTAGACAACATGAACATGAATAATTTTTAAAAATTATTTATTTAATGTTTTAAAATGGCAACAATATTAAGATAACGACATAATATTGCCACCACATTTAGAGATATTTCCCGTAAACTCCAGCGAAATTATCAATAGAAAAAGAAAACGATTCTTGTGTCTATTTTAACACTGTTTAGAAAATTCTGACGGATGTAAAATAGGCATTGTATTTAGTTTGCATATGGTTTTTGTTATTTTCTTTAAAATATGTGTTAACATCACTGCTTTCTTTCTGTAAGATCTAGAAAAGACAAGAACTCTAACCACAGCCTATTTTTACGATCATGGTAACACAACTATACACCACCTAATATCGTTTTGAAATATTACCTGACCAGCGCCTTTACTCCATTGCACCCACCACAAGTGGAATGTTTTGCGTTAGGATTATTACCTTGGTTACTCTAAGTAAATCACAAAGAGTAACCTAGGTAATGACTCAATAACCTCGTCGCGATACATTCCACGCGGTGGTGCAATGGAATAAAGGCGCAGCAATGACTCGGTTACACCCTTTGTAATATTTCAGCATCTTTTGACATTGTATAATGTACACATACATGTTTGAATTATTTATTGAAGTGAAACAATATTTATGAGATTATAAACGATTGTATGGGAGTAGTAGAAAGCACAATGAAGACTAAGGGGTAGGTTTAATGTTTTATGGCATGATTAAATATGAGCAGTCGCCGGTCGACATTAATCAACATGTTATAGACAACTAATACCCGTTTACACGTGCATGGATTTACTGATGACAGTACAGTGAAACCCCAATTCTATGATTTTCAAGGGACCCAAGAAAAAAACGGTAAATGCAGGAAACGATAAATGCGGGATATATAAAAAAAAACTCATTTGTCTCCTGAATTTTTTCGACGTCTTGAATTATTTTCAGTTTCTCAGCTAGAGTTCTAATTTCATTTTACTTGCGACTTATAAAAATTCGTGATACGAGATGCGAGGCAAGTCTGAGCGTGGACCAACCTGTGCAAACAAAGCGTTGCGACTGAAAAGTCTGTAATAATCTAATCATAAAAGATTGCATGCATGGATCAAAAAAGTTCAGAAGCTTCTGAAATTTCACGCAACAAGTGGAGTGTGATATGATATCTAGTAGAACGATAGTGGCGAACCTACCGGTAAAAAAATGAACTACACCGCACCTCGCAGACTCATTTTGACGTTAACCGATTTTTTCACCATACAATGACAACGTCGCGTCTTGCTTACTCGTGAAGAATGAGATTGAGCACGAGAATGAGACAGTCAGCATTTTTCCGTGTAAACAGTTATTATTGCGATAGTTTAAAATACACACTATTGGTGCAATTAAATCCATGTCACGTGTACAGGCACTATAACCTTACAGCAGGACCTGTAACATTGCCATAGAGTAATGGATTTATTATGAGACATAATAAAATGACAAATTATTTGACATTCATAAAAGAAATTTCATTATACAGCCATAATTGTTATATTCTTATATTGAAAGTTATAAAAGACGACACTAGGTGGTGTATAAGTGTAATATTGATAAAATTTTGCCTGATATTAATTAGCTAAATTTTTTAATAATTTTTCTTTTAATTGCTTGACTGTCAATTTAAAGCATAATAATGGCTGATGATTTTTCAGTTCAATTTGTATATTATGAAATATAATATAAATATACATTTTATATGACAGTATTGCAATCTTCAGGTTGGGGAAAATGTATTATGAATATTATACTCTTGAGAGTTTATTGATAGATTTATTTAGCTAAATTTAAGAGTGATTCGAAATAAAATTAACTACGTATACTACTGCCAATTTATTTTATAATATAATTTTTTTTATAGGAATGAGCGTTTAATTATATAGGTTCTAGTAAAAATAAGTTTTTTCTAAAAGAACCAAGCGTTGTGGTTTGTAGTTTGTAATACACGTATGCATATTTTGAATAAATATATAAAATTAAATAGGTTTAAAATGTTGTAGGTTTTAAATTTCGATAATGATAGTGTCGCCATTACAATATAGGCTCATAAGGTTTTTTTTAAATGTGTATCTTAGGCTAATTTCTTCATTTTCACACACATTTCCCTTCAGATATTATAGACAGATGCAATGTGAAAAACAAAACGGGTTTTAACTGCAGTTATATCTTAAAATGTTGCAAATAATGAATGAAAATCATTTGAATAATGTGTGTTTACACTATAAAATGTTTGGTGTTATTTTTTGCCAATATCTTTTTTTTTGTCATTGAATGTCTGGCTGTTATGGCTTTAGATGGCGCAGTGAAGACGCCATTTTGATTTGACATTTTAGATTCTATTTTTGGATTATCAATAATATTTGACTACAGCATTGTCACAAATCCATTTTTAATCAAAAATCTTTTCCTTGCACAATGTTAATTGAAATATTCTATCATTTTATAAAAAAATATACTTTGTTATTGCGGGACACTTTTTTATTTGACTGTTCATTCATTGTTTTGGACTACGAAATACAATTATTATAACCTTGAACATTAATTGAGGTGCTGAGGATTCAACTAGTGACATTATACCTTCTTGAACATGTGTTAGGAACAGTTTTCACATCATTTCATACCTATTTTTATGTTTGAAACAGTTTCAAATAAGTTACTGTTTTGTATGAAAAAATATGAGCATTTTTGTCTCAACTTTGAAGATCTCGTGGGCATAGTGTTTTATTTTTCATGGAACAGTAATCAAAGATCATTTGAGAATAAGACCACATTTACAGAATATTGACAACAGTTATGCAGAATTTACAATTGCATTGAAGTCAATTTACTCAACGGGTCACCGGCTCACTTGTATTCATTCAATCCTCAGCACCTCTAACTAAAATCTTCAAATATTTTGTATCCTGTCCCCTCCACTCCTGAAAATACTATTTTAATAATATTAGTCCGAATCTGTCTATAAATGAATTAGTTTAAACATATAACCATATTCATTAACAAATTTAATGTCACTGATCTTTATAAAAAAATATTGTCACCCATTTAGACGCCTTGGTGATGAACTGACCTAATCAACATATTTTTGAAAACATATTTTATTTGACCAAAAAACTAAATACCGCAGATGTGAAGTGAAGTTTTGATATTTATTTTCGAAAAATATTTATGGCAGTTATTGTGTAAAGAAACATTTTGCAGGGTTCGAAATGGACCGGAGTGCACCGGAGCGCCATATAACAAAAAATTGAATACACTTGTTTTTCCAATTTTCCATTTCGAACGCTGACATCTTGTATACTGTTATCATTCTACTTTGGCACCAAGGTACACAAAAGCGTTTCGCAGTTGTTTTGGAATTGTTTGCTACAACACTTGCTTCAATGGTATCAAACAATATCAATACAACTTCCTTTTGCCCATACTCATGGTGCATGGTCCATGAATTCCAGTATATATGCAATTAATTATTATTAATTTTATGAGTTGATCAAGTTTGCCAGTTGAATCTAAATATATTCTATGATGCTTGTATATACGGCAGGGGATAATTCTAGGTAGCAAAGACTTCAGCCAATTGATAGTGTAAAAATTCTTATTAAATAGAGACAAATTTATGATTACTTATCAGCTGCAAACTCAATTAAAAAAGCCACTCCTTTAAAACAACAAAGGAGTGAGTTAAGTAATACTTAATTTTTTTCAACACCATATCTCTGAAGTATTTATATTAGATATATTATATAATATGTTAGTAGGTCAGTTCACCACCGGCGTTGAAATATATAATATTGACCGTGTTTCGGAAAAAGGGCGTAACCCACACAGAACAAATTTTACAAGAGAGGCAAAAAACATTTTTTAATGATTTTGGTTCAATATTAACCCATAGCTTACGGGCCGCACAAAATTGTGTTTTTGCTAATTACTTTTCAAATGCAAATTAACACGTTAATTACTAAATAAATTAAAAGAGCCCGTAAGCATTGTGTTAATAAAAAATCACAGACATTGGGTGCATGATGATTGATGATTTGGTGTAATATCTTTTCGATCTACTAATAATTAAAGAGTTATTACAGAAAAATCATTAAAATTGATGGTAAATGCTTTTTTCCTTAAATTAAAACCTGAATAGATAATAAATCGGCATTTGCGGCTTACTTTCTTTTTACAGAACGTGTATTTAGTTGTATATATTGTTAATATCTAATAAAAGCTTTTCGAAAAATCGAGGGTTACGCCCTTTTTCCTAAACACAGTCGATATACTCTTTGAATTCAATTTTGTTGTCTAATTATACAATGCAGTGATTTGATGGATTTATGGTAAAAGGAACTGGGATCTGGATCCTGTGATCTGAGTTTGCATAATATAATATATTTATAATTGATTTCTTTTGGCGTAATTCCATCAAATTCATTTTTAAAACTGATTATTTTAGTAGATTCGGATTAATCTTTGTATATACTCATTCACCTATTGACGTCAAAAACAATTGTAATTTAACAGTGTCATCTCGATTTGATTTTTGTGAATATTTTGCAACATAATATATATATACATTTGTTAGGTGAACCTTTTCGAATATCCCAGTCATCTCATCAACCGATTTTCAAGGACTTTTCATAATAAGATTTAAACATGTTTTTATAATACAATGTCGACAGAATAAAAAAATATACAAACATAACTTACTGTTGTTTATCATTGTCTTTTCTCAACACGTTGTGCTCTAATGTACTTCTGCATATCATGTATAGTGGCCTAAGGGTCAGAGCGCTGTATGCAGTGTTGAAAGAATGGAGGAAGGCCGTAGAAGTGGATTTAAAATAAAAAGGGGATTTGTATATAGTTTGTATGCAGTCATGTAAAAATATCATCGGTGTTTTTAAATTATTTTATTATTAGTCAAATATTAATCAAATTCACGGAACTAGGCTCCTCCCTCGTATTGTATTTATTAAAAAGAAAAAATAGGTAAGTACATAACAAATTATTGATTTAAGACATTCACAATATGATAATTAAGTTATAACAGAAAAACAAATCTTTCAGAAAAAAATAATAAAATAAATTATAGCATAACTGAAAATGTCTATGTCTCTATGAAGGACACAGCTCTCGCTATTGGCATACAAACTATAAAATGGCACTTACGTTAAACTGGAACTTGCTTCGGTGATTTTTAAATAGAAACCATGGATGGCTCCTCAATCTGGAAGAAGATTCAATGTCTTATACCTATTTCGTCTTAAAATTCCATTTACTTTTATGTAGTCTGCAAGCTGTACCTACATATTTACCTATTTAAAAAAAAAAAATGGGAAAACTACAAGAAATATGTTTTTCATATGGAATTAGTTTAACTTAAAAAATGTGTGTGAATGTCTGAAAAACGTGGATTCTTTGTCTGATTTTTATAATATATACCTACTGTCACCTCCCGTCAAATGCGCGATGCAGAAGATGCGTTTACCTTCTCGCTTAGTATGCTGGTTGAGGGCATCGTCTGTTGCTTGGGGACGTGGAGTGATAGCAAAATAAACACCTCGGATGATGGTTTTTAAAACGGTGAAATTTATTTAAAAAGGATGCTGGTGTAGACTACATTATTATTCACTTTTATAATATTAGGATTTGTGCGGAAGCGAGATTGACACTCCTTTTAATTTGCGTGCCTAAAGCATTTTACGTGCCAAAAATATTTTCCTCGCGTTTGTCGACCGCGCTGCAGGCGAGAAGTGTACCCCTTCCCCTGCGTGTAAGCTCACACAGCAATGGCAAGGTACAAAAGCAACGTTGTCAGACATTTTGTCAATGGCGTATGGACAAAATATGGAAATTATTTTAAATGGATTTACATAGATTTTTTTAAATAATCTAAATTATGCTTTCATGGATTTCCTAACGAGTTAACGAAGTATTAAAATATTGTAAGCAGTGTGTAAATCTGTTTTCCTAAATGTGCCAAAAAAAGTATAACTTCAAAAAAAACTTAAACAATATATTCACCTGCATAGGTTGTATGAGTGTCTAGATATTTTCCAGTGCCTTTATAAGAATGTAGAGAATATTCTCAAAAGTATCATCATACCTACTTTTGTATTTCTTAAACCATCTACTACCTACACTTCAGGGATTTTATGAGAACCTAATACATTCATTTATTTTTGAAGTTATACTTCTTTAGGCGCGTTTGCAAAATCAGATCAGAGTGTATTTTTGGCGTGTGACATGTAACACATAATTTATTTTTTCACACAAAAATAAACGCGCTCGATTGGATTCGAACCACCGATTTTTTGGTTATCAGCCGAACGCACTGCCTTTACGCCACAGTATGATAATGCAATCGTGACGATTATACAGTATAATATTATAGTTTAGAATTATTTCGTTGCCTAGGCAGCGAATTTATTATTGTCGGCCATTTGCAATTCCTTAGGTAAACAAACTATTAAACGTCATAGTGGCAGTTGTTACTTTAAAAATATAAACAACGATAAATAATTATATAATTTAGTAATACAAGTTAAAGTGTATAGAAATAAACCAACGGCGTTCCAATAAGCGATCCCTTTTCTTGAGTGTGTAATTTAACAAGATAATTAAGACCTAGTGGAAGAATCTAGGTTATCAAAAGATTGGATTTTGTTTTGTTACGCCAAAGAAGTATACTTTTTAACGCGCGTGCATAAGTATACACTGATTTTTTAAAACAGTTTTATTTTTCTCCTGGACAATATGGTTTGTACTCATAGTAGGTATTGTAGAATCAACGACGATATTTAAAAAAAATGTATTAGGCTCTCATAAGATCCTGCAGGTAGATTGTTTATAAAAAACGGCAATGCCTTCTAGAATTTTCATACTTGAATTTACATACGTAAGGCCTCGTGATTGCTCGATTACGACCGAGTGTGCTGTTGGCTGATTGGTTTGGAGGGGTCTATGTTTCTTTATTTAGTTCATATTAATTCATTACCATGTTTTTAAATATAAAATAGTCAGCATTAGCTCGAGACCCCTAGATATGGGCCACGATTATTATTTTCCACTCCAAAACCGGGCAACGAACCCTCCCCCCACCCTTTGCACTACAGGTTGGTGCGAACAGTTTACTCGAAAACCCTATTTTTAAATCTTCATTAACAAATTACAGAACATTTTGATAATACCTACATTAATATTTCCTACTAATTAAGGTGACATTTTTCTTACCTTTTCATCAACAAATTAGTCATAATAAATCTTAGGGTATTCAGTAACAGAATTTTTTTAACGTTTTTTCGATTTAAATTCAGTTCCTAAATAGCTACGACTGCTACGAGCAGTGACGTCCCGTGAGGGTAGGCAGATTGAGCGTCGCTTGGGGCGGCAGTTACTCGAAGGGCGGCAAATCGATGAGAATCGTTTGGTATATAATATAGAAATACCAACCTAAACTTCTTAATAACAAAAATATCCTTCCATTAAAAAAATTCAGCTCACTGGTTGGAAACAAAGTGTATTAATTGACATAAAAGGTTTAACAGGACTGTAATTTTTTGTCGAGTTCGCGATGTCTAGTTTACTCATATAAAACGACATATACTCATATAAAACGACATAGGTATATGCACGGATGATAAAAAATACTGTATACAAAAATGGGGGGCATTTTGTCTAGGGACGTCACTGGCTACGAGTATAATAGAAACTATGTGTGTTCACATGTGAACACATAGGTCGAAGAAGGGACAATCGTTTGATAAATCTAGTCATCCAGTGGTACCCAAGAGGCACAAAAAGTCCTCAAGGTAGACCTAGAGGACGCTGGATCGATGAAAGGATTAAGCTCTGCGGAAGAAGGTACGTGGCAACGCAACGCACATGACCGAAACAAGTGGATTCAGTTTGAAGAAGTTTTCATCCATCAGTGGATAGATTCAGGCTGATGATATTAGAAACACATCGTTCCTGTTCAGATTTTCTCTAGAATTCTATGATTCTAGTGCACAATGGTCTAGCGTTTTAAAAGATTATTCGTATATTTGACAGCTAATAAAAACAAGTTTTGTATCGTTTTATATTTTTTTCGTTAATTTTTCTTGCGAGGCCCACCAAAGCCCGGGACCCGATTGGGCCCAATCGGTCCAATCGCCTTAAGACTAGCCCTGACTAGCACTGCGATGAAAAATCACAGTTTTGTGAAATATAGTGGATCTTGCTTACTATAATTAATATTACTAGATAAATAATTATCCGATAAAAACGAAATGTTGTTTTGTAGCACATCATTAACAATTTCCCCAGTTAAACTTTTAGTCAATAAAACTATATTGTTATACACTTTTATAGGATAGGAATATTTTTACGCCGGTATATATAGTGGATTAAGGTAATCAGTTTTTATTTTCCACTAATGGAGTTTTCATGTAAGTGAAATGGCACGCTATCGTATGAGAATTGCAACGGTAAACGTACCGACAATTATTATTGAACTTAAGACCTTGGAAATAGGGTAACCAAATTCCAAAATACCCCATTATACAATATAAGAATGTTAGTGTAAACTACAGAATAAATTAAAACGATTTAAATGTAAAAGCCATTGCCATGAATCATGGTTTGAAGCAGGAAACTTTATGACAGTCAGACCATAAAACCCAAGTAAAAAAAAAACGCACCGACTGCCCTCAAATATCTATTGCATGCGCGTTACATTTACGTGACAAACTTTAATGCATAATATTAATTTAATTTATTATGACACAGACGTAACTATTGAAAATAACATATTCTTTAACACGTGTTTAAGTATATCGCACACTTTTCCATAATCGATAACCTGTAATACAAATAGAGATACATTAAATTTAACGGTTACATGTAAATTATACCCGTGGTTGTACCTTGGTACAAAAATAGCCAACTGTTTCAACGGTGAGTAGTGATTTATGCATTGATGATAGCATAAATTATTATTGTTAGCTAAAAGCTACCTACAGTTACTGCCTATGCTGAGCTAAAAGGTTTTATTACTCGAACAAAAGATGGCTGTAAGTACAATAATTAAAAAAAATTAAAAAAATGTTCCAAGGTACAACCCTTTCCCCTACGTATTAAATTTCGCAGTAGCACAGTTAACCGTGATCTATCTTACCGGAAAGAGTTGGCCGTATAGAATAGAGATAACAAATAAAATAACCGGTCCGAAAAAAAGTCCGGACCCAAACGTAACCTTTGACCGAATGACCCTTTAGTGCGCGCCCGGTTTTGAGACACAACTTTTAAAAAGTACCCACTACTTATACAAATTTTGAATATGATAATCGGGGTCTAGGACGATTTGGCACCGGGACAACTGGACGCCACGGAATTTGAAAATAAATAGACTTTATGTACTTATAGGTACTTTAAAAAAAATATGTAATATTATTATTTATATTTAAATGATTATATTATGATTTAATAGTTGGTGAGAATGTAAATATGCAGACGTAAATAATGATTCAATTGTGCATTTATGTTTAAGTTCCAACGAAAAAAGAGTTTTTTATTTTATATAAAGCCTTAGGCATGGTAATTCTCAATCCGCAATAAAGAATACATTATGTTAAGAGTAAAATGAATTAAAACTACTAAGTAGTAGATATAAACTGATAAGAATACCTCGTCTACGTTCTGTATACGTGTCTACGACAGTGCGGCGTCCAATTGTCCGGAGTTCAGCCGTCCCATTCCCGATAATCGTGTTACAAAGCAGTGAGATTCATGACCAACGCATCGCTTAGAAACAAATTATGATGATTCATATGTATGTGTGGGTTTCAGGATAGAATCTCGTGGTTGGTTGAATTTTACGTGATGTTTTTAAATGGAAATTAAAAACAATGATTCAATGGATTTAAGCGAATGTCGACCAACCATTCCTAGTCAAAAATATATTTAAATACCTAACCCCCGATCTTTAGAGGGAACATGGTAATTCACATTTATTGACTAACAAATTAAATATGTATGTATTTTGTACGTCATATTATATAAAAAGTGTTTTAGGTTTTATTACAATGTGACAACCCTGCTAATTGATAATTATCATTGAATAGTTCTTTTCTTCTATGAAGTGCCATTAATAATTATTGACTGTTTGGAAACCATTCGTAAGATCATTAACGACATATACTCAGTTCTTGGGGATCAATAAAAATTGCATTTAAGAATAAAATGCCTATTTACTTAGTTGATATAAACTCTGGTCTCTGAATGGGTAAGTAGGTACCTATCCAACATTTACTTATTTAGTACATTTTAAAGCTTTTGCTACGCGATATCTATCTAAGAGCCCATCCATAGACTGAAACCGTATGCGGTTTAGAACCGTGTGCCATACTAAACTTATGATTTCTGTTCATGGAAATATATTTTAACTAAGTTTGTAAGTTAGTGTAAGTGATGATAATATAAACCAATGACATCAATATGGTCGAAGGCATCTGGAAAAAAATGACACTCACTTTTTTGTCGGGTCTGCCGAATGGCATAATCTGTTCTAATGCCATTACAATAAAGGTGATATTGCTATAAATTCCCGATGCGTGATATCGCGTAATGGAAATTGCGTGACGTCTACCTATACATGTGCAAATGTCGCTATGCGCGAATTTACTTGCTAGCTACTGTATTTAGTGCGTTGTTCATTGATAATGCCATTGATATAAACAGATACAATCAGATGCTTATAATAATTTTGTGAAAATATATTTCCATTAACAGAACTCATAATGGCTCAAATAGACGCTATGACGATCGGTCATATAAATGCCGAAAAACCCTTTCTTATGTTGGCGTCCTGTGTCACAGGGTGTCACAGAGTGTAAATAGGATGTCATAGCTGTCATACAATACGTATGTATAATATGTCAGAATGGCATAGATTTGATCATATACACTCTCTTAGCATATATGTGCCCGATCGTCATATAGTCTATTTGAACCTTAAATTCAGTATTGCACACGGTTCAAAACCAAATACGGTTTCAGCCTATGGATGGCCTGTAAATGTATGTAGGAACATATTATTTTTGATGCCTGTATTTTTCAGTTGACTGATTCATTCAAAAATAAGTAAATATAAATTAAAATCATTTACAATAATAATGTGGAAATTTGACCATACTTCATACTTCAGTAGCGGTTCGGCCGGTCCTCCATTTGTAAAAGGAAAGTCACAAAATGGCCGCCGGATTCCACCATTACGTGATCCAAGGTTATATGAAAACGGGACAGCATCGCGAGGAGTAAAAACATGGGATTCTACAGGAGATTTTGACTCCAAATATAATCAATACGACAAAGATGGTGGCGGTGTTAAACTAAAACTTGAAGAAGAACTTGGCAGCAAAAATGAAAGTTATAAATCGAAGATGAAGAGATGTTTTACTGGGAAAGTATTTAAAGACTTTTGTAATGAGACGTCGATTCATGGATTTAATCATATTGTTGCTCCAAATATACACATTTTGGAAAAGTGAGTTGATTCAAAACAATCTTGTAATTGTTCATAAAATATAATATGTTTTTTGGTGGTTAATCAATAATACGCCTTTAGATTAATACAGCCTGAGCATATCTTTTTGCACAAGCAAGCAAACGACTGTTTAGCTGTCAAAATCAGATCCCAGATTGCTTGACATATTGATTCGCCCTTTCTCGTTTCAAATTGAATTATAAAAAAATCTCAAATCAAAACTATCAGTGTTCCTGTTATTCATCAACTCTCAAAGTCAGACTAGTCCTTCACACAAAAATCGATGCTAATATCGATTTCCAAAAAATATGTAGCATTGATCTATGCATTACATTTGTAGAAGGTGTGTTAATGCTAGTGTATTATTTATCATGTAACTCATGTATCCAAATCAAACCATTCCCTGTGTGAACACGACAGACGCGTCAGTATGAGCATTCTATAGAACAATGACAGGCCATCCATAGACAACAACGGGAGGGGCGGAAAAAGTAAAACCAGTCGTTGTGAATGTATCGGCTTTCTACTTGAGTCGGCAATGGCCCAGCGCATCTATTCTAGGGCTGCTATCGGGGGCGATTGAGGGTAGTTTATCATATATATCTATTGAGATATTATAATTGTTACAATAAGTTAGCCGTCTAAACCAGGGGTAGCCAACCTTTTTATATCTACCGAGACAGATACAATATCTCTGTTAGTACTAAAATTTTCTAACCGCCCCCGGTTCCACAGTAATGGTGATTTATAAAGCAAGGAATTAACTTTACTTTATAAAAAAATATAAGGCAGAGTTACAGCAAGTTAAAGCATATAATAATAATTACTTACCAAATACTTTATGTGAGATTTTCACTAAATTTGACAGAATAAATCTTTATAAAACAACTTACTGTAGTTAAATCTATCTTATATCTAGCGAGGGCGATACAAATAGTATATTTTCTGAAATTTAAATTGTCACTGGGAATTTTATGAAAACACAATGAAAATGTTTTTAAAACCCCTACCGCCCACCACGAAAGCTGGAACGCCCGGCGGTAGGGACCAGGTTGACCACCCCTGGTCTAAACTGTTAAAATTTTATATCTCGCTCTAAAAGTAACAGCCAAACGAGGTGCTGTTAAAACATTAACCCTCTCAATACATAAATATGATAAACTACCCTCGATAGCCGTCGATAGCAGCCTAGTGTATGGAATAGATGCGCAGAAATCACCACCAAGAAATTAAATACAATGCTCTCAATGAATAAGCTTATTTTTATTTTCACAGTTTTGTTAAAATATAGCTATGGTTGAAAAGTTGTTGGTTTTCTATAGTTTTACAATACTGCCTACTTACTAGAAACACAACATTTTTAATATTCAGCATATTATTATGATTTTTTGAAACCGATTTGTATAAATTGCTATCAGATTTCATTATGTACCTACTTTGTTAATCTAAAAATAGGATTTTTTGTTAAAATCTTTTTAAATTTAAACATTTAGAGCGCGATGCAGAACCATAGTTATGTAAGTCCCTAAGATAGGCGCCTAACTTTAATTTCCACGACCTAACAGTGAGCATGCACTCTCTCAACTCGTTTTTAAACTTACAGCTAATCACCAACTGTATATATTTTAAGTGGATATATTATCCAAATCAATCCCTTTTGAATTTAGTAAGTATCCATATTGACCATATTACAATAGTTTCACTGTGTAATTACAGAATTGGGTGGGCAATAACCACATTATTGGCGGCTCTAGGCGCAGTGCAGCTCTGCCTTGAGCAATGGCAGCGCTATGTGGCCAGCCCCACCGTCATGGCGCTGGAGAAGGACTACCGTACCTGGAACAACACTTTTCTGGCGATGACAGCTTGCCTGGCCTACAGAGCTGAGCCAAGTCTTACATTGAAACTTATTGACAGAATCTGGAATGTTGGCCCCAACGATGAGAAATTCGCGTTAGTTTTTAATATTTTATTTGTATTGCAAAGCTAGTGATTTGGTTACTGTACGACGTTATTTGGAATAGGTTCGGCCTACTCTCACGACAACATGTTATACCTTTTGCAAGATCACTCTGGAGTAGGGGAGTAGGGAATCCAATCCCGAGCCAAAGTTCTGATCCCGGGATTTCGGGATTACAATTTGTCAATCCCCTGGTCCCGGGATTGGCATTTTTTCCCATTGTTCATATAATATTTTTATATTTTCAAATAACATTGATGAAATCGGTCAAAAATAAATCTAGTATAATTTATACTATTTAAGACATTTATTGTTAATATTGTATACGTTCAATCTTGGAAATACATAAGTTTAACGGAGTAAATAATATTGTAATAAAATAATAATGTGAATTGAATATGAGATTGCTGTTTCTGATAGTAAAGACTTAATGAATGGGTTAGCGAGATTTAAAATAGTAAAGCAAATCATGGTGTACTTACGGCCTTTCCGCTTCATAAATTTAATTAGTCAGCCAAATATGAAACTGCTGTAAAACGTATGAGATCATGGTAGAATTACTTTGTTATTTTCCAATCTTTCTCATTTTTATTAATTCATGTGAAAAAATAAAATGAATCGGCAACTTGCACATTGGTATAAATCAAACTTCATTCAAACTCAGTTTATTTCTAATGTAGTTATTATTTGTTATTAAAAGTATTTTTTCTGTTATATTTTCGTTTTCATTTTATTTTCCATAAAAAATTATAAAAAAATCAATCCCGAAAGTTTCGGGATTATGTTTATCAATCCCGGGATTCATAGGTATCGAAAATAGCTCGGGATCCCGGGATCCCGGGATTGGAATACCTACTCTGGAGGCTCTTCAAATTCTAACGCGGGATACCGCAAGTAGTTATCTCAAGCGAACGCAGGATACAGCATTTTATGTCAATTTGGAATGCGTGTGGATGGGTCTATGACGATTTGGCGTCGTGACAACTGGGCGTCACACAATCGAATGAAATTCGAAAATAAATAGACGTTCGTGAATTATAGGTACTTTTAAAATATAATATACAATATTATTATTTATATTTAAATTGTTCTATTATTATTTAAAACTTTTAGGAAGATAATTAACTGTGCATGTGTTTAAGTTCCAATGAGAAGAGAGTTCTTAATAACATTCTTAAATCTTGTGAATTATTCGTTGAATAAAAAGAATTGTTAATTAAAAATTATTAGCAAGTCCAAGTAAGTTACAACAGAAAATCAATCTTGGAGTGATTCGTGACGTCGGTTAGTAATTAAATTAATATCTACTTTGATTTAAAATACAAAAGCCGATCGCCAATAGTAACTCAATCTGGAAAGCGCTTAAGGTAGTATTAAGAGCCATTAGTTAAAATTTGTCGCAATTAAGTATGACGCCTATAGCATAGTGGTCCATGTGCATTGGTGCGATACCCGAGAGATTCAGGTTCGATTCCTGCTGGGTGTCTTACTTTTTTAAGGGTGTCTTAAGATTTTTTTCTATTGGTTATAATATATTTTCAAAAGTGTTTTTAAAATTAAGTATGTTCAATAATAATTAGAATGGTGCATTCTTAAATCTTGTGAATAAAAATATAGTTAATTATAATTCTTATTTCATTGATCAAATCATATCTTTCATCCCTGTCGTAGACTAAAACGCATTATTTTCTAAATTAATCAAGTGGCAAGTTACTAAAGACATGGAAAGGTCAAGGCATCATTATTACTTAACTGGATGTTTCAGATATTACCAGAAATTTGTAGAAACTGTGGCAAATGCTACTCTGACCGACTTGTCTGCTTTCAAAAACTACGTCGGAGATGAGACACTCAAAGACGTTGACATGTTTCACATTGCAACAGAGGTGTGTATAACAATCTGTAATACTTATACAAGTGTCATTATGTGATTTTGAAATATTGTCATTTTTATCGGAGTTTCGACTATTTACATGATAACCAAGTACAATATTCATCCAGTTTTTTTTGTTATAAAAAACTGCCTGTATACCGTTATAACTCAAAAACAAAAACATCAATATTGGCGACACTTACGAAGATGGAAAAGGAACAGGAAGAAGAAGACAACACGAAGAAAAATGAACGATGCAAGAAGACTGGCGAGCGACAGGGATTCTTGGAGGCGCCTCGTGGTGTCCATATGCTCCAAGGGGCGTATATGGCCGAAGATATTCACAAGTTCGTCACACATTTGAAGACTACAAATCGTAAAATTATCAAATCAACATAATAACACTCTTCACGCAACTCACAACAGAAATGTATTTGTCGGCCATGTCGCTTTTAGTGTGATTCTCGCTTTTTATTGGTCAGTTGTGTTAAAGCGGTTTTTGAATGCTACACTTAGTGTTATAGCGGGAATTGATAGATGCATTGACTTTTTTTTCATACATTACAGTCAATCGTAGCGGAATTTGAAAGAGGCGATACAATTTTTATGTAAAGATTTTAATAACGAATCCATTGATATTGGTGGCGCTTTTTAGCAGTGGACTGTAATTTGAAGGTGATGCTGGTTAGTGGTTTTCGGATCTAGGGGGGGGGGGGGGGGTTAAACAGGATGCCAGACACTGACATTTATGTTGAGAGGTCTGGCGCGCGCTGCGGCCGGTTCGGTGTTCACGCACTCACGCACTTACGCACTGGTAAACGGACGGTACACTTTTGATGGATGATAGTATATGAGGTTGATGAATGATGATGATGATAATTTCACGATGGATGGTATAGACGTGACGTTCACTCAAACCGTAACAGATTTAGTGCAACGAAGGTCGAACTGATACGTTTTGTATGAATCACTCTGTGGTTAACGCGTCCTCGTTTGTATGCATAGAGCTACCTAGAGATACCTTTAGCAAGCCTACGCGCTCGGCTGTCTTGGAGTAATACAACTTAACTTTCATCACGGTCGATCATGACCCGTGACTGGTGGTCTTGTGACAATAATGGGGGTGTGAGGTCTGTGAAAAGAAAGGATGAATGCGAATATAATTTGCCCAGCCAGATACCTACCTTAATTATTTGAAAAAAGTGTTATAGCGGGTTTTCAAATTTAGCGACACAATTGTGAATTAAAAAATATTGTAAAATTCCGAGTGAACTGTAAGTGCACATCTGTGAAACTTAAAAATTTACACAAAGCAACATTGTAAAAATAACTAAAAAATAATAAGAAATGTCGTAGACCCGAAAGTCAATGGCGTAGACTTACGTAGGCTTATGTAGACTGTCCGTAGCACGTAGAACCTCAGATCAACAATGGAGCGAAAATCGGTATAGTTAGAGATCGTATACATGACATCAAGCCCTCCCTATAAAGGGGAGAATGTCTGATATAATATTATTATGATTTTAGTCGAAGTGTTTAGGGGGGGGGGGGGATGCATAAAATGTGACGTTACAAAATAAGGCGGTGATTTTCTGAACGCCCATGTGTGTGTGATTATTTTACATATATTACTAAATACACTACAGAATATGCATAATTTAAAAACATCTCATGCATATACATACTAGAAAAAATCATTGTTTAGAAAAAAATCGATAGGCATTTCATGTAAGAAGTAAGTACTAGTTAAAATTGTCGTGATTCAATGAGATTCATGTAGCTTAATTGCTATTGCTAGCATACTGGCGCGAATCCAGCAGATACAGGTTCAAGACTAGTCGGGTGTCGTATTTTTTTCTACATGTGTGAGATGTTTTCAAATTAATGATGTATATTCAGTATATATAATGTTACATTCTGAAATCTTGTGTCTTATTCGTTGAATAAAAGAAATTGTTTATCAGAAATACACTACCGCCATTGGGCGTCTAGGTAAAAAAACAAAAACGTATAAACTCATTATTTTTTGAGAATAAAGTAAGTATTCTACTGAAATCGATTATTTTCAATGAAATTATTTGAAATAACAAATCGATGTTAATATGAGGTCATTTATGGGCCAACTTTTCTCAAATTCTTCTTCTTTTCTCTCTCTTCTAATATTATAATGCCGTTTATTCTAAGGTGGCGCCTCCATTCAAGGGTCTAGTGGCTTGGTTCGACAGGGCAATCACCACGAATTTTGTGAACGTCATGACAGAGCGTGGGGTCTGCCATACTATCAATTCAATCGTGTCCGGAAGTCAAACTGTCAAGTAAGTATTTGAAGCTCGCTACTCGTTGTCAATGCCGATATATTATTGTAAATCCACGCAGTGACGTCCCTAGATAAAATGCCGCCCCTAGGCAGTGCCAAAATGCCACCTCATTTTTTATACATTATTTTTCTCATCCTTTCATTAGTACAACCTGAGAAATGTGTTTTACTACCAAAATATCAGAGTAATTATTCGCAAATCTGCACGTGTCGTTTCTGGTCACCAAGGACGTCGAAGGGTAACGGAAGTAAACTATATATCACGAGCCCGACAAAACCAGAGCTGATTTTTTTAATGGAAAGATATTTTCATTAATACTAAGTTTAGGTAGCTATTTAAATATTCCGAATGATTTCCCTCGATTTGCCGCCCTTCGAGTAACTGCCGCCCCAAGCGACGCTCACTCTGCCTACCCTCACAGGACGTCACTGAATCCACGGTATTACTTGCGGTTTTCAGTGTGTATTTGATCCACAGCAAGATTGGGTGAATGGCCAATAATCAGTGACGGGTTTGAGGACTTGGAAGCCCGAGGCACTGAATGATTTTAATGCCAAAAACCATAAATTCCAACTTAATACTTTGGACGCGGAAGACGCACACGGCGCGTAATGACCAGGCGGCCGATCGATGTAATTAACGTGCATTTTAAAGGGGGCAATTAAAATCTCATTATCTATTCAGCAGCGAAAGCGTTAACACGTAGGTAATGTTTCTCTTTCCTAGAATCATATTATTATGTAACGAAAAAACTAATATTATAATTGAAAATTACTGAATTGACAGAACAATAGTAGTGGTTTATACTTTGTAGGTAAAACTATATATTATTACTAATGTAACCATGTTTAATTGCTTGTAAAAGAACCTTTTGATATAGTTGCAGGGGTTTTGTTATACTTTTGGTAATATTTTAACACCCACGATGGCCGCGCGTCTTAAGCGTTGGCCTATAACGTCGTGGGTCCCAGGTTCGAATCCTGCGTCTGGCAAGTACACATATTGTTTTTCAATTTGTGTTTGGAGTCATGGTATGGACCTAATAAGTTGAGCAAGTGGCTAACATCCATTTCTTGTAAAAACAAAATCTGTCAATACAAACCTCCACTATAGGAGTACCATATTATGATCTTATTAAGATCGGACATGGTCGAAAAAAATATTTTATACTTACTAAATTTATGATTTAATAATTGAATGAATGAATGAACACAACCACAACACATTAACCGATGCAGTTGTAGGCAGAGGGTTGGAGCGGACCCTTTTTTGAGTTGTACCACTCCAGTTCCACTCTGGAACCTAATACTTGCTCCAGCTCCGCTCCGGGTCAAACCGGGTTTGAATATGCATACAAAAATTTGACAGCAAATAGTCTTTATTATCTGCCTCTTCTGTCAAAAAAGTGAAGTTATTTATCATTCGGCAGTGTTGATGTATTTCAAATAATTCCAGTATTGCAAAGTGTCAAATATAATATTTTCAATGGATTTTAGGTTTACCAGAACGTTGGAGCGGAGCTCCGAGCAGGAGCACGGAGCAGTGGAGCACTACAAATTTTTAGACTCCGGCTCCGCTCCTGCTCCGGGTAAAACCCAGAGCTCGAAATGGACCGGAACGCACCGGAGCGCCGTTCCTGTTCGTGAAATCGGTAAAATTATCGCTCCGTCTCGTGGAATAAATAATTTGACCGTCTGAGCTGGATAGGCCATAATATAATAGAAAATCTAACACACTTATTTTTATGAAAAAGAACACATCAACTTTGATAACTTTACTATGTAAAAATCTTCAGAAAACTGTCGAGCGCTCCGGTTCGTAAATTTTTCCATTTCGAGCGCTGGTAAAACCCCATCGCTCCACTGCTACGTGCTCCTGCTCGGAGCTCCGCTCCAACGCTCTGGTTGTAGGTCTACTAATACGATATCAGCACTCTATAATTAATAAATGCCTTATTATTTTGATTCATCTTGTAAATTAGGTTGCCGTCATCTCCCAATCCGGAGAATCCTACGCACCCAATTTCATGTCACTACATTACGCATCCATGCTACATGAGGGTTGAACTTTACAAGACGTGCGTATCGGTAATAACATCTTATGTCATTGCTTTGAAAAAATCTAATACTGTGTACACCAATGGTGGCCAAACCATGGCGAATTGCATCTTTGCGCCTACTTATTCTTTTGAAGTAGGCGCCATAACTGAATCCATCTTCATATTGTCAACACCAAATCAACACTAAATTAAAACTGTTCATCTCTAAGTTAGAAAATGAGCATTTGAAGAGCGGAATGAATGTGCTACGGATAATAGCAATTTAACCAAATATATCGAAAAAATCAAAATATTGCAAGGTCATTTGAAAGTCGTTTTCGTGATTTTGCTAAAGAAGAAAACTGCATGCTCGCATTTATAAACCCATTTTCACTTAGTTTAATTTAATGCAGATGCCTAGTAACACACAAATGGAACTGACTGATTTAAAAACAAATTCATTATAGAAAATTTTTCCAGATCAAAATGCTTCTGACATAATTAATTTTTGGCTTTCATTATTCTTCTTCTTCTTCCGCGGCGTTACATCCCTGGGTGGGATTTGGCCTCCTCCACAACCGCTTTCCACTCACTCCGGTCTCTCGTCACACTTCTCCAGTTACCGGGTCTTCCTATATGAAGCCAGTCCACTTCTACGGCGTCAGTCCATCTCCTTCTTGGACGGCCTCTGGGTCTCTTCCGTTGGGGTAGCCACTTCGTCATGATCCTTGGCGCTCTAACTTCAGGCATTCTCTCCACATGTCTCGCCCATCGTAGTCTTTGGGACTTACAGTATCTTATGATTGTTTGCTGTTCAATCAGCTCTTCCAACTCGTGGTTCATTTTTATTCTGTAGTTCCCATTTTCCAACGTGGGTCCAACGATTTTTCGGAGTATTTTGCGCTCGAAGACTGCTCGATGGCTTTCATTATTACCCTGTAAAAAATTCCCAGAACTAAGAAATTTTGCAAAAAGTTATATAAATGTCGCTTTGGATCGACATACAGATGTGAACAAGCATTTTCATCCATGAAATTGAATAAAAGCAAAATAAGGTTCTCGAATAACTGATTCAATTTTGAAGAATTCTCTGCTGCTCTCAGTAACAAATTTAACACATTACATTACATACAAACATTGAAAGACTAGCGAAATCCAAACCCTCAAAAGCTCTCAGTGCTCTCTCTCTCTCATCACATCCAACAACTGTGGTCCAGAGTTATCTTCACCAAACGAGACTCTTGGGAAGCTGTCAGCTATCAGTGGGGTCCACGACAGCGATCGCCCTCTCGTCCAAGAGATCATTTCTGACTATTGTAGATTGTACTCCAATAAACGTATGTTTTTTGAACTGGCATAAATCAATTAATTTAATTGCGTGATTGAGTTATTCCTTTTCCTCCCCCAAGTGAAGCAGATCCTACCCCTACCCCTATATTGCAACTCCAACCGTGAACGTAAGAAGGTAGAAAAGTTGCTTGAGTTGTATGGCGCATCTGAACTCGTCTGTGAAAAAAATTGGCGCATGGTATGCAAAAGGTTGGCCACCCTACATTGTACACATATTATTTTTGCACACGTGTATAACGTATATGCAATAATAAATTCGGTTATTTAAAGTGTCAACGTATTATATTTATATCACTTTAATTAACCTGTTTATGTAAAAGTTAGGTTTTAAAAGATTTTTTAAATATTTTGTCGATTATTGTTATTATTAATATCTATGCAATTGAATTGTTTTGTTAAGTATTACGCCCATTCTCCGTACGACGTGTTTGACCTATCGACGGAGAACGTAACATCCTATTGTACTGGCATTGCCTACGATACCGACTGGAAGGTTGCGGAGACCAGGGCCTCTCCTGACGTCCACGCACTCGCTGTCGACCAGAGGAAGTGTCGCTTCCACAATGAACATCCGGCGGGGAATGGAAAGGTATAGCATTCTATACATTTTACATAATATCGCAAAGATCTAACCCTGCTCTCGAAATGGAAAAGTTTACGAACCGGAGCGCTCAATAATTTTTCTATTTTTTTTTTTACATATTTATGTAATAATAATTGTAGGTATGTATTATTATACACCTGCCAAACTCAGGCGTCCAAATGGAGTAACTGTTTATAAACTTGCGGCATGATATTTTACTGCCCCCATAAGCAAAAAGGCAGCTATTTGCCTAAGTCATTTTTTGAAATAATGAGACGTTCACTTTTTTTCAACATTTCTTAAGAAAATTTTCAATAATGTGGATGATTCTTTTGATTTATGGTATAAGCAAAAACCAGTATGTTTTCAATCGATGCTGTGTTTTTACTGATGAATCTCTTTATACTGTTTTGTTGTTTAAAATAACTACTGTTTTCGCGAAAAAATGAAAAACAATATGTTGATTTTTATACTGAAATAAATTTTATACTGCTTTTGACTGGTTCAAAAACACTAACTCGATTTGTGATTTTTGTCGAAAAGCTGCCTTTTTCCTTATTTTTTTTTTATTTGCTAAAAGTTGGTTGGACTCCTACGATGGCCGCGTGGCTTAAGCGTCGGACTATAGCGTCGTGGGTCCCAGGTTCGAATCCTGGGTCTGGCAAGTACACATATTGTTTTTCAATTTGTGTGAGTCAGAGTATGGACCTAATAGGTTTAGCAAGTGGCTGACATCCATTTCTTGTAAAAACAAAATCTGTCAATACAAACCTCCACCCTGTGGAGGCCCATACGATCCTATAAGGATCGGAAATGGTCGATAATAAAAAAAGTTGGTTGCCATAAAACACTCGTAGATCTCGCTTTGGTGATCTTCTGCAAAACGCAGGCTCATCATGATAAAAAAATAAACTACATTATTACTGGAAGCTAAATTATTTCATATAAACACGTCATATATTTTTGATTAATCAGTTACTTGTTGTTACTTTTCAAGGCATATAGCAACAGTGTTTGCAGACAGGAGTGTCGACAAAGAATGTCCATGAAGCTATGCGGCTGCTTACCGTTCTTTTACTTTCAAAATGGTGATTACGGATTAGTTTATTATTATTATTAATTGCAAATAAGCGATTTAATTTCAATAAGCATTCAATAAAATATATCCTTATTATGAATCTCAAATATCTAAATATTACTAATAATTTAAAATAATATACCGCAAGTGATTAGGTTGTATGGATGCCCCCTATCCATTGGACGACAAATAGACAGCGTATAAAATACCAGTATTATTACGACAGATTTAAAGGGGCGCGTGGTTTTTTTTAAACTAATTAAATTAATGTATTTATTTGTTTGTTTTTTAATATTTATCCGTTTATTAGTTTATCCGTTGATCTCTTTATTTGTTAATCCATTTATTCGATTATCCATCCGTTTATTTATATATTCATTATACTTATTCATTTATCCATATATGTTAAT
The DNA here is from genome assembly GCF_057557595.1 of Rhyacophila brunnea. Lineage (NCBI taxonomy): Eukaryota > Metazoa > Arthropoda > Insecta > Trichoptera > Rhyacophilidae > Rhyacophila > Rhyacophila brunnea. The sequence goes on along the minus strand of NW_028233068.1, from coordinate 10,023,825 downwards.
CTATTCATATAGATTTATTCATGTAAGTATCCGTTTATTCGTTTATCTGTTAATCCGTTTATTCATTTATCCGTTTATTCGTTAGTCCGTTTATTTGTTAATCCGTTTATTCGTCCATTCGCATACATTTATCCATTTATTCATATAAGTACATTATTTATTCGTTTACTTTGTATTCGTTAGTCCATTTATACGTTTATTCATTATACCGTTTATCCATTTATCCATTCATCAGTTTATTCGTTTATTCACTTAAAAACAATACATATTGAGTACCTATATAACAAATAGTGTTAGTTAGTTTTAAAAAAAAAATCAAACCCTGTGTATACCAAGCCATAATAGATAATAGTAAAAAATAATATCTTATAAAAAGAAGAATATTTTTTATCTCTTATGGCTTGGTGAATTTAAAAAAAACTAACCAACACTAACTGTAATATGTATTCTTAATTCAACGAAAACAAATATGTATGACTGAAAAAGTGTGCGCTATCTTTGTCGGATCGCCCGTATCAAGCCTGAACTGTTATGGTTTGGTAAGGCAGGGTTTAATTTGTTTTTAAAAACTACTATTTGCAAATTGAAGTCTTAGTTCAATGAAAACAAATATGTATGACTGACAAAGTTTAGTGTGCACTATTTATGTCGGATCTTAACGGCCTACCTCCACCCTTCGCCACTGCCACATTGCAGTCTACCGAGTAATTCTGGGGATACGCCGCATACTTATTTATTTTATTTAGAAATTAGTATTATTGCATTACAGCGATTGGCCAATGCGCCATAATACATCATCATCATCAGCCTGAATCTATCCACTGCTGGATGAAAGCCTCTTCAAGTTGCTTCCACTTCTCTCGGTCCTGTGCATTGCGCTGCCACGTACTTCCACAGAACTTTATCCTTTCATCGATCCAGCGGCCTCTAGGTCTACCTTGCGGACGTTTTGTACTTCTTGGATACCACTGGATGACTAGATTTGTCCAACGATTGTCTCTTCTTCGAGTTATGTGTCCAGCCCATCTCCATTTAAGGCTTTTAATAAACTCTATTACATCGCAAACCCTTGTCTGCGTCCTTATCCACTCATTCCTCTTCTTGTCCTTTCGCGTTATGCCCAGCATGCACCTCTCCATACCACGTTGTGCTACTCTAAGTTTCTGGATCTCTATTTTACTTAGTGTCCATGTTTCACACGCATATGTGATTACAGGAAGCACACACTGGTTGAACACTTTGCGCTTTAGGCACAGTGGAAGGTCACTTTTGAAGACATTATTCAGGCGGCCAAAAGCACTCCAGCCTAGCTTTACTCTGCTAAAAATTTCATTTCGTAATTTCATTCTAAATACAAATTATAAAAATGCCTTAATTACAAATAAAAACCAATATAACAAGAAAGTATGCTTATATAGGTAGATATTAAAGTAAAATGATAAATAGAATTATAAATTTAACCTATTTAATACGTCCACAAACATGATTATAGTAAAGTTAATAAAAAATAAATCAACCTTTATGGCTAATTGCACGATACACAGCATCATGAAACATCACATCCGTCCTGCGACGGGGTATCATGAAGACCGTAGAGTTGATATTGGTGGGCACATGAAAATTAATATTTGCCAGTATATACGGATTGTAAATGAACCCACAAATAAGTAATAATAAATGCTTTAAAAGGGCAATCACTCTTTGGGTGGACAAGGATTGCATTGATAGCAGATAGATAAAACTAGTCGGAAAATTATCATTATTATCATTTTATTATCATTATCATAAGGAAAGAATCCGTAGGTATGTCCTTAAGTTGAGAAATCCAAGAAATCTATTGTGGACTCGATCAGCGCTCGAAATGGAAAAGTTTACGAACCGGAGCGCTCGAAATTCTTCTGAGGATATTAACATGGTTATCAAATTTTATGGGTATTTTATAAACATACATGTGCTAGATTTTTTGTTATATGTCACATCTAGCTTAGACGGTCAAAATATTTTAACCATGAGACGGAGTGATAACTTTACAGATTCCACGAACCGGAACGGCGCTCCGGTGCGCTCCGGTCCATTTCGAGCCCTGCACTCGATCCAACTTAATTACATGGACGGACCTGTTAGGACTCCAAATAATGCTGGCATATTCAAGAATACTCAACACGAATGATACGTATAATGTACGTAGCACTCGGACGTTTTCAAATGATCTTGAAACCCTCATAACAAAAGCAAGCATTTTGATAGATCTAGAACTGATATTAAGAATATGTGGCATCTATAAACGACAATATTACAGTATAATATAATCTCTTCCCTCATTACGCAAATTGATTAAATGCAGTTATTAATAATTATACGAGAAACATTTTATTTCTCGAACTTGATTGGGTTAATTTCTATCGCAGACCTAGGCCTCAGGGCGAAGGCATAGAGCCCATATTTAATTGCCACTACTAGATTACGCTACCGTCATTCAAGATATGGTAGAAGAATATTGAAATATTTGTGTGTTTTGTTCATGTTATCAGTTGGATCCACCAAGCCGTGTGGTCCAGAAGGCATGGCGTGCCTGTCGATGCATCGTGACTCATTTACCAGGATGACAGGATGCAAATGTCTGCTGCAGTGTGTTGATGCCACTTACGAGATGACTTACTCCAAATATTCAAGTTGGTAAAGAAAACGGATTTATAGCCAACCAGTATTCAATTTAATATGTGTATTTGCCACAGTGGCGCACCCAGGATTTATTATTGGGGGGGGCCGAAGGAGGAGAATGGAAATTAGTCCCATAGGCTCCTTTTCTTCTTCATATAAATATTTTTACATAATTTCACAATACACGGCGATATATTTGTACAGTTTCTCCTAGTTTTTATTAAATTGGAGGCATAATGGCGGTAACCGTTGAGCGTGTCATCAGCGACTGGCGGATTGGAAGTAAACAGCGACCATGCTGGACATGTGTACCTAGTATGCTAAAAGATTACTTAAATAATATCGGCTGTGCTACCCGCTTGGTCTAGAGCAGTGTTTCCCAAAGTGTGGTACGCGTACCCCCTGGGGTACGGGAAGAGTTTGGTGGGGGTACGTGCTGCACCGGGTTATGGCTACGCCTGGTGCAACAAGCATTAATACAACATCCATGCTAGGTTTATCGCATGCGGAAGAAGAGCAATTGTTGGAATTACTAGCTTCAGACGGATTCTTGCAAAATAAATATAAGGAGTGTACTTAAACATCATTTAGGTTGCAAATGCAACATGTGTATCCAGTTTTAACAAAGAAATTCCTGAAATACGAGGGTGGGTCAATAATTCCTTAGAAAAAAGCATTAAAACAGTTTTTATTTTTGTATTTTTTTTTATTTCTCAACATAATCTCCTTGGAGCTCAATACACTTGGTTAGACGTTTCTCAATTTTTTTTAAACCGTCAGAAAAATAAGTTTTCGGAAGGTCCTCAAAATAAGCATTTGTCCGATCGATGACTTCTTCATTTGAAAAAAAACGTTGTCCACTTAGCCATTTTTTTAAGTTTGGGAAAAGGAAAAAGTCACTGGGGGCTAAATCTGGCGAATACGGTGGGTGGTCGACCAATTCGAACTTCAATTCTTCAATTTTAGCCATTGATCGTAAACATGTGTGAACACGGGCATTGTCCTGATGAAAGAGGATTTTTTTCCTGTTTAAATGAGGCCGTTTGTCTTCAATTTTGTTTTTAGCTGGTCAAATAAAGATGCATAATAATCCCCTGTTATTGTTTTTCCTTTTTCCAAATAGTCAACGAAAATAATTCCACGTGCATCCCAAAATACAGTAGCCATAACCTTACCAGCTGATTTTACGGTTTTCGCCTTCTTTGGACATGGTTCGCCTTTCGCAATCCACTGCTTTGACTGTTCTTTCGTCTCGGGAGTATAGTGGTGTATCCATGTTTCATCTACAGTCACAAAGCGACGAAAAAATTCATCCGGATTGCGTTGCATGAGCGACAACAGGGCTTTAGAGGCCACCACCCTATTGCGTTTATTGTCGACTGTGAGCAAACGCGGCACCCATCTTGCAGAAATTTTTTTCATGCCCAATTTGTCATGTAAAATAGAAATGACGCTACCTTTTGAGATCCCTGTAACCTCAATTATCTCACTCAACTTTAATCTTCGGTCACTTAACACCATATCGTGGATTTTATTGATCATTTCTGGTGTAGTCACCTCTACAGGACGTCCTGAGCGTGGTTCATCCCTTGTTGATGTACGACCACGTTTAAATTCATTTAACCAGTTATAAATAGTTGCAAGTGAAGGAGCAGATATGCCGTGAACTAAATCCAACTCATTTTATATTTCCTTTGCTGTTAACCCTTTTATATTAAAATGTTTAATAACAGCTCTAAACTCAATTTTCTCCATTTTTGTAAACAAGCAAATTTTTTTTTAAATGTACGAGAAACACACAACAACCCGACCAATCTGATTGAAACTTCGCAGCATACTGAATCGGTAGTGCCGCTGCATGAAAACAAACCGCTTACAGTACTAGTCGCGCCACCTGTCGGCTTTTCTAAGGACTTATTGACCCACCCTCGTACATTGCCTTTTTCAACTTCATATCTATGTGAAGTTGCTTTTTCAGCATTTGTAGACATTAAGTCAAAAAAAGGAACAGCCTTTGGGTGTGGAACCGCATCTCAGATTAAAATTAATAACCAGGGAACCAAATTATGATGATCTGTCGTTTCAACATAAATAATTTCATCCTTCTCATGGTTTATAATGAATGTTATTTTTTTATAATATAACTTTGATTTATATTTTATTATGAATGAATTTTATTTTTCGTTTATTATTATTTTGTTTATGTACTACAAAAGGAATATATTTTGATTGTTATTAAAGTACTTATATGCATTTTTCTTTGACGAGGAGTACTCAGTGTTACGAAAATTATAGAAGGGGTACACAGATGTCGAAAGTTTGGGGAACACTGGTCTAGAGAGCTACAATATTTATGCCGAATTCCACCGAAAAAAATGTTCTTTTGATTTACACCACCACCGTAATGGGTGTAGTCGTTCTTTTCGCCGAATGTTTATCGCAGATTTTTGGTTTTTTAATATTGAGGTTTCAACATATTAATTGAAAATGGACAAAAAAGTATTATTGCTTTTAAATTATACACAACCTACTCAATACAACACAGCCTAATATCTCGTTTATCGGTCTTTTGTCTATTGCACTCGGTGTACCTACATCATGGCCCCCACATCCTGAAACGGGCCCTCAGGCTAGGGCAGTGGTCGGCAAACTGCGGCTCTTTGGCCCCTTGAGCGCGGCTCTGCCGCAGATGCTCTCTGCCATATTTGATATGGCTACAAAGAAGAAGCAAAGAAAATGGAAGAGGATAACCGTAAATGTAATGTTGAATAGACTGAGATTTCGCGTTTATTCAAAACTTAAATGGCTTACCGACCTTTATTTATGTGTCGGGAAAAATTAGCGCATTCAAATTTAGAGAGATACTACAACTAAAAACTCGTAATTTTGCGCTAAATATTCTGTCGATGATGCAAGGAAGAAACCAGCTGAGGAGAAGAGTCAAGAAAAATAAAGTTCTGTATTTAATTAGGTACTGAATAAAATCTTTCAACAATGTTAATATTGCAAGTTTTGTGATTAGTAAAAAGATTTCCAAGAGAGGAAATCAAGAGTAAATTGAGAAATCGATTTATTGATGAGAACCTGGAATCGTGCTTAAAATTAAATCAACAACATACGAACCTGACTTAACGAGATGCAAGGCCATTATTCACATTGAGTTTGTCAGTCATGTCATGATTCAATTTTATGGATACCTGACTTACAATTTAATTTTTATTAATAAATAAGATCATTATTACGTATGATATTCAGTTTTATTCAGTGTACCTACCTATAATTTAATTAGGACTTAAAACTTTAACTAAAGTTTATTAAGTAAATTAGCAGTGTACCTACTTACTACCTACGCATATAATTTCAGTTTAAGAAATTTGGCTCTCAAAAGAAATCTCAATCGTTGTACTGTTGATATTTGGCTCTATTGACTAATGAGTTTGCCGACCACTGGGCTAGGGTATTTGACGGGCCCCCTATCCACCGCTTAGATTAAAGACAGTGTAAAACACTATATTAACGTTTTTTAAATTGTGTTTTTCAATACATCTACTTTAATAATGGAGCTGTCGAGTATCGACACATAATAATCTGAAAATATATTGGACAATTATATAATTTAAAATGTTGTGATGATGTGTGTTTATCTCACTTATCTGGTCAACCCGACACGCCGGCCCCCCACAGCCCGGGCCCCCAGGCTAGAGCCCTGTCAACCCTCCCCAGCCATCACCTATACCACTCCAGAATTCGGGTGGACACCGAGAATTTCATTAGGGAACGGGTTTCTAAAAAAACCTGACATCAGTGTTTCGAAATTTTTGTGTTAGAAATTAAAATCTAAGAAATTTTACTAAAAAGGGTGCTGGAGAATTACAAATCATTTTTTGCCGTGTTGTTTGTCTAAGCCCAAGGTATAGTTTATTGGCTTTCGATTTCAATGTGTAAAATCATTCTGATGATTTTCATATTTTGGGGGGGGCCAAGGCCCCCTGGCCCCCCCCCCTGGGTGCGCTACTGATTTGCCAGACCCAGGATTCGAACCTGAGATCTACTACAATATATCGATGCAAGTGTAAGGCCTCAGTGCCAGCGTTCGGCGCAGCGTTGAGCATTTTTCGCAACTCAAACGTATAACCGTATAAATGTATAACAAAAAAAAGACATTGTCTACGAACATTTTCACACACGGTTATACTTGTGTTATTGAGTTGCGCAAAACGCTCAACGCTGCGCCGAACGCTGTCACTCTGGACGTACACTAAGCCGCCCGGCCACCGTGAGCGCAAACATATATTGCACATACCTACACATATTGTTTTTAATAATAATCTATAATAATACCTACTAAAGTATTTAAAAATATATTTACATATTTTCTACATACTTACACTAATAATACGTCCATGTTCTTTTATGTCTGCAGGACTGGGCCGTTTATTGAACGATCGTCAATCAAAATTGGAATTTTACCACCTCGCTCAAGATATCGAAGACAGATTCTGTTTTGTTTTGAGGATCTCGTTGGTAAGTGATATTGATGTTGTTAATTTAGTCTATTTGTGTTATATGTTTCTTTGAGTTTAAATATGACACAAGTACAAACTTGGATATAACATTGTTACATAGTTTATAATAATTATTAAGTTGCTATATCCATTTTAAATGAAGATTTAATAATGCTGTAGTGCTGTACGTCGACCCAGTGACGTCCCTAGACAAAATGCCGCCCCTGGGCAACGCCATAGTAATGCCACATTTTTTATACAGTATTTTTTATCATCCGTTCATGTGTCGTTTCTGGTCATCGACGTCGAAGGGCAACGGAAGTAAAGTAGACATCGCGAACCCGACAAAAAGATTTCAGTCCTGTTAAACCTTTTATGTTAATTAATACATTTTGTTTCCAACCAGTGAGCTGATTTTTTATGGAAAAATATTTTCGTTATTAGCTACCAAGTTTAGGTAGCTATTTCTATATAATATACCAAATGATTCTCCTCGATTTGCCGCCTTTCGAGTTACTGCCGCCCCCAAGCGACGCTCAATCTGCCTACCCCTACGGGACGTCACTGCGTCGACCAAACCCAGTGACGTCGGGTCTAGAACGACTCGGCGCCGGGACAACTAGCCACGCAATTTAATGAAATTCGAAAATAAATAGACGTTCGTGAATATATGTAATTTTAAAATATATATTTAATATTCAAATTATTATAAGTTTTATTATTTAATAATTGGAGAGAATTTAAATATGCACACGTAAATAATGACTTAATTGTGTATATAAACATATACACAATTAATTTAATTAAAACTACCACTACTTAAGTAGTAGATAAATTCTTCGTCTACTTTCTGTATAACATCGTAACGAACGTCTTTTTATTTCATTCGACAGTGTGGCGTCCAGTTGTCCTAGTCCCGTAACGTCCCATGTCGGTAGGCAAGTCATGCGTTTCTTAAAGGTGGCAAATTATAAAGCTCGGCAATTGAAGGAACAAAAACGATTGTTACAACTTTTGAAAGCAATATTAGACGACGCGGTCGCTTCGCTAGAGAGTACCGATATTTTAGTTTTAAAAAATTCACAAGGGGGCCTCCAAACTTGTCAGCGCCGCCGTCAATTTACCTAAAACCACCGCTAAATGCACTACCTGGGATTAACATCACCATTAAATGGGCAGAGGAAAATAATGCAACCGTCAACACACTCATCACGGTGACGTCCCTAGACAAAATGCCGTCCCATTTTTTATACAGTATTTTTTATCATCCTTTCATGACTCCAATGTATAAGAAATATGTTCTATATACACATTACTAAAAAATATATATATTATGTACCACTAAATCTAATTTAAATGCAATCTTTACTTCAATAGACAATATTGCGAGTTACCCCTAAAACATACAAAAATTAAATTTATAAATATGTTTTCCTCAAAAGTGGAGATTTTTTGACGCTGGTAATACAGTGGTTTATTACATGTAATTTTTACGATACATTAATTTGCATGTCTTCAGGAATTAAGGGGAATCCTTGTCGCTATTCTTCTTCACAAAATTTGGCAACATTTGTAATGATATTGTAACCTGCGTCGTTATGCTGTCATTATTACATCGATAATCGATATAATGACAGCGCGACGCTTCGATACAGACTAAAATCGTTGACCTGGAGTGGTTGGTGGGATGCTCTGTAAGGAGGGGGGGTGTATCTTTAGTTTCGACGGCCAACGAAATTTCCGTGCGCACTGGTTAATAATTCAGACTGTAATATTATTCGCAAATCTGGTCACCAAGGAGAACCTCGTATACCAACGATTTGCCGCCCTTCCAGTAACTGCCGCCTCCAAGCGACGCTCAATCTGCCTACCCCCTTCGGGACGTCACTGATCATGTTGCATAAATTATGAGGTTGATTGTGATATTGTTCATATTGTTCCAGTATCGTTCGGAGGAGCTGCCGGCCTCTTCCTTGGATGCAGTTTCCTGAGCGGCGTCGAAATAGTCTACTTCATATTGGCGAGGTCTATGACGTCCGTTTATAAATTTTTTGGCGGGAAAAAAGCCTCTCAAAATGGCGACGATGAAAATGTCGACAAGATGGCGGCTTCCAAAGATGTGCTCAGTAGAAAGCGGAGGGATTTGGACAAAGAGAAATACGGAATGAATGAACTTATCGGAAGGATTGCTGAATTCGAATAAAAGGCAGTGTCATATTATAATAGTATGTGACACATTTTTTCAGTGAGCTTTCGTCTACACTTACCACATCAGCCGCAAAACGCGGCCTAATATTAGTCTAGCACTAGCAGTCAGCAGACAACGGTTCTCTTGTTTTGAGGTTGTTTTTATTTTCCATTTTATTGCTGAATTGGGCTGAATCAATCCTGTGAGTCAGTCATTGATCAAGCATATAATTCTGATTACTCACACAGAAACATTAACAAAATTTTTAGAAGTGTACTTTTTCCAAATTATATAAGTATAGGATAATATAGTTTTTAATTAATAATATTACATTTAAATCCATTTGAATTTAAATACCAATTCCCTCGGACGATAGTATTAATATTATACAATTATATTTGCTTACTAATATAATATAATATTATGTAATATGTATTTAATACTAGCATTATGTATACTCTGTTTTAGATCAGAAAACGTCTATACATATTATGAATTTATGTAATTTCATAATAAGTATTTTAATATAGAGTTAAATGAAAGGCGTATCTACCGTTCAACCTACTCGAGTGTGTAGAATTTTAATGAATACATTCGTGAATGATTACTTAAATAAATCTGCCTTAATTATAAAGTTTTAATGTTTAAATATACCAGTGGCGCACCCAGGATTTAATATTGGGGGGGGGCAAGGAGGAGAATGTAAATTAGTCCCATAGGCTCTTTTTTTTCTTCACAGCCTAATTTCTCGTTTATCGGTCGTTTGTCTATTGCACTCGATGTATCTACACCATGGTCCCCACATCCTGAAATGGGCCCTCAGGCTAGGATATTTGGCAGGCTCCCTACCTACCGCTAAGATTAAAGGCAGTGTGAAACACTACATTAACGTTTTTCAAATTGTGTTTTAGTTCAAATTAAGGGTACTTATACAGTCAATTATTGGCGATTTTTAATACATCTACTTTAATAATGGAGCTGTCGAGTAACGACACATAATAATCATAAAAATATATTGCACAATTATATAAGTAATTGAAAATCTTCATGGGCATGAAGTATAATAGCGCCGCAGGCGACTTTTTTTACTATTAAAGCTAATTTATGATGTGTGTTTATCTCACTTATCTGGTCAAACTGACACGCCGGGCCTCCCACAGCCCGGGCCCCCAGGCTAGAGCCCTGTCAGCCCTCCCCAGCCATGACCTACACCACTCCGGAATTCTGGTGGGCACCGAGAATTTGTTGACAAGTCCATTAGGGATTGGGTTTCTAAAAAACCTGACAATAGTGTTTCGAAATTTTTGTGTTAGAAATTAAAATCTAAGATTTTTTTTTAAAAAGGGTGCTGCAGAATTACAAATACTTTTTTTGCCATGTTATTTGTCTAAGCCCAAGGTATAGTTTATTGGCTTTCAATTTCAATGTTTTAAATCATTCTGATAATTTTCATGTTTGGGGGGTGCCAGGGCCTCTTGCCCCCTCCTGGGTGCGCCACTGAAATATACGTTCGCCATATTAAATTTGATTAGTTACGTTATTGTCTGTTTCACAGATGTCAATATATAATAACCAGTACTAAAATATATTACCAATCTACTGTAATAACATATTGAATAACACGATTTATTCCAGTTGTAACACCATGATTATATCCCGCAGATAATGAAGTTATAACTCAACTAAAAATTGTGGAATCTAATACTTCCTGTAAGTATCTACTATTTTAAATGCTATTGCACCAAACTGAAATATTAAAATTAATAGACAAAAAATATATTATTAATTTTGTTATTCCTAATTTAAATTGTTTTTGTTTTATTGCAATAAAGAATTCCCCTAAAATCGAATACTTTTATTTTAAATTATTACCCCACAAAAACGAAACAAGATTATCATCACATTGTAGTACTTCTTGAAACTCTCATAGTATTTTTTTGTTGTTGTATTTTTTGGTAATCGGGTTATCATATTATCTCAGGACTTAGTGCAGCGCTGGACCAGATCCTATACGCCGTGGAAAACACGTGTCGTGGTGAGATATGTATGCATAATAATTAGGTTGTTTATATTGTCCACCGTAGATTAGATGATCAGAGCCTAGCGTGTTACGTCTCCTGCACTGTGGGGAGGAGTCCGAGCTCAGATACCGCCATGCCGTGCCGCTGAATGAAATATATGTATATATGCCCTGTTTAGTATCAGTAATCAGTATAATATGTACCTATATGGATTCAGGTCATGAGTAGGTGTACCTAATGTTCTTCCTCTCCTCATACCCTACTCTAAATAGGCCATAGGGAATAAATAAGCGAATAGAGTGAATGTGATTAACTTACGAAGTCATTTACAAAGTTTCATTCCTTTGTTTTATATACATTTAATATTTTTCGGAATACACGTGTCTTTGATAGAGATTTCGGCAACATAACTGGCATATTATCGAGAATAAGTTTCACTGACGATCAATGAATAAAGAAAAATATTATTATTCTGAAATATACATGTATTTCGTATGCTTGAATGATACTAACTAAATATGTTTTCGTTTAGTAATCAAATGTCCAGTTGTTTTAAAGTCAATTCAAACAAAATATAAAAACTTAGCTTTTAAATATTGAGGAAATAAAAACTATAATCATATTATGTTATTATCAACTATAATCTATACCTATTATAATATAAAATTATTTTGGTACTGTAATTTTCCTGTTCTATTGACGTGACAAGTATTCTTCTCATGATTTTGTTACATGCGTCATACAATATCTATCCAGACTATGTGCATTTGATTGTAATTATAATAGTCTTTTTAAAAAATATATTTAGCTATTAAAAAAAAAACAAATTAATATTCAGAACGTTCATTGCATGAGATTTACATTATAGCAAACCCTCGCAAAAGAGAAGAAAAAAAAATAAACAATTTTATACAATAAAATAAAATTTCAAAAACAAAATCCACAACAAATCACTGAACATGTCTATGTCATCGGGTAGCGTATTGACTAGTCTGGCACCCCTCGCTAATGATGCCTGAAACGGTTTCGTCCCGGAATAGGTCATGACATGTAAATTAAAATTCTTAAAAAAAGCAAAGAAGCACGATTAAAAAACATATACTTCTCAAAAAAAAATGAGGCATTCCAATATGTAGACATCTATTTGTCCTGTCACGAACGTGACGATAAAAAACAGTGATTACTTAGGCATACTACTACCAACGTTCCCTCTAAATTTTCTTTGGTGTGCGCGGATCATCAACGCATCTGAGCTGTGGCGTGCGTATCCGGTGCGGTAAATTTACACCTCCCCCCACAAACACAAACATAAAAGTTTTCATTAAAACTTATATTTTAGGGTATTTATTAATTTCAGTGATTTTATATATTTATAACACTAACAACGATAAAAAAATAGAAAATAAAGAAAAAATTGATAGTATTCGTTGCTTGCAGAATTCCGTACCTAATTCGTCCAAAAAATCTTTTACTGCATTCGACAATTAATTCGAACGCATAATTTTTACTTCGCCAGCTTTCGGGAATTTCTGTTTTGACGATTCCAGAGAGCCATTCCAATTTAAATTTATCGCAGGATTTTTTCTTAATGATCGCATTTGAAATATCACATTCACTCCTTTTTGACATTTTTAGGGGATAAGTTTTCTATACCTAATTAATAAGTATAATTGTAGGTACTATGTAACTGTGTGCAAGCAATCGTATTGTTCACTTGAATTGTTTGCTTTCTTTTAGAATAGTTTTGTGTGAGGACTGTGCGGGGGATGAAAACATGTGTGCGGACACATTTTGGTAGATGTGCGCGTGCACACGCGCACACCTTAGAGGGAACATTGACTACTACTACTATTTATATAATAACAGCGTTGGGGCATAAGGAGCATAAGCTCGCGTCACTGTCTTCGGTCCAACGCCAACTCTCGTGCCTCCCGCCATATCAGACCTGCAGCACGTAGGTCGATTTTGTAGCACCGCTGTAGGGTGAGGGAGGGCCGACCACGGCGAAGGAACCCTTGGAGCTGTGAAGTGTTTTCACATGTTCTAGACACGTCAAGCGTCTCTTCGTGATTATCTCAATCGCCGATAGCTGCCGTGTCCGCTTACGAACTCAAGTATTTGTAACGCAGTCGTACCAGTGTACCCTGAGATTCGGCGGAGACATCGATTCTCAAAGCTCAAAAGCCGAGACCTTTGGAGCTTTGGACATAGTATACGAATAATCATGATTTTTTTACATTCATATATTTACATTTACGTCGCCAGTGGTCATAACATATTTATTTCGCGACTAGTGAGACAACACCATTAATACTGGGACCTTTGTGTCAAATTTACGATGATTCATCGTATTAAAAGACCTAAAATTAACTCATTATGAACATTAATTATTCTAAAACAGGCCTGTTTCAAGGAAACATGATTCAAAATCAAAAGGGTAGAGGACGTCGATCTAAAATTTACAAGTAAGAATTAATTACAAGAAAATCCAACGAATTATTGACAAGAAAACGGTGAGTGTATGTAAAGCAGGGGTTCACAAAGTGTGTCCCGCGTGACTTTTTGATATGTCCCGCGAGATTTATGTTATATCTGTATTATTTTTTATTATTCATATCGATTATTAAAAGTTACATTTGAAGTTAAATATCCTCTGGAAAAAATGAATGGTTAGTCGCTTTGATATTTGTATATGTGGATGATGCATGCTCATCAAAATGATTTTTTTATTTGGAAGTACCTATATTTGTGAAAAACATTTTCTACAATGAGCGTTATTAAATCAAACTTAAAACGTCGATGACATTGAGCTACTTTACAAGTTGCAATTGGGCGAGATTAAAACCAGGCGAGTCAGCTAGTGCGATTGTGATGATGGCACACAAAACTTTTCACTCGCTCAGAAGCTAGCAAGCTAGCGAGTTGAAACCGTCATGTTTGGTACTATTTGACAGGACGTATTGAGGTTTGTTTTTTTACCGGCAGGTTCACCACTATCGCTCTACTGCGCAGCCGCAGATCGGCCCACACGCCAGCGAATAGCCAGTAAAGTAGCCCGACTTTTAACGTTTCTCGATAGATTGTTCACAATCTGCTTGTTAGCTAGTTCGATGATGACACTGGGCTTGTTTACAAGCAGATTGACGCCGGCTTGTAGCTTGTAAAGTAGCTCAATGTCATCGACGCTTAAGATCAAAATTAACAGACAACCATATCACATCATTCTGTTTTGCGTATTCATAGCACAAAATTTGTGCCTAGAATGCAGGATTTAGTTTCAAGCAAACAATTGCATAAATCACATGGTGAAAAATTTGAAAAAATATTATTTTTTAATATATTAATAAGAATAATGTATATTAAAATTTAACATACATAATTCTGAAAACACACAGGGCGCGAAACCCAAGAGACGTAGGTTCGATTCCTACCGGGTGTCTTACTTTTTTCGAAAAAGTTTTTTTCTATCGGCTATATTTTCTCATGAGTGTTTTCAGAATTATGTATGTTCAATAATAAGAATAGTACATTCTTAAATCTTGCGAATTATTCATTGAATAAAAAAAATAGTTAATTAACAAATGTATATTTAGCTAAAAATATAAGTTTACATACTTAATGAAATATTTTTTTATTTGCATTAAGGGGGGACATGCTCGTCGAAGGTCAAAATTGAGTTTTTATTGTATTTTCAAACCATGATCCTGGACACTCCTTAAACGTTGTAGATAATCTATTTATATAATTTTGAAGCCTTATTATCCTTTATACTTATTTAAAACATTTGATGACTGCATGAAGTATTTTTGTTACATAAAATAGTATTCTTTTAAACCTCTCGCTCTAATGTTTTAGAATATAGTCATATTTCGGTACATAACTGTGCAGTGGTGTTAAGATTTTTTACATTTATTAATTTTTAAACGCATTTATAAAACCATTAGCATAATTTATTACGAGATAATTTTTGTAAAATATTCACGATAAAAAATTATATTGATAATCTCTGTGATCCCAAATTTGACAAGAATTAGACATTTTATTATTCAAAAAATCGGCAATATTAAACATTTGAAGATGATTCTAAAGATACGTATTATAAGCTATATCTTTGACCATTCAAGTGTGATAAACATCTTATGAATAATGATTGCTTTATAATAATTATTGACCTAAGAATAAGGTAGTGTTTTTTTGAAATACGCCATTTCTTTTGTCATTCCCTAGTAGTTAAGCTACAACATACGGCCGTAGCCATAAATTGACAAACTCTAATTAAAGTAGGGAGTAAAATTATGTTAACGCGCGTGTTTGAACATGTACCTAACTGAATTTTTTTAATTTTTTTTTTTAAACGGTACATGTTCAAACACGCGTGTCAATATCATTTTACTCCCTACTTCAATTATAGTTTGTCAATTTATGGCTACGGCCGTATGTTGTAGCTTAACCACTGGGGAATGACAAAAGAAATGGCGTATTTCAAAAAAACACTACCTTATTCTTAGGTCAATAATTATTATAAAGCAATCATTATTCATAAGTTGTTTATCACACTTGAATGGTCAAAGACATAGCTTATAATAAGTATCTTTAGAATCATCTTCAAATGTGTTAATCTTGCCGATTTTTTGAATAATAAAATGCCTAATTCTTGTCAAATTTGGGATCACAGAGATTATCAATATAATTTTTTATCGTGAATATTTTACAAAAATTATCTCGTAATAAATTATGCTAATGGTTTTATAAATGCGTTTAAAAATTAATAAATGTAAAAAATCTTAACACCACTGCACAGTTATGTACCGAAATATGACTATATTCTAAAACATTAGAGCGAGAGGTTTAAAAGAATACTATTTTATGTAACAAAAATACTTTATGCAGTCATCAAATGTTTAAAATAACTATAAAGGATAATAAGGCTTCAAAATTATATAAATAGATTATCTACAACGTTTAAGGAGTGTCCAGGATCATGGTTTGAAAATACAATAAAAACTCAATTTTGACCTTCGACGAGCATGTCCCCCCTTAAAAACAGAAAATATTTCCCTTTGATGAAAAAGTTTGTGAACCACTGATGTAAAGTAAACAATAATATATTATTAACTTACTTAACGCGTGTAAACCTTTACGACGATTTAATATGGATAAGGTTGTAGTTAATCTTAACTATGGTTTAGTGCCAACGGAGTACACAGTATGTTGTAGAAGGCAACGACTTTGAAAGTTTTCCATTTTCCCATTATACATTAAGTCGCGGAAAAGGAAACACGTCTTAAGCTGTTTTCACATCATTACAATTTACAATTAATTCAAAATGTAAACAAACAACGTGAAGTTTTCGCCGAAAATAGCCTGGCAACGTTTCGGTATGTTATTATTGAATCAATTTCACTTTGAAACTTACGCAAACATTCAAAATTCATTATGTTAATTAGTATTCTTCGATAATAACATTTGAGGGGATTTTTTTAAAAGGCATATACAATTTTGGGTTTCTACAAAATACAAAAAACATGTATATTTATTTTTTCTAATTCATCTCATTGTATTGTATTGACGGTCATACTATTAATTTATTAATATCGTCACTGTAAAGACCAAGTAGCGTAACCCTCAACTATAAAATTGTTCAGGAATTGAAAAAAACTGTGGGCATTGAATTTAATTATTCTGGTAAATGTGCCGCAGAGGTGGACATGAGATTTTACAACTTTCTTTTTAGACCAAACCTAACCTAACCTAACCTAATCTACCCCAACCCAATATTATTACCTCATATAATCTTAGTTTGTGATAATGGTGTATCAAAATTTATGAAAAATTCAATTAACGATTATTGGATCGAAAAGCCGATGCGCCGACAGAAAAAGGTATTTATTATTATTGTCTACATGGAATAAACTGTTTTCTTAAAAAAAAAAAAATATTATAAAAGCACGTGTCCACGTCTGCGGCACAATTACTCTTATTATTTTTTATATAATATTTATATATTATTATTTTATTACAAATTGAGTGGATTACTTTGTACCTACCCCGCGTGGCTTACGTTTAGAGAGGGTTACAGCATTTGGCTGGAAGAGTACCTATGCAATAAGTCCATTACCATCAAAATGTCACTTTGGTGAAAAGTGAGGGTTACGGCAATTGGACTGTGCAGTGACGGTATATTAATTGATTTGAGCATTTTTATAGATAATTAATTATGCAGTAATAATGAATGTTTATTATTATTCAGTGATAGAATCTTTTGTTAACTTAACTTTTATTCGAAAGTATGATTTTAAGGAATGTGTTAAAATATTATTACTGGCAGAAAATCAATCGTATCTAATAATTAACTGTGCCAATGAAATATTAAAGCACGCGGAATTACTAGCGACTTTAGTGATGGTGGGTAGTGTATTGATATGTGAAATTGAATTATGTCACGGTTTAAAAAAAAACAATATTTAATATATACACTGTGGAAACATACCCATCTTGGTTTATGTCGAAGCGTACGAAACCGGTCCTAATTGTGATTAAATTAAGTATGTGGAATAGGCCCAATAATATATGTCGTCTTATTTTGTGAATTTTATAGAAACAATACCTACTCACTATAGTCAGTGGCCAATGGTCGAAATTATGATGTGTAACATTGGTAATTTCGAAATATGTACACAAATATCGTCACCTCAATACTACAACTAGATAACTCTGATTATTTGGTCTTTGTTGGGAAAATGAAATTTAAACTTTACTTGATTAATATAAATCTAGGATATAATTATTATTTATTAAAATAAAAATGGAAAATTGTACTTGTCTGATTGGGAACAGTTAAATAATGTTCAATTTTATGAAAAATATTGTAGATGTATTATTTTATTTATTTAATGCATTTTTATGGTTTTAAAGTTATCTAATATTTTCCAACACAAAATAAATACCATTAACTTGATTGACATTTACATTAACATTTTGTAGAAAAGAAAATGTAGAATCATAATATTTAATAGCTATCTCAAAAAACAGTGAAAATTAAGTTATCTAAGTAGTTGTAGGATATACAGTTTAAATAGTTTTCTAAGCTTTGTCAGTTGATTAATTTATTAGTTTAATATAATTTACCATAATATAAGTTTCTCGGTTTATAGGGAGAAATTTAAGTTTTAATGTCTTCTAACGGAAAAGTTTAGTTTTGTACATAAATCGTGGTATTGACCAAATATCACAGATAGGTAGGTATATAAAAATAACTAAAATTAAAGTTTCACTTTGGTGTTAGGCGCACAGATAAAACTTCAATATCGTAAATGATTTAATGGTAAATTTTAATTCGCATAATGGCATAATCAAAGGAAACAAGGTTCGCAGACTTCGACGAAATTATTTTTGTGCGTGGATAATCATTTTATTAAAATTTTTAACCTCCATACTACGATAAAATAAATTAACGTAAGGGAAAGACTTTTTATTATATTATTTTAATGGAACATGAAGGCTAAGCTCGGTTGAAGGTTATTTCTAGTGAATTAATACTATCAATAAGGAGTGTTCAATGAGATTTGAATTAAAATTTTAGAACAATTTGTATATTGTGTAGGTATGCTTTTTATATGAATGGTGAATGATAACTGTATTGCCAAGTTTAGTATAAAACTATTATTTAATGCAATGGCTTTCCGATGGATCTAATTTAAATTATCTACTTATACATATACTTTAGTAGAAAATTAAAATAAATTAGAATTTTACTTCTATAGTGAGAATTACGTAGGGTAAAATATTTAATTATTTTTACCGTTGTTATTTCCTATTAGTCTTGCCTGAAGCCTATTGCATAGTTTTCTCTTGCTCAGAATCGCTCTAGCTACGTTATATTTTCTGTCAAAACTATCGAACTTCACGCTTATGTGGTATTATAGTGCTTAATTTACGTCCTAAATTAAACATTAATTATTGTTTGTTCAATGACGTGGCAAAAACAGGTATCCATTTTATTTTTGGAAATTACTTTTTTTTTATGTTTATTCACTCTACTTACGACGGTTTTATAATTTAGCCAACTATGCTCTCGTGGCCAAATTATTTTAAACTTTAATAATACTATCAATGATATGAATATTATGAATGAAGAACCATCTGTATTTCTGTCCTCCGAGAGGGAAGAGATGCTTAAGTCGGTCCAACCAGCTATTGGGTCCATCGGGCCGTCCGACTTGGTCGTCACAAAGACCAATTATATTGCATTCAAAAAATGCGGCGTCTTATTACGGACGTGAAGATCTCTTCACATAGTTTTGTTTGTCTGTATTGTTTTAACTCTGTTTTTTTGTATCGTATATAGCGTTAAATTCATATGTTTTGTTCTGTCTCATGGCACTGTTTATTAAAACACAATCACTGCTGACCTGTTAATTAATTTTTAATTACCACATTTAAATATCATGTTAATTATATCCAATGGCCAGGTAACGCAAACGCGCTAGTCGCGGTGTCAGCAATAACTGAGTTAAATTACGTCTTTCAGTAAACTCAGTCAAAGCTCACTTGAAAGCGTGGTGATATCAGTCTTGGATATCTGCTCCTGAGACATTCCTAGGCGTAAACAACCATTGATGCTTCACACCAAACGTAGGGCCTCGTGATACGCTTGATTAAGACCGAGAGTGGTACGAGGCCGTGTTTGTGTTGTCTTATTATGCATATTTTTTACGGAAAAGTTTATGGGGTTAAAATACATTGCGACTAATGCTTTCCATTATCACTAAAAGTAAAACTATGAATTGGCAAAAAGATATTATCAATGAGTTATCGATATGCATATCACTTTTAAACATGGATAATATACTATATACATCCACACAATCATGATCAATAAAAGAACAGTACCTAGCTTTGTTTTTAAATTCCCAATTTTTTTTCTACGCTTTCTATCTGAATTGTTATAACAAAAAACCAAATCTATTTGTGTATAAATGAATTGACAATAGATATGACTTTCGCTTTTCATTGTTGCATGTCCGGATATTGGATTCGCACCATTGTTTGCTTACACGGTGTCAAACTGATAGTAGTTTGTATATTTACGTTACGTGAAAATAAGTGAGGCTTCGAGTTAACATTTAAACACCTGCTAGACAGCAATTAAAATTAAAATTGAATGTTTGTATCGTCACCTTGATACATGGATAATATACCTATATACTTCCATGGCGAAGGGTGAAGGGTGGAGGAAGGCTGTTAAGATCCGACATAAATAGTGCACACTTAAATTTGTCAGTCAAACGTATTTGTTTTCATTGAACTTCAATCAAAACCTGCATAATCCAAGCCATAGTAGATAATAGTAAAAAAATATTCATGTATCTATAAAATATCTAAAATTTTGTCATTAAACCATAAATAATTTTAAATATTTTATAGATAAGTACATAAATATTTTTTTATCGATAATGGATTGGTTCGACAGGGCTTAATGAATTGACAAAAAAATGAAACTAAGAATAGAAAATGGCGGATTTTTAAGTCTGCCAAAAGGGCGTAATTTTTCCAATGAACGTAACTGGTCTTAATGCATGGATATTTAGTTCGTAACATAATTATCAGGGAACTCAGAAATACTCAGAAATGAAATACCTAACGGGTATGGATAAGTAGGCAACCGATCTCGAGTGTGGAAGAATACGGGATAAACTTAAACACGTGTCAAGAATACGTCGTAAATCTAATACTAACAACTGCTCTCGGTTTATGGACATATTGGTGTATTGAAGGTTGCAACATACACACTATTGCACGTCTATAATTCGTGGTTTATTTTCATATGACACTCACACATTTAAAACCCTACGTCAAAATGTACTGTATCAGAATTCTATTTATTTATCTGTTTTGTGATAATTACTTATAAAGTTTTTGACAGTTCACCTGAGTTACATCTAAAAGTTGCCATATAAAAAGACTATCAAATGGTAATTGATTGATAATGATTACTTACCTGAGACCGACCTTCAATATTAAGTCATTTATTAAACACCGTGTAAATGATACAAGTAAGAATGACAAATTAATATCCTGCAACTCCAATTAAAAGTGACCAATTGTATAAAACTGCATCCATTTTTAGTATATAACTTTATAAAGCCAGATTTAATGACTGCCATTCAGCGATGTCCTAGTTTTGGTGGGAAACGCAATCGATTGTTTTACAATAAATTAAACAACACAATGGGTTAACCACATAACAATAAGCTACTGTTGGCGGTTAAGCAGGCAACTTGGCACATTGTTAATTTTTGTGTGATATAATTTTGAGTGATTTGAAAAAAATATCTCCGAATTAATTAAGACGATTAATTATACCTAGCAATATACTAATCTATCCATTCATGGTTCAAGACCTCTCCAATAATATGATTCCACTTTTTTCGCTCTAGTACGTTGCCACCACAGAACAGATAATAAATAGAATACCAATAGGCTATATTAAATACGCCGCGTGGTGAAGCAGGTTTTTGAATGTGTGAGTGTCCTACGAAAATGA
The DNA here is from genome assembly GCF_057557595.1 of Rhyacophila brunnea. Classification (NCBI taxonomy): domain Eukaryota; kingdom Metazoa; phylum Arthropoda; class Insecta; order Trichoptera; family Rhyacophilidae; genus Rhyacophila; species Rhyacophila brunnea. Next base: position 10,001,904 of record NW_028233068.1, on the reverse strand, counting down.
AGCACGCATTATGCACGTGCAATAGTGTGTCTAATACACCAACATTAAAGGAGCGTAAATGTATAAACCGAGAGCAGTTTTAAGTAGTCGACGTTAAACGTATTCTAGACACGTGTGTAAGTTTAACCCGGATTCATCCTTACTCGAGTCGGTTACCTGCTATCACCTTACCCGTTGTGTATTTCAGTTCCTATTATTTCTGAGTTCCCTGGTTGCCACGTACTTAACTATTTCTCCGATCCAGCGGCCCTCTAGGTCAACCTATCAGATGTTTTCTGTATTTTGGGCAATGATATTAATATGGACGAAACATCTGGGAAAAAAAATGACACTCACTTTTTTGTCGGGTCTGCCGAATGGCATAACCTGTTCTAACGCCATTGCAATAAAGGTGATATTGCTATAAATTCCCGATGCTTTTTGTCGGGTCTGCCTAATGGTTCAGTTCGAACGAGTCCGCTCAAACGAACATTGACACTAGAAACACTGTTCTAACGCCATTACAATAATAAATAATAATAATAAATAATAATATATAATAACAAAAATAAATTCGCAGATATCGCATAATGGAAATTGCGTGACGTCTACCTATCCATGTGCGAATGTCAATATGCGCGAATTTACCTGCTAGCTACTGTATTGAGTACGTTGTCCATTAATAATGTCATTGATTTTGGGTACCAATGGATGATTAGAAGACTTGTCTAGCGATTATTTCTTCTTCAGGATATATGTCCTCAGCGGTGATTTTTTAAAAAAGCAGATGACGCAATTGATTCGTAAGAAGATTTAAAAGGGGGTCTCGAAACAGTTCAAACCGTCGTAATAATATCATGAATGGTTTAGTGCAAAGATATTGCATATCTAGTTTTCGTCGAAATTGAGTTAAAATACACAAAATGTTCATCTGCATCATCTCTTTATGCTGTAAAAATATAATAGGTCCAGATAGGATATTTGAGAAGATACTGTATTATTCAAACACACAACATGTCCATTTCTAATGCATCTCAAATGTTAAACTTCGTTTTTTCGCAAAACATACTAAACTGGACGTACAATATCTTTGCACTGTGACTAAACCATCGAATTATGAAATTATAACAAAACCTTAAAAAATACGTATTTCTCATAAACTGAGTATAAAAGATTACCCAAGCCGTAAGTAACATCAAGTTTACACTCAGTATTTTACTAAACATAAAATACTATATATATTTTACTTTTAATAATAGGTATTTTACTAAAAAATACAACATTAATTAAAATACATTATATTGTACTAAATATGTGATACCCAACCGGGAATTGAATTGGCGATAAAAAAATCTACGGCTTCATTAGTTGACCTTCTTATCCAATAAACCATCCGGAATGAGTCAACTGTGCGTAAAATGGCATTCACATAAAAATATGGGCAACGGTAAACGCAGTCTTTGGAAGCACAAGTCGTTACACATAATGAACAAGACAGCGATAAGAACTCAATGATAAATAGCATTAAATTACAAAATAAAATACTTTGGTTTACCCCAAACCTTAGTAGAAGATTCGACAGAATTGGATAACAGTATATCTAAGTGTATGTGTATCCAAAATTTAATACTTTTTATTACATTTGAAATGTATTTAGTACCTACCGGTGGCGAAGGGTGGAGGTAGGCCGTTAAGATCCACCATAAACAGTGCACACTAAGCTTTATCAGTCATACATATTTGTGTCTATTGGAATAAAGCTACAATTTACAGACGGTGTTCATTAGTTGCCCTGCCATTCAAACCCTGCGAAACCAAGCCATAATAAATAATAGTAAAAAAACACTCGTCTATCTATAAGATATCTAAAATTATGTTATTAAATCATAAATAACTTTGGATATTTTATTGATAGAGTAATATTT